>NC_138339.1:80969049-83404049 GCF_046562875.1 Panthera onca
ATACCTGATAAAAGTACATATATACTATTATATAAAATATATAGTTATATAATATATAATTATTCTATAATTATAATAGTATAATATAATATAACATATTATATTATATAGTATGTAATACTATATAATTATGTTACATATTATTATATATTATAATTTTTATTGTATATATGTGAAATATATACATACATTATAAATTGGCTCTATGGACCTTTAGAGGATTTATGGTAAGCTTTTGTGTATTTGTGTGTGTATTTTGCTGAGGGAAAATGGTCTATAGCTTTTCTTTAATTCTCAAAATGGTCTCTGATCACTCCCTTTGTAACCATCAGACAAAATTGGTTAGGAAGCCATGTGTACAGCTATATAGTCCAATACGGTAGCCCTTAGCCACTCATGCCTATTGAGTACCTGAAAAAGTAGCAAGTATGAATTGAGATGTGCTATAAGTATAAAATGCACCCTAGATTTTGAAGAATTAATATAAAAAAGAAGATCTAAAATATCTCAATGATTTGTACATTGATTATATGTTGAAATAATGTTTGCAACACAGTGGGTTAAATAAAGTATATTATTAATTTCACCTGTTTTTGCTTTTGCTAATGTAGTTACTTGGAAATTTTTAAATTACATATGTGGCTCACACAACATTTCTATTAGATGGCACACTGCTTTGGTAAGAATCAAAGCTGATCACAGACAGTTTGCTTATTCTAAGAGACAAAAAAAAAATTTATAGTAGTTCCAAAATTGGATTATAAGAGATTTTAGCAAAATGTCAGACTATGTCTAAACATAACAGGGTTAAAAGTACTGACTTAAACTATGTCAAATATTCCAGCATAATTTCTTTTAGAGAACCATTAATTTGGAAAGAAAAGTCTGATGTTAACTCTGGAATACTGCCATCCATATTTGCAGATAATACACGTGCATTTTGGTAAGAACCTTAGGACCATGATAGAAGAGAGGATCCTGCAGTGCAGTTATACCACCCCACCCATTCTAGGGGTCCCGAGTGAACATTTTCCCCCTTTCATCCTTATCCTCATTTCACCCACCTCTCACCTTCCAACTTAGGCCAACAATGACTCAAAATAAACTTTTGCTTCAGCACATAAATGTTACATTTTAAGAGCCCAGAAAATGTAATGGGAAACATTTACAATGAAATATCTTCAGGGAAACTGTAATTCCCTACCATTAAAAGTAAATGTGTCTGGTACTTTGATCCATGAATCTAATTAGTCCTCACCAACCCTTATTTCGTGCCTATTACAGCCCTTATTTTATAGATGTGGAAAGAGGTTCAGAAAGGTTGACTTGTTGGTCTTCGAGAAACAGAACTACTGTCTTATTCTCTGCTGTGTACTTGGAAGCCAGTACTGGGGTTGGCATATAAATGCTCAATGAATGGCCATTTGGCTGATCAGTGACAGTTTACTGATTCCAATATAAGGTTTCTCTCTAAAGTGTGTCTGATTACAACCTTGCTTTTCCTAATAATACCACATGCTGAGAGGTGTACTAAATTTTTCAAATTTTCACATAAATTAATGGGATATAAATATTTCGATTCTCACCTATCAACACAACTTTTGTGTACTTTTTTGGGAATAAAGTACAGAACACCTATCGCTCTCTCTGTGTCATTCTCCACAAGGGCCTTGATCTCCGTTGCTTTTGCTTCTTGGAGTTGGGGGTTTTCTCCTTGACCCCATCTTGGCTGCCTCTCCTCCTTTGTGTTGGAAAATGTATGTCCAAGAACGTTTCTCTAAAAGTTTTGAGCTTTGCTTACAGGTTAGAAACACTAGATCTAAGCTCTTGAGAGCTGAGTTCATCCAGGAATCCGCATCCAGGGGAGAAATTCTTGCAGCAAGAATTCCTGTCCCATTCAGCTTGTGAGCCGAGTTGAGCCTCGCGCAACTGCTCACATCCATTCGCACGCCCCGACGCGCTCGCGCATACCACAGTAGGGTGAGTCTCGGCCTCTCCCGGAGCCTAACCTAAGTCCTGAGAGGAGGTCCCACCTGGTCCCCACCCCTTCCCCAACAATACTTCGTCCGCAATCCCGGAAAGGCAAAGCAAACACAGTCCCTTCCCGTTCCTGCCCAGGCACGATCGCTCCTATTTACCGTCTTGTACCACCAGCTTGCGAACGCCATGGCGATAACCGGTTTGCTCAGAGCCGTGCGGCGGAGGGCCCGGCGGAGACGCGGTGTGCGGTACAGAAGGTGGAGGGTTCTCACTTCGCCTGCTTGGAGCGGACGCGCTCTGAGCTCGGCGAGCCCCGCAGCTGTCAGGGGGGAGGGCAACGGGGCGGTGCCCGATGCAGGCCCCGCCCCGGCCGGCTGGCCCCGCCCCGCCCGATTTGGCTCGAGGCTGGTTAGGGAAGATGTGTTATTTCTCCAGGCAGCCACGCCCTGCAGCCTGGGCTTTAGACGGAAAAGAGGATCCCGCGGTCCAGTTAAACCACCCCACCCACTCTAGGGGTCCCGAGTGAACTTTTTCCTCCTTTCATCCCTATCCTCATTTCACCCACCTCTTACCATCCAACTTTTCCCGGCGCGGGCCAGCCCCTGTTGAGTTTGTGCCACGCCCAGTGCACTTGGCCCCAGTCCGGGAATAACCTGCCACCACCAGCCACCTGCCCAGAGGCGGGCACTGAGCCCCGCGCCCTATTCCGGCCTGGGAGGGGGCGCACGGTTCTGGAGGCCAGACAGGTTACGCCCAGAAGAGGTGTCCCGCGGCTATGGGCCCTGGTCTCCCAGCGCCCAACCCTGTGGTTCCCGCAGGAGCGCCACTCACCTCCTGGGTTTGGCGGGCCGCTGCAGCGCGCCGGGGCCGCGGGGAGGCCGCGGGCTTCTGGCCCGGCTGAGACATAGCAAGGCCGCTGCAAACGCTGCCTTCGCGAGGGCGCAGCGGAGACTAGAAGGGAGGGCCAGGCGGGGAGCTCTGGGAGGGAGGAACGGAGCAGAGGGCCGGCGGGCGCGCCCGTGAGGCAGCTTTTCCGACCCAGCCCTGAGCCCGAGCGGGGGCTCCCCCTCGCACGGCTGGGTCCTCCCCTTCCTGCCCGCAGCTGGCGGCGGCCCCCGCTTTAGCGGTACAAGGCTCCGGGGCTGAAATTTAACACCCTCGGCCCCGTTAGCCTCACCCAGGGATCCTCCCCTCCTCCCAGGACTTTGCTGCTCCCGTGGGTTGCGGGAAGGAGGGGCTGGAGGTCTCAGGGTTCCTCCTTGGACTTGACCAGACTTAGCTTGCAGTTGTGCAACGGGAGAGCGAGACCCGGGCGTGGCCAGTCTACGCCTCGACCCTTCTTAAAAATCTCCAGAATTAGACCCCTTTTCTGCTATCTGCCCTGGTTTAGTTTGGAGAAGAATTTACCGACTTAAATCCTGGACCGCCTAGACAAGGAAGCGGATCACAAAAACAAATTGGTCTGTGCGTGTGTTTGTGTAGATGTGTGTGTTTGTGTAGGTTGTGTGCGCGCTCCTGTGCATGTTTTATGTCGTCTCTCTTTGGTGGCTTTTTTGGGCAGGGGGTCGCGATTTGAAAGTTTAGAAACGTTTAAGGGTAGGAAGCCCAAGGTTCCAATCCAAACCAAATAGTCCACAATTTAAACCTCTATAGGCTTTCTGGATCCTGGCTGGGTTTTGTTACCGAGGCTGAAGTGTTTTTTGTCTTTGGCTCATCTTAAACCGCACTTCCTGGTTTGGGCCTGTAAGTGAAATGTAACAAGCCTGTCTAGAAAATGCTCCTCTGCGGAGACTTTGGCCATCGGTTGCTGCGGATTTGTGCTCAGACCTGACAGAAAAAAACCTGTTTCCCAGCAGTGACAATGACACTTTGGGCCTGGGGGTGGCCTCTGTCTGCAGTGTTGTGTTTTAGACAGTTGGAGAGAGAGAAGCCAGATTGTAGGAAAAGATTTGTCATGCTACATTGAGCTTGGCAGGATGAATTCTTGTTTCCCTCTCCTCTCTCATTTTTAGGGATTTTGACTTCTTTTACTGGCTAGCAGCTTTCTTGATGCGGGGAGGAGAGAGGGGTGATTTAAATGGATTTCCTTTTAAACAGTTGTTTACTTATTACCATTTATACCTAGTAGTTCCAACACACAGGCTACCAGCTTAGAATTTTTAGGTAAAAATGTAACAACTTCGACAAGGGGTCTATGATTGTCCATTCAAGGAAAATCAATTGATAGTATGAATTACATTCATAATTGGGGAAATATGTCATAAGCCTGAAAAAATGACTTGCAACTAAACACCTAAAGTAATTTAAAACACACACACACACACACACACACACACACACACACCAAAACTAATAGGAGCCAGGTATAGGCAGCCCCACCTGTGGTCCCAGGAACTGAAACATTTCCTTACTTCAGAGCCTAGAGAACCTAGGTTCAGGTTTTAAAATTTATTTATTTACTTTGACAGAGAGGGAGAGAGGGAGAATCCCAAGCAGGCTCCATGCTGTCAGCACACAGCCAGACGCGGGGCTCAATCTCACAAACTGTGAGGTCATGACCTGAGCTGAAACCAAGAGCTGGGATCTTAACTGACTGAGCCACCCAGGTGCTCCAAGGTTCAGGTTTTAGATCCGGATGAATAATGGTTGGTTGATTAAAATTTGAGGTATTTTTCTGACAGAGTATTTAAAATTGAACTTATACCAGTTAGTTTTACACCTCTTAAAAGTCTTCCTTGTAAAGAACTGTGAAAGAAATTATAGAAGGAATGATATAAAGATGAAAATACACATTCCCTGCCCTCCAGGTACTTAGAGTTTTGCTGAAGTCATATGGCATTTGTAATGCATGATCATTTGGGTGACATTGAGAGACATACAGGTATGAATAAGTACAAATCTATTTTGGGAGTTTGGGGTTCTGTGGGTTTTGGTGATTATAGGAAGAGAAAGGAGGCTTGAGTGGACTGGCTGCATGGTGGGATGTGGACAGAAGAGGGATGGGGCAGTTCAGGAAATATAAAAGAGCCTACCTGCCTGGCTGGAGCTGCTGGTCCAAGTTTAGGAGTAATAAATCCATTTATCAACTTACTATTTACTGAGCAGTAACTGTAGTAGGTAGTATAATTGATATGAAAATCTACAAGAGATAATGACATTAGCCTTCAGGCTTTGCTTGAGAGTTGGAACTCACATAAGCAGAAACAATTTTGAGCTAAACTGTGCATTAATGACTATGAGTAAAGAAGAATTACAAATAAGTTGAAGGATGGTGTTTTCACTTGCTCTATGGTCCGTGAGAAATTTGAACTTTGATACCACGCCCAGCATTTGAGCATCTTAGGGAAGCTCATTTTAAGTATATATGGCAACTTGTGCTACATTTTTATTTGTACATATTTTAAGTACCTCATTCCTTTACTCAGTAACAGGATGACTGCAATGTGTCAGACTCTGGAGGTACCAAGGACCTCACGGTCTAGGGGGAAAGGCAAATAAATCCACCACTACATGACCGTGGGATAAGGGAAAGGGCTGGCAAAGATATTCCGGCAGAACTATGGGACTTCTGGCTCTGATGCAAGGGTGGGCTGGCTGGGGAGGAAGGGAGCTCAGGGGCTGCTTCCTCTCCTGATGTTTGACTTGAGTGAGTTGGAAACCTCCTCCAATCAGCCTTCACATTGTATGTCCTCTTTATCCCCACTGCTGCTGGAGCTATTGAGGACCCCATCGCTTTTCATCCAGAAGCATGTAAAATGAGAAAAACAAAGACGTGATGGAGTCCAGAGAAGAAGCCAGTGGAACCTGAGAAGGAGCTAGAGTGAGGCAGAAGGAATCCAGTAAAGAAGTAAGCACCAGAGGCCAAGGAATGAGGGGTTTCTAAAAAGAAGGGCTGGTCCACAGTATGAAATTTCACTCAGGGGCACCTGGGTGGCTCAGTTGGTTAAGCCTCCGACTCTTGATTTCAGCTCAGGTAGTGATCTCACAGTTCCTGAGTTCCAGCCCTGTGTCAGGCTCTGCCCTGACAGCAGGGAGCCTGTTGGGGGTTCTCTCTCTCCTTCTCTCTCTCTGCCCTCCCCTACTTGTACTCTCTCTCTTTCTCTCTCTCTCCTCAAATAAATAAATAAACACTTAAAATTTCACTCAAAAGTTGCATCAGACAACGTATGAAGAGTGTCTATTAGATCTGACAACTGAGAGGGTTTTGGTAACCCAGCCAGGGGGTGAGATTGAGGAGGACTCAGAGTAGTTTTCTGAGGTACTCACAGTTTGAATAGTCCCCTTCCTTTGGTTGATATTTCTTTCTACAACACCACATATTTCTGGAATGGAGGTTACCTCCAGAAAGCCTGTACCTTCTGGCTGATGTCCAAGTGCCTGCCAGTCCCACCAAAACTTACCTGTCCTGTCTGCCATCTTGAGACTCTCAGCCAGGTTTGCTTCACTTTGTAGTGACATTTTCCTGAGTAAACCAGAGGAAAAAAAAAAGAAAAAGGAAAAAAGAAGCATCCTTGCAAATAACCAAAGATGTAGGAATAATATGCAAAGTTTCAGACCCTCCTTTCCCTTATAACATGTGTGTATCTAGGAACTTCATGATTCTGACTGTTGAATTATCCAGAAGAATGGCTTCAGTGGTGAAGTTCTGTGATAAAGGGGATGAAGAGGTGCTAGTCAGTAAGAGAATGCCTTTAGATCACAGGAGTTTGGCCATGTGCTACGGTCTGAATGTTGTTGTGCCCCCCAAATTCCCATAATAAAATCCTAATGCCCAATGTGGTGGCATTAGGAGGTGGGGCCTTTAAGAGATGATTAATTCATGAGGGCGGAGCTCTCATGGAGATTAATGCCCTTATAAAAGATGTCCCAGGAGAGCTCCTTTGCCCTTCCTGCCATGTGAGAATACAATGAAAAGTGTGCAGCTAGGAAAAGTCCCCTCGCTCAAACTTACTGGCACCCTGATCACAGACTTCCAGCCTCCAGAGCTGCGAGAAGAACATTTCTGTTATGTTGTGTAAGCTCTCCAGCCTGTAGTACTTTTTTTTTTTTTAACAGTTTTTTAAATTTATTTTGAAAGAGAATGAGAGAATGCTGAAGGGGCAGAGAGAGAGGGAGAGAGAGAGAATCCCAAGCAGGATCTGCACCATCAGTGCAGAGCCTGATGCAGGGCTTGAACTTACGAACCGTGAGATCATGATCAGAGCCAAAGTTGGACGCTTAACCAACTGAGCCACCCAGGCACCCCTTTTGTTATAGCAGCCTGAATGGATGAAGATACCTTGCTTCTCAGATCATGTTGGGCTTGTGTATGGGTGGCCGATGGGGTGGCAAGAGGGAGAAAGAATGGAGATGGAAGGATGGAGGGACAGAGGATGAAGAAAGCAAAGAGAATAAGCAGCAGATGAAGTCATCTTTCAAGTTTTCACTGTTACCAAACAGGAACTTGCATCACACACATACCCATAGCTAGTCCCTCATGTTTTATTTCTCATCCTTTAGTGCCTGCAGATAGTAAAACACCTGCAGAATACCTTCAGGTCTTGTTCTTCAGCCTATTTGTTGTCAGTGTGGACCGAAGAGGACTGAGATCATACCTCCTTTTCAGGGCTTTATTAGGGAGTACTCAAGGGATCAACATCTGTGGGAGGGAGGGAAGGATGGGTCAACAGAGAAGTTGAGCTGGGGTGCAGATCCAGTAGAAGCCTCCCATAACAACCCTGCAGGGAATGACCACCAGGACAGGAAGCCCTTCAGAACGGTTGGGGGCTGGTGAGAGAGGGCTGAGTCCTTTCAAGCCTGCATCACTGTTCTTGGGTATGGCCAGGAGTGAGGGAGCATGGCTTCCAGGGAGGGAAGTGACTCCCTTAAGCTGTATAACCCCCAAAGGAGCTGAGAGATGAGGGCTGTCTGCTGGGGCACTCCTAGGAGCTGGAATAAGGGCTTTTGTATTCCTGAAGGGGATTTGGATAGCTTATCACACACATTACAGTCCTCAGTGCGATAGAACACCGTAAAACTTGGCAAATAGTATTGAGGAAGGAATTGATATTACCAAAGTACGCTGTCACGTTGCTATGCAACTAAACAATAGGTCTGATGATATTACCCATTTAATTAAATTTCTCCCCCTTTTACGATGACATTTGCCTTCCAGAGGGGTCACTGAAGAACAATTTATTTCACAGAGCAGCCATGCCGTGAATACTGCCATCTAGATACATGGAAACGACAATTTTAAAATTTGACTGCAAAGAATGGTTAGAAATAAAGGGAAAATAAAATTTTTATTTTCTAGTTTTGTTTAGTTGTTTTAAAGCAAAAAGCAAAAAAAAAAAAAAAAAAAAGATTGCTCTATAGGTCATTTGCTAGTAAGCTATAAGCCTTCAGCTGTCTTCCACCTTCCTTACTAATTCCCTTAGGTCTGTGTCTCTGCATCCTCGGGGGTATGGGTCCCTGAAAACAGTTCAGTTCTGAGTCAGTATACTCTTGGGGCCAACAACTGACTAGTGCTGTATGAATCATCTCTCTTCCTTGTTTACAGTCCTTGATGGTTCCTTATTGCCAACAGAATGAAGTTTAGATCCCTTAACATGGCCTCCCAGGGCCTGCAGGGTCTGGCTTGTGCCTTCATGGGGCTGTGCTCCAGGCATGCCCTTCTGCTTTCAGATCCTGGAACATTCTTGGCTCTTCCCAGTTCTGCCTTTGCTCATTTCCCACCCCCCTGGAGCACTCCTCCCTTCCCTTTTCCAAAGCACTAACTTTTGGCAACCGTGCATTACATTGTAGCTGTCTATTGTCCATATCAAGTCAAAGATTCTGACAGCCTAATCCTAAATGCAGCTTATATTTAAATAAAAAGTGGTCCAGTGGTCCAAAAGTAACTAAAAGCATTTTCATCTTTACTGCAATCCTTTTACTGCAATAGAAAATTCCCGAGTGGGTCCACAATCTGAACACTCAGCAAAACATCTTTAAAAATCCTTTTCCTTTTTTATTTTTATTTTTTAGTTTATTTTAATTTTTAAAATATTTATTTTTTGAGAGAGAGAGAGAGACAGAGAGAGAGAGAGAGAACATGTATGTGCATACATGCAAGCAAGCAGAAGAAGAGCAGAGAGAATCTTAAGCAGGCTCCACATCCAGCCAGAACCTGATGCATGGCTTGATCTCAAGACCACAAGACCATGATCTGAGCCAAAATCAAGGGTCAGATGCTTAATCAACTGAGCCACTCAGATGTCCCCCCAAATCCTTTCTCTTTCTATCTTAGTTCCATTATTTCCTCCATGCTCCAAAACTTTTTCTATAAACCCTCCAAATCGAACCAGAAGATGTTCTTTCCTTGTTTCCTTCTGTGATGATATAATTCTTCCTAGAAGGCCCAATGGAGGTGAAATCTTTGTGCATATTAATATGTTCTTTGATCCCAGTCATACTGTGTATTTGTACCCACTACTAGACCTTGTAATGAAAAGGGTCATTTCACATAGGCGCATAGCCAGGTTACTTTCAATTTTTCTCTCCCTTTTTTCTCTTTCTCCTTAGGGAGGGGACCCTACCACACTAGACTTTGTGATGAAAAGGGTCATTTCAGTCTTATTCCTAGAACTTGAGACTATGCCTGGCACATAATATGTCCTCCCTAAACACTTATGGGATGAGTAAGAACATATTGTTTTGGTTTTTTTTTTTCCCCCAGGCTAAACTTCTTTCTTCAAAAGATAAAAGACATAGACTGGGGAATTTAGGAAGATACTTGAAGTAGGAAATCTGATCATATAAGATTAGAAGGTCAAGAGAACTGTCTAAACACTTGGTGGTACTAATGGTACTGAATGGCTCTCACAGTTGATACAGTAAATATGTAGAAAACATATAGTATTTACTATATATTAGAAACTTTTTAAAAAAATTAAATCCAAGTTGGTTAACATATAGTATAATAATGATTTCAGGACTAGAATTTAGTGATTCATCACTTACATATAACACCCAGTGCTCCTCTCAACAAGTGCCCTCCCTAGTGCCCATCACCCATTTACCCCATTCCCCTACCCACCTCCCCTCCAGCAACCCTCAGTTTGTTCTCTGTATATAAGAGTCTCTTATGGTTTGTCTCCCTCTCTGTTTTTATCTTATCTTTGCTTCCCTTCCTCTAGGTTCATCTGTTTTGTTTCTTAAATTCCACATATAAGTGACATCATATGATATTTGTCTTTCTCTGACTTACTTCACTTAGCATGATACACTCTAGTTCCATCCACATAGTTGCAAATGGCAAGATTTTATTCAAGTTTTTAAGGACTTTGCATAAATCTGCATATATTCATTCATTGCACCCTTAGGAAGTAGGAAACATGCTATAGAAGAGGAAACTAAGGCCCAGAGAGGTTGAATTTGCCCTGGGTTACACAGCTGCTAAGTGACTCTGTTAGCATTTGAATCAAGTGGTCTAGCTCTCTAGCTGGTGCTCCTCATCACTTCTCTGTATTTATTCTTTGCTATATATACAAAATAAAACTTGTCATGGAATTTGAAATGGAATGTTTATATATGGATGGGATGTATAATGCGTTGGGATGGGGATTATATTTTTTAAAAAATTATATTAAAAAAAAATTTTTTTAATGTTTATTTATTTTTGAGACAGAGACACAGCGTGAACAGGGGAGGGAAGAGAGAGAGGGAGACACAGAATCTGAAACAGGCTCCAGGCTCTGAGCGGTCAGCACAGAGCCCGATGCGGGGCTTAAACCCACCAACTGTGAGATCATGACCTGAGCCGAAGTCAGACGCTCAACCAACTGGGCCACCCAGGCACCCGGAGATTATATTTTTAAATGAGTGGTTTAATACCTGGAGTGATAAAAGTTAATTTTTCTAAGGTACTTTAGCTATCTGTTCTTCAGAGTGTATCTGGAGAATATAAAAATAATACTAGCCAGTTACAAAAGGTTATATATCATTCATTTATATGAAATGTCAGAATAGGCCAATCTATAGAGACAGAAAGATTAGTAGTTGTTTAGGGTTGGGGGGGGGGCACTGGTTGTGAGGACAGGAGGGTGATAGCTAAAGGGTTTGGGGTTTCTTTTTGAGGTTATGAAAATGTCCCAAAATTGACTGCTGATTTACATGTCTATTAAGATACTAAAAACCACTGAAATTTATAGTTAAAACAGGTGAATTGTACAGTATATAAATCATATTTCAATTAAGCTGTTATAAAAAAAAAAAAAACAAACTCTTTCTTATAAACCTTGTCCTTAACATGAGGACTTGTGTGAATTTCAAAAGGACACTTTAAGATCCTCCTACAAGGATGGTCGCTTACTCTTCTCCATACTCACTGACATTTGCAATTTCTCCAAGACATTTTAAAAAGGTACTCATAGCAAAAGTAATTTTGTTACTTGGCAGATTCACATTTCATGTTGATCAGCCACTTAAGGCAGGAATGAACTGTAGGAAAATTATCTTTAGGACTTAAAAATGGTCATTTCAAATGAAATTTTATTTAAAATATTTTAGGGGTGTTTATTCTCAGAATATTCTTGTTAAATATCAAATTAATTTTATTTTTTTTTAACATTTACTTTTGAGAGAGACAGAGCACAAGTTGGGGAGGGGCAGAGAGAGAGAGAGGGAGACACAGAATCTGAAGCAGGCTGTAGGCTCCAAGCTGTCAGCACAGAGCTTGATGTAGGGCTCAACTCACAAACCAAATCAGATGCTTAACTGAGTGAGCCACCCAGGCACCCCTGAAATTAATTTTCTATTAAAATTTTGTTTTGGAATAATTTGGGGCAAGGGGGAGAGAGAGAGAGAGAGAGAGAGAGAGAGAGAGAGAGAGAGAGAGAGCATCCCAAGCAGACTCCATACTCAGCACAGAGCCTGACACAGTGCTCGATCTCATGACCCTAGGATCATGACCTGAGCTTAAGAGTGGGATGCTTAACCAACTGAGCCACCCAGGTGCCCCTGGAGTAATTTTAGATATACAAGAAAGTTGCAAAGATTATCTTTCCAAAGTAGAGCATTCCCAGTTTCTGTTTCCCCTAATGTCACCATCTTACATCAACATGATACATTTGTCAAAATTATGAAACCAACACTGGTACATTGCTATTAACTAAACTGCAGACTTCATGTGGATTTCACCAGTTATTTCATTAAGGTCCTTGTTCTGCTTGAGATTCTGGTCTAGGATATCACACTGCAGTCATGTCTCCTTAGTCTCCTCTGTGGTCTGTGACAGTTTTTCAGGCTTTCCTTGTTTTACACAACCTTGGCAATTTTGAATTTGTGAATAGTGGTCAGATGTTTTGTAGAATTTTCCTCAATTTGAAAACAAATCTGATGTTTCTCTCATGATTAGGCTAAGACTTGCAGTTTGGAGGAACACTATACTAGTAACTGGCCTTCTTATCACATTGTATGGAGGATCCATGATATCCATGTGATTTATCAGTGATGATGTCAACCTCCATCACTGGGGTAAGGTCATGTTTGCCAGGTTTCTCCACTGAGAAGTTAACATCTCTCCCTTTCCATACTCTGTTCTTTGGAAGTAAGTCACTAAGTACACCCTACCTACCCAAATTATTCTTTTTTTAATTTTTTTAACGTTTATTTATTTTTGAGAGACAGAGAAAGACAGAGCACACGTGGGGGAGGAGCAGGGGGAGACACAGAGTCTGAAGCAGGCTCCAGGCTCCGAGCTGTCAGCACACAGCCTGATGTGGGGCTTGAACCCATAAACCGTGAGATCATGACCTGAGCCAAAGTCAGATGCTTAACTAACTGAGCCACCCAGAAACCCCCCAAATTATTCTTAAATGTAAAAATCATTCCTATTTTATATGTTTCAAATGTAATTCCACTTGTAAGATTTTCAAAGATTATTACAATTGACAAGGATTCTCTTTTTCTTAATCTCTCAATCTAAACTTTAAATTTTTAAGATTCTAGTGCTTTGGAAAGGTAGATATTCTAAACTGAATGTATAAGATAGTGTGACTGCTGCTTTCCAAGAGGTGAAATGTGAGTTTGTATAGTTCTTTCTAAATAATTATCTTTTTAAAGATGTCAGTGAGCGAGAAAACATTGTAAAAGCATCTCAAATTTTGTGTCAGAGGACAATATTTTTTACAATCTTACATTAGAAAGCTCTTTCTAAAATATGACACAGGGGCTCCTGTGTGGCTCAGTTAAATGTCTGAACCTTGATTTCAGCTCAGATCATGATCTCACCATTAGTGAGCTCGAGCCCCACATCAGGCTCTGCACTGACAGATACTGCTTGGGATTTTCTCTCTCTCTCCCTCTTTCTCTCTCTCTCTCTCTCTCAAAAATAAATTAAAAAATTAGGAAACAAAATAAAATATGACACAAAACCTAGAAGCCTTAAAGGAAAAGATTAAGAAAAGATTAAAAGATTAACAAAAAGGTAAAGAAAAGACTATATTAAAATTTTAAAATTCCTCATAGAAAATAAATGTGTAAATAAAGACAATCTACACATGACTACAAGCCAATAGTAGAATCAACAATTCAATAGAAACACTGCAAAGGATACAAATAGAGAATTCAGAGATAAAGGAATATAAATGTCTTATTACCATGTGGAAAGATGCTCCAATCTGATTCAAAATAAAACAAATACATATTAAAACCACAATCTGATCCCATTCTTATCCTATTAGATTGGGAAAAGCACAAAAGATTAATAATACATGGCACTGGCAATGTGATAGAGAAATAGGTCCCATCTCACATTGTTAATGGGAATATAAATTGATCCAACAATTTTTGGTTGGGAATTTGGCAAACATCTGTCAAAAATGTAAATGTGTATATCTTTTCACTAGTGATTCCATTTTTAGGAGTTTCTCTAACAAATACACTTGTATATACATATGTATAAAGACACACAAAAAAAACTGTTCTTTACAGCATTGTTCATAATAGTGAGAAACTAGAAACCAGCTAAATGTTTACCAGTAGGGAACAGCTAAATATAGTGTAAAACAACCACATAATAGGACATTATGCAGCCATTTAAAAAAGAGATTTCTGTGAGTTGATATGGACTCTTTTTATAAGATGTATTAGATGTATTAATAACTGAAAGAGGCAGTGTGAAGAATGGTATATATGGTATTCATAGTATATAAAATAATAAAAAAGAGGCATATATTTTATGAACTTTCTATAGAACCACATATGTATTCCTTGTGCTGGAATGTATTCCTTATGTATCTGGAATGATACATAACAAACTATAAATAATAGTTGCCTTTGGGGAGAAAATTGGGAGATTAGGGAGGTGAAGTGGGAAGGAGAGTTGCCTTTCACTGTCTTTTTTAAATTATTCAACTTATTTTTTAAAAATGTTTAATGTTCATTTTTGAGAGAGACAGAACATGAGTGGGGGAGGGGCAGAGAGAGAGGGAGACACACAATACTAAGCAGGCTCTAGGCTTGGAGCTGTCAGCACAGAGCTCTACATGGGGCTCAAACCCACAGACCCATGAGATCATGACCTGAGCCGAAGTTGGGTGCTTAACCAACTGAGCCACCCAGGTGCCCCTCAACATATTTTTTTTAAACATATACAGTATTTTTCTTTGTCATTTGAAGTTCTAGATAACCAATAAGTAAATATTACATATTAAGTGTATGTATAACATAGATTAAACTTTATCACTTAGAATTTCCAAAATTTTTAACTTTGTTTTCTTGAAATAAATTATGCTTCTGGAAATCACTTTCCAGAACTATGGGAGGGGATGGGAAAGCTTAACTGATGCCCAAATTCTCTGTTGTGAACTAGCAAAGGAAAAGTTGTAATAAATATACTAACCCCTCTGCTACCATTTTCTGGAACAATTCTGAGCCCTGGATTATTTTTGTTTCTGTGAGTTGCTTGGCTTTTCCACTAGGGGCAACAGTTATGTTTGTGATGGGTTAGGTGGAGGGGACACTTGAGTGGTTTGCTGTCTTAATGACAAATACAGAAGGAAAATCAACAACTCTCTTAACAGCTCAGTTCTCCATACTGCAGGCTCAACAGTACCCTTCTGGTTTCATTATACTGTGTTTGTTAATTAGATCCAGTTTAGCTCCAAAGGCATTGGTTGTTATTCAAATCCATATAACACTTCTGTGGTGAAAAACAGCCTCCTTGCAAAGAGGCTTCTTGGCTTTGTAAAACTGTTTTGCTTTAGTAGGATTTTCACTTAAATGAATTTTGGATTATTTCCTAAGAGGTATCACTTTGCTATACTGGCCAAAATCACTTTTTATGATTAGGCCAGTTTCCTTTTTCTTAGTGTAATGGGGTGAATTGTGTCCCTCCAAAAAAGATATTAACCCCATAGTTCAGAATACAGCTTTATATGAAAATAAGACTTTCCAGAAATAATCAAGTTAAAGTGAGGTTGCCTCAAACAGATCCTCCCCCAGCACCTTCAGAAGGGGCCTGGCCCTGCTGACACTGCATTTGGACGGCTAGGCTCCAGAAATGTGACACAATAAGTTTCTGTTATTCTAAGCCAGCTTTAACTCAGTTTATGGCTGTCCTGGCAAACCAATACACTCAGAATGGGGACTATTAGGACACAAGTAAAAAAGCCCCAGTTCAAAATGGGCTGTGGCCTTCTCCAGTTTTTTCCTATACTAGGAAATGCCCCCGGTGAATGTGAATTCTGATTGTAGCATTTAGTCTGGAAAGAGTAAACTACATTTTCAATTCAGGTTGTGTTTCCACAACATTCCTAGGAAGAAAGGCTAAAAATACCACTTTTCTCTGGGAAGACTAATCTACCTTTTAGTTACATTTCCCAGGAGGGTTTGAACCTTCTTATGCAAGTTGTTTCTTCTTCCCCTCTTTCAAAACTCACTTTCAGAACTTGTCTGAAAACTCACTTTCAGAACTTGTCTGAAAACTCACTTCCGCATCGGTCCTTCCAGTCTAACTCTTTCAGAATACAGTCACTTGGCAACACTCATGAATGCTCTACGTTGTCAAGTTTAGCCTCCTGACCTAACAAACCTATTTCTCACTGGGCATTGAAGCATTAGCACTTAAATTAGAATATTTGTATGTTATTTTTCTTTAAATGGTAAGGTCTTTGAAGGAGGGTTCTTTCAGTAAGTGCTAATAAACATAATGGTTAAAGTGTATAGAGTACTTACTCTGCCTGTGAATCTGGGAAAGAATACACACACACACACACACACACACACACACACACACACACACATACTTATTCATTAAGAACACAGAGCCAGGAATTCATCACAGGTTGTACTGACTCTATAGTCCCAGCTCTGGGAATCATACTCAATAAAGATGGCCTGTTAAGCCACATCTGACTAATCTAGCAGTGAGTTCATCTGTCTTGCTCACTGATTTATCCCCAGAGTCTAGAAGAGTGTCAGCACACGGCAGGTACACTATTCATACTTTTGTTGCAGGAGTTGTTGGTACCTCCACACAAGTATAGCTATGCTATAGAAATAGAGGCAATCATACGGAAAGAAACCTCTCTACTCCTATTAGTAGGCTGAACTGTCTAAAATTGCCTATATTCAGAATTTTCAACCTACAGAGGTGGCAGTTTCATACAGTTTAATATCATACAATTGCTAAAAGGACTTAAAGTTGATAAAAGGCTCAGCTTTTTGCTGCTTGATTTGTTTTTAAAAAAGATTTGTTTGCTTCATGTCAGAAAGCCTCAGATTCCTGCTGTAGCCCTTGGTTTCTGCCCAGGACGGTGCATTACTGTGTTTCTTTCACTATGTTTTCCTGGCCTGAGTGGCTGTCTGATGTTGCAATACTTTGTTTCAGTAGGCATGATTAAAGTTCTTTTTCCATGAAAGGCCACTGATGCTTGGGACTGGAGGTGTAGCTTCCCCCAGAATCCATTATTTACCATGTCTCAAAAATTTGAAGTCCAGGAACCAGATTTCTAAGTCCTTCTCCCTCAGTGATCTGCTTTGTGGCCTAGATCAAGCCACCTTTGCAATCTCGGTTTCTGTCTTGATAAAGTGTGTCTGAGGCAGTGCACATGTCTGTCCAAAGAGTCCTGAGAGCCATATTATTTGATCCTATCTCCACTCTGTGGCATGTCCTGAATTGATCCTCTAATTTTCTTATCCCCTCTTCAGTGTCCTCTTTGTGAATTTCCCAACTCATTTGAGCTCGGAAAGGTATAGTTACCTTGCTGTGTGAGGTGGGAGAAAGGGCCTGAGTCACTAACTGCCATCTATGATTTTCACCCATCTCCCTCTGTTCAGCCATGTCCTACCTTTAAACCCTCAACCTACAAAGTGACATTCCACCTCACTTGCTTGTCAGTAGATTCTCTGCAGGCTCGCAGGATGTAAAAGTCACTTTCCACCATTTCACTTCCACTTGCCTTTTTCTACAAATGTGTTGGTCTCATATCTGTTCCATTGTCTCCTGTTCCATTCTTTTCAGCCTCGTGGGTTTATAATCTGCCTATTTGTTTTAAATTCATTTACTCTCCTTTTAGTGGGGCTTCAGGAGAGAGAAGAAATAAAGACATGTGTTCAATCTGTGCATAGATCAAAAGTCATTGAAACATATTTTTTAAAATAATAGCCCTGCAAGGTATGGATTAGTAGGCTTGTTTTACAGATAAAGACACCAAGACTCAGACAGATTCAGTAAATTGCCTGAGAGCTCACAGCTAAGGACCAGAGCTGTGATTCATACCTATGTTTAATTGAGTCTAAAGCCCGTGTGTGCCCTTTAGCAGCACAGAATCCTACCTGCCATAGTTACCTGAAGAGAAGTCAGATGACCACTATTAGGGCCAGTCCTAAGAAGACACATGATTCAAGTCATGCAAGATCTAGACCACCCTGAAGTGCCTTCCAACTCTGGTTGTATTGTTTCCTTTTGCTTTGATAATCAAAGCAAATGGGTGACAGAGATATTTTTAAGCAAAGATAATTGACTTAATATCATTTTAGCTGGAACATTAAATAGTGCTCAATTAAAATCCTGGGAGAGAGACATAAGGAAGAAAACTGAACTGAGTAATGCATAGTACCTAATTATAAATCTGTCTACAGATACAATTAGCCCATGGTCATATACAAGGAAGAAAATGTATGTTTAGATGACTCCATGGTGAAGCCTTTACTTAAGTGCCCTGTGTCATAAAGCATGCTGATAGCACTCAGCCAAAACCACTGAAGGAATGAATTATATACCATTTGTTTATATTTTAAGATTCACAGTTGACAAGCATTATTGCACATGTGATCATCTTGCTTATATTAAAATGATGCAATGGAAAATATAAGATGTAATACTTGAAGTGTTCCAGAGGAAAAAAAGCTTGGGGGCAGAAATGGTGGTCACAGGGACTCCAATAATAAAAAGCTGAATGCTGTATCTTTCAGGAGTACACATACATAATATAAGCTCTTATATGACTTTACTCAGATGTTAATAAGAATAAGTTAATCAGTTAACAACTTATTGTTATATCACAATTAAGGGACAAGAAAAATGAAGAGTAAGAAAAAACAAGAAAGTATGATATGAATCTTCAAGTATATTGCAATATGTTTGAGGCTAACCAAAAAAGAGGCTAATCTCAGTAAATGAGAAGAGAACAATTCAAGAGTCTATAGGTTTGTTCTAACTTCTGGGAAGACTCAAATTTATACAAGTCCTTAAAAGTCAGATCCAGGAACTTAGACTTTTCCTCTAATTAATTTTATTATACATTTTTTATTGTAAAAATAATTAAGAAAACATAAACCAGGGGGTACTTGGGTGGCTCAATCAGTTAAGTGTTTGACTATTGCTTTTGGCTCAGGTCATGATCTCATGGTTCATGGCTTCGAGTATCCTTGTCAGCCTCTGCCCTGGCAGCAAGGAGCCTGCTTGGGATTTTCTCTCTCCCTCTCTCTCTGCCCCTCCCCCACTCATGCTGCCTCTGTCTCTCTCAAAATAAATAAATAAACTTTAAAAATTAAAAAAAAGCATAAACAAGGAAAATAAAACTAAGATAAAATTACCCCCAAATCCCAACACAGTTAATTTAGTGATATATAGCTTTATTGATAGCTCTGTAATGTACATGTGATTTTGTAAACACATTTTCCATATAACGTAGGATCTTGAGCATTTTTCTTTTTTTTTTTTTTTTTTTAATTTTTTTTCAACGTTTTTTATTTTATTTTTGGGACAGAGAGAGACAGAGCATGAACAGGGGAGGGGCAGAGAGAGAGGGAGACACAGAATCGGAAACAGGCTCCAGGCTCCGAGCCATCAGCCAAGAGCCCGACGCGGGGCTCGAACTCACGGACCGCGAGATCGTGACCTGGCTGAAGTCGGACGCTTAACCGACTGCGCCACCCAGGCGCCCCTCTTGAGCATTTTTCTATGTCAGTATGTATGTAGTGGAAATCTTTCAAAGAGATAAGAAAAGGAAGAGAAAAATGTGGGGAAGTGATTGGCTAGGTCTCACAGTATGTGGGGTTATGCTGGGCCTGAAGAGTGTGCAGGATTTAGACAGACAGAGGATGACACTTTCCAGAGAGAACACCAATGTGAAAAACTTCAGGGAAGGGGATGGAACATGGCTCATGCATGGCCCACTGGGGAGACCTGCCCTGGGAGATAGCTGGCGTCCTCTGTAGAAGGGTGGTTGAGGCTAGAAGAAGGCAGGTTGGCAAAGGGAAGTTTTAGGACAACTTTGCTTCCTCCTCTCTAAGCATCAAACAGGGAGGAATGGATTTGAATCAGCCAAATGGGAATACCTTTCCTAAAAAAGAGAATTGTTGAAAGTGATGTGCAGTGGTGAGAGGAGGGGTTTTCTAGTTAATCTATGACATTCTCAAGACTCTTCTGTTGTTCAGCAACAGAAAAAACCCAGGGCACTAGCTAAAACAAAAAGATGGGCAGGTCAGTTCCCAAGATATAAGAGACCTTCCAGGACTAGAGCTGGAATGCAACTGGACCTCACTTGAGCTGGCAACTCATAGCTAGAGGGCTACAGGCAAGCTGGCCTTCCTCTATCTCCATCTCACCTCCCTGCTTTCCTTGTGGATCTGCCAGATTTTCCTCTGCAGGTTGGACTGCTGGAATGTCAGTTGCCACAGTGAATCCTAGGTCTATAAGCTCCATGTCCCAGTTATACTACTTAGAATTTTTTTTTTTTGCTGTCTCCTTCTTAATTTCTTTGTCTGGTCCCACCTCCCAATGAGGAAAGCAAACCTGTTTGGGTCAGTTCAGGTCAGGTCTACCCTTGATCCAGTCAACTGTGAGAGGGAGGAAGGGACTGAGTAATGGGGCCCTATTAGCCCCTGGGATGCTATTCCAGAGGAGGAAGAACTGGAACAGGCTGATAGGATTCTCCAAATGTCCTTGGTATGTACTCACAGCTCTCTCCTCTCCAGAAATTAGTGGATCTCTCTGCCTCTCTCTCTTTTTTAATTTAATATTTATTGATCTATTTACCTAGAGAGAGAGAGAGAGCATACACATGTACTCTCAGGGGAGGGGCAGAGAGAGAGAGGGATAGAGAGAATCCCAAGCAGCCTCTACATTGTCAGCAGAAATCTTGAGATCATGACCTGAGCCCAAATCAAGAGTCTACTGCTTAACCAATTGAGCCACCCAGGCACCCCTTGAAATTAGTGGATCGCTTATGTTTTGGGTTTTTAATAATCAAGATTATGCAAGTGCCCAAAATGACTTTGAGTATTAAAACCAAAGACATAATGTTCCTCAACCAAAGGAAAGGAAATATGGACACATGATGAGCTCACAGGCCATTGAAGAGCTTCTTAGAAAGAGCACATTGTCCTGATATGACAATCGGAGTCTGAAACAACAGAAATATAGAGAAAAAACAAAAATAAAACTAAATCCAACACCATTAACTATGTAATGTGAAGTGATTTGCACCAGGTAGATCACAAAAGATGACCAAAGAGAGATGGTTTTAGGTATATGTTGTCACACAAAATCTTGCTCGGCACGATGGCTTTACTTGCTTGGTTAAATCTTACCCAAGTATTTGTCCTATCGTGTGGTTTGGGTGTGGTTGTAAAAGTCTGGGTGAGTCATGCTGATGACCAATTGTGGCTTTTTTTCCCACTACAGTGAAGAAATATGGCCTGCTCAGCATATCAGCCCAATCTAAATACCTTCAGGATATGCTATCGGAGAGTTATTAATGGGTAAAAGACATGCTGAGAGAAGAAATGAGGGCAAGGCCCAAGGAAAATTCAGATGACTACTTTTTGAGTAGGAGGGGTAGATTGAGATATACAGATAGAATAAGATCATTTGAAAATCTTCTATATCATAAGAATGTAATAACTCTTGTAAATAAAATTTGATTCCCATGAACCACTTGGTAAATCAGAAAGAAACAACACATTAAAGGATTGGTCTAGCTTTGCTAAGCATTTGAAGTGAGCTGTTTGCTGTGCAGAGAACTGGGCTGGTAAAATTTCTATGTAGATATGTAGATATTTCTATGTAGATATGTAGGTAAATTTCTATGTAGATAATTAACTCAGTAAAGTGGTATTTATGAGTGGGAGAAGAATGGAAGAGAAAAGCAGATTTTAAGGTATAACTTGATTTTCAGAGATACACTTGCCAGGCAGAATATGAAATTGTATGACTCAGTTTCCTGTGTGGCATCCAGGTCTCAAGGGCCATAAAAAAAAATGTCACTATCCTAGGATGAGAACAACTATAGGACTATGGGTCTGGATATTTATTATCATGAATACATCATCCCAAACTCATTTTCTTTGTTGCCTAGCAAAAGCTGGAATTATTTCAAATAACCTGCCTTTCTTTCAGAACAAACACAAATGAAACAAGTATTTCAATTAGATTCATATCCTAAGGAAATAATGAAAGAACCCATTCTTGGGAATGAAAACATTAGGGTGAATTCTGGCTTCCCACTAAGTCAAAGTTGTGGGTCTGGATCAGGCCTTTCCTAGAGGACTGCTCAGCTATGAATGACACTATGGTCTGGTGAATGTCTAGAATGCTGACTAAATGGGAATAGATCTAAAACATGCATCAAATGGATAGGACTGAGATTCAGCCAAAAATGATTTTTGCCTTCCAGAGGATACTCTGGGGTTAATTTTTTTTTTTAATTTTTTAAAAGTAATCTCAACAACCACCATGGGGCTCAAACTCACAACCTCAAGATCAAGAGTCACATACTCCACTAACTGAACCAGCCAAGAGCCCTTGGGATTTAGTTATTAAATTAATAACAACAAAAATGCAACATAATAATTGCAACCAACACAATTATCATACAGGAAGCACCATGCTACGTGCTTTAATACGTCACTATATTCAGCCTCCAGAATAACCCTAGGAAGTACATAGTCAGTTTTATTATCCACAGGTAACAGATAAGGGAACTGAGTTTCAGGGTAATTGAATAACTTGCTCAAGTTACAGAGTCAATAAGTGGCAGAGTTGGGATTTGAACCCAGCTGTGTGGATCTAAAGCTTGAATGCTTACCCATTATGCTGCTGTATTGCCAAACTATAATGGCCTCCAGAAAATGGAAGTGACATTCACTTTGGTGTTTACTTGGTTTTTTTCTTTACTTCTCTATAGGAATTCTGATTCAAGTATATATTTATAAAAAAATATCTACTTCTAATTCTTTTCTTAAATGAATTTTAAATTTTAGAATAGTTTTAAATTTACATGAAAGTTGCAAAGATACCATAGAGTTCTCATTAGTCTGCTCTAGTTTCTCCTGTTGTTAACATTGTATATTGCCTTGGTACATCTGTCACACCTAATGAACCAATGCTGGTATGTTACTGTTGACTACACTCCATACTTTATTGAACTTAGTTTTCCTTTGATGTCTCTTTTCTGTTGCAGGATCCCATCCAGGACACCTTATTGCATATGGTCATCATGTCTCATTAGGCTCCTCTGTGCTGTGACAGCTTCTCAAACTTTTCTCATTTCTGATGACCTTGATGCTTTTATTTATTTATTTATTTTATTAATTTATTTATTTTGAGAGAGACATCGACAGCATGAATGGGGGAGGGGGAGAGAGAAAATCCCAAGTAGGCTCCACACTGCTGTTTTTTTTTTTTTTTATTAACTTGTTTTATTTTTTATTTTTTTAAATTTACATCCAAATTAGTTAGCATATAGGGAAACAATGATTTCAGGAGTAGATTCCTTAGTGCCCCTTACCCATTTAGCCCATCCCCCCTCCCACAACCCCTCCAGCAACCCTCAGTTTGTTCTCCATATTTATGAGTCTCCTCTGTTTTGTCCCCCTCCCTGTTTTTTATTATTTTTGTTTCCCTTCCCTTATGTTCATCTGTTTTTGTGTCTTAAAGTCCTCATATGAGTGAAGTCATATGATTTTTGTCTTTCTCTGAATGACTAATTTCACTTAGCATAATACCCTCCAGTTTCATCCACATAGTTGCAGATGGCAAGATTTCATTCTTTTTGATTGCCGAGTAATACTCCATTGTCTATATATAAACCACATCTTCTTTATCCATTCATCCATCGATGGACATTTGGGCTCTTTCCATACTTTGGCTATTGTTGATAGTGTTGCTATAAACATGGGGGTTCATGTGTCCCTTCAAAATAGCACACCTGTATCCCTTGGATAAATGCCTAGTAGTGCAATTGCTGGGTCGTAGGGTAGTTCTATTTTTAGCTTTTTGAGGAACCTCCATACTGTTTTCTAGAGTGGCCGCACCAGCTTGCAGTGCCACCAACAATGCAAAAGAGATCCTCTTTCTCCGCATCCTCACCAACATCTGTTGTTGCCTGCGTTGTTAATGTTAGCCATTCTGACCTTGATGCTTTTAAAGAATATTGCTCAGATTTTGTAGAATGTCATTCATTTTGGGTTTGTCTGATGATGTTTTTCTAGTTGGAGGTTATGGATTTGGGAGAAGGGCCATAAAGGTAAAGCATCATTCTTATAACATCATATCAAGGGTATATATTATCAACAAGATTTATCACGGATAATGTTAATCTTGTTCATCCAACGATTGTAGTATTAGTTTCCTCCACTGTAAAGTTACTTTTTTATACTTTTCCATGTTCTTTGGAAGCAAGACACTAGATAAGCCCACACTCAAAGGGGTAAAGAGTTCAGCTCCACTTCCTTGAGGAGGGACTATATATAAATTAGTTGGAGTTCTTTTGTATGGGCTGTTTGCCTTTTCTCTCTTATTTACTTATTCAATCAGATATTTATATCAGTATGGAATTATAGATTTTTATGTTATACTTTTTGTTATAATCTAATACTGCATTATATATTTTGTTCCTCTAATTTTTCCAGCTTTGGCCATTGGGAAGTCCTTCAGGTCAGCTCCTGTTTCCCTTTGACTTGCTTTTGTTTTTGAACACTCCCTTACTTTCTGGCACTACAAAATGCTCCAGGCTCAGCTTGTGTATACCTTGCCCCTATGGTAGAGTTAGCCATTTCTTCAAGGAATTCTGTTTCCTTGGAAATTCTGATTATTGGAAAATGGCATTAGAAACCAAGATCTGGGTGCTGGGTGTGATCATTGCTATGGGAATATCAGTGCTTCTGGGACAGAGATCAAAGGATAGAGCTGGGAAATATATGTATGTAAACAAACCCATGTTTACACACATGTCTATAATCATTACTGTATCTATCCATCTGTATTTTAAGTTTAATATGAGTTCATACTGATGTCTCCAACTCTAATACATACCACAGATTCATTCTAGACTTCTCCTTTGCTCATTTGTAATTTTCTACTCCAAAAGTGAGAAAACTGGACCCAATCAAATGCTACTATTTATTTATTTGTTCAAGCCCAGCTTATACATAGAGTAGTTTCAGAATTCTTAATTTTTACTACTGTCTTTACCACCAAAACAACTTTATCAACCGTACAGAGTTTATGTAAAGTTCCCTTTCTGTCTTTAGTCTTATAGTCTCTAGTCAAAATGCTGTTCTCCAAAGTTACTTAATTCTTTTTAAAAATTATTTTTTGTTATGAAAACAATATAGTTTTATTGTTGAATATTTGGAAAATAGAACAAAATTTAAAGAATCTTCCATAATCCTATATTAACCACTGTTAAATTTTTGGTTCATCTTTCTCCTCTTTCACTGTGGATATGTATATATGGACATCAATACAATTATATATCTATAATAATAATTATATATAAAATAATATAAAATAATTACATATATATATATAAATCTACCTACTTGTAGTGCTTTCTATATAAATGTATATCTTTATAAGTATCAGAGGAGCAATGTAGTGACTATACAGCAGATTTAGAGATGATTCTATCACCAATTCTTAAGCTGAAACTTGGTGAATAGAAAATAATTCTATATTTCAGGGGAGCTAAAATATTTCTAACATATTTCTGTCTGGTGATATAATTTTCTTTGATAATAGAACTTATGTTCTTTAAGTTGTCTAGACATCGGACTAACCTCATGTATCTTTGATAGGGCCTGGATATCAATCATATCAAGACTAATCTGTCTAGAGAATGCTTCAAGGGCAACTATCCTGCTTTTATTGACCAAAAAGGATCTCTGAGCTGGATATACCCAAGTGTCAGGCACTTGGGTCTCCTGGTATGTGCTTGCTTATAGGTGAAGACAATTCACTAACCCAAAAAGGTGAATGGCAGAGGAAACTCCAAGAAAAATTAACTTTTTTTTTCTCTCTCAAATGTGGTTTCATATGTCCTTAGAAACATGGATGAATGTTTGGTTGAGATTTTACATCTCTATTACATAGAGTACAGAAGTCACTGTGGCCTCTGTAATTTTAGGGATAGATCCTAGTGCTTAACCACTTTGATCACAAGTATGGGTCCAGAAACTTCATGCTAAATCCTTCACTTTTCATATGACCTCATTGACTTAGAGTGATTTTCATTTTTCTTAGATGAATAGGATGAACAGGTCTAGAAATAGAAGCTGTATAATGTTAGCATTGATCTATTGATGCTGGACATGAAACAGGACCAAGAGCCAAGACATGGATTGAAAATAAAAAGGTGAAAAAGCTGTCAAGAAGGCATGAGCCACCTCCCTGGCCCAGCATGTCTAGTGGATGGCTGTTGATTTTTGGCAATAATTTCAGTAGGTGCTATAGTAGAGAGAAAGATATGAAGAGGAAAAGGGATTTAAAAATGCTGTAGTGGTAAAAGGCTTGTCTTCACCTTATGTATGGTTTATTTGGAAAGAAACTCTTGGAATTAGATGGAGCTGGTATGAAATATTGAGACCCATGAAGGTCTCATGGGCCAAGAGGCCCATTGAAGGTGACAGACTCCTTAGCGTTATTGATAATGGCCATAAATAGTTCCTGTTGGCAGGTATAAGTGTCCTTATTGTGTTCTTATTGGGTATACCAGAATAGAGTGGTTTGAGCTCGTTGATCAAAAGATAAAGGCAGGAGGAAACTTAAGCTGCCTTGCATGACCCCAACCTGATGCACTCTGACACAAAATACCCAAGGCATTTAGGAAGATCTCCAGGGTCTTCTGAAGGGTGTCAAAAGTTTTTCTAAAAAAAGAGAAGTAGTTGAGGTGAATGGCCCAGGAAGGCCACTGCTTACAGTTGTCCATTTTGTACAGTGCATAAAAATACCCAAATGAGGAGCCCTACCTCTTCCTTCAAATCGTTTTTCAACTTAGTCTCAAGAGAATTTTTCCTGTAAGAAAATTACCCAAAGAAAATGAATAAACACATTGAAATCCTGTTAAAAAATAAGAAAGAAAAAATTTTTAAAGCTTATTTATTTCTTTAGAGAGAGTAAGTGTGAGCGAGGGACAGGGAGAGAGAATGGGAGAGAAAGAGAATCATAAGCAGGCTCCATGCACTGTCAGTACAGAGCCCTATGTAGGGCTTGATCCCATGAACCGTGAGATCATGACCTGAGCTCTTAAATCAAGAATCTGCAGCTTAACTGACTAAGCCACTCAGGCACCCTTAAAGATTTTTTTAAAAGTAATCTCTACATGAAACGTGGGGCTCAAACCCAGAACCCTGAGATCAAGAGTCACATGCTCCACTGACTAAGCCAGCCAGGTGCCTCTATTGGGTTTATTTTTAAAGTTATTCTTCTGGGGAGATACCTTTGCCCTAACTCTCAAATGTTCATAAAGCCAGGCCAGTCTTCATCTGCTTAACGTTACTTTACGGTCCTGAATTCCTCTGGTTACTGATCCTACAACAGTTCACCTGGAGAAGTTATTTGCAAATGTCTCAAGAAGCTGAATTCATTGACTCAGGGACCAGGATCATTTAAATGCAACACTGGAATGCTGGAAAGCCACATTCCAGAAAGGTAATATAAATTTGTGGTTATATAGGACACTGTGGAGTTAAAAAATCCCCCAAATAGCTGTGTGAATGTACCAGCTGAGTCGACTGGGGCAAACTATCCAGCCTCCCTATGCCTCAGTTTCTCATTTGTGAAATGGAACTTACCTTATATGATTACTACAAAAATTAACTGAGAAAAGAAATATAAAATATTTAGGCTTGCACCCAGCACACAGGAAACATAATAAAACTACATTAATCTTAGCACAACTTATGTTGGGCTGACTTAAGCCATAATTGACCAAGCATTCAGCTTTATTTATTTACGTTTTTATTTATTTATTTTGAGAGAGAGGGGCACCTGGGTGGCTCAGTTGGTTAAGTGTCCAAAACTTGATTTTGGCTCAGGTCATGCTCTTGTGGTTTCATGGGTTCAAGTCCTACATCGAGCTCTGCACTGACTCTGTGGAGCCTGCTTGAGATTCTCTCTCTCTGTCCCTCTCCAGCTTGCATTCTCTGTATCCTCTCAAAATAAATAAATTAAAAAAATTATATTTTGAGAGAGAGAAAGAGAGGGCATGAGTAGGGGAGGGGCAGATAGAGATGGAGAGAATCCCAAGCAGGCTCCGTGCTCAGCACCAAGCCCCATGCAGGGCTCTCATGACTGAGATCATGACCTGAGCCAAATGAAGAGTCAGACACTCAATTGGCTGAGCCACCCAGGCACCCCACATTCATCTTCTTCTAAAGATTACTTTGTTCACTTCTGTAAAACTGCATCATTTGCATAAAGAAAGATGCTCATCTTTATATTGGGGAGAAAGGGCATTAATTTACTTTATTAAACTGTAATATAATTTTGTGGGTTTTTTTGTGACTTTGCATTTTGATTCTCATTAACTGAAAGTTTATAAAAAACATAGTATGAACAATTCCTAACATATGAAAAGATGGCTCATTTTCTTTTATTAAGAGAAATGCAAATTAAAATTATACTTCATTACTATTTTTCTACCTCTCAGAACTGGTAAAGGTTAAAAAAATATGAATCCTACATAATTCATGAGGTGAAAAAACAGACATTCAAATTATTATCAATATCTATCAAAATTGCTAATGTACCTACCCTTTAACCCAGCAACAACTCCAAACATGTATATGACAGACATATTTGCACGTATACAAAATGGTCCATGAGCAAGGCCATTGTTTTTCACTGAAGTATTGTTTTTAATAAGAACATTTGGAAACAACCTAAATTTCTATTAATAGGGTATTCATCAAATAAATTTTGGTACATACAATCAGAAAATAAGAATAAGAATGCTCTTTCTGTATTACTATGTAATGTTCTTCGTGGTATATTCAGTAAAAAAGCTAAGTGCAGAGCAACATGAAAAAAAAGCTATTTGGCTAAAAGGGGATGAAAAAGAAATGCATATGCTTGAATATGTATCAAATTCCTATGGAAGATGCACAGGAAACCACTCACATTAGTTGTCTTTTAGATGAGGAACAGGTGGCTGGAGGACAGGATGAGAGGAAATTTTGCTGTATTTACCTTTTTAAAATCTTTAATATGTAAATGAATTACATATTTAAAAATTAAATAATTTAAAATATACCTCATTGGTCAAGAGAAGATCCTTACTTACCCCCAATTTTGGTGGTAGTTTTAAACTTAGGCTTTGATGTAATAATAAAAAAAAATCTGTTTCCTAAGGTTTAAGATTTTAATTTTTTTTTTTTAACGTTTATTTATTTTTGAGACAGAGAGAGACAGAGCATGAATGGGGGAGGGGCAGAGAGAGAGGGAGACACAGAATCGGAAACCGGCTCCAGGCTCTGAGCCATCAGCCCAGAGTCCGACGCGGGGCTCAAACCCACGGACCGCGAGATCGTGACCTGAGCTGAAGTCAGACGCTTAGGTTTAAGATTTTAGATAGAAATTATTTCACAATCAACTTTTTCAGTGTGACATGAAACTAAAATTTTCTTACTATTTAAAACATTCTTCATGATAATTGTCATTGGCATTTGAGCAGCCTTTCCACATTGAAAAGGAAAAATAAATAAGTGTATTCCATATACATAATGTTTAAAAATAGTAGGAGTCAAAGACTATTCATGAAATTGATGTCAGTAATTGCAAATTTCTCTACCCACCAAGAATCAGGTATCCTCTAGGGTTCAGGATGGAGAGTGATACCACTCCCTCTGAAATGCTATTTTCTGTCCTAATCTGAGCCTGCAACACTTTTATATTCATAGTTCCAGCCTTGCACACACAGAGAGGCAACAGACTGGAAAAACCCCAGAAGGATTCTGATCTATTCCAGTACTGCCCCCTCCCAAGATGCAGCTGAAGCTGAGCCTTCCAAGAGTGACCTGTTGTTGGGTATGGCGGCTCCAGAGCGGAGAACTTGTCATCCTCCACACTTGTGCAAATATCTTATGGGGATGCCAGCAGTCATATTTGACCCCTTTTTCCCGCTGGTCACAACCACCACTGATTCAAAGTGGTACATAAAACTCTTCCTTATAAATTTACATTTGAAAGTATTTCCAAATGTTGTCCAGTCTTTCATTCATTCAACATTTCTCTTCCATATTTTCCTTTTTTCATAGTTTTATGTTTTCATTTCCTTCATCTCAAATCCAACAAATCATTTTAATACTAGATCAGCAGCAATAATCTAAATATATCTGAAGAATTCTATTTTATTTTTTAATTTTTGCCAAACAAAAACAAACTGCTGGGCATATTGAGGAATTAGAGAAAGCTTAAGAGAAAAATGGGAAATGCCTATATTTCAATAGGTTTTTAAGCCTAAATTCAGAATCATATCCTTCAATACAATGTCAGAATGGACAAGCCTTTGTGAACACTTGATTTTTTCCTGTTATTAATAATGCCGTTCATTCACTGAGTGGCACTATGTGCCAAGAGCTTAACATGGTTTACTGTATTCAACTTTACACCAACCTATAAGATACATCTTCTACTCATTATCAGATGAGGAAACAGGCTCAGGAAGGTTAAGTCACAGAGCTTATTTACGATGGGGTTGAGACTTTAAATAGTGAGTAATAACTATCATAGAGTGCTTACTAAGCATCAGTCTCTGGGGAGAGTACTTTCCATAATTTGTACATAGCAAACCTAACAAGGTTGGTACTATTATTATCCTTTTGCAGATAAGGAGACCTGAGTCATAAAGAGATCAAGTTAGAAATCGAAGCCTGTTTGACTCTCAAACTCCTGCTCCTTCCAGACAGCTATATACCTGAACCAAATGGAAATTAACATTTCTAAGAGTAAAGATTAGTTATTGAGAGAAACTACAGTTTTAGGAGACAGTAGTGAGATGAGATGGAATTGATGATAGGGAAAAGTAGAAGAAATTAAGCCATCTAAATTGATCTATTATGTGCCAAGTTGAAGAATCTTTAAAATTACCTGAAGCAGAAGCAATTTCTAACTAAGTACACAAGAGAGTCCTTTAATGTTTGAAAGAGGCATCTCAATGGCAGTAGCCTAGTCTTGGAGTAGCTGGAGAAATTGGTGGTGAGCATCTGTTCCTGATTTCCACTAGGTCAGAACAAATGCATGGAACTTAAGTCACAATGAGAGATACTTCAGTGCACTATAGGAAAGATTTTCTGATGTGAAGGTTGCTTTGGGATTGAAAGTTACTAAGGAGATTATAAACTCTGTATCTAGAAACTTTAAAATATAGCTTTAAATCAGTCTAGGATGGCTTGCACCTTATCCTGCCTCAGCCTAGAGAGCTGGGTTCTAACCAATCAAAATCCTGTCCAACCTCCTAATTCTATATATAGTCTCCAAATCCCATTCAATTCTGAGAGTGACTGTATCTAAGCTTTCCTTCAATATATGCATGGCAACATCTACTCCTTCCAGGCTTTCTCATCCCTCCCCCTCAAACTTTGGAATTGGAAACAAAGAGAAAAGCAAAGTCCATGTAATTTGCTCCTACCTCCTATTATTTCTCTTTATACATATATTTCCCCATAACATCTCAACACAATGCTTCTCTCAGGTCAAGAAGTTTTAAACATCCTCTCCCTGTAGACTATCAAGACTCCTTTCTAAGTACGTTGTCTGCTCAATTCCTCCATCTATGGTATCAGAGCCTACTCAGATTACAAGGTGTTGCTCTAGTCATAAAGCCTCTGAAGATCATCCTCTGTTCAGAATTTCTATGGTACTCAAAGTCTGAATCACAAAGTTCAGTTCTGAGTCACACTGTGATTCTCTGGCATTATGCAATATCTACCCTTCCAACTAGATTATGAGTTCTTTAAGAAACCTTGCCTAATGCTTTGTTGAATCCTCAATATTGCTGAACAGTCTGAACGCAAATATTTGTTTTAACCACCCATAATTTTGTGGGCTTATTTTCACCCTTATGGTCTTTTGAGCTTAGAAATATCAAATAGATTAAAAATGTTGGCCCAGTAGTGTATATCAGACATTGGTCAAAAAAATGTAAACTATGTTGGGCACAAAATATTTCATTTCAGAGGGAGCACTACTCAATGTTTTTACTGATGGGATTTGGAATAGAGGCGCCATTGACACTCAGGAAATGAGGCCACCTACGTTCTCTCCAACTCCATATCTCTGGGCCCCTATTTCAATATAAGAATCTATTGTGCTTGACTCCATTTATCTGAAATTTATGTTGGAAAGTGTGCCAAATACTGAAGAAGAAGGAAGAGAAGGAGAACTAACATGTTGAACAACTATTTGTCAGGGAATTTAAGTTCACAATTTCACATAATCATCACAACAGCTCTTATTGTAGATACTGAATTTCATGGAAATTAGATAATGTGCACAGGTAAATGAATAAAACAACAAAAAATTAACCCCCTCCTGTCTCTGATCCCTATGATAAAGGTTAAACTGATCTTAAAGCACAGTAAAGAGTAAAATGGAATATGCACACTCTGCTAAAGAAATTTGCACATTCTTATAACATCAAAATATTTCTTTGTGCCCTTATAAAAGATTATTAAGTACATAATGTAGTCAGTTAACACAATCATAGTATACACAGTATAAAATTTGATTTGCTCAAGGAATTTATACTACCAGGCCAGCCTGAACTCAGAAACATATTAAGAAAATAAAGAAATAATTTCTCCCCATTTGCAAAGCTGTTTGGGGGAATTAGGAGCAGTCATAAGTTGTTCTAAATGGTTGGGAAATGAGACAAGAGATGTACACTGGCTGTGATTAAAAGGAAAGGAATAGATTTTAAGAGAGGGAAAACTGAGATGCTCTCTCCCAGGATGACCAGTGAAGAGTGTGCTTCTGAGTGAAGTTGAGCTTTTCCCTAAGATTTCCAAGAAGACATCAAACATTCATCTCCAGCTCCATTCCTAGACTTTGCTACTTCCATCCATGTTCTTGGGCTCAAAAAACTGAAACATTATCACCATGGACTTTTTCCCCTTCTTCAAATTTAACCAGCCACTATGTCCCAAGAGTTTTGAATTTCTAACACCTCTCACATCGTTTCCTTCTTTCCCATTTCCACATCTATTAACCTACATTGGATTCATTTCCTCACAACCATACTGCAGCAAGTTCCTGTCTTGGCCTACACCTCCCCAATCCAAATCAGTTATCGATCTTCTTCCAACATTGGTGGAACCATCCTCATGGTGACACTCCTCTTTGTGTGGGGAGTGAAATACCAGCTCCAGTCTCTGCTCCACCTGTATCTTCAGCCTCATTCCCCACTCCTCCCTCTCCCTAGAATTCCTAAATGGTATTTTCAGTCTTACTGAAAACCCTCAGTGGTGGCAATTATTTCTTCCTTTCTCTGTTCTGTAAACATTTACTGGGTCTCAATTCTCTTCCATTGGTGTATATTTCTATCTGTATGCCAGTGCCCCTAAGTAAGTCTTAGGGACAAAAAAAGGTAAACAGAACACAGTCTCTGTCCACATGCAAGGGAAATTGACATTATACAAATTTGGGCCTTTTGGTATATTGTGGTGGGTATTAATAATACAAGTCTATGCCCAGCAGAGAGAAAACACTGAATGAAGAATTATCAGTTCTCACTTGGGGGAAGTGAAGTTCAGGGAAAGTTTTACATAGGAGAAAATGCTTACTCCGAAAATCAAGAAAACAATTCCATTTACAATAGCATCAAAAGAAAAAGAAACACTTAAGAAAAAATTTAAGGAATTACAAAGGGGCACCTGGGTGGCTCAGCTAGTTGAGTGCCCAACTTCAGCTCAGGTCATGATCTCACGAGTTTGCGCCCTGTGTCGGGCTCTGTGCTGACAGCTCAGAGCCTGGAGCCTGCTTTGGGTTCTGTGCCTCCTTTCTCTCCGCTCCTCCCTCGCTTCTGCTCTGTCTCTCTGTTTCTCAAAAATAAACAAACATTAAAAAAAATTAAAAAAAAGAACTACAAAGCTCATATACTGAAAACTACAAAATAGTCTTAAAAGAAATTAAAGATCTAAAAGAATGAAAAGATATCCTGTGCTCATATATTGGAAGATTTACTATTATTTTTTTGGAAGATCTACTAGTATGGATAGGGCAATACTACTGAAACTGATCTACAGGTTCAAAGCAATCCCGCTTAAATTTCCAATTGCAAGGGACACAGAATAGTCAAAACAATCTTGAAAAATAAGACCACAATTGGAGGACTCACATTTCCCAATTTCAAAACTTTAAGTCCACAGTAATCAAGAAAATGTGGCACTGGCATACAGATAGAAATATACACCAATGGAAGAGAATTGAGAGTCCAGAAATAAGCCCATACATTTATGATCAACTGCATTTTGATGAGAACGCCAAGAAGATTCAGTGGGGGAAAGAATAGTCTTTTTTACAAATGGTCAGGAACATAAATGCATATGTACTTCTTTCTCACACTATAGACCAAAGTTAATACCAGATGGATCAAAGACCTAATATAAGAGTTAAAACTATAAAACTCTTAGAAGAAAAAATAACTAAGTAAAACTCTTAGAAGAAACACAATACCTACAAGACCTGATGTTAGTCAGTGGGTTTTTAGATAGCAGTAAAATGGGGTTTTAGATATGAATAACAAAAACAGAGGCGTCTGGGTGGCTCAGTCGGTTAAGTATCTGACTTTGGCTCAGCTCATGATCTCATGCTTTGTGAATTCGAGCCCCACATCGGGCTCTGTGCTGACAGCTCAGAGCCTGGAGCCTGGTTCGGATTCTGTGTGTCCCTCTCTCTCTGACCCTCCCCTGTTTGCCCTCTGTGTCTCTGCTTCTCAAAAATAAATAAATATTTTTAAAAAATAGGTGAATTTTTACTTCCAACCCACTAGAGTGTCTATAATAATACTTAAAAAAAAAAGGGCACTAGCAAGTATTGGCAAGGATGTGGGGACATTGAAATACTCATATGTTGCTAGTGGGGATGTAAAATGGTGAAGCTTCTGTGGAAAACATCTTGGCAGTTCCTCAAAATTGTAAATATAGAATTATCATATGACACAGCAATTCTGCTCCTAAATATATACCTGAGGGAATGAAAACAGGTGTTCACAGAAAAACTTGCATACAAATGTTCGTAGCAGCATTATTCACAATAGCCAAAAAGTAGAAACAATCCAAATGTCTATCAGCTGATGAATAGATAAACAAAATTTGGTATATATACACAGTGGAATATTATTTGGCCACAAAGAAAAGTAAAGTATGGATCCATGCTACAACATACGTGAACTTTGAAAACCTTATGTTAAATGAAAGAAGCCAGACACAAAAAGCCACAGACTGTATGATTCTAATCATTGCATGATTCTAATATGCAGTGTCCAGAATAGGCAAATCCATGGAGACAGAGGTAGACAAGTGGTCACCAGGGCATGGGAGTAGAGGAAAATTGAAACTAAGTGGTAACAGTTACTAGAGTTCTTTTTGAGGTAGTGAAAATGTTCCGGAATTAGATCATGGCAATGTTTAGTATGTTCAAAACATAGTGAATAAACTAAAAATCACTAAAGTATACAGCTTAAAATGGTGAATTTTATGTCATCTGAAGTTAATCTCATTTTTTAAAATGCTATTTAAAAAAGAGTAGTTGCTTAAAGTGAATCTTGAAGAATAAGCAAGGAAAGGCCCTAAGAGTGGACAGTGGAGAAATAAATCCCAGGAAGAGGATATCAAATGCACAACAGCAGAAGCAATATATTAAGTTCAGGACTCCACAAATGATTACAAAAACAAACAGACAAACAAACAAACAAACCCAACCCATAAGCATCAGTTGTAGGCTAAAACAAACAAAACTTTTAAAGCATTTCTTTGTAAGTCAATACAATACTTCATTTCTTGTGTGATTAGAAGATGATTTTCTTCCCTACTGCATTTTTACCCCACTTTAATTTTTTTTTTTTACATTTGAGAGAGAGAGAGAGAGAGAGAGAGAGAGAGGGAGAGGCAGAGCACAAGTGGGGGAGGGGCAGAGAGAGAGGGAGCCACAGAATCTGAAGCAGGCTGCAGGCTCTCAGCTGTCAGCACAGGGCCCGACGCGCAGCTTGAACTCACAAACCATGAATTCATGACCTGAGCCAAAGTCAGACACTTAACCGACTGAGCCACCCAGGTGCCCCATTCCGCCCCCCCCCCCCCAACTTTAGAAGTAACTTCATTGATCAATAAATAAAGGATGATTGTGTATCATCCCTCTGCCTGGAATGCTTTTCCACGGACTCTCCAGGCCTTTCTTATTTTCATATTTCTTATTCTTCAGGCCCAACCTAAGTGTCTTTTTCTGGAGAGGACTTTCCTAACCCCACGATTTAAGTGGATCCTACTTCTCACTTTTATTTTCCATCACTGCATTCTCTTAGTATCCTGCACAGGCAATTACGTTTACGTGCAGGTTTATTGATTTTAAATTTTTATTTCCCTCCCTAGACAGTAAGCTCTGAGGAAGGGAACATGACTGTTTTATTCAGTGATATGTCTCCAGTGCTAGGACATTGCTCCGTAAATATGAGTCAAAGGCAGGAAGCCTTGATAAGTAGATCAAACCCACCAGGTTACAGGCCTAGAGTCATCTGGCATTGCCTTGTTCTGGAGCTGACACTGTCGAGCCCAGTCCACAATATCCCAGGGTTAGCTGGTCTAGGGCTTGGCTGTGGTTTAACTCTGTGCAAAATTTATAGCAATTGATAGCAAAGAAATTCACCCCTGCCAGAGTCAACACCAATAAATGCTGTGACTCATGGTTCAGTTGCATTAGTCAAGGTTGGGCAGAATGAGACTGGGAGGACATTTCTCTAAGGCAGCAGAGGATTGGGTTTTGAAGATGAGAAGCGAGCAAACCCACGCTGCTTGAGTGAAAGGCTTGTGGGAGAGGAGTTGGGGGACGAGGTTAGAGTGCAAGGTTGAAGTATAAGAGTGTGAAATCAAACTCTTGTAACAGCCCTCTGATTTAACTCTGTGTGAACTGCCTGACAGAAAGTGTGCAAAGTGTCAACCTACCCTTCTTAGGAAAGTATGATGCATTTAGTTGCAGGTCTGGTTCTCTGAATGAGATGCTGAGACAGAGTTTGTGGTACACATTATTTATAAGGAGTGACACTTGGGGATGGAAGACAGATTGACCACTGGTAGACACTGGACTGCAGTGGAGGTTTGGCAAAGCCTTGGCCGACCCAGGGCGAACTCTTGGAAGAGAAATGTCAGGCAGGGTTGCCACACATCTTGCCAAATGGCAGGCCCTTTTTACACCCCTTACCCCCATTCAGTGGCCATATGTAAACTGCTAAAATAGGGCATGACCTCAGTCAATGCAGTTCTCTGCAGCTGAGTCCCCCTGGGTGAAGCTGACAGCTGGAGACTGTTTGCTGAGCACATTCTCTGCAGGTGGGACCAAGTCCTTGCTTGAAGGGATCCACTCAACATACCACTGCCTCTACCATACAAGCCCACCTCAGTGTTGGTAGACATGTGGAACAGGGCTTCTCTCTTTCTTTGCTTTCTTTCACTGTAGACATTGTCCATAGGCTAGTTTTCCCTCATATCTTAGCCCTCAGAAATATTACCAAATTTCTTCCTCATGAAACAATAAGTAGCCAGAAGCAGGACTACTTTATCTTAACTCATGCTAAGGGTGTCACACCAGAGATTACATTTCGCTACCCCGAACTTTGGCTTGATTTTTGAGCTTTTTGATTATTGGTTTTTTGGTTTTTGGTTTTTGATTATTAAAATCACTTAGCCTTTCAAAACCGTCAACTGATAAAGAGAGGCTAATATTTCTCCATGCGTCTGGAAGCTGTTTAATTCTACCTTTCATGTTATTATCTTCAAGGAAAGAGAAATAAAAAAGGAAGGGGAAATGAACTTCATTGAAGCCCCATGTCCAGCTATTTGAGGTGACTTTTCCATATTGTATGTCATTCAATTAGAAGGAACTGCCTTTCAAAGATTGGTGCTTTCAAGGGATCAGTGACATTGTCTATCTCTTATGCCTAGGGACAAGGCATTAGTTGTGTGGATGTTAAATTCTTCTAGATACTTCAGTAGGAGATATGCAGTACAGAATTCAAGTTCATCAGGAACCTCCTTCCTCAGTGATACCCTGGGCATCCTAGGGCTAAGAAGGGCCAGCACATATAAAAAGCAGTTGTGTAATCATCTGACAGTTTCATTCAGTGACAGAGTCTTTGTTAATTGCTTATGTTCTGAATGTGCTAGAAACAGTATCCATACTTACTTCTAACCTGGGCTCTGAAGGTTAAACTAATTTGACAACTTTGAGAACAGAACTTCGCAGGTCTCTGTGACTTATATTATCTCAGAATATTATTATCCTCACTTTGCGAATGAGGAAGCAGAGTGATGAGCGAAGAATGACATCCTAAGGTTTCACAAATGGCAGGTTCAACCTTGGGGCAGATCTGTATGCCTGGCTCTAAACCTATACACTTGTAATAACATCACCCAATTTCCTACAAAGTGGTTGGGTGTATGATTTCTTTAAAAAAAATGTTTATTTATCTATTTTGAGAGAGAGAAAGAGGGAGAGAGAGAATCCCAAGCAGGCCCTGTGCTGTCACCACAGAGCCTTATGTGGGGCTCGATCTCAGGAACCATGAGATCACGACTTAAGCTGAAATCAGGAGTCAGACACTTAACTGAGCTACCCAGGTGTTCCTGATTTCTATATTTCTTTTCATTTTTACTGTTTCATGTGCATACTTATCAAACATGCTTATCCAGGGCATACTTATCAAACAGAAATAGAAACCTTATTCAGTTTATATACACAGTATTAATGTTGTGTCTTTATAGAAAGGTTAAAACTGATTCTTGCCATCTTTGAAGATATTTCCTCTGAGCAGCAAGATATTGGGTGACACCCTCTGAATTTCAAACATTTTAGCCATGGGAGACTGTTAGATCTGCTAAAGCAATTTATTAACTTCCTTCTTTACAGAACACTTTTTAAAACAAGGTAAACTGCCACAACTATTTAGTGCATCCTATTACAAATGGGGCCTTTGTTTGGTGAAGGATAAAAGGATAATTAAGTGGAGAGAAGTTTTTATTCACTGAAATGGCCACTTTGAAAGGATGGTTTAAAAAATCAACATTGCTTAAAAGGATTTATTTCCTTTCTAAATGTTTGGATGAGAAAGGGTAACATTATTTCTACTTTCAACTGGGATTCTGCTCCCACAACAGTCTTGAATGGCAATCAACCGAGCAACTGATCTTTCCTGTTCACCTTGTAAGAGAAGCCACACTCCAAGCGAAATGAAAATGAAAGTATGGCAAAAAGGTAAGTCTCAACTTCATCTTTTACTTTATGAACAGGAAACTTGGGCGTCTGAGGCATAGTACTTGAAGAGGATCCAAACACCTCCTAGTGGTATCAAGGGGCAAATCATCTAGTTGAGTCCCTGGCTTCCTCTCCTCTTCTTCCCAGGAACCACAAGATCCAGGAGACAGTGAGGACATTTACATTTCTGGGCACTGAGCAGAACCTACCCTTCAGACAGTTTCCTCAGTCGGTTAAGTGTTGGACTTCAGCGCAGGTCCTGATCTCGCAGTTCATGAGTTCCAGTTTCAGCTCTATGCTTACAGCTCGGAGCCTGGAGCCTGCTTCAGATTCTATGTCTCTGTGTGTGTGTGTCTCTCTCTCTGTCCCTGCCTTGCTCATACTCTGTCTCTCTCTCTCTCTCAAGAGTAAATAAACATTAAAAAAAAAAACCAGTAACACCTCATTTTTTTTTTTTTTACACTTCTGTAGCTTTCCAAGCATTTTCACGTAGTGGATCACAAATTTTGGGGTTTCACAGACTAGTAAAATTACCACCCCCCAAGTTAACACCCCCCCAATCTAATAACAATATAGATCATCCAACTTTGTATTTTTTTCAAATAGTGATATCTGAGAGAAAAAAAAAAAACTTGCAAATTCCATCACCACCACTGATGAAAGAAAGAACATGATCTTAGCAAAAGAGCAAGGAGGTCATTTTATATATATATACCTTTAAATAGCCTAAAATGGAGTTTTTGGAAAACTCACTATACCATCTTGAAGTTTCTCCTTCTTCTACAGGGCAGTAAAAACTTTGCCTCAGATTTTCACAACCAATTTCTGAAGGAGGTGAAGCAGGTATTATGTTCCTCTTACCTGTTGAGAAATGTGTGTTAAGAGATGTGAAGTCAGAAGGTCTGGTGATGTTACATGGCTTGTCTCTAAACCTTACTTGGGGCATCAAGGCCCTAGACCTGGGCTAGAATCTTGGTTTAGACACTTAGCAGCTAGGAAAGCTTGGGACATTTTAGTAACACCTGAAGGCCCTGGAAATAGATTGAAATCAACTTGCCCTGAGGGCCTGCTTTTAATATAGGGCCAAAGGGTAGATGAGGTTTGGTTGGTTCAGTTACCCTTTCTTGGCTCACCTGCAGATTAGAGTGGACTCCTCAAGGCCAAGGCTGCTCAGTGCTTTTCCTGGATTTCCCAGATTACAACCATGGACTGGGTTGCTCAGCCAGCAGAATCCAATTTGTATCTCTTACTTTCCCTGTGGCTTTGAGGTTGCTGAGAAACACTTAGAATGTGAGTAGGTATTGCTCTTCAGAGACTGGCCCTCTTGGAAAGTCTATGAGCTCCCTAGTATTTCTTTAATGACTTCTTTTTCTTCTTAAAAAAAATACCAGGGAAAATAAAAGAAGAATAGACAGGGATGTTCTTTCTTCTGAAAATCTAAAACTGCATCCCTGTATGTCTGGGTAGACTTGGGATACAAATTTAATGGGCATTAGGTAAGCCAGCTTCTACCTTCCCCAACTGTGTGGATTTTTTTTTTTTTTTTTTGGCTGGGAATACATTGCTTGAACCTAATGTAAACAATAACCTGAAAATTCTTGGGAGGTTCATGTGTGTGCTTGGCCAAAAAGAACGTAATCTCTTTCATTCTTTCTTTACTTTTATGACCACTGATTGTATGGAGGAAAAAGGAGCAGAGGTTGTAGTAGAGTGGGGATAGTGACAACACTAATTTTCTCTTCTCAGTTTTTCCCTCTTCTCTCAAACTGGTTTTCCTTCCTTTTATTAGTTTAGATGATTTTACTGATGAGAAAATGGATGCACAGAGAGAATAGGGAAATTGCCCAAGATTACAGAGATTATGGTAAAATGTGATCTGAATTCTGGCTTCTAGCTTTCTATACAATTTTGTTGCCAGTTTTACGGATTTACCAGAAAAAGGTTATAAGGAGAGAATACTGGAAAATATTTCCTTTGAGTAAAGATTAAGAGAAAATTCCTTTCCTACTTTCTGTGTGAGTGAGTGGGCGTGCCTAGAACCTTAACTAGGAAAACCATCATTGTTACATACTACACTAACTAGTAACCCTAAAAAGAACTTTTTTGTGACCTTTTAAGAGGGAATTGTCATGAAAAATGAGATGTTTTCAGAGTACCGGTACTCTTTATTGCTGCTCACAGATTTATCGATATTAATGAGTTCTGAGAACCAAAACTGTGTCTCACTTCTGCTTCAGAGATTTACAACAAATGAGGCAGTCTCACAGGGAATTAAACTTAGAGGGACGCGTGTCCACAGCACATAGCAAAGACACCAAGAACTCTTCCTTGAATCTATGTGTTGCCATGGAAATAGAGAACCAGACTGATGCCCTGATTTCTTATCTCTAGACACAATCCTTGCACACAGGGCATGCAAACACAAAGCCATACAAAGGGATGAGCATATTTTCTTATTAAATGATACTGGTTCATATTGATTAAGTCCATGAAAAACCTTTTGGCTTTGACATTTTTTGCGACTAGTTTATCTTTCCAGCTAGTGAAAAAGTGGCAAAGAGGTATCACAGATCTTTATTATTAATGATGTTGATAAATAACAGGTGCAGTATTAAGAGGCCTCATACTATATGGCTGTGCCTCTAGCCACTTATTGCATGATTCGAGAATTCTCCTGCCCAGTCAAACTATTACTTTGGAGGAGTATTATATTAGCAATATTCCTTCATTTTAGGAAATTTTGAAAACCCCCAAAAGAGAAAAGAAAACCACTTGGAATCCTACCATTCAGAACTCTATTACTATAGTTCTGGTATAGTTTTTTTTCCAGTTTTCATTACATGCATATATTATGAAATAAACTAGACACATGCGTGTGTATGTTTATGATTGGAATCACACTATATTTCCCCAACTCCTCTAAACTTGTTCAATGCCATATGCTTGGTTGAAATACTCTACTATCTAAGAATAGTTGCCTCTTTCCCGAAGAAGGGTGTGCTTAGAAAACACACAAAGAGGGTGGGTATCAGAATACTCTTCCCTTGAAACAGTTCTGGCTATTTTCTCATTATATCTATAAACATTTGTGGGGAGCCCCAATTCAGTACATGGATAAAAGACAGGCCCAATTATAACCTAGAAAAAACACAGAAAACTTTGTGTGCTACTTAGATCTGGCTGAAATAATATGGCTTATATTTTATTGAAAAATTACCAAATTATTGTGATACAAAAAAAAAAAACAAAACTCTAACATTTCTTTCTTTTTTATTCTAATAAGGTGTGTTAAAATGATGTCAGAGGAGAAAAGAATTTGAATCCTCATGAGGATTCAACCAAATGTAGGAGAAAATGGCATGGAATTTGATTCAGACGGACCCAGATTTAAATAACCACACTACCACTTGATATCACTGAAACCTTGAATCTTACTTTCCTGTTCTCAAAAATGAGGATATAAATACCCCGTTAGAGTGTTGTTGGGAGAATTAAATGAGATTATGTATGTAAAGCTATTAGTAAAGTGTCTAGCTCCAATGGGGCACTCCATGTTGACAGTTGCTATGATTATTTTTTAAACATTTTTTTAACATTTATTCATGTTTGAGAGTCAGAGAAAGACAGAGCACAAGTGGGGGAAGGGCAAAGAAAGAAAGGGAGATAACAGGATCTAAAGCAGGCTCCAGTCTCTGAGCTGCCCCATGCGGAGCTCAAACTCACGAACCATGAGATCATGACCTGAGCCGAGGTCAGTTGCTTAACTGACTGAGCCACCCAGATGCCCTGACAGTTGCTATTATTATTATTATTATTATTGAGTTGTGAAAGCATTAACACAAATGTTTCATGCTCAAGCCCATGTACTATGCTATGAATTTAGCAGTATCCATTAACTTTAATATTCCCTTCATGGCTTGTTTTGAAACTAATAAAAACAAATGCTATTACTGTGTATAAGAGTCGATGAACTGTCACTAAGACTAACACACAATCACAGAAGAAGAGCATCAGGTTATAAAAATTATTGAGGTACATTGGGTCTGATGCAATTTATGAAATACCACAGATACAACCATTTTGTGGAGGAAATATGATTTACATTCCTTGTGTAATGAGGCATTTCACTAAGAGACACAACTAGACATGACTGACTGCTTTGACTTCAGAAGGCAGTCTGTGCTAAGCCCTCCTCCATCAGGACTAATATACCCTACCTGCTAATGTTGCTGCTGGCAATCATCTCCTTCTAGAGGGTTCCACAAAGGATGAGTCTGCACATGGCTTGTACATTTCACACTTGATCTTAGCCAAAAGGCTGAGAATCAATGGCTTGTACATTTCAAATGTTGCTTTTCTCTCTTGAGAAAAGGGAGTGTCCATTTTCATTTTTTCAGTTTAAAATGAATATACTCCGTTTTCCTTTGTTTTCAATGTTTTCTCTAAATAGGTAGATGCTCTCCAGGGCACTTAATGTTTCCTACTCTCCTGATTGGTCAGACTCACATATCTAATGGTGCTTCCACCATATATCATAGCTGTCATATTTGTGCGGTCAACTCCAGCACGTTTTTCTCATTGCTATTTTAGCTGAAAGGGTGATTTAGTTTATGACCTGCACTCCTGAAATTAAGCCTGAATGTTATAGAGAATCACATGTCCATAGAAAAAGAATCAGGAGAATATACTGGACATTAGGTTCAGTACTGTGTGCATTATATCCATCCGATGTCTTTAGTACTATAAGCTGAGAAATCCTAGCTACAGTCTGCAAGCAGCAACTAAGTTAAAATGATTTATTCTTTTGGTGACAGGCAAGAAATTGTCCCATCAGATTAATTTTTTCCTCAACAATCAGCCACCACTATGTTACCAACTCTGTCATGAGCTGAATGCTCATTGGCCATTACACATTTTGGATGTGAGGCATGATCAATATATGGTAGAAAAGAAATAGCCTTTGTTCATAAGAGTTTCTGGCTGCTTTCAGAATTTAATTTCATAACCCAATTGAGGAACAACCAGAAAGTTATAAATAGAATCCTAAGGGAATGTAACAATCCTTAAACCCACAGATCAGCGAAAAGTATACTGTGGTTTTTAAAATCCTCAGACAGAACATCCCTTGGAAATCTGACCTAGTAACTAGCAACTAAATGTAACCCCCTCCAATATTAGTATAATTCCCTTCATTCTTTCTTTTATTGGTCACCGAGGGGTGCCTAAATTTGGTCTGGTCACCAGAACTGGGGAACAGAGGGGCTTGAAGCTATGGTGATTCTGATCAACCAGCCACCAGGGAAAACAAGGACAGAAGCTTTTACCAGTGCAGTCTCCCCATTTGCTGCCTTTTCTGTAGGTGCATTTTCCTTTTCTTCCTTAGTATCTGAACCTTACTTTTTGTGAAGATGCAATCTACCCAAAGGAGTGGCTATTTCCCAATATCTTTTGTAACTAATAGTGACCATGTGATTAAGCTCTGACCAATGAGATGCTACTATAAGTGTTGCCTGGGACTTTTTGGAAGACCGTTTACTTGGAATGGACTTGGTCAGCAGGTATTTCTTCTGCCCTTTTACCTTTCCTATTTCTTATGCCCTTAAGTGATCAATAATGATTGGTGCTTCAACTGCCTTCTGGATCTAGGAAGCAACCTTCAGATTGGAAGCCAGCACTTGGGTAGAGGGAGGGACAACATGAAGATGCCTTGGCCCATGATGGGCTATGAAACTGCCTCACCAGACCTTTTATGTGAGAAAGGAACAACTTCCATCTTGCTTAAACTAATCTTGTGTTTTCTCGTATGGGCAGTTGAATCTAGCCTAATATAGCCATAAAAGTGTCAGACACTCTGGTGTATGAACTCCCTTTAAGAGGAGAACAGAGCCTTTTTTATTTTTTATTATGTTTTCTATTTTATGAGACAAGAGATTTAAATGCCAACACTTTCTGGAGTTCCTTTTAAATCATTTAAGGTACAATGACTATTAGCAATTCCTTACCTGAGGTCAGATTTTGAGGTGGAACCCAGGGAGTTTGAGATGCCTGTGGGGAGTGTGAAGAGGAAGAATGGGCAGGAAGAACAGAAAATGACTTGCAAAGGGGGTTGAAGATGCTTTGCCTCTGTCACATTTTCATCTTGTACAGTCCTCCTGACTCCTGACAGATCTGGGGCCTCATACCTTGCCCTGCAGACCCTAGAGGACATGGAAGAGGGAAGTGCATGCATCTGAGTAGCCCTGAGGCACCCTGAAAGCCTGGCCTTCCAGGCAGCAATAGCAGCAGTGGTAAAAGACTGCCATTCTGCTTATTGCCTACCTGCCAAATACTGGGCATTTACCTGCATTGTTCCATGAACCTCTCCAACGTAGGGTATTAGCCTTATTTTGCAGATGTGCAAACTGAGGCTCAGGGAGATTAAGCATCTTGCCCAGGGTCATTATCTGAGACTCCAGTAAAGGGAACAACTGTCTCAGTCTTCCCAGAACTGAGGGGTTTCCTGAGATGAAAGACTTTCAGGAGAGGACCAGGCAACTGGGACAGTTGGTCACTCTGGCCCATCTGACTGCAAAGCTGTTTTATACCATCTGTAAGCCCCAACAAAGCACACACCTCAGATTTCCTCAAAAGCTGGTTCTAGCATCCTAAAATGCTCAACTTTGACCTCTGGCTTGGGAATGTGCTCCCCTTTCTGAAAGTAGGCCCTGCAGTGGACCTCGTAGGATTGTGTGATGGAACTGAAGTGTCCTCTGTGCTGTCTTACCATTCCAGGCAAGGAACGCCAACTCCACACACCCAGTAGCTAACACCTGATAGAGCCCTGTGTTGTACAAGGAGCAGAGCCCTGTCCTGCATGGGGCAGAGCCCAGGTCCTTGTCCTACTGTGTTGAAATGTTCTCCAAATCCTTTGCCCTCCTTGTCCTCCAGATGTAACTGTTTAAAAAACTATTACAGTACCTTTACATTTTTCCTATTAAAATACTTTTTCCAGAGTTTTAAAAGCACTATTATTTGTCTGCCTGAAGATGCAAAAGCTACAAATTTAAGATGAGTAACTTCCAGGTTCTATCCCTTTCTATTTAAGCTTATCTCTTACTAAATGACACCAATGGGATTCTGTGTGTCTCAACTTAAATAAACCCAAATAATGGCCATCTAGGGTAAGGGTTCCTGGCTTGGGGTTTCTGGACAGAATTCAGGGATACATGAACCTCCCTGAAATTCTGTGCCCTCGTGTGTGCGTGTGTGTGTGTGTGTGTGTGTGTGTGTGTGTGTGTGTGTGTCTGCACACATGTACTTTTTTATAGGGTGGAGGGTCTGCAGCTTTCACCATATCCTCAGGGGAGTCTGTGAACAATAGCTGAGAAGCAGTGGTGAATTAACTTGGAAGAATTTTTACCCTTTGTAAAAGGTGTCTTTGTTTTATGAAATGATTCACAGTAGCAACTAATCCCAGTGTATTAGCCTATGATTCAGGCTATGGCCTTGATGCATCAAAGGAAGAAGGCAGAGAGCCATAAAGAACGAGTGGTCAAGGCTGTGGCAGGGAAGTGAGGCTAAAAGCTCCATCAATTTGGTACCACTCCCGTGGCAACAGAACCAGAATCCTCAGACCCAGAGGAAAGAGCCATGGGGCCCCTGGGGTCCAGAGCCAACTGCCAAAGACTTTTTTTACTTTCTTTGCCACTAACATAGCTGTAGATGGTTGGTTTCTTATTTTTGGTGCTTTCTTTTATATTTTTGCTTGTTTGCTTTTTGAAAAGTGTAACTTCTCTCATAAATACATGAATTCAGCAAACATCTATTGAGTATTGTAGTCCAGTGTCTGAAAGCTTCGACCTCAGTCTTGGGTTTGTCACCCAGCTCCATACTTCATAGCTATGTGACTCTGGGGAAGTGGCATGGCCTCAGTGGCATGGACCCTGTTCTCTGTCCCTCTCTTTCCCAGTAAATTCTGGAAGCAGCGACCTTTAAATAATAGGGCCACTGATAATCTGGTTGTCTCCTCATGACCACAGTCCTTCGGCCAGCCCTCCCAGGCTCCCTGCCCTACCTGCCTGGCATCCTGAATAATGCAGGGTCCATCAGTGCGAGGATCACCTAGCACAGCCTCACACTACCCTTTCCTGTTTGTTTCATTTTCCACGATGCCCATTTGCCCCACTGGTGAGGCAATCTGTGTAGCGTTCACTGTAAGATGAGTGCTGTCTACATCAATAGGAGAGACGGTTATTGCAGAATAAGGAGAGATGAAGAGGTGGGAACTTCTGAAGGACTATGGATGACATTGGTTGCTTCAGCCTGCTCCAAGTACGCTGAAGGCCACTGCTGGGGCCTCCCCAGTGCACAGGCTTATGCTTGTGAGTTGGGTTTTTTTTTTTTTTTTTTTTTGAACTAAAAATCAAAAGCCAAGCCTGTGATCCTTCTTAATGAGGGTGAGGTATTTTCACCTCACAAGCTCAGGGTGGAACATTAGGAGCTGATCGTTTCCTTTTCATGGTTAAAACATATATATATATATATTTTTTTCTTTTCTTTTTTTTTTTCAGGTTCAGAAGAAAAAAAAAAGAACTGAGTAAGAGGGATGGCCTGAGGCCCATTGGCACAAGCTGGGCCTGTGGCTAATAGTCTGACATGAGGCTAATGGTCCACGGGCATACTGTTTGGATTTTCCCAGAATCTTTGGACTCAGATTCAGATTTATCTGCCTGAACAGTTTCCCCTTCCCCCACAGAGAATGAATCATTTCCTCCTCTCATATCCTGCCAGACATTTCAAACCATGCCTCCTATTCTTGGTTAAGTACCCAAACTGAACACACGGTGATGAAAAAGCAACTGATGGAAAACAGTTTTTCATTCTCATTTACAAGCCTCTTGAAATAAGCTTTTTGGAAGAAGCTTGCGGGCATGATACCCTGTCCCAGCTGGATGCTCTTGGTGAAAACTCATTGTCAATGCTGCACCGCTACAGCAGGTTGTACATCACAGAGCCTCAGGAGACAAGGGAACCCGATTCATTTCCCTGAAACAGTCTGAGAAGGTGGGCCTCTGCCAATGTCAGATACTTCATCCAGAGGGAAGTGAAAAATCACTCAAGATAAAATGATGAGCTTCTGCTGCCATCTGGTGGAGTTCTCACCTTTAATAATCGTTCATTAAAGAGTCCCTTGACAGAGGCGACTATATAGGGCAGTGGTTCTCAAAGTGAGTTCCTTGGACTAGCCGTCCTGGTCTTACCTACCATTTACTATCAAGGAATTTGGTGAGTTACTTAACCTTTCCAAACCTAGCTTCCTTGGTGATAAAATCTCTAACTCAGAGCACTGTGAGGATTAATACAGAAAGGTAGATAACGTGAGCAGTAAAAATCAAAATATAAGGTAGCTAGCATTAAATTTAAGGATGTCTGGTTATGAAAAATGTAAAACCTTTCTTTGGAAGACCTTTGTGAATCCCTAAATAAAAGAGTTGTTTGGAAAAACAGAATCTCAGACTCTACTCTAGACCAACCGATTGAGATGGACATTCTAACAGGAGCTCCAGATCATTTGTATAGACATTAAAGTTTGAAAAGCACTGCTTTTCAAGTTTTCCCCAGAGAGATTAATGATTATTCTTATTTTATTCCTACTTTGTGCCTGTAAACATCCTTACATTATTTCCTTAAAAAAAAAAGCTGTCATCACAGACACCCAGCACAAGAAACATCATAAAGTGGATGTTAAGAGCACTGGACTTGGGGTCGGACAGCACTTATTTTATATTCCATCTCTACTACTAAAGACATATGGTGAACCTTTTTGAGCCTTGGTTTTCTTAGTTGTGAAATAATCATGAAAATATCTAACTCACAGCACTGTGAGGATTTAAACAGAAAATGTACAGTAGTAATAAAAAAATATAAGGTGCCTACTATTAAAACTAACAAAAGATGTGCATTTATGAAAAAAAGTATAAAATTTCATTGAAAGACATTCAAGAATACTTAAAGAGAAAGATGAAACCATGTTCAAGGATAGGAAGACTCAATAATGTAAAGCTGTCAGACCTCTTCAAATTAATCTCTACTAATGCAATTCAAATTACAACCTCAACTGGGCTCTTTGTTGAACTTGACAGGCTGACTCTAAAATTCATGCAAAAAAAAAAAGGACTAAAAATAGCTAGACAACCTGAAAGAGAAGAATCAGATGAGAGAGTCACTGTACCACATATCAAGATTTAATATAAAACTAACAGTGAAAGCAGTATGGTGTGACACATGGATAGATGTTAACTAGCCTTAGTTTGGTAATCATTTATCAATATATACAAATCATTATGTTGTACATCTAACACCAATATAATGTTACATGTCACTTATACCCCAATAAAACAATTTTTTTTAAAAAAGGAATAATGAGAATAAAATAATCATATTTTACAACAATCAGCTTGAGTGTTATGATACCAACTGAAGAACCCAGTAGGGACTCTCCTTTATTCTCAGTGTGGATGAAAACCATCCAAGAACCCATGGAGGACAACTGGCATAACCCTATAAAGTTAAAAGCATGACCTTATAAAGCCACCAATCCCATTCCTATGCATTTGTCCTGGAAATGATTTAGAACAAGTGCCCAAGGAGACATTTCCAAGAACTTTATGAAGCTCTCCTTGTAAAAGCAAAAGTGTGGAAACAACCAGAAGTACACTAACACAGGAGGATAAATGAATACATTTTCTCATGGTACTGAATGCCATATAGCAGTTAAAACAAATGGATTAGAGCTGCAAATGATAGCACACACCTCGGAAGCACAATGTTAGGCAAATAATAAAAAGAAAGCAAAGCAATTGTCAAATATATGAACCATATGTTATTTATAAAATTTTCAAACCTGCAAAATATTAGTAAATTGTTTCTGTATCTGTTCATAGGAACTAAGAAACAATATAGGCATCTTAATAAATATCAAATTTAGGCTCATAGCTACTCCTGTAAAGGGAGAGATGATGGCATTCCAGTAAGGACCCAAGGTTTCAATAGGATCTGTAATGTTTAATAATACAAGGTCAGTGGTAGATATATATATATATATATATATATATATATTTCTGGAATTCTTACATGCATGAAACAATTCAGAAAGGAAGATAATGTACAAAAGGGAGTGGCTAATATTAACATATGGCTGTGATTATAATAAAAAAAAATTTCTAATGTTTATTTACTCTTGAGAGAGAGTAAGAGAGAGACAGAACATGAGAAGGTGAGGGGCAAAGGGAGAGAGAGACACAGCATCTGAAGCAGGCTCCAGTCTCTGAGCTGTCAGCACAGAGCCTAATGCCAGCTCAAACCCATGACCCACAAGATCATGACCAGAGACTAAGTCAGATGCTCAACCAACTGAGCCACCCAGGCACCCCCATATGGCTGTGATTACTAGAGAGGAGTGAAATCCTTCCAAATAAATGATTCTGATATTAAATATTTATCTCTGGGAGGAAAATTCTTAAAATACTGCACTTTGAAAGATTTCCTACATCAGCTTAAATCTATTTTTTTTAATCAACATGTCTACAGAGTAAATTAAACATCTAGTAACTTTTTTGGGGGGCACATATCAGTAGACTGGCCAGCAAGCTACTGTGTGTGTGTGTGTGTGTGTGTGTGTGTGCGCGCGCACATGTGTGTGTGTGTGTGTGTATGACACAAAGGGGAAAATACATAGCCTTTAAAATACTTGAAATAAGGAAGAAAAAGGGGAAAGAGAAAGAGGAAGACAAAGAACAGGAGGATGAGGGAAAAAAAGATAATTATTCCAGGCTGGATAGAGATAACATGCATAATATGATAATATTGCTATTTTTATTTTTTTTGTATTTATTTGAGTACACTTTATACATAATGTTACATTAGTTTCAGGTGTACAACATAGTGATTCAAGATGTGTGCATGAATAAACACACAGGAATATTATGCAGCCACAAAAAAGGATGACATTGTGGCCTTTGAGACAATGTGGATGAACCTAGGGAGCATATGCCAAGTGAAAAGAGTGATACTTCTATTTTAACAAGCACACTATTGCAAACATAAAAATGAAGGCTATCCCTTTCACAGTAGCCCCCAATGACTTTTAACATTTATCCTGGAAATGCCACCAATTAGAATATTTTTGGAACTTCTTTTACAATTACCTCTAGATTATATAGCACTCTAGTTTGAGTTTCTATAAATAGGATGCTATTTTGGAGGAAAATTTGTTTTGGGAGAAGAGCTAAGAATAGTGGCCAAATCAGATGATATGACTTTTGGTCAATAACTAGATATGAGCATATAGTATTACTTCTCTTTGTTTTTCATACCACAAAATGGTATTTGAATGGCACACTGGCATAAAATGGACATGGCTGTTTATGACCAGTGTGGGTAACCTGGTGGGGTGGGGGTTGGTCCTCTTAGCTGCCATAATCTCTGTGCAGCCACCCTGGGAACTGAAGGAATTAGCATCTCTACATACTTATAACTAATGATCGCATACAACTTTGCCTCAGACACTGACTGAAAAGCTTTCTAACACAGGGCAACTGATCTTCCTCACATCCTGCTCCATGACTCCGTGTGGAGTCACTCCACCAATACTATTTCCTCTAACTAGGCATATAAATTTGCTAGATCCTCAAAGTTAGCTTGGGGTCACTTGATTGGATTTTGGCCAGTGACATATGGAAGCCCCTTCCAGTCCTGATCACAGATCTCCTGGACAGTTGTCCATGCTCTTCTTAGCCCATAACCAAGCATTCCAAGATGGCAGATTCACACAATGGAAAGGGCCTTAATTCCTGGATCACTATTTGGAGCAGAGTCTGCATGAAAGCTCCCTGACTTACACTGGAATATGATGAGTGAAAAATAAGCTTTTGTAACATTAAGCTAATGAGATTTTGGAATATTTTGGTCACGCAACATAGCCTAATGCATTGTGACTAATGCAGAGGCAATTCTAAAGAACAAATTCCAAAACTTTTCTAAGCAATGGAACCAGTGTCATAAACATTGATTGTCAAGTATATTAGTGCTGGAAGTTTTACTTAAAATGTGGTATTATCATTTCAGAGTCACAGGATGCAGTGTTGCATGGTAAAGTATGCATGTTCTGAGAGCTACATTTCTTCTGAAAGAGCTGGACCTTGAGGTCAGGTTACAATTTGGGTAAGAAAGACAAGGGAGGGCATTCCACATAGAAGGGAAGTGAAAGCACATGAAGAAAAGTATCTGAGTGAGTGCAGGGGAGACAGAAGCAGCTCATTAAAAGGAGGAAAAAATACTCCCCTACACAAAACAATTAAAAACAGATCATGTAATCATCTCCTGGTTTTGATGAATATAGATTCCGGTATATGTCCATGTACTCCAAAATTCTGAAAGTATTTCAAACTGTTAATCAAAGCAAAGAGGCTTCTGGAAGTCACAATACCAAGAGCTAATGTTTACTAACTATTTATCATGTTCCAGGATGTAAGCTCAGTGCTTTAAACTGGGACACATTTCATTAGTATTCCCTGGGAGCTTGTTGGAAATGCCAAATGTCAGACCCTGCCTCAGACATACTGGATCAGTCTCCAAATTCTAACAAGGTCCTTGGGTGATTTCTATACATGTTCAGGGTTTTTTTTTAAACTTTTTAAAAAATGTTTATTTATTTTTGACAGAGAGAGAGAATGAGTGAGGGAGGGGCAGAGAGAGAGGGAGGCACAGAATCCAAAGCAGGCTCCAGGCTCTGAGTTCTCAGCACAGAGCCCGATGCGGGGCTCGAACTCAAAGACCATGAGATCATGACCTGAGCCAAAGTCAGACGCTCAACCGACAGAGCCACCCAGGAGCCCACATGTTCAGGTTTGAAAGCACTGCTTTGAATGCTTTGTTACAAAACCTGCAAAAAGGTTGATTCCATTCATCCTACTTCAAATATCTGCAAGTATTTCACACCATAATTAAAAGCAAAGTACTTCTAGAAGTCATAATACCAGAAGGTAGTATTTTTTAAGTATTTTACATGTTCCTCAAAAAGTCTATGAGGCAAGCACAGGTGTTTTTCAGTAAATAGGAAATAAGGATTTCAGAGATTGTCATTTACTCCCAAATACAAGCTAGCGTAATATTATACATGGGGATGGCATTAAGCCTATGCCCAGCTAACTCCAGAATCTAAGCTTTTACATCCTACACTAGTGGTCTCTTCTTGTGCTGTGAAGAGCATCGTGGCCAGAAATTAGGTTCATCAGTGACCACAAGACTGACGTGAAGAACATACTTAATTGGGAAGCATGGCAGAATAACCTGAGACATCTGGAAAAGCAAATGTGAAAGGAAATCTTTGCAAAGTGAACAAATGGATAAATACACATTTGCTCATATGAAACAACACACATTCAGATACAGGCAGATATACCAGTACTGATATGTAAAAATGTAATTTTAAGTGTTGTCTGAGAGCTTAAGCAAGTAAAGTCTAAAGGATAATTTTGTATTTCTTTCTGAGGGAGAATTCAGTTATTTGGATATCTCCTCATTTAGTAAATTTATTAAGCCAGGAGATTAGAATTAGGAGTTGATTTAACATGACCCAATAGTGAATGGAATGAAAAGTGCTGTGGTCTTACTTATTGCTAACCATTTTTGTTGCTGAGGGCACCTGCTATAGTACTTTAATACAGTGCTTCTCAGATTTTAGGTTGCATCAGAACCACCTGAGAACCTTATAAAACAAGTTGCTGGGCCCCATCCCCAAAGTCAGATTCAGTAGATCTGGGGAGGGGCCCCAAGGTTTTGCATTTTTAATTTTTTTTAAGTTTATTTATTTATTTTGAGAGAGACAGAGAAAGCATGAGCAGGGGAAGAGAGAGAGGGAAGCAGAGAGAGAGAGGGAAGGAAAGAGAATCCCAAACAGCTTCCACACTGCCAGGGCAAAATAGGACACAGGGCTCAAACTCACAGACCTGTGAGATCACGACCTGAGCTGAAACCGGAAGTCCAACAATTAACCAACTGAGCCACCCAGGTGCCCCAGGTTTTGCATATCTAATAAATCTCCATGGGATACTGCTGCTGTTGATCTGGAGACTACAACTTGAAGAACACTCGGTAGTATAATGTTCTAGAGTAAGCATCAGACCCCAAGAGCTAGATTTCAGGTTGTGCACAGGTGGTATATACCTTCCCTTGGTCAAAGAAAATAAAGAAGGGTGATTGGGAGTATTCAGTTTTCTCACATTGTAGACCTTCCTCAGGGTAAAATTTCTCATTCTCTCTAAGCCAACCTTTTGCTTTTAGCTGGATTTCAAGAAAAATATGAGAAACACAAAGCTTTATAAGGTTAAGGCAGGCCTAACTTGGCTTTGTAGGGCTCTCTCCTGCCTCTCTTCTCAGCTCTGGCTTCTCTTCTTCCTCCAGGTCCTCCCTCTGTCTTAGCCCTCATCCTGGCTCTCAGCCATTCCACGAACATTTACTGCAACGGACACCAGGCACTCATGGAGGCATCTTATCTCCAGTAACTCAAAAAGTAGGTGTTATTCTTACTGTACATATGGAAAAACTGAACCCCAGAGAAGTCAAATAATTTTCCAAAAATGATGAAGCCAGTATATAGTGGAGTAGGATTCAAATTCAGGTTTACATGCTTCCAAAGCTCATTTTCCTTCTCTGCACTGCTCACATAGAGACAGTGGCAGTCCGTGTCAGCTGCGTATTAGGATCATACTGATGCCTGGGCCCTGGGTGGTGGTGGTTTTAAAAGCTCCAAGGTTATTCAAATGTGTTGCCAGTATTGAGACTCACTGCTTTATGAGTATTGGTGTGATACTTATGGTTTATTAGGTATGTGTGTTTGAGTCTGTGTGTGTGTGTGTGTGTGTGTGTGTGTGTGTGTATGTATATGTATACATATACAGCAAAACCTTGGATTGCGATAACTTGTTCTGTGAGTTTTCCGCAAGATGAGCAAACATTTCTAATAAATTTTAACTTGATAAACGAGTGATGTCTTGCAATATGAGTAGTATGTGATGCTGAATGTCACATGATCACAACTGAGCCCATGGTTCTTCTGTCTCTCTCTCTCTCACATGCATGTGCTGCAGGATTGAGGGTGATCATATCCCATTTTTAGTTCAAAGGTCCACCTGAATGTTTTCCTGGAATTCCATACTCAGTGTATTGGAAACATGAATTTACCTTTCTCTTCATTGTTCTGTCTCAATGTGTGGTATCACCATCACCTGACCCCCTCAATAGTGAGAGAGCTTGAAGTCAACCTCAGTGCCTCCTGCCTTTTTCATGCCCTCTGCCCATCACAGAAGTGTTGTCAGTTCTCTGTCTCCTAGGCCTCTTAAACCCATCTTCTGGTTCCACAGGCACCAACATAAGTTTTCACCTTCTTTTACTTGGACAGGCAGCAAGGCAGCAGCTAAGGGATACTTCTTCTCTAGCCTTCTTTGCCTTTTGCTTACTGAGCCCAACCTATGAGCTGCTGACAAAGATACTTTTTTTTTTTGGTCACACATCTTTTAAAAAAATTTTTATGTTTATCGATTTTTGAGAAAGACAGAGCACAAGTGGGGAAAGGGCAGAGAGAGAGGGAGACACAATCTGAAGCAGGCTCCAGGCTCTGAGCTGTCAGCACAGTGCCCAATGCAGGGGCTCGAACTCATGAGCTGTGAGATCATGACCTGAACCGAAGTCCAACACTTGACTGACTAAGCCACCCAGGTGCCCTTTATCACACATCTTTGATGGATTGCCATTGCTACAGAATAAAATCTAAACCCCATGCATGGAAATTGAGTAGCCTACAATCTGCCTTCTATTACTTTTAGCCTAATTTCCCATCAATCCCCATTCCTTGTCCTACAGCCATCCAAATACACTTAGTGATTCAGTCCTAAAAAATGAGTCCATATTCTTTCAAGGGACCCTTTAGCATTCTTCTCCACTCCTTTTACATACTTAGAAATTTTTTCCTTCTTCAAATATTCAACACATTCAAGTCCTACAAAGGTCAGTTCCATTACTATGAACTTGATATCTTTTCCCCACAAATTTCCAATCACAATGAATCATTCCATCCTCAATACACCGCTGTCACACTGTTTAACAATTGCCATATAGTGCCTAGCATGAACATTATCTGCACATGTTTATTTTTTCCAGTTCCAAATTTCTAAAGGATTTTGAAGACCAAGACCTAGGGTTAATTGTCATCTTATTCCAGACATGATGGAGTCCATATACTATTGGGATCCCAGAACTGGAATTCTGTCTGCCTTATTCACCCTTGTATCCACAGTGCATAGCACAATGTAAGTGTTCAAAAAACATTAGTTGAGTCAGTGAGTAAATAAATGGGGGAACAAGTCAGAAACTCTATACAATCTAGATGGTATTTACTATTTTCATTTGATTTTTATTGTCATTCCTAATTTTGTACAACATTGAATCTGTCTTCAGCAGAGCTAATGTTAATTTTTATGTCAAAAGCAATAGAATATAAAACCTTCTTCAAAAATTGGAATGCTGGTCATGCTGAAGATAAGGCAGCTAAGATCCAGAGGGATATACACACACACACACAGAGCTGAGCTGTGGTATCCTACAAATTGAAGAAGCTATTTTCCTATAACAAGTGATGAGCAGGAGAGCATTTTGTAAAACCCTTTAGAGAGAAGTTTTCTTAGCAAAAGAGATGGGAAATTTTATGTGAACTAACAGTGAGAAGTGACACAGAGACTTAGATTTTCCTGTTGACAATTTTGCAAGGAAGAAAAATCTCAAGTGAACTGGTGTAGGACATAGAAGCACATGAACAGAACGTGAATCATGAAAGAAGAAAAAAAAATCTCTTTCGTAAATAACTAAAACTATCCCTGGCTATGCTAAAGGTTCTTAAGTTCCTCATTGAGGACCTACTTTAAATTAATATCAGAAATTTGATAATGTCAAATTAAAATGGGATGGGCCCAAGAGGGGCCAGCTCAGAGATACTGGCTAGCTCAACAATATACCTTACCATGGGAACCACTGTCTAAGACTTCCTCTCCCTCACAAAGCACTTAGTGAGAATCACCAAGGCTCATCTCATTGACTTTCCTCTTTTGTATTTTAATGGCTGACCAAGTCTCCTTCAGAAGACATATTTTTTCTTTGGATAGTATTAATGCCCTTCAATAGTTTGTTTTTCCTGTTTCTTTTTAACCTAAAGAAACATCTTACTGGCATGTTAGCCTTAATCCAATTTAGTGTACCTTTTTTTCTCATCTCTGATAGACACAGTAGAGTGACACTGATATCCCAGGGGCCGTATCTGTGCTACCACATATTTCCCCTCCATTTGTAGTAACTGACATGACCATAAGGATGGGCACATGATGCCAGCTAGGTGGGTCATAGTTCCTCACTTCCCTTGCTACAACAATTGGTTGTAGGAGTGAGCATAAAGGGCAATCAGAGTCCTTTCTTGGGCTTTTCAGACTGAGGTAGGAGGTAAAAAGTTCTAGATCAGGATGCTGTATGTCAGGTCAGAGCTACCAGCATCCACGGTCCTAGTGGTAAGAGAGACTGAATTCAACATTCAAAGATAAGCAGACAAACAGGAGCCAGTAACAGAGTCTGTAGTTCCAGAATCCCCAGATACACCTGTGTCCTTTCTGATTATGAAAACTACTAAATTCCTCTCCCTCTCCCACAATAAAACTTTTTTCCTCTTAATTTGGTTTCATTTAAAGAGTCCCAATAAATATATGATCCATTATGCATTGATTTCAAAATTTAAATCTCATAGAAAAATTTTATTCTTTTTATGCCCCTAGTCAGCAATGTTTAGAATCAAACACAACTTAACCTCATTCATTACACTGCAACTACATTGTCCTTCACTCTGGCCCTCAGACACACCAGACCTCTTTCTTCTCCCAGGCCTTTACGCTTGCTGATCACTCGAATGACCTTCCCCAGCTACTTTTAGACCTGGTATATTCTCAGTATTTGAGTCTCATTCAGTGCCACTTTCTCAGAAATGCCTTCCCTGACTACCTTTAACAAAGCCATCTTCTCCAATAAGCTTATTTCATGACGCTGTTTATTTCCTTGATAATATATATCGTGATGAGTATTAATCTTGTTTGTTATCCTTCTTGCTCCATAGAACACAAGCTTTATGGCAGCAGGGTCTCTCTCTAACACTCACTGCCTCATTCCCAGTGCCTGGCATGGTGCCCAGCTCATAGTAGACACTTAAACATTTGTGAAATATTAAATTAAAATGTCATTTCAATTGCTACATAGAACTATTGTTAACAGTATGACATTTGTATACTGTATACTGTATACTGACAGCTGTATACACTTTATATGCTTTTTATTCCATGGTATGCTTCAGCAATTCTCAACCATACTTTGCTCTCCTGTAAGGTTCTGAGTCAGACCATTCCTTTGGATATTCTTCCATATAGACCAGAGGGACCCTACCCGACTGTGACAGGTGGAATTCTGCTGTTCAAAATGGAGAAGACAGATCAGTAGTATTTTATCGAGAAAACTGCCTGCCATCAAGAAGAGCTTGAAGCTAAGTTCAAAGAGGATTTCAGAGGCAGCCCAAAAGACCTTGTCTAAGTGGATCATTACTGCAGTTTTTTATTAAGACACTAGGTGGCAGGTGACTATGCTCTTGGATACAAACAGGAGTAATTGGCAGGGTAATGCTCACCAAATGCTGGATAACTTTCTCTGTTGACACTAAATGTCAACAGGGATTTTAATCATTTGACAAAAGGGTGAGAATAGTGATAAGGGCTTTGGACTTGGTCTATGAAGCGTGAGACGTATTTTGAAACTTGACTTTCAGACTCACAAAGGATATGTGCAACGTGGGAACATTAAAAAACTAATCTAGTAGAAAAAATTAACAGCAGCTCCAGAGCACCACCAAGAGTGATAACTTCTATGCAATGAAACTAAAATCACTATTTTCACTGCAATAACAGCTGTGTACATTTTGGATTAATAATCTAATTTAGTAAATAATTGATTATATACTTTTTTTTCTTTTCAGCTTAAACACCAGGCAGATTTAAAAACATTTTTTTACAACTAGAAAGTGACCAGAGAATCTATTGTCTCCTTGGTAACCTTCTATGCAGAGTCCTGGGTTTGGACAGCCTTTATTTTCTGCCAAGGCCACAGAATATTGGAGAAAACAATCAACTGAGGGACACATGCAAAGCAGATTGTTTAGGTATTCCCTTTTGTTTAATAAACGTCACCTGCTATTAAATAAAGAAAATAGAACATGAGATGTGATAAGCACAATAAATTCTAATGAATATATTTCTTTTCTATCTTGTGGTCTTTAACATATGGTAGTAAGGAAAGTAATAAAAGGAGGATGGGAGGAGAAGCAACCAGATAAGGAAAAAGGGGGAAAAAGATGATTAAGGGAATAAGATATTGAAGGGGAATGGAAGAGAGACATTCACACAGAAGGGAGAGACCAAGGAAAGAGAAGAAACAGAGAGAAATCAAGGGAGAATCAAGATAATTATGCTACCATAATCCAAGATAAATGGTAGCAGGGGAGACGGGAAGTGAGTACACAAAAAGAAAAGCAGAAGGAACACAGACCAAAATCTAGAGGAAGAGGAGCAGACAGAGAGGGTTAGTAGTTTAAGATGTTTTCATTGGTGGCTATTTATCTGGGACTGCTTAATCTTCAAACTTCAGAATAAAAGTCTGTTATTTGCTGCCCTTTGAAATGTTTATTAATCTGTGAGTCATAGTTGACTGTTCTTTAAATGATCTAATCTTAAACCTTAGAAGGCTCTTTTCAAATAAATGTGAGTGAGCCTCTTTTAGGTCACCAGGACCAGAGAGTGGCTCAGGTTTGTTCAGAAAATTAGATTAGATTGTGTGGAAAAGATTCTCAGAGAAAGAAGGAAAACAGGAACAATATATAGCCAGGCCTTTCAAAAAAATAGGAACTGGAAGATATTTTAGGTGACAACCCAGCCCTAGCCACCAGGTGTCCTGTCACTAGGTCAGCTCCAGAAATCTACTGTTCTTCCTTTGTTTTCTTTTTTTTTTTTTCCCATTGCTGTCACTTTACCTTTCATCTCTGCTTCTGCTGATCTTCCAATTATCAATGATTTTCTTCTGTCTCTAAACTCACACTTGGTAACGCAGAGGACCCATGCTTGGTCAATCATCATTTCTTCCCTTACAGGGGAGAGCTCTTGCTTGAGGCCATGTGAGTGACTGGCTAACCTTGAGTTAGTTGCCTACCTATGGTTCAAAGTCTGATCAGGAGTACAATGTGTATATGAGAGATATTTCCTTTTTAGACCATATATATGGCAGGTATCTAGAAAAAGAGAATAAAACTGAAAGGAACAAAGGTTGGTGGGACCAATGCATTGCACCCTGACCCATTAGGCATATCACACCTTTTCTTCTTGGACATATGCTTCGGTTATAGCCACACAACCTAGTTAAATTACTGCATGTATACTCACTTGCCCAAGGTCAAATTTAGTCACTACATCCAGAAGAAATATCAATTACTTCATATTTGCAGTCTGAAGTCAGTGGCCTTTGAGATTCTTTTTTTCTTTTGTTTTTGTTTTCTTATTTTTTGTTTGTTTTTAAACCCAAGCCCAATAAAGCACTAATGCACGATGTTTGGGGTAGAGAGGAAGGGGAAATGAAGGAAATGGGTAAGCTCTATGAGGGAAAGGAAAGAAGGAAAAGGGGAGGCAAAAATATTTTCCTGTGTTGAGAAAGGGAGAGAGGTTTGTGGGGAGTAGATATACCCACACCCAACTCTGTATGGGTGGCAATATATCAAAGAAATGATTGTGAGGCACCTAAGGAAGGGGTTTGCAGCCTCTGCAGAACATTTATGTTCCTCCCATGTTACCTGACTTAAAGTTATCAGACTTCAGGGGACTACTGTGGGCTTAGGCAATGTCAGCGGTGTCCATGACGGATTGAAGAATGGAGAGCCAGAAAGGCAGATGGAGGACAGAGATGTTCCCTGGACATATTGTAAGACTTCCAGGTTCTTATCAGACCTCAACAAGGAGTTCCAATATTACCTCAGATGAATTTCCCAATAATGTGGTTAGATGTATGCTTGAATTTATATTTCATCTGAGTTACAGAAACAGATACTGCTTAAACCTTGAGTTTACAGACTGGAAATCATACACTTGCACTGATTTCAGCACTGGAGACAGCAGTGAATGCAGTCAGCCTGAAGGCATATTGGGACTGTAACCACCCGATCCCCCTTTTCTTCAACCTCATAAATTTTGTTTCCTGCAGTGCTTAGATGGGAGGAATGTGACTGTCCTTCTTGGTCCTGGTCATAGTAGAACCATGTGCAGGGAACCAGCCAGTCTGTGGACAGATTTGGGGCCCTATTCCAACTTGGATGGAGAGAAGTCTATGAAAAAAAAAGGCTTAAAAAGTATCTTTTCATGCATTTGGGATGAAAGGAAATCAACAGCAGAGATAGATGATGTTTTCCTTCGGGGTGACTGTAAGCTCTCATTAGGCATAGGAGCCAGAGCTTATTTATGGAATTATACTACAGTTTTGCTGTCTGGACAGCAAGTTCAACCAATTCTAATCAAGCAGGTTATACAAGTTCCTATTACAATAAATTCCCATAAAATTAGTCTCTGGGTATAGAGCCTCTGGGGCATATGAAAGGCCATGTTGATCCTGAGGGATGGCAGATGTGAGGCTCATCTGACTTTACTACTCCTATCCCCCACTCCTGAAGATTTCTCCCCTTTCTCCTTCCCCCATCCCTCTTTCCTGTTTTCCTTCCCCTTCCCTCTGGATGCCCACTGTGATGATTCAATACTGGTGCCAAACCACATAACTGCTTTGATACTCACTTTACCCACTTATGGAGGGATGATGTCTACTTAGCAGAATCATAATGAGGCCTGAATAAAACAGCATATATGAATATCCTTGCATGACAGAGACACTGAATAATTATCTGGTAGGAATTAGAGAAAGAAGAAAGAAGGCAGTGGTTTAAGTGCCACCCAGTACATGGAAAGATAAATCACTCAATGGAAGGTTTATTGGGTGGGAGACAGTGAGGAGAGTGAGTCAGAGCAGACTAATGAAGAAGTGTGATGTTGGAAGGTGCAGGCTGTCGCTGCTGCTGCTGCTGCTGACGTTTATCTGAAAGAGATAGAAGACTAAATCTCTAGTTGGTGGTAATTAGAGGAGCTCCCTAGGCACTTTATGTGGCTGGGATGGTAACCTTCGTGTCTTGCTTGAGACCAAATCCACTTTGTACAATTATATCCTGACAGCAGGCACCCAGCTACATGTTTTTTTTTTTTTTTTTTTTGCAAAAAGATAATATTAAATTCATTGTACTTTCTGTAATTAGCATTTCACATAGGTGAATGAGGAAAAGATGACAGTGTGCAACCTGGTTTCCTTCTCTTTCTTTGGGCAGATGGGCAAATTTCTGGGCAGATTGTGACATTAGGAAAATCTTGAAAATGCATGAAAATTAAAAGGTGTTCTGGAAGTACTTTCATAATGCTTCCTGATATAGTCTTCATAACATGATAAATATGAGGTCACAGACCCTAAAGTTAAAAGATGGTGCATTCCTAATTGTCATCATCTGGTTTGGACTCAATTGAGTCCTCTCCAAATTCATATGTTGAAGCCTTAACTCCTAATGTGACTGTATTTGGAAATAGTTCTTTAAGGAGGTAATTTAAGTTCAATGATATCATAAGAGTGGTACCCTGATCCAATAGGACTGGTGTCCATATAAGAAGTGGAAGAGATCTCAGAGATCTCTCTCTTCATGTGCACACATAGCGGAAAGGTGAGGACATAATGATAAGAGAGCTGTCTTGTGAGGATACAGTGACAAGGCAGCTATCTCCAAGCCAGGAAGAGAGGCCTCATCCAAAACTTGCCAGCACCTTTATGTTGGCATCTGAGGGCTCTCAACACAGTGTGGTGGGCTGCTTTGGGCCTCCACTCTCCAAAGCTTATTTTTGAGGCACCCCACTGTGATGCATGTGGAGCACAGAAGAAGACAGCGTCATGCATCGAGTTCTATCATTTGCTTGGCTACATCTGGTTTTTACTGACACATCCACAGTGGCCACAAATAGCTTTGCAGCTTAGACCATGCTTCCTAGTGCCTTTACAGGTTTCCTACTGCCGCTGCAACAAACCACCACACACCTAGTGGCCTCAAATAACAATTTTAACTCTCACACTTTTAGAGGTCAGAAGTCCAAAATCTTTCTGACTGGGCTTAAGTCAAGATGTTGATAGGGAGGTTTCCGCAGGGAGGCTCTGAGGAGGAAATCTGTTTCCTTGCCTTTTCCCGTTTTCATGGTTGCTCATATTCCTTGCCTCAGGGTGGCTTCCTCCATCCGCAGACGACGTCACTGCAGTCCCCGCTTCCATTGTCATGTCACCTCTTCTACTGATTCTGACCCTTCCTGCATCTTTTTTTGCAAGGGCCACTGGGATTATAATGGGCCCACCAGGATAATCCAGGATGTGCTCCACACCTCAGTAATTTGCTCTCATCTGCAATTCCTTTTGCTATATAAGGTAACATGCACAGGTTCTGGGGAGTAGGACATGGACATATTTTGGGGGGCATTATTCTATCACATCGTTCTGCCTACACACCACATTCCCAGGCACAGACTTCTTATGGAGCCCATTCCCATCTGCAGTATTCTGTAGGCTCATTATTATGACACAAAGTATCTCCTTCTTGAACATCCAGGTCTTATGCCATTTTGTCCAGGAATCCTTTTCACATTTCTCCAACCCACTATGACTCCTCATATTACTTAAAATATGAGCTCCATTATTTGTCTCTTGTATGTCAGGCTAAATTTAGTTCTATTTTGTTTCACAAGTATTTGTCTTGTGACAAAAACTTACAAATTTCCTAAGTTTTGTGTATCTTCCTCTCATTCCTCTGAAATAATTTCTTTGGCTGTGTAGGTCATATTCTTATCTGGACTCACTGATGCCCATGGGGTCTGTGTCACTCCCCAACCAAGTGATTGAGCAGATTGGTGTCACTGCTTGTTTGTACCCACTCACCCTTGGCCTTGGTTGTGGGTCAGCCTCCTGCTCTCATCCTTGCTGCGGGTTTTTTTTGGAAACTTCTTTTATGCTAATGCCCTCTAGGACTGGGCTCCTTTCCTGGGGCCTGGAGTTCTGCTTCTGATTCCTACTTCACTAATGAGCAGGGCCTAGGTCCATGCACATAAATTCTCCAGATAAGACCTATTTGATAGGAATCTGGGGACCTAGGCCACCTCCTGGCCTTAGGACCTTCCTACCTCACCTTGAGCCATTGGGGTTGTTCATGCAGGAATTTTGCTTTTGCTATCTAGATAAACCTCCAGTTTGGTATCTGTCACAACTCTTCCAGCCCCTGTTATGTCTCAATGCACATGTCTCCTGTGAGCATGAACCATCTTTACCTTTTATCCCGTGTTTCTGTGAATAAGCAGTCATATCTCACAAATCACTCCAAGATATAATCCCTGTGAATTTCCCACAAAGCCTACTACAGACCTAGCAGGTATTTAAAACCAGTACCAATTGATTGGAGAATTGGTTTTATTCTCCTTACTCCATATTGGCACATTCAAGGCAAATATACTTTGTTAAGGACACAATCTGGAGAGAGAACTGCTTCTTTTGTCTCCCTTTTCTGGAGATATGGAAGTCAGCTGCAATTGCCACATGACATTTATCTTTTGCGAGCCTGCTATATGGGAACAGTAGGGATACAGAGATAAAAAACAAAGTCCCTACCTTTAAGAAACTCCTAATCTAATATGGTATACAGAGAAGTAAAACAAATTATAACTGGAGTGAACCACAAATATGCAGTCTATTGCAAAATGAAAATGTGGAACCTCTTGTTAAAAAAAATCAGGAAAAAAAGTACCATTAGCAGTGCAAAAATTTTAAACTTTTTTTCTTCCACAAGCTCTCTTGATTTGGCATACTATTTTTTAATGTGATGTTTAATATCATTCTAAGTAAAGGAAAATTAGAAATTTAAATTGTTAGCATAAATTTTGTTATCCATCTTTATATGGTGCAGTACCAGCTTCAAAAAATCCAAATATGAAAGCATTTGACTCACAGGCAGAATCACTGAAATTACATAATTGTAGTATCTTGTTCTTACCGGGACAGTAGAAACGTTGCACAAAACTAACTCAACTATTTTCATTTCACTTCTTGATATGCATGCATTCTACCACCACTTGCCACCTATAGGCTACTAACGAATAAGGAAGAACTAGAATTAAAGTGACTATGATTACTCTATCTTTCCCTTTTTTGTGTGTTATAATTTTCCATGTAAGGGTTTGGCTAACATGGGGAAATAATAAGAATAGGAAAGGATGTTAGGGTTCGTTGCTCATTTTTAGAACATTACTGTTCTTTAAGAACATTACTGTCTTCTTCTTGTGTTCCAAGCAAGCTCCAGTTGGAATAGAGAGCATGTTCTTTGGGGTTGTAAATGTTGCTTCCTACTTAGCAGTAGATGTAACATGCTTATCTTGTACTTGTTTTCAATCTTCTGGAAATCTCATGCATTGTGGGTCTACTGGAATTCTGTGATCTTGGGGCATTGCAACTGTTTTATGTGAAGGGGGTAGTCAAAAATGGCTGACACCATTACTGAAAGTATCTCCTCTGCTCAAGTGCATGCTCTGCTGTCCCAGGTGACTTGATTTGCAAAACCCAAATTCAAAGATAAAATTAAGAATTTCAAGATGGTGACAGCAGAATATTAAATAAAGTGTGGGGCCCTTCAGAGCAGAGCTCTATGCAACTGTACTGGTACTGCATCCATGAATCTGGTCCCGATGACAATACTCAGTGAGAAATTCCATGATAGAGACAACATGGGGTTCCCTGGGAATACATTACTAGAAGGGGGGAAGAGAGGACTTTCTACAGGAGCTGACACTGGAGCTGAAGCTTCAGGAATGAGAAAGGTGTTGCCAAGTCAACAAGGAAGGAAAAGAGCATGATAGCAGGAGAAATAGCAGGTGCAGACAGAGACGTTATAAAGCACTGCATGTTTGGGAAACTACAGCTGTATGATATAGTTGCAATGCAGTTGGGTCTGGAATAGCAAAGGAAGTTGACTCAAGAAGTCCTAAGGGAATGTGAATGACAAATGAAGGAATTTGCTCTGAATGCCATTGGAGCAGTATAAGCAAAAAAGTGACATAAAAGGATTTGTATTCTCAAGGGGTCTCTCAGATAATTATGTGAATAATAGGTTTGAAAGAGGGAAACTAGCAAGAGAAACCAATTTGAAGCCATTGCAGTGCTACAAGAGAGAAGCTAAGACAGTGGGATTCTTTAATTTTGACCTTTAAAAAATGTTCTTTGAGAAAGACAGACCCATATTAAGTAATAAGAATTAAAATATTAAGTGAAAAATTAACTAAATAAAAGCCCATGCATAACAATAACAATTGCTATAGATTTGGCTTCTTATATCAGCTTCTAAGCCACTCTCTTCAAAGCACTGGACAAATGCTTCAACAAATGTGGATAAGAGAAATGTTTTTTTTTTTTTTTTCCTAGTTTGGTCTATGTTCCATTATTATTCAGTGATTCTTCTGTTGCCATTGCCAAGGGCTTACTGCTAAACAATTCTGTGCATGTTTTAGGCTACGCTGGTTTATATTAAAGCAAAAACTAAGAAAAAGAAACCTTGCCAGCCAGGAACTATTCTTCCAACATTGCTTGGTTGTTGTATAAACTCTACTTATGTAACTTTGCAAGGAGTTGGGGAACTGAAGCAAATATCCAAGCTTATTCTGACTTCCTCACTTTTGATTTGTCTGCATTCAAGAGCTTTGATTTCCCCTTTCTATTTACCTTCTCTCTTTAATCCTTCCCATCAAAATATACCATTAAATGTAATTCATCAGAGCAGTGCATTGCTACCTTTTTTCATGTAGCAGCCCACATAGAAAATGATGATGTGGATATGGCACACTGGGGTTAATGGATAAGACCACCTGCAACTGTAGCGACTGCTCTGGGGGTTCTGGCTGAGTCAGCCTCCACCCACCTGTTCTGAGGGCTGAGGGCTTGAGTGCACCTGTGATCCATTTCCAGCACAGCAGTCTACATCTGCATACAGACCCACAAACTGTCATGATGAGGCTTTGGCCCTTCCAAGAAGCAATGTTAACTAGTTCAGTGTTTCTTAAACCTTTATATGCTTCTGCAACACCTGGGGATCTCATTGAAAATGAATATTCCGCATCAGGTCTGACATTCAGTATTTCCAACATGACCCCAGACCAATGTCAGTGTGGTTCATGGACCATACTTTGTGTAGCAAGGAACTGGGTGATTCAATGATTTAACTTGCCCTGGAAAAATTACAAAATTCTTCAAAATTAACAAAATTTTAAAAAATTATAAAACTCACAAATTTCCTGACTTTTAATATTGGTTACCAGAACACCAGAAACAGTATTAAACAGCCTCTTTCAAATTCCAGGAAAAGTCTGCCATTCTTATTTGACTAAACCTATCTTGTTTCAGTTTTACACACCCAATATATTAGAAGCTTCAAATTGTTGTTCTTGGTAACCCTCTAACACCTATTTTGAATTGATTATAACTGACAGTTCCTCTTATAAGAAACACGTGCTTGGAGTACAGAGCACTACTAAATTTGGTTTTCTTGTAATCAAAGACAGACCCTTGTAAATAGAGGTGAGAGCTGATGATTTAGCAAGACTTGCTCTAGATGGAACATACTCAAGGAAAAGCCATAGTTATGTTAAAAGTTATTATATTCTCCTGGTACTTGAGAAGAGAAGTTATGCTATTAGAATAATTTCTTTGTAGAAGCGCCTGGGTGGCTCAGTCTGTTAGGGGTTAAGCATCCAACTTGCTTTAGGGTCAGGTCATGATCTCAGGGTCATGAGATGGAGCCCCCCACCCCACCCTCCTCTCCACATTGAGGCTCTGTGCTGGGCCTGCTTGGGATTCATTTTCCCTCTCTCTCTGCCCCTTCTTCCCCTCAAAATGAAAAAAATAAAAGAATCACTTAACCTTAAACTAAATATTTTTTTTCCTCTCAGATTGTGACTAAAACTTTTTGCTCTTGAAATTGTTAGTTTTTTTTTTCCAGTTGTCAGTATTGCAGACTCAGAGACAATAGGTTTTATGTCCCACTTCTAAGTAGAAAAAAAAATTTAAAGGCAAATGTAAAAATGACTTTCACATAAAGCTGAAAGTGGTATTTAAAATAATCTCAGTGACATTAAACTTCTTGGAAAGAGAAGGTGAATCTTCAAGATTCAAAACATTTTGAAAATAAAAATTTAAGCTTTCTATTTTTACGTATACCAGTTTTTGAATAAGAGAAACCACAGACAAGATGTGAGATTGATAATGAAACATAGCTCTATTCAGATTATGAAAATTTTGGACATGTTTACACAAATATTTATTTCTATAAGATCGAAACACTTTTATTCAAACTGTTTGAAAATCTTATGTTCAGTAAGATTTTAGTCTAATTCTTGTAACATAAGCATCAACGAGACATTTGAATGTAAAGTAGATTAGTAGGGAGTGAATTTGGAATTATTTAGAAATCTACTATCTTTAAAGTAATGTAAATGAAATCATTCTTTTCTGAATGAAAATGACATTGGAAGAAAGGGTAATTGCAGTAATAAGCTTGAAAATCGGGGAAAGTTGTCTAACTTTATAACCCAGGGAAGAAAACAAGATATGTGGAAAGACAAATTCATGATTCTGGAGGCCTAAAAAATTAGTAGGCACTGGAAGGAAATAAATTATGACATGAACTGCAGAATTCCAATAATAATTTATGGAGGTCTCTTTTCCAAGCAGAGTTTAAAAAGGTGGGCAGGGATTCTCTATATGGAGTCAATAGTTGATTAATTTCATATCAATCCTTTCTTTGAAGATTGCATAGAGAAATCATGGAGCAAAATGCTTTGACTATGGATGAGTAGTTTTATGGCCAATAAATTGTAGTACATGGTGTTTTACATTAGAGAAAAGGGCAATCAGATTTCATGCTTCAGAGTGTAAATTGATTACTCTCTTGGGATCAGAACATAAATCATTTTTCTGGCTATCTTACTGTAATTTCATTCAGCTGGTAAAAAGCACCTTTTTTTTTCTTCTTATCAGCATGAAAAGGATTAGACTTAGACCATGATAGTTAACAAATGACAAAGCCTGGTGAACTGATATCTTATTTTTTTTGAAGAAAATATGAATTTAGCATGGGTTATCACATCTACTTTAATTGTATAGATTTTGGTTAATGAAAGAAACAACAATACCCCAGAAGTTATTATTCCCTCTGAAGTTATTACAGTTCAGGTAATAGCACCTAAATGGAGGCTGGATCACGGAACAAGTCTGAACAGCTAGAGTTCCAATAAGGAAAAACAACAGCTGAGCAACACCTATGGCAGGCACAGTGCAACGCATTTCATATCTATGATCTCATACGAATGATTATCTGTAATAAAGACTATTTTTCATAAAAATAGCCCATCTGAAACAGCTAAGCAGAGCTTCCAGAAATATTCCTTATTTCAATATTATACACAATTAGAACAAAAATGAAGAATGCTCTCACCTTAGTAGTATTGGGAATTTATCGTCAATGTTTCTCAATCAGCTATTTTCTCCTGACTTGAACATAATTTTTTCTTGAAGTTAAATCTCTTGGACTACGTACACAGAGCTGAAATTGAATTTATAATTTATTATGATTAATTATGTTCAAAATTCTTATTTGTTACCCATTTTCTATCCATATTTCTGCTTAAGACACAAATGCCTTTTAGAAATAGAAGAAACCACCATTTTCTTTCTGGGTCCCAACAATTCTTTCCTCACACAGATGACACTCAGAATATTAATCTACTTACATGAGTAGCAACCAATCAAAAAATAATATTTCTTATTGTTTTCTTCCCTCTATACTTAACAGAATGACTATCCTTTCGCTAAGTCTTTATCTGTTTTCTCCAGTGAATCACTTTTAATTCTAGCCCTTTACCTGTTGAACAATGAATAATGAATGCATTATTATGATATATGGGATTTGCAAACTCTAGGCACCAGCTATAGACCCTTCTGAGCTCCAGGAGTCAAAACCTCTGGCAGCTGTAATGGGTTACCGTTAAGCCAGGTCAATTTTGCTTTTCATACCTATTTTATATACCTTTCTAGCTGATGTGGTGAACTGAGAATGAGAGTCTTATTTTCTGAAGACAAAACTCTACTGCTTAAATAACCAGAGCACTTCTAAAAACAAATAAGACTCTATGTTCAGTAATAGCTGAATAATCTTCATGAGGTAGAAAGATCACAGGCTTAAACTCTAACCTAAAGTCTAAGCTTGACGGAAGTTTCATCACCTCGGTAATCGTGAGCATGTTACGTGGTCTAATGTAGGTCTATTGCCTCATCCGTAATACGGAGATAACGCTTCAGGGTGTTCTCTTGTGGTTTACATGGCATAATTTATAGACAGTGTTTAACAGAGTCACTGGCTAATACCTAGTAGGTGTCTGATGAATAGTAATACTGTTACTCCTCTATTCCACCTTTTCTGAATTAACCCCTGATTAACTCTAGTCAGTACGTAATTTATACTGGAATTACTACTATGGATTTGCAGTCCTTTGTCCTTTACTTTGGTCCTAGTTGCAGGGTCAGAGCTATCACTGACATGGCTGTCTTTAGGAAATGGTTGCTTTTATAAATTATAGTCTTCTTTCAAGTGGTTACTAGATTCCCAATTTCTCAGATAAGCTGCCTTCCTCATCACACTGTTAGTGCATCAAGATCTTGTGTGTGTTTCCCCTAAGTACCTGGATTCTAATTGACGTTGAACTCCCAGGTTAGGAAATGTGACTTTCTCTTCTACACTGTGGATAACTGTTTCTTGTTTAATCAGAGCACATTTTTGACTTATATTATAATGATTAAAAAATTTTTAATGTTTATTTTTGAGAGAGAGAGAGAGTGCACACGAGCAGGGAAGGGGCAGAGAGAGAGAGAGAGAGAGAGAGAGAGAGAGAGAAACAAAGAATTTGAGGCTGGCCCCAGGCTCTGAGCTGACAGCATAGATCCCAGCCCAACATGGGGCTCAAACTCATAGACTGTGAGATCATGACTTGAGCTGAAGTCCGACACTTAACCAACTGAGTCACCCAGATGCCCCTTATATTACAATAATTCTTGTCAGCCACTCAATTTAAAAGTCCCCTGCCATTGTTATATTATGGTATGACACAACCCATTGAAAATATTATTTTCTCAGACCTTAAAAAAGCCATTTAAAGAAAAAAAAATTAAACCAGACATAAAAAATCATTTCTAGACACAGGGAAAAACAAAATGTACTTCTCAAGAAGTTATGGACCTGCCTTCTTATTGGCTTTTACAGGGTTAGTGGTATTACCACCTGGTAGCTGTGTGAACTTGGGCAAGAAAATTAACCTCAGAGTGCCACAAATTTCTCATCTGTCAAATGGGATAATAAAAGTGTCTACAGGGAGCTAGTGAGATGTATCTGTTAAAACTGGGGTGATTTTGTTTTGTTTTCCTAACTGATCTCTCTTTGTAAAATCCTTTCCTCTTCTGCTTTGCACAGTGTAGGCATTGCCAATGGTCTTACATGTTTACACAAAATAAATATTAGAGGAGTGAATGAATGTCAAGTGCTATCAGAATTCCATATCTACCAAAAATAATGAAGAGAAAAAAAAATCAGCCACCCATTTAACTTTCACAGCTCTGTCTTGCAGCTATGAAAGAAGGCATACCATAGAAGAAAGGGTACCAGATTTGGATTAAAGATGTTAGACCTAGAATTTGAAACTAGGCAGTCAAACTCTGAATCCTGTGCTAGAAAGTTTCCAAGCTTATTTAATTTCTGAAAACCTGTTTGCAATAGAAGAAGAATTGAGTGTTATAAGAACTCTCTCCCTTGAATAGAAACTATCATTCAAGTCATCACATTAACCCTTATCACCAGCATTCAACTCAACTGTAGTCAGTTCCCAGTACTCACTTGTTCTCCCCACAAAATGACAAAAAAAAAAAAAAAAAAAAAAATGAGGGAAGATGAGCCTGAGATTCTGAAAAGATAAAAATAAATTCAAATGTTTTAAAGTAGAATAAAGAGTTTTGTGTTTAAGGTGGGAAGTTTGAAAGGAGGTGAGGACCAGTTAAAGATTTGAGAAATACAGTAAAACCTTGGTTTGTGAGCATAATTTGTTCTGGAAATGTGCTTTGTCATTCAAAGCACTTGTATATCAAGCAAATTTCCCTATAATAAATAATGGAAACTCAGATGAGTCATTCCACAACCCCAAAATATTCATATAAAAATGATTAGAATACTGTAATATAAGACAAAATAATAAAGAAAATTAAAAATATAAGAAAAATAAACAAATTAACCTGCACTTACCTTTGAAAACCTTTGTGGTTGGTGTGAGGGAGATGAGAGAGGAGGGTCATTGTGTAGGACAACTTTCATTATCACTATTGGAATTCACTGCTATCTATTGGCTCAAGGGAATCTTTTTCTGAATGGGGGCCATTTTATATGCTCTCACGGATGTTGACTACAATACAGTATTAATAAACTCTTGTCATATACTGTATTTAATGTAACTGGCAGTAAGGCATCAGAAGAAAGGGTCTATATCTGTAGGCAGCCTGACCTAGAATAAGGCAAAGAATTCTTAAGCTTACTCTTGTACGGAAAAGCAAAGTACTGTCCATAGGTGCTTTGAAGTGACAAAAAATACATAAGTGCCAGTTCTGAGCACCTGCAACTCTGAAAAATCACTGATGGTTGCCAAACACCATGGCCTGAGACCGAGCATCCAAGCATAGGAGATGATCACCCACAGTCCCTCAGCAAGAGAGAGAGAGAAAACCATTGGCTCAGTTGTGATCATGTGACATTCGGCATCACGTACAATTCATATTGCAAGACATTAGTCAATTATCAAGTTAAAATTTATTATAAATATTTTCTTGTCTTGTGGAAAACTCACAGAACAAGTTACTCACAATCCAAGGTTTTACTATATATGAATGAGCCATTCTAATAGTAATTTCTCAGGCTTTGCCACTCTACATTTACTTTTCTATCTTCGTTAACTTGTGATCTGAGGCAGTGACTATCAAAAATTTTAGCAGTTTAAGTTCCTATTTTCCAATTGAAATATTATATTGCACTGTAAGACAAGCAAAAATATTTTTATACAAACCTATACACTGACATTTGTAATATTTACTTATTAAACAGACAATGATAATGTACATTAATATTTTGGTGGTTTCCAGTGTGTTAAAATTTTGGCATATATCATATTTTAATATGTTTGCTAGTTCAGTTTTTAATTACAATTTTAAAAATAACTATTTAAACATATTTTAAGCACTTGTAACAAGTGCTTGCTGGGCCCTAGAAGCACCTCTGAGGAAGTGTCACAGTTTGCAAACCACAGATGTAGGGAAATGCAGGCATCCAGCCGCTCACCCCCATCCCAATACATAATAAGATGCTGTTCTCCTGTCCCTAAGTGGATTTATGCTGGTCCACGCTCCTGGCAAAGAAGCAGGCATCAGGCTCCATTGATTTTAGACACACAGAGAGTCACTTATCCATATGCTCAGGGTGTTTGACGCTGTGTTCTTGCCCAGTCACATATTAGTCACTTTCCGTTAGTGACTATGAATATAAAGGAGGAATTTTCTGAAATATGGATCTTGTTTCAATAACTAGGGATAGAGAACCCAATAACCATTTTTTCTTAATTTATTATGTATTCAAACAAATAACTTCAGTTGCTGGCCTCTATACATGCGAATGAAATACTCCACCTCTTAAACCAGCTGCCAAAGTCCCAATTGTAAACTGAGGAAAGCAGATAAAAATAGGATAGGAAACTTGCCTCCCTTCCTCTTCTTCCTTTCTTTTATTGAGGTTCACTGTACCCAATTTATAGAATCACAGAGTTTTAGAGTCAGAAGGAAACTCAGAAATCATACAGATTGTTGTCTCACCTCTACAAAAATTACACTAATAGTATTTCTGGTGGCCTATGATTGAACATTCTAGTGCAAGGAGCTTACTACCTCATCAGTCCACCCTTGGAAGGTAGGAATTTATAGAAAATTCTCCCTTATGTTGCATATGCCACAATTTGGTCAGTCACTAGTTGAGGACATTCAGGTAGTTTCCAAGCGTTTTCCCACAACAACATTGCAGTTAAATATCTTTGTAAGTATATCCATAATTTTGGATTTATTTCATTAGTGAACATGCCCACAAGTGGAAATGCTAAGTCAAAATATATTCACATTCTTTAGTTTAGTAAATAATGCTGGATTACTTTTCAAAAAGCTTTTGGTAATTCATATTCCATCAGCGATGTATGACAAACCCTATTTTCCCTCTGGACTACATCAAGCTTTTAAATTTTTGTCTACACTAGCTGAAAAAAAATGGTATCTCATCGTTGTTTTATTTTGCACGCCATAATCATTGCTGAGGCCAAACATCTTTTCAAATGTTAATTGGTTATCCGTGTTTGGTCTTGTGAGATTTTTGTTGTTACTGTTAAATTGTTTGCCTGTTTCTGTGGATGGTTTATATTCTCAATGTGAAAGAGCTCTTACTTGATTAAGGGTTGACCTTTCTACTGTTACTCATGAACCTTAGTATCTAACTTCAAACTATCCTGTCTTATCTTCTCTAAGCAAATTTATTCTCAGATTCTCTTAAGATGTGCTGCTTGCCTATAAATTAATATCTCACCCTAGAAATGATCTGCATAGTATAGGGCCTTGCTCCTCAAAGTGTGGTCCACTGACTGACAGAACCAGCAGCACCTGGGGATGGTTAGATCATAGACTCTCAAGCCCTACTCCTGATCTGCTAAATCAGAATCTTCAGTTTTACAAGATACCCAGGTAATCTGCATGCACATTAAAATTGGAGCAATACTACAAAAGAGCTTGAAGGGATTTTAACTCTTGCTCCTGGCTCTGATATATATATATATTTTAATGTTTATTTATTTTTGAGAGAGAGTGAGAGAGAGAGCATGAGTAGGGCAGAGGGGTGGGGGGACAGAGGCTCCAAAGTGGGCTCTGTGCTGAGAGCAGAGAGCCCGATGCAGGGCTCGAACTCAAGAACTGTGAGATCATGACCTGAGCCAAAGTGAGGCACTTAACCAACAGCCATCCAGGTAACTCTGGCTCTGATATTTATATTATGATTACAATAGCTTTTCAGGTCACAGTAAGTGAGTCCTTTATTCTGCTTTCAAATAAACTGTTGTTGAACTGTTTCCCCATCTACATATTTATTAATGACCATTTTGTACCTAAGTAAAAGGTTTTATCCTTATTCCCAATAAATTTCATCATATTCATTTCAACCCATGGTTTTGATTTATGGTTTTTGCTCTTTGAGTACCAAATCTGCATTTTAATAGAGAGGCTCTCACTATTCAGTTTTGGGGGAAATTAATCTAAAACTTTAAATAAAGAGGTATGGTAAGACCCCATATAAGTCCCTTCAAAGTTGCTTTCTTTTGTCTTATGGAAATATTAAATCCAGTTAAGATTAATTTTTAGATAAGCTTTAAGGGGAAAGAGAAGGAAGGAGATTTCATAATATGCAACATTTAACTGAAGATAATTATGCATGTGGTGGTACTTGAGTGACTTTAAAAAGTGACCTTTTTAAAAAACAATCTCCTGTTGACTGATTATCCTTACCAGTTGTTTCTCTGACAGATGCAGGCATCAAGTCCCAGAAGAAACTTGAGAGTTGTGCCACTGCCTCAGAGCAGCAATGCCTGGGAACTATTCTGCAATGATGACTTTTGCCCCTTAGAATGACTAAGTTTCTAAACACACAAAGTAGACATTTGAGAACCAAACACAATTCCTCTGTTAAGAGTATACATAACTTCCAGTCTGGAAAAAATGGTGTAGACCTATTTCTCCTTGCTCATCCCCAGAAAGTGCAACTGTAAGTCCTGGAAATAACTCAAGAGACAGCCAAAGGATATTCAGAAAGGTGATAAGAAGAAGGCAAACTGACTTGAGAGAAACAGCACGGTGGCAGGGTATTTTGCAGGCCCTACCCAACAGAAGAAGGTGACCCAGACTTGGTATGTCCTGGATACCAGCTTAGCAATAGAAGGGAGCCCTGGTCAGCTCATTTACTCCACTAGACTGAAAGAAAGTCCCTCTGAAAATATCCTTCTGAAACCAACCCAACTTCATCACAGAAGGAATAGAGCTAGAGGTAACTGCTAACACTAAGTGTCCAACAAGTGCTCTCTCTCCTTACCAGACTGGAGACCACATATGCCCCCCTTCCACCTACCAATACCAAAGCTAGTGGGAGGAACTGGCAAGAAGGACCCCACCAAAACATGTGGCCCAACCAGGAAGCTTCTTTGCTCCTGCCCAGAGACTCCGGGGGGGTATCTGTAGGGAGATTCTGTCACAAGTGCCTGACTAAGAAACTCTCCACCTTCACATATCATAGACTTCTCTTCCCCACTGGAAGACAGTGGGGCAGTTATCAAAATCAGGAATGAAACAGGGTATCACTATAAATCTTGGAATTATTAAAAAGATAATGGAACACTCTGAACAACATTATGATCATAAATTGACAACTTAGGAAAAATTAATTAATCTCCTGAAAAACCACAAATTATCAAAATTCAACTAAGATGAAACAGAAAATCCAAATAGTCCTATAATAATTAAAGAAATTGAGTTCATAATGTAATAGTTTATAAAAAAGAAATCTCCAGACTCAGATGGTTTACCTGGAGAATTCCAGTGAACACTTAAAGAAAAATTAACATCAATTTTATACAACCTTTTTTTTTCTGAAAATAGAAGGCACACTTTCCAACTCATTTTATTGGGATAGTATTATCCTAATACCAAAACCAGACAAAGACAGCACAAACAGGGAGACTTCAGACTAATATTTATCATGACTTTTCACAAAACAACAACATAAACAAAACTCCCAACAAAATCCTAGCACATCAAATCTAAAAATTATTTAAAAGAATTACATACTATGGTCAAGTGGATTTATCCTGAGTGTGCAAGGCTGATTCATTACTCCAACATCAATCAAAGTAATCCATCATATCAACAAGGTTGATAAAAATCAAGAAAACTCATATAATCATATCATTTGACACAGAATAAAACATTTGACAAAATCTAACACCCACTCATGATAAAACCTTTCACTAAGTTAAGGTACTACCTCCCCACAGTAAGTAGCATCTATAAAAACCTTACATCACAGTTAATGTTGAAGGACTGAATGCTTTTTCCCTAAGATCAGAAACAAGGCAAGTATGTTCACTCTAGCCACTTCTAGCCACTCACTGGATACTGGAACTTCTAGCCACTGCTATAAGTTGAGAAAACGAAATAAAACATACAAATTAGGAATAAAGGAAACTATTTTTCTTGCATATGAAATGATTGTCTATGTCAAAAGTCCCAAGAAATCCACCAAAGAACCTTCCTAGAACTAATAAGTGAGGTCACAGCATACATGGTCAACATACAAAAATCAATCTTATTTTTACATACTAACAATAGCATGTGAAACTGCATACAATACTATTATAATTACTCCAAAAAATAAAATACTTAAGTGTATACTTAACAAAATATGTATAGGATCTATATGCTGAAAATTACAACTTCTGTGAAAGAAATTTTTAAAAAAGACCTAAATAAATGGAGAGATATACCATGTTTTCATATTGGAAGACTCAACAGAGTAAAGATTCCACTTCTCCCCGAAGAGATCTATAGGCTTAATGAAATTTCTGTAAAACTTCCAGCAAGTTTGGCTGGTTATCTCTCTCTCTCTCTCTCTCTCTCTCTCTCTCTCTCTCTCTCTCTCTCCCTCTCCCCGCCTCTTATCTATTATCTATCTATCTATCTATCTATGTATCTATGTATGTATGTATGTATCTATCTATCTATCTATCTAACAAGTTTATTCTACCATTTGGAAAGGCACAGGCAGAGTATAGACACATGTATCAATAGAACATAAGAGAGAACCCAGAAATAGACCTACACAAATATGCTGACCTAGTTTTTGACAAATGTGCAAAAACAATTTAATGGAGGAAGTACAGCCTTTTCAACAAATGATGTCAGAGCAATTGGACATCCACAGGCAAAGGGACAAATCTTGACCTAACCTTCACACCTTATACAAAAATCCACCAACAATGGACCATGGACATAAATCTAAAATGTAAAATTATAAAAGTTTTAGAAAAAAAACAGGAGAAAATTTTGGGAATCTGGGGCTAGGCAGAGTTCCTAGGCTTGACACAGGAAGTACAATCCACACCATGAAAAACGGGTATGTTGGGCCTCATCAAAATGAACACTATTGCTATGTGGAAGCCCTTGTTTAAAAGATGAAAAGATAAGCTACGTAATGGGAGAAAAATTTTGCAAACCCTGTATTCAATAATTGATGAGATAAATTCAACAAATTCTAGTACCTAGAATGTATAAAGAACTAACAAAACCCAACAGGACAAAACCAATCAACCCAATTAGAAAATGGGCAAATATCTTAGACAAAACAACTTGGTCAGGGCCTGGGGCCTACTTCAGATTCTGTGTCTCCCTGTCTCTCTGCCCCTCCCCTACTCGCACTCTTGTGTCTGTCTCTCAAAAATGAATAAATGTTAAAACATAAAATAAAAAAAAGAAGCCAGAAACAGAGTACATAATAGGGGCACAAGGGAACTTTCTAAGCTGGTGTCAATATTTTCTAACCTGTTTGCGGTGTGGGTTACATGGGTACGCACCTTTGTCGACATTCATCAGATTGTGCATTTATGATCTGTGCTTGTTATTTTATGTAAATTATACCTCATTAAGAAGCATAAAAAGACAAAAAAAACAGAAAGAGTTAAAATTTCAAGGCAACTGAAGATGTCTTAAAGTTCAAATTTTTGTCTTTCTGGGGACTCCCATAAAGATATAGTAGAAAACCATCTGGCTCTTACCAGTTGAGTCATCACATCCAGTGCACAGCTCAAGGGCATAAACCAGAAAAAGTTAAAAAAGAAAAAAGCACCTGATGGGATAGACTCAGCAACCACAGCAGTTACCCACATCACGTGTTGCTCCACCCTGTCCTTCAGGATCACAGCTTTTGTCCTTCTTCCCAATTAGTCATCAGGTAACCTCTTCTTGTCACCACTCAACTCCCTACCTGGTTTATTTCTATTTTGTCCTGAATACGCTTGTTATTCATTTAATCCTTCTTCCTGTTGTCTCACCAAGTCCCAGTAGGCTGTGCACAGTGCTGTGAGCTATGGCCCCAAGGTTTGCAGACACTTGGTAGACAAATACAGAACTCCCCTCAGCTCTTGACAGGCTCACAGCTGTTCTTCTGGCTGGCACACAGTGAGGAAAGAATAAAACTGTCCAAGGAGCAGAGACTAGCAGCAGGTAAGCTTTATTTTCAGCCAATGTACCCATGCAAGTCTTGTTTTGATACCCAAGTCAAATGTAGCTGAGGGGATAGGGAAAGAGAAGACCAGATGATCCCAAACTCAACACAAAAGTGTTACTGAATGGTCTCCCTTAAAAACCCTTTCCACAGTTGTATCTTTCAAGGCTGTGAAGCTATCTGACCTATAGCTTTTGAACAAAGTGAAATGTTGTAAAAAAAAAAAAAATGGCACAAGTTGTGTAATCAGAAAGAACCAGGTTAAAATCTTGGGTCTGCAGCTTACTTGTGCATGTCTTTTGGGCAAATTATTTAACCTCTCTGAGCCTCAGTTGCCACATGTCAAATCTACAAAAGCAACATTTACCTGACAGGGTTGACCTTGGATTTAAGTGTTAAATATTTTATAAAGCATCTAGCTACAATTGCTGGCACAAGGTAAGTGTCTATTAATTAATTAATTAATTAATTAACTAACTAATTGCATTCAACAATTCATTTACTAACTGATCCTATATTAATATGTTCAAAATACAAATTAAGCACTGAATATATGCTAGGCACTGTTTTAGGATGCATCAGTAAAGGTAAAAATTTCTTGCCCTTATGTAATTTACATTCCATTTGGATAGGCAGACAATAAACAAGTAAGTGAACAAGAATATAATATGAAAGGGAGGAACAAGAGCTATGAAGGAAAGTAAATGAGGGTAGGGGTATAGAAGCTGGAACAATGCGCTATCTTTTACCAACATCAATCTCTACCACACTAATCTAGGCCACAGCTCCGTGATCAGTGAAGAACACTGCCTTCCTCACCAGCTAGTGTGATGGGAAAAACTGTGACTACACGAGTGGTATTATGTTATTGGTCTTGAAATTCATTTAGTAAACTTTTTTGAAGGCCTACTCTGTTTAGCATAGGACATTCAGTGGTGAACAAAACATAAGCCCTTTTTGCAAGGATATTAAGGATCTCACAGTCTTGTGAGGCAGATGGACAAGTTTATAAACTTGAGGTTCTCGTCCACAGTACTGTTCAACATTCACAAAGGAGCTACTGATTTTAGATCAAGCTATAAATTCATCTTAGTTATATCTGAGGAGGCAACCTGTCACTGTGATGTCAGTCAGATGGAATTAGACTTAGAAAGTCTCAGACTAAGAAATATGATTGCGAGCCAGGTGCCACCTGCTTCAGGCGAACAAAACAGGTGAGGTGTAATGTCAAGCCAGGGCCATAATCAGACGTCCAGTTCACCGGCTCATAGGAGAAATTTGTTCTGTGCACATATAAGAGGGTAGGCAGGCAGTAAACAGTTCTATCCAAATAGTAAAACAGTGCTGAGGGCTGTCCAAATGAAGACTGCACTAACTGTAAGTACTTTTATGGATCCTATGGGATATTGTTCCTCTATCCTCAAATGGCTGACCCAGAATTTGCACACAGCACATCTCACTTCCAAGCATGAATACTTGTCACTCGAACAAGAACTGTCTTCCTGATCGCCACATACGTCACATGTTTTGTGGCAGAAACAGATCCATGAGTGAGAAGGTCTCTCATTGTGCTATTTCTTTTGGGAGCAAGAGGGGCAGGCACGTTATTTAAACGTCTGTTTCTATAAAATAAAGTTTATTTCTATTGTTTGGTACCTAGGAACCCTCAGGGAGTTTCTCCCACTCATTATCCTAAAATGTGTAACAAAAACAGCTGAGGAGGTGGCAGCCAGAGGTCTGTGTTCCCGGTGCGCGGTGTCCAGAGAAGACATGGTCTGCACAGAGCATAGCTGCTGCTTTGTAGCAGAGCACTCTTCTATTTTTGGCTCTGACACAACATCAAAGGCTGTGCTGATTTCCTGTGCTAATTACTCCTACATATATTATTCTCTTTCCATACAATTTCCACTGTCCCTTCTGCTTGGTTTTGGTTAAGGATATTCTCCATAGGTATCGATTTAGTTATCATACATGTTGACAGGCATCCATTTTAGTTTCTTCTCCAGTCCTTTCAAATACCTCCTTGTGTGGCAAAGTAAAGAACCCCATGAAAACAAAGGAAATATGCACAGAAAGAAGAGTGAAGAAGGAAGTACCTTACTTTGGGGTGAATGAGGGCAAAATACAATGCCAGAATACTCCCAAACCCTCTTAGTATTAAAGGGATTAATCAACCACCTTTACTTTCTGCCTCTTACTAGCAAATGAATAGTGATAGCACATCTGTCAAAGATGCACGGTGGTGTGAGAGCCTCTAGAGGACTAAGGATCCCTAACTTCCTGGTGTGGATTCAGTCTCTACTCAGAGGCAGAACCTGCTTGTCCCTTTCCATTTAACAATATTAACTGCTCTCCATTACCCAGAAAAGAGGTTTCCAAACTAAGCTCAGTCAAAAAGCGCCCTTTCTTCAGAAGAATTTTTAACCCAAACGCTGAGAAATCTAAATCCATAGAGTGGAGGAAAGCAAAACTGCTATGGTTAAATCAGGAAAAAAAAAAGTCACCCACCACCTTGCTGTCCCCTCCCCTCCATGGGACTCCAAAGCTCTGCCAAAGCAGGGTTTAATATAAATTACAAAATCCTTAGATGACTCTAAAACATCTGCATCAGCTGGGTCCTAACAATCTGTCTGCATCAACCCCTGTCTGTATGCCTGACACTGCATACTCTAAATGTCTACAGAAATTGCCTACAGGTCATTAGCTCTCCCACGGCCTAATGTTCATGGATGTTTATCGAATTAATGCATTATGGCATGACTGACTGTAAATGAATGGAGTATGTACATGAAATAAAGACACAATATAAAGCCTGCTCTCAAAGGGCAGGCAAGCAATTTAGTCAATAGAAAAAATAAGCACATGTTAAGAAAATGGTGAGCAGTCAACTGAGTGAAAGCCCTGATTTACAAAAGCAAAAGCCAGTAAGAGGATATCCTTATGGAGGAAGTAGCATTTACAGTTTCTCAAAGGATGTGTTAGGATTGGATGTGCAAGGGGAAGACTATGGAGATGAGAACTGGTAATGCCGTTTTGTGGTCAAGGGTTGCAGAGTCTGGCAGGAAGGAAGGGCTAGCACTGGTAGGAATAGGAAATATGTGTGGATAGAAATGCTGGGGCAAAACTGTAGAGGGCATTGCAAATCAAGGAGCAGAATTAGGTGTGATTCCATTTCCAGTGGGGAACCATCATCTATAAGAGCTAGGAGAGAGTGACATTGTAAAAGTGGTAAATTAAGATCTCGAGGAGAGGAATAACATAATTCAAGTCATAGGCTAAGAAAATTAGTTTAGCAGTGTTATGCTGATGAAAGACTAGCTAGAAGGCTGCTTTAATAATGAATGAGCTCTCCTCTTTCCTGCTGATAAAGAAATGTATATGCCTACACTCAAATTCAGAAACTCCCACATAATTTGCAGCAAATGCTGACACCAGTTCTCTTGGCCCTTCTTGTGCAGATGAAAGCAACTCAATGTTGGGCTTAAAACAGGTTCATATGTTTGCAAACAAGTACATGTGGAAAAAAATACATAAATAAAACATTCTCACTGTTTTACAAACCCAATGACAGTGTCTTGATTCATTTTATTTTTAAACTCCATTTGTATACTCAAAGTTATGGCAGTTGTACATTTTATCAATTTTAAGTTTTCAAACTTGCAAATACAAACATGCTGGTTTCTGTACCAGGTTTTGGGCAGTAGTAGGGGCCATGTGTAGTCTATATACTTTTTAAGTTACTAACCCTTTCCACCCCTCCTTTAGCTTTAAACTTTAAATGACTTGAGGATATCCTTTGTAACACCCCGTGGTGCCTAGCTCAGTGCTCTGAATATAGTGACTAGTAAGAGAATATGGATCACGAAACTCTCAGACCATATTTCCAGAAGATCCTGTCTTTGCAGAGGATGCCAGCTTTTTCGCTTAAATGCCTGTGGTTCATCCTGTTTGAAGAAGGAGCAGAAGCTAGTAGCCATAGTTGTGGCGAACATAGCATAACCAGAGAGTTGTTGAGTAACTCTTATATACCTGAAACTAGTGTAACGTTGTGTGTCAACAATACTTCAATTAAAAAAAAAAATAAAAAGAAAGGATAAGTACAGGAAAAAAAAAAAAAGAAGGGGCTTCTGGTTGTTTTCTCCAATTTCGTGTCACCAGTGATGGATTAGCACCACCCTGTCATGTCTTCTCACTAATTTTTGCCCTTCCTGTTTTGCTTTTGGGGCTCATCTGCTTCATTACCATGTTAATTTGAAAGAGAAGGGATTACATTAAAGGAACAATGGAATCAACAAGTCTAATATATGTATCAGACAAATTCCTAAAGTGCTTTTCTCTAAGGCAGAATTCACACACAGAAATTCACATTCATTAGGCTAAAGGCAGAGCGTGTCAAACCAGTTGCAGGTTTAATAGAGAGGTCAGACCCTTTCCACTCTGTCATTCCTACTGAAGACATCATTAGAGCTACAGTAAAATAAGAGAATGTCACAGAATGTCAGCCTAGTCATAGTGCAACTGTTCTTTTTTCATTAGTGACTCAGCTGGTTGCTATGGCAACGCCACTCTAGATTCAAGGATACTAAGGCTGATGCTTTCTGCCTCTATTTTCAGTTAGGATAAATTGTGCTCCCACCTCATGGGCTCCTGCCATGATATTTATATTTGGGTCATGATAATAAAGCCAGTTGGAAATATGTCTGTTGAAATTCTAGCCAGGCAGAGAGGCTTCTCACTAAAAGGGAGTGAATATAGGATTTCTAGGTTTGATTTGAGCACCAATTATCCCGTAGGTGGGTAGGTATTCCCTTTTGCCCTGTCTGTCTCATGGGGAGATTGCAGACCTCTCATGTACTTGTTCTGTGCATTCTCTAGGTTGGCTCCAGAAAAATTCGGCAGTCTATTTTCAATGTCCCTTCCTGACACCCCCCAGGGTTCATCTATTTAAATGCTTTTTTTCTGAGAGGGCTCAGTACCACTTCATTTATTCACTCATTTATCAATTACAGAGTAATTATAATGGATCAAGTATTGTGTTAACCAGTAACATTTAGCTTCTGTTTTACTCTAGCTATTCATAATAGCTAGACATGGGTCAGAGAGACAAGCAAATTTTATAAAGAAATGCCTATAACCTCATGTGATGCATATTTTAGTCAAGGTATGGGCATGTTTTGAAAGTTTAGAGGAAGGAGAGAATAACTCTGCCTGGGTAAATTGGTAGATACTTCACAGAAAAGGTGTTTAGGTTGGAGTCTTAATGAATGTGTTCTCTAGATGAATGCCTCAGTAATTCAGAGCTGAGTTTAGCCTGAAGGATTTTTGTTATGGCAAAGTGTTATTTGGTTTAATGTCTGCTTGCTCTTAAAAAAATGAAAGTCTGGGGGCGCCTGGGTGGCGCAGTCGGTTAAGCGTCCGACTTCAGCCAGGTCACGATCTCGCGGTCCGTGAGTTCGAGCCCCGCGTCAGGCTCTGGGCTGATGGTTCGGAGCCTGGAGCCTGTTTCCGATTCTGTGTCTCCCTCTCTCTCTGCCCCTCCCCCGTTCATGCTCTGTCTCTCTCTGTCCCAAAAATAAATAAAAAAAAAACAAAAAACAAACAAACAAACAAAAAAAAAAACGTTGAAAAAAATGAAAGTCTGCTTGCTCTTTAAATCTATCTTAAAACTCTTGAACACAAAATATTTTCTGGCAACCAGGATGGGGTTCTGTTTAAAATAGAAAAAAAGTCTGGAAAACCAAGCAAGCTTCAGAAAACAGTCTTTGGAATCAGAACAGACCCAAGTGAAAAAGTCGATTTGAAGATCTTGTTGTCAGCTAACCTTTTCCCTGGAATTGATACATTGTGAGAGATATCCATTATATCTCCTGAGCAAACAAACAAAAAGATGCTGAACAAAAGTGTCCTATGCTCCTTATAGTTGGAGAGGCATAAAAGGAGACCTCACTGAACCTATTTCCTGTAAAACTAAGGCATTTGGTGACCCTGTGTGATTAATAAAAGCATATTTCTCTCTCGCATATTAACCATTGTTCAGAAGTAGAGGTGACAGCCTAATGAAATCATTATGTAGAAGACAGCATTCTTTATGAAATGTATCATGAGACAAAGCCCCTTGATGGAACCAAACTGATATTTATAATGGTCTGGGAAAATCCTTTCCTATTGAGACCACATCATCACTACATAGCTCAGAAATTTAAGTAGCACCTCCTATGATGAATACTCTCCACAACCTGCTGACAGCAAAGAGTGCTGCCAACATGGTCAGTGAAATACAAGAGACTTACATCTCCATATATGCAGATCAGATCAGGACACAGGTCTGTGTAAGCTCAAGAGGTCTCACCAATGCCCCTCTGCCCAGATCCTTGAATAGGGAGGGCAGGTTTGGTACAGGGAAGAGGCTCCTGGACAAAATGTGTTCTTTAAAATCCAATTAACAGTGGGATCCAGTAATTGCCTTAGTGAGCATCACTAGTATATTTAATTTTAAAAAGATTATATGGGTTGCCTGTCTGGCTCAGTTGGTAGAGACTCTTGATCTCAGGATTGTGACTTCAAGCCCCACATTGGGCATAGAGCTTACTTAAAACAAAAATTTAAGAAATAAAACATATTTACATTTTTGTGTAGGTAATACATTTAATATGGTACAAAATTCAAAAGTATCTAAATGTAACATAATAACAAATATGTCTCACTCCTACTTCCAACAGTTCAACGGTTCACTTTCTTGGAGAAAACCACCATTACCAATTTCTTTTGTCACCTTCCAGGGAACCCCATGTTCACACATACATATAAATATTTGCAAAAAAGTATAAAGCTATACAAATGGTCTGCACCTTAATCTTTTTCACTTAAAAATATTTCTTGGACATAATTTCATACCCCAAATGACCTTATTATTTTTTTTAATGAGCCAAATGAATGGAGGTAGCATAAGCGTTTAACCAATTCCATTGTAATGGATATTGCCTTAGTCCATTAGGGCTACTATAACAAAATACCACAGACTGGGTAGCTTATGAGTAACAGAAATTTATTTCTCACATTTCTGGGAGCTGAAAGTCCAAGGTCACGATGATCATGAAAGTGGAGAATCATAGCCTCTCACTCATATCTTTTTTTCTTTTTTAATGTTTATTTTTGAGAGAGAGAGAGAGAGAGAGAGAGAGAGAGAGGAAGGGAGGGAGGGAAAGAGAGATACAAAGCATGAGCAGGGGAGGGGCAGAGAGAGGAAGACACAGAATCATAAGCAGTCTCCAGGTTCCAGCTGTCAGCACAGAGCCCAATGCGTAGCTCGAACTCATGAACCGTGAGATCATTACCTGAGCAGAAGTCGAACACTTAACTGACTGAGCCATCTAGGCACCCCTCACTCATTTCTGATCTATGTTAATTCATAAACCCCAAAGCTCTTCATTGGAGGGGAGGATGGGTCTCATCTTATCAAATATTGGAAATACAGAATGTAAATCTTTCTCCAAGACTTTGCCAAAGGCCTTAAAATTATTGTACATTGGGTAAAAGGAAATACCCAGATTTGGGAGGAGTACTAGACATTGGCTCTGAACTGACTAATCCCCGGGATACCAAAATACTATTGTGACCAATGTAAAGTGGGGCTATGGTTGCAGGTATTAGATGGAATTTTAGCTCAAGTTTACTGACACTGTACCAAGTTGGCCAAAGGACCTTCCCTTGTGTTTATTTACTCAGGTCTTGAGTGTACAATGGGAACAGACATACTGGCCAACTAGTAGAATCCCCACATTGAATCTCAGACCCTAGAATTTCCTTCCACTTCCTACCAAGATAGTGAACCAAAACCACTATGGCATCCTCAGGGAAATTATTAACATTAAGACCATTGAAGATTTGAAAGAAGTAGGGTGGTAACTTATTATAACCCCATTTGATTCGTCTCTTTTGCTTGTGAAGTCAGATGGATCTTGGAGAATAGCTATAGACCATTATAAACTTAATCAGGGAGTGACTCCAATTACAATTGCTGTCCCAGATATATCTTCACTAATAAGATCAATATGGTCTGTGGCACTTGCTTTCTGGCTTCAATCTGGAAAATCTCCTTTTCCCCATAGTAATTTGCAAGGACTTCATGAAGCACTTTCCTTTTATATGGTATGGCATAGTTCACTTTCATAGCCTTGCCTTAGAGCTATGTCAGTTCTCCTGTTCCTTGCTATATAATACAGCCCATAGAGATCTTGATTAAATTAACATTTCACAAAACACACTGGTCTACTATATTGGTGACATTATGCTAACTGGATCTGATAAGCAGATAATAGCAAACATTTCAGATGATTTAGGAAGACATATGCAAACTAGAGAGTGGGCGATAAACCCCTCAACAATTCGGGAGCCCACTGCTTGAGTGAAATTTCTGAGCTCAGTGATCTTGGGAATGTTGGGATATCTATTCCAAGATAAAATACAAGTTGCTGAATCTTATATCCCTGCCACTAAAAAGAGGTTACAATACTTTATAGTCTTTTTTTTTTTTTTTTATTTTGGAGACAATATATGTTGCTTTGGTCAATCTGGAATCACCTATAAGGCTTCCAGTTTCAAGAAGGCAATCTCCTCTGCCACTTAAGCCATATTATCTATTAGATCCAATAATACTTATAGTGTGTGCAGCAAATAGAGATGCCATATGGACCTTTGAGCAAGCCCTAGTAATAGAGAATCACAATGAAGACTCCTAAGATTTTATTGATTGAATGATTGATTGATTGATTTATGTACTGCATCATGTACACACAGGCAGGGGCAGAGGGAGAGGGAAAATCTTAAGCAGGCTTCATGCTCTGCATGGACACGGGGCTCAATTCCATCACTGTGAGATCATGTCCTGAGCTGAAATCAAAAGTTGGATGCTTAACCAACTGAGCCACCCAGGAGCCCTGAGACTCCTAAGATTTTAGAGCAATTTTTGCAGATAACTATTTTCATTTTGAGAAACAACTTCTAACTTTCTTAATAAGCCTTGATAGAGAGATTGAATTCCTGACCATGTGATATCAGAAGAACATGTGTCCTGAGCTTTCCATCATGATCTGGGTGTTTCTGATCCACCCAACCATAAGTTTGAGTGTGTACCGAAGCAATATATCATCAAATAGAAATGGAATATGAGACCAAGCTTGGGAAGATCCAAGTAAGCTAAACAGGTGGCTCAGAAAACTTTAACAATGTTGCATGGTTTCCTCTCTCTCAATTCATGACTTTGGTCATGTAGGATATTCTTAATGACCAACTATCTGAGGAAGCAAAAGAAAAAAAAAACCCTGGGTTTACAGATAAGTCTGCACATTATGTTGATATGACCCCAAATGGACAGCTGCAGCACCATAGTCACTCTAAGGAATAGAGTTGCAGGACAGTAGTGAAGGAAAATCAGTAACGGTGGGCAGAACTATAAGCAGTAAATTTAGTTGTACAGTTTGCCATTAGTAAGAGATGGCCAGAAAAATGGATGTATTAATTGGCAGTAGCTATTTGGCCCATTATAGGCAACTTGGAAGGAATAAGACTGGCAGATTGGTGACACAGAAGTCTGCGGAGGAGATATGTGGCTGAACTAAAAATAGTGAATGGGCCCAAACAGTGAAGATATAATGTGCCAACTAAATGGTTATCAAAGGAGGCTCTTAATGATCAGCTGAAGAAAATGATGCACTTTGCATGCCAGTCAGCCTCTTTCCCCAGCCACTTCAGTGCTTGCTCAATGGGCCTATGAGGTAAATGGTGGAGTGGCATGGGTACAGGCTATGCATAGACTTAACAACACCAACTTCCTCTTACTAAGGCTGTTCTGGTGAACACTATTGTGTTAATATATAGTTGGCAAGTAAGTATGTAAAAAGATGCCTCAACATCATTTGTCATTAGGGAATTGAAAATGAAAACCACTACACAACTATTAGGATGGCTAGAATTCCAAAACTGGCAACATGAAATACTGATGATGATATGCAGCAACAAGAACTCTCATTCATTGCTGGTGGAATACAAAATGCAGCCCACTTTGGAAGACAGTTTAACAGTTTATTGCAAGACTAAGCATAGTCTTGTCTTAACAGAGTATCCATCAGTTACACTCCTAGGTATTTACCCAGTTGAGTTTAAAGCATGTCCACCCATGAATGTCTATAGCAACTGTATTCATAATTACCCGAAACCAGAAGCAATCAAGATGTTGTTCAACAGATAAATGGGTAAGCTTTGGTATATCTATACAATGGAATATTATTCTATAATATAATTGAAAAAATAACCTACCAAGCCACAAAAGACGTGGAAGAATCATAAATAATATTACCAAGTGAAAGAAATCAGTCTGAAGTGGCCATATACTCTATGATTCCAATTACATGACATTCTGGAAAGACAAAACTATACAGACAATAAAATAATTCACTGCCTGCTAAGGGTTTGTAGGAGTAGAGAGGATTGAATAGGTGAAATGTAGGGGATCTTTAGGGCAGTGAAATTATTCTTTATAATGCTGTTATAGTGGATATGTGGCATTATGTGTTTGTTATATCAAATAGAAGTTTACAACATAAAGAAAAAAATCTTAATTTATAAAGGAAAAAAATCATTTAGGAAGTCAGGGGATTCCAAGATAGAATGCAGATTGTATATGACAAGAGGATGTAGATACATTGCAAATGTATGAAACAACCTCCAAGGAAGGATTGAAGGAAAATGTGCTGACCTAAGAAACGTTGGAAATGAATGGTGTTTTAAAGACTAAAGGCAAAAAGAACTATACATAACTCATAACTGACTTGTGTCAACAAAATTTTCTTCATGGGGGTATGGATTAGCAATTCTGTTACTGCTATATGTGTGTACTGGAATTAAAGAGTAAGTAAATGGATGGCAGATGGTGGGGTCCAGGCTTTTCACTGTTGGACTAGAAATATACAGGTCAACAAGAGGAATAGGCTAGAATAATCCATTTGGTAATGGAAATATCAGTAAGAACTTTGTTTAATTTAATACAGACACAGATTATTACATATATTTATAGATATGTGTATATACACATGTTAGTATATACACATAATTTTGTTGCTCTGTCAGCTGAAAGGATATAAATGAAATGACATTGCATTAACATGAGTACGCCTAGCACCCAGATCTTGATTTCCAATGCTATTCTCCAATAAAAGGAAGCAGGGCTTTTGGGAAAAAGGCTGTTTCTAGGACTGAGGTACAGAGTATACAAGATGAGCTTAGAGCAGCTTGGCATCTTACAGTGCCAGAAAAAGGAACTACTCAAAATCAATCACATCAATATATGGTAAAGGGGCACAAGAGCCAAATGAAAGAGTACCTAGTAGTCAAAGCTGGAACAATTCAAGCTATAAAATAAATAAAGTACTACTGAATTATAACCCAAAATATTAAACAGGTATTAATGAGCCCATACTGATACAAATAGATGATTAAACAAATGAGAGAGAAGAGACGAATCTCTCATATAGAGAAATTCCAGATAAATTATGTAGATACTGCTTTCTAAAGCACATGGAGCAGTAGAACTCCCAATCTTTATGTGTGTTTTCTACATTGTGACTTCCTCCCAAAGAGTACAGTGTGGAAAGGGGACAAAAAGAGTAACTTTACAATGGAGAAACCTGACAAACACTACTTCAGCCAGGTGATCAAAGACAATGTCATCAGTGATGAATAATATTGATAATATACAACTTTGGTATAATATGATGAAAATGTCAGTTACCTTTTTGCTCTTTTTCCCCAAAATGCATAACCCCAGTCTAATCATGAGAAAAATATCGGACAATTTCCAATAGAGGAGCATCCAACAATATACATGGCCAGTACTCTTCAAAACCGTCAAGTTCATAAAAAAAATAAGGACAGTTTGAGAAAGTCACTAAACTGAGAGGCACCTAAGGAAACCTGAGAACTACAAGTTATGTATTACCTTGGATGAGATCCTGAAATAGGATAAGGACATTAGGCAAAAACTCAGGAAAGCTGAATAAACCATGGATTTTAGTTAATAATGACGTATCAGTATGTTTTAATTAATTGTAACAAATGCCCCATAAGATTATAAGAGGTCAATAATAGGGGAAACTGAGTAGGGGGAGATATACGAGAACTTTCTGTAGTATTTGCTTATTTTTTGTAAATCAAAAACAGTTTAAAACCTAAAGTCTATTAAAAAATACTGGGAGAAAAAATAGTTTTTGAGACTTACAAAATCTGAATGAATCCAACATCAGACATGTGCTACAAAAAAATGCCAAATATCTTTCAGACAGAAGGAGAATGATACCAGATGCAAATTCAGATCTATACAAAGGAATGAAAAGCAACAAAAATGGTAACTCATGTGGGTTGAATTGTTCCTTATTATTTAAATATCTTTTAAAAATAATTGACCATTTGAAACAAAAATAAAAACAATATATTGTGAAGTTTACAACATACGTATAAATTTTATGCCAACAACAGCATAAAGGCCAGAAGGGGAGAAATGAGATTGAACTATTGTAAGACTTTTATTCTATACATATTTAAAAGTGTACTGTTATAAGATAAAGATGCATACTATAAATCCTAAAACAACTATTAAAATAACAAGAGTTATGTCTAATGAACCAAAAAAGAAATTAAATAATAAAAATATTCATTTAATCCGTGAAGATGAAGGAAAAAAAGAGAAAAAAGAACATAGTATGGATGAGTCAAAATAGAAAACAAAGTGGCAGATTTAAATCTAATGATATCAATATTCACACTAAATGTAAATGGTGTAAATACACCAATTAAAGGCAAAGACTCTCAGATTGTATAGAAAGGAAGTCCAAACTTTTAATATAAAAACATAGCCAGGTTTGGGGCTCCTGTGTGGCTCAGTCAGTTTTAAACGTTCAACTCCTGGTTTTTGGCTCAGGTCATGATCTCAGAGTTCATGGGTTCAAGCCTCACATTGGGCTCTATGCTGACAGCACAGGGCCTGTTTGAGGTTCTCTCTCTCCGTCTGTGTCTCTACCCCTCCCCTGCTCATGCTCTCTCTGTCTCTCTAAAAATAAGTAGATAAATAATAAAAAATTCATAAACAGGTTAAAAGTAAAAAGGTGGAAATGATATGACATGTTAACATTAATCAAAAGAAAGCTGGAATGGCTATATTAACATCAAGGTAGCTTTCAGAGCAAGGACTATCACTCAGGAAAAAGAATATCACTTCATAATGATAAGGGGGTCAATTAATCAACAATATACACAATTCTTAACATTTAAGAACCAAATAACAGAATATAAGCTATCACCATCCCACTTTTTCATTTTCAAACAATGAGCATGATATAAGGATTTCATTGTCCATTCAAATAGGCATGTATGTTGTCCCAAGACTTTGACTTTCAAGTTTTGCCAGTTTCCTCAGCCATTCCATATATTTTACTTAGTTTTGAACACCATGAGTCATACTGCTGAATTTTAAAAGGGTGATATTTTGATATTTGCTGTGATTGTCTTCATGCATATTTTATGAGAAAATACAAATAAGAGAGAACAGAGTCTACATTTACTTTAACTGAAAATGTTAGTGGCTAATGGGACCAATCTAGCAGAATAATTATAATGAAAGTTCTGTGGTCTTTTTCATATAAAATTCAAAATGATGTGGTGTCACTGTATTGACCAAATAAGAAGAGCTTCCTCTTAGGGTGACATGACAGCAGCAGAACCATTAAAAACGGTGCCTCTATGAGTCACTTAATATTGATTTTTCATCTTCACTTCCTGAGGATCGTTTAAGGCCCTAGATTTCCAGAGTGCAGTAACCTAATATTTCTGTCCAATGTGGGAAACAGAGACAATATCTCAAAGGTTATTAGATTTCTGACCAGAAGACCATATAGCTGAAGGAGGTATGGGAGGTCTTATATGTGACTGATGATGTAGTAATTCAATACTACCTTTTTTGTTCCTTTTGATTTCAAAATACCCATGTTGCAAAATTTCAGGTTGAAGTTAGTTTAGGATCATTTAGCTATTTGAACACCTTCTGGTTTGCCCATTGATTTTGATCATGTTATCAATCCAGAAATACAAGAGTTGTTCCAAAGTTTAATAATATTTTCCAATGTTTTTTAGGCTATTGGTCATATACTTTGATGGCCCTGTGTTTGCTATTAATCTATATGCCTTTAAGTGAGTTCCAAAGCAGTAGGTTTCCAAAAGGCTTTTCAACCATTATCTTTTCTGACAGATGAATATAGGAGAAGAATAATTCTCCTTCTATAAATAGGCATAATAAAAGGACCACATCCATATATCCTTATATAATTTTATGTTTGTATGAATTGCTATTCACTGACCTAACTTTCCTAAACACTTCAAATCAACTGGCAGTTATATCCCTTCAAAGAGTCAAAGTATCCATCCCTAGAACCTGACACCACTCTTCCTAACCTCTGTGGTTGAAAGGAAACTACTCACTGGAAGGTTTGAAGGACACCAGGTGACCCTAGTTTGTCTAACAAAACATTCTTCTTTGGCTGGCTGTTGTTTAATCAATTCTTGCCTTGTGTGTAAGTTACATGATCTGGGTGGGCCTTGCAGAGGGTTGAGGGGGAGGACAGAGAGAGCGGCTTGCTAGAGGCATTAAGAAGAGAGGGGTCAAATAGGAGATAGGGCTGGAAGAATGAAAGATGCTACAGGAAGATATCTTAGAGGAAGAGCTGAGATGATCAGTGTGGACATAAAGGAAGCTCAGAGACAATCAGATTATTCCTGGAAATGGCACCTCCAGAATAAAGGAAGAGAAAGTCATCTACCTGTTGCTGCTATTTTTTCATTTCCCTACTGCTTCCAAGATGGCAGAATCTATAGGTAACATGGAAGAAAGAGAAATGAGAAGAAATTAACCTCTTTGGAGAGTAAATAATGAGTCATTTGCTATGAGAGTTGAAAAGGAATTTTTTTTTAATTTTTCTCCTATTGCTCACAGAAATAAAATAATCAAAGTGTTTTAATTAGTTGTCATCTCAAGGCCATCAATGGATCATCATACATATATGTGACTCCAGTAGTAAAAATTAGATGGCTTTTTAAAACCATAGTACAGCTGAAGGGTAACAGAGAGTATTTAGAAAGTCTAAATGGGGGGGAGGATGGCTTGCATATTGTTTTAATTAGAGAAAAATGTGTTTAGACATTTTTAGGCAATCTGTTGAAAAGAGACAGGTTGGTTTTATGTCCTTCTGTAGCAACGTGGATGGAACTGGAGAGTGTTATGCTAAGTGAAATAAGTCATACAGAGAAAGACACATACCATATGTTTTCACTCTTATGTGGATCCTGAGAAACTTAACAGAGGACCATGGGGGAGGGGAAGGAAGAAAAAAGGTTAGAGAGGGAGGGAGCCAAAACATAAGAGACTCTTAAAAACTGAGAACAAAGTGAGGGTTGACGGGGGGTGGGAGAGAGGGAAGGGTGGGTGATGGGTATTGAGGAGGGCACCTGTTGGGATGAGCACTGGGTGTTGTATGGAAACCAATTTGACAATAAATTTCATATTAAAAAAAAAGAATCCACTTCAAATCCAGTTCTGAGAGGGGCTTTTGGGGGAAGTGAAGCACAGTGACTGAGTTGGGTTAAGAGTATGTGGAACAGAGCTCAGCAAGGGTAGGTTTCAATATGACATGAAGCCAATAAACCAGTTGGTAGGGGAAGCTTGATTATTCTAGCCACCATATTGAAACCTTCTCTTGCTTGGAAGCAGTCTCCATGTCTCAGTCATACTTCTATTTCCCTAAGACCTTTTATATGTTATGTGCTAAATTCAAGCAATGGGTAGGTTTAAATTATCTGAGAGACTTCCAGTTCTAATGAAAGAAGGTAGGCTGATTTAGTAACTTTAATCAATGAGAAAGGGATTATAAGTTCCCATTCCAGCCCCATATCTGACTTAAATATATAGTAAATCACTATATTTTTACTCATTTCCCCCTTTTTTATAAGGAATGTTCACATTGTTACAAACATCCCTCCACCAGAAAGTCAGACCCTTACTTATCCTGATATTTGGGGAATTTCCTGTGCAATTACCCCAAATTATTGATATAATTTCATATTCTTCTAATGTTGCACAGATTTGATATGACAGCTCAAAAAAGCATTACTTTGAGATGTGTGATATGCAGAAAGAAAAATGTAACAACACTCCTGTAATCCATGAACTTTCGTCAAATCTCATACCTGTGCCTTACTTTGCTCTTTTATAATTACCACTCCTTAATTCATGTATTAATCCACAACAGTCCACTTCCAGCTCCATCAGTCCACTAAATCTCTTCTTGTCAAAGATACCATTGCTCTCTACATGGGGCCATATATAATAGACATGTCTACAACTTCATGTATTCAATTTTCACTGGCACTGGACACCGTTGGTCCATCCTCTTCTTCCTCCTCTGCCTCCTTCTCTTTTCAATATATGAATATCTAACATATGGCTAAAATATTTAAACATGAAAAAAGCCCATCATTAAAAACAAAAACCAAAAGACAAAAAACAGTGTATATGGTTGTTAGATTTAATAAATACAAATACTGGACATCCAGTTACACAAGAGTTTCAGAAAAACAATGCATACTTTTTTAGTGTAGGTATATCCCATGAACTATTGAGGACATATTTTTATTAAAAAGTATTTTTGGAGGTGCCTGGGTGGCTTAGTTGGTTAAGTGTCCGACTTTTGATTTTGGCTCAGGTCATGATCTCACAGTTCGTGAGTTTGAGCCCCAGGTTGGGCTCTGCGCTGACAGTGTGGAACCTACTTGGGATTCTCTCTCTCTCTCTCTCTCTCTCTCTCTCTCTCTCTCTCTCTGCCTCTCCCCTGCTCACTTATGCTCTCTCCTTCTCTCTCTCTCCAAATAAATAAATTAAGAAAAACTAGAAAAGTATTTTTGTTATTTATCTGAAATTTAGATTTAACTGAGTATCCTGTACTTTATCTGGCAACCTATGCCACCATATCCCATGCCTTGCCCTGCTCCCCAGAGGCAACAGATTCTAATTTTAAAAAGCTGTTTCTCATGGTAGTTAGCTCATTCCTAAATGACATTTTAAAATTTCTTGATTTTCTCATTACTTTTGTGATAATAAATGAGAATTTACTTCCCTTGCATTATTCCCATTCCTCCCTCTACCATTCTTTCAATAGAATTATATTTGCTATGGTAATTGTCATTTCCTTACATGGGTTAGTAAAATCCAACACTTTCAAATTCTTATTCCATCAACTATTGGTAGCATCTTTTGATACTCTGTAAGGTAAGGAAATTAGTGTTTCTGACCTATTCTTTATCTCTCCTTCCTACTTCTACCTTTCACTTTCTGCCTTCTGCACTTACTCTGTTGAATTGACAAGGCTAATACTATTTACCACTAGTTTTGTAACAATAATTAAGCCAATAAGTTGATTCTAAAAATTGCAAATCAATAAAATGTTTACATTACTGTGACTTTGTAAATGTTTGTTCACTTGAAGAACTAATAAGCCCCAATGAGAATATTTTCTTTCATATTTCACCAAAAAGGGCAAATAACATTTCTTAAAAGTTAATTATAATATGGATCTGACATCACACAACTGAAGTTTTTGCACTCTAGTATCTATTGATATATCTATACTTCAAAGAGTTCTTTTACTCATGTATGATGTTATAACATTATGCATTGTTTAGAAAATGCTGATTCAATGAATTATGAAGATCTTCCAAATGTTGAAACATTTTATATTATAATATCAACAATAACATTTTTTAATATCATCATTGATCTCATCAGGAAAGTTTGGGAATTTGTCAGGTTCACAGTAGTAGATAAAAGTTTGCCAAAATCTCATTTCTCCTTGGAAGTTTGTAATTTATCAGTGGCAATACAAAGTTTCTATTGTTTTCTTTGAAGTAATGGTCTCATTTCACTTATTTTAGGAAATGTCTGCCAAAACATTAAGTTCAAATAACCATAGTTCGTCTATCAGTGGTTCAGTCAAGTAGAAATGGTGTTCTATGGTAAAAGCATCTAACTCAGCTCCCAAGTGAAACAGGTGTACAAGTGCTTATCACTAAGAATATCTTCATACTGGGGGAGACAGGATTATACACCCTTATTTGATGCAGGAAATATTAAAAAGACATGTACTCAAGGGTCAAGATGAATAAAATAAATTTTACTACTTCATCAATGACATCCTTAAATAAAAGTTGGCTTTTTTTCCTCTTTATAACCAAAGTTCAGGGCAGTGAAGAATTTAGTGCCTCGCAGGTACCAAGTACTGCTTGGTACCACTGCATTGATCTATGGCAAAAGTGTCAGCACTTTTAACCACCATTGCTTATGCGTAATCAATGCAAATGTCAAAGACATGCAAAAGGCTTATTATATCTTAGTACCATTATGAAAACAGTCCTGCGTTCCTCAGGGCTTGGTGCAGCCAATTTGAGAGTCATTAATCTAGTCTGGTCCTGGAGACTTTCCTCTGAGGACCCTTGTACTTAATTCTCTCTGGGCAAAAATCCTGAGACTTCTTTTCACAGTTGTGGGTTAGAGCTCCTGTTTTATGAATCCTCTATTATCTTTTGGTGTTGTTTACCCCTTGTTTTGTTACAATATAAAGATAGTTATATGGGAGGTAAATTTTTTTCTGAGTCCTTGCATATATAAAGTGCCTTAATTCTACTTTTACACATGATGGTTTAGCTAGATAGAAAGTTATAGTTTAAAAATTCATTTTCCCTCAAAATTTCATGTTGTTCCATTATCTTCTAGTAATTAGTGTTGCTACTGCAAAGTCTGATGAGGTGATTCTTCTCTGTGTGTGTGTGTGTGTGTGTGTGTGTTTTGAATAAGTTGTTTCCTCTACACCTCCAATGTAAGAACATTTCAGATCATGTTTGTATCCTTGGTGTTTCTAAATTTTAGCAAGATGTACCTAGGTCTGGATCCTTTTTTTTTTTTTTCCATTCATCGTACTAAGCGCTTAGTAGACTTTTAAAATCTGTCATATCCCTCAGTCATATTTGAAATATCCTTGCATTATTTCTTTGATAATTTATTATCTACCATTTGTTTTCTAGGACTTACATTAGTCAGTTGTGAAAATACCTTGATAGATTCTTTAGTTTTACTTTTACATTTCTAATTTAATTTGCCACACCTTTGACATTTTGTTCTAATTTATATTTCTCCCATTTTGATTTGTTATCCTTCTGTTGAATCTTTTTATTTTGGTAGTCCTATTTATTTATTCAAGACATCTTTTCTATGTTTTGATTGTTTCTTTTTTCATAGCAACCTTTTCTTGTGTTGACATGTAATGTTTTCTCAAATCTCTTTGATATGAAATAAAACCTTTTGGAGATTTGTTCTATCTCATACATATTAAATTTTTACTTCCTCCAGTGTCATTTTTACCTTTGATTCATCTTGATCTCTCTTTTTTTTTTTCATGTTAGAGACTTTCTTTAAAAAAATCTAACTTTAACAGTCTATTCATATTTAAGAATGGGTCAATAAAATGTTAATTGGATGCTCTGGATACATGGACAGGCCTTATTAGCTCACATATTTAGATTTAGATTAAGTTTAAGATACTTATTAGGAAGGTAGATGTTATCTATGTAGGTAATTTCTAGAAGCTGGAGAATGTAGGCCTTCAATTTCTATAGAGGTGATTTTTTTTTTCCTTCAGAGATTCAGAATTCAGCAGTGAGTCAGGTGGCATAGCAACAACTATGTATACTTCCTTTCAGTTACTCTGTGTTGAGGCCCTCATCTCAGTCCAATTTTCTGTCATCCCTGACATATCCTGGGCTATTCCAGAATCTGGAGGGCAGAATGGGTCTGTCCTTAACCCTTCTCCCCTACATGTTCTCTGTGCTCTGGCTTCCTCTTGCCACATTCCATCACTCCTCCATCTGCCTTCATTCTCAAGAAATTATTGAAATCAAGCCAGCTATGGCTCTTCCTTGTTTCTTTGTTGTTGTGGGTTTATGGTTTAAAATAAATTAAGTTTCCATCATTTCTGAAAGTCTTGGTATAGAAAGGGAAAAAGGTATGTGTTCATCATTCCACCATCCTTAACCAGTAACTCCCTCTTTTCTTTTGGCTTCTATGAGATCATTCTGCTTTCTCAGTTCTCCTGCTGGGCTCTTTTGCCGGCTCCTTTTCCATACTGACAACACAATATTAGAGTTTCTCTTTACTCTGTACATTCTTTTTAGGCAATCTTATACACTGTATCATTTACAAATGTTTATCTGCATGCTTATAGTTCCCTAATTTGTATTTCCCTCCCTGATCTAACTCTAGACTCCAGGCTCTTTATTCAATTTCCTGCTTGAATTCTCTAATTTGTCACAGATACTTCAAATGTTGGTTTCCAGTATCCCTCCTCTCCAATTTCTTTCCCCTACTCAGTCTTCCCTATCTTGGTTAAGGGCTCTTTCCATCTGCAGGACTGTTCTCTCTATCTGTATGGCTAATTTCTTCTCATCCTTAGACCTTTCTTTACATGTCTCCTAGAGAAGCCTTTGGTAGTTACCCTGCATAAAATTGCTCCCTCCTTCCCACATTGCTATTCTGTCTCTAGGTACTCTATTACCAGTCCTCATGGAATTTTTCAAATTTGACATTATTATGTTTTTTTTTAATTTTATTTTTTATGTTTCTTACTAGATGGTGAGGCCCACAGTGGTAGGAACTGTGTTGTATATTTTTCACTGCTTTCCAGTGCTAAATACTCCTTGATGCATAGGAGGAACTGAATAAATGTGTGTAGAGTGGATAGATACAGTTTCAAGTGAAAACTAAAATCTCAAAAAGTTTTTCTTATTTATAATCATCTAGAGATTACCTTAAAAGATCTCAAAAATACTCTAGCAACTCCTCATTGCTTGTTTTTCAAACTTCATTGAAACCTAAAAATGTAGTTCAATTAAAGCATATGACTCTAATACTTATGAACATAGTTTAGTCCAGAAAACAATATGAGTGTCTTTCAACTGGCATATATCATTTCCTGAAAGACTCTTAATCATCTATAGGCTTACTATTCCAAATAAATTTTCTTTCCATCTTCTCCTTTTATCCTTACTTGACCCAACTTTATGAAATTAACATGGCTTTTTCAATATAGACCATGAATGTTCAGTTGAAAATGAATTATAAATCATGACACAACCTGAGAACACAGGAATAATAAAGAGGTAAGACTCCCTGCTAAACCTAGACAGCTTTCTATATTTTGCTCTTTTAAACCTGCCAAATAAAATGTCACGAAATAGATCAGACAGATCTAGAAGATCTCACTGTCAGGAAGAGCTGTATTCATCAGGTGTATATCAATTGTCCTGCTACAGATTCTTGGCTTGATTCCCAACACCCATTTTTTCAGAGAAGAAACAGAAACACAGAACTGGTTATTCAGAGAACTAAGCCCTGAGAACTGACATACAGAATAAGATATTATTAATGACTATGGATGCGATATTTTTCCTGGTCTAGTCATCACCACAAGAGCCTTCTATTATCTCTTGGTACTAGAAATAATCACTCGGACTAGCCTTACATATGCTATTAGCTCTCATAGGAGAAGAATATCTTAATAAGCTATAATTCTTGGTTTTAATGGAAGAATTCTTAGAAATAATCATTTTACCCATTTTTTAAAAGTAAAGTACTTACTTGGTGTAGTAATTCCTCTGGTCTCAAGGGAGGTGTAAAGGGAAGTAGGAAGGCCCAGCACAGGGGGTCAATGGTTGCCAGGAGAGGTGACTAGCACAGAACCACAAGTGGGGAGGAAGCTGCACTAATTAACTGGATCTGGCTCTATAGCTTCATTGGTCTCTGAAGCCCAGGATGACACCTGCCTCCCTTAGTGTAATCTGGCTAAGCTTAGAATTGCTTCCTAATGAGGAGAATGAACCAGTTTGAGCTTTGAAGTCCGACCACCTAGATTCAAATACCACCTCTGCTACTTCCCGGCTATGTGACTTTAACAAGTCACTTAGCCTCTGTGAGTTTCCATTTTCTCATCTGAAAATGTGCATAAAATTGGAACTTCTCTCTGTGGATTTTTTTTAAGGATTAAATGAAAGTGTTCTTAGAATTATAATGATATGAAATGAGTGCTCAGTAAATGATTACTGTTAGTTGCTGAGGCCATTGCAGCTAAATCAATAGTTCATCCCCTTCTCTCAGAAACTACCTCATCTTGTTTGGGTTTGTATGTCCACTCCTGCAAGCCCCATGTATTTCGGGTGAAGCTCTACACACCTCTGGATCAATATCCCTCTGGCTCTAGATGTAGGGCTCCTGGCTCAGGCCTAAACTAATCAGCAATGCCCCACCTCCTGGCCATGGTTTCTGGTTCTAAGGTAGGTTTGTGATCTAATTCAGTCCAGTGAGACTTGAGATGATCACTGAGACTTCTAGGAAAATAAGCTTACTTGCTTTCATGATAGAGGTTTCAGAAAGGAACTGGCATCATCATCATCACCATCATTGCTATTACTATTATTATCATTGTGAATGATAATTCTAGGTTTTCTGAAAGGTCCTGACATTGGCCTTTTATCACCTGCGAGCCTACTATGGAGGGAGGAGTCAGAACTTCACACAAAACAGACCAAAGGGATTTACTGAACTTTTCCATGAGCATAGGGAGCAGGGACAAGGTTAGAATATCCATAGGATTCCTCACAGGTTAGACCCTCTGTGATCAGGGTCAAAGAGCTAAGAAACTTGGGATCTAGTGTGGTGTCTCAAGAGCCTTTGAAAATTCCTCATGAATTTTTTATTGCAAGAAGGCAGAAAGTTATGTGATATCAACAATCCTGACAAAGTGAAGTCCCTGTCTTATATCCAATAACATAGAACAGGGAAATATTTTAATAGATTTTTTCAAATTTCTAGTAGCAAAAGCAATGGCATTTTGGAGAATACTGCAGTTGCGGAACTTAACTACTTGAAGCCCACTTATGAAGTACTAATGCAGACACCAGCAGTCTATGGCTTGTGAGCCAATTATGACGCACAGTTTTCATGGTCAGGGGGAATCACTTACCACTTTCTCCCTCTTTACCCTGGAACCAAAGTTACCTCTGGTTGAGAGAACTACTATAGGGAATTAAACACAGTAGCTGACAAATGTCATCAGCCTCATGTTAACAGTTATGTTTATCTACCTTTGGGAGACAACCCTGGCATGCAAATTTTCAATGCTTGCCAACTTTTATAGCAAAACATAGTAAAACTAACTGACATTATATTTTGTTTTACCACTTGGTTCCCTGTAATGCTTATATTTTTCTTTAGCTTAACCAAGTGGTACCCAGGCCCAATGTTTGTTCTTGATTAAGCAAGCAGAGGCATCAAATTATAATTCATTGGCAGAAATGAGGACCTCAAAAAAGGCATTTAATCATATAGATAACAAGAAAGGGAAGGGAAAGAATGTAACTAAGCTTGATTCTAAACAGCCTTTTGAAATGCTTCATGAATTTTTAACTGCAAGAGGGCAGGAGCTTGTCTTTATGACTCAGCTGAAGGATGGTTCCTCATAACCCACTGGTTTCATTGGAAATTCAGAAAAAAGAATGTTACCTACTAAATCATCAATAGCACTGGTTATAACACCTTGAGAGTCTCTTGGAGACTTGGTTCTGGCATATAAATCTGTAACAAGCCCCAGATTCAGGGAAAGAACCACGTTAAATACCAGTAGAAAGTACCCCCAACCAGCACCACCCACAGCTTTGTCAAGGGGAGGGCCCTCCATGGGTCTGATTTCTGAGCGATACAGCTCAAATAAAAAAATCCTGGCTCATTTATTTCTATAGCCAGTGTGATCTGACAAAAGGTGGATCAAATGACAGGATGTGTGGGCAAAGTAACATATATGTAGTCTATCATAGAATAATACTTACCTCCAAGGAGTTTATAGCCTAAATACTATGTATGATTAAATCAGTGTGGGAACACATAGCACACTGATGAGCCAAGAAAGCCAGATGAGGAATCAGGATGAATCATTCTTCAGTGATCAATATCATTCCAACTTACTTCTAAACTTGGCCCTCAGAGACAGCTAAGCTACACAAGAATACTGCAAGGTTAATGCCCAGGAAGGCTGAGTTCTACTTCTACCTCTACATTTTGTAGCAGGAATAAATATTAATAATACGTAGGTTTAAAAAATACTATGTTGGAAAATAAGAAGCATCTCCCCAAGCTTAATTCTACTTGTGATGGTGGCAAATTCATCCTTGATCTCATTTGGGGGAGATGCCTCTACCTTGCTAGGGTTAGATTATGGTCTCGGTTAACTTGTAAATTCAGAATATAGGGGAAGGATACTATTGGGTTCACCTTGGCCATGTTCTCTGGGAAATGCACAGCATGAGCATAGGGAACGTTTGCAAGGTTGTGAGGTGCTTCAAGACCCATATCCGGTTTCCTGAGACACAACACATAGTCAATCTAAGGTAGGATGTATGTGTGTCCCAGAGAGCTATGAATGAGCATGGCACTAGTCCCCACTCCCTGTGGAATGGCCAAAGTACTGACCCCTTCAGCTCTAAGGACATTGTAATGCCTCTCTCCTCCTCAAATTGATCCAATTTTGCTTTCCATACACTTTGGAACCATCTTACTCTTTCAGATACTTTGCTGCCATTGTTTCCATGAGTTTACACATGGAGACTGAGTTTACCTGCCAGGCACCTGGAAACTTCTGCTTTTGGTTCTACAACACAAGAGTCTGTTAGTCACGTAGACAAGAGACTGAGCCAACTTTTCAGGATAGGAAAGGAAAATGTATCAACAACAACGAGAATGAAACATGAATTAAGTTATCTATAGGTGGTCGTGCCACACATTGATGTGGGTGGCACAAGAAATTCAATGATCTGTTCTGCTTCCATGTACCACTTTTAAATCCACAAAAAGAGGAGACAAAAGAAACCCATATCTTTCTTGCAGAGAGTCCAAGCTATCCCCAAATATATATTTTTGACTCCTTCCTTGGTAACACTACTGCTGATTTAGCTGAAGACCTGGATACTTATAATAAAGATCACATTTCCCAGCTTCTTTTGCAGCTAAATGTGTCATTGTGGCCAACTTCTGGCCCATGGAAGGTAAGTGGAAATGTCTGGCTGGAATGCAATCACAGTGTCTGAGGCTCCCACAGCAATCTGGGGTCCTGTGGTGTGCTGTGTGCATTGAGGATGGAGGAGCTGAAAGATGGGTGCTGGTGACCTTACAAAGCTTCATCACTAGCCCTTAACTGCCTACCTACAGACTTCTTCCACTCTACAAGGACGTAACTTCATGTCTTAAAAAACATAACTTTATCTTGAGCTATCCCAATGGATACTCCTCAAGGTAAATGAAGTAATGCCAGCTTTTACCTTTTCAGAATAATTCCACACCACCAGCAATTTCATAATACCAGAGAAAAATAGAGAAACTTCAGAGTACCAGAGAAAACATGTAAGTTTTGAGTTTTCTCTGATATTTTCAATAAGAACAAGTATGTATGTATGTATGTACGTATGAATTGAAGCTAGCTTGAGTGTCTGTGATGCAACCATAGGCTGGCTTAGCATGTGTATGTGTATAAGTAGCTATGGAATTTCTGGGAGTGAGACAGTCCTAAGCAAAGAATGAGTCAGGTGCACAAGATGGGTATGGTCACTGGATTAGAGGGGTAAGTATGAGGATACTGAAAATATGAAACTCAACTCACTTGCAAAATATAACTTGTTTGGATTTATACTCAAGTAATAAAGTAAGAAGGGTCTGAAAGTTAAAACTGAGAGAACTATGGTCCTTAAAATATTTGTGAGATTGGGAACCCATTCCACACAGCTTTGGGGCCTGTAGAACACAACAACAGGTGTCAAGAAGAAGCAGTAATAGTGGTGGCAAGAGGTGGTGATAGGTGGTGGCAGGTGTTGGTAGATCCTCATAGGTGGTGATACTAGGAGATGGCAGGCGGTTGTAGGTGGTGGCACACAGTGGCAGGTGGTGATAGGTGGTAGTAGGTGGTAACCAGCAGTGGTAAGTGATAGTAGGTGGTGGTAGGTGGTGGTAGCAGCACCTGGGGCAGCAATGGTGCAGTACATAAGCAGACAAGGCATGACACCAATAACTCTTACAAAAGGAGGATGGTTTCAAAGGCAGCAGGAGGCAGTGCCACAGGTTAGGAGTTGGCCAGTGGCATCGGGAACCATGGAAGGTGTCAGAGTTGCCCTTTGATTAACAACTTGGACAATAGGAGCCAGGCAACAGCAGCAGCAGCAACTTGCAGAAAGTGAGAGAAGAGGCCAGAAGAAGCATGGTGGATACCACATGGATGCCGAGAGGACTCACTGTTTTGAAACATTTGAAATATTTCTTAGGTCCCCTCAAAATATCTAAGGATGGAAGAGAAAGTTTTGCAAAAAGTTTGAGATCCTATAATACTAAGTGGGGGTCAAAGCAGAGCAACAGTTTTTATTACTATTAACATGACCCCATTTTACCCTGAGGTTCATGTGGCCTGGGGAAAACATAGGTTACATTTCTTACAAGGCTTTTTACAGCTATGGCTGTTTTTCACTGAAAACATCCTGTTTACCAATATATAGGCTTGAGACAGGCTAAAATGGTCCTTTCCAACGACTACCTAAAGGTATTTTAAATTGGATAAGGGAGATTTGCCTTCAAGAAACTAATATTGTCTTGTATATGGAATGTGTAAGAAGTAATAAGCAGGTGACAGTACTGATTTACTATTCTTCTAGAAATGGGACAAAACACTCCAAAGACAAATAATCTTTATATTTGAAAACTAAGAAAAATAGAGAATAAGTGATCAGTCAATAAAGCATTTGAATCTAAAGCTTTTGAATTTGGTTTGAGAATAAGACCTTGAATTCTACCTTCTGCAGAAACATTGGATAACCTGAGGTTTTGTCCTTCTCCAGTAGTCCTACACAGAAGAGTGAAGGATACACAAGCCTATCCATTCATTAAATCCTTCAATCAAACATTACCTAATTAGCCCATATATTTTAGGAGCTGAGATATGTTTCATATGAATTTATAGAGAATTCAAAGATTAATAAAGTATAATTAATAAAATAGAATTCTTGCCCTTGAAGAACCCAAAGCCCATGGAATAAGTGTGTGTGTATGTGGGGGAGATAGACATACATAAATAGATAATTACAGTACAATGGGATAAATAAAACTATGTGACTATGTGGATATAGGAGTGACAAGTCCTAGGGGTGAATATGTAACACATGTGGATGTGTGATCTTTGAGCTGGTCATGAAGGACAAATGAAACTTTATGAAAGGTTGACAAGTCAGGTAGAGCATTTCATATTAGCACTTGAGAAATTATAGAGAACATTATTTTGGGAGCATGAGCAATAGTTTGGTGTGGCTAGAGCAATAGGAACATGACTGGGGACTGGGGAAGTTGAGGCCAGAAGGAAAGGTTGGGGCCAGCATGCAAAGCATTGCCAGGCTAAGGAATTTGGACTTAAGCCTTTAGTAGTGGTAACTCATCAAAGGGTTTTAAGGAGCAGAATGACAAGATCAAATTTGGTTAGTTTGGCAGTTGTTTCATTAACACTTAACTGAGTTTTTATTAGGTGCCTAACACTGTTCAGGGGATAAACAGAAGGGTCCGCTCAGGGACCTTACAGTCCCATAGCAGAGGCAACCACAGAAACACGCTTGGGCAATTGTCCATGCAGAACTTACTGGGCTGAGCTCAGCCTGGGTGATTCAGAAGAAGGTCCAAGAGGATGGAAGTTGAATCTTGAAGAAGTCATCTGGATGTGTGTCTCCTACTAGAAAGGAATCTCACAGACTTTTTGAAGTGATCCTGGCACACAGTGTTATAGAAGTGTTTGTTAAACTAAATACATTTTAAAAGCAATGGCAAAGACTAATTTGTTCAGTGTCTGGAACAGTGCCTTTACACAGTATGTGCATCACAAGATATTTTTTGAAGAATGAAAGAAGGCAGGAAGGAAGGATGAGCTGAGGTGAGGAAGAGTGTTCTAAGTAGAATGAACAATACACACAAAAATATGGAGGTATGAAAGAACAGAAGATGTGTAGCTGAGTATGAACTTTTAATATTGAGGAGCAGTGAGTACAGAGGCAAATGAGGTACTGTGTGGTACTATGCTAAAGGAGGTACTGTATGTATAAAGGGTTGAGATTTATCCTGTCAGGCACTGGAAGCCAGAAGGATTTTTAGAAAGGTGATGCCCTTTAGGTATCTCATTTTGGATCCAGTTTGGAGAATGGACTGAAGGAATAAAACCAGATTTTATCATGCTACAGCAATAAAAAGATGTCAAGGAATGTATGGATATGCGTATTCACGATGTGGAGTAACTAGAGGTTTGGACATTTATTGTGTAATAAGGATGAGAGAGGGAGTAGAGCAAGGATACAATGCATTTTCTTTCTCGGTTATTCAGGGAACGCACACATAGGCATGCATGTGTACATAGTGTGTGCCAGCATGCATTCACATGCATAGAAGCTGGTTGAGGTAAAGTGTTTATTTCGTACATTGTGAGTAGAGCCTTCTGTAGAGCATCTGAGTGTGCATGTTCAGAGGAGTATTGGCAATGCAGATTTGGAATGAAGAAGAGAATAGGGGCCACCATGGGAAGACGGCACACTGAGCACATGCTGCATCTTCCCTTTCTAACCTCTAGAAATAGCAGAAAAAACAGAAAGTAAAATAAATCCAAATCAGTGCTGGGAAATAGAATGGGATATTCTAAGGGACTAGAAATCATTCGAAATCTCTGAGAGATAAAAGCAGATGGATGACAGTGAAGAACAGATTCCACAGCCAGTCTAAAATGTGGGCCAAGTGAGAATGGTTTTGAGGGGCTACAAGGACAGAGCCTTCAAAGAAGGGCACCAGAAGGGCCTTCTGGAGCCATGTAAGAATGACTGGGGTATATCGGAGTGGCAAAGTGGTTTTAACACTTTTTTTTTTTCCAAAAATGGATTTAAGTACAAAAAGATGCATATAGTATAGTGAGATAAGATACAAATAGTTTTAAAAAGGGAAGAAGAGAAAATAACGATTAAAAAACAAGATGAAGCATGGTGTATAGTGTATCAAAACTCATGCTATGAAATCCTATGTATTTGCTAAATAGAGTTGGGTCACATATTTGACTACAAACTTTGAATCAATGAGAAAAGAGAAATGGTTTCTTTACATAACTGACAACATACAAAGGGTTAAAAACAAATTACCTACTTCTAATCTGACTTACACAAGCCTAGCCCATAATTTGTTCATGTTTGCAGGAACCATTGGGTTAGATGTGTTGGAGGAAGTGAACTACTAGTTATAGCACATCTTCTTGGTGCCAGGAACTACCCCATATGTTTAAATTTCATAATCACAAAAACTTTGCTCTGTCTTAGTCCAAATTCATTGTGCTTTTCATTGTCCTTTGCTTCCTGTCAGGAAAAGGTCCTATATATTTTGCTCTCTGCTGAGTACTTATCTGTGCAAAATAAAGCCTAATTCTCATGGTGTGTATCAATAATTTGTAAATAAATCTTTCACAAGATTTGAGTCAAAGGACTTTATCCAAGATTATTGACATAGCTATCCTTTAAGATTACAATGAATTCTGTTGATCCTTGCTATCAGGCAAACCTCAAAATCTTTCTAAGGGATGGTTGAATGGCCCAACACAAAGCTTCTTGGGATCACTAGAAATTCCTGTTCCAAAGCTTTGTAACTGTTAGAATGCCTTGGCCATGGAATGATGCCCACAGGTGTTCTGTGAAGAATTAGAGCTTATAGAGACGAGCCAGTGTTAATCCAACTGAGTGCAACCCTTGAGTCAATCCACCTGCAAGCTTAAATGAACATTTTAAGGTAAATTTGATTTAACTGCCTAATAATACTGTGCATAGCAAAGGAAACTACAAAACTAAAAGGCAACCTACAGAATGGGAGAAGATATTTGAAATGACATATCTGATAAAGGGTTAGTATCCAAAATATATAAAGAACTTATAAAACCCAACACCCCCAAGACAAATAATGCAATTAAAAATGGGCAGAAGGTGTGAATAGACATTTTTCCAAAGAAGACCTACAGTTGGCCAACAGACACCTGAAAAGATGCTCAAGATCATTCACCATCAGAGAAATACAAATAAAAACTACAATGAGAGATCACTTCACATCTGTCAGATTGGTGAAAATCAACAACATAAGAAACAACAGGTGTTAGCGAGGGTGTGGAGAAAGGGAAACCCTCTTGCACTGTTGGTGGGAATGCAAATGGGTGCAGCCACTCTGGAAAACATATGGAGTTTCCTTAGAAAGTTAAAAATAGAACCACCCCATGATCCAGCAATTGCACTGCTAGGTATTTTCCCAAAGAATACAAAAATACTAATTCAAAAGGATACATGCGCCCCTATGTTCATAGCAGCATTATTTAAAATAACCAAATTACAGAAACAGATCAAGTGTCCATCGACTGATGAATAGATGAAGATGTGGTATACATGTATGTATATACAATGGAATACTATCCAGCCATAAAAAGAATGAAATCTTGCCATCTGCAATGATGTGGATGGAGCTAGAGAGTATTATGCTAAGTGAAATAAGTCAGTCATAAAAAGACAAATACCATATGATTTCACTCATATATGGAATTTTAAAAACTAAACAAATGAGCAAAGGGGAAAAAAAGAGAGAAAGGGGCAAACCAAGAAACAGACTCTTAACTACAGAGAGCAAATTGATGGGTTACCAGAGGGGAGGTGGGTGGGATAATGGGGATCAAGGAGTGCGCTTGTCATAATGAGCACAGGGTGATGTACAGAAGTATTCAATCACTATATTGTACATCTGAAACCAATATTACATTGTATGTTAATTAATAGTAATTTAAATAAAAACTTAAAAGTAAAAAAAACCCAAAACCCTAGTAACCCTGAAATAGGAAGATGGAATAATTTGGGTGCTATAGCTTTCAAGTATAACTCTCTGACCCTCCCAGATATCCCATGAGTAAATGGATCACTTTAATATATCCTTTTTCTCTTTTAGCTAGCTAATGTGGATTCTGTTTTTGCAACTAAGAACCCAGTGACATAATAACTGCAGAGTAAAAAAAGGAAAAGTAGTAAGATTTATGTTGGACATTACCCTGTAATTAAATAATTACTAAAATGTGTATAAGTACTGGAAATCCATATTATTGCCCTAGTGATATTCTTTATTACTATGTTTACTTCCTTATTTAGATTTAAAGTGTCTCATAGACAAGGACATTATCTTCTCATCAGACAAGTACTTAGGAATATAGGCTCTGTTACCAGACTGCCTCATATGAATCCTTTCTACCCCATTTTTTTAACTGTATGACCTTCTCTGTGCTTCAGTTTCCTCATTGGTAAAATGAGAATAATATTTTCATTTCCTTATAAATGTTCGAATTCAATGTGATAATAATCATAAAAGGCTTATTGCAGTCCCACCAATGTGGTAAGACTTAATAAAGACTAGCTCTCATTATTATCACATCACAGTACAGAACTAGTTATAATGACAGTGATAGCCAGTGTGAACAAAGGAGTGGAGGAATGGATGGAAATCACCTCCAATTCTTTATTTTAAGATTTGGGGATCTTCCCTCAAGTTTTTTTCTTGTTCACTGGTGGAGCAGTGGTGAGCGTAGAAACATTTCAAACTGTCAACTTACTTTAGCATCCCCAGGCTTCTTACACAACTCATTCTGGCTGTACTTACTGCCAGCTCCATTTATATATCCTCCTTCCCAAATCTCTTCTATATCTCATTCCCCATGGAAATCATTACAGGCAGTGTTTATGCAAGTCTCCATGGTGACAATCCATTCTCTGGTCTCCAAGGTGACACTTGCAAACACTTATAACCTCTCAAATTCATTTTGTTTGTTTACTTGAAATGTCTACTGATTTGATTTATCAGCTTAAGCCATGCATAACAACATAAATCTACATCTTTCTAGGAATAAAAAGAGAGACAGGAGAGAGAAGGAAGTGAAATAATATTTAGGGCATGTTTCATATGGGAATAATCCTTTAAAAGCTGTATGGGGAAACCAAAACCAAAATTTTTATCTCAGTCCTTAAATATATAAGGAATGCAAAATTAGCACATAAACTTATTTGCAGATTGTCCTTAATGGTAGATCAACTAGAATATCAGTAAATACAAAGATGTGTGATACAAACATCACTGAGTCGATAATCAGAAGACCTGAAATCTAGTCCTAATATTAGGATGACCAACCATCTCAGAACTGAGGGGTTTCCTGGCACATGGGACTCTCATTGCTAAAGTCAGGACAGCCTCTAGTGCCCTAATTTTCTTCGTGTTATTGAGGGACTGGAAAGATGCACTGTTGTGGTAACTTCCAGATTGGATGTTTTATGGTTCTACAAAGCAGAGCTTGTTGTTTTCCCCAGGAGCATCCAAGTTCACCATGAGGATTGTATATCATGCTTCATTTCCCACTTATAAATGCATATGGGAAGTAAAAGCACATTTTTGTTAGAGCTGAGTATGCTTAGATGTGATAGCCAAGCAGCTGGTCAAGTCATAAACTCTAGCCCAATGACTTAAGTCATACATATTCTTCTTTTGTGGGTTTTTCCCACATAACATTTTCACCAAATAAGGAAATCTGTTTTGGAAAGTAGGCAAAAGTGAGTTACATTTATTTTTCAAAGCAACTGTGTTGTTTAGGGGCCACTGTCCTATTGCAAAATACCTCTAGCCCTCAATATGAAATTTGTGGGTGTGCAGATTTATACATTTTCCCCATCCTGCCTAAGAAAAGATAATAAAATATGCCAGGCCAACATATTTCTTTGCTTCATAGCAAGAGAACAAACAACATGCCAAAAATATAAAGAATTATTCAGAACAAATCTCATTTTTTAATTTTTGCATAACTGGAAGATTTCATCATGTTATTCAGGAATGTGGGAAATTGGGGTGCTAGGCAGAGATGTTTTGAACAAAAGTAATGTATTGGTATTTCCATTTAATAGCACTTGCATGCCCCTTGCAACAATTTCTGTGTGAAGAAATATAATTGCTTTTGCAGAAAGAATATGTACAAGATTACTTTTCCCTCTAAAATGCACATTCACCATGTTAGGAGAGGTTTCTTTCTTCATAGATAATTCTTTTGCAACTTGATGACTTTTTTTTTTTTAATGTTTATGTATTTATTTTTGAGAAAGAGAGCATGAGCAGGTGAGGGGCAGAGAGAGAGGGAGAGAGAGAATCCAAAGCAGCCTCCATGCTGTCAGCACAGAGCCCAGCGCTGGGCTCAATCTCATGAACCATGAGATCACAACCTGGGCTGAAATCAAGATTCAGATGCTTAATTGACTATGCCAACCAGGTGCCCCTGCAGGTGAGGACTCTTATGTGAACCATTTCTCACTAGCACAGTCTCATCATTGATAGGCTTGGGTGTATATTGCAGGTTTATCTTTGTTTATCTTAAAGAATATTATATATGAGACAGTGATTATATAGAGAATGATTACAGAAAAAAAGACCCCTAATTATAAAGATCTTTCCTAGAAGTCCTTTGGACTTACTCATCTCAGCTTATTCCGATTCAATTTTCCCTAAAACTTTTTCAAAATTAACTTTACTGATTTTTCTTCATTATTATAAAATTAGCCCATTGATTATTCTTTTCTGTACCACGATGATATCTTCTGTCACCCATTCTTGCCCTTGAAGGGGAGGGGATGTCTTCTAGAGCATAAAGACACTAAAATTATGTTACGAGAAGTGATTGATATTAGCAAACAGAGTTTTGTTTGCCTTATCTAGGTGCTACACGCTGAAGAATTTAAGGATCTATCTTTGTTTTCTTGGGCTAGAAACAGGGACAGATCTTGCTGTCCTGATCACAAGGGGCAACAAAGATATCCCGAGGACAGGACAGAGAGTACAAAAGGAAAAAGAACTTTCCACTCTAAATGGCTGGTCAATTCTGTATGGTCTGAAAGGTAACTTCCATGACAAGAATAAATGAATATTTGGACCATCCTCTGAACCCTTTGTATGTTTGTGATCACCTATGAATAAAATTGGATTCATTCTTGTGATGGGTTACATCTTACAGATACGGGAGGGGGTGGCATTGTTATACTACAATATAGGAACTGGCCATCTAAATGAAATAAGCCCAGACCACTATACTACTGAAGATAAATTATATGCAGACCCAGTCTGAGCTATCAGTGTACTTGGCAAATCCTCTCATGAAGAGGAACAACAAGTGGTTGGTGTGATCAAGCACTGAAATTTGCAGCATGGGGCTACAAGACAAGATTACAGATAATGTCTCAATAAAAATCTGGAACTATAATGTGAAGGCTTATAAGTATGATTCTACAGATTTCCTACAGAAGATAGAAGAAAGGGTGGTATGGACCCCTATGTTATACAATGCAGAATTTAAAGAAGGGTGAATTAGTTCTTTGCAGGATAGAAAGTGTACAAGTGAAATGCTAGAATTGGTGAAAGAACCCATCACCAGCAAATCTGACCTACCACCTCCAGCACACATGTTCCAGAATCCTGGTATGAGAAGTAGGAAAGCAATGAAGCTTGTGCTCCAGAGTATCAGGTCCCAGAGAGCACAAGCTGATGACGTTTGTGGACACTGTAGATCAAGTGCCAGAGAAAGATTTTGAACTGTTGACTGAACACATTTAGGAAATGCTCTAGGGATGGATTATCTCAAAGGCAGAAAATGGGAAGATTGTGGTGAGATCAGAGGGTCCCATCCTCCACTTAGTCCATGTGGCAAAAGCTGAGAAGGATGCACATTAGATTGTTGGCTCACTCCAAGGCAAGTCTTTGACAGAGATGTGATTGCCAAGGGCATATGCTAAGCCCTGGCCAGCAAAGAGCAGATGAGATGCTTTTCAGTTTTATTTCTTAAATTTGTTCTGAAAACTCAGGGAAGGTTGAAATCTGGCTATCAGGAGCCATAAACACCCAGGATCTGGTGGCCTGACTAAGATATTGAAAGGCTTTTAGCGCTTTCTTTCTGCTATCTCCATGTATTCTGAAGGGTGATACAGCAGTTGGACAGTGTGTTTATCTGAGAGAAGCAAAGATTCTCTCCCTCCTGCAAAGTTGAGTGGCTATATCATTTAGGATCCACTCAGAAAACAGAAAGCAGTCTACATATTTCAAAAAGAGGGCATTTTATACAGGAATTTATTATACAGATGATGAAAGATCTGGGAAGTCAACAGGATTCAGTGAGGAAACCTGTGGATTAGCAACTGGAGAGAGCCCCTACCACTGCCAAATGAGGAGATGAAGGGAGGACATGGTGATCCTGGATCTCAGGGGCTGGGACAACTTGGCAGAAAGAGGAGGTTTCTCTGTGGAGAGAAGGTTGTCTGATGAAAGTTAGTTACTCACTGAATGACAGAGTCTCTCTTGAAGCAGAGCGAAAGGAGGAGAAATACTCTGGCTTTTCCCCTCCTTTTGTCCTCTGGTATTCAACCAGAGCGTCTTATGGGCTGACTCACTCTGAAAAGTGGAAGGAGAAGGAGCCTGGAAATGTCATTCCCTGGAATATAGAGCAGAAATGAAAAGGGAGGAATTGGGTTTAGGCTAAAACAGAAATATTACCTCCTGCACTAGAATTTAAAGGAGGGTTTGGTTTTCTTCTCACAGAAAGGAAGGAAGGAAGCTGTCTGATGCTGGTATAGTGGCTCAAGATATTAGCAGGAAGTTACACTGCTTCTTTTGCTCCACGATTCTTAGTGTGTAGCTTTCATTGTCAATGTCACTTTAGACCCTGAATGACTGCTGTTACTACAGTTATAATATTCGCTTTTCAAGCAGGATGGTTGGACATGACAGAAAGAGGTTTTCAGAAGTCTTTCCCCAAGACTGCCACTTACATCTATTTAGCTATTCCTGTTGGCTAACTAGGCTTTAAATTGTTGTTTTCCAGTTGAGCAAATTTTCCATAGCATTCTGCCTTTAAGGAAAGGGAAATTTGGATATTGGGGAAATCACGGGCAATTTCTGTCACAGAAAAGGAAAAAATGGCATTTAATAATGAGTAAAAAACACATAGAATAGCTGGGAAGTATCTCAGACACAAGTGCAAGTCTTATGATGCAGAGAAATCCAAGGCAGAGGAAGGAGGGGGAGAGGGCTGGGGTAGAAGTGGGAGTTACTATTTTATACAGCTCTGTTCAAATTTGAGTAGAAACCCACAGAAAGTATTGAACATTCAGTATAGTTTTGACCAACTGTGTTCTCTCTCTGGTAATAGAATAACTTTCTAGATATTTGGGTACATAAAATAAACATCATCATTCATTCATTCATTCACTTATTATTTTAGGAACTACTTGGGCAGGGACCACACTTTATTTCAAGTTTATAGCCCTTTTGGTAGGCTCCTCAATCTCTGGCCCAGAGTTCATAAATAAATAACACGTGAGCTACGTATATGATTTATTTGCCCTACAGAGTGCTAATGCAGTATTTTTTTTAAAAGCATACCAACTGCATACTAACACTAACCCCTAACTGATAACTGTTAGGGGTTAAATTGTGTCCCCCCTGCAAAATATATGTTGCAGGCTAAACCCCCAATACCTTAGAATGTGACCTTATTTGGAAAAGGGGTTATTGCAAATGTAGTTAATTAAGAGGAAGTCAACTGGTAGCACGGGGCCTTAATTCAGTACTGCTGGTGTTCTTATAAGAAGAGCTACAGACATGCAAAAGGGGAGTACCTGTGACAATGGAGGCTCAGACTGGAGTGATGTGGCTCCAAGCCAAGGAATGGTAGGGATTGTTGGCCATTACCAGAAGCTAAGAAGAGGCAAGAGAGGATGCTATCCAGTCTCAGAGAAAGCATGGCTCTGCTGTTATCTTGATTTGGACTTCTGGCCTGTAGAATTGTGTTAGAATAAATTTCTGTTTTTTAAAGTCACCGGTTTGTGGCACTTTGTTATGGCAGCCCTAGGAAACGAATGTAATAATTAACCCTTAAAAAAAACAGGATATTTTACATAAAAATTCAGATTTCCAGTTTCTCTTGGAAGAGAGCATATCTGTCAACACTGGACCCAGATCTTACATGACAGCAACGGTGGAGCTGAGTAACCACTATATTCTCCATTTACATCAATTGATCACTTTTACATCACTTTTCCATGGGTCTTACAGGAATTTGTGTCTGTACCTCCCTGTCTCTAGCTTTATTTTATGCTTCTGGCCACAGCCTTACTTGATCACTGAATTCTGTGTTGTCAAGGGGCAATAGGCCTTTACCCAAATCTCAGTGGAGATTTCTTTGCCCATCTTATTTAATTTACTACACCCACACACTATTCCCTGCTTAATTGTTCTCCATAGCATTTTATCTAACTATGTATCCATCAATCTACCTACCTATCTACCATCTATCTATCGACCTACCTATCAATCTACCTACCTACCTACCTACCTACCTATTTATTTTAGCTTTCTTTACTTTTTATTATCTGTTGCCTCTGGCCAGAATACAAGTTCTCTAAGAGCAGGTATTTGTTTTGTTCACTATGGTAATTCCAATGTTTAGATCAGTGCCTTGTGTTTGAACTAAGAAAATGGAAAAATATTCCATGCTCCTGGATAGGAAGAACAAATATTGTTAAAGTGTCAATACTACCCAGAGCAATCTACATATTCAATGCCATCGCTATCAAAATAACACAAGCATTCTTCACAGAGCTAGAACAAACAGTCATAAAATATGTATGGAACCAGAAAAGACACTGAAAAGCCAAAGCAATTTGAAAAATAAAAACAAAGCAGGAGACATCACAACCCCAGACATCAAGCTGTATTACAAAGCTGTAATCATCAAGACAGTATGGTACTGGCACAAGAACAGACACTCAGATAAATGGAACAGAACAGAAAATACAGAAATGGACCCACAAACGTATGGCCAACTAATCTTTGACAAAGAAGGAAAGAATATTCAGTGGAATAAAGACAGTCTCTTCAGCAAGTGGTGCTGGGAAAATTGCACAGAGACATGCAGAAGAATACACCTGGACCATTTTCTTACACCATACACAAAAATAAACTCAAAATGGATGAAAGACCTAAATGTAAGACAGGAAGCCATACAAATCCTAGAGGAGAAAGCAGACAAAAACGTCTTTGGTCTTGGCTGCAGCAATATCTTACTCAACATGTCTCCAGAAGCAGGGGAAACAAAAACAAATAGGAACTATTGGGACCTCGTCAAAATAAAATCTTCTGCACAGTGAAGGAAACAATCAGCAAAACTAAAAAGCAACCAACATAATGGGAGAAGACATTTGCAAATGACATATCAGATAAAGGGTCAGTATCCAAAATCTATAAAGAACTTGTCAAACCTACCCCCAAAAAGCAAATAATCCAGTGAAGAAATAGGCAAAAGGCATGAATAGACAATTCTCCAGAGAAGACATCCAGATGGCCAACCGACATGTGAAAAAATGCTCAACATCACTCATTATCAGGGAAATACAAATAAAAGCCACAATGAGATACCACCTCACACCTGTCAGAATGGCTAACATTAAAAACTCAGGCAACGACATGTTGGTGAGGATGCAGAGAAGGAGGCTGTCTTTTGCACTGTTGGTGGAATGCAAACTGGTGCAGCTACCCTGGAAAAGAGTATAGAGTTTCCTCAAAAAATTAAAAATAGAACTACCCTATTAAACAATTGCACTACTAGGCATTTATCCACAGGATACGGGTGTACTGTTTCGAAGGGATACATGCACCCCATGTTTATAGCAGCACTATCAACAATAGCCAAAGTATGGAAAGAGCCCAAACTTCTGTCGATGGATGAATGGATAAAGAAGATGTGGTACATATATACAATGGAGTATTAGTCAGCAATCAAGAGGAATGAAATCTTGCCATTTTCAACTATGTGGATGGAACTAGAGGGTATTATGCTAAGCAAAATTAGTCAGAGAAAGACAAATATCATACGACTTCACTCATATGAAGACTGTAAGAGAAAGAACAGATGAACACAAGGGAAGGGAAGCAAAAATAATATAAAAACATTGAGGGGGACAAAACATAAGAGACTCTTAAATATGGAGAACAAACAGAGGGTTACTGGAGGGGTTGTGGGAGGGGGAATGGGCTAAATGGTTAAGGGGCATCAAGGAATCTACTCCTGAAATCATTGTTGCACTATATGCTAACTAACTTGGATGTAAATTAAAAAATAATAAATAAATAAACTAAAAAAAGAGAAAAATTTTACAACAACAACAACAAAAAGCTAATGGTGAGATGTAAAAGCTGGGAAAAAAGTCCCAGAAATCAACGAATTGAATCCCCACTCTTTTTTGAACCCCTACCTTTTTTAGTACTGAAGGAAACTAACCAGGCAAAGAGAAGGGATGTGATTTGACAAAGGTCATAAAATTGACTAGTAGCTGAGTGAAGTCAGAATCAGTACCCAGGTTTTCTGCCCCCCCAGTCCAACAATTGTTCTGTGGTTTGGCTTCCTCCCTGCTCACATAGATATAGCGTTTGAATCTTAAGTACAGACGTATCAAAATAATAGAAAAATGATAGCTTTTATGTATTCCATCTAATTTATTTATCTGCTAAATGCTTTCAGAACAAAATTTAAAAAAAAATCTTAGTTTCTGTTCCTGATACCTGAAAAGGTGACACGAGATTTATTGCCTCTTTCATAATAATTAATACCAGTGATTTAATTGTTATGGTTTAGCAAATGCTTTTTCAAAAAATAATTCAGTTTTAGAAGAGAATGCAACTAAATTTGGGGCGCCTGGGTGGCTCCTTCAGCTCAGGTCGTGATCACATGGTTGTGGTCATGAGATGGGGCCCCATGTGGGGCATGGAGCCTATTTGAGATTCTCTCCCTCTCCCTGTGCCCCTCAGCCTGTGTGTGTGCATGTGCATGTGCACTTTCCCTCTCTGTCTCTTTAAAAAAAAAAAAAGCACACCAAAAAACAGAAGACAACGCAACAATTTTTTTTTCACTGAAGTGTTACTGACATACAATATTCTATTAGTTTCATGTGTACAACATAGTGTTTCAACATTTGTATGTATTGCAAACTGATCACCACGATAAGTGTAGTCACCATTTGTCACCATACAAAGTTAATACAATGCTATTGACAGTATTCCCTGTGCTGTACATCACCATGAATTATTATTTTATAAATGAAAGTTTGTCCCTCTTGATCCTCTTCATCCATTTTGCACATCCCCTATTCCCCTTCCCTTCTGGCAACTACCACTCTGTTTTCTGTATCTATGACTCTGAGTTTGGTCTAGTTGTGTTTGTTTGTTTGTTTGTTTGTTTGTTTAGATTCCATTTGTAAGTGAAATCCTACAGTGTTTCTCTTTCTCTGTCTGACTTATTCTACATAGCATAATACCCTCAAGGTCCATCCATGTTGTCCTGTTGTCACAAATGGCAAGATTTCATTCCTTTATATGGCTCAGTAGCATTCCATTGTGTATGTGTGTGTGTGTGTGTGTGTGTGCATGTGTGTGTGTGTGTGTGTGTGTGTGTGTGAATGTGTGTATTCCATATTTTCTTTATTCTTTTATCAATTTCTGGATACTTAGGTTATTTACATATTTGGCTAATGTTGTGATAAACATATTGGTGCATATATCTTTTTTAATTAGTGTTTTTGCTTTCTTTGGATATATGCCCATAAGTGGAATTGATAGTTCATATGGTAGTTCTATTTTTAATTTTTTAAAGGAACCCCCATTTGCACTAATTGCACATTCTCACCAATAGTCCAATAGGGTCCATTTTTTTTTCAACTTCCTCACAAAGATTTGTTATTTCTTGTATTTCTGATAACAGCATTCTGACAAGGATGAGGTGATAGCTCATTGTGGTTATGATTTACATTTCCCTGGTGATTAGTGATGTTGAGCATCTTTTCTTGTGTCTGTTGACCATCTGTATGTCTTCTTTGTACAAATGTCTATTCAGATCCTCTGTTCATTTTTAAATTGGAGTGTTAATGTTTTTTTTTTTTTTGCTATTCATTTGTATGAGTTCTTTATGTATTTTGGATATCAGTTCCTTGTCAGATACATGATTTGCAAATATCTTCTTACATTCAGTACGTTGCCTTTTTGTTTTGTTCATGGTTACCTTAGCTGGGCAGAAGCTCTTTACTTTCATGTTGTCCCATTTGTTTATATTAGCTTTTGTTGTCCTTGCCTTTGGAATCAGATACAAAAAATACTGCTAAGATAATGTCGAGGAGATTATATTTATGTTTTCTTCTAGGAGTTTTATGGTTTTAGGTCTTGCATTCAAGTCTTTAATCTACTTTGAGTAAATTTTTATTAATGGTGTGAGAGAGTGATCAAGTTTTATTCTTTGCATGTAGCTGTCCAGTGTTCCCAATGCCATTTATTGAAGAGACTATCTTTTCTTCATTGTACATTCTTGGCTCCTTGGTTAGAAATTAATATGCATAGGTTTTTAGTGGGCACTCTATTCTGTTCTATTGATTTGTATATTTTAATTTTTTTTAATGTTTATTTTTGAGAGAGACAGAGACAGAATGCAAGTGGGTTAGGGGCAGAGAGAGAGGGAGACACAGAATCCAAATCGGGCTCCAGGCTCTGAGCTGTCAGCACAGAGCCCAACATGGGCTCAAACTCATAAGCTGGGAGATCATGACCTGAGCTGAAGTCAGACGCTCAACTGACTGAGCCACCCAGATGCCCCTCTATTGATCTGTTTTTATGCCAATAGCAATACATGCCTGATTTCTTGATACTTATATTCTGTGTGCCTTGTTAATGAAGTACTAAGACACACACAGACACACAGATACACACACACACATACACACACACAACTACATTCCCACCCATAAGGTTTGAAATATAGTATTCTAGAAAGTCAAATGATGGCTTTTCATTAATTAACCCATCTAACCTTTATAGAAAAATTCAGTCTCCTTGTTGAAAAGAGAATATCAAGTCACAAAGAGGCTTGCATGTATTCACCACTACCTGTTATTCATTCATTCAGCAACAATGTAATGAGGTTCCACTATGTGCCAGATCTCTTCAATGACTAAAACCAGATAAGGTGTTTGCCTTGTAGGGCTTAAGTTCTAGAGTTATGTTTGCCAAAGGTCCCTAATGGGAGCAATCTCCTTGGGGGTGGGAAGCACTTGCAATAATGCAGATTCCTAATCTGCACCCTAGACCTACAGAATCAGCATCTCAGGCAAAGAATTGGAAATCAAATGTTTACCAAGCACTGAAGTTCATTTTTATCAGGCAATTTTCATAAACAGTTTTAGAGGGAGATATTGACATTAATAAAGTATTTACACTAATAGATGTGTAGTTTGCAAAGTAAGTGCTATAGAGAACTGTGTACAGTGATTATTCATCGACTATTTATCCAGTATGTATTTATTGAGCACCTAATGTGTGCCAAACACAGCTTTAGGTGCTAGGGATATAGCAGTAAACAAGTTATAAGATCCCTGTTCTCATGAATTTTCATTTTAGTGAGGGAAACAGACAATAAGGAAATACTCAAATGAGTATTTCCCTTTGGGAAGTCTTTCTGTGACAGGTAACCAGGCTAGGAGGATGGGAAGAAAGGAAGAAAGGGGCAAGAGGAAGGTGCTGAACTGTGTAGTGCTTCCCTGCCACATTGTGAGCCAAGCCTCAGGGTATAGACAAGGACTCAGATAAGTCTGGGTTGATTTCAGAACAAAGGTCTTGATTTGTCCTTCTCTAGACCCATTCTGGAAAAAATGCATGCTTCTCAGAGAAACCCAGAGGTTAACACTATCCACTATATCCAACCAGACACTAGGAAAAGATTAAAATTGGTGGAGTAAAGTGCTTAAAAGACTGTATGGGATGTCCTTTCTACTCCATTGATTCTCTATGGCTTTCCCCTGGGGTGTAGGGGAATCTAGAAATTTCTACATGTCTGGGCGTGATGGGTGACATGTGGAAATAATTAAAGGTATCAGTTGGTAAACTCACCAGACAAGAGGGGTCTCTGTGGAAGAGACAATATGGCTCTGTAACTGAGAGCTAGAGCATGGATTACCCAAACCATTGGGAATCACAACCAGGGGTCTACTGGGAATCACAACCAGGCCTCAAAGCATCAGTATCACCTCCAAAAGCATAAATGAGAAATGAATGCGCAAGAGGAAACCATAGGGCTTCATCTATGCTGGGCTCAATTACTCTTCAGGGATAGACCCAATGAGGATCCAGGGATCTCATCCATGAAGATGAGATACTGTACCACCATTTACTCTAAGAGGTTAGACTGTCATCTTTACAAGATGGAAAAGAGGAGGGAGAGACTGTTTTAGGTTACAAGGTTTTTTTTTTTTTTTTAATTATGAATATTTTCAAACATATGTAAGAATAGAATAGTGTAATGAACCTGCACATATCTATCACTCATATTGTGGAATTTTTTGTCACTTTTCCCCCTCTATAATCAATCTTCTTTTTTGAAAGAGTAAATTTTATAGCAAATCCCAGATAGAATGTCATTTTGTTTCTATGGACTTCAGTAGGCATGTCAAGAAATACAGGCAATTTCTACAGTGCTACAGACATTACCACAGTGCTATTATCACATCTTAAGCAATTAACAATCATTTCAGGGAAAGTCTAATATGCAGTCCATTATAAATGTTTTTGTTTCAAATTGCCATTTTTAGTTGGCTTGTTTGAATTGGGATTTAATCAAGGGTGATATGATGTATTTGGTTGTTGTTTCTCTTAAAAGTCTCTTAATCTAGAGATTAATCAGCTCCTCCCCACCCCAATCATCCAGGGTAGGAATTTAAGAACAAAACAAGATCATCTGAAAAAAAATAAATCAAGTTATCTGATTTTGTTCATGTGAGTCTGAGGGTGACCTCATTGTGCCAATAAGATGCCTTAATAGTCATAGAGAATTTCATCCAACTGTAAGGTAACTTTAGGAAATCTTCCTGGATAAAGTGTATTTACTGAAAAGCAGGTAGAATCTACTGGAGCAAAGCCTCTTATTCAGAAAATATTTTAATGCACTATTTCCACAGGCCATTGGACAGACGTTCCCCTCAATTTCCTACTTGCCATCCAATAAATCCTGCAAGATTCATTGTTAGCAGCACCTACTCTGACTCATAGACTATTAAAGTTTATTAAGAAATAACTTGGACTTCCCAGAAGACTAATTTCTAATTTAATTCAGCAAGCAAAAGGATAATCATAACCATAAATTTTAGACCTATCCATGAGTACAGCTTGTTTAAAAAAATTTGGTAGTATTTTGTTACTTTCAACCCAAAGAAGACTTAGATTTCTTTTTCTTTTTTTTTTTTAATTTTTTTTAATGTTTATTTATTTTTGACAGAGAGAGAGACAGAGCCTGAGGAGGAGAGGGGCAGAGAGAGAGGGAGACACAGAATCCGAAGCAGGATCCAGGCTCTGAGCTGTCAGCACAGAGCCCGATGTGGGGCTTGAACCCACAGACTGCGAGATCATGACCTGAGCCAAAGTCAGATGCTCAACTGACTGAGCCACCCAGGTGCCCCTCTTTTTCTTTTTTAATAATCCACAATGTCTTAAAAGCTATCCAACTTTATTGATGTTCCTTTACTGCTACTATGCAGGGTAACATCATGTAAATTATAGCTGAAGGACCAAAGTTCATTGTTAGCTTCCCTTCGTTCTGTTTTATAGGTTGTTGGGAAACCAGAGAATAAATATTCTGAATGAAAACAACACAATTTAGATAATGGTACAAATAAGTATAGAGAAAGCCCTCACATGAAAAAGCATTATCAGTCTTCATTTGGTGTAAATTCCCATTTTTAGAAATTGAATTCATTCCCTTTTATTGGTTTATTGGTTAATTGCTACAAAAGTGCCTCTGGGAATGACTCCTAAAAATGGTGATTAAAACAATCTCCTGATATGCAGACTCTCCCCATGGCCAACCCAGCTAATTCCTCTCCATTCTCACATTAATATTTCTCTAGCTTGTGGTTCTGGCCAAAGATGGATTATTTATAGCAGAAACACCAGAGCTCAAAGCATCCCGCTTACCTTTTGTTGTCAAGGTAACAACTTAGATTTTTCCCCTTCCGTTGAAAGGTCAGATTTCTTATGATATGAGTCATGAAGCTCAGGGGGATTTTAAAAATTGAGACAGCACTTTTTAAAGACAAATTAAAAACTAAGATTTTATAAAAACCCATACAATTTAAAATGGAATTTAAACCACCAGGTGGTTTACAATAATTAACCCTGGTGCCTCCATGGTGGTGCTTTGAGGAAGTGAGGCTCGATCACTGCTCCTGGGCTGGCAACCAGCACAGACCTCCTCCACAGATGGCAGCCCTTTCATCCCCTTGCTGAATCTGTGCTTCATCAACCAGAATTGCTATTTCTACTTTGTGTGAGGTGTGAGTTTCTTTAATACATTTTTTTCTTTAAATTTCCTACTTACAAACCTCCAAAATGACAATGGGGAAGAGTATTTTGAGATCGACTTTGAAGGGAAATTTTAGACCAATGATAATGATAGCATTTACCTGTGGCTATCATTGTGTGTAGTTAATAAGCACATCTATTAACTAACTTAATTCTCAAAACAACAGTTTAATGTAGAAAATATTGTCATCTCAAATCCTTTTTTAGCAACAAGGAGGGTGAGACACACATACCCCAGGTCACAGGACAAATAAAGGCAGAGTTTGATTCAGTTTAATAAGTAAGTCTGAACTCATAACACCTCTGCCAGGATTCCTTTTTATAAGTGCAGGCATCTACCTGAGAGAAGGAAATCTGTAAGGCAACATTCTTCCCAGGAGCGGTGCTACTTCCTTTCCTTGGACCCACCAACTCCCCAAACACCCTTGGTGCTGTTACCCCCCCCCCCCCCCCCCGCATGGGCCAACAAAGCCATCCATAGACCTTCGAGTGAATTTCTCTTTTCCAAACTGCATTTTCCTAATCACACACCTGGAGAAAGACAAAACATTCATAAATTTCCAGAAACTCATCTCCTGGTTTCACTAAAATTCAACTTGATGTTGCAAATTTGAAAGGGTGCAGAATTCCATATGCTTTGAGTCCCAGCCATGGCAAGAGCAACTGACTTTACTGATAATAATAGCTACCATTTATTAAGCATATACTACATGCCAGGGACTCTAAACAAATTATCTTTTATCTTTACAACATCCCAGTGAAAGGTTGCGAATGCAATTGTGAAGAAACTAAGGGCCAAGGTCCCAAGAAAGTTGCCCACCTGAAGTCATGCAACTGAGAGGAGGTAGAGTCAGAATTAAAACTCATGTCTGCCTCACTCCTAAGTCTATTCTCCTTTCACAGCATAATATCCTTATTTTAATAAATAACAAATCAGGGATATAAATAGCTCAGTGCTTCAATCCAATCTTATTCAAATACATCCTAAAAACAAAATAAAAAAAATAGGTACGTAAAGTTAGGTTTTGTGAAATGGATTGGCTCCTTTGAACTGACCATAAACAATAATCATGAAAGGGAGTGGATTTTTTTTAGAAAGATAACTAATCTTGGACAAAAACAAAATTTATAATAACTGGTAGTGGCTTTTCACTATATGTAGATGGCCTTTCACAATTACCAAAAGGCCCAGCTCATTTTTGACAATGAACTTTGTGTCAGAGACTTACAAAGGACAGACTCGTGAGTACAGAGAACCCTCCAGAGTCCTCTTGAAAATAACCACAGACCCATCTCTCCTCCCTAAAGTCAAAAGTAACCATTGTTTTCTGTAGCACCTCCAGTCTCTAGTATTCAAAGAAGGAGCAAGATCACCAAGGAATTTTAGCTAAACCTATTCTTTTGGTTCTTTCCATAAAGCTACACAATGGAGGTTCATCCAAATTTATCAAAGACTTTGTAGATACTAGGAACATCTGACTCATGTGTGTTTGAGATCTGTATTACCACAGATAGATTTTATTGGATGCACCAATTTTGTGTATCAAAGAAAAAAATTGTTATAAACTGGTGGGCTGTACAGTTTTGAATGAGGCCCAGCAGAAGTCTCATGTAACCCCTCAAGCATAACCGCAATAATTAGTTAAAGCTGATGCAACAAAAGGAGGAACGAATGGATATTTATTTAGCTTGTGTGCTTGACCTCTCCCAATTCCTCTCCCTGCCCTCAGTTTGGCTGGCTCCTTCTCATCCTCAGTTCTCAGCTCAGATAGCGCCTCTGAGGGGGCTAGATTGAGCACTCAGGCTAAGGTAGGGACATCTTGCTCTTCTCCCTCCCTGGACTCTGGATTCTCCACCCCTAACACATACACACAGCAGGGCCCTCGTCATAATCCGTCAATTGTATATTATTTGTTTACCTGTTTACGGTGTGCCTACTCAACAGTCTGCATGCTTTTGTGAGGACAAAGACCATATCCACTCTAATAGCAACTTTGGGGAGACTGGCTCCTGGCCCAAAACGTGTGTGTGCTTTTTCATGCCCAACCATAGACATTTACAAAGGCTTTACCTGGCAGGCCTGATAGAGAAAAGCTGTCCTCCCCACATTAGTCTTGGTGCACAGCCACGTACTGCAGTCTCTGAAGGGAGTGCAGTCTAGGACACAGGCCCCCTGGCTGGTCACGCTCTTACACACATCTCTATTCCTAGCCAGGAGACTACATTTGCAGGCCTCTTTATCAGTGAAGCCCTCAGGTAGAGGCCTTCTCAAAGGCCTCTGCAGGGACCTCCCAAGGAGAGGAGGGGAGACAAAACTTGAAGACTACTTTTCTCTACTCTACTCAATACTCAGTACTTTTTCACTTCTAGCTCTTTCCCCTCTGCCTTCCTGCCCTCCCACCCCCATGGCTATCAGGTCCATAAGATGGCAGGAGTCTTTTGAGCAGGACTCTCCTGATAGTGAGATAATACTTCATGTCTGTGCCGACCCACCTAACCCTCAATGATGTCATTCTTTGGGGGAAAACGGAACGGTGAGGAAATTGATGTTTTCTCCAGTGTAACTTCTTGTGTGTTTTATCACAGTAAGTGATTAACGTTTCACTGTTTCATTTCGACTTGTCTTAATCAGCTACTCTGATATTTGGTGGCTCAGCTTAGCTTTTGACAAACATGTAGTAGGTGCTCAATAAATATTAAACAGAAGATTGAATGAGTGAATAAATGAATAATCTCTCCAGGTATTATGCTAAGTACTTTAGTCATTCTGTAAATGTTTACTGAACACCTACTATGCATCTGGCACTGGTATAGGCTCCAGGGATCCATATAAAGATTCCCTGCCATCAAAGAGCTTATATGAATCACATTCTATAATTATCTTAGTTAATTCTTACAGCAACCCTTTGAGATAAAAACTGAAAATTATAACAGTTAATAATTTGCTTAAGGTCAAAAAACTTGTAAGTGGCAGAATTGGAACTGAAAATTGTCTTCCTTGTCTGAGGCTGTGGCTTTATCATCCCAAACTGCCAGGGTAGAGTCTAGCCTCACCTCTGCTCCCAGGGATCCAGAATCCACAGTTACCACAAGATCAGGGACATCCTGGCCTATCACTTTGCATGCATTCAAGAGCCCCAGAAAGCCCCTAGGTGCTCTGTTGATGAAGCACTTTCTAGCAGCTTCCATCATGCTAGTGGCTATAGGATTGGCAAGATCTGTGCATCCAGGATCCTCTGTTTCTGTCCCTTCAGAATACTCAACTGAGTTCTCTAGCTAAAGAAGTCTGAAAATGGCACCTTCAGCTGTAGCCCTTGGAGGTGGGGCAAGGGAAGGAGAGATAAAAGGACTAATAGTCAATGGTGATACTGTACTTTTTTTGTTGTTGTTGGCAGAGTTCTAAAGAAGGCCTCTTGGCTAAAGACAGAGTAGGAATGGAACAGGATTTAAGAATATTCCCTTTCCTTAGTTCTGTTACTTTTTTTTTTAAGTTTACTTATTTATTTAGAGAGAGAGAGAAACAGTGTGGGAGGGAGAGAGGGAGAAAGAGAGAGGGAGGGAGGGAGGGAGGGAGAGAGAGAGAGAGAGAGAGAGAATCCCAAGGAGGTTCCACACTGTGACCACAGAGTCTGATGTGGGGCTTGAACTCACGAACCATGAGATCATGACCTGAGCCGAAATCAAGAGTTGGATGCTTAACCTGCTAAGCCACCCAGGCGCCCCTAGTTCTTACTTTTATTGCCCAGGATCCCATTTTTAATAACTTTGGCAAAGAATTCTCAGAGTTTTTATTTATTTATTTTTTAGGTTGGGTAATTTCATGGCAAATACAACCTTGAAAATGACAAGTAAATATTTTTCTTAAGAATTTGTTTGAAGGTTGGCAGTATTTTGTTTCTCATTTTTATTTTTTCAATGTTTATTATTTATTTTTGAGAGAGAGAGAGAGAGAGAGAGAGAGAGAGACAGAACATGAACAGGAGAAGGTCAGAGAGAGAGGGAGACACAGAATCTGCAGCAGGCTCCAGGCTCTGAGTTGTCAGCACAGAGCCTGACAAAGGGCTCGAACCCATGAATTGTGAAATCATGACCTGAGCTGAAGTCAGATGCTTAACTGACTGAGCTGCCCAGATGCCCGGGCAGTGAGTGTTTTAGGGAGTTAAACATATACTTACCATATCATATGATCCAGAAGTTCTACAACTTGCAGTTTACCCAAGAGAAATGAAAACATACGTCCACAAAATGACTCCTATGCAAATGTTCACAGTGGAGACACCATAGTCAAAAACCTGACACAACCCAAATGTCCATCAGCTGGTAGATGGGTAAAGAAAATGTGCTATATCCACACAGTGGAGCACTATCCAACCATAGAAAAAGAACAAAGTACTGAGACACACAACAGTGTGGATGAATCTCAAAAACATTATGCTAAGTCGGAGAAGCTAGACACAAAGGACTATATATTATGTGATTCCATTTACACGAAATTTCTAGAAAAGACAGACTATAGAGACAGGAAGCAGGTCAGTTGTTGCCTGGGCTGGAAGTAAGAGCAGGAGCTGACTGCCAGAAGCAAGACAGGAGTTCTGAGGTGACTCAACTGCTCTAACACCAGGTTGTGGGGACAGCTGCCCAACTGCATACGTTTGCCCAAACTCTGCAAATTGTACACTTAAAATGGGTGCATTGTATGGATAACTTATCCCTCAATAAAGGTCTTACAGGAGGGAAAGAAAGAAACCGTTTAGGGAGTGATCTTCCCTTAAGATTAAAAACAACAACAACAACAACAACAACAACAACAACAACACGTATTTGATTCAAGAAAAAGTTTCCTAAAGACAAACTATATTCTTAGGATATGATTTAAATTTAAAATCTGCTCCTGGAGAAATTAATATTTGCTCAAACACAGCTACCACCCGACATTTCCAGCTGGTCTGTGTGTGGGTGGAAATATGCACGCACATCCGTGTCATCCTCTCGGGGGAGTCTCGGGAGGACTTGGTGACAGGATCGGAGGATGAACTGCCACCACGCATGGGAAATGAGAGGAGACAAACAGTCACTGTGCTGCACTGGATGTGCCGTGAAGGCTTTTTAAGAGAAGCCAGAGGGCCAGACGAAGTGGGGGAGAGGAGGGAGAGGTGGGCTGGGGGCTGGCGGAGCGCCTTTAATCTCCTCCCCACAACTGAGGGTGCTTGGGGACAAAAAGCAGAGGAGCAGGGGTCATGGGTCCTGCATTTGAACGACAGTCAACCAGCCCTCAAAAAAAGCAGGCGCTGGTCAAGGTGGCATTTTCATAAAGGTGGACACCTGCCTCCTGCCCTGAGTGTCAGCCCCCCTGCAGCCTTAAGTCTCTCTCTCTCTCTCTCTCTCTCTCTCTCTCTGAAAGCCTGCTACAGCCATATCAGCTGGCAAGATGAGGTTTCTTTTCCATTTGTTTCCTACTTTTGAAAAACCAGCTTGAAGCTGTTAGGAATGTGCGCGAGGCAGTCTTATGAAATATGAAAGTGGGGTGCAGGGCTGGGGAAGAAAAGCTAAGTATTGCGGAAGTGTTCGAAAGGGTGAGATAAAAGCATGGTTACGGGAGGCCGAGAGCCAGGTCGTTTGGCTGCTACCCTTGGGGCTTCTATTCCCTCAAGTGAGACTATCAGAAGGAGTCCACGGTTTTCAACAGAGCAGCATGACATTGAGCGGATGGTTCCTGAACATTGGCACTCCAGACTGCCGGGTCTCTGCAGGTGGGTTTTATGCCCTGCTCTTTGGTTGCTGGAATAGAAATCCCACATGAATTGTGCAGCCGCAGCAGGCTTCACGGATAGCAAAGAGGATTATGTGATGTGGGAAAGTGCCTTCCTCCTCCTTTCTTTTTTCTTTTCTTTCTTTTTTAATGGAAGCATTCAACTTCTCAAAGAGATGGACCCGTGTCTTCATAGCCAAAGTGAAAGGGAGGCTTGAGGCAAAACTCTATTAATACAGACCAAAGGGGACTTGTGCGGGCCACCCCTCCGCTTCCATTTCACATAGAAGAAAATATTGCCGATAAGTATTTTTTAAGACAAAAATAGAAAAATGGGCAAAGAATATAAACAGACAACTCACAGACAAGGACATATAAATTACAGTTAATATATAAAAAGGCTGCACACCCCTGTTAACTATGGAAATGTGAACAATGACATACCAGTTTTCACATTTCAGATTGTCAAAAATTAAAATGTCTGATAGTACTCCAAAGGCAGAGAGCAAGCCCTTCAATGTATTATTAGTGGGAATGTAAATGACAACAGCCCTTTAGTAAGGCAATGAAAAGCTCTTATTTTATTTTATTTATTTGGTAAGTTTATTTATTTATTTTGAGGGAGAGAGAGAGAGAATGAGAACGAGCAGGGGAGGAGCAGAGAGAGAGGGGGACAGAGGGTCTGAAGCAGGCCCTGTGCTGAGAGCAGAGAGCCTGATGTGGGGCTCACACTTAGAAACTGGGAGATCGTGACCTGAGCCGAAGTTAGACACTTTAACCGACTGAACCACCCAGGTGCCCTGAAAAACTCTTTTAAAGAAAAACAAAAAGACCCCTGAATTCCCACTACCCTACAGAAATAAAAAGCACCAGCATCTTGGGTGGCAGAAAAACTGGAAACAACCCAAAACCATCAATAAAGGAGGAATGAAGAATTATGCTACATCTATATTGTAAAGTATCATGCAGATATTAAAAGGAATTAGTTGAAGCCATATTTATTAATCCGGACAAAAATTTCCATGGTCTGTTAAGTGTGTAAAAGTTTCTAAGTAATGTATAGTAGATCAAATATTTAGTAATAAATATAAACTCCCATCCTTTCTCACCAAAAATATATGAGTAAATAAGTTTGGATAGACAGAAAGACATAATTAGGTCATCTTGACTACCTTAAGGAAGGGAGAGAGTAGGAAAGGATTAAATTTTCTTTGGATTATTCATCTGTAACAATGACTATCATTACTTTTTAATTAAAACAAAGAAATTTAATCTTAATTTAAATAAATGGATTTAATTAAAATGAAAGAAATTCTTCAAATTAAATGTCTTTAGTTAAAAAAAAAATGAAATCAGTCCTCAGCTGAGATCTTGCTAAATTTAGAACCATATTTCTTCCATCAATCAATTTACAACCTAGTCCAAATAATACGAATGAAGAGGAACACAACCAGAGAAAAATAAATGAAAATACATGTCAAGATACTCCATCCCTTTGGAGGCTGGACAGCAATGTGAGTCAAGGCAAGAATGTAGAATTATGTGTTGTTTTTCTGGGTTGGGACAGGGATAGAGTAAGGGATTTGAAGAACAGGATTTGGGTTATGGGTACTGTGGTAAAGAAAAGCTTAAATTACATGATGGGATTATTGGATCAATCTCGCTAATTGTGTTTTTCTAAATCTTCTAAGTCCTTACTGATGGCTTTGCCTTAAAAAATTACTGTAAGATTGTATTAACACTTCCATTCTGATGGTGGATTTATTCATTTCTTTTTTTTGTTCATTTGTTCATTTTGTTCATTTGTTTATTTAACCTGTAGAGAAAACAAATTTTCTTCTGGAATATTTTTGCAGTTTTATGGCTATTGTTAAGTATTTTTATATCTTTCTGGTGAATTAAACCTATTATGATTATGTGATTACTGTTTTTATTCATGGTAATGCTTTTATGCCTTAAAATAAATTGTCAGATATTGATGTTGTTACACAAGTGTTCTTTTGCGTTTTTTTTTCTTTCTTTCTCCAGCTTTGTTGAGCTATAATTGACATATAGCATTGTGTAAGTCTAAGGTGCGCAATGTGATGATGTGATACACATATATCGCCAAATGATTACAATAAGGTTAGCTAGCATATGTGTCACCTCAAATAGTTACCCTATTTGTAACTATGTGTGTGTTGTGTGTGTGTGTATGTGTGGTGAGAATATTTAAGATCTACTCGCTTAGTAACTTTCAAGTATACAACACAGTACAGTTAACTATAGTCACCATGTTGCACATTATACCCCCAGAATTTATTCATCTTACACCTGGAAGCTTATACTCTGGGACGAACATTTCACTTCCCCCCACCCCTCAGCACCTGGCAACCACCAATCTATTCTGTTTTTATGAGTTCTGTCTTTTTAGCTTTCCTATGTGAGCTCATACAATATTTGTGTTCCTCTGACTTACTTCACTTCGTGTAATGTCATCAAGGTCCATCTGTGTTGTTACAAATGGCAGGGTTTCCTCTTTTTCTAATGGCTGAATAATATTCCTTCGTGTATAAATAATACATTTTCTTTATCCATTCATCTGTCAATGGACACTTAGGTCCATGTCTTGGCTATTGTGAATAATGCTGCAGTGAACAAGGGGGTATAGATATCTCTTATATAGAGATATATATCTAGATCTAGATATATATCTCTATATATAGAGAAATAAATCTATATATATCTCTTATATATCTATATCTATATCTATATCTATATATATCTCTTATATATCTATATCTATATATATCTATATATATCTCATATAGATATATATCTATATATATAGATATATATCTATGTATATCTCTTATATAGATATCTCTTATATAGATATATATCCTTAAGATATATATCCTAAAGTAAAATTCCTGGATCATACAGTAGTTCTATTTTCAATTTTTTGCACTGGTGTTCTTTTGATTGGTATTAAAGTGGTGTGACAAGTTTATGCCTTCATACCTACCATTTAGGCTTGTCTCTGGTTAATTGTTCATAGGTAAGATTTTTTTTTAATTTACAATTCTAATATTTGTTTGTTTTTTTTTTTCTTGGAGGAGGGAGTCCACTACTTTTTATTTTTTTTTAACATAATTTATTGTCAAGTTGGCTAATGTACAGTATATACAGTGTAGTCTCGGTTTTGGGGATAGATTCACGTGATTCATCGCTTACATACAACGCCCAGTGCTCATCCCCACAAGTGCCCTCTGCAATGCCCATCACCCATTTTCCCCCTCTCCCCTGCCCCCCATCAACCCTCAGTGTGTTCTTTGTATTTAAGAGTCTAATATTTGTCTTTTAAATGAAGAGTTTTTCCCTGTAAATTTACTGTGCTTACTGAGTTACTTAAGTTTGTTTTTTACTGTATTATTTTGTGCTGTATATTTTCCCCAGGCCTTTACATTCAGTAGTCTCTTTCTCTGCCTGATACCTCTGGTATCTGAGTTATGGCTTTTATATGGATCTAGGATCTCTGCCTAAGTTTTCAGGTTGACAGTTCAGTTAGGTATTTTACCTGACTTTATCTTAGTTATGACTTTGTTTAGTTTTTGTTTACACTTGGTACACACAAAGGCTCATTCCATTCCTTTCCACGTTGCCTGCTACCTCACTGGGCTCAGGTCAGATCCAGTACCTGAGACCACTGTTTCTCTGGGAAGACCTTTAGGTACTTGTTGTCCTCTGGGCTCTAGTTATTGGATTCATCTTAATTTCTGCCTTTTGCAGACAACAAACTATGACCATTTTTCCTTTAAAATCTATTTCTCAGGGCGACTGGGTGGCTCAGTCAGCTAAGCGTCCAACTTCAGCTCAGGTCATGATATGGCGGTTTGTGGGTTTGAGCCTCGCATCAGGCTCTGTGCTGACAGCTCAGAGCGTGAAGCCTGCTTGGGTTCTGTGTCTCCCTCTCCTTCTGCCCCTCTCCAGCTCACACTCTGGCTCTCAAAAATAAATAAACATTACAATTTTATTAAATAAATAAATAAAATCTATTTCTCTTCCATCCTCTATTTCCAAAACCACTACCACAATTGATCTTGGCCAAAAGGCCAAGAAGCAATACCATAACCACCATCACATCCTAAGTTTAGGTTATAGTGCTTCACAGTTACACATTTAATAGCTATTATAGTGGCTCTTCTAGACACAGTACTTTTTTTTCTCATGTCCCTGCCATCATGTTTTTCTTTCAACAGAGGATACGGTCATGACATGACTATACTCAAAAATTCCCATAGGCTCTCCAAATAAGTTAAAGTTACCTTCAGAGCAGCATTCCAAAGCAACCTAATCTACTACTTCAACTTTACCTAATTATTCTCTAATTTGCTAGCATTGATCCTACCCTCCACCTCTACTATAAGCTTTCTCATAATAGTGAATTCTATCATGTGCATTTTTTTATTTGTTGCTTCTTATCACCTTGATTTCTTGGTGATCTTCAACATCCTAATTATACCCCAACACTCTATTAGATGGTGAATTCACTGAGGGTTGACTGACCTTATCATTGTACTTTATTATGACAAGAACATAATAGCTACTCAGAAAAGATTTAATTACATACTACTATATATTGGTTGCTGCACTATGGGAAACAGGACTGTCATTATCATAGACAATGTTTATATATACCTAGTTTCAATATCTGTAATAATACCTGGTGGTTTTTTTAAAAATTAATGTTTATTTATTTTTCAGAGAGAGAGAGAGAGAGAAAGAGAGAGAGCAAGGATAAGCAGGGGAGGAACAGAGAGGGAGACAAAGAATTCAAAACAGGCTCCAGGCTCTGAGCTGTCAGAACATAGCCCTACACAAGGCTCAAACTCACAAACTGCAAGATCATGACCTGAGCTGAAATCAGATGCCTAATGCACTCAGCCATTCCAGCGGCCCCCTAGTAGGTTTCCTAATACAGAAATTTATGGATTGAGGCAGGAGGTATTTATTGCCATTTCAAAATCCGATCTTCCCTTTATTTATGTTAATAAAACCCTAGGTTTATCTAGATATTAAGAGGCATGGCACATAAGGAAAGTGGCTCAGCACCAAGGGACAAATTGTGATTAGTTTACACCACAATTGTAATCCCATTCTCCTTGCCAACACTTAGACATATGCCTTTGTTCTGACCAATGAGATATGGCAAGGTCTTTGAGTGATTCTTAGAAAAATTTCTAAATAAAAGAGACACCTGAGGACAAACTGGCCATCCTATTTTGGGATATAATTGGATACAGAAGTGATGCCTGAGACTGACATCACCATCCTGTGACCCTAAGGGGACAAACTTGAAGAAGAAAATTGATATGCTGGGGGGGGGGGGAGCACAAAGGTGGAGAGAAACTAGGTTATTGATGACATCAGTCCTGGAACCAGCAACACCTAGATCCTGTTCTTGCTGCCAATTATAGACAAGAATTCTTCCACCTGCAGGCTAAAACCAAGGAGCTCAGAATGTGTAAGCACTCACTGTAGATTATTTGTGAATGTGTTATTATACAGTTAAAGTACTAATATAAGAAAATAATAATATCTATAAAAGAGTTGATGTTCATTTTGACACTGATTTCATTCAATTCTTCCACACTAAGGGATTGGTTAAAAAGGTTTAGCAGGTGTGGTTAAGAAGACTGTTTCTGGCTTGATCCTGTTCTTGCTGTTCCATGCTTTCCTGGTCATTGTGTTCTTACATTAGGAGTCTTACTACTTTCAGAAAAAAGATCTCAACCCCAACTCATGTGAATGATTACTTGTATTTTATTTTAATTTCTGTATATTATCCAAGTGTGGATAAGGATCAGTCAATATATGCTGAAAACTACCCAGCACAAGTCACCATTACCCTTGGATTGTACTGCTACAAGGGAGCTCAGTATCCTCAAAGAAAACCTGAGGCTCCTTTCTCATTCTCTTGGCAATGGTTCAGCCTCTTTGCTTGCCCTTGCTGTTCTTGGACTGCCCAATTCTGCTCTCTCCTGTAACTCTATGCCATGAGTGGTTAGCAGAAGTCCAGACACTGCTGAAAGAGGAAGGGAAGACATGTTTTATATTTTGACTTTTTTCTTGGTTAACTTCAATGAATTTTCTCATTGCAGAGTAACACGGATTCTTTGCTATTTCCTACTTCCTACTTCTGCTACAACATCAATAAACCTTTGCCCTGCCATATTTCAAACCCTGTGGCACATAGTAAGGGTAGCATGAGGCTTGGAGTCTGTGGGGATACACAGTTTAGAATTTCCAAGGTACTGAGCTACATTTGAACGTTTATTTTTTGCTGTTTGCCCAACTCCCAACAGTGGAGTTTTGATTTAGTTAGTGAGGAAATTAACCCTACTTTCCCTTATTCTTTCTCTGGTAGAAAGGCAAGAGAGGGAGTACAATTATATTGCAAGACAAAAACTTCACTTTATTTCATACCTGGGAAGGCACAGTACTTCCTCCAGGCTGAAGAGGAGAAAAACTGAACAGAGGTTCAACGCTGAAGATAACTAAAATGGTATAAAAACGGTATGGTATATAAAAATGTTAATTTCAAACTAGAACTAAATCAGTTAGGTATTTTTATATATAGGGGTGTGTAACTTCTTGAATGGTGACTATTTTCTCTATGGGTTTTAAAAATAAATCAGTTTTTGTAAAGCTCTTGTTTCTACCCCCTAATTTAGGCAGAATACTTTGGTATACAGAAAATAAAATCATCTGTAGCTTTTATGTGTAACTTTATTGACCTTTGAAAGCATTTCGTAATTTTTTTTTTTTTATAAAAATAGGGCCATGTGTATGTGACGTACACATTTAAAAATATATCTTTCCCACTCCTGAATCAATTGGCCTGTTATCTTGTTCTCTAAACCTATGTCATTCCACTTCACTGAACTGCTTGGGGGCATCTCTACTGCTACACTCCCATAATTAATCATTTCCTTTTTGGCTGGTTTGGCTGAGGGCCTCTCATTAGCCTGACATCTAGTCTCCTCTTCTCGGCTCAATAGCCTTTAGTTTTATCAACTTCCCTATGTGCTCTGGATTGAAGTTTATATTTGTCTTTTAACCATTCATTAGGTGGTGACACTAGAATGGAAAAGAATGTAATTGACTGGTGGGCATCTTGACAAGAGAAAATAGTAACATCTTTATTTTCAAGGAGAGAAAAACAGAATACCCAAGAGAGAACTCTTCAAAGATTCAAGTAACCAGGAGGAGAGCTTTCCTGCATGAGCAAAAAGCTCTGGTGACAATGTTTCCATAGGGGATTAACATATTAGAGTAGGAAGAGATTTGCAGTCGTTGCTGATTTGATTTGGATGCAAGTCAGGATTTATATTCCATTGATTTTTAGAAAAAAATCGCATTTATTATGGAAAATTTAAAACACATACAAGATTAGAATAATATAATGAAGTCACATGTATCTATGACCCAACTTAAACAATTATCACTCCAGGGATCTCTTTAGTTTTTTTCTTTTAAATAGGGTTTCCCTACAGCTTCCTTGGGCTGAGCTTTAAGAGAGTAGGGGCCTCCCTCAAACAAGAGTAGGTAGCAACTTTGAAGATTCCTTCCCAAGTCAAATTTTTAAAAAGTGAATTATTTTATCCAAACATTATATACATAAAGAAAAGTACACAAATCAAATGTATAGCTCAGTGACTTTTTATAAACTGGATACACCTGTGTAGCCAACAGCCAGTCAAGGCACAGAATATTACCAGCCTCTCAGACACCTCTGTGCCTACTTTGAGTTACTAACCCCCGAGGCGGTATTACCTGCACTCAGTCCTAATACCTTAGTTTTGCCTGTTTTGGAACTTTATGTAAGAGATCGCATTGTATAATATGTACTATCCTGTGTCTGGCTTCTTTCTCTCAATTTTGTGAGGTTCATTCACTTTGTTTTATGTAGTTTCAGTTTATTCATCTTTGTTGTGTATCTTGTTCCACTGTATGATTAGAACACTATTTATTTATCCACTGTATTATTGGTAGGTATTTGGGTTGTTTTTAATTTGCAATTATTACAAAATGGCGTAGCTGTGAATATTCCTACACATATTTCCAATATGTTTATTCCTGTTGAGTATAGATCTAAGAATGGAATTACAATGTCATAGGTCTTACATATAATCATTTTAAATTGAAATACTTAAATATTGCCAAACAGTTCTCAACATGGCTATTTCTATCTACATTCTCACCTCCAATACATAAAAGTTCAAGTTGTGCCACATTATCACCAGGATTTGGTATTGTCAGTCTTTTTAATTTTAGCCATTCTGATAAGTGTGTATAGACATCACACTGTAATTTTAATTCACATGTGTCTGATGACTATCAAGCTTGAGTACCTTTCCATGTTGCCATATTCTCTTTTTAAAGTGTCTCTGGGGGCACCTGGGTGGCTCAGTCAGTGGAGTGACCATCTGACTCTTGATTTCTGCTCAAGTCACTATCCCAGGCTCATGGGATTGAGCCCACATTGGGCTCCCCCATGAGCGTGGAGCCTGCTTAAGATTCTCTCTCACTCCCTCTGTCCCTCTCCCTGATTTGTGCACTCTCCCTAAATAAACAAAAAAAGTGTCTCTGAATCTCTTACTCATTTTTCAATTGTTTTGTTTATCTTTTACTCATTGAATTATGGGAGTCATATATTGTTGATACATATGCGTCTTTTGTTAGGCACTTGTACTGCAAATATTTCCCACTGAGTGGCTTACCTTTTCAGTACCTTATTGGTGTTCTTTGATAAACAGAAGTGTTTCGGTTTTGTTTTTAATATCAGGCACTTTTTGTATCCTATTTAAGAAATTTTTGTTTACCCCAAAATAATCTCCCATAGTTTTCCTCTAAAAATTTTTATTGTTTCTCACTTTGTATTCAGATCTACAATTCCTCTGGAATTGATTTTTGCATATAGTTTGAGGTAGGGATTCAGGTACATTTTTTTCCTGTATGGGCAAGCAACAAATTTAGCAACACTTGTGTAATGACTATCTTTTCACCACTGCCATGCAGCATGATTTTTGTCGTGTGTGTGTGTGTGTGTGTGTGTGTGTGTTTCTAGACTCCTTTTTTCTGTTCCATTAGCCAATTTGTTTATGATTATGCCAGTACCACACTGTTGCTATCATTTTTTAATATGTTCTGATAATGGGTAGAACACCTCCTCCAGCTTTATTGTTCTTTTTCAAGACTGACTCCGACTTGCTATTTCTGGTCTTTTACAATTTACATGAAATTTGGATCAGCATGTCAATTTGTCAATTTATACATGTACAAGTGCACACGTGCACACACACATACACACATGAGCCCTTTTGCTAAAATTTTGGTTGAGAATTATTTGGATAGTGACCTGTTACAATCTCTACGTATAGCAGGTGGGAGGTTGGGAAGATAGCAGGCCAGAGAAATAAATGGGCCTAGGTAAGAGCCCAGAGCATAATAGATCATGTTAGATATTTTGAGCTTTGTTCCAAGAGCAATGGAAAGTCATTGCAGGGAAGCTAATAATCCTTTGGTGACACTTACCAGGCCCTCACCAGTGGTAGGTTCTGTGAGGACTCAGCTCTGTTTTGTGGATGTCTAAAGCACCAGAAAGCACATGTGTTCAGATGTCATATCTTATGAAGCCTGATCTACAGCTGCATTTTCTTCTTCGTTACTGTCTGAAGTGACATAGAAGGACCTCTGGAAGTCATCAAGTCCATCTCAAAGAAGTAGATTCTTTCTTATTGAGAGCATCAAAACCATTGTTCCTGAACTAAGTGGCACTAATAAGCCACAGTCAGTTTAATTGCCTCTGTCTCTATGTGATAGAAATATCACCTCAAATCCCAGCTGTGTGAAAAGAGGGGGGCATCCCCTATAGGCTGTTGGGGCCTGTCAGTAAACAAGAGGGGCCACATTCCCTAGACACTGTTGTTATTGATAGTCTTGGGGAAGGGGATCAGGCTGGAAGGGCAGGAAAGGAGAAGGGAAGTATGCAAATAAAATCTTATGTCTGATTTCCCACTACCAGCCATAACTCATATGTGACTATGTTGACCTAACACATGGGGCATCTAGGACAGCCAGAAGTAATTATTACTCCTTTTCTTACTGTAGATTTCTGTGATGTGTGTGCATATGTGCATGTAAAATATTATATAATAATGGAAATGTAGTGAATTATATGCAATCTGCACCATCAACAGAACAGTTTCCTTTGTAATCAATGAAGACATTATTCTCTGTGATTCTGTACTACCCAATCTGCACATATGTAAATGGCAACCCTGGTGCCATTATGAGTTTCTTTATTCATCGAAGAAGAGGGGCTTGACCTTAGTAAAACAGAACCCAAGTTACTCCTTATTCACCCTTAGATCTACTTCAATCTGGCTTAAAAACAGAACAGAAATTGTTGCACCTATGAGTCTCTGTTGAAACCTAGATCAGTGTTTGCAAATGCAAGACAACTGTTTGTAATTACCCTCTCAAAATTTGTCATTCCCTTACTTGATGGAAACAAAGGGCTTTGGATAGCTGAGCATTTGCCATATAAACTAAATGGGTTCTCCAGGAGTTTTGTGAATCCAATCATTGGGCCCAATTAAGTTCTTCTGAGGTCAAGTTTGTACAAAGGTGGTCATGTCTGATATTGATTCCAGGTCACCTATCATGCCCCCTTCTTTCGAGCCATGCTGCTCTTTCGGGTCCTTGGTGTCTTTTCCTACCTGAAAAATCCGTTTTGCCATTTCCATTCATTGTAGAAGTTCAAAGAAAGTTAAACTTAAAAAGGAGAATTTAGGGTCTTGTTCTTATTTCTCCCCAAAGGCACATTATTCTCTAAGTAAATATACTAAAGTTTTTCTAGTGCCAAGGATAGAGATAAAGCCTTTGTCAGGTCACAGATGGTTCTGCTGCATCCTTCTTCCAAGAAAATGGTTACCATTCACCGCTGTAAATTTGCATAACTTCAAAAATCTAGGAAACAGAGCCTATTCCAACAAAAATCTGCTCTAAGGGGCCTGCTACCTCTATCTGGAAACACCTGTATGCAGGCTTCTCTGGATTAAAATAGCTATTACATCTCACCAGGCACTCTGTAATATGTAAAACGTTTGGTCAAAGTGCCATGTTCATACACACCACTCAAAAAATGGCAGTTATTATTAAGCTGTTATTTTTGGGTCTTGCATTTTTTTCACATTGGAAAAATATTGTAAGATGTGTAACAAAAGTAAGAAAATGGGAGAAGTATGGTTCTTCAGTGTGTATTTTGCAAATACTCAGTTTTTTGAATGTTGCTTTTTAATTCTGGATATCATTAAACGCTGGTAATGACTTCTTACCATTCAGGAAGAAATACCTAAGTTTATTTATCAGAGAACACTGAATTCCCAGGAAAAGGGACTAAAATTCCCCAAATCTTTTACATTCACTTCAACCCTGGGTAAGACTATTGAATTAAGGACAATCCTTCCCATAACACACTGAATTAGCAAACAAATAACTTTTCTCAAAGAGCTTTCTTTTTCTAATCCCACTTGGTTCAGTTCTGAAGCATAAAGTTGCCTTTATAATTACAGTAACAGGTGATATTTTTAGCCATGTGTCCAATTTTATTAAAATTTTATGAGTTAGTCATATTGTATAAAATTCTCATTAGTTACGTAAAAGCAAAAAGGAGATTATTAATGGTTAGTAGAATGCTAGAGAAAAATCTTACATAAAAGTGTTTGCATTTTTGTTCCTAACGTATAATGTCATACACACCTCAATCTTCTGTTTAACATTTTGTGGTCAGTGCCATATTCTGATGCCATCCTGATTCATAGCAATGACAGAATATACATTGAGTTTCATTCATATGCTTTTAAAATTCATACTCCAGAATTAAATTTTGAATTTGCTCCTTGGCTAAGTATTTCCTTCAAGAGAATTATTTATACTATAGTTTAAAAGGAGGTTCATATTAAGGCAGAGATGTTATCAGGCTACCCAGAGTACCCTAAAATGGCTTAAACTTTGTGAGTTACCCGTGATATAGAGTCCTTTGTTCTACAGTCTCTAAGTCCTGATAATATTAGTGTCTGAGAAGAGATCTGTCTCAAGGACCAATTCACATTAACTCAAGTTCATGATATACCAAAATCTAAGAACCAGATAGCTAATGTATTAATTTGCGGTAAGACAATAACTGATATTGGAAATGGAACAATCCATATGGGCTTCCAAATGATACTGAGAAAATATGAAATTAGGAAATGGTGATTTAATTTTAAGTTTAATATTCTTATGCTTTGACAGCATGATGTACCCATTTATATGAAAGACAAATACCCATCTTCTCTAATCTCTAGGAAGAATACTAGGAGCATTCCTGTGATTTTGCTATGTTGGAGAGTAGGCCATGGTTCTGCAATGTTTTTGAATAACTATTTTACTGGCATTCTGGTGAGGAGGTACAACCTCATTATATAGAACTGTCCCACATTTTACAAAAGTTTAACATTTCTGGCCCCTAGTAAGGATTACAATGATACTCTACAATTATTATTACAGCCCCCAAACAGCCTCATATACTTTCCAATGCCCCAGTGGAGGAAGGGGTCCTCTCCTGGTTGAGATCTACAGGTTGGCCTTCAATGGAAAGGGTCAAGAAGTAAAAAACTACCTTCTGTACAGTATGCTTACTTTTTGATTGGCTAATTTCTGATATTTTATGGTCTTATGCTTTTCTTTCCCAAGGTAATCTTTTAGAGGTCCATGTCATAGCTAGAAGATACCAAGAGATATTCACTGGATGCCACCTGGGGACCAGGGTAGAGTCCATAGGGAAGAATCCAAGGAGCAGACTCTAAGGGTCAACTTTATCAATGCCAGTGAGGTTTTTACACTTTTTAGTGACCAAATCTGTCCCCAAGAGATCCTACATAGAACCCAGTGTAATATACAAATGGAAGTGAATACTCTAGTGGGAATTTGATGAGGTACAAGGGGAAAATCCACCTATTCAACTTTCTAATGCTCCCCGAGGCAGCCCATGGGATAACTTTATGAAACTCGAGGGATGTAAGGAATGTAACTTCAAGAATTCTGTTTGTCTAGGCCTTTGCATGGTTTGGTTATACTCATTGAGGTAGATAATCACACACGGATTTGAACCAAAATCCCATCTTATAATGTAGTATGTTTCTCCCCAGAATGTGCTCTCAGGAGTCTACAATAGCAGATGACAGCTGTTCCTTCAACTGGGAATTCAGAGTGCTGGCTGCCTTTTTCTCAGGAGCATGGATTACTAGTGATCCTGCCTTCCTGAGATGGTAATTCTGGGCCATATATCACCACTACAAGACCCTGAATTCCCACTGGCACTCAGCTCCCATCTTTCCTTGACTTTGGCAGAAGATATGATGGCATCTTTACTTATCTCTCTCCTATCTTTGGAGATGTTGTCTATCTTTATGATGGCCTTTTAGGCTCTGCCTTGATCTAGTATATATTTTTCTTGTTAATTTTATAAATACTATTTATGTTAGACTTCTCTAGGAGTCTAGAGGTGCTCTTCAGTGGTCCTAGAAACCACCTATATAACTTCTGCAACTGTCTCCAAGTAAAACTAAAGGAAAAAAATGCAAGAGAATTCAAGAGATCAAAAGGAAATCCTAAGTTTTAGTCATAGTGTGCTCTTTGTTTATCCCCAGTGATTAGTAAGATGGGTAGTTCATAAATGAGGATGCTTCTGTCAGTCCTCTGTCTTCTATTTCAAATACAGAAAGGAAAACCTTTGAGTTGGAACTGAGAGAAGATGGACTCTCTCTGGGCTCATTCCCTGTCTCCATGAAACAAGTTCACTGTTACACAGCTAGTAAGATGATTATTAAGAAGATTTTGTTACACCTTATCTGACTTCTAAGGCCAGCCCAAAGCAAAACATGTTCTTTTTCAATGATTCTAGTGTTGAACTATTTACATTTGGGTATCTCTTCTCCCCTACTCTCCCTGTACTCCCACTTTTGGTGCCCATTTTTTTCCCATATTCTCTTCCTCAGGCCACCAAATGAGCTTTGATAATTTTAAAATTATATTTCATTAGCTATAAAAATATCTAAAATAAAATGTTTAACAGATTATATTAGTAGAATTCTAGGCATTATGGAATTAAGTAAGAATTATGGATGTGGCACTAACTTTCTAGAACTCTGGATATCACTCCATGTAATTACATCCATGTAGTGGGTTACCATCTTTTCTTTCTACACAAATTCTACCCCTTCCTAGATTCTTTCCCATTTCCAAGGGAAGAGGGTTGATGATTTGATTGGTCAACTTGGGCAGCATTAACATGAGAGTGTTTGTTCTGTCCATGTATATCACCACTTTAGCTCTCACCCTTCCATCCATGAGACTAGGTAAGAGGACCCATGGGCTATCTTCAGTGACCCTGTGACCATTTCTCTCAAGATGAGGCAGAAAATCCACAGAACTAGGAAACTCTCCTTTCTTCCCTTGTTTTCCTTATGCCATGCATGTAGCTGAAGATTTCAATTTCAGAAGAGGTAGAAGTCCCATTTACGATTTAACTCTAACTTGTTTACTTCACCCCTGCCTTTGTAGAGAGATATATTTGAATATTGGACATTTATTAAGCTTTTAACAAAAGTGTACTTATTACCATTTGGCTGCTTTCCTTTGCGATGAGTTTCCCCAAGGAATTTAGTTGACAGTACAGAATAGGAGGAGGCACAAGGGGGAGGGAAGAGGGTAGCATTAATTAACAGAGCAGGGATAGAAAAATCCTAGATCTGTGGCCATAAAAACAATGATGAACCTCTTAGTTCTACCATAATATCATGAGCTCATTGGAGTTCATTATTCAACACCAGGGTATCTTGAGGGCTTGAGATATTCTCTGATCAAAGGGAAAAATTCTCCTCTTATCCTCTTAAAACCATATGGATTAGTAAGAGGAATTTAGAAAACTGAGTTAAACCAAAATGGTAAACTTATCAATAGAAAACGAGAATTAGGAATGGTGGAAAAGTTCAGGCTTATCATTATTTCATATCAATTTACCATCTGTTCCAGATTGAATAACCCATCTGGTGTCTGCTGCCAACAACTATCAACACATCTTCCAGATGCCTCTGCTGAACGTAATTATTAAAGTTTTTACTTGATTTAAAAACATGTAGAAGAGCAAAGTATGTATGTTTCATCCCAAATGAAATTGCAATGGCTTTCACTTTTCTGACGACTGCAATCTATTCACACTAAGTCATTAGCTGGGCTGAAGGTCTGCTTGAGAGTAACAACCGGTATGTGTCGAGCAAACTTAACAATTATGATGGCGAACACAGCTATGGGTAATGGTAACCAAAGGCCTACAAGAGGAAAAGATTCAGAGAAATTCCAGCCTCTTATAAGAACCAAAGAGTGCTAGAAATGTAAAAAGACTGACGAGAGTTCTCACAATCACATGTACTGACTTATTAAACATATATGTATGCAGGTGTAACTCCAGCTGCTGAAGTTTGGAGCTTAAGAAGATGGATGCCTCACTGAGAGAATTAATTGTCAGTAAAAGTTGAGTCTGCCTAAAATAAAGCCAGGCATTGACTTCAAGTAGGCAGCCGAGAGGCTGCATGGTGCAGACAGAACTTAGTACTGAACTTGAAATCATATGATTTGGGTATGAGCCTTGAGTCTGCTAGTTGTCTGACTTGTGCAAATCACTTAATCTCTCTGGCCTTGTCTGCTCATTTTTCAAGTGTCACCAGAAGCATCCTGATAAAGCTCCTTGTAAACTATAAATCAAAATAGAGCTATTTTACACCCTTTTAGAATAAATCAAGATACAAATGGATTTTAATAATCAGTCAGTAAAAACAAGTTTATTACGTAAAGTATCCAAAGTATGTTTTTTATCCAGAGTAAAATAATTAAATATAAAATTTAAGTCAGACACATACACCCAAACTGATTCACAAAGACTGAAAAAACTTCATGAGGGACAAAGTTGGAATAATTCTTTTACAAATCCTCAAATTAATCTTTGTTAATTCAAATTTTTCCCTACTTACCTTCACTTTTATGAAGTGACCAGCTTAATACAGTGTGAATTTAATTCAATAAATATTAATTGAGTGTTTACTATGTGCAAAGGTTAATGTCAGACTCTAGAGACAAGTACAGAATTGCTAATCACCTGGCAACTGACACAGCTATCTTTCTTGTCTATACTCAACACCCTTTCTTATTGTTGATACTTATTCTGCACTGACTATTAAAGATTTGAAGATCACCTCTGGATACATATATCAATAAAACACAGTTTCTCCTAGCCTTTGCCCATGCCTGAGCTTCATCTCAGTTTTCTAAATGCACAGTTGGTATAGGACACTAATTAAAGCATGGAGAGTTAAAGCACCAGTTAGTTTTATTGACTAAAGTGTACTAATTGATTCATTTGGTTGACATTAGGAGTTTGGCCATTAGAATCTAACTTAAGTTTACATTTTGTTGGGGAATCTGTGGCTTCCTGTCTTGACCCATAATTTCTTTAGTGATATTTTTATTTTCCTGTCTGTTGATAAAAGCTTCTCCTGATAAACTAAAGTTATCTCTATTATCCTGACAAGTCTGTAAAATCAATACTGTTGTCACTTGATAGGTTGAGCTAGGATCTTAGATGTGTCTAGTGTATTTCCTAGGCAGTGGTGACTAGGTAGTAAAGAAGTTGACTCCAGATCTGTCTGATCTCAAATGCAGTGCTGTTTTTTGTTTCTTGGGTTTTTTTTTTTTTTTTGTTTTTTTTTTTTTTTGGCTATTCTCTACTGAATGATTAGCAGGACTTCATCTTCATCATGGGCCCCATTTTATCTTGAGTCATACCCTACTTCTCTCCAGTATTTCTATTCCTTATCCATCAGATTATATTTCAAATAGGAAACCCACATTCCCATGGTGAAAAGGGGAAAATTTCCTCTCTCACCACAGCAATGAAGATAAATAACATTTATCCTATGATCAGGCAGGAATATCTCAATCATCACAACTGAGTGGGTAGTGAACTCCTGGTACCATTAATAAAAAGGGACATTTTCTTCATTGCAAAATCTTCTGCTACAGAATGCACAGAATTCTAGGGGTTATGGGACAAGAAGGCTTACCATGAATTTCTATAAATGAAGACTCTCAAGACTCTAAGTGTCATCCAAAACAAAATAGACACAAGAGTAATTCCCAGAAGAGGGGTGGGGGAATGGTAGGCAATTCTCCTTTATCATGCTTTTATTATATGTGGGCACCAGATCAGTGGCTTGCATCCACTGCTTCATGTAGTTAGGTGGATTATCCTCCTTAGAGAAAACTTGTGACTCTGGTTTCATCACAACTAACTATGTGCTAAGCTTTGTAGGTTCTGGTTTTTCTCATTTCCTTTCTCTTCTTCTCCAGTACTATCAGGATTGTACTTGAAAGATCACATTGACAGATTGCTTCCATGGGATATTTTTAGTGTTGTGGATAAGAAAATCTCCAGCAAAGGTCAGATCTTTCACTGTTTTAATTAAATTGCAGTGGAAGGAGATTATATCATAAGGGTGGCCAGCCAGCTAACTCTGCCGCAATATACACAAAGCCATCATAAGTCTCTTTTGTTACCATGTGTGCGTAAGAGTGACGTGGGGCACCAGGGCCAGGTTTTAATTTAAAATGAGTCTTGATAATTACTTCGATTTTTTTTTCAAATTGTTGTCAAGGGATATTAAATAAGGTTTTGTAGATTCACAGTGACTCTGATTATTACTTTTTATTAGTATGATATTTTATTACTTCCCCTTCAGACATAAGCGGGCAATTTTTAGCCATCAGTTATTTGATACCACCAGCTTAAATCCTTTCCATCACTTGTAGAAGATATATGCCTCCCCTGGAAGTTTTCAAAAAGTTTTTCCCCCGTTTATTTACCTTCTTGTGTATTCTCCCAATGAGAAAATTGAGTTCATTTCGAAAACAAGTATCTTACACATATCTCTTCAAAGGATTCTTTGTTCTAAGGGAAAGAGAATGTTAAGGGCTGTTTCTGAAGTGCTCTATGATGAGGTTGAAATATTGCTGCTTTGAAAATGAATACAGACAGTTTCACTTATAATATATGTGCTTCTTACTGGACTCCAAGAAAGCAATAACCAGCTCCACAGACGATTCAGCTCAACATCCCTTTTAGTCTAAGTGAGTGGGCAATGAAGAATTTTAAATTGACTTTCTTGGGTTACAAATCAGGTATCAGCATATTTATTTAAAATTCTAGAAAATATCCTGAAAACTACTTTTAAAGGATATAAAAGAAAGCTCTTATCTCAATTAGAACTACCTATCACTTGGCTCTGTGGGTTTTATAGATTCACAATAAGTTTGATTTATTAAGCAAAGAGAAAAGCCATTGTGCAGAATGTAACAAATGAGAACTGGTTATCAAGACTATGAAAACACGATAGTGCTATGGTACATGACTATTACTGATTATCTCTTATGATGAGTTCCTTTTTTGGAAGACTAGAGAAGCTTCTTACATGCAATATATAGGGATAGAAAGGCTCAAGGGAGAGGGAGAGGACAGAAAGAGACAGGGAAAGAGATGGGGCACTAATCAAAATGTATCTCTATTTGACTTTTTCTGCTTATAAAAAAATGATGTGAAGGATCCCAACATCCTTCCTCTGCTTCTTCCATACACATTCCTTTTTTAATATTGATAGCTTTCTCTCCACCTGCCAATTTAGCTGTAGTATCTCTCCTGAGAAGACTATGAAAATTATCCATTAGATCCAATGAATTCAACTTCAGTGGCATTCTTGTTCTTTGGGTAGCTATTTGTGATCTAAAATCTGGTCCCACCCTAACTACTGCCCTAATTAATTTTTCCCCTTCATGGCCGAAGCTCTTAAGAGAGGTATTCCCACAACTTTCATTTGCTCCACACCCTCTCTAATCTGCTCTCTTTTAATTTGACTTATTGCCTGTTCCATTTCACCCGAAGTGCTTTCAAAAGGTCAATGATAACTTCTCTGTGAAACTTGAAAGTTTAGACCACCCTGTCCTTTCTAAAATACCCTCTTCTCTTGGTTTCCATGGCACCACAATATTTGTTTTTCTTCCTACCTCTTTAATTACTTCTTTGTCTTCTTTGTGAAGTTCTTCACCTTTGCTCATTTCATACATGTAACTATTGCTCAAAGTTCATTCCCAGGATATTCTCTCACTTTCTCTGGGTGATCTCATCCATCCACATAACTTTCATTCTCATTAAATGTCAATAATTTCATATTTTTATCTCCAGTTAAGCCTACTTGCTGGAGTGCCAGATCCATTGGTACAATGGTCTAGAGCACATATTAACCTAGATGTATTGCAGGCACTAAAAAGACAACTTTGTCCAGAATTGAATTCATCTTCTTTCTTCTAACCTCAACCACTCCAAACAGATTCTTCCCATGCTCTGTATGCATAATGATTTAAAACAGTTTACTAGGATTCAACCTGGATTTCTCCTTACCTGGTTTCTAGATTCAATTCCCTTCTTCCCATTTCCATTGTACTACCTCAGTCCAGGCCAGCAAATTTCTCTGGATGGACTCCCCATGAGTTTCCTAGTTGTTCTAACTCCTGTCTTAATTCCCTACAACCCACACTCTGCCCTGCAGACAGAGTCAACTTTCTTTCCTACAAGTCTGATCATGTTACCTTGCACACTTAAAACCATTATTGTCTTTCAAAAGCCCTTAGGACAAAACACAAACTCTATAATATAACTTACAATTGGCTGCTTGTTTTAGTGGCTTCTTAATTTTCCAGCCTCTTCTAATAACTCCAACACCCACTGACCACCCTCGCCAGAGTTTTCCCCCAGCTCTCCCTCACCTTGGACGAACTGTACATGCTTCTCCTGCTGCCTGGAGTACACTTGCCTTCTTCTTTGCCTGGTAAGCTATTATTCTTCCTTTAGGCCTCTGCTGTATTTTTCCTCCTATATTTTATTATAATTTTCCTCTACCTCCACAGGATGTAAGGGTGTCTGGCAAATGGTAGTTACTCACCAAATCTTTCCTTTTTTCTTTTTTAATATTTATTTATATTTGAAAGTGAGAGAGAGAGAATGAGCGCCAGTGGAGGAGGGGCAGAGAGAGCTGGTGACAGAATCTGAAGCAGGCTCCAGGCTTTGAGCTGTAAGCACAGAGCCAACATGGGGCTGGAACTCATGAGCCATGAGAGCATGATCTGAGCTCAAGTTGGACACTTAATAGACTAAGCCACCTGGGCACCCCTCTTTTTTTTTTTTCTTTCTTTATTTAATTTGAGAGAGACAGGGACAGCATGTGTGGGGGAGGGGCAGAGAGAGAGAGGGAGAGAGAGAGAATGCCAAGCAGGCTCCATACTTCTAGCACAGAGCCCAATGCAGGGCTTGAACCCATGAAATTGTGAAATCATGACCTAAGCCAAAACCAAGAGTTGGACACTTAACTGACTGAGCCACCCAGGCATCCCAAATCTTTCAATAATTAAATTTCAAAGGCTAACTTCACAGCTACTTTCTCCAAAAATATCTTCACTCATATGTGGAATTTAAGAAACAAAACTAATAGGGGCACCTGGGTGGCTCAGTTGATTAAGCATCCGACTTCAGCTCAGGTCATGAGAACAGTGAGAACTGTTCGTGGGCTCGAGCCCCATATTGGGTTCTGTGCTGACATCTCAGAGCCTGAAGCCTGCTTCGGATTCTGTGTCTCCCTCTCTCTCTGCCCTTCCCCCTCTTGCACTCTGTCTCTCTCTCAAAATAAATATACATTAAAAAAAGAAACAAAACAAATAAACCAAGGGGGGGAAAAGAGAGAGAGAGAGACAAACCAAGAAATAGACTCTTAACTGTAGAGAACAAACTGATGGTTACCGGAGGGGAGGTAGGTGGGGGGGATGGGTGAAATAGGTGATGGGGATTAAAGAGTACACTTATCATGATAAGCATTGAACAATGTATAGAATTGTTGCATTACCATACTGTACACCTGAAACTAATAGAATGTTAACAATACTGGAATTAAAATAAAAAACTTAACAAAATAAAAAAGAATAATGCTAGGTGAAATAAATCAGAAAAAAAGCTATCCTCACTATGCATACTTACTTTCAAGGACTTCTGTTGAACTAGTGTAGATAAGTTGACTGGCTGGTGATTTAATAAAATAGACAATCAAATCCAGAAGCAGCTGCCAACAATATGAGTTCTTTTGTCAGCAATGACCCCTGAGCTTTCAGTCCACTAAAGAGATGAGGTCTCCAAGACACCAGGAGGAGATTACAATAGGCAGATGTCTGTATGTAGGCTTCTAAATGCAGTCTTCCCCCAGGTGGCTTGAGAACTTGGCTTGGGTTCCATAGACGGATATCCTACACCATGTGGATCCTTCCCAGTGCTCACTTCTTACTATGATTTCTACTATTCTCCTGTTCCCACAGTTACACCCAATTAGCATTTTATTTCCCTTCTTACCTCCTTTATTATTATCACCAATCATGCTTTATGTATTACTTCATGTGTTCAGTTGGTTCTATCAACAATCCCATGAGGTAATCTTTACTCCCCCTGTTTAATAGGGAAGAAACTGAAGCCTATCTATGGTCATCTAGCTATTCAGTAGCCAACTTGGGCTTTAACTCAAATATCAGTATTTATTTTATGATTTCTGGAGTGTGAAACCCTTCTTAATACATCATTGTCACCTGTCATGCTCAATGGCATGTGTTAATTATTCAGTGAGTACATTCTTATTGGATAAATGTTTTAAATAAATTAAGATGTTGGAAATAAGACAGAATATTCTTTCCACTTGATGTTAGTCTGTTTTACTGTAGTTTCTTAATGACTATGTGTAGGTATATTAAGCACAATATGCAACACACTCAAATAATTAACCAACTAAAACAGCAAAGAGTAAAAGGATGTGAAGGTTTGCCTTGGCCAATAGTAGGAACCACTCACTTTCCAGAAAAGAGATAACACAGAAAACTAAGTGAGCGTGACAAGAAGACTAGAAACAAATAACTGGGTAATTTTCATTTTGTACCTCAATCCTACAATTTGGCCAATGTGTATTTTATATCAAATATGCTTCATTTCAATTGATGTGTAATTTTAAGATACATAAATTTAGTAAAGTAAAATGAGGCACAAAATATACTTATTTTTTATTAGTTTTTCACATTAGTTTTTTATTTTATGTTACTGGAGATAATATATATTGAAGTCTAGCTGGGATCTCTGGAAATCTCTCTCTCTCTCTATATATATACATATATAGAGATATATATGATATTTATACTATTAGTTCCTATCCTTATGTTTCTAGGATAGATAACATACTCATTTATTTAGAGATAAGGAGGCGAGGGGGGAATTAAGGACTTTATTTTGATAAGGCAAATTACAGTAAAAGTCATAAAAATGTGAGATTTTAGACAATATTAATGATTTAACTCTATTAAGAAAAAAGTGAAATATTTGACTGCCTAAAGTAATCAATGATCTGGGAAATACACTTGTATCATTGCTTAAAAAGAAATGCTAAATTAGCACTGCGGATCAGGGGCATGGAAATAGGTATTTAAACATTTGGTTTGTGACTCTGGGGAGTACAAATTCTTTGGATCCCACTGTCTTCTAGCCTAGTTATTAACTCCAACTTCTTGTCTGAAAGTGCCATCTTACAAGCCTTGCTTGATGAGAAAAATCAACAAGCCTTTCTACCCTCCCACTATCACATCCTCTCTGATGCCCTTTATAGAACCCTTTTTAGAACCCTTGATTATATGTTCCAATCTGGTACTTGCAACCTGGATAATTGAATCAAATTGGTGAGAAAAATGAATATTCTCACCTGCAAAAGAAATGATCGGATAATGATGACTAGGGTAAAAGGACATGCAGATTTTTGTGCTAACATCTCTAAAAATAGCCCAGAAGTTGCACGGAGAGCGTATACATCCTGTACCACCAGCCTAGGAACACTAAACACCATCATTGGATGTTGAAACACTATGGATCAAAATATAATGGTGGCTATTGTGGGAGTAATTGCTGATAATAATGTCTGTGAAAGCAAATTGTGAAGATGGTTGCTGACTTATCCCAAGAAATAACTATTTTATAAAAAGACACTACTTAACCTGGGTTGATGAATCAATTAAGAAAGTAAAAAGAAGAAATGAATGGTCTACGCACACAGTGGAGTCTAGAGATCCTCACATTGTGTCTCTGTGTGCATAGCTCTATCTTTATCTCTATCTCTATCTCTTTCTACCTCAACATCTCTATCAACTGATAGATGATAAAAAAAATCTCATTAAACTGATAAAATAAGTAACCTATTTAGATTAAATGAGTCCTACAAATTATCAGCAGACTTTGTACAAGCTTGCCTTATGAAACACAAAAAGTAGTCTTTTGCATTTGCTAAGACTGAAAACTTTCGGGTTTTGGACACATTGATCTTTCAGTTACGAGATTAACAACTGTGAAGGAAATAGAGAATTAAAGTCTAGCTGGGATCTCGACATAATTAAAAGGCCCTGAGAAGAGACTTCTTTTCAGCTGTCCACATCACGACTGACATTAAAAAATGTTTCTTTCTACACTAAGACAAGTGCTGTCCAATTATTTTGAGGCAACTATGAAGTGTATATGCAGGAAGATGTGTTATCAGAGTGTGTGCATGCATTTGCATGCTTGAGAGCATAAGAAAGGTATAAAACTGCATAATTATCTTCTTGTCTATTGGAAGTTGGACTAATTTGCCATGGATATAAGATTGTCTCAAGGGATACCCACATGGGCAGTCTTTCAGAGTAAGTATAGAAAAGGCGCTATTCAAAGAAATGATATTTTTGAAATGTGTTTATAATTTTCCGTGGAGCTTTCATTTAAAAATGTTTCAAGTGTTTGGGAACAATGTAAATAATAAGAAATGGGGAAGTAAAGAGTGATACTGTTCTGTCTCTGGCTTTAGAAACTCTGGACCATGGCTCTGACTAAAATATCTTTCTGGATAATTGCTAACATTACTTCAGAAGTGTTGCTAGGAGTGATGATAACTGGTCAACTTGGCATCATGTAACTATGATACTTTCTCAAGTTAACATTGTTAAGAGATAATCAAGTCACACAAACAAGCATAAACATGGGGGGAAATAAATTTGGTGCCATCTATAAATAAAAGCAAAAAGCCCTAGACATGAAATCAATCAACAAAAATAATTTTTAATGCAAAATGTGTTTATATCTAAAATTTACTCACTCTAACCTTAAATGTGCACCAAAAACGCAGTTTCTTTATTTCCTATGGCTGACCTGATTTTCCTTATGAGGTTCTCACGACCTGGGAAAGGACTTGCTAGTCATTAGTATTTTAGCTCCCTGTAGTTTAAAAGGCCTCTTTTCTTAATGTTCAACTGCAGGAAGAAGGGTTTAAAAAATGGCCACTTCTGGATGACTCATTTTTCTTGCCCAAGATGAAGCAATGGAGTTCTGTATATGAAGGGAAACTACCTGTGTCCCTAATGCATGAGTAGCCAGAGTCTTAGATCCACTGACTGTCCACTGGATCCTCACTTCCCTCTGCTATAGCTCCTGTTCTGCTCTTTACCTACACCGGTGACCCCTGTGCTGGATGCAACTGGTTCAGTTTGGCCAGTCAAGAAGGTGAGCTCCCAATTACTTGTGGAGCTATAGTCCTAGGCACATGCCTCTTGTTTTACACTCTTTTTTGCAGCAGCATCTTATTTTATTCCCAAATCTTTACCAATCCATATCACCTCCCTGGAAGATGCAGGAACTTCCAGGACCCCTGCTTGTCATACAGGACCCAAGTGAATATGTCAAGGTATTCTGTGTGGTCAATAGGGTGACCTCCTGACCTCTTCTGCAGGTGCTCCCTCACCTAGCAACCCTGGAGCACTTGGCCCTTTTAACCTTCTTTACAGGTTAACAGGTTTACTGTTTAACAAGAAAAGCTGCCGGACCTGAAAGCTGCTAAAAAAGGTATTATCCAGGTTACTTTCTTAAGATTTGGTGTGAGATGGAAAGGAGAATATCTAGAGATTTTCATTATTTATGTCTTCCTGCAACTAGAGCTGGGGCTTAATCTTAGTGGGATTTAGAGACTTCAGTTCCTTAGGGGCAGAGGGAACAAAGTGCCATGGTAATAAATCCCCATGAACTCATGTGAGATGCAGATGATGCTATGAGAGATAAAGCCTGGGAGGTGTGATCCAGGTTATGTCCCCAGCTACTCAGTCCTGGTGCTTCGTTTCCCCACAGACCAGTTGTATTTAAGACAACTTTGGGGACAAGGACAGAGATGGAGTACTGAGCATTTGTTCTGCCATGGGGAGTAAATGTCTGCTGCTTTTGGCCCAGTAACACCAGCCAAAGGGCAGAGAGCAGGTGAGGGCTTACCTCCTGGTCTCTTCTCACCCAACAACACAGATTTTCTTCTGTTTTTTTAATCAGGCACAGAAAGAATAAATATCATAGCTATTTGTCTCATTCCACAAGGCAGTCTGGCGTGATCCAGACCATCCAGTTTCTGGTCTCCTTTATAACACCATCTCCTATTCAAAGTCATTGCCTGAGAACAAGACCCTAGCTATACCTCAAAACTAGTTCCTCGTCTTAAATTCAAATGTCCCCCTTTTTGACCACAGTCTTCTTCCTTTCTCTCACATACTCCCTGCACTTTCTTTCTGTTATTTCATAGAATCCCTTGGCCATTTTGGTTGCCCAGCACATGAAGCTTCTTCCTACATTTGGGGGAGTATCTTGGGGAGAGAAAGAGGCACTTCTTGTGTCAGAAATAAAACATGCCAAATATTTAGCTTCCTTGCAAGCTAGAATTTAGACACATGACAGCCTGAACCTCAAGACCTCCTTCAAAAAATTTGAGTTGGGAGATGACACAGCTGTGGATAGTAAAGAAGTTCCAGGTGGGGGGAATTTTCAGGGCCCAGAAGCAGGGGTTTTGGTGACAGTATCCTGTGTCCACTGGGGTTGATGCTTAGCAGTGGTGGCAGTGGCAGCATCAATGATCACTTTTGCATCACAATTTGGACTTTCTTCCTGACAGTGCAGCACTACATGGTCCTTCAGGTCTGGAAAGTTCTGTGAGCTACCCAAGAAAATTTTAATGCTTTCATTTTCTGCTTAAAGCTTCTGCCAAAGCTGGTTTTGAATTGTATCCAAGAGCCCTACATGATACATATGGCTTACAGGAACTTTTAGGATTTGACCATGACTTTCCTCCCTAGATTCATCTCTTAGTGTGACTTCCCACCTTGTTTCCTGCAGTTCAGACATAATTAAAGTCTTTCATCTTTTCTTTCTTGGCTCTATCTCACTTCCAGACCTGTATAAATATTCTACCCTCTGTCTGGAGAATCCCTCCCGGCTTTCAGGCCTGGGAGACCCTTATTTATACTTTGAGTCTCCATTTTGGCATTTCTCTATCATAGGAACAGGTTTTTTTTTTTTTTTTTTTTTTTTCAAAATCTACTCACTTGTACATCACTAACAAAACTCCAATTTTGCAAAGACCAGTGTGTTCCCAGTTAGTGCTAGTCACCTCCTTAGACTCTCTGAAACTATGAATGGCTATGTGATTCAGTCCTGGCCAAAGAATTATAAGTAGAAGTCTCCCAGGTGGGGCCTCCAGAATATAAACGGTCAGTCTCAGTTCACAAATGCTTCTTTCCCTTCTCCTTCCCTTTTTACCTGTAATGAAGACCTGACATCTGGCATTGAAGCAGACATTATGTAGCCATGAGAACAAGAGCCACACTGGAAGAGAAAGAAACCAGAGTGAATCTGGGTTCTCAATGACTTCATGAGCAGTTGCACCAGATGTGAATTGCCTACTTCTGATGTCTTATATAATATGAATAAATCTCTATTTAGTTAAGCCACTGCTGTCATATTTCTGTTATGTGCTATTGAGTGCAATTTGGAGCACCTTAGGCAATTTGGCCTTTTGCTTCCTTTATGAAAACACATCATCTACTTGTAATTTTCTATCTACTTATCTGTATCTTTACTCTTAGTTGTAAGCTCCAAGAAGACAGTGACTAGAGTGGGTTGAATTGTGTTCCTAAAAAGTCATGTTCTAATCATGACCCCTGGTACTTGTGAATGTGACCTTATTTGGAAATAGGATTTTTGTAGATACAATCAAGTTAAGATTTGGGCAGGCCCTAAATCCAATGACTAGTGACTGTATAAGAGAATGGAGAGGGAGACTTGGACACAAAGACACAGGCAGGGAAGGAGGCCTGTGATGATGGAAGCAGAGATTGGAGTTATGCTGTTACGAGCCAAGGGATACCTGGTGCCTCCAAAAGCTGAAAGAAGCAAGGAAACATTCTCTATTAGAGCCTTCAGAGATAGTATGGTACTGCAGACATCTTGATTTCAGATATATAGTCTCCAGATATGAGATAGTATACACTTCTATTGTTTTAGGCCAGATGCATTTGGTGGTAATTTATTATGGCAGTCTCAGGAATGCAACATAGTAACCAGATCTGAGTTGTTTATATTTGCAACATGCCCTCTTATATTAGAATCACCAACCTTAGTATTTCTCTAGAGTCATCATGTGGGGTAGATAAGAACCAGAAGAGATACTAGAGATATCTGCTTTGTGAGCTAGCAATTTGCTGATTCCATATTCTGGGTCCTGGCGTACAAACACAGTATGCAAGAATCCAGAATCCAAGGATAGTAAATAGATTTCATCTTGACTGTCTAGAGTGTTGTGTTGCATAAAATTCTGAAGCTGCATCTGAGTCATTCATTCCATTTATTCAACACTTATTTATAGAATTTATACTATGTGAATACGTCAGGTAATATTCTGGGTCCTAGAAATCCACCGCACACAAAACAGCAAAATCAATCAATCAATCAATCCCTGTCTCCATAGAGCTGGCAATGCAAAGAAAGCTGTGATGGATTAAAGATGTCTTCTGTACACAGGGGAAGGAAGAATTGAGGCAGGTTCCCTTATATCTGCTATCCTTCTAGATTGGCTCTAGTCATAATATTGAATTTTCCGGCAGTTCTTCAGATATGTGTATCTCTTCTTTAGAACTCATATAAACAACTCATTCCACTTATTGGCAGCTCTTTCTTCTTTCCATGTTGAAAGAACATACTAGTGGCAGACCCTTTTGGTAAGGGGGGCTGTGTAAGTTTCATTGGTAGACCTAACAGACTGCTAAAACCAGGGGAAGAGTTAAAGACATTCTCCTGCCTTAATCAGAGTCTCTAAAAACTCTGAGTGCACATCAATGAAGCAAAGAATTTTATTCTCCATTAGAGGTTGGAAGATATTGCAGACAAGTAAAATAATAGCTGAGGATAGTTTATCGAGAATAAAGCTGGTATAGGGTTGAACGTGTCCTTAGCTAAACTTCTGAGAAACAGTAGAAAAAAAGTAAGCTAAATTTAAAGACTTAACCACTCTAATACGCAAATACAAATTACACACGCACACTCAATTTGAAAGGTTAACTTAAAGTGCTCCCTTGATCTCAATCAAGCCAGCTCTAAAATTTGGTGAGAGTCAGGAATTTACTGGAAACAGATGCTGTGTAGCCAATCTGTTTTCCAGATTAATAAAATTTCATTGCCTGTGACAATCCTAAATTCCCCAGTCTATGTAGAGCAGGCATTTTTATATCAACATGTCAGACACCTCAGTTCCTGTTATACCAGCTCCTCTGGCCATATCTGAGGTCTCTTTTCAGCCACTTAAAGCAAGATTATTTTCTGTATGGTAACTCATTTGCAAAAACAGGAAATAGATCACAATTTTGGCTGGAGACTGAGGAAATCTGGGATATTATGGCATTCTCACCTTAGGTTTAAAGTGAGGTGTGGTTTCAGCGTGAATTTCCTGCTAAATATTTTGGCAAATATTCTATTCTCCGTCAGCTGATATCTGAGGAATATCTGGGAATTACTGATTTGGTATTTGGAAGTGACAGAATGGTGCCAATTTGACCTGTCTTCAATTCGGCTGTGACATCAGTCAAGTCACTTAGAGTTACTGTAACTGTAGGGTCCTAATACAATTACAAAGACCTCCGAGTGTGTTTAATCCAGCTGCAGGGTTATTGGAAGGAAAATTCTCTCTAGATGACCCAAAAGCCCTTCTCAACTTCATAATGTTTTTTTGTATGAAAAGGCCCTGAGGTCAGCCTACCCAGTGATACTGGGCACTGAATCTAAGATCTTACAGTGTAAAACTGTCTAGACAAACAATTTGTGACATATGCATGCATTAATTTATGGCTATTTTAAAAAGTATGCAGTTTTCCTTTGGGCATGTAACCAATGGCTCTTAAAGTAAGCTCCAAGGACATAGGCTACCAATATACTTCACAACTCTCTCAAAATGCAAGACCCTTCTTGGTTCTTATATGAAGGGAAATGCAAATCCAAAGACTCTTATTTTCACTTAGGACTTAAAGCTATTTATGATTAAATTAGTGGTGAGCTATTAGAGTTATTTAAGTTTGATACTTGCAAAATGAATTAGTGTTAAGAGAGCATACTGGGCACTTAAATTTGGTATCCTACTCTGAAGACCAGATGACACATTATGCTACAAAATGTGGTAGATTTTGACTATTTCATTTATATACATAATTTGAATGTCAGAACTCAGATATTGATATAATATTGTGTTAAAGTAGACTTCATTTTTATATGTTGCTCATTCGGTCTTTCCATTCTATCTTATTATTATTTTAGCTACCTTATTATCTATTTATTGTGGTAGTGTGGTAAAAGCCATATATAGTGCTTGGTAATGTGTATGGGCATGAACACTATTTTTGACCTATGACCCATAATTTCTGTAAGGACTAGACTGTACATGTCTATTTATGTGGTTTCAGTATGATTTTACCATTTCTAAAATCAGAGTGCCCCTCTCTCTATCTGTGTGTCTGTGATGTGCATGTGTGTGTGCGTGTATATGTGTATTTACTTATATGATAATACTTCCTTCTCTTCACCTACTTTTTTTCTCCTTTGGGAAGTGGGATATGGGTGGAATGCTGGACATGGTATGGAATTTGGGGTCCTGCCAAAGAAGGCCATGCTAAAGAAGCCTGAGATATAATGATACAGACTTGGATATAATGAAATAGAACAAGAAGATAGATTCATAAAAGACTGATACTTGTGTTTTTCATTTTAATTCACACCTTCTTTTTAATAATGTTAAAGTTACTTAAACATTATCTTCCTTGGAAAATTTCTACAAACATAAAATACATATATTTGTTTACCCTCATCTCCCTTTCTATCATGTGAGATATGATCCTTCACAGAGATATTTTTCAAGAGAGTACAATATGATTGCCAAAGTAGAAAATAGGACCTGATGTAAATCATATGTATATACATATGTGTGTATTATTTGTATGGTTTTTTTCTTTTTTGGTTTTGCTTTGTTTTGTTTTGTGTAGAAAGAACCCTAAGAGGATTTCTACTTTATTTTTTTTAACATGAAATTTATTGTCAAATTCGTTTCCTGTATGGTATTTTCAAACCATTATATTTGCTCCATTAGAATGAGATAGGGAGGTTCTCATCTCAATTTATATTTGAATCCTCAAAATCACCTATATCAGAAATCATCCAACTGGAATAAAATGACCAAGTTTTCTAAATATGCAAAGTTGGTACCTAACCTTTAAAAATTATTTGATAATAGAAAAAAATCACTTTGGCAGTTGAATTCTTATTGGAAGAAGGAGGCCACTTCATATTTTACTTTTCAGTCAAGAGACTCAGCTTGTCACACATCATCCCACCACACAAAACATAATCATGTACAATGTACTGTGACAGGTGTTTTTGAACATCTAGACTCTCAAATTAGAGTTGTACAGGCTACATGATGATATTGAGAACAAACACTTGTTCTTGTGGGAGTGCATTTAATCACGCTGATGTACTTTACCATCTATTTAGAAATATGAAATCACTCAGTGGTTGAGCTGCCACAAAAATTACTTTTAGACACGATACTCGTAAATGAATCACAGCTATGGTCTCTCTGTCATCCGCTGCATATATCAGTATTGGAGTAAGAGACATAGAGACAGCATTCTTCTGTAATGGGTTCTAAACAGTAAATGTGCTTTTAGCATCAATCTCTTTATTGAATTAAGTAGCTGGGGAGAGATTTTCTGGAATAAAATTTAAGTTCATGTGTAAGTCAAGCACATTATTGTTATTATTATTATTGTTGTTGTTACTATCATGTGTAAGTCAAGCATATTATTTTTAGCATAGCTGGAACTAAAAAAAGGCATCTGCTCTAGAAGAGATCCTCTTTATCTTTTATTTTCTCTAATTAGCTTTGAAATGCCAATACAAAAATACATCTTTCTCCTCCATGTTGTCAGATTCTAAAGGAGGATGTTTCGATATGGACAGCATACTAACATACCAAGAGTCACTAAACACACAACACAATTGCCTTCCTAATTTTCTTCATGATCTGTCTCAAAAATTAAGTGAACTGAAAACAATTCTAATCACACTTTTACTTTTGAAATCTTCAGTATTCTTATCACAGAAAAATTGCTCTGTAACTGATTTAAAATAGTTTTATGAATATAGGGATTTATTAACCTAGCTGGTGGATAATGTTGCATATTTGTAATCACCACCATGGGAATGGATGGGATAGACACACCCCTCAGGCTAATGCTTCTCAGAATTTGGTCTCAAAATCTGGGTATAATGCGGACTGGATATAATGCAGGTTCCTAAGCCACACCAGACCCACTGAATTAGAATATCTAAAGGACAGGGCCAACTAATGTGCATTTTGGCCAGCATTCCAGGTGATTTTTATGAATATTACTATTTGAAAATTGCTGCTCTAGACAGATGCAGGTTTCATCTAGATACTCTAAGTCAACAGATAGTAATTGTTTAATAGGAAGGGAAATAGCATTTATTAAGTGCCCACCAGAGTGTATAGGTTACATCATTTAAATTGTATACCAGGATTTGAAAGAGAGATTATCTACGTTTTACTAAAGAGGACACAGAGCCTCAGACACTAATGCATTTAGAAAGATGGACTTATAAATAAATGGTGCTGAGAAAATCAGCAATGATTTGGAAAAATGTAAAATTTGATCCACACACAGGAGTGTACTCTAGGAAAATGAAAGACCTAATGTAAAAAAATGAATCTATACAAATACTAGAAGAAAAATATGAATGAATCTCCCTTTAATCTCATTGTAAGAGAAGTATTTCTAACTATATCTTAATATCTAGAGGGAATAAAAGAAGTGATTAATAAATTTGAAAACAACAACAAATACTTGTGTGAGGCAAAAAAAAAAAAAATCTACACACCATAATCAAAGTTAAAAGAGAAACGATACATGAAATGAAAATATTTTCTTTTTTTAATGTTTATTTATTTTGAGAGAGAGTATGCAAGTTCATGTGCCTGCGAGAGGCAGAGAGAGAGAGAGAGAGATCGAGAATCTTAAGTGGGATGTACACAGTCAGAGCAGAGCCCAACATGGAGCTTGATCTCACTAAATGTGACATCATGACCTGATCTGAAATCAAGAGTCAGACACTTAACCAACTAATCAACTGAGCCACCCAGACATCCCTAAGAGAAAATATTTTCAACATATATCACAAACCAAAGACTAAAGTCCCTAATACACCAAGAATTCTTAAAATGTGAAGGATAAAAAATTAAAAAAAAAAACAATAGGAAAATGGGAAAACAACATAAAAGACAGTTTACAGAAAATAAAAGAATGTAAAACAGTCCTGAAGCATATCAAAAGATGTTCAAAATTATTAACAAAAATTATTAACAATTAGATAAATACAAATTAAAACACTGAGGTAATATCTCTTACCTATCAGATCAGCAACTATTAGAATGTATGACAACACACTGGTTCAGCAAGGCTATAGGGAAACTGTCTTATACATTGCTGATGCAAATGTAAACTGGTACAACCATTCTAGAAGAAGCTAACAATTTCTAACAAAACTATATATGCATTTACCTTTGACCAAGTGATCCTACATTAGGAATTTTCAGCTCTAACCACACAAAAGCACACATGTACAAGGCTAGTCATTGTCACAATGTTTGCACTGAAAAATATTAGAGACATTATAAATCTCTATAAAAAGTAGAGTGGTTAAATAAATCATGGAGTACTATGCAGCAGTAATAAAAAGAGTGAGAAAGTTATTTATGAACTGATAAGGAATGATTTCTAGGATATGACACTGAATGTAAAAAAGCAAAATGCAAGAGTATCTATACTATGCTATCTTGTAAGAGAAATGGGATAGAAGATAAAATATCCTTATCTGTTCATCTATCCAAAAAAATATAGGAAGGGCAAAACAAAAAATAATGAGATAGGTTACCTAAAAAGGGTGCATGGGAATGGTATGGAAAGACAGGAGAATTGCAACAGCAAAGAGGGATGATCAGAATGACATTGCTCTAAGTGTACCCTTTCATAAAGTTCTGACTTTTGAACCATGGTAATATTTCACAACTATTAATTTATTTTAATTTAATTTAAAAATAAAATAAAATTCATCTACACTGTGAAAGCAACTCCAAGTGGAATATACAAACAGTAAAAAATATATCCAACTGCAAAACAAATCAACAACATAGTCACAATGAAATGGGGTGGGAGAAAAGGGACCTAGGAAACTGTAAAACAATATTTTCATAATAATTCTAAGGCTAAAGACTATACAGATATAGTACTCTAGTTAAAAAATTTGTTTTTCTCAAGATTATGGTTTAGAACTGAAAGTATATGTATTTTAGGACTGAGAAATACATAAATATATTCTGTATAATGAGATCTGGGTTTCTCTTATTGGAGAAAGGAATTGTAAAGTAGGGAAATGGGAAGGCTAGGATAAACCTTGTGTTGGATTGGAATTGGAGGAGGTATCAGTTATAAACTCACGGGCGTGCACGCACGCATACACACACACACACACACACACACACACACACAAGTGGATATTGAGATACAGATACATGTATATGTATGTTTGTATCCATATTTTCTATATTTCTATTGTTAGTTAACTAACAAGTTCTAAAAGTAATGAGATTCCAGTAACATTGAGTACCTAGACCTTGACAAAATTCAATATCCATCATGATTAAAAGACAAAATCCCTTAGCAAACTGAGGAAAAAAGAAAATGTCCTTAATTGGACAAAGATTATCTATAAATGCTTATAACATATGTTATGCTTAATGGTAAAGATATTGGAAGTTTCTCTTTCAAGACAGGATGTCCGGCATTGAGACTTCTATTTCACATTGCACTGGAAGTCCTAGATGGTGTTGTATGTTAAGAAAAGTATTATAAGAATTAAAAAGGAAGAACAAAGATTATTATTTATAAATATATGGTTTTGTAAATTAAAGAAGTCTAAAGCAATTAACAGACATAAAGGGAGAAACTGACAGTTAATACAGTAACAGGAGATTTTAACACCCCACTTACATCAATGAATAAATCATCCAGACAGAAAACCAACAAGGAAACAGTGGCTTTGAATGACACATTAGACCAGATGGACCTAACAGATATATACAGAACATTCCATTCAAAACCAACAGAATACACATTCTTTTCAAGTGCACATGAAACACTCTCCAAGATAAATCACATTAGGCCACAAAACAAGTCTCAATAAATTTAAGAAGATTAAAATTATACCAAGCATCTTTTCTCACCACAATGGTATGAAACTAGAAATCAACAAAAACAAACAAACAAACAAAAACCAACTAAAGGAATCTATAGTTACATTCTTAGAACTAAAAAGACAGATGAACAAGTTTGCAGGATAGAAAATCAATACATACAAATCAATTTTCTTTCTAAATGACAAGATATAAAAAGAGTAAAATTTAAATAGAGAAAGCATTTATAATATTATAAAATATCAAATACCTAGGCAAAAACATCCCTTAAAGTATGCCCAAAACTTCAGCACATATATTTATAAAATTTTATGAGATAATCTTTATAAGATCGAGTACCTAGAAATAAATCTGCCAAAGCATATGCCAGACTTCTGCAGAGACCATCATAAAACTTTATGAAAAAAATTAAGACCTAAAGAAATAGTTGATAAATATATTTTGTTCTCCATATTAATCTATAAGTACAATGCAATCCTCATGAAAATCCCAGCAGGAGTTTTCTAGGATGTGTAAATCTCTTTCTAAATGTAAGTGCAGCAAAAATAGGTGAATAACTAAGCCCTTTCTGAAGAACAAGCTGGGAAGACTCACTCTAATGGATGTTGTCTTAGATCATTTGGGGTGCTGTAATGGAATACCACAGACAGGAGAGCTTATAAACAACAAATCTATTTCCTACAATTCTGGGGACTCAAGTCAGAGATGAATGTGCCAACATGGTTGGGTGAGGGCCCTCTTCTGGGTTGTGGACTACTTGTATCCTCATAGAAGGGAAGGGGGGGCTGGGGACTTCTGTGGTATCTTTCATAAGAACACTAATCTATTCATGAGAGCTCCACTCTCACGACCTAATCACCTCCCAAAGCGTCCACCTAGTAATACCATCACCTTTGGGGATTAGGACATGAACGGGAGTTGGAAGACACAAATGTTCAGACATATCAAATGTCAAAATTCCTATAAATCTATACTTGGCAATGTTTCGTTTCTTAACCTATGTAATGACTACATGAGGGCTTACAATATACATTAACCTATTCATTTAGGTTTATTCACTTTATTTTGGAATAATTTCTACTGAGTTACATTTCACATTAAAAGGGATATTTGAACAGGGGATTAAAAAAAGGTTCCCACATTCTGTCATTCTGTAATTCCAACCAAGGTTTATTCATGGGTATTAAGTATTTGGATTGCAAATGGCTCAAAGCCATGTAATATGTGATTTGCTCAGTGGCATTTTGGCTAAATGCTCCTTGACCTTTGTGGAATTAGCTACAGAAAACTTCAGTGTAGTGAAATTATCTTGTAAGAATAAACTATGTAAAAATTAGGACTTTTACTAAAATCTCACTTTTATGTACAGATGATAAAATTTTTTAAAAAGAGGCAAGTGGTTTGGAAAAAGAAAAAGTGATGGAGATGAAATAAAAGTCAAAAGATTGTACAAGGTCAAACCAAGAAAGATAAAAGAGAAGAGACATGGAGAGTTTAGTCTTAGGTAGAGAAGATGGAATAAGAAGTAGAAACACAAAGATAGCTTGAGGGGAGTTAAATTTACCCATGGGATTTGACTGGGGTATGAATCATCTATACTTCATTAATCCAAATATGACTGACAAAGCCAATTAGATAGTCCTTTAACATAAATCAATAGTGGTATAAATGGATTGAATCTGAGTAATAGCCATTTTCCCTAAATAGAGGTTTATTATTTTCAAGAAAATATTTTCGGAAGAGTAGGAATTAATATTGCATTTTCCTCCTGGATAATATTAGGAATTCAGGTTTGGAGTTGCAGAGCATAGTCAGAAAACCAGTTAGGGCTAGTGTATTTTCTATAATGTAGTTCCCCAGAGAAGCAGAATACTCGTAAAGTTACTTTGAAAATTTGAAATGGTCCATGATTATGACCTTTTCTAAATCAAAAAGCAACAACCCACAGGATTTGATTTCACCACAAAGGACACTTGACATTTTCTGAAACTTTCCTAAACCCACCTTAATATTTCACTGTACATCATCAATGTACAAGAGAAAAATAAAGCTGAGTTTCAAACCACAAATGCTGTGGAGAAAAACAACAGTTGTCATATGTAATTTTGTCTCCATAAATGAAATCAGGAATTTTTATTGTTATCAAGCTCCTACACACACATGTCAACACCATATCACCTGCTCCAGAAATGGAATATTCATAAGCACCATGCATATGGATTATCATACTAGCAAATGTCTTATAAGAATATTGGAAATGGGAGGCATTTTAATGAGACGCTTATTCAGGCCTTTTTTTTTTTTTAAGTTTATTTATTTATTTTTGAGAGAGGCAGAGAAGGTGCACACAGGGGTGGGACAGAGAGAGAGGGAGAATCTCAAGTAGGCTACGCACTATCAGTGCAGAGCCTGACGTGGGTCTTGAACACACCAACCATGAGATCATGACCTGAGCTGAAATCAAGAGTCGGACACTTAACCACCTGAGCGGTTTCTAATTTTCTAATTTTCATTGAGAAAATGGTAGTGGAGACTGAAAATCAAAATAATGATAGTGAAGCATATTTAATAATTGATTATTGTGTGCCAACTGAAGTTTAGACACCAACTGAAGTGTCTAAACTTATATTTAATTTAATCCTCATAAAAACACGAGGTACATACTACTAATACCCCCAATTTCTATTTTACAAATGAGAACATTTAATCTCTAAAGGGAGGTACCATTTAGGTAAATAACACTTGATATTAATGTTAAGTTGAAGTTGTAGTTCGTCGACGTGTACGAGATCTTCATGATATTTAATAACCAGTTACTTCATGTCAGGCACTGGGATAAAGCAGTGACAATGAAATGGAAGACAAACCAGAAGGGATTCCTCGACCTCACAGGCTTACAGATGAGAGACCAAAAGCAGTCAGTTAAGGAAGCAATAATGTAAAAACTTTTAAGTGCACTCTGTATAAGTACAGGGAGACTATAGTAAGCAAAGAGACGTCATATCCAACCTGGTAGGAAAGAGTCAGTGCTGGGGAACAAGATTGGGTACAGTTCATTACAGAACTGAAATCCAAATCCCTTGATTTCTAGGCCAGACCTCTTTTCAATACCTCATACTGTACTGCCTCAATGTACCTCCATTAGGAAAAAGCCTAGGCAGCCATTACTAGGGTTGTGTACCTGTGCTTTTCTGTTTGGTTAACAAGCAGTTACAGCCAATCAGGTCCCTGCAAACAGAGTGCTCATCTACTTCAATGTGGGTATCAGCTTAATCACTTGGTTTACATCAGTACTTAACCCAAAACTTGACTTTGTGAATAAACCATAAGAGACTCTTGACTACAGAGAACAAACTGAGGGCTGCTGCAGGGGTGTTGGGTGGAGAGATGTGCTAAGTGGACAATAGGCATTAAGAAGGGCATTTGTTGGGATGAGCACTGGGTGTTATATATGTGATGAATCACTAATTCTACTCCTGAAATCATTATTACACTATATGTTAATTCAATTGGATTTAAATAAAATTAAAAAAAAAACTAAAAAGCACACATATATTATGCCCATGACAATTATTAAAACATGACCCACATTAAGTGATACCCACTGACAGGGTAAAATCATCCCTAAATTAGAATCAAATGTACATTCTTAATTTAATTAATTTGGTCTACAATTCTAAAATAATATGCATCAGGTGGTAAACCAGATGAAATACCCAGCCCCATTTCACCTGTGGTAGTTTGGAGGCCTACTCAGAATCATTACAACTGACCACTTAGTAAGAAGGCTATAACCAAAAAGGTGGATAATAACAAGCATTGGAGAGGATACCAAGAAATTGAAACCCTCATTCCCTGGAGGGAATGGAAAATCAGGCAGTTGTTTTGGAAAACAAATCCTGGTAGTTTATCAAAAAGTTAAACATACAGTGACCACATGATCCAACAATTCCACTCCTACATACCCAAGATAATTGAAAATGTACATCCATACAAAAACTTGCACACAAGTGTTCATGGTAGCATTATTCATAATTTCCAAAAATGGAAACAATCCAAATGTCTATCAACTGATGAATAAACAAAATGTGAGATACCCATACAGTGGGATATTATTTAGGCATAAGGAGTGAAGTAGTGTTATATGCTACTACACAGACAAATTTTGAAAACATCCTACTAAGTAAAAGAAGCTACACACAAAAAGCCACATATTCTATGATTCCATGTGTATGCAATGTCCACCACAGGCAAAGCCAGAGAGACAGAGAGCTGATTAGGACTTGAAGAGTCTGGAGGAGGGGAAACTGCTAATGGGCATAGACTTTTTGAGGGGAGCAGTGATGGAATCTTCTAAAACTAGGTAGTAGTGATAGGTGCACAACTCTGGTAATATACAAAAAGAGCCCCACTATATTGTACGCTTAAAAAGGGTAAATTTTACAGTATGTAAATTATACCTCAGTAAAACTAGTATCTAACACATTATGTCTAAACACTTAATTTATGCACAAGTCATGAATATTGTTAATATTTTCCTATATTTCTGTCCACCCAAAACAAAGCATAAAATTGAAGAAAATGAGAGATAATTCAAGCCTAAAATACTCTTTCATAAATATCAACCTACTTCTTGTGAGCATGACTTTTTCCATTCCATTGCCCCTGTTCTCCACGTCATTTCCATTCACATGTATAAACAAAGCTAATGAATGTCACTTTTTATTCTGACCTGGTTTTTTGGACTTTGGAATCTCCTCAATCCATATTCTCCTTGCAATTCTTTTCTCTGTCTCTATGTTCTCCATGTCCTCAACTCTTTCTGTTCTTTTGTGACTATCAGAACATCCTTCTTCTGGGCTGGTTCATGAACACACCTATCAGGGTGCAGCTAGTATGCATAATACTGAAACTCCACACACTTGAGGCATATCCTGCCACTGGATCAGAGCCTCTTCTACTTCGATGACAATGGGACTACTTGTCAGCATTTATCACTGTCTGGCTGTTGACCTGCATATTTTCCACTGTTTTTGGTTGGATGGGTCTGGAGTTGTAAACCAAATAAAAACCTGGTTGCTAAGCCTGGAAAGACCCAAGCTGTTCACCAACTGCTTCCTGTTTGCCCTGCATGGTGTGGGCAGAGAGTAGGGCAAGACCTCATTCTGCTTACGTCTGCTTGTACAGAAGAGCAGGAGGGCTTTTTGGGTCTTGCTTACCCAGACACACTCACTCAGAACTGCTTTCAGGATCCATCTGTGGTGAAATCTGAAAATGCTCTATGCACAATTACACAAGCAAACACAATGTCCCAAGGCAAATATGCCCTATTAGAAAGCAAGCCAGAATTGAAGTAAAAACAGGTGTTTCCTATATTGGATCTGATTGCCTACATGTGTGGCTACTATGAAATTATTTCTTAATTACTTTGAAGGGTTAGCTCCAGCTGAGAGGCAGTGAGAAAACTCCACAGGAGTCCTAGGGGCTTGTTGGTCCTATGCTGAATCAAAGCTCAAGCAGCTGAATCCTGTAATTACTTAATTTTTTTAAGAGCAATTATGGTCCATTTTTTTCTCTAAGCTAGCAAATTATATATTTCAGCTACTATATTAAGTTTCCTCTTAATATTATTTCTAGATGATCACAGGTTTTTAAAGTCAGGTACCCATTCTAATAGGGACCTTACTTGACTTTGTGCCACATGGATAAAAGGCAAAATGCTCTTGAACTTGTGATCTATATCATATTATATATGACTATAAGAGAAATGAATTATACAAAAAGAGATTATAAAGAGGCATTCTGTCATGTTTGTATTGCCAACACTGGACCATCCTAATTAGCTCTGGAAAGCAACCATTTATTTCTGAAAGGTAGAAAAGACTAATGATTTTGTTTCTCAGACTCAGTATTTTCTGTGCATAAGGCAGAAGATACAATGTGGGAGCCAGGAGAACTCTCTATCCAGGGGACTAATTCTATATAGTACAGGAACCCTAACTATATTAGTATCACATTAGATGCTAAAACGGTAAAAAAAAAAAAAAAAAAAAAAGTACAAATTGTAGTCTCCATCTCCAAGGGTATTAAAACTAATTTGGTACTTGGGATGCATAAATAAAGGTGATGAATAATAAAAGACAAAAAACAGATGCATTCCCATATAACAGTCATTCTTAGTAGGGTGAGATCCAGGAGTGTGAGCTGGGTAAAGAAAAAAATGGGAAAATGGGATAACCTAGGACTTGTTGGTTTATTTAAAATAATACAAAAAAAAAAAAGGATCAATCTGAAAATTTTCATGACATGTAGAGAAAAGTGGACCCTATATTCAAACTAGTTAGATTTAACTCTAAAGCCCCATGCTTTTTTTTTTTTTCAACATATGAAGTTTATTGTCAAATTGGTTTCCATACAACACCCAGTGCTCATCCCAAAAGGTGCCCTCCTCAATACTCATCACCCACCCTCCCCTCCCTCCCACCCCCCATCCACCCTCAGTTTGTTCTCAGTTTTTAACAGTCTCTTATGCTTTGGCTCTCTCCCACTCTAACCTCTTTTTTTTTTTTTCCTTACCCTCCCCCATGGGTTTCTGTTAAGTTTCTCAGGATCCACATAAGAGTGAAACCATATGGTATCTGTCAAGACCCATGCTTTTAAGCATACAATATTCCCTTTATTCTGAGAATATGTCCATTATTATTTCTTTCTGCTATAATATACCTTCTTTTATTAAATTCTGGTGATGATAACATTTGTTTAAGGGTCTTTATTGGCAGTACACTAAAAGTTGGCAGCTCTGTGTTTGTTTACTCTCTTCTCTACCTCTTTAATTTTACTGGCCCATGAAATCCCAAAGTCTAGTAATTACTTCTCTAGATCTAAATTTCTGTAAAGGGCCAACATTAAATATCTTAGGCTTTGTATACCATACGGTATATTTTGCAACTGTTCAACTCTGTTATTATTGTACAAAAGCAGCCATAGACAGCACAATGAAAAACGAGTGTGGCTGCATTCCAATAAAATTTTATTCATGGTCACTAAAATTTGAATTTCATAAAATTTTTGTGTGTCACAAAATATTATTATTCTTTGAATGCTTCAACTATTTAAAAATGTAATGACCATTCTTAGCTCTCAAGCTGTATAAAAATAGGTGACTGAGCAGATTTGGCCCTTGGACCATAGTACACTGACAACAGACTGCACAAGCCATAAACCCCATGAAAATAAGGAACAAGACTTATCCTGACAACATCCTTACATGTAAATCAATTTTAAATCAATTTTCCAGAGCAAAATCAGTAATATAAAAAGGATAAAATGTAATAAGTTTTAAAATGCAACTGTAAGGGACGCCTGGGTGGCTCAGTTGGTTAAGCAGCCAACTTTGGCTCAGCTCATGATCTCATGGTTCATGGTTCGAGTCCCACATCAGGCTCTCAGCCAACAGCTCAGACCCTGGAGCCTGCTTCAGATTCTCTGTCTCCCTCTCTCTCTGCCCCCACCCCTGTGCATGCTCTCTCCGTCTTTCTCTCTCTGAAAAATAAACATTTAAAAAAATAAAAATAAATAAAATACAACTGTAAGCTGCACAAGTAAGTTATAACCTAGCAAAGAGAAAAATTATAGCTGCCTATCTAGGCACTCAAGTTTCTAATGACTGAGTTAGGTATATGAAAGAAATATTTTGTAACTGACATGAATTCAGAACTCAGAACAATGGTCTTGATTGTCTTGGAAAAGTTGAATTTTAAACCACTTAGATTTCCAAGTGATGGGAGTGAGTTTTAGGGAGCTATTAGGGATCACTGCATACTTGTAAGAGATTTTGCCTGTAGGAAACCTACAAAGGGAATGACAATTTTTGTGAGAATAGCGGTTCAAACAGGTATGTTTAGCTCACTAGAAACTGGTCCTTATAAAGTTTTAAAGTTTCCGATTCAGTTGCCAGCATTGATTTTGGTAGAATTCAGGGGAGCCTGGGTGGCTCAGTTGGCTAATCTTCCATCCAACTCTTGATTTTGGCTCAGGTCATGATCTCATGGTCATGGGACCAAATCCAGCATTGAGCTCCAAGCTGGCAGTACAGAGCCTTCTTGGGGTTCTCTCTCTCCTTCTGTCTCTGCCCCCTCTCTTTCAAAATAAACTTAAATAAATTAATATAATTCACTTGAAATGTTATATTTCTAGCTTCTCTTGAAAAAAATCGAGTTCTGGCTTTATTAGCATCTTATACTCTCATGGCAAATATTGGGTTAGCTAAGTCCCATCCATCATCTTTAGTGAGATGAAGTCACCTTTTTCCAAGTCATCAGCTTTCTCACTACTTCATGGTATCCTCCAAACACTTAGAATGAGGGGAAATTCCTTTCTGTAATCATATTCCTGCTGTCTTCACTCATTTGCGCTCTCTATTTTGGACCCAGAGGGAATTTTTATTGTCAACTGGATCTTCAGAGTGAGCTCTTTCTCTATATTCAGTGTTTTCCCCACAAAACCTCCCTTTCCTCAGCCTTCAGGAGCCCAGTGGCCCATCCTTTCATCCATTAACATTTGTTTACAGCCTACTATGCCAAATAATGGAGTTATGATGGTCTCTAAATAGATAATTTGCTATCACAGACCTTTAAGTATAAAGGAAAAGAGAGAAAAAAATAACAAATAAATAATTACAACTATGGTAAGAGCTATGATGTAAATGAATTTTCAACAAGAGAGGATATATGGAAGGAAGATATGTATTTATGTATTTATTTATTTACTAGAGAGTGAGTGTGCATGTATGCACCCACACATACATGCAAGTGGGGGAAGGGCAGAGAGAGAATCTCAAGCAGGCTCCACGCTAAATACAGAGCCTGATGCCGGGCTCAGTCTCATGACAGTGAGATCATGACCTGAGCCCAAATCAAGAGTTGGGCGCTTAACTGACTGAGTCACCCAGGTGCCCCCAAGAAGATCCAATTTAAATAAGATATTCAAAAGAGGCTCCTCTGAAGAGGTGACAACCTAGTAATGTGAAAAGCCAGGGAGCAGATGTCCGTGACCTAAGGGAACATCAAGACTGAGGTGCAAAGGAATTTGGCTCTTTTGAGGCACTAATAAAAGGACGCCAAGAGGCCTGGGAGATTCTGAACCAGAGGAGAGAGCATGAGAAGATTAGAAGAGAAGCAGCCAGTTGAATCTTGCAGGATGTCATGGGTTATGGGAAGAGTTTTTGTTTTATTTTCAGTGCCATGTGAAGGGCCACTTAACATGTAATACGTCCATAAAAATGATCAAACCTTGCTTTCAGAAAAGGATTTGGAATGTTTTGGATTAGGCTAAACTCACTGATAGGATTTAACATGTTACCTTTTTTGGTGAACATGGATTTTTATTTTAATAAGAATCAAAACTTTTAATTGAAAGAATTAACTATGACAAAATGAAATGAATTAGCAGAACTCATGGAGATTAGAACATGAAGACCCCATTATCCCTGAAATGATGTATTTGGGTAAAAGAGATTCTACCTTAGAAAATAACTTGACTGAGGATTAAATTCAAATTGTGAAAAATGAATGAATTTTATTTTTTTTTTATTTTTTTTTATTTTTTAATATATGAAATTTACTGTCAAATTGGTTTCCATACAACACCCAGTGCTCATCCCAAAAGGTGCCCTCCTCAATACCCATCACCCACCCTGCCCTCCCTCCCACCCCCCATCAACCCTCAGTTTGTTCTCAGTTTTTAACAGTCTCTTATGCTTTGGCTCTCTCCCACTCTAGCCTCTTTTTTTTTTTTTTTTTTTCCTTCCCCTCCCCCATGGGTTTCTGTTATGTTTCTCAGGATCCACATAAGAGTGAAACCATATGGTATCTGTCTTTCTCTGTATGGCTTATTTCACTTAGCATCACACTCTCCAGTTCCATCCATGTTGCTACAAAAGGCCATATTTCATTTTTTCTCATTGCCACGTAGTATTCCATTGTGTATATAAACCACAATTTCTTTATCCAAATGAATGAATTTTAAATATTATTAGGCTGTATTTATTTATTATTTACACCAGCACCCCCACTTATTTAGAGGTTATTTATCTGGAAACTCCTACTAGACTGCTCACTTGGAATACAAAGGTAAAGAAAATGCCTCTCAGCAGCTAAAATAGATATCACAAAGCCTCTGTATTAAGCTCATGTAGCACCCCACTAATCATATAGGAAAGGTTCCAGGGCACCCAGGTGGCTCAGTCGGGTGAGCATCCTACTCTTGAATTTTGGCCCACATCATGATCTCATGGTTCATGAGTTCGAGTTCAAGCCCTGAATAGGGCTTCTCACTGAGAGAGCATAGCCTGCTTGGGATTCTGTCACTTTCTCCCTCTGCCCCTCCTCTGCTCTCTCTTGCTCTCTCTCAGCATAAATAAATAAACTTTAAAAAAAAGAAAGGAAATCTTCCTTCTGCCTCTCCAGAGCACTCAATTCCAACCAGGGAAAATATATATATACATTTACATATACTTGTATGTATATATACATATCTCTGAATTCTAATAAGCCTGATGATATAGAAGCAGCCATCCCAGAATTTTTTAAGGAAGCTGCTAAAATCAGGTACTTTGACAATGAACAATAATGATCATTGACAGTCTTGCAACAATGGGAGAGAAAGGAAAATGGAAAAAGTAGTGGCAAGAGTTTGGAAGGTTTATCAACCGGGGGCCATTCGGTACAGGGAAACAGCTTTGTGAGGCTCACTATTATCCAAGGAGGTCAGCGTGCTTTATAACTATTCTTTTTGTATTTATTTTCCATAGTGACACCTCTGACACATGGAGGTTAATGTTGAGCCATGCTATAGAGAAAGCGGGGAACAGTGAAAAACAGTACAGAAGGATTTCTTTCTGGAATGATTACATAAAATGCAGAGCTTAAATGGCAGTCTTCATTAATTCAATCAGCAAATGTGCAGGACTACTTACCACGTTTCAGCACAGAAACAAAAACCCCATCCTCACAAAGCAGACATAGGAGTGTTAGCACATAGAGGATGTTTAAAGCCAGATAATGGGATGAAATCACTAAGCTTTGGATGTGGGATGTTTGCTTTATGTGGAGTACGTATTCTTGGCTGATGTTGGGCAGGAAGGCAATCATTAAGTTGCCTGTATTTGCATCCTAAGGAGAAGGTTTGTATAGAAGGCAAGATGCTCTTTAGTTGCCGTAACTAAGTAGCAGATAATAGTACGTGCTTATTCTGGTTATATTTCTGCAAATGAAACTCTTTTAATTGCTAGAACTCATGATATCAAGGTTTGTTATCTGTATCTTTTTACAAACAACTTGATCTTATTTCCAGAGATTATTTACAGTTTGCCTACAATGAAAGTGACTTACTGGTCGCTCTATTTGTGATAGCACCTAATTACTGAGAATGAGGCTCAAATGAGTACTTTTATTTTTATAGCATGTATTTATTTTTGAGAGACAGAGAGAGAGACAGAGCATGAGCAGGGGAGAGGCAGAGAGAGAGGGAGACACAGAATCTGAAGCAGGCTCCAGGCTCTGAGCTGGCAGCACAGATCTTGACGTGAGGCTCGAACTCACGTACTGTGAGATCATGACCTGAGCTGAAGTCAGAGGCTTAACTGACTGAGCCACCCAGGCGCCCCATGAGTACTTGTTAAATGTACAACTTCTCTTCTATAAGAAGGAATTTTCCACTTCTGTTTTTTACAGACATTTTTACAGAATTTTCTGTAATTCTTTACAGAAGGAGTTGGAGACAGTTTTTCCCTGCAATTGAGCTGAGGCAGAGCCTAGTCCATGGCATGCTACAAAATGACCTGCCCAAGACCCTGCCTCTTCTCTTTAGATTTTTTCAGGGTTAGCTTTCTTGCCATATCCTGGTATTATTGCTTAACATGTATTGTTGCCATATGTCTGTATTATTAGATTTTTTTATTAACTTTATTTCAGTGACTCACTTTTTAGCCTAAATTCATTTAGAAAGGGCAGTTTATATCACTTTATAAACAGAAAGTTAGCATCAGTTTTCATAAATAGAGGATACCAATAAAATAAATGGTCTCTTGCTTGCCAAAGCCTCTGAGCCAAATACCTACTTTGACTTCATTGACAAAAGAGATTAGCAGGAATTTTAAAAGCATACTAGCACCAAACTGAGCCATTCTTCTTGATGGTTATTGAAGGATAGAAAAAGGAATACATCTCTCTTCGAAATTCAGTATTACCTAATTCAGGGTAACCACCTAAAATCATTTCAATGGCCACTGGTGAAATGCTTGAGAAGTAGGAAAAATTTTTTTTTTATTTTAATTTAAAAAAATTTTTTATGTTTACTTATTTTTGAGAGACAGTGAGAGACAGAGTGTGAGCAGGGGAGGGGCAGAGAGAGAGGGAGACACAGAATCCAAAACAGGCTCCATCCAGGCTCTGAGCTGTCAGCACAGAGCCTGACGTGGGGCTCGATCTCACAAACCGCGAGATCATGACCTGAGCTGAAGTTGGATGCTCAGCCGACTGAGCCACCCAGGGGTCCCAGGAAAAATTTTCATAGAAACAATGTCTGTTTAGTTTATCAGAGAAGGAGACTGGATCTTCCAGTGTTTTGTGGGTCCATTAAGCTCAGCACAGAGCTGAGTTCAACACAGACACTTCATAATTGGCAACTTGATGTCTACAACCACAACTGTATCCCTGCCTTTGGCAGACATCTGCAAAATTGTTTCTTTTGATTACAAAGATTCAGGCACAGTGGGATGGCAGAACTCCTAGACAATAAACTCATGGCATTGGGTCTACTAACAGTGAATGACCAACATCTCTTCCGTGCTATACATAAGGACATAAAAGTAGCAATACAGCATTTTTAAAGGGGAACTAACTTTAATAAATCTAGGTTCAAATCTAAGCTTAGGAACTCACTAGATTCAGACCTTGGCAAGGTTATTTCATTTCTCTGACTCTGGTTTCCTTGTCTGTAATGTGGGTCTAATAAATACCTTTCTCCTGGGAATGTTCTCAGGATTAATGAGGTTATGTATACAATAAGGCCATCACACAGCAGGGTCTCAGTAATTTGGAGCTATTTTTGAAGGCAACACATAAATAGGCTACCTGAGGCCTTATGCCATATTACAGTTGAGAAATTAAAAAAAAATTGCGTATGGAGAATTAGACAAAGTCAAAAAATTATTTGTATGGATACCGATTAGAGAAAAATGTTGAGGAAATTATGCAGGCATTCCAGATTTAAAAACCTACTCATTAGAACTAACCAGGGCCAGTTTGTATTGGCTTGTTTTTGTCTTGATTCATCTGAATAATTTCTGAAATTCTCTTTTCTTTTGCAGCATAGATACAGCTCTATTGTGGAGCAATAGAAACACCACTTGCTCATCCTTATTTCAAGGATATTTCTGCATATTGAAGAATTATTTTTAGATTCAAGGTTTTCACTTGATGCCAAAACATTTCTTCTGATTATGTCAATATGCCAAAACTTTTTATTGAGTCAGGCTACCTGAAAGATCAATGAATCATACCCCATGTACACTTTGGAAACAATTACACGTGCAGACCTCAGCTAAACATTGCTCAGACTGTCATGGTCAATAGAAAACACACACTTGGATCTCACCCAACAGTGCTTTGTGGTGATGTTCAAAATATCTCCTGTAGCTACACTGATACATTATTATGATATACCCAGGATCATTTTCCTTTTTACATTGTTCTATTCTTCATTTTATAAAGAAATTTTATTCCCTGACATAGAAATGAAATTCACAGTTTCCTTTACTGACAATCCTCTTTAGAAGTACTCTGGTAAGTTTCACCACATACAAATAGTGGCAAAATAAAGTTAACCTGGAAAATAATCTTGTCGACTAATTATTAATCTTATTGCCTATAAATTTTCCTTAAGTACAATTAATAACTGAGTCAATGCCAATCGGATTCAAAATTGGATTAATATATATACAATGCAGCAAAAATTAACAGAAAAAAAAGTACTCAGCTGGCTTTTTAAAAGAGCTGTTTCTGCTGTGTTTTAAGATTCAGAAACAGTGTCTTTGAGGATCTATTTTTCATCATACCTTATGGTCCTATTTTTCTGTATTCACCCTTCCTTAGCTGAAATAAAGAGCTTATACCTATTTGTTTGTTTTTTTCCATTATACCATTGAGGGTCATGTTGTTCATTGGAACATGAACTTAACTACTTGGAGTTTCTGTGACACGACTTTTAAGAAGATGTCAATTTCCTTACTTTCTTTTATTTATTCATTCATTCAAGCAAACATTTATTAAGAACCCGGTAGTGGTAGGCACTGGTTTAGATTATTGGAGATAATATGTGGGTGGTAGGTAGTACACAAAGATGCTTAAGACCAATTTCCTACCTTCCAGGGGTTTACAATCTAAAATTACATTCAATTCATATAAGCAATTAAATATATGCCAAAGAGGCAGGTGATAGATGCATTAGAGCACTGCAGGGAAAGAGTGGAAGAATCAGAGGAAAGGAGACAGGTCAGATTTTAGAGAATGGACAGAATGTCAGTAAGTAGATATGGTATAGAAGGAGGGAATCCCAGGAGGACAGAATTTTCTTAATATAAACTCACTCAATTTAGTCTGATTCAACATTATTGACCGAGCAACTACTAAAGATAAAATATCTGGGACTCAGAGAGATAAAAATATAAATATGAGGTGGGTGGAGGGATGGAAAAAATAGATAAAGGGGATTAAGAATACACTTGTGATGAGCCTGAGTAATGTATAGAATTGTCAAATCATATTGTGCCCCTGAAACTAACATAACCCTGTACGTTAACAATACTTTAATAAAAAATAAAGATTAAATCATTTTAAAAAGAACTTAATTTAAAGCAGTTCTAAGTTGCTATTTCTATTTGATCTCTTGCAGAAAAAAAATATGAATATGAAATAACCCCTGCCATAAGAATGACCAATCCAGGAGGTCCAGATATCTAAATAAAAGAAGTTCCAGAAAAGAGAACAAATAATATCAATGGCAAGGAAATGAGTTTCTGGTCTGTCCTTCAGATTTCCTGAAGGACAAGAGTTTCCAGATTGAAAGACATACTAAATGTCCAGCACAATGAGTGAAAATAGACCTGCACTGAGGTACATCACAGTGAAATTTTAGAACACTGGGGATAATTAAAATAATAATAATAATAAGGGTTCCAGAAAGAAAATAAAGAAAATAGGAATCATGATAACTTTGAACTTCTCAGAAAGACTTGTGGCAGCTGAAAGACATTGAAAAAGTTTATAATATTCCAAGAAAAATTATTTTTCCTAAAGTTAATTATATATGGAACTAAATTCCCAAATGTGAGGGTAGATTTAAGGTATATTCAGATATGTGCCCTTTTTAAAGACTCTACTTTAAAAAGTGCTCTATAAAAACCAGAGAAAATACCAAGAGGGCAGAAGATACAGGATCCAGAAAAGTGGTTCCAGCTCAAGAGGGTGGTGAAGAGAATCTGTGATGATGACGAAGGTACCCAAAAGTGCTCCAAGTATGAAGGACAAAATCCTGTCCAGACAGGTGAGGCTAGAAGGCTCTGGGAGAATGTACCCAGGGAGATAAGATTGATGGATTCAATGGAGTATGGAACTTAGAGATCATAGTGGATAATATGCCTCAGGGGTAAATAAACTTTACGTAGTCTAACCATGCAAACTAATCATGAGTATATGTTAGATAGGATTGTTACATAATTATATGAAAAGACGGAGGTTACTGTGTATGGCTAGAGTGTAATGGTGGTTAGAGAGCTAGATGTTTTTAGGCCACATAATGCTTAAAACTGAAAAAACATTAATAAAAAAGAAAATATTATTTAGAGATATGGAAACAAAATGAAGGTAAAATACTAAAAGCTAAGAAAGTAGAAAGGGTTGTCCTGGAGGACATGGAAATGGTATATAGACTGAGGAGGGAAAAGGACTGTTGCTTTTCATGATAAGCAAAGCAGAAGTAGTTGATCTAACTATGTATATAACTTGATACAAATAAGACATGAGATATTTTTAAAGGTACCGTTTTTCTTCACAATTTATCTAAAGAGTCTAGGTCTGGGGAATAGTTGCATTTTTTTAAGTGGCATATGATCCAAATAAGCAACAAATAGAAAGCTTCTGAAGGTCTCTCCTGGCCTACTGTTTCTTATCAATGATATGATCTTTGTGTTCCTGTGTCTTAGACCAGAGTCCTCCTTCATGTGAATGTAATAACTGGAGCAAGCTCTAGATATTGAGACTTTCTGGGTTGATCCTGCTGGATGGGACCAAATCCATCAAGAACTTCAAGAGTTTGAGCACTGACAGAAACACATCCAAACATTCATAGCTTATTCTGATCTGAAAAGGCATCAAGAAGCAGAAGCATCTATGGTTCCAAGAATTCATGTAAAGATGTAACAGTCAATACAGGACATGGAAACAATTTCCATACCAGCTAGAGTAGTTCTTGGCACTTGATTAAAGCATAATAAACATTTGTTGAATGAATGAATGAATGAATGAATGAATAAAATATAGCCAGTTGCTTTTTGGACAGGTGGCAGGATGGTCTGCATAGGCCAGAGTAAACTATCTAGTTACTTGCTTTCACTTCTCCTTTAAATCCAGTAAAGCTAGGACTTAGATAAAGTCAAAAGCCCAAGGGAAATAATTAGAAACATTTTGTGCACAAATTTCCTGTTCCATTTGAAGTTAAACTGACGACTTTAAGATTTATAGCCCATACACCAGTTAATATATTTTCTGTAACACACCCAGTGTGGCAATAAGTAGAGCAGTAGTTTTCAAAATGGCTTTCTCTATAAAGGCACTCTGATTCCATGAAAATATTCGAGATAGATGCCCTGAGCTGATTCCTTGTCCCTCATCTCTACATAGTCAGAAAGGTCCCAGTTCCTTTTTAATCTTTTTTTTTTTTTTTTGATGTAAGAGTGCCATCTAAAATAACATCTCTACTGCTTAAAATGTTTGAAAACCACTGATGTAGGAATGTGTTGCTCTAGTAGAGCAGGGCTCCACTTCTTGCTGAATATTTTTGGAGAGCTTGGAAAGGGTATGGGATCTCACCACACAATGGACAGCATTTAATTAGAATCTCTAAGGACAGGGGCCCTCAGCTTCTTAGAGTCCACTGGTGTTTTCAGCCACTTCCAAGCCCCCTTGGGCTGCACACTTTCAGCTGTCACCATATTAATGGAAATCTGAGAGAAACTCAAACAGGTATCTCATGTTTTCTAATGCCTTGGTTCATTTTATTTTATTCCTCCCTTGCCACTGTCCTGTGAAACACATATGCAAGGTTGCTACCACCCTGAATTCTCAAATGGGAATCAGGCATTATTCCAGGTAATATCCAGGTCTGTCCAGGTCTCTGTCCAGGTCTGTTACTCAGTCAACATGCACCAGAATGACCATAAACTTTGCTTATTAATTCTGTACAATAGGCTATGGCCAGACCTGTTTATGGAGAGCCACTAAATGCATATAAATAGAAGATTCCCATAATTTAGGTGTAAAGTAAATCACATAAGTGTTTCACAAAAAACATCTTTGGGTCCAGAACCTAGACAACACCAGACATTAGGACTGCTAAATTGTAGAATTTTCATCCTACATGATAGAATAATATGTTTCTGGGCAATGAAACAGCCTGAAAAGTAGAATAGAAAACAAGCCTGACTACTCTTTGCCTTGAGCCTCTTGGACTTGTCAGATTTCTCACCTTCTCAAGCCACTGACCACTGCCTTGTCAATGGGGGAAGGAGAAGAACACCAGAGGCTATGTTTGGTCAGAGGCATCCTTGTCAGTATTGTTCTCCTATTGTTTTGATGCTTGATATAAGCTTGTGAATAGAACTCATTGGTGCCTGTAAGCTCTGTTTCTGTCATTTTTGAACTCAGCTATAGTCTCTTCAAATATGTGCCAAAGACATTGTGACCATGAGGAAATTTCTTAATCTCTCTGAGCCTCAGTTTCCTCATCTATAAATGGATAAAAATAGTAGCTTCCTTATAGAATTTTGTGTGTGAAAGAGAGAGATTACATGGAGAGCTCCATTAGAATATTTTAGCAGAATGGCGAGGACAGAGAAAGTGCTTTGTTAGCTACTATTATTAATGTTATTAACCTGTCACTTTCCATATGGAAACCAATATGTTTTCATGTCAGTAAGTACTCAATTGCATAGTTTTTAATGATTGAAAAGTTTTCTATTATATGAGTGCCCTATGGTTTATTTAATCAAATATTGGGGGTCATTTAGACTGTGCCTACTTGTTTGACTATTATACCCCCAAGTAAAATTTAGCTGACTAAATATATGTGCTTACACTTACTTCCTCCCAAAACTTCTCAAAAACTACAGTGAAAGGATTTCTTTACAGCATAAACTCATGAAACGGTGAGAACAGCATTAGAAGCAGTAACAAGAAAATTGTGGAAGCAGAAAAGCAAATAGTTTAGCAGACCTAAGAAAATGGAACTTTTTTTTTAAAGAACAACTTTAAAAGAAAGCCAGTTCCTGCTAATAAGGGAAAAGCTATGTAAATGAAGAGCCCAACAGACACGTCAGGTTGCAGAGAGAAGACGCAGCCAGCATGGGTGCTGAAATTACCTCAGACTCAAAGAACCACACATTGACTGAACCTTTATTGTTCCACTTGCTTCACCTCCATATTCACCTCAGATCTCTGATCCAATCGTTGTGAATGTAACTATTCCATGTTTATTTGACGACACTTGTTTTATATAGTCGCAATAGTGGATAAACCAGGCTCTTTTTCTCACTTTTTATTCAAGATGGATATATATGTGTTCTTACACAACAGAGAATCCATTGCTTTCACACATGACAAACACTCAGTGTAAGATGCTCTTTGTTTTGTTTTGTTTTATTGCTCAGCAATGCAGCAAATTTATTTATTTATTTTTCCTTTTTACCTTTTGACCCCTCTCACCCATTTCTCCCACCCTCCACCCCTACCTCTGCCAACCACCAATTTGTTTTCTGTATCTATGAATTTGCTTTTTGTTGCTGTTTGCTTTGTTTTTAGATTCCACATATAAGAGAGGTCATACTGTATTTGTCTTTCTCTGATTTTTTTTTCTCTTAGTACAATGCCCTCAAGATCCATCCATGTGGTCACAAATGGCAAGATTTAATTCCTTTTTATGGCTAAATAATATTCTACTTTATATATACCACAATTTCTTTATCCATTCATCCACTGTTGGGCACTTAGACTATTTCCATATCTTGGCTACTGCAAATAATGCTACAACAAGCGCGGGTGTATATATATATATTTTTTCAAGTTAGCATTTTAATTTTCCTTGCATAAATATCCAGAAGTGGAAATGCTAGAGCATATGGTTCCATATTTAATTTTTTAATGAAATTTCCATAGTGGCTGCACCTATTTACATTCCAATGAACAGTGCACGAGGGTTCCCTTTTTTCCACATTTTTGCCAACACTTGTTATTTCTTGTCTGTTTGATAATAGCCATCCTAACAGGTGTAAGGTGATCTCTCATTGAAGTTTTAATTTATATTTCCCTAATGATTAATGATGCTGAGCAACCTTCATATACCTGTTGGCCATCTGTATATCTTCTTTGGAAAAATCTTTTTTAATTTTTTTTAAAATTTAAATTTTAGTTAATATATAGTGAAGTATTGGTTTCAGGAGTAGAATTCAGTGATTCATCACTTACATTCAACACCCAGTGCTCATCACAAATGCCCTCCTCAACACCCATCACCCATCTAGCCCATCTGCCACTGACCTCCCTCTGTATGTTCAAGTCATCTTTGACAAAGAAGGATAGATTATCCAATGGAAAAAAAGTCTCTTCAACAAATGGTGTTGGGAAAACTGGACAGTGACATGCAGAAGAATGAAACAGGACCACTTTCTTACACTATACACAAAAATAAATTCAAAAGGGATGAAAGGTCTAAATGTGAGACAGGCAACCATCAGAATCCTAGAAGAAAACAGAGGCAACAACCTCTTTGACCTTGGCTAGAGCAACTTCTTTCTAGACATGTTGCTGAAGGCAAGGGAAACAAAAGCAAACATGAACTATTGGGATTTCATCAAGATAAAAAAAAAAAACTTCTGCACAGTGAAGGAAACAATCAACAAAATTGAAAGGTAGCCTACAGAATAGGAAAAGATATTTGTAAACAACATATTGGATAAAGGGTTAGCATCCAAAATGTATAAAGAACTCACAAACTCAACACCCAAAAAATAATACAATTAAGAAATGGGAGGAAGACATGAATAGACTTTTCCAAAGAAGACATCTAAATGGATAGCAGACACATGAAAAGATGCTCAACATCACTCATCATCACCAAAATACAGATCAAAACTATGATGAGATACCTCCTCACACAGGTTGGAAAAGTGTCTTTTTAGATCTTTTGCCCATTTTTAAAATCAGATTGTTTTTCGTTGTTGTGCTGTTTGTTTTTGCTATTGAATTAGTTCTTTATATATTTTGGATATTAGCTCATGATCAGATATACGATTTGCAAATATCTTCTCTCATTCTGTAGGTTACCTTTTCATTCTGTTAATGGTTTCCTTTGTTATACACAAGCTTTTTAGTTAGACACAGTCTCGCTTATTTATTTTTGTTTATGTTGCTTTTGTTTTTGGTGTCAGATTCAAAAAATCTTCACCAAGACCTATGTTAATGAGCTTATTGCCTATGTTTTTGTCTAGAAATTTTAAGGTTTCAGGTTTCAAGTCTTTAATCCTTTTTTTTTTTTTTAAGATTGTATTGGCTTTATCCAATGATTCATGAATTGAGTAGCATTCCATCTAACAGAGAGAAAAGAGTTCTTAGGAACTATACAGAATGAAAAAAAGTTTATAGGCAGAAGGGAGAATTCTGTAATCCATTCTGAACTAATTTTTGTGTATGGTATAAGACAGTGGCCAAGTGTCATTCTTTTGCTTGTGGCTGTTCAGTTTTTCCAACACCATTTATTAAAGAGACTATCCTTCCATTGTATATTCTTGAGTTGTAAATTATATCCGGAGTTGTAAATTAATTGACCCTGTATGTATGGGTTTATTCCTGTACTCTCTATTCTGTTTCATTAATCTATGAATAACCCTCTGGATAAAGGGTTAGTATCCAGTATAAAGAATCTGCTTTATTTCAATACCATACTGTTTTAACCACTATAGCTTTGTAATATAGTGTGAAATCAGGATGTGTGATGTTTTCAACTTTTTCTTTCTTAAGATTCCTATGACTATTTGGATTTTTTTATTGTTGCATAAAAATTTTAGGATTATTCAATTTCTTTGAAAAATTGCATTGGAAATTTGATAGGGATTGCACTGAATCTGTTGATTGCTTTGGATAGTATGAACATTTCAACAATATTGATTCTTTCAATCCATGAGCATGGAATATCTTTCCATGTATTAGGTCTTCTTCAATTTCTTTCATTGATGTCTTGTAGTTTTCAATAGACAGTTCTTTCACCTTCTTGCTTAAATTTATTCTCAAGTATTTTATTCTTTTTGATGCAAATGTAAGTGGAATTGTTTTCTTTATTTCTCCTTCCAATAGTTTATTATTGGTCTACAGAAATGCAACAGATTTTTGTGTATTGATTTGGTATCAACTTTACTGAATTCATTAGTCCTAAGAGTTTTTATATGGAGTCTTTAGGATTTTCTATTGCAATTATTATTATTATTATTATTATTATTATTATTATTATTTTCTGCATCTAGAATTTTTTTTTCCTCACATAATTGCTCTGGCTAGGACTTTAAATACCATGTTGAATAAAAGTGATGAGAGTGGCTATTCTTGTGTTCCTGATCTTAGAGGAAATGCTTTCAGCTTTTCATCATTAAGAAGGATGTTAGCTGTGGGTTTGTCATATATGGCTTTTTAAAAATTTTATGTTGAGGTGACTTCTCTATATACACACTTTGTTGAGAGATTGTATCATAAATGGATGCTGAATTTTGTCAAATGCCTTTTCTGCATGTTGAGATGATCATATGATGTCTATCCTTGATGTTGTTAATATGGTATAACACATTGACTGATTTTAAAAGTTGTATCACTGGAATAAATCTCGCTTGATCATTATGTATAATAATTTTATTATTAAATTTTGTTTGCTAATATTTTGTGGAGGATTTTTATATCTATTCAGCATGGATATTCACCAGTAATTTTCTTTTTTTATGATGTCCTTGTCTGGTTTTGGTACCAAGATAATACTGTCCTCATAAAATGAGTTTGAAAGAATTCCCTCCTATTCTAATTCTATTTTTTTGGAAGAATACAAGTAATATTGATATTAATTATTCTTTGAATGTGTTATAGAATTCACCAGTGAAGTCATCTGGTCCTGGACTTTTTTTCTTACGAGGTCTTTGATTACTGATTCAATCTCCTTATCAGTAATCAGTGTGTTCAGATTTTCTATTTCATTGATTTAGTCTTAGAAGTGTATATGTTTTCAGGAATTTATCTATTGGAGTCATTTTTTTTTGATGAATCTGATTAAAGATTTTCAATTTTATTTATCTTTTCAACAAACCAGCTCTTAGTTTCATTGATTTCTTCTATATTTTTTAGTCTCCATTTGTTTCTACCCTGACTTATTTATTTCTTTCCCCCTACTAATTTTGAACTTTGTTTTTTTTTTTCCTTTTTCTTGTTCCTTTAGGTATAAAGTTAAGTTGTTTTTTTTTGAGATGTTTACTGTCTCTTAAGGTGGGCTTTCATTGCTACAAACTTGCACCTTAGAACTACCTTTTGCTGCATCGCACAAATTTTCGTATGTTCTATTTCTATTTTTATACTTCCATAAAGGTATTTTTTACTTCTCTTATGGTTTCTTCTTTGACCCACTGTTTTTTTAGTAACATGCTGTTTAATCTCCACATATTTGTGAATTTTCCAGTTTTGTTCATGTAATTAATTTCTAATTTCATACAGTTATGGTCAGAAAAGATGCTTGATAGGATTTCAATCCTCTTAAAATTATTAAGATTTGTTTTGTGCCCTTTCCTGTTTTGTGATCTATCCTGAAAAATGCTCCATGTGCACTTGAGAAGAATGTTCTGTTGCTTTTGGGTGTAATGTTCTGCATATATCTTTTAAGTCCATCTGGTCTAGAGTGTCATTTAAGGCTGATGTTTCCTTGTTGATTATCTGTCTGGATAATGTATCTATTGATGTCAGTGGGATATTAAAATCCTCTATTATTGTATTTCTGTTTTTATTTCTCCCTCTAAATCTGTGAATATTTCTTTATATATTTAGGTGTTCCTATGTTGGATGCATGAATATTTACACATATTATAGCCTCCTGTTGGACTGACCCCTTTATCATTATGTAACACCCATCTTTGTCTCTTATTACTGTCTTTGTTTTAAAGTCTATTTTATCTGATGTAAGTATAGCCACTTCAGCTTTCTTTTGGTTTCCACTTGCATGGAATATCTTTTTTCTTCCCTTTACGTTCAGTCTGTATGTGTCCTCACATCTGAAGTTAGTCTTTTGTAGGCAGCATAGAGATAGATCTTTTTAAAAAATCCATTCAGCCACTGTATACCTTTAAATTGGCTAATTTAGTCCCATTTACACTTAAAGCAATTTATGATAGATATGTACTTATTGCCATTTTGTTAATTGTTTACTGGCTGTTTTTGCAGTTCCTCTGTTTCTTTCTTTTTCTCTTGTTCTCTTCCTTTATGCTTTGATGACTTTCTTTAATGGTATATTTATGTTCCTTTTTCCTTATATTTTGTGTGTTTACCATAGGTTTTTGCTTTGTGGTGACATAGGTTATACATAAAAACTTACATCTATAACAGTTTAACTTAAGTTGGAAGCTGGAACAAAAAGAGATGCTAAAATGAAAAGGATTACTTGAAAGTCTGTTTTATAAGCAACCAGACCCCTGGTTCACTGCCAGGAAACCACTTATTTGCAACCCTAGCCAAAGACAGAAGGTTTCTTCCCCATGTAGAGTAAAACAGATTTACCAGGGACACAGGCACAGTTAAAGATGGAGGTTTCATATGAAACTAAGTTAGGCATAATGAATGCTGAGTTTTCCAGGGTTCTTTTTCTTCTGACAGGCAAACCTTCTCCCTCCACACTGAAGGTTAGCAAGGGTTTTCTGTAGGATCTGACTGACCCAAGAGGAAAAACTTAAAGATTCTGACATTCAAATTTTCTCTACTTAAGTATTAGGCTACACCATCCTACATCAAATCTTGCCAACGTCAGTCCTTATTGAAATAATCACTTCTAATTAGCCTTTCCTTGCCTTATTCTTAAACAAGGTTAAGCAGCCAAGAATCACCAGAGATCAGAGGAATGATAGACGGAGCTGAAATCAAAAAGAAAAAAAAATAACTTGGTGGGCTACAGAGAGAGAGGAAAACTTAAAAACAAACAAAAAACACCCAAAAACCTGGTGTGAATATTCCCAAAGACATGAAGAAAACTGGAACCATAAGAGAATGACAGGGACAAATAAAAACAAATATTCCTAAAACAAAAAAGATCTCTTGGAAATGAACAATATGACGGCAAAAATGAAAATAAAAGTCAGTGGGAGGAAGGGAATATAAATTAAGAAAAGTTTCCCGGAAGTGACAGCAAAAAGAAAAAGGAATATAAATAAGAGATAATGATTTGGTGAAAATATAGAAAGAAAAAAAATGTTAATTATATAAACCAGCAGATTTTGCATCATGAGATAAAATCACAAAAGAATGTAGTTTATAAAAGGTCTTTAAAAATATGGAAAAGCAAGTACCAGAACTCTATTAGAGATCTTTCTCTGTTTCTTTCATGTTTATTATTGAGAGAGAGAGCAAGAGAGAGACAGAGCATGAGCAGGGGAGGGGCAGAGAGAGAGGGAGACACAGAATCTGAAGCAGGCTTCAGGCTCAGAGCTGTCAGGACAGAGCCCCATGTGGGGCTCAAACCCATGAACCATGAGATCATGACCTGAGCCGAAGTCGGACACTCAATCCACTGGGCGACCCAGGCACCCCAAGATATCTTTCTAAATTAAATAAACTTTATGCCTGGCAACAACAATGAAAACTATGTTATATAAGGCTTACAGACAAATCATGATCTCAATGCACCTATTTTTGATGAGAACTTAAAAGGACAAAACCAGAAATACAGACAAGGGCAAAACATACCTTCTTTATATAAATCTCCCTCGCTAATCTTTACAAGCTCTAAAAAGGGTGAGGTGGGGTGAATAAACTCTCAACTCCTGTGACTTCTCCTATGACTACTGTGATTCAGCCAAGAGAAATTATTAACCAACAGACTTCATATTTTTTTTTACCTTCATTCCTTATATTGCTTAGATTAATTTGGAATATTTGTGAGGTTCTATGTGTTATTAGGTGCTAAGAGTATTTTGACAAGATTGAGCATATTCTAGCAAAATAAAATGGAGAACTGAGACAACCAGGAAGAAATTCTAGACCTAATATTTCACTTTCCCTAAAATATGCAGGAACTGAGACTCAAATGTTCTCAAAATTCTCTGCTTTATTTTACTTCTAGTTTTTATCAATGTCTAAACCTTGCAGAGGAGTGCAGAGAGCAGGCAATTTTCAAGTAAATCTGATTATATATATTCACAGTCATGCCTTGGTGCTCAGTAGAATCACCTAGCATGCTCTGTGCCACACCAATTGAATATTAATCTTAGGGTGTGGCATCAGTGCTGTTTAAAATCTACTCAAATGATACTAATGTGCATTAAGAATTGACAACCATCATTGATAATCAAATCTATAATTCAGGCTAAGAAAACACTTTGAAGCCTGTGCTTTGGATTGTCTATTTATATTTCTTCAAAAGCCAGTTATTGCTAGGTATCTACATTTTTTTTTGAAACCATAGATATAACGCCCAAATAGGTGATCATACTTTGTTAGTTTAAGTGGTTTCACATTTGGCAGTTGTCTCTCTTCACTAGTTTCCCAGCGCTTAGCTACAATAAGGTGGGGGTTTGGGTGGGAAGTGGGAACTAATGTTTTTCTTGGAGTCACTGGTTGTCTTCAAGCAAAAGATTAATATATGTAAGTTTTCTGTTGTGTTGTATGAATAATGATCTTCATCTAGTTATGCATCTTTACAGGGAAGACTTTGAAAGTCATTGTCAGGGCAGACCAAATTTGGGTCTAACATTAATAAGCCCTGGAAACAAACATGGGCTATTTTCCTCCTTGTAGGGTTAGAAACCTATAGTGATGTGTGAGCAAATGATCACTTCAACCTAATGATTGTCTTTCTAATTGGTTCCGGGGAATTTATACATATATTTTTTTCTTTGAGTAATTACTCTGTATTTTTCCCCCAGGTTCAGTGGCATTTTCTCTAAAGAGATAATAATAGAGCTATCCTAATAGTGGAAAATAACCTCAGGCAGTCTATTTGAAATGCTAAGAATGGAAGAAAGGAAGGAAGGAAGGAAGGAGAAGCAAAGAGAAGAAAAAAAAAGAAAAAAAAAGAAAAGAGGTTATGATGACATGCCAATTACAAAGAAAAAAGGAGGAGTCGGTTGTGAGGGTATGTATGGGCCAACTCCAGGTAAGGGTCTTTCACATGTGTCTCACGACCTTTCAGGATACGTTTGTTAAAGTCTGCAGATTCCTAGGCTCCACAGTATCTCAAAATCATAATGGAAGGAGGGATGCTTAGGAATTTGCATTTTAAACACGCTGCCCAGGTGAATTTAATGCATTATAAACTGTTTGGAAATTATTAGCCAACAATAGACTGGGTACTAATGCCAAGGAAGCTATTAAGCTTCATCTTCCAAAGCAACAAAGGGCAATAATATTTTAAGATAATATAAATCCAGGGACATAGTGCTTCTGGGATTAATCTCAGAAAATGGGCAGTTCTCTTTGATGCAAAGCCAATAAAGTGACAGAAGAAGACAGACCAGTAATCATGACAGCCTCTACTGAGCACTTACTGTGTGCCAAACCCTGTTCTTAGTGATTTACATGATCTAGCCGCTTTCAGTTCTCATAAACGGTAGTTAGTAGTATTTCCCCAATTGCAGAGAGGAGCATGCTGAAGCTTCAGGGTAACTGAATTATGCTAATTAACATTGCTAGTAAGGGACTGAGAGGACTCACACCCTCAGCTGCTCAAACTATTAAACCTCAAACTATTCCATGCAAATAGACATAGAAGCACTATAGACCTGACTTCTCTAAATTTAGCTGTCAGGTTAATTATGTAAACTCTCTGGTGGCCTCCCTGCCTGAGACTTCCGGTATTTGTCTGTGAAATGAGAGTGGGAAAAATTATGCAGTGAGAATCCAGTAGATGTGAAATCTTTGTGAAAAGTATAATGTACCATATAAATGCCTGTTACTGTTATACTTCTGTAATCATGGCTCATGTGAGCCGGATCTAGACCTTCCCACATGATGTTAGGAAATAAAAATGAGGTAATTGTGTTACTATTCAATCACACAGAATCACAGGCTGGCTCTAATATCAGGAGGATGAGGTGAAGGGATAAGTACAGTTTTTAAAAAGGTTCCCCCTTTTGTGCCTCAAAATCTGATGACCCCTCTTGATGCTGGCTGTTGGACACACTGACTCATGCTGTCACACAATACATTTCCAGGTACTTGACAATATTGAGTCAACATAGTATCTTATTTTTTGTAATGTGCCATTTTTAGAGAATGTGTTTAGAAGGAGCAACTCTCTAGGTCCTTCCATTACCTTTAACTCAGTCACTGTTTATCTTCCACCATGAAATCAAATGCCAAATGTTCCAAGAGGAAGGATCTGTTACCCAAAGTTGGCACTGTAAGCTGTGGGTAAATTACTTCACTCTTTTGCATTTCAGTGAACTGGAGCTAATCAAATCTGTCCTGCTTCTCTCGACAGGCTTATGAGAAAAATCAACTGAGAATATGCAAGACTATGATAGAAAAAACTAAAAGAGGAAGGGGAGCATATTGGAAACTAGTGAGCAGGTAAAGAGGAGAGAGATGTGAGAAGTGACTGCCAGAGCTAGGCAGTTTTAAGCTGAAATCACCTCCCTATCCAGTGTGCTTCCACAACCCCACATCCTCCTCCCCATTTGAAAAAACTTTTATTACAAATAGGTGTTTTCAGGGTGCTATTTTTCTCAGTAAAAATAACTTATTTATTTGCACAAGAAAATATTATAGGAATGTTATATATAATAACTGCATCAAAAAAGTTACTATTACAGCCCTATTTTATAAATGAGGAAACTAAAGCAACGAAAGGTCAAAAACATGTACAAACATCCACAGCTATTAAGTGGCAGAACTGGGATTCAAACCCAGTAAATCTGGCTCCAGAATCTGTTCTTAATTCTGTGCTTTTTTTTTTTTTTTTTTGAAATAGTGTTCATCTAGAGTTGGGGCCCAGTTTGTCAAATGATGTCAATTTTCTAGTCAACTTTCAACTAATCTTGCAAATAAAATTAAAGCCACTGCTTCTGCTATGCCCCACAACAGAGCACAGGAAAAAGATAAAGTGGATCACCATTACTGTACCCTACAAAGCATTTCTCATGCCTATCCACCGCCCCCCCCCCCCCTTCACCAGCTTTCCCAATGCCTAACCACCACATTTCCTCATGCACAGGTATGGAGCCCACCCTAAATCTCTCAGGAGTCTGAACTGGAGAGTCAGAAGAACATAAATAGCTTTAAATTGACCTCTTTGCCTTGTTAGCATCCCTCACACCATACCCCCCCAACCCCAACACACGCACACAAGATACACCTTTCCTAAGTTCATGGGCTAGGAACCAACTCTTGCCACCTGTTAGTTTCTCCCTGAGAACTAACAACCCAGACCTGGTTAATTCATGTTTGCTTAAGATATTGAACCCACTGGTCTTTGTCTCTTTCTTGCTATGTCTAAAGAGCTATGTATACAGCAGGGCCAAGACCGAACAGTATAGGAAAGAGTCTGCAGGTGGTTCTGGGGAAAGGGATGCAAACACAAATGTTCAGAGTAAATAGAAAGATACAATAACTGAATGGAGTAAGTCAGGTTTAAGAGAATATTGTCTTCAAACACTTGGTTCCCTCCACTGTGTTTTGTTTTCCCACTTTCGATAGAATTAAGGATACCTGAACTCAACCATAAGAAGAAAAAGTGGAAGGTAAACATATCTGCAGAAATTGACACTTTAAGAATGGTGGGGATTCCTCTTCCAAAGGAATTCAAACTCATATTTTCCATATTTTTATGAGACATCTCCTGAGTTTATCAGAAACTAACTTAGAATTCTTTAACCAATTCTGCATTCAGGGATTAGTTTTCTCTTTCTGGTAGGTGGTACACAAAGAGGCCCAGAGGGGGAGAGCAGATATGATCAGCTGGGAACTTAGTTGTCTGTGCTGGGGTGGGAAGCAACTGAACTCCCCCCACCAGCTGTGGGATTGCTCATCTTTAGGCTTTCTTTCTAGCAAGGCCACTGAGGAATAAAAACAATGGACTGAACCCGACTTTACTTCTCCTCTCCCTCCAGTGAATGTTAGAATTAATCTGCTTATTGTTTAAACAAATTTCAGTCCTTGAAGGATTGAACTGATGCTGTTGTAAATAGGCAGAAAAAGCAGCCCTCAAACAATTGTCTCTAATTGTGGTTAAAGGAGTGGGCCAATCTTGATCCCAAATATGACAGGCAAGAAATACAATCAGCAAGACTGAAAAGCAATCTCCTGACATGTAGAATAATAAGTAGTTAGGGTCATAAACCCAAATATCTATGGAAGTTAAATTACATTCATTTTATCTAAAAAATATAAATTTGGAAATTCATATACTGTGGTTCTCATCATGACTTCACCAACTATTTTTGCACTGAAATATTCTTTCTCAAATAGTAATTTGATAGTGGAAAATAACCTGGCCAATGCCATCTTGATCAAATAATCAGAGATAGCATCACTATGGGGCACCTGGGTGGCTCAGTTGCTTAAGTATCCAACTCTTAATTTTGGCTCAGGTCATGATCTCATGGTTCCTGAGATTGAGTCCTGTGTTGGGCTCTGCACTGGCATCAGGGAGCCTGCTTGGGATTCTCTCTCTCCCTCTCTTTGCCCCTCACTCACACTGTCTCTCCCTTTCTCTCTCGCTCAAAATAAATAAGCTTTAAAAAAATAAAAAGAGGTAGCATCACTAGTAATTAGCCATATGGATATCTATACCTTCTGATAAAGGGCAGGGAGAATGAGCATAACATCACTTATTGCTAAAAAATGCATAACTCCAATCTAATAATGAGAAAACTTGAAGAAAGATAAAGATTAGTTAATAGTATTCTATCAATATTAATGTCCTTGTTTAGCTAAGTGTACTAAAGGTAAGATGGAAACCTTTGAGGAAGCTTAATAAAAGATATATAAGATCTATGTGTACTATTTTTGCAACTTTCTATAAACCTAAAATTGTGTCAAATTAAAAGTGAGAAAAATTTTTTTCATAACCCTGTCTACTTTAAATAAATTTAAAGAATTTAAGTCTATTATGTTATATTTATATTATTTTATCTAAATTAATTCAAATTGAGATTTACTTTAAAATTTTTGAATGATGCTTAAATGCATGAACTATAGAAGGGATAATATTCAGGATGGAAAAATAAGGATTTACATTGCCTGTTCTTTACTTGCATAGTGATTGTCGTTCATGTTTCTAAACACTTTTATTCTATTATTATAGGGACCTCCACCCTGCCCCTTCTTTGGGGAATTATTCCGTGAAATAATGATGTGTCTTCAAGTTCAGTGCAACTAATGCCATCCTCCCAACTTTCAAAAGTGAGCTTGGCCACATGACCTATATATGGCCAATCACAATATTAAAACTTCTTGGCTAAAGTGATTGGTCCAAAGTGAACATATTGACCACGCCTAGAACCTAGAGTTCTTCTCTGGGATTTACATATTGAGCATGGAAAAGAGATCCTCCTCTTCTCTTTGAATTATGAACTGGATAGCTCCTGATCCCAGAAGTGACAATAGTTACATATTCACCCAGTAGAAGAGCCTTAGAAATGAAAGCTGCAAAGATACAACAACTGAGAAGTGAGGAGGGAGAGAGAGGGAGAGGGAGAGCATGAGAGAGAAACAGAGAGAGAATGGAAAAGTGAAAGATAAGGAGACACTCACTAATGCTATTTAAGTCTCTGGGTTCAGTGTCCTTGGCCAGCTGTTTTTTCATGCTTCAATTACATAAGCCAATACATTTCTTTTTTCTGCTTAAGCTAGATTCAAGTATGATACACCTCTTGGTCTTTTGAAACCAAAGTAATTTTGATTTATACAAGATGACTTTTGTTTTGATAGATGAAAATATTATATGTATCAGATGATACTGTTTATACCATTACCACTTGGGGCTGATTCAAGAGGAGGAGACAGGTAATATGGGTAAATTTCCATTCAAGAATGAATTCATTCTAAAAAGGAGGCACCTGAACCCAGTGCCAGAGATCACTGAGGAATATTAGAAAGCAGAACAAGGATCAGTACTCAAAGACTGGATATGATAAAAAAAAATTCTCTTTCAAGAATAAAAAGAAGGCAAATTACATGAACTAGATCAGTGGATTACCATTAATTTCATAATAAATTATTAAAATTTTGGTTTCTATTACTCACAATATAAATATTGATCACTGGCACCCAGCATTACATAGAGTCAGTCATACTAATGCCAATGAGAGTTATTCCTACAGTCACTAAATATCTGGACTTCAGCATGTCATGTGGCAAGGTCTTTCTGCTATCCTTTTGAACAGTCATCAGTAAGATAAATTATTAACTTTTTCTTTTAAAAAAAAATTTAATGTTTATTTATTTTTGAGAGACAGAATGTGAGCAGGGGAGGGTAAGAGAGAGAGAGGGAGACACATAATCTGAAACAAGCTCCAGGCTCCGAGCTGTCAGCACAGAGCCCGATGAGGGGCTCGAACCCACAAACCGTGAGATCATGACCTGAGCCAAAGTTGGACACTTAACCAATTGAGCCACCTAGCTGCCCCAATTAGTAACTGTTTCTAATGTATAATAATTATTAAGTCAATTAACTTGTAGGGAAGTTTCTGGTGGCTCTATCTTCTGTCCTGTCTTTGCAAATCTTTTTATTAATAGCCTGAATGAAGATACCAGTAGAAAACTGACTACATTTACGTATAGCATAAAGCTAGGAGAGAATAACTGGATAGTAAAGTCAAGATTCACAATATCTTGAGAGGCTGAAATTAGTTTTATACTTAGACCCCTGCCTCCAAACACACAGATAACAAAAACATAAAAACTGTACCAGTCTGGGGGAAAATGTGACTTAGTAGCACATGTGACAACAAATAAAGATTCTAGTGGACTATAAGTTCAATAAGAAAAAAATAAAGCTAACCCAATTTTAGGCTATTGTGGCAGAAGAATAGCTTCCAAAAAGAGGTGAAATTCTTGCCCTAATCAGCACAGGTTTAGCCAAAAATACTACATTTCATTTTACATGCCATGTTTTTAAAAAGTATATGTAAAAAGATTCAGATAAGACCAACCAGGGTGCAAAATCATTAAAAAAAAAAAAAGACTGGGGATGTTTAACTGAGAGTAGAAAAATATTAGGCAAGACATAATAATCTGTCTTCAAAGTTTGAAGAGCTGTCACATATGAAAGAGATTGAGACTTATCAGTGTGGTGCTATAGGGCAAAATTAGCATGCTTGACTGGAAGTAGGTAATGCGAGAAGATTTATGTCATTATAAGGAAGGACTCTGTAACCATTTGAGCCAATCCAAACTAAAGAAAGGACTGTTTTGGGAGACCATGAATTACCTAACTCTTGACAGGAATATTCCCAAGGAATATCATGTATTTGGGGTGGGATCAATGCTTTTCAAACTTGAATTGCATGTGAGTCACCAGGGACTTATTAAAAATTCAGATTCTCATTCAATAGTTCTGGGATGGAGGTTGAGAAACTGAATTTCTCACAAGCTCCAAAGCAATGCCTATCATGCTAATATATGGACCACACTCTGAGAACCAAGGAACTAGATAACTTTTAAGATCACTTTTCACTACTACCATTCTCATAGAAAATGCACTTCTGGAACCTAGAAAGCAGTTCTATCTTGGGCTTTCCATATGAAAGTTTCAGTGGTTGAGAGTATAAAGGAAGCAAAAGCTTGTTTGGAAATGGAACCAGGGATATTCCAAAACTCACTCAGTAATTGCATATTTTAAAAGAACCTACTCTAAAGAAAGAAAAATTGTTAATAAACACTTATATATGACTGTGTTCAATTATCTACTTTTACTATAAATGACCCATCATTTTTAAGAATTGGAATCAATAGCATTTATTTCTTCAATGTTAATAATTCAATTCTGTATTAAAGTCAAGACTTTAAGTGTTTGTCTAGTTTCTTCAACAAAAGTCCTTCATAATTATTCATCCATCTCATAGCCTTCCAGTGTACAGTCTTTGCTCCATTATTTTCTTGCCTCCATTTCTATAGATCAGAACTTTCCAAATGGTGTCATTACAGATGTCCCTCAGGATATTTGGTCTTCTCAACTTTTGGGAAGGCCAGGGAAAAGAGCTCTATCCTGGGCTTCTGAGAACAAGACCCAACTGGATTGGCATTTAGGCAATCATAATTAGCACTCATTGGTCTAGTCTCAAGGCTGTGAGCTCAACCTAGCTATGAGTCTATCACCTTAATATCTATGTTAGCAACTTGCTGCAAGCATGTCCCTTTTCATCATGAAAAAGGGATCTGTGGATTTGCTGAAGGAGTGATTAACTAGCATAGCATACCTACCAAAATTTGGCCACAGGAGGACAGATAATGAGAAAGAAAGTTAAGAGTTCTTGTTAGGTGTATCTTTAGGCGTCTTCCCATACATTAAATACTTTTATCAATTTGTGGTAATGTAGGTGCATAGTAACATCTCTAAGGGACATATATTTTCTAATTTAGAACTTCAATATTAATTTTTCAATACTTGACATATAAATTAAGGTAAAATTTCAATCTATAGCACCCTCATGAAATTCCAAGGGTAAATTTGGAAAAGAAAAAAAAAGAGTTGCTATATTTAAAATAAAGTGTTGAAAAAAATAAATAAAATGTTGAAAAAATTTTAATAGCTATAAAAGTTGCTTCAAAATTTTTATTCTCTACTTGTGCAAGTAAAATTTTTTATAGACAGCAGCTATATATAAACTTGAAAAGATCACTGTTAAAATGTTTTGATTAGAAATGATATATAAGTTTTCAAGCACAAAAACTGAAACAAAAAGTAATATCAATGGAAGTATTTTTATATTTCTAAATTTAAACTTATCTACATTCAATTTTAATATCCTTCCTCAAATATTCTAATTTATTTTCTCATCAAAATTGCATCATATAAAGACAATGTAATGAATCTCTTTACTGTGTCCCATACATATGCTCCCAAATTTCTTTAGTGTACCCCAGTACTCCATATAAATGTTGCTATTTTCTATGTCGGGAAACACTGCAATAGGTAGACTTACTTCCACAATATGTTCTGTTACCAAATATTTTCTACTTTAATTGCAAACAAATTAGTTGCATACTTATCTTAATATACAGTTACTGTTACTCAAAGGAAACAAGTAAGTTTGCATAACAACGGAAAAATGTTAAACCTAAGTTATTTCCTTACTCCTTCTATGCCCCTTGAAAATACTGGGATATTGTTTTGAAGAGCTAGCAATGTTCTTTTTCTTGACCTGAATGGTTACACAGTGTTCACTTTTGATAAATCATAGAGCACATTGTTTTGTGCACTTTAGTGTACATATTTTATTTCACAGTAAAAAAAAACACATTAAAAATTTGTTCTCTAAGACTGAAGAGATATGGTGACTATGGTTCTGAGTATATTTTTACTTCCTGCTTATACTAGCCTTGCTTTTATTACTGTCCAAGAAAAGTTAATAAATGATTAACCATATCAACAGGCAGTTGGGAGCAGTCATGAAAGGCATGACACTCACTGGATAATTCATAATAGACACACAGTTTTCTTTAGTTTCTGAATTATCCTGTTTTCTACATAAATTAATAAGATGAATCAAATGCTATTAAAACCAACTTAAGGGAAATAATTTGGTCTTTTAATTCATGGTATAAAATACAACATTGATAGGCCTGGAGGTTATTAACATGATGCACATAGCCGGATTGGGTTAGCACTTGATATGACAAAGATGAATTCTGCATCTATTTGCATGTTTAGCTTTGGCAAACATTCATTTCTTCTGCATCCCACAAATTGTGGCAAATAAGGTCCATGAGATAAAGTGACACAATTTCAAAATAAATTACTGATTATATATATATATATATATATATATATATATATATATATATATACACACACACACACATAGAGAGAGAGAGAGAGAGAGTTTGGATGGGGATATTCTGTTTTTGCTGTGAGAATTTAATTTACCGTATTAAGTATATCATCAAATGTTTACTTCAGATCTGTACAGTGCTCCATTTAAGACAAATGCCTCATTAATTAGACACTCACTGCCAACACTCTGATTTACTAGATCAATAATAAGAAAGGGGCAAATATGTTCCTGTTCTAACCATACCTACCTTTATTGAATATGTGCCAGGGGTTTCTTTTGCCTTACTAGCACACAGTTAGCATCTGTCTGCTGTGAAAATGAAACACCCTAGAGAGCTTGAGGCCACTCAGGCTGAGATATGAAGGGGGAAAAAAAAGAAAGCTTACCCAGCCATCAACACTCACACATGTGAATTTACAGAACAGGTAGAAGAGCTATTAATCTGAGCCCATTCCACAACATCTTGTGTGAGGGTTACACATTATTATTGTACACTTAACTGGATCACATGGCTTATTAACCTTGGCATTTGGCATTTTTGTTGAGAAGCTTTATGTTTAAAGAAATTATCAACTTAGTCTACATTTTTGCAAACATGAGCAAATGAAGAATTAGCACTACGCAGTCTCATCCTCCACCAAGTCTCATTTGCTTTCTGTATAGAGTATCTCTCACTTCCTTTTTCCTCAATCTCCTATGCCTTCTTTCCAATCTTATCCCTTTTCTTCTCCATAATAAGCTGCGCCCCCCGGTGGTTGGGAGCTAAAAAAAAAAAAAAAAAAAAAAAAAAAAAAAAAAAAAAACCACGAAAGAAAGAACGGAAAAGAAAAAAAATAGAAGAAAAGAGAAGAAAAACCTTTCTCAGACAAGACTTTTAATCCTCCACAATTTTACTTTTGGGTTGAGTTCAACAAGCTTCCCGGAGCTCGACACAAGTAGTCACGATCATGAACCTAACCACGCTTCCCCCCTGCAGTCAATTTCCTATTGTTCTATTTAGAAGAGGGGAAAGATACAGATGAAATGAGAAATAGCTTGATCCTGGCTAGTTGCAAAACGACAGCAGTTTTTGAAGCTCTGAAGGAAGGGTAGCACTGACCACAGACGCGTGTGGCGCTGTCCATTCCTTGGTGCTGAATACTACACACCGGGTCATTTCCAGCCAGCTCAAGCCCTCAATATCAAAATAGGCTCAGCTACGGTAGACTGAATTCATTTCCGGGGGATAGGAGGTGGGGTGGGGTGCGAGGGGGTCATTTAGACTTTTGCTTTTTCTCTTTCCAGGAAAAAAACATTCTTCCACAAAGTGACACTGTGCATTTTATGGAAAAATAATGGCACAGCTTCAGTTCAACACCAAAGTGAAGACCTCTACTGAAGGAAGAAAAAAGGAAAGTTCAGAGTTAATAAACCTGCTTTTTCTCTTCCTGAGTTAACACAACAGGTTTTGGGTTCCTAGACCCCCTTGTTGATGGATAAATGAAATAATTTTCTGTTAAAAAATCATGTCACTAATCATTTTCAGATAAGCACAGTAAAAAAGGGGTGATGCTAGGCTTTGCAATATCTGGAATAGAATTCTAGAATTCTAGATATTGTTTTACTGAGTTGAGAAACAGAGGAGAGGAGGAAGTAAACTTGCTTTTTAAGGTGGTTTCAATGGTTAAAAAAATATTTTTAAAAGTATCGCTTTAACAATGTCTTCCAGACATGCTCATTTTCTTAGGCAATTTAAATCAGAATCTGGGCAATAGGAGCTTTTCTTCTTTCTGCTCTACCAGCCTCTGTCCAATTTCGGATTTAAGACTGCTGTTCTTCCTACCAAGTGCTGATGTCCAGAGGGCTATTATAAGAATCCACCCCTTGCCCTCCTCCCAACCCATGAGATAATTAAGTAAATATCAAGAAAACGGACAGAAGGGAGGGAAAGTGTGCTTAACTCCCAGCCTTTGGTTCTTAGTAGTTACATTTAAATGGGGGCACTTCTCTTTGAGAAGTGAAGGTGTTTCTCATAGCTACAGAATTTACAGTCAGTCAGGGAGCCGACTTAACTGATCCCAGCAAACGGTTCCTTCCTTTTCTTAATCCTTCGCTGCTTATTTTAGCCGCTTCTCCACCCCGCCGGGAATACCATCCAGATCTTAGTCCAGGTAGATCTGACGTCAAGAGATGGCTTTCGTCGATTTGACGTGTAAACACTCATTTCCATTCCGGCTAGGAAGGGCTGGGGCTCCACTCAGCTGGGAGACCAAAGAGCGCTTGCCACCGCCCAGCCTCTACTCGCGCGCCTCCTATCTCCTAGCAGAGCAACCCCGAGCGAGAAGTGGTCTAGAGTCCGAGGGTGAAAAGGGCGAGTCTTTCTGGCTTTTCTTCTTTCTTGCTTCTTGTCTTGCTTCTTTTCCTCGTCTCCTTCGACTTGTGTGAGAGCGAGTGTGTGAGCCATGGAGCGAAGAGCCTGGACTCTGCAGTGTACTGCTTTCGCTCTCTTTTGCGCTTGGTATGCATTGAACAGTGTAAAAGCTAAGAGGCAGTTTGTGAATGAATGGGCAGCGGAGATCCCCGGGGGACCGGAGGCAGCTTCAGCCATAGCCGAGGAGCTGGGCTATGACCTTTTGGGTCAGGTAAGAGTTTGCACTTTCCAGAAACTTTCTGGGGCCCAAGGGGACTGGCGGGACTGAAGCGCGATCTCCCAAGTGGGAGCCCCAAGTCGCACTCTCCTGAACCCATTGGCAAAGAGCCGGAGCTTCTGCAGCTCTCGCCCCTGGCGCGCTTGGAGAAAGAAGGCTTGCATTATTTATTGTTTGGGCTGGAAGCAGCCAGGCAGAACGAAGCCGCTGCAGCTGGGTAGAGCCTATTCTTGCTGCCGTCCGCTTTGGCATTTAAATCCATTCCCGCGTGGTTTGGGAGACAAATCCCTCCACACTTGTTCACCGAACTTGAGATGCACGCGGGCTCTTACCGACCAAGCGCCCCCGGGAGAGGCTTACTGCTCTGCCCCCTGGGACTCAGCTGGTCTGTGCGTCAGGATCCGGCTGTTTCCTTTTTTTCAATATGGCAGCATCAGATCCAAGTCCTGATGCATGGGGTCAAGCAAGCTTGGTGATATCCGCCGGCAGCCTTTCAGGCACGCTCAGGGAGTTGGGAGAGCGCCTGCGGCAGAGACTCGAGACCTAGAGGCTGGGGGCCTGCGGAATAGCCTGGGGAGCCGGTGGGAGAAGAGGTAGGTGAAAGACAGGGGACCAACTCTCCGCGCCTCTACTGGGAGGTCCGAGTCTTCACTGGGAACTTGTAAAGTCCGAGCTTCACAACTTTGCTGGGTCAGTCTCCCTGAAGGGTCAAGCTGCCAAAATGACTGTGGGGAAAGGTTATCTTTTTTTCTTGTTCCTCAGCCAAATGCCTAATAGCTTCCCTGAGGATTTCAGCCTGTGATAAAAACTTGCCTGTCCAAGTGAAAGCTGGTTTAATAGATAGCTGGGGGGAAGGGTAGGGCGTAAAGCATTAAGAGAGTGACAGTTTAGGTGTGGGATTTCCGGGGAATCCCAGGGAGCATGATTTCTAATCTAAGCTTTCATTTTCTTTGGCTTAGAATCAAGCCCTCTCCCCTTGCCTTGGAAGTGTGCTTTCAAAACGGGGGAGGAGGGAGTTGTAAAACATTTTGGCGCGGTTTTTTTTTTTTTTTTTTTTTTTTTTCTGGAGGTGGTTTTAGAGAGGCCGCTGAAGTCACGGATGAGTAATCGTAATCGGTGTAGGCGTTAGCGAATCCATAGATCAAATCTCCTGGGGAATACGACTGTCCTTGCCAGAGGCTTCATTCTCCAATTTTATGAGCTAAATTGTCTTTAAAATGCCCAGCAGAAAAGTCAATACGCAGATTGACTTCTCCATGTCCTAGTAGCAGACTAAGACTTTTTGCTTTTGCCCAGACTCTGTTCTAGGCTAGGCTCCATGTTAGGGGCTGAGGAATAATAGGAAAAGAAACTTTCAAAGAATCAAGAATCTAGAGGAGACCGTTTAGGAACAAATAATTGGAACTGCATGTAACTGATGGAGAAGTTACACCTGGATTCTTAACATTTGTTGATGGAGGGATTGAAGATGGAAAGGAATTGGGGAGGAGTGAAAAAATGACTGCCCAGTGGAGGAAACATTTCTGAACAGAGTTTAGGAAGACTCAAAAGTTGCCAGGAGAACATGTTGAGATCGGAGAGGCACTCAAGGCATAGAAACCAGATTGTGGCAAACCAAGAAGATACAAATAAAGCAGCTTAGAAGAAACTGCAGGGAATTGTTGGCATCTAAAACAGAGTGCAAGCAGTAGCTGGAATTGTACTGGTAGCTACTGTGGACATTATGGAAATCTTGTGCATCCTGTGGTGGGTAGCTGGGGACTTAATCCTATCTACTCTGGGCAGTTAAAGAGCACTGGTAACTGTGTGGAAAGAGATTGAGTAAGAGTAAAAAAACAAAATCCCTTTTTTCTTTACTCACTGTTAGCTCCACACATACATCCTAACCCGGACCGTTCATTATGGGAATTGCTTTCAAAATTATAAATCCCAAAACCAAACAACAACAAATCAGCATTCTTGGTAGGATCTCCAAAGAAAGGATGGAATAGTCACAAGAAGCTTTAAGAAATAGAGGGGGGAAGAAATCTACATTTACATATGATTTGCATATGCTATATTTTCTCTAGCCACTTCCAGATAAAATGGTATTACTAATAAACATTTTAAAAAAATAATTCTTTGTGAAAGACAGTGCTTTCTTGATTCTGTTTATTTCTCCCTTTGTTTACAGTAATTTAGCATCACTATCCTAAGCTCCTGAAGGCCTCAGGGTAAAGCTAGAATTAAAGAGGTGACCAGAAGCAAAACCAGTTGATAGCAGAAAAAGAGCTAAGCATTGGTGACCTTTTTTTATGGCTACTCTTCCCTCTTCCCAACTCCATATATGGAAAGCCTTGAACTAGTGTAAAGTCAAATAGTCTCCAATAGTAGCTTATAACAATTATGGCTATAGATTCAATAGCTATATTTTACAACAACAACAAATCATTTTAGCTGGATGTAACACTGACCATATATAGTACTCAAAGGGTTTACCAGATTTCCACAAATTATTCTTCTCTGACAGGATAAATTTGATAAAATGGGTATTTTTTTTTTAAAGAAATGTCTATCTACACAATATTGTCTCACACCAAAATAAGTGTAGTTCCTCTGAAATCTGTGAAAAAGAAGTATCACCAGTGCCCAAATATACCATGAGCTCAAGCGATAATATTGTGAGCTCCTCTCACTCAACACAATGACAAGAGAGGGAAGGCTTCTATCAGTGTTTTCCTCATAAAGAAAAAAAAAAAGTTAACTTCAAGCACAATGAATGAGCTTAATAAAAATTGCCTGTCTCTAAGTTACTTGGGTTACAAGCTAACCCATATGTACTTATTTTGGAAAGTGAATTTTTATTTTATTTTTCTTTCACAGATTGGATCACTTGAAAATCACTACTTATTCAAACATAAAAACCATCCCCGAAGGTCTCGAAGGAGTGCTTTTCATATTACTAAGAGATTATCTGATGATGATCGTGTAAGTGTTGTGCATTTGTCTTCAAACTGGTAACCTGACTTACCTGTTTTATGATTTCCGACAAGAGCAAAAAGCACTTTGCAAATATGAATATTTTTTATTGTGATCACAAATATTTATCTGTAGTGCTTCTTGTTGTTTCCATAGGGTTATGATTGCACATTATTAAAACTGGATTGGATAGACTGAGTTAAATAAAATTTATGTACTATATATATTTGATATATTAATATATTAAATCGTATTTAATTTTAATTTATTTTAATTTATTTAATTTAATTAATATATATGTTTAAAACACTAACTCACAAATCTAGTCTAAGAGTATGAAAATGAATGGTGAAAATTAGATGGCAGCTCTAATAAAAATGTTTGCCAATACAATCAATTAACAACCTGTTATTATATGCCTATTATGTACCAAGCACTTTGATATCCAATGTGGGGATGCCAAAGAAATGTAATGCATGATCGTTGATTTTAATAACATTTCAGAATAACTGAAAACACATTCTGCCATGTCTTTGATTTCATTATATGGAGAACTAGTGTTTATGAGGGCACTTTAAATCCATGCCTTCATGAGCCAAATGTTTCCACAAGTATTGTATTGTTTCACTGAAAGCATTTGATTTCTTTTTATCCTGGTTTGTATATATATTCAATGATTAGGCAAGAGCAGGAAATGTCTAGAATGAGTCTAGGTAAATAGTGTGAGGATGATTTGAATGTATACCTAATGTACCTAATGATTTTTGAAGTCTGTTTTCAAGGTCAGCAAACATATCAATAGAAATGTTGACTATATCAGGAGCATCAAAATTTGCATACAGTGTTGCATTTTCTCAAGAATGTGCCATACTGGTAGAAATGTAACCTGGATGGCCTGTTTTCTGTTATTATGATATCTGTTGTCTAGGACACTCTAGAGAATTACGGAAGCTTTGTGAGAGATAGAATACATCCTTTCAACTTGCTAGAAAGAAAATATAAGTACAGAAAGGTGATAGAACTGTTGAAAGTACATGGAATTTATAAACCCTGTGAAATAATTTGCTATTTTATTTGTTTTGAAACTGATAGAATTTTAAAAGGAAGAATAAAAAGACAAATTATGAGGGTAAGGAATGACTGGGTCTGGGTTACCAGCAACCACACCTGGGCAAAGAATGCTGTATGAGTACATTGTATAGCGACCCACAGCTCCTATGCACCTAAGGCTAGCCTTTACTAAGGTTAATGGCTAGATGTGTGAGACCAATTCAAAGGCTCAACATTACTTGAAAAGGTTCTTGTCCAGTGAAGTCTTCCTTTTGCCATCCCAGAGCAGGTGACTCATTGTATGGGCTCTGTAAAGTAGGACAACTTCCAAGACTCTGGCTAAGCTTAGTCCTTGAGCATAGCAAGAAAGAGATTTCCCTGTCTGCCTAAATGCATGCCTGACATCAATGCACAAGAAGTCAAACTAACTCCCTTCTCATATTCACAGAAGAAAATTGGACAGAGTGGAGCATACCTGTTATTATTACTGCAAGTGTCTCACTAAAGTGAACAGATAGCCCAGTTCTATTCTTTAGATATTGTTTAATAGTTGTTTTGGAGGGGAATATCTCAGGAATAATGAAGAAAAGCTAAGAATTTAGTCTGCAATATAACTTCATAAAAAAGGGAGTGTATATAATATTATGAAAAATTATCCACAGAATAAATTTATTTTAGGAAAAATCCTAGAACCCATAGAAGCCAGTAGTGGAAAGTTGGACTAGATGATCTTTAATGCTCTTCCCATATCAAAAAGATTATTTATAATTAAGTACATGATACCTATTATGTACATAATAGAAAGACACCACCAATTTCTTCTATTCCATTTGTGCTGTTCTTATAGAGACTAATATGGGATTTGGAGTTAATGACATTAATCATAACACTGTTTCCAACAATTGGATGTTTATCTGATCAGATGGCAGAGTACCTCTTCTTATATTCCATTTTTTAAAAATTGCTTTTGATTTTCATTTTATTGCCTTCTTTTTGATGGAGGATAATATTCTTTCAAATTAGCCCTCTGTAATGCAGCAATAGGCTATCGTTACAAGTCTTTTAATGAAATCTCCAACTGTAAGTGACTCTCTTCATCAAAGACTAGTACTTGTTCCCTAGCAGCCAGCTTCCAAAGACCAACTCAGATGACAGGCAGTATATTCCAAGCATTGAAGTATTTTAAACCAAAACAATTAAGCTTGAACATACAGACTCTTTAAAAATAAATCACAGTGACTAATTTCTAGCTTTCAAGTACCTCCCAATATTTATTATAGGTTTGCAGTAGATTTTTCTAATTACAAATTCAGGACAGTCTTAGTGGATAGTTTTATTCTTTAGCTGCAAATTATGGTTTAGTTTTTATTTTTGATTCTGACTTGTGTCAGATTGTTCTCACATTAAAAACATCCCACCAGACACTGGACTATCATCACGTGTATGACAAAGAGAATGTTTTGGGTAGGAAACAGTCATGTTGCCCAGCGAAATAAGAGCATGGTATTACTTCATAATGAATATAACCATAAGGCAGTCCCTCTCCCTCAGGGTCTCAAGTATAACAGGATTATGCCATAAATGTGGGAAAGGTAATTTTTGTATTGTCAAATCTCTATGCATAATACATGAGACTAAATTAATGGTAAGTGTGCATGGTCAGTAGTACTCATTCATCACCCTCGATCTGTTTCTCATATTAAATACTCTTAAGCAGGAGGCAGAAGCACAGGGGAGCCAGAGTATCAGATTTGCAAAGACAAAGCACCTTTCTTGTCATGCATAACATTTGCAACTTCTACCTTTTGCATGTAAAGAAAAGAGAAATTAAGCTGTAAGAGCACCTTAACAGCAGTCACTGGAATCTCTTAGCCTGTTGACTCATTCCATGAAAATGGACAAATTTTCAGCTACAAAACTCTGAGACCTCAATAAAAAATGGGTATTATGGTCCATTTGCTGATGAAAGCAGTCTGAACTTTTACTTCCACTGGAATCACAGCGTAAATAATTTGAGGGAATCATCACTTCACTGACTCCTTCTGACTCCACTGACTCCACTTCACTGACCTCCCCCTAAAGGTACAGTTTACTGTAATAGAGGAAATGTTCATCTCCTACTGCCCAGTGGGCAATCCCGTCTTCTCACTGAGCTGCCAGTGTTATCTGTAGTCAAATGAAAACATTTTAGAGCTGCCTCACCTCTGATGGGGAGGGTACTGTAACTAGTTAAAGGGAAGATGGTTACACAAAGGTGGGTATCTGAGTGCTGATTTTCTTGCTATGAATATTTATTTTAACTCCTTGTAGGTGTTATGGGCTGAACAACAATATGAAAAAGAGAGAACTAAGCGTTCAGTTCTAAGAGACTCAGCACTAAATCTCTTCAATGATCCGATGTGGAATCAGCAGTGGTACTTGGTAAGTACTTCCAAAAAGACTGTATAGGACCTGGGATACTTATTTTATTAAATCTGCACAATAGATTTTTTTAATGATGGAGAATTCATCAGAAGGCTATATTACCTGGAAATTAGGGCTGATGGGAACTTCCATCATCTGGATCTCCTGTTTTACTAGGTGAAAGTGTCTGAAACACAGATATTTAGCTGCTATGAAAGCTATGATCTTTGAAAGCTGCTATGAAAGAGAAGAAAGGTTGCTACTTTCTTCTCTTAAGCTTATCTGGAGTAAATGCAGAATTGTGTCTTGCAAGTTAAGGGTTCAAAAACAGTAATCGTGGCAAAAATCACATTTGGTCAAAGTTACTCTTGAGAACCTTTAAATCATCCAAAAGGTAGAGTGAACATGATTCATTATATATGGTCCTGAGTGGCAATTCTTACATGCTAACAAGTGAGAATTTCTGAGCTAAGCTAAAGGAAAGAATACAAGGAGACAAAAGACATCTACATGCAGATGTATAGACTTATAAACTGTTTTGCTTTTAAGATGCCAAATCTTCATTGGTATGTGAGTGTTGAGTAGAGAAATTTTAAGTGTTCTTTCTTACCTGCAGAATATTCTCCCTTCTGTTTTAATATTAAGACTCTATGGCAGTCATACATATTGATAGAAGTGTTCTTTTGTTGAGTATTATAAAATATAAGTTTTCATGACAACCATAAGCTAAGGTTACACATCCTTTTTGCATAAAAGTTGGGAGAAGGGATCAATTCTTCTTGACATTCTCTTAACCTAGGTAGTACTTGCTCATTGCATTGAAAGAAACTCATTAACATTTGTGTATTGACTATGCCAAATACTATCCTAAGTGTTTGACATGAATTAACTCCTTTAATTCTCACATTATATTGTAGATACGATGCTTATACCCATTTAGCAGATGAAGAAACAGAGACAAGGGCAAGTTGAGTAACTTGCCAAAATCATATGGTTACCAGTGGTGGGGCCATAATTCATGGCTCCCAAGGCCATACTCTTAACGACCACACTGTATGATTGTTCTTGCAGTTGACACAGAGGTCTTCTTTTCTGGCTTTGTCCAAAAATCTATCTGTAGTTCCAACCTCCTGTGATTCAGCTTTGTATTGGCCTCGTAAGAGTTTTCCCCTACTTCTTTCTGAGGAGCATCAGCCAGGGCACAATTCATTCAGACATTTTTTGACTGTTATTATTTATAAATTTTTTACTGTCCCCTTCACCAGAAACCTGGTACTTTTCTAAAACATCTCCCTTATATGCTTTCCCAAGCTCATATCTCTATTCCCTTGCTGTCCAGCTGTTCTCCCTTATAGTCCCATACACTGTAACGATCAGAAAATTTATCTGAAAAAAGAAAACTCCACATCTCCTCTCATAGATACTCACCCTCTAACTCACTCATACTTGGAAAGAGGCAATTAAATTGCAAGTCCTGGTGAGACAGCAGCCTCCTGGGCATTCCAGGTTCTGCTTTTTCTTTCCGAAAAGTTATTAAAACATCCGTGAATAACTGTCAACCAAACAATGTAAAGTGGGTTCAGTGTGGCAAGGGAAGCTCAGGATTTGGGGAGAGATGGAAATATGGGACATCACATAAAACTTTGGTAGATAAAAAACCTGAGCATATCATTATAAATGAATGAAACTTAGGGATCAACTTCTTAGAAGCCATGTAGCTCAGTGAGAAGGGGCACAGGGTGATTCATCCTTTTGAATGATTTTTCCATTAGAACAATTGGGAAAAGAACAGCACTCTGATGATTCACTTTGCCCTACCATCAACTTTATTTTTTTATTTCACCTAATTGCATTCTTTCTAAAAGTAGAGTGACCCTAGGAAAAAGAAAGATGGGTCTTCGGACTAGAGCTTCAGTTTTCATTTTGCAGTAAGCAAATCATGATTTTACCAATTCTTTGTTTTTCTTTACCAGCAAGATACTAGGATGACTGCAGCCCTGCCCAAGCTGGATCTCCATGTGATACCTGTTTGGCAAAAAGGCATCACAGGCAAAGGAGTTGTTATCACAGTACTGGATGATGGTTTGGAGTGGAATCACACAGACATCTATGCCAATTATGTGAGTCTGGGCCCTCCCATGACTGCAACTTAGGGAGCTGTCTACACAGACACATAGTTAAGGCTTTCCTTTCCTCAAGTGGAAGACTTCTCGGATACTGGCCCTAGGAATTATGGGCCAAGGTTTTGCTATTTCCCTCACCCTCCTGCCAGTACATATGAACTTTTTTTTGTATGAGTAGGCACTTAAAGAATTCAGTGGAGCCAAGGATTGTACAAAAGCTTGTGTGCTGGGGAAGGGGAAGGCACCTATACAAATTAAATTATTAAAAGCCATTCAGACTCTATATCACTCAGTATCTAGGGCATTAAAGCAATCAAAGAAAGAATAATGCCTTAGATCATTTTTCACAGTCTTCTTCCTCACTCACATCCTTTATAGGCGAATATCTCTAACATTGTACAATTATGTGAATGTGATTCCTTCCATGCAAATTCAAATAATGCAAAAATGGCTCTCAGAGAAGAGAAAAGTTTATCTTAAATGGAAAATAAGTAAATGAAAACTATTTACTTAATTGTTAAGTTCTAAGTGATATCTTAGGTCTTTAGATCAGTGTTTCATCTTTAAAATTGTCCCATGTGTTTCTCTCACCCTTTCCATTCATTCAAAATTCTCCAGCTAAAGAGCAAAGGAAAATTAAAGGAAAAGAAAGGAAGAAAAAGATTAGTAGAAAGTAGGAATTATTAAAAGATATGGAAAGTGTAGAGAAGAGGCTATAGTGGTAGTAGAATTCCTCTATGGGAGATGTTTAAGTGTAGCAATCTGATTGGAAAAGGAGGTGGGACCTAGAAGCATGCCTTAAATTTCAAGCACACTTTATTTAAGTTAGATGCTTAGTGTAATTGGGAAGGCTGAAGAGATCACTGTGGACCTGAGCTCCACCCCACGGTCACCTATTTGTACCTGTAATCATAAGAAAGATGAGTATCCAAGTGTTGCTAATTAGCTCTATAGCTTAGTTGTCATGCAACTTCTCTGGGTCTCAGTGTTCTCACTTAAAAAATGAGGCAGTTGAAATAAGTTAACTCTGATTCCTTCCGGTTGTAATATACTATGAGCTTAATGAGCTAAGGTTTGGTGACATTCAGTGCTAATTGTACGCTTGCTCACTCTTCTGTGTATATCATCTCTGCCTAGTTTATGGGTATAATGAATGATCAGAAACTGGGTCAGAACTTCTGAAATGCAGACTTTTGAGCTATCAGCCAGGATGGAAGGGGTAGGGGTAGAAGGCTTGGGCGGTGTTAACTTTTTTTAATGATGCTACAGGATTATTTTTTATTCTCTTTAGGATCCAGAGGCTAGTTATGATTTTAACGATAATGACCATGATCCATTTCCCCGTTATGATCCCACAAATGAGAACAAGTGAGTAAATGTGGATGGGGGGGGGGGGGGTAGGAGGGGGAAAGTACTTTAAAATGCTTTTATCTCATTTGAGAAAATTATACAATAAATATGAACCATATTTCAGCTCTCAGAAAAGTTTTCATGCATACCAATCCATATCATAATATTTTGTTCCTTTTAAAACAGAAACCAATGCTTCTATTTTTATATTTCTTTTGGCTTACAGGACCATAGTTCAATTAAACTTTCTTCTTATGTTGCAAAATGCTCCCCTCAAATGGCACTGAATAGTTATGGCTTTAGAAAGAATGTTTGGGTCATAAAGAGTAAAATCCTCCAGCCCACCCTCCCTAACCCCATCAATGAATGCTTTACTATTTGCAACATGTTTGATGTTAGTTGTGAAAATAAAAATAGAAGACAAAGATAACAATTCCCCATGACTTCTTTTAGTTGCCACAGCCATGCTCGTCAGTTCCCTCAGAAAAGCATATCAGACAACAAAAGCCAGATATCAGACAACAGAAATACACTCTGAGGCCTGGCTCTCAAATCCAACACGTTTTCTGGGGCATTGGACTAGTCAGTAACCTTTCCCAGAGTTTCTGCTGCAGATTCTAAAGCTAAAGGGAAGAGAAAGACAATTACCTTCTGACTCCTAAAATAATTCTCTGTAGCAGTCACAATGTGATGAGGGAGTCCAAGAGCCAGACCTGCCAAAGCAAGAGGCCAGATAAAACCCAGAGCCAGGAGACTTTCTAACCTTTCCTAGCTGCAAAGAAACTACACCCTCTAGCCACGTGGCCTCAAATGTCCATGCCCATGTGAGAACTCATCTTTGCACATGTTATCTTCATAACTTCAGGAAAACTTTCACACTTTCTTCTTCATTTGCTCCACGGAGAAGAGACTTGCACCAAAATAGATCAAAGCCAAGGCAAAATCAGGGCTTGTTGCTACAAATGGGATGGAAAGATGCTACATAAAGTGGTTCTTTTTTCTCTCTGTATGACTTTCTTTCTCTCGGACTATTACCCAACTTGGGTCAATTGAGCTCTCTCTCACTTGCTCTCTTTCTCCCTCTTTCCCTCTTCCTTTAGCTCTTATTCTCACTCAGAATTCCTATGTGGCTGGTGCAGTAATGTTGATCTAAAGTTTTTCTTTGGATGATCCCCTTTCCAGAAGTTCAACAAACACCAGGAAGAGAGCTGAGGCTCATGGACTTGGCCTCAACTTCTGGGTGTATATTTCCTCCTTGGATAAAAGGGGAAACTTGGGGAAGGTTCCAAGATATTGCTTCTTTCAGTACCATTTACTTCCAGAGTTTATTTCTTAAAGATGCTAACTGCAAATAATGCTGAAAAGTTAAAATATTCCCATATCAATACAACAGGAACCACAATGGGTGCCCTCGGAAGAAAGTGAGATATCTCAGGAATTTATGGCAGGGACCCCAGACAAACTCGGAGCTATATTTCTGAGCCAGGACAGTACAGGGCCAGGAGAAATATGTGATCTTTTGGAGCATGATCTTGTAATATTAGCCTGGCTGGTGGTCATTGCTTTGCCAATTATCAGTATAGAAAGTGACCTTTAGGAAATCACTTACCTCTCTCTGCCTCTATTTTGCACTTTTATCTCCCCAAATGGGTGATAATGCACTTGCTCTCCACTCTCCTGAAAGGAACTTCCTGAGGAAATGAACAATAGCTTCTTGGAAGAAAGGGGCACCCTTCTTAGAATGAAGTAAAAATGACAACTCTCCTTCCACCCCCTTGGTCAAGACCAAAAGAGAAATCTTCTCTCAGCCATATGGGTGCAGCTGAGGAAACTGTTAGCTGGAAGTGTCAGCCTTCTTCCTAGGCAGCATATTCTAGGTCTGGCCCCATGATCCAATATGGATGATAAATTGTGTAGTGGCTGCATGATAGCTGAATACTTGGTGAAATGATATTCTCTAGAGTTTCTCTACTCATGAGAAGAGGGACTCAGATTGCCCTTTCCCCTCCCCTACAAAGGAGGAGTCTCATATCCAGCATTTATAATAGCCACATTTCCCCTAATTCATGGAGGTCCAAAGCCTTCAAAGAAGTTGCCCATATGATGGTAATTATTTTATGCCTAAAAACCCGTGAGTTTCTAGAGCATAGCCTGCCATGGACCTCCCACACAGCATAGAGTTAGTGTGACATAGCCAAACAGTTAAGAGCATAGGCTTTGCAGCTGGATTTAGATTAAATATTAGATCTGCCACTTAGTAGTTGGATGGCTTTGAACAAATTACTTAACTTCTTTTGTGCCTCAGTTTTATCATCTATTAAAAAGGGATAATAATAGTATCTACTTTGTTGGGTTATTATGGTGTTTAAATGGGTTTATATAGGTAATTGGCTTGTATAATATCTGGTACATAGAAAAAGTTGTGTTTGTTTTGATGATGATGATCAAGTTTTCTCATTTAGCAACTAAGACCTCCTTCCAGTAAGAAATCAACATGACAAGAATAATATCCAAGAGGAGCAGAAGCAGAGACAAGTCAATTTTCTGAGCCAATTCAGGATCTGCTCTTTGAAAATGACACAATAAGTAACTATCTCTCAGGGTCCTCTTGACTATCAACCAAAAAGGTAGCATCCCTATCATTTATCAAGAGGTATAATAAAAAATAGAGTTACCCTTCTAGCATGTTGTCAGAAATAAATCCCTTAGGTTTAGAAAATGAATGGCTCCATTTTGCCTTGGACTTTATAGCATTTAGAGACCTATTATCTCCCAATTCCAAGGACATTATCTCTCTAAACTATCTGTGTTGCTGCTCTTCTTTATTACTATGTAAATGAGATTAATAGAAGCTGCATTTGAATTCTCCTCTGCAAATCAAAAGAGGAATCACTAAATAATAAAATCCCCAAAGTACAGGTAACTCTTACTATTAAGCTGCCATGAATCTATATTCAGAATTTCAATACCAATTACAGATTATTTTTCTAGTTAAATAACATGTGTGACAAAGATGTTTTAACCAGTATAATATTAGTCTTTAAACTATCTTGTGGAATAATTTTTTAAAAATCAACTTGTTTAAACGCCAGTTACTACCATTGTTCTAAGATAATAAAGGGTTCTTTTATCTCAGAGCCTAATTTAAGGAAAGAAAAAAAAGCTGCAGGTCTACAAAGAATGACATAGTACCACTTTGATAAAGCCTTCCCTTTTTCTAAAAGTGTGGAGGTGGGAAGTGAGGGCAAGAGGAGGGAAAAACATCTACCCTTTTTTGTACCATGATCCTACTGGACCTTTCAAGAAAATAATGTTCAGTACACAAGGAGAGAGAAATAATAGGTGGTGTCACAGTGTATCATTTTTAGGACAGAGGTGCTGTGCTGGGAATGTTTGCCAACAATTGGATTCTATTGGCTCAGGCGAGAGACTTTGCTATCCTGGCCTTATTCCCATTCTGTGTAAATGGAAACACAGGTGGTGGACTTCTAGGAACACACTTGTCAGAAGGTGACAACTCAGTTTCTCCTCCTACAAAAGCAAAGAGGGTTAATCCATCAAAGCATAAGCTTCCTTTTATATGTTCAGTGTGCACACATTTCTCAGAGCATGGGTGGTTGGTCAGGACACTTTCAGTTGCAAGTGAGAGAATCTTAACTCAAAGATTAAGTAAAATGGGCATTTTAGAAAAAAATTACTCAAGGGATGGTCTAGCTTCAGGCATTCCAAGATCTGGGAGCTCAAATAATATGCTGTCAGGACTTCAATCACTGTCTCCATCTCTTAGTCTCTTGCCTCCAATTAGATTCATTCTCAAAAAGTAAAAGAAATCTTGCCTGGCGGCAAGCTCCACATGGCTCACATGGAACTTAAAGCTGAAGAATTTAGAGAAAGACTAGAATTCTCTTCCCTGGAATGTGCAACAATCCTTGAAAGCTGTCTGGGAAGAGGAGCCTCATGAGAGAATCAAAAGGAGTGAGGGAGAGCTCCTTCCCAAAAAGGACAAAATGCTAGGAAAAAAAAAAAAGTAGCAGATATCTGCTACATTAGGAAAGACCTTGAATTAAAGACAACTACAGGGGCACCAGGGTGGCTCAGTCTGTTAAGTGTGGGACTTTGGTTCAGGTCATGATCTCACGGTTTGTGAGTTTGAGCCCCAAGTTGGGCTCTGTGCTGACAGCTCAGAGCCTAGAGCTTGCTTTATATTCAGTGTCTCCCTCTCGTCTCCCTCTCTCTGCACCTTCCCACCTCACATTCTGTCTCTCTCTGTCTCAAAAATAAATAAAAGTTAAAAAAAAAGATAATTATATTGTTCTGACTTAGGATTCCTATCCAGTATTAACATGAAGAAGCAGAAATATCATTTAGTAAAAGGAGACCAAGAAATGAACTTTGGTACTTTAGAATAAAAGATACATGAAAGATAATTATTTTGGATAGTCAATTTCAAATTTTTATATTCCATGCTGAGCAAAATAGATGTCTACTATAATAGTGTCTAAAAGTAGCTAGTTGACAGAGTTGCTCAGACCTAACTCTTCCCCTCTTTTCTGTTAGCTCCTCCAAAGTATCAACAGCCTTTACACTGCTTCCAAAATGCAGTAACATCGTGAAATAAATTCACATTAAAGTTCTCTTGACTTATTGACCCTCCTGAGGTTAGGGTCATGGTGGGAAAGGACGATTATTATCCCCACATTTTCAGAATTGATGTTTTAATGCTAGAATCTGCTCTGTTTTAGAGATTGACATTTCCTTCCAAGTACTCTGAAATCATAAATTACCCTCTTTGCCTGATTACAAAACCAGTCTTCTTCAGGCTTCCAGCCCCAATCAGAGTTACAGGAGAACCCTGGTTTCCCAATTAGCCTGAAGTGTCCTATTAAAATCTCAAACTCCTCTTGGTACCAGAAAACCCTCAGTTGCTTTAGTTTGGTAGTATATGGTTAGAGGAAGGGAAGAGGGCTTAAGAGGAGAATTCTGTTCTACTTACCCTACTAGGACTGGTCAGAATAACCTAATCCAAGGAGGTCACTAGAGATGGAGTGAGGAGCTACTTCACCAAAAAGTATGGAATAGAAACCATGATTTCTAAAAGTGTCAGAATTGCTCACGATAGTATCCATAGCTAACACTTCCTGAATTCTTACATTATACCAGCCACTATTCTAAGTGCTATACATGCAATATCTCACATGTTTGCAACAATACTCTTGAGAACAAATGACTTACCTAAGGTCACACCACTAGTCACTGGTAGAAGCTGGAATTTGAATCACATACTTCAACTCCAGTACCCTTTCATCTGATACCTGCACTTCAACAAATACTGATGGGAAGGAGACCAGCAACAAAGGTTGACAAAAAAGTTAATATGACCATGTACCATGGATTCGTGTGCAAACAACAGTTTGCCCTCACTTATGTTTTATAATATCTATTTTTTAATCTTCAGACATGGGACCAGATGTGCAGGAGAAATTGCCATGCAAGCAAATAATCACAAGTGTGGGGTCGGAGTTGCATACAATTCCAAAGTCGGAGGTAAAGCAGAGGGTTGCTCCTGCAGTTCTGCACTTCAATTTGACTCTTGCATCACTTGGTGTAAATGAGGTGGGAAGGGGGGCTTTCAACAACCAGAAGAAGAAATGAATTCCATGTAGAATGTGCTGCAGGATTTGCAAACAAATCAATGGATCTGGATTCCTAAAAAATGATAGCCGAATACAGCCTGTACATCTTTGTGGGGAGAAAAATGGAAATGTTGAAAAGCTTTTGAACCAAATCTAATTTTCTCTGTGTGCTAATTTACAAGGGTTTGTTATTGAGTACTTGCTAAGGGAACAGAAAGAGGAGGTAAATTTAGGAAAAGACTTTCCCTGCCTCTCAATTCTGTAGTTCTTCATTTCAGAGCAAATAACAGTCTTAAAAAAATAAATGAATACGTGCTTGTTATATGAAGAAGCCAAAGGTTATCTTTGACAGCACGGATTTAGAGTCCCTAGCTGTTTCAGTCAGTGCCTCTATTGGGAAATATACAGTAAGTTCCATCGGGGCAGTTTAATAAAGGAATTATTTGTAAGACTTAAAGGAAGCCATTATTATATTATACACTTAATATACAATAATATATTGTATATTATAATATACATTATATTGTATATATTATAATATACAATATAACTAATAGGAATTAAAATAAAAACTTGAAAAAAAAGAGATAAGGGAAGCCAACAAGGGCTAATAAATGAGAGCAGATGTGATGACCTTTGGGCCTAAAGGAGCATGGGAAAGGAGAGGTCAGTGGCAACTGTAGAGAGAAAGTTGTGGCCATAGGAGAGAACCACTGTACAGGAGCTGTAGCCCTGAGTTACAACAGAGCTTCTTCTAGGCAAGGAGTGTCCCAGGGACTGAGTCGCCCATTCTCCTCCCACCCCCCATTCTCCTGCCTGTTGGTTGAACCCAGTGAGAAGGCAAGAGAACTCATTGGTGAGATCCATATCCCTGTGAAGAAGGGTGGACAGTAGACCTACACTGGCTCACATTCTCTCTCCTCTTCTCACTGTCCTTACCTTGGTCTTTCACAGGCTACAAACTTTGAGTTTAGTTTGTTTTCTAAAACTGCTATAAAAAAAAAGATCAACTGTAGAACATGCCAATGATAGTAAAACTGCTTTAAACTCGACCTAAGGATGTCTTGAATTTGATTATGATTTCCTGTTTAGAAATCAAATAAATACACATCCTGGCATGGATAATGAATCACTAATACAAAATACTATTAAACTCTGCGTCATTCCTGATTTCTTTGATACTAGCATAGTCAAAATGCCGTGGGATTTTTTTTTCCTTTTTAAGTGCCATGTTAATTTAAAGAAAATGAAGACAGGGGCACAAATTAGGTAATCACTTAGAGAAAGAATTCATTTTTTAAGATGATGTACTATCTAGCTATAGTTTGTGAGAGAATTTTCTGATCCCTTCATTTTATTGAGGAGTAATCAGAAACAAGTTTCTCAAGGTAACAGCTATTTGTGGCAGTGTGGAACCAAAACACGACTTCCGATTGCAAGTCTACTGAGATTTTTTTTCATCATTCCACCCTTTGGTGATCTAGTCCCAAATGCATTTTTTAATAATACTTTTCATTTATTAGGGACTTACTGTATGTCCATCACTGATCCTATAATACATTGTAGGTTGTGTATTCTGTTAGTTAACAGGTTGATTTTAGGTGCCAAATTTCTGGGATTCAGGTCTCAGCTCCCCACTATCAAGTTGTATGATCCTGAGCAAGCCATTGTGCCTCTCTTACAGTCCACCTATAAAATTGGGAAAATTATAGCATCTACCTTAAATGTTGTCAAAAGGATAGAAGAGAGTCCATATGTTCAAGGCCTGTAGAATGTTAGCTGCGTATAGTACATCCTCAATGCATGTAAGCTGCTATCTGTTATCATTCCCATTTTAAAACTGAAAAAAAAACAAACTGAGGCACAAGAGGTTGAGTGGCTTGCACAAGCACAAGATCACAAAGCTAGTAAGTACAGCTGGGATTTTTCTTTTTCCAAAATAAATTTTCAAATAACTTTGTTTTAATCAATGTGACTTTAGCTAATTATGTTAATTACATATTCTTTTACCTATGCTCCATAGTGAATAATAGAGTACAAATCTAAGGCTGTGCAGTTAACTACATTATCAGCCTGAAGCCAGGAATAACCAGGTATCTGCTCATATTTGTCTCAATTGCTTTTGCCTTCCTGGCTCTTGAATACATGAGTCTGAAAATGCATGACAGCCTGTTAGAAAGCACAAAGAACTACCATGTCTGCTTTCTCCTGATGAAAAATGATTCCCCCTTAGGAGCAAAATCCATGGCAATGATTTCATCCTTGAGATTATTTAGAAGAAAAGGAAGCATGTTCCTTGAGAATATTTCTTAGCAAACATATAAAAGAATGGCCTCTGGGTTATTTTTAATCAGTGCTTAGAAACAAGAGTTCTTTCCCTATTTGTTAGTTTCCTATTGTGGGTAGATCTTTTCAAGCTGCACAGTGTTCCATACAAAATCCTTCATACAGCACAGGATGGGCAACAGTTATTTGTGGTATAGTCATGAACAGACATGTCAAGGTAGGGCTGTTTGTTGGCTCCTTCTGAAAGCTATCCTGTCATTTTCAGGTTATTGAGGTAGTGAAGGGAGGGGAGGTATTTTGTAATCAATAACAATCATGGCCACTGCTTAGTGCATATAGTTATTTCCAAAGGGAAGATAACAAAGTTTATGGACGCTGTGACTTGTATCTTCCTTCTGTGCTCATAGTAGCCTGGTCATGGGCACCTGAGACATGCAGTGGTTACCTTCTTTTTAACTCTTTTGCAAGTCTTTTATAAAATGAATATTAAGGCCACTATGCCATTCTACATGTTCATGCTGACATCCACTTATGTGTTTTTTGTTTGACTTTCTGTTTAGGCATAAGAATGCTGGATGGCATTGTGACTGACGCTATTGAAGCCAGTTCAATTGGATTCAATCCTGGACATGTGGATATTTACAGTGCCAGTTGGGGCCCTAATGATGATGGGAAAACTGTGGAAGGGCCTGGCCGACTAGCCCAGAAGGCTTTTGAATTTGGTGTTAAGCAGGTGAGATACTTAATATAGATCTACCTGAAATGAAACCTGGCCACTTGGATATGAAGGAAAGGGAAGAACACTTAGATTATATCAAAAGAAATGACTTTGAATTTCTTATTGTTGCTTATAATTTGAAATGCATTTAGAGAGCCAAATCATTCTTCAGAGGGATGGAACTTAAGGGTTAGGGAAGTTTTCCCTAATTGGGTCTGACATTCAATAGAGATTCATTACTCTTAGAGTATTTACTTAAAAAATACTATGTATATGTCCTTTCTCATTTTTCTGCTGCTTTTAGATTTTTACACTAGGTAAACTACTACCCAGACTTCTTTCAAATCTCTAGGGACATATCCTTAAATATAGCTACATGCTACTTCCTCTTTTGTATGTGCCTGGTACATACTTGTGCCTTGATTGTGTTGCTCCATTTACCGCATTCTTACCAGGATTCTAAGGCCTTGTTCTGCACAGGATAAAACAAAAGTAGAAACTTTGGAGAGCACAAATTGAGAAGTCATAGAAAGAGTAGCCTTGACGAGTTTCATTCAACTGAAGAGTCCCTTTTAATGCAGCTGCAAAACAGATCTGAATAATGTCTGATTTTGTCATTCTATCAGTCAGCCAGAAGATTTAAGCAGAAAGAGAGGAAGTTCAAAGATTCAAACGCAGCAACATAAGCCAAGGAAAGAGTGAGAGAATACAAGCGAGTGCTAAAGGCCAGATTGTGAATCCTTACAATAAGGAAAAGAAAGAAAGAAAGAAAGAAAGAAAGAAAGAAAGAAAGAAAGAGAGAAAAGCACTCACTGACTCATCCCAGAGAGGGCCCAGATGAAGGAGGAATAGCAGAGCCATAGGCCAGTGGCTTGTAATATGAAGTCTTGTGAGATTTCCAGCACGGATGCTGGAGCACCTGGCATTGAAACAGACTCCAAATAAATGTCTCTGGGAACTTCATGCATGTATTTGTTGGGGATTTTATGGGGATGTGACAGTGATCCCAACAGATGATAGATGTGATATAGTCTGGCTTTTCTTTTAGGGAAGACAAGGAAAGGGCTCCATCTTCGTCTGGGCTTCTGGGAACGGGGGACGTCAGGGAGATAACTGTGATTGTGATGGCTACACAGACAGCATCTACACCATCTCCATCAGCAGTGCCTCCCAGCAAGGCCTGTCTCCCTGGTATGCTGAGAAGTGCTCCTCCACCCTGGCCACCTCATACAGCAGTGGCGATTACACCGACCAGCGAATCGTATGTTGCTTTTGTCTAACTCCTCTGCTTAGGTAGGGGAGCAGGGCTTGCATTCGACAAGATCCTTTGGTCAGTACCTTTGGTAAAATTGCTTGGCTTAAGCTTGATGACTCAGCTGGGGAGATTCACACTTTGCTCACCTGAAAGGCTGGCATCTATTGGGGAGTTTTCTCTCTCAAGGATAATGATGCCTCTGCCAAGATGATGTTGCCTCTCTGTCATCTTTAAACCCAGCCCTGGGAAGCCACTAAGTTGTCATTACATACAGCCAAGAATCAAAACATCTATTCTGCTTGTGTGATGCCTCCCTGAGAACAGCCTTAAAGGAGATTACAGGGTTGTAGGGGCTTCACCGCCCTTGTACTTATTGATCCTTTAATAGCAGGGATATGGTCTAACATGCCCTTTAGCAGATGATAAAAATACAGAACATACAATAGCTATGTTTCCTATGAATGGATAACCTGCAGGAAAATAACGATCTAAATTTCCCCCGAGATGAACTTCTCAGCATCTGAATAAACAGCTCAGGAAGGTTATATGCTCAGAGAGCATCTCCAGCCCACACTTTGCTGTGGCTTCACTTCCGTGAGTCAGACTGCCAAGGGCAATTATTGGATTTCCCTTCAAGGGCACAGTGATGAAGGGCCATTCGGGGGCTTTGCAAACAAAGGGAAGTACTTTTAATTTTAAACTGTATGGTCCCAAATTTAACTCCTGATACAGAAAGAACCATCTAGCTAAAGTATCTAAATTCTAATCTGTATGAAATAATAGGTCATGATTCAATTAGATTGTAGGTGAACCCCATAATAATTAGACACTAGAATGTGTGTAAGATTCATATTAATGGTGTCTCAAAAAAAATTGCTAGTTCTCTTTTCCATACAGGATCACTATTCTGGAACTCTGCCTGCTTCTGCAACTTACTCTAGTTTACACAGTAAACCTCTAGCCTCAACTTGAAACATTGGCCTCCCTCTCATGCCCTTATATTCAATTACTCAAATAATAGATGGTGATATTCTACCCAGAAAATCTTTATGACAGGTATATTTTATAGCCTTTGAAAGAGGCATAGCAGACATGTATCCCACTTATATTCAGAGTCCCTATTGTTGTCCCTAGGGGTATCTAAAGTTGCTTATCAGAAAGTGGCCTGTTACACATTTCAGTCACCATTTCATAGACTGTCCCTCATCTGAGCTATTATGCTGTGAAGTAGGAGGAAGAGTTTCCATCTTTGTAAAGTTCTCTCCTTAGGTAAATCAGCCATAGGAGAGACAGCTGGTGGATTCTATTTGAGATGGTTGCAATAACATAGCCTTTGTCTTACGCAAACCTTTTCCTCAGCACAGTCATCTCTGGGGGCTTACTTGCGTCAATAGGGAAAAAGGACAACCTTGCTTCCGCAGCCCTCTAAGGAGCAGAGCCACCATAACTTGAGAAATTCAGAGACTCAAAGTGGGAAGCCAAAGGAGGTGATAATAGAACAAATTATTTTTTTACACCTCCCTCCCACACATTGAAATCTCTAGCTAAAAACGATAGTGCAGGAGCCTGGGTGGGTGTCTTGTTAGTAATCCTTTGGCCCAACTACTTGCTCAACCAGCAATGCTATGGTCCTTAAGGCAGACTGATTGGAAGTCTTTCTGGTTTCTTCCCTTCAGTCTTGGCAACCTCTTCATTAAGATAAAATTAGCCTGGGTAATTCCTTACGTGCAGTAATATTGTGTAAGAATGCTTTCACAGACAGGATCTCATTTCATCCTCAGAATATGAGTCAGGAAATGTCAACCTCATTCTACAGATGGGGAAACCACATGGGGAAACCATGTGCCCATGGGACACATCTACTGAATAGCAGTTTTACAATTTGTAACCATATCAGAGTCTGACACACCTTTCATTTATTTGAAAAACACCATTTTCATCATAGTGCAAATATGGACACTAACTCATGGCCATCAGATGATATCAACAGTGAGTGCACACTACATACATACTAAGCAAATTTGTGCAAGTAGTTCAAGTGGCCAAAATCAGAATGGCTCTACATCCTCGTGCTGAAGAGACAGTCAGATGTCAATCTGAAGGCAAATGGGAATTTTGCATGAAGCAGAATTTCTAAATATGCCAGACTAAACACAATGGACCTGATGATTAATGGGCCAGCATGATTCACAGTGATTTTGAAACTGTCCCTTCTTTACAGACAGTATTTCGTTTGGGAATCTCAGAAAATATTCATAGTGGGAGTACTTCATCCCCAGAAAAGGCATCTTGATGCCAGAATTATACACAAGTTGTATATAGAGGAGAGTGAACTAAAATATCAGCAGATGGCAAACATCCGCCTATGGTTTAACAGAGGAAGTAGGGAATCGAATCAGCTGAGTTTCCTGATCGTAGCAGATGCAGCCTTAGGTATGGTTAACCCCCAGGGATGGAGAACACTCCTCACATGCTCTCCTGCATTTCTTCCCTTCCGGATGCCACCCAGACCAGTGCCGACCTGCACAATGACTGCACAGAGACCCACACGGGCACCTCAGCCTCAGCACCCCTGGCTGCTGGCATCTTCGCTCTGGCGCTGGAAGCCAAGTAAGGCCCAGAAAACTTCTAATCACCTTTATTGCCTCTCCTTCTTTTTAATAACATATATTGCTTTCTCAATTATGCTTACAATAGGAAACTTAGAAAACTATTAAAATATAAGTCCTCTTCCTGTTAACATCTCCATGTAGATTTAACACACACACACACTTACAAAATTGGGAACTTAGTATACACGTAATTTTGTAATTTTTAAAATCTACCCTATAATATATTAAGAGCACTTTCTCATGGCTAAATCAATGTTCTTTGACCTTTAAAAATTCATGCTTTCCTCCCAATTTTTCTTCCACTTAGCTGCAAGGCCTTCTCACTTCTGTTTGTTCCCACCAGGAAAGACTTTGTCCAGATAATTTCCTGTGGGCAGTATTAGGAACAATAAGCTTATAAAACATCCCTCTTTTTTCAGATTATATAAACCAATCCTAGAGCTGATCTAACATATCAGGAAACATGAAAATTAAAAACAGAATTATCTGTTTGTAGTATCCCATTATATAAATGCGAATTATATTAAAGTCATCTAATCATGTTTAGATACACACTGTGGTCCATAAATATTGGTTGTTATCTCTGATAATTTCCTCAGGATAAACACCCCTGATTGGAATTTCTGGGTCAAAGGGCATGCATGTTTTAATGATTTGGCTACATACTGACAAGTTACTATCTAGAAAGACCATATCATTTTACATTACCGTCAATACTGTGTCCAAGTGCAAGTTTCCTTACCAAAGTTACTTTTATTATCTTTTAAAATGTTTGCTATTTTAATAGGGCAAAATGGTATCTCAACTTTATATGCTTTTATTTCACTAGTGATGAAGCTCAATATCTTATATTCTTTGGCCATTTATCACCTGTGATTGCTTGTTTATGACCTTGATTTTGTTTTATGACCTTAGTTTAGAAAAGCTATTAATGCTTGGTTAGCTTGACATTTACCTTTTAATTTTACTTATATGTAATTTTTATTGCAATGAAATGAGTATATATACACCTATATTTGTCAGTATCTTTAAGACTTTTTCCTTTGCTTTCATGCTCAAAAAAATATTTACGACCTCAAATTAGATTAACATTTATTTATATGTCTTTTATTATGATTCCTTTGCCATATTTAAATTCTAAATTCCCCTGGAATTTTACTGTATGATGTTAAAAAAGGATTTGGCATTATTTTTTTCCTCATATTGGTTACCCAATAGTACAACTCTTAATACAAAGGAAAAAATCTAACTGTTGCACACTGTGTATCTACAGCTTTTTATCTGTCCTTGTTTCTGCTTTCTGGTGGCAAGAAAACTTTCAATATCAAGTCAGGTGCTCTGGTTGCATGATAGAGGAGGTGGTTAAATTTGCAAGTTACTGTTATCCTTCCTAATAAGACGGTTATCATAGAAGAACATCTGTATTCTCTAGAGAAAGAACAAAGCATTCCCCTCACATCATATTCAGTAGACGAGGTTCATAATAGCAGAAAAATAGAACACCTTGGCCTGTGCCATGGCTGGAAAAACTCTGAAGTTGCTAAGTATTTGTTCTGGAAAGTCCAACGTAGATCCAGGAGCCCTGGGGCCACCTGTGAAGTTGTGGTTTCGTCGTGGTATCTCGACGTGGCAATGAGATGGCCACAGTGGCCAAGCAAGACAGGCCTAGGAAGTTTTGCACAAGAATTTACCTAGTTGGAGAGACTGGGAAGATGTCTGGTAAGGGAAGAGAAAATCCAGGGGCTCAGTCAGAAACAGGGAAACTTGAAGCTCTGGGGCCCAGCAGAAGAGCTGCATTGAGAATCTGAGTTCACTTGTAACAGGAGAGGAATGGACAGAAGGCAGAGTCTATGAACACAAGGTCAGACTCGCATCAGCAGATTCAACCCAAATTCAAGGAAAAATAATCTAAGCACTCAAAAGTTCAAGGAACACATGGCTTCAAGTTCTAGGCATATCCCTACCTCAGGCAAGTTAATCTCCAGTTGAGGGCTCAATTTACTATCTCTAAAAGGGAAGGGTTAGATCAGATCTTTTTTTTTTTTTTTCCAAATTTCTTCCTTTTTGAAAATTGAAGGTGTCATCCAACACGAATTACTGAAGTTGGTGGTGGAACATCCAGAGTCGAAGAAAATAAGGTCAAATGAAAGCAAGCTGTTTCACACAGATGGTGAAATAGGCTGATGATAGTTGTGATTTGAGAATATAAGCTGTTAGTTCCAGGAAGCTGTAAAAAAATTATCCTTAAAATTTTAAGTCTTTTCTACCCAACACTTATCAGATGCATGTAAATAGAAGTATCCAGACCTAACCCATCCTTGTCTAGTGACCAGTATAGTAGAAACACCTATCTCAATGAACAGATGTAATATTAATTTCATGTAAGAACTGAAAATTAAAATTATAACCTCTGATTTCTAAAATTTCAAACTTTTTTCTGTGCAAGAAGAAAATGATCTAAGAATGATCTAGCCTCATTAACTTCAGTTAATTTTTAATAGAATATTTTTTAAAGCAGGAGCTTCATGGGTTGCTATGAAATAACATAAATAAGTTACCAGCAGTTCATGAACTTCATTGAAACTAGATGCAGAATTGCTTATAAGTATGTGTATGGCACTTTCCTGAAGGAATGGTTTGTGGGTTCCATGAGCTTCTCACACCGTTCATAATATAAGAGATACTAGGAATCCATGGTGCATATAATAAGAATTTAATTCCTTTCATTTTGATTCAATTGTCAATAAGATAGACATACTCTAGCTTACATTTTATATACATCCTGACAAAGTACATGGAAATTAGTGAGACATCTGTTCTCAAATAGACAGGTTTCTGAACTCTATTCAATTGTCTACACCAAGATGATTATTTCAGAAACTCTGAATGGCAGAATTTCTTTTTTTTAAATATGAAATTTATTGTCAAATTGGTTTCCATACAACACCCAGTGCGCATCCCAACAGGTGCCCTCCTCAATACCCATCACCCACCCACCCCTCCCACCCCCCATAAACCTTCAGTTTGTTCTCAGTTTTTAGGAGTCTCTTATGTTTTGGCTCCCTCCCTCTCTAACCATTTTTTTTCCTTCCCCTCCCCCATGGCCTTCCGCTAAGTTTCTCAGGATCCACATAGGAGTGAAAACATATGGAATCTGTCCTTCTCTGTATGACTTATTTCACTTAGCATAACACTCTCCAGTTCCATCCACGTTGCTACAAAAAGCCATATTTCATTCTTTCTCATTGCCACGTAGTACTCCATTGTGTATATAAACCACAACTTCTTTATCCATTCGTCAGTTGATGGACATTTAGGCTCTTTCCATAATTTAGCTATTGTTGAGAGTGCTGCTATGAACATTGGGGTACAAGTGCCCCTATGCATCAGTACTCCTGTATCCCTTGGGTAAATTCCTACCAGTGCTACTGCTGGGTTATAGGGTATGTCTATTTTTACTTTTTGAGGAAACTCCACACTGTTTTCCAGAGCAGCTGCACCAGTTTGCATTCCCACCAACAGTGCAAGAGGGTTCCCATTTCTCCACATCCTCTCCAGCATCTATAGTCTCCTGATTTGTTCATTTTGGCCACTCTGACTGGCATGATGTAGTATCTGAGTGTGGTTTTGATTTGTATTTCCCTGATGAGAAGTGACATTGAGCATCTTTTCGTGTGCCTGTTGGCCATCTGGATGTCTTCTTTAGAGAAGTTTCTATTCATGTTTTCTGCCCATTTCTTCACTGGATTATTTGTTTCTCGGGTGTGGAGTTTGTTGAGCTCTTTATAGATTTTGGATACTAGCCCTTTGACTGATATGTCATTTGCAAATATCTTTTCCCATTCCATTGGTTGCCTTTTAGTTTTGTTGGTTGTTTCCTTTGCTGTGCAGAAGCTTTTTATCTTCATGAGGTCCCAATAGTTCATTTTTGCTTTTAATTCCCTTGACTTGGAAGTTGTGTCAAGTAAGAAATTGCTGCGGCTGAGGTCAGAGAGGTCTTTCCCTGCTTTCTCCTCTAGGGTTTTGATGGTTTCCTGTCTCACATTCAGGTCCTTTATCCATTTTGAGTTTGTTTTTGTGAATGCTGTAAGAAAGTGGTCTAGTTTCATCCTTCTGCATGTTGCTGTCCAGTTCTCCCAGCACCATTTGTTAAAGAGACTGTCTTTTGTCCATTGGATATTCTTTCCTGCTTTGTCAAAGATTAGTTGGCCATACTTTTGTGGCTCTAGTTCTGGGGTTTCTATTCTATTCCATTAGTCTATGTGTCTGTTTTTGTTGAATGGCAGAATTTCTAAAAGTGCCTCTAGACAATCAAGATTGGGATAAATCATTTAACCAAGGGTCACTCCTCAAGGATCAACTATGGAGAACAACTGTGGGCTAAATTTATCAAGAATAATAACCTTCAGTATTTGTCAGGTTCTTACTATGAGCTGGACACTGTGCTAACCTCTTTGTATACAATACTAATTCTAGCCCTTACAACAGCCTTCTGAAAAAGAAATTATTACTTGCATTTTATAAAAGAAGAACTTGAGGCTTAGAGAGGTTGAGAAATGTAACCAAGATCCCAAAAGCAGATTCAAAATCAGATCTGTCTGACCACAAAGCCTGTGCTATCTGCTACTACATATTACACTGCCTCCCACAGGCCTGCAAGGGAGAGGAAATGTTGCATGGCAGTCCATCAGACCCTCAAAGAAAGAGGTGTTAAGAAGATTGATGCTGATAAAGGACTGTCATAACTCATGTGCTTGTGAGTTTATCATAAAAGACTCCTTGCCACAAGAGGATTACCTATTATACTACATTAAACATTAAACATGACATAGCTGGAATGCCAGGGAATGGGAAGAGGAGAACGGAGGAGAAAGAATAGGTATTGGCTCAAATATGTGTAGAGGAATGTTTTTCTTTCCTAGAAGAGTGTTTCTTGAACAGCAGCATAATCCTTTGGGATTTATTTAATAGGCAGATTCCCAAGTCCTAATGCCAGTGCTCAGATTCAAAAATATCTGGTATTTGGCCTGGGAATCCCCATTTTTAACAAGGATCCCAGCTAGTTTTAGTGCTGGGAGTACCTTAACTAAATTTCAAGAAACAACTTCTGTAAAGAGTTACTTTACAATTGCATTTTCCTACAATCTCATCTAGGTATGGTTGTAAAGATGCTCAATAGGGTACTTAATTGGCATAGCTTCAGTTATTCTGAGGAGAGAGCAGAGGAATCAGAATAATTTTTAATAAAGAACAAAAATTCTGAAGTAAAATACTGACTCCTTTTATACCTCTGGAGGTATTAAACATCCAGATGAACTAATCTGTTTTCATTAAAGGCTAGAGAAAGGGAAATAGGATTCGATTTCGATGCTGCAATGGAACTTTTGGTTAAAACACATCAAAGAAATCCTTGACTCAGTGGGTTGTGAAATGTTGGAAAGTGTCCAGGTTAGAAAATCTTTAATATCTAGGTTTGCTTACATGTGATTAGAGGCTGAACCAGGTAGCCTGTAAGATTTTTCACTTTAGAATTTTGTCTCTAGATTACTTTACCTACACTAATTAGAAGCAATGCTTAATTTCAATGTTTAATTCCATATTCCTTATTTTCTATAAACATATCCTTGATTAGCAACCTAATGCAGTTTTTAAAAATTTAATTATTGTGGATGCTGTTGAGCACTAATTAACAAAGGAAGGCTGTCAGGAATGAGATGCACTATTGTTAGCAGTTTCTTTTCATTTATGAAATGCGATCACATAAATGGAGAATAACCCTTTAGGAAAACAAGCTTAATTTTCCTAACTGCATGACAGTGAAGTTCCCCTGAATCTTTTGCAAAGATTAGGTTAAAATTTTTTTAAAAATAAAGCCTGCACCTAAATAGAAAATAAATTACCTGCTACAGAAAGTCTATGCTTTATGTTTGATTTCATAACCCTGCCTTATATCTCCTTAGTAAACTTCCTCACCCCAACCTCCATATACACACCTGCTTGCACTGATGGTCCAAATGAGAAATTGATGTGTTTCCCACTGACAACAAAGGTTAGAAGCTTTTACCTAAAACTTCCTTTCAAAAACTGGAAGGAGGTGCTTGGATGGCTCAGTCAGTTGGGCATCCAACTCTGATATCAGCTCAGGTCATGATCTCATGGTTTGTGAGATCAAGCCCTGAGTCTGGCTCTGCACTGACAATGCAGAGCCTGTTTGGGATTCTCTTCCTCTCTCTCTCTCTCTGCCCCTCCCCTGGTTTATCTGTTTCTCTGTTTCAAAATAAATATATAAGCTTAAAAAAAACTGGAAGGAAGCAAGAATTTCAATAAAATGCTTAATAGAACGGAATTGGTTCCTATACTGAGAAAATAGCCATTTCTGCTAAGATAATTAATTTTTATTAGTTAATTAGTCAATTAATATTCCTTAGTGTGGGTTGGCCAACTTGGAAACACTACCTAAATAAGGTATTTATGATACTGGGCAGATAGGAGGTATGAATAGGAAAGAATTCTGGAGATTATCATACTCAACCCTCTCATCTTACAGATGAGTCACCTCAGGCTCAGGGAAATGAGGTGACTTGCTTGAGACAGCACAGGTCTTTTTGGTATAAAATATGGTTTGATGTGCTTTCTATTACTCCCTATTCCAACCCCATGATTTGAAAAGACTTTCAATTGTCTTAATTGGTTATACGCTTGTATGCTTTCTTCCAGTTCCTATTATTTTAGCTATGACATAGAATTAACTAGACAGTTTTTTGAAATATAAATATCAAAATCATGTCCTACCCTCAGATATTTTGATTCAATAGGTTTAGGTGGAATTCAGGAATTTTCACTATTCACAAGTATAACAGGTAACTATGATGCAAGCAGTCTGGGGCCCATAAGAATCAATGAACTGGAGTCTTTCTGAGCACTCCATCAGTCACTCACTAGAGTTAGGTGTTATGTTTGTCAGGAGCTGAAATGAGAGAGAGAACTAAGCTGCTGGGTGTCAGAATAGCAGATTAAAGCAATAAATACAAAATGAAAGAGTTAAGCCTTTAACTGCTTACTACAATGTTTTAAACAAGAGTCTAAAATCTGAAAAAAATGCTAACTCCTCCTCCTATTCCATTTTCCTCCATGGAAAAGTGTGCCAGTTGAATGGCAGGTAAAGTAGCACAGACATGGGGAGTCATGTCACTGTTGAGGGAGCCCAAACATAAGGCCCTGCTAGTTTTATTGACTGGGGTGGGGATGGGGCAGGAATGAAGGCTGAGAGTATGGTACTGGGTACTGAGTCAGAATGGGCAGAAGTATCTTAAGGTGTCCTCCTTTCTCCCCATAAGGAGGCCTTGGGTAGAGTCCAGAGGTCTGAAGAAGACCTCTACCCTTGGCCTCAGATAAGAAGACCTAGGAATGAAGGCAAAAGGGGTGGTAAAGTAAATATACCTAACCAGGTAGGGGCCTGAGTCCTTGATGGCAACTCCTTTTAGAGACCACATCTAGGCTGGTGTGGGGAGGGAAGTTTCTCCATAAAGCCTGCCAGGTAGAGCCTTTGTCATGCCTCTAAAAAACCTGAAAATCACATGTGGAATTTTAACCAAGAACCAGACTCTTCAGTGTTTAAGGATGTGTGTTGCCTCTTTCTTGTCACCAGGGGACTGTTTAACCAGTACATTTTGGGCTCTGAGGAAAAAGATAGCAAATTAAGCCAGATTCCCCTGATGGTTGTTTCACAACCTAGTGCTAAGATATAAAACTTGAGGACAAAACTCTTGGGTATTTATTTATTAAATAATGCTTGATTGGCTTGATAGAAACAATGCAGGTCTCAAAGCTAAGGAAAAGCTTCCGATCCTAAAAGAATCTAATGACAAAATGCCACAAGTTTAAAAATTATTAGGGCTACTTAATACTTAGGCACATTCAGTCATCCAACCAACAAATATTTAACTCAGCATATCGCCTGTGCCTGGCATTCTTCTGAATGGTATACATCAGAGAACTAGATAGATAAAAATGTCAACCCTTCCTACATAGCTATAGCAGGGGAGACAGACATTAAAATATACAAAACAAATGAATTACGCAGTATGTTAGAAGAGTACTATTAAAGGTGGGGGGGGGGGGGAAGAAGGATAAAGGAGTTCAGGAGCATGTGAGGAGAATTGAAATTTTAAAAAGAAAGATCTGGGAAGGCTACATCTTTATTATAATAGATCCAAAAATCCCAAGTATCTCTGATGTATCTTTATATTGCTGATAAATTAATCTTATCAAGACTTCTAATTATGCCGTTTCCTTGCTCAAAAATCCTTGATTCCCGGTTGCCCAACGGATAAAGCATAAGCTCCTTTTCCTGGCATCCAAGGTCCTCACCATCCAGCTCAGTACCCTATCACCTCTTCCCTGTTCTAGAAAACCAACACCTCACTGTATTCTGGTCACATCCTATATTTTCACCCTTGTAGGTTTTGTTCTGTTGCCTCATCCCTTTTCTATCTCTTCACTTCTTGACATTCTACCCAAACTTCAAAGTTCAGATAAAATATTTCCTCCTAGCAAAGCTTTCCTAGATCTTCCCATCCCCAGAGCTCTTCCTTCTCTAAATTCCTATAACACATGATGCCATGAATAAAGTATTCAACAGGTACATTACAGTTATAGAAAAGCTTACTTCTTTTGCTGGATTGTGTACTTCTTAAAGATAAGAATCACCTCCTTTGATATCTCCACAGTATTCAGCATAGTGTCTTGCAAGAGTAATGTTAAGTAGCTAAGAGTTTGACAATTTGTTTTAAATTTTAATTCCAGTGTAGTTAACATACAGTGTTAGATGAGTTCCAGGTGTAAAATATAGTGAATCAACAAACCCACATACGACTCAGTGCTCATCAAGATAAGTGTATTCTTAACATTGATATATAAAGAAAAGAGGCAAGATATTTAAGACTATGGAGCCAAGCTATGTCTTTAAAATCTGAGTCTTCCTAAGAAGGAAGTCAAAGCCTCATCTGTGAGTGCATAATGTGGAAAGTGCCAAGGCTGTGAATAGACAGCAGAAAACAGAGACACAAAGGAAGTTTTGTCATTTAAAATTTTTGTTCCAGTAAAAGTCGGGGACAAAATTACATATTTCTACAATATTGAAACCCAAATTTTACTTATAATAGGAGCTTAATTTATATGGTATGGAGAGAAACTTTCAGTACTGTATTTTAAATTCCAAATGAAAAGATACACCAAAAGAAATACAACAATAAAAGTATAGTTGCAAAAAGGACTTCATTATCTATAAATAGAAGATGCTTGTTTTTACTTTTTTTACTTGTTTTACTTACAAGTAAAACAAGAAGATACAAGTAAAACAAGTAAAACTTTACTTACTTTGCTTACAAGTAAAACAAGAAGATACTTGTTTTACTTTTTCAAGGATACATCATTTTTTGTCCCTGAAAAATATTTTGGGTCATTTCCCCTCCAGTCCAAATCTTACATGGCGAGACATGCAGCACTTGGTTGTCTGGACCTCTGAGTATGACCCACTGGCCAATAACCCTGGATGGAAAAAGAATGGAGCAGGCCTGATGGTGAATAGTCGATTTGGATTTGGGTTGCTAAATGCCAAAGCTCTGGTGGATTTAGCTGATCCCAGGACCTGGACCAGTGTGCCTGAGAAGAAAGAGTGTGTTGTAAAGGACAATGAATTTGAGCCCAGGTAAGTATCTGCAGGAATTTTAAACAAATGTGTGCCCATGGCACTATTTGATTATGATGTTTGTCACTCTGCCCAATGTTTTTTCTCACCTACCCTCTGAAGTAGATGGAGGGAGCATTTGCCATAGTTCCCTGTGGGCCCATGGGAATCATCGAAAGATCAGAAATCTGCAAGTCAACTTAGCATATTTCCATTTTCCTTTCCTAGCCTATCTATATTCATTGTTTTATATATCACTAAGAAAACTCATTGCCAATTAAACTATTACTAGCTATTAGTTTTAAGATTAATCCCAAAGTCAAAGATGTTAAAGTATTTTTAAAAAATGTATCATAGAATTGATTATATGTAATACTTACCAACCAATATTATCCAAAACCCATTTCCAGAAGAGCCTCTCTTCACACTATAGTCCTATGTGATTCATGATTTTTTTTTTTTTTTCCATGAATGATCGTTTACCATGCTGCTTTTACATAAGAACACATCCAGCCTACCAGATCTGGCCAGAGAAGCAGAATCTGGTATAACTATTTTGTTGATTCTTTCAAGGAAACCATGATTATATTAAAGATCTGCTCATTGGGGTGGCTGGGTAGCTCAGTCAGTTAAGCATCTGACTTGAGCCCAGGTCATGATCTCACGGGCTGTGAGTTTGAGTCCCACACCAGGTGAGTTCTAGCCCCACTTCAGGGTGAGCTTGAGCCCTGCCTCAGGCTCCGTGTAGCCTGTGTAGGATTCTCTCTCTTTCCCTCTCTCTCTGCCCTTCACTCACTCGTGCTCTCTCTCTCTCAAAAATAAACTTTAAAAAAATAAGTAAATCATACATTTCAAAACTAAAAAAAAAAAAAAAAGACACACTCACAAAAAAATCCGAGAGTGGGAGCCTTGGGGAACATTCATTATGGAGATAATATCATTTCTTAAGAGGGCCCATTTCAGTAATGGACCACTTTTTGATGGGTCCAAGGCAAACCTGCCTAAATTCTATTCCACAGCAAATAGCACTATATTCTTGTATCTCTGTTCCTCACCAAATGTTTTCTTTTCTTTTCTATTTTGTTTTATTGTAGTAAGAACTCTTACCATGAGACCTACCCTCTTTAACTTTTAAGTATACAATACATTATTGTTGATTCTAAGTACAATTGTTGCACAACTGATCTCTAGAACTTATGCATCTTGTGTAACTTACATGCCCATTGATTAGCAACTCCATTTTCCCCTAGCCCCAGGCAACCACAATTCCACTTTTTGAATCTATGAATTTGACTATTTTAGATACTTCATTTAAGTAGAATTTTATGCAGTATTTATTTCTCTGTGACTTCTTTATTTCGCTTACCATAATATCTTCAGTGCTTATCCATATTGTTGCATATAGCAGAATATCTTTTCTTTTTAAAGATTATATGTGTTTTACCACATTTTATTTAACCTTCCATCTGTTGATAGACATCTAGGTTGTTTCCACATCTTGGTTATTAGGAATAGTGCTAAAAAGAACATGAGATATCTTCAAGATCCTGTTTTCAGTTATTTTGGATAAATATCCAGAAGTGGGATTGCTGGATCATTTGATAGTTCTATTTTTAATGTTTTGAGAAAACTTTATGCTGTTTTCCATAGTGACTGCACTGTTTGTATTCCCACCAATTATGCAAGGGTTCACATTTCTCCACACCTTCTTCAATACTTGTTGTCTTTTGCTTTTTTGTTAACAGCCATCCTGACAGGTGTCTGGATTTGCATTTTCCTGATGATTAGCAAAGGTGAAATTCTTTTCATATGCCTGCTGGTCATTTATAGGTCTTTTTTGAAAAATATCTATATAAGTACTTGGCTCACTTTTTAATCAGCTTATTAATTATTATTATTATTTTTTGGTTATTGAGCTGTAGGAGTTTCCTTATATTTTTTATAGGTTAACCCTTTATCAGATACACGGTTTGCAATATTTTCTCCCATTTTTTAGGTTGTATTTTCATTTCGTTGATGGTTCCCTTTGCTATGCGGAAGATTTTTAGCTTGATGTATTCCCACTTGCTTACTTTTGTTTTGGTTGCCTGTGCTTTAGGTGTCATAACCATTAAATCACTGCCAAGACCAATGTCATGAAGTTTCTTCCTATGTTTTCTTCCAGACTTACAATTGCACATCTTATGGTGTTCACTCCATTTGGAGTTGATTTTTGTGTATGATGTTAGATATGGGTCCAATTTTATTACTTTGCCTATGGATATCCAGTTCTCCCAGCACACTTTGCTGAACAGACTGCTCTTTCCTCATTGACTATTCTTGGCATCCTTGTTGAAGATCAGTTGACCATATAATCTTGGGTTTATTTATAAGTTCTCTATTCTGTTATACTGGTCTATATGTCTGTCTTTATGCCAGTACCATACTATTTTCATTACTATAGTTTTGAAATATATTTTGAAATGAGGAAGTGGAATGCCTTCAGCTTTGTTCTTTCTCAGGGTTACTTTAGCTATTTGTGGTCTTTTATGATGCATAAAAATTGTAGAATTTTTTTTACAATTCTGTAAAAACCTTACCATTTTCTACACATTATTTCTAGCTACTCCTGAATTTTGTTCTACTCATAACAGGGAGAGACAACAAGCTTAGCTGAGTATCTAGTCAAGACTGATGTGTATGTATTTGCATAAAATACAAAGAAGAAGAGATGTACTTTATCCAGTGATTTTGTTCAAAATGTATTTAGAGCCCTGAAAGGTAATGGAGAAGTTATCATTGAAATTCCAACAAGAGCTTGTGAAGAACAAGAAAATGCCATCAAGTCCCTGGAACATGTGCAATTTGAAGCAACTATTGAATATTCCCGAAGAGGAGACCTTCATGTTACACTCACTTCTGCTGCTGGTAAACTTTTTAAAAATTTCAAAATTCTATTCTAAATCATTTAGTTAAATTTTAAAGAGTATATTGAATGATTTTAAATCAATGATTTTTTATAGGGCTGAGTTTCCCAATAGATGTTTTCAAGACTTAAGAAAATATGCTTATTTTTTAATTTTTTTGGCATCAGAACTCTGCCAACTCATTCCTACTGGTTCTTAGATAAGCAGAGAATGAGGTCTATTCAAATAATACCAATTAATAAAACTTTATGGAGTTACACATTTTCAAACTGTGCTCATTTTCCCAGGTCACTGATCTATCATTCATTTCTCTTAGGCAACATATTAGTGAAAGTTACTCTGATAATTAATAAAGCTGACAAATATATCAGACACAAATAAGGAATCAACCAAAAAACTAGGACTTGTGACCCATGAAAGAATATTGAGAAGACTAACAAATATTCCATGATGGCATTGCAAAGGCCATATGATAGAATATACAGGCAATTGCCCTTTCCTGAGAAAGTACTAACTCAGATGAGATCATGGATAGGGAAGAGGTTGTAAACCATAAACTTTAATCCAACCAGGAAATGCTATCCTAATACTCTTTCATTTTTTAGTAGGATTCACTAGACTAAATTCAATTTCTATAGGTGAGTTATGAGGAAAGATGAGCTCCCTCTGTCATCTCCTTCTAGGATATAAACTTCTTAGACTATAGACACTGTTGATTTGGAGTCATGCTTTCTAGCTATCTTGGAGTTGGCCTGAATATGAGTGGAATGCTTTCTCATTGATGGCCCTACAGATCACTTGACCCTTTCATCTAGATCTACAAAGAACTTGGATTTCAAATTTTAGAGTTAAATCCCACTACTAGTTTTTAGATGACAAGACATTATGAAATTAATATAGCTTTATTTTTTTATGCCTACACTAGATTATAGGCACAGGCACCAAATAAATTTTCAAGACTTCCTCTTAAATTTCAAAATGATAGTTCCACTAAAATGTATTTTAGGTCTCTGAATCCATAGTTTGTAAATGTAGTTCTATGAGTTCTCCTTATTCAAAAAAAAAAAAATCAATATACTCATTATTATTTTACCAAAATATTTACTGAGAACTTATTATATGCCAGGCAATATGCTAATTTCTATGGGTAAAAACATTTTTTTTATAATGTTTCTATCCTGATCTTATACAAAAAAGGGAAAATTAGGAGGGCAACTCTCTCCCAGTTTTCATTTTCATTTATTAGTTGCTAAAGTGTATCCTACTCTCAGCACATTTAGAACATTCATTAATTTGAATTTGTCCCTTGAAAATAGGCACCAGCACTGTACTGTTGGCTGAAAGAGAACGGGATACATCTCCTAATGGTTTTAAGAATTGGGACTTCATGTCTGTTCACACATGGGGAGAGAATCCCATAGGCACCTGGACCTTGCGAATTACGGATATGGTAAGTATGAATGAAAAGATATAGAAACACAGGCTCACTTTTAAACATTTTCAAGTACTTTGAAGATTGGTATCATCATTAATCAAGGTCCTAAGGCGTTCAGGTCACTCTCTAGTAAAAGTAAAGAAAAGGTGTAATGTTTCAATCCCTGCCCACTTGGCTTTATAGACTGACTGACTAAATAAATAATTAAATAAATAAGCCATACCATAATAAAGAAAAAAAAAGATGTATTAATAATGTTACAGACTACGTGACAAATCCAAGTGTTCCAATGTCAGAATGCAGCCAGCCATATGACCTACTCAGACACCAGAATTACCTCTATTTACAAAGACAGTTAAATGCTATACCAGCCTTGCTATGACATTCTGCTGGGGTCACATGAAGAAACTCTTACCACTTCTTACTATAGTGGCTATTGACTTGTTACACAAGAAATCTTATTTAATATGACTTTTTTGTTTTGTTTTGCTTCAGTTATTAAACAAACTGAAAAGCATTTCTCACTTCTCTTTCACTCTGTTTACTAACACTCTGATATCTTTCTAAAATTGTAACTCATGGTAACAAAAATAGAGTAAGGAGTGTCTGAGCAAAAAGCTAAATACAGCTGAATTATCTACTTTTGCATCATTTCTCCAGCATTTTCTACAGGTTGAGCACATATACAAACAGTGTTTCAGGTCTGAGTTCTCCCAAGATAGAACTGTTCAGCAGCATCAGATTTCAAAGTCTAGATAACTCTTTTAAAAGAAATTATTTTAAATTCCTAAGGATTTCCATTAAATTAATACAAATTCTATAGTCATTGTTACATTTTTCTCTCTGAGAATAGCTTTCTCCTACAGACTGCAAAAATTATGATTTAGAACCAGAATCTGTAAAAATTCCTGCTCTCATAGGGAGAGCAAGAAAATGTTCTTAGGAAGTAGTTCTATTCTTGAACTTGTCCTCTGTTCTTTAACTCAATTTCATCTTTAAAAAACTAAGAAAAATCTGTTTACCAAGATAAGACTATTTTATATCAAGTCTGTAAAATCTGAGCCTACACTTTCATATTCTTTTTAGATATTTTTAGATTTCAGCACATTATTTTTGGCATAACTGTTGAGCCTCAGAAAATTATTACTCTTCCCATAAATCTACAGTTTTTAAGTGCTGATTAATACTGAAGTCTATTTATAATACTCCAAAGAGGCTTTTTCTCCATTGGAATGTTTCTACAAGCTGATAATTACTAAATATAATTCTATTTATGGAAAGTACAGTCAACTTTCCAAGAAAAGAATAGAAAAGAACATTCATATAAAGAGTTTTGCTTTTTTAATTAAATGAAGCAAATAATCAGTCTTTAAATCCTCGAACCTATAAACTGTCCATTTTCATGACAACAGTGAATCCAATGATTTACTTCTTTGTACATAGTGCTCTACACATGGCATGTACAGAATTTTTAATAGATTTTACAGATACTTTTAAGGAGTTTGAAATTTCTCAGAATACACCCTAAACTTATGTGTATGCTTATTCGTAGTCTGGAAGAATGCAAAATGAAGGAAGAATTGTCAACTGGAAGTTGATTTTTCATGGGACCTCTTCTCAGCCAGAACACATGAAACAGCCTCGTGTGTACACATCCTACAACACCGTTCAGAATGACAGAAGAGGGGTGGAGAAGATGGTGGATCCGGGGGAGGTCTGTGTGGCTCTGTTCTCTTGAGCATTCTTGGCACATCTTTCTTTGAACTGTAGTAGACAATGTAGTGAGTAGAGCTGTATCTAATTTTCAGACAGAGAGAAAGTCAAACGTGAGTGGGGAGAAAAGGGAGTGAGAGTGCCAAACTGTTTGCCATTAAATAAAACCCTCATATTATTTAAGTTTATTCTTTTGTCCAGAATTTAGAGATTAAAGTTGATGAATTCAAAGGTATGAAATTCTCTAACATGAGAATTTATAACATATCAACTTACATGTATCAAAATGTATGACATATCAAATTATAAAGAGAGCTATCTTTTTAAAAATTAAAAAAAATAAAGCTTATTTATTTTTGATAGAGAGAGAGTCAGTGAGTGAGTGAGTATGAACAGGGGAGGGGCAGAGATAGAGGGAGACACAGAATCCAAAGCAGGATCCAGGCTCTGAGCTGTCAGCACAAAGCCCAACGCAGGGCTGGAACCCACGAACTGCAAGATCATGATTTGACCCAATGTTGGACGCTTAAGTGACTGAGCCACCTAGGCACCCCTAAAAAAAGAGCTATCTTTATGCATGATCACATATGCCTAATGTCTGTATCACACATACTTTTCAAGTATTTTTTACATTGTCTCATTCAACCAATAATCCCTGTAACCTAGAGAAGACAGACATTTAGCATGTCCATTTTCCAGAAAGAAAACTAAGGCTCAAGTGACCAAATCCTGTAGGCTTCTCTTTACTAATTCCTTAACTGACACTTTTTTGGCAGCTCTCAGGGAAGCCACTGAATCACAGTCTCAATTTCTCTGAGAAAATTTCATAGGATAGCTAGTCAGTCATTCCTGTTCCTACTGAGACTCAGCCTACTGAGGCTGCTGGCTTTTCTCTTATCAGACAGAGGGCATACACCACATTTTGTTTATCTCTTAATCCCCCAGCATCTAGCACAGTGCCTCAGATGTAGTAGGTAGGTAATCAGAATTTCCAGAATGACCTTTCATGAAGTCTGGCTCAGTGATGGGTATTTTGGGAGATATAAAGATGTAATTATGTAAGAAACTTATAAACTAGTTGTATGAAGTCCTCAGCTCAGATTCTGGTTCCATTTACATTCTGCAAAGCAGCTTACCCCCGCCCCCTTGGGGGCCCCCACCCCAGAGGCCTTTTCTTCACAGTCCCAGAGGCAAGTTGACTTTATGGGTATTTCTCCCTCCAAGATTCCTTAAGGGGTATGAATCAGACCCTACAGTTGTTAAAAAGTTGAGTTACTTCCACACTGGTTGACAAAGAGCTGCTTCTCTGATATCTCCAGTTCCACCCCACGTGGCTTATCACCCTGGCCTCTCCCAAGACCCCTTTATAAAACTCAGGGGCTGAGGGGCACATGGGTGGCTCAGTTTGTTAACTGAGCCACCCATCCAACTCTTGCTTTCCACTCAGGTCATGATCCAAGGTTCGTAGGATAGAGCCCTGCGTTGGACTCTGTGCTAACACCTTGGGACCTGCTTGGGATTCTCTCACTCCCTCTCTCTCTGTAACCACCCCCCTCAAAATAAAAAATAAAAAATGAAATAAAATGAAATGAAATAAAACAGAACAAAACAAAACAAACTCAGTGGCTGAAAGGGTAGCTGATGACAGAACAAGGGGCCTCCAGGAAACTTCATTCACACGAAGCATTGCTGGTGTCTTCTGTATGAGTTATTAAATATTTTAATATCAATTTCTTCCCAAAACATGGGCAGGGAGGAAAGGCAGTGGGAATGGTAAACTGTTTACTTTCCATAGGATGAAACTGTATTATTTTAAAAAATATTTTCTTTCATTAGAATTAAAATTAAAATTAAGGAATTCAAAATTATTAAATTCCCTAAAATGAATTCTACTATAGAAGGCTGACAAGTACAGCAGGCCAATAAGGTATGAATACATATACATGATCCCATTCAGTCTTCAGAACCACCAGAAATGAAAGACTCTTGTTCTCATTTTACAAGTGAAGTTCAGGGAAATTAAACAGGTGCCAGGAGAACATGAGTAAATGCAAAAATGAGGACTGAAGCCCAAGTTAGTATGTCTCTAAGCCTCATGCTGTCTCTGCTTCTCAAAGGGTTTCTTAAAAAGTGTGCAGTGAGGGGCGCCTGGGTGGCTCTGTCGGTTAAACGTCCGACTTCAGCTCAGGTCATGATCTCGCGGTCCGTGAGTTCGAGCCCCGCGTCAGGCTCTGGGCTGATGCCTCAGAGCCTGGAGCCTGCTTCCGATTCTGTGTCTCCCTCTCTCTCTGCCCCTCCCCCATTCATGCTCTGTCTCTCTCTGTCCCAAAAATAAATAAACGCTAAAAAAAAAAAAAAAAAAGAAAAAAAAGTGTGCAGTGAAAAAAACAAACAAACAAAAAAAAGTGTGCAGTGGACATGTGTTGCAGCTGGCTTGCCAGGTTCTAAATAATGAATCTTCTTCCTTTTGTCGGTGGCGTTCTGTGTTTTAGGAGCAGCCCACACAAGAGAACCCGAAAAAGGACCCCCTCGTGTCAAAAAGCCCTAGTGGCGACAGTACAGGGGACAGGAGGAATGAGCTGGCAGAGGCAGCCCCATCCGAGGCGATGCTGAGACTCCTTCAAAGTGCTTTCAACAAAAACTCACCCCCAAAGCAATCACCAAAGAAGCCTCCAAGTGCAAAGCTCAACATCCCTTATGAAACTTTCTATGAAGCCCTGGAAAAGTTGAACAAGCCTTCCCAGCTTAAAGAGTCCGAGGACAGTCTATATAACGACTATGTTGATGTTTTCTATAACACGAAACCTTATAAGCACAGAGATGACCGGCTGTTGCAAGCTCTGGTGGACATTCTGAGGGAAGAAAATTAAAATAAGTGTGGAGTCCTGAGTTGGAAATATTCATGCTTCTTCCTTCCCCTTAGATTTTGCCTGTGTCTGAAGTGGTTGTTTTTGCCATTGATTCTTATGCTTATGATATCCTTTGTGGTACTTTTGCTTTTGCTCGCCCGACTGGGCGTTTGAAAGGGATGAGCTCAAGTAGAAAATCCAACTTTCTGAATTGATAATGACTCTTTCAAAACACATATTCCCTGCTTGCACAAGTGAGATGCTTTGTTCTTTCTGGAGCTACAGTTCATTTCATTTGTGGTCCTCATACCACATTAGAATGCCTCCTTGAGCCACGATTTCATTTCTCAAAAGAAATGCCATCGCCTGGGTAACATATTAATTTGAAGAAGTAAATCTGCAAAGAATGAGAGGGAAGAAAACTGTTCCTACAACTTGTCCCTTGTCTTTGCCACACGGTTCTTTGAACTGTGATGCCATAGGTAGGTTTGGAAAGTTTCTAATGAAAGAGTTCCCGATTAGACCCATACCCTTGGCTTTTCTACCCCAAAGTACGACTCATTCAGGAAATGACGATTTCGTCATTTGGGAGAGAAACTGAGTAATTTAGATCCAGAAACAATTCTCAAAATTTGTGTTATCTGGTTTGAGCAGTTTTAGAACATTTTTCTTTGTTTGGTGTGCTACGCAGAGGCCTCTGTGGACCTAAAGGTGACTAGGACTTAAGGTGTGTGCTCTGGCCTTTCCCTATTTCCCCTTATATTTTCATTACCTATCTCATTCCTCAGCCACAATCTGAATACTGAGAGAAGTAATTATACTACTTAGAATAAACTTATACTCGGGATTTGGCAAATCCCTTGTCATATTTTTTCACAATAATCACAGGAAACCACTCATAACACCAGGAACCAATGAAAATAGGAAAATATTTATAATGGGGAGAGCCAAAGGTAGGTTTTGTTTGTTTTTAAATTGTATTCATTAGAACAGGTTTTTCTGGATCCTTAAAACTGAGTGTTCATTCCTTGCCACTAAAGGCTCTTCCCCAGTCTTACAGCTGATAGTATCCAAAATCTTACCAAATTGCTTCCAATATTCAGCTCAAGAGGCCACAAGCTGGCAGTCCATGGGCCACATTTGTCCCTCAGGTAGATTTCCTTTGGCACATCAAATGATTTAAACATATGAGTGGTTATTAAAAATATGAAATTTCACATAAAGCTTGATTCTCAGAAACATTTCCCCTCCTGGCAACAGTTGGCTAGAGCTGAACAGCAGCTGCCCAGAGAGTACCAGGTCCCTGAGGTGCCCTGCTCCATGTTGCTTAAAGTGGCTACCTTACTGGTCAACACCCAAAAAGCATTTGATTTTTCCCACTGCTGCATTAAACAAACTTACATAAAGTATAAATGCATTAAGGAAAAAAAAAAATCCTCTACTTCTTCCAGGTAGGATCTGTGTGATAATCATAATGAGAACTTGCCATGATCTAGTTAATTTATAGGTGAGGGGAAATGATATTTTAGACCCCTGAAAGTACCTCTGAAATCCAGTTTGACATATTCATTTAATCTCACCTTCCCTGGATTCTCATTTACACTAACTCATTAATGGACAACCTCTAGATTCCCATTCTCTATGTGCTCACAAAAGCTCCAGTCACCTACGATGCAGGCATTCTCCCACTGAGTCTGCTGTTTGTAATTCTTTCTTAAAGTTTGAACTTCATAATGTCACACATGAACTGGACCAGGAGCTTAACTACATTGAACTAGACTGGGAAGAGAACACTAGAGTCTGTCACTTGCTATGGTTTGAAGTGTAGTGAATAAGACGATGTTTCACCTCCTCGTCTACAGTTTGCATTTGTGCAGAATAAAAGTATGTGCAGAGCAATCACCATGATGCTTCAAGGATGTTCTCCTAAAAGAACTCCAGTATCACACTATCCTTGGAAGTTTCACATGTTATTCAATATAGAGTATTGGACAGACTTTGAAAATTGAAGTAGATCAAAAAGTATTAAAGCCAAAAAGGACCAACGAGTTATTAGATAAGTTTTCAACTAAAAAACAAAGCTAAGGCCCAGAGAGGCCAATACATAGTCATAAACAAAACCTCATCCTTTCCCCTTTCCTACTCTCATGCTAATTGTATTAAGCTTTTTTTTTTTTTAATCCTTCTAATAATATCTTTTCCTGGTTGAAACCCCCAACCCGCTCATTGGATTGTAGCCAAAGGTTCACTCTAGAGAAGCTTTAATATTTAAATAAAGTCATGTTTGAATGTTTCCAACCTGGAATATATTGTTCAGACATAGAATATTTTTGTCAGTCTTTCTTAGTGCCTGTGTGGATTTTTGTGAAAACGTAAAAGAGGAAACTTATATAATATTTCCCTCAGAATTTTAAACTATATTTTCTTTACAGGTATTTATAATGTACCAATGCTTTTATCAGGATTTTAAAAAGCATAATAAATTATATTAAAGAACCAAAACTTTCCTGAGAATAAGAAAGTTTCATCCAATAAAATATTTTTGAAAGGCATGTTCCTCTGTCAGTGAAAATAAACGTATAATATGTATGTGTTATGATATTAAAAGTGACATTTGTCTAATAGCCTAATACAATGTGTTTAACATGTGTGGTCTTAGCATTTTTAAGAAAACTCCCAAATTATACACTTGTATTAACCAGAATATGTAAAATATGCTTATACATCTGAAGAATAAATGATTTCTCACTAAGTTAAAAAGGAAAAAAATCTCATGTTTCCAACAAAAACAAAATCTCCTTCTCTATGTTTCTAAAATGAACTATAAAAAAGAAAAATTGAAGATGTACATTAAGAAGATAATACCTTTTAGAAAAAAAAAGCTAATTCCTTTTGAGACAAATGGACTTTCTCAAAGTCAATTTAAGAATTTACTTCAACAGGTATGTTTCATTTTCCTTCATAGCTCAGTTTCTTACTATTTTTTCATTAAAAAATTTTTTTAACACTTATTCATTTTTGAGATACAGAGAGAGACAGAGCACGAGCATGGGAGGGGCAGAGAGGGTCACAGAATCCGAAGCAGGCCCCAGTCTCTGAGCTGTCAGCACAGAGCCCGTCGCAGGCTCAAACCCACAAGCAGTGAGATCATGACCTAAGCCCAAGTCGGACACCCAGCCGACTGAGCCACCCAGGTACCTCTCTTACTTGTTTTGACAACATCCCAAGTTATTTGACTGAGTCTTCACTGAAGTGTTGAGGAAAAAAAGCAAAGCACAAACCAAAGGGACTTACTATGTGTGAGAGAAAGGACTTCAACACTTCATCAAAAATGACTTTTTTATAGGCCAGATACAGTAGCTCCACATTAACCACCCCCCCTCTGCCAGAGGCCAAGGCCACTTATCAGAAGTTCCCAACTTCCAAGTTTAATCTCCCATCTTCAGGCCCACATTCCTCTCTTGCTTCAAACCTCCATCCCTGGAATGGCCACCCAGCCACTTCAGAATCTGTCTTCTTTCCAGGGGGTGGTTTTCCCCCAGATTCCATTCCTTTCTTCTGAGTTACAAATATTAACTCAAAATAAAATAATTTTTCCAGAATTCCAGAAGAACTGTTCTAACTGGCTTTTGTCCTCAAAGTCCAGCAATCTTTAAAGTCTACCCACCAGGAGGGCTGAAGATAGCTCTCTGGTTACTTTTCAATGCTCATTTGGTAACTATTAGATTAGCCATGTATAGGCTACAAATCCAAATCCAAATCCAAATACACACTGAGATAAACATTAATTCTTAAATACAATTTCAATCCCTAAGAAAGAAGAGTAATGTTTTCCTAACTGCCTCATAATTTTGTAAGGCTACAGTACTAATACACATGATGATGATGACGACGACACTTTTTGGTCCAGCATTCTCAAGGCATGTGGAGGGAAGCAGAAATCACTTTCCTGGTTTCTATGCCAAACTTCTGCCATGTGTGTTGCTCCATCCCCTTGCCCCTGTGGGCCAAGGGTAGTTTCCTGGGCCATCTATGTTAAGCTTGACCCTGTGATTTGTTTTGGCCAGTGGACATGATACAAGCAAAGACCTTCAGCGTGCTTATACCATTTGGCCTGGCTTTTGCTTTTCAGTCATCTAGTGCAATGAGAAGAGTGTGCCCCAGGGAACTACTGCCTCTTCAACCTGTTTCCAGAACAAATATATATGGAGCAGGTCTACATTCTGGATCCAAATCGAGCCAACTCACAGCATGAAACAGAGCTGACCAGATGAGGACTACCTAAAGAAGCTGAACTGTTACCATGGCAGTTAGGAGAATGAGAATAAATACTTGTAAGCAAATGAGTCCTGAGATAGTTTGTTATGCAGGCTTACGTGCAACAAAACTGACTAATACAATAAAAATTACATTTATTCATTCCGCTATCAGTACCATCCCTTTCAAATTGTGCCTTCTTGAGCCTAGAGCACACACACACACAAAAAGAGGCAGTATTAAATCATACACCTCTTAATGCTGATTCCATAGCTGAAAAAGGCCTTGCCCAAGCTTTGAAAGTTTCATTTTTAAAGGTAAGTCTCAGCTTAGTTCCTCCTGAAATCAGAGCTGAGATCATGAATGACTTTTGTACAGGTAATTTATTTTGCAGGTAATAGTGGAGAGCAGAAGTGACTCACACATACTTGAGAGTAGCATGGAATAATACTGATCAGCTCAGGGCTTCCCAAAGACTAGAACTGATGTTTCAGCTGATAATGGCATTGGCAGAAGATAACTCAGAACAGACACATAGGCTCCCCTTACTCCCCCATCCCTACCCAATCCAGTGCCTCAATACTTAATATTATCTTCTCTCCAAAGTTAGATGCAACCCTAGGACAAGAGAAGAAAACTTGATTGGCTTACATCAAGTTCACACTATTTATTAGAAAGGGAACTCTTAATAGAACACAGTTCTGTTACAAAAAAAAAAAAAAAGAAGTAATTTTTGCTCACCTGAGTTTTGGCTTGCAGTCTGTATTTATACAAACAGTTTATATTGCCTGTCCATTGCTACACATAGATATTATGAAAGCATTACTCTATCCTCAATGTAGGACAAGGAAGTGACTATAATTTTTGTGTCTACCATTCTCAAGGCATGTAGAGAGAAGCAGAAATCACTTTCCTAGTTTCTATGCCCAACTTCTACAGTGTGTGTTATTTCCACACAATCTGCAGCCTGGAACTCCACAAAGCACTTTTACTCTCCTCTATACCCACATACCCACCACCTCCACCTAAGCCCATATTGTAAGTATCTTCGTGAATATTTACCTGGGGAGGGGGCCATAAGTTCAGAAGGAGTTCTTATTCATAGAAGAAGGCAGGGGAAACATTCCCAGATTTGTTCCTGCAGCGTGGTCGTGATTGTTCCCTTCCACCTTTGGTTCCTTTATCCCTGTCCCTAGGTGTCCCCGTGACAGGCGTTCTAAACATCTAGATGATGATTAGATGTTTCTAATCATTAGAAGATGATTCTAGGCTTTGCCTTAAATCCTTTACAGTTACTTCCTGTATCATCATTTCTCCTTGTCCGGATACCACCAGGACCCAGCCCAAAACTTGTACTTGGAGAGGGTCTAGTGCTCTCCCTATTTCATGCACAATTTTCAGTTTACAGCAATGAGTGTCACTTGGATATTCCACAGTAGTGTGCCAGTTTGTTTGGAAGTTTATTTTGGAATGCTTCTTGGATAGTACAATTTTTGGGCTGAAATTTTTAAGAGGGACTTGCAGTGAAAGAGAAATTCATGGGCTTTTTCAAGTTGTCATGTCAGAGGGAACCAGAATGAAGAAAACCCACATGTAAGACGTTATCTTTTCCCACAGAGTTCTCACAGGTGGGTCAAGCTCATTTTGTTTATCTGAACATTCACTCCCTGGCTCCGGTCATTCTGTATCTACTAAACATGCATGAATGGCCCCAAATATGCTGCCACTTTGTTATGATGTGATTTGCACTTACACAAAGCAAAAAGCCATAAGCCTTAAGGTTATCAATTAGTTGCCGTAAACGATGTTGTTCCAATCATTAAAGGGCAAAAAAAAAAAAAAGTCTGACAATGTAACAACACAAAGTGGCTAGGGGTGTGGGCTCTGCAGTCAGCCACAAATCAGGCTGAATCCTGGTTCTACCATCTCCTACGTGTGTACCTTTGAGCAGGTTATTTCACATCTTTAGGCCTTATTTCCTCATCTATAACAATGAAGTCTACCACATACAGGCTTGGTATTAGGATTAAATAAAATAATGCAGATAATTTAGTGCAGTTGCTGTACTAGTAAATGTTCAATAAATGTTCATTTTTATTATTAGTGAAACTACTGCTCTTATTAGTATTGTGGTGTCATGAAAAGAAAATGGACTTTAGAGCCAAATAGATTCAAATTTGTAGCTCTTATCTATAAATTCAATAAAGAAGACAATATTACACAAAATTAGAATGAAAAAGAGAGGAATACCATAAATTGTCACTGGTCAAGATGGTGTTGCCTGGGGAACTGCCATTCCAATGTGAACTTTCTGCTCCTAAGGTCACAATGAAAACCATTTAATTGTAGTCAATGTAGACCAGACTGCAATGACAAGGGAGTTCTCAAAGTGACAGCTGAGACTAAAAGAGTAGTCATGAGGGGCCACGGAAAGCCAAAAGTGACAAGAGAAAGGAGGTATCGGGAAAAGGAAATCATTTGTTTAATTTTGTCTTATGCCCAATCTTCTTTTGTGTATCAATTGGAGTACTAGTTTTCGAATATAAAAATTTAAAAATCATTGAGAAGTGCGGATATTAACAAAAATGAAAATCAATGAGTCCTTAACTATATTCACAGTACAGTGAGTGCATTTTCTAACTGCACTCTCTTAGAATTATAAAACAAATAGAAGATAAATAATTGTCCTTATTTTGTAGAGAGAAAGTTGAGGCAGTAAGAGGTGATGTAGTTTGTTCAAGATCACACAGATACTGAGGGGTGGAGTTGAAATTTTAATCTAGCAGTTATTCCAGAATCCAGGTTATATACCTAATATTAGCAAGATGAAAAGGTGACTTAACATTTTAAAAGATATTTATAGTATGAAAATCAAATGAGTACTGTGTATCTTATACTACTGACTTTTCTCTACTATTTGAAATGAGAAATAGCTTTTATTATTACTACATTATTACTACAATATATTAAATACATATATCTTATGTTTTCAGAGGCATGAGTTAATTCGTGAGAATAGGATATATTATTTCTAAAGTTTGCATTATTCTGCAAGTGAAATATTTTTACTTGAATCTCTTGAAACTGAGATTCAGAGAGGTTAAGTCACCTGCCCAAAGTCACACAACTAGGCCAGGATTTTAAAACTGATCGGTCTGACCCTATATTTTCACTATGCCAAACTGTTTCACTTTTTAACTTTAAATCTAAATTGTTTAAAAATATTTTTTTTTAAGTTGATGCCTTAAAAGACAATCTCATGGTTCCAGAAACAACTAGATAGATTTTATATTGCTTCTTCCCTTCAAATTTTGAAACTCTAATAAATTTAAAAGTGATAGAAGGAGTTGTCCTTGTCAGTCATCACTCTGTGACCTATCTTGAAATAAACCAAAACTCTTCTTAGGGGAGCAATAGGCCAGCTCGACAGCTCAGACATCCTTTGAATAAAAAATCAACCTCATATGAATTTATACAGACCCAGAGCTGCCAAACCATATTGAGAATTGGGACATTATATTCTGGGCACAAAGTCTGAGTTTCTACTATGTTGAACCATTTTATTTCTCTTCCCATTCCTTGGCCTTTCTGTGCTGATTCCAATTTGCCCTTTTTTTCCCCAAAGGGGAAAACATATTGATCAGTGGGGTATGCACGTGTGTATGTGTGAGTGTGTGTATTGAAAAAGGATTCCCTAGTCATGTACATTTGTAAAACACTGACTTAAAAATTGATATTTTCATATTTCTTCATTGTATTTTCCAGACGTCCTTTTAGTATACTAGTATGAATTGTGACTGTCCAAGATGTGGATGAATTTCTCCAAACAGAATCTTTTTTTCTGGGGAGGCATTATTTTCCAGCTCTCTCCAGTTAATCATTTCCCAACTTGATTCTGGGTTTTATCACAAGTTAGGCTTATGATCACCTCGTGCCTGATCTTTTCTTTTTTTTTCTTTTTTTCTTTTTTTTTTTTTTTCTTTTTTTTTTTTTTTAAATATGGAACGCTTCACGAATTTGCGTGTCATCCTTGCGCAGGGGCCATGCTAATCTTCTCGGTATCGTTCCAAGTGCCTGATCTTTTCTGAAAGCTTACAGCTCATGCCTTCTCCTCCCTCAGTGCAAAGTGCTGCAGTGCCAGTCAGCTGACAGAAAACAGGTGCCAACTGTTGGCAAAGAAATGAGTCAGAGTCTATCAACCGATACAAGAGGATAGCTGGAACCCATCTTTTTGAGGGAAGACTACTGAGATGTGGGGAAAAAGAGGGAATCTACCAGTCACTCGTGTCCATAGTAGATAGAGTGGCCACTGTCCCAATTAAGCTCAGTTTATCTCTGTGTCTGAGCATAAATTAGTATTTCAAAATACCTTTTAGGACAATAGTTATAACAAGTTAGTAGTTCATACATATGGCTTTCCTTCTTGACTTGCAGATGATAATGAATTTACCTAAATTGTTTTCTTGCTACCACAGAGAGTCTCTGAATTAGAAAGTAGTTATCTATTTTTGTACCTAATTTCCTACATTTGAGAGTGAGTGCTGGGGAAGATTCTAGAAGAAGTATTGCTCCTTTTTAAAAAGAGATGCAAAGAAGGAAGTCTCTCTTCTTCATCCAGACCTCATTGTCCTGGATCTAACCAGCTATCCAGACACCTTCCCTTACGTAGTAAATCGATTTCTGGAGGAGCTCCCTAGTTCCATAAGCTTCAGGTCTCATAACACCTGGATCTGCCTCCTCTTCATCTTCCTAATCTAAGTCACCAAGTATATAAACTCTAGTTTTAATCTACCCACTTGTCTCCATCACTAATGTCACTATCCTGGTCCACACTACCATCTTCTTTCAACAAAGTTCTCACTTTCATACTGTGATGTTTCTAAATTGTGTCCTATCACATCACTCTCTTCTTTAAAAACCACTATACTCAGGGAAAGACCAAAATTAGCCTGGCTTGAAAGCCCTAGAAGTTTTAGCTCTAACCTGCCTCTGTAGCTTCATGCCATTTTGCTGCCTAATTCACTCTTTGGCTTTTTTCTTTTACTGCAATGTCCCAAATGAGTCTTGGGGACAAACTATTCTGCAAGAAATGCTCTTTCTCCATACCTTTTCTAGTTAATTCTTTTATATTTCCCATTCAGAGCTCAATTTACAAATCCCTTTACTGGGGAAGCCTTCCTGACCAGTGTGCCAGATTAAGTCAGAACCTCTGCCAAATGCTCCCATATAGCATTCATCACAAGGGTGATCACATATCTAATTGTTTAGGGTCTGTCCCTGTGGATGGAATGTGATTTCCACTGACATCTCTCATGTTAACTATTATATCCTCAAATATTAAAATAATGTCTTAAAGAAGAGGTGGATACTCAATCAATACTTAGGAAATGTTATATTGAGCATTTGGTGTATCTACAGGGCAATGTTATGCTTTGAAAATTAGAAACTCGGGAGCTAGATTCACGCTTCCCAAGCAGCATGGATAGCTAGTGTTAGCGTTTCCTTCCTAGAGATGCAGCATAGGTACTGGCTCCAAGGTGAGCCAAGCCGAGGTGATTTCAATTCTGATTCTGTGACTTACTACCTGGGTGATACTGAATGACTCTTCCTTTCCAAGTCTCAGTTTATTCATCTATAAAATGGTGAGAGCAATTACACTTACTTCATAAGGTTAGTTGTTTGCTCATTGGCACATATTTATTAAACACCTACTGTATGTCAAGTGCTCTGACAGAGACCAGAAATAGAATAATCTGCTACATGGACATAGCCTCCCCCCTCATGGACATAGCCTCCCCCCTCATGGACACTGTTTTTATCCATCTCTGTATCCGAAGACCTAGCACAATGCCTGGTATATAATAGTTTAATATGAGTTTGTTGAATTCTCTGAGTTTATTTTCCCATCCATTTAATGTATATTTGAAATGAAATTGCCAAGGAGTAAAAGTAGAGAACAGTCAAGCTGATATTCATGGAGGACTCAATGGGTGGCAGGCAGAATGTCGAGCATGGCTCATGTGTTGTTTCACTTAATCTTCATTCAGTGATGTAGATAAACTTATCCTCATTTTACAGAAAGGGAAGTGGAGTACAAACAGCTCAAGTCGCTTGATCAAGGTCAAGTAAATGGTGAAGATGCATCCAAGTACAGGTAACTTCACTATATTGATTGCATCCTTAAGTTATATGAAACTCTAGGTGAGAATCCAAAGTCCCAGGGAGAGAAGAAATGGGAATAGAAATTTAAAGCTCACAAAGGGAAACACTGACATCAGAAAAGCAGCAGGAAAATATCTTTCTTTTCTTTCTCTGGCTATTTTCATCCAGCTGCTTAGTTATCAAGATCTTGTATAACCTTTTCCCTCTTCTGTTTTTAAGTTTTACATTAAGTAATAATAGACTTAACTATGTTAGACTATATTGTTTTAACCAACTTTACATAATAGGATTCAGTGCTTCAACTGATAACATAAGAATGCTGCATAATTCTAAGTATTTTAATAAGGAAATGCACTTAAAACCAAATTATAGTCAGCTGATCATTTCCCAAACTGATTTCAAAGTACCCTGATGAAAAAACATACTATAAGGTAGACAAAGAAACCAGTCATATGTCAAATGTATTAAATACAAGGAAGCCAGACAGATGATGAGTATCTGAGATTTGAAAAGCACACATGTGACATGGCAAAGCAAACAGCCTCCCTAGGAGACCAAGGGCTGCAGTCAATGTCATATGTCAGCAGCCAAATCTAGCAGTCATCTGTGCACATGAACCAAGTATTAAACAGGCTTTTAAAGTTTTGGTTTTCTTTTCGACTTCTCTTAATTATTTATTTGACTGTCATTGGTCATTACGCCCAATTTTACATTCAAATCAGAAGGTCATCCTAATCTATTGTTGAATGTATTTTTTGCTTGGTATAGCCTCATGGCATTCACATGCAAAATTCCCCAGCAATAATTTATTAGGGTAGCAGTTTTTAAGGTTTTTTGAAATTAAGTCCCCTTTACATTCAATATTATTAAGGATCCCACAGAATTTTTGTTGATGTGGGTTATACCTATTGAAAAAATTAAAATGGAAAAAATCTATTTATTAATTCAAAAATTATAATAACAAGCCCATTGAATATTAATGTAAATAACATTTACATAACATATTTTTATGAAAATAAATATTTTCAAAACAAAAAGTTACAACAATGGCATTGTTTTATATTTTTGCAAACCTCTTTAATGTCTGGCTTCATAAAAGAAAGTTTGATTGTGTTATCTACTTCAGCATTCAACCTACTACAAAATGATGTTTTCGTTGAAGTTTATTAAGAAAATGTAACCTCACATAGACATAACTGGAAAAGGAAGGAGTATAGTTGTAGATATTCTTGTTTGATACTACACCAAGACTCAAAAAGTAGCTTCTTAAAATGTAAATATAATGAAGACTCTAAAATCCTATCAAGCTTTTTGCACTCTCTTAAACTAAAATCTGATGGTCTATCCTGAACTTTGAATAGAAGTTTTGCCCACGCATAATTTCATAACACTGTTCATTGTTACTTGGAAAACAGTGATTCCATGAGTAATCCAGATATTCCATGTGTTGGCACATTTCTTCACACTATGATATTTTTTAAAAAACACATTAGTTAATATCATCAACAATCTCATATAAGTCTTTAAGTATTAAGGAGTAGTCAAGCTCGCTTTATTCATTTGCCTGAAAACTTCTGTGAAATATCCAGGCCAGAGTAACCATAGTTTGTCTGTCAGTCATGTTTTTCAAGTAAAAATAGTATGCCATGAAAACAAATGAAAACAAAAACCCAATTAGTTCAAACTGCAATTCAAACAGTTGCACAATTGCTTTTCTTCAAGACAACCATGAAAACTTGGTATGCAGCAAAGTGCTTTATATAGATTTCCCATTTTGTCAACTAAATTACTAAAAAGGTACATATTCAAGGGTCAGTGTTTTAGTGCTTCACCAGGGTATTCTTGAGTGCCATTGTTTTTTTGTTTTTTGTTTTGTTTTTAATCTATGAGTGTGTGATAGTGAGGCAGGCAATGACTACTAGTACAGTTTGGTGCCACTGCCTTGATTCTTGCTATCCTGCTGACCATCAATGCAAATGAAAACAAAGTGAAAAAGGCAACTAGTATTATGATTACAATGAAATAGTTTTGGCTTTGCAGAAACCCTTAAAGGGTGTCAAGAGTTTGGGGACTATAAGGTATCTATAGACTATACTTTGAGAGGACTCCAGGATTTTCAGTACTATGAGATTGGGCACCCTTGTCTTGTTCCTGATCCTAAAAAAAAACAAAAAAACTTTCAATCTTTCACTGCTGAGTATGCTGTTAGCTGCGGACTTGTTACAGTTGGTCTTTCTTATGTTGAGGTATAGTCCTTCTATATTCAATTTGAGGGCTTTTTTTTCATGAAAGGATATTGAATTTTGTTAAAAGCTTTTCCTGCATCTATTGAGATCATTTAATTTTGATCTTTTGATCTTTCAGTCTATTGGTGAGATGTACCATATTTATTGATTTGCATATGTTTAACCATCCTTGCATCCCAAGGATGAATACCACTTGATCATGGTACATCATATCTTGACAAGACAGGACTCAAAATGTGGAAACTATTAAGACCAAGAGTGTTTTCAAAAGATGTTGAGCAGCCATGGGTGCCTACTGTAATCACTGACACAAAGATTATTCAGATTAAAGTAGATAATATGGTGAGCCACAAAGAAGGCTTGGGACAGTATTCTCATTGTCTGGTATTCTCCTCACCTGAAAAGGGCAAATCAGAAATTATTTCAGTGCATGGTTCTTTCCATTATACCTTCTCTATGTCAAAAATTCCAGAATAGATTTAATATCCATAGGCATATAAAAGATTTTTCTAGGATATCCTTTTCAAAAGGACTGGCTTATTTTCTGGAAATAGATCTGTGTTATGTGGTCCTAAACATTTCCTACTGTTTTCTCACTTGTCATATCAGCAAAAATCAGATAAATATAGGGGGAGAACATTCTGAATCCAAAAAACTCTGCATTTGGATTGCAAAACAAATGGCTCAGACAGACATTGCTTTGGTACCATGGACACTCATATTTTTTCCACCAAGTACATTTGAATAGCAGGCAATTATCCAATTTTGAGTAGAGTGTAATAGGTTCTCTACACGAGGTGCCTGGTCTTACTGTTTTCACTAAAGTTTTACTGAAGTTATATATCAACTTGATTTGCTAAATTGAATAGCATATCCTACTATGCACACTCTGATTAGACAAAATATCAACTCTTTCTAGCAAAAATAACCAGTTCAAGAAGATAACACACAGAGTCGAAATTTTCTAGAATCGTGAAAGATTGAAAGTTCTCATTCAGGCTTCTTCCTACTACTAAAATAGGAAAAGAATCTCTCAAGGTACTTCCTCCAGTCAATCAAAGAATGAGAAGACTCCAACAACTCATTCCATAAATATGAAATCACATGTTCCATGTCCAGCACAACCAGCCTCACAGATGACTAAACTGCTATTGTGCTTTGAAATATTACAATTCCTTTCTTAAATGTGAAGTTATTCACGAGTCTGTCTTCAAAAGGACTAGCTGTTCCTATTCTCTATGGAAATGTCCACAGGGCCAGAAATCTTCCAGTATATTAAACAATTTTCTGAAAGCCTTAGTAAGAGAGAAAAAAACTTTCTATACCTCAGTAAGAAAGAAAAACCTGCTGTTCCTGAAAAAGACAAATAGCTATACTCTCTATGGAATATTTTTGGCAAAAACTGAGAAGATTAAGTTGATCTACCGACATTAGAGAGTTCTACTGCCTTTGTCTACCGATTTTGGCAGAGGAAAACACACCTTGCTACAGAATCTGAGATATTTCATGTCCTACCCTGCACTTTACCTAAAGAGCCTGTTATCCATTATAAATTGTTCCTTAGTGTTCTCTGCCATCTCATTCCCGTATCACAAGTAGAAATGATCCTGAAGCCTTAATTGGTTTTCATAGGTCATCATCACTGTCATCCAGTACTCTTTGAGAAGCAAAATTTTAAAAGGCAAGTAACGTAATCAGCTGACAGTGCTCGGCTTTTCCTTGTAAGACAATCCTGCCTGGCAAATGGAAAGTATTATAGTGGAAAGATATGCATGCCTGAATTCAACCAGATGTTAAGAATTTTTTTCATTAGAAAGAAAGCAAACAAAAATTGAGGATTAGCTCAAAAGAGAGAGGGTTCATGTCCCAATTATCAAACAATTTCCTTTTTAGCTATGCCTGGACATTGCACTAAATAAATTCAAAATGAAATGCCAAAGCCAATGAGCAAAGAACTACTGAAGTTCAACTTAGGAACTGATCATAAAGAACAAAGAGAAGGATGGGCTCAAAGTGGGGTTTCAGAGATGTGGGGAACTGAGAACAACTGTAAGCTTACAGGAAGCCTCATGTAGTGACTCCATTCTTGTTTCGCAAGAGCTGGGTAAAGACATAGATTGTCAGGAAATCAGTGAAGTTCTATTTTGTGGGATTGAGTATGAATTTGTGAGACATCCAGGAGTTAATTTTCTAAAAGGATGATGCAGAAGGTGCTTTCTTTAGTGTGCACTGAAATTAAAATTGAAAAAGAAACTTAAACAAGGGCAATTTCTTGAAAGGAAAAATCAGAAAGTGAGTTAGAGGAATTTATAGCAGTGATAACAAAGGCAACCAAGTATAATCCTGCTGTGTTTAAGGATTTTTTCTACTTATCTTCATTTTTGTCATATTTTCAGCCCATATATCTGCTGTGCTATTAAAAGACTAATACAGATTGGCCATTTAGGCTTATGACCAAAATTCCTCCCAATGCATGTATATAATTTGTTCATAATCTCAGCCAAAGGGTATTTATTGAGTACCTACTGTGTGCTAAATGCTATCATATGCAATAAAGACCCAATACTCAAAATGGTTCCTTCCTTCCTGGAAAGTATAGGTCAGTAGATGAAAGAGAGACAGCCTCTTTAAGATAATTGAAGGGACATGCTATTTCACACCCTGAGAATATGGTCACCTTATAGAATACTTTATCAGGATGTTACTGGAAAAATTGTTTCTGAAAGAAAAAAGAAGGGATAGAGAGGAGCAGTGTACCATCAGAAAAAAAATAAAAGTGAATATGCTAAGCCTCTGACTCATACCTCATTGACATTTGACAGCAATCTGAGTGGACCTACCCCCTCCCACAGGATTATTCAAGTATCTACAGGCAGTGGGGATTTTATTGAACAACCTTGTTAATGATGACCTTCCTGGAAACTTTGCCAGAATCTCAGAGGGTTTTCTCCCCCTCTACCTTTTGAAGCAATCATGTTTTATCAGCTTTTCTACATAACGACCTATGGAAATGAGCCAACCACGGAAAAATTACTCCATTTACTTAGCTCTGAGCTACAGATGGCCTGGTGAACACTATGAGCTAATGGAAAACTAACACATGCTGGTCCAGGTCAACAGCTGTTTTCATTGTACCTGCAGCCTGGGAGACACAGGTGTATTTCATGGGCCTTATGTAGATTGCCATCTGCTCAATAAATGTTTTACATTTCCTTTAAATATGAAGATAAATACCAGGAATTGGAAGTGTAAGTGACTGTATTATGAACATCAACTTTGTTTCTTTTAGTCCTACATGGGTGGAGAGCCCTCCAATTTGATTTACATTATGAACAGGTAAATCTATAACTTAGTACCTCAAGCTTTCTCATTCTTCGATGGGAGAAGTAGGGATATGTGCTTCCTTCTATCACTTTGCTTGAAGGTTTTTATTTATGTACTCAAAGTTTCACTACAACAAACCTCTCTAGAGTAACAGTTTTGCCATATAGTAGAAGCAATCTGGGTGGGCTCTTATAATCCAAACTCTTTACCATATCCTCAACCCAAATATGGAGACAGCACAGACAAAGCAGCATTACCCTCTGTTCCTAGGCCTACCCATTACTGTGAATCAGTGCCCTTCTCCCTATGAATTTCAGTAGTCAGCATATATAGACTGGATGTAGTTGTAGGGGTGTGAGTTGAAGAACAAGGCTGGCCCTGGAGGGGAGGTTTGGCATTTCCAAGTTGTTCTTTTCAGTTTATGAGGGTTCATATTGCCTATTGACCCAAGTTTGTAGCCTTTAGCTGAAACTGCAAGATAATAAAAACAATTTCATTCAATGCCCTGTTATTTGTGTTTGCTTGTTTCTTCTCGCTCTTGCTTCAGAAACACCCAACAGAGACCATAGACTAAAATAGATACAGGTTTATCTTCAGATCATCAGGTTTACACAAGATTCTGGTCCTGGTTCTCTGACTGCCTAACACAGTCTGTTCTTGGGAAGTCATTTAAGCTCTCTAGGCTTGAGTTTCCTCACTATTAGGTTACTTTTATAAAATAAACTATAAGAGATACTCAATACCTCCTAAAATCACTTCCATTTCACTAGGAACATGATGATAATCCCTAGCTGTTTGGATTTTCTTTTATTTAGTTTGAACTATATGAAGTTGTATTTTGAAGGTCAAAAAACAGTTGAATAGCACAAGTTTCCTATGATTTAACCTAACTTATCACATACTTTTTTATTGATCACCTTCTATTTACAAGGCATTATCAGACACTGGGGATACGGGAGTGAACAAAAAGGGATAAAGCCATGTTTTCATTGACCTTACATTCTAACTGGAGAAGACAAAGAATAAACAAATTAACAGCTGAAAATATGATGGCGGTGCAGTAAACAGTGCTAAGAAGGAAAATAAAGCAGGGTAAAGAGACAATCACTTGACAGAAGGAGTACCAAACTGAAAAAAGGGGAATTGAGTGAAATTTACCTACTGTGCGTTGACTAGTTGAGACTCTCAGTTATCTTCCCTTACTCCCAGATTTCTGACAGTGGTGTGACTAGACATCATAAAGGAGATTAAAAGGAAATCCTTCTCTGAAGAAAATGATTGCTACAAGAAAAAAGATCTGAAGAGATGCACGTTGTGTATTCATTAACAAAATAGCTCAGCCAAGTTATATTAGAATGAAGCTCAGTCCCACAGCTTCCAAAAGAGCTTTCTGGTGTCCAGTTTAAATATGAACAGGCATCCAGGACTGACACATATTTGAGGACAGCCATTAATTTCAAGGTTCATAGAGAAAACTGAAAAGCAGAAAGAGTAATTAGAAGAAACAAAGTCTTCATAAGGAGAAAAAAATGTCAACAAGTTTCAATGTTCTGGGAGAAGAAACAGATATTTAAATGTTTAAAAAACACACAAAGCAAAGATGAAAAATCAAAAATAGAAAAAATAGGGGCACCTGGGTGGCTCAGCCAGTGAAGCATCGGACTCTTGATTTCAGCTCAGGTCATGATCTCACTGTTCGTGAGACGGAGTCCCACGTCAGCCTCTGAGCTGACAGCAAGAAGCCTGCTTGGGGTTCTCTGTCTCCCTCTCTCTCTCTGCCCCTTCCTCGCTGTTTCTCTCTTTCTCTCTCTCAAAATAAATAAACTTTAATGAAAAAAGAAATAGAAAAATTTATAAAATATATATGTCAAAAAAGACAACAATCCACAAGATCAATATACAAAATAATAAAAATTTAAGAAGAGAGAGAAGAGAATATGGGAGGAGAATAGGGGAAGATGAAATCAATTAAATAATTCAAAGAACTACTGACAAGTCATTGTAAAGTTTCAGAGTTTCTGGCCACAAGGAAATGAGCATTTTCAAAAAAGTAAGAAAACAGGGTTCACAGAGCAGCTATGCTGGATTTTAGGGGGGAAAATGGAGCAATATTTTCTAAACATTAAGAGAAATTCTCAAGCTTGAAATTTCATACCTAGGCAACTAAATGTAGGGAAGATTAAATTGTTTTTAGACAAGCAAGTTTTCAAAACATTACTTTGAAACTTTCCCATAAAAATAACACAATGAACATTCTATACAAAGAAATAAATCAAGAAAGAATATGTAAGATCCAAGGAACAGGGGTTGTTGAGAGAGAGAACAAGAATCCAGGAAGATGGTGAAAAGAAATGCCAAGCTCACAGTTCTGAAGCATGCTTAGAGATCAGTCACTCCTGACTAGAGTGCAGCATAAGGCTTTGAAAGGAAGAACTGAATGTTTCTAAGATTTGTACATAGGGGAGTGAGTTTGAGAATAATTATATAGAAACTCAAGCAATTAAGAAAAAGATAATTAGTAACTCTAGGAAAAAAAAAAAACAGAAAGAAAGGGAAGAAAAGGAAGTGACAACATATACAATTAAAGAATATCATATGATCCAGCTCTGAAAATGTTTATACAGTCATACTATGAAAGCATAGGATATTAGTATAATAAAAAATGCATTATATGTGGATGAGGGGGACAGTGGGAGAGGGTATAAAAGCATTATAAACCTTCACCTCTCATAGTGGAAGTCAATGTTTAATGCCTAAACCTAAGACTATACACACACACACACACACTATATATATATATATATATATATATATATATATATATATATATATATATATATATAAATATAAAATCATATTTTTCAAAGGAATGAAAGTGCCATATTTCTTCAATTCTGAGTCACCTTATTTTTCCACATTTATTTCAACATCTCCATAATTAGGATATGTCTCAATCATTGGTGGTCTTGGTGTAACTGGCAACATTTGTTGCCTCATCTAAACATGTGCATTGTCATTTAATGAAATGTGATCATTACCAAATGAATCAGATAAAAGAGATCAAAGTGGCCACCTCTGGGAAGCTGTAAATGGGAGGAAGGGTGGTGATGTTAAGGGACTGTTGTTTTAGTAACAACCTGAAATTATTTGACCTTAAAATTGTGTATATATTTTTTAAAAAATATTAGAAATATTTTAAAACACAAATATTAAAAATTCCTAATGGTTGCTTTTCAGAGACGCGTCTTTAAAAGAACAAGTTTGGAAGAAGGAGAGGAGTAGGGGCTCTTGCTTTATCTGAAGGGGAATGGTGATGGCATCCACCAGGTTGAGAACAATGGAGGCCATGATAAGTTGTCAGATTCTGAATACAGATTTAAAATAAAGCTGACCAAATGTACCAATGCATGGAATACAGAATATGGGAAAAAAGAGGAGAGTCAAACCTGACACCTAAGTTGTTGCCTGAGCAGCTGGAAGAATGAAATTTCAGTTTCCTGAGATGGGGCAGACTATAGGAAAGCAGGTTAAAGAAGGGGGCACATCAAGAATGCGATGGGACATACAAGTTTGGATGCCTGTTAAGATATGTGAATCGAAGTGAGGCACCTGGGTGGCTCAGTCAGTTAAGCATTTGACTTGACTTCTTTCAGGTCATGATCTCAGGGTTCATGAATTAAAGCCTTGCATTAGGCTCTTTGTTTCAGTGCAGAGCCTGCTTCAGATCCTTGGTCTCTCTCTGCCCCTCCCCTATTCATGCTCTCTCTCTTTCTCTCTCAAAAAATCAAGAAACATTAACAAAAAGATACCTGGGTGGATGTGGTTAGCAGGCAGATTACACACACACACAAATCCAGAGCTTTGCTCTAGTGAGGCTGAAGATACAATCTGGGTTTGTTTCTTCACTTCCCTTTCTATCCCTTTTAACAGTATAGTCACTTTACCTGTTTTTGTAAATAGTAATAAACTAAGTCTTAGTTTTTGTTTATGTACTTACTCAGAGAAGAGTATTCAGGCTTTTAATCAATATTTGCAAGAGTTTGCTTCTTTCTGTATTTCAGTAAATGCTGGCCACAGCCACAGTAAGGCTGCACACCTGTCTAAAAACCTAAGTACTCCTTACCTAAATTTTGGTTCTTTTAGGAAGAATTAATTCTATTCTAGGTATTGCATTAAAAAAGATGTTTTAACCTTGTTGGTGAAAACACATACTTCCTACTTGGAGAAAAGGTTTAACACCAGGTCTGCTATTGCAATGAACTTTGGAGGCCACATTTCTCATGTAACACAGTTCAATAAGCCTCATCAACCCCCTGGAAACAGTAGACTTGTACATTACTAGTCAATGACATTAGGTCTAATTCCTTGGAGCTCCTCCACACATACACATACATGCACCCAAAAGGAATTTAAGAAAAATGTATTTGAGTCACATGAAGCAACTCATGCTACTTTCTTCAAAATAACACTAAAATCAGGCCCGGATTTTAACCTCTTATCAGACTTTTTTATAAATGATATAACTGAATTCTACACCTGACTAGTATTATAGAGTATGTTAACTGAAATTTAAACAAAAAACTTGAAAGAAAAGAAAGAAGGGATCATTTAAATATATATGTGTATATTTTACGAATGTATGTTTGCTTTAAGCAGAAAGAAATACAGAAGGGAAAAATTGTAAGCCAATACAATATTTTATATATGGGACAGGTAAGAAGTGGGTAGAGGCATATAGATAGGAAGGCGACTTCTCTGAGTCTACCTACTTGTATGATTTTGACTTTTGTGTTATGGGTATTTTTACATATTGAAAAGAAAAATTAAATGAACGGATAAAAAATGAGATATAATTGTCATATAACACTGTGTAAGTTTTAGGTATACAATGTGTTGACTTGATACATTTATATATGATTATAGTGACCAGTACTGTATTATAAACTTCAAAATTGTTAAGAGAACTAGATTCTTAATTGTTCTTAACACACACACACACACACACACACAAAGGAAAGGATTGTTATGTGACATAAGAGGCATTAGTTAATGCTACAATGGTAATCATATTGCAATATATACATGTACCTCATCAAATTTTTTAATCCACATTTACACATTTCTCTTTGAAGAACACTTCAAGCGACACAGAGGAAATCCTTTCTAACCAAGAAAACATCTATCAACCTGATAAAGTCTTAAGCCCCTTAGAGAAAAAGAGACTTCTTTCTTCATTTCTACCTAGTCTTCAGGTATCACACTTTGTGTACCTCATGGGTGATGAGCAGGTCTGATAGACCCCACCAGTATTCCAAGTGTGGAAATGATCCTCTAAGATTTGAGTGGCAATGTAGGGAACACAGACAAAGGCTAATCTCAGATGACAGGTTAGGGAAGCACTCAGCCAACAGTTGTTTTGGTCTGTGGTTAGAGGCATTTCTGTTCACTCTGCTTTGATCCTTTTACGAAATCTGGAGAACTTTCCATTTCTTTATACATTTATTATTTTGAAGTTCCAATTCCTCCACCTCCTTCTTTACCCCTAAGCACTTAAAACATTTGATCAGTTTTATAGCAATATGTAGTTAAACATAAAAGAACAAGTGTGTTATTTTCACCTATTTCCAGTGACAATTTAAAGACTATTTTCTACCAATTTTTTCTTGTTACACCCACACTACCTCTGCCCCCCCCCACAGTGTTTCTTTCTTTTAAAAATGACTCCAGATACATAATACAGATGTGCAATAGAAATATACACCCTTTATCAGTCAAGATAGGTTGACTACGTTGTAGCACCAGCTCCAAACCTCATTGGCTTAAAACAAGAAGGTTTGTATCTTAGTCATAATACATTTTCCTCAAATGTCAGCTGAAGGCTCTGCTTCACATCACTTTGTCCTCACCCAGGGACCCAGCATGAGAAAGCAGCCACTGGCTACATTGCCAGTTGCCAAAGGAGAGGGTGAAAGCAGCACTGCCAAAATGCACAGGTCCTTAAACTTCTACCTGGAAAGGATACATGTGTCACTGCCTTACATTTCTTTGGCCAAAGCAAGGTGTATGACCAAACCTAACTTCAAAGGGGCAGATAAGTACAATATTTTGCAAGTGGGGCACTATTAGTAAACAGTTATACAGTCTATTATACACACTCAACTGAAGAGTGGTAACACATCTACTCTTCTCTCAAAATCCCTAGTGATGGAGGTAATTCCTGTACATTTTGGCCAGATGCTGTTTAGAAAAACATCTCAATCCTGAGATTCAGTTTCAAGTCATTGTCTCAACTTCACTCTGTATGTTTGGCTAACAGCTAATGGGGTCACATTTTGTGGATAAATAAAGGTTGTCGTCTCATTAAATGAATGTGTTTCAGACCACAGGAAAATGTGTGACATGGTTACCAAGGTTCTTCACTTATAATGAAGGTCTGAAAATGTCACCAGGGGAAACCAGGAGCCAATTTCAGGCTGGAAGAATTGGCTCCAATTGTGATTGTGCAACAGTAATTATGCAGTTGTTTTCCATCCCTCCTCCCTAATGTTATGCATGCCAGGAAACATGCTGTTCCTTTTGAACACAAATTCTATAGGGCTCAGAAAGCTATTTGGGGGAAGACCAGGAAAGAAGAAGTTGGAATGGGAATAGTGAAGAAAATATAAGGTCAGGAATCCTGAGCTTCCCTGTATAAAGTGACCTCAGCTTACTCAGTTGCCAATCAAGTGTGGATTTATATATCTGCAGTTTATCCATCCCCATCAGTGAAACCATGATATAATAATATGCATTTTGGTTTTTGTCCCCAGTTTCTAGCACAAAGCTTCCAAAGCCATGGGAGTTTCTTTCTTTCTTTTTTTTTTTTTTTTAACGTTTATTTATTTTAAGAGAAATAGAGAGAGTGGGGAGGGCAGAGATGGGGGGGGGGGCTTGAACACAATGTGGGGCTCAAACCCATGAGATTGTGACCTGAGCCAAAACTGCAAGAGGGACATTTAAGTGACTGAGCCAGCCAGATGCCCCCTTAGGAAATTCCTCAGTAACAAGGGTGAGAGGAGCATCTTTCAGCCACACCTGACTTTATGCTAATAAGGTGACCGGGCCTGGTTTCCAGAGGAACCAAGGGTGAGATGAAAGGGTTGGAAATTTCATCCCCACTCCCTGACCTCCAGGGAGGTAAGAAGGGTTGGGAGTGGAGACAAACACTAATGACCAATAATCTAATCAAGTGTGTGGATGAAATGAAGCCTCCGTGAAAAGCCTCCCCAAAGGGGTTTAGAGAGCTTCGGGGTTGGTTAACACCTGGAGGTGCTGGGAAGGCATAGAAGTTCCACATCCCTTCTCCCATATCTTGCCTTGTGCACCTCTTCCATCTACCTGTTCCTCAGTTGTATGCTTTTATAATAAACCAATACTCTATGTAAGTACATTCTTTTCCTGAGTTCTGTGAGCTGTTCTTTCAAATTATCAAACCTGAGGCAGGGAATTACAGGAACCTCTGATTACAGCTGGTCAGTCAGAACCCCAGGTGACAACCTAGACTTGTGACTGGCATTCTAGGGTTGAGCAAAGGACAGTCTTGTGGGACTGAGTTCTTAAACTGTGAGGTCTGAGCTAACTCCAGGTCATTAGTGCCATAAGTGAATTATAGGACATTTAGCTGGTGTCCAGAGAAGTGAAAAATTGGTTGGTGTGGGAAAAACCCTATATATATACTTGGTACCAGAGGTGTTGAAGCTAGAGGAGAAAAGAGGAATTTTTTCGTTCACCATTTTTGTAGTCCTGGTCATGTGTGTAGATTAGACTCATGCTATTTTTCACCTAGACTATGACAGCAGTTTCCTACTTTTCTTTCCCCTCCAATCTCTCCCTTTCCACCCCACTTTTCCTGCAGCAGTGAGAATATTCTTACCAAAGCCCAGTTCTCATGGTGTCAGTCACTAAGTTTCAACAACTTAAAGCTAACCTACTTTTCTGTCTGTATTGTTTCAATCTACCTTCTCAGGTTTAATGAAGTATACAATTAAGAATTATGAAAGGAGCACCTGGGTGGCTCAGTCAGTTAACTGTGGGTATCTTGGTTTCAGCTCAGGTCATGATTTCATGGTTCATCAGTTCAAGTCCTGTGTCAGCTCTGTGCTGTCAGTACAGAGCCTGCTTGGGATCCTCTCTCTCCCTCTCTCTCTGCCCCTTTCCTGCTTGCATGCTCTCTCTCTCTCTCTCAAAACAAATAAACATAAAAACAAAAACAAAACACACTGTGAACCTAAAAACAAGGCGGCCAGAAAAAAAAATGATGAAAATTTCTCATCTGCAGACATGCCCTTACTTTGCAAGATATAGGTATACCTACTCTTCTCCTCAAGTTTATAGGTCTCTCTGACCCAACTGGTTTTTGAAGGACTGATAGTAACAGGCCTTCTAATAGAATTGGGAGACAAATACATCTTTAGCCAATTCTTGATTAATAGTTGCATATGCTGCATTTAAAAACAAATGTAGGGGTGTCTGGGTGGCTGTCAGTTAAGCAACCAGCTTCAGCTCACGTCATGATCTTGTGGTTTGTGGGTTTGAACCCTGCATTGGGCTCTTTGCTGACACCTCAGAGCCTGCTTCGGATTCTGTGTCTCCCTCTCTCTGCCCCTCCCCAATTAGCACTCTGTCTCTTTCTCTCTCAAAATTAAACAGACATTAAAAAAATTTTAATTAAAAAATAAAAATAAATGTAGATCACTTAAAAATTACAGCAAAACATTCAACCATGTCAGGGTGAGGTCAAAGAAAAAGAAGAGAGATGATCATATTAAGTTATAATCACAGCAAAATGGTGAACTGTATTAATGACCAAACACAAATGTATCTTTAAAAACAACACCTCAGTTTAGACTTGAGTAGCCAATAAATGTCAATTCTAGTTAGGCTTTAATTTAATTAAATTTTGTAATCCATCCCAATTGACTTGCCTTGGGTAAGGAACAGTTTGTAATAATAAATAGAAAAGAATGGTGTCTTTACTGGTTTGAAGAGAAAAAGAAAGAGAGAGAGTGAGAGAGCAAGAGAGAGAGCAAGTGAGAGAGAAGACAAGAAAAAGAAATCAGAGCAGTTTTTGTTTGTTTGAGTAATGCTCTGTATTTTCTCCTCTATGACCTAATCCCTGTTTCAATCTTTGTTCCCAAACTCTTCAGTTTACTCTCCAGAAACTTCATCTCCATGATAAACAATTCTATATTCTCATTTTTATCTTTGCTATACTTTGTGCTCATTATTAAACCTAAATTCCTTTATAGTCCTTTCTAACAGAATTTGTTTATTTCTTAATGTTCCTAGTACTTTAGGTGGGAAGTGAGTCCAAGTTCCAGACAACTATTTTCAACTTTCTTCAAACCCTGGAGCTGCTGAGCCTCATGTTTGTTACTCAGCCTTACCACTGTCTATCCCTCTCACAGCTGTTGTCATTCACCCACCTTTTGTGTACTAACTGAGCTTTCCTTCAGACACTGTCCTCTATCCTCAAACTTCTTACTTTCTCTAACCCATAAACTCTTAGCAAATGGCCTTAACTCCTACTCAGGGAAAATAAGCCATCATATTGGAACATCATACCCTCAACTTCCCACCACCAAATCCCTAAACCCTCCCTTTCTCCTCCCTCCTGTTTCAGTGTGGAGATTGTCTTTTACCATAAAAAACCATCTCTCCATCTTGGCTTAGATTCTTCTCAGAGATCAATTCCTCTCCCTAGTATCAATTCCTCTCCCTTTTATCTCTCTCTCACACACACACTTCTTCTTCTTCTCCCCACATTTCCCTCTTACCTACTAGCATTAAGCTATATGCTCACTCTCCAAACTTAAATAAACAATGAAAAAAAATCGTCCCTAACTCCATAGCCTCCCCATCCATCATCTTATTTCCTTGCTTCCACTGTTATGTTTTTTATTTGACTTTATTTTCTCCCCCCGCACCCTCCTCCCATTCTTCATTCTAAATCTGGCTGCTGGGCCCACTGTCCCACTTGACATTGCTTTTGCCAATGTCATCATTTTCCTCCATGATACTACATCCACTGAATACTTTTGAATTCTCAGATTACTTAATGATGTGGAGAAAAAAGGCAAAAAAATGTAGAAAAAGTTAAGTTTCCTTATAACTTACAGCCCATTGACAAGTACGTGGGACAGGAAGAGTGACCTTCCTCCAGGAACTCAACCTCCTAATTGAGGTCTGCTAGAGGCAAAAGGCAACCTTAGATTGACATTAGCCCAACCTCCAGGATCCTGTAAGTCTTTTTTCACATACAAAAATCCCTTTGGAAACCTCATTTATTTCTATCCCCCTCAACCCCCCACTACCCCAAGATATATGTTAGCAATCATTCTCCAAACATATGGCTCCCTGATATACATTTGAAGGGTCTCATGACTAAGGATTTACTAGACAGTAGTAAATGACCTTATCTTACACGGCAGCTAGCCCCTCAAGGTCCTGAAAACTTTGCTTCCAAATTCCTTAAAGATTTACAGGATTCCTAACCCCCTCTCAATTTATAAGTGTATCATCATTCACTCCTCACAATCCCAGTGCAGCTCTTTCAGCCCATGAGTCCTGTCCTTGTGCTTTAATAAAACCACCTTTTTTGCACCAAAGACATTTCAAGAATTCTTTCTTGGCTGTTCACTCCCAGACCCCCATGTTACATCACATCATTAATGACTCAGCATCTGCCAATTCATTGCAATAATCCTTTTCTCTTAAAACCCTGTCCGGGCATCATCTCTTTGCAACTCTTTTCCTGTCTCACTTGTTGGTAATTGCCTTTCATGAACCATTGAATATTGGGGTCTTAAATGGAGGACTAGGTCTCAAGTCCTTGCCCTTCTCACCTTACCCTCTCTTTACATCATCCATTCCTATGGCTTTGTAGTATATACCATTGGTGGTCTGCAGGTCCCCTCAAACCACCTTTATTAGTCTGTGGGCCTCTACCCTAGTTTTTGTCTGCTTTTGCTGTCACTGGCCTCTGGGAACTGCCAGAAAAGTCTTGGTAGAATTCTGAGGAAATGATCTAAGGGCCTAGAGATGTGGGCATGCTAGACTGGTTCTGCTATAGAATACTGGAGAACCCATCCAATGATAGAGGAGGAAGAAACCTAGGCCTGGTTGTTGGTAGATCAGTTTGGTAGTTGGTACAAACTAAAAGTAGATTGGTCTACTGCTGGTCTCCCACACACTGTGTAACCCAGACATTGCTGTCATGATGGAGAATGGACCAGTCCCTTGAAGGGACTTTTAAGGTGCCAGCTTAAAGATGATACACTGTGATGCTGAGGTGTTGCTTTCACAATGTAGCATATACTTTATGCCAATGGTCATTATGTGTTGTCCTGTCTCTGATAGGTAGAATATATCAATCTGGAAGCCAAGGAGTGCAATTAGAAAGACTTCTTCAGTAATGTCATTCCCAGTGACCCACTGGTCACTCGGGAAATTTGTGCTTTTTAAAACCAGACCTAAGATACCTTATCTCTATGGTGACCCATATTGGACCCATAACTTTCTTATGAGCTCCAAATCTGAATATATAACCTATTTGATCTTTAAATTAGACACCTCATAAGCATCTGAAACCTCATAGACCCACGGTGACTACACTTATCATGGTGAGCACTGAGTAATGTATACAATTGTTGAATTGTTATATAGTATACCTGAAATTAATATCATACAGTACGTTAATTATTTATCAATTAACAAAACTATCACACTCATGGCAAAAAAATCTTAATATTTGTTTGGTATGTATTCCTTATAAAAATAGTTCCCTATTAAAACATATCTTGTCTCAAGCTGTTATTTAAAAGAGAGACATATAAAGTAGCATTATAAAATGCCTAATAGTAAACAGAATTCTGAGTATTACCAGCCACCAATAAAACTAATCCCAAGGTTCAGAAGTAAATAAGTACTTACAAAATTTAAAAAATACAATACCAGAAAAATAGACCCACACCTGCACATTATATGGAATCTTTGAGATATCACTGGGAAAAGCAGCAACCAGGTTATCTCCCCTCTGTACACACCTCTATCTCCTGCCAATGAAAGACTTTTTGCTGGCACATGCAGGGTCTTTTTCCTTGAAGAGGCAATATACCTTCTTCCAAATAAGCGTACTCTAAGAAGGGGAATGTTCTCTCCCAGTGTGACTCAGGAGCTCCCTACTCTACCCTAAGCACTCTGAAGTCAGCATCCTTCTCCCAAGGAGCACATGCCAAAGATCCACTCTGGGGAAAGTCATACACTCCCACGTGCTGTTTGCAAAAAAACTGCAACACTCAGTTCCTCTCACTCCCCAGTCTGTGGTCAGGAGAGGGTTTTGTTTTATGGGAACCCAATACCGCACTCTCTCAACCCCTCTCTCTATCTTTCCCTTTTGTCTCTCCACAGAAAGGGTTCCCTCCCCTCTGAGACACCACCAGAAGGAGCCCCTTCTGCTAGTACTCAGATCAATTTCCTGGGTGTTCCAAGGTATCTGACCTCAATACAGCTTTGTTTGAGGGACAAGGAAAGCACAGCATGCCCCTACTTCTCTTCTATCTTAACTCCTCCCTCTTGAAGGATTGAAATCTTGCCATTTGCAATGGTGTGGATACACCTAAAATGTATTATGTTAAGTAAAATAAGTCAATCAGAGAAAGACAAATACCATATGATTTCACTCATATATGGAATTTAAGAAATGAAACAGATGAACATAAGGGAAGTGGGTGGAGAAGAGAGAAGAAACCAAACCACAAGAGATTCTTAACAATAGAGAACAAATTGAGGGTTGATGGAGGGACGTGGGCAAGAGATGGGCTAGATGGGTGATGAGTGTTAAGGAGGGTCATTTGTTATGATGAACACGGTGTTGAATGTAAGTGATGAATCACTGAACTCTACTCCTGAAACTAATATTGCACCACAGGTTAACAACAAAAATTTAAAAACAAATACAATCTTTCACATTGCATTATAAATATGTTTAATTAGTTCAAGTCATTTTAAAAAATAAGGAAGCGGGCACCTGGGTGGCTCAGTCGACTAAGCTTCCAACTTCCGCTTAGGTTATGATCTCATGGTTCATGGGTTCAAGCCCTGCATCAGGGTCTGTGCTGACAACTCAGAGCCTGGAGCCTGCTTCAGATTCTGTGTTTCCCTCTCTCTCTGCCCCTCTTCCACTCACACTCTGTCTGTCTCTCTCTCAAAAATAAACAATAAACATTAAAAAATTAAAAAAAAATAAAGAAGAAGCATACCGAAAGGCATGTCATGCTTTACATGTCAAATGTTTGAGACTGACTGTTCATGTGAATGCCTTTTCAACCTATGATATGAAAGAAGTGTGAGTTATACCAGATATTAGACATTCAAGCACGTGTATTTGTTCAGGCATTCCTTCTCTGAATATTTATTGAATGCCTGCTCTGTGACAGGGAACTTTCTAAAGTCTGAGCATCAAAGATAATAAGGAAGTTTCTGATCTGAGTAAATGGGTGAATGGTGATGCTGTTAACTGAGATGGGAAAAACTAGGGAGGGACTGGTTATGGCAAAATAAAAATACTTTTAATAAATTAAAAACATTATAAAATCACACATTGTGGAGTATTATTCTTGTTACTTCTATTTGAAATCCATTATCATTATTTACCAAATGGTAAGAAAATTAGAGTTGACAGTCCTGGAAGGAAAGCCAGAAGACCAGAGATCTACTTGTGGCTGGATAGCTAAATGGCCTTGAGCAAAACTCTTCCTTTCTTTTGGCCTCACATTACTCATTTATAAAGTAAGGTCTAAATGTCACATAAGATCTCTTCTGGGTTAAAAATGTTTTTACTGGGGCACATGGGTGGCTGAGTCGGTTAAGCGTTGATTTCGGCTCAGGTCATGATCTCAGGGTCATGAGGTTGAGCCCTGCTTCAGGCCCTGTTCTGGTCTTGGAGATTGCTTAAAATTCTCTCTCTCTCTCTCTCTCTCTCTCTCTCTCTCTCTCTCCCTCTGGCCCTCCCTAACTCGCATGTGTGTGCTCGCTCTCAAAAAAAAAAAAAGTTATTACTGTTTAGGTTTAAATTCTGTAGGGGCATGAACATTCTCTGGGTGCAGGAATCTACATTCTGTAGTGTCTTCAATTTTTATGAAAGTTTGGAGGGTTTTGAAGAGAATGATTAAGCGATTACCCTTGACCTAGCAACTCCACTCCTAGGTTCTTTCAGCTGCCTATCAAGTTATAGGCCACACTTTATTTTTTTTAAGATTATTTATTTATTTTGAAAGAGACAGAGATAGTGTGAGTGGGGGAGGGACAGAGAGAGAGGGAGACAGAGAATCCCAAGCAGGTTCCACACTGACAGAGCAGAGCCTGATGTAGGGCTTAAACCAATGAAACCCTGAGATCATGACCTGAGCTGATACCAAGAATCGGACACTTAACAGACTGAGCCACCCAGGCGCCCCTATAGGCCACACTTTTGCATATCTCTCAGCACCAAAATGAAATTTAACTTCAGCCACTTATGGGTAGCTTCCTTGTGCTGGCCTGTAAAGCACATAATTATTGCTATAAAAGGAAATGCAAGGAGGAAAGAGTTTATTGTGTACTAACATCATAATTTTGAAATTAAAGGATATTTTAAATAACCCCTCCACCCAAAAGAAATGAAAACTTATGCTCACAGAAAAACCTGTGTGTAAATGTTTATAGTAGCTTTATTCATAATCACCAAAACCCAGAAACCACCCAAACGTCCTTTACCTGGTGAGTGGTTAAACAGACTGTGGTACATGCCCATGATGGAATACTAGCCAGCTATTAAAACAACAAGACAACATAGATAAATCTCAAATGCGTTATGCTAAGTGAAAGAATTTAGACTCAAATATTACATACTATCTAATTCAATTTATATAACGTTCTAGAAGAGGCAAAACTATGGGTACAGGGAACAGATCAGTAGTTGCCAAGGGTTATGATGAAGGAGAGGTTGACTACAAAGGCGCAGCAGAAAAAAACATTTCGGGGTGACGGAATTTTACCCTCATTATGGTAGTTTTATATACGTCTCTTCATTTGTCAAAACTCATAGAACTGTTTGCCAAAGGGAGTGGATTTTCCTGTCTGTAAATTTTTTTTAATTCTGAGAAAAATATGACATATCCCAAGACATATTGTCTCAAGCACTTGCACTGAGTTAGGAATGGGAAATGAAAGGTCAGATCAAACATGGAGTGATATCGTGGAACCAAGTCAGAAACCCTAAACGAGCCCAGAATCAACATATAACCTCACTAGCCCCATAGCCCCTTTTCCTGGAAAACTGGCATCAATAAAATAGTGCCATTCAGGAATAAATGTATCCAGTATATTTATTAAGCAACCATTGACTAAGGACTCTGTGGGTTAAGAAACTGTTTCAGGGAGAGGGAAATTAATGTAAATCAGTAGCTCACTGAAGCTTGCTGAAACCACAGGGACCAGTGAGGCTGCGCAGACTCACTGTTCGATATCATTCCCATGGAAATATCAGATTGATTACATCTCCAAGAAAGGCGTCAACATACTAAACTGGAAAAGAAAGTGATTTGCAAAATACAAATTGAAATTTATTTCCCTATCCACCCTCATACACATAAGCACATCAAGCCAGTGCAGAGCAGCAGAACTGAAGAAAGCCAAGCCATCAAGAGTCATCTATGTTGAAATGCTGACCCCTTGTGTCTGTAAGACATTAAATCATGCGATTCTGTGCTTAAACATTTGATCTGTTTTTTTTGTTTTTGTTTTTGTTTTTGTTTTTGTTTCTTTTTTTTTTTTAAGCTCTGTTTGTGTAATAATGAAGAAACCAATAAAAACAAATTTCAAATAGAATTCAGTCTGGGAAATTGTGCTTGACACAGAAAACATATGTTGGCTCTCTCCATTCACCTCAGCCTATCTGCCATGCACAGGTAGGTAATTCTAGTAACTAGTCACTTGTTCCATTTCTCCCAGGAAGGATACAATCATCAGAAGCAAATTAATCCAGTATATCCCCACAAACCCAAACAAAAATAAATGAAGACATAAAAGAGCCGATTTCTCATTAAGTCACAGTCCAATTGTTAGAATATTTACTCTGCCAGCCACCTGATTTTTACTCATTCTAATCCTAATTCTTTTTGTGGCATAGGGGCCACTACTTGCTTTCATGGCTAATACATGATTTGTTTCATGTGGTGACACTTTATTTAACCTTGGACTAATATTTTAAAAAAATAACTATTGATTCACAAGAAAAAATTCATAATGGGAAAATTTTTCAAATATCTCATTTGCTCATCCATTCATCAACATGTTGAAATACTGGCTATATGCCAGACTGTACAAGAATAACCTTTATTCCTTCCTCATCCCAACACCCCCTGTGCTCTTATAAGTGCCTCCCATCAGCAACTGTGTGTGTTTGCTTTAGGGCTTGTTTACTGTTCTTTAATATTGTCCCTTGCGCCATCTCCCAATCCGCCTCAAATGTGGGTCTGCCTTAAAGTTATCCCCTTAACCATTCAGGACTATGAGTTCTATCAAAGCCACAGAGGTAAGTGTAAAATTATAGACAAGTAGGATTTTCAGCCCAAGGCTTTCAGTCATCAATCAACTCAGCACATATGTATTAAGCATGGGTTTATCTAGGTGCCGGGATATTGTTTGATCAAACGTCAATAAAGCAACATCTTTTGTACATCATGCTACTACGTTCTGAACCACCAAGTAAAATAATGCTGATTAAAATGTACTACAACGCCTAAAATGATAGTCCTCTGGGTTGAAATTTATTTTGTATATCTTCAGGGATCACAATTCTGTCTGCTTTCAGCTGCAAAGCTTAGCAAATTATAGGCCACACATGTGTGTGTATCAGCACAATGAAAACTGAGCTTCATCTACTTATGGGCAGCTGGTTTGTATAGGGGCTATAAAACATACAGTTGTTGTTTTAAAAGGAAATGTGGAAAAGAAAAAAAGCCTGTTAAGTATAAACATCATAATTTTGAAACTACAGGATATTCTAACTTCCTCCCTTCCAAAAATGTAGAAAGGAACTTATTTCAGAAGACAAGACAGAACTTTAAACCGAAAACATTTTGCTTCATTAAAAAAAAAAATCAATAAATTTTCCTTCTTTCTCATTTTTCCATGGACCGTCAAAGAATTTATTTTGGCCAGGTGCCAGTACTGCGAGGGTCATTTGGAAAACTGCAGTCTAGAGCTGAGGTCTTCACATTTTTTTGCTCACGCATCCCCTAAAGGAATTTTTAAATCTATATATGTCTTATTTTTAAGGTGAGATTAATATTTTTCACTATCACATCATTTAAATAACTATAAACTATGTATAGGTATTTTGTAAATGTTGCTATCTAAAAGTGAAACTTTTATCATAGCTTGTTTTAAGAATACTGAATTGCAATCATTCTAGTGGCAAATTATTTGTTTCAATACCAAACATAAGCCCCACTGCCTTATTCCCATGCCTGTCTTCATACACAGTAACATTTTGTTTCAATGCTTAATCATAATATTCTAATTTTAAAGAGATTAAAAATTTGTTTAATGTTTATTTTTGAGAGAGAGAGAGGGAGAGGGAGAGAGATAGAGGGAGAGACAGAGAGAGAGGGAGAGAGAGAGGGAGAGAGAGAGGGAGAGAGAGAGGGAGAGAGGGAGAGAGGGAGAGAGAGAGAGAGAGAGAGAGAGAGCGCGAGCATGAGTGGGGGGAGGGGCAGAGAGAGAAGGAGACACAGAATCCCAAGCAGACTCTAGGCACTGACTGAGCTGTCAGCACAGAGCCTGATACGGGGCTCGAACCCACGAAGGCAAGATCACGACCTGAGCCGAAGTCAGCCACTCAACCAAGCCACCCAGGTGCCCCTCAAAGACATTTTAAATGACAATTAGATCCATTCATGCAGTACCAAAAATGCACCTAACTCAGGAAGCAATGATAACTTGAATAACTACAACCGGGTTCCTGCACACTCAGGCATTTGCAGCATGACCAACAATAACTGTGAAACATAGGTCAATATTAGTGAAGTGAAATTCCTGAGATTTGAGAAAATATTGTTGGGTGACTTCAGTGAGAGGGAGATATGCGGGCAGTATGACCAAAGAGCTGATCTCTGCTCACTTGAGAGAGAGAGAATTCAACTCCATCTTATTTATGACTCCAGCTGCCTTTCCATTTTAGAATTATAACCCGGCCCTTAAAGAGTCTCTCCACATACCTCAAATATGGGCCTTCAGGAAAGCAGGCAGGCAGTAGACACCAGGCAGTAACAGGTCTCCTCTGGATAGTGGTTCTCCCAGGGTGATTCCCCGACCAGCAGCCCGAGCCTCACCTGCTCTCTTGTTTGAAATGTAAAGTCTCAGCCCCAACACAGGCCTGTTGAATCAGAATTTTGGGAGTAGGTCCAGCACATCCTCCTTTAATAAGCCTTCCAGGTGATTTCCATGCAAGCTTAAGTTTGAGAACCACTGCCTCTGGGAAACTCCAAACCAAAGAGGAAAAGGAAGACTAAGTCATTCTGTGTGTTTCCTTTTTATTAAACCATTTGCTTATAAAGTCTTATTTAAATTTCCAGGAGGAAGTAAGGAGGGAAGCCTCTGTTCATGCTTGAGCCAGAATGTCCGGGAGGGCTCACCTGGAGGCCATTGTGGTGGCAGCAGCAGCAGTTGGTGAAAATCCCCAAGAGGAAAAAGAATCTTGGAGAATAAGAGCCATGGGTCCAACTTGGCTTCCCTTGGAGAGTTGTACACTATCACCCCCAATTGTTAAACTTAGGAGTTGTTAGATGGTTTTCCTGGGGCACTGTTTTCTAAGGTGAAGGTAATGTGGTGTTTGGGGAAGATGTTCATTCGCTAAATCATATTGTGAGAAAGTTCTTCCCTTTTCAATTTCCCTACACGCCTCAATATGTCTAAAGAAAGTCTCCATTTGGTGTCTTCAACACATCTTTACACTTTACCAAAAAAGAAGGAGAGAGTAAGAGAGACACAAAGTAAACAAAAGAGAGAAAGCCTTAGGCTCAGTGCCTTGGCAAGCTCCAGCTTTTAACTAGAATTCAATAATATTTTCTTCTTTTCACCATTATTTCTTTTTGTGGCCCTCATCTATTGTGGCAGAGGATACTGGTTTTCTATCTGAAGTCATCATCTAAAATTCTCATTTAAAGAAAGTTTACTAAAGTAAAAGGTATACCATTTAAAAACAACATGAAGAAAGTTATAGAAGTGTTTTCAGGATATGGTGTGTAAAAAGTAACCAAGGCTGTAGGGTACTACCCTGGCATTTAAACTAATGACACTTCAAATTCAACTCCTCTCTTCAAAGAGACAATTGCTGTTTCTAATTCAGCCTGCAGGCTGGCTTTCAGAAAACCATACACAGACTACCTTGAGCCCTATTCAATCAGTTAGAACAGTTGATTTAAACGACAACAACAACAACAAACAAAACAGAGGTAAAGAGAAGAACATCAAATAATAGAAGAATGTGACCAAGATTTTTAGAATATCATTTTTAAGATAAAAACTTGAATTACATTTATGGTAAACCATTCTTTCTAATGAAAATAAGAAGATACAACTGTCTCCATTACTAGTAGCAATTAAAATGCAAATAATTCCCACTGAGCATCATGATTATTTACATGCTGTGCACAAATTATCTTTCTGTATATAATCTTGTAAGCATTTGGGTTTAACAAGATATGGCTTTATTCATCCTACAATCAGGATTTCTCTACTTCACTATTTCTGGGGGTTTTTTGTTTTTGTTTTTGTTTTTTCATTTAAATGCATCTTAAATATACTCACCAATGCTTCCCTTGGCATATGTGATGATGGTAGCTTTTGGATACAAGTTACTGACTACTCAGTTAAGTTCTATTATCATTCTGCATAAGGTTCAGCATATACAGTGACAGCTGTAATGTAGGGCATTTCTTTTTTAAATTTTTTTTGACATTTATTCATTTTTGAGAGACAGAGATAGAGCATGAGTGGGGGAGGGGCAGAGAGAAAGGGAGACACAGAATCAGAAGCAGGCTCCAGGCTCTGAGCTGTCAGCACAGAGCCCGACGCGGGGCTTGAACTCACGGACCGCGAGATCATGACCTGAGCTGAAGTCCAACGCTCAACTGACCGAGCCACCCAGGCACCCCTGTAGGTAATTTCTAATGAGAAAATTGTCATAGCATGTATTTCATAGAGTTTGAAGCAATTCTTACATGCTTACTGGTTGGGAAGACATGGAAGTTCTTATAAAGCCAAATGAGTGATAATAGAAGCGGGTATACCATCCTCCTCTGAAGACTGATGCTTCAGTGAGGGCAGAGGTTCTGCAACTAGAGCTCTTTTGGCAACCAGAGAGGCTTTGACTGGATTCTTCTCGTTAACCCTTTGTCCTACTGGGATCCAATAACCACCCAAGTAAATGAACACCATGAATGTTACTGGATTCAGAGCCTATTACGAGCCAGCAAGCTGATTCAATCCTTATTAACAACCCATGGTTCCAGAGATTTTGAGCCAGGATTGCTGAGTTACTAACTCATTAAAAATGAACAGAAATAAAAACGGAACCAGACTGAGTGCGACTCAGAACAAAGATGATAAACGTGTTAACCACCAGAGGGGGTTGAGGGCAGAAGGAGCCGGCTGCTTTTAACATCAAGTTCCTTCTACAAAAAGACCTGAGCTGAAATGGAACTGTTTGCCAGAGGCTCCTAGAGATAAAGATGGGCTCCTGCAGAAAATGTTCCACATTCTGGGAAGTAAACAGCACAAATTAGATAATATTGTGTCCTTGTTTAATTGTTGCCATTATGTGTTGCAAAATATAACTTGAGGCAAACAGCAAAGACATATCTTGCCTGAATTTCCTTCTTTCTCTACACGCTGACTGCTTACAAAGCCTTGCCCAGTCATCTTTTCCTGTTTCATAACCAAATGCTGTACAGTTTTTCTGTTATGCTTTTCCAGCTAAAAGGCCATGAGTTCTGGCAAGACTTTAAGTGGCTGGGGGTGGAAGATATGATCCCACTGCACAGAACTGGAGGCATTTTGTCCCTTTCTGCCTACAGCTTTCCCATCCATCTCCATCAGGAACCTAGGGAGACTTCTCAGGGGGTCACCTGCACACTGCTCCTCCAAGTCAATCACAGAACCCACCTCAGCAACACTCCAAAGACAAGGACTAGTGTGACTTCACTTGCATTGCACAAGTGTAGCTGTATAATTTGCCTACATACCTGTGACTTCAGGTTCTGTATCAAGTGTTCTTGTTGCTTAAACTCTGGGACTTTGTCCAAATATGGCTATGTTTCTTAAAATCTGGATTTCTCTCTATTTTCAGATTTTCCCCAGCTCATTGTGTGATGTTAGCCTCATCACTTCAGTCCTCCACTCGTCCATGTCCTATCTATGGTATGCAATGTTATGATCAATAATTATGAGACTTAAAATACTTCATGAGGATAGTTGGTATCCTTGACAAAATTCTAATGAGGAAGGTTTTGTTATTTATACTGTTTTTACATTTTGGTTTCATTTAATAGATAACAGACACCAAGATGTTGGAAGGATTTTGCTAGGATAATGTGTTATCGTATTCAACTTGGCACTACATGTTCAAAAGCTTCTGATTGTGCTCTTCCCATATATACTATTCAAATCAAGATGTATAGCTAAAAGTTAGCATTGGCAACTGGCAGTAGTCAAGATGTTCATAATCACCATGAAAGCCAGAGACCTGGCCCTCATTATTTTGGCAAGATTAGGAAAGATGTTTCATTATACTTTTGCTCAAGTAATAGTTTTTATTTCCAAGTTAAGTGCACGTTTTGTTGCCACTTATGAAATTTAACAGAGTGTCCATGGGCAAGTGCAGGGCCAGGCAGTCAGAGAAGCCTTCACTGCCACAACACACACAAAATGAAACCTCCTAAAGAGCCAGAATAGCAAATGCATGAAGACAGAAACAAAGAATTGGCCTTGCCAGGGGTACCTGGGTGGCTCAGTTGGTTAAGCATCCGATTTCGGCTCAGGTCATGATCTCGTGGTTCATGGATTCAAGCCCTGCATCCAGCTCTGTGATGACGGCATGGAGCCTGGAGCCTGCTTCGGATTCTGTGTCTCCCTCTCTCTATCCCCCTCCCTCACTCACTGTCTGTCTGGCTCTCTCTCTCTCAAAAATAAATAAACATTAAAAAATGTTTTTTAAATAAATAAAAATAAAAAAAGAATTGGCCTTGCCAAAGTCCAAAGGTCTGGGCAAGAATGCCAGGAGCCAAATCTCTAGGGCACAAACAACCAGGCAGAAGGTCTCCCAGGAACAGGATGTTCTGCAGCATTTCCAATTACCCTGGCCTCTGGGCAGGGCATCTGCTGCTCACAATGCAGCCTCATCCCAGGGCTCACCTCTGGGAAGAGCAACAGGATATACCTCAGAAAAAGCAGCAAAACCATCCACCAAATCACATTTCCACAGGTTGAGAATTCAGTCTCCTTAGACTGAATCTCAGAGCAGTTTTCTCTGAGGCAGAAGTGATACAAACAACTTTGCCCCCTCCGGACTCGGTGTTCAATACTTTTCATTATCTAAATATACTGTTAAGGGGCGCCTGGGTGGCTACATCGGTTGAATGTGTGGCTTCAGCTCATGTCATGATCTCACGGTTCATGAGTTCAAGCCCCGCATCGGGCTCTGTGCTGACAGCTCAGAGACTCGAGCCTGCTTCAGATTCTGTCTCCCTCTCTGTCTGCCCCTTCTCCGCTGTGCTCTGTCTTTCTCCCTCTCAAAAATAAATAAACATTAAAGAAAAAAAAATAAATTAAAATAACTAAATATACTGTTAAGCCCTGTGAGTTACTTGCATTACGACCACACCCTATGGAATTTGAAGTTCTATTAATATATAGTAAACCAAGATTATAAAGGAAGAGGGAAGAAGAAAATTAATAATAAGTGAGGCAAACCATAGTGAGGGCAGACAAAATAGCATGAGGTAGCATCTAGCATTAAGCCATAAATCAGAATTATGTAGCAGCAAACAGATTCTTACCTTTGCAATATTTGAAACCAAACTTTGAAATGCATTTGAAACGAGAGCAAGATAAAACCACGTCCTTATTTTATTTATTTATTTATTTATTTATACTTTTTTGGTATTTTCAGCCTAACACCTGGAAGATGGTACTGAGAATTTCTTGATGATTTCATTCTAACAACTGTAGGGCCACGATTTCCAAGAATAAAAATATGGTCTGTTAAGTAAAGTCTGTTAGTAAAGTCTGTTAGTAAAGTCTGTTAACTCCTTTCATTTCTCATTTCAAGACTGTGCCTCCATAAGGGATTCTGAGTAGACTAGGCTGAGACAGCCACACACACACCCCAACACACACACACATTTTTGAAGGGTTCCTTAGCTATGAAATCATAAGAAAGAATTCAGGAACTAATGTCTTGCATGTGTTCAAAATGCTTGGGATAGCCTCTTAGGTTCATCTCTCTGATAATGCCCACAGGAGTTTATAAAGTTATACACAGTAACCTGATGAAGAGAGAGGTAAAGTGATTGGTGTGATGTCAAAAATCAGGTCCAAAGATATCTAGATCTGTAACTGAAAAAGATTCTGTCTATTCAGGTTTCCAGTCTCATAACAGAGCAGGACAGCCGTGAATTTTGCAGTATCTTTCATCTGAAGAGATGGATGCCAAAGAGGGAATTAACATTCCACTGCATGGAAGCAGTACTATCAGCATACTACACACTGATGTGGTTCCCTGCATGACAGGAGATTCGCCTGATGTCCCCAGATTCCTCCAAGCATGGATAGAGTCACAGGAATGAAGACCTCTTGTCTCCCAGCTTGTGTGTTCCAGGCTTTGTGACATCTTCCTCCCAGTGTGACAATGAACACATATGGTGTCCAAATTATTTGTCCCTTTCTCTAACATACTAAGAAAATCTAAGGAATCAATTGCCATTGTAAGATAATAAATATGATTTTACCTGTCATCAATCATTATTACATAGAAATATAGAAGATCATAGTTGGCTGTTATGATGAAATGAAAGACTTTCTTCTTCTTCTCTTGGTTGAAAATAGGGGAGGGGAAATCAGGCTAAAGAAGTGTGGCAAATTAAAGGAATGGTATATTAAAGTGCATATGTGTGTGTGTGTGTGTGTGTGTGTGTGTGTGTGTGTATGATTAATTTCTGCTTTCATACTGGAATAGACTCTTGGAAATCCCATAGTAAGTTTTACTTACAGCTCAGTTTCATTTTCAGGTTTTCATGGTCTCAGGGCTAACGTCCTCTATATCAGTTGAAACCCCAATGTTTTCCAAATTTCTTTTCAAATACTTTTAACTTTGTAAAGATGAAATGTAAATCTATAACTACTGCAAAACATCTCTGAGCCTAGTGTCTTGCATATATATTTAGTGTATGATTAACACTTCCTGATATTTATGTTCCAATTTATTCCCCAAATATACTTTCTCATAATTCATTTTGTGGATAGGGTCTTGCACACCTTGATTAACAGATGAGAGATCTAAGTTTGCAGACGTTAATGACGGAACCAGGACTAGAACTTGAACTCCTCAACTCCAAATCCAGGGCTCTGAGGTGCACCATGTATTTTCTCCCCAAACACTATTATTGAAATTGATCAAATATTTGTGAATCGTAATTAGTTATCTGGAAAAGCACATTTTGGACAAATGGCAGTAATAGTAAAGGTTTTACTATAAAATTTGCTTTACGTGAGAAACTGCAGAATGTTTTAATCTTTTGCATTTGGTATGTTCCTTCCTGGGAAGCCACCTCTAGAGGGCAGTGCACTCTTCATAACAGATTCTCTGGAGTTTAAAGAACTCCCAGGAGTGAAAACCTAAAATGTTTGACATACTTATTAAGAGCTTTAAATCAAACAGGACACACAAATATCTTAGGTCCTGTACCCTTTTTGCCTGTGTAGGAGAGAAAGACATTGAAATAGGTATGTAGCTTTGGCCTTTTCTCTTCTTTCCTCCTTCCCCAAAATCAAAGGCTCTAGTATTTAAAATAAAATGAACTTGAAACTTCCCTTATAAGACCAACCTAACACTCTGAAGTAAAACATTTAATTTTAAAAGCAGAAGTAAAATAAAAAGGGAGAATGAGATGAGTGCACAGAACTACCGTCAGCTGAGTATTGCTGGAATCCAAACATTAGGAGCCAAGGCCTAGGAAGTAGGCAAGAATAGCCATGCATGCCTGGAAAGGAAGTTGCACTTCCTCATGTGGAATCCAGGAAGCCATGGAATGGCTTAGCAGAGAGGGACAGGCTCAGATTTGTGATTCATATGGGTCATTTGAGTAGCTCTGCTAAGAGCAGAATGGAGGGGAGCAAGGTTAGAAACCAGGATACCAGTTAGGAGGCTGTTTATTAATTCCACGCAAGAGAAATTACATTTGACATAGGATGGCAATGGTGGGAGTGGCCTGGAGAGATGGGTTTGAGAAACCCAGAGGAGAAGAAACTATGAGGCTGTAATGCTCAGTTGGATGAAGTGGGTAAGGAAGAAAGAAAAATCCCAGCTAACATTTTATGACCCTGGTCACTGGGTAAAGACAGGTGGAACAACAAATAAAAATTGAGGTTAGAGGCAAGTGCTACTTAGATTTTGTGAAATCAAATCTGAAATATCTAAAGAGAACCCAAGTGAACAAGCCTGACAGGTAACGGAATTGGTGAGTCTGAAGTTTGGGGAAGAAATCTGAGTTGGGGATTAAATTAGAAAGTCATTAGCCATTCATCAGTTGATGGACATTTAGGCTCTTTCCATAATTTGGCTATTGTTGAGAGTGCTGCTATAAACATTGGGGTACAAGTGCCCCTATGCATCAGTACTCCTGTATCCCTTGGATAAATTCCTAGCAGTGCTATTGCTGGGTCATAGGGCAGGTCTATTTTTAATTTTCTGAGGAACCTCCACACTGCTTTCCAGAGCGGCTGCACCAATTTGCATTCCCACCAACAGTGCAAGAGGGTTCCCGTTTCTCCACATCCTCTCCAGCATCTATAGTCTCCTGATTTCTTCATTTTGGCCACTCTGACTGGCGTGAGGTGATATCTGAGTGTGGTTTTGATTTGTATTTCCCTGATGAGGAGTGACGTTGAGCATCTTTTCATGTGCCTGTTGGCCATCCGGATGTCTTCTTTAGAGAAGTGTCTATTCATGTTTTCTGCCCATTTCTTCACTGGGTTATTTGTTTTTCGGGTGTGGAGTTTGGTGAGCTCTTTATAGATTTTGGATACTAGCCCTTTGTCCGATATGTCATTTGCAAATATCTTTTCCCATTCCGTTGGTTGCCTTTTAGTTTTGTTGGTTGTTTCCTTTGCTGTGGTTTATATACACAATGGAATACTATGTGGCAATGAGAAAGAATGAAATATGGCCTTTTGTAGCCATGTGGATGGAACTGGAGAGTGTGATGCTAAGTGAAATAAGCCATACAGAGAAAGACAGATACCATATGGTTTCACTCTTATGTGGATCCTGAGAAACGTAACAGAACCCATGGGGGAGGGGAAGGAAAAAAAAAAAAAAAAAAGAGGTTAGAGTGGGAGAGAGCCAAAGCATAAGAGACTGTTAAAAACTGAGAACAAACTGAGGGTTGATGGGGGGTGGGAGGGAGGGGAGGGTGGGTGATGGGTATTGAGGAGGGCACCTTTTGGGATGAGCACTGGGTGTTGTATGGAAACCAATTTGACAATAAATTTCATATATTAAAAAAAAAAGTCATTAGCATACAGGTGGTAGTTGAACCCCTGAGAGTGGATAAATTCACCCAATAAGAATGTCAATAGTGAGAAGAGAAGTGAGCTGAAAACAAACGCCTGGAAACGTATGTAAGTGGTGGGTACAGAGAGGAGCCTATGGATGAAAAGGAACAGAAACAAATAAGAGAAACTGGGAAAATATATTACTTTGGGGGACAGTGCTGCACATAACCAACATTGCCAAATGCACCCTAAATGTATAGAAATACAAAGAAAAACATGGCCACTGAATTTTGTAATTACAAGAATAGTGGTGGCCTTAGGAGAAGATGCCAGGTTTCAGGAGGTGCAGAGTGAATGCATGGCTCATAAAGTGGTCACATTGAGTTCAGATTACTCTTAAGAAATTTGGATAAGAGGAAAGAAAATGTGTGACATTTTCCAGGGGACATGAGGCCAAAGGTAGATTTCTTTTCCAGTGAATGGAAGCCGAATAAGCTTGTATTCTGAAGGGAACACACTTGTGCAAGAGGAAAGGATGAAGTTTCAAGAGGGAGGTTGACTGTGGGGCCTGATTTGGGCAAGTATTAAGTGGTGGGCTCAGAACAAAAAGGGGGACCGCATCTTCTCAAACTGGAGAAAGGTAATGAGGGGTATGGAGGAGGCAAGAAATTAAAGGAGCTCATGCTCAGTTGCCTCATTAGCAGGACAATTTATTGAGAATTTTTTTTTTCTTACTCTTATTACTGTAGTAGTCTCCAATGAATGAACAAGTCAGGCTTTGTGTTGTGTTTTCCTGGTCTTGCCTGGAAGGGCTAGAATGACTTTTGTGCTTCTTGGGCAGAAAGTGAGTTTCTGGGATACCAGGATGGCAAGCTTCCTTCACAGGCTTTCCTTTGAAGTTGCTATTTAACTGAGATTCTACAAATGGTCATTAAACTTCCACATGACTAGGTTCATACCTAAGGAAGTGGAGGTAGAGGTAGTATTGAGGTTGAAGAGGGTGTGTGACAAGACCCTAATGGTGACTTTTCTAGAATAGAAAAAGGGGCTAGTGGTAGCAAGTTGTGCAAGTGACTGAAGGCCAGGCCCTTCCCTGAAGCATCGCTGGATCTCTGAAGAGGTAGCATATGGTTGTAAGGGGTCCTGAGCTCCCCAGTTGTGAGACTTGGGCCACCATTGTTGAATTGGGCCAGAGGTGGAGCAGGGTGGGTGGACTTGGGGATTAGAGACTCTAGCCATAGAATGGAGTCTGGCCCAGATAATAAACAACTAAGCGGTGACCATGATAGGCTGCAGAAGGAATGTCTGTCCTCAAATTTTGCTGAGAAATCCTTCTGGGATGCCTGATAGCCCCTAGAGAGAAGGGGTTCCAATAATGACCGCTGCTGAGCACTGCCACTCTTGAGAGAGATTTTTGAAATTTATTTTTTTTTTAGAAAGTGCATATGACATTTCTTGCACTTGAATATCATGGAGAACCTTTATTCTAAAATACCTCTGTTTTCTTGATAAAGCAGAAAGTTTGCAAATAGTAGGGAGAATATGTATGGAATGAATGTTGAATTGATAGTTTGAGACACATAAAATCCCTTTTTAAATGCAGAGTCTTTAGACTCATGAAATCAAAGAATGTTAACATCGGAAGAGGCCTGCTGAACTCTCTAATCTCGACTTTGTGTCTCTCTTCCACACATATATTTATAGATGACAAAGCTCAGAGAAGCTAAGGGTTGTATCTCAGGCCATGCAGCATAGCAGAACTTCAGCCTGTTTTCTCTCATTCTGTCTGCCCTTTCCAGCACCCATCTGGAGTGACTCCTGTGCTGCACACACCCCCTTACCCACTGCTATTGCACCACAGACTCTGTCCTGACTTCAAGTCTTACCACAGAAGGTAAGACCAGTTTGGCAGTCTAGCTTCCTCCTCACAGCTGACCTCCGGCAGCAGGACAAAGGCTTTGGACCTGGTCCCAGGCCTCACCTGATGGCTGGGAGGCTGCCCTTGCCAGAACCAGGCAGATGCAGGTCTTAGCTGTGCAATGCACAGGGGGGAAGGAGGGAACTGCAGACTCAGAGAGCAGAAAAGGCCCTGCGCCTCCCATTCCTTTCCCCCAGTTCACTTACATGAAGGGAACTCAGGTGAACCTAGGGAATCTAAATCAGTAAGAAACGCCTGATCATTCTGGTTTTTGTTTTTCCAAGCTTCTTTTCCAAACACACAGCTCCTCATCTGACTGTGCAGAAAACAGAAAATGCCTCTCTGTATTAAAATCCCCACGGAGAACACCCTGTACAGGTCACTGTAACGTGGACACACACTGAGTTCAGGAAGTGCTGACAGAGGCAAAGGAACCCTGCGCTCCTGCCTCCTGTTAACTGGCCACTCACTACTTCATGCTGAGGCAGGGGTGGGGAAGCAGCGCTCTGTACTTAGCTGATGGGACATTAATGGAATCAAGGAATGCAAGGAGAGAAGCTATAAAAAGACTAGGGCTTCCCTTATAAAATTGGCAGCCCAAGCACCAGGTCCTTCAGGAGAGGAAGGGCAAACAACGTGGACCAAAGTAGAAATCCACACCGTGAGCGTGAGTGCCGGTGACCAAAAGGAAACCACATGGCGGAAGCTGACTGAACAGATGGGGTCCAAGTCAGGAGACCAAGTTAGGTGGGAAAGGAGAAGACAGGCTGGGTGCAGCCTGCCAATGCCCACATCAGTTTGCTGTGTGAGCCAGTTAATTTTGTCAGTTATCCTTCCCCTGATTTGCACCTAGAAATAAAACCACTCCATTGCTTTGAATTCCTAGAGTTCCGTATCCTTACGCCATCTCCAAGTCAGGACCTATAAGCCAGAATTTAGTCTCAAAGATCTCTAAGACCAGGGCTTGAAGAAGGAAGGTAAAAATATTCTGCATGCAAAATGACTTTAAGGCCACATGATAAATTCTTATTTTAATAGTTATGTGCTTATTTTTACAGTCACGTACTAATTATAATAAGCAATACTAATTTTCCCCTTATGATAAAAAAATTTTACTCAAGTTAAAAAAAAAAAAAGTTTGAGTCAATTGAGAGAAAATTATCCTGACAAAAATAATGAAGGTGTTATAAAACAGCCTGAAATCTGGGAAATGCTACCAGGGGAGCTTCCCAAACAATGAGCAGTGTCAGCTGCGGTCAGCTGTGTCTCACTGTAAGCCTTGAGAAAAAACGCACAGTTTGACGCATCATGTTATAATAAACATTGTGAATCTTCCTACCCTGTGTAGACATCCTGGAGGTTTGTTTTTCTTTTGTTTTGTCTTTGGGGGGCTCTTTCTTGATCTCTTGTTTAAACTCCTCAGACAGGAGTATTTTGTTTTCCCATTTTACAGTTGGGGGACTCCAGGTCACTTACAGAAATGGTGGTTAGGAGACCTATGAAGGGCTTCTGGTAACTAACAAAGGCCTCCTACAAAAAAAAAAAAAAAAAAAAAAAAAGAACAAACCGTAAGGAGTAACTGTTCCACCTTCCAATGACATGATGAATGCTAAATATGAAGGCCACGTTAATTTGCATAGGTGATATAAGATAGACTTTGGCCCACAAATGGTTATACGTGCATGTTTCCTCTTCATTTCTGACCAGAAATGCAAAACCAGTTAGAGGAGGATTTAATGCATAGTGATCTGTGCATTGGAAAGCATTCCAAATTGGTGACATTTCTGTCTATAAACCCAACCAGGCAGAGATATTAACTGGGTCCAGTGCCAGGATAAAGTTGAAATTCAGAAAATAATGTTGTCAAAGCAACAATTTCCTTAAAGTACAGCCTTTGTTTTAGGTAGTTTCTTTCAAAAGAAAATTAATAAAAGCAAGAAGAATTAGATCTACTTCACTGCTGGTGAATATGTAGAAATAAAGAGAATAAAGCTGCGATAGGGCATGAGCTGATCCAACTGAAAAATAAAAACATGAGTGATTTGGTATTTTGTCTAAAGGAATTGAATTTTTCTCAATAAATTGACCAAGTTTATTAATGCTTCTGGTATAATCTCTGCCTGCCTTTCCTGGCTGCTTGCTTTTGAAGTGGGGATCCCACAAAACTCCCCTCTGTCAGCTTCTTCTACCTCCTTCTCCAGTCTGGTTTTATGGGGTTCTGCATGTAAGAAAGGGAATGACAATGAAGCAAATAATCTGACAAGGAAAGAGAAGAGAACTGGAAGTGGAGATAATAGAACTGAGTGTTAGTCTCTCTCCAGTTTGTGGCTGAAAGTTTTATATTCTGGGAGAAGTCACTACATCTGCCTGGTCCTCAGTTTTCCCATGTATAAAAAAGATGGCAGGACTCCTGAGTCATGGAATATTCACCAGACTCCACAGGTTATGTAAGAACTACCTAAAACTTCTAAAATAAAATTCCCCTAAATGTGATGAATATGTAACTTCACTTTTGTGGATAGAGAACCCATTATTTTCATCTGATTTGCAAGTGTCAATAACCGCAGCCTTAGATGACTTTTAAGGTCACTTCCTGATCTCGTATTTTATTATTGCCACAGGCAGAGAATCACAGGAAGCAGTAAACGGGCATGGATCAGAGTGACAGAAAACAGGCACGGAAGTTATTGCTGTCCTTATTCCTCCACCAATGCTAAGCACCTATCGGTTTTTTACCTATCCCCAAAGTCGCTCCAGGATCCACACACCCATAAATAATGGGCTACTTCCCCGGAATAAGGGAATCCTGTGTGCAGAATACAAGGTGTACTACATTTGTTGTTATTATATAATAAAAGGATTTTTGGATATTCACAAACTAGATTTCCAAGACTCCTGCCACATATTATTTCAATTAGCTTTGTCTGAAAGGAAAATCCTTCATGACTCTATCAAGTGAAGCTACGGAATGAGTGAAGCCATATGTTGATTGTTAGAGGCTTCTTAAAAGCGAATGGTTTTGATTGCCTTCTAAAAGTACAGAGGCCAATAAACTGAAAGGGAACTGGGGAGGACAGGGGTGAGAAGTAGCAACAATAAAATGATGAGCTATTGAAAAGATATGGCAATTAAAAATCCAAAATTGGCACATTCGTCCATAAAGTAAAGCCCCCTGGAGACACCACCACATTTACTCTGTATTTACTAAGCTGAGAAAGGCAAGCCGACACTAACCCTCTCTGCTTCCTTGTTGGCACAGTAATAAGGAAAGACAGAGGAAGAGCTTCTCTTCTATCCACATCTGAAAGCCCAGATAATGCTTACCAGACATGGGAAGAAAAGAGGTCTTAGTTTCAACCATATAATACTACTATGGTCAAATATTGGCAATGTCATATGGTGCAACCTAGTATACAGAATGCCTGCCGAGCCAGGACATTCTAGCTATTTTGGAATTAGCAAGGTGTTCCTGACTCATCTTTCTTTGACAGAAATGATTAAGACTCTAGCGAAAAAGACAAGAGATGGGTAAATTTCTGTGAAATCAAGTTGGTCCATTCTTAATGATTATAAAAGTGCTTTAAAAAGAAAGAAATGTTAAAATTTCAAGATCTCTCTTAAAGTAACTCAGGAAACAGAGTTATGCTTTTTACAGAATTCAGTTTAACAAATCTCTGTCCAGAGCCTATTTTCCACAAAGCACAGGTTGCTGGCTAATGGGATATTTGCAGCGTTTCTTGGGATTGATCTTAAAGGAATAGAGAAATTCTTCAATAAATAGGGAATAGCCATTACCTTAGAAATTATTTGTGAACAAAGAAAGGCTTCTGGATCATTGGCATCATCTCTGAAATTGTTAGATCGTTTTTTTTTTGTGTGTGTCTGGATATACCATAACTAATATCCAATTGCTGGCTATGTAGGTTATTTCTAATCCATTTACATGATCAACTTTTCTATAGTTAATAATATTTAATACTAAAAATAGTAGGAGTTGGCATAAGATTATTCTATGTAAAGGAAGTTTGACAGCTATTAGAGTTTAAAAGTTAGTTTACCATTTCTTATAAGTTTAGGAATGGATGAAAGAAGCATTTGGCCAGGCTGCTCAGCCTCTCCCAAGCAAGGAGTTTCTTGGTTCCTCCCTAATAAGTCTTATCCATGTGGTGAGACTAGGGAAGGTCTTCATCTCCTACCAATCCAAGGGAAAATCAATTACCTTTATAAACTTTGTATTTAAATTATTTTGTAACTCAAAGTTCCTAGGTTTCCCTTAGAGAATTTATCAATTAAAAAGATCATTTTCCAAATAGCAAAATTTAAAGTATTGGGTAGCTTCCGCTGCCCCAGTTTTCTAGAAATATAACTAACATAGAACACTGTATTAGTCCAAGGTATATGACATAATAATTTGATATGTGTATATACTACAAAACAACTATGTAGTTAAGTTCAGTTAATATCCATCACCTCATGTACCTTCAGTATTTTTTTTCTTGTCATAAAAACTTTTCAGATTTACTCTCTTAGCAACTTTCAAGCACAGAATGCAATATTCTTAACTATGATCAGCACGTTATACATTACTTCCCCAGGACTTATTTATCTTATAACTAGAAGTTTGTACCTTTTGACCTTCCCCCATTCTTCCCCCATGCCCTGCTGCCTCTGGCAACAACCAATCTTTTCTGTCTATAAGTTTGGTGTTTTTGGATTCCACATATAAATGAGATCAGATAGTATTTGTCTTTTCCTGACTTATTTTACTTAGACTCATGCCCTCAAGATCCATCTATGTTTTTGCAAATGGCAGGATTTCCTTTTTTAATGGCTGAATACTATACCATTAAATATACATATATATAATAAATATAACATTTATATATAATATATTATGTTTATATTTAATATTAATATAATATTTATATATAATATATTATATATGAACACAATTTGTCCATTTATATCTGTGGATGGACATTTAGGTTGTTTCCACGTCTTAGCGATTATCAACAATGCTGTAACAAACATAGGGATAACATGTCTTTTTGAGACAGTGATTTCATTTGGAAAATACCCAGAAGTATTGGGGTTGCTGGATCTTATAGTAGGTCTATTTTTAATTCTTTCAGGGAACTCCATATTGTTTTCTATAATGGTTGTACCAATGTATATTCCTGGCAGCAGTGTACAAGAGTTCCCTTTTCTCCACATCCTTGTCAGTAGTTGTTATCTCTTGTCTTTTTGATGATAGTCATTCTGACAAGTGTAAGGTGATATCTGATTTTGGGTTTGATTTGTATTTTCTTGATAATTAGTGATGTTGAGCACTTTATCATAACACCTAGTGGTCACTTACTACTAGGTAAGTGTTTTCTTTGAAAGAATTTCTATTCAGTTCTCCTGCCTAGTTTTTAATTACATGGGTTTTTTTTTTTGTTTTTTGTTTTTTTTTGTTTTTTTGGTTTTTTGGTTTTTTTTGCTATTGAGTTGTACGAGTTCTTTATGTATTAGGGATATGAGCTCCTCATCACATACATGATTTACAAATATTTTCTTACATTCTGTGGGTTGCCTTTTCATTCCATTGATAATTTTCCTTTACTGTGCAGAAGCTTTTTAGTTTGATGTAGTTGAAGTTGTTAAACCTTGACAGTAACCACTGCAGCTATTGTTGGGAGCAGAAAATTTCAGGGGCATGCAGACTAGACCTCAACTTACAGTGTTAGCATTGCTGGTTACTGGGCCTCTTAAAGAAGGGCAACAGCACAATAAAGATAGGCTCTGGCTTTGTTATTTTTAACTGCAGCTCCCCAGGGTAACTAGGCAGTGGAGCCTATGTTCTAGAGGGGCCACCAGTAAAATTTACAACCTCCGTCAGCAGACGCAGGGTTCTTGTTAGTCGACGTTCCAAGTAAGGCCCATCTGTTTGTTCAGGTTTTTCCTGAGGGACCCAGAAGGGGATTGATTCCATTTCATAATAAGTTGAAGTCACCTAATGAGAGAAAGCTTTGTGGTTGAGTCAAAATATTAAAAGAGATAATAAGCTAACATTCATACAATTTTAAAATTCACAGCTTTCACCAATTTAATCATATACATGTTGTCACATTGTTTCTGAACATTTCTCCCATTAGTGCAATAGTGAGGCCAGTTGTACCCCCACAGGTGTGAGTCCAAGGAGAATTCATACTCTCCACTGGACCCTCAGTTATTATCAGTGAATCCATGGGTATTATTAATAATAATATTAATAATACAGCACCTGGGTGTCTCAGTCGGTTAAATGCCAGACTTTGACTCAGTTCGTGATCACACAGTTTGTGGGTTTGAGCCCACATCAGGCTCTGTGTGGACAGCTTAGGGCCTGGAGCCTGCTTCAGGTTCTGTGTCTCCCTCTCTCTCTGCCCCTCCCCTGCTTGCCTCTGTCTCTCTCTCTCAAAAATAAATAATCATTAAAAAAATTTTTAAAAATATTATTAATAATACAAAGTAAATAGTAATAATAATAAACTTGGATAATAATTACAAGTCTAGGTAAAATTCTGTACCAATAAGATATTGTTCTTACCATTTGGGTTGGAGAAAAAGAACTCATGAAGCTATTTTTAAAAGTTACCAAATAAAATACAGATAGGCTTTTAGCAACAATTTCTAAAATGTATAATATGATCAATAATTAGTATTGGGGAAAGAGAAAAAGGATCTCAAATGGGATCGGGGGGGGGGGCGACGAGGAAACATTAAGGAGGCAGAGTTTTAATTGATGGCTTCTTGTTTTGTTTCATCTTACCACAGTGAGAGAGAAAAGGTAAAGGGTACCAAGAGGAGAGCCAGGAGAAGTAAAAAAAAAGGAGCAGAAAATGGCATGTTTGAGAGTTAGTGAGTATAGAACAATTTGGCTAGGAATAGAGAACCAAATTATTTCTGGGTATAGGTAAAAGCTAACTCTAGTCTTAAGTTAGAGGGTTTGGAATGCTGTTGGAGGTAATATAACTTTTTCTCCAGTAGTGGGTTAGTGATAAACATTGATGAAATGTTAACTTGCTCTCCATTAAGATAATTGGCCTGGAATCTACCTTGGTTTCTGATGCTCTGAATACAGAAGTACACAAATGTCCAGAAGAGAAATCTAGTAGCAAATAAAGACTCCATTTTTTAAAGTAGGTAGTTCACATCCAAAAAAAGGAAATAATGGCGAAATTCACTCATGTTTCCAACCTGCAAAGACAAATCAAAAGATGACTCCATTCAGCACATTAAAAGACTCATCTAGGCTTTCTGGGCTATTCCCTGTGGTCTGAGAGGTTGGTTAAGTGGCCTGACAGAGATGACAGATGCTTTGAGTTTTTAACAATTTTCAGAAAAGCAGTTAGAAATAGAAATTGGTATCACATGAATAAATCTTTAATAGTCAATAAAAAGGCCAAGGGAAGCTCAGCAGCACAAGAATGAAAGACAGGAAAAGACCAGATAAAAGTTGGGCAATTTTAACTAAAGCCACTCATTTCCTCACTTCTGAAACAGTTGAGTTGCTCATAGACTTCCGGGCTGATTAGTGTCATCTGGTGAAGGAAGCAGGATGGCAGTAAAGCAGAATGATCGTCTTCATAATAACTTAGGTCTGTATAGCACTTTATAAACTGTATACTTTCAAGTATGTGATGTGATTTAAAATGCTCAAGAATTGGTAGTGTCAACAGGATGGGTCTTATCCTCATCATAAAGATATAGAAGCTCTCTGTACCTATGTAAGCAACCATCCTTAGTTATTCCTGGAGTAAGTTGTTAAATCAGTCTTCCAACTTGTAGTTCAGTGGGCTTTTGACCACAAAATTGTTTCCTCTCCCTTAGAGGCACAAAGCAGTTAAAGGGATCCATATAAAGAAAACTTTCTCTTTTATTTTGTTTGTCCCTAAATGTCTTATAAACTTCATAACTCTTTCTAGAAATACTTTTCCTGCCTGAACCCACTAAGTTTAGGCCAGAATGTGGGAATCACTATACCATTCTCAAAGAAAAAGAATTAATGCCCTAAGGCATACTTTGTATAATGAATTGACATCTCTCCTAGGCAAAGCATGGCACTAGTTAGTACCCATCCTTGGGACAATTGAGAAAACAGCTACTGAAGTAGTTGCCTGTGTTCTCAGGTTTGGATTAAGAAACGTGGTAGTACACTTATCTCTGAAAAAAGGAGCCCCTTGATGACAGGAAAGCAGTTACACACTTCCTTCCCCACTTATACACTACAGAGGCTTATATAATAAAAGGACTGATAACGATAACAGCTGTCATTTACTGAGAATTTACTAGATGCCAAGGACTATGATTAAGTGTTTTATAAACGTTACCTGATTTAATCTTCATAATAACTTTGGAAGGCAAGTGTTACCATTATTGCCATTTACAGATGACAACTTTGAGGCTCAGAAAAATCAGTGAACCTTGCCCAAAGTCACACATGGAATAAGGGGCAAAATCAAAATTTAAACTGAGGTCAGTTTCACTCCAAAACTGTTGCTTTACCCATTATACTAAGCTGCATTGGATGACACACTATTGTTACAACAGGATGAATGCTTCTCTTCTACCTCATTCTCAGCTGTTTCAGAGAAAGAGCAGGCTCATAGGCAGGCTGACAAAAACACTGGTTGGGCATCAAATTGGCCCTTAACTTTTGGATCAAACTGAACGTAAGTATAAAATCATGAATTATATAAGAACGTAACTTGAAGGAATTTCAACAGATCATAGATTCCTTCATTCATCTGAATAATATTCACTGGGAATCTACTGTGTGCTAGATAATGAGCCAGATGCTGGAAAAAGAAAAAAAATATTTTTTTTCTCTCTTTCTATCTTTCTTTCTTTCTTTCTTTCTTTCTTTCTTTCATCTTTCTATTTTAAATGTGATGAGCACTGGGTATTATATGTAAGTGATGAATCACTAACTTCTACTCCAGAAACCATTATTACACCATATGTTAACTAACTTGGATTTAAATAGAAAGATGAAAGAAAGAAAGAAAGAAAGAGATGAAGGGAGGGAGGGAGGAGGGAGGGGAGGAAGGAAGGAAGGAAAGAAGGAAGATTATTGCAATAGATTGAGAAAGAAAGGATGAGGAGCTGAGCTGAAGCAGCAGCACTAGAAGAAATGGGTTGAAGAGACATAATAAAAAAAAGCCAGTCAACAGAAGTGAACTTTACTATTAGACGAAGCATCTTGGCAGGTGATAGGGAGAGAGGAAGAGTCAAGAAGATCACATCCAGGTTGTTGGAATGGGTAGGATGAGTGACTGGGCAAGGCAGTGAAAAGATGCATTCAGTCAGGAGTAGTTTGAGATAGTGGTATCTGTAGAACCCCAGTCAATGTTCTGCAGGCTTTAGATAACATGGAGAGACCCAGTTATGTAGCTCATCAAATTGGATCATTGTACCCCCAGCAAAAACAAAATCTGCCCATTGGTGGCATCCAGGTGGCCATTTTTCTCATCATGAAAAACACTGGCATTTTGAATTTATATTACTCTTTCTAAAAGATGGGAGCTGACTTGCTGCCAACCACAAATAAACTGTATAGGAATTGTCTCTTTAATATATATGTTTTTCATAGAGATTCTAGTCTTCAGCTCTAATTTTCTACTGATCAACCATTTCTAATGCAAATATACAAAGGATCGTATGAAACAATGGCCAACTTATATGTGAGAACCTGTTTACTCTTGGGGACCTGGGTGGCTCAGTTGATCAAGCCTTTCACTCTTATTTTAGCCTCATGACATGATCTCACAGGTTTGAGGGGTCAAGCCCCACAACGGGCTTCACCTGCTTGGCATTCTCTGTGTCCCTCTCTCCTCTCTCTGCCCTCCCACACTCACACTGTCTCTGTCTCTCTCAAAAACAAACAAACAAACAAACAAACCAAGAACCTGTTTACTCTTGTCACTTCATAAAAGTTAAGTGGAATCTGGTCAAAAAGATGGGGTTAACAGTAGCATACCTTGTTGTGAAGGAAAAAAGAGTCCTTAAATAGCACACATTAAGAAACGATCTTTGTATATAAAAACTTGACAAAAAAGTTGTTTTTAAATGTTTAATTGGGCATCAGGCCCTTAGGGTGCAGTGTCACAGTAAAAAATGAAGAACTAAAATACATTCATCTTTACTCACCGTAATTACTTTGAATTGCAAATAAAAGATTACCACAAGGATAATATGAGGGAGGAAATTCCTTCTATGTTAAAGATTAAAGAGTGAAGGTAGGGTAGAAATGAACTGATAAGTATCATGTGTGTCTGAGTAAGCAAGAAAGGTGAGCCGCAGAGAATCCTTAAAGAACATTGTTATTATGATTAGGATAAAGTCCCATTCAACTAGGCAGTCACATCTGGCTTCTAGTGATAACAGTCTGCATAATGGAAATAATAAGGTAGTGAGATTGTTGAAGTCTCTTGTGAATATTAGACTTATTTCCTCAGTGAGTCAGACTTAGAATGTCAGAGAGATCAATTTTTGTGAATACAATTAATAAGGTAATTAAAAATAGAGACAGCTCAAGAGGATATTGCCTGATAATTAATAACCAGCTGGAAAGGATGAGGATCCTGGGAAACAGTGAATTAAATAAAGATCAGCATAAAGAACTTCTATCAATAAGATATGGGCTATTCTTTAAGGCAACCAAAGGTCAGTATTTGAAGGCCATCTGCTAACAAAACATAAACAGGGATTCTTGGAACTGTATGTCGTATAATCTTATGTCCTAGAGAGCCCAGAGGAAGGGTACTATAAATAGGTGGGAAAATAGAAAGGGGGATAACAACGTGCGTAGAAAAGAGCACCTCGTCTGGAGTGAGGGTCCTCTCTCACCTCTGCTAGAGATGAGCTGTAGAAACTGGAATGAAGCACTTCACTTCAGAGCCTCAATTTCTTCATGGTCAAATTGGATGGTTGAACTCTATGACCTTTACGGTTCCTTGCAACTCTAAAATGTGAACTATAAACACAGTTCCTTAACAACGACAACCAAAAAAAGCTAAAAAAATAAGTACTTGAGCCAGAAAAAAGAGTGGTAATTGTTGGCTGTTGGTGTTGAACAGGTACCAACAGGCAATGAAGGCCTGGATTGTAAAGAAAAAAATTAAAAAGAAAAATATAAAAGGAATCATCTCATTTTCTCCAGTCATGCATCTGAAAAACAAAAATGAAAAATGAAGTGTGGTACTGTGGTTTATTTCTCTTTGTAGCTCCTGATACTTGTAACCAGATCATTTACCGTAATAAGCTACAACTATTAACAAAATGCCCCTTGTTATAAGAAACAACATAAAGCATTGACCTCAGAGTTCAATCCCTTAGTGACAATGTACTCTGGGAGCCAAAGGTTAAAAATTACAGGAACTTGTCCCACTAGAAAGTGTCTTTGCTAACCCAACACTCTGTGATTGGGTGAACACTTCTTTGAAGATAGGCATCAGATATCTTCTGCATGCATAGGCAAGCAAGGAAACAAACAGGTACCTGTCCAGACCTCAGTTTACCTCCCACTTCTCCAAAATGCTCCAAATCCTGAAAATCCATGGAAATTTCTAGAAGTTCTGTTGCTCAACATGGACCAAAGTGTCCGTGGAGGAACAGGGAAAGGCAGATGAACTATAAAAGTCAATTTTCCTCAGACCAGGAAGCAAGCCTATTGGGGGTGGGGGTGGGGGTGGGTGTCGAGCAGGGAGGAAATTAAAACCCTGACACAAAATGCTATATGAGAAGAGTAGCAGAAGTAAACTGACGGTCTCTTTCTCCTTGTAAATCCATTGTTAGCAGTTGAAGGGAGTCAAGTCTGGAGCCTGACATCATCTATTTAGTAGCGTAGCTGGGGGAAGCTATACATTCTGCCAAATTTGGTAACTTTTGGTAGTTTGAGGCAACATGAGGGTTTTTAAAACTAGCATGTAAAGGTATCAGAGGCAGCAGCATGGAAACAAGTTACTGAGACAAACAAATAATGAAGTCAAACTGTAGAGATTTCTTCAAAGTCCGTGCCTACTGCAAACCAAAAGCATGGCTCCACCCCCTTGCTCTTCCTGGGCCAAAGGCTGTTGTGTATTTGGGTAGATAAGAAGATCTGAAATGTCTCAGTGCTGAACTCTACCCAAGGGTCTCTGATGGTATGTTTGCTGTTTCCCAAAAGTACCCAGGCACCAGTAGAATTGGGTGAGAATGAATATCAAAGCCAGTTTTCAAAGGGAAAAGGAGACACTTGGCAATAGGCAGCTAGTTAGGCATGTATAAGCAGAGAAGGGCTCTCTTTGGGGCTGAGGAGGGTGAAGGGCAAGCTGTGAGGTAGGAGGGAAAGCTTCTTGTTGGTATCTCTGAAAATGACCACAGGAGCTTTGGGCACCTTCTGGCAAGACTGCCTCCTCTCCCTTGACTTACTGCACAGCCAACCAGCCTTTGTACCACCCTCAGGGCCAACCAGGGACCTCCAAAAATGCCACTGAAGAATCATAATTCCCAGCCTTGAGGTCCCACTTGCATCCTTCTGTCCCAAGCAGGGCACTGGCGCACACTTTGAGAGGTGATATAAATTCTAAGAGTAGAATTAAATTAGTTAATACATATGGAAAGCACTTAGGAAATGGCCTAGCACAAAGTAAGTGCTATAGAGTTAACCATCAATACCATCATTTCCCTGACAGGGAAACCAAACACAGAGAACCCAGACAGTCCAACTACTGAGTACAGGTTCATAACCCTCACTCTTACTCAACAAGGAAGCCATGAAACCAAGTGCTGAGTGATATGTCAAACATCCATCATGCAAGGGGAAGACTGATTTCAAATTTAGGGCTCTTGACTCCAGATCTGGTATCTTTCCACCTTACCCTGTGGCCTGGGTTATCATAGCATGTATGAGAGAACAAGTGACCAAAGTGAAGAGGTGTCTGCAACACAGCAATTGATCCTGTCTTTGAACAGAACCATGAATGTCTGTCTCTATGAGATTATGGCCCTCTGGATCCAAGAGATGTAGGAGGAAGAATAGAGTCAATCAGTCCAGAAGCACTGTTTCTAAAAATTCACTGAGCTATTACCATTAAGTTATGTCTGACTGGTGTGTTCTGACACATTAGCAAAGAAGTACTAGTTCCCCACAGGGAGTTCTTTGCATTTAGCCGTATATACCAACTTGTGCTTGAAGTCAAAATAATTGCCCACTCTTGCCCTGGAAAGTTTCAAACACACAGTGACTTGCTACATGTCCAGAAATTGATCACTTCATCATCAAACAAACCAGCCAGGGGAGCAATTGCTCCAACAGGAACGTTAACAGGCGAGAAAATGAATAGTCTCATGGTTACAAATGTTTTCTGCTGCCATGACTAAAAATTGCTGTGATTTTTTTTAAAGTTCATATGCCTAGATATTTTACTGCTGAAAATGTCAAGCCACTGAGCTATTGTTATAATAACTGACCGCTCCACGATAGCATTTCATGACTGTTTTTTCTGTTGTCAAGTAGTCAGCATTATAGATTCTGAATAAATTTGAGCTACTGCTGATCTGCTTTCCAGCACACAGCATTATTGGCTCTGAAGGAAGCATTAATGTTGCAGACTGTGAATGTATATTATGAATAATACCAGGGTACAAATATTACCAAACCTTTATATGTGCTCTTTGTTTCCTAATAAAACTCGTGTAAGGTCCTCCAAGGGGCCTGTCTCAGCTAACCTCAGAATTCACTCAGCTTATTAAGTTAATACAGTAAGTTGCCAAGTCAGGGCTTCTCTGTTGCTGCATGCAGTAGGATGTGATGGTTTTTAGAAGTGGCTTATTTAAAAGCTTTGCCCTTCCTCGGAAGAAGAGTTCATGTAATATGACTAAGTTATTATAATCATCATCCATATTCATTAAATAAAATTATTTTTCAAGTATATTACAGAATAAATATGCTAGACTTTAATTCTAAAACAGGACAACACCTTTCTAATGCGGGTATGCCTCACTTTAAATAAACCAATGGTTATCTGATCAGTTGACTGCATGTGAAAGGCTTTCTTGGCAGTGTCCAAGCTGGGTGAGTCCCTTGTTGGGTATCTGTTCTCTTACTAGCATCTGTTACTCAGGGGCTTTGTTGACTCATATATAGTCCCTCCTTAGGTACCAAGAAGATAACTAGATAATCTTTTGAGACCACCCAGGTTTGGGCAATTTTCATCCAACAATATCTAAAAAGAGATGTTATGAGTAACATTTCAGAAAATAAATGACCTTATTTGAGAAGAACCAAAGTAAAACTGGAGACAGAATTACTGGATAATGAAGTTAGATAAGTATCACTTACAGCATATGTAACCCAGGTGTGGCCTTATTTAATCTTTCCTCACAGAGAAATTAGTAAAGTCTTTGGCCCTGAGTGGCTTAGGTTGGAGTGTCAGCCCCTTTCTTGCATCATCCACCTTTGGGATTCCCAATGACACCCTCTGTGGGGCTTTTCAGATTCTCTCTGCATTCTCTCAGCCTCTCCCTCTACTTACAGGTTTCTTTGTTTTGTTTTGTTTTTTGTTTTGTTTTTTGGTTTTTTGTTTTTATAGCAAATGCTGTGGATTTCTTACTGCACTCTGCACTCTGGCTTTATCTCATACTGATAGTGTTGGTCTCCTATGGTGTGTTCTCTGCATCTAGTCCCAAATTTGCATATTTCTTCATTGTTAACCCACCTCCTAGGTTAGGTCTCAGCTATATCTCACAATCCTTTTCAGCTGCACTGCAGAGCATCTCCTGGCTTCTGATGCATTTGGGAAAAGAGATGGGCAGAGAAGATGTCACTCTGAGCTCCTAGCTATGCTTCAGCTGAGGCAGTTCGGCTTTGAGTTCTATTACTTGTAGTGTTCTGTTGAGATTTCATTCCAAACAAGATCTCCTTGCAAACAAACAAACAAATGGAGAAGTTTGAATACTCCATGATTGAAAGCCTCCCTTTCTTCACAAAGTCACCACAGGGTCAGGGAACTCACTGTTTGTATTCATTGTTCTGTTTATCTATTGATGTGTTATAAAACCATTGGAAACTTGGCAGCTTAAAAAGGAAACCATTTTATTGTACCTCCAGAGGTTATGGGTCAGAAATTCAGGCTGGGCTTAGCTGGGTGTTTCTTTTGTTCCCTGTGGTATTGAAGGAGTTCACTTGGTGATATCCAACTCTCAGGTGGGTCCAGGGCAGGGGCAAGGGGTCCAAAACAGTTTCACTGTCATGTGGCTTGATGGGGATGGCAGAAAGTGTGGGCTTAGCTGGATCTGTCAACACAAGTTCCCACACAAGGCCTCTCTAGCATGACAGTGTCAGGGAAACTAGAACTCTTGGATGGAAGCTTGTGGTTCCCTAAAAGAGTGTTCTAAGTGACGGGAAGTAGAAATTGAGAGACTCTCAGGGCCTTGGCTCAGAAATTGGTACAGTGGTACATCTACTATTATTTTATTGGTTAAAGCAGTTACATGGATTCCCACATTCAAAGGAAAAAGATCTCTCATAAGAAGATTAGTATATACATGAAGCCTTCTTTAATCTAAGATAGATACAGACCTCTACATGACCCAAATGGCCACAGCATCAGGAACTTTACCTTCCTCCTTTGTTTCTGGCCTCGGTTCTCTTCATGGTCTTGTAGACCACTGGCCAAGAGGATCATCCACCCGAATTGACCCATACTTACCAGTGTAGGGGAATAATAGCCTCACAGTGTCCATTATATATTTCTGAACTGACTTCCAAGAACACTGACTATTCCTATCAGTCATTCCAGTATACAAGATGAAGACGTTTTTCTTTGACTAGGTTTGCCCTATAAGATATAGAACATCTAGTTAAATTTGAATTTTATTTTTTTTTTTTTTTTTTTTTAATTTTTTTTTTTTTTTTTTTTTTTCAACGTTTTTTATCTTATTTTTAGGACAGAGAGAGACAGAGCATGAACGGGGGAGGGGCAGAGAGAGAGGGAGACACAGAATCGGAAACAGGCTCCAGGCTCCGAGCCATCAGCCCAGAGCCTGACGCGGGGCTCGAACTCACGGACCGCGAGATCGTGACCTGGCTGAAGTCGGACGCTCAACCGACTGCGCCACCCAGGCGCCCCAAAATTTGAATTTTAGATAAACAAAAAACTTTTTTTTAAGTATAAGTATTTCCCAAATATTGCATGGGATATAGTCATACTAAAATATTGTTTGTTTAGTCTCATAGCCTTAATTATTTTGCTGACATGGTTAAAGCAATAACATATATATATATCAAAGTGCAATAATGGAGACAAAAATCACAGAATTCTTTGACTTTTCTTTCCCATTGCAAGAGGTTTATAATTCACTGAGTGGATGAGGGTGAGAGGAATATAGTTCTATCTGAGGTCAATCAAAGTTTACACCCACCACTTAGCCAAACTATATGTGAATGTCTTTTATTAAACAAAAATTTCTGTTTAGCAGTTGCTTCAATCATTCCCTTTCTAAGCTGAAGAAAATCTCTACATTTAAATATAGCTATATGAAATGCCCAGAGTCAGTCAAAAATATTTATTGTGTACAATGTGTTAACATAATTAACATGTGGTTCTTGCCTGGTAAGAGTTCAGAATCCAGGGGAGATACATATATCTGAATAGATAATCACATGCCAATGTGATTGATTTTCTAACAAAACAAAAGCAGAGTTCTGTGGGTGTGACTAATAGGACTCAGGGAGTTTGGGATCTTAAAGGAGGTAACATTTGATCTGATCTTGAAAGGCAAGTAAGAAATTCCCAGGCAGAGAAGGAGAGCAAAGGGATTCCCAGCAGGGATCTAAAAAAAAAAAAAAAAGTCATGAAGTCATGAAGGAGCTGCTATACTTGTGAAGCAGAGAAGGTTCCGGTCTAGTTGAAACTAGAAAGGAAGGACCAGAGCCCCACTCACTAGGTCTCACTCATACTACTACTACATAGGAAAGATGAGGGATGGCCTCAGTCCACGTCAAAACTCAGTAACAGCAAGACAAAGGGTAATAAGAGCAAGTGATCACAGGGCCCAACAAATAATCAAAGGTAAAAGGAAAGATGCCTAACTTCTGTAAGGATAAAAGTAAATTGCTGCTATAGCTCTAGAAACTTTTATTCCCATCTCGCTGCAGCAAAAGCCAATTTTCTATGTGAGGCTGGTTTGGAGGGTTGCATAAAATAATTGACTACCTTTCAGTTTTGGAGATGATGAGCAGAAACATTCCCCAGGTAGGGATTACCCTGCCACATTGTATGAGGAAAAAAAAGGAGCAAAAGCTTTTAATGATTTCATTACATATCCTGTGTGAGCAAGATTTCAATCTGGCTAGAAAGCAAAGATTCTGTGCCTGCTAAAGCCATGTATACTTGAGTATTGCATAGTCATAATATATGATTAGCGACAGCCTAGTGGTGCAACATCGGTAGGAGAACATGGTGAAGAGCCAATGTCCAAGTCTAACAAAACGACAGAAAGCGTCTTTCTGATGTCTGACAAGCTTTCAATTATTTGATGTCTTTCATAACTGATCTTAATAAACGTAACTATTAAAACTTGAAAGACACAATGAGAGACCACTACACATCTACTAGAATGACTCAAATTAAATATATATATATATATATATATATATATATATATATATATATATCAAAGTGCAATAATGGAGAAAAAAATCACAGAATTCTTTTAATTCTTTGGCTTTTCTTTCCCATTGCAAGAGGTTTATAATCTCATATAATCTCACTGAGTGGATGAGGGTGAGAGCAATTTAGTTCTATCTGAGATCAATCAAAGCTTACAACCACCACTTAGTCAAACTATATCTGAATGGGTTTTACCATATATGACAATATCAAATGCTGATGAGGAAACAAAGAGGCTAGAACACTTCTATTTTGCTGGTGAGAATTCTACTTTGGAAACAAGTTTGACAGTTTCTGGTAGATGTAAACTTACATGTAGGTTACCCTTAGAGACATGAAAACCTATGTTCACACAAAGACCTGCATATGAATGTTTACAACAACTTAATTCATAAATCCTAAAAGCCAAAAACAACACCAAATTTTCACCAACTAGTCAACAGATAAATTATTTTAGAGCCACATGATAATAAAAAAGAAAAAAACTACAGATACATGCACCAACATGGACGAATCTCAAGAGCATTATGCTAAGAGAAAAAGGTTCGACTCAAGAGACTACATACTGAATGATTCAATTAATATGTTATTATAAAAAAGGAAAAAAATTACAGAAACAGAAATCGGATCAGTGGTTATTGGTAGCTGGACAGGGGAAAGAGTTTATTAAAAAGGCTTATAAAAAATTATCCCAGATCTTGACTTTGGTTGTAGTTACATGACTATATAGATTTGCCAAAATTCATTAAACTGTACACCTAAAACACACGAATTTTATTGTGTGTAAATTATATGTCAATAAAGAGCAAAATAAACTTGTATCTTTAAAACAGGAAAAAAATAACAAAACAAGATATGAGGGAGCATTGTCCTGAATTTTCATTTGAGTATTGGTTTGACTATTTCCAGCTCTGAAGCTTTTTGACCCTTATTTAAACTTTTATTGACCATAATTATATCCTAAAGATCATATTCAATGACATACTTGAAAGTCTATCAGTCATTTGTACCAAGTTTGAGAGAATTTATTTCTATTGACTATGGGCATCCACTGTATGTAATAAACAAACATCTCTCCTACGCAGCTAGAGAGGCCCTAGTTGTGTGCCATCTTTGAAGAGATTGAGGAAATAGTCACTTAAATCATTTTCTGTATTTTATGGTTTAGATGAGGAACTGCAGTTGATTCTATATCTTATATACATTAAAACAGCAAAAAAGACACCTCTTGAGAATATTAACACAGTGGTAGCCAAATAAGTTGTGTATTTTGAGCACTTCATTTTATGAAGTAGTTCTGAATACCACAGAGGGAAACATGGAAAGGTTTCTTCTACTACTTTTTCTCTGCAACAGTGCTTTTGCTTTCTTAGTTAGACAAGTCTCAAAACACAAAGCCAAGACTAATTCACCAGGGCAGCCAGTGTTTCCCTTTGAAAACAGGTTTCTTATCTTTCTTGTTTTGATAGTCCTGGTGTTCTGATGTAAAACTCCTGAGGTGTTCCATCAATAGACTAGGCAGTGGTTATTTTATGAATAGCTAATCTAAGTTAATAAATTGCTCATCAAGGGGCAGAAAAAAATCAGTGGGTCTTGAGAAACACAACAAAGGAGTAACCCTTAGACGAATTTTCTACAGTGACATCTGAGGCATGTCTGGAGACATCTGGCACTAAGTTTACAAACAAGTACTCATCAAGTGAGAGGTAAGGTGAAAATCTTCAAATCCATGTAGCATTCAAATTTTAAAGCACAATCTTATTTAGGCAAGTTTTCCATTAAACTATGTGCTGTGAATGTATGTGTGAACTGCTGGTTATAATATTAGTTGGTATCAATGTCTTTCACCCAGTGTTTCTGGCAGCAGTGCTTTTAAGAAATATGCTGTGCCAACAAAGCAGTAACTAATGTGCAATAGAGCAGGGAGGAGGCTCACGGCCAACAGGAGCATGGGGGCTGGGCAGGCATGAAGTACAACTTTACCAAAGAGCAGAAAATTTTGATGTTTCCCAACACTGATTTGTTCTCCCAACCATTTCAATATGCTACTGGAAGCCACAGCCAAACAGTTTCAAGTGACTTTATTAGAATATTTCAGTCTTATTAAACTGCCTTCCTTTTGGGTGCCTTGTTGTTTTGATCCCAGGTACTGAATCAATTAACAAATTAATAGGACTTTCTATAAATAGAGGATTCCTCTATTCTGCATTTAATTTTTTACACACACACACACACACACACACACACACACACACACTTACCTTACGGTCCCAAGAACTTTGCATGTTATACAAATATTTTCCCTGACTGAAATTGTTTAAAGTGGCTAATATCCGGACTCTTTATTCAAGTATTTGGCATTAAAACTATTATTAGTTTAAATTTCAATTTTAGAAGTCCTAAAAGTTGACTTATAGATTAAAGTTTCTTTTCATTCAACCCATAGCCAGTGGTTTCCGGTAGTCTGTGTATTTGTCAGGCATAGTTTGGATTTGTCCTCAGACACTGGAAAATTATGCTAATATTCTTAAATTACAGAATTTATAATAATAGCTAATATTTACTATGTATCAGGCCCTGTCACTTTACTTGTATTAATTTATTTGGACTTCACAGCAATCCAGAGAAGTAGGTATAATTACTTTAACAATGAGAAATGAAGTCAAACATCCTTCTTGCATTTATAACCCTGTCTCTGCCATCTAGTTGAGCAATTATACTTATCTTGTGTTAGACAATGAGAAACAAAGACTGCCTAATAGCAATTTGAAACAAAGATGAATTTATGGGATTTCCTGGCAAGGAAGATCTGCATTATTCAGGTCAAGCAGTTCTCTAACCAAGCAACAACTGAAAGGACCTGATTTAGAGTCAAAGGAGGAGAAAGGCAATATTCTAAGTCCAAGCTGCTAAATTGTGGATTACTTCCCTCACTTTGCAAATAGTCATCTGCTGGTTTTACATCACTGATACAGAGAAGCCAGGTTTCTAAACAAGTCTAGGATGAGTTATGAAAGATTCCAGTGGGCATAGGGTCATCCAGCAAACATGCTAGATGCACATGCTTAAACTGTGGCTAGATTTCTATTTCACATCCAAAAGATACCAGGTGACAACACCACATCTTTATATTGTGGTAGGAATAGCATCTACCTGGAGTGAAATGGAAGCGAATCAGGTGCTTCTACATTTCTCTATTCTCTGATGACACAGGCACACTCACTACAGAAAGGACCATATGTGTTCAGCTCCAGCAATTTCTAATTTGCTTACAAGCTTCATATTTGGAAACTATTCTACAAACAGTGCTCCCAAGATTTATACGAAGTGCATAATAAACAGAGAAGGAATGTTTTTCTTGTGCCTCCTAGGATTTTAAGAACTTGGAATCCTGGCATGGCCATAGCACAATTCAAGGAACAGGGAAAAATGAGCAGAAACAAAACAAAACAAAAGCAAGATAGCTATTTTGGACTACCTGAGCCTAGTCCACCTTTGGCCCTTTTGTCACTAGCAAAGGACACCTTTCTAATTCCCACTATTTTAGGTTATTTTTCTTCTAAGTTAACAGCAGGACATAGAGTGTAAAAATATGCCGGCAGCTGGTGTAACTCCTGTAAAATGTCATCCCAAGAACAATGTTTCACATCAAACATGTAGGGGATGAGATAAGCACAGGCATTAATCCAATACTCTCCCTCACTGCCAGCAGAATGCCACAGCAGTAGCAAATCCATGAAACACAAGCACAAGTATGTGGAGAAAAACCTCACTCAGGGTAGAAATAAGAAAATGTCTATTAGGTAGCTTCCTTCCTTAAGCCCCAATTTTTTCCTTTAGATTGTTCTTTTGTATAAGCAGTTGTTCCCTGAATCTTCCTTTCAAAAACTAATATTCCTAGAAAGAATAAGCACCTAGCCATATTAACTCCCTGGCCTAAACTTTCTGACTAATAGTGACCCTTTGTCAAATGTCACATTTCATAACGGACCAACTGAAAAAGAAAGCAGCCTAAATATGTAAAAACCACAATAATAACAACAAAACAACTAACTTTCAGCTTGTGCATTATAAAGAGTTTCTAAGATTGTAAGTCATGGTTCACATTGAAATATTGTCTAGCCCTAGAACTCGTATGATTTTAGAACTGACACTGGAGGACATAAAAATAATTCAAAATAACACAATACCCAATTACCAAAAAATCCAATACAGAGAAGCAATAGAAAAGTATCAATTGGTGCCTAAGAGAGTGGTCAGCAAGCCAGTATGGACTGTGAAGTTGGGTCAACTGTCTAGGGTTCCTGTCTCTGAAAACTAGTTAGTCCAGAATGCAAAATGAGGCACAGATAGCCAAGACACATTTTCATTCAAACCCAAATTATTGCAATAGTTTGGATATAGCCAGCACAGCTGATCAGACATCATCAGGAGAGATTTGATTCAACTGGCAGCCAAGGGGTCAGAACTTTACCAAAATACCTCTGTTCAGGTTTTCTCACAGCATTCTTGGTTTACCCATTCTATATATTTTCAGCTGCTTGATTAGCATAGATTCACTATTCCAGTTGTCTTGCAGGAAACAAAAATTGTAAAGCCCTAGCCTCTGCACCCTGAGAATTTATCCTCTAGATACAGAAGAATGCTTCAATAGAAAAAAAATTTGCAAAGGATTATAAGGGTATATGACAACGACCATAAAGTACTATCTTAAAAACAAATGCACAATAGCTGATTTACCTAAAAAAAGTAATCAAGTTAGGACAAATTCAATAAGAAAAGATCTCCTGAATAGAGACAGTTTCTCTCACATTTTATTTTTAAAAAATTTTTTTCTCATCTTTTTTAAAATTTAAATTCAAGTTAGTTAACATATAGTGTAGTATTGGTTTCAGGAGTAGAATTTAGTGATTTATCTCTTACAGATAACACCCAGTGCTCATCCCAAAAAGTGCCCTCCTTAATGCTCATCACCCATTAATCCATCCCTCCACCCACCTCCCCTCCAACAATCCTCAGTTTGTTCTCTGTATTTAAGAGTCTATTATGGTTTGCCTCCTACTCTGTTTTTATCTTATTTTTCTTTTCCTTCCCCTATGTTCATTTGTTTTGTATCTTAAATTCCACTTATGAGTGAAATATGATATTTGTCTTTCTCTAACTGACTTATTTTGCTTAGCATAATACACTTTAGTTCCATCTACATTGCTGAAAATGGCAAGATTTCATTCTTTTTGGTCACCACGTAATATGCCATTGTGTGTGTGTATGTGTGTGTGTGTAAACATATATATATATATATATATATATATGCAAATGTGTGTATATACATGTACACATACACACACACATGTGTGTATATGTGTGTGTGTGTGTGTGTGTGTGTGTGTGTACACATTGTCTTATCCATTAATCAGTAAATGGACATTTGAGCTCTTTCCATAATTTGGCTATTGTAGATAGCACTGCTATAAACATTGAGGTGCATGTTTCCCTTCGAATCAGCATTTTTGTATCCTTTGGATAAATACCCAGTAGTGCAATTGCTGGGTCATAGGATAGTTCTATTTCTAACTTTTTGAGCAATCTCCATACTGTATTCCAGAGTGGCTGTACCAGTTTGCATTCGCACCAACAGTGCAAAAGTGTTCTCCTTTCTTCGCAGCCTCACCAATATCTGTTGTCTCTTGTGTTGTTAATTTTAGCCATTCTGACAGGTGTGAGGTGTTATTTCATTGTGGTTTTGATTTGTATTTCCCTGATGATGAGTGATGTTGAGCATCTTTTCATACGTCTGTTAGCCATCTGGATGTCTTCTTTGAAAAAGTGTCTATTTACATCTTCTGCCCATTTCTTAACTGGATAATTTGGTTTTTGGGGGTACTGAGTTTGATAAATTCTTTATAGATTTTGGATACTAACCCTTTATCTGATATGTCATTTGCAAATATCTTCTCTCATTCCATCGGTTGCCTTTTAGTTTTGTTTGTTGTTTCTTTCACTGTGCAGAAGCTTTTTTATCTTGATGAAGTCCCAATAGTTAATGTTTGCTTTTGTTTTCCTTGCCTCAGGAGACATTTCTAGTAAGAAGTTGCTCTAGCCACCAGTCAAAGAGGTTTCTGTCTGTGTTCTCCTCTAGGATTTTAATGGTTTCTTGTCTCACATTAGGTATTTCATCCATTTTGAGTTTATTTTTGTGTATGGAGTAAGAAAGTGGTCCAGTTCCATTTCCATTAGTTTGGAAACCAGTTTTCCCAATACCATTTGCCGGAAGAGACTTTTTCCCATTGGATATTCTTTCCTGCTTTGTCGAAGATTAGTTGGCCATACATCTTGGGTCCATTTCTGGGTTCTCTCCTCTGTTCCATTGATCTATGCCCTGATACATTTTAAAAGGGATTTTATAGACATGGATTTTCAGGGAGAAGAGTGGAAGGTACCAGCATAGGCAGAGATACTATATTGCTACAAGTAGAAAATTTTGTTATGGAGAAATAAAAAAGGATCTAACCAAACCAGAAAATGTAGCAAGCCTTGTAGAAGAAAATGCTGTAATGTGGAATCTGCAGTTCAATTAGAGCTTTGTATGTTGGGTAGTTTTATTCTTAAAACACATGGTTTCTCTTAAAAAGGAAATATTATTCTAAAATTTTGTGTAAGTCTTTAGATATTTTATAGCATTTATTTTCCCTCTAATTAAAAAAGTAACAACTCTTCTTGGTAGAAAATGTGAAAAATACAAAGGACAAAGAAGAGTTTTAAAATCTTCCATAATGCCACTACTTAGACTTCATTGTTAATGCTTACAGCCTTTCAATCATTTTATTCTCTGTGTGTGTGGTTTATATGAGATGCTTTATTGTATACAAAATAGATATCTTACTTCACATATAGTTTTATATATCTTTTCCATTTTTTTTTTGAGGGTGGGGAAGGGCAGAGGGAGAGAAAGAATATCATGACCTGAGATGAAATCATGAGTTGGATGTTCAACTGAGTGAACCACCTAGGCATCCTGTATCTTTTCCACTTTTAATATTTTATAATTAACATCTGCTTGGGGCGCCTGGGTGGCTCAGTCATTTGAGCATCCGACTTCAGCTCAGGTCATGATCTCACGGTTTGTGAGTTCAGGCCCCACATCAGGCTCTGTGCTGACAGCTCAGAGACTGGAGCCTGCTTCTGATTCTGTGTTCTCCTCTCTCTCTCTGCCCCTCCCCCACTCGTGCTCTTTCTCTCTCTGCCTCTCAAAAATAAATAAAACTAATTTAAAAAAAAATTTTTAATTAACATCTGTGTTATGTGACATTTTTTCTGAGGCTTTTTATATTGCTCTGATTTCATTAATACTTTTTCCCCAATTTCTATTTTTACAAATAGGAGAAACTATAGATAAAAGCTCGTTATGTTGTCTGAGAGGAATAATCCTTAGCTGAATGAATCACTTAGCTTGATATTAGCATATTTTGGTTCCCTAGATTAAAATATTCAGAGATGACTACATTAGTAAAGATTTGATACACCCTGATTCTGTGAGATGATAAGGGACTAACCCCTGACTATTAGTTCCAAATTTCTTCTGGGCTTTTAGAGTGTGTTCCTGTTTTACTTTGGGAACTAGAAGTCTTGTCTTCAAATTAATGATATACTTTTCTTTGCCATTGTCAGTGTCATTATCAAACCATACTTACGAAATAATTGGGTAACAACACCAAGGGCCCATTGGTTCAAAATATTGTATTGTAATACTACTCTTCCATCACTGCCAAAATCCAGTATGCCCCCCTTCCAAAATCAGTTGATCCTACTCAGGCACCAAAGCAGTAGTTCATTTTTACTACATCTTCTTGGTGGGCATACCATTCAAAAGAGAGATATAAAAAGCACTATTATGTTAAATGTGGCTATTCAAGATGACAAATATTTTTCTTCCTGAAAACAAAATTATCTATCTATCTATATCTATCTGTCTATCACCTCCATTATTCATTTGAGTCTATTATTGGAGATTTCTATCTATAGTTTACTTGCTTCAGTATTCAACACAGTAACTGACATCAGGAAGTATCTTTTCACTTAACAGTGAATGTTCCACAAATAGAGAAACATAACATTGGAGAATGTTTCCTTATTAACTGATGAAGCTTTCTTCTGGGGATGCTCACATGTCCAGCAGCTTTGGCCAGGTGTCATAAGCAGATAAATATTTTATGCCTTGCTCTCCCTCTATTTCTGAAAACTTAAGGAAAAGTTATGGAATTGAAACATTTCAACATAGGCATGAAAATGAGTCCAGGCAAGAAGGTATCTATGCTGGATGCTACATAGAAGTGTTTACCTTCCTCTATCATGTAGAGTAAGGTGACCCTTGCAAAGCCTGGTGGCTAGAAATGTTCAATGTAAAACTGGCAATTTTGACTGATGACTTAGTTTTGCTTTTAATGACAAAGTGTGTAGAACATATTACTTAGGTTTGGCCACTTGCAAAAATATTGCAAGACAAAATATTTTCAGCACTCAACAAAAATGCTTGCATATTATTCTATTAGACTCTGCAAAGGGAAATTTTCAGAGACTGGCAATTTCCTTTTGTTCATAGCAATATATGTTCCTTCTCTACAGATAGGGAGAAACAAATCAGATTTTTCTCAACTTCCTAGGAAATACAGTGAGAACTGGTTCAGCTGTACTTATGTCAGTTAAACAAAAAGAGTCACTTAAAAACTTAATGCAATAGAGTTCACAGAATTTCAGGAGAAAACTAAAATAATCCCTGAGGTGAGCTCTATTGAGGAAGCATAGTGCTAAATTTTTAAAATGGGAACAAGAGATTAGTTTTCTTCTCCATGCTCTCTTCCTTGTGTTTCTTCAAACTACCAAGTGAGTGAATATATAAAGGAGCTGTATATACAGATGAAAAACATGCATGCACGCGCGCGCGCGCGCACACACACACACAACAGTAGGAAAGATTTAACTCAAGTCAATCCATGGATATAGAGCAAGAAAATTCCCCCAATTTTTTTTTAAAGTTGTAATCACTTGAACATTTTGTAGAATAATAAATTATAAAGCCTGAGTCACCATGAGTTGATTCAGTAAAATGAATACTTTAATAGAATAAAACTTACAATAAAAATAGTAATTATGTGTAAGTATATGATAATGAGGCTTAAGCTTAAGAACTACACATATTCTAAATACTATTTAGCACAGCAATATTAAATGTTTCTGGCGTTCTCTGTAAGGAGAAGAAGAAACTGTATGGAAGTCCTTAAGAGTAATGGATCCATAATACAAGGTAACATAGAGAACGTGGTCTGCCCACTTTCGGGAAATGGGACTCCAGGGTATAAATGATGCAGCACTAAGAACCACAGATTCTTCTTCACCCCACAATCATCTTTCCTCAGGGCTGCCCTGTTGCCCACACCCTGGGGAGCACCATTAATATTATGTTCCATGTAAATGGTAACCACTGGAACTGTGCTACAGAAAATGATGTCTCCTACCCAAAGAAGAGTATCAGGAGGAGTTGGCTATTTTAATACCCTCTCCCCACGTACACTTCAATCTTTCATTCAAACATATATTCAACAACCATTTGTGGAGAATTGTTATTAGTTGATATTCTTTTAGTTAAGATGTAAGAAAACCCAATTCAAAGTAGCTTAATTTAAAAAAAAAGGAATTTATTGTTTCATGCAACTGAATAGTCCAAGGGTATACTAGCATTAAGCAAATAGCTGGTATCATCAGAATCCTGCGTGATTTTCTCCACTCCTTGGCCCCACTTCCTCTGTGTTGACTGGTCTTTGACAGTATTTTGCACATTGTTTAGAGCTGTACAAACTACTAAAAGACAAAATTTTCACTTAATAATCACTTTCTCCTTCCTTAATGAATTCTAAACTCAACATAATTATCTTGTGAGACATTAGCCTATCAGTCAATAGATGAATACACAACTTGAGGAATAAAAGTGACCACACCCTTAAAAGAAACAGGCAATTCAGTCTGAATCAGGATTGCTGGGGTGGAGCTTGAGCACCTGCATTTTTAACAGCTCTCTGTGTAATATGTATGCATAAGATCACTGGTCTGCAAATTCAACACATAGCACTAAGAACTAGTTTTCCTACATTTGTGAAATGTCTAAAGGAATTCAATAGTTATTGTCATATTAAAATGTATCTAAGTTATACTACTGCCAAACTTTTTTATTTGTGGCAGTCCTAAGAGTGGATGTTTCACATTTTCTAAAACACATAGGATCCATAGAAGCATCTCAGCTGTTATTAAATTTAATTCTCTGTGTTTACTCCCACCTTCAGATAACTTTTATTCACATATAATATTAGGGAAAAATCTGGGTAAAACTTGAAACCCCAGTATGAATTGTCAGAAGTGTGTTGGCATAGTATTTTTGACATATTAACATATATTCCTTTTTTCTCCGAGAATTTCCTCCAACTCTTCCTCCCTTCATTCAAAGAATATGACTGAGAGGCAGGATAAAACAAAGCAAAAACAGAGAAGTCTAAGAGTCTTGCTGGCTATAGTTTTCAAGTACTTAAGAATTTAAATGAACTGGGGCACCTGGGGTGTTCACTCAGTTGAGTGTCCAACTCTTGATTTTGGCTCAGGTCGTGATCTCATGGTTCATGAATTGGAGTCCCACCTCAGGCTCTGCACTGACAGCACAGAGCCTACTTGGGATTCTCTCTCTCCCCCTTTCTCTGCCCCTCCCTCGCTTGTGCATGCATGTGCACTCTCTCTCTTTCTCCCTCTCTCTCTCTCTGTCTCTTTCAAAATAAATAAATAAACTTTAAAAATAAAAAAAGAACTTAAATGGATAATATCTGGAGTAGAGACAAAATACTCAGAAAAAATAAGAAAGAAAAATTCCATACCTACCACCGCCACCTACCACCTCTACCACACAAATACAGACAAGAGAGAGACAATAGGAGACATTTTGGAAAGTCCTATAAGGAAGACCCGATGGGTCCTTGGAGAGAAGGCATAACTGTAATGAGTTTAAGATGAGAATACAGAAACCCAGAGTCTCTAGTGCTTCCTTATCCCAAGGCTTGGCACAAAAACAGCAAAAATTTTCCTGTGCCCTACTCACTCATCTCCACCAACACTAGCACAGAAGTAAGAGAAAGAGATGGAGAAGCTAAGAGAGCCACATGGACACACATAGAATTTCATACTGTCTTGACTCAGCTGACTAAAACTCTTGGTCATTTGACATGTGCTAAATCTGTCTTCTGGAGAAAAAAAATGAACTTGGCAAAGATGGACTGTCATTTAAAGAGTGCAGGACCACAAAACTTGAGCCATTCCATTCCCAAAAAATAATCTGTATATATTACCCAAGGAAGAAAAAAAAAGGATTATTAGACAAAGCCTTTCCATCTATTCATAAGAATTTTTATATGCTTGTGTATTAGGTAGCTACTGGTGCAATAACAAATTATCCTCAGACTTAATGGCTTAAAATTATAGTAATTATTTATTATCTTGCATGGTTTCTGTAGGTCAAGAATATCAGAGTGTCTTGGTTATGTCATTTTGGCTCAACTATGTTTGAAAGATCCCACTTCCAAGATGGTTCACTCACATGACTAGCAAGTGCACCTTTGCTGTTAACAATTGGCCTCAATTCCTCTTCTCCACAGAGTTGCTTGAGGGTTCTCATAACATGTTGGCTGGCTTCCCTCAGGAGAGAGGTTGAAGAGAAGGCAAAGCAGAAGCCACAATGTCTTTTATGACCAAGCTTCAGAAACTGTACATTGTAACTCCCTCAAGATCCTATTGGTTACACAGGTCAAGCCTACTGATTATGGGAGGAGATCACACAAGATCAAGAATACCAGAGGGTATGGCTCATTAGACACCACCTTGAAGGTTGACTATCACAGCTTGCTACTTTGTAATATTTCCACTACATAATAAAGGATGTTTGACCCAAATGAAAAAAAACATTCTAATAAATGTCATCCCTGTCAATCATCTCAGATATAAAAGAGAAAAGGAGTTCACCTCACTTTGAAAAGGAAGCAGTGAATAGGTTGTGTTTTTTTAACTTAACTCTGAATGAACTTTTTGTCCATTTCCCAAAGGCTATCATATCCATATCATGTGGATATAGAAATCTTCATCTGTGTTGCTTAGACCAAAAAAAAAAAAAAAATAAAACATGAAACCTCATCAGTAAAGCACTGAGAAACCAGTATGGATATATCTGATTTTAATTTTATTTTCAGTGGAAAATAAAAGAGGCATTGCTATAAAAATTCTTCTGATTGGGGCACCTAGGTAGCTCAGTTGATTGAGCAACTGACTCTTGGTCTCCACTCAGGTGAGGATCATGGAGTTGTGGGATCAAGCACCACATTGGGCTCTGCACTGAGCATGGAGCCTGCTTGAGATTCTCTCTCTCTCTCTCTCTCTCTCTCTCTCTCTGCCCCTCTTCCCCATTCACTCTTCTCTCTCTCTCTCAAAAAACAAAAACAAAAACAAAAACAAACAAAAGTACACACACAAAAAATAAAAAAAAAAAAACACCAAGAAAGAAAGAAACAAAAAACCCCAGAACAAAACTGTTCTGATTAATATCCGTTTCCTAAAATCCTAACCTTCCACTCACTGCTTTATGAAAATAGTCAACTAACTTAGGACCCGGCAAGGAGAATGGAGGTTTTCCTGATCTCTGTCCAGAGAATTACCAGCAGCAACTGGTGTTTACCAATAACTAAAAGAGAATTTTTCTACTCCCACATCTGTGCCCTGGTATTGTGTAAGGCCCCCAAGCCTGCGTATAACCGTGGAAAGGTAGGTAAAACACAAACAGCACAATGAAAGCTTAATTTTATCTACATAAAACAAAACAATTTGGTAACTTAATCCATTTGGCCACTACATTTAGTCAACTCAATTTTTTTAAAAAAGTTTTCAAAGAAGGTTTTAAACAAAATTATGTAGTAGACTCTTCTATTAAGAATAGCAACAATTGGGGTTCCTGGGTGGCTCAGTCTGTTAGGCATCTGAGTGGCTCAGGTCATGATCTCATGGTCTGTGGGTTTGAGCCCTGCGTCGGGCTCTGTGCTGACAGCTCTGAGCCTGGAGCCTGCTTTGGATTCTGTGTCTCCCTCTCTCTCTCTGCCCCTCCCCTGCTGGTGCTCTCTCTCTCTCTGAATAAAAATGTTGAAACATTTTTTTTTAAAAAAGAATAGGAACAATAATAAAATAAATCACTTGCATGTCTTCCCCAAAGAACTGAAAATTGTGCATTATTTCTAATTTTTACATGTGAAATCTCAGAGTCAGAAAGGTTAAATAACTTACCCAATAATATTTAGTAAAGCCAGCATTGAAATTCCTGACTCCAAAACCTATGTTCACTCCACTAAGCACATTATCTCCAATAAAGTGGTCTCCTTTTTGAACACAACGCAAATTTAAAATATTTTGAGCAAAATATTTACAACAGAAATATCATATGCATAACATAGAAAGAGAAAAAAAAAAGTAAACTTTGTCCGAGCCATACAAATGGAATAAGCTAAAAAATTTTGCTTCATGTATTCACGAATAGTATTTTACTTGTCCTTGTAATATAGTCATATACCCATAGTGTCCTAGTCCTTCGGAAAATGAGATAGTTCAAAGAAAGAAAGAAAGAAAGAAAGAAAGAAAGAAAGAAAGAAATAATTTAAAACTGTATAGGTTTATTATTTTAGTACATAGACTTTGGAGTCAATATTAATCTATTCATGATTATATGAGTACTATTTCATCGCTTCATTCTGTGCAGCTGAATCACTCCTCAGAAATTTTTTTGTTCAAGTATAATTAATATACAGAGTTATATTGGTTTCAGGTATAAAATATAATGATTCAACAATTCTATCCATTGCTCAGTGCTCATCATGCTGTGTACTCTTAATCCCATTCACTTATTTCACCCATGCTCCCACCCACCTCCCCTCTGGCAACTACCACTTTGTTCTCTGTATTTAAGAGTCTGGGGTTTTTTGTTTGTCTCTTTTTTTCTTTGTTCAATTGTTTTCTTAAATTCCACATATGATTGAAATCACATGGTTTCTCTGATTGACTTATTTCATTTACCATTATACCCTCTAGGTCCATCCCTGTTTTTACAAATAGCCAGATTTCACTCTTTTTTATGGTTGACTAAAATTCCACTGTGTGTGTGTGTGTGTGTGTGTGTCTACTATTTCTTAAAATTTTTTTTAACACTTATTTATTTTCGAGAGACAGAGAGAGACAGAGCTGAGCAGGGGAGGGGCAGAGAGAGAGGGAGACACAGAATCCAAAGCAGGATCCAGGCTCTGAGCCCTCAGCACAGGGCTCAATGCAGGGCTCAAACTCATGAACCACGAGATCATGACCTGAGCCAAAGTCAGACACTTAACTGACTGAGCCACCTAGGTGCCCCTACTATTTCTTTACCCTTCCATCTACCGATGGACACTTAGGCTGCTTCCATATCTTGGCTATTGTAAATAATGCTGGAATAAACATAGGGGGTCCATATAACTTTTCCAATGAGTGTTTTCATTTTCTTTGGATAAAGAAATTCCAGTAGTAGAATTACTGGATCATATGGTAATTCTATTTTTAATTTTTAAGGACCTTCATAATATGTTCCTGGCTACACCAGCTTGCATTTCCACCAACAATGCAAAAGGATTCCTTTTCTCTACATTTTTGCCAATAGTTGCTATTTCTTGTGTTTTTGATTTTAGCCATTTTGACAGGTCCATGGTGATATCTCATTGTGGTTTTGATTTGCATTTCCCTGATGATGAGTGATGATCATCTTTTCATATTTCTGTTGGCCATTTGTATTCCTTCATTGAGAAAATGTCTATTCAGGTCTTCTGCCCATTTTTAATTGGATTATTTGTGGGGTTTTCAGTGTTCTATAAATTCTTTATATATTTTGGATATTAACCCCTTATTGGATATATCATTTGCAAATACTTCCTCTCACTTAGTAGGTTGTCTTTTGTTGATGCTTTCTTTCACTATGCAAAAGCTTTTTATTTTGACTTTTGTTTCCCCTGCCTGAGGAGACTATCTAGGAAAATTTGCTACAGCTGGTATCAAAGAGATTACTGCCTCTGTTTTCTTCCAGGAATTTTATAGTTCACTTCTCACATTTAGGTCCTTCGGCCATTTTGAGTTCATTTTTGTGTATGATGTTAGAAAGTGGTCCAGTTTTCCCAGCATCATTTGTTGAAGAGAGTGTCTTTTTCCCATTGTATCTTCTTGCCTCCTTTGTCATCGATTAATTGACCATATAAGCCTGGCTTTATCTTCTCGGCTTTCTATTCTATTCTATTAAACTATGTCATTTTTGTGTCAGTACCATACTGTTTTGATAACCACAGCTTTGTAGTATATCTTGAAACCTGGGACTGTGATACCTCCAGCTTTATTTTTCTTTTCCAAGATTGCTTTGACTATTTGGGGTCTTTTGTGGTTTCATAAAAATTTTAGGATTATTTGTTCTAGTTCTGTGAAAAATGCTGTTGGTATTTTGATAGAGATTGAATTAAATTTGCATATTGCTTTGACTTGTATGTACATTTTAATAATATTGGTTCTTCAATCCATGAGTATGGAACATCTTTCATTTATTTGCATCATCTTTAATTTCTGTCATCAGTGTTTTAGATCTTTCACCTCCTTGGTTAAGTTTATTCTTAGGTATTTTATTCTTTTTAGTTCACTTGTAAGTGGGATTGCTTTCTTAATTTCTCTTTCTGCTTCTTCATCATTAATGTATAAAAATGTAACTAGTTTCTGAATATTAATTTTGTGTCTTATGACTTTATTGAATTTATTTATTAGTTCTAGTAGTTTTTTAGCGGATTCTTTAGGGTTTTCTATATGCAATATGATGTCATCTGCAAATAGTGAAAGTTTTATATCTTCCTTACCAATTAGGATGCCTTTCATTGATTGATTGATTGTTTTTAATATGGAACACTTCATTGATTTGTATATCTTTCATGCACAGAGGCCATGCTAATCTTCCCTGTATCATTCCAATATTTTAGTATATGTGCTGCAGAAGCAAGCACTATTTCTTTTTGCTGTCTGATTGCTGTGGCTAGGACTTCCAGTATTATGTTGAATAAAAGGGGTAAGAGTGGACGGACATCCTTGTCTTGTTTCTGATCTTAGAGGAAAAGCTCTCAGTTTTCCCGTTAAGTATGACATAACCTGTGGGTATTTCATGTTTGGCCTCTATTATATTAAGGTATGTTCCCTCTAAACCTACTTTATTGACAGGTCTTTTTTTAAATGTTTATTTATTTATTTTGAGAGAGCACCTGAGTGCATCCACAAACACATAGCACACCCACAAACACATGCATGGGAGAGGGGCAGAAGAGAGGGACACCACAGCCTGAGGCGGCTCAAACTCAGGTGCCATGAGATCATAACCTGAGCCTAAATCAAGAGTCAGAAGCTTACCCAATTGAGCCACAGAGGCACCCCATGTTGACAGTTTTTATCATGAATGAATGTTGTACTTTGTCAACTGCTTTTTCTGCATCTATTTAAGTGATCATATAGTTTTTATTCTTTCTTTTGTTGGTGTGATGTATCACGTTGATTGATTTGCCAGTAATGAAGCATTCTTGCATCTCTGGAATAAATCCCACTTGATCGAGGTGAACAATTTTTTTAATGTATTTTTGAATTCAGTTTGCTAATACATTATGGAGGATTTTTGCGTATATGTACAGCAGAGATATTGGCCTGTAGTTTACTTCTTTTAAAGTGTCACCGCTCAGAAATTTTTAAAATAGTTTTTTTGCAAATCTGAAAAGAGAAACAGTATTTTTTAAGTTGTTAGAATTCAGTTCTCCAATGACTTCTTTTCAGTACTGCTGTACCTCACCAGCAGCAGGCTGGCATTGATGAGAAAACAAAAATAATTATGCAATTATTATGAAACTCTGTTCAAAGGTACTTTTTACTTTACAAATGGCAGAGGAATGGGTGAAGAACCGGTCCCATTGTCCCATATAATTTCCTCCAAAGTATCTGTAAACATATAAGAAAATTTATAACATTAGTTCAATGTGCATCCAAGATTTTCTTGCTCTTAAGGGTCAGATTCACTGTGCAGTTTAATAGCCAAAATCCTTCCCACAAAATAAGAAAAGGATGGAAATTCCATCTGAAACTCAAAACAGCTTTTTGAAAAGTAAAAGTTTTTAAAGTTTAGCATATTTATGTCTTATTTCACTATCTTCAGTGTTTGGATAATTCCAACGGCAGAATTAATACTCAAAAATCCCACCAGCAAAAGGGTTTCTGTTTCTAAGGCTACCAAAAATACTCCTTTTGTAGGATGACTTTCATCACTATTAAAGAGACAACAGATATGACTGCACTTGAAATACTCATCTTGCAAATTCCTCAGTTATTTGAACTTTTTGATCTCTTGTAAGTGCCACTACCTATACAAATGTGATTTTATTTTTTAGATGTGCCTAGACTTTCAATAGAATCTAGAACAGAGGTAGAAAAAGTTTCAAAGTCCTCGTTTAAAGAGCTTTCTCTAATTCTTACATTCAATAGAGGATTAATGCAAATAAAGCTGAGGGTTACATGGAACCCAACACCCCAGGAAAGAATCCCAGAGTGTGCTTATTGGTTTTTCCTTACCATTTTCTTTATGGGCTCATTTCACATCGATCTCACACCTTGGATAAAATACAGGTCTGAAGGGTCACTTGAATGAGAGATTTTCCTCTTTTAACACCGAATAGAAATTGAAGGCTTTGATATTGTCATGGAAATGACTCTGTAAATAGCACTCAAAGGCCTATTTTTCAAACCAGAATGAGCTGGAACAATGTTTTCTTTTTCTTTTCAGATTATGAGATTGGAGTTTGGGTAGGGAGAACCTCTGGTCAAGATAGTGGAAGGAAATGGGGAAAAAAGAATGTGCCCGAGAGAATTCCTCTCACGTATGCCAGCAAATTGTATAGCACAGCTTTATTCAAAAAAGATGTTTGTCTTGTCCTTCAGGTACACGAATACACAGCTTGTTGAGAACTGGACAGGAAAGGTAAAATAAGAAAGAAAAAATGGAACAGATCATTTGTCTCTGAGCCTTAGTTTTAAAAGGCAAGTTTCATGCTGGAAATGACACACACAAACATTAAAAAAAATTCTACTTTTGAAAGTAGGTAATTAATTTTTTAAGTAGGATTTGAGAAAGAAATAGATAATGTTCCAGCAAATATTTAAATGCTTAGTTAAATCAGTGTTTATTTTGGTGTTTGTATCATGTAGAATTGTATTTTCTGTTAACAAACTGTAAATAAATAAAACCTTTAATTCTCTTAATTAAAAAAAATAAAAAAGAATAGGTGGAAGCAGGGAAATGATAATGAATTGTTACTTTAAAAAATACCCTCATACAGAGACTATTAAATGGGATTTCAAGTGTTAGGATCTCAATATTATCTTAATTTCTGCCCTTCTTAACAATTTTTAAAAATAAAAATGCAAGGGTCCTCTCCATTTCAGACAAATTAAACATTTTTTAGAGAAACTAACTTAGAGAAAAATCCCTAGATTTAAACTTTGAGGATAATTTAAAGCTAATAATATTGATTACTGGTGCAAAATACGGTGTTTTCAAAGTCACGATACAGTCCATATCCTGCCTCTCACTTTAGGGGCACATTCTTTTATAAAACACTCTTATCAACTTTTTAAATATTTGTTCTTTGAGTCCAAGAAAAAGGTATAGGAAATGCTCACAGCATCCATCCATCAACCCCTCCTTGACCTTCAAGAAAAAGGTAATGTTTTGTCACTGCTAAACAGGCTTAGGGAATGCTTCTGTTGGTCACCTAGCTTGTGGCAACTAGAGGCAGTCTAAAAAGCATTTAAAGCATCTTAGAATGAGAGATAATTAACAGTTACTATTGAATTTTAACAGTAGGAGTTTCCATTTTAAAGTAGTCCAGCTAAATGGAATGAGTATCTAAATTCATTTGAATTCCATTAACATATGCCCAAAGGCAACTCATATTATATGGAAGCAGTCCTTCCAGTTGGAGTTGGAAGTATTCAGACTCTTAGGTGAGAAGCCTCTGCTTTTGTGTTAAAATCTGCAACTGGCTTCTCAGCCTCACTTTTAATTCAGTTGTGTCCATCCCAGTGAAAGAACAGAGTGGTTCGCTATTCTCTCTATTCAAAGACATGCCTTGCATTTAGAGGTACGTTCATAAATGTTTGAGAAGTGTGCTTTTAACATTAATCAAGAAATTACCTAAAGTGAACTGAGTGCAACCTCTATTGAAGATTAATATTTAACACAGAGCACCTATAAAGATAATGATTCTCTCTTCAACAGACAAAAATAAAATAAAGCACTGAATAGTTCACAAAAAAAAAAAAAAAAAAAAGAAAAGAAAGATAGAAAGAAAGAAAAAGAAGAACAGAGAAATCCAAAACAGGGATTAGGCAAAATAAGAAAAAAGAACTTTCCAATGACATAAAGATTGAAATTAAGATTCAGGAAACATTCAAATCCTAGATCTATTTAAATTTGTCTCTATTTTAAAGAGGCTGAGTCCTTTCCTAGAAGCCTCATGCCGATATAAGGACTTAGGTAAAGGTGGGGAAAATGGGACCTTCTAAAAAACATTGAACTTACAAAGGGCAGTAACAGGAATTTCTCTTGTAAGGAAAAATCTAATGCACTCTCCAGTGCCAAATACTTTGAGTTTAATCCTGTTAATCAAGCCTGAAATAGGGCAAAATCTTAAATTTGTATAGTTCTTAATAGTTTACAAAGCTTTTTCAGTAAATCTATCCCCTTTAGCTATCTATTTTCTTCATGGAAATTGTTGATACTGTTAGGGTCAGGCGTAAGGCAGGGTAAAGATAGGAGTCAGAGGCTAAAAAATTTTAGCCGTCAAAGGCTTTATTTGGGAACTAAGGTCCTGGGCGAGGTTCCCTGACTCACGGAGACAGAGAGAGGAGTGAGGGAAGTCGCACCCAGGTGTGGTGGGGTGGGGTTTTTAAGCTGCAGCGGTTCCGGGTTTAGGTCCGGGTGGGCCTTTTTCGAGTCAGGTCGTGCTGTCGCTCGGTGATTGGTTGACCTCCAATTCGTTCTGGCAGCTACTAGGGGCTTTTCCTTGGGTTGCGCTGGCAAGATGGCCATCCCCTCTACTGTGGTTCCAAGGACATCCTAACAGATACCTGATATATTAGACATTTATTTGTTTATGTCTTTATTATCTTTGTCCTACTGCTAAAATGTCACTCCATAAAAGCAGGGATGTTACCCTGAATTGTTCAATTCTATATCCCCAGTATCTAGAACATTGTTTGGTGCATAGAGGACAATAGATTATTTGTGAAGTGAATAAATTCAGTAAATTAAATGGATAAATACTATTGCATTCAACCTTTGAAACCTCCTGGGAAAAAGACATGCATTTCTTACCGCCTTTACAGATGAGCAAACCAAGACTCAAAACAGTAAATTATTTATAATAGTATAAACAGTTAAGTGGGGTCAGAGTTATAATTAGAAAGAACCAGGTCCTGGGGCACCTGGGTGGCTCAGTTGGTTGAGCATCTGACTTTGGCTCAGGGGGTTTGAGCCCTGTGTCAGGCTCTGTGCTGACAGCTCAGCTCCTGGAGCCTGCTTCAGATTCTGGAGCCTACTTCAGAAAGATTCTCCCTCTCTCTCTTTCTCTCTGTCCTTTCCCCACTTGCACACTCTCTCTCCTTCTCTCTCAAAAAATAAACATTAAAAAAAAAAAAAAAGAACGAACGAGTTCCCTTGTAGTACTATTTTTTTGCTGACCTGTGCAAAGGGACTAGGTTATGGGTAGTCAAAGATTACTGCCATCAGAATCAACCCATTTTCACTTTTCATGAAGATGAAAAGATTCAAGAAGAAAAAAATGAATAAATTCAAGTCCTCTAAAACAATAGGTACCACCCTTTCTCAGTTTTCTTTCCTCTTTGATCACTTCCTAAATTAAATTGCCCTGCTGATGTGTCTGTTGTCTCAGCACCCACTTTGCGTTTATGATTTCCCTCCTGGTATCTTATTTTCTATCCTATGTAATTACTATGGCTACAGGTATCATTTATTGAGCCCCTTTTACACAATATTAGTCATTTTCACTTGTTGCCTCACAACCAGGAAACTGCAGATCTATCAGGCTTCAAAGACAGGCTCTTTCCCCACCAGATTGCCTCTATGAAAAGACCTGGCTCATAGAGGCAGCTTTTGGGAGGCCCAGAACAGAGTCCCCTCTCACCCTTGACAAAGGAACTCAGCAAAAACTTAACCCTATACTGGTTAGCTGCAGGGGTATTGTGGCATAGGAGTGTGACATGGGCAAAAGGACACCTGATTATTAGCACTCCAGGATTCCTAACAGGTTAGAGGTATCTGAAACTCTCCAGCCCATCAGGATTTGATTTACAATTGCAGTGAGAAAGAAGGTAGAGATTCAACCAATAGTTATTTTAGCAGACTCTGACCCTGATGGTAATGGGTGGATCAACTTTATCCTTCTCCTTCATCAGTTACACCAAAACAGTTTTGTAAAGATAGAATGCTATCCTACACTTCCACCCCCTGCTCTTTCTTTCCTTTTCTTCTCAGTGAAACACTAAGTTCATTCCTTTTAGAGCTAATAGTAAGCAGCTACAGAAGAGGACAGCTCATGATTCTCACATCCCTCCCAATAGCTCATGCAGATTCTGCCTCTAAACTGGTGCCTCCCATTTTCATTAGAGTCCAATCTGGTGCTTTCTAAACAATGGCTGAAGAAAAGAGATGGGGAGACACAAATATTTTAGTCATTAGGTTTCTGTCCTTGAATATGCTGATCAGACCATAAAAATAATTTTTTTCTGAACCTGACCTTCAGTTACTAACATTTTGTGAAGTCATTTGAGAAAGGAACCAAGTTAAATAAACAGGTGCACTGGTGGATTTATGACACTGGACAAGCAAGATACAGATGCTTGGTATAAGGCCAAGTTCTGGGCTCCAAGGGGCTTCTGCATATGTATAAAGACAAATAGGAGGAGCTTCAGAAGCATGTACTAGGACAGGGCTGAGATCAGGGTATTTCTTTCAATTGTTAAACAGTGTGTGCTGTGTTGAGCTTTAGTCTAGACAAGATGGAAATGATGCTAAGACTATTCATCAGCGAGGATGAACCACACAGCTCAAACAACAGAAAAAGCCCTGCCAATCAAAAGGTCAGAGAGATGGGAAAGACAGGGAGGTTTGGATCCTTCTTGAGAGTGAATCCAAATACCCTCAGCTAGGAAGATACTTGGAGTTATTGCACGTGCAGACGATGGAGATATTAGAGAACACCTAAGTCATGTATGTGCCTAGATACAAGGCAAAGAACCAATTTACATTTGAGCCATTGTGTCTTTCATACTCCATTTTGGATAAAGTTTGTTTAGGGAAGACCAATTAACCAACCTAGGCTTCAATCAATGTTAATTTTAGTTGCTTGTGGAGGCTAACATGATGAAAACTATAAACAAACAAACAAACAAACAAACCAGGCCCCATTCCCTGGATATTCTGATTTAATTGGTCAACAATGAAATCTTGGAATCAATTTTTTTCTTAAAATCTTTTAGGTGATTCTAAGGAGTAGCAGCCAAGATTGAAAAGCACTAACCTGACAAAATGAACAATATTTTAAATAACATATTTAGTAAATATTCCTAGAGTTGTGATAACCTCACAATGATTTTTTTTAAAAAGACAATATGTGGTTATATTGCAGTTATGATGAATATTTACAAGAGTCATGGAAAATAAAAACCCTTCCTAGTATTACACCAATGGCTTACTGAGGGATGGCTATTCAGAAACTTGTAAGAATGGGTACCTGAAGACTTCATGGGACATCGATGTCTTACAAGCCATACATTATTTACATCTAGACCCAAATGTGAGAGGGAGATATCTTGTTTAAGCCATTTCTATTTTACTTTTTTGTTATTTGCAGCAATAATTAACTGCTAATAAATCCTAGTTAATTCAGGCTGCCTTCATCAGGATGTCTATCACATGAAGAGAGACTGCCCAAGAGTGAAGACAAAACAGAGGAAAGTAGAGCAAAAAGAGGAAGACAGAATTCTGTTGATACAATTTGAGTCACTAGATCTAGCCATGCCTAAAGTCATACCTTTCAATTTTTTAGTTGTATAAGTGAACCTATTTACTTTTTAAAGATATTTTAAAGTTGAGTTTCCGTCATTTAAAAGAAAAAGGTCCAGATCAACCTAGCAATCTTCAAGAAATATGCTCTCAATAATGTATTAATGTATATGACACTATTTTGATCAATTATGGGCTATGGAATTGGGAGTAGGAATCAACTTATTCAGATCTCCAGATTGTCAAGCAAAGGAGAGATCTAAACTGACATCTTGGTTACATTAGCATCCACATTATTCCTTTACTGTGGGCATCTTATTTTTATTATTTTAAAATACCATATGGGACTCAAGTGGCTTCCAAGAGTTAAGACATTTCCCTGGAAAATGGTAATTTAAGATTTATCTGCCTTCAAATTACAGGAGAGACCAAACGATTTTGAACAATGGGACTGGAGGCAGACCAGTTATGAGTAGGAACTGAGAAAATGGAGGCCTCGTGGCACAAGAAATAAATAGGAAGGGAAAAAAGTTAAGAAAACGAATTCAATTTTTAGCTTTAACATATTTATGTCTTACTGGTATTCTATATTAGTAAAGTACTTTGCAGTTCATGACATATTTTCACACGCTATCTCATTTGACACTTAGCTATAATTCTTTGGAGTTAGTAAAGCAGGTAATTAGTTTCAGCATTTTAAAGAAGTGGATATGAGGCTTAGTGTGATTATGGGTCTCACCCAAAGTCACATGGGTGTCAGGGAAGGGTTCAGAATCCAGATTTTCTGATTAACAATCTAGTATTGATGTACCAGGTCTCTCTGTACACAGAGATTCACATATAAACAAAGTTTTCTTTTCAGCAACTTTACTCATTTGTTTGTTAATTTGACTTCATTGTTCATTGTTTTCTTTTAACTCATGACCTCTCCTGAGTAGTGATACAGGCTAAAAGATAGAACTTCAGCCTGAGATGAATCATCTTAATAATGCAGTATTAGAACCAAGGTGTGTGTGTGTGTGTGTGTGTGTGTGTGTGTGTGTGTGTTTATCAAGGGAGGGGAGAGAGGAATTATCAAACAATGACCCCCCAAAAACACAATCTTGAGTCCCATAGAATGGATTTATGTTAATTTTTCAAATCTTTTCTGTTCCTTGCCTCCTCCAAAATGAGATCACCTCTCATTCATTCTCATACCAGTAGCCCTGATAATTTTAATAATTTGCCATTTCAAGGAGCCATGGGAAAAGAAAGGAAGTTGCTTTTAGACAGTGTCTTATTCAAGCAAACGGAAATGGTTTCTGAACCGCAGAAAACAAATAAACATGCCTCTCCCTGGAACTTCACTAGTGTTTGCCTGTTGTCTGGCACTAAAAAGTGTGCTTTAAAATAATGGTTCAGTGTGGGCCTGAAGATTCTGAATGCTAGTGGGGCTATCTAAACTCTAGAAGAGAGGATGTTGACTGTGTATAGGACCACTGAGCTTGGACAAACTCCCAAATGCTGGGTGTAAAACCACATGCTAAATGTCTTTCCATACAGCAAAATGAAATGCCAAGCCCTTAATGGTCAGCTTTGCTTTCACAATTTCCCAAGTATGTTTCATTGTTGCTCAAAATATAAGGCTAGCATACTATGTATATAGCCATATTATATGACATCCATCAAGATCCAGATGCTTGACATTCTGGTGACGTTGTAAAGCATTCTAAAGAACTATGCATTTTCTGTTATCATGTCCATTGACATACCTTTCATCCTTTACTTGTGAATTAAAAAATGTGTAGTTTGGAATTCTGTGGGATCCCATTGAATTCCTTAGGACCATGGTCAAACATAGCTAAATGGTTATCCTTTTCCATAATATTATTCTTGGGCATGGAAGGGAGTATCTTCTTAATAAAGGAAAATTGGCAAAGAGACTTCTTGCAGTGCAGTTCTGGTCTGGCACAAAATGTGAGGCGCCGGGGATGCAAACATCTCATCTTCAGATCCTTACCTGGCAAAGATGCAAGAGGACATATTCCATGGCGTTGCTCAGCAATCTGCAGCACCATGGTAGGTCTCAGGTCTTTGGACTGACCTTCTCTCAGATGGTAGAAATCCAAAGTAAAGCAATGTGACCTGGCAAATGCAGGATCCTGGAGCAGAGCGTGTGATTTCTTCCATTCCTATGGAGATCCTCATTTGGCTGAAAGTCCATCCAGGGACAAAGTGTTTCCAGATCTTTGGCAGAAAAAGAAATGCCCTCTTTTCAACTTTCTTTATTTCAAAGAAGTATAATGCTGAAAAGAAAATGTGAGTATCTTCTATACTTTTGCTATGGCAATAACAGCCATATAGATCTTAATGCTTATACAATACTGGTGTTAACAGTAGCTACTTGTAAATAAAATCATTTAAAGAATATAGCACTTGTTTTTTTCTAATCTATAGAATATAAGATGAGATAGTAAATGAAATATGTCTGCATATGTGTATATATGTATACATGTGCAAACATGTATGTGTGACATAAAATGTGATGAAATATGTACATATGCATACATGCATAATATGTGTGTATGTGTGCACACATGGGGTGTATTGAGCATGCGGGATGCATGAGATACAATCACAAAAAGCCACTTTGTTTTTGTTTGCTGTCCTTTTTAGTTGGAGAACATCTTCCTCTACCCCTGGATAAAAATAAGCAATCTCATGCCTGTTCTTCCACATGATGTGGAAAATCCTACAATCACTTTAATTTGTAAAATACAATTTTAATTCAGAAACTAGAATTTTCAGGTCAATATATGAATCAGTGTGGCAAAAGCTGTCATTCCTCACTACTCTGCCCTCATCCCGTTTAATAGGCTTGCACATTCTTCTCTCAGCTACTGTGAAAATGGCCTATGAATGGCTCTGAGAGAATTCTCTCAAGAGAACTGCCATCAGCTGACAAGTGCCATCTTTCCTGGGAAGTCATGATACCACTCCCCTACCTCCCCCCCACGTATGTATCAATAACTGATTTTATTTATTTTATTTATTTTTTTATGGTTATTTATTTATTTATTTATTTTTCCCAATATATGAAATTTATTGTCAAATTGGTTTCCATACAACACCCAGTGCTCATCCCAAAAGGTGCCCTCCTCAATACCCATCACCCACTCTCCCCTCCCTCCCACCCCCCATCAACCCTCAGTTTGTTCTCAGTTTTTAACAGTCTCTTATGCTTTGGCTCTCTCCCACTCTAACCTCTTTTTTTTTTTTTCCTTCCCCTCCCCCATGGGTTTCTGTTGAGTTTCTCAGGATCCACATAAGAGTGAAACCATATGGTATCTGTCTTTCTCTGTATGGCTTATTTCGCTTAGCATCACTCTCTACAGTTCCATCCACGTTGCTACAAAAGGCCATATTTCATTCTTTCTCATTGCCACGTAGTATTCCATTGTGTATATAAACCACAATTTCTTTATCCATTCATCAGTTGATGGACATTTAGGCTCTTTCCATCATTTGGCTATTGTTGAGAGTGCTGCTATAAACATTGGGGTACAAGTGCCCCTATGCATCACTACTCCTGTATCCCTTGGGTAAATTCCTAGCAGTGTTATTGCTGGGTCATAGGGTAGGTCTATTTTTAATTTTCTGAGGAACCTCCACACTGTTTTCCAGAGCGGCTGCACCAATTTGCATTCCCACCAACAGTGCAAGAGGGTTCCCGTTTCTCCACATCCTCTCCAGCATCTATAGTCTCCTGATTTCTTCATTTTGGCCACTCTGACTGGCGTGAGGTGATATCTGAGTGTGGTTTTGATTTGTATTTCCCTGATAAGGAGCGACATTGAACATCTTTTCATGTGCCTGTTGGCCATCCGGATGTCTTCTTTAGACAAGTGTCTATTCATGTTTTCTGCCCATTTCTTCACTGGGTTATTTGTTTTTCGGGTGTGGAGTTTGGTGAGCTCTTTATAGATTTTGGATACTAGCCCTTTGTCCGATATGTCATTTGCAAATATCTTTTCCCATTCTGTTGGTTGCCTTTTAATTTGTTGGTTGTTTCCTTTGCTGTGCAGAAGCTTTTTATCTTCATAAGGTCCCAGTAATTCACTTTTGCTTTTAATTCCCTTGCCTTTGGGGATGTGTCGAGTAAGAGATTGCTACGGCTGAGGTCAGAGAGGTCTTTTCCTGCTTTCTCCTCTAGGGTTTTGGTGGTTTCCTGTCTCACATTCAGGTCCTTTATCCATTTTGAGTTTATTTTTGTGAATGGTGTGAGAAAGTAGTCTAGTTTCAACCTTCTGCATGTTGCTGTCCAGTTCTCCCAGCACCATTTGTTAAAGGGACTGTCTTTTTTCCACTGGATGTTCTTTCCTGCTTTGTCAAAGATGAGTTGGCCATACATTTGTGGGTCTAGTTTTGGGGTTTCTATTCTATTCCATTGGTCTATGTGTCTGTTTTTGTGCCAATACCATGCTGTCTTGATGATGACAGCTTTGTAGTAGAGGCTAAAGTCTGGGATTGTGATGCCTCCTGCTTTGGTCTTCTTCTTCAAAATTACTTTGGCTATTTGGGGCCTTTTGTGGTTCCATAGGAATTTTAGGATTGCTTGTTCTAGTTTTGAGAAGAATGCTGGTGCAATTTTGATTGGGATTGCATTGAATGTGTAGATAGCTTTGGGTAGTATTGACATTTTGACAATATTCTTCCAATCCATGAGCAGGGAATGTCTTTCCATTTCTTTATATCTTCTTCAATTACCTTCATAAGCTTTCTATAGTTTTCAGCATACAGATCTTTTACATCTTTGGTTAGATTTATTCCTAGGTATTTTATGCTTCTTGGTGCAATTGTGCATGGCATCAGTTTCTTTATTTGTCTTTCTGTTGCTTCATTGTTAGTGTATAAGAATGCAGCTGATTTCTGTATGTTGATTTTGTATCCTGCAACTTTGCTGAATTCATGTATCAGTTCTAGCAGACTTTTGGTGGAGTCTATCGGATTTTCCATGTATAATATGTCATCTGCAAAAAGCGAAAGCTTGACTTCATCTTTGCCGATTTTGATGCCTTTGATTTCCTTTTGTTGTCTGATTGCAGATGCTAGAACTTCCAACACTATGTTAAACAACAGCGGTGAGAGTGGGCATCCCTGTCGTGTTCCTGATCTCAGGGAAAAAGCTCTCAGTTTTTCCCATTGAGGATGATGTTAGCTGTGGGCTTTTCATAAATGGCTTTTATGATCTTTAAGTATGTTCCTTCTATTCCGACTTTCTCAAGGGTTTGTGCTGGATTTTGTCAAAGGCCTTTTCTGCATCGATTGACAGGATCATATGGTTCTTCTCTTTTTTTTTTATTAATGTGATGTATCACGTTGATTGATTTGCGAATGTTGAACCAGCCCTGCAGCCAAGGAATGAATCCCACTTGATCACGGTGAATAATTCTTTTTATATGCTGTTGAATTCGATTTGCTAGTATCTTATTGAGAATTTTTGTATCCATATTCATCAGGAATATTGGCCTGTAGTTCTCTTTTTTTTACTGGGTCTCTGTCTGGTTTAGGAATCAAAGTAATACTGGCTTCATAGAATGAGTCTGGAAGTTTTCCTTCCCTTTCTATTTCTTGGAATAGCTTGAGAAGGATAGGTATTATCTCTGCTTTAAACATCTGGTAGAACTCCCCTGGGAAGCCATCTGGTCCTGGACTCTTATTTGTTGGGAGATTTTTGATAACCAATTCAATTTCTTCGCTGGCTATGGGTCTGTTCAAGCTTTCTATTTCCTCCTGATTGAGTTTTGGAAGTGTGTGGGTGTTTAGGAATTTGTCCATTTCTTCCAGGTTGTCCAGTTTGTTGGCATATAATTTTTCATAGTATTCCCTGATAATTGCTTGTATCTCTGAGGGATTGGTTGTAATAATTCCATTTTCATTCATGATTTTATCTATTTGGGTCATCTCCCATTTCTTTTTGAGAAGCCTGGCTAGAGGTTTCTCAATTTTGTTTATTTTTTCAAAAAACCAACTCTTGGTTTCGTTGATCTGCTCTACATTTTTTTAGATTCTATATTGTTTATTTCTGCTCTGATCTTTATTATTTCTCTTCTTCTGCTGGGTTTAGGCTGCCTTTGCTGTTCTGCTTCTATTTCCTTTAGGTGTGCTGTTAGATTTTGTATTTGGGATTTTTCTTGTTTCTTGAGATAGGCCTGGATTGCGATGCATTTTCCTCTCAGGACTGCCTTCGCTGCGTCCCAAAGCGTTTGGATTGTTGTATTTTCATTTTTGTTTGTTTCCATATATTTTTTAATTTCTTCTCTAATTGCCTGGTTGACCCATTCATTCTTTAGTAGGGTGTTCTTTAACCTCCATGCTTTTGGAGGTTTTCCAGATTTTTCCTGTGGTTGATTTCAAGCTTCATAGCATTGTGGTCTGAAAGTATGCCTGGTATAATTTCAATTCTTGTAAACTTATGAAGGGCTGTTTTGTGACCCAGTATATGATCTATCTTGGAGAATGTTCCATGTGCACTCGAGAAGAAAGTATATTCTGTTGCTTTGGGATGCAGAGTTCTAAATATGTTCCAAATCTGTCAAGTCCATCTGATCCAATGTATCATACAGGGCCCTTGTTTCTTTATTGACTGTGTGTCTAGATGATCTATCCATTTCTGTAAGTGGAGTGTTAAAGTCCCCTGCAATTACCACATTGTTATCAATAAGGTTGCTTATGTTTGTGAGTAATTGTTTTATATATTTGGGGGCTCCGGTATTCGGCGCATAGACATTTATAATTGTTAGCTCTTCCTGATGGATAGACCCTGTAATGATTATATAATGCCCTTCTTCATCTCTTGTTACAGCCGTTAATTCAAAGTCTAGTTTGTCTGATATAAGTATGGCTACTCCAGCTTTCTTTTGGCTTCCAGTAGCATGAGAAATAGTTCTCCATCCCCTCACTCTCAATCTAAAGGTGTCCTCAGATCTAAAATGAGTCTCTTGTAGACAGCAAATAGATGGGTCTTGTTTTTTTATCCATTCTGATAGCCTATGTCTTTTGGTTGGCGCATTTAATCCATTTACATTCAGTGTTATTATAGAAAGATACGGGTTTAGAGTCATTGTGATGTCTGTATGTTTTATGCTTGTAGTGATGTCTCTGGTACTTTGTCTCACAGGATCTCTTGTAGGGCTGGTTTAGTGGTGACGAATTCCTTCAGTTTTTGTTTGTTTGGGAAGACCTTTATCTTTCCTTCTATTCTAAATGACAGACTTGCTGGATAAAGGATTCTCGGCTGCATATTTTTTCTGTTTAGCACACTGAAGATATCGTTCCAATCCTTTCTGGCCTGCCAAGTTTCAAAAGAGAGATCAGTCACGAGTCTTATAGGTCTCCCTTTATATGTGAGGGCACGTTTATCCCTTGCTGCTTTCAGAATTTTCTCTTTATCCTTGTATTTTGCCAGTTTCACTATGATATGTCGTGCAGAAGATCGATTCAAGTTACGTCTGAAGGGAGTTCTCTGTGCCTCTTGGATTTCAATGCCTTTTTCCTTCCCTAGGTCAGGGAAGTTCTCAGCTATAATTTCTTCAAGTACCCCTTCAGCACCTTTCCCTCTCTCTTCCTCCTCTGGGATACCAATTATGCGTATATTATTTCTTTTTAGTGTATCACTTAGTTCTCTAATTTTCCCCTCATACTCCTGGATTTTTTTATCTCTCTTTCTCTCAGCTTCCTCTTTTTCCATAACTTTATCTTCTAGTTCACCTATTCTCTCCTCTGCCTCTTCAATCCGAGCCGTCGTTGTTTCCATTTTGTTTTGCATTTCGTTTAAAGCGTTTTTCAGCTCCTCGTGACTGTTCCTTAGTCCCTTGATCTCTGTAGCAAGAGATTCTCTGCTGTCCTCTATACTGTTTTCAAGCCCAGCGATTAATTTTATGACTATTATTCTAAATTCACTTTCTGTTATATTATTTAAATCCTTTTTGATCAGTTCATTAGCTGTTGTTATTTCTTGGAGATTCTTCTGAGGGGAATTCTTCCGTTTGGTCATTTTGGATAGTCCCTGGAGTGGTGAGGACCTGCAGGGCACTTCCCCTGTGCTGTGGTGTATAACTGGAGTTGGTGGGCGGAGCCGCAGTCAGACCCGATGTCTGCCCCCTGCCCACTGCTGGGGCCACAGACAGACTGGTGTGTGCCTTCTCTTCCCCTCTCCTAGGGGCGGGATTCACTGTGGGGTGGCGTGGCCCGTCTGGGCTACTTGCACACTGCCAGGCTTGTGGTGCTGGGGATCTGGCGTATTAGCTGGGGTGGGTAGGCAAGGTGCACGGGGGGGGGGGGGGGGGGCAGGAGAGGCAGGCTTAGCTCGCTTCTCCTTAGGTGATCCACTTCAGGAGGGGCCCTGTGGCAGCGGGAGGGAGTCAGATCTGCTGCCGGAGGTTTGGCTCAGCAGAAGCACAGAGTTGGGTGTTTGCGTGGAGCGAGCAAGTTCCCTGGCAGGAACTGGTTCCCTTTGGGATTTTGGCTGGGGGATGGGCGGGGGAGATGGCGCTGGCGAGTGCCTTTGTTCCCCACCAAACTGAGCTCTGTCGTCCGGGGGCTCAGCAGCTCTCCCTCCCTTTGTCCTCCAGCCTTCCCGCTTTCCGAGCAGAGCTGTTAACTTATCACCTCCCAGAGGCTAAGTCGTGCTTGCTTTCGGAACACACTCCGACCGGTCCCTCCGCTTTTGCCAGCCAGACTCGGGGGCTCTGCTTGGCCGGCAGGCTGCCCCTCCACCCCGGCTCCCTCCCGCCAGTCCGCAGAGGGCGCAACGCCTTGCCGCCCTTCCTACCCTCTTCTGTGGGCCTCTTGTCTGCACTTAGCTCCGGAGACTCCGTTCTGCTAATCCTCTGGCGGTTTTCTGGGTTCTTTAGGCAGGTGTAGGTGGAATCTAAGTGATCAGCAGGACGCGCGGTGAGCCCAGCGTCCTCCTACGCCACCATCTTCCAGCACTATTCTATCAATAACTGATTTTAAAGGTACGAGAGGGCAGACCCTGGCCCCAGGGGAGACAATTCTGTTGTGTAACTAAAGTTGCATGTATCCTGAAATCATACCCTGGCCCCACTTTTTTACTTTTCTTATCCTTAAACTTAATGACTTTTTCTGAAGAACACTCCTCAAAAATTGGTTAGTCCTGAATTTTACACTCAGTCTCTGCTTCTAGAGAACGCAATGTGAGACAAGACAAAACAAAACAAATCCCCATTTCCATTTCAAGTTAAGATTTTCCACCACCCACTCAAGGTAGAGTTGTCTGCAGGAAGTTCAGCAGCCTTCAGAGAAGGGGAGGCAGGTTATTTAATATTATATTTCCAGCATACCACTACTTTACTCACCACCAGCTACCGCTAATTATCAAGTAATTTTCCTGTATCTCTTGAAATGAATATATTATTTTTTAAGACTACAAATATATTGTAATACAATGATATTTTCTGACACTGCTTCTGGTGGGGACAACATCTTACATAATCATGACATTGTATAGATTTTGAAGCTGTGTTGTTAGGACATACTCTCAACACTTTATCCTCTGCTTCTCTATTTCCCATCCTATTATCTAGAATTTTACTTTTGGAAAGGTAAGAGGTTTTTGGTTTGTTTGTTTGTTTTCCCTTTGGGCTCTGATAATCTTTTGGACAAAATAAGCTTTACCACATTTATCTAATCATCTTTATTTTCCATATCTTTTGCTGCGTCTCCTAGAATTGCTTTTCTTCTTATTGGAATACTCCTCCAAGAGTGTTTACAACGTGGTTCTTTGTGAGACAAACTTGGTATGACTGAGAACATCTCCATTAAGCCCTCCTTGGTGCTACTGAAATCTGGCTGTGAGTGTCCTCTGGGTGGCAAGCACCAAATTTGGGGGCCCTTTGAGGGATGCCCCTCACTTTGGAGCCTCCACATTGCAACAGTGCACCTTTTGGTTGACCTCTTGTGAACCCCCCCAGATCTTGACCCAAAAAGTACACCCATACACTCTTGCTTCTGGGGTCTCCTGGCCTACAAAGAAGGGAGGAGGGAGGTTCTTTGAAGACAACACAAACCTGCTTATCTTCTCTTGGCCCACAGGAATCTCATTTATCCTCAGACCTCCAAAATGTTGGTTCCTCCAACTTACTGACTTCTCTCCTCACTGGGTCCTTATGGGTGTGTTGTCCTGCCCACCTCTCCAAGGCAGGAAGAAGACACTGAACACACATTAGTTTCTTTCAAATTCTCTTTTAGTGCTACTCCACTCTAGCACTGAGGGACTCATGTTCTGCAGCTCAGGAAGCCTTCTTTCATATTTTCACTCTTCTGTTACTGAAGATTAGGAATAAAATGCCTCTGACTTTTCAAGAGCATTACTAAAAAGTAGGACAATGGAGTAAAGCCTTCAAAGTTTTGAGGGAAAATGTAATGTGAGGCAAAATAATCTAAACATTTATACTTTGCCAAGTTACAGAGAGAATAGAGATATTTTCAGACATAGAAGATCCCCAAAACTTTATCCAACATGTACTCTTTCTCGGAAAGTTACTAATGAATATATTCCACTGAATTAAGGGAATTAAGGCAAGAGAAGGAAGAATGGGATCCATAAAACAATCTAACCCAAGAGGGAAGCAAAGGAAATTACCAGAATGATAACAGGAGATCTCAAGACCAGCCTTTTTACCACCTAGAGAACAACTTGTCCAGATTGGAGGTGAGAAGGCTTTGAGACAGACGTCTTTAAAAAGATGATACTGGCAAATCAAAACCTCAATAAGATACCTTACACCTGTTAGAGTGGCTGTTATAAATAAGACAAAAAAACATCAAGTGTTGAAGAAGATGTGGAGAAAAGGGAACCCTTGTACACTGTTGGTGAGAATGTAAATTGGTGCAGCCACTATGGAAAACAACATTGGGGCTCCTCAAAAAATTAAAAATTGAACTACCACATGGTCCAGCAATTCCACTTCTGGGTATTTATCCAAAGAAAATGAAAACACTAATTTGAAAAGATATATGTACCCCTATGTTCACTGCAGTATTATTCATAATACCCAAGATATGGAAACAACTTATGTGTCCATCAATGGATAAATGGATAAAGAAAATGTACACATACACAATGGGATATTATTCATCCATAAAAAAGAATAATATCTTGACATTTGCAACAACATGGGTGGATCTTGAGAGCATGAAGTGAAATAAGTCACACAGAGAAAGACAAATACTATTTAATCTCATTTATATGTAGGAGAGTTAGGGGACAGGTGAAATGGGTGAACAGAGTCAAAAGGTACAAACTTCCAGTTATAAAATAAATAAGTCATGGGAATATATGTACAGCATGGTGACTGTGATGAATAATACCATATTATATATTTGAAATTTGCTAAGAGAGTAGATCTTAGAAGTTTTTATCACAAGAAAAAGAACTGTAACTATGTGAGGTGATGAATGTTAACTAGACTCAATGTAGTTATCATTTCTCAATGTATACAAATATTGAATCATGTTGACACCTGAAACTAATTTGTTATATGTCATTTTTTTCTCAATTAAAATAATTTTTAAAAGATGACATTGTCAGAAAATGGAAGTGTTTGAACATGAGAGGAGATTTGCATAAGAGGAAGTTTGGAGCTAATTATGTTAAGAACACAAAAAATAAATATATGAATAAAATAAGACTATAACTCCGATAAAAACAAACCAAAAATATGCAGGAAAAGAAAAGTAATTAAACTGTAGTAGTACATAGTACATTTGTAAGTAGTTTACATAATGGAAATAATGTAAATATGGAATATTTATTAAACCAAAATTACAGTAACACTATTTTAGGAGAATGCAAACAAACTAAAAAAACCTCTCATCTTCCAAAGTTTAAAGTTAAAGAATAATGACCCGATGTAACAAATTAAGAGCTGTTATCACGAGCATACTATTAAGAGATAAAAGTGTTTGTTTGTTTTTACTTTATAAAGTCTAAAAGAATAAAATAGTGTTTGTATCTGGGGTGCAGGAAATAGAAGGGAACTCCAATTTTTCATTTTTAAAATAGACTGTAGAATTCTTGAGTATTTGTATTTTGTACATACATTTGATAGAAAATAAAAACTAAATTAAAAAATCAAAAGTTAAAATATGGATTATTTAATAAATGTCACTGGAATAACTGGTTATCCATGAAGGAAAAGGAAAAGTAGGTTTCTACCTCTCACCATCCATAAAAATAAGTTCAAAATTATTATAATACCTATAAATCTTTAAGCCTTTAAAAAAAATAGGTGAATATTTTTATCACATCAATCCAAGGAAGATTTCTTTAAAGGCAGAATACTATAAATGCAAGGGAAAATATTGATAAATCATATTGCACATTACAATAAAAATCTTCTGTACTACAAGAAAGGCACCATAAACAATGCTGAGACAAGTCACAGATTGGGAGAAGATATAATTGCTAAAATATCCAGAATATATGTGAAATTCTTACAAATAATGATTAATGCAAGAAGTTCAATAGGGAAACAAATCAAATAATATAATCAGACAATTTGTTGAAGAAGAGATCTCAACAACCAATAAATATAAGAAAAGACAGGCAAACATAAGGATCAAATTAAAACAAGGAGAAATCATTATACACCAATGGAATGAAGAGGCCGGGGGAGAACAGTATGAAAGCTAATAACTCCAACTGTAGTAAAGAATATGGGGAAAAAAAATTTATGTACCTTCTGTGGCAGAACAAATTGGTACAAATGCTTTGGAGAAAAATACACTAATACCCAGGAAAGCTGCAAATGTGCACATTAATTAAAGTTCTGATATATCCTTCAGACCTAGAGAAATTATTGTACCTTTGGCCAAGGGAAAGTCACAAAGATATTCTTTACTGCACTTTTTAAAATAGGGGGAAATGGACAATAACCCCAATGTCCATAAACAAGGAATGGATGAATAAACATGGTGTGTTCATACAATGGGATACTATGCACCTGTTGAAATGAATGAACTAGATTTACATGGATAAATTTTGGAAACACACTACTGAAGACATAGGACCAAACTGAAGTTGTGACATGGTATGTATGATTCCATATGTGTGAAATTTTAAGGCACAGCATAATACTATATATGTTCATGGATAGATACATACAGAGTAAAATCTGAAAACTTGCATGGGAATGCTTCCCAACAAATTCAGGACTGTGGGACTCTTGAGGGAGGGAAGGAGGAATGGGAAAAGAGATCAAGGAAGGACAGTATTAGATGCACTCACAATGCTTGATTACAAACGCCAAAACAAAAATGGTCTGAGGCAAATAAATAGAAGGCTAACATTTGTTAAATCCAAGGAGGTAGATATGTGGGTATCAGTTTTGTCTAATTCCTGCATGTTTAAAATCTTTAACAACAACAGTACAGAGGGATATGTGCCAACTATCAGAAGTCAGGCCTGTTTCTGGTGGCCACTAAACAGGTGCGTGCTCTCAGCCAAATCCCTTAGCATCTTCCAATCTCAGTTCCATTATTTGTAAACGGAGAGGAACAGCATCTCTCCCAGCCAGCTTCAGTGTTTAGAAGATGACTAAATGAAATAATATATGTAAAGAGCCATTTCAAAAATTTTTTATAGCTAAATAATGAAAGAATTATTACTGTTTGCATGTTGACATGTAAAAAATGAATATCCATAAAAAATAATAATACTAGTTCAGGGGACTGATATCAACACGTGGTACATCTATTCTATGGGTTTTGTATTGCTGTTTTGACTGTACTTATCATCTTATCCTGCTCTGGAGGCTTGACAAGGAGAGAGAGAAAATGAATCCCATCATGGCTTCCAACTCTATCTCCTAAATGTTCTAAGGATTCGAAAGAGTTAAAGCACAAAGGTCAGCCAGCAGCTAGTGGGAGAAAAACACACTGCATGTAAAGATGATATTTTAGGAAATGTCAGTTTAGTGAAAAAGACTGCTTGGCAAAGGAACACAACACTTGCTTCTACTTAGAGCTTTAAAAAAAATTATTTTAAATAATAGCATTGGAAAAATATATGAAGTGAAGAAAGAACAAAAGAAAGAACTTTTTGCCTATGTATTCTTCTCAGTTAGGCTCCTCTTAATAAATGAACTCTCCTCAAAAACATTTGTGAGATAGAAGCAATTAAGGCTGAAGCTCTATCCTCTCTTCACTAATTAATTATAGCAAATGAGCCTGTAATGTGCATCATAACAACTTAATAAGCTGGGCCAAACTATTTTAGATTCTGCTATGCTAGTATTTCATCATTGCTGGGCTATTTAAATTAGGTAAGTACTATTCAAACATGAATAGCTTTTGAATTACCTGTGTCCTTCAAAATAAACCCTATGTCTTGAGCAGATGTGCTATTTATGTGGAAGGGGTGACAGCATCGAATGACCTAGAAGGGAAGATCGGGAAAGGAGGAGGAGACAGGACAAACATGTGAGCTCACACAAACTATCATATTCAGTAATATAATATCCATCCCCCCTGCAGCATATCACACTTGCTGACTGGATGCCATTCCAACAAATTTTTCAGTATTTGTTGGACCTGAACAGTGGAGACTCCGATAGCTACATTAGCCTCTCTCTTTTGACATCATTTGTTACGTTATCAATTCTCTCCTCAAATGTCTAACTGAACTTGGATCAAAGGGTGACTAATACAAGCTCTTTAGCAATGTCTCTGCTTTTAATGAAACTTTAAAGGCAGTTAATGACTCACTGAGTCAATGCATAGACTTTGTACATCTGGGGATGAGTTAAAATATGGCTTACTGTCAATGAAAGAGGCAAAGGCCCCAGACCAGCTGTGAATTATCTCAAACATAATTATCTGAAACTTTAAAGCGCTGGTTTCTTTCAAATCAAAGGTCATTGTGCCTTCCAGGTAGTTAACATCTGCTACTACCTCAAGGTGGTAATAGACTAACTTCAGCAAAAGTCAAACAGATTCTCATCTCTCCTTCCTTAAAGCACAAAGAGTTAACTGCCGATGATGGTATAACTCAGGCACTTCCAGAAGGGATGGAGAAAAGAGGGTGGTGTCAGAGAACAGGTCTAGGACTCAAGCTAGATCCATCAGGTGGTCTCTTCTGTGGACCCTTCATTCCTGTTCATCACTCATACCAAGTTTCTCTAGGACATAACAGCTAGAGATTTTCACCATGGAGTGGAAAACACAGTGTAACAATTCTCTCAAAATGTTTTTGAAACATGAACCATTTAGAGGCAGAGGGAAACATACCAGTTTGAAAGACCAGAAGAAATTTTAAAAGCAAAGGCCAGTGACCAGGAGAAATAACTGTCTCGTTTCCTCTTTGTTGTCACACCCATCATCTCCATGAAGTAATGGGTGAAAATGGACACACACACACACACACACACACACCTGATATTGGATCTAAGGACAAATTTTATAATGGCAGAAACTCTATTTCAACACATTTTTTGATGTTCCAAAATACATTTTACCCTCAAATTTGTGATACCCTAGGACAAGAAGTAAATATATATATATCTGTGTATGTATATACATGCATATATATATATATATATATATATATACACACACACACACACATATATATATATGTATGTATATACACACACACCTTTCAGGAGTTATTCTTTCATTAAATTTTTTGGGCAGAATCAGGACTGAACTGTAAAACTGGGGCTCTAACTCATTTCTTCTCTCATAATTTTCCTCTCATTTCTTCCTCTTCCCTATGCAGGACCTATGTTAGCAAGTTCTTGATAAGATGCCAAAAGATAAACATTTCAAGTATACATCTATTTCTTAAAGTCCACTCCCAAATCTCAAATCCTCCAAAACTCAAATGGTATGGCAGTAATGATAGATTGAGAGACATAGGGATGAGAGAGTAGACAGTCGAGCCGCAATGCCCAGTATATCACAAGTGACGAGAGATCTGCATTGTGTTCACGTTTGGTCAATGCAGTAGTGCATTCAAAGGCATTCAAGCCCTTGAGAAATCTGTTCCTTGAATTATACATTTTTATAAAAATATTCTCTGTATAGAAAAATAACTAAGCAAGCAATTTGGAAAGACTTGGGATCAGTTTAAATCCCATTGATGCCTCAAAGGACATGACGTTTCAGTCAGCAATATACAACCAACTAAATTGTTTTCTCCAAAAAGGAGAGCCAGTATTTTTCTTTTTTAATGTTTATTTATTTTTGAGGGAGAGAGCAGGGGTGGGCAGAGAGAGAGGGGGCAGAGGATCTGAAGTGGGCTCTGTGGTGACAACAGCAAACCTGATGTGGGGCTCGAACTCACAAACCATGAGATCATGACGTGAGCCAAAGGTGGCTGCTCAAGTGACCATGCCACCCAGGCACTCCAAGAGCCAGAACTTTTTATATACCTTTGTCAGTCATTGTCAGGCAATAAATACACTAGGTATTTGCTTAAAATAAGAAAATGAGGACAGGGCCAGACAACCTAGCTTATTTTATTTCTGTGGTTCCTACTATTCTCTAGCCTTTCTTTTCTTGGCTGTCACACTGCCCGTGTGGTCTTTAGCAGAGCCCAGAATGCTCCAATAACTCTGTTAGTTTAATGAGTTTATCCAACTCACCTAACCATGGAAGGCTTCTCTGAAGTTCCATGACTGCACTTCACAGAAGAGCTTGGCAGCCTTGAATTCCAATAATATAAAAGGCCTATTAAACAATAGCTCATTTGATTTAAATCAAATTTATCAATATCATATCAACTCTAGAACAGCATTGTCATTTAGAAAGCAAGTTCCATCAGGATGGGTTCTTCTCTAGGCTTGTTCCTTCTCTTAGTATTAAGGCTGACTGCCTTTTGAGGAAGATATAATTGATGTAAAATATTTTATCTCATCCAAAGACTTACATTAGTTATTCAAATTCCAAAATGACTATGCATAATCTTCCTTGAATCTGTTCACACTTACTATATATCAGGTTATTTAATTTTAGTGAAATCTTCCTCTTGTTTTGAGAGAACAAATGTTGTTCACTTTACTACCAGGTAACAACAATTTAAGAAAACAACTGTATTAGATTAGCCTAAAAGGAGGGAACTTATTTTCCCAATGACATTATATTGGTTAAAAAAAGGGGGGGGGTATGAAAATAGCTAGAGAAAAAAATAGGATAAGAAATTTGTCTATATGTTATTAGAATAATCGTGTTAGAACAAGTGGCAAAAATTACTTGTATATGGCCAACGAATACAACAGGTGCTCAACTTCCATAATCACTAAGAAAATGCAAATTAAACCATACTGCATCCTGGACATATACCAGAATGCCTAAAATGAGAAGATGGAAAGGAACAAAGAGAGGCACCATAACTCTCATACACTGCTGATGGACCAGAGAATCAGTGCAACTACTCTGGAAATCTGTTTGGCAAGTTATCTATTTAAACTGCTCACATATCCTATTATCTGACAGCTCCACTTCTAGGTATATTCCCAACAGAAATACATATATACATTCACAGAACTACATGTATCAGATTGTTCATAGCAGCAATTGTAATAGCCTCAACCTGAAAGCTACCCAAACGTCCATCAACAGTTGAATGTATAAATATATTTGAGTTTATTCACACAGTGGAAAACACTACAGTTATGAAGGTAAATGATCTACAGTTACACCCAACAAAATGAATGAATCTCACAAATGTGTTAAAGGAAAGAAGCCAGACATAAAAGCCATACACATTCTATGATACCATTTATACAAAGCACCAAAACAGGCGGAACAAATTTATGCTTTGTTGATGTTATTTGTTAACACTGGTGTGAAGAGGAAGTCAGTGCTCAGTGAATAGGAGTGCTTGCCATCCTCTATGCTTCCATGATCTCCTGGTGGGAAGCCTTACCCCAAACACTACACACATGCTAAAATTAAGACAGGTTTCCAAGTGAATTCTGATGTTGAAGCACATGACAAGCAGGCATGAAACCGTGGAGATGTACTTAATGCTGCTTCTAGTGGACAGAAGGACTGTGGGCTCCCCATCCCCCCAACACAGATGCCCTGTGACCCTTACTACTAGAGAAGTTTCTCTTTAATTCTTCCATTTCTATCCCATCAAAGCACAGAAAAATACTTTGATTTAGGCTATGATTAGAAAAATGTGTTAGGTGTGATGTGGTGGGGCCAAGGATTGGCAAGGCGGGTGTGTGTGTGGGGGGGTGTATAAGAAGATGAGAAGACTTATTTAATGCATTTGCCAAAAACTATTATAGACATTTACTTCACACATAATACTTAAGGGAAGTTGCAGGTGGAAGTCTCCTTTCAATTTGTTTAAACTCTTCACAAACAGACCACATAAAGGCTAAGAAGTTATAAACAGAGGCTACTGCTGCAACTGAATACAAGTTACAACAAAGATAGCCCAACACATATTTAATGATGTGTATAAAGCTACTTGTGCTGAGTAATAATGGCAAATGGTACACACAAGCAGTTAAATAAGGATTATTCTTATTTGGTCAGGTCTTTCTTATTTTTCTCTTCTTTTTATTAATTCTACACTTGTAATTTATTACATGGCAGGGACCTTTTTTTTTTTCCTTCTATCTTTGTGCCCCTATGACAGGAGCTGGTGCAAAAGGTTCTCAACAAATGATGTTGAACAGAAGCAATGCCAATATAGATTATTTATCTTAAAGCTCTTTCTCCCATCAGCGTTTCCTAAACTCTACCCATCTACAATGGCTGTGACAGAAGCCTTCCTAGGACCCCTTACCACAACTCTTTTGTCTTCTTTACCTTCTGATACTTTTCCAAGTACTTATTACTTACCATCCACAACACCCACCCTTTTCCACCTACAATACTCACCTACCTAGTGCTCTGAGTTCAAAAAGTCTGGAATCAGCAAAACTCTATGATACAGGCAGATGACCAATCAATAAGGGCTGGGCTTCTTAGCCCTGCCTGCACATTACAGTCCCTTGGGAAACTTTAAAAAATACTGATGGTTGGACCCAACTCTCAGAAATCCACATTCAGTTTGTTTGAGTGAATCTCTGGCAGCTGAGTTTTTAAAAGTGCACCAGTTACTCCTGATGTAGCCAGGGCTAAGAACCATTGCCTAGATGATGAACACATATTCACTAGATATGGGTAAGAACCATGAACAAAGGAGAGCATAGGAGAAAGGACCATAAATATGGACTCTGGGCATCTTAAGAAATAAAGGAAGAGATGTAGTAGGGGTGGGGAGATAACCAATTCAGCAGAGGTCTGGTATGGCAGAGTTTGGGCTTTAATGAAAAGAAACTGACAACTCCCTGATATATCTCTGCTCAGTCCTAAGCAGCTACCAATATGTGAGATTCTTTCTGATGGTTCTATTCAGTGTACTTAAGTCCCAATTTTTTTCAATGTTCATTTATTTTTGAGAGATATTGCAAGCACAAGCGGGGCAGGGGCAGAGAGAGAAAGAGAGAGAATCTCAAGCAGGCTCCATGCTGTCAAGTACAGAGCCCGATATGATGTTCAAATTCACAAACCATGAGATCATGACCTGAGCCAAAATCAAGAGTCTGACGCTTTGACTGAGCAACCCAGTGGACCGCAAGCCCAATTTTAATCTGATGAAAAAAGGAAATAGAAAGGACAGAGCACATGTTTCGAGGAGTATTTTAGTAGTTGTCATGATTGCTTTTATTGTGAATTTTGGTTTCTAACAGTGAAGACTACTTCCCCAAGTAAATTTCAAGTGCAGGCTTTAGAACCAAAGAAACCTGTTTGAATGCTGATTTGATCCTTTTTAGTCACAGATCTCAGACAATTGATTCTCTGGGACTCAGTTATTTTCAGTCTATAAAATGGGGATGATAAAATCTACCTTGTGAGGCCTTATGAAGATCAAATAAGATAATAAAAAAGAATGTTCCTGACAGTTTGAAGATACACAATATTAGTTACCTTCCCCTCTAGATAAGACCTATCTTTCAGACCTGTATTGTCTAATATGATAGCCATTAGACATGTGTAGCTGTTTAAATTTAAATTTTAATTAACTAAAAGTATTTACAATTAGAAATTTAATTCCTCAGTTTCCCTAGCCATATTTCAAGTGCTCAGTAGCCATATATGGTTAGGGATATCTACCTATAGTTTATTGGAAAGCACATTATAGGCCATTTCCATCACCGCAGAAGATTTTAGTGAACAGCACAGCTATACTACCAGAGCTCACTTACATGCAGCTACATGAGATTCCATCCATAGAATTCACTGGCCAAGCAGAGAGGTACAGAGCTAAATGCTTCTATCAGAATATTCCATGAGTAACACACCTGCTTTTTCTTGGTGTTCACTTCCATAAAGAATGGGACATAAAAAGAAGATGTTGAGAAATTTGAAAATAAGCCTGGCTTACTTAGCAATTGTGCTGAGGCTGAGCAGGTTATGTCAGTCTTTAGCTTTGCAAAAGCAAATAAAGCCATCCAGGGTTGTCAAGCAAAGACATATTTGCCATCAATTTATTTATTATTCATACACAGCTTCTAGGCACTGTACTGGTCAACTTTGAATTCATTTCCCTGGCAACCTGGGATAAATTAAGCAACATGACAGAGTCATGAGGCAGGGAGCCTTTTGAGAACATCTTAACCCATCATCTCAGACTTTGAAGTTGCCTTTTATCTTAGATACTATGCCTAAACCAGCCTGCCAGTGTGTCATCTGAGGCCAACAGTCTCCAGATCACTAATTCAGGTCATGACTTGTTTAAACAAGAAAAGCAAGAATGTGATGGGTCACAGGGTGTGGTTGTGCAGGCTGTGCACTGCACAACTCCATGGAGTGTCATTTACATAGTTATCATAGATTTGAATATTCATTCTGACAATTTGCCCAGAAAATAGCAATAGTGTCTTAAACAAGGGTTTAACTTTTTTTTTTTTAACTTTCATTAAAGTTTTGTATATATTAGCCACAGGGGTAACTGGGTGGGTGGGTTGCTTTAAAGCAGAAACAAACAAAAAAGTAAATATCCTTAATCTAGGGGTAATTCAGCAATGGGGCAGAAGAATGTTCTGGATATCCATAGCAGTCTTTGTTCCAAAGCTGCTGGAAAAAATCTGCCTCCTGATTAACAAAACTGGACCTCAACCGCTGGATTTAGAGATATTCACTGGTTCTGAACAGGTTTTAGCACTGACACAGTGGTTCTCAAGCCTGGCTCTACAACCACTTAGGGAATTAAAAAAAAATACTGTATTCTTAGAAACAAACAAACAAAAATGCAAAACAAAATCACAAACTTATAGATACAGGGAACAGACTGATGGTTGCCAGAGGCGAGCAGTAGGGGGTAAGGAAAATAGGTGAAGGTGGTCAAATTTCGGATTGTGAAATAAATAAGTCACGGGGATGTGACGCATGGTGACTACAGTTAGTAACCACTGTATTGTATATTTGAACATTGCTAAGAGGTTAGATCCTGAAAGATTTTATCACAAGAGAAAAATTGTAACTATGTATGGTGATGGATGTTAAATAGACTAATTGTGGTGATCATCTCATAATGTATACAAACATCAAATCATTATGTTGTACACCTAAAACTAAAATAATATGGCAATTATATCTCAGTAAAAAAGAAATACTTGATTCTGAACTCTACCTCCAACCAATAAATGAGAATCTCTGTGGGTGGGTCCTGGGTACCAGTATTTTGTAAAAGTATATAAGGTGCAGCACAATGGATAACTGTTCCTCCAGCAGATGGAAAGAAGAGGAATCTGATATCCCCAGTCTGGGCAAGTTGTTAAAATGGAAGAAGATCTCTTAAATGTATTTTATGGAACTTTGAGTCAGTAGAAGCAAAGATAAACTGAAAGGAGACATTTTTGAAAAGTAAGCAATATGATCTGGTATTCATGATTGTGGAGTGGGTCTTTATCATTCAATTTTAAACTTTAGAACTGTACTGCAAATGTAAAGAAGCAGCATCAAACTTCATTGATAAGGTGTTATGGAGTGCTCAGATTGTGCTCTAAGTATTTGAAGAAGCAAGGAAGTAAATGACCGAGAAGGAGAAGGGGAAGGCCCATTTGTGAATGAAAATGAGCCCTCCACTAAGTCCTTCATGCTGGAGGCTGGTGATGGCCTATAATATACCAAGTGCCCACTGACATTCCCAGAAGTTGAATGGTCCCAAAGGAACAAAAGCTATAGTGTTAAGGCCTTTGCTTCAAGAATGTACAGAAGTTGCAAAATGCATTCCTGAAAGAATTCAGTAATAGGAGTTTCATGTGTATGAAACATGAGGTTGCCATGATATTGCTCAGGGTCCTTATGTAGCACATTTACATACAAGTCCACAATAATGCATCAGTGGCCAGAATCTGCCTACTCATGATCATATTCTACAAAGCCGTTGCAATTTCCTTTACACCACTTTGTGTGGAACGTATCACACACGTCTTGTATTATGTTCAGTTGGATACCTATCAGCAGATGGCAGGGAGCATACTTTGTGCACTGCTGTATTTCTCCGGGTGGCTTGCACAGCACCTTCCACATGGTGAGAAACCTGTTAGAGAACTGTGAAGAACAGATAAGCAAAGAACTGACCAAAGGAAAAGCAGTGTAATCATTTAGTTCTGGAGTCAGCAGTTACCCAATGAATCAATAAAGAACAGTGCATGAGATTGTTGCTTTGAAGAATGCTACCAAAAAAAGAATGAGTGGTGGGGTTCTTAGGAGAAGACCCAGGGAGAGTGTCTTCCACCATCCGCTATCTCTATCTGGCTATAAATGGCGAGCAACCCTTAACAACCTTTTAAGCAACTAGTGAAACATCAACACTAAATTCAGTAATCTTGCCATTTCTATCACAAGATATCACAACTTTCTTTAACTGTGAAGTGGACTCTAACAGATATATTTAAATTTTCCAGGTGGGAATCTTTCCCTTTTTTAACCCAAATAGATGTTTAACTTGCTGATGTTCCTCCATGTAATATACAACATATTTAATGAGAAGCCAATAGCTATAGGGATCTCCCTACACTGGGAGTAGTGAACTTCAAGCATAGTAAGCCATGAGCCAGGATCCTTGTAAACTCAGATTAGAGAACAAATTAATTTTTCTGTCACCCTGGTCTTTTCTTCTTCATGAAGACCTGCACTTCAGCCCAGAAAAGAACAGCTCACTGAGAGCAACGATCCACACAGCTGCTACAGATGTGTTCCTTCTGGCAGTGCTACACATGCTGCCACTGTGTCCCTCTCCTGTCTTACAATCAATCAATCAAGGACCATCTGGGATGCCTGTTCTGAGCATGCACAGTAGAAAAGAAGACAGCATCAGGCAGCACCATGTCCCCCACATGGGAAAGAGACCATAATCATGTTATCAATTAATCAACCAAAAGTACTGCATTCCTGATGCCCCACATCTGTGCGAGCCATGCCCGCTGCTGGTTTCTCTGGGGGAATACTGCAGAACATTCAGACCAAAGATTAGATCAAATAGTAACAGGAAAATAACAAGGAGGTATGTATATATTTCAACCACCTATATTGGCTTTCAAAATGGAGCAGTTCGTTGTACATCCAAAGAGTATCCTATGAAACAAACAAGGACAACCAAGCTGCTTGGGAAACAGAAAGATATCTTACTCATGTTTGTATCCCCAGAGTGTAACATGGTGTTCATGTTAAGTATACATGATAGGTATCCAATAATGCTTGCTGAATAAATGAATGAATGAATATCTTACATGAAGATGGAATCAGAATAGCCCTTAAAACTTAACTACCTATTATAGCCTCCATGTAAAGAACAACAGCACTAAAATTCTGTGGATTTGGCCACTTGATATTACTACCTTGGCCACAGCTAATTGGTCCAGAGATTTGTGCTAAGGCCAAAGGATCATGTATAAAAGCCAAACTGCTCTGAGGCACTTTGGTTTAAGACATCTCAATAAAAGTGCCCCAGACTGGATAGTGGCCAGCAAACTCCATTGGATCCTCTCTCTCAATGAGTACAAACACGAGTCGCACAGAAGAGTGGGTCATGGGCCCTGCTCTTGAATATGGCATGGTGATGGCCTTCTGGAAGACCAGGGTCCAGAGAGGCTGACTGCCAGTTTATAAGGAAGCCTATCACTCCAGGCAGCTTTTCCCTAACCGTGTTCTGAGAAACAGAATTCTGAGAGATGTAAGTAGATACTGCTTGATAATAGTCTGGGAAATGCTGAATGCCATGTCCTTTCTTGATTAGTCACAATATCCATTTGCACATTTAAGTCTCTTAAAAATCTTGCTACAAGAAGAGAGAAAGAAAGAAAGAAAGAAAGAGAGAGAGAGGGAAGGAGGAAGGAAGGAAGGAAGGAAGGAAGGAAGGAAGGAAGGAAGGAAAGAAGGAAGAAAGGAAGGAAGGAAGGAAGGAAGGAAGGAAGGAAGGAAGGAAGGAAGAAACTTTAATCCTACTTAGCAGAGGGCCCTGAAGCCTTTATGTTACAGCACATGTAACTGCTAAAGTGTAGGGTAGGATACCTGATTTGAGAAATGGTGCCCTAAAGTGACCTGGGTGGATCTTTCCTCATAATTTAAGTAAGTCTAACTAAAGTATTGCCTTAGTTATGAGGCTTTAAAATATTATCCCCAGGAAATGAGCCTCCGACTTGTAAGAAATAATCCACAGCCTTGGTCAAAATTAGACCGAACTCTTTTCTATAAAGCAAAGCAGTTGCTCAAATTGTAACATGAGTCAAAACTTTGGGTTCCAAAATTTTTGAGACTTCATGACTTCATTCAGGAATCCTAAAAACAACTGTGGTCATCATCCATTAAAAATGCAACTTTCACAGTGTTCCACAGACAGGGAGATAAAAGTCCTTCGAACTGATTTATTTTCATTAGTGCCTTGCCAGTAAATATGTAAACATTTTAAACCAGGCAAACACACATGCTGAGCATAATAAAACCCATCTTAATTGCTGCTTTACCAAGGAAAAGAACTCTGAGTACTTTGTCCAATAAATAAATGATCTATGATTCTTCTTGTCACTTTTCTTCTCTTCAGTAAGTTTAATAAATAAAAGTGATGGTTTTGGAAAGTTTTAGGTCAGCTCTTCCAATTGTAACATTCCTTCGTTTAAATATCACCACAACATTCCAAACTTTGAAGCAAAAACTGTTTCCTACATTTATTTTGACACATATCATAAAGCAGCACTGATAAAGCTCAGTCCATCAGCTCTGGCTGGAATATTCCCTGATCCATGCCTGCTTTTTACCTTTTACTTTTTTTCAGTTCCTTCCTTCCTCTCTCCAACCCTTACTCTGCCCCAGATTCTGACGCATTAAGCCCCTGGTAGGAAAATGAATTTTGTTTTTTAATCATTTGATGCCTGCCACATAAGCTACAAGGAAATGCATTTTAACTCATCTAAAAATTCTAGTTAGGATCATGAATAACTGAAAAAGGCTTAGCAATGAGCAAACATGCCTCCCATAGGAGAAAAAAAGGTGAGAATGAACTCCAGTAGTTACAGGAACATAAATTTCCTGGTCTGTTAGAGATCAAAAACAAAATTAGTGTTTTAATGGAGAATTCATAAAGATAGAAGTAAAAAAAAAAACACACACACAAAACACCTGGGGCGCCTGTGTGGCTCTGTCAGCTAAGTGTCCAAACAGCTCAGGTCATGATCTTGCGGTTCACAGGTTTGAGTCCTCATCTGGCTCTGTGCTGACTGAGAGCTTGAAGCCTGCTTTGGATTCGGTGTCCCCCTCTCTCTCTCTGCCCCTCCCCCATTCACACTCAGTCTCCCCCTCTCTCTCTTTCAAAAATAAACATTAAAAAAAAAAAAAAACAACTAAAAGAACAACCATCAATTCTCACTAGCTCCTAAAATAAAATAAAATATTCCTGAAATTAGACAGTCTTCTCATCATTCCATGCCTACTTTTGGAACTAACAGAGTAACTCTGGACAAGGTTGTAATCACTGCCCCAGTAGTAAAATTCAAAGTAAATTTTATAAAATTATGTGTGTACATACATAGTACATGGCCAGCTTTCACTCTTAACAGCGACGGAGGCAACGATTCTTGAATTCAAAAACTGCTATTTAATGTGTCAACATGGTAGTAGGGATTAAATAAGAGGAGAAGACAGTATAGGATCAGTGAGGAGAAAGAAGAAAAGCCATCCAGAGGGAAGAAAACGTGAGGCCAAAGAAGAAAACGAAAAGAATTTAGTTTCCATTCCTACTCCTTATAACTGTATTAATATTCAGATTAAGCCCTTTATTGCTTCCACTTGTATTTCGTTTCTGAAATGAGTGATAACACAAAGCCACCTAGATAACATCAGAGCATACCAAGAGAGGAGAAAATATACACAGACGGTCACCAACTTAACAACAGTTGGACTCACAACTTTTTGACTTTTTGATGGTGTGAAAACAACACACCTTCAGTCGAAACCACATTTTGAATTTTGAATTTTCATCTTTTCCCAGGCTATTGATATGCTGTACGATACGGAGCTGGGTGGTGGCAGAGAGCCGCAGCTCGGGCAGCCGTGCGGTCGCGGGGTGAACAACCCAGACGCTCACAACCACTCTGTACCCGTTCAGTCATTCCGTTTTTCACATTCAGTAAATAGTCAAGACATTACATGAGATATGCAACACTTTATTATAAAATAGGCTTTGTGTTGGATGATTTTACCCACCTGTAGGCCAATATGAGTGTTCTCAGCACTTTTAAGGTAGGCAAGGCTAAGCTATGATGGTCAGTAGTTTAGGTGCATTAAATACATTTCTGACTTATGATATTTTCAACTTATAATGGGACTATTGGGATGTAACCCCATCGCAAGTTAAGGAAGATCCTGCATTAGTTTTGTGCTTTGGAGAAAGGAGATGGACAGGGTCAGCACATGGACATTTTTGTAAAGTGACTGGAAGGTCATTTCTATCTCTACATGCTCTTCCCAAGGTTTGGTCTCTCACCCTGAATTAGTTCAGAGATAAAACTATCTATTAACATTCAGATAAGGATTGGAGGCCATGGTAAAAAATAAATAAATAAATAAAATAAAATAAAATTCGAGTTTATAGCAACACATTACTGATTTGATCCCACCCCATCCCACCCGACCTCGAGGAATTGCTGTGACTTGCCAGAAACTGCATTTCTCTCCTTTCTAGTGTGCGCATGTTTCCTAGCCTCTTGCATATAGTGTAAGAGGCAGGTAAAATGACATCGATAATGCATATAACAAAACATGAAATTTTATAGTATTCCTTTGAGATAAAATATACTGCTATAGCTTTTAATTTTAGATTTCAGATAATCAAGTTAGTACATTTCAAATACTTGCAAAAGAAAGAAATGTAACTTTTTCCGTTGAAAACTCCTAATGTCCACAGCAATTATTCATTTGCCTGCAACTTTTTTTTCCTCCAAAGAATTTAATAGCAACAAAAGCAATAATGATAATAATATTTAGCACTTATGTACTAGGCACAATGGCATGGGCTTTACTTACATTATATCTTCCAAACTATAACAAAGGAGCTATTATCATTTCTGTTTTACAGATAAGAAAATTGAAGCTTAGAGAGGTTAATGATTTACCTAAGATCACATGGCTCATAAGGAAGCTAAACAAGAATGTGAATTCTGCTCTTTAATTCTACTGCCCACACATCTTATCCTGAAGAATTTGAGAAATGTAATAGGCATTACCACCTACCCATAAAAGGAGAGTACAGGCATTCTAATCATGAATGTATAAGTGTTGAAGTTAATACACAGAGAAGTGTAATATATAGGAAAATGCATTCTAGGTAATTAGAAAATCTGACTCTTGATTTCAGCTCAGGTCATGATCCCAGGGTCATGAGATCAAGCCTGGCATCAGGCTCCATGCTGGGTATGAAGCCTGCTTAAGATTCTCTCTCTCTCTCTGTCCCTCTCTCACTTGTACACATGTACACGTTCCTCTCGAAAGAAAGAGAGAAAGAAAGAAAGAAAGAAAGAAAGAAAGAAAGAAAGAAAGAAAAGAAAAGAAAATCTGATAAGTATTTAGAAAATTTGATACTGAACCCCTTCCATATTGGCCAAAAATTCCTAAAAAGGCCAATGAGGGTTCAAATGTTGTAATACCCCACTGATTGTTTTAGGGCGTCCATTTAAAATTTTTTTTTTAACATTTATTTATTTTTGAGAGAGAGACAGAGCATGAACGGGGGAGGGTCAGAGAGAGAGGGAGACACAGAATCTGAAACAAGCTCCAGGCTCTGAGCAGTCAGCACAGAGCCCGACGCGGGGCTCGAACTCACAGACCACGAGATCATGACCTGAGCTGAAGTCGGAGGGCGTCCATTTTATTTTCCTGAATAGGCACAGCTCTAATACAAAGGGACAAAGAGAGATGGACAATCGAAGCTCTGGGCAATCAAACATATTTACATTCCTATAAATTTCATTTTAGGAAAAATCTACTCAAATATAAGCATCAGTTAAGTGTTTAACACATTTGACTTTAGGAAGCTGAATTAAAACAGGGTCACAAATGCAAAGCAGTTGTTTAAGCTAGGTGGGATAGTCATCCAAGTGGTGAAATTTAAGGAATACAGAAGACTCTTCTGCTTGAAATATTTTCTGTCCTCACCTGAATGTCTTCATCATACTTTGCCACACTTATGAGAATCTCTGTTAGATACTGATTTTGGAAATTCAAATGACAATATTAGCCATTTATTCTTTAGTGCCAATTAGCATAACCTGATTATTTTGCTTTCCAACAGAAGAGGGAGTTTCTAGCCATTCTTAGCCCTGGTTGCACACTAGAATCACCTAGGGATATTTTAGAACAATGCCAATGTCTGGGCAACCTGGAGACCAGGCAGCAGTATATTTTTCCATCTTCCAAGGTGGTCCTAGTATGTGCCAGGCTTGAGAGTCACTAGTGTAGACACTCTATCTCTGTAAAGAGAAAAAATGTTTACTAACCATGTTCACTTTTTCTGTGTTTTTAGCACTATATAGAAAACTCTCTTACAAAACTTAATACATAAATAACTCATTAAAATGTGAAACTTACCAAGAATTAACATTTAGCCCTCTCTGCTATTACCCACTCATCTATATATGGACAGTTGGGTTGCCTCCATATCTTGACTACTATAAATAATGCTACAACATAGGGGTGCATGTATCTTTTCCAATTAATGTTTTGTTTTCTTTGGGTAAATACCCAGTAGTGGAATTACTGAATCATATGGTATATCTATTTTTAATTTTGGGGGGAAACTCCATACTGTTTCCACAGTGACTGCACAAGTTTGCATTCCCACCCACAGTGCACCAGGGGTCCTTTTGCTCCACATCCTCACTAACACTTGTTCTTTCTTTCTTTTTTTTTTTTTTTTTTTTTTTTTAATTCTAGCATTGTGACAAATATAAGGTGATATCTCACAGTGATTTTGATTTGCATTTCCCTGATGATTAGTGATGTTGAGGATTTCTTCATATGTCTATTGGCCATCTGTATGTCTTTGGAAAAAAGTCTACTCATGAGGCCTTACTATTTGTGACAACATGTATGGACATAGACAGTATTATGCTAAGAGAAATAAGTCAGTCAGAGAAAGACAAACACTATATGATTTCACTTACATCTGGAATCTGAACAACAAAACAAGTGAAAAAAGCAGACTCTTAAATACAGAGAACAAATTGATGGCATTCAGAAGACAGAGGGTGAGGAAACAGATGAAATAGATAAAGAGGATTAAGAGGTACAAATTTCCAGTTATAAAATAAATAAATCATAGAAATGAGAAGTACAGCATAGGGAATATAGCCAATAATATTGTAATAATGTTGTTTGGCAACAGTAACTATATCAAGGTGAGCACTATGTATAGAATTGATGAACCAATATGCTGTATACCTGAAACAAATATAACATTGTATATCAATTATACTTAAAAAAACATTTGTTGTAATACTTGTTCACTTGAAGAACTGTACAATACAAAGGTAAGTTCTCATAAGTGATAGCAGAAAGAGTTTCTTATAAATTTTTATATTCTCAGAATTTAGCACAATTCCAAGCATATAGTTAAGGTACTAAGTAAATGAGTAATATTTATTAAGTAGATGAATAAATGAATGTATGAACGAATGATAGTAACTGGAATTCATAAAGAATACAGCCCAATGATTATAAGGCAAAAACAAAAGGCATCCTTGGGCTTTCTTCCCTAAAGTTACTATTGTCTTTATGAAATTAGTAATCATATTCTTGGGGCACCTGGGTGGCTCAGTCAGTTAAGCGTCTGACTTGGACTCAGATCAAGATCTTGTGGTCCTTGAGCTCCAGCCCTGTGCCGGGCTCTGTGCTGACAGCTCAGAGCCCCAAGCCTGCTTCAGATTCTGTGTCTTCCTCAATCTCTGCCCCTCCCCCACTCATACTCTGTCTTGCTCTCTCTCTTTCTCAAACATAGATAAACATCAAAAAAATTTTTTAATCATATTTTTAATTCTATTTTGTCACTTCTTCCTTGGGTTTGATACTAAAACTGCTAAAAAACAAAACAAAACAAAACAAAAAAAACCTTCAGTGACTGTGAGTTAAAAATTCTGTTAGAGTCAAGTTAGAATATGGGAAGACCAGACACAACTTGCACTCATCCACCTACTCCTGGATTGTAGTTTTACATTTGATTCCTATTTCAGAAAGATGGGTGTTTGGAAACTACATAGATAATAGGTTGTAGGATTTTAACTCTAACCTGAAAATGAAGAAGAAAACAAAAGAAGGAATATAATCTTTAAGTTGGCCTTAATATTGTCTGCATTCCTGGTGCTGAGATCATTTTATGCCTAGAGAGCCCAGATTCAACCAATGGATGCTTTTCTCCAAGTTTTGGGAAAAAGTCAGTTACTGTACTGTAACTGTATAACCTGTACTGTAAAGTATAACCTGTACTCATGAAACACAGGCAAGGCCCTTGTTACTACCACCACCATCTGGCTATAGTCGGCTGTAGTAGCACCACAGTTGAGCTAGCTAAGTATGATCTTCTCTGTAGCCAGAAAGGATATATTTGTTGAAGTCTGTTATATTCCAATTAATCTTCTTATTTCATCCCCTTTCATTTTCAGAGACCAGCTGCGAGTTCCCAGGACTCCTTGTAGAGTAAGCATGCATATTCTTTGGTTTTACTTATAGTTTTTCCCAATGAGTGCCACTATGCTTTTGTTTCCCCTCTTCCAGTAAAATCTGAGATCCTTTGGACAGAAAGCAAAGTTGACAGCAAGGTGGTTAGATAAATTTTCTAGGTGCTATCAATCCCAGAAAGACTCTGTACTCTAGAATAATTTCTTAGAATATCTTGGCATTAATACACATATCACAAAGGACTTCATTCACTGACTTCTACCTTCCTAAAATGACCTTACCACTATACCACTTACTCATAGGTATTTTAGTAAATCATACCCTTAGAAGATGGTTTTTGGATCTACCACATGTGTATGTTGGTTATAGTATAAAGCAGAAAAAAAAATCCAGGAAAGAGCAGACTTTCAGTTCTCAATGGGTAGGAAGCCTTGGTAAATATTAAGATTATTGACTCTGAGCTCAAATGAGTTGAATAAACAAAGTTCTGCCCAAGTTAGAACTGCTCTCTACTTTTTCTTTGGTATTTCAATTAATCGGTACCATTTTCTTGAAGTCAGATTTCCACCCAGATGTAGTCCCATTCTACCCTTCAGGGTCATCTAGTATCTAGACTGTTGTTGAAACAGGAAAACCAGACTTCAGAAGGAGACTTTTAAGAGAACATCCTGATGCAGACTGCCAGCTGCCTACCTTACATCTAGTCTACCCTTTTTTCTTATTGAAAGGATCCTGCTTTCATTCAGGATGGAATGAAACCTTGCTTGAAAACTACATTTCCTTTTCTCCCTTACATTGGAGTTAATCATGGGGCTTGGTTTTGCCCAAGAAGTAGAAGTTGCTGTTAATGTGTCCAAAAGAAGTCCCTAAAGGGGGAAGCCAATTCAGGAAGTATGCACCCTGATTGCATTAGGCCCTTCTAATTTTTCCTCCCTCAAGAATGAGGATTCAACAGCTAACCAAACGGTCACCTCCAAAATCTGAGAATGAGAATCACACTTGCAGGATGGCAGAAGGTCCTGGAACCCTGAGAAATTTGCTGAGTCATCATGTTGGCTCTGGGCTGTCTAGTGCAGAATTTGTTTTATATGAGAGGAAATATACCCTTTTCTGGTTTAAGCCTGTTACTTGTGGCTAAATACAGTTTCTAAATGAAATAAGTTTGGTTCCAAAGTTTATAATGCATAACATTAGAGAATTTGAAATCATGTCATTTGAGAAAGGTTGAACTGGGAATTTATGTCTGCAAAATGAAGGGTATGGAGAATGTAGAAAATATATTCAAATATATGAGCCACTGACATATGAAGAGACATAGAAGTCAAAGTAGGAAGGATGGGTGAAGGCAAAAGAAGCAGATTTTCAGCCAAACCTAAATGATCTTTCCAATAACCAAAACTGGCTCCTCATGGATAGGGTTGCCATCACTGGAGAGGTTCAAGTATTACGATGAATGTCTGCTTCATGGAAATATGGTAGAGGAGATGAAAACACTGAATGAGACAGCTGGGAAGGGTGATGCTTACTTAAATTTGCACATCTAACCTAGAGAGTCTATGAATCTATGAGTTCCTAATACCCAATTTGCTTAAATTCAAGAAATAATGACTGAACGCCTGTGAAGTAGGTTTTATTGCTTTGCTTTGTTTATTGTATTTACTCCACCTAAGATGTATGCCACTTGTAGGCCACTTCCAAAGTTAATTTTGGAGGTGTATTGTTTGTCAGAATTTTTACAGAGATTCACTTGCAGCTAGGACAATCTAAGCATTATTTATAAACACTTCTTACACTTTTACCACCTGCTGGGCACTGAGCTTCATGCTTTAAATTGACTATCTATAATTTACAACAACCCTATGAGAAATGTAGTATTATTACTTCCCCTGTTACAGGAGAAAAATAAGGCAAAAAGCTTAAATAATTTTTCAAGATCATATAGCTAAGAGTGATGCCAGAATGAAACTCAGCAATTAGACTTCAGAATCCCTTGATGAACATATTATACTCTATGCCTACTCCATATCTGGCTTCCAGAGGCATATCCACATAAGGATCATAATAAACTTGCAAATGAATTACAGGTAGTATAAAATCAACCCATAAACTATAAAGACAAATGCCCTATGTATTTGAATAGTTCTTTAGTAATACTTTCTTCTTTAACATTCAATGTCATTTTACCCTTATCTGTAAATATCACCCTATGAAAAACAAATCTGGAATAATACACATTAAAATAGCATATGGAAGCTATGTGACAAAAGTCATTATTCAGTCCCTGGATAAATTGGTGAAGAGTTATGAGGCCAGCCTTTCTCTACAAACAGCTACAATTACCTTTATAAGGCAGAGAAGCCCCAACAGGAATGCAAATCTTCTTCCACCAATAAGTGAATACAGGCCCACAAATTAAAAAATCTCAAAAGTGTAAGCAGGCAATAATTTTTCACAATAAATCAAAAACAAAATTAAAAAGCCACATGTCAATTCCATACCTGAAGAGCAAAACATCTCTTTTGCAAACAATTCAGACTCTTACATTGCCAGTGTAAAAATATGAATTGTACAAGTTGGCACATTACAATTATTTCATTGTAGATCATTGTTAGGATTTACAATTTGTCCTTTAAAGGCTGAAATACTTGATTAATTATTTAAAAGAAAAAAGTCACTGATATTACAACTAAACAAACTAAACTTTAATTATTAAACACCTTTTTATTCTAACCCATTTCCATCTAGTTTTATTTTTAAGTCTTTTTTGAATGTTATCCTATTTTTCCACTTGTTCTAATATATTCTGATTCTGTCTTATTACGATTCTTGTCTTGATTTGTAATGATAAACTCAGGATTGGAAGTTTGAAATCACTGACTTCCAACATGGCCAAATATATGACACATGTTTCATCTCCCTTTGGCACAAAAGCCTGGTGCATTCCGCTTCTCTCACCATGGATACCATTCCATTTAGTTCAGCCTGAACCATGCTGACTACAGACGTTGAATGCCCAATGAGCCGTTAAAATAGTTTTCCCTCTCCTTATACTCAGTCAATGTGCACCAAGTGATCAAGTAGCTAAATGAAATATACTTCATTTAGAATAGGTCCAAAAGCTTCAGGAGAAAAGGGGGAGAGAAAGAGAGAAAGACAGACTGAGAGAGAGATAAGATTTGTAGAAATAAAATAAAGGAGAAGCCAAGAATGCATGGTAATCTCTATCATATTTAGCAGTTAAGTTTATGGTGTTAATGGCAAAGAGCAGAAAGCCAGGAGGAAGCCCTTCTCACTGACTTCAAAGATATATAGATAAATGATTTGCTTTGGTGATCTGTGTCCTGGAATGAGGTGCCCTGTCTGTCGTCACCAAGGGGCTACTGTGGGCTGAGCCTCTAAGCCAGGAATGTCATTCCTCTTGGACTCAAACAGCTGCTCTGTGGCACTGAACTCCTTGCCCAGGAGAGTAACCAGAGAAGTGGTAGTTTTCTTTGGAGATTGGGCATTAGTCCTTCTTTGCTCCCATAAGATAACCCAGCAGGTGCTTTTCTTTGCTCTGATTATCAGCAAACAGAAAAGGGTTGAATTTCCCTAAGCTACCAACAAGCCAAGAGTTTGTGTGGCTATGACAGCTGCCAAGTGATTTTCTGGGGGCAAAAATAAAATAACAGGAAGGAGAGAAGTCAAGTCAGCCCAGGATCCAGCATTGCTGATATCCTGAGAGGGAAGGAAAAATCAATGCTCTGGCTGTTTGCTCCACATTCCAACTAGGCATTTTTTACCTTTCTCTTGACCATGAGCAGGTTAAAAATGAATATGTTGGCACATATGAACAAATGCTCACTCCAGGTTTTATGTTATAGACAATAACTCTTCAGTTAGTCATAACTAATCACTCCAACAACTCAGTCTTCTGAAACAGCCATACACCAGTAAACAAAGTGAGGATGTAAACAAAACCTTCTGGGCAGCCAGAACATATGTCATGACATTCATCTCCCAAAGCTGGGACAGTTACCCCAGGAGAGACGGCCAAACCTTTGCCCAGAATCCAGCTCATTCTAAATAAGACCTGGTTCTAAAGTTTGGCTATTTCGTACTGCATCCTGCAAAGGTTAGCACCAGAAAACCAAAGGGAGGTCCTGTCCAGGCAAGCGTACTGAGAGCAGTACAGAGGCAGCTTGCCCTCAAAGAGATGGAGTCAACGGTACCATACAAGCAAACCCAAACGAGAACAACAACACAAAATAAAAATTGCAGGAGGGAATGATCTACCTACTTCTTCTTCAACAGCTTCCTTAATAGAGTGCACTGCGCAGTAAAAGAAATCCTATTTTAATGACAATTCTGAATCATCAAGAAAAATACAAATGTTCAACACTTTGTTTCTGAAAGCAGTGGAGTTTCAATACTTTTTAAAATAAAGTTTTCGCACTTCAATAGATAAAGTTCCATTTTCTGGAACCTCCACTAATTACTGACATTATCATATGTCAACATCTATCTTTAAGGTATGTGGTCACTTTTCTAGCTGCCTAATATGTGGTCAGCACACAGCCAAGCTGGAAAATGGGAAAGTGGATGAAAATGTCAAATTCAGATTACTACATGGTACAGCTGGCCATTTTTGAGGGGTGGGGAGAATGGAGTCTTTAAAAAGGTAGATGTACCGAGAAGCTTGCCCCAAACAGGGGTCTCACTCTTCTAAAACACGCTAGTGCCTATTCTTTCACCACACACAACAGCAACCGTGCTGCTAGAGTGAGGAGGGAGGGTCTTTTCTTTTTCACAAAGGACTTAGATTTGTAGCTTGGAATCCTAGCTGGTCTTCAGATTATTTGTTAAGAAGGCAGATTTCCAGAATCCACTCTTGGACGTGCTAGTTTGAGATATTTGGCAAGGACCGTAGAGTCTGCATTTTTTAAACCTCAGCCAGGTTTAAAACCAATGATCTGGATGCTATGCTTTGGGAGACACTTAGAGTGCTTGGGCTTCTAGTTCAGCCACCTCCACCTAGAGGGATCTCTAATCCAAAGGGCAGTTGGTGCTGCTTCTTGAGATATGCTCATATTCCTGGCTCCCACTGTGGACACAGAGAGCTGAGTCTCCCATAGGAGCCTAGTAAGACTCCTAGCTAGCACCCTAAGGAGTTCAAAGAGATAAGACGGAACAAAGAACATAAAACTAGCCATAACTGGTTTTTCTATTATAAGGTGAAGGATCTCCACTCACTATTACCACCAGAAAGTGTTTCAAAGGAAATAAAAAGGAAATTGGATACTTTACTATATCTAAACCAGTTATGAGAAAAATAAAGTTTTGTTCTTTAAGTTTTTTCAGGAAGCTGACACTGATGGTCAGAACATTCCAACTGTAATCACTTTCGAATCTTCTGCCACTCTGCTTAATAATAGCACAAACTCACACTTAGGTACTGCTTAGCCTGTTTTGTCCCAAATAGTTTATTTGGGTATTCATACTCTCTGTCTGGCTTTGTTCTTTTCATCAGTTTAATTTTACACATAAATGCTATGGTCCCCTAACTGCACAGATTTTTTCAAATACGATCTCATGTAGACCAAGTCTTTAAAATAAAATGAATCATTAGTAATGAATTTGAATATACAAAACCATCCAGCACGGGTAGAATCAAAACCTGGTTATGCTTCTTTGGCAATTCAGCTTCCAGAGTGTCTACTCATTACCTTTATGGTTTTTTCCATTACATGAAAAGCAAACATTGATATCTCTGAGCACACAGAAAATTTCTTCTGCACAAACTAAGTAAGTTCTACTGGCAATGAGGCAATGTGTTTAACCTCTTCCCTTCTATTACTTCACAGAGATAGCATATAGTGTAAGAATAAGGGAAGGAAAGTATTTAATTGTACACTTCTCTGCACAATTCTTATTATGAGTGCTAGAAAAGATAAGGATAAAGATGCTATAGATTTGTCTATAGATGTTACAAAAGTTTCAACACAATCATTAGGTTCTAGCTCCTTAGAGGTGGTGATTCTGGCTATTCATCTCTGGCACTATACAGTTATGCCCAAAACATTAACAACAGCATTGGTGTATTTGGGGCTCTATCCACTTTTTAGAAGTTTCCAGCCTTCTTTATCAAGTGACATTGTTTATATTCTTACTACATAGTAATACCCTAAATTAAGAGAACTAAAATTTTCTAGAACTTAGAAAGATTCCCAAACATAGCACAGTATGAATGTACATTAGATGAGTAGGGTAGATTGGGATTAGGGGAACAAGGAAAAATAAGAGTTCTGGAGTCAACCAAAAATAAACTGTGAGCAAATTATCTGCACAAAAATGAGAAATACTTATTATCCTTGCCCTTAACTAGTAGACATATTTTGGATGTAATCTAAATAATGTACAAAATTCTCCCTTCTACATGCTATTTTGTCATCCTTACTTCTTAAAACATACTCCCCAAAGCTATATTTATAATACATTTATGGAGAACTTACCCACATAGTCACTCAATAAATACTTAATGAAAGAAGGATAAACACCACGTAAAAATTACAACCTCACATCCCAAGCACAGAAACAAAGAATTTCACACTTTAAGAAAACTAAAATCTCTCATTTTACAGAGTACAGACTTTGTAGTGAGCAGAACTGGGCTAAACTTCTTGTTAGCTTCTAACAAACAAGTCTCAAACATTCAGCTCTGCCACCTATAAAATGGGGTTAACACTATTTGCAAACTTGCTGTAAAGACAAAAAATAATATCTGTAAATCTCTAAGCATAGTGTCTGACATATGATTTTCACAGTGCTGATAATGAGTTTTCTTTAAGAATACTACTGTGAGCAGAGTTACTGATTTCCATCATTTTACATGTTCCAACTTGTTCCTGTATCAGATAATTATCCTATGGCTTTATTACTTTCTTGGACATAATTTCTCAGAAAAATAAAGCACTATCTTCAGAATGAGTAAGATAATATACTCCAAAATACAAATAATTTAAAACATTTAGAATATTACTTAATTCCACTGTTTGGAACTTTACTGAAATCTTGTCTCTATCAATGAAGATTTTTGGATTGCAAGGAACAAAAAGTTAAGTCAAAATACATTTATTAGAAGGATACAGGGTAGCTCATAGAATTGAAGGATACAGGGTAGCTCATAGAATTGAAGGAAATGCTTTATAATCACACATTGGAGGACAGAACTATGTCACTGTAGGGATCAAGGTAGAGAAACTAAGGGACTATGTCTATGGCAATGTGGGCAGTACAGCTGGAATCATGTTCCCATGCTTTGGGTAAAGGGGCACCTTATTTGATAGCCACACCAAAACAGGGTAACTTAACCTGGAAAAAAATCAGAGTAATTTAACCAAAAACAAACAAACAAACCCAAAAGCCCGAAAAGTTTAATCTTTGGGGCTGAGCAGACAAAATCCACAGATGTCCACTACATTTGATAAAGCCATATGCTTGGCTCTGGAGGATGCATGTCTCTATTTCTAGTTGGCAAAATATTTTCTATTAGTGATAAGTGCCAACTAGCATTTAGGAAGTCCAAAAATAAAATGCCTATGCTCCAGAAATTGAAGCTATACTTTATGTTCTATTATATATGTGGACAGGAATATAGCAATACTTAAAATAAGTATATGATTGCACACTGATTCCAGTTATTAATAAGATAAAAAATCACATGTATTTAGCAAAAAAAATACTTAAAAGAAAATTTAAACTCAGTCAAGTTTAACTTTTCCTGACTCCACTAAGTCTAGGAACCATAAAGAGAAGAAATTCTTCCTCCATTACTCCAGGATTAGTGAGATAAACATTCTCCCAATCTCTTGTTAAGCCCCTGGTAAAATAATTCCTTCATTGATTTACTCAAATAAACAAGATTTCCACTGCCAGAGAGAAAAAGACCTTTCATTATCCTAAGTACTTCAATTTTCCAAAAACAATTCTGATGTCTGACCTGGAAAGGAATAAAAGCAGTCGCTGCCGATAGATTATCATATTATAATGTGACGTTCCTGTAGGAGGGTAGGAACCATATTTTATTGACCCTTATATCCGAAGTTCCTAACACAGGGAGAGCACATTGAAGGAATGCAGACAAAATTTATTTTACAAATGAAAGAGTAAATATTTGAACCTATTTCAAGAGCATTTTTTCCGATCACAACCTGATTGTCATTGTTGCCATATGAAGTATCTAAAAATGTGAAGAAACCTCATAGTTTTCAACATATAGAAAAACAATACAAAAGTCACATAAAGACAGTACCTCTTAAGCTCAAGATGGTATTCATTTTTTGTTCAGCCATTAGCTTTTTTTTGTTTGTTTGTTTTTTATATGTCTGCTATGTTCAAGTAAACAGGTGGCTGTTAAAGATCTAGATATGTAAATCAGAGCACAGGTGCCTTACACCTCCATTCTCAGATTTCCATTGAAATGTTCAAGGGTTATAAAAGACAAACGAAAATCAGCTTCAAGTTAGAAACTGGGAAGATATCATTCACAAAGTAGAAACTGAGAGGAGTTTCAGCCATAGATAAAGTAGATCAGATAAAAGTGGATAAGACAAGTCACTAAAGAATAACTCGCAAATTCTCCTGTGCACAGTCAGTCACTTACTTGGAGGGACAAGAACTGATGGCTGGGGGATCTAAAACAGCCCAGAGTGAACACAGCCCTTAGGCTTCAATTTGCGGAGGTGGAACATTGGCATTTGAAAGGAGTATTTCTTGATGTCCCTGAACTCTGACAGAGGCCATACCAAGCAGTAAGACTACAGCTGGGAAGGAAGCAGGGCACAGGTGCAGCTTATATAAAGCACAAGGCAAGTTGGCTAAGAAACAGGCAGTAAAGAAAGCTGGACCCAGAAATCTGACACCTGCACAGCACCTTCAGCAAATATGGAGGGAAAAGTACACAGTCAACATTTCTCTGCCCAAGTACCCAGTGTCCACCTCATTTCTTTCTCCTCACAGGCTGTGGAAGTTGGCTTTGTGGACCAATAACAAAACTGATATCAAGCTGCAGTCAAGGTTAAAAACAGAAATCTGGAGCCTAACCTACCAGTTTGTGAGCAGTACCAAACATGGGGAGTCAAATGTTCACACAAAAATGAGAAGCAGGGAGAAAAAGTACTGAAATAGAGTTATAAAAATATTCTATGGCATAATAAGTTGAAGGCAACATTCAAGATGAAAAAAAAAAAGCAAGTACTATACCTACTATATAGGAAATAGAAGAAAATATTAGAAAATATGTGCTTCATGTCCCCAATAAAATTAAGAAAACATGAACTATAAAAGGTGAAATGAGGTTAGAGTACAAACTATATAGAGGTTTACTTGTGGAAAAGGCAGCAAAAAGAAAAGGGGGAGTGAAAGGGACCAAAAGATGCAATATCATAAACCCGAGAGTAGGCAATAAGGATAGAATCAACACTGCAGAAAATAAAATCAGTGATGTGAAGAATAAAATTAAAAGATTCTTTAAGAACGCAGAGAAAAAGGACAGATTAAAAGATGAGAAAAAATGTTATTAATGGATGATAAAAAACAAAAATCCAATCTTACTATTATTTACACAGTATCAGAAAAAATTAGACAGAAGCAATAAGTAAAGAAATAATATAAGAAAATTGAAACATGTTAGAACACAAAAGATTCCCTAATATGGCAGATTCCCAAAAGAAGACCAACGCCTCTTGAAATTTTAACATTTCAGGAGAAAGAATGAATGCTATGTGCATCCAGGCAGAGAAAAGCAAAGCTAGAAAAGTTAAAATAGAAATTTAATAAATTTCTAATATTATTTATTTAATAAATAAATTTCCATAAGCAGAGATGAGAGATTCAAATGCCACCCTCCTCATTAACTCAAGGGTTCAAAGGAACTCACAATTCCCATTAAAAGACAACTTAAAAATAAATATCAATAGAAAATAAGAAAAGGAGAGTGATAGGCAATTTATAAAATAAAATTAAAATTAATAATAAAATAGCAACATACAGCACTTGTTTTGTGCCAGGTGCTGTTTAAATGGCTCAAACATATTACAAGTGTTCACATATATAAATGGCATTTACATAGCTAATTGCTCAATAAGATTATCAGAAATTGAACCTCACCAGTAGTTAAAAAAAAATAGAAATTAAAGCAACAACAGGTTGTTTAAAAAATAGATTATACTATCAGATTGGCAATGATTACAACCATTAATTATAGCTATTGGTCCCAGAGCAAACATTGTCACTCATATACGTTGGTAGAAGAGTAAATGACACAACCAATCTGGCAGGAAGTTTGGCAAAACTTATCAAAACTTGATAAACTCATCTCCTTTGACCTCCCCCCCCCCCCCATACAATTCTCTACCTGGAAACCTCTGCTGAGAAATAATAAGGTTGCTGCAAAAAAAGTTATGTATAATCATTTCCAATGCAGTATTTTTATAGGTTCCTATCTTTATTCATTTCTCTGTTTTATTACATAGTATAAACATAGATATTAGGAAATATAGGAATAGATATATAAACATAGAATATAGGAAACAACATTAATATTTATCAATAGTAGATACTTTAAACAAATTATGGTATATCTAAATTGTGGGAAATTATACAGCTTTTAAAAATGATGACATAGGTTTGAATTTTATGACATTAAAATATTACCTGAAAGTGAAGAAATGTAAAACTGCATATATAGCACAATATCATTTTTAAAAATACATATGTTCAGAAGGAAAAAGAGAGCAGAGGAAAAAGAACAATCTAAAAGGATATACCTCAAAAGGTTAAAATTTGTTAAACCTGCTAGTCGGACTACAGATGATTTTCATTCTCTTCTTTTTACTTTTCTGAAGATCATTTGAAAAAATAACACTGTATCTAATTTTTTAAATTATGTGAGATGCCTTAAGCTGCTATCAGTAATACCTAAGGTTTTATTATTAATAAAAAACAATTAAAATGAAAGAAATAGACATACAAGTTCAACAAATTAGAGGGTGAAGCAAATCTAAAGAACAAAAAGAATTAATTAAAGGTAAAAATATATTTTAATACATTAGAAAATGAAAGAACAGAATTAAAAACAAATCTGTGAGCAAATTATTTTGGATAAAAACAAGCTTTAGGAAAAATTAAGAATGTGTAAGAAAGGAGACAAATCAACATATATAGGAGATTTTTTCAATTGTTAGAAATATTACATATAACTTTATGAAAATAAACTTAAAGTGAGAATACAAATATGTTTACAGAAAAAAAGAAAATTTCTAAAATTGAATCAAGAAGATATAGACAAACCAATAAAGATCAATGATCACGAGAATTTAAAACTTTCTCAAAGATTATTTTTAGAATATAGTTCCAGACCCCTTTAGTTTTTATATACAGATTATAGAAAATTTGCAAGGAATTGACAATTTTCAAACTGTTAGTAATGGCTTTCACAGGCTAGAAAAGAATGAAAAACTTCAGATACCATTTTAAGAAACTAATACATCTTATTTTGGACAAAATTAGAACACAGATATATCATCTACCCCACCAAAAAAAAAGCTCAAACTCACATTTAAAAAAAGGTTCATATATGTAAAATTCTAGCAGAGACAAACCAAGAATACTAATCTTAATAGGAAGGTTCTAAGGTGACTCATCATTTCAGAACCCTTCCTTTCAGGGCTATATTTCTCTCTCCCTGAAAAATGAGTCTCTTGAGGGCCGCCTCAGCACATGATGCAGATATGTGAACTCCCATTGTGGGCAGACTTCAAGCAGTTTTAATTTCTGTTGAACATGAACAAATTTTAATCTTTCTAGGGGAGAGAAACTTCTAGGGTAGTAGCTTCACTCGCCAGAAGAATCTGGGTCTCAGTTTCTCTTTGAGAAATGCTTACACAACTACAATTCAAACACACTGGGGTGCCTGGGTGGCTCATTCTGTTAAGTGTCTGACTCTTGATTTTGGCTCAGGTCATGATCCTATGGAATGTGATCAAGCCCTGGGTCTGGTTCTGCACTGAATGTGGAGCCTGCTTAAGATTTTCTCCCTCCCCCTGTCTGTGCCTCTTCCCCACTCTCATGTTCTTGTTCTCTCTAAAACAAAAAACAAACAAACAAACAAAATATATATATATATACACATATATAAATATATATATATAAATATATATATATAAACAAATATATATATATATATAAATATATATATATAAACACAAAATTACACACAAAACAAAAACCAGGCCATGGAATTCGGAGGAAGAAGATACTACTTCTGATAGGAAGAATAAGGGAGCAGGAAAAGCAACATTTGACTTGGTTCTTCAAATGCAGTGTTTGGACATGTTTGCATCATCCCACTTAGAGAAGAATGTAACAAAGACAGGCAAAGAAGAATAAGAACCCAGGTCCAGTCAGTCATGATCATAATAAATACATTGTCCAACTTAGGGTTGCCAGATAAGATACAGGCCACCAGTTAAATCTGAATTTTAGACAAACATAAAATTTTAGTATAAATTATGTCTAAAACACAGTATTTGGGAGAAACTGCCCCAGGACCGGAAGTGGAATATCAGAAAGTTCAAGAGGAATGTCTTTCACATGCTTTTTGGACATTCATGAAATATTTTGTTTTGACTAGCCTCCATTCCTTACCCCTCAACTCACTTACAAACTCAGAGGGATACATTGGAAGTGCCCACCCAAACACATTTCAGATACAACTCTGAGCTGAGAAAAGGAAAGGACTCCTAAAGGAGGCAGTCCTAGAGAAGCAAGTGTATGTAGTGAGCCCAACTATAGTCTCTGACCGGGCATGATGTACAGCAAGCTCTCAGAACTGGCAAGTGTATGCAGGTCCAGGCCAGGAAGTAAACTTCCAGACTCAAGGTGAAGAATCCGTGAGTTTGGCAAAGACAGCCACTTTTCTTTGGACACATCGCTGAATTGTGAGTTTTAAAAAGGAAATAGAGCTATTAAGGTATTTGGTATTTCCACAAAACTGTGTCCAAAGATGGCTGTGATAAATATCTCCTAAGAATAGGTAATTCCAAAAACAGCCACAGTATAGCATAGCAGTTAAAAAGTTGAGACCTAAAGTCAGACAGAGCTGGGGGGTGTGAATCCCAACTCCATCCATTGTGGGTTAAATGAACTTGGGCAGAGTGCTTGTCATCTCTGCAGACTTAGTTTCCTTTCTGTAAAATGAGGATAATAACAAGGTTATTAAATTAGATAATATATGTAAAGAGCCTAGCTCATAGTAGTTGCTCAATAAGAAGCAATTATTATAATATTCCATTGTTTTTGATGATATCAAAAGGCAAAAGAAATCACAAGAAGGAGAACTGTTGATCTTTCTAGAATTTCTTCATTCCATCGGGAGAAATCACGGATCTTGTGGTTTAAAATTAAGGCCCTCATAATTGAGGATAAATTCCAGCTTTCTCAGGTGCTCCAATCTCTAGAGTGCTAGGATTATTCCCAGGTTTCTGCTGCTGGAAAAAGAAACCAGAGTTACTCTCAGAGGAGTCACCAGGGAGGAATGGAAGAAATGAGCTCGAGTCCTTGAATAGCTTCAAAACAGAAGGATTTTCAGAGGCAGGGAATTTCTTAGATTCCAAAAAGATATTTGAGAACTATCTTCCCCCAGAGGGAAGAAACTAGGTCATGTGCTCTTAACCCAATGAGGTTTAGGGTCACAGTTTAGCTGGCCTTAATTAGCTCCAAAAAAAGCCCAGAACTCCTGGGATTAATCCAAAATCAAGCAAGCAGAACTTCTAGTGGAGAGATCCAAGCTCCAAATGTAAGTACTAGTTTCAGGAAAATGAATTCAAATCTAGGACAGCTTCTGAACAATTACCATTTAACTAGCATTTACATGTCCTTCCCACAATTCTTTTTTATAGAAAAGGCTCAGTACCAGAAAGTTAAGTTCTGTGAAGGGATGGACTGTGTTTGCTCTTTACTGCTGTATGTCCAAGGAATGGCAGAGTACCTGGTACATAGTTGGTGCTCAATAAATATTCACTGAAATAAATCATTTAAAACCACACAATGAGTTAGTAAAAGGAGCTGGATATTAACCCTGGTCTGACTCTAAAAATCACACTCACCTCTAAGTCATCCTACCAGCCAAGGCAGATTTAGGCCAGAATAGACCCCAAGGCAAACTCCTGTGCTGGCTGGCTCCCTACAAGCCCTCCTGGGGTCTACCAAACTGAACCAGGAGGGCTACTTGGAGGGGTACCCTTGGGAGAATGTATGAATCTTGAAATTCTGGCAGATATCACTAGTTGCCTCTGAACACCTATTTTTCCATCTTTCTCTTGCTACAAGATCTATCCAGATCTTGATCTAGATAGGTGACAAAGTTTCCATTTTAAAATATTCACCTTCTAACAATACTTGGTATCTTAATTATGGTAATGATTTAATATTGTACACAACTATACACTTTATATGCATGCAGTTTATTGTACATAAATTATAAACACACACACAAACACAAAACACATACAGTCCCAGACTTCCTGTGATTCACTTCTGGCTAATGAGATGTAAGCCTAAGTCTACTAGATGGAACCTGCATCAAAGCCATTACATTACTGTTCAGTTGGAACAAACTTTTCAACTTTTGAGTTTTCCTTTTCTTTCTTCCTAGACATGGAACAACCATCCTGAGAGAACAAGGACAAAAACCTCAAGCTAAGACTGGTGAAATAGGAAGCTAGAAGGAATCAGTTTTTGATGACTGTCTGGAGATGCTGAACTGCTTTGGTCTTCCCACCTCCTGATTTCGTGTTTTGTAGGCAAAATAAATCTCTATTTGATGACCTGATAGTGTATGGTTTCTTCATATGCTGCTTGCCATTACTCAATGACAATATTCCCAAGGAAAGCATAATGAACATTGCACCGTTACTCAAAAATCTTCAATTGCTGCAGAGTATAATCCAAAGCCTCCCTAGTCTCATTTCCTACTTTTGTCTTCCATAAACATGCCCTTCCAGCTCCAACAGGCTCTTTGCCCTGCTCCAAACAAGTAATATATTTTAAGATTAATGTTGTTCTCTCAACCTGATATATCTTTCTTCCATAATCTTTTACAGATCCTGGAAGATTCAGAAAGTTGATACAGGCCAGAGTTAGCCAGTGTAAGACTTGGGAAGAAAACTTATGTCTCCTGAATATAATCCAGACACTCTTGCCCTAAAGACCCATTTCTGGACTAGGAAAATCAAATGCTCTGCCAAGAGACATGATTTATTCTTGGCTTTTTTTTTTAATGTCAAAAGCTCTAACTTTATAGAAATGATTAATAAATTACACTTATTTGAAATATGTCAGAATGGAAAGGCTTATTTACAATAGCAATCATGAGAAAAACTAGAATTCTAAGAATGTATTTTCCTGTTCTACAGTGTCTGATTACATATGAAGATACAGGGCTCCTGTTTTAAGTAGGCAATAGAACATATATGTGAATATGTTATGTTGTCTCATAGTAGAAACTATAAAGGCTAAGCATTGTGTTCTCACATTCTGTGTGGTGGCCAAACCCCAAAGTTATTGACCAAAATGTTTCATTTCCAGAGCTACTTATTATGTAACTAGGAGAAAGTAATTAAACCTTCCAGTTCATCCATCTGTCAAATAGAAAGAATATTATATTTGCCATCTGTCCAGCTTTTAGGTATGACAAATATTGATGAGAGGATCTAAATTAAATATGAGGCTTTATGTCACCTCATTTAAGAGTTTATCAGTATTGAAAATTCTACAAATCAATTTTTATTGTTTTTGTTGTTTAAAATATTTCAAATATAACAAAAGCTAATTTTTTGCTACTCCTATCTATCAGATGTTAATATTGGTCCATATTTGCTTCATATTTATTTATTCTGTTAATAAAGCATTCCAAATACAGCTAAAGTTCTAATCTTACCCACATACCTTCCCTCTCCTCTTTCCACAGAGCTGTTCTGAAGTTTTGAGGAATCAATTATATGTAAGACTGCATAATTTTACTACATGTGTATGCATAAATTAATATACAGTACTATTTTGGTTTTGAAGTTCCATATATTTTATATCATATATACATAACTTTTAGTAATTTGTTTTATTGAATTTTTTTTCAAATCTATTCATATTGACACATACAGATTGATGTAAGTGCTTCATTTTAATTGTCAAATAATAATAACCTACAGTTAACTTATCCATTCAATAACCAGTGAACAATAGGTTGTTTCTCATTTTTTACTATTCTAAGCAATGGGTACCTATGTACACATACAGAAGTACTTCTGTAATATACATAACTGCTTTGCTACACTTTACTACAGTTTTATAAAATTATTTTAAAAGCCCTCTAGGAATTTTGATTGGGATGGCATTGAAGTTTTAGATAAATTGGAGAGATTTAATACTTTTAGGAGTCTTCCTATTTATGAACATGGTATGTCTCTGCAAATGTTTAAATCATTTCTTCTATGACTTTAAATAAAGTTTCATAATTTCATGCATGAAGAAAGGAAAAGTTTTTGTGACAGTTTTTTTCCTAGGCATCTTATACTTTCTCTACCTCTGTCTACACTACTCCCCACACTCCCTGTCTTAGCTTGTTGCTCTTTTGAGTTACACCACTTTCTATATTGCATTTATACAAGGTCGTCCTATTACATACAAACTCTACTGAACTTTTTTTAATGTTTTTTTAAATTTATTTTTGAGAGAGAGAGAGGAGTGGGGGAAAGGCAGAGAGAGAGAGAGAGAGAGAGAGAGAGAGAGAGAGAGTCTGAAGGAGACTCCAGGCTCTGAGCTATCAGCACAGAGCCCAGTGCAGGGCTCAAACTTGTGAAATGACAGATCATGACCTGGGCCAAAGCTGGGTGCTCAATCGACTGAGCCACCCAGGCGCCCCTCTACGGAGCTTCTTCAATAATGAATTTCTTTGTTAATTTTGTATTCAGAAAATTGGGTGAACACTATTTAAAAAGCCATTAAACCACAAGGGAAGAGAACAAGAGAAGAAGAAAGGAAAAGAAAACTATAAAAACAATCATAAAACAAAGAACAAAATGGCAATAAATGCATACCTATTGATAATTACTTCAAATATAAATAGACTAAATGCTCCAATCAAAAGACATAGGATGACTGAATGGATTAATAAGCCATACCCATCTATATACTCTCTACAAGAGACTTATTTCAGACCTAAAGACACACACAGCTTGAAAGGGAAGGGATGGAAAAACATACACTGTGCGAATGGAAGCAAAAAGAAAGTTGGGGTAGCAATACTAATGTCAGACAAAATAGACTTTAAAACAAAGACTGTAACAAGAGACAAAAAGGACACTACATAATGATAAAAGGAATAATCCAACAAGAGGATATAACAATTATAAAAATCTATGCATCCAGCATGGGAGCACCTAAAATACATAAAGCACCTATTAACGGACATAAAAGAAGAAATTGACAGCAATACACAAATAGTAGTGAACTTTAATACCCCACTTACATCAATAGATAGATCATCCAGAGAGAAAATCAACAAGGACAACAGTGGCTTTGAATGACACATTAGACTAGACAGACCTAAAAGATATATTCAGAACATTTCATCAAAAAAAACAGCAGATTACACATTCTTTTCAAGTGCACATAGAACATTTTCCAGAATAGATCACATGTTAGGCTACAAAACAAGTGTCAATAAATTTGAAAAGATTGAAATCATTATCATTCATCTTTTCTGACCACAATAGTATGAAACTGAAAATTAATCACAAGAAAAAGTCTGGAAAGTAAATAAATACATGCAGGCTAAATAACGTGCTACTAAACTATGAATGACTCAACTAAGAATTCAAAAAGGATGGGGCGCCTGGGTGGCGCAGTCGGTTAAGCGTCTGACTTCAGCCAGGTCACGATCTCGCGGTCTGTGAGTTCAAGCCCCGCGTCAGGCTCTGGGATGATGGCTCGGAGCCTGGAGCCTGTTTCCGATTCTGTGTCTCCCTCTCTCTCTGCCCCTCCCCCGTTCATGCTCTGTCTCTCTCTGTCCCAAAAATAAATTAAAAAAAAAAAAAAACGTTGAAAAAAAAAAGAATTCAAAAAGGAGGGGCATCTGGGTGGCTCAGTCTGTTAAGTGTCTGGTTCTTGATTCAGTTCCAGTATTAATCTCATGGCTCATGAGCTTGAGCCCCACATCAGGCTCTGTGCTGGCAGTGCGGAACCTGCTTGGGATTCTCTCTCTCTTCCCTTCTCTGCCCCTCCCCAACTCATGCTCGCTCTCTCTCTCTCTGTCTCTCAAAAAAAAGAAAAAAAAAAAAAAAGAATCCAAAAAGGAAATTAAAAAATGCATGGAGACAAATGAAAATGAAAACACAATGGTCAAAAGTCTTTGTAATGCAGCACCAGTGGTTCTATGACAGAAGTTTATAGCAGGGGTGCCTGGGTGGCTTATTCAGTTAAGCATCTAACCTTGGCTCAGTTCATGATCTTGCTGTTCGTGAGTTCGAGCCCTGCATAGAACTCTGTGCTAACAGCACAGAGCCTGGAGCCTGCTTTGGATTCTGTGTCTCCCTCTTTCTCTGCTCCTCCCCCACTCTCACGCTGTGTCTCTCTCTCAGAAATAAATAAGCATAAAAAAATATTTAAAAAAATGTAGAAATCTGTTGCATTTCTTTTTTTTTTTTTTTTTTTAAATTTTTTTTTCAACGTTTTTTATTTATTTTTGGGACAGAGAGAGACAGAGCATGAACGGGGGAGGGGCAGAGAGAGAGGGAGACACAGAATCGGAAACAGGCTCCAGGCTCCGAGCCATCAGCCCAGAGCCTGACGCGGGGCTCGAACTCACGGACCGCGAGATCGTGACCTGGCTGAAGTCGGAGGCTTAACCGACTGCGCCACCCAGGCGCCCCGAAATCTGTTGCATTTCTATACACTAATAATAAAGTAGCAGAAAGAGAAATTAAGAGAACGCATTTACAATTAAGAATACCATTTACAATTGCACCAGAAAAAAACACCTAGAAATAAATTTAACCAAGGAGGTGAAAGACCTGTACCCAAAACCTATAAAACATTGATGGAAGAAATTGAAAGGCACCTGGGTGGCTCAGTCAGTTAAGTATCTGACTCTGATTTTGGCTTAGGTCATGATCCCACAGTTCCTGAGATCGAGTCCACATCAGGCTCTGTGCTGACAGCACAGGGCCTACTTGGGATTCTCTCTCTCCCTCTTTTTCTGCCCCTCCTCTGCTTTCTCTCTTGCTCTCTCAAAATAAATATATAAACTTAAAAAAAAAAAGAAAATTAAGATGAGACTAATAAATGGAAAGATGTTCCATGCTCACAGAGTGGAAGAAAAGATTATTGAAATGTCCATACTACCTAAAGCAATCTACACATTTAATGCAATCCCTTTCAAAATACCAACAGAATTTTTCACAGAACTAGAACAAATAATCCTAAAATTTGTATGGAACCACAAAAGACCCTGAATAGCTAAAGCCATGAGAAAGAATAACAAAGTTAGAGGTATCACAATCCCAGATATCAAGATATACTACAAAACTACAATAAGCAAAACAGTATGGTACTGGCACACACACAAAAAAAGACACATAGATCAATGGAACAAACAGAGAACGTAGAAATAAACCCAGGCTCATATGATAAATTAATCTATGACAAAGGACAAAAGAAGATACAATGGGGAAAAGAAAATCTCTTCAACAAATGGTGGTGGGGAAACTGGATAGTTATATGCAAAAGCATGAAACTGAACCACATTCTTATACCATACACAAAAATAAAGTCAAAATGAGTTAAGGACCTAAATGTGAGACAAGAAACCATAAAACTCCTAGAAGATAACATAGGCAGTAATTTATTTGACATTATCTGTAGCAACATTTTTCTCCATATGTCTCCTCAAGCAGGGGAAACAAAAATAAAAATAAAATCTTGGGACTACACCAACCTAAAAAGCTTTCACATAGTGAACGAAATTAACAAAATGACAAGGCTACCTACTGAATGGGAGAAGATATTTGTAAATGATATAACTGAGAAGAGGTCAATATCTAAAATACATATAAAAAAAAACTCATACAACTCAACATCAAAAAAATGAATAATCTTATTAAAAAACGGGCAGACCTGAATAGACATTTTTCCAAAGAAGACACACAGATGGCCAACAAACACAGGAAAAGATGATCAGCATCACTTACCATCAGGGAAATACAAATCAAAACCAAAATGAGTTATCACCTGTCAGAATGGCTAGAATCAAAAAGACAAGAAATAACAAGTGTTGGCAAGGATGTGGAGAAAAAGGCACCCTTGTGCACTGTCAGTGGGAATGCAAATTGATGTAGCCACCGTGGAAAAGTTTGGAGTTTCTTCAAAAATTAAAAACAGAATTACCATATGATTCAGTAATCCCACTACTGAGTATTCATCCAAAGAAAATGACAATACAACCTGGAAAAGATACATGCACCCTTATATTTACTGCAGCATTATTTATAATAGCCAAGTTATGGAAACAACACAAGTATCCATCTATATATGAATGGATAAGAAATATGTGATACACACACACACACACACACACACACACAGTGGAACATTACTCAGCCATAAAAAATAATGAAATGTGTCCATTGGTAATGACATGGATGGACCTAGAGGATATAATGCTAAGTGAAATGAGTCAGACAGAGAACAACAAACACCACATGATTTCAGCCTATGTGGAATTTAAGAAACAAAACAAATGAACATAAAAAGAAAAAAATGAAAAAAATGAAAAGAAATTCTTAAATACAAAAAACATACTGGTGGTTGCCAGAGGGGAGGTCATGGGAGGATGGGTGAAATAGATAAAGGGGATTAAGAGTACACTTCTCATGATGAGCACTGAGTAAGGTATAGCACTGTTGAATTATATTGTATACTGGAAACTAATATAACACTATATGTTAATTATACTTTATTAGAAAAAAAAGAAAACATATTCTAAAGGTTCTCTTATCTACAAATATTTTTGGATTTTCCAAATGTCCTTGTCTGCAGATTGATTCCCATGGATTTTCTTTCAAACAAACATATTAATTGTGGAGTAGTACAATATCACTTCTTTTTAATCATTTTTCAAACTTTAGTTCTATATTATACTATAAATCTTAGATGATAAAATAAAACAGGAAAAATAAATAAATCACTACTTTAAAAAATGAATTTCAACTACTAACAGGAATTTTAAAAAGTCATCTCACTTGATGAAGCAGCACATAATGAATACCTACTATCTATTAGTATAATCAGCTGTTTTTGTAGGACCTAAGGCCAATAGTCAAAATTAACTGTAAATACTTCAAGCAACTTCTTAAAAATGCAAATCCATGGTAATTTCCTAGTTTATTGTTATTTGTTTATCTAACCAATTTGGGATCATTTTACTAAAGACAGAGACAAACTCTAGACAGCTCTTTTCCCAAAAGATTATCTTTTACTCATGAATAGTTACATATTCATTAAGTAGATTATCATAAACATGAAAACCTTTTTCTAATGGAAATATTATTGTAAATGGTAAATTCCCACACTAATCCATAACATACCAAAATTAAGTACAAAACACCCTCTTTCAACTATATGGAACCATCATATATAACCTATTTTTATAGTGGTAATTTATAGTGCAAACATAGATAATCTTGGGCCATAACCATTTATCTACTTTTTAATTTAGATATTTTAGATAAGTTAAACTATTTTCATTTAATATTACAATACAAGCCTTGAGAAAAACAAATAAGTTTTGTTATTTTCTAGGAACTTTGTAGAACAGAAATCATAAAAATTCAATCCATAGGGTTTTTCTACTCTGTATCTGTGTTCTCAAATTTAGTTGCTTAAGATAACCTAGATAGGGGTCCCTGGGTGGCTCAGTCAGTGAAGTGTCCAACTTTAGCTCAGGTCATGATCTCATGGTTGGTGAGTTGCAGCCTCACATTGGGCTTGCTGCTGTCAGTGCAGAGCCCACTTCAGATCCTCTGTCTCCCTCTCTCTTTGCCCCTCCCCCACTCACACTCCATCTTTCTCAAAACAAAAACAAAACCAAAAAAAAGAATCACCTAGATAACTATGGGAGGTGATGGATATGTTAATTAGCTTGATTGTGGCAATTATTTCACAATGTATGTGCCTATCAAAATGTCAAATCCAATTCATGATCCTTAAATATATACAATTTTTATTTGTTAATTATACTTCAATAAAATGGGGAGGTGGGAAGAATTATATGGTGACAATATTAAAATTGTACATTGCTTCAATCTTTTGCCACCCTCATCCTCCTGAGATATTGATTCATAGTTCTAGTGTGGGATTGATAAATTTTCATTTTTAATGAGTACTCTTCCCTCAAAATGCTGATAGGAATTGACCGCAGCTCATACTATGAGAGGCACTTCTCTAGAATAAGTGTGCACCCGAGGTTGTGGTCTATATTCGATCTCTGATTTTCTAATCTTTTTACCACCAACATAAACCAAATTTTCTTTAAAGCATAATGGCTCAATTGGTATCCCTCTCATCTCTCCATCCAATCCTGATCAAGGAAAACAGCTTAGACACCACTTGTAATTAAGATTAGCACCCTCCCTGCACCAGGTTCTTATTTTACATAACCTCCTGGTAATTTCCTTTGTTCTGACATCCGGTGCCTTAGTGACAGCATCTAAATCTGGGAAATGCCAAAATTCAATATGGAGCTTTTTTTGGCTTTTTTTTAAGTGCTTTTATTTAAATCCAATCATTTTTTGCTCCACAATGAATATGATAAATCATAAACTTTTACCCAGTGTCATTGTTTGTATGCTATTATATCACAATTATTCTTAATGATTTTATTGGGATATAATTTATACCATAAAGTTCACCCGTAGAAGTGTGTTCAAGTATACAATTCAATGGTACTTAGAGTTTTTTACAAAACTGTGCAACCATCACCATAATCCAACTTACAAACATCTGTATCATCCCAAAAAGAAGTCCTCCACCCATTAGCAGTCACTTCTCATCCTCACTCTCTCTGTCCCACAAACCCTAGTCAACCACTAATCTACTTTTTGTCTCTAATAGATTTATTTATTCTGTGTTTTTTGTATAGATGTAACCTTATAATACGTGGTCTCTTGTGACTGACTTCTTTCACTCAGCATAATGTCTTTGAAGTTATGCAAATTGTAGTATCCATCAGTTCTTCATTCCTTTTTTGGCCAGATAACATTCCATGATATGGGTATATAACATTATGTCTATCGCTTCATCAGTTGATGAACATTTAGGCGGCTTCTAGTTTTTGGCTATTATGAATAATACTGCTGTGAACATCCATGTACAAATTTCTCTTTAGCCATATATTTTCAGTTCTCTTGGGTATATATATACCTAGGTATAGAATTTCTGGGTCGTTTGGTGACTCGATGTTTAACACTGAGGAGTTGCTAAAGTGAGGCTGTACCATTTTACATTCCTACCAACAATAAATGAGCATTCCAATTTCTCCACATCCTTAACAGCACTTGTTACCGTCTTTTTCATTATAACTTTTGTAGTAAATATGTAGTATCTCATTGTGGTTTTGATTTCCATTTCCCTAATGGCTAAAGATGTTGGGCATCGTTTCCTGTACTTTTTGGTAATTTGTATCTTTTTAAAAGAAATATCTATTCTTATCCTTTGCCCATTTTAAAATTGGATTGTCATTTTATTATGGAGTTGTAACAGTTCTTTATAGAGTCTGGATTTATTTTCAAATATATGATTTGCAATTTTTTTTTCCCAGTCTGCAGACTGTCTTTACACCTTCCTGCTGGCGTCCTTTGATGCACAAAAGTTTTTTAATTTTGATGAATCCCAAGTTAATAGTCTTTTTTTACTTGTGCTTTTCCTGTTGCATCTAAGAAATCATTTCCTAACCCAAGATCATGGAGATTTACTTCTGTATATTCTTCTAAGTTTTATTACCATGATGATGTTTACAGATGTGATTGAATGGGAAGAGAGATTTAAAGCTGTATGATTAGAGAGCTATTAAGAGAAAACATTTCAATTACTTAATTTTACAGATAGTAATTACTAGGATTATGGGAGAGTTCCTAGGCATTAACTCTAACTATAAATACATTGACAAAAAATAGATAGTACCAATAAAGAAAGAACTGCAAAGTCATGGTAGGCCTAAAGGAACTTCAAGGGTAGGTAGCAAACCTGGATTATTGAGAAGTCATAGGAAGACTTTGTGTCTCAGCACAGGGCAACTGTGGGGGACACTTGAATATAGCAGCTCTGACAGCTGTCAGCCATAAGCAAAAAGTCAAGAACCCCAACTCCTGCTCTCATACTCCAGGGCATTGGTGAGACAGAATGGAGTTATTTCCACGCTATACAAGAAGTAAAGGCTTGGAACTATGCAGGCTTGATCCTTCATTTGTCACTGTGAGAATGGGAGGTTTATTTTTCTTCAGATAGTAGAGAGCTATGTCTAAGCACAAGTAACTATCTGCTTTGTCACCATCCCTGGCACTCTACTGATGCTGGCTATCTCTCAGGCCCAATGGCCAAATGCCAAAGATGATTGATCAACCGTTCTCCATGTCCAGGTTCGAAGAAGGATCCAAAAGATATTATTATTTCAAAATAGAAGGAACATAGGTAAGGATAAAAGAAGAATTTACTAATGACCTGTCAAAGTAACTTTATCAGAGAAATAATTTTGAATCCAGTTTTTCCCCTTTATATTTCCTACATTGTGTGAAGAAGAAATGTCTCCTAATTCAGTGAATAGATTACCTATGTGAAAAATGGCAACTTATGTTGAAACATTATTCCTTCCCTTCAAAACACAATACAAAATAATCATGCATAACGTTCACTGTAAACTATTTTGCACACTGCACGACACATTCAATACATTTAGAATCCTCTAATTTAATTTTATCAAATGTTTCTATAAAGCAACTATACTATAATACTACCATGGTTATGGGACTCAGGAAGGTATCATGATTTAACATTTGTATCTTTCTGCTTCTCCAAGCTTCATTATCTTTATTCTGTTGCTATTGCCATGGAAATCATGTATGTTTTTCCAATGGACACTTTTAAATTTTCATTAAATATTTGCTCATATTTTTCCATTTTGATATAATTTTATCTACTTGTTCCTTAAAACAATCTTCAGGATAAGAATTTGAGTTTTGAAACACATCCAACTTTGCAAGCATGTTGCAAATTCTCTTAGTATTAATGTGACTCAGAATAGTTACCTCTTCTCAAATCCAGACTTTTAATATAGAAATGAATCATCCCATAATCCCGATCTTATTCTGTCATGCCCATCTATGCAAAGATGGTTTATAAGATTTGTGAAATTTCCTTTAGCTAAAGGGATTGCAAATGCAGATAATAGTCTAAAGGACAAATAAAATTTACTGAAGCAACACATTTAAAAACAGGTTTAATCAAGACAATAGCTCATTTGTTCATGTGGAGACTAACAGGGTAGAAGTAAGGAAAAGATATTAAACAAGAAATTAGAAGACCCAAATTCCAATCAAGACTATGCTACTATGTTCTTTTACAAACTTAAGCAGATTAATTAATTTCTCAGGGTGTAATAATTAGGAGTGTACAGAGATATGAGTAACAGGAAAACTGACCAAAAGTGGCTTAAGAAATAAAGAATTAATTGTCTCATGCAAGAGGAAAAGATATTGATACAGAAATACTAATTTGGTATAGTGGCTGGTTCCAATTATCAAAGATCCAAACTCTTTCCATCCTCCTACTCTATTGTCTTTCTATCCTTAGTCTTGCCATCTCATAGTCTCAAGATGGCTGCCAAGTTCCAGGTATCACACTCCCATTGAAAAATAAGATTTTTATATGTCTACTTTGTCTTTTAAATAATCAAATGGAATTTTTTCCCTGAAATAATCCAGCCGATTATCCCTTATATATTGTTGCCTAAAAGTTGGTCAAATGGCCACCTTTATATATGAAAGAATCTGGGAAAGTGAGTATCTGGCTTATCCAGCATCTATAAAGGGAAACAGACAAAGGAGCCTCATGACTCTGCCTATAAATGTGAAAGTTGGGTAAACTGATGTCTCGGGTGTGGCTCTAGACTAATGAGTAACTTTTGAAAATAAAATGTCATGAAAAACAAGTGACCTGAATTCTACTTTACATATTTTAAGAGGTGTCAGTTTTTACCAAATCCCTGTGATAGCATTCTCTGTCATCTCTAAAACAAAGCAAAACAAATATCCTCCATCCACGATTCCAAAATTCTAAAGTGAACAGTCTCTCCTCTTCCCTAGCTAGAAAAAAAAAAAAAAATAAAAACAAAAATCCTTCTAAGTGGTCCAGACACTGAGTCATTCAATTTAACTGTGATGGGACTACATCTATTTTTGAGATTTTGTCATCGTGGTTTAAGAACACTAACTGTCTACAGACACTTTGAATATTTTTCCCAGCACAACTCTGAGTTTATGCTGCACTAAATTTAAAATGCAAAATTAACGATGTAAAAGGCTAAATAATTCTATTATAAAAAGCACAAGTGATCATATTCTTAAAAAATTCAAAGAATTCAAAATGTATTGAATTTGTCCAAATGACATTCCATTTGTGTCTCATACTTCCATGTGATATTACACGTACCTGTGCTTCATTTTTCTGAGAGTTACAGAGCCACCCACTATTATTAAAAGCACTCCATCACCAACTAAATATGTATTCTGAAATTAAAACAAGATACTACACGAGAAAACTTTGGAAGCCAGAATGTTGCCAGCTGTGAGTGCCAGATGTGATTACAGAGCAACAACAAACAATGATGCAATCAGCCTATTGGTTAGCCAGAAACTGTGAACACCCAGAAAAGGTTCTGTCTGAATACATACTCAATGGTGTGTTCCAAACTACTGTGCAAAAATGCTTGTTTTATCCAGATACTCTATGGGAATATTTAGCTGTTACATTGTAAATGCTGTTATTTTGGTTTCTAAAAATGTCATGACAGGAAATGATTTCAGGGAGGAGTTGCCAAGATGGCTGTTAGGCAAAAGCAAGGGTTGGGGTGGGGGGTGGGGGGTGCTGTTAAACCTAGAGAACAAGAAGCTGGAAAAGTTGAATACACCACTTACTATTTGCAATAAAGTAGATTCTTAAAATCCAAAAAAAAAAAGAAAAAAATTTTCCCCTCCAATTATCATTGCCAAAAGGATGACTATGGTTTAAAGAGTGCTTACTGCTCATTGTCACAAAGGTTATAATGTTTCTGCTCTTGGACAGTCATCAGGTTAATAAATGACTAAGAGAAGAAAGCCAGTTTATGTAGAGGAAAGAGATGACTCCTACCATTCCCTGTTTCCCAGACAGTACAGCAAATGGGCAGTTGCAGCCTTTTGCTAAGAATTTCTACAGGTTCAGAAATGCCCATTCTCATGGTATTTTTTAATTTTTTCCCTGTTTGAGAAGTACAAGGTGAGAATACCTGAGGACAGGTAAGAATAGAGGTTGGTCAGAAAGTAATTATACTTAATGCCACATTGGGAGTTTGACCTTCTTCAGAGGGCTGCTAAAGTAAATAGTTACAGTAAATATTAACTGAAGAGCTATAGAAATTCAAAGAAAAAGAAAGGGGAATGGGAAGAGGAAGGAGGAGGGAGGGAAAACTAATTTTTTTCCCTTGAAGAGATTCATGTTATAGAACAGCTCTTTAAGTATAAAATTCTTAGTTTAGCCAACTTATTTCTCATTAATGATATTTACTACTTATATGCCTATCTTTAAGTAATAAGTTGTTTTATTTTACTACTGTTTCTGTTAGGTCTGCAATTAGTCAGATATTACAACAGACCCCTAGGAAAATCACTTTAAATATAGAGAAAAAATAATGGTTATGCCATAACTCATCAATAAAACTTTTCAGAAAAGTGTTAAACATATCTAATTTTACTTTCCTGTTTTCCAGGTAAACTCAATGTCCTCCCCTCTTCAACAGCAAGATAAACGAACTTTTTCAACCATTTATTTTTAGATTCCCACTTAAGATCCTTTACTATCTAGTGTGTTCCCCATGTGCTTTAAGGTATAAGTTGCATACAATTTTATTACTCAAACTATTATCCCTATATTCCCCCATATTACACACTGCTTTACACATAAGACATAAGTGTTGGCATATATATATATATATATATATATATATATATATATATATATATATTGGAAGCTTCCATAAATCTTTTTTTAGCCAAAAAAAATAGATAGTGAGTAAGGAAAGAGGGAAGGAGAGAAGGAAGAAAAAAGAAGGGAAGCTAAGGGGCACCTGGGTGGCTCAGTCGGTTGAGTGTCTGACTTCAGTTCAGGTCACGATCTCATGGTTTGTGAGTTTGAGCCCCACGTTGGGCTATGTGCTGACAGCTCAGGGCCTGGATCCTGCCTCAGATTCTGTGTCTCCCTCTCTTTCTGCCTCTCCTAGCTTGTGTCTCTGTGTGTCTCTCTCTCAAAAATAAATAAACATTAAAAAAAAAAAGGAAGGGAAGCTAAGTCCATAAATATTTATTAAACACCATTGTTGGCAAATGTCAGAAAGGTGAATCAACTGCCTCTTATATTCGTGTTCATAAAATGAAGTGATTTTAATTTTATTCCATATATATAATATGATTTTAACACAACAAAAGAGGAAAAATAACAGCCAACAATACAATAATACAATTATAGGAAACTATTATCAAAAACTTTATGCCAACAAATTGGACAACATGGAAGAAATGGATAAATTTCTAGAAACATATAAACTACTCAAAATGAAACAAGAGGACGTAGAAAACTTGAACATACCAATAACCAGCAAAGAAATTGAATCAGTAACAAAAAAATCTCCCAACAAAAAAAGTCCAGGGCTAGATGGCTTCAGAGACAAATTCTACCAAACATTTAAAGAAAAGTTAATACCTATTCTTCTCAAACTATTCCAAAAAATAGAAATGGAAGGAAAACTTCCAAATTCATTCTATGAAGCCAGTATTACCCTGATACCAAACAGGGATACCAAACCAGACAAAGACACCACTGAAAAAGCAAACTACAGGCCAATATCCCTCATGGACATGTATGCAAAAATTCTTAGGAAAATACTAGCAAATCAAATCCAACAGTTCATTAAAAGGATCACTCACTGTGATCAAGTGGGATTTATTCCAGGGCTATGAGGGTAGTTCAATATTTGCAAAACAATCAACGTGCTACACCACATTAATAAAGGAAAGATAAGAACTTTCAACAGATGCAGAAAAAGCATTTGGCAAAGTATGACAGTTATTCATAATAAAAAATCTCAACAAAAGCAGGGTTAGAGGGAACAAACCTCAACATACATGAGACCATATATGAGAAACCCACAGCTAATAGCATCCTCAGTGTAGAAAAACTGAGAGCTTTTCTTCTAAAGTCCAGAACAAAACAGGGAAGTCCACTCTCAACACTACTATTTAATATAGTACTGGATGTCCTAGCCACAGCAATCAGACAACAAAAAAGGAATAAAATGCATCCAAACTGGCAGAGAAGAAGTCAAACTGTCACTATTTGCAGATGACATGACACTCTATGTAGAAAACCTGAAGGATGCTACACACACACACAAAACATTGCTAGAACCGATACACGAATTTAGTAAAGTCACAGGATACAAAATCAACATACAGAAATCTATCACATTTCTATGCACCAATAATTCACCAGAAGCAGAAAGAGAAACTGAGGAATCAATCCTATTTTCAATTACACCAAAACCATAAGATACCTAGGAATGAGACTAACCAAAAAGGTAGAAGATCTGTACTCTGAAAACTATAAAACACTGATGAAAGAAATAGAAGGTAACACAAGAAAATAGAAAAACATTCCATGTTCATGAATTAGAAGAACAAATATTATTTAAATGTCTATACTACCAAAGCAATCTACACATTTAAAGTAATCCCTATCAAAATACCACCAGCATTTTTCACCAAGCTAGAACAAACAATCCAAAAATTTGTGTGGAACCACACAAAAGATCCCAATAGCCAAAGTAATCTTAAAAAAGAAAAGCAAGCCTGGAGGCATCACAATCCCACACTTCCAGATCTCAATATTAGAGAGCTATAGTGATCAAGAGGATATGGTACTGGGACAAATATAGACACATAGATCAATGGAACAGAATAGGAAACCTACAAATGAACTCACAATTATATGGCCAATTAATCTTCAACAAAGCAGGAAAGAATATCAAATGGAAAAATGGCAATCTCTTCAAAAATGCTGTTGGGAAAACTGGACAGTAACACGCAAAAGAATGAAACTGGACCACTTTCTTACACCACACACAAATAAATTCAAAATGGATGAAAGACCTAAATACAAGACATAAAACCATTAAAATCCTATAGGAAGACATAGGCAGTAACCTCTTTGACATTGGCTGTAGCAACTTCTTACTAGATATGTCTCCTGACGCAAGGGAAACAAAAGCAAAATAAACTATTGAGACTATATCAAAATAAAAAGCTTCTGCACAGCCAAGGGAAACAATCAACAAAACTAAAAGGCAACCTACAGAATTGAAGAAGATATTTGCAAATGACCTATCTTATCAAGGGTTAGTATCCAAAATATATAAAGAACTTCTCAAACCCAACATCCAAAAAAGAAATAACCCAGTGAAGAAATGGGCAGAACACATGAATAGACAATTGTGCAAAGAAGACATACAGATGGTCAACAGATACATGAAATGATGCTCAACATCACTCATCATCAGGGAAATGCAAATCAAAATCGCAATGAGATACCACCTCACACCAGTCATAATGACTAAAATTAACAACACAGGAAACAACAGGTGTTGGTGAGGATGCAGAGAAAGGGGGACCCTCTTACACTGTTGGTAAGAATACAAATTGGTGCAGCCACTCTGGAAAACAGTATGGAGGTTCCTCAAAAAGTTAAAAATAGAACTACCCTACAATCCAGAAACTGCTCTACTGGTCATTTACCCAAAGGATACAAAAATACTAATTTGAAGGGATACATACACTCTGATGTTCATTGCAGCATTATCAACAATAGCCAAAATATGAAAAGAGTCAATATGCCTATCAACCAATGAATGAATAAAGAAGATGTGATATACATATACAATGGAATATAACTCAGGCATCAAAAAGAATGAAATCTTGCCATTTGTAATAATGTGGATGGAGCTAGGGAGTATTATCCTAAGTGAAGTAAGTCAGTCAGAGGAAGACAAATAATATGATTTCACCCATATGTGAAATTTAAGAAGCAAAACAAACAAACATAGTGGGGAACAAAGAAAGGAAAACCAAGAAACAGACTCTTAACTACAGAGAACAAACAGGGTTACTAGAGGGGGTGGGGGGTGACTGGGGGGATGAGTGAAATAGCTGATGGGGATTAAAGAGTGCCCTTGTGATGAGCACCAGGTGTTGTATATAAGCAATGAATCACTGTATTGTACACCTGAAACTAATATTACACTGTATGTTAACTAACTGAAATTTAAATAACTTGGAAGAAGAAGAAAAAAAGTCTGGCTCAGGAAAAAATAAGTCACTCATAGTTACTAAACTTAGCACTTCACACTTTAATAAGTGTGCTTATCTAATTATTTGTTCATTTATTCATACATACAAATTAATTTTATAAAAATATTTCAACAATTCAATAATCCCAAATATCAGGAAATTAAACCAAATTATCCCTCATTATTATTCTGGTATGTAATAGTATTTAAATTTGGTTTTCTTTCTCCTATGTATTCCAAAAGCATCACTTCTGGATAAGCAGGTAAATAGACAATTGGGTTAAAATTAAGGAGTATAAAAAAGTCAACTAATGTGCTAAAAAAGGATTTTTCTTATTTTATTTTAAATAACTATTATAAAAATTAGACTGTTAATGGCATTGATTAATGTGTGAAAGAAAAACCACGCTTTACATTTTCTTTTACAGTGAATGAGAGACTATAACTCAAATAGATCTGGAACTTGATTTTTCATTTCTCCACTGAGTCAGTATTGATTTCTTTAATCTTTTTTAAGTCTTTTTTCATTCAACTAGTGTTGGTCTATTTTTCAGATCTGAGGCATTCCTCATAGAAATGCATTCCCTGTTTGTCAACCAACAATTTAGATAAATGTCAAGTTCACATACCTAAGGAGAAGGAAAGTGTTTCTAACAGCCATCCGTTATCAATGAGGACAGAGTTTGTTGTCATTTAAATGCTATATAGCACCGATACAACTGCCTCAGAAGTCTTGAAAAATAAATTTGTTTCCTGAGGCATCTAAAACACAAACATTAGAGGTCAGGAACAGAGTAATAGGGACTATAAACATACATGACTGCTTAGCTACTATTGTTCAGAAATTAAGTATAACTCAAGTGTGGTAGGTTAATGAAAAGCTAATTGGATGGAGGAAGTAGCAGAAAGGAAATGTGTACTGTAGGTGAACAGCTTATAGACAAAATGTTACAGAGCTGAGGTTATGTTGCACCGAATGGACCTGAATTTATTCTAGATGTATTCATGGCTAATTTTACTATTATGGTGAGATAATTAGCACTATAACACTGTAATTTACTGTTATTTATTAATTTAATATTAAATTCAACATTCCAACAAGAAAATCTTATATACAATTTGGGCCACAAACTAAAAACACGTCATTAACCTCCAGGAATTTCTCTCCTTAGAAAAGAAACCATATTAAAAATAACAGTAACAACAGCAACAACAACAACAACTAATTGTAGTGTAGTATTTTAATTAACTGATCTATAAAGCAAGTACTAATGACTGAAAAGAGGGTGACATCATAATATGAAGGCACTCTGGCAAGGATCTTATGGTAGATACTTGCTGGTTTGGTGCCAGCTGATGAAGTTCCTTTGGGAAACTAGGTTGTCTCAGTCCATGTGGATGGGTAGGCCTTCACCAAATACACCTAATACTTAATACAGGAGTCAGAATGCATGGCTCAGATCTGCAAGGTATAACACTTAGTTCCCAATACATATCAACTGATTCAGGGTTGGGTCTGTGAGCCTACTTGGCCACTTCAGACTGAATTCAGCTACTTGTTTGAAAGCCATAGTAACAAATGCTCTTTTCTTCAATCTACATGAATCCTGAGGAAATCTCTGGCAACTATCTTGTCTTCAGGTGTCATCTGAGAAGGTAAATAAGAATACTATTGTTGCCATTATAAGTCACCGCAAATTTGGTGGCTTAAAATAATAAAAATTTACTTTCTCATAGTTCTAGAAGCTAGAATTACAAAGTCCAGAATCAAAGCGTTTGCAGACCTATGCCCCTCTGAAAACAATGGAAAAATCCTTCCTTGTCTCTTCATAGCTTCTGGTAGTTGCCAAAAATCCTTGGTGTACCTTGGCATGTAGATGGATTACTACACTCTCTGCCTCTGTCTTCACATAGAATTGTACTTGTCTCTCCTGTGTCTCTGTGTCTTTGTTCAAATCTATGTTTCCTTATAAGGACTTTAGTCATTGCATTTAGGGCCCACCCTAATCAAGTATGATCTCATCTTAACTTGATTACAACTACAACGATGCTATTTCCAAATAAAGTTATGTTCACAGGTATCAGAGGTTAGGATTTTGACACAGTTTCTTGGGGACACAAATAAAATACAACAAGCTAGAAATGACATGGTGCCTTTGATGTCATCTGTAATGACCCAATACTGCTTAATTTAGAACTAAAAATATATGTTTTGAATGAAATTAATTGTAATCTCCTTTTGTGAAGCATGTGACTGATGACACAATGGCACTTAGGGGTGCCTGGGTGGCTCAGTTTGTTGGGCATCTGACTTCCACTCAGGTTATGATCTCACAGTCTGTGAGTTCGAGCCCTGGGATGGGCTCTGTGCTGACATCCCAGAGTCTGGAGCCTGCTTTGGATCCTGTGTCTCCCTTTTTTTTTTGCCCCTCACCCGCTATCACTCTGTCTCCCTCCCTCTATCAAAAAAAATAAATATTGGGCTGAGGAATAGAAGATAAGGGAAGATGGCACGTAGGAGAACGCTGGGCTCACCTTGTCCGGCTGATCACATAGATTCCACCCACATCGGCCTAAATAACCCAGAAAACCGCCAGAAGACTAGCAGAACAGACTCTCTGGAGCCAAGCGTAGACAAGAGGCCGATGGAAGAGGGTAGGAAGGGCAGACGCAGTGTGTGCTACACAGACTGGCAGGAGGGAGCCAGGGTGGTAGAGAGGCAGCCCGGCAGGCAAGGTAGAGCCCCCGAAGTCTGGCTTGCAAAAATGGAGGGGCCGGACTGCATGAGTTCTGACAGCCAGGGGGACTTAACACCTGGAATGTTAAAAGTCAACAGCTCTGCTCTCAGAGCATGGGGAGGGTGAGAGGATACCAGGAGGGAGAGTTGTTGAGCCCGGGAAGACAGAGCTCAGCTCAGCGGGGGAGCAAAGGTGCTGGCAAACACCATTTCTCTCTCCCATCCCCCAGTGGAAATTCCAAAGGGAACAAGTTCCTGTCACCAAATTTGCTTGCACCACGCAAATGCACAACGCTGTGCTTCTGTGCATCCATCCCTCCGAAGCGGCTTGCCTCCCTCCTGGTGCTGCAGGGCCCCTCCTGCAGGGGACCACGGATGGCAAACCTAGCTAAGCCTGCCTCTCCCGCTTCTGTGCACCTTGAGGATCCACCCCATCTATTACACCCTTGGCCAGATCCCACCAAAGTAGCACCACAAGCCTGGCAGTGTGCAAGCAGCCCAGACAGAGGCCACACCCCTCCAGAGTGAGTCCTGTCCCTGGGAGAGGGGAAGATAAAGTACACACCAGTCTGACTGTGGTCCTAGTTGTGGGCTGGGGGCAGACATCGGGTCTGACTGCGGCCCCACCCACCAACACAAGTTTCTCTGGACAGCACAGGGGAAGTGCCCTACAGCATGGAGCTACTTCAGGGACTAGCCAAAACGATGAAACGGAAGAATTCTCCTCGAAAGAAACTACAGAAAGTAGCAACAGCTACTGAATTGATCAAAACCTATTTAAGCAATATAATGAACAAGAATTTTGAATAATAGTCATTAAATTAATCGCTGGGCTTGAGAAAAGCATAGAGGACAACAGAGAATCTATTGCTACAGAGATCAAGTGACTAAAAAATAGTTATGAGAAATTAAAAAATGTTATAAATGAGATGTTCAATAAAATGGAGGTGGCCATAGCAGGATTGAAGAGGCAGAGGAGAGAATAGGTGAATTAGAAGATAAAAATATGGAAAAAGAGGAAGCTGAGAAAAAGAGACATTAAAAAATCCAGGAGTACAAGGGGAGAATTAGAGAACTGAGTGGTGCAATCAAATGGAACAATATCCATATCATAGGAATTCCAGAAGAAGAAGAGAGAGAGAAAGGTGCTGAAGGTATACTTGAACAAATCATAGCTGAGAACTTCCCTGATCTGGGGAAGGAAACAGGCATTGAAGTCCAAGAGGCACAGAGAACTCTCTTCAGACATAACTTGCATAGATATTTTGCACAACATATCATAGTGAAACTGGCAAAATACAAGGATAAAAAGAGAATTCTGAAAGTAGATAGGGATAAATGGGCCTTAACATACCAAGGGAGACACATAAGGGTAGTAGCAGATCTATCTACTGAAACTTGGCAGGCAGGAAAGGAATGACAGGAAATCTTCAATGTGATAAACAGAAAAAATATGCAACCAAGAATCCTTTATCCAGCAAGTCTGTCATTCAGAATAGAAGGAGAGATAAAAGTTTTCCCAAACAAACAAAAACTGAAGGAATTCATCACAACTAAACCAGCCCTACAAGAGATCCTAAGGGGAACTCTGTAAGTGAAATGTTGCAAGGACCACAAAGTACCAGAGACATCACTACAAGCATGGAACCTACACATATCACAATGACTCTAAACCCATATCCTTCAACAATAACAATGAATGTAAATGGACTAAACGCTCCAACCAAAAGACATGGGGCATCAGAATGGATAAAAAAAACAAGACTCATCTATTTGCTGTCTACAAGAGATTCATTTTAGACCTGAGGACACCTTCAGATTGAAAGTGAGGGGATGGAGAACTATCTATCATTTTACTGCAAGTCAAAAGAAAGCTGGAGTAACCATACTTATATCAGACAAACTAGACTTTAAATTAAAAGCTATAGCAAGAGATGAAGAAGGGTATTATATAATAATTACAGGGTCTATACATCAGGAAGAGCTAACAATTATAAATGTCTATGCACCAAATACGGAGGCCCCCAAATATATAAAACAATTATGCACAAACATAAGCAACCTTATTGATAAGAATGTGGTAATTGCAGGGGACTTTAATACTCTACTTACAACAATGGATAGATCATCTAGACACACGGTCAATAAAGAAACAAGGACCCTGAATGATACATTGGATCAGATGCACTTGACAGATATATTTAGAACTCTGCACCCTAAAGCAACAGAATATACTTTCTTCTCCAATGCACACGGAACATTCCTCAAGGTAGATCACATTCTGGGTCACAAAACAGCACTTCATAAGTATAACAGAATTGAGATCATACCATGCACACTTTCAGACCACAATGCTATGAAGCTTGAAATCAACCACAGGAAAAAGTCCGGAAAACCTCCAAAACCATGGAGGTTAAAGAATACCCTACTAAAGAATGAATGGGTCAACCAGGTAATTAGAGAAGAAATTTAAAAAATATATGGAAACAAATGAAAATGAAATACAACAATCCAAACACTGGGACGCAGTGAAGGCAGTCCTGAGAGGAAAATACATTGCAATCCAGGCCTATCTCAAGAAACACGAAAAATCCCAAATACAAAATCTAATAGCACACCTAGAGGAAATAGAAGCAGAACAGCAAAGACACCCCAAACCCAGCAGAAGAAGAGAAATAATAAAGATCAGAGCAGAAATAAACAATGTAGAATCTAAAAAAACAGTAGAGCAGATCAATGAAACCAAGAGTTGTGTTTTTTTGAAAAGATAAACAAAATTGATAAACCTGTCGCCAGGCTTCTCAAAAACAATAGGGAGAGGACCCAAATAGATAAAATCATGAAAGAAAATGGAATTATTACAACCAATCCCTCAGAAATACAAGCAATTATCAGGGAATACTATGAAAAATTATATGCCAACAAACTGGACAACCTGGAAGAAATGGACAAATTCCTAACCACCCACACACTTCCAAAACTCAAACAGGAGGAAATAGAAAATTTGAACAGACCCATAACCAGCGAAGAAATTGAATCAGTCATCAAAAATCTCCCAACAAATAACAGTCCAGGACCAGATGGCTTCCCTGGGGAATTCTACCAGACAGTTAAAGCAGAGATAATACCTATCCTTCTCAAGCTGTTCCAAAAAATAGAAAGGGAAGGAAAACTCCCAGACTCATTCTATGAAGCCAGCATGACTTTGATTCCCAAACCAGACAGAGACCCAGCAAAAAAAGAGAACTACAGGCCAATATCCCTGATGACTATGGATGCAAAAATTCTCAATAAGATACTAGCAAATCAAATTCAACAGCATGGAAAAAGAATTATTCACCATGATCAAGTGGGATTGATTCCTGGGATGCAGGGCTGGTTCAACATTCGCAAATCAATCAATGTGATATATCACATTAATAAAAGAAAACATAAGAACCATATGATCCTGTCAACCGATGCAGAAAAAGCATTTGACAAATTTCAGCATCCTTTCTTAATAAAAACCCTCGAGAAAATCAGGATAGAAGGCACATACTTAAATATCATAAAAGCCATTTATGAAAAGCCCACAGCTAATATCATCCTCAATGGGGAAAAACTGAGAGCTTTTTCCCTGAGATCAGGAACACGACAGGGATGTCCACTCTCACTGCTGTTGTTTAACAGAGTGTTGGAAGTGCTAGCATCAGCAATTAGACAACAAAAGGAAACCAAAGGCATCAAAATTGGCAAAGATGAAGTCAAGCTTTCACTTTTTGCAGATGACATGATATTATACAGGAAAATCCGATAGACTCCACTAAAAGTCTGCTAGAACTGATACATAAATTCAGCAAAGTCTCAGGGTACAAAATCAATGTAGAGAAATCAGTTACATTCTTATACACTAACAATGAAGCAACAGAAAGACAAATAAAGAAACTGATCCCTTTCACAATTGCACCAAGAAGTATAAAATACCTAAGAATAAACCTAACGAAAGATGTACAAGATCTGTATGCTGAAAACTATAGAAAACTTATGAAGGAAATTGAAGAAGAGACAAAGAAATGGAAAAACATTCCGTGCTTGTGGATTGGAAGAACAAATATTGTTAAAATGTCAAAACTACCCAAAGCTGTCTACACATTCAATGCAATCCCAATCAAAACTGCACCAGCATTCTTCTCGAAACTAGAACAAGCAATCCTAAAATTCATATGGAACCACAAAAGACCCCGAATAGCCAAAGTAATTTTGAAGAAGAAGACCAAAGTAGGAGGCATCACAATCCCAGACTTTAGCCTCTACTACAAAGCTGTCATCATCAAGACAGCATGGTATTGGCACAAAAACAGACACAGAGACCAATGGAATAGAATAGAAACCCCAGAACTAGACCCACAAACGTATGGCCAACTAATATTTGACAAAGCAGGAAAGAATATCCAATGGAAAAAAAGACAGTCTCTTTAAAAAATGGTGCTGGAAGAACTGCACAGCAACATGCAGAACAATGAAACTAGACCACTTTCTTATACCATTCACTAAAGTAAACTCAAAATGGATGAAGGATGTGAATGTGAAACAGGAGACCATCAAAACCCTAGTGGAGAAAGCAGGAAAAAACCTCTCTGACCTCAGCCATAGCAATTTCTTACTTGACACATCTCCAAAGGCAAGGAAATTAAAAGCAAAAATGAACTATGGGACCTCATCAAGATAAAATGTTCTTCACTGCAAAGTTAACAGTCAACAAAACTAAAAGGCAATTGATGGAATGGGAAAAGATATTTGCAAATGACATATCGGACAAAGGGCCAGTATCCAAAATCTATAACAAACTCACTAAATTCCACACCCGAAAAACAAATAATCCAGTGAAGAAATGGGCAGAAGACATGAATAGATACTTCTCTAAAGAAGACATCCAAATCCCAACAGGCACATGAAAAGATGCTCAACGTCACTCCTCATCAGGGAAATACAAATCAAAACCACACTCAGATATCACCTCATGCCAGTCAGAGTGGCTAAAATGAACAAATCAGGAGACTATAGATGCTGGAGAGGATGTGGAGAAACGGGAACCCTCTTGCACTGTTGGTGGGAATGCAAACTGGTGTAGCCACTCTGGAAAACAGTGTGGAGGTTCCTCAGAAAATTAAAAATAGACCTACCCTATGACCCAGCAATAGCACTGCTAGGAATTTACCCAAGGGATACAGGAGTGCTGATGCACAGGGGCACTTGTACCCCAATGTTTATAGCAGCACTTTCAACAATAGCCAAATTATGGAAAGAGCCTGAATGTCCATCCACTGATGAATGGATAAAGAAATTGTGGTTTATATATACAATGGAACACTACGTGGCAATGAGACAGAATGAAATATGGCATTTTGTAGCAATGTGGATGGAACGGGATAGTGTTATGGTAAGTGAAATAAGTCATACAGAGAAAGACAAATACCATATGTTTTCACTCTTATGTGGATCCTGAGAAACTTAACAGAAGACCATGTTGGAGGGGAAGGGAAAAAAAAAAAGTTACAGAGAGGGAAGGAGGCAAACCATAAGAAACTCTTAAACACTGAGAATAAACTGAGGGTTGATGGGGGGGGTGGGAGGGAGGGGGAAAGTGCATGATGGGCATTGAGGGAGGCACCTGTTGGGATGAGCACTGGGTATTGTATGGAAACCAATTTGACAATAAATTTCACATTAAAAAATAAAATAAAATAAAATAAAATAAAATAAAATAAAATAAAATAATAAAATAACTAAATATATATATATTTTAATTATAAACAATGGCATGTCAGCTCTTTTTTCTCTGATAAATCATACTGAACAAGCACATCAGGCAAAGTGTGTTGGGTTTCTCTGCTAGAATAACTGAAATTGTGGTACTTTTATTTCAAATAATTTATTAAACTCAAGGAAGAATCAGAAAAAAAGAATGTCAGATGATCTCATTAAGTAACCAACTAAGCTCTAAAGTATTTAGAAACAAAATGAACCAAATAAGCTAAATCATTTCAGATGACTTACTAATCACAAATATTTTCAATGGCTTAGTTATTTCTAAATGATATTTTATTCATTAAGAAATATCTTATTAAACTAAACATTTGATACAGTCAGAAGACCTAGGTTTTTATCCAGACTCTGTCACTAACCAGCTCTATAACTTTAGAAAACACCTCTAACTGCTCTGGGTTTCTTTCTTCTGTAAAATGAAAGGTTGATAACCAAGACAATCTCAAAGGTCCCCTTTCCTCCTCAAAAATTGTTGCATTAAAAAATTCTATTTTTTATCATAATTATTTTAACATTTACATACCCTGTTCTGCACAGATCAATAAAAGCAATTAATAATAGGTGAGTACTACTGTGCCTGAGGGTGTCTTTTAGCATGTGAGAATAAAAAGCATGAGGAAATTCTATGGTCACAAGATGGCTGCCACTCACAAGATGGCTGCCACAGCTCCAAGCATTACATCTTCAGAAAAAAAAGTCTAAAGCAGTTAAGAATAGTAAGGGTAGAGACTCCTTTTATATCTGTGTAAAAACTTTCTGAGCAAATTTCTCCTCAGGTTCCATTAGCCAGGAATGAGTCACAGGCCCATGCCATAGCAACAAAGGAAAACGGGAGAATCAGTATTTAGCATTTTCAGCCTTTGCATGAGAGACAGGCTCTAACAGCACAAAACAAAGAGGAGAAAGAGTTGTTCATTAGGCGACCAGCAAGGTCAGCCAGAGACTCCTTGCCCCACAAGAAGTGACATTAGAACCTTTGTAACAGATTCTAACAGCTCCCTACCAGGGTATAGTGAAAGATAAAAATTTAATTGATAACAGTTTTTGTCAGTCATGCTACAACTTTGGTGTGGCCTAGGCAATGCAACTTACTACCTGTATAACCTTGGATAAATTATTTAGCATCTCTAAAGTCCTCAGTTTCCTCATCTATAAAGTAGGTATAATACCTCAAATGTTTGTTCTGAGGATTAAATGAGAGAACATGTGTAAAGTACCTGTACAGTTCCTGACATACAGTAGATACAAAATAAATGTTAGTTTTCATTCTCTTTTCCCTTTCCCTAACTTAGCCTTCCACGCTCCCCTTAGAAAGAAATCCTTTAATTGATTTATATTAATTATATGTAATCTAATCTATCTCCCTCTCCTCCTCCACCTCTCCATCCCTTCCCTCCCTTTCACCCATCTCTGTTTCCTAACTACATACTTCTAGAAAAGGAGCTGTGAGTAAACCATTCTTAAAAGTGGGTTATAAATGGCCTGTGAGAGTATTTATTTTGATGCCTATCTCCAGGAATAAACTGGACAGACATCTCCCTGGTGAACTTCCTTAGGAAAGGCATTAGGAGACATGGTCACAGTGAGATAAGAAGGTTCTCTGGAATTGCTAATCTACTGATGTTGTCCAGAAAGAATCATTAAGAGGAAATTGATTCATGATGAAAAATAACTAAAGGTGACAGGAGAACTTAGAACCCCGGCTGATATTCACCATTTATGGAAAGTATCCCCCTTTCCCACCTCCCATCACATTAGGATAAAAGGCATTGACACATGTAGCTAGAAGAAACTTTCCTCAATCATGAAAAAATATTTAGAGAGCCCACTACATATAGTGACTATGCTAGGCAATTCCCCATTTATCTCCCCTGGCCAGTTCCAAATCATTCCCTATCCATACAATGGCTACTTTTGGGTCATGAGACAGGAACAACATGGATGAGATGCACCAAACAGTTTTGAAGGAGGACACTGGAAAAGAAATGTATAGGCCCAGCTCATGAGTGTATAACAGAAGTAGAAGGGGAAAAAGAAAAAACAGAGATTTTCTTGAGGAATGTGATTGTATGTTATGCCTTCCCTTTTATGAGTTCAAGATATATAATTTAGAATTTTGATTTAAACTGATTACATATTTTCTGTTGTGATGTAGTTCAAACAATTCACCACATGGGCCATGACATTATATACACTTAAAATATAAAAATGTGATAGTATTTCATTTTCACTGAGCACTTATCCTGTGCCAGGCATATACTATACGCTCTACACACATTTCTTCATTTACTCCTTCATTTATAATGTGCCTAAGACAGGAACACCTATTATCTCCATTTTCTACTGTAAGAAATAGATTTCCAGAACAAAGTCTCTCAGACAGTCACTCTAAATTCCACCTGATACTGCCCCAACTGGTGCCTTGCTTGTGTATTGCCCAGTTTCCTGTGCTTATCTCTAGGGTCACACTTTACATACTGTTTTGAAATGAGCTTTTAACTGGTCTTTCTCGCCAGCTGGTTTAAGTTTTAGATCCTAAACCTAGTACAACGTAGGAGTTATATAAATACAAAAATACAGATCAAATCAATGAAAAAATAAACTGGAAAATAGGCTATATAAGAAGTACTAAGTTCAGAAGAAGGGAGGTAACCACCGATTGCAGAGGGTAGGAAAGGCTTTGTGGGTGAGGCAGGGTCTGTGCGAAGCTTGGAAGAGGGAGAGGATTTAAATGTATAGGGAAGATGGGAGAGGATTCTAGGAAGAGAATATTTTAGCAAAGGCCAAATACCTTGAATGTTTTTAGGTACTAATTCTATCTCTCTAAGAGAATATTTTAAATTGTGTAGCTTATTATGCCATAGAGCAAATAAACATATTACATTATTTCCGTGTCAGCCAGCCCCTTCTTCTGGACAAAGGCATGAAATGTGGTTTCTGCTTCATTAAGACCTTTTTCCATGTCAACAATACATTGAAAGCATAAAATTGCATTGAGGTCAGAAACCCCATGGACAACTTTCATCTAACCATATATACTGCATTCATAAAAAAAAAATTAAGGGAAAAATGGTAAATATTTCAAGATTAAGTAATCAAGTACAGTTTACTACACAAAAAAAGTGAATATGGAATGCCAAATGTAAAGCAACAACAACAACCAAACAAAAAAACCTTAGTGTAAGTCAAATAGTGTCCCCAAAATGAGTCTCCCATTTGAAACCCAGGCAAAACCTTTAAAATTTTTTTTTTCAAAATCTTTTAAACAGCTGAAAATGCTGATGTTTAAAAAAGCAAGAAGCCACTTATTCTTGGTTTTTATTATTCATACTCAGAACCTTCAAGAAACTAGGATAAGAAATAAAACATAAGAAAATAACTCTTGTTTTACTTTCAGAAATTTTTGTTAAAATGTAATATATATACAGAAGGTGTTCATATTATAAGCATACAGCTCTCTGAACATATGCATGTGATAAATGCCTACCTCAAGAACAAAACATTCAGAGCACTCCAGAGGTTTACCCTTTCCTTTCACTCAGCCTCCCTAAGGATAACCATCTCCTATTTCTAATACCATAGATAAGCTTTGCCTGTTTTTTTATTTTATATACAATGGGTATATAAGTGGGTCATATATCATGTATTATTTTTGGATCTGGATTTCTTTACTTAACAATATATTTGTGAGATTCAACTATTATTGTTGTTGGTAGCTATAGATCATTCATTCTCATTTTTGTCCAGCAATAATTCTCAAAGTGTGGTTGATAAATGTAGGTTAAAGTGTGGTCCAAAAGTAAGCAATTTTCATAAATATTGTAACATATAATTTATCCTTTTTGCCGTACTGATATTTGTACTGATGGTACAAAAGCAAAAGTGGATAAAATTGCTGGCACCTTAGCATAAATCAAGGCAATGATACCAAATTGTACTAAACATTATCCTATCATTGTTCAACACCATGCACCACCAGTAAACAAAAACATAAAACCAAAAAAATGACAACTGTATTTAATAACTTCTTTAGTAAAAAAAAAATATTAATTACATTAGCTCTCAACCCTTGAGTACATGTCTTTTTAATATTCTGTGTGATGTAAAGTATGCATAAAGTACTTCTACATAAAGTACAATGGATGAAAATACTCATTAGGAAAAGCAATGTGAGTTGCAAGCTAAACTAGTCACTTTTGTCATGGAACACAAATTTACTAGAAAGAATGACTGACAGGAAAACAATGGTTATTGAATCTGAGTATTTGGCAGACATTTTCTCAAAAATAAATGAAGGGAACCCTTAACTTTAGGGAAAACTACTGGTAGTAATTTATGTCAATGTCAAAACTTCAACTTTTTAAACAAAAATTATGATTTGTACAACATGTCCACCACCATGAATTTGACAGCTTCACAACATTTAAATACTTTACTATATGTGATTTTTAAAATATTATATAAGGAAATATGTAAGCATTTGAAGGCTCTACATAAGTCAGTGAACCAATGTTTTCTGAATAATGAATGCTTAATACAAATCATGCATTAGTACAAGATTAATTCAAAGTCCAGGACAGACCAATGGATTTAACATATCAGACTATCAAATGTTCGTTGATATGATTTCAGTATCCACATTACAATTAACCTTTAAGGAACTACCACTTGTCAAGTTTTAATGTAGTATCAAAGAAAGATTTCCACATGTATGTGAAAGGAAGAAAGAAAGAAAGAAAGAAAGAAAGAAAGAAAGAAAGAAAGAAATTATCTATCTATGTGAGACTGTATCTTCTTCATATACTTTAAGTAAAATATATAACAATAGATCAAACAGAGAAGCAGAGATTAGAAACCAGCTATTTTCTCATAACCCAGTTGTAAATAGATTGCAAAATGTAAAATAACACCTCTGTTCTCATTAATTTTTTTGTGCAAAATAAAGTACTTTTTATAAAAAATAGCTATTTATGTTACCATGCAATGTGTTTAGTGTTGTTAGCTTTAAATAATTTTATAATAAATATTCTTTAAATTTCTCACTTTTAAATCACAATGTGGTAAACATGAATAGCTATAATCCACATAATCAAAAGCTCTTTAAAGTCCTCAATAATTTTTAAGGGCATAAAGTGTCCTCAGATCAAAAAGTTTGAGAACTTCTGCTATACAGTATTCCACTGTAAGCAGAGGTTTAATTTTAACAGTAATTTCTGGGAATATTCTTGAGATAGTATATATTTAGCTTAATTTCCTCATCTGGCCTTTCTACTTGTGCTTTCTTCTTCTCTCCAACCCTTCTTACACTGGGCCAATCAGATCATTCGCCAGTCCAGTACTTACAGCGGCTGTTACATCAGGTGCATTTTCTTCCTCCTGGCAGGAATATCCCAGAAGACTTTACCAAGAATGTAGGACTGTGCTGTGGCTTTAAGGATTTAGCCAGAGGGAGGTCAGAGGAGGACAGAGCAAACTAGAGCAATGTAAGCAAAGGACTTTTTCTTGGATTATGGACATGGTTTCCTGGGCTTCTCAGTTTAACAGCATCTTCTAACACCAAATATAAAACAATTTCCCTGTGTCTCTGCAACACATAACCTAGTTTTATTCTCTTCAAAATGCCTATCACTCCCTGGCTTTTTTTCTCGGTTTTATTCCTTTATTTTCTTTGCTCCCCATTGCTATTCCCAGAATGAGAGCTTGCAAGATTTTTCTACTTTGTTTACTGTCTGGAACTATCTCTGGAACACAGTAGATATCTAATATATATTTGTTGAATTGATTAATCCCTATCTCTTCAGAAGCCTTTTTAATTTGCAATTATAAAAGACAAAGGAAAATACCAAGATCTAGAATTCTATTTTATTTCATGGGATAGTAGTCTTTCCCCCATTTGGGTATATAAGAAAATAAGGGCATAAAGTATTTTACAAAGTTTCCAGAAGCTATACTTTTACTTTAAATATTGCCTCTCCTTTTCTTGGTCTCATCCCATTATTCCTAGCCATATAGACAGTTGCTGATAAATAACTTCACAACTCTTTGGAAATCTATGACTTAAAAAGAGTGGATTTCCAGCACACTTATTCTAAAGTACTTAAGCTCAATATGTAGAATAATTTATATATTTCATTATAATTTATATTCTCCATTCTGATTGCCAAATGTTTTCAATTTATGAGGATTTTAACATGTGATCTTGTACAAAAGAGCATACTTTCTGAGACTGGCTTTTAAGATTTTTGAAACCAGAAGAAAATACTTTTATTTAAATGTTGGCAGTATGCGCAATATGTACCAACATAGAAATTATCCAAGGTATACACACACACACATAAAGTGAGAGGTAGAATAGTATATACACTTTTTATTTGTATTTTCTTTTTAAAGGAAAAATTTATAGTTCTATAAATGCTTGCATGTGTGCAGACTGGCTTGGACATAAGACAAAAGACAACTGGAGAACATGGTTGCCTCTTGGGAAGGAGATATAAAGGGGGAAAGGGTGGGAGGAGGTTGACTTTTTAACATGTCCTTTTTGGTAGCTTTCAAATTTTGTGTACTTATGTTCGTCACTTATTTAGAGATTGGCAGAGTCAATTAAAAAACATAACCCAACCAAATGCTGTCTACATGAAACTCACTTCAAATATAATACAGGTAGGTTGAAAGTAAAAGAATAGGAAAAAGATATATTGTGCAAACATTAATCAAAAGAAAGCAGGAATAGCCATTTTAATAACAGATAAAGTATGGGGCACCTGGGTGGCTCGGTCAGTTGAGCATCCGACTTTGGCTCAGGTCATGATCTCACAGTCTGTGAGTTCGAGCCCCGCGTCAGGCTCTGTGCTGACAGCTCAGAGCCTGGAGCCTGTTTCCGATTCTGTGTCTCCCTCTCTCTCTGCCCCTCCCCTGTTCATGCTCTGTCTCTCTCTGTCTCAAAAATAAATAAACGTTAAAAAAAATTTTAATAACAGATAAAGTAGACCTAAGAACAAAGATTTACCACAGACAATGATATGACATAATGATAAAATGGTCAGTCTACCAGGAGCACAAGGCAGTCCTGGATATGTATAGCACCAAACAACAAAACTACAAAATAACTGAAGCAAAAACTAGTGGAATTGAAAGAAGCAGACAAATCTACAATTATAGAAACTTTAGCATTCCTCTCTCAACAATTGGCAGAAATCAGATAGAAAATCAGCAAGGATACAGAAAATTCTATAACACCATCAACCAAAATGTTCCATAAATGAAACGGTCCACCCAACAACAGCAGAACTCACATTCTTTTCAAAAACGATAGAACATACGCTGAGAAAGACCATACATAAGGTCACAAAACAACTATCAACACATTTGATAGAATTTAACATAAGACTGTGTTCTCTGACCACAATGGAAGCAAACTAGAAATCAATAACAGAAAAACAATACATTTTAAAACAATTTATGGCTCAAAAAAGATGTCTCAAGAGAAATCAAAGATTACATTGAAGTGAATGAATATGAAAGTACAACATATCAACACTTGTGAGCCATTGTTAAAGCAACGCTGAGAGGAAAATTTATAGCACTAAATGCTTACAATAGAAAAGAGGAAAAGTCTTAAATCAGTAATCTAAGCTTCTACTTTAAGAGCCTAGGAAAAGAAGAAAAAAATAAACCAAAATTAAATAGACGAAGGAAATTAAAAGAAAAACAGAAATCAACTAAATAAAAATTTGATTCAAAGCTGGCGGTGTAGGAGCACACTGAGCTCACCGCATCCTGCGGATCACTTAGATTCCACCCACACCTGCCTAAATAACCCAGAAAATTGCCAGAAGACTAGCAGAATGGATTCTCCGGAGCCAAGCATAGACGAGAGGTCCACGGAAGAGGGTAGGAAGGGTGGAGAGGTGGTGCATGCTACACGGACTGGCAGGAGGGAGCCAGGGCGGAGGGGCAGCCTGCCAGCCAAGCAGAGCCCCCGAGTCTGGCTTGCAAAAGCAGAGGGGCCAGACGGAGTGTGTTCAGTCAGAGAGCGGGACTTAACATCTGGAAGCTTATAAGTTAAGAGTTCTGCTCGGAGAGCAGGAGGGCTGGAGTACAACTGGAGGGAGAGTTGTTGAGCCCCAGACGACAGAGCGCAGCTTGGCGGGGAACAAAGGTGCTCGCCAGCGCCATCTCCCTCACCCATCCTCCAGCCAAAATCCCAAAGGGAACTGGTTCCTGCCAGGGAACTGGCTTGCACCGTGCAAACACCAAACGCTGTGCTTCTGCGGATCCATCCCTCCGGCGGGTCTGACTTCCGGTGCCACAGGGCCCCTCCTGAAGTGGATCACGGAAGGATAAGCAAGCTGAGCCTGCCCCTCCTGCCCCCGTGCACCTTGCCGATTCACCCCAGCTAATACGCCAGATCCCCAGCACCACAAGCCTGGTAGTGTGCAAGTAGCCCAGACAGGCCACGCCACCCCACAGTAAATCCTGCCCCTAGGAGAGGTGAAGAGAAAATACACACCAGTCTGACTGTGGCCCCAGCGGTGGGCTGGGGGCAGACATCAGGTCTGACTGGGGCCAGCCCACCAATGCAAGTTATTCAAGACAGCACAGGGGAAGTGCCCCGTAGTTCCACACCACTCCAGGGACTATCCAAATGACGAAACGGAAGAATTGCCCTCAAAAAACCTCCGGGAAATAACGACAGCTAACGAACTGATCAAAAAGGATTTAAACAATATAACAGAAAGTGAATTTAGAATAATAGTCATAAAATTAATCACTGGGCTTGAAAACAGTATAAAGGACAGCAGAGAATCTCTTGCTACAGATCAAGGGACTAAGGAACAGCCAGGAGGAGCTAAAAAATGCTATTAACGATCTGCAAAATAAAATGGAGATGACCACAGCTCGGAATGAAGAGGCAGAGGAGAGAATAGGTGAGCTAGAAGATAAAGTTATGGAAAAAGAAGAAGCTGAGAAAAAGAGAGATAAAAAAATCCAGGAGTATGAGGGGAAAATTAGAGAATTAAGTGATACACTAAAGAGAAATAATCTATGCATAATTGGTATTCCAGAGGAGGAAGAGAGAGGGAAAGGTGCTGAAGGTGTACTTGAAGAAATAATAGCTGAGAACTTCCCGGATCTGGGGAAGGAAAAAGGCATTGAAATCCAGGAGGCACAGAGAACTCCCTTCAGACATAACTTGAATCGATCTTCTGCACGACATACCATAGTCAAACTGGCAAAATACAAGGATAAAGAGAAAATTCTGAAAGCAGCTAGGGATAAACGTGCTCTGAATATAAAGGGAGACCTATAGGACTCGTGACCAATCTCTCTACTGAAACTTGGCAGGCCAGAAAGGAATGGCAGGAAATCTTCAATGTGATGAACAGAAAAAAATATGCAGCCGAGAATCCTTTATCCAGCAAGTCTGTCATTTAGAATAGGAGGAGAGATAAAGGTCTTCCCAAACAAACAAAAACTGAAGGAATTCGTCTCCACTAAACCAGCCCTACAAGAGATCCTAAGGGGGATCCTGTGAGACAAAGTACCAGAGACATCGCTACAAGCATGAAACCTATGGATCACAATGACTCTAAACCCATATCTTTCTATAATAACACTGAATGTAAATGGACTAAATGCACCAACCAAAAGACATAGGGTATCAGAATGGATAAAAAAACAAGACCCATCTATTTGCTGTCTACAAGAGACTCATTTTAGACCTGAGGACACCTTCAGATTGAAAGTGAGGGGATGGAGAACTATTTATCATGCTACTGGAAGTCAAAAGAAAGCTGGAGTAACCACACTTATATCAGACAAACTAGACTTTAAATTAAAGGCTGTAACAAGAGGTGAAGAAGGGCATTATATAATAATCACAGGGTCTATCCATCAGGAAGAGCTAACAATTATAAATGTTCTATGTGCCGAATATGGGAGCCCCCAAATATATAAAACAATTACTCACAACATAAGCAACCTTACTGATAAGAATGTGGTAATTGCAGGGGACTTTAACACGCCACTCACAGCAATGGATAGATCATCTAGACACACGGTCAATAAAGAAACAAGGGCCCTGAATGATACATTGGATCAGATGGACTTGACAGATATATTTAGAACTCTGCATCCCAAAGCAACAGAATATACTTTCTTCTCCAGTGCACATGGCACATTCTCCAAGATAGATCACATTCTGGGTCGCAAAACAGCCCGTCATAAGTATACAAGAATTGAGATCATACCATGCACACTTTCAGACCACAATGCTATGAAGCTTGAAATCAACCACAGGAAAAAGTCTGGAAAACCTCCAAAACCATGGAGGTTAAAGAATACCCTACTAAAGAATGAATGGGTCAACCAGGCAATTAGAGAAGAAATTAAAAAATATATGGAAACAAATGAAAATGAAAATACAACAATCCAAACGCTTTGGGATGCAGTGAAGGCAGTCCTGAGAGGAAAATACATTGCAATCCAGGCCTATCTCAAGAAACACGAAAAATCCCAAATACAAAATCTAATAGCACACCTAAAGGAAATAGAAGCAGAACAGCAAAGACACCCCAAACCCAGCAGAAGAAGAGAAATAATAAAGATCAGAGCAGAGATAAACAATATAGAATCTAAAAAAACTGTAGAGCAGATCAATGAAACCAAGAGTTGGTTTTTTGAAAAAATAAACAAAATTGATAAACCTCTAGACATGCTTCTCAAAAAGAAAAGGGAGATAACCCAAATAGATAAAATCATGAATGAAAATGGAATTATTACAACCAATCCCTCAGAAATACAAGCAATTATCAGAGAATACTGTGAAAAATTATATACCATCAAACTGGACAGCCTGGAAGAAATGGACAAATTCCTAACCACCCACATACTTCCAAAACTCAAACAGGAGGAAATAGAAAATTTGAACAGACCTATAACCAGCGAAGAAATTGAATCAGTCATCAAAAATCTCCCAACACATGAGTCCAGGACCAGATGGCTTCCCTGGGGAATTCTACCAGACAGTTAAAGCAGAGATGCTGTTCCAAGAAATAGAAAGGGAAGGAAAACTCCCAGACTCATTCTATGAAGCCAGCATGACTTTGATTCCCAAACCAGACAGAGACCCAGCAAAAAAAGATAACTACAGGCCAATATCCCTGATGAATATGAATGCAAAAATTCTCAATAAGATACTAGCAAATCAAATTCAACAGCATGGAAAAAGAATTATTCACCATGATCAAGTGGGATTGATTCCTGGGATGCAGGGCTGGTTCAACATTCGCAAATCAATCAATGTGATACATGACATTAATAAAAGAAAAGATAACCATATGATCTTGTCAACCGATGCAGAAAAGGCAATTGACAAAATTCGGCATCCTTTCTTAATAAAAACCCTTGAGAAAGTCGGGGTAGAATGACATACTTAAACATCATAAAAGTCATTTATGAAAAGCCCACAGCTAATATCATCCTCAATGGGGAAAAACTGAGAGCTTTTTCCCTGAGATCAGGAACACGACAGGGATGTCCACTCTCACCGCTGTTGTTTAACAGAGTGTTGGAAGTGCTAGCATCAGCAATTAGACAACAAAAGGAAACCAAAGGCATCAAAATTGGCAAAGATGAAGTCAAGCTTTCACTTTTTGCAGATGACATGATATTATACATGTATACATTATACATGGAGTCTGATAGACTCCACCAAAAGTCTGCTAGAACTGATACATGAATTCAGCAAATTCGCAGGATACAAAATCAATGTACAGAAATCAGTTGCATTCTTATACACTAATAATGAAGCAACAGAAAGACAAATAAAGAAACCGATCCCATTCACAATTGCACCAAGAAGCATAAAATACCTAGGAATAAACCTAACGAAAGATGTACAAGATCTGTATGCTGAAAACTATAGAAAACTTATGAAGGAAATTGAAGAAGAGACAAAGAAATGGAAAAACATTCCGTGCTAATGGGTTGGAAGAATAAATATTGTTAAAATGTCAACACTACCCAAAGCTGTCTACACATTCAATGCAATCCCAATCAAAACTGCACCAGCATTCTTCTCGAAACTAGAACAAGCAATCCTAAAATTCATATGGAACCACAAAAGACCCCAAATAGCCAAAGTAATTTTGAAGAAGAAGACCAAAGTAGGAGGCATCACAATCCCAGACTTTAGCCTCTATTACAAAGCTGTCATCATCAAGACAGCATGGTATTGGCACAAAAACAGACACAGAGACCAATGGAATAGAATAGAAATCCCAGAACTAGACCCACAAACGTATGGTCAACCAATCTTTGACAAAGCGGGAAAGAATATCCAATGGAAAAAAAGACAGTCTCTTTAACAAATGGTGCTGGGAGAACTGGACAGCAACATGCAGAAGATTGAAACTAGACCACTTTCTCACACCATTCACAAAAATAAACTCAAAATGGATAAAGGACCTGAAAGTGAGACAGGACACCACCAAAACCCTAGAGGAGAAAGCAGGAAAAGACCTCTCTGACCTCAGCCGTAGCAATCTCTTACTCGACACATCCCCAAAGGCAAGGGAATTAAAAGCAAAAATGAACTACTGGGACCTTATGAAGATAAAAAGCTTCTGCACAGCAAAGGAAACAACCAACAAAACTAAAAGGCAACCAACGGAATGGGAAAAGATATTTGCAAATGACATATCGGACAAAGTGCTAGTATACAAAATCTATAAAGAGCTCACCAAACTCCACACCCGAAAAACAAATAACCCAGTGAAGAAATGGGCAGAAAACATGAATAGACACTTCTCTAAAGAAGACATCCGGATGGCCAACAGGCACATGAAAAGATGCTCAACGTCACTCCTCATCAGGGAAATACAAATCAAAACCACACTCAGATATCACCTCACGCCAGTCAGAGTGGCCAAAATGAACAAATCAGGAGACTATAGATGCTGGAGAGGATGTGGAGAAACGGGAACCCTCTTGCACTGTTGGTGGGAATGCAAACTTGTGCAGCTGCTCTGGAAAACAGTGTGGAGGTTCCTCAAAAAATTAAAAATAGACCTACCCTATGACCCAGCAATAGCACTGCTAGGAAGTTACCAAAGGAATACAGGAGTACTGATGCATAGGGGCACTTGTACTCCAATGTTTATAGCAGCACTTTCAACAATAGCCAAATTATGGAAAGAGCCTAAATGTCCATCAACTAATGAATGGATAAAGAAATTGTGGTTTATATACACAATGGAGTACTACGTGGCAATGAGAAAGAATGAAATATGGCCTTTTGTAGCAACGTGGATGGAACTGGAGAGTGTGATGCTAAGTGAAATAAGCCATACAGAGAAAGACAGATACCATATGTTTTCACTCTTATGTGGATCCTGAGAAACTTAACAGAAACCCATGGGGGAGGGGAAGGGAAAAAAAAGAAAAAAAAGAGGTTAGAGTGGGAGAGAGAGCCAAAGCATAAAAGACTCTTAAAAACTGAGAACAAACTGAGGGTTGATGGGGGGTGGGAGGGAGGGGAGGTTAGGTGATGGGCATTGAAGAGGTCATCTTTTGGGATGAGCACTGGGTGTTGTATGGAAACTAATTTGACAATAAATTTCATATAATAAAAAAAAATTAAATAAATAAATAAATAAAAATTTGATTCTCTGAAAAAATCAATAAAATTGACAAATCTCTAACAAGACAGACAGGGAATAAAAGAGAAGCCACATATTACCAATACCAGAAATTTAAAAAGGGATATCATGACAGACCCTGGATAGTACAGGAATACTGTGAATAAGTGGACACACATAATTCTAACAACTTGCAAGCAATGGACCAACTGTTTGAAAAGTACAAAGCACCACAACTAACCCACTATAAATAGATAATTTGTATTGTCAAACAATTATTCGGTAAATGGTTATTTCATGATCTAAAGATTCATCACTTAAAAGCTAAAAAAAAAAAATAATAATTAAAGCTAAAAAAAAAATCTCCAGTCCTGGGATGCCTGGGTGGCTCAGTTGGTTAAGTGTCCGACTTCAGCTCAGGTCATGATCTCACAGTCCATGAGTTTCATACCCACGTCCGGCTGTGTGCTGAAAGCTCAGAGCCTGGAGCCTGCTTTGGATTCTGTGTCTCCCTCTCTCTGCCCCTCCCCTGCTCATGCTCTGTCTCTCTGTGTCTCAAAAATGAATAAAAACATTAAAAAAAATCGCCAGTCCTAGATGTTTTCACTAGAGAATTCTTCCAAATATTTATAGGAGAATTTAAAAATGTTTTACACAATTTCCCAGAAAACAGAAGAGATGAGAACCCTCTCAAGTAAATTTATGAAGCTAATATTAACCAAATAACACACAATGTGAGTATAAGAGAAGAAAACTACAGGCTAGTATCACTCATGAAAATACATGTAAAAGTCCTTAAGAAAACATTAGCAATTAGAATTCTGCAATAAATATAATTATATACCATGAAAAAGTAGAGTTTATTCCAAGGATGTAAGGTTACTTCAGTATTTGAAAATCAGTGCAATCTGCCATATTAATAGTCTAAAGAAAAAAATTATATGATCATATCATTTGATGAGAAAAAACATTTGAGAAAATTCAACACTCATTCATGAAAGAAACTCTCAGAAACGTAGGAATAGAGAGGAACTTCTTAAACTTGATGAATTTAATATTACACTGAATGATGAAAGGCTAACTGCCTTCCCTCAAAGATTACGAATAAGGCAAAGGGGGCGCCTGGGTGGCTCAGTTGGTTGAGCGTCCAACTTCGGCTCAGGTCATGATCTTATGTTTCGTTAGTTCGAGCACCGCATCAGGCCCTGCGCTGACAGCTCAGAGCCTGAAGCCTGCTTCAGATTCTGTGTCCCCCTCTATCTCTGCCTTCCTCTGCTCGCACTGTCTCTCTCAAAAATAAATAAACATTAAAAAAAATTTTAAAGATTAAAAAAAGGAATAATGCAAAGAAATATGTACTCTTATTCAACATAATAGTGGAAGTTGTAACCATTAAAATAAAGAAAGAAAAGGAATTAAAAGGCATACTGATCACAAGGAAAGATTAATAAGACTATCTCAATTTGCAGATAACATAATTATCTACATAGAAAATTTCAAGAAATTAATAAGAAAAGCTTTAATCATCAAGACAGTATGGTACTGGCACAAGAACAGACACTCACATCAGTGGAACAGAATAGAGAACCCAGAAATGGACCCACAAACCTATGGCCAACTAATCTTTGACAAAGCAGGAAAGAATATCAATGGAATAAAGACAGTCTCTTCAGCAAGTAGTGCTGGGAAAACTGGACAGCAACATGCAGAAGAATGAACCTGGACCACTTTCTTACACCATCCACAAAAATAAACTCAAAATGGATGAAAGACCTCAATGTAAAACAGGAAGCCATCAAAATCCTTGGGGAGACAGTAGACAAAAACCTCTTTGATCTTGGCCGCAGCAACTTCTTACTCAACATGTCTCTGGAGGCAAGGGAAACAAAAGCAAAAATGAACTACTGGGACCTCATCAAAATAAAAAGCTTCTGCACAGCAAAGGAAACAATCAGCAAAACTGAAAGCCAACCGACAGAATTGGAGAAGATATTTGCAAATGACATATCAAATAAAGGGTTAGTATCCAAAATCTATAAAGAACTTATCAAACTCAACACCCAAAACACAAATAATCCAGTGAAGAAATGGGTGAAAGACATGAATAGACACTTTTCCAAGGAAGACATCCAGATGGCCAATCGATACATGAAAAAATGCTCAACATCACTCATCATCAGGGAAATACAAATCAAAACCACAATGAGATACCACCTTACACCTGTCAGAATGGCTAACATTAACAACGCAGGCAACAACAGATGTTGGCAAGGATGCGGAGAAAGAGGATCTCTCTTGCATTGTTGGTGGCAATGCAAGCTGGTGCAGCCACTCTGGAAAACAGTATGGAGGTTCCTCAAAAAACTAAAAATAGAACTACCCTACGACCCAGCAATTGCACTACTAGGCATTTATCCAAGGGATACAGGTGTGCTGTTTCGAAGGGACACATGCACCCCCATGTTGATAGCAGCACTATCAACAATAGCCAAAGTATGGAAAGAGCCCAAATGTCCATTGATGGATGAATGGATAAAGAAGATGTGGTGTGTGTGTGTGTGTGTGTGTGTGTATATATATATATATATATATATATATATATATATATATATATGCATGCAATGGAGTATTACTCGGCAATCAAAAAGAATGAAATCTTGCCATTTCCAACTACATGGATGGAACTGGAGGGTATCATGCTAAGTGAAATTAGTCAGAGAAAGACAAAAATCATATGACTTCACTCATATGAGGACTTTAGGAGACGAAATGGATGAACATAAAGGAAGGGAAACAAAAATAATATAAAAACAGGGAGGGGGACAAAACCCAAGAGACTCATAAATATGGAGAACAAACTGAGGGTTGCTGGAAGGGTTGTGGGAGGGGGGATGGGATAAATGGGTACGGGACATTAAAGGAATCTACTCCTGAAATCATTATTTCACTATATGCTAACTAATTTGTATGTAAATTTTAAAAAATAAAAAATAAAATTAAAAAGGATAAAAAAGAAAACTTCTAGAAATACTATGTGAATTCAGAAAGGTCACAGGATACAAACTTAACATTCAGAAAATCAACTTCATTTATATGTACAAGTATGAACACCAAAATTATAAATATACAATACCAAGTACAATCATTCAAAAAATGACATACTTATGTGTAAATTTAACACTATGGTACTGTATTGTATTTGTATTTGTATGATGAAAATGGTAAAATGTTGATTAAAGAAATCAAAGCAGATTTAGATATATGGAAAGACATACTGTGTTCATGGACTGGAAATTGCAACATAGTAAAGATGTTACTTCTTAAATTCATACACAGTTGATCCTTGAACAATGCAGGAATTAGGGATGCTGATTCCTTCCACATATAACTTTTAACTTTCCAAAAACTTAGCCACAAATAGCTTACCGTTGATAGGAAGCCTAACCCATAACAAAAAGAGACCATTAACAAATATTTCTATGCTATATGTATTATATACTATATTCTTAAAGTAAACTGGAGAAGAGAAAATGTTATTAAGAAAATCATACCAAAAAAAAAAAATACAGTTAGAGTACTATACTATCTTTATTAAAAAAAATGTGTCTAAGTGCATGTGAGCAGTTCAAACCCATGTTGTTCAAGGGTCAACGGTATAGGTTTAATCCAATTCCCACACAGAATTTTTATAGATACAGGCAAGCTTATTCTTTATAAAATGTATGTGAAAAGACAAAGAAACTAGAATAGCTAGAAAACCAAAATTTTAAAACAATAATAATGGAGGATAAATCAATCTACCCAATTTCAAGATTCATTGTGCAGCTACAATGAAAGTGTGTGGTCTTTGTGGAGTGACAGACACACAGATTAACAGAAAAGAATAGAAAACCTAGAAACAGACTCACACAAATATGTCCAGCTGACTTTTGACAAAGGTGAAAAGCAATTTAATGAGAAAAGGAAAGCCTTTTCAATCAATGGTGCTGGAGCTGTTAGACATCTATAGGAAAGTAAATAAATAAGAACTTTGACCTAAACCTCACATTTTATACCAAAATTAACCCAAAATGGATGATGGATTTAAATGTAAAATCGTGTTACCTTTTCTTTTAAAAAAAAAGTGTATTTATTTATTTTGAGAGCTAGAGCATGAGCACCAGTGGGGGAGGAGCAGAGAGAGGAGGAAGAGGGAGAATCCCAAGCAGGCTCAGTGCAGTCAGCACAGAGCCCATTGCAGGGCTCGAACTCACAAACCATAAGATCGTGACCTGAGCTGGAATCAAGAGTTGTACTCTTAACTGACTGAGCCACCCAGGCACCCCTGTTACCTTTTCATTGTTAGTAAAAAACAGGAGAAAATATTTGGGATTGAGGTCTAAGTAAAGAGTTCTTAGGCTTGACACCAAAAGTACAATCCATAAGAGGGAAAACTGATAAATTGGGCCTCACAAAAATGAAAACTTTTGCTCTGCAAAAGACCACATGGGATAAAAAGACAAGCTACATACTGTAAGAAAATATTTGCAAATTATATATTTGGCAAAGGACTGGTAACTAGGGTATATAAAGAACTCTTAAAACTCAACAGTGAAAAAACAAGCCATCCAATTAGAAAATGGGTAAAAGACATGAAGATGTTTATCCTTGTCACAGCAGTTGTTTGCAGAAGACTTGAATTTAAAGACTATAAAAATTATATGCAGATATGAACTTCACATGCTGGACAAGAAACCAAAAAAATAAACAGGCTCTACACTGGAATTCCTAGTAATGATGTTATTTAGGACTAAATAATTCAGACTGTTTAGATGCTGAACTAATAAATTATAGGACAATTTCTGTGGGTAGACTAGGGTCTTCCACATATGGCATTCCCAGTGTCAGTCCCAGGAGGGGTCTGAACTAGAAATGTGGGGACTCTGGAGAATGACACTTTTACTGGAGAGATGAAAACCTCTCTTCTCCCTTGAAGCTTCTTGGGAGAATTTAAATATTCCCAGACTGAGCTAGCAAGTGAGAAATCATCCCTTTAGTCACCCTGAGACATGGCTGGTCCTAGAAGCTCTGCCATAGATATAAATTATACTTCCCAACATCACTCTGGTCCACTCCCATGTTGGGTGAAGTTTGTGGAAACTTGCAGCCTGGTCTCTGCTGTGTAGAATTAGAAGAACTGGTTTTTGCTTTGGACTGAGTAGCTAAGGGTACAGAAAGGACCCCTGCCTTCCAACACCAGATCGGAAAGATGGTTAAACATCTTTGTACATCGATTTCATAAAAGTCACTGACAACAGAGGCAACATGTGGTGGCTTTGCAGAAAGCCCAAATGAAAGAACACACAAGACATGCTCCATCCTGCATATCCTCAAAACGGCACCCTTTGGAACACAGGAAAAGTCGGTGGAACATTTGAGAGTGGTACCAATTTTGAGGCAATCAGGCTGGTCTGTGAGACTAGAGCTCACATCACTTGGGTTATTTAGGGGAAATAAGATAATATTTTGTAGTCATTGGTTGTTGAGGCTGGTACATTTGGGTTTCACTAAGTTAAGAGAAAAGCTCACTCTCCCCTTTTCAATAACATAATGTCTTTTCATTAGAAGCCTGAAATAGCCGGGTTTTTCTCTGCTCTTCCATTCCTTTGAAACCCTACTCATAATTAGCTTCCCACAACTCCTAGGTTTCTTCCACCATTACTCATCATCCTGGTCTATTTGTGTTACAGATTATGATTTTCAACCTCCATTGGCTTCACCAAGGTTAGTACCATTTTGTTATTTTAAGTCCATATTGCTAATCTTTGGGGAACATACCTACTTCTCCCTTATTACTATATTTAGAACTTCAAGTAAGTCTGATAATCAAGAACAGACGTTCTTAATCTGAGGTCTTGTGGCTATGGAGATGCATGGATAAAATTCAAGCTATCTGTGATTTTGGAGCAGAAAAAAAAATCTCATCTTTGATTTCATTAGCTTCTATTAACTTCTATTCATTAACTTCTATTGAGCATTTTCTATTATTAATGCAAGCAACAAATTACAATGAAATAAATGGAACATAAAAGCTACTTTTATACTGCATTCTAATTGTTTCAAGTATCTCAAAAGTCACTTAATGTTCTTCACTAGTTAAAATTATGATTGTTATTAGATGTGCCAATAGATCCTATTATTTAATATGTTATATCGTACATAATATCAAATATATATTATAAATTGAAGAAATATTTTGATAACTATTTCAATCAACATAATTGGTTTCTTCTGTAACCCTATAGTTTTATCCAAAAAAACAAAAAACACCCTTATTCTGGGAAAGGATCCACAAGTTTAACTGTCCAAGGGAATAACAATAGCACAAGAATGATTTAATAGTTTTGGAATAGCCAAATGTCTCTACAACACAATGGCAAAAAACTGAAACCAACCTAAATGCTCAATAACAGAAGATCGGTGAAATAAATTATGATACATACCTAGAGCAGAATATGATGCAGTTACTCAATGTAATATTATAGAACACTGTTTAATGGCATACATGGGTAGGTAACACAACATGTTATATAAAAGAAAAAGTTGTACATGTGATTATTTTTTTGTAAATCAAACACATATATAGTGTATTCTACTTATACTACACATATATAGAAAATGGGTGTCAAGACACACAAAAAAAATGCAAAGGGTTATTTACAGATGGTGGGCATTATCGGTAATCTTTCTATTCTACTCATTTGTGAAAATTTTCTATCAACTTATAATTATTTTTTGCAAGAAAAATAAATAAAAATTATCTTTCAAAGAAATGAAGTCCTGAGAAACAATCCAAATGAAATGTTAATTTCTACCTTTGATCGGCTGTACATTCATTCATTCAGCAAATAAACTTCAGCTCAGTGGTTAATGTTACAGAATGAAGTAATGTTATCTACAGGATCCATTATCATAATGAAAAAAAATCTACTGATTTTCATACAAATCATTTAGCAGCTGAACCAGTAAAAATTTTAATTAATTTAATTAAATTTAATAAATTTATAAATAATATGAATTTATAATATAATAATAATATATAATATAAATTTAAATTAATTTAATGATTTATTAATTTTCTAGGCTGTGGGACCTAAAGTCCGGTCTGTCTTTAGCACAAGTATCAGATATTTATTTCTTTCAAAATTGTGTCCTACCTACCAATAAATAATTTTGTCTTCAGAAAATCCTTTCTGTTTTGTTTTGTTTTTGTTGATTTGAGATTTTGTTTTTCAAGTTTCCTATAACAAATAAAAATAAATTTAGATTCCCATCATACAAATCCTATTAAAAAAAGCATATTTTATAACAACATATGTTTCTGAATTCACAAGGCCCACAACAAAAACTTCTCTTGTTTTCATAATTGTGCCATACTTTAAAATTTTGAGTAATTCTGAATCTTACTGTCACTGGAAAAGATATTCAGTTATTTTATTTTTATATCTGGGTGTTAGGAATTCCAAAATGCTACTGAGATAAATATGCCTATCATACTCCTTATATATTAACATTTTGCTAACATGTTATATGATAACATTAGCTGGGAAAAATATACTAAGTTTTAAAAATGCTCCTAACTACAGGTTTAAACCTTTACTAAAGGTTTAAAATACAACTCTTCTAAAATTAGACATTGATCTAACATGAAAATGTGAATATAAAGTAATTGGCCTGATATTATTGTTTTTGTTCATAAAAGCACCAGAATTTACATAAGAAATGATGTCATCCCCTTTGAGTAGTCACCTTGGGAGACCACAGGCTAACTTCCTTGACATTTGCCTTTGCACACAACAATTTTAGCATCTTTCTTTTGGACTTATCTTTAGTCTGTTCCTTTTTTATTTTAAAGAAATGTCTTCAAAGGCAGCCAAATTTTGTCTTTTAAAGTTGGATGTGATCTTCATCGATAGCTAAAAGTAATCTAGGAGATGGGGCCCTGGATGCACCAGCTAGAATGAAGTAGATATGAAAGAAGGATTGAGGAACACAGTGTGACACTTTATGTTAGGGGTGATATTCCAAGTATCCAACAAAAGGTATTTCAGGACACAGGCCAATCAAAACAGATGTTACTGGAGCAAGGTCCTGGAGTACCGTAACCAAGATCCAGATAGTAACTTTTTAGTAGCTGGGTTGTGCATTGCTCTAAAGAGTCCTGGAAGACAAAATGTGGCAGTGGGGATAAGTGGGCATTTGGGAGTTTCTGAGCTGTGGCATTTACCAGCCAACAAAGATATTTAAGCTATTTTAATGTCCACTGAATACTCCAAAAAGTGAAGAGGCCACTGCTGTTTCTGTGTGTCTGGGGCATTGACTCTGAAGGCACTACCCAAGTATTGTTTGAAGGTGTTAAGAGTGATAGTATTGGAATAAATGTGCAGGAAACCAGGATAACTATTTTGAAGGGCATTGCTTATCTGAATATTTAGAGTCTCTAAATTCTTTAGAACAGGCACCATGTCTTTTTCACTTTTTCTCCCTAGAACCTAACATATTAGCTTGGCATATAGTGGTTGCTTAATAAATATGTGTTTAGTGAATGGCATGTTTGTTAAAGAAAAATAACTTCAAAGTAATATCTCCTATTTAATACCTTTTACAATTTTTATTTTTTAAACCTGTAAACTCTTCATTCTATTAGAGATAACTCTTTTTTGTTTGTTTATTTATTTATTTTGAGAGAGGGCAAGTGAGTGGGGAGGGGCAGAGAGGGAGAGGGAGAATGCCAAGCACAGAGCCAAACGTGGGGTTCAATCCCACGAACCACAAGATCATGACATGAGCCAAAATCAAGAGTTAGACGCTTAACCAACTGAGCTGCCCAAGCACCCCTATTGGAGATAATTCTACAAATTGCTTTAAAGAGAGAAATCTATCAATATTTATTTCTGACTCAAAATACTTTGGATAGCTGCCTAATTCTCTCTGGAAAGCAGTCCTTTTTATTGCTCCTCTAATTTATCACATGAGTTTAAAAGCCACAGGTAAATGGGAACCTGTCTCTAACTTCTTGACCTTCCTGTCATTTCTAGACACAAAGAATTTTCCTTTTAGCAGATAGGACTTGAGGCTTTCTCAAGGCTAGAGTTGCTATACCATGCTGTCAAATATTTACAAGGCTATGGGTATCTCGTATTATGTACTTAATGCATCATTTGCTTCTCTTAACATCCCCTTTTATAGCTGAGAAAATTGGGTTCTGGAGGACCTAAGCAACTTCCCCACATTTGCACAGTTAGTAAGTGGTGAAGATACGTTCTGAATTCAGGCAACTTGATTCCAGAATTGAGCACCCTTGACCAACACAATATAAGAAGGAACAAGAGCTTATTTACCATTAATCAACAGGGTAGAAATTGAAGGATTTCCCATACCTTAGAGCTCTCATTACATTGACTCAAAAAAAGTAGGTTTAGGAAGGGAGATTTCATTTTACATACATTTTACAAGTGATACTGAACACATATGATGTTGAGGAACCGTTCTAGGTTCTAGGAGGGCAGAAAAGAGACCCAGTCTCTTACTGGTTTTAAACATAGTACCTAGAAACTTACTCTAGTCTTCTAGGGCTACTTTTTTCATTACTCCAAATGGGGAGGGAAAAAAAAAACTGAACTCCTGTGTTCAGTTTGAATTTTGGATCCTAAGCAATAATCATCCTTGATGAATTGCATAATAGACATATCTCTAGAGGGGAGGACATCTACTGCTTTCTTCCTTCTGGATTCCCTGGGTGAATATCTGATCACCTTTGACACCCTATGCTTATAACAATAGCAACAGAGGAAGGAGGAGATGGAGGTCACAGTGAAACATATAGACTGTGTGGAACACAGGTACCATATGATCATTCCGTTAATGTGGGCAGCATTTTTCTGTTACTCTGGGATTACCCTGTATAATGATGGTATTCAGAGTCAGTTCCCCACAGGCTAATTATTTCATATATGAATTTTAGGTTTTAGGAGGCATTTCAAGTTATACAGTGGCCTTATGTATTATCATAATTTGGAATAATAGAAACATTAACTGAACTTTGTACCTTCCTTGAACGATTAAGTTGTACTTTAAAGGGAGGTTAATAAATAACCAACAGGAATGCTACTAAAGAACTAAACCATGAATAGTAACCTGTACTAAATGCCTTAAGCAAGCTGAAAAATATAAGAAAACCCTTTTTATTTTATTTTTTTAAATGTTTTTATTTATTTTTGAGACAGAGAGAGACAGCATGAGCAGGGGATGGTCAGAGAGAGAGGGAGACACAGAATCCGAAGCAGGCTCCAGGCTCCGTGCTGACAGCTCAGAGGCCGAGGCTGGGCTTGAACCCACAGACTGTGAGATCATGACCTGAGCCGAAGTCGGACGCTCAACCAACTGAGCCACCCAGGCACCCCAAGAAAACCCTTTTTAACCATAAAGTATCTAAGATGTGCTGTAAGATTGGTCTTTTTTTTTTTTAATGTTTATTTATTTTTGAGACAGAGAGAGACACAGCATGAGCAGGGAAGGGGCAGAGAGAGAGGGAGACACAGAATGTGAAGCAGGCTCCAGGCTCTGAGCTGTCAGCACAGAGCCCAACGCAGGGCTTGAACCCACGAACTGTGAGATGGTGACCTGAGCCGAAGTCGGACGCTTAACCGACTGAGCCACCCAGGCGCCCCTAAGATTGGTCTTTTATAAGTAGAGTTGGTGACTCCATCTCATGTCTGCCCTGCTAAGATTTCAAGGTAAAATAAGAGTTAGTAACAACAACAAAACAGTTCTTTTCCATTTTCCTCTAAAACCCAAAATTATCAATATTAAAGTCATCCTAATGTTCTCAATTATTTATTTTTAATTATTTTTTATTCTATGATGAATAGCCTTAAATCTCCGTTTTGAAACAAAGTACAATATAAACTTAAAAAGAAAAGCAAACAGGGGCGCCTAGGTGTCCGCTCAGGTCATGATCTCACAGTTCCAGTTCGTGAGTTTGAGCCCCGCATTGGGCTCTGTGCTGACAGCTCAGAGCCTGGAGCCTGCTTCAGATTCTTTGTTTCCCTATCTCTCTCTCTGCCACTCCCCTGCTTACACTCTGTCTCTCTCTCTCTTTCTCAAAAATAAAATAAGACATTAAAAAAAGATCAGACAAATACATAGGTAAATCATAATCAGGAGATTTCTTTCTTTCACCTGAAGATTTGATCTGTGGTAAACTAAAATTTTCTTTGGGAGAGATCATGTTTAAGTGACATTATATCACTATGATGTGAAAGAGTGCTTGACTAACAGCATATTTATCTATAAAATAAAAAGTGAGATCTGCCAGCCTTTTCTGAGAGCCAAACGTGCCAGAACTTTCCCTTGTTCTAATTTTGGCCCAAGAACAAACAAGAACCTTTAAAAAGCACCAAAAGCTTTGTCTTTCAAAAGCAAAATGCTGAGGTACATCCATCTTCTACCTTCTGGGAGATAAATCATGTTTAAATCTACTATTTGAAAGAAACCTCTCCCTCACACTCTTATTATACTGCAAGGCAAATAATCAAGTTAGTCATCCAGTAGTCACATAACCCATAAGAATAACATGTTAAAGGAGTTTTGTCAAAGGTATTAGAGAAAACCAGCCCGTTTGTCTCATGGATTGTTTTTGATTTTTCTGATCCTTTAAACTTCCTCTCCTGTGTTTCAGTCAGATCATCAGATCAATAATACCTGATGCTCAAACCTTGAGATTTCAGGCTCAGGAGTGATACAGCACATGCAAAATAGGCATTGCAACACACAATTGGGCTTTGCGGAAACTATGGCGTAATATCCTGAAAAAAATAGGTTCAAGTCATAAAAATGCAGTGCACTGACCCCCTGGAGAGAATTGTGTCCACGGGTCCGGGAACGATGTCTGTTGTCCAACACCCTCACCCCACGTCTGAGCCCTTGTGCTCCATGTGGTTTTTCCCTCAGGGATCATTATTGGGTTTCATAATGATTAGTTTGTGTATGAAAAAGGAAAGCTCAAGACTATAATTTCATACATACTTAAAAAAAAGCATATAAAGAAAATTCAGTAGTGAGACAAGTAATCTCCTGGAGCCTGCTGTGACCAAAAGTCTACCTGTGAGAAGGCTGAGATGATAAATGAGTGTCTCTACATGTATGGGGACAAACCACAGAGAGGAAAGCTTTGTGTCCCTTTGGCCTAGGGAGCTCTGCTCTCCTAGTTCCCCACCCTTTCAGACACAAGGAGAGCACCCACAGAGAAATGGAGAGCAGCTGTTACAGCAAATGAGTATTAGGGCCATCAGAATCAGAAATTTAGTGACAAAAATAGGGGGAATATTTCTTTTAATTTTGGCAACCACATACTTAAAGAAATACTTTTTGGTAAAGGTGTAAGTGAAGGGTAGATTGAGGAAAAGTGGAGCTGAAAGCAAGGCCTGGGGGTAAAAAGTGCATCAAGCAGAGAGGACCGGGAGGAGGAGTTAAAGCCACACCAGGAGTTAGAGAGGCAGGTGCGCATACCTGGTAAAGGTTCTTCAGCCTTACACATGCAAAGTCTCCTTTCCCTGCAGATTCCCAAGTCATCTCACCTGGAGAGGAAGCATAACCTAGAGAGTAGAAAAACCTGGCTGTAAATCCTGGGTTAGCCCCTCACTCTCTGTGGGACACTGAGCCAATCACTTACTAGTTCTGCACCTTAGTTTCCTCATCTGTGAAGAGGAATAACTATAGGAGAATTAATCCAAGAAAATACCTGCAACATTGCTTGACACATAGCTTAAGAAATGTTAGATTTTATATTATATATATATAATATTATATTGTATTATATATTATATTATATATATATAATATTATATATTATATTGTATTATATATCATATTATATTATATATAATATTATATTATATTGTATTATATATTGTATTGTATTATATTATATTATATTATATTTTGTTATATTATATTAATTATATTATTATTTTATTATATTATCAACAGCCATGTCAATATAATTTCCCTTCCAAAACAAACGTGTTCAAAACACGTTGCATCCCCTCCAGCTGTACTTAAGATTTAACGAAAAGGAAAGGTAACTTCCTCTTTTTCCCTTCTTTTAGTAGAATAAACTAAGGAGTTTTCTATATTTTTATTTGTATTCATCTCTGTATTCCTCTACATACAAAAAGTAAATCCTTCAAAACAACAGCATAAACATTAACATCCTTGTGTCTCATAGAGTAGACAGCTTACTAGGGGAGAAGTAGGAGCCTGTGTTCCTTTGGGAACAGAAAATTAAGTGGTAGAAACTGAGAAAGAGAAACCTGCGGAAAGAAGAAAGGAAATGGCAGAAACAACTGAAGATCGGTCTCTGGATTTTTACTGGGATGGATGCCATTTGCCTTGATAAACACCAAACTGTCCTGCCCAGTCATCTAACATAGTGAGTCTCAACTGAAGATGGTAGTAGGCTAAAAGCTGAGAAATGAAACTAGCGATAGTGCTGGACATATGATCATTAGCCTGAAAGATACAAGTTCAGGTTCAATCAGGTTGTAAAAGTCATATATGTGCCCTTCTTGACTGAGAATGTCTGCTGAAAAGGGTATATATGTGATTTTCATATACAACCCCTCAGTTGAAAGCTTTAACAAGCAGTCATCACCTTTAGACTGAACTAACACGACAGCCTTCGAGCTAGTCTTCCTCATTTCACTATTAACCTGACTGTGGTCTATTCTCTACACAGACCCTGAGTTATCTTTGTAAAATATGAAAGTATATCAATCTCTGATTAGAAACTCCCAGGCAATAAATTCAAATTCCTACCATAACCTGTGAGATCTTGCCTTCTCTGGCCCTTGTCTTCTTTGTAAACTTCTTTTGTACTATCCAAGTTTTCATTAAATAGTGCTACACTTGCATCTCAAGTCCCCTTTTTATTATGGCCTCAGTGCCTTTGCACTGGCTATTCTCTCTCCCTAGAGCTCTTCTCTCACAGCTGTTCACAGTTACCAAGTCACCGCAAATATCACCCCCATTTCCAAACTACTCCATCTAGAGAAGGGACCCCCAAAATTCTCTGATCCAATTTAAGTTTCTTTATAGCACTTGTCACTAGATAAACTTTTTATGTATTTTTCTGCAAGTTTATCTCTTTGTCCTTATCATAACACAGCATCATGAGAACAGGAATCTTGTTATATCCAACGTTGTGCCCGGAGTAAATTGTTAGCTTCCACTAGACTTTTGTTGAACACATAAATGAACAATATGCAAATAGAGCCTAGATGCTAAAAGAAGAAAAGGTACATGTGTCTATGAGAATATATTTCTAAAGGATTGAAAGATTCAAAAGATATTAGGAAAATGATATCTCAGGGATTAGACCTTCAAAAACTTTTGAGCAATGTTTATATATCCAATTGATCAATAGCCTCTGTCTAGTTTCTTATGCCTATAATTCAGGACCTAGCCTCCTGTCAACATTTGAAAGCCTTTTAGATAATCTATATGGAGAAGCTTGGGATAGAAACTCAACAAAGACAACAATCCAGATCAGAAGTGCAGACTCTAAAAACAAGTAAGAAGAACTTTGGGCCTGATAATTCTACTAAGACTCAATCTATAGCAGAATGAAATATTCATGAAAATAAAAAAATATTCTAAAAAAAAGTCCAATGAAAATCCTCTTTCATAGAAATAAACATATATTTAATGCCATTTTAAGCTAACATGAGATTTGAGACTGGAAATAAGTCATTGATCTTGTAAATAAAAATTTTGGCACAAACACAGTATTTGTTTGGAAAGTTTACATATCTATATTTCATAATTAGGTTCATGACTTATTTTCCTCATGTGAGGCTAATTCCTCTTGGACGCTCAAAGCAAATCTTGTTTTAAAAACAGGTCAGTGTTCTCAGTTTGCACTGATGTTCAGATAACTAGTTGTTTCAGACATAACTTTTAAGTAGCCAATAATAAAGTATGTGATATTAAGTTTTATTCAAATATTGATGCCATAACAAAATGCTAAGACTCTGGTGTTCACTTCATCTGATTGTTTTCTAAGGCTGTAGGCAATTTAACTCAGAATTTTCTGAGAGGCCTTTTAAACATGAAGATTCATGAACCCACTTCATAAAGTTTTGTTGCTATAGATCTGAGATCCAGGAATCTGTATTTGTTTAAAGGGCTTCCAAGGTGTTAGGGAGACCTGCCAGGCTTAGAAAATAGTGATTTTAACCCAGCCTCCAACTAGGATGAGAACGCTTTCATACACATTCCTTGTTATTCAGGTATGTTTTGAGTTCTTCCAGAATGGGCAATCTCATCTCCATGTAGTTTGTTCACCTTTATTGGAAAGGTCTGATTGTCAGAAAGCTTTTGATTACATTAAACTGAAATGGGTCTGCCAGTGATTTCCTCACATAGGTCTAGGGCTGCCCTCTAGCATAACAATGGTCATTATACACCAAAGCCCTTCATACATTTTAATATAGCTTTCAGGTCCACACAAGTTTTTCTTCTACTGCTGAACAATCAGCTTCCACAAACAATTACTCACAGATCCTTTATCATCCAAGGTACCCCTGTGTCCCCCACCATACCATCCATATTCTCTTTTCAGAGCCTTCTCCTCCACCACTGTCAGATCTAGAGTCCTTAAAACAACTATGAACCACTTGACCCTGCATAGCAATGCAGCAACATGTTACCAGAGATCATAGGGAACTGAAACATTTCTTATACTGTTGGTTCTCAAATGCTGATATACCAAATGATGCCACAATGTGAGGACATTGTCACCAGTCCTTGATGAAATGAGAAAAGTGACTAAGTTCATTCACTCTAAAAGACTGTACTTTTTTCTCATACTATATCCCGCTCCAATCCTTTTAAAATTTAATGTTTTTAATGGAACGATAAGGGTCATTGGTTGGTTGGCTGGTCTGTTCTACTAGAAAGTCAGCTATCCTAGGTTGATGAGCCCCATTTCTTTAAAAGTTGTATTGTCCATAAAGACCAAAATCTGGGAACCACTGCCCTAGCTTTGCCTCCCTTGGTGACATACTAGTAATCTCCAATCCAACTTTTGTTTCTAGAACACTAACCACATCACAAGCCACAGTGCTTCACAAATCATTAGATCATTAGAATCAATGGAGTTTTATGAAAACACAGATTTCCAGGGCACACCATCAGAAATTATGGTTCAGGAAGTCTGAGGCCCGGTATCTGCATTTTTAAAGGTCCCCAAACGATCCTGCTGATCATCTAGGATTAGAAAGCTCTTTCATGATGTGCATTTATTCAATGGCTCTTTTATGTATTTATAACTTAATATCACCAGGAAGCAGGGTTGATTAGGAAAGCAGGAGTCTGGTCAAGTGTATTAAAGCAGCCAAGCAGATCTTGATATATAAATATTTAGCCTGCTCCCTCCTTAGGTATGAACACATCTGCAATTGTTATCCTTCCTTTCTTTTTTAGCCTTTCCCTTATCAGGCCAGATTCTTTGGTTTAAGTTTAGACCTACTAGCTCTACCTTCCCAACTCCACCCAGTAAACTGACCCAAACACCCTTGGGTCATATCAAGATTCCTTCTAAAAAGTAGTGCCAAGAATTGGATATAATATTAATACATAATAGTCCCCTTAATATGGACTCTTAACCAAACTCTGTTAATATAGCTTCAGATCACCTTAACTTTTATAGAGGCAGCCACACACTAATGTTATTTAAGGTTTGGACCAATCCATACTATCTGGTTCCACCTGAATTCAAAGAAGTTCTCCTTCATTCATTACAACTGATGCTTACAAATACAACACTTCAAGTTATAAATTTTTATCACATTTCCTTCAGTATATTTTCAACAGATATCATTTTCAATTCTAATTTTACCATCCAACATACTCTCTTTTATAGAGAGTAATGAGCTTTATGTAAAGTTGAGAAATACAACATCTTAGCTGTCGTTCAAATAACTGATGACATGTTTTTCAACAGAGATAGCAGAAAATACAGTGAATCTTGTTGATTCTGCTTGGAAGTAGCAAATGTCACCCCTCACATTCCACTGACCACAGCAAGACACAGCCAAGACTGACACTGATGGGGTGGGAATTTTTGAAAACTAGGGTCATATGTACCTTTCTCCATTCTTTTGAATTTTTTCCTCTGTTCTCCAAAATTTCTCAAAGAATATGGTAGCACTATGACGATATCAATGAGATTGTTTATTTCCTAAAACATAATTTGTCAGGATCTGGGAATTTGAATTCATCTAAAATATTTGTTATCATTAAACTCCTCTCATTGTATATATCATTGTATATATCAATGACCTCTTAATGCAATGGTCCCTCAATGGTACCAGCTTGAAGATCATTCTTCTTGGTATAGACAGAAGAAAAGCGGATGTGTAGTGTTTTCTTTTAACATGATACCATCATTCTCAAGCAATGGACCTATAATTTTCATCTATCTATTGCTCTGAAAATAGCACTAAAATTTGCTGCTGCTGTCTCTAGTGGTTTTTGTGAGCCTCAGCTAATCTTTGGCTTTAACTCTCTTGAAATTTTTGTCCTAGTCCCTTGTTATGCCCTCCCATCCACAATTTACACAGATATATTCCAGCTTTATCAGACAAGTTCTCTACCTGCAAATATGCCAGGTTCTCTACTGCCTCCCAATTTTCTTTCCATTGAGAAAATTTTGAATTATGTGGCCAGAATTTCATAATTCAACCTTCCTCATCACCATAGAATTACACTCATTTCTTGAGTCTCTTCTGGAAAATGTCTATTTTTCAAGAAAATATGTAATTTATTTGATACTCCACCTTCATTCTATCAAGGGTTTTAATTTTTATTTTTTTCATCATGATAAGTGTACTCTATAATCCCCATCCCCTTCCCCCATGTTCTCACTCCCCTCCCCTCTGATAAACATCAGTTTGTTGTCTATAGTTAAAAATATGTTCCTTGGTTTCCCTCTCTCTTTCTCTCTCTCTCTCCCTCTCCCTTTTCCTTTGCTCATTTGTTTTGTTTCTTAAATTCCACATATGAGTGAGGTCATATGGTATTTGTCTTTCTCTGAATGATTTATTTCACTTAGCATTATACTCTCTAGCTCTATCTATGTTGTTGCAAATGGCAAACTTTCATTCTTTTTTATGGCTAATAGTCCACTATATGTATATACCACTCTTCTGTATCCATTCATCTACCAAGGGACACTTGGGCTGCTTCCACAATTTGGCTACTGTAAATAATGCTGTATTTGGATGCATGTACCCCTTTGAATTACTGTTCTTGTATTTTTTGTGTAAATATCTAGTAGTGTAATTCCTACATAATAGGGTAGTTCTATTTTTAATTTTTTGAGGTTTTCTTAATGGCATGATACTAAGAGGCAATATAACATAAAGGTTAAGAACTCAGCCTCTGTGGTTGAAATTTGAATCTTGTTTTTGTTTGTTTGTTTGTTTGTTTGTTTTTGTTTTGTTTTACTTAAATCAACAAAGTCCTAGGAATATAAAACACAAAATCCTACGAATGAGTGAAATGAAGAACAGAAGACTGCAGTACAGAACAGAAGGGGACCACAGTGAAGGGCAGAGCCTAACTTTCAAAGGGAGTTTGGAAAGTCTCCCAGGTCAGAGCAAGTAGGTTATAGTGACAGTAAAAACAGGGATATCACTGAAAGTCCTTCAATAAAGTAGCTGCACTAGTTGTCTCTCTCTCTCTCTCTCTCTCTCTCTCTCTCTCTCTCACACACACACACACACACACACACACACAAACCACAGCCCAGGATCTCTGCATGCACAATAAAAGGCAACACAGTGTTCATTCCTCCAAGATAAAAACAGTGCAGGCACCTAAAGGAATTGAGTAAGCTTCCTGGGAAAAGTACAGGGTGCTACTATGAGCTCTGATTTCCCAGTCCCTTACCTACTCACCCTTAGGCAAATCCTGCAGATAATAAACTCTACCTACAAACAAAGAGCCTTCAATTCAGAGAAGAGACATCATGAGGAAAGAAACTTACCTAAACAGCAGCCAAGAAAACTTGCAACCCAGACCTGGAATAATCAACCTAAACATGTAGCCTAAAATAAGCACTAATAAGCAAGGACCACCAGACATATGAGGAAGACTAACAGTATTAAAGAGAAAGATCTAGATAAAATCAGAGTTATAGACTCAGCAGAATATGGTGGACATGCAAGGAACTGAAAAAGTCTTTCTTTTTAAATTCTTATTAGAATATTCAGAAGTTTGTAAATGATGTCATAATCTTAAAAACAAGAACAACAATCTACAAAAATGGGAAAGATCACAGTAAGAACCAGCTCTTAAAAATTTTTTTAAACATAAAAATCAAAAATTCATAAAAGAGCAGTACACATTTTTAAAATATCATAATATAGAATGAAAAAACAAAAAGATGAAACATATGACAGAGAAGATAAGAGACACAAAGTATCAATCCACAAAGTTCAATGTTCAGAAAAATAGGGGACCAGAAGGAGAATAAAGAAATTGGAAAAAAAATAAATTATTAAATAAAAAGGAATTGGAGCACATAAGTGGCTCAGTCAACCAGTTAAGCCTGCAACTGTTGAATTTGGCTTGAGTCATGAGATCAAGCCCTGCATCAGACTCAGTGCAGAGCATAATGCCTGCTTGAGATTCTCTCTCTCTCCCTCCATCTGCCCCTACCCCACTTGTTCCCTCTCTCTTTCTCTCTCTCTCTCAAAATAAATAAATAAACTTTTTTAAAAAAAGGAATAAAATGCAGAAAGACACAAGACATCACACTGAAAAGGCCACTGAATATTTTCACCATCTTACATAGTATTGAATCAATGGATACATTTAAATTTGAGGGAACAAGAAATAAAACATACTATTATTATAAATGAAAAAAGTAACAACAGAAAGCCTAAAATTAATAATATAATACCCAATATTGGGAGAAAGAATGGAAGAAAAGTTGAGTAGTGTTTCAACAAGTTAAATCTACAACATTCACAGCAGAAATCACCAATAATAATTAAAATTGGTTAATCAATAAATAAGTTAATAGGTTATATTCACTATAAACACAATAATAAACAAATTACTATGTTTATATCAGAAACCATTAAAAAAGTTAAAAGTGATTTTAACTATGAAGAATAAGATTTCCAAGACAGAGAACAGTATATTTTGCCACTGAATCTTTACAGTAGGTGATTTTTTTTATCGTTTCATTCTCTATTCAGGTTAGCACTTTTTTGTGTAACAGAAAGTCTTAGGCCTATATAGACAGCAAGTAATGAATCATGTGACAAAATAGTATGACCCATGGCCGGGGTCTATGGGAGAATGCAGACAACCCCAGGTGGAAAAGTAGATCACTGACTAGGCTGACCAAAGGTGAATGTCATCCATTGGGTAAATACAAAGGCATCTGAGTCTCCTTCCAAAACCCCAGGCAAGAATGTTTTCAGCTTGACTGAGCTGCCAAGTTTCCCATACCTTAGTAGAGTTGAGATTTTTCATTGAATGCCATTCTGCCTCTATCAAGCTCAGGTTTCAGTACCTCTAATAAGCTCCACCCTTGTGTTAGAACTTAAGGATATAAAACATGATATTTTCATAGTTGTTTTTAACTTGAGTTGAAATGTTTACTTCAACAAAAATGTCCGTTTGCCTGCTTCATGCAAGGCACCATGGGAAATACACATGTAAACCAGACAGATTGGGTTCTCTCAAGCAGTTGAAGAACCACTAAAGTGAGAGAGACTTGTACGCAACTAACTTTAATGCAAGACCAAATGCAAGTGAACTGGAGCATAAAGAGGGAAGAGAGAATTTCCAGTTTAGGAAGGGGTCACGAAAGACTAAATGAGGAACTGTCATAAGTGAGCTGAGATTCTGGCCCTTGCGTCAACAGGATGCCTTCAGGCTAGTACTGTGATACAGCTGTGACTTGGGACGCAATCTGAGAGTGATATTATCTGAGTTGTACCTAGCCAAAGACAATGTCGGTATCTCTAGTTTGAAGTGGCTTTGAATTTCCGTGAGTTAAATGCTACATTCAGTCCAAACACCTTGCTTACCCACACATGTGCATTTTCCTTGGAAGATACAAACTGGTAAAGTACAGAAGTCTGTGTTGTAGTATAAGCGAACCAGAACTCATTCATAACTCCAACTAAATCTAAGTTTCTGTGTTGTTTCTATTTTTAATAGCATTTCTCAACATATGTTCATGTCCATGTGTTTACATTCTACCCTCAAATCCAGAAGATTGAACCAGAGAATGTTAAAATTGGAAAGGATCTTGGCTATTAATCAATATAATCCTATCATTTTACAGATGAAGAAACTAGGCCAAGATACAGTAAATATGACTTCCCAAGCTTTCGTAACCACGAAAAGGAAAGACTGGACTTGAACCAAGTTTTGGAATACAGGACCAGAAGCTCTTTCTCCTGGATGCTATGACAAAAGAAAAATGAGAAGATGGAAAAAAAAATCAAAGATGATAAAGAAACAAAAAGTAACGCTTAATTCAGTTACTGGAAAACTGGCAATAGATCTAGAATATCAGTGTTTCTGAAATAAATTCCGAATAACTTTTAAGGGATCTATTTTTCTTGAGATTTTTTAAAAGTTTTTATTTATTTATTTTGAGAGAGAGAGAGAGAAAAAAAGAAAAAAAACAGGGATGAGCAGAGAGAACCCCAAGCAGACTTTGAGCAGTCAGTACAGAGCCCAATAGCGGGGCTCAAACCCACAAACATGAGATGATGACCTGAGCTGAAATCAGGGTCAGATGCTTAACTGACTGAGCCACCCAGTTGCCCCTTTTGATATTTTTTTCCACTTGGACAATATATATTGGCTACCAAAATACAAATATTTCTTTTCTATTTTAATTAATTTTTAAATTATTTAAATTATTAAATAATTGTTAAAAAAATAATTTTTGCTCTGTTAAATATAGGGAAATGGTAATTAGCTAATCATCAATTACATATCATTTTTGTTTCATCAAAGCAAAAATAGTGGGGTGCCTGGGTGGCTGTCAGTTAAGTATCCAACTCTTAATTTTGGTTCAGGTCATCATCTTGCAGTTTGTGAGTTTAAGCCCCATTTGGGGCTCTATGCTGACAGTGCAGTCTGCTCGGGATTCTGTCTCTCCCCTCTCCCTTCCCCCTCCCCCCCAGTTCACGTGCTCTGTTTTTCTCTCAAAATAAATAAACAAATAAATAAATAAATAAATAAACAAACAAACTAAAAAAAAAAAATAGGAATTAGTTTTAAAATAGGTATTCTAGAGCACCTGAGTGGCTCAGTGGGTTGAGCATCCAACTCTTGATTTCGGCTTAGGTCATGATCCCAGGGGGGCATGGGATCAAGACCCATATTGGGCTCCATGCTAAGATTAAGATTCTCTCTCTCTCTCTCTCTCTCTCTCTCTCCTTTTTCTCCTCTCCCCTGCTTGCACTATCTCTCTAAAAGTAATTAACTAAATAAATAAAATAGCTACTCTTGTATTTTTAAAATAGACTATATTAGAACAAAGACTGTATTATATTTGTTCATTACTATCAGTATATCATATCATTGCACCTGGATTATAGAATATACTCAATAAATAGTAGTTGAATAAATAAATTAATTAATACCATATTGCATTAGAATTCTCCACCAACCTTTGTAAAGCACACATTATGTCCAATACTTCTATGGTAAAAATCTGATATGATACCATTATTTGGATGAGTTCAAAACTTTGCCTACCCTTGATAGAAAATCAATACATACTTTCCCAAAGCAGACTCCATGATTAAAGGCCTTCCTCTAGACCCAGCTGTAAGTAAATCCCAGGTGAGGCCACAGCCTGTATAGAAGTAGAACACTGCTACTGCTTTCCTCTCTTCCTTACCCCAACCTGGGGGAGAATTGTGGAGGTAAAGCTCACACCTGTTTCCACACCCTGCTCCTAAGCTCAAATAAGGACTTCTTGACTAGCCAAGAGTCTCCAGTTCAAATCACCAGAAACCTTCTCAGTAGTGCCCTAGAGACCACCAACAGGCTAACTAGGAGACACGTTAGGAATTGTGGAGGGAACTTATAATCCACAGGGCTGTTTGCCAGGGCATAAGACATGGAAGTATATGTCAGAAAGACAGAAGAGTGGGCGCCTCGGTTGCTCCATCAGTTGAGCATCCAACTCTTGATTTCGGTTCAGGTCATGACCCCTCTGCCCCTCCCCATGATCTCTCTCTCTCTCAAATTAAAATAATAATAATAATAATAATCTTAAAAAAAATTAAAAACTAAAGAGAAAAGAGAGGACTTAAAAAGTTTTATCAAGAATATTAAAAACCTCCCTGTGGGAGTTAATGATGAATAGATACTAAATATAAAGGCATTTATTTAATAATGAAAACGTTTTGCAATGTTATGCATATAAATAAGTTAACACAGCTCTTGTTATTTTCTTCATCCATTTTACAGAAATGACAAAAATGTTTTGAAAACTGATGTCACTGAGGTTTTGTAATTGTTTAAAAAACAACAAATGAAATGACTACTTCTAATCTTTTTTGGTATGTTTATACAACAAAAAAAGGAATGTTATAAATAGCCTCTAACTTGTCTGTTTTAATGGCTGCATATTTACATAAGTAACTATAAATGAAATATTACACTTGATCTTTTTTTTCAACTATTTATATGTAAAGTCATTTAAAGTATAAAATAATACTTTCCCCTATTCTCCTAGTGAGGACATAACCAAAAACAAAACATTGAGACAAATAAAAACACAGGACAAGAGTTAGGGAAATCGTGTTCTTCATAAACCGGCTTCTACCACTGAGTCACCAGTGATGTTCTAGCTATCTGCACCTCACTTACCACCATCTGAGAAACAGACCTGAATCACAGTGATGCAATGGAAGGATATAAGGAAAACCAGCAAACAGTGGTTTACAAGCCTTGCTAACTTCCTTGTAAGGTTGACTATGGCTCTTCAAGACCATTTGATGCCCCATGTCCCACATCCATCTCAGAAGGTGACAGCAACACCAGGAAGAAGGCAAAAGACAAGGGCAGGTCTTGATGCACGTGTTCTAGAAACTCATCAGGATTTGGCCACACCCAAGGAAGGAAAACTTGGCACTAACTCCAGAGAGAGAAAAATCCTGATATATAAATTTTGTGCTTTTCTAATGAAATTGAATCAAGGACTAAAAGTAATCTGGAAAATTTCAGCCCTAATAAAGATTTTTAAGAGATTTCTTTCAGGGAATGGAGAAATAACAACTTGCCCATTTTATAAATGTGAATATATTTCCTGTTGTGAATATTGTAAGACACCCATTCCTACTTCTCTGATGGCAAGAAGAGAAAACATCTACAATAAGGGTATAAGAAAAAGAAAAAGAAAAGCAGGATATTCAGTAACAACTTCGTATATAGACATACATTAGCATATAGAACAATTATCTTGAATAAACTGATCATTTGTTTAGCAGTTTGGCTCTTTTGTACTTTAGCAGTTTGGTACTTTTCCAGTAGGCTACAGGATGGATTGCTGAACTTTCCAGCAAGGTCAGGGGGATCTGTTTGCTCAGTAGGTTGATCCGAGCTGGATTTACTTGTTCCTGCAACCACTGTTCGCATGAAGAAATTACACTTTGAAAATTTTCTTCAACTACAGTAATTAAATGTTTCCATTGAGCTAGTGATCTATTTTACCTGAAATGTGAAAATGCTTTATTTTGTTTTTATCTCAAACATTCTTTACCTCAGCAATTTTTTTGTAAACATTTTCTTTAATGTGTCCTTCCTTTTCTATTCTCATTTTTCAAATTTTCCCTTTTCTCATTTTAACTTTTTTTCTTTTTTTCACTTTCTAAGCAGTCAAAAAGAAGTAAAAATGGAAATAAGCAGAAAAGCCTCCCTGGAGTAAATGCTTGCAGCATGACTTTCCCAATAAAGTCTTCCACACGCAGGGCAGATAAAGAAATAAGAGTCTGAGAGTTGTGAAGAGACACTGGCTCCTGGCTCATATTTTCGAAGTTGGACCTTTGATATTACCACCCAAAGACACTCTACATAGTGTCAGAGATGGGCCACAATATTAACAGAAGACATTTATCTCACTACTTTAGATTCACGGCCCAATGCCTGATTGTACCTCTTACATACAGTCTCCTACAAACAAATATTCATTCATATATATATATACATACATATATATGTATGTATATATATATATATATATGTATATATATATATTCATATTTGTATCCTATAATTGCTAATAAATAACAAAAAAAATTTAAACTGTATTGTTTTCTGTATCAAAGGGATAATCTGTTAAATGTAAGTATATGAGAATGTTACTTTGCATAATCCTGTTTAAACACTTCCTCATTCTAAACTATACCTAGAGCCTCAAGAAAAGCAAGAAGAGGCCTTTTCAAATTTTGGGATAAGCTGGTCACAGATTATACCAAATGTGTTATAACTCTGAACACGGTTCATGCCACAGAATTCTTTTTTTTTTTTTTGTTTTTAATGTTTACTTATTTTCGAGAGAGAGACAGAGAGACAGAGTGCAAGCAGGGGAGAGGCAGAGAGAGTGAGACACAGAATCTGAAACTGTATTTCTGTTAGGCAAGAGTGGGGAGAAAGAATGCTGATTGAGTTAATATGCCATTCAAGGGAGTTCAGAGTTGTTGTTGTTTTTTTTTTTTTTTTTTTTTTTTTTTACTGCAATAGGGATCCTTTTAAGCAGAAGAATGAGATGATCAGATAAATCTATCAGAAACTATAGAGGGTGCCTGGGTGGCTCATTCAGTTGGTTAAGCATCAGACTTTGGCTCAGGTTATGATCTCACAGTTTGTAAATTCAAGCCCCACTTTGGGTGAGCTCAAGCCCTGCTTCTCTCTCTCTTCTTATCTCTTCCCCTCTCTCTGCCCCTCACTCACTCGCACTCTCTCTCTAAAAAATTTTTTTAATAAAAAAAGAAACTGTAGAGATCATATCAGAAAGAACAAGGCTGGAGCAGTCAAGAGACTTATTTGTAAAGGAGATAATGTGTGTACTTAGCATGGGAATGAAGAACATGAAAGAGAATTTGACAATTTGAGAAAAATTACAGAAGTGAAATACCTTGGTGATAGATTGGGTGTGGTGAATAAGGCATGGGAAGTAGTCAAGAGGGAACCCCAGGTTTCTCTGCCTTCTTGCTGGGGTGGCCAGTGGGACTTTCACTGAGATCAGTAATTCAGGAGGAGGAACAAGAGGTGATTGGCTCGGTTTTGAATATGTTGAACAGGAGAGGCCTGTGGAACATCCACGCTGAGAGGCAAGTGCTCATTCCTCTGTGTGTCCACTACCTGTTGTATTACCTCTTGTTACCACGCTGGGATTGCCTATCTTCAACCTCTAACTTTCCCGAGACAGGAAGGACTGTCCAATCTAAACAAACCATCCCTTCAGGGTGCCTTCGGTGAGCCCATGCTTCCCATTACAAAAAAGGCTCTCCCATTTTCCCTGTCTCTCATGAGACCAATTCCAACTCAGAACAAATATCATGTAAGGGCGGAAGCCCATCACCCCTTCTAGAGACAGCAAAAACATGCAATGAAGAAAGAAAGGCTATTTTCCCTCTATTTTAATTCAATTTTAAATTCTATTTCCCACCCATTTTCAAAGGGACCATTGTTTCAGAAGAATTGGGTACTTTCTAAGGTAAATAAATAGAGTGAATAACAATCTTGTTTAAGATTCCAACTTATTAACAGAAAACATGTGTAGACTTAAGCATTAAAAATAAATATGCCTTTAAAGATGACCTGGAAGGCTTCTTACCTGCCAAGAACAGAGTTCAAGACCTCAGAAAGTCTGTTTTCCCAGAAACAGTAGATTATATTGCTAATGATGGCAAGGGCAATAAACCATAAGTTTTTTTTTTCTCCCTATAATTTTGGTACTATTTAGGTGAGTTTTGTAATAGACTGAAATAAGAGAAGTACTCTCGAGAATGATCTTGGGTTGTGAAAATTGGGTCTATGATTTCATCCTTTGGGAGAATGTTTTCAGTTCCTGCTTTTCTTTCCAGACATTTACGTTTGACATGATTTCTTCTTATATTTGAATGATAGTTCAGTGATCTTGGTTGTGTTGGTATGCACAAATATAAATTAGAGCATTTTCTATCATACATACTTTAATTGGGCATTTTTAATAAAGTGTATAGTTCTTTCTTTCAATGTCCTTATTTATTCCAAAGTAGAGGAGGATTTCTAAAGATCGTTATGAACCAACATACAGCAGAATGTCTCCAAATGGACCAGACGGAGTGGCAGACCAGGTGCAGGTCGGTTTGTCGAAGAGAAATTGATGCTGTCCTCTGCATTCATTGACTTGTCTGGTTTTCATAGGACGAATAAACAGATGAGTCAGTTTCTCCTTCTTCTAAGGGACTTTACATGATTAGGGTCAGAAACTCAGCAAAGAAAAATCCTCTCTCGTTTTATAAGGGCGAGATGATGAGATGCTACAGTGATTCATTTCAAAGGTGCTGGCTATTTTCAAACAACTGCTGAGAAACCTTGCCGTTCCCTGAACTTGGGAGGTTGGTTCTAGCACATGCACAAATTCTGCTTGCCATATGAGCAAAAGTGAGATCATACGGGTTGATGCTGGCAGAGTCTCTGAGAGTGCAGTAATTCATGCTGTCAGTTACTATCAGCAGCAATTTGCTTCTGGATTGGTTCCTGTGAGCACTCATGTGAGTATTCTGCACAAAGGACCAGAGTGCAATATTCTTTTGGATTTCAGGGACTTAGTGCAGTTTCAACATATAATCAAAAGTGCCACGTAGTTCACCACCTCGCATTTTGTTTTAAAGAGACAGAGGCTTAAAATGTGATTCCTTTCTTCTCTCCAAAACAGGAAGTTGATGGCAATGTGGAACTATCTTTAGAGCAATCTGTTGGTGCTTCAGTGGAATCTATCCAGTTGGTAAACAGTAGAGTAGTTTGTTTTTTTAACTAAATGTCATTCCACTGTCTCCACAACAATAAAAATCAGAACTTTGTTTAATCATAAAACTTAATTTATTAGAATCAACTCTTAGTTACTATATGATATATGATCAACTCTTACTAACTATAGGGTAAATATGATGAGACATGAAAAGATCCCTTGAACTGCTTGGTATTGTAATAGCATATTCTTCCAAATTAAGTACAATTTCCACAAAGTTCTGTGGCAGAGAAGTTTGGATGCTGCAGCCCTAGCTTACAGGCACAATATTAACAAATCTCTGTGAAACAATAAAACTTCACTGACTTCCAAAGAGCTTTGAGATATTCATATCCCTCTTGCTACCAATCTATCTACTAGTCTCTTTTTATTTAAAGAATACTTACTATTGAGAATTCATGGGATTCAGGGTTATGGAGCAATCCTGACCAGAAAGGGTATAGGAGGAAGGAAAATGTAGTCCTTGTGTCTGAGAAATGGTAGTTCAGTTTCACTCAGAAAAGTGAAGGGTATGCCAAAATCTCAAGTGCCACTGTCACTGACATATATATTTTTTGGTATTAACCTATAATCTCTCAAGTGTTCCCAGTTGAAAGATTTCTTCCATATTATATACAGCTCAAAAATCCTCAAAACCTTAGCATTTTACATGATTAATATTACTTAGCCATAAAAAAGGATGAGATCGTGCCACATGCGACAACATGGATGGACCTAGAGGGTATTATGCTAAGTGAAATAATTCAGACTGAAGAAGACAAATACCATATGATTTCATTTATGTGCGGAATCTTAAAAAAAATGAACAAACAAAAAGCAGAACGAGGTGTGAAAATACAGAGAACAAACTGATGGCTGCCAGTGGGGAGGGGAGGCTGGGCAAAATGGGTGAAGGGGAGCGGGAGACACAGGCTTCCAGTTATGGATGAATTAAGTCATGGGAACAAAAGGCACAGCATAAAGAATACTGTTAATGATATTGTGATAATGTTCTATGGTGACAGATGATAGCTACACTTGTGGTGAGCATAGCATAGTATATAAATTTGTCAATCACTGTTGTACACCTGAAACTAATGTGACATTGTATGTCAACTATACTCAATAAAGGAAAGAAAGACAGAAAGAAAGGAAGAAAGAAAGAAAGAAAGAAAGAAAGAAAAAGAAAGAAAAAAGAAATGAGGGTAGCCAAAAATAAAAAAGAATTGATGTTTATTATCTACTTTCCCTTGCCTCTAGAATATAGACAGAATGAAGGCAGGTATTTCTGTCTGTTCACTGATGTATTCCCAGTGCCTAGAATAGTGCATGGCGCATAGGAGGTATTTAATAAAAATGTGTTGAATGAATGAATATTTTCTTTTTCTTCAGCTCTAAAGTCCTACCTCTTTAACAAGTCTTACTAGACCCTCTGTTATTGACTTCTGCTCATTCTGCTAGCATCCTCTCTCTCATTTTATAATTGTGCTTGTGTGCTATATAATTCGGCCAAATGCAGATTATATGTGGTTTCTTAAATGTACCATGTTCTCTCTCCCTGGGGGCCTGTGCACACGTTCCTCCATGTCGAAGACTTTTCTCTCCTGCTCCCCTGCTCCTTTCTCTGGGACACTTCTCTTTGTTCTTCAAGATCCAATTTAGAAGTCTCTTATTTCAGAAAATCTTAACCTGGTCTCCAAAACAGAGATAGATAGGCTCTAGTATCCTGTGTTTTCCATAGCAGCACTTACCCATTTGGACTGTCATTGCTGTAAGGCAGTGACATAACTAGAGGCATACTGGTATTTGTGAAATTATCCATCAGTATTTAAGTTTCAAAGGAACTCATAAGGAAATTAGCACTGAACCCTTAGAAGTGGCATAAAAATATTTTAAAAGAATAATCAGGATGTACTGTAATAAAGTCAACAGTGTGAGAAAACTATCGCATTTCTAAAACTATTGAGTAGAAGCATCACTCTAGACTAACCATTAAAACATAAATAAGCAGCATCTGTGTGAAAGCTAACAGACTGTTCCATAGTTGCCTTTTGTTATCCAAGTCTTAGCAAAATGTCACTGCCTCAGAAGGGACATAGCCAACAATCCCATGTAGATCTACCCCGGTCACTTTTTATCCCATTGCTATGCTTACCACCTTCATTACAAGTCTATGTCTTTGATATTATCTTAATCATTTCTGTGTTTACTAGGTTTTTAGTTCTGCCCTTCTCAATAATTGTCTTCATGAAAACAGGGACCTTGTATGTCTTTTTCAGTACTTTTCATTCGCAGAACTTACATGAGTGTTTGACATTCTAGCAGATGGTCAATAAAATTTTTTTTAAATGAATGTACAACAAAGAACAATTATCATCTTGGCTAGTAGGATGGTTTCACTGGCACTGGTTGCTTGCACTTCACCAAAAATTCACATGTACCAGTAGGTTCTTATCAACTAAAGAATCCTAACCAATGGAAAACTACTATTGTGTATTGTAGTGACTTCATTAACTCAAGTGTGTTATTTTATAATTAGTTTATACTCCATATCCTGAGGATTATCATTAGAGTACTAATAATAATTGTACTGAAAGTCTTGTTTCATAAATTTGAAAAGCTTTCATTGGTTTTCTTTTGGTTTGATACATGAAAAGATATATCTGAAGCTAAATGGTTTTTTGCATAAATTAAAAATCCAGTCAAAATGTGTTGTCTCCTCACATGAAAAAATGCTCCACATCACTCATAATCAGGGAAATACAAATCAAAACCACAATGAGATACCACCTTACACCTGTCAGAATGGCTAACATTAACAACGCAGGCAACAACAGATGTTGGCGAGGATGCGGAAAAAGAGGATTTCTTTTGCATCGTTGGTGACAATGCAAGCTGGTGCAGCCCCTCTGGAAAACAGTATGGAGGTTCCTCAAAAAACTGAAAATAGAACTACCCTATGACCCAGCAATTGCACTACTAGGCATTTATCCAAGGGATACAGGTGTGCTGACTCGAAGGGACACATGCACCCCCGTGTTTATAGCAGCACTATCAACAATAGCTAAAGTATGGAAAAAGCCCAAATGTCCATCACTGGATGAATAGATAAAGAAGATGTGGTATATATATACAATGGAGTATTACTCGGCAATCAAAAAAGAATGAAATCTTGCCATATGCAACTACGTGGATGGAACTGGAGGGTATTATGCTAAGTGAAATGAGTCAGTCAGAGAAAGACAAATATCATATGACTTCACTCATATGAGGAATTTAAGATAAAAAACAGATTAACATAAGGGAAAGGAAGAAAAATAATATAAAAACAAGGAGGGGAACAAAACATAAAAGACACTTAAATATAGAGAACAAACAGAAGGGTGCTGGAGGGGTTATGGGAGGGGGGGATGGGCTAAATGGGTAAGGTGCATTAAGGAAGACACTTGTTGGGACGAGGACAGGGTGTTATACATAGGGGATGAATCACTGGACTCTACTCCTGAAATCATTGTTGCATTGTATGCTAACTAAGTTGGATGTAAATTAAAAAATAAATTAATTAATTTTAAAAAGTAAAGCTGAAGTTAAAATTTAATAACATTTTTTAAAGGCAAAAAAAATGTGTTATCTTCCTATTGACTTGATAGGAAACTATTAATATCAGCCTAGATGAATCTGAAATGAATAGAAAAGGATTAATTGAGGAGGAAAGTTTTTGAATTTATAGAAGGTTGAAAATATTTAACTGCGTACTTGGGTGAGATGTTAGAATACCACACACCCCATTCGGGAAACCAATTATAAGGAGTATGAATGGTCAGATCCAATTAATTCTACAGTAAAACCATGTAATTACAGGGTTTACTCATTTTGATTGATTAGAAAGAGAAGATTAACAAGATTACAAATCATGAGCCAGAAGAGAGAAATTGTATTACCTCTAAAAATTTTTAAACACATTAGACCAAAAAAAGTGTCCTAATTTTAAATTACCAACTCTAACTAGGGAGGAAAACACATCAAACTAAAATATAACCTGTGTCTAAACATTAAACTTTTATAATTCAACTAGAGGTAGACTTGCCATACAGAGAGATGATTGTGACTTGCTTTTCCATCCCCTCACAAGGAAGAGCAAGAGTGATCTCAAGTGCATGGAGAGGGGAAAGAATAATTGCAAACAACCGGCATAAGATCTTGTTCACAGCTATGCAACAAATGTCTGTGGATTGGTTAGTTAATAAACTGTGCAAATTGGAGGATGAACTTCATAGCAGTAACCTGACCTGCTAGTGTATGGTCCCGGAAGAATCAGAACCAGACTTCCTTTATTGAAACAGAACCAAATAACCAGACCAGAGGAAATTGCTAAGTTTGGGCAGCCCAAAGAGACTCTCAGGAATCTCAATATCTCTCTGCATAATGTCCTCTGTGCTATTATGCTTGATAGCGTGCCCTTTATCCAGAGTCTCTGAAGTGGCTACTTTCATGAGACTTGAGTTCAAGATGAATCACTTAGTAGGCATGTGACTTTAAAAAGTTAACCTCTCAGGGTGTCTGGGTTTCTTAGTGGGTTAAGCATCTGGCTCTTGATTTCGGTTCTGGTCATGGTCCCACCGTTTGGTTTGTGAGTTTGAGCCCACACTGGGCTCTGTGCTGACAGTGTGGAGCCTGCTTGGGGTTCTTTCTCTCTCCTTCTCTCTCTGTGCCTCCCCTGCTTGTAGGCATGTGCGCTCGCTCTCTCTCTCTCTCTCTCTCTCTCTCTCTCAAAATAAATAAATAAACTTAAAGAAAACTTAAAAAAAAAAACCATTGACCTCTTCAATTTAAATTCCTAAACTATAGGGGCACCTGGGTGGCTCAGTCAGTTGAGCATCTGACTTCAGCTCAGGTCATGATCTCACAGCTTGTGAGTTCGAGCCCCACACCGGGCTCTGTGCTGACAGCTCAGAGCCTGGAGCCTGCTTTGGATTCTGTGTGTGTGTGTGTGTGTGTGTGTGTGTGTGTGTGTGTGTGTGTGTCTCTGGCCCTAACCCACTCACATTCTGTCTCTGTCTCTCTCAAAAATAAATAAACATTAAAAAACATAAAAATAAAAATAAATTCCTAAACTATAACAATGAAAATAGAAACTCAAATACCTAATAGATTTTTCATGTTCAAAACAGCAACTTACATAAAGCCTTTTTCATATTGTAAAACTTCCATGCAATGTAAATTACTATCCCATGTATCAAATAGTTACCAATATCCTCTAAATGCTGACATAATATCTATCTCTTCTAGACACATTTTCAGAATTTCTGGTATTAGTATTTGAGGGTATTCCAATTGGGTTACTATATTATCTATTTTACGCCAAATGTTAAACTTCTGCAATTTAATTAAAATTCCTTGTCCAGACCTAGCCATCGCTTGCTCCATTGCTCCCTTCTCAGTACCTGCTCTGGGTGTCCCTGAGGGTGTGCGGGCCAAGGGTGGGCCCAAAAAGTAGGAGGCAGAAGGGAACCAGGTATGGGCATCTAAGTGTCTTAGCACCACAACAGTGGTTAGAACTGGGAGAAGGAGAAGACTGCAAAGATAGGCCCAGGAGCAATGGTGTCCAAAGAGAAACAAGGGGTGAAAAATGTCAACATGGAAAATGCCCAACAGGAAAATGAAGGAGAAAAAGAGAGCCCCATGCAGGACAGAGAGGAATTATGCAGTTTGGGAGGGAGTGAAGGCCAGAACTGTGGAGGAAATGTCAACCTGGAGTGAGTGACATGACTTGTCCCTAATTTTTGATAAGCCATACCTAACAAGCATATTGATCACAATGAAGTGGGAGATGTTGTGGGAAAGTTCCTAGGACAGATGAAGTAAATCAGAAGAAAGAGTAAGGAGCAGCACAGGAGGCACTTCCAAACTCCTGAAGCTGATAATTATTATGACTTTTGCCTTATACCTTGAATGCTAAGGTTTCCCTGAGGTTAATAACATGGCCTATGTTCTATAAGCTTGTAGTTTAGTGATTTACTTTTTCTGTAAACCTTTTGGTGTTTCCACTTAAGAGTTTGTAATTATTGTTTTGTCTCAGTGTAAAACTTACTGTCCATAGGGCAATTTCACCCAGTTTTGGGAAAAACTATTCTTTTCATAATATGATATTAATAAAGCAATTTAAAAAGCAATCTTGGGAGGGGTGCCTGGGTGGCTAGGTCAGAAGGGCATGAGACTCTTGATCTCAGGTTGTGAGTTGGAGCCCCACCTTGGTGTAGACATTATATATATATGTGTGTGTGTGTGTGTGTGTGTGTGTGTGTGTGTGTGTGTATAATGTAGAGATTAATATATATATATTTTTAAAAATTCCTTGTCAATATCATTATTCCAGTGACAATTTTTGTTGTACTTTTTGCAAATTGTTCAGGTTTTATGTCATAGTACAGAACACATTTGACATTCATGCAGACCCTTGTTAAATCCCACAACTGCAAATAGTATAGTAATATAGTATGAAATTTCTACCATTTTAGGTGCTGCATTACCTCCAGTTTAACATCTCACTCTTATCAGTTCTTGTGCAGTAGATCTTTGTCACTTTTTGGGGCCACCCCAAATCTTTTGAACATCTTGAGCAATCTCAAGCTTTTTTGTCACACTTCCACAAAGTAGAAGCCAGAAACTCACTTTCCTAGACACCAGGTACCTATTTTACTATGACTACCAACAAGAAACATCCCCATGCAACTTGGATTCATAAGAGAACACTGTGAATTCATAAGCAGAAAACACCTAAAATTCATCTTCTGGTGAGTATAGTTGGATAGGTGCCCAGCATTTGGGTGCAACCATGGTAGAAATTCTGGCATCCACTGACCAGAATCAGCAATGGCAGTTATGGTGTCTGTGTTGAGTAATGATGGCAGTATGGCTTCAGCTGGAGCAATCAGTAGTCTTCTTTAGGCACTGTTCCTGAATGCATGGCCTCTAAGCCTGATTCCTTGGCTCTTCTAGAGAATCTATGAGCTACACGATATTCTTTAGTAAATTCCTTTTCTGTTTAACTGAAAAGGAATTTGTTTTTTGCAACTTAAACAACAAATATATATGACTATGAATTATTATTCTGTGTTTTTTAATTTATTCTGAAATATTTAAGACATGTACAAAAGCCATTTCTTTTTTACTCTTAGAACTTTCCATACACATCCATCACTGGAGGTAGCAACTGGCCTTCTTCTTGCAGAAAGATGGTCAACATTTTACAAGCATAGAGGCCTATAAACAGAGATGGAAGGGCACTGAATTGGTGGTGATACTCACTCACTTCCTAGGAGACTTGCTCCCACATCCCAGCTTCATATGTGGAATTCATACTTTAGATGCTGGATTACTCTAAACCAATTACATTTGGGATCACTAATGAATAATCTAGAACATCATATTCAATAATCCCAATGGTCTATACTACTAATACAAAACCTGCAATTAGGTTTATTAATTTCTTAGAAATCTGAATGCATGGAGGAGGACAAAAAGTTTGGGACTTTCATGATCTACCTTCTTGTCTACACTATTTAAATCAACCCCATGTGTGCCAATGTTACTCTGCAGTTAAGCTATCTACAGTTAAGTATTCAACAAACTTTTTGAAAATGAAAATAATTATAAATTCCATCATTTTAAGATACAACTCAGAAGCTTTCCCTTCTAAAAGAAGATATTTGTATGGAACACAAGTCATTTGCTTTGGTGGCTCCTGAATAGCCTGTCAAAGCAGAGAGCTGTCCTAGGACACAGAAATTGAGACATGACCTGGAGGACACACTGCTAGAAGGATGGACAGACCCACTGCTGTGCAAAAGGAGACTCATTCTGGCCCAAGAGAGCTGATTGTTGAATTTTCAAGAATTTCTCAAATAATTTGTGAAACACTGCCATTATTAAAAACTAAATCATAGAAATTTACAACTAAATTCATGAAAAATAAACATAATAAATTCTCAAACATATATTACAATAAATCAAAAAAATTCAAAAATCATCATTTTCTTAATTATTTTACTACATTTATTGTTATCCCTGCTCTTGGGGTTATTTACATCTACTGTATCTGAATGGAGAAAATACTGTGTAATGGGGTGCTGCTGCACTTTTCTCCCCAATTGCGTATGTCGTATGTCGTTGACACCATGCTTAAGTATTTATACCATGGAAATTGACAAAAGCTACCAGTCAGGGCTTGATTGATTGTTTTGTTAATTTTCTAGATTTAAGAAAGTGATGAGAATGTTAATGAATAATGAAAGTGAGAAAATGTGAAGAATGTAGATTAAATCAAAAAGGTGTCATCTTTATGAGTAACTAAAAACAAACAAAAAAACCCAAAAAGCTTCAGGAAATGTTCTTACAGTATTCAAAAATTATTAGCTACTTCAGCATCCATTCATGCCATAGATGAACTGAAATTCTGACGCAGGTCTTCGCTGAGTCATCCTTGTTTTATCTGTTAACTCACGTGAAAATACAAGTGATGTTCATGTCAAGACTATGTTCTTTCATCAGTTGCAACCATAGGTTGGCTAAGAATACTAAGAATACTAGAATACTAAAAATCAATAAGAGCAGTCCATAAGAATCAACTGACTAATATGAAATTTACAATAAAGAATATTTATACTTTGTTATTTGTAACAAATCTTTTATATATACCAGAAGACTTTATAATAAATGTATGTACATAATCATGAATTTATTTCCTTGGCAGCACACCATGGGGTAGATGGGCATTTACTTAGCAAGGGAAAAAGAAAACTTATATACCCTAATCAGTACTTAAAAAAAGAAAAAGAAAGGGGATGGAAGGAAGGAAGGGAAGCAGGACTGGAGGGAAGACATAAAACATAAATGGAAACAATACATACAATTGATTCTTACATTATATGACTCTTTAACATTCTTAGTATATTTCCATATAGACTTAGTCCATCTCTACCCTTGCACCCCCCCCACCCCTGTCACACACACACACACATTCTCACCAGTGAACGGGCCCTCAATCCAGCTGTGCCTCAGGTTTCTGCTCTACCTTTTTTCTCCATTTCTTCTGTCTTCCCTTACCACCAACCCAAAGACAATGTTCCTTTACCTAGTGGGAAAAAAGACTGAGGAATCTGCTGAGTTGTCAGATTTCCACTCACACTTTCTCCTCTCCTATCACCCACTTGCCTGACCACTCTCAGAGCCTTTCATTTCTCCTCAGCCACTTCTAATCTTCTCAAAATCAAAATATTTATAAATATAACCATTAAATGGCAGTAACTTCAGTACCAACCCATGTGTACATCCCTTCTCCGAATTCCCAATTTTCATGTCTCACCAAGTCTCCCTTAGCCTTCCTCATGTCAGTCCTGGACCATTCCAGGATCTATTTCCCACTATAACACCTGGTACTTCTTCCTAACTCACAGACTCAGTGCAAAAAGAGAGAGAAAAATGGAAAATATTTGATCCAGGCGTATAACATTTATTCACATTCTTGGCCAACCCAAGACAGGACTGCAACCAGGTACCATTTGTTTGCTTCTTTGTTTGTTTTGTCTATTTCCTCTACACACCCTCCTTCTGCTTTCTGGTTGATCATGTTCTTCATTAAAACTACTTCCAGACTGTGGGAGACCATGTCTGTCTGTTCTCTTCTGTGCCCCCAATGCACAGAACAAAACAGAACTCGGTGAGTCAACCATCTTCCTGATCTTATCTTGTAATGCTTCCTCCAGCAAATCTTACTCCTCATGAGTTCTACTGTTTTAGATTCTGCTAGATGATGGGCTAGCCAGATCAGTTGTCCAGACTGGAGCCAAAATGAGGTTGTACCCTGAATATAGCTTCATTTTAATCCATAGGAAAGAGTACTTCAGCTCTTTCCTTTTTATGGCAGTTGACACTCTATACCTTATATTATATTTATATACAACTATGTCTCATCTCCCACACATCTCTGTGAGCAAAGGACTGATATATTTACTTTTTCTATATTCTACATAGCTTGTACACAAATGTACTCAATACATTTTATCACTTGAGTAAATTATACATACATCTATCTATCTGTCTACCTACCAATCAATTGGTAGATAAGAGTTTAATAAGGACAAATTAATAGAAGAAAAGTAGCATTAGAAAGGAGGCTACCTACTGTCACCACAGGTAAGGTTAGCCCTACCTACACCAGCCTCCCCAGGTAGGGAGAGAGGATGGCACACAGCAGAAGGTGCTAATGCAAAGGGTCTCCCAAGTACCTAGACTGTAAAGAATAAGCATGGTCCACATCCTCTCTGCTGTTTAGCTCTGAACATGTTGTGGGGATTTCATTAGCATTTTAAAAAAATTACAGTATATTCACCACAGTGGAATCTCATGATTTAATTTTTTTCTTTTTAAGTCTAAAGGTAAGTCCACATCACACTTTAGCTGGGTCCTAGACTTTTGCCAGTTTGAGCACACCTGGCAAGCAAAACAGCTGGCTTGAACAACTGAAGGTCACAAAATGCAAAATTATGAATGCTACTAAATCTAAGCATTAATCATATAATCAGGGTAATTAACCTAACTTTCAACACACAGACTGTGGCATGAAATAAAAACAACTGCCATTTATTCTACATTCTCCTCACTAAGGGCAGCATTATCTACTTAAAGTAGTGCTGACAATCATTTTCATGAAATACACATTTATCAATCTTTCATAGGAAATCTCTTGTGATTAACTGCAGCATCTACTTCTGCTTACATATCAGATGTCAGTGCTTACGGCACATTCATATGATAAATATAAACCATAAATCGTCAAATGTGCTGTCACCAGTGTTCTCATAACAGTAACCCTATGGGAGAGAAGGCCGCTGTGGCAGAACTGTAATTTACAGTCCTTACCCAAGACAGAAACATAAGATTCTTGATTTTTCATTTCCTGTATAATTACCGCCCATCCCCCTTAATCATATTATAATAGATCCTTAAACATAATGTGAGTAAAGACCTCTGGTCCTGAGAGCAAATGAAATGATGGTGAGGGTGGCATAGAGATGCAGTTATTAAAAACAGGTTAAACAAGGATCCTCTTAGCATTTCAGATCGGCAAAAGAAGCAGTCAAAGGCTGTTGCTGACAGACACAGATTGTATGATAAAAAAACAATAAAAGGCATTGAAATAAAATTCACTGTAAGTCTTCCCTGGATCAATCTGTGCTTACCAATCCATGACTGACTCTTTTCATGGTCTCCCATCTCTTTGGTTAGTCATAAGTCTTTCCAGGATACAGACTGGATATGGGTGGCTGCAAAGGTGTGGCAAGATCCTTTTTAAGTTCTAGTTGTCATGGTTAGGCCAGTTTTTGTCTTGAGATTTTATTTGGTTTTTGCTTGTTTGTTTGTTTTTCCACTGGTATTATATTTCAAGAGCTGCAGTTTGTTTCTTTTGTGCAATTTTTGCCCTGGGAAAATTAAGAGTAAAGATTATATATGGAACCAATTGGAGACTTCCTTGATCAAAATCTGTTCTTTAGATGAATGGTTATTATTGCTGTCATGCCCTAAATCCACCTGCTTGAGTAAAGAAAACATTTAAAATAATCAGCTTATATTATGTTTACAGGATATGACATTTTGATTTGTATTTTTTATGCATCTATTTCTGTAAACACCATGGCTTGCACACAAAGGCTCAGAAAGTAAAAAATGCTAACATAACACAACCAAGAAAAGTGAGAAAGCCAACTGCTGGTGTATTGGGCTGAAAATTTTTGAACTCAGCTCTCAGCTGAAGTTCTCTTTATGAACAATGCTTTTGCTGGCAGTTTCATGCTTCTCGTGTGTAGCCAGCTCCCTGCTGCCATGATGTTGTGAGTGTGGCATCCGTGGCACCCCGACCTGCTGTCTGAGTGGTGTAACAGAAGGATGGTTTAGGACATCAGGCCTCTAGAGCCAGTGAGTATGCTTTTGGGAGTATGTCTTTTGGGAGTTTTCTAAGAGGTTTTTCCAAATTCAAAACATCCATGGTCAAATTAGGACAGCCTTCTCAAACTCAGAGAATATCCTTCTGGGAGATTTGCCAGATCAAATCCTATCATCCAAATTATAAAGCTGGAGCAACCTTAGAAATTATCTAGTCCAAGCCCTTCCTTTACAGATGAGATAATCACGACCCGTGGAAGTTAAGTGGCTTGCTGCTGATCACACAGATAGGGCAAAACCAGACAAGATTCCAGGTCTTTCTGGTCCAAGAACAGTTAAACGAAATGTTCTGTTATAAATTGAAAATAATATGTCTTAATTTTGGAACTTAATAGTTTTTTCAAACCATTCGAAGGAGGGGGTGTGAACATAATCTAATGAAATCAACAAAAAACAATTCAAGATACAGTAGAAGATTTTTCACAAGGCAGTACACAAAAAATTTCCAAATGAACTGCATAAACAGTTTTACAACACACATATTATTTTACTAGTAAAAGTATAAAATATATTGTAAGACTTACAGTATTCAAATAATTTTTATAGGTAGAGGAATTTTAACAAGTTTAAGGCCTTTGCTTTGGCAACTAAACCCCGTGACATGCAGTTTAAAAATATCACAGAAACTAGGTTTGAGGGGATTGTGCCCCCCAGGGGGGCCTTTGAAAAGAAGGTGTCTGAGAAATTCCAGTCAATTCATCAAGTAGCATAACGAGATGGTGAATAATAAACTTATTTATCTAGTCCATCATTATGTTTAATTTTTGGACTTTGAAAAAGAGACACAACCAAGATCAGAGAGTGGTTTAAAATATTTTATTTCTTCAATGCCAACATGTTTAATTATTTCTCCTAATTGGAGCTCAAATTCAGAGAGTTATTTGAAGTTTATTCATCATCCAAATTACGTATAACTATTTTTTTTTCTTCAGAAGTTTGTACCATTTTCAAGACATCCACACATTTCTCTAAATTAGGTGAAAGAGACAGAATACTAAAGAAATGAATGTGATTATAGGCAATGAAATCACAGGCTGGAGAGAGATCAAGTGAAATCAATAGAAAATAAATTTCCTGACCTGTGTTCCTTTGAAGGCTGAAGTAGGAAAAGAGTCACTACAGATACATTTCTGTCAGTCCATTTTTAACAATTCTGGTGCTGCCCAGGCATCATATCATCTCATGAGTTAGTCCTAAGACCATAATGACATAGGCTATTAGGCTTCAGGGGTAAGTTCAAACAGCAACGTGTTAATATTTAGTCACACGGTTGCCCTAATTAAATGGATGCCTTCTTGGAGCTTCAGTGAGTGATTCCACAAGTTGGAAAGACAACCTTGAGAATGTGTAAGCAATATGTCAGTAATCAGTAACTGGAGGCTAGGGCTTAATTCTGGAAAGCTCCAATGACCAACATGATACAAAATATATTTAATAATATTTACTTTCCCTGTATGTTAAAAGATCAAAAACTCCCCCTTCGAGTTGATAAATAGCTGTGGTTCCATACCCCCTCACACATCCTTCAGTGATTTCTCTCGCACTGGACTCTCTGCATCCAGAGGGATTGTGCCTGGCACAAGGCCCAGTTGCAGCTCTAGGTCATAGAGTGTCAGATATTTTGAATGTTACTGCTGGTAGAAGTTTCTGAAGCCATACAGAGGCCACAGGGGACTTAGGTTTGAACAAGAAAAGTCCTAAGAGGGTCTTACCCAGGTTGAGGGGAAGGTGGCAGAGAAGAGTTGAGGAGAAAGAGGGTTTAACCTGACTATGTGTCACGGAAAGCTGCCTGGGGGCAGGTATGGGGCATCTAAGAGGCAGGCAGGAATGTAGGAGAGTAGACCGGGCCCCTCATTGACTGTGGGAAGTGACACAGCATGCCCAAGGCAAGAGCCACTGAGATTTCCTTCTATACACACCTCTCCCAGTCCTTAATAATCCCACGAGTTTTTATGAAAATTTATGTGAAAAAAGGTCTGACAAAACATGAAAGGGAAAATTTGTCTTCTTTTTTAAAATTTATATTCTTAACTTGGCCATGACCATATTTCCCATTATTTCCCTTCAAGCTGAATTTGTTATGAAGGTATGGAACCAACCAAACATACTATTTAAAACTGTACAGCCTCTCATGTGTGATGGGCAGGGACCATCCATTGCTCTGGGAAACAGGCCACCATTATCCCTTCCTACTAGTTCCTATCATTCATTTTTTTTTTAATGTTTATTCATTTTTTTGAGAGAGAGAAGGCGTGCACGAGTGGGGGAAGGACAGAGAGAGAGGGAGATACAGAATGTGAAGCAGGCTCCAGGCTCTGAGCTGTCAGCACAGAGCCTGAAGTAGGGCTTGAACTCAGGAACCCCAAGATCATGATGTAAGCCGAAGTTGGATGCTTAACCAACTGAGCCACCTAGGCTCCCCCTATCATTCTTTTTATAAGGAAACATCACTCATCTCTTCTGTAACCAAGAGTGGGTACACACATGTTGTAAGACTTTTTAAATTTAGATATAATGTTGGTTCTTGTCCATAATCCCTATCCACAATACTAAAAAATGAAAATAAAATTTAAAAATTCCTTAACTCATCGGCAGCAAAATCTGAACTACGGAGAAGAGATCAATCTCCCATGCAGAAGAATACTAAATAATTCAGATGCTCCACCCTCTAGGACAGGGAACATAATCCCCCACTCCTTAAGTACAGGTCATGCATAGTGACTTCCCTTCCAAAAACACAGAATGAAAAGGGAAGAAAAATGTGTAGCTTTATAGTGGGGAAATAAGACAAAAAATACCACAGCCAGGTAATCAAGGTCAACATTAACAGTGATAAGTCATGCTAATAGTATGTACCCTTCAGATGTGATGAGAATGGCACTCTCCCTCTGTGGTCAAACCCATAACCCCAGTCTAATCTTAAACCATCAGACAAATCCCAACTGAAACATAGTCTATAAAATATTCGACATAACAACAAAATGTAATGGAGTGGCCTAGATGGAATCAAGGAACAGAAAAAGGATATTAGGTAAAAATTAAGAAAACATGAATCAAGTATGAACTTTAGTTAATAATAATGTATCAGTCTTGGCTCATTAATTATGGCAAATATGCCACAGTAAGGTAAGATGATAATAATATTTAAAACATAGGGGAACTGTGTACTATCTTTGCAATCTTTCTGTAAATCTAAAACTGTTCCAAAATATAAAAATGTATTAAAAAAAAATAAACTGCCCTGGATTAACATGAGGCTATGTATGCTTTTTACTTATCACATAGTGATCAACAGGTTTTGCTATGAAAATACCAATGTATTTAATAACATGGCCCTGCCTCAAATATTCCCAGTGTAATGCAATATATGGTTTATATACGTATTTCTAAAATCCAAAAAAAGGTATTAATTCGGGAAACATCTGGCCCAAAGGTTTCAGATAAGAGACCATATACCTGAAATACTGTTAGTGCTAATAATGTAATTAGTAACGCATTTCAGTTGTATGGCAGCTTTAGTAGACATTTTCAGTTTAGCCTGAAACTCTAGCCAAGATTGATAACAGTGATAGGAATTTTTGGTTTACTATGTTTCATACAATTATGTTTATATAATAATCTAATTGGACCCTTAAAATCTGTAAGAAGGAATTCTTACACATATTTTTGAAGGAGGTTAAGTGAGGTTCAGAAAGGTCAAGTTGTTTGCAAGCAATGTGACTGAGAGTCAGATATAAAGGACCCTCCCCTGACGTTTTCAGGACCCAACATAAGAGTACAAATGATAGTTCCCCAGCCCAGTGATCTACCCTGTCTTTCTTCCCACCCTACATCTATCCCCTTCAGGCCGCATTCTGTGAAAATTTGGACCATCCTGCCAGCTTATCTCTGGCCCCAGTGTGTTCCCAGTAGCCTGGGCAAGGAATCCAGAATTCTGAGAGCACAGGGACAGTGGTTTCAGGTTGGCATGTGTTCTTGGCCACTCAGAATTCTCTCTCTATGAGGAGGGCTGTGTCTATCAGAGGGTCAGCGTGAAGCCTCAAAAATGGGAATCTAGGGCCTCACCTCAAACTCCAGATATAAAGGTTATAAGGCTGGTATTCAAATTCATGTTTACCTGACTCAAATGTTCATGTTCTTGCTACTATAATGTGTCATCAAGGAAAAAACATGCCTAAAGACCACAATATCAACCTGAAAACTGATTTTTGAAATACATTGTATTGGTAAAATAAGGAATATCAAAAAAAGAATATCTTAAGGTCTAATATTCACATAGAATACTGGCAAGAGAGACTAGTTACAAAGCACTCTAACTCAAATTTCTAAAAAAAAAAAAAAAAAAAATGAAAATCTTAGATCCCTAAATCACAGAACTTTGAGTTTTAAATACATTCATCGAGGACCTTCTGTGTACCTGGCAGCCTGTTTGGGGACTGGCTCCTGTCTAAGGGGCACAGATTCTAATGAGGCAAATTATTTCTCCCCACCAATGGGAAAGGGGGAAAGACTGCACAAATTCCTCTGAAATTCAGAAGTCACTTCTCTATTTACAAAACATTCTTTAATAACAAAAATAGCTGATTTCTTACACTGTCTGCATTTGTCAGTTTCTCTGCTGAGTGCACGTTGCTTGGATGGTGAATAGATATAAAAACTAGAGACATGGAAAACTTTGGCAATTTACATTGTACTGTCCTTTCCTGGTCTTCACAGGGAGCATATTTTACCTCTCTTTACCTCCTTGGGTTGACTGTACATATGACTACTAGATGTGTCGGCAATGTAGATTCTGTCTCCCAATCAGATAGTTCCTTGAAAGCAGGGGCTGTCGGTTAGACCTCACTTCCTGGGAGTCCCCACAAGCCTGGGTGCCTTACTCCCTGCCCCAAAATGCTTCATCTCCTGGTGGAGACCGAGTGCCAGCTGGAACGCCAGCAAGGCTGGGAAAGTGCCATCAGCACAGGCACTCGCTGAGGTCACCGTCTGCTTGGGATCTCAGCTTTAAATGGTTGAGTCCACATTCCTGCAGAGACTCTCCCCAGGCCTTCTCTAGGCTGCCTGTTCATCTTTCTGCTCTTTTTATTTCCTGAGTGAACAAACTTTTGCCAGCAAAGGCAAACCACATTTACAATCATTGTGTTAAATTGAGAAGGTATATCTGCCCCTAGTGACAGAATTGTTGACATCTTACCTCTATTATTTTGGATGGCATGCTTACAAGTAGCCTTTTCTCAGCCTTACACATAAACAAAGCCCTAGAACAAGTTAAAAGGCTTTCCCTCCCTCCCGGGACTGTCAGGGGAGGAGCTCTGTGTTTCTTTCCCCAGCTGTCCCTACACTCCATAAAAGGTCACCAGCACACTAAAAGAGACTGCTTGTCATGGAAATTCTCAGAAAAGGAGAATGTTATCTGGGACCATCAAGAGCTTGAGGGCAGAGGATGGGAGCTTCCTCACTCTTTACAGATTTTAGATCTTACCTTTTATCAAAGTGGTTTTTTCCCCAACAATGATCAATTAAGTCTTAAACCTCAGTGAAGGAGGTATTTATCCTGTTTGTAGATGTGGCATTAAACTCAGTGCCCTGAACAAAGAATGAAAATACCTTTAGTTGAATCCACCCAAATGTTTCCTGGACGCTGATCATAGGATTCCACACAAACTTTACACATGCTGTTCCCTCTCCCCTGGATTCTGCAGGCACCTCCCTCCCCCAACTCCCATGAAACACAGCACAACTGACTCTTTCTGATTCATTACCATTTCCTGAAAGGTTATCCTTGTTGAGCTATCTAACTAGGCTCTCTACCACTACCACCCCTCCCCACTATTCTTTAAGAACATAGTTTCTTATATACTATATATATATATATATATATATATATATATATATATATATATGTTTATATATATGTTTGAGAGAGAGACAGAGAGCATGCAAGCAGGGGAGAGGGGCAGAGGGAAAGAGAGAATCCCAAGTAGGCTCCACGCTCAGTGAGGAGCCCAATGCTAGGCTCAATCCCACAACTCTGGTATCATGACCTGAAGGGAAATCAAGAGTCAGATGCTCAATGGATTGAGCCAACTAGGTGCCCCCCATATTTTATATTTTACTCATTTACTAGCATATCCAGGTTAAAGGAACCTGGATCAGTATGTCATGAACCCAAAGTGATTTATCCTCTCCCACTTCTGGGAGATTTAGCCTTCAAATCTGCTCAACTTCCTATGTTCTTCACTGTTGGGAAGATAATGAAAATATCCCACCAGTCCCATAACTGTCCTAGTCACTTCCCAGTCATAAACAAATAGTCCCTTTTCTTGGGTGACTTTAATATCAAGACTCTAAACCTAAGCTAATCCACAATTTCTACCCTCTGCCAGCTCATATCTCCTTCAGGCTTGACAGCTTGTCGAGGAAGCCAGCCTTTGTCAGCTTTCTCACTTTACCTCTTCCCATCCTGGGCCCTTTCAAGGTGGGGCAGGGGATGGAGGAGGATAGGGGAAGACAGATCTAACTTGTCAGATTTGGCTGTAATCTGGAGTTGATACCTCTGTACTTGGCAAACACCCAAGCTTCCCAATCCTGCTCTTTGTGAAGTTTTCAGAGGTTCCCATCATAGCAGATGTCTTACCTACAATTGCCTTGCTAGGCAAGACTCTTTCTGGTTGGTCCCATAAGAATTTCCCCCTCATTCCCGTTCAGCTGCCCCATTCCAGAGGCCTATCTTTTTCCAGTCACCTCATCCCTCCTTATGGTCCTCTTTGTCAAGTTACCTTCAAGATGACCCTGTCTGGTCTTGTCTCAGTCAATTCTCACCCAGTCAACTTTAAAAGTACTGGCCAATCCCAATGGAGCCATTTTTTTTTCTCTCTGCTGCCCTACCATATCCCATTCCTACCCTTACTATGGCTTCTGCTTTGAAATGCCTCAGATATCAGTCCTTAAGTCCCAAAACTCCACAAAACACAAAACAGTGCTCTCTCAGACTGGTTCCCTAGAAGCCTCCTCCCAACTAGGTTTGAAGTCATCCCCTTCCTGAAGTGAGGACAACTACACAGCACAGTGACAACTCTTCTTAAAGAAATTCAAACAGCACTTGAATCTCTCAGCATACTAAGCCTTCTCTTCAATGCCCTGAAGGTGGATGATGGGTTCAGGCTGGCAAAACCAGTTCTGAGGTACCCTTTTTTCAAATCCTGGAGAGGTAGTCTAGCACTTCAATTTAAAAAGCCAAAGAACCTGACACCTACTGCTTTGTTCTTTGGTGCCTCAGCCGAAACTGAGACAGAAATATCCTGTTACTCTTGTTTGTGGTCATTCTCCCCATTAAGCTATGAACTCCAGAAGGGCAGGGACCTTAGCTGTTTTATTCATCAATGTATCTATCAGAGCAGCCTAGGAGAATTCCCTGTGTAGATTCCCAGCGGGTGCTTAATAAATGTTTCTTGAAATAATGAATATATAATAAAATAAAAGTGGTGATGACGCAGATACCACTTTAGTGAAAAATAAAAAAAAAAAAAACTGAAGAGACTTTCATATTAATCAATAAAATATCTGATCTTGAAATAAATTACCTTGTGATTCCCTGTCTTGAAAGAACCTCCTGAAAGACCGAAGTCTAAATCTTAGACCAACAGTTTTCATTTTAAGCCAAAAAATGCCTGAGGCACAGACAACAAATGCTTACACAAGAGTTAACAGATTGGATGCTGGCTGATGATGCTAATATCAATTCTTTGTCTAGACATGCAATGCCAGTTCTGCTGACACATTCTTCCAGAGCTTTTTTGCAGGATGTGAAACTGGCCCCTGGGTCAGTGATATTCAGAATTAAGCCTGAACTCTGCAGAGAAAACTCTTCCACGGGACTCCAACCCCCCATACTCTGCCCTTGATGAATTTTTACCAAGCTCTCTTCCACAAAGACAGGTGGAGAAATGGGGAGGCACCACTGTATTTTATTGAGATTGATGCCACATCCTTCTTGTCACTAGGTAAAAGGGTGGGAGGAGACAAAGAAGCTGAAAAAGCAAATTTCTCAAGATTCATTCCATGGGAATCCAACCAACTACATGGGGGTGAGGGTATACACAAGGGCTACTACCAAAATAGCCTAGCAAACACCCTCCCTACACAAACATTTCTTCAATCCATCAGTAAGGTAGTGGGTAGGAGGAGGTGGTTTAGAGTTCAGCCTCCAGCTCTGGGAAGAATGGGAAGCAGGGTTGTAGAGAGAGCTTGGCCTTACAAGTTTGTTCCTGCTTTGCACACTCAGCCTCCTCATAGCCAAGCCTTATTCCATAATCCCCTTCTATGCTCTTCAGCAGAGCTGATGTCAGAGAAAAGATCACAGATGCCAAGTGAGAACCAAAGAAACTGTCTCTCATAGCAATTGCATTTAAAAATAAATCTTTAAAAGAATGCTAATTTTGGTTATATTAAGATTTATCTAAGGAGGATCCCTCCTCACACAAATATAACAGTTTCAAAATTCTGCAATAGAAATTGAGACCTTAGGAAACATCTGTTCTGATGCCTCACATTTTACAAGTGAAGACACTTGTAAACTTCGTGAGAGGTTATGTGACATGACCAAGATCACACAGCTCTCACTGAAATCTGCTTCTTCCAACTGTAGTGTCTTGCTTTTTCCAATTCATTATGCTGCTTTCTGTGTATACATAAGCCCGTCTTCACCTATCCCAGGTATGGAATTGCAGCTATACTTCTGAAATGGATCAGATGAATTAATTTAAATAGTCTCCAATTTTTATAACTGCACATCATGCTATTGCTCTAGCAAATATTAACATAAGACAGCGTCTCTACCTTCAAAAAGTTAACTTCTAAGTTACACAAGCTGCTTTGGCCTGAGCATTTAAACTAAAGTTTAATCCTAACTCTGCCCCTGACTCACCAGGACGCTTTGGACTAGTCACAAAATTGTCTCAGTTTCTTCATCTGCTCATTGGGAAGAATAATGCTGATCTGTCACTTGTTAACTTAAAGGAGCTGCCAGTCTTGTAGCTACTAAATAATTGTGTGTGTGGAGGGGGAAATCCTATAAAGATTCTAAGTATAAACTGAGACTATGTAACAAAGCCATCAAAGTACATAACTCAGATGCTTTCTAATAATCATGACATATAGAATTTTAGTTTACCAAAAAAGACAGGTGACTGCTACCAGTCAAGCACATTCCTGCAAAAAACCACCTCTTCGCCATATTGTTTCAACATATCAGAGATGTTAATCAAACCTGTAGAATTTAAGGAACAAAATTGAAATGGAAATTGGCCTCAAAGCTAGTGAGACTGGGTGTGTAGCATGTTACAAAGGTTTCATCTGCCAAATAAAGTCTTCTCATCAGCAGAGGGAAAAAGGAACTGCTTTCCCATGACCAAAGAGTCTCTATGTGGCTGGGAATCCTGTTCGCCACTATCAGTTTTTGTGGGAGCACCACAAAAAAAGAATTCCAGACAAAGGTAGGCAACAATAGTAAGAGGCAATCCGATGAATAAATTAAACCTAAATTGTGGTTTGTTTCTCACTGACAGTATTCTTTACTATATTACCTAATACTCATCTAACAATGGGATTTGTACAGATGGGATAAAAATAAATTCCGTTCCTTTATTTTCAAAAATGCCCACAAGATGATTTTCAAAGTCCTGATACTACTTATTGCCAATGGAATCCAGCACCATAATTGCTTTAATAATTACCGAAAGAATTATGTGCTTGGCAAAATTGGCAAAGAAAAAGAGATGGTATCTTATTTAATCAGTCCTTAATAGAACAACTAAAATGGCCTAATAACGAGGGTTTACCAAATTATTTGTAACAGGAGATGAAGTTTTCACAATGAATTTTTCTTTTGAGATAATGATATCATTAGACACTGTGTTTAATGCCACACAGACAATTAGGAATAAAACAAAAAATTACTCAGAAGAGAATGAATATTTTTTAAAGGAATAATAATGTTTGAATAACTATAAGCAGAGGTGTACATATGGGTTTGAGGGCTCATGGGATTCTTTCTACGTTCAGCTCTGCCTAACCACAGAACATGGACACTAAAGTTAGTCGGGTGCCATAGTGGAGATAGTTAGGGCTTACTAGCTAACTGTGTCCCCCCGCCCTACATTTCCCCGCCTAATTTGCAGTTAGGTGGGGGTCATGCAACTAGTTCAGACCGATGGACTCTGAGAGAAGGGAACCTGAGTCACTTCTAGGCTGGGGCAGTAAGAGCTGATGTGGCTTGCTTATCTCTTCTCTTCTCTCTTCCCCTGCATCAGCAGCAAAGAGGTACACGTTCCAGATGCTGTAGCCCCTACAGAGGAACGCTACTGACTCATATTGGACTTGACATAAGTAAGAATAAACCTTTGTTGTGTTAAGCTAATGAGATTTCAGGGGCTCATGTTGTAGCACTAGGATTAATTACTCTGACAAACATAAAGGCCCTATGTTAATATGTTCATGGTGGCCTGAAACTTAAATTTATACTATTGACACTAGGCTTTTTAAAATACTATTAGAGGGAAAATAATATATTTCCTTCTTTTTTCCTCTTTTCCTCACTCTTTCTGGCCCTGCACAGTCTAAGGCAGTGGTTCTTAAAGTGTGGTTCCCAAGACCATTAACATCAGCATCATCTGGGAGTTTCTTAGAAATGTCAATCCCCTGGCCCCACCCCAGGCCTGTTTACTTAGAAATTCTGGGAGTGTGGCCCAGCAATCTATATTTTAACATACCCTCCTAGTAATTCTGGTGAACACTCAAGTTTGAGAAACAATGAACTGTCTAAGGTAACCTTTCCTTGAGTCCACCTGAATGTGATCAAAACGCAGCTATTCTTCCCCTTTATAAAATATGCATTCGGGCAGATTTTGAACTTCCCAGGCCTTTTTATGCCCCTGTCTTTTTTTCAAATGTCAGCTTTTATATTGATTAGCTATAAACAGATTTACTATAGCAGATTAAAGATAACTGCAACATCTTTGTCACTACCTCCACTGAGAAGTGAAGTCTTCTTTCCTCACCCCCTTTGAATAGACGTTGGACCTGTGACTGCTCCCGACCGATAGAATGCAGGGGAAGTAAAGTCGTGCACCCTTTAGGCTAGCCTTTAAGAGGACTGGCAGCTTCCACTTCCTGCCTTGTGAAATCCAGCAGCCATGCTACAGGGAAGCCTAAGTAGCCATAAGGAGAAGTGTGGAAGGCCCTGAGGAGAATCAAGACACCCCCCCCCCACCAGAATGCCCCCACTGAGCTACCTGCTGATGGCCAATATTACCTGTCCACTACTATCTTGGCCATCTTGCATGCTCTGGCCCAGGTGAGTTCCAAGATAGCTGTATCCCCAAGTGACCTCATGTGAAGCAAAAGGACTCAGCTGAACCCAATCAGCCCAGAGAATGAGGAGATATAATATAATGATTGTTGTTCAAAGCCACCAAGTTTGGGGGAAGAGGAAAGTTAAGAAGCAATAAAGAATCAAAACATTCACTTTCATTGTTTTTGAAAAGCACTATCTAAGTCAAATTTCAATAAGGTCTGATTAACCAAAATTCTTCTGTCTCAGACAAACTGACTCCTTGGCTCCTTACAATGGTGTTTTCCTAATATTTCCCTCTCCTTAGGCTTAGCTACAATAATAGGCAGCTTCTCCATCCTCAACTCTGAAAGCTTGCAAGGATTTCTCTACTAACTATCCAAGAAGTTTCAAACGGAGATCTGAGTCTTTTGCCTCCCATATCCATTACTATCAAGGAGAAAGAAAAGGAAATAGAATCAGTAAGTTTATAGCCTCATCAGAGGATCTCAATATAGTTGGGGGAGGAGTCAGATTTTACTACCTAAATAAAAATTTTCCTTTCCACATTCACCCCCAAGTATAGTCATCAAATAAGATTAGAACCTGGTTACCAGAAAGCTTATAGCTGCAAAAATCCTAGTTTTGAATTTTTTATTGAAAGAGATACTTGCAAAATGAAAGAAAACTAATATTAAGTGTTCATATCCACTAAATTATGGCTAAAAACAGCTTCCTTCAACGGGCTGACTATTACAGATACATAACAGAATTTAGGAATGAATTATATAAGGCTAAGAGTCAAAAACTAAGCATTCAAAATGTAAGTACATTCCCAGAAGCTATAAATAGCAAAGGACCAAACTTGCAAAGAAATTGCACCCAAAAACATGATGCTGGGCAGTAAGCTCCTAGACAGTAAGTAACATATCTTAGCTCTCTATCCTCATGATCCAACACCATGTTTGGTATATGTGTTTATGAATAAATAAATGAATGAGAGTCGCGCAAAGGAAGAAACAAAAGAGAACAAAGTGAAGAGGAAGGAGTGATAGGAAAAAGAATCAAATATAAATCCCTCTAGGAACAGATATCACTGAATTTTTCAAAGGTGCTTTCTCAACTTCAGCACTCTGATACATAAGCAATTGGGATATAAACCTTGGTCAGCACATGTAAAACACAGCAGCTAAACAGGCCCTACAGCTTTGAGCTCCCAAGGCAAGTCAGACCTCAGCAGAGGAGCAAGGCTTTCAGCACCTTAAAAGGAACTAAAGGAAGGAAAGTTCTCACACTCCTTCCAGGCCAGTCCCTAACATCTTTAAGAGAAAGGATTTGGTAGTCATTTCATAATAAAAGGGGTCACCTGGAATTAAGAGGAAATCAATTCTATATGTACAGAAGCCTGTGTCAACCTGGAACTTTTAATACTCAAAATTCTTTTTTTTTTTTTAGTTTATTTATTTATTTTGAGAGAGACACAGACAGTGTGAGCAGGGGAGGGGCAGAGAGAGAGGGAGAGAGAGAGAATTCCAAGCAGGCTTCGCAATGCCAGTGCAGAACCAGACTCAGGGCTTGAACTCACAAAACTGTGAGATCATGACCTGAGCCGAAACCAAGAGTTGGATGCTTAAGCACCTGAGCTACCCAGGCACCCTGATACACCAAAATTCTTGATGGTAACTTTCAAACATTAAAATTTCTACACTCCACACCACAAAAGGGACAGATTTTCACTTAGGACAATAGTCATATGCTAATAGTCATGGTTGTTGTTTATCAGCCATTAAAACAACTATTTATCTTTTTTATAAATTTCTTTTCATTATTTAATTTTATATAAGTTTATTATTTAAGTCATTGCTCATTTTCTTACTCTAATCCTCAAAGACCATCCTATCAAGTATATGTGTGTGTGTATATACATATATATATATGTATATATATATGTAATATATATACATATATATATAAGAGATTATATATATATATATAAAATATATATACATACATATATATATATATATATATATATATATATATATATATATATATATATATTATATTTGCCATGTTTTACAATACATCAAATCAAAGAGTCAAATTTTGGACCTGTAAGAAAATGTTTTTTACAAGCTAATCCCAATCATTTTATAGATAGAAAAGTCTGAGATCTGCAGAGTTGAAGTAACTTAACCTTGTTAGAGTAAGTAGTTACCAAAGCGCTACTGCTGATGGACAAATTCATCCTTCAGCAATCATGAGGGAAATAGGCAGCTTGGCACTCTATCAGTCCCTGGGAGAACAAGGATGAAAATGGAGTCACTCTGTTATTCTCTTACATGTATTGCCTATATATCCATCCAATGATTTCCTAGCATATTCACTGAATTGTATTATTTTCATTTACAGCAATTTACCTTTAAGTCATTATAATACCTTTATTTGGACACAGGGGCAGATAACATAATGTCCTTTATGGAAACTCAGACACTGTCATGTTGACTGATATTTCAAAGAGTCTGACAAGTAAGTCAGTGGCACCAGTGCCAAATGTCAGGGTCTATACTTAATCCAACTAGATCACACTATTAGAAATAGATATCCTTTTGAATGTCTGATTGGATTGGATTAGGTAATAACACAATAACTAGCAAGCAGCAAGAGACAATTAGTATGCACCTCATGAAGGTGTTTTGGATGTGCTTCATTTTGAAAGAGGAATGTGAGGTTGCCAAATCTCAGACGAGTCATGTTTATTTCTGTACCTGAGCTGCTGAATGATACAAAATTTTCTTGAGTAAATTTTTAAATCTTTTTCTGGCTGCAACTCTACCCCATCTCTGCTCACATCAGCGCATTAAAGGATATACAGTCAAAAGCTCGCTGTGGGCTTCAGAAGAAGAAAATAAATTCAACGACAAGTAAAAACAGGAAGTGCCATCCTAGTATAATTTAACATTCACAGTTTTCAGAGTCTGATAAGAAACTCAAATTCCCACACTCTGCTCAAAGGAAAATACTATCTCTTTGCTTAATCTGGCTTTTATTCTGTATCTGTAAAACATGGAGTAAACTGATCTGGCAATTTTATGCTCAATTTAGTCAATGTAGTGCACAATTCAAGTTTCAAAACATAATATGATATAGCCAGTTGGGTGTTTACATTTACCAAATTAACTAGATCATTGCTAAATCATTTCCCTTTGTTCTTTTTGGGTATTTTCCTAAGCATGGGAATGTATGGGATGTACCTATAGTCACAGAGGTGACAAACAGTTATTCAAGTTGTCAAAGTTGAATGTACACCCCCCCCCAAAAAAAATCAGCATGTAAAGTGGCCTGATGCCCACATCAAATACTCCCCTACGCAGCCTCCTAACATGACTACACATAGTCCCTTGGCCCTGTCTCAATGTGGCCAAAACCACATGCACCTGGGTCATGGGGCTGTAAGAGACAAAACTCATCTATTATAAGCCACTATCTCTATTAATAACTCGAATTCATTTTCACAAACTGTAGGGCTTCTCAGGAGGGCACAGAATAAATCAACAATACCAAAATCAGCAAGACTATACATAGCTATGGCGATATAAGCTTAACAAGATCAAATATTTTTAAGAGCATTTGATTAGGCTTTCTGGGGTGTGGGGTGGGTGGCTGCCATTGCTTCTTCAGGTAGATCAGCTAACTCTACCTACCTGGGAATGGGTAAAGAGCAGTACTCTTCCTATTCTGCATCAATCAAATCATGTTTTCTGGAGGAAAAGATGAACTTTATACTGGTAGTCACATAGAGACACTATTGTGATGCATCTATGTTATGTGAATGGAGAATGGGTCTAATTGAAGAATTCCAACCATTTCTATGCAGCAAGGGAGGTTCAGTTGCTAGATCTCCAAACTTTTCAAGAGAAGTCAGAAATTAAAACTTTTGTTATAAATTTTCCTGACTTATTTTAACATCAAGAGACCAAACAAAATAGGTCTATACTTAGTTTGGCCAATGACCACTGGTTCAGATGTCTTATATACACAGGGATTTTTACTTACTTTATTTTTTAATGTACTCACTATATACTTATTTGACCAATCCTTATTTATTTATGATGATCCCAACATTAGTTTGATTCTACACAATTTTCTTGAGTCAACTGGCTATAGTTCCACTATGTGCTAACTAAGGAAAATCCACCTATGAATAAGATAACATTTCTGACATCAAAAAGACACAGCGGAGAAAAGTCAGGAAGTAAGGTGTGTTGTAATAAAGGCGTGTATTCAGGATAAATGGGATGAATTTAGGGAGTTAATGATGGCAGATGAAGTGAAAAAGACCAGGTAGCAAAGGCCTTATATGCCATGGAGACGTGGATACCAGCAGCTACCATTTACTGAACACATAAAATGCACCAAACCCTGTGCTTGTATTGTGCTTATACTACCTAGGTTAACTCTCATACCAACCTCGATGAGGAAGGAACTATCATTATCTCCATTTCATAGACGAGGAAACTGAAACTTAGAAAGCTCAAGTAAACTGCCCAAGAACATGGCTGTATATGGCAGAGTCAGAATCTGGGCTCACAACCTGTATCTAATTCCAAAACCTATGTTTTCAACCACTATGATATTGCTAAGGAATTTGGATTTCAGCCTACAAGTAATGGAAAACAAGTGAAGAATCTTAGGCCCACATTATCCTATTCCGTTCTAACATTCCATGAGCTAAACAATGGAAAATATGATTACTGTTTTATATCTGGAGAAATCAAAAAAGGATAAGCAACTCAAAGCAAGGGAAACAACGGTCTCCCACCACACAGATAGCTCAATTTCTAGCCCACGACTAATTCTGGTTTTATATGGTTGGCAAATATTACCTTTTAAACACTTGGTATGCTTTCAGCAATCATACTTCTTCAAATTCAGAAATTCCAAGAGCACATTCCCAGTTAAATCCTCTTGTCAGCAGAACCTTAGCTATTTCTAGCCAAGTTCTTCCTAATTTGTGATGTAAATCTGAGAAATACAAAATAATTACTGGGACAAAGGACAGCAGTCATCAACCTCTGATCTCTGACAACTGTGTGTGTGGGACATACAAATCCCATCTGAGTGTCATAATGAAATAATAGTATACTAAGAATTTACATACTAGTAATTTAATAACATTCCTTGGGTTGACTTATAATTGCTGTGAAGCATTTAAGCACTCAACCTTCCAAGTTATGGCCATAATATTTTATTCATGTATGTGAAAGTTTGTCTCCATCAAGTTTCCCTGCAACAAAATTTAACAACACTTTTATTATACAGGTCAAGGCTAATAGTTAAAAAGAGATTACTTATTTATAACAGTGCTATAACATGGTTGGGTCAAAGCTATGACCAAGATATTTCTTTGCTCACAGAATAAAAAAGTTGCATAAATGGAAATATATTCTGGTCACTTTTGTTCCCCAAATATGTCACACAGCTAGAGAGTGTAATTCTAATGCTTTCCAGAATGAAAAAATACAGTAACTTTCTCCATAAAAGATAAATAACGACCACTTGTTCAGCACTTATAAATATGTCACAAAGATCCTTTGAGAAAGGAATACTACACCAACTTTTTCAGAGAAGCAAATTGAGGCTCAGAGAGGTAAAAGAACTTTTTGAAGATCAAAAAACTAGGAAGAAGTAATCCCTAGAAATTGAACCCAGAAAAATCCTAAGTCTATATGTTTGACTGCTTGGAAGTCTTACACATTGGAGAGAAAAATAAACGAAGAATGGAAGAAGTGATTGATACAAAGCAGCTTAAGGTTTATCTAGATTATATATAATCCTAGATTTCCTAGATTATATAATCTAGGAAAATGTTGGGAGGGGCGCCTGGGTGGCTCAGTCAGTTAAGTGTCCAACTCTTGATTTCAGTGTAGGTCATGATTTTACAGTCATGAGATCAAGCCCCATGTCAGGCTCTGTGCTGGGTGTGAAGCCTGCTTAAGATTCTCTCTCCTTCTCCCTCTGCCCCTCCCCACTCTCACATGCTCGGTCTCTCTCTCTGTCTCCCCCCCACCTCTCTCTCAAAAAAAGTATTGGGAGACAAGTGTAAGATGTTTATGAAAAGAGAACAAAATATAAAGATAAATTATAGAATGGGGAGATCTGCAAAATCTGTAACAAGCAGAAAACTAGAGATAGAAGGGAAATTCCTCAAACTGATAAATAACCTCTACGAAGTAACTACAGCTAACATCATACTTACTGAAAAGATAATGGATTTTTTGTCCCTTAAATCCAGAATAAGATGAGAATGCGCCCTCAAAATCGTCCAGGTCATCAAAAACTAGGAAAGTCTGAGAAACTTTCATAGCACAGAGAAGCGTAAAGAGACATGACAATTAAATGTAATATGGTATCCTGGGTGGTATACTGTAATAGAAATAGGACATTAGAAAAAACAACTAAGAATATCTGACTAAAGTATGGGCTTTAGTTAATAACAATGTATCAATGTTGGTTCATTAATTGTAACAGATACACCATACTAATGCAAGATGTTAATAACAAGGGAAATGGGGCAGGGAGGATGAGGGTCATATGGGAACTTTCCATACTATCTTCATAATTATTCTGTAAATCTAAAACTGTTCTAAAATTAAAAGTTTATTTAAAAAATACAAATATAAAATTGCTAGTTCTAAAAGATAAAGAACTATAAACTGAAAAGAAGAAAACAACTCAAAATAAGAATAAGCAAAGGCTATGAGCAGGAGAAAAATCAAAATGGCTATAAAATTTAAACAACCAACCAAAAAAACAAAAACAAAAATAAAAACAAAAACAAAAACAGAAAACAAAAAAAGCCCAACCTCATTGACCCCATCAGTGGGCAAAAGGTATAGAAATTAAAACATGATACTCTTTTTTAAACATCAGTTTAGCCTACATTTAAAAACGTAAAAACATCCTTGGGGTACCTGGGTGGCTCAGTCAGTTAAGCATCTGACTTTGACTCAGGTCATGATCTCACGGTTCATGGCTTTGAGCCCTGCGTCCAGCTCTGTGCTGATAGCGCCGAGCCTGGAGCCTGCTTTGGATTCTGTGTCTCCCTCTCTCTCTGCCTTCCCCTCCTCAGCCTCTGTCTTTCTCCGTCTCTCTCTGAAAAATAAATAAATATTAAAAAAAAATTTTTAAGTAAAAATATCCAGTGTTTAGAAGGATGTAGGAAAATGGACATATTGCTGATGGAAGCATGATTGCTAGAACCTTTCACAAAGTAACGTGGTGATATCCATTGCAAATAAGAAATGCATATACATCTTGACCCAGCAATTATCTTTCGGGAATCTATCCTACAGCATTAAAAGCACCAGAATGAATGGATATATTCAAAAGAGGTCTAACTGTAAAATTACAATAATGTAAAACAGTATTTTTAGTGGTTAAAAAAATTAAAAGCAAATTTAATGTCCATGATAAGGATAATGATTAAATAAACTATAATATATCCATACTATTATGCAGCTACTAAAGAATATGACATATACCTATTAACCAGAGAGATGCTATGATGTAATTTTAAGTGGCAAAAGAAAATTACAGAATAATATACCTAGTAGGAAAGTAAAACCCTCTACATGTGTCTCTATGTTTAAATATTTTTGGAAGACAACACACCTGGCTGAGTTACCACAGGACAGTGAAGTTCTGCTTTAGACTTATTCTCTTATTACTCCTCATACATACAGATAGTAAAATTAAAATAAAATAAAACTTCAAACATAATTGTCCTATGTTGGCTTAGCTGCACTATATTAAAAAAAAATTAATGTCAGAGCTTCAGAAAGGATTGACATGATCACTTTCTAGAAGCAACAGTGTAACACAGTAAAATGAGAAGATATTCTCCATGGGACCACAGTAACCTATTTTCTCCATCAAGAGAAAAAGCACCAAGTTATTTATTTTTATCAGTGACCTACATAAGCGGATTGAACCCAGTAAGTCTGCATTTGCCTCCATATGTGTACAATTGTTAATTTTCTAGAAGTTGGGCAAAGGATGCAAATTGTGACAAATTCAGAGAAACAGCATTTTTGAAAATAAAACGAAGTCCAGTATATATGAGTATCAAAACATACGCAGGAGAACCAAAAACAATAATTTCAATCAATAACCATGACATCAATAACCATGGGTAGCATCTGAAACCAGAAGTCCAGTCAGCAAGAGTTGGAAGATATAATAAATATATATAAATCCAACTGGGTAACTCTAGAAAGAAAAAGCCAGAAAAGAGAAAAGCTAGCAGAACATTTATAAACAGCTCTGTTAAAGCTTCATTCAGCAACACAGATGAAAGATGGTATCTGAAGCTATTCAACCTAACCATTAAACATTTGGCTATATTTAAAATCATATACTGTTTGACACAAAGCAATGCCAATGCAAGTTTTGAAGGAAAGGGGAGAAAAGAAGAGAAGGACAGAACAAGGCAATTAGAAGAAAAGTAAATGATGAAAATGTTCAATAGAGAAACAGTTACTCTTAAATTTGAAAAACTGTAAAAAGGAAGAATTTCTAGAGTTTTTGTGGATTGAAAGAACAAACAAATAAAACTACAGTTTTCTTGCCAACCTGGTTATCCCTAATCTTGCAAATCCCCCTCAGAGTAAAACTCCAAACAGTGAGTTTTTATGGGAAAGCTTGAAGCACACCCACTGGACTCCATAGTAATTTTTCTAGACAAGTGGATGAAAGATAAGATACTACGAGAAGCAAGGCACAGAGGACTCTACATACCAAATAAGTATATCAGTGTATTTCAGATTAGAGCTTCGGAAACATTAAGACAACAAGCAAGAGTCAGGCCCCAGACACAGAAAAATTATAATGATTTCTCTTGTAACCAGGCCTGTCACATAAGGGGTATATATTAACTCCAAAGCATCTCACAAAGGAACATAAAACGTCTTGAAAGCCTTACTTACACCCAAGGCATTGGTTTCGGCAAAAAGAAGAAAGAGTAGAAAAGAACAACCTGTGACCCAAACAAAAGAAAAACTAATATTTGTAGATTTGCAAATGTATACTCTGATTAAAAAGCCACTTTTTTTCTTGTCAGACATGTCTCAGAACTCTCCTGAAAAAAATAGAGTTTTTCCCCTAGAAACTTGAAGTTTCTCACGGCAAGATAATTTTGAGAGAAAAGGGTGTGAAGAAGATGCAGAGGGGGCACCTGGGAGGATCAGTTGGTTAAGCAACAGTTTTTGTGTGTATTTGAAGTTAAATTATTAGTTTAAAATAGACTGTTATAAATATAAGATGTTTTATGTATAAATATAAGATGTTTATAATATAAGATGTTTTGTGTAAAGTTTATGGTAACCATGAAGCAAAAAACAGTAGTAGATACACAAAAGATAAAAGAGAAAGGAATCAAAGCATAGCACTATAGAAAAGGAGGAGAAGAAGAAGAAGAGGGGGAGAATGGGGAGGAGGAAGAAAAGAAAGAAAATCACAGAAGAAAACAAGAGATAAAAAATGGGATGCCTGGGGTTCAGTTGGTTAAGTATCCAACCCTTGATTTCAGCTCAGGTTATGATTACACAGTATGTGGAATTGAGTCCTGCATTGGGCTCAGCACTAACAGCGTGGTACCTACTTGGGATTCTCTCTCTCTGTCTCTGTCTCTCTCTCAAAATAAATAAACATTAAAAAAAGGGAGAGAGATTTAAAAAAAAATGAACAATGAATTACAAAGCAACCAGAAAATTATTAGCAAAATGGCAATAGTAAGTCCATTCTTATCAATAATGACTTCAAATGTAAATGAACTAAATTCTTCAACCAAAAGATACAAAGTGGCTAACCAGATAAAAAACAAGTCCCAACTATATGCTGTATACAAGAGAATCACTTCAATTTTAAGAACAAACAGACTAAAAGTGAAGGTATAGAAAAAGACATTCCATGAAAATGGAAACCAGAAGAATTCAGGGATAGCTATATTGATACCAAACAAAATAGATTCACTGTAACAAGAGACAAAGAAGGTCATTATATAATAATAAAGGAGTCAATTCACTAAGAGGATGTATTTGTATATATTTATGCATGCAAAAATAGGAGCAGCTAAATACATAAAGCAAATATTACAAGATCTGAAGAGAGAAACAACAATGCAATAACAGCAGGAGACTTTAATACCCCACATTCAACATTGGATAGATAATCCAGGTGGAAAGTCAATAAGGAAACATTAAACTTAAATTATATGTTAGGCTCTGGGCACCTGGGTGGCCCAGTCGGTTAAGCATCTGACCTCGTCTCAGGTCATGATCTTGCGGTCCATGAGTTCAAGCCCCATGTTGGGCTCTGTGCTGACAGCTCGGAACCTGGAGCCTGCTTCAGATTCTGTGTCTCCCTCTCTCTGTCCCTCCTCTGTTCATGCTCTGTATCTGTCTCAAAAATAAACATTAAAAAAATTTTTTAAAAAATTATATGTTAGGCTTGATGACCTAACAGACATATACAGAATATTCCATTCAATTCCATTCAATTCTAATACACATCCTTCTCAAGTGCAAATGGGACATTCTCCAGGATAGATAATATTTTAGTCCACAAAATTTAGTCCACTAAATTTAGTCAATAAATTTAAGACTGAAGTCATATCAAGCATCTTTTCCAACCACAAAGGTGTGAAACTACCAATCAATTATGAAAAAAAAAAAACTGGAAAATTCACAAATATGTAGAGATTAAACAACATGCTCCTGATAACCAATGAGTCAAAGAAAAAAATCAAAAGAGAGATAAAAAAAATATTTGAAACAAATGAAATGGAAACACAACACACCAAAATTTATGGAAAGAATAAAAAGTTTTTAAATGATAAACAAACCAGACAAACGTTTAGCTAGACTAAGCAAGAAAAGAGGACTCAAATAAAATTATAGATGAAAGTGAAAACATTACAACCAAGATCACAGAAATACAAAGAATGATAAGATACTGTTATAAACAATTATACACCAATGAATTGAACAACCTAGGAGAAATGGATATATTCTGAAAATGATGCAACCTACCAATACTGAATCATGAAGAAAGAGAACATATGAATAGACAAATTACTATTGAATCAGTAATCAAACAACTCCCAAGAAAGAAAAATCCAGTACCAGTGTCTTCACTGGTGAATTCTACGAAACATTTTAAAAACGAACAAATACCAATATTTGAGGAAAAAACTTACGAACTCATTATATGAGGACAACATTACCCTGATAACAAAGCCATACACAGAATGTATGAGGAAAACAAAACAAAAACAAACAAACAAACAAACAAACAAATACAGGCCAATATCCCTAATGAATATAGATGTAAAAATACTCAGCAAAAATAAACCTGGAGGGTATTATGGTAAGTGAAATAAGTAAAAGAGAAACACCATATGATATCATTTATATGTGGAATCTAAAAAACAAAACAAACGAACAGAGAAACAAACAGAGACAGAATCATAAATACAGAGAACAAATTAGTGGTTGCCAGAGGGGAGAGGACTAAGGGATGGGCAAAATAGATAAAGGGGATTAAAAGGTACAAACTTCCAGTTATGAAATAAATAAGCCATGGAGATACAAAGTACCATGTAGGGAATACAGTGTATAATATTTTAATAACATTGTACGGTGATAGATGTAACTACACTTACCATGGTGAGTATAGTATAACATACAGAATTGTCAAATTACTATGTTGTATACTGAAACTAATGTAACACATGTCAATTATACTTAAATTTAAAAAAAGAGAGTGAGACAAGATGAGGATAAAAAGGCAGATAAAAAAAAGTTTTCAGCAAAATATTAGGAAAAAAACTTCAACAGTACATTAAAAAGATCATACACCATGATCAAGTGGTATTCGTTCCCAGGATGCAAGGATGGTTCAACATCTGCAAATCAATTATATGATGCAGTGCATTAACAACATGAAGGATAAAAATCATATGATCATCTCAGTAGATGAAGAAAAAGCATTTGACATCATCAACATCCATTTATGATTAAAATAAATCACTCTCAACAAAATGCGTATAAAGGGAACATACTTCAACACAATAAAGGTTATATATGACAAGCCCAGGACTAATATGATACCCACTTATAAAAAGATAAAAGTTTTTCTTCTAAGACCAAGAACAAAACAGGGATTGTCATTTTTATTCAACACAGTACTGGAAGTCCCGAGCAGAGGACTTGGGCAAGACAAAGAAATAATAGGCATACAAGAGGAAAGAAAGCATTAAAGCTGTTTCTATCTGTAGATGGTATTATATATAGAAAATCCTGAAGATTCCACCAAAAAACTGTTAGAACTAATCAGCGAATTCAGTAACATTGCAGGACACAAAAGCAATATACAAAAAACAATTGTGTTTTTATACACCAACAATGGACTACCAGAAGGAGAAATTAAACATTCCAATTTACAACTGCATCAAGAAGAATAAAATACATAGAAATAAATTTAACTGTGAAGAGAAAGACCTGTATACTGAAAACCATAAGACACTGATGAAAGAAATTAAAGAAGACACAAATAAGTGGAAAGATAGTCCATGCTCATGGATTAGAAGAATTAATATTGTTAAATTGTCCCTACTACCCAAAGCAATCTACAAAATCAATGCAATCCTTATCAAAATTTCAATGACATTTTTCACAGAAATGGAAAAAACAATCCTAAAATTAGTATGGAACCATAAAATATACCAAATAGCCAAAGAAATCTTAAGAAAGAAAAACAAAGCTTGAGGTATTAAACTTCCAGATTTTGAACTATATTACAAAGCTATAGTAATCAAAACAGTGTGGTATTGGCATACAAACAGACACATAGATCAATAGAGCAAAATAGAGAACCCAGATACAGGCCAGGCATATATAATCAATTAATTTGTAACAAAGGAACCAAGAATATACAATGGAAAATGGACAGTCTTTTCAAAAAATGGTGTTGGGAAAACTGGTAGCCATATATAAAAGAATGAAACTGGACCTCTATCTTATACCATACACAAAAATCTACTGAAAGTAGATTAAAGACTTGAACATAAGACCTAAAATCATAAAGCACCCAAAAGAAAACACAGAGGTTAAGCTCCTTGACATCCGTCTTGGCAATGATGTTTTGGATTTGACACCATAAGCAAAGGAACAAAACCACAAATAAATAAGCAGGACTACATTCAACTAAAAAGTTTCTGCACAACAAAAGAAACCATCAACAAAGTGAAAAGGCTACCTATGGAATGAGAGAAAGTATTTGCAAACCACATATCTGATAATGGATTAATATCCGAAATACAACAGGAACTTATAGCAACACAACATACAACCCAATTAAAAAATGGACAAAGAATATGAATAAATACTTTCCTAAAAATAAAAAAATACAAAATACAGATGGCCAAAAGGTACATGAAAAGTTATTCAACATCACTAATAATCAGGCAAATGCAAGTCAAACTGCAATGACATATCAGCTCACACCTGTTAGAATGGCTATCATAAAAAAGACAAGAAATAACAAATGCTAGTGAGGATGTGGAGAGAAGGGGAACTATGTACATTGTTGGTGGGAGGAATGTAAATTGGTATAGACACTATGGAAAACCGTATAGGGGTTCCTCAAGAAATAAAAACAGAACTACCACACAATCCAGAAACCCCACTTCTGAGTATATAACCAAGGGTAATGAAACCATTATCTGAAAGAGATAATCGGTACTGCCATGTTCATCACTATTATTTACAATAGCTAAACCATGGAAACAGCCTATATTTCCAGCCATGGGTGAATGGATAAAGAAATTGTAGTATATACATACAATGGAATATTACACAGTCTTTAAAAAGAAGGAAATCCTGCCACATGTGAAAACTTAGATAGATCTTGAGGCCATTGTGTGAGGTGCAATAAGCCAGAGAGAGAAGGATAAACATCGCATGGTATCACTTACAATCAAACCTAAAAAAAAAAAAAAAAAAGTCAAAAGTCAAACTCATAGGAACAGAGAATAGAAAAGCACTTGCCAGGGTCTGGGGGCTGGAGGAAATAAGGGAATGTTGGTAGAAAAGTAATACAAACTTTCAGTTATTAGATAAATAAAATCTTAGTATCTAATATGTAACTCAATGACTGTAGTTGATAACATTGTATTGTATAATTGGATGTGGTAAGAGTAGAACTTCACACACACACAAAAAGGCCAATATATAAGGCAATGGATCTGTTGATTAAACTTAATAGAGGGAGTCCTTTCACAGTTTATACATATAAAATCATCATGATATGCAATTTATCTTACTATTTCATTTTTCAATTATACCTCAATAAAAAAAAATAGAAAAAACTATTAGAATTGCAGATCCACAAGAAAATGCATTTCACCGTCTAGAGTTCTACTAACTTCTCTCTGATTAAAACTGATTTCAGGAAGGACGATACAGTTTTATTTTTCCTTCTCAGGACTCTCTAAGTTATATGTCATATATTTTTTTTTTTTTTAAATTTTTTTTTTTTTCAACGTTTTGTATTTATTTTTGGGACAGAGAGAGACAGAGCATGAACGGGGGAGGGGCAGAGAGAGAGGGAGACACAGAATCGGAAACAGGCTCCAGGCTCCGAGCCATCAGCCCAGAGCCTGACGCGGGGCTCGAACTCACGGACCGCGAGATCGTGACCTGGCTGAAGTCGGACGCTTAACCGACTGCGCCACCCAGGCGCCCCTATATGTCATATTTTTGAAAAGTCACTTAACTTTGGAGGTGAAGAATGATTAACTGGCACAGACTTCAAGGACAAATACATCAACAGCCCATTTCAGCCCAATCTGTGTGCCTACTAGGATTCAGCCATGGCTGGACCCTTATGGCAATAAGAAGAATTGCTCCCCACCCTATCAGAGGTCTATTTACATGACTCAATTTTTAGGAAGTTCGTTTGGTGTGGAAAGCAGAAAAGATCTATATGAAAGTCAAAATATGGGATAGGCCCATGGATTTCTCTGAGCCATAGGAAGAGACAAGTGGGAAGCCAGTGGTTTTCAAAGGCACAAAAGGACATCCAAATAAAGAATCTTTTTCACTCAAGCAATATGTATGGGGTGCTTATTATAAAATGGCAATGGGAATACAACTGTGAAAAAGCCACAGGCTCCCATCTCTGATCAGAAGAGAAATAGCATGTAAGTAAGTTATAAATCTTAACAAGTGCTACAAAAAATAAATAAATAAATAAATAAATAAATAAATAAATAAATAAATAAATAAAGCAATGTGGTAAACAGGGACAATTTTCAATAGAATAGAAAGGGAAGACCTCCACAAGGAGGGATATTTGAACCTACATGGAAGGATGAGAAGATGGGGATGGAATGAGAAGGAGAAAGACATGTCCAGGAGCAGCAAGAACAAAAACCCTAAGGCGGGAGAAATCTTGGCACCTCTCAGGAATAGGCAGGCAGGGTGGTAGAAGCCTACTGAGAGCAAGTGGTACTGGGTGAGGGGCCAGCTACTCTCCACCACTGCAGGAGTTTGCATTCCATCCTCAGATTTATGGGAACTCACTAGAGGATTTTTAAACAGAGACTTGATTTTATTTACTGTTTTCATAGATCACTCTGCTATGGAAGGAGCATGGCAAGAGTGGTGAAAGGGTGGTTAGAATGGAGATTACAATTCTTGCAGTTATCCAGGAAGGAAATGATGGTGTTCTAGGATCAGGAATAGTAGTGATATAGAAGACAAGTAAATGACTTCAAAGCTTATTTTGGAAACAAATACAGAATTCCTTTTGGGTTGGTTATTGAAGGTAAGAGGAAAAACATAGTCAAGAATGAGTCCTAGGCTTTGGTATACGTGTTGGGATGTATGGTAGGATTTCAATGGGGACTGAGGGAGAAGTTGGTACAACATTGGGAGCATATAACTTGAGATGCTGACTAATGTTACCCAGACATCAGCTGGAGGTTCTCTAATTTCTGAGATTTAGGTAGTACACCTTTGAACCCTCAGTTCTATAGTATGAGGAGAACTAGAGCTCCTCAAGATTTCTTTTTTTTTTTTTTTTCCACAAGGGTTTAGAATTTCACCATTATCCTGTGTATCTGCCTCCTGTGTCCTCATCTTCTACCTCCATTCACCCCTGTCAACACTTCAACCTCTTTTTTTTTCTTTCATTTTTTTAAAATATGTGTGTGTTTCCTTGTTTGGTACATTTATTCATAACACAACTAATGGCATTGTATATAACGTTATAGGGTTGGCATACTGATTTCAACTAAGCATAGTTAATTGTAAGGGATGCCATATAATACCACATTCTTGGGGGGAAAAAGATAATTAGGACAATAATATTACACTTACTACTTTTTAGAAACAGCTGTGTAACATTTGGGATTATATATAAGTCTTTATGCTTGTCAAAGCCATGGTACATTTTCTAAATGACTTCAGGTTTTCATTGGAGTCCCTGTCACTGAAGTCACATTGTTCTTAGAACACTTAATGTAGAAAAACATCTCTGATGTCATTCTAAACCCAATTATTTTCAAATGGTACTAGAAATGGTACCAAGTTCTTTATTTCATGCATTCCTGTGTCAGTGACGATCACTCTTATATCAAGGTCTTCAAATTACTGTGAACAATTTCTTCCCAATAAATGCAGTGACTCATGATAGCTCCTAACAGGAAACATGTCCTGTTATAATTTCTGCTTCAACTCATCTGCTGCAGAATCAGCCAAAGGCCGGAGAAGCAGGACATCCCAGCTTCTTGAAAGAGACCTATGGCAAACAATATGTGCTCCTTTTGATAGTTGCCTCTCTCACCCATAAGTTCACAAAACAAATCCACTCATATCCATTCCATTCAGCATCTTCTGGATCTTTACTCATGTCAATGAAGATCTGAGGTGTCAGTGAGATCATAGCCAGACTCATAACTTATTTAAAATTCCCACAGATTTCAAGTGAAAGTATATAAAACTATCTTAGGGAGTATTAAAAATCATTAGATTACATTTTACTTTTACTAAAAAATATTTATTGTACACTTATAATAGGCCAGGAACTCTAGGTGCTAAGGAAAAATAACAGTACAAATGGACACATATGCTACTATCAAGCAGCTAAAGGGTCTGAGGGTCTTTGAGCTTTTGTTTTGTTTTGTTTTTGTTTTTTTACATTTTTTAAATTGAGGTATAAGTGACATGTAATATTATGTTATTTTCAGGTATACAACATATACCTGTATATTTGTATACACAGTGAAATGATCACCACAAAATAAGTCTAGTTACCATCTGTATTATACTGTACTATACAAAATTACAAAAAAGTGAAGTTTTTTTTCCTGTGATGAGAAACAAGATTTTAAGATTTACTCTCTTGGTAATTTCAAATATGCACTACAATACTATTGATATAGACACTATGCTGTACGTTACACATCCATGACTTATTCACTTTATAGCTGGATATCTGTATCTCTTGACCCCCTTTACACATTTCACTCTCCTTCCAAGTCCCCTTCCCCCCCGCACCCACCATTCTGTTCTCTGTATCTATGAGTTTAATTTTATTTGTTCTGTTTTGTTTTCCAATGTTTTTATTTGGGTATAATTGACACAAAATGATACCTTCGTTTTAAGTGTATAACATAGTGATAGGACAAATTTATACACCACGCTATACTCACTACAAGTACAGCTGCTTTCTGTCACTATGCAACACTATTAAAATATCGTTAACAATATTCCTTATGCTGTGTCTTCTATTCCCATGACTTATTCATCTATAACTGGAAGCTTGTGTCTCCCACTCCCCTTTACCCATTTTGCCCAGTTCCCCCTCCCCTCTGGCAGCCCTTAGTTTGTTCTCTGTATTTTTAGTTCTCATTCTGCTTTTTGTTTGTTTATTCTCTCTCTCTCTCTCTCTCTCTCTCTTTTTTTTTTTTTTTTTTTAGATTACCCATGTAAGTGAAATCATATGGTATTTGTCTTTTTCAGCCTGACTTACTTCACCTAGGATAATATCCTCTAGGTCCATCCATGTTGTCACAAATGGCACAATCTCGTCCTTTTTTTATGGCTAAGTAATATTAATCAAGTAAGATGCCAAGATTTTGAGGATTTTTGAGCTTGATATAATACGGAAACAATTTTTCAACTGGGAACACTCAAGACATTACAGGTTAATACCAAAAAATATATATGCCATTGACAGTGGCACTTGAGATTTTGGCATACTCTTCACTTTCTGAGTGAAACTAAACTACCATGTCTCAAACAAATGGACTGTCTTTTCATTCATCCTAAACACTTTCTGATCAGGATTGCTCCATAACCCTGAATCTCATGGATTCTCAATAGTAAGTGTTAATTAAACAGAAAGAGTAGTGGCTAGATGGGTAGCAAGAGTGCTATGAATATCTTAAATTTATTTGGAACTCTATGAAGTTATATTGTTTTGCAGAGATTCTTTAATAATGTGCCTATAAGCTGCAGCATCCAAACTTCTCTGCCATAGAACTTTGTGGAAGTTGTACTTAGTTAGAAGGAATATGCTAGTATAATACCAACCAGTTCAAGGGAACTTTTCATTTCCCAAAGTATTTACCCTATAGGAATTAAGAGTTTATCATATACGTGAGTTGAATCTAGTAAGTGAAGTTTTATGATTAAGCAAAATTTTTATTTTTATTACTGTGGAGTCAGTGGAATGATATTTAACTTAAAAACAAACAAACAAACAAACATATGGGGGTACCTCAGTGGCTCAGTCGATTGAGTGTCTGACTCTTGATTCCAGCTCAGGTCATGATCCCAGAGTGGTGAAACCAAGCCCTGCATAGGGCTCCATGTTAGAGATGGAGCCTGCTTGGGATTCTCTCTCTCTATCCCTCTTCCCATCTTCCTTGCTCACATGCTCAATTTCTCTTTCTATAAATTAAAATTAAAATTAAAATATTAAAAAGAAAACATTTTAAGCCTACTCTACATTTTACCAATAGGATAGATTCCACTGAAGGACCAATAGATTGCTCTAAATATAGTTCCACATTGCCATCAACTTCCTTTTTTTTTTTTTTTTTTTTTTTTTTGAGAGAAGAACCTCATTTTAAGCCTCTGTGTCTTTAAAACAAAACGCAAGGTGGTGAACTACAATGACAATTTAGATCATATGTTGAAACTGCACTAAATCCCTAAAATCCAAAAGAATATTGTGCTGCTTTCAATAGTGGCTGCACCAAAGTACATTTCCATATATCCACTATATTACAAAGGTATAATAATTGACAGACTATTTTGATTACTTAGTTTTATAATATAGTCATAATAGTATGACCATCTTAACAATATTAATTCTTCCAGTCCATGAGCATGGACTATCTTTCCATTTATTTGTGTATTCTTTAACTTCTCTCATTAATGTATTAATTATTGTATGTTTCTAGAAATATATCCCTTTCTTCTAGGTTGTATAATTTGTTGGCCTATCATTATTCATAATAATCTCATAATCCTTAGTATTTCTGTGGTATCAGTTGTAACTTCTCCTCTCTCATTTCTCATTTTATTTATTTGCCAATTCTGTTTATCTTTTCAAAGAACCAGTTCTTAATTTCATTGATCTTTTTATATTGTCTTTTAATCCCTATCTCATTTATTTCCTCTCTTATATTATTAAGATTGGTCTTGTTTCTTGAGCTAGGCCTGTATTGCTATGAACTTCCCTCACAGAACTGCTTTTGCCGCATCCCATAGATTTTGGTAAGTTGTATTTCCATTTTCAGTTGTATTTTATTTCTTTGTTCACCCACTGGTTATTCAGTAGCATGTTGTTTAATCCCACATATTTGTGATTTTTCATTTTCTTTTTGTAACTGATTTCTTGAATCATACCACTGTGAAAAGATGTTTGATATGATTTCAGTCTCCTTAAGTGTAATGAGACTTGTTCTGTGGCCTAACATATGTCCTATCCTGGAGAATGTTCCATGTGCACTTGAGAAGAATGTGTATTCTGTTGCTTTTGGATGGAATGTTCTATATATGTCTATTAAGTCCATCTGGTCTAATGTTCATTTAAGGCTGATGTCTCACTAATGATTTTCTGTCTAGATAATCTATCCACTGATATAACTGGGGGTATTAAAGTTACCAGGGGCTTTATTTTATCATTCTAGCTACAAGAGGAATCAAACATACTCAACCTAGCCTGGGTCTCCCATAAGCCTTTAAAAAGAAAAAAAAAGATTAGGAAAGTTCTAATAGAAGCATTGCCAGTGGCCTAGCTTTTCAAGTCAAGCCTCATATTAAGTGAGAGAATATATTTAAAAGTCTTCGTGCATTACCTTCTGCAACGTAGGCACTGAAAGAGTGTCAGTCATCCATCCTTTGCCATCCTTTGTTTGGTATATTCAAAGCAAGTCTTAGTGTCCTTCTCCACTGGAGTCCTACAAGTAAATTAAGCCCTAATGCCAAAGGCATCCTTTGGATATAATTAATTAACTTCTCTCTTATGCATCCACAAAAGTACTACCTAAGTATCACTCTTGGGAGACTTGATAAAACAAGCCCTCAAATCATTTTCAGAAAGGCTTACTTCTCTCACACAAGCCTCAACTGAAGTTAAGAAAGATTGGAAGACAGTATCACTTTCACCTTCTATTTTTAAAAGCAAGGTTGATCTGGGGGAAATACCTAATTTGGTAAAGGCACCGACCCTAGAACAACAAAAAATAAATGAGAAGCCACAGAGTCTCTAGAGAACTAAAGACTCAAAAGAGAAAAGTTAGACTCACTGAAGGTGAGTGTTCTAAGGGAAACAGAACTGTGCAGAGGCCAGAGCCAATGAAACACCAGTTAGACTAAAATCAAATATGGTACAGCTGACACCAAAACAAATGCACCCATTCAAGGAAAGACACCAAAAAAACTTAGAAAATATTATGCTCCTCTGTACTCTTCAAAGGGCCCCAAAACATCTAAGATAAACTGTTACATGCTCACATATTCTACAAACAATGTTCTAATCACACAAAGGGAAATAAGGCATGCCCCCAAAAATCTCAAGGCTGAGAAGTTACCCAGATGAAAAAGGTTTATTGTCAGAAGTTAATTTAAAATTCTAAAAAGGGCTTAAAAACATTTATTCTAATTGCTCAGAGTCTCTTTCCCAGAAAGGAAATGACCTAACTCAAGGACATAGAAACTCACCATGGCCTTTTACAAAGTTGACAAAGACATGACAAAATTAAGTTGTAGAGACACATTAACATTTCTTAAGTAAACATATAATTGCTTACTTCCATATAGTTCAAGTGCATAGACTGAACATGCAGTAATTCATGATATACATCTATCATTACTAGCAAACTTTTACCACAAATCAACTTTATGCAAGTGATGTAAAATGAGATTTATATTTAATGCACTATTGTAAATTGCACCAATTGCCAGTGTTAACACTGGCAACATCAGATGCCAAAAAGGCTCTTAAATGCCTGGAAGGAGAATGCTTTCCAAAAGTGTTAGGAAAATAAATAAATAAATAAAAGGAATTGGGAACAAAAAGAAAAAAAGAACCTTCTTGTCACTTAATATTCTGTAGAAAGTCCATAAAGTGTACTTGAAAATAAAGAAAACAGATATTTGGACTTTTCAGTCAAGGGCAGAAGAAAGCAGGCTGCCCTTCCCTCCTCTCTTTTAAAATTACTCAGTATAACCTGGAGGTCTGGCTAACACAAATCATTCTAGTTTTCAGGTACAGCAAGTGGCAACACTCAAGTATATTACCTCATTTTTAGATGAATTTGCCATTCACTTTTAAAGCCAACAAGAACAATAAAAACTGACCCCTTAAAGTACCTGTCTTCATACAAGCAAGTATTGAATTTCACAGTTTCATAAAAATTATAATTGTAGCAAGGTAGCTAATGATCTCCTCTGACCACTCTACAAATTTTTAATCAGCTCAGGTAAAATTATCTTGGGATGATTGCAAATAAAAATGTCTGCTATGCCCTCCATAATCTGTAATTTGACATTTGATAATAATGCTAAATTATTTCACCATATTTTAAAAGCCCAGGACATTGTTCAAGTGCCACTGCCAATGAAGATTTGGATAACCAACATATTTATTCCTTTGACATACAAAAGACCTAAATGTTTTTAAAACATGGAGGACCGACTCACCTTCAATTAGGAATGATACGGACAAGGTGTAAGTTTTAGATCCAACTGAGTTCAAAACATGATTTCCTAATTAACTAATTTTATGATCTTAACTTCTCAACAGTTTTCTCACCTGTGAAAAGGGGGAAACCCCTCTACATAGCACTGCTAAGGGGATTAAAAGAGATGATTTACCAAGTATTTTGCACAATCTGTGGCACGTATAGAGATGAACAAATGAGAGCTGTAATTTTATTGTGGGGAAAGAAAGGATGTTTAGAATGCCACAGTTTTAATACCTAAAAACATATCACCTTTTATTATACTACCTTGGTTTCAGGAAATATTTAATGTAGCTTATAAAGATATTTAAAATACAAAGTCCCTAAGTCAAAATGTAAATACAAAAAAGAAAAAGAAAGATGAGGTTAATTTTTAAAGGCAAAATGTCAGAAAAGATGAGCCTTATCAGTTATATATAGTATAATTCCTAAGATAAACAGAATGATTATTTAGGAAAATAAATCAATAACTGATTAATTTAATTGACACTAAAGCAAAGCAGGAATTTTTTTTCTAAGAATCTTTTTAAAAGAGGGCAAAAAATGCAATGAAAAACATCTTCAACAATATCCTTACAAAAGACAAATTTCACATACTTTCTCAATATAGGCACCACACCAAATTGCAGTGACACGTTTTTTACTAAAATCAGAAATCCCATACTAGTAACCAAGAGCACTTTTTTGAATTTGAGAAATTAATATTATAAGTAGACTTGGTACTGTGTTTACAAAGAATTCCCCAAAGGGTCCATTCCTGCACGAAGCAGAAATCTATAATAGACAGACATCGTCTCATCAAACAAGCTCACCACCCTCTACACTAGTCCATCTGGAAAAGGGTTTTCATAGAAGAAGGAAAAATCAGGCAGTTTTTGCCTTTAAATAACTTGAATGAATGGAAATCATTTTTATAAAGGAGATAAGAATTACACTGGAAATCATAACTCTAAGAACTTGGTAGAATTTAAGCTTTATCACCTCTCATATTTGTTAAATTCTGTTTTCTCTTAGGATATATGATCAAAACTCTGAAAATGAAAGGGGAAACAAATTAGAAAGATTGCATTCCATACCACTGCCAGTTTGGAAAGGAGGAAAGGTAGCAAGGGAAGAGACAGGAAGTTCTCTGGAGTAGACTCTGAAATGGTCCTCAGGGTCAGCACTTCTTGGCTAAAGTCAGGCAGATGAAAAAAAAAAAAATAAAAAAAAAATAAGTAGAGACAGATAACAGAAAGAGAATAATAATAATGTTTGATCTTTATTAAGTGGTAACTGAGCACTTTAAGTATCTAATTTCAAGCTCATAACAATCTTATGAGGGAAGTACTATTATTATTCTCCCTTTTTGCCAATAAGGAAACATACAAAATCATTTGGTAGCCCTGCCACATTGTTTGTGAGTGGCAAAGACAGGCTTCAAAGGCAAGGCACTCTAGCTCCAAAGCTCTCTCCCAATGCCCCACACCACATAAAAACTGCACTCACACAACTAATACAGTGTCTCACCACCTAAATCAGCTTTGAACTTTAAAGAGCTAACCTTTAGATGCCTGCCCAACAACTGGGGGAAATCACTGAGGTCACTGTCAATAAGAAGTTATAATTATTCATATCTATTCATGAAATATGACATTTATAGATTTCTTAATCACCAGGCTAGGAACTCAAAAGTTCACTTTTGAAATTTAAGGGCACTTTAGATATCATGTAAAATGTTAAGCAAAAACCTATCATCAACTCTGGAGCATACATATCCAATAATTGCTTTGCTCTTAAAGTCTGCAAAATCTTCCTAGTCAAATAACAGGCTTGGAATAATCTGCACAGAATCTAAACCTGCTTTGGTAACATATGGGCAGTTTAAGATACACATGTCCCTATCACGACATTTTGTTCAAAGAATGAGCATAGTCTTTTAAAAAATTAATCAAGGGTAAAAAGATAACTGCAATACTAGTCATTAAAGTCAACTGATGTCCTATTCAAATACCAAGGGACAGGGTAAACAAGGCAATAGGAAATAAGATAAAATGAGATTGAGATCATTTACCAGTATCTTCAGTCCACATTCCACATTATTATGCATTAATAGGTGCTGTAATCCTCATTTCTGTAAAACAATTTGCATTGTTCTGTTACTATTCTAACTTGCCTAACATTTATAATGGGATCAATGTTGAAAGTGTTTATTGTTGCTATTAACAAATACAAATATGGGGCGCCTGGGTGGCTCAGTCGGTTGGGCGTCCGACTTCGGCTCAGGTCATGATCTCGCGGTCCGTGAGTTCGAGGCGCGCGTCGGGCTCTGTGCTGACAGCTCAGAGCCTGGAGCCTGTTTCAGATTCTGTGTCTTCCTCTCTCTCTGACCTTCTCCCATTCATGCTCTGTCTCTCTCTGTCTCAAAAAAATGAATAAACGTTAAAAAATAAATACAAATATGAATGACTATTTCTCATTAAGCAAATAACCACGTATAACATTCCTCTTTTGAAGGTACCAGGCACTTAATATGTGACAAGAATAAAAAGAGGAACACAGAAAAAAAAGTGAGGTCTCTGGCTTTAAGGAGTTACACGTTTAGATGAAAAAAGTGAAATTTATAATTAATTACAGTTAAACCTGAGTCAATCATATAGTTGAAGATACTTAGAATTAGAGAGTATTAAAAAGGAGGAAGGATTAAACAATGTTTCAAGTTTTGGGATTAGATCATTTAGAGAAAAGCAAAAGGTACAATTGAACCACCTTAAAAGTTTCTGGCATCATTAATTAGCTCTATCTCTACAAAAAAATTTAGGAAATGGGGAAAATTTTGTCTAAGCAAAAGTAAGGACAAAGTTGATGATCAGGATAATTAAATTTCGGTGAGAAAACTTTTTCATACCTAAAATTCTGAAAAATTATCAGTAAATCAAATAAATACTGCCTGCTTTATTGACAAATCCAATTGGAAAAATTGTTTATGGAAAGAAGAGGAAACGGAATAGAACCTCAGGCCTTGGGACTCTAAGGAGAAGAGAAGTAAAAACATCATGAAATAGGCAAAGCAGAGGGGGAAAATTTTAAGTAGACAATTTTAAGAAAAGACAGGCCCCCTTTTTTAATATGTTTGCAAACCTTCAATAATACTTCTAATGTACAAGCATTTACAAAATCATCTCTCAGTTTTTCCATCAGGAAGATGAACAATAGGTATATTAGCCCAATAATTCAGAAGACACTTCCATTATGTTGAATATGCTATTAAAACTATTTTGTGACCTGTGGACCCATACCAACCTTCAGGGATCTCCCACTGAGAAGCCAACCTTGGAAAAAAACAACTTTCTGATTAACCCACCAAGTAAACAATCCTCAAGCATATAGCCCAGAACTGATTTTTCCATCACGCTGAGCTTTATTTGGAAAATAGCCACTTAAAATAAAATTCTAAATTCCATGCCAACAACATAAAGGTGTCAGAAGCTTGATTTCTGAATTCCTTATTATTTTAATACTATCAACCAATGAGTCTTTAGGAAGGAAATCTTTTATTGGAGGTTAATAATGTGTTCATTATGCCTACCATACGGTTAGCAAAGAAGAGAGAACTGGCTTGGAGTTAGAATAAAGAATGATAATCTCTTAAACTTCAGGCTTCCATGCCTCCTGACTTAACAGAAATGTAGTGAGAACATGCTAAAATAATGGATATAGGTGTTTCTCACAAAGTTGTTCAAATTCAAGGAACTACTATTATAAACCTAATGTATGTATCCTAAAAACTTCTAAATGGCATAATAATAAGAATAGAACATATCAAAGAGATAATTAATGCCACTTTTATAGGTCAAGAAACTAGATCACAGTAACAAACCATCCCATTAGCATTACCTGATTAAGCAGGTATGGAGGACCTATTATGTGCTAGGCATTGCACTAAGCTCTGGGGACAGAAAACTTAATAGGAATGGCCCCTGCCATCTGGAACTTATAATTACTCCACTGACTACAAATGCACACTATCTTATAAATAATGAAAATGATAACACTGTCTGAGCTGAACAGTTATTTTATTTGGCTTCACATGTACAAGAACAGCATTTATTGAAGCACAAAATAAAATAAAAATGGAAAAGTGATGCTGCCATCTGAGTATTCATTAAAAAGCCACATAAAAATCACATTTACATTAATGTGTAAGATTGACTAAAACAAAAAACAAACAACTGCCCCTCCCCCCAAAAACACTCCAGTGAAATGTTGCTTGGAGGTTTTAGATAATTATCTTATTTCTTCAATTGATATGTGCACATGAAGTCTGGGTGTCAACTCTCAATCCCCAGCAAGATTTCCTCAGATACATGGGTGCAACAGAACCATTCCATCCCCAGGTGGTTTTGATTTGAATTGCAGGTCTCAAACAAGATAGACTTGACCTTAAATGGAATTTATCTAACTCAAATATTTCAAGTGCCATTTATTATTTTTATGAAAAATAAAAAAATTCACACTTCTCTTGGAGTTTGGCAATTCACAATCCAAGCAAGAAATTCTGGGTTCCACCCTCTTGCACTGTTGGTGGGAATGCAAATTGGTGCAGCCGCTCTGGAAAGCAGTGTGGAGGTTCCTCAGAAAATTAAAAATAGACCTACCCTATGACCCAGCAATAGCACTGCTAGGAATTTATCCAAGGGATACAGGAGTACTGATGCATAGGGGCACCTGTACCCCAATGTTTATAGCGGCACTCTCAACAATAGCCAAATTATGGAAAGAGCCTAAATGTCCATCAACTGATGAATGGATAAAGAAATTGTGGTTTATATACACAATGGAATACTACGTGGCAATGAGAAAAAATGAAATATGGCCTTTTGTAGCAACATGGATGGAACTGGAGAGTGTGATGCTAAGTGAAATAAGCCATACAGAGAAAGACAGATACCATATGGTTTCACTCTTATGTGGATCCTGAGAAACATAACAGAAACCCATGGGGGAGGGGAAGGGGAAAAAAAAAAAAAAAAAAAAAAAGAGGTTAGAGTGGGAGAGAGCCAAAGCATTAGAGACTGTTAAAAACTGAGAACAAACTGAGGGTTGATGGGGGGTGGGAGGGAGGGCAGGGTGGGTGATGGGTATTGAGGAGGGCACCTTTTGGGATGAGCACTGGGTGTTGTATGGAAACCAATTTGACAGTAAATTTCATATATTAAAAAATAAAAAAAATAAAAAATAAAAATAAAAAAAAAAAAAAGAAATTCTGGGTTCCAGACTTGAGTTATAAAGGAAAAATGAGAGCATCTCAGCATTTCAAAATTGCTAAAATTCAGGAATGAAAAAACTCTCACCATGTTATAAAGAAGTTAATAAGCAGTATTCTCCCAAGTTTGCAGCAAAATCTTTCCTCTACTTCTGATAAGAAGAATGCAAGCTAGTTTTTGTAGCTAAAAAGAGTAGTTTCTCAAAACTTATATTTTTGTCTCTGTGATTTTTTTCCCAATTAAATTGAAACTGACCAATGAGATTTTGAAAGGACTCCATTATTTAACAGTAACCTATAATCATAGACATTCTCTTCAATCATTGAAATAGCTTAAATAATTAGAAATAATGATTAATACCATTTGAATCCCCGCCAATCTAAAAGGCAGAATTTTGCAATAGGAAAGGAAAATTAGAATGCTTAATTGCAAGAGGAAGAAAAGAAATATTCTGACTGAAAAAAAACCAGACTAAATTTAGATTAGAATTATATTCATCTTTTTGTCACAATACCACAACCATTTGGTTTAACTGGTGTATGTTGGGGAAGGGGGAGTGTGGGGAAGAGGATGAAGGGATCAAAACATCTTGCTTAGTATTAGTCTCTCCTCATGTCCTCTAATTCCCTCCAAGGAGTGTTCCTGGGAACACTGCATTGATAGCCCATGGCTGACTGACCAGGCAGGCACAGACATATTTTCCTATCCTGGAAATCTGTGCCTCTAAGAGAACTAATAACATGATCCCATTCCACTTACACTTCAATTGAACTTACAAATGAAATTTGCAGACTAGGATGATCAATTGTATTTCTTGGCTTGATTCAACCTCAGAGCTTCACCTCTAAAATGCTGACTGTGTAAGCTTGCTGAAACTAATCTGAGTCTTTCTTTAAGCAAGTTCTGTCCTGATCAAGTTGTTATTTTTTGGTTTTGATTTCATTAAAATGAATATGAGCTCAAATACTGGGTGGAGTTAGTCCCTATGATTATTAGAAACTACTTATCCAAAAGACTGAAACCATGACAGGATTAGATCCTGATGACTGTCCTATTTAACAGTTATAACATCTAGGGATAACAACAAAAACTAATATTTATTATATCCCTATCCTGTGACATGCACTGTGCAAGATATTAAGGATACAAGCCAAATGAAACATAACTGTCCCCAAAGGGGCACATCATCTATACAATGAATTAACATGCCAAGCACTATTCTATATGTTGAAGATACAGAAATGAACATTATATGGCCTTTTAAAGCTAACATTCCAGGAACATAGAAAAGCAACTTTTAGAAAATGACATGGTCATTTTAGATGGTGAGAAAGTTCTATAAAATAAAATTTAAAAATAAGCTGGGACTTCCAGGGAAGATAGCAGAATAGGAATACCCTAAGCTCACCTCGTCCCATGAATACACTAGGTAACCCACAACAGTAACAACCCGGAAAATGAACCAAAGAACTGGCAGAATAGACTCTCCACAACTAAAGGTAGAGAAGAGACCACATCAAAGAGGGAAGGAGGGCAGAGACATCGCTGGGAGCTAAAGAGACCTGTGGAACTGTCTACAGGAGGAAAGGAAACCAAGGCATGAAGAGAGGCAAGAAATAGACCTTTATCCCTAAAACCCCAGGCACAGGTAACCTGCATGAGGAAGGCAAATCCCTCAAAACATTTGGCTTTGAAGCCAGACAGGCCAAGAATCTGTAGGGTTTAACACCCAGAACTTTATAAATTAGCAGGTTTGGCTCTGGGACAGCCAGGAGTGTGATTAGGAAACTGAGTCCCCACCCTTAAAGAGGCAGAACAACAAACAGTGCTATGGAGATACAGCATAGAAGCAACAGTTTGAAAAATGCCTGGGATATACAGGTGGGAGACTTATTTACTGATCTCAGAGTGTGTACTGGAAGGGTAGGGATCTTTGGGAGACTTTCCCAAGAACAAAAGAGCAGGTGGGCACCACTTCCCTTCCCCATCCCCCTGCCTAGACACAGAAACCTGCAGGAATCAGTGCAGTGCCAATACTTGCTACCTACTTGCTAACAGCATGCCCCACCCCTGCATTCTCCTGCAGACACACCCCTTCCAATATACTCTTGGCAGGAAAACATCCAAAGAGATGCCACAAACTGGCAGTGTGCAAGCAGCCCCAAAAGGCACCTGTCCCATTCCAAAGTGATTCTGCACCAGGGAGAGGGTAAGACAGCCACACACCCCAGTCCCATTGCCGCCCCAGCAGTGAGCTGAGGGCAGACATCTGGTTTGATTAAAGGCCTTGCCCACCAGTGAAAGTTTCTCAGGGGAAACACAGGGAAAGTGCCCTACAGTTCAGTGATGCCAGCAACATCTCTGGCAAACTCCTGGTTTGACTCAAGACCAAGGCAGCCCCAGACTGGTCCACTAATGACACAGGAACCAAACCCTACCCACAAGGCAAAGAGAGCCATTTCAGAAAACTGAATTTAAGGCAAAATCAAGGCAGCCACAACAGTAGGGCACACATGACACACATGAGACACCCCTGAAGCACAAGGTTCTGATAAACAAGGGACTTTGCACTGAAGGGAACTACAGGACCTTTTCTTCATAAGACACCACTACTTATGGATGGATAGGATATGAATAGGAGACAGCTGAATTTACAAATACATAGAAATGGACACAGAGAGTTAGACAAAATGAGGGGACAGAGGAAAATGTCCTAAATGAAAGAACAGGACAAGAGACCTAAACAAAATAGATATAAGTAATGTGCCTGGTAGATAATTTAAAATATTTATCATAAAGATACTCACTGGAATTGAGAAAAGAGTGGAGGACCTCAGTGAGACTCTAAACAATGAGATAAAAAAACATACAAAGAACCAATAAGACATGAAAAACTTAATAACTGAAATTAAAAATATACTAAAGGGAACAAATAGTATGCAAAAGGAAGCAGAGGCATAGATCAGTAGCCTGGAGGAGAGAGTCATGGAAAACAATCCAGCTGATCAGGAGAGAGAAAAAAAAAAATACAAAATGAAAATAGACTTAGGAAACTCAGCAACAACATCAAAAGTGTAATAACACCCACATTACAGGGACCCCACAAGGAGAAGAGAGAGAAAGGGGAGCCAAAAATTTATTTGAAGAAATAATAGCTGAAAACTTTCTAAATATGGGGGCGAAAAACAGAAATGCAGATCCAACAGGCATAGAGAGCCCCCCCAAAAATCAACCCAAGGAGGTCCACACCAAGATACATAGTAATTAAATGGCAAAAAGCAGTGATAAGAAGAGAATTTTAAAAGCAGCAAGAGAAAAGAAAAGTTACATACCAGAGAAAGCCCATAAGGCTATCAGCTGATTTCTCAGCAGAAACTGCAGGCCACAAGGGAGTGGCATGATATATTCAAAGTGCTGACCGGAAAAACAAAAAACAAAACAAAACAAAACAAACTTGGAGCCAAGATTACTTTATACAGTACAGCTAACATTCAGAATAGAAGGAGAGATCAAGAGTTTCCCAGACAAAGTTTAAGGAATTCATGAGTACTTAGACCAGCCCCACAAGAAATATTAGAAGGAACTCGTTGATTGTAAAGGAAAAACCATAAGTATGAAAAGTAGGAAGCACAAAAGCAGCAAATTAAGTATCTCTATAAAAATCAGTTAAGGGATTCAAAAAATAAAAGGATGTGAAAGTAAGACAACATGTACCTAAAACATGGGAGAAGAATAAAGAATGGGTTCAAACTTAAGCAACCATCAACTTAATATAGACTGCAATATGAATAATATTTTGTATACAAGCCTAATGGTAACCACAAATCAAAAACCAGTAACAGATATGCAAAAAATAAACAGCAAGAAATCTGAGTATATCCCTAAAGAAAGCCAGCAAACTGTGACAGAAGAGAGCAAGAGAAGAAAGGAACAGAGAATAAATACAGAAAACCATAAAATAAGTAATATAATGGCAATAAGTACATATCTATAAATAATTACTTTGGGTTTTTTTTGTTTTTTTTTAACTGTTTATTTATTTATTTTTTTGAGAGAGGGAGAGAGAGCACAAACAGGAGAGGGGCAGAGAGAGGAAGAGAGAGAATCCCAAGCAGGCTGCACATTTTCAGCACAGAGCCCAACACAAGGCTTGAACTGATGAACTGTGAGATCATGACTTAAGCTGAAACCAAGAGTCAGACACTTAACTGAGTGAACTACCTAGGTGCCCTTATAAATAATTACTTAGAATGTAAATGTACTAAACATACCAATCAAATTCCATAGGGTGATGGAATGGTTAAAAAAACAAGATTCATCTATATGCTGCTTAGAAGAGACTAATTTAGACCTGAAGACACATGCAGATTAAAAGTCAAAAGATGTAAAAGCATTTATCCTGTAAATGGAAGTAAAAAAGAAAGCTTGGACAGCAATTTTTATACCAGACAAAATGGACTTTAAAACATAGACTGTAGGAGTGCTTGGGTGGCTCAGTCGGTTAAGTGTTCAACTTTTGATTTCAGCTCAGGTCATGATCTCACAATAGTGAGACTGAGCCCTCCATCTGGCTCTGCACTGACAGTGCCAAGCCTGCTTAGGATTCTGTCTCCCTCTCTTTCTGTCCCTACCCTGGGCACTTGTTCTCTCTCTCTCTCTCTTAAAAATAAATAAACATTAAAAAAAAAAGACTGTAACAAGAAAAAAGGACACTATATGATCACAAAGGACATAATCTAACAAGAAGATATAACAATTATAATTATTTATGCACCCAACATGATAGCACCAAAACACATAAAGCAACTAATAACAAACATAAAGGAAGTAATTGATAGAAATAAAATAATAGTAGGGGATTTTAACACCTCACTTATATCAATGGATAGATCATTCAAACAGAATATCTATAAGGAAACAATGATTTTGAATCACACATTGGACCAGATGGATTGAACAGATATATTTAGGACATTCCATCCTAAAACAGAAGAATACACTTTCTTTTTTTTTTAAATATATGAAATTTATTGTCAAATTGTTTTCCATACAGCACCCAGTGCTCATCCCAAAAAATGCCCTCTTCAATACCCAACACCCACCCTCCCCTCCCTCTCACCTCCCATCAGCCCTCAGTTTGTTCTATTTTTTAAGAGTCTCTTATGCTTTGGCTCTCTCCCACTCTAACCTCTCTCTTTTTTTTTCCTTCCCCTCCCCCATGGATTCCTGTTAAGTTTCTTAGGATCAACATAAGAGTGAAAACATATGGTATCTGTCTTTCTCTGTATGGCTTATTTCACTTAGCATAACATTCTCCAGTTCCGTCCATGTTGCTACAAAGGGCCATATTTCAATAGCCAAATTATGGAAAGAGTCTAAATGTCCATCAACTGATGAATGGATAAAGAAATTGTGGTTTATATACACAATGGAGTACTACATGGCAATGAGAAAGAATGAAATACACTTTCTTTTAAAGTGCACATGGAACATTCTCCTGAATAGATCACATGTTAGGCCACAAACGAGTCTCAACAAATTCAGAAAGATTAACGTCATAACGTGCATCTTTTCTGAGCACAACAGTATGAAACTAGAAATTTACCACAAGAAAAAATCTGGAAAGAATGCAAATACATGGAGGTTAAATGACATGCTACTATACAATGAATGGGTCAATGAAGAAATCAAAGAGGAAATCAAAAATACATGGAGACAAATGAAAATGAAAACAGTCCAAAATCTTTGGGGTGTAGCAAAAGCTATTTTAAAAGGGAAGTTTATAGAAATATAGGCCTACCTCAAGAAACAAGAAAACTCCCAAATAAATAACATCACCTTATACCTAAATGAGCTAGAAAAAGAACAAGCAAATATGAAAGCCAGTAGAAGGAAGGAAATAATGAAGATTAGAGCAGAAATAAACAAAATAGAAAATTAAAAAACAAAACAAAACAACAACAACAAAACAAAAACCAATAGAATAAATCAATGAAACTAGGAGCTGGCTCTTTGTAAATATCAACAAAATGGATAAACCTTTGGCCAGACTCATCAAAAGAGAAAGAGAGAGAAAGAGAGAGAGAGAGACAAAGAAGACTCAAACAAAATAAAAAATGAACAAGAAGGAATAACAACTGACACCACAGAGATACAAAGGATTAAAAGAGAATATTGTGAAAAATTATATTCCAGCTAATTGGACAACCTACAAGATATGGATAAATACCTAGAAACATATAACCTACCAAAACTGAAACAGGAAGAAAAAGAAAATTTGAACAGACCAATTACCAACAATAAAATCGAATCAGTAATCAAAAATCTCCCAACAAACAAAAGTCCAGCACCAGCAGAACTCAGAGGTGAACTCTATCAAACACTTAAATAACAGTTAATACTTATTCTTCTCAAACTATTCCAAAAAAACAGAATAGGAAAAAGAGCTTCCAAATTCATTCTATGTTATCCCAATACCAAAACCAGACAAATATATTATAAGAAAAGAGAACTACAGGGCAATATCTCTCATCAACAAAGATGTAAAAATCCTACACAAAATTCAGCAAGATGAATCCAACAATACATTTTTAAAAAATCATTCACCATGATCACATGGGATTTATTCCTGGGTTGAAACAGTGGTTTAATATTCACAAATCAATCAATGTGATGCATCACATCAATAAGAGTAATGATAAAAACCATATGATCCTTTCAATAAATACAGAAAAAACATTGACAAAGTGCAACATCCACTCATTATATAAACCCTCAACAAAGTAGAGTTACAGGGAACATACCTCAACATAATAAGGCCTTATATGAAAAACCCACAGCAAACATCATACTCAATTGGTAAAATTGAGAGCTTTCCCTAGGTCAGGAACAAGAGAAGGATGTCCACTCTCACTACTTTCATTCAACATAGTAGTGGAAGTCCTAGCCATAACAATCAGACAACAAAAAGAAATAAAGGCATAAAAATTGGTAAGAAAGAATTAAAACTTTTGATATTTGCAGGTGACATAATACAATATATAGAAAACCCTAAAAACTCCACCAAAAAACTATTAGAATTGATAAATGAATTCAGTAAGGTCACAAGATGCAAAATCAATATCTAGAAATCCACTGCATTTCTATACACTAATAATGAAGTAGCAGAAAGAGAAATTATGAAAACAGTCCCATTTACAATTACACCAAAAATAATAAAATACCTAGGAATAAATTTAACCAAGAAAGTGAAAGACCTATACTCTGAAAACTATAAAACATTGCTGAAAGAAGTTCAAGATGACACAAATAAGTGGAAAGATGTACTATGCTCCTGGACTGGGAGAACCAATATTGTTAAAATGTCCATACTACCCAAGGCAATCTACACATTTAATACAATCCCTATTAAAATACCAACAGCATTTTTCACAGAACTAGAATAAATAATCCTAAAATTTGTGTGGAGACACACACACACACACACACACACACACACACACACACACACACTAGTCAAAGCAATCTTGAGAAAGAAGAATAAAACTGGTGGTATTACGATCCCAGATTTCAAGATACACTACAAAGCTATAGCAACCAGAACAGTATGGTACTGGCACAAAAACAGACACAGTTTTCAAAAGAACAGAATACAGAGCTCAGAAATAAGCCCATGATTAAATGGTCAATTAATCTTTGCCTAAGGAAGCAAGGATACGCAATGGGAAAAACAGTGTTGGGAAAACTTGACAGCTATATGCAAAAGAATAAAACTGGATCACTTCATTACATCATACACAAAAATAAACTCAAAATGGATTACAGACCTGAATGTGATACCTAAAACCATAAAAATCCTAGAAGAGATTTTTCGCAGGCAGTAATTTCTCTGTCATCAGCTGTGGCCACATTTTATGTCTCCTAAGGCAAGGGAAACAAAAGCAAAAATAAACTATTGGGTCTACACTAATTTAAAAAGCTTGTGTTCAATGAAAGAAATCATCAACAAAATGGCAAGCCAACCTTTTGAATGAGAGAAGAAATTTGCAGATGATAGATCTGATAACAGGTTAATATCCAAAACATATAAAGAACTTATACAACTCAACACCAAAAAAAAAAAAAAAAAAAAAAACACACCCTAAATAATCTTATTAAAAATAGGCAGAAGACCTGAAGTGAATTGACATCTTTCCATAGAAGACATATAGATGGCAAACAGACATTGGAAAAGATGCTCAACATCACTTATTATCAGGGAAATGCAAATCAGAACCATACAGAGATATCACCTTATACCTGTCAGAGTAGCTAGAATCAAAAATCCAAGAAATAATAAGTGTTATCAAGGATGTGGAGAAAAAGGAACCCTCATGCATTGTTGGTGGGAATGTAATTAGTGTAGCCACTGTGGAAAACAGTATGGAGGTTCCTCAAAAACTTAAAGACAGAATTAGCATATGATCCAGGAATTCCACTAGTGGGTATTTACTAGTGAAAATACTAGAAAATTTACTAGAAAATTAAAACCCTAATTTAAAAAGATACATGCATTCCTATGTTTATTGCAGCATTATTTACAATAACCAAGACATGGAAGGAATGTAAGTGTCCCTTTGAAAGATGAAATAGATAAAGAAGATGTGATATATATATCACATAAAAAAAAAAAGAATGAAATCTTGCCATTTGCAACAACATGGATCGATCTAGAGAGTATAACGCTAAGTGAAATAAGTCAGAGAAAGATAAATACCATATGATTTCACTCCTGTGTGGAATATAAGAAACAAAACAAAGAAAAAAAGAGACAAAAGCACAGAATTGTAAGTATAGAGAACAACTTGATGGTTACCAGATAGGAGGCAGGTGGGGAGATGGGTGAAATAAGTGAAGGAGATTAAGAGAACACTTATCATGATAAGTATTGAGTAATGGATAGAATTATTGAATCACTATATTGTACACCTGAAACTAATATAACATTGTTAAATATACTGGAATTAAAGTGTAAAAATTAAATTTAAAAAAAGCTGAGAAATGGGCAGAAAATGCCAATAATGGGAAAGTCTTTACATTTCAAATATAGAGGTCAGGGAAGGTCTCACCATGTAGGTGATATTTGAGCAAAATCCCAAGGTGAGAGAATGAGCCAAAGCAGCTATCTGGAGAAAAGTAATCAAGGTAGACAAAGAAGAAATAAAATATGCTTGGGGCTGGTTTATGCCTGACATTAGAGGAACAGCAATGAGGCCAGTGTAGCAAGGAGGGAAAGAGTGGTAGGAGATGAGGTCACAAAGGCAATAGGGCACCAGATCATGGTGAACCTTCCTAAAAATCATAAAGATTGTGGTCTTCCCTCAAAGTGAACTGAGAAGCCACTTGAAGGTTTAGAGAAAAGAAGTGACTGATTTGACTTATAAGTGTTTTAGCAGATATATTTATCTATCTGTTTTTATTGGGAAGAAGACTATGTCAGTATTCCAGGCAAGAGACAGTGGGGATGGACTAAGGTAGTAGTAGAAGGGGAAGTGTCAAGACAGAGTCAGGGCTTATATATATCTGTTAGAGCTCTCTGAATATACGGAAGAAAATTCCACTCTACCAAAATGAAATAAAGAAAATAAAATTAAACAGAATATTGGGGAATCCCATGAAATCAAGAGGGAGCCTGGAGAACCAGACTTGGGAACAGGATAGGAACAAGGCAAGGAGCCACATGACCATCAGAGCAATTTGAACCACTCAGCTCAAGATTCAAATAACCAAGAGAGTTCAGATTTCCAGGCTTGAGTCACATGCCCATTTCTTTGCCCATACTCAGCAGTAAGAGTAAGAACCAATGGCTTCTCTAATGGGAATTCAAGGTGGTTTGATTTACCACCACTACCCTACAAACCCCTGGAACTGCAATAGATGGGAGAGAGATGACACCACAAAAAGAAATTAGGATGCTTTTAGGAAGTAAGGATGAATATGTATGAAGCAATTTATGTCTAGTAGAAAAAGGCAGAATTATAAACAAGATATACCTCAGAATAAATGTGGTCTCAGAAATTCACCCATGCTTTTCCATAAAGAGGTATTGGTGTCCGATTGTTATCTTACCACCCTCTATATATAACCATAATTCTGGTATTTACCAGACTACAGTGGAGATTAATTTATTTTGCTTTTAGGTAGTCTCACTAACAAAGTTTTTGCTTAAAAGTCCCAAATATCAGATACATCATTTTGAAAAATATTTAATTTTTTTAAGCCTACAAAATTCATAATACATATACATTTTCCCCTCAGAAAGATCCAAGGATATATATTTGAATCAGTATATTTTGATTTTGAGCTATGTGGATAACCTTGTGAATTATTGACTATAAACAGCTGAATAAAGGTCCAAATATATCCTCTTAAATCACCCTTTTCACTCTCACTCTCTAGCTCCTGCCTTTTGAACAGGAAATAGACATGGGAAAGCATAATAAGAGAATGACTCTTTATCATGTCTCCCATGTCTATTTCCTGTTCAAAGGACAGGAACTACCAAGAGAGAGTGAAGAGAATGATTTAAGAGGATATATTTGGACCTTTATTCTGAGCATGTAAACCCTGCAGATCATATTTCCAGGGAACAAGCTGATAATATGAGACTTCAGATGCTCCAGAGGGACAGCTGATACTCCAATCTAATCAATTTTGACAAATTTGAAAGCAAAATCCAGAGACATTAGATCTCCCAATTTGTTTTAAACAGCTGAGATTCCAGATTTGTATGTAAAACCTCTGGGTTTTAGGTGCTGAAAACTTTGTTTTGAGATGGATTTATTTAATTGTTTGGTTTTTAATACTATGTTGGAAACTTCTGTTGTCTTTTGTTTCAATTCTTGAACACTAAAAATGACCTCTGTTCTCCATTTCAGACACCTTCAAGGTATGACCAAACCTCAAAAGAGGTGACCAGATGCCTTGACTTCTTTTTACTGTTTCAATGACAATAGCACCGCATTTATCTTCCCTTTGTGGAAGTCAGATGACATCTATGGCAAAGGCATGTGATTCCCTGAGAATTCCCTTCATACTTGAAGTGCAACCAAAATGATCAGTGATTTTGGAACAATTTCAAAATGGCATTTCCAGTGAAGATATGGACATGCCCTGGCTTGCTGCTACCTGTATAATGTCAGAACCAGAAAGGGAGAGTTCTGGAACTGCTTATGGTGAGACAACCTTGGTGACAGGGGCAGTTGCTGAGGGATGCAGGAACTCATCTAAAAGAGGAACTCAAGCAACAAGGCAACTGAATCTAAGCAAAAACTATGCTAAAATAGTACATGGGGGGCGGGGGGGAGCCACAATACAGAAGAGGCCCTTCCCATTTCTCCACCCCAACTTTCTTCCTCAGCCCATTCCCCTAGTTTTTTTTTTTTTTTTTTTTTTTTTTTTTTGAGATACGTGGATTGAGTTTTGTGGGGTTTTTTGTTTTGTTTTCTTTTGTTTTAGAGAGAGTAAGTAAGCAGGGGAGAGGAGCAGAGAAAGAAAGAATCTTAAACTGGCTCCTTCAGCACAGAGCCTGGAGTACGGCTCAATCCCAAGGCCCTGGGATCATGACCTGAGTAGAAATCAAGTCAGACTTCCAACCAACTGAGCCATCCAGGTACCCCCACAGATTGACTTTTTTCAGTCAACTGAGCACTGTAAACACCATGCTTCATGCAAGACACAATGGGAAAAAAACACCAAACATATGAATTTCCAAAAGAAATTATTTGAGAAGAAAGTTTTATGAAATGTGTTCAGAAAATTGGTTAGTCAATGGAGATTTATGTAAATATTTTTAAAGGTATTTATAAGTGAACTAATTCAGACAACTCGGCTTCCTTTTACATTTTTTTGCTTAGAACAGTTGAAGCTTTATTCACAAGCTCCACTTGAAAGAAACAACTTTTTCCGTCCCATGGTTAAGGATCTGTAGAATCATTTCCTTTCTACAATGCAAACTTGGCACGTGACTTACCTGCTTACTTCAGGCGAGTGACAAACCATAATCATGATAGGGAACAATAGGGCACTGCCCTAAAAAAGTGCTTTTCATCCTCTCAAAACACTCACAAACATTAACCAATTAATTAGTAGGTGAACTCAGCCTTTTTTTTTAAACACAAATGAAAAACTGAAGATATTTAAAAGCTTTCCCCACAAAGGGATTCAGTGTCTGACTCTGAATTAGAATTTGGACCTTCCTAACATTAGCAGTTCAGAGATTCAACTCATGTAAACATTTGAAAGGTCAGCTGTTCATCAAATACTTTTCCAACTACAGCAAATGTATCCTTATTAAGTTTCTTTTGCAAAAGTTCCAAGGTGCTGAACACTCATCCATTGCCACCAATAATTAACAATCCAAAACAACCTAAATACAGAGAATTTTTTGTTGGAATTTTGAAACTTCAGACTATCTTAGGAACAGGGCTTGTGGGAGTGCTAATGGGCAAAAGGCAGGCTAGGAAAAAAGACATCAGGCTGAAAATTTTTCCCAAGATTGGTCCTTCCCTGTTTCAAACAGTTTTGCAGCAATAAGAAAAGTGTTTGCTCTTTTCAAATAAGAACTCTATGCTTTCTGGAAATGGGCAGAAAATTAAAAACCAAGAAAAACAATATCACTTGGCCTAACATTTAGAAGATTTAAAACTTGGAGTCATTATTAGGCATTACAGTCATACTTTATTCTATCCAGTTAACTTTGATTTGAACATGTATCCTTCTGCCCAAGGTTTAATGATTAAAAAAAAAAAATTACTCAAACTGCATATCTACCATGAGATATTTCCCTCTCATTATTTCTACATACCCCACAAAAAGTCACAAGCCTAATTTAAACAATACCATTTATTGTGGAACTTAAGAATTGAATAGCTACCAGCTTTAAAGGTTTCCCCGAGTCTCACACCCACACACTGTCTTATACTAGTTTCTACATGGCCATGTGTAACCTGACATGGTTACATGATGAGCTATGTGGCACATCAGCAAGGAGAGAGAACTCTAATAAAAGCAGGATTTAAATCTCTATGTCAAACTCAAAATTACCTTGCAATTATGGTAAACCTAAATATAAAAAATATTAAACTTCTAGAAGAAAATCTTTGTGACACTAAGTTAGGCAAAGATTTCTTAAGCAAGAAACAAAAAGTGCAAAAAAGAAAAAAAAATAGATAAAACAAACTTAATCAAAATTTAAATGTTTGCTCTTGAAAAGACAAAATTAGGAAAATGAAAATGAAAGCCACAGGCTATGACAGAAAGTTTGCAACTACCTTTGACCAAGAGTTTATATTCAGAGTATTGTTTTTTTTAAAAAACATACATACAACTCAATAAGAAAAAAAACAAGCCAATTTCTTAAATGAACAAGATTTGGACAGACAATGACTGAAGAAGATATGCAAATGGCTAATAGGCCCAGGAAAGATATTCAATGCCATTTGTTATCAAGAAAATGCAGATTAAAAACACAATGAGCTACCACTAAACATTCACTAAAATAACTAAAGTTAAAAGACTGACAAAATCAAGTGTTGTCAAAAATTGAAGGAACCAGAAATCTAGTACATTATTGAGAGGATGCAAAAGAGTATAGCCACTTTGGAAAGCAATATGGCAGTATCTAATAAAGTTAAATACAGATTTACCATATGGCCCAGCAAACTCATTCCTAGGTATTTACCCCAGAGAAATGAAGACATATTTCCACACAAAGACTTGTACATGAATGTTCACGGTAGCATTATTCATTATAACAAAAAAACTGAGAATAATACAAATGCCCATCAACTAGTAAATGGATAAAGAAATCATGGTATTTCTATAACATGTAACACTACTTGTAAGAAAAACTACTGATTAAAAACAACAACACACAGTATGAGAAAATAAAAAAAACTTTTGCACAGCAAAGAAAATCATCAATAAAACAAGGCAACCTACTGATGGGAGAAGATATTTGTAAATGATATATGTAGTAAGGGATTAATATCCAAAATATATAAAGAACCCATACAACTCAACACCAGAAAAAAAAATAATAATCCTATTTAAAACTGGACAGATGGCCTAAATAAACATTTTTCCATAGAAGACATCCAGATGGCCAACAGACAACAGGAATGGCTAAAATAAAAAAGATAAGAAATAAAAAGTGTTGTCAAGGATGTGGAGAAAAAGAACCCTTGTGCACTATTGGGTGGGAGTGCAAATTGGTGTAGTCACTGTGGAAAACAGCATGGTGTCTCCTCAAAAAATTAAAAATAGAATTACCATATGATCCAATAATTCCATTACTGGATGTTTACCAAAAAATCCAAAAACACTAATTTGAAAAGATATATGCATCCCTATATTTATTGCAGCGTTATTTAGTCAAGCTATAGAAGCAACCCATGTGTCCATCCATAGATGAATGGATAAGGAAGATGTGGTATATGTATACAATGGAACATTACTCAGCCATAAAAATCATTGCCATCTTGTCATTTGCCACAACATGGGTAGACCTAGAGGGTATAATGCTAAATAAAATACATCAGTCAGAGAAAGACAAATACTACATGATTTCACTTGTGTGTGGAATTTAAGAAACAAAACAAATGACCACACAAAGAAAAAAAGAGACAAAAAAACAGACTTTTAAATACATTGAACTGGTAGTTGCCAGAGGGGAGGTTGGGGTGGGGGGGAGGCGGGGATAGGTAAAATAGATAAAGAGTATTAAAAGTACAATTATCAAGATGAGCAATGAATAATGAGAGAGTTTTTTAATCATTATATTATAAACCTGAAGTTAATATAACACAATGTTAATTACACTTCATTTAAAAAAAAATAAAAATAAAACCCAAACAACAACAACACAGATAAATCTCAAAAGCTTTATTCTAAGAAAAACAATCCAGACACAAAAGACCACCATATTGTATAATTCCACTTATATGACACTCTGGAAAAGATAAAACTATAGTGACAGAAAGCAGATTGATGATTGTCTGCAGTGAGGGTCAGAATTGAGGGTTAACTGCAAAGGGGCACAAGAGTACTTTCTAGGGAGATGGAATTTTTCTAGATCTTGATTGTGCGGGAGATTAGGCAGTTATACATAACTACCAAAATTCTCAAACTATACTTGGATAAGCAAGTTTATTATATGTAAATTATACCTCAATAAGGCTAAAAAAAATGTCAATGTCAGGAAGTCTTTATCCCTGCTATTCTACAAAATCTTGCTCTTTGAAATAAGCTAAACACTTATAACCACAGTTTCATAATAGATTTGAGGTTTCCTTTCAGAAGGAGCACACTAAACATTTTACATCTGTGATTTGTTTTTGGTATTGTTTCAGTTTGATAAGTAATATCAGAAAACTGAACAATGATTTAACTAGCTCCTTTCTCATCTTCAGAACCCCATTTTCTGAAGAGGAAAAACCTCACCTGAAGTTTATGCATTAACAGTATAATACAATTCAAGAAACATTTACTGAAGGTCTGCTAAGATTTGAATTCTGGAGCCAGATTGCCTGGGTTCAAATTACATGTCTACTACTCAGCAATAGGACCTTGGACAGATTACTTAACCTCATGGTGTTTCAGTTTCCCATCTATAAAATGGAGAAAATGGTAATACCCAACTAATGAGGCTGTTTTGAGGATTAAATGAGTAAATACATTAAAAGTTCTTAGAAGAGTGCCAAACACATAAACACCTTGCCTTAACTATAATTTCGTGTAAAGTGCTAAAACTACAGAGGAGGAAGACAGAGTTCATTTTTGTTATTTGTTTGTTTTCATGAGCTTACGGTTCACTTGAGAGGGAACAAATGAAAAGCACATGTCTAAAATGGACAAAAAGAAATGTTTAAGTACTTATAAGAGCACAGATGTGTGAGCTATTCATGGTGGCAGTAAGGAAGGTTCATCAAGGAATGCTACAAAGAGGGGCACTGGGTGGCTCAGCAGGTTAAGTGTCTGACTTCAGCTCAGGTCATAATCTTGCAGTTTGTGCGTTCAAGTCCCACATCAGGCTCTGTGCTGACAGCTCAGAGCCTGGAACCTGCTTTGGATTCAGTGTCTCCCTCTCTCTCTGCCCCTCCCCTGCTTGAGCTGTCTCTCTCTCTCAAAAACAAATAAAGATTAAAAATAATTAAAAAAAAAAAAAAAGGAGTGCTATAAAGAGTAACTAAGTCTTGGAAGAAAAACAGGAGTTCTCCAAATCAAAAAAAAAGAGTAACAACAGTAGTGATAATTTACGAAATGTCTGCTAAATTCTATGCACTGTGCTATATATTTTACACAAGCCATTTCTCTTGTGACTGTCACAATAACCCCATAAGACAGGTACTACATTACCCATTTTATACACGAAGACACTGAGTGTCAGAGACTTTGAATCACTTGCCTGAGGTCATCAAACTAGTACATGCCTTAAGCTAGAATCCAAACAGCATTGCAGACTCTGAAACCTGTGCAGAGAAAATAGCATGGCCAAGACTGAGGTGGTGAAGTGCTTAGTGAGTTTTGGGAAAAAGCAAAGAGCTCAGTATGACTAGAACACAGATAAAGCTAGGAAGATGAGGCCTTGGGTCCTATGACCAGTTTTCATGTCTCTGACACAGAACTCCATTACACTATTCCTGGACAGGAAGCCTTTTATGACCTATTGCTTCACTAGATTGCATTTAGTAAGCTTAGCCTTCCTTTGCCAGATCTTCATATCAGTAGCAGAGGTTCCTTAAAGTGTGTCCCAGTGACCATCTGGGCTGGAATCCCTGGGAAATTTGTTAGAAATACAAATTTTCCGGGTACCACACAAGTCTACAGAATCAGAACCTCTTTGATCAGGGCCCTGAACTTGCCTTTTTAACTTCCCTAGGTGTTTCTCATAAATACAAAAGTTGGAAAGCCCTAGCAATTGTAGAAATACTCAGAACCCTGACTCTCAGGACTCCTAGAGCTGAGCTCTAGGTCTATAAACCACCTTGGGAATCCTTTTAACAGTGACATTCTGATTCAGTCTGAGGGGAAGGGGTGACCTGGGTTCACCAGATATTATTGCAGATATCCCTGGCCCACATACTATGCTTGCAGTCACAGGGTTGGAGGATATCCCACAAAGGAGGATATTCTCCATTTCTATCTTCCCTCCTGGTCTTGCATTTATCTTCAGACTGTCTCCTTGCCTGGGTTTACTACTCCTTAAAACAACCTTCTGTTTATTTACTGTCTAAAAATGTTGTACCTTTGCCACCAAGAGGTGATGGTCAAACTATTTTTATTTTCATATGCTCACTATTAAAAAATAGTACCTTTATAAAAAAAATGTTTCTTGGATGTCTAGAATTGTTCACTGAAATTCTAAGATGATCTAAGGAGTCTGACTAGCAATATTATACAAAATAGACTAATGATGACCAAGGATGAGAAAACCTGACCTTGTGGTATAATGTGTATAGTCAGTCATAGGGTCCTACTGACATTTTCTTCAATACATTCTTTTAAATCACATAATGAAACCAACAGGGCTACTGTCTCTAAAGTCATCAAGGATTGACTAAGGAGGAATCTTATAAACAATCTCCTTATTTAGACTTAAAGGAACCTGAGTTTTCTGGTCTCCTGTGCAGACATGCTCTGCAATCTTCTCCTTGCTGGCACTCCTGAAGGAAAGGAGCTGTGTGAAGCTGCCTGCCAATGCTACAGCAACCTGGCACCAGGCAATGGGAAAAGCCACTCCAGCTGAAAGGCGTCTTTTGCACTCTGGCTGAGAATGGCTCCTTTAGAAAATGTTTTTTTTTTTCAGTTCCTAATGCTATTTTTCTGTGTGCTATCATATTTTCAAAGCACTAATCCTAAAACCTTATGAAGAAGATCCTTTGTAAGATCCCACTTTGTATTTTTGTAGTTGTCTGCTTTAATGGGCTCACCTAAGCCTTTCCTAATGCAAATCCATTAACTTGCACTCATTCTTGGCTTTGCAATTCAGAGTTACTTTATCTCTGTGGTTAAAACCCTTCTGTTTGTTGTTCTCACTTAATTCAGATGAATTAAATAGGCACTTTTATAAAGGGGATACATTACCCACTCTATAAAATAGATGGGCCTATATGTCAAGGATTCCCTGGAAACTACAGTCTATTTGATTTGGTACATTTTAGGCGACAGAAAATACAGTTTGGTTGGAGATCTCACATATTGGCCCTGAAATCTTAATTCTAAGACTGCAAAGAATCTACAAAATTACTACCATTGTTGTTAAGAAACATGCTGTCGATGAAAAGGCAAATCTATATTTTGAAAACTAAAAGTAAGTACCTAATAAGCCCTTTTAGATGAAGTAAATTATCTATGACTCATAGGAAAAGACAAGGATTCTATGCAAATATGGAAAATAAATTTAGTTTCAATTTTGAGGTCCTTGTACATCCCTTTTTTGCTTCCCTCCTCACTTTTCACCCTAGTTTCCCATACATTTAATAATTTTTCTCAAATACCAACTATGCATCACATACTTCCGAGTTCTAGAAGTTCAACATTAAGTAAGTCTAATACAGTCCCTGCACTCACAAAATTTATCACTAAATGGGGGATATAGGAGTAATCAACGACAATGTAGTATGCTCCACTTTTAATTTACAGTGGTTGCTGGCCAATCTCTGCCATGATTTGCTGTTTACTGTTACTCAGGAGGATTTGCAAGGCTGGTTAATTCTTCTTGGGCAGGATCACTGTGCTTGCAATTTGTGTTGTTGACACTAGGGGACACAATGTAGTCCTTGATTATATTATGTATTCCAGCTAGTTTTCACCAGACAAGTCTCTCAGATTGTTTAGCATACCATTGAGTCAGTTTTCCTTTTTGTATAAAAGCAGCTTTCACTAACGTAACAACACAAATAGAAAACTACTTATCACTGTTGCAGGATTGTTTACCTCAAAACCCAGGATTCATTGCCTCACTTTTTGGAAGAATGAAGAGGTGGACACAAAATAAAATAAGCAGCAGGCAAAAGTTTATTAGAGTACAAGATTAGAAAGTAAGAATAGTAGGAAAGCTCTCTTTACAGAGAATAGACATTCCAAAGTGAACGCTTGCTGACTATAGGCAGGGGTCCTTGTTTTATAAGGTTCTGGTCATCCCCGCCTCATCCCTTCCCCCTTGTTGTTCCTTCTCAGGTTCTACCCTTATTGATTTGATAGCTCTAGGTGCTGGGTGGTCCATTTCTGATTGGCTCAATTCCATTGTATGATGGGTAGCCTGTGGCCACCTTTAGGTCTTTTGTTAAATTTCTGAGGGAAACCTGAGGGGGAGTAGGTGGGGTCTGTTGCATTCTTTTTTTTTTTTTTTTTAACCTTTATTTACTATTGAGAGACAGAGAGAGACAGAGTATGAGCATGGGAGGGGCAGAGAGAGGGGAAGACACAGAATCTCAAGAAGTCTCCAGGCTCGGAGCTGTCAGCACAGAGCCCCACGCGGGCCTGGAACTCAGGAACCACTAGATCATGACCTGAGTGGAAGTAGGACACTTAACCTACTGAGCCAACCAGGCGCCCCTGGGTGTGTTACATTCTTAAGAGGAACCTTACACGAAGAGGGTTTGCTATGCTCAGTCATGCCCAGCATTGTTCCAAAATATGTGTTTCCCAACCCAGGGACCTCATGTCATAATATTTCCCTCTCTGCCTACTGAATCCTATCTTTCCCTATCATATTAACATTGCTAACTATAAACAACTCAAAATATAGTTTTAAAACTACATAAAATAAAATTTAAAGAAAGCAAACCCATGCAAATAAATCGGTGCCTTTCATCATGTGATCTTTTGATTCCTGCCACTACCTGTTTAATTTAATGCACTGTTGCTTCTCAGGCTCAAAGAAAATTTTTCCCTGACTTGACTTTTAGAATTGGAAACATTTGGACTACACTCATCCGATTGTACTTCAGAGCTACTAAGTGAAAACTTACCTCTTAAACCTGCTCCCTGGGATCAGACACAGGATCCAAGTTTTTACCCATCTCCTTCCTAACTACCTAGTCAGGGCCCAATACTCCCCTCTTAACATCCCCTACAACTATAATTACACCTGTCTTTCTATCTGAAGAATCCTCCTTCTTCACAGTTGCTCTCTCTTCCCAATCCTGGTCAGATTCTTTGTGATCCTTAACCAGAGTAAAAAAGAACAAGAGACCGATGAATGTAAGGACATCACCCAGTGATAATCTCTTCGAATCAGGAAACGACATGACCTTTGACAAACCCTCCAGCAAATTCACTCTGAGACTTTTTCTGAACAACCTATTTGTTTGAAGGATGTTTTATAGGTAATGGTTTAAGATGACTTTTTGATCTCATGTCTGATTTTGTATCCAAATTTAGCTTTATCAGAGGATTATCTTTATTGATTAAGAACATTTTTTACTTATCAAAGGATTTGAGATGACTTGCTACGTACAGTTAAACCATAAGATCACAGAAGCACAAGGGTAAAAAGAGAAGGAAAGAAAACTTGATAATAAAATTTCCCAGAAACAGCCCACCTTCCTCCCATGGTAATTTGAGGAGATCTAACCTGATAGACCACCTACCACATTGAATAGTGTTCATTTGGTGTTGTGTGTGTCACCCTCACCCTCTACTATATTGTGAGTTCTTTGAGAACTAGAGATGTGTCTTAGGCAACTTTTGTATTCACAGGGCCTTGGGAAAATGCCGGAAACAGGCTAGATTTTCAAATACAGATCTTTGAATTAGCTCTGAATTTCTAAATTTCCACTCTAATTCTTTTAAGAGCTGTGCCTTATTTTTTTAAAATATTTTAACATGCAATTTAAATATACTAAAATATCAGAACCATTTTAAAACAGGATTTTATGTAATTTTCTTTTCCATGATATTAAAATGTTAGTTTATAAAAAATTAAGATGTGACTCTTCCCATGTGATTTCTATTTTTAAAGTCTGGAGGAAAAATACCCTCCCTTTTCTATATCTTCTGTCATTTTTCTGCCCCCAGAATGTCCTGAAATAACCCTAACACCCACCAGACAACCTTGCACAGACGTGTGGAGAACATGATATTTAAGCCACTGTCACACCTGCCCTCTCACTGCTCTTGCCACCATCACCCTTAACTCTTTTCAGACAGGGACATCACCTCTGCTACTACTCAGAAAATCATAATACATAAAGATCTGATTTTTTTAATCCAAAATATTGCCAATACCTCTTAGAGGATGACTAATCACTCTCAAACAGTATTTGTAAATTTTGCCCTCATGGAGCCTCAGAGCCACATCAACATTTTCTAGAAGATTCTAGATCACCAGGATAATGTTGTATGACTTTCATTATTCAGCTCAGCTTTTGAAAATATGAAAAATATCAAGGTGAGGCTCCTGGGTATCTCAGTCGGTTGAGCATCTGACTCTTGATCTCAGCTCAGATCATGATCTGACAGTAGTGAGTTCAAGTCCCGTGATGGGCTCCATACTGGGCATGAAGCCTATTTAAAAACAAAAACAAAAAACAAAACAAAACAAAAACAAAAAACAAAAATATCAAGGTAAAAGCTGATTATTAATTATTATCAATTCATTATATTTGTTGTTTACTAATTCAAATATCACTAATAATATCCAAATTTTGCCAAGCGTGTTATTAAATGTCATAATTTTGAATCCTTGATCTGTTTAAACTCTAAAATTTCTTAATCTGAATAAAAATATTTTTTGATTAAAATATAACTATTGATTTTGTGTCCACCTTTGATGGAGAATTTCCATGACTTAGATCTGTGTCTGTTTTATTCATTCATAGTGTCTTAAATACCTAGACTAATGCCTGGTACAAAATAGGTACTAATTAAATATTTACTGAATATAGCAATATTCTTTCTCTTCTTTTCCCATCATTATTTCCTTACTTTCACCACCACAAAAGAGGCAGTCTACCACTAAGCTCTCCATAATAGATCAGCAGCTTCTTGAGATCTTATTAATTTTTGCAAAATAATGTAACAAAACACAGAAAGTTTTTGGTGAGAGTGAGAGACAGCATGTTAGAAGCCAAAGAAGAGCTGCATGCTGAGGTTCAACCTGTTAGCACAACTGTAAATGGAGAATCAGGGAGAGCATATAGAGACCCCAAGGCAATCTTTGAATCCTCAGCCTCGTTTGTAGCTTTTGTAAACCATACTTGGTTTAAGCACCTAAGTGAGAAAATAATTTGGAAAAGGCTTAAAATGGAGGCAAAAAGATGACTGAGTGATTGGAAATTAAAGCAAATGAAGTTGAAGGAACTTGGGCGATTCAGTCAAAAAAAGGCAAGAAAACTGAAGAGGATGAATTGTCATAAATGAGGCTGGTTGAGCAAGAGTTTCACAGGGTCTCCAGAAATGCCGCTGACACTGCAGGGAACAGGGGAGAATAAAAGCTGGGAACTTGTGTACTGGGCAACATAATAGGATGTGCACTGGGCAGCACAGTAGGATGTCCAAAGGATGTGGTGAACTCAACTCCATGTAGCAAGCAGACAAAATTTGTAATCAAGCAGGCAATGGTTTCACAGCTCCAGTGTAAGCCAGTAATAATCATGAGAGTAGCTTCCACTTATTAAGTACTTTCTAAACATTTTACATGTGTTGCCTCATTTAATCCTTACAATTCTGTGAGGCAGATACTATTATTTCTCTGCTTTACAGGAAGAAAGTAAGATAAGAAAGATGAAGAAAGTAAAGTAAAGAAACCAAAGAATGGTTAGGTCACTTGTGCAAACTATATCCAGCTAGAAGTTGCTTGAGCCACCTTCCAAACAAGGCAGTTTACATCTGGGATATACTGCTAGCCCCACAAGATACTCCACTCCATGCACTGTAGGATTAGTCAGTAGAAGTCCAGAGAATAGGCCACAGGAGAAGAGTCAAGAAAGAGCCAGGCACTAAGGCAGGTGTCCGGGGTAGTAGACTAAGACACATGGTAGGCTGCAGATTAAATGAAGAATTGGAAAGTTACTCTGATAAACTGAGGCAGAAGTCAGCCTGTAAGAGGAAGAAGAGGCTCCAATAGAGAGGTCACACAGAACTCACATCTAGCACACCAGATACAACCTGTGTGTGGTAGGTCTTATGCCAGGTCCAGGACAATAAAGAGTAAGCCAATGATCTACTTCCAAGCCAGGGGAGGACTTTGACAAAAAAAAAAAAAAAAAAAAAAAAAAAAAAAAAAAAAAAAAAAAAAAAGCTGATCCTGCAATGAGGATCCTGGGAAGATGAGGTAATCAGGCACTTCTACCCCTCACACAGCCCATCAGTTCACATCTGAGAAATTCCAGGTGACTTAAGAAGAACCTGGGCTAGTTGGAAATCCTGATAAAGACCTGGGTGTCCTCCATGAACTTTGCTGCAGATATAACTAATTCAATAAGGGCTAATAGTAAAGAACTTCCCCATTCATTCAAGATAGATGATTTCTTTGTAAAAGCTCAGTTAGAGGAAAGTCTCCAAGAATCTTTCCAGAGTCCTATCTCAAACTTACAGGATTGGAATATCAGGTAAGAGGGCACAGGAAATTGTAATTTTTTAAGTGTCCTGGGTAATTCCGGTAATGTGTGTGACTCATCTGCATGAACACATGCCAAAGACTGCCAACAGGCATCCATTGGTAGGAACATTCCCCAAGAGCTGCATGCTCTTGCCAGCTATAATGGGGGTCAGTACCACTGCCCTGCTCAAAGCACTAGCATGAGTTATGACAGTTATGACAGTTATTCGGCAGAAATGATCAGGCCAGTGGCTTGGTTCTGCTTCTATCACCTTGGTCTTGTCTATTATCTTCCTTTGTCCTCTTCTGTGTGGACAGCTCATTTTATTTACTTATTTTTTTAATGTCTATTTATTTTTTGAGAGGCATGGAGGGGCAGAGAGAGGAGGACAGAGGATCTGAAGTGAGCTCTGTGCTGACAGCAGCAAGTCCAATGTGGGGCTTGAATTCATGAACTACAAGATCATGACCTGGCTGCTCAACCAACTGAGCCACCTAGGCGCCCCATGGAGAGCTCATTTTAAACCCTGGGACTGCTTTCTCTAAACAGTAGTTAATTTTTACCACTGTTGCTTTTTGTCCTAAATTGTTTATGAACAATTTCATATTTACTGAGCAACTTTAGGTCCCTAAGATTACTTGAGCGGCAAAAAGTTCTCGAATTATCTATTGTAAGGATCCAAAGTTTCTTTCTCTTATCTTCCTATACATACAGAGGTTTCTTACACCGCCAAAAGCAAGAAGTTATTTCCACCTCCATTTATGGCAACTTCAGAGGTTTACTTGAATTGCACCCTCAGGGATTGAAATTAGATGAAGGATGAATTTGGAGATAACGAGGTTAGGTCTTTGTGACCTGAGTATCACGTAATCCAGTCCAGTTTGTTCTTCCATGTGAATAGCTGATGTTTACATAATCAATTCAACTGGCTATGTATTGAGCCAAAACAAACAGGAAGAGGACTACAGAGTTGGTCAACCTTGTCATCATCTGCTTTTTTTTCCAGTTATTTAAACACAATCTAAATTGATAAACACTAGAATTAATAATAAAAAGAAGTTGGACTCTCTTTGGGGGCTCAATAAAATGTAATACCTTTTCTGAGGATTTTTTAAATGGATCCATGTCAAGAAGATGCGGGCAAGTTAGAAACAATAAGCTGGCCTCTCAAAATCTTTCAGTCAAGGAATGCAATGATTATATCACAACCAGAAGAAATGCCAGCCAACTTTTCCTTGGTGCCTAGCATGCTTTCTTGGAATTTAAAAAGAGGAGCACGTTGGTGATTTGCCACAGGTTTAAGCCCAGAACATACCACCATTCACACAGCACTCTATTTTAGAGTGGCAAGTGTCCGAAAGACAAACTGATAAAGACAGCTTAATGGGAGGAAAATGAGTAAAAGCATAGCAAACCACACCAAGCATGTTTGCAACCCAACATTTCCTTCAGCCATGTGGCAACACTGTTCTCAAAATACTGCCCTTGTAAAAATGGCAGACACAACATATACCCTCAACCCAGCCACTTTACCCTTCCCTTGCACAACCATATTGGCTTTGAGCCAGAGTCCCAAAGTACAGGTAGAAGTTATCATTCCAGGCAGCTGGAATAGTGAGAGAAATTGAATACCCATTTTTCTTCCAAGTCAAGCCAGACCTTGTAAGAAGCAAAACAAGAATTCAGATTGGTTGGATAATTTAAACAGCTGCAAGGATGACTTTATGCAGCAAAATTAGTTCACAGGAGCTGATAGCCAGTGCAAAGAAATATACCACTCTATGAATTATTTGTTGTAATAGACAAGTCCAAACAATCCATAAAGAACTAATGTCACATAATTGAAAAATAAAACATGTAAACAAGTTGGCAGGTTCTCAGAGCCTGATTTCTTGCCCATGGTGTCCACACTGGAGTGAAAAAAATCCAGGATTTAAAGTCAGACAGACGGTTTGACACACATTTTATTTTATCTCTCTCAGACTTTCTCAGTGTCCTTATCTGTAAGATGAGAATGACAATTATATCTACCTCTTAAGACTACTGTGAGGATTAATAATAATAGTAATAGTAATAGTAATAATAATAGTAGTAGTAGTAGTAGTAGTAGTAGTAGTAATATTTTACTACATAAATGTTTGCTGGCATTAGGAACACTTGCAGCATAGTGTTCTTCTAGCTTATCTGTTTTTTAGCCTCTCTCAGGATGGAGACATGGCAGTGAGAGAATGGGATGTCCCTTGGACCAGAAAAAAATGTCACTCTCTTGTACAAGAGCTACAGACTTCTGTACCCTACGATCTTTTTAAATTTCATCAGTTACCCAATGAGTATATCCAAGATCCCCCAACTGCCTCCCTTAGTTATGTATGTGAACTAAACCATTAAATCTGATGCCCCCTCTCCTCTCAATACAAAAACCTTTGGGAACTCATTGGGCATAGAGGGTAGATCAATGTGACTACATTATTAGTCACAGAACAAACAGTCCAGGTAAGTAATTATGTTTTCTCCCGTAGATTAAATACATTCTCACCTGCAGAGACTAATGGGCTCCAGGGATCTTTATATATTTAACAATGAGATAACTAAGTGGCAAAGTCAACAATAATCAGAAGGCAGGTGCAAGGAACCAAGCAACTTTTTTACAAATATTGTTTTTCCTTAAAAGAAATAAGACACACGTTTAATACAATAGCTCTGTAACCTAAAAGAGAAGAGAAGGATTGCTGGCCAGGAATAGGTTCCATTAGAGCAATTAGCTTAAATTCTGGTCTTGGTAGTAAATGAAATTCAGACAAACTTCTGTGAGCTTGGTCACTTCTCTGAGCTTCAGATCCAAATTGGAAAAATTTCTTCTCTTCATCTACCACATCTAACCAGTTACCACAGTAGTTATTATTTAGGAATGTCTTTATATATATTTTTTTCTTTTCCATCTCCCCTTGTCTCTGCCATCTTACTACCTCCTGCCTAGATACTGAAATGCCTCATAACCAGCCATCCAGACTCTCAAAACCAAACTTCCCAAATAGCAGTCTCAAAAAATCTCCGCAAAGTCATGCTTTAGCTCAAAATGCAAAGTGAGTTCACTGTAGTCTACACGTCTGACCTTTTCTACCTGACTTTCAAAGTCCTCCATAATATGACTCCACCCTACCAGCCTATCCTTATTTTCCAGTCAGACTGGCTTCCTCACCAGTCTCTCATGAATACACAAGACACACACCCACAATTTTCCAGTTCCCATTCTACTGCTCCACACATGCTTCTTGCTCTTGTGTGGAATGCCCTGCTTCTCCAGCTCCATATCTAAACCCTGCTCATTCTTCAGGACCTAGATTAGTCTCATCTTCTCCATGAAGTTTCCTCTCACTCCTACAGTCCTCAGGAAACATTTTCTCTGTACCATAGAATCCATCACCTCACGAAACATCTGATTATCTCTCATTTCATGTGCACTAGACTCATCTCCATAACTAGATAATAAATTAGGTCACCAAATACTGGTTTTTCTGACAAATGTGATCCTAACCTCATTGTTTGATTTCTCATTTTTGTTTTCTCTCATTTGAGTATAGGCACACCCTTAACTGCCTATGGAATCCCCTCAATGAAATCAATCTTCTGCCATCATTCCTTAACTTATTTAAGTTAAGAGTAACAATATTAGAATATGCATCACTAAAACCTATAAATCTTGAGTGTAGGAGAAAAGGCATTAGGTGTATTAGAAAAATCACTGAACAATGATTTAGGAGATCTGCCTTCTAAGAACCACCATGCTATTAACTAGCCCTGTGATCCTGGTTAAGTCATGCAGTGTCTCAGCAAAATGAAGGGATGGAATGAATGACCTCTATGGTCTCTTCCAGCTCTTTGTTTCTGACAACAAAGAAATCAGAGCCTACTTTGGTCATGTCTGAAAAGCAGAAGTGAAGAGGTTTCTCTCCAGGAAATAGAAAAGCTCTTGTGCCTTCTCTTTTATAATCATAATATTAACATTTGGGGAAAAGTATGTATCAAATTTTGCCCATTTTATTAGGTAGTATGTTACAGTAATCTTCTAGGTCAAATACAAAAGAGACAACTGGTTAGTTTTCACTTTTTGAAAGTCACCATATATATTTTGAACTAACTCAGTAGTGACTTATCTTGAATTTGGGTATAATGAAGCTACAACATGAAGCTACATGAAAATTTGAAAGAGGCCCAACTCAAATTTCGATAAGAAAGGGTCTAAAGATGAATGGATAAAGAAGATGTGGTTTATATATACAATGGAATACTACTTGGCAATGAGAAATATTGAAATCTGGCCATTTATAACAACATGGATGGAACTGGAAAGTGTTATGCTAAGTGAAATAAGTCAGGCAGAGAAAGATAGATACCATATGTTTTCACTCATAGGTGGATCCTGAGAAACTTAACAGAAGACCATGGAGGAGGGGAAAGAAAAAAAAAAGGTTAGAGAGGGAGGGAGCCAAAACATAAGAGACTCTTAAAAACTGAGAACAAAATGAGGGTTGATGGGGGGTGGGAGGGAGGGGAGGGTGGGTGATAGGTATTGAGGAGGACACCTGTTGGGATGAGCACTGGGTGTTGTATGGAAGCCAATTCGACAATAAATTATAAAAAGAAAAAAGAAAAAAAAAAGAAAAGAAAGGGTCTAAAGATACATACTGAATGCCACAGTATAGACCTAAGAGAATTGTATGCAAAATTCTGGAAAGCAATTATCTTTCCTACTTTCTAGCCAAATGCATATTTTAAGTAATAAGAAATACTGACAAAATTTGCTATAAATCTCTGAAATCCTTTTTCTTTTTTTTTTCTTTTCTATTGGTCTTGAGGATGAGAGAATTTCTTTAAGACAAAAAAAGAAAACAAGTTATAATAAGCCATCCATGGAAGACAATTTATAAAACAATACATAGAAGTGGAAGAGTTTTCCAAAGGCAGAGGAGTGGTCAAGAAGAAAATGATGTTACAAGGGGGGTCTTCCAAGGATGCCAGTCAAATAAGAATGGTACATGTGTCACAAAATCAGCCACATTGTGATTCTGCTTTGGAGAGCTCATTTATTCATCAAGTGCTTAGGCAATGTGCTGGGCACTTGAGATAAAATAAAGGGAAAGAAACAGTGTCTGTCCTGCAAGAACTCACTATCAAGCAAAAAGACAGCCAGGGTCTGAGTTAGCAGTGCCCCTGGCTGAAGGCTCACTGTGTGCCAGACACAGTGGTGGGCACACCAGCCCCATGAGGCAGGTATCATTATCCCTGTATCACTGATGAAGAAACTAAAGCTTTAAGAAGATTCCATAATTTACCCGAGTGCTATGACCTGAATGTTTATGTCCCTGTCCATGGCTCTGCCCAAAATTTATATGTTGAAATCCTAACCCCCGGTGTGATGGTATTAGGAAGTAGAGCCTGTGATTGGGTCATGAGGGCAGAAGCCATCAGACTAGTGCCCTTATACAAAGGTCCCAGAGATCCTCTGTCATGTGAGGTTGCAAGCAAGAATGCACTGTCTTGAAGAAGAGGGCTCTCACCAGACACTGAATCTGCAGGTGCCTTGACCTTGGACTTCTCAACCTCCCAAATCGTGAAAAATATATTTCTATTGTTTAGAAGTCACCCAAGTTATTCTATTATAGCAGCTGAAACAAACTAAGACATGAAGGCTACCCAGCTAGAAAGTAGCAAGGCCGGCTTCATACCCAGATCTGACAGTCTCCAGAGCTAGCACCCTCCACTTCAACCTTCCACTGCAAATTGGCGTAGACAGTGCAGTGGGGTGAATGAGACAGGTGTAAAGTACTGTGGGCTCTGTGACTCTCACCAGAGCTCAGAAGAACTCGGTACCTCTCTGTGACTCGAGTCCACAACCTCTGGTTTCAGGTTGTTGTGTGTAAAACTACCCAGGATGTGGTATACTTCAACTAGATCAAGGCCACAGGGGGAACAAAAGCAAAAGACTTCAGTTGCTTCAGATTCTCTGGTGATCTCAGAAAAGAAGACTATGTGTACACATACAGGCACATATACTCCTTTGCCACAGCAGTTTCCCTACTAGAGACTAAGTTTATTCAAAAGTATCCTCTTTACCCATAAAAACGGAAACAATTTTTTATACATGTCTGAAAACTAAAATAAAAAGAATGGAAAAAAAAAAAACTCTTTCTGAATGTAAAGGCCCCAGGAGACTGGGGGAAAATGATTCTGGGTAGCTCAGTGGCTGTTTTGTCCTCCTGGGCTGAGCAGCTGCCAGAACTAAGAGGACCCCAGAGGGATCTAAGGGTCACAGCAGCAAAGAACCTTAAAGCTTCAGGGGCCCTGGGGAGGGTGGTGCAAGCTCAGTGGGACCCTGGCCCCACGTGATCTGATGACAGCCTGAGGCCCTCATCAGAGACCTATTTTGAATCATAACACCAGTGGAGAAGAGGTATTGTTTATTTGCATTATGGTAACTTCTTGTCTTTTTTTTCTTTGTTTTAACCTAGTAAGCTGTAAAACTTCCAGTGGGCTATGAGGGTAAGACCAGCCTTCAAAGAAGGGTACTGGGAAGATTTTTGGCTGCAGCAAGGTGCTAGAAATGTCTGTCCCACCAGGATTACCTCCTGAAGCCTTGAAAAGGGCAGGGAATTAGCTTTCTTTTATCAAGGTCCCATTAAAGATTTTGTCCTAGGCATTACGGGAGGGACCTTGCCTTTTTTAAGTCTCCCAGTAAGTCTTGAGATATTATTAATCTCATTTATAAGAAGGAGAAAAAAGGTGAGGCTCTGGCAAACACTAAATCATTTGCTGAGTATCACACAGCTAGTCAGTGCGGGCCAGACCTAAAGGTCTATCTGACCCCAAGGACCAGAAAGAGAATCCTTTCTGTGGAAAAAAAAAAAAAAAAAAAAAAACCACACACAAAAAACAAACAAACAAACAAACAAAAAAACAACAGTAAGAAGAAATCCTAACAGGAAGATGAAAAATTAACATCTTTATTTACAGTTTATTTAATTACCTACTTATATGAGTAGGAATTAAATTCACAGGGAAAACATTTTAAGCTTTATTAAAAAGCATACAGTGAAAGTAAGACTCTTTCCACCCTCCTCTAAGCTCCTCAGTTCCCTTCACCAGAGGCAATGGCTGATAATAGTATGTCAAGAAAGGCTACACATACACAAACATATACATGTATACATAAAGCCTCCTTTTATTTACAAAAATGGCAGCATTGACTGTCCCTTCTTAGATACCTAATATAGCCTGGAAATTTTCTATATTGGTATCTATAAATCTGCTTCATTCTTTTAACAATTTTTTTTTTTTTACAAATGTTAAAGAATCTATTGTATGGCTGTCTGATAATTTATTTAACTAGTCCCCTATTAAATGGACATTTAGATTGCTTCTAATCTTTTCTTATTGTAAACAATGCCATACAAATATCCTTATACAGTCTTCCTTGGATACATATGGTAGTATACTTTGGGGATACAATAGTTAAAAGTGAAATTCCTTGGTCAAAAGTATGTGATAGAACTAAACTACCTCCAGGAAAGTGTGCACTAAGTTACAATCCTTAAAATATATAGTTAATGCCTACTTCCCCCACTGTCTCCAAAACACTGTGTCTCCAAACATTTCCATTCTCTGTTGAAAAGAAAAGCACGCAGATGTTCACTTGCATACTTCCTTCAGAGTGAATAAGGGGAACCTATTTATTCAAGCCTGGGCTTTAGACTCCTGGAGTAAAGGAAGATTTTTTGGAGTTCCTTGAACTGTAGAAGATACTGACTAAGAGCATCTGTTCCTCAATTAGGTGATATTGGCAAAGTAGGAAAATAGAATAAGTCCTTGAAAATAAACAGTTGGCTTTGACTAATCAGCTGAATCCACCAGGGTACTGTCAAAGCCACAGAAGTCACTTCTGGGTATCCGGGTAACCTCACCAGCCTGCTGCATAACAGGGCCAGAACAGGCTGTGCACTAGGAAGGGGATGCCTGCCACAAACAGAAACATTCAAAACCTGTGGTCTGCCTCTGCTTGTCAGGGGGGAAAAAAGTATGGGGGGGAGGAACATCAGAAACATAAGACTAAACAGAGACTGCCAAGTACTGAATAATGTTTCCTAACTGTAATGAAATGAGGGAAAAATGGATATAGCAGAAAACAAAACACTCTTTTAGTTATATTTTCCAACATAAAAACTTTCTAGAGTGAATAAATGCCTACTGGATCTGCAGCACTAATATCTTCATCCAGTGGTGCGGTCCAATCAAAACCATAGGATCCGTGCAGGAATCCTGGGCTTCAAAACCTGAGAGATGGTGAAGCACACACTTTATCTTTGTCCAAGTTTTGCTTACCTGAATTTTCTAAAAGTCTGGGGTTGACATTCTTTCAGGACGCATTACAAAATGTTCCTCTTCTGTTTGGCAATCATCTTGCTGAAGGGTTGATTGTCAACACCTGGGGAAAAGAGCCTGCTGGCACCATGGCCTGAAAAGGACTGGGAGGAAGGGCAGTGGCTTAGATAGGCATTGAGGTGAATTGACATGAGAGGGATTTCGTCTCTAGAGGGAGTAAAGAGGAGGTCCCAGGAGTGGCCATATTAGTAACCATTTGGAGCATGACTTGATTTTTAAGCTGGTGCACACATCCTACATGACTAAAAAAAAAAAAAAAAAAAAAAAAAAAAAAAAAAAAAAAAAAGTAAATATGCATTGCTAACACAACACTCCAAAAATTTAAATCAGGTTGTTACCCTATAAAGCTGAATATTTTAACCATTTAGGGGAGAAGCCTTCCAGCAAGCAACAGAATGCCTTCTAATTACTACTTGTGCTTTTTTCCAATTAGCAACCAATAGCATATTGTCATGGAGGCATTGTTAGGAATTGTTTGCCTCTGTTCAGATATATTCAGATGCTTAAATTCAGGTTTCTAAGCTTGATACATATTATTACAAAAATTACAAGGCTGAAAAAATGATTTCAGATGGAATTGTTTCAATCTATCATATCTGAAGCAGCCTCTAGGTCAGCTTCACAAGCAGTTGGAGGCTATTGGAAAGGATTTGCTATTGCCCAGCCCACATCCTGTCAGCAATATATACAAGTTAACTTGATTTGCCACTGTTAGCTCTACCTCTCTGAAATCTCTCCAAATCAGTCACTAATTCACTTTCAAGTACCATCCATCATTGCTCAGATGAGCCTTGCTCGGTTCTTATTGATTGAGTTTGATTGACTGATTGATTGATTCTCTTATTAGTCTATCATCTGGACAGAGAAAAAATAATTTGGAATACTCATCTTCAAATTGCATCCCAGGGGTCATTTAGCTCAATGTGGGTTTCTATGATTATCTCTCTTCCTCCATTCCACTGAACCTTTCCTCTATTATGTACTTCCGGTATACAGAAAGGTTTCATGAGCAAGAATGAACAAGAACCTAGGAAAAAACAGAAAGATGAAGAAAATGTACAATCCTTAAAAAAGGAAGTAATTAAATCAAAGTTCAAATTTGACCTAAGAAAATTGGTGTTCCAAGTTTTAGGTGGGATATGTTAAAAAATAAATAAAAGCATGTACACTCTTAGCTTTTCTGTGTTACATACCTTGAGATGACTGGGAAAATGCAAATGAAGCCTCTGATAATAAAATAATCCATTACATAAATCAAATCTATCAAAATGTCATGGTTAAGGATTTCTCTCCAACACTTAGGGAATACTATTTATTATAGCAGTTATATGAAGGTTAATCATATAACTATTGAACAAGTTGTTCTAAGTTCCTGCAAATGGGAAATCAATGTAACCTAGAATCTATCCCTACCCTACAATAGCCTTTAGAGGTAGTAATTTTGCCTGCATGTTCTTTAAATTAAATTTGAATCAGAGAGGCTTTGACCAAAACATATAGTAGAAATGTTTACTAAAATGAAAAATAGAGCTCATCCAAATGTGTCTATCCTAATATCTCATAAATTATATGGTTTGGGCTGATTTACTTTAAGTAATGGTAGCACTTAAGGCAAATTGATAAGTGACTTGAAGGGATTTCAGAAGGGTAGGGCCAACCATGGCATGCAGAAATTTCCTCAGAGGTCACTTAATCCATCAGGGCCATTCTAGTATTTTGCCTAGGCTTACACAGGTAGATGAGAGCAGAGCCAACACACAACTCAGATCTTCTAACTCCTGGTTTATTTTTGGCAAACTGATGGGGCCAACAGAAGCATTTTATAGGACTCTGGATAGTTTTCATTAACTTAAATTAGATAATTATGCAATTTTTAAAAGGACCTTATTTTTTAGAGCCTATTAGTATATTCATTTATTGATTCATTTCCTCTTCGTTTTCCCAACTTGGTCTAAAAGTTGATCTGAGGTAGTTTACAGAGATATGTGCTATGAAACAAGGTAAAGCATACATATTGACATAAGGGAAAAAATATTTTCCAACACTTGAGAAATATTCATTTGCCACAGGAAAATATGCTTCCATTATAAGAGATTCTGACAATATTTTTACTAATTGAGAGTAATCTCCTAATTAGTGAGGCTTTATCATCCTATTTTGCGATGAGATTCTTCTTGTCCATACTCATTTTGAGTTCTTGTTACCATTATATTCCTGACTCTCATTTTAGTTTCTAGAGAAGATTGAGATCCAGACCCAAAAGCACAATAGAAATGAGTTCTAGCCAAGATATGAATGTTAAATGCATAAGCAGTTCTTGTACTAAAAAGTCAGTAGTTGACCCAAGAGCCTTGCAGAGGAGATTCTGACCTTCAAGCTGCCCAGCCAACGAGTGACATCTGCTGAGGAGGTCTAGGAGTCGTAGAGGGACCTAGTACATTTCACATTTAGTTAAGTTCCTGAAACTATGGTTATGAGGAATGAGGCTTTGTTTACAAATAGTTGTAATTTAGAAATGCAATAGTTTATTTGTTTTTCAGTATTTGACTTTCAAGGCATTACTTATGAGCTCACTTCTTAGGCTTAGAAGACTGAAGAACAATTTTTACACTGCCAGTAGATAAAATTGGTGCCACTGACAGAGGTGTGAATAATGTCTATAATTTGGGGTCACAATTTTGGTTTTATACTAAATGTCTCAATTTGAAATTATATATTTTCATTTATTTTTCAAAACTTAGTTCAAATACCACCTTCACTGAAACCCCTTAGGCAGATTTTACAGTGCCTTATTTTATTTCTCTATAATACTATTCTCCACACTACCTTGGAATCATGTAATGTAAGTTTATATGTCTGTTTTACTTCCTTAACTATAAATTTCTGAAAGGCAGGAGATAGGGCTTGTCTTTTACTGATAGATAGTAGACATCCAATAAGTATATAATGAAAGAATATCACCATTTTCATAAAAATCTATAAAGTGTTTCAAACTGTCTTAATATTGTGGTAGGATCAGAAGAAAATTCCATCGGAGTATAAAGATTCCTTCGGGTAGAAGTCCAGGATTTGGGGTCTAGCTTCAAGGTCAGAGGAGCAGGCAACCAGAGAGAAAGATTAAAAATCAGTCTTCAGGGTCTCCTTAATTCCATATGCCTTTTGTCTTCCTCCACAAAGTATCTTGTAGCAATATAGAATAGTGGACATTTGTTGTTTTTTGCCCATTTTGTTTCCTTTCTTCCCTCTTCTGGTAATAGCACCCTGATTTTGTTTTGGGGAAATTCCTCCATCAGATATAGTCAGGTGTGGTTGCCTATTTAGATGCTGTGCCCTCCTCTACTCAAGGTGTAGGCATCTGACCCAAGCTAGGCTGATCAGATTCCTTCCTCTGGAATATGAACAAGCAACAAGAGGCTGACTGACCCTGAAATGGCCATCCTGCATCCTTCAGTCCCTGCTTCCCAGTCCCCCAGTGGCTGTACCTCCCAGGCAATCTACATCTTTTGCATTGCCTTTCTTCTTGGTTGTTTGAGCTTCCCCACTTCCAATAAATTACTTCTCTGATTCAATTAGCCAGAAGTGGTTTATGTGCTAGCAACCAACAATGGCAACAGAAACAGTGAATTGTATATTAAAATTCTATCTCATTTATCCAAAAGCCTAGCAAATAGGAATAATTCTGGATATCTCCAATCTATTCATAGGCTCAGTTTACTTCTTTTAATAAACTCACTCACAGCCCAGATAAGTATCTGAGAAATCCCAATCACCACCCCTCCCCCTTCAAATATTCATCCTGTTCCTAAAATAACCCATTTTTCCCATTCATCCCCCCAGACCAGCCCCAACATACCTTGATTAGTAAAGTAACCCATTGAGCTTAAAGACCCTTGCAATATTCAGCCCTAACCTGTCTGTTTCTTGCTTAACCACCCACCCACTATGTCACAAAAACATTGGCAAAAACTTTCTCATTATCAGATGTCCAAGTCAGCCATGTATCATTAGCCCACTCCCAATTAGTTTTTTTACCTCTCATTCACCAGCAAACACAAAGAACCCAATTAAACTACTTCTTGTTTAATACCTTTATAGTTCTTATTCTGTATCATGCATTATTTGAAGTGCTTTACATATGCTAACTCATTTAATCCTTCATAAAACCTCCCTGAGATAAGAACATACAAAAAAATGAGGCATAAAGATCTTGAGGAGTTTGACCACAGTCTCAAAGCCCATAAAGAGTAGAATCAAGATTCACAAGCAAGCAGTGCGGCTCCAAGGCTGTGTTTGAACCAGCAAGCCATGGTTTTGAGATGATGGGTTTATTACATGGCCAATTAAAGGGAAGGGCTAATAATATTTTAATCTGCAGCAGCTGACAGGGTACATTGACATGGAAATAATATTAGTTCTTACATGTCACAAACCTAAAACCATCAAGTCAGTTTAGAATGCCCTCCAGGCCTCCTTTCTTAAACATTATGGAAACAAGCCAGAACAATTCTACCATGGTTTCTATTCCCATTGAGAAGATTCTAAAACTTTGGATGGGAGATGCCTTTCTTCTTTAATTGGTCTGAAACAGATACGTTAATTTTCTAGAAAGTATGAAAGGTAAATCTAGTGTGAACCTCTTACTCCTTGTTGTAACCAGTGTTTACCCCCTCTGGAGTGGGAGGGAGGTTGCTGCTACACTTGCTCAATCACTGTTATGCTTCTGGCTGACTTTTCTAACCTCTCTCTCTTTAGTTCAAGAGAACAGATGAAGTCATAAATCTGTTCATTGATATAAAGACTACACTGGGATCAGGTGGTCAAATCCTTCCTGGATATGATGCCCCTTCTCTCTCCAGCAGGATTGTTTGGCCATTCATAAACAATGCTTAAGGTGATTTTTATTATCTTTTTGGTATTTCAAACTGCAATTAAAGTTTATTGTGTGATAGTCTTATTGGATTATATGTATATTTTTACTTTCCTTCCTTGAGTCTTTAAAAGTTTTCCGGAAGAGGGGTGCCTGGGTGGCTCAGTCAGTTAAGCATCCAACTTCAGCTCAGGTCACCATCTTGCGATTTGTGAATTCGAACTCCACGTTGGGTTCTGTGCTAACAGCTCAGAGGCTGGAGACTGCTTCAGATTCTGTGTCTCCCTCTCTCTCTGCCTTTCCCCACTTGTGCTGTCTCTCCCTCTCTCAAAGATGGATGAATAAATAAATAAATAAATAAATAAATAAATAAATATCTTCTGGAAGACTATCTAAAGTAAGAATTTACATACTGAATGTCTCAATTTGCCTGTGAAGTAACTTCTCTGAAGTAAGAACTATAATCTACATAGATTTGGTTTCATGAGCACTAAACACCCTGTGCTATGTAGAACACTCATGATATAATGACATAAAATACTGATATCAATTTTCTAATTTTCTTAAATAAGGGTGAAATATAACTTAAAGTGGGTATCTGCAGGAAGAGGAATTATAAGTGAATTTTAACCTTTATTTATACTTTCTGAGTTTACATATTGTCTACAAAGAATATATACTTCTTGTATAAATAAACAAGGCAGTATTAGCAAGAATATTTAGCTTAATAGGGATCTCGTGGTATCATGGTCATACTATACTATTTTTTCCTAGTTTGTAACTAATAATAAAGGTAAAATGAACAGAGAACTCTACTCTTTATTTTGAAAGTAATAAAGCAAGAAATTGGTAAACATTTACTAAAAGAAGCAAAAAAATCATTTTCATCCTTATTCCACAGTTATATTCAGACAATAAAAGAATCATTTTACCTATAAAGGCAGTCTGGTGTCAGAGAACCTAGACTGTGAATGCAGATCTGCCTCCTACTGCCCATGAATGGGGTCTATCAGTTCCCTGTGCCTTAGTAATCTCAACTAAAAAACGGAAATAATGCCTAGTTCACAGGCTGTGTAAGTACCTAGGATAGGTTGTGGCACAGAACAGCCATCAAATTAATGTCCCTCTACTCATTCAAAAAGCTTACTGCACCCCTCCTCTGTGTGAGTGCTTACAAAGTACAGAAACAAATACATTAGAAAATAAACACTTAGTGCTTTCCCTCAAAGAGTTTGTGATCCGGAGGAGCAGATAATGAATCAAATATTTTTGATGCAATAGAGAAGTACTAGAGGTGCTATAAAACTCCTTCTGCACTTAAGTGTTTAAAAAGTCTAAAAAATGTAAGTTCTAGCATGGAGTTCCTATTTCTCCAGGCTTTGGAACTAGATCTCATTTGAATTGGGATTTGTGAATGTCTCTGGGGTAAGCTGGGAATGGGTGAGTATCGGTCTAGGGTAGTAGCTAAGATGTTCTCTATCTTGTCTTCAGTAGGTGGTCTCTGCAAATGTCTGCTGATTCTGTTGATGTTCCCTGTCAACAGTACCTTGGGGTCCAACTCTCTTTAACTGCCTTGCCCCTTTAAGGTACAGGGGTCCATTCTGTGGTTCCCACAGCACAACGGGCCCCAGGAAAGTCAGCAGGACCATCCTCAGCCCTTTACCATTTCCATGTTCCTCTCAGAGCACAAGAATATTGTCCCTGCCTCCACAGCATGCCAGGCTCTGTGGAACCTCTCTGCATGCTTCCTCAGGCCTGTCCACCTGGGTACCCTATAGCCATTTCTACTCTGGGTTCTTCTCACTTCTCTGGGCTCTAACCAGCAAAGAAAACCTAGCCTCTTTGTGTGCTCAGATTCTGTATACCTCTGAGGGATTTCTGTCACTCTCCTTATCCCTGTGCTGTGCTCTGGAAAACACCAGGAAGCCTCACTCCTTTGTCAGAGGCCCACCTTGTCTACTCACTCCATGCTTTCCCCTGGCTAGAACACTTTCTTTTTTCTGTAGCATGGAAACTCTACTTGCTCAGAATATCTTTTCCTGGCAATTAGTTTCTCTATGCCCTTTGCCTTTTTCATTCCCTGAAGGGTCCAGACTTTTGAGACTTAAAATGCAAGAAAAGACTGTGCCATCTCTATCTCAATGTATTAAAAATACAATACCACAGCTGAGTCTGGGGTGACAAATAAAAGTTATCAGTTAATCTTTGAAAACTCTTTTCTCACCATAGAACACAGAGACTAAGACAATTCAAAGGCAGAAAATGCCTAACTCAGCTGAGGCACTCAGGAAAGGCTTCACATTGAAGGCCCAGCCTGACCTAAGTCTCTGAGGATGACTCAGAGCTCAGCTACAGTCAGACAAGGGGAAGGTCATTATACACAAAGGGAGAATACGTGCAAAGTGACAGTGTTACATAAATCAGGAGTTAAATTTATCTCCCACAATTATCTAAACTATATAAATCACAACTCATTTTGAGAATGGAATAAGCACCGCCATAACTATTTAAATTAGAAGTTACTTTAGGGATTATCTAATCGAATCCCTGCATATCAGAGACAAGGACATTGAGGTCCCAAATGATGATTTTTAATCCATAGTTCAAACACAAATGAAACAAAATTTAGCCTCCTACTTCTATCTCCAGCAGGAACTCCTACTCTCAATTTACCCTCCCACATATCTTCTTTGGCCGGAATTAAGCATCAAGCATATCAATACTTGTAACAAGTTTTGCAGTGAGTTCTTCATTAAAGTTGGGGGAAAAAAGTTACTCTCCAATAACTCTCCAATAATGCTGTGCTTGCATTAGCTCCATTAAGACTTATATCTCCAAGGTGTGTATTAGCTTTTATACTTATTTTACAGATGAGGGAACCTAGGCAAAGAAAGTTAAGTAACTTCCCTAGGTTATATGACTACTAAGTGGTAGGCAAGTAGTAGATATTAAAGTCTAATATCCATGCTTTTAGCCACTACAACACCACATTTCTCTTCATGCTATTATTCAGCTTACAAATATATTATAAATATACTTGCACAAATCCATATGTGTGTGTGTATATATCTATATCTATATCTATATATCTATATCTATATCTATATCTATCTATCTATCTATCTATCTATATACACAAAACCCTCCTCATTGAGTCAGGTTTGTTTTTTGAAAGACTAGAAGTAACCTAAATATGTATTAATCGGGGGCTAATTTGATAAATTATAGCATATCCTCATCATATACCCAGTAAAAACAAGTGGATAAAGTTATATGTGCTGATATGGACCAATCTCCAAGAAACAAGACACAGTTAAATTAAAGGTAAAAAAAAATAATAATAATAGAAACAAAGTGTATGTGGTATTTCATATTTGGGTTTTTTACAAGGGGGTCTATAAATAATATTTAAATTTGATTAGCTAAAGAATAAAGAATGTTTCCATAGAATACTAGCAAGAAATGGTAGAGGTTACCTCTGAGGAGAAAAGAGACAAGGTAACTGAAAATGTGGGGTGGGAAAGAAATTTATTTTTCACTGTATACCTTTTTTGTAATGTTTCCATGTTTTACTATGTATGAGTAAGACTTATTCACATTCTATAAATTAGCTAATTTTTTTTAAATTATCAACTGATAGAATTTTTTAAATCCTAAGAGAAGTATTGAAAATAAGAATCATATAATTGAAGAATCTAGTTACTTAAAAGTGTTTTTACACACGCAAGTTATCCTGTTTGTATTTACCTGCAAAACACCCTTTGAAAAAACAGCCTTCTTGCCAGGATATTGATTCATTTGTGAGTCACAAAAGAAAATAAAGAAGTAGCCAGATATGTAACTAGTCTGATGCCGGTTGGTATGTAGGAGTTTAGGTGGAGAAATGTGCATTGGGAATGAAAGGAAGGGAGGGTTGGGGGGTGGGGTGGGGCACAGAGAAGGTACCAAATTGGTAATTCCTAGTACTGCTAAAATCCTTGCATTAAGAAGCCCCATCCCAGGGACTCATAATTCATAATTCATGAGTTATAAGACATAAAAATACTTTTCCAAGTGGATTCTTAATCCCAACACATACCACATTACCATAAATACCCACAAGACAAATCATATTTAGTGACTGGCCCTGACATAAAATGTCCAACTATTTTCTTTCCATACTTTCTGTTTCATTTTGTTCCTTATCTACTGATTAGACTTCTTAAAAGTTCAATCAGGTGTTCATGAAATTTTACCTCTGTCATTAACACTCACCAAATTGCTCTTAATTAGGAGAGGGTATACTTGGATAGAAGCTGGAATGACCTAAGGGAGAAGGGCACTGTTACAGATTGAATGTGTCTCCTCAAAATTCACATGTTGAAGCCCTAATCTCCTCCAATGTGATAGTATTTGGAGATGGGGCTTTTTGGAGCTTATTAGGGTTAGGTGAGGTTATAAGGGTAGTGCCCTATGATGGGATTAATGCCCTTATCAGAAGAGACACCAGGGAGCTGAACTGATCTCTCTTTCTCTGCCATGTGAGGATACAGTAAGGCGGGATAGTCTCTTCATGGTACAAATAGTTATTTTAACTAAAATGTAGTGAGATGTTTCAGATAAATCTCACATAAGAAAAAACTATTCTAATGTTCTTGGCCTGAAGATCACTTTAGAATAGACAGTCAAGTGTCCAGAAGTCAAAGTGTACTGTTCCTCAGAGAAACTTATTCAACAGGAAAAAATAAGTTGTTAAACTGTCATAGACAATTAACATCCAAATAAATAAGACAAACTCCACAATGGAAAATGCTCATTCCAGTAATAATCAAAGAAATACAAATTAGAACAAGCAAATGATAATACCCAATATACATAACAATGCAGAAGTCGTATGTCACATTATATTAACATTTCAGAGAGCAATATGTCGATATACAGCAAGAACCATAAAGATATTCATAATCCTCAACCTTCATACCATTTTGGGGAATTTAATTATGAGAAAATAATTCAGCTGAATACTAATAAAATAATGAGTTATGGACATGAAGATGCTCAATACACTGGTATCCATTATATACATCTGTATCTTTATAACATAATTTAATAAAAGTTGAGCTAAGTGGCCAATAGTAGAAGTTAGCAAATTAAAATAATATGAAAGAGTAAGCAATCATTTAAAATAGCAATTGTTGGTGCCTGGGTGGCACAGTCAGTTAAGCATCGGACTCTTCATTTTGGCTCAAGTCATAATCTCAAGGTTTGCATTGACAACACAGAGCCTGCTTGGGAATCTCTCTTTGTCTCTCTGTCTCTGTCTCTCTGTCTCTCTCTCTCTGCCCTCCTCCCACCCCCTCTTGTGCACTCACACTTTCTCTCTCTCAAAATAAATATTTTTTAAAAATAGCAATTTTTAATACAATATAAAAACATAGGAAATTTTAATGTTGGGAGACATATAGAATGTTTCATGAAAAAAAGTGTAATATAAAATACTATAGTTGTAAATATAAAACACGTAGGCCTATGAAAAGAACTAGAAATTATTATGCAAAAATATGTATCATCATATAGGGAACTATGATTATGAATTAATTATTTTTAAATGCTTGTTTATATTGTTATTTACATTTATTAAAACTCAGAGGGACTTAGGATTCAAAGGTTTCTAAGTACAATCTAAATACAAGAGAAAAAATAGCCAACTTTACAAAATACGTTTCAATCATTGAACTTGATATTTATTACTTTCCTTTTTCTTTGTTTCAAAGAATTCACTGAATATTCTTGTGACATAGCAAATTCTTATGATATGGCATATGCTTTCAGCTACAGAGACTGACTTCTGAAGACTCTGTTCTAAATTCTGTAGCTACTAATTATTCAACTTCAGTAGTCCATTATGGTAAGGACGGCTCCAAAGTTGGTTGCCTCACTAAAACATCTGCTTTGATCATTGTCTTTTAGTTGTACACAGAGGGACTTGGGAGCCCAGGCCCAGAACCCACACCCTTAGTGTTATCAAGAAATACTTCTTTATTCAGGGAGAAGAAGATAAATTCCACAGTTCCACGCCTTTTTTAATATTTGCTTCTGTGGCCTAGAGGAAAGGAGAGGGGTATTTTTTCACTTAATATTTATGACTTTTCATCATATGTTCTTTAGAGCAATATGTCTAGAGCAGGAATACTAGAGAACACTAATGACAGATTCAGTTCCAAACACAAAGTCAACAATCTGACAAAATGTTATTTGACCTTCCTTTACATTTTTATTCTCAGCCTTTGCCTCAAGGTCCAAACGGGAGGTTTTCAACCCTGAAAAAGTAATCTGGAACAGCTGGCCCTATACTGAAAACAAACTATCCTGACCTAGGGTGTGGTTGTCCTGAAAGAGACAAGCTACCAAGCAGACACTGGATGTTCACTCCAGAGCTGAAAAAGGAGTGGAGTACCCAGACAACGTTCAATTCTCACAAGACAGGAAGGCACAGAAGCCAATTAGAGAAATAAGATGAAGTCCCAGTTCCCCTTAGCCTGTTTTCAACATGGATGCACAAACCAAGTGGATTTAATGCGACAAATTCCCAAGGGAAAAAATTCTTTTAAAAACTTTTATTCACAAGGAAATGAGAGAGTGTTTAATTCACCTTAAAGGGATCATTTAACCCATGAAATAAACATGCAGGCACTTGCCCAGAGATGAAAGCAATTTGGCAGTAAGCTTAAAAACAATCCTTCCTAAAAGCACCACCTCTCTGCCTCTTTCCTCCACATGGCTCAAAATCTTCCCCTTTGGCTCAGTGAAATTCAATACTTTGAAAATTTTCTATTTCTTCTTCTTTTCCACTTTTTTCTTTAGTTCAGGCTGAATGGGAACTGCTTTTATTATCTTGGCTTAGTCAATTGGCTGGCAGCTTATGGAAGTAGAATGCATGGTGAACTCGGAATCTGAAAAAGTGTGTTCAAGACTTTATTCAGTTACTAACTATATAATTATTGACAAGCCAGTTACTTCTATAGACCTCTGTTTCCTCATCTGTAAGATGAGAAGGGTGAATTGCATAATTGCTAGGATGCCATCAACCTCAAAATGCTCTGTAACTTATAGGAAAAAATATAGATGGTGCCAAGAAATACTGTTAAGAAGATATAAATCCTTAAAAGCAGATGAAAAGTATTGAAAAGGTGGTAAAACCTTATATTTCATCTTTACCTGGCTTGATTTCTCAGAACTGAATCATCTCATGGAATGTACTACTCAGAGCTAAAAGACATATAGATCAAAACAAAGCTCTAAAAATAAAAGATGAACCTATGTTAGGAAGAGGTGAGTGAGAGCCAGTGAATAAATTCCTGCAGTAGGAATTTCTTACATTCTTTAAGACCAAAGCAAATAAGAAGGAAGGAAAAATTTAGGTGCCCATTTCAGGGCAGCTTTTCTTCCTGGCAGACCAGTTTCTAGGGATTAGCTTTCATTACATTAGTCCTGCCACCTGAAAGAGAAGTTATCCTAGGCCAATTTATTTTCTAACTCTGCATTGGCTTATCACAATGTAGACCTAAATCATGACCAAGTTAGGAATGAGGAGTATGCAAACAAAGATATAAGGAGTGTCAGACTAAGTATAATCCATAAGTAATTCCCAAATCCCACTCTATGAAATAATTTCAACTCCCTCCTTATTCACAATTTTTTTCCCCCAAGAGATGATGTTAAGTCACTAAATTTGCTGGTTTTACCTTTGTCCTTCTTTCCTCCTCCTGTCAGAACCAAGGTACTAAAAGCTAAAATATGTCTTCTCGCTAGTCGTTTTGTACTGTAGTCAATTCTTTAGTAGAAAGCAACAGAAACTATGTGTATTAGTCAGCTCAGACTGTCATAACAAAATACTATAGACTGGGTGACTTCAACAACAGGAATTTATTTATCATAATTCTAGAGTCTGGGAAGTCCAAGATCAAGGTGCTGGTGAGGGCTCTCTTCCTGGCCTGCAGATAATTGCCTTCTCGCTGGGCCCTTACATTGCAGGGAGAGAAGAAGCAAGGTTTCTGGTGTCTCTTCTTATAAGGACATTAATCTTATCATGAGGGCTTCACCTTCATAACTTCATTGAAACCTAACTACCTCCCAAAGGCCCAATCTCCAAACACTATCACATTTCAGGTTAGAGCACCAACATACAAATTTGCAGTAAGGGAGGGGCAGCGGGGTGGGGGGAGGGTAAGCGCAGTTCAGTCCATAGCTCTACATAACCTACAAAAGAAATGAGTTTATTCAAGGATATTGAACAGCTCACAGAATCAAAGAGAAATCTAAGAACCAGCAGGGTAGCTCAGAGGGGCTAGGTAGCAGGAGTCAATAGTTCATTCATGGTGTTAATACTAGCAAAAATTAATTCAAACTAAGTTTTCAATCTTTGAGTCTTTCCATGCAAGATTTAAACAACTCAAAGAGAATGTGGTTATCCTAGTTTGAGTCATGAGGCAGAGTACCTTGATTAATAGTTTCAAGGACACATCATAGAATGGAGTTGGAGAAGGTGGGAAACAGGGAGAGTAATTCTCCAAAAAAGAGAGAAACGAATATAAGATAGCCAAAAAACAAAAACAAACAAACAAAAAAACACAATCAAACAAACAAACATACAAACAAATATCCATGGTTCTCTGTTAAGCAAAGATTTAGAAGGAACCAACGTTTCAATGCTGGCTCGGCCACTCATTAACCGATCATCTTGGGTGAATATATTAGGTTTTTTGAACATTAGCTTTTGCATCATTCAAATAAAAAGGTAATATCTGTCTAATAGCAATACTGTGTTGACTAAACAAGTTACACACAGAACAGTAAATGAGTCCTAAATGCTCAACAAATGTAAGTTCCCTCCCTTCTTCCTCTTAAATATGGCAGCTGGTGATTCACTATATAAGTCTATATATAGAGTTTACTTTTAAAATACAAAATAAAATACAACTCGTACTATGTGAACATGTTATACTATTATAAATGTTTTATATATTAGGCAATTATCTGACATCAAAGGGGTAACAGGCTTTGAGTCAGACTTAAATTATTAACTTTTGGTAAATCATCCTAGACTAAGGTAAGAAGGTCAAGTTTTCACATCAGATGCCTAGAGAATATATAATCTTGGTGACAATATTGCTCATTATTTCTAAAAGCCAAAATAACCCTTCTGTTTGCTAAACATAAATGGACATGTTACTCATTAAGGCTTTCTGCCACATGGCTTGGATCTGGAATTTTAACTGGATCTTTGGCCTTTGAACCCCTTGAAATTATATGCAAAATTTTGCATGTGTTTGTGGATGTGCACCTGTGTGCATGCACTCATACACACACACACACACACACACACACACACACACACACACACACAGAAAACCCTGCCTAAACCAAGGGTGGGGGCACATAACATCTGTGAGCCACTCCAAAAGGCAACAGCCATTTTCAAATTTCTCCTCCCTTTGAGACAGACTCAAAAATCCATCATTGTATAGTATATCCTATGAACACCTACAACAAAAGTAGCAGCAAGTGTATAACACACCACAAAGTAAATAGCTATGCCAGGAATAATGCTTATTTAGTCCAACATTTTAGCAGTGGAACTTTTTTCAGTAAAAATCTGCCCTCAAACCAAGTACATAAAACAGAGTTTTCTAGACAAATAGGTCCCACTGGTAGTTTACATCTTCACTGATTTATAGAAAAGACATGTTTTGCAGAAAACCTGAGGCACCCAGGAGGCTCTCTAGAGTCACTTAAAAGACTAGACTGCTAAGATAATGGAGAGCAACCCCACTGTAGATTCAAGTTCTCCCACCTCAGCTGCAGCTTATCTCTAGCTGGCTTCCTTCCCCTTCCCTACAATGGCTATCTCAAAAATCTTTATTCAAGTCCTACCTGCTCCCCTTTACCTCCAGAGAGCATATGGACTTCTTCACCAAGAGAGTCAGACCTAAACAATGGAGTTGCTTAGACTTTTTTCCTCTTTTCTCAAACTTGCTCTATTGTTCTGTATCCCCACTCATTCTGAGATCCTTCTTTATTATCTTAAGTGTTTTTCTCCCTTCGGCTACTCAAATACCACCTTCATGGTTTTTTTCCATTTCTGGAATTGCCACTTAACAATTTTCTTTATATCAGTTCATTTTATTTACTTACATACATTTAAACTTTTCTCATTAAAAGGTTTTTAATGAAAATTTTTAAACATACACAAAAATAGTGATGCAAAAAGCCCCTGTGTGTTCTTCACCTTCAACAACTATCAACTCATAACCAGTCATTTCTCCATTTATACCCACCCACTTGCCCACATTCCAAATAGTTTGAAAATAATCCCAGTCATCATATCATTGCATCAATAAATACTTCAGTATGTGTCTCTAAAAGGGAACAACTTTTTAGACTTACTTTTGTTTTTAAGTTACCAAATAAGGAAAAAGGAAAGGTACAGAAGTAAGGACGGATCATAGTTAAGAGAGAATAACAGCATCCAAAGTGAGAGGAGGAACTAGAAATGAGACAGGCAAAGAAAGGTAGGACAAAGGTTGGCCAGCAAAGTCTCCAAGGACTGAGAACAACAGACACAGTGCCAGGAAAGTGGCGGGTACAGGTAAAGGCTATGATACATGAAGTACAGAGGAACTCTGGGGGAAATGGGAGTGCCACTGGTGGATGGGAAGTACATTCAGGAATAGGGATGGGAAGGATGGAAATTGGGGAACCAGTTTGGGCCTAGGAACTGACAGTTGGGTGCTAGATAAGTGACCCCGAAATTGGAGAAATACCAAATAGAACTGGGGGAGTAGAGCTGAGGAGAAGAAGGCAGGAGCTGAGGGAGCAGTGATACTGGGAAAAGCATAGCTACAGACTCAGATTAAAATGCGGTGCAAATTTGGAAAGGGTTTGTTGTTAGGAATGTAGGGTAGGGTAGTCCTTACCTCCTTGAAGAGAGACAGTGGGTGTTTTAAGAGAAGGGAACCTGAGAACTGGGTAGAGACAAAAAATAAAAGCTGTATATTGATTGACGTCTGAGGAAAGGTACAGAGTCTCTGATTATCATGATCTTGCCCTTAGGTAAAATAACATCTGCATACCACAAATGATTTTTTTTTTCTGAGAAATCCAGGGACCCCTAGCCCCCACAGTACTTATTTCTCTGTAGCATTTCATTGTTTTGATCACCATCTCTTTCCATTCCACCTTTGAGTTTCATGATACTCTAGTTTTCCATCTTTATATTCTCATTCTACCCCCAACTTGTTTCCCTCAAAATCCTTTGGTGGCTCTTCCTCCTCTACTATCTGTCCTTCTGAAGTAACATCCATCAGGGTTACATACATCCGGATCAATCTTATCTATCCACTCATCTATATATTTGTTCCCAAGTCTACATCTCTATCTATCTATCTGCCATCTTGAGCCTGGGATGCAAATTTCTAACTGTGTATTGTACAGCTGACTCCACACTGATGTGCTGCAGATATCTTAAATCCAATGTATTCAGAAAAAAACTAATTTTTTCAGCCTCAAAAATCTATTCATCCTCCCATTTTCCTTATCTTGGTCCCAGCATCTCCAATCACCCATTTGCTAAATGAAAAACCTTGGAATCAGTTTTGATTCTTCTCCTCCTTCACCACCTGGAGTAGGCATGTTTGTGATCACCAGGACTCTTGTGAAGGTCTATTCTAAGTTTGAGAAACTCGTCAAACAGTCCAAAATGGAAGCTAGAGCCTCTCTTTCCTAGCCTCCTTTGCAGCCAGAGTACAGTGAGGAAACCAGAGCTATACAGTATGCACTTTCATGAGGTCAGACATAGGGGTGTACAGTTTGCAGCAAGCAGTAGTGGAGGTTCTGGTATCCTATGTCCAGCATCATGTGTGGTATGATATGCAATGTTCAGGGGTGCTAACAGTGGACTCTTCACCGTAGAAGCCCTAGGGTATGGTAAAAGCATAATTCCTAGCTGCATGACCCACCCCCCCACCCCCAGGCCTAACTCCAGATTTCCTGGAAATCTGTGACCTAGGAAATACCCTTTTGTAATCTTTTTTCTACTTCATTAGCTGAGGGTATTCCTTTGCTTGTAATTAGCACCTGGACACCTAAATTTCCCCAGTTTCCTAAAATCAGTTACTAAGTTTTATCTTCTGGATACACAGACTGTTGAATCCTTTCTTTCCATTCCCATTACCTCCATCTTGGTTCTGGCTTCATCATCTCCCCAGGCTCCCAGGCCCACTTGCGTCAGCACATCTTGTAATGTATATACTTTTGATTATATCTCCCATAGATCTCATCACTCCATCATCTGTGCCTTAAAGACACCACAATTACAGCAGTGACTCCACTTCTCTGGAGTCATTTACTTAAATCACTATTTTAGTCTGTCAGGCTGATTTTTTTTTTTTAAAAATCACAGATGAGGTAGTTTATAAACAATAGAAGTTAATTTCTCATAGTTTTGTAGGCTAGAAGTCTGAGATCAAGGTGCCAGCATGGTTAGATGAGGGCCTTCTTCCAGGTTACAGACTTCTTATTGTGTCCTCGCATTGTTGAAGGGCTGAGAAAACTCTGTGGAGTCTCTTTTATAAGAGCACTAATTACATTCAAAATATTCCACCCTCATGACCTAATCACCTCTCAAAAGTCCCACCTCCTGCTAACACATCACATTAGGTATTAGGATTTCAACATATGAATTTGGGAATAGGGGAACATAAACATTCAAACCATAGCAATCACTGTTTGTCCATTAGCCTGGAGTTAAGGCAGTGTGGGCTTACTAGAAAGAGCAAAAGTTTTGATGTCAGGCAGCTAGGAAATTCCCTTAGACTCTCTAATTCTCAGTTTCCTTGGGATAATGAAAGTGATTAATTTAGTGAAAGCAAATTTAGCAAAGAATCAAAGATTATTACAGATTTCATTCTCATAGGTACTGTCAAACAAGTTTCCATCTCTACCAGAACAGCTGCAGAATCATCTAGGGTGTGAGCTAAGGCTGGGCTCAAGTCTTGCCTGCTCAAAGCCCAGCCCAGCAATGAACAAGATGTACACTTCAGCCCCAACCTCATTGCCTGGCCAACTTCCTGTCCTTCCTATGCCCCAGGAGTATGATCAGCAGTATCTTTTCAGTCCACTGATATTACACTGTACTGGCTGAGCTTCACTGCTGAGAAACTTTCCTACAGGGTGGTAGGACAATAATTGAGATAATAAGTATAAACACTTGTCATGGTACCTGACCCATGGCAAGCAGCAGCACTCAACAAAGAGTGACCATTGTCATTATTCTTTCTGAGCAGAGATACAGCCTCTTTGCATTACATCAGCGCCCAGAACAGTAAGACATGGAAATTGCACTCAATATAATTTTAGGCAGTATATAAACTCATGACCAAATTCTTTTTTTTACTGGAATAGGATGTTTTCCTTTCCCTCAGCCCTTACCCTTTTATTTAGCAAAATCCTACCCAGCTTTCAACAGCCACCATAAATTGCACCCTTTTGCAAAGCCTTTCTCACTACCCCCAGTCAGGATTAATCATTATTTCCTCTAGATTCCCAAAGCTTTTTGTTTACAGATGATACAGAACTCATCACAAGGTGCATGACCTGATTTATAGTTATTGACTGATTGATGGATTGATGTGAGCATCTTTCTAATTAAACATAGATTGAGGACAATGGCCTATATTACTCTCCTTTGTAAGATTCATAGTACCTGTGACAGTTAATTTTATGTGTTAACTTGGCTAGACCATAGTACCAAGGCATTTGGTCAAACACTAGTCAAGATATTGCTGTGAAGTTATGTTTTAAATGAGATTAACATCTAAATAGGGATATTTCAAGTAAAGCAGGTTACTCTTGGTAATGTGGATGGCACTCATCCAATAGTTGAAGGCCTTAATAAAAAAAGGACTGACCTGGGGTTCCTGGGTGGCTCAGTTGGTTTAGTGTCTAACTCTTGATTTCAGCTCAGGTCATAATCTCACGGTTTGTGAGCTCAAGCTCCACGTCGGGTTCTGTGCTGGCAGTGCAGAGCCTGCTTGGGATTCTCTCTCTCCCTCTCTTTGCCTTTCTCCTATGCTCTTTCTCTGTCTCAAAATAAATAAATAAACTTAAAAAAGAAAAAGAAAAAGAAGAAGAAAAAGAAGAAGAAAAAGAAAATGGACTGACCTTCCTGCAAGGAAGAGGGCAGGCAATCTCCAGACTGCCTTCAGACTCAAGTTGTAACATCAACTCTTCCCTGTGTCTCCAGATAGCCTGAAAATTTTGGAATTGCCACCCTCCAAAATCTAACTCTTTAAACTAAATCTAGATTATAGATAGATAGATAGATAGATAGATAGACTGATCGATCCTATAGTGGGGAGGATGTATGTAAATATATATACCAAAATATTCTTTCTTTAATTAATTTTCTATCTATATATCTATTTATCTAATCTATCCATCTATCCCATTGTTTCTGTTTCTCTGAGAACCCTAGCTAACCCTAGCTAATCCATTATCTCTCCAGTAGGTACTCTCTCATGGTAGAGGTTCAGTAACCACTTCCTGGATGGATAGAGCCATAAGTAAATGAGTGAAGGAAGTGAATGGAGATAAAAACTGGTGAAGAATGCTAGGCAATCGAGTACTGGGACAAGGACAGCAGGGAAAAGTCTGATGAAGTGAACACCATCCTGAGAGTAAAGCCTCTGGAATCCCACCCCTTATCCAGTCTTCCTAGATAAGGCCCAGGGCAGACACTGTCTGCTCACGAATAAAGACAGTATGTGAGGCCAGAAGACCTTTTGGCTGAATCTCTAAAAGACCAGAGTTCAGACAGGGTAATAGTGAAGAAACTCCCTAGCAGTGAGTCAGTGCTCAGTAAACACTGCTGCCTGGCTAAAATGATGGCATGATTATCATTTACTTGTACACCTAAGTTCAGTAGCACAGGCCAGCCCTGACCCTCTGTCCTTCCCATACTATGCTCCTCTTTTAGCTCATTACACCTACTGTGTTGCCTACATCATCCTTCACACTCTCCCCCAACACCTTTATACACAGAGCCCCTTATCTCTCATCACTGTACACCAAGTTCAGTGGCCTGTCAGCTGCTTTGGGCTCCCCAGAATCGCCCAGACAGGGCCACATTTAAAAGCCATATTACTCTCTAGTTTCTGCAAATACAGGAAGTGTATAAGCAGGTTTTTTTAAAGGGAAAACTATAAAATGTGGAGAGTAAATTACATTGCAGCTTTCCCCTCCCATTGAAAAATGTCAGGCTGCCAAGTGGTTTGGAGCTCAGTCAGTGTTTCAGATTAAAGGGAGTTGAATGTAAACCTCACATTACTTCTAGAGCATGAAAAAGATAGAACCTTAAATAGTCCCCATAACTGACAGAGGGAAAGGGGGGGAGGTGACTGTCAGTCGTTAATGCTATTTTTATGTTTGTATATAGATGGGAGGTCTCTGGAGCCTTTTAAAGTGCAAGTATGTCCATTTTAAAGCAAGTCAATTTAAGAAAATCCAGTCTAGCAAAACAGATGAATTAGCAAGTGGTTCTCCATACTACAAAAGAATTCTTCACTCCAAAAGCAATTAGGACAGTTTCTATGATTATTAATGGTTTAAAAGTCTACCACAAATGTGTTTCTAATGACCCATCGGAAAAGTATTTCCCTTATTGAAGGGTCCTGGTAATTATTTAGAGACTATAATGAGCTGTATCCACATTGCATTATTTAAAACCTGTATTTACTAGAAGCCTATATTGAAAAAAAGATTTCCTACACATATACAAATGGCCCCTCTTGGCAGACTGAACTGTAAAAGGAAAATTAAAATTAAATAAAAAATATAATCGTAAGAATGAGATTATTTGAGATTCAAAATAATATTCTCACGGACCCATTTTTACACACCATTAACTTAAAACAAAAAAATTAAGGGCTTGATATTATAGAAGCCTTGAATACATAATTTTTTCATTCCTCAGGTAAATTTTGATTCCCTAATACCCCTGAAGCCTTGTGCTAACCCCTGAAGTCGATATGAGATAAAGGTGATATTTTCCCTCCACAAAAGTTGAGAAATAAACCATTCATGTGAACCACTTGAGAAATGAGGTCAGAAATTATGCATTGCCACATAGAAAGTTACAGACAGCAAGTACAACAGGAAAGGAGACCAATATGGGCTGAAGTAGTGAGAGATATGACAGTTGAGCTTGCCTTTGGAGGGAGAGACAGATGAGAGGAACAACAGCAAGAATTCACACCCAAGCTGGCTTAAAACAAATCCAGGGAAAGACTTAAAAACATGAGGAAAAAGATGGAATGTGCATAGATATAAAAAAAGATATGGAACGAGTTAGAGAAGCTACCATCAAATAGCAGGCAATGGAAAAAATGGAACAGTGAAGACTCAGAAGGATCATAATCGTGAGAGATCAAACTTCACAATAGCAAAAGGCAGCCAGGCCAGCTCGCAGAGCCCTACTGTTCAGGTTGATTCTATCCACAAGATTCATGCTAAATGAAAACAAAGTTGAGCCTTGGACAACTTGGAGGTTAGGGGCGCTGACTCCCATGCACTTGAAAATCCAGGTATAACATGACTCCCCCCAAAGCTTAACTGCTAATAGCCTACTGTTAACCAGAAGTCTTACAGATAACATAAACAGTTGATTATCACATAGTTTGTATGTTATGTGTTTTATATACTGTATTCTTATAATAAAGAAGAGAAAATGGTAATAAGAAAATCATAAGGAAGAAAAAATACACTTACAGTACTGTGTTGTACTATACACTTACTACTGTATAAGTAGACCTATGCAGTTCAAACCTGTGTTGTTCAAAAGTCAATCATACTATAACTTGACAGTGTCCAAGTAACATTTAAACCTTTTAATGATGGACTTTGTTTTAAACTCAGATAGTTTTTCTTTTTCCATTAGCCAGCATCAACAGTTCTCTGTCACGAAAGGCATAACAAAGTATTAACACAAATATCAATGTTCTATTCTGTTCTCATACTCATTACACTCATGATGTGTTCTCTCCACCTCTAGGATACATTTCTTTAATGCAGCCCATGAATGACTCCATGGAATTCCCCTCCAACCATTGGAAACTTTGTCCATGATCATTCTATGTCCATTCCAGCTCATTCCATGACCTGTTTTGTTAACTCATAGTAAGGTGACAGATTTTGAGCAAGATCTGTAAAATAACTTTTAATTTCCACAGTACAGTCAGAGGTAAGAGTTATCCTGGCACCAAAAGAAACTCTCTCTGGCACCAGGCTGAGACTGAAGCAAAGTTTAAAGATCTGGGGTGAGAAGGTAGAGGATAATCCACTCTGAATAATAAATATCCCAGTTACATCTCTAGGTTGTGATATCTTTCAGTTGCATAACACTTTACACTTTAAAAATTATTTCCCTTACCTTGTCTCATGATCTAAACGCTTTAAAATAAAAGACCCTTTGGGGCACGTGGGTGGCTCAGTCAATTAAGCATACAACTTCGGCTCAGGTCATGATTGCATGGTTTGTGGGTTTGAGCCCTGAGTAGGGCTCTGTGCTAAAAGCTCAGAGCCTGGAGCCTGCTTCGGATTCTGGGTCTCCCTTTCTCTCTGCCCCTCTCCTGCTTGCACTCTTACTCTCTCTCTCTTTCTCTCTCTCTCTGTCAAAAATAAATAAAACATTTTGAAAATTTTTAATAAAAGACCCTTAAAAACTAGAAAATACTAATTTGCTTTATTGTGGTATAACATGTATGCAGCATAAAGCACCAATCTTAAAGCATATAACTCAATGGATTTCTACATATATACAAGTGCAAATACACACACACACACACACACACACACACACACACACACACACCACACACACACACACATAGTGCTATCTAAGCACCATTCCAGATCAGCATAGACAGAATTTCCAGCAATTCAGAAGGCTCCCTTGTACTCCTCCCCTCAATAATTTTTTTCTTTATAGCATTGAAACTTTTTTAAAAATAAAAATTAAAGTTAGAGACGATAACTCTCAGCTATGCTCAATCCATTAATGTTTGGGGAAGCTCATTTCAAAGTTTCAAAGTCTTAAGAAGTAGTGATGGGGGGCGCCTGGGTGGCTCAGTCGGTTAAGCGTCCGACTTCGGCTCAGGTCATGATCTCGTGTTCTGTGGGTTCGAGCCCCGCGTCAGGCTCTGTGCTGACAGCTCAGAGCCCGGAGCCTGTTTCAGACTCTATGTCTCCCTCTTCCTCTGACCCTCCCCTGTTCATGCTCTCTCTCTCTCTGTCTCAAAAATAAATAAATGTTAAAAAAATTTAAAAAAAGAAGTAGTGATGGAAAAAAGGAAAAAAAAATTTACCTGTGTTCATGGTTTACAACAAGAAAAAAACTATACTACACCAGTCTTCTGAGTTCACTCATTAGGAATTTCTTTTAAATACTTTTAGAGGAAAATCATATCTAAGAAATGTTGATAACAGGAACAACAAGTACCAGAAGACAATCATCAGTCTTTATAAAATGTAATCCAGAAATATACCCCACTGTGTAGCCATTATCAACATACGAGGTCAAGAGAGGATGAAGGGAATCAAGCAAGGGGGCTAGCTGGCCTGGTTAGTTTTTCTTATTTTTTGCTAATTTTTATGCTTTTAAATTTTATCTTGTTTAGCAGGGAAAAAAGATACAAGCATAGATGTCACCGAGGGCAAGATTCAGAAACAAAAAACAATTCCCAGAAGAGGGAATTTCACACTTTTCTGAGAAAGTTAGGCTGGGTTATTTCAGGAAACTATAGACTTATGACTATTTAAATAGTTAAGCAAGTGTTTTTTCCCCCCCTGTAGGCCACATAACACAAACCACAGACAATAAATATCACTTGTGAAAATCAGGCAGAATGAAGAGAAGTTTCACAAATGCAATAAACTATAGACAGAGAGTACCAAGAGACTTCACCACAATAATTACCCCCATGGTCAGGGTTTGAAGCACATTCTGCAATTAGTAAAGGCTGAAGTCCTTAAATTAAATCATTATCAATTTACTGAAAATACAAAGATGAAATCTTTATGAGAGCTGCAATTACATACCTTTGCCCATCACTCAACAGCTGTTTGCAGAACTCAAATGGAAATGTTATTTGCAACATGTATGATATGACCAAAGCTAGCTTTGAGCAAAGCCACTTAGATAAAAGCTTGAGACACTGGGTTTATAAGGGTCTCTAACTTTCTCCACTCCCTGGAATAATCTCTTTCAATGTTCACTCTTGTTGATGACAACACGACGTAAGAGAACCAAGCTTACCTTCCAACTACCACCTAATCAATAGCATCAAGAAATACTGGAGTCAAAACAGAAAAACTACTGTCCCTTTGCTATCATTTTCTTTCTCATTCTCATGGCCAATAGGACACACAAATATAGATCATTTAAAATCCTTTAACAGCTAAATCCATCCTGAAGAAGTTACCAAGTTAAGTTACTCCCCTGTCTCCATCTGAGGATAAGCCACAATAAATATACCAGACTAGTTCTCCCACAGGTAAACTTATGAATGAATCAAGTCCCACTTGGGAGGCCTTACCCACAGTCTCACACAGTTAATTCCAACTAAGGATGCATTAGGAACCTCTAACAAACACATACTATAGTGTGTTCCAAAAGCCTTTGTAACATTATAGTATAGTTGGAGGCAGAATGATGAAGCTCAAATCCCAGCTATGGTGCTAGCTACTTGTGTGAATTCAGCAAAACACCTAACTTCTCTATGCCTCAGTTTCCTCATCTATAAATTGGGAATGAAGGTGACTACCTCCCAGGATTGTTGAAAGTATTAAATAAAATAAGACATGTAAAGTGCCTACTCCAGCCCCCAACTAAATAAAACCACATGCCAGGATTGTATATTGAAGCATATTTGCATGTCTGTATGTAATGAGTTTGAATGGGATCTCAGATCTTTGTTGACCTACCTGAATAGGAAAGAGTAGGACTTCAGTTGTGTTCCCTGGGAAATGGGCTCTGGGATGGATGATTCCATGCAGCAAAGTTCTCAGGAAATGCACTCAGAATCAACAATTATGGAGGAATAAAGGAAATAGGAATGGGCAAAAGGAGGAGCTGAACTGTATGGCAAATGCCACAAAGGTCTCAGCTAATCCCACAGGGCTCTCTGGAGCTAGGACAGTCCTTCTGAGTTGTACTACATGAGTCAAGAGCTTTATAACCCACACTTGCCAGTCATTTAATGTGGGCTATCCCCTAGAGAGAGGCATAACCTTGGGTAATGTGGCTCCCTTCAGTTGAGGGCAATGCCCAGATAGGGATTCACCAAGAACTATGACCATCAACACTCCAGTAGCTGAATGCCTCAGTCCTGAAGAGAGGGATCTCAGCAACACATCATATCCACTACAGCCCAGCACTTGTGCCACTTGTATCCACTTGCTTTATATGATAAGTTCTGGGGGCAAGTCCTGATTGGTCTCTTTTCCTGGGGATGCCCATATGAAAGATGTTAGTGGGACAAAATCACTGCAGCTGGTATAAGGCTGTACCTGATACTCATTATCTCCCTCTATTACCCATTCTAGATTCTTCTTACCCTCAGCTAGTTTCTCTTCTGGGGTAGGAAGGTTAACTTGTGGGGTGACCCAGACCTCAGCCCTACGGTGACTGCATACCATATCATCATGCCTTCCCCAGGCCATGACTGATATATTTTCCAATTTACTCTTAAAATTGGGCAAAGAAAGTACTAAGAAAATCCCAGTGGATCACCTAAGTGCCAAACACATTTTCCCATATCCCACTGTATAACAGCAGCCTTACCTCTTTCTCTTTAGGGTCAATTACCCCTGCCAGGAGGGTGACTTCTTTTCTTGACTGCTTTCTCTTGGTCTGGGAAACCTGAAGTGATGGGCTTTCAGCATAGCTGAAAGCTAAATAGGACTCTAATACTGTCCCTTGATAGAAGTGTTACTCCTATGGGAAACAGAACCTCTAAACCCATAGATAAAGGGAGTTGTGATGACAGGAAGCTCAGATCCTCCAAATGGGCCAATGGGAGAGTTTCTAAACAGGTCTCTTTCTACCTTCAACCTTGGTCCTGGATCCATGTATTCTTCCTCTTGGACACAGAAGTATATAATGATAGTTGATTGAGGGGACATGTTGCACTTACACCCCATTCTTACAGGTTACTGTCTCCAAGCTGGCACCTCACCTGTGCTTCCACAAGGTCATTCTATCACTCTTAATAGGTAGGCAAATTCTGGGTGGTGTGGTATCTAATAAAGCCACTGGATCCTCTGATCGTGCATTCACCTCCACACCTCTCTTGCTATAAAAAGGGCTGCTTTGTTTGATACAATGTTATGCAAATCCTGCACTGGTGGATCAAAAACTCTCTAAGCCACAGGATAGGTGGACTGATTGATACACTATATAAGGACAGTAAGGCAACCCCCAACCCAAAACATGCTGATTCCAGGGTGAAAAGCGTCCAGTGTAATCAAGATGCCACCAACTGACAGTCTTTTGAGAGATGGTCCCATACAAGATTGGTCTCTGTTATGAATTGAATGTTTGTGCCCCTGCAAAATTCATATGTTGAAACTCTACCCCCCACTGTGATGGTAATTAGGATGTGAAGCCTTTGGGAGGTGATTAGGATTAGTTGAGGTCATGAGAATGGAACCCTCCATGAATGGGATTACTGCCCTCATAAGTGTCACAAGAAAGCTTGCTTTCCTTTTCTCTCTACCATATGAGGATGCAATGAGAAGTTGGCAGTCTGAAACCTGGAAGAGGCCCTCATGCTAACACCCTGATCTCAGACTTCCAACCTCCAGAACTGTGCAATATAAATTTCCGTTGTTTATAAACTACCCAGTGTATGGTACTTTGTTAGAGCAGCCCAAAGTGACTAAGATGGTGTCTATTGCTGGATTTGGGGCATTCAGCAGCAGTAGTTACTATAGGAATCCCATAAGGGAGAGCTCATGCTGTCAGGCCCATGGATAGCCTTCATCACTGCCACCATGGCTATTTCACTTATGTGCCCATTATGTCAGCATTGGGATGGCCAACAACAGAGATGGGCTGACATCAGGTAAGTCATTTGGTCTACTTGGTTATTCAATGCCTTTTTCATGATGGATGCTCTCTGGTGGAGATGGATATATCTTCACACTATGTGCCCATTTCCGTGTGCCCATTTATATGGATCTCTCTAGACTTCTATATCTCCTATCTTCTTGTCTTTTCCTTCCACTCCCCTAACTAACCAGAGACACCATTTTCCATACCCTATGAGATTATGAATATGCTTACTTCAAGCTACTTCTCTTTCCAACACAATGGGTAACAAAGGCACACTCAAAACTCTACCCACTAAGAGGATTTTTCCTCACCACTGTCTTTTAGGGCCATCTCTGAGAGGGGCAAAGGAGAAATCTATTTTTGGCTTATACCCACTAATGTTTGAATAAAGATCAGGCTTTTTTTTCTCTGTTAGCTAGTCATCAGGCCCCTTGTCCCAGCAGTCTTCTGTGTGAACTGAGAAAGAAGCCCCAGTGCAACAATGCTGAATGGCATGGGCTTCATTAATATACAACTTTTGTTTATAATTCCTGGGCTCACCAGAGTTTAGACTTGGTTGTGTGACCCAATTCAGTTAATGACAAGCAGTTCTGGCTGCATGATCATTTGGTATCCCATAGTCTAGGGACCAGTAGCACCCCAGGAGCTGTTTATTGAATGGTGTATAATTCTCTGTATAGCATGTGATTCTCCTTAGGTGGTGGTTAAAGAATGAATGTTTGTGTCCCTCAAAATTTTATGTTGAGGCCCTAATCCCCATTGGGGGTATATATGGAAATGGGTCCTTTAAGAAAGTAAGGCTAAATGAGGTTACAAGGTTGGAGCCCTCACAACACCCGAGTTCTCCCTCACTTTCTTCTTTATTCTTTCTTTTCTTTCTTCTTTCTTTTCTTTTCTTTCTTTCTTCTTTTCTTCTTTCTTTCTTTCTTTCTTTCTTTCTTTCTTTCTTTCTTTTTCTTTCATCTATCTATCTATCTATCTATCTATCTATCTATCTATCTATCTCAATCTCTATCTCTGCCCATGCACTGAGGAGAGGCCTTATGGTTAGAAGGCAGGCATCTGTAAGCCAAGAATAGAGCTCTCACCATGAACCAATTCTGCTGGTCCTTGATCTGGAACTTTTAGCCTTCATAACTATGAGAAAATAAGTTTCCATTAAGCCACCCAGTCTCTGGTATTTTGCTATGGCAGCCCAAGCAGACTAATACTGGGGATTTCCACAAACTTCACACAGTCTCTTTTCTCACCACCAATACATCTCATATCACAGAGTCTGCTTGGTCATATGGCCTAAGCAGGAAGGCTGCACCAAACCCAGAAATAGTGCAGAACACTTCCCTACTATAGGCCTACTCAAGTATAGAAGATACTGCTTCTACAATTTTAAGAGGCCTAGCAAATGTTTTACTTGCTTCTTAGTGCTAGGAGGTTTGAAAATCAAGAATTTGTTCTTTATTTTGGACAGATATTCTAGTGTGCCCCAAATCAATGGACTTCGAGAAAGTCACTACTATGGCAAGCACCTGAATCTTTATAAGATTTATCTTCCAATATGTAAAGCACATGTATCTGCCAACACTTTCAATATGTTTGCCATGTTTTGTTCATCCAGTCTGATGAGTGTAGCATTATTGATATACAGGATGAAGGTGATATACTGCAGAAATGTCCAGATAGGGTATTCCTTTCGACTCTATCAGAGGGTGAGAAAATTAACATAATCCTGGAACTATTATTCTAGTGAATGCAAACTGTTTCTGATCTTCCTTCCTATTAGGAATTGAAAAGAACAGAAACACCAAACGAATGCTTAAATACCACGTACCAGAGGCTGTGTTAATCTGTTCCAGCACAGATACCATACCTGGCACAGCAGCTGCAAATGGGCTATTAATGGTGGATTTTGCAGTAGTAGTCTCTAATCCTCCAGGATTTGTATGGTTTTTGAAGAGGCCAGACAAGACTGGTAAATGAAATGTAGATATGATAGGAACCACCTGTATCTGTTAGGTCTTTAATGGTGGCATTAATTTCTCTCTATCCATTGCCTCCAGGATACAATATTATTGTTGAATTATTCTCTTGTATAGGATTGAAGGGTAACTTCAGAGGCTTCAACCGGGCCTTCCTCAATACAGTAATTCTTACCCCATAGGCCAAAGAACCAAAGTGGAACTTCAACCAACTATCTATTAGTAGTTCCAGTTATACATTCTGAGCCCAGAAGGGTGATCACATACAGGATCTGTGGACCCACTAGACTCACTGTGAGCCAGACCTGAGTCAGAATTCCATTTATTACTGGCCTTCATACACCTTACCCCCTTACTTCTTTCCACAGAAGGGGACCATAGGTTCTAGACATCAGTGTAAACTTGGACCCTGTCTCGAACACCCCTCAAAATGTTTGAGTATTCCCCTTTTCCCAGTATACAGTTACCTGAGTAAATGGCCTTAGTTCCTTTGGGGAAGGACTGGAAGAAATATTACCACATATGTGCTGTTGCAGGGTGTTTCTTCCTAAAACCTAGGCCTTCCTTCAATTTATGGCTTCTAAATCTAAAATCTGGCTCAGAAAGCATAAGAGACTCTTAAAAACTGAGAACAAACTGAGGGTTGATGGGGGGTGGGAGGGAGGGGAGGGTAGGTGATGGGTATTGAGGAGGGCACCTTTTGGGATGAGCACTGGGTGTTGTATGGAAACCAATTTGACAATAAACTTCATATATTGAAAAAAACTAAAAATAAAATCTGGCTCAGGTCCACAAACTGGACAAAGAATTGTGGCTTTTAGGGTTAATGGGGGTGCTTAAAAGGTGACAGGCATTAAAGAGGGAACTTTTTGGGCTGTGCCCTAGATATCATATATAAGAGATAAATCACTGGATTCTACTCTTGAAGCCAAGACTACACTGTATGTTAACTAACTTGAGAATAAAGAAAACAGAAAAAAAGGAAAGGAGAGGAGAGGAGAGGAGAGGAGAGGAGAGGAGAGGAAAGGAAGAAAGAAAGAAAGAAGGAAAGAAAGAAAAAGAAAGAAAGAAGGAAAGGAAGGAAGAAAGGAAGAAAGAAAAAGACAATTGCTCTCTGCTTCCTGACTAGTCATCCTGCTAGGTTCTTCATCTCCTTTTGGGTTTAGTTCCTTTTTTCCTTCTTTAGCAAGTTCAGCACTTCCCTGGCTACATTAAATTTGATTTGAAACTAGCTACTGGTCAAGATCTGAGGGAGATTGTCTATGTGGTTTTGCAAGGCAAAAGCTTCTATGTTGCCTTCAGGTAGAGGGTACAGTCTCCAACAAAGAAAAGGCTACTTTGGCAAGCCTAAAAAGTTGAGGGAGAGTTAAGTTCATTGACACAGATGTTCCCATCTCAAGCTTTAGGGTCTTATTCTTTTCCAAAACTAAGAAATTTTGGCATAGCAAAATATGTCATATGACCTTGGCATAGAAAATTTGCTGGAGCTGAAAATTTAACCTTTTCTGAAAATGCGCCATTCTTAAAATTAAATTTTGGTCTTCAGTATTTTCTGCCCTCAAGCTGCAGGAGATGAGTCTCTTTATTTGCTGCTAAGGAGGACTCTGACTTCCATACTCTCTCTTTGACTGGTAATTAATCATTGTCTTTCTCTTATAATTAAAGACACTCAGCAAGAGCCAAATAATCCCATAATCCTTATAATTTATGACTCTCACCTCTCAAAAGTCTGAGATTTGCACCAGCCAGTTCATTCTCCTCCATAGGTACCCCATCCCAGTTCATCACCAGTGAAAGTGTAAACAATGAATGACTACTTCATGGTAGAGATTAAATGTCATTGCCAGCCAGCTGCAGTCGCACAGTTCCAAAATCCCATTTTAGAGTCAGCTTCCTCAGAACACCTCTGGCACCAAATCACTTTGGTCAATTTCCCTAGGAACTACTCTGAAGGAGTTTTGAATGTAGAACATTTATTGAGGAGGGTCCTTGGAATTGTCACCTGTGGGGGAGTGAAGGAAGCAGGTGTGGACAGAAAGAAGTATTGAACTTCAGTGCAATCACAACAAAGGATTCAGCTATCACACTGGCAATCTCTGGACCTGAGATGGCCCTTCCTCATAGCCATGAGTTTGAGCCTTTGTTCTTCTTCCTGACCAATCATTGTAAATAGACTGCTCCTTGGAAAGTGGGGTGATCTAGTGTGAGACAACACTTTGGCTGAAGGCAATTCCCAGAGAGACCTCCAACTTTCTCCAACTTTCAGCCTCCAACTTTCTCACTTACTGGGAGGATTAGTGACTTGGTTCTGAAGGGGAGATCTGGAAAGTACTCTACACTATCCACAATGTAGTACAAATGCACACCACACACGGACACACACACACACATTTTTTTTTAATGAGACCTAGGATAAGGTCAAGAAACAATGCTTCTTTTGATAGATATTTCTAAGAAAAATAAGGCACTTCATCCTTCAAAATGCTGAAAACTGTTTTTCTACTGCCAGAAAAACACAAATGATTTCAATCAAAAACAGGGTCAAGAATTCAAATACTTTTGCCACAATGAAACCAAAATATAACATCTAATACAGATAAATTTCAGTTCAAAATATTTAAATGTACAAACATAGACTAGAGGAGAACTGATATGATAACATTTCATGCAGAAAATATCCAGGGAGGTTAGTTGTTTCTGAGCTTAAAGGGTGTCAAGAGTATAAAGGCAACTACCAAGAAAACAAGTGCATTTAACCTCTATTAATAGAAATACAATACAGTATTGCCAGCAGATATTATGGTTCTGCCATATATTCCATAAAGCACAACCACATCTGCAGAAATATTCAGTTCTTAGTTTCACATTTTAAAAGACACCATTCAAAACCAGACTGAATCCCAATAATAGTAATCAGAAGTCTGAAAATAATGCCCTATGGAGAAAAGCTAAAGGGTAAGGGGTGGTTACTCCAGAAAAGAAAGGCCTTCATGGGGAAGAAAGGAGTCAGTTGAACACACTGGGTCTGGGTTTCTCCAGAAAGAAGGACTAGGATTTGTGGGTAGAAATTATAGGGAACAGATCTCAACTCAATAAATGAAAAACTCTCAAACAATTAGAGCTGTCTGACAATGGAGCCAGCAGTGATGGCTCTGCCCTGAAAGTGCCTAAGCCAAGGCTCTTCTCAGGGATGCAGGGTGCACACGCACATGCACACATGCGTGCACGCGCACACACACACACACACACACACACACACACACACACACACACTTTAAAATCTCATTTTTCTAAGACCAGGGGTGGAGAACTAAGACTACCAGGCCAGGAAGAGTAAATTTCAAAATGAGGCTAATTTCTCCTTTACTTTTCCTTGAACATCTCTGTTATATATAAAACTTTCCCAAGCTCAGTGATAGGGTGGGAACTCTGCTTCTACTATTCTACCTTCCCAAAAAACAGAAGTATGGATGAATAAATGAATGAATGAATGAATGAATGATAAAATGACAAATAGCTCATCAATAAACAAATACAACTCAGATAGTTCTTATATCTAGATACACCCATCCATATTCTTTTTCAAGAACTCCCCAATGAAGTGAGCCATCCATGTGAACTCAAGTAAATTGCCACCTCCGTGGGGCCCAGTTCCCACATCTGGGAATAAATAGAGCAGGTGGAACTAAATAATCCCTCAGTCTCTTTCAGCCCAAACAGTAACATAGCCCAAGGGAAGGAGGCATTGTTTTTATTAAGAATGCCTTAAAATCATTAATTATCCAAGATAAGCAAAAATTTTTTTGGCTATATAAAAGTAGTTGTGGAAGATTTGTTGTTGAAATGTGTGACTTAGTAAAATACCTGGAAGAAAGCAAAAGATAAAGAACTCACAGGAAGAAAAGGCTCTAGGACAATCAGAGATATTTGTCTGGTTTGTTTTTTCACTCTTAGTTTTTTCCTGTAAGTTCATAGAAAAGTTTCAAAACTCCACTGCTCAATGTTAGGTATTCATGACTAGCAAGAAGTTAGTTGATTTTAGGAACTCTGTATTTAGAAGAATATCCTCCTGAAAAATGATGCTTTAAAAAAAAAAAAGACATTGGGGATTTTTTCTTCTTGCAAGAAAACATTGTGTAATACTGTTAAAATTGGAACAGAACTGACTGGGGCTTTTTTCTAAAAGACAGGGATGCCATGTTATTTATGGGTTCAGTACATGTGTAATATTTTAAAAGTTTATAATCTTGTATTTGAATCAAAGTTCAACAAAAATTAAATATATATTATTATATTATGTTATTAAAATTGTTTAAAATATATTCAAGATATTATTAAATAACTTTTCATCTGAATCCAAAACAAAAGGGAAAAAAAGTGTGATTTTTTTTCCATCTAAGGGCAGCACTGTAGTTTAGTACAGTGAGTAGCTGACTAGAAGGTGTACTTTGAATGGTAACAAAAAGCACTTTCTTCCTTAAACATTTACTTCAAGGGGCACCTGGGTGGCTCAGTCAGTTAAGCATCCGACTTTGGCTCAGGTCATGATCTCGTGGTTGATGGGTTCGAGTCCCGCATCAGGCTCTGTGCTGATAGCTTGGAGTCTGGAGCCTGCTTCATGGATTCTGTGTTTCCCTCACTCTCTTCCCCTACCCCACCCGTACTCTGTCTCTGTCTCTGTCTCTGTCTCTGTCTCTCTTTCTCTCTCTCTCAAAAATAAATAAAACATTAAAAAAAAACACATTTACTTCAAATCTAACACAGACTTGAATATTTACATTTGTCATTACTGTGGGTTCTGGTACTCTGATCACTGATAAAACACCATATACTTGCTGAAAGAACAACACAATCTAGTAACATTTATTTTGGATCAATTTGATAGATTAGTCATTTAAAATGCTAGCCACAAGCATCTGAAAATCAACTGCTAAAAAACTAGTGTAATTTTCATCTGTATAAATAGACGTGTAATTTCATAATAAATAAAATATAAGACAGGGAAGGAGAATGTCCATATAATTTGGGGGAAGGGTGGGAGTACAGCAAGTGAAAGAAAGAAAGGTCTGAAGATAGAGATTTCCACATGGGAGCACCTAGTAAAGGAGCAGCAAAATGGGAGAAAGTAGGAGCCCCGAGACTTTGCAGTCTTACTTGGGACTGAGGAAAAAGATGTCTGACTTGAAGGATAAATTTTAACAACTTCAAGGATGGGTTGTGCAACCAAACATAAACAAAGAATAAGTTAATGTTTGTGAGGTGCTTTGCTATTTATGAAGTACTTTCATATTCTTGATTGCATTTAATCCATCCATCCTCTGAAATGGATCTATCTAGTATCCTCATTTTAAAGATGGAAACTAAGGCTGAGAGGAAATGATTTCCCCTGATTCACACCAGACCTTCTACCTCCAATCTTACACACTCAGCACATACCACAGTGAAGCTTCAAGATGGTTTTTGGTTTATTTTACTGACTTGGAAGATATCAGAAGGAAAATAAACTGGTTAAAAACAAATTGTACTGAACTCCACTACACTGTATATTTCAAAGTGCTTTCACACATAGTCTACTGTTTGATCCTCAGGAAATTATGATCAGAATAACTCAAAATTCAATAAGAAATTACTAAAGCAGAATTAAAAGCAAAGTACACCAACTCTGGCTTTTCCCAGGTCACCACACTGGGTCCCTTTTCTGCTGCATGGTTTTTGCAAAGCTAATCTTAGGACTAGGTCATGATGAATGAGACTTAATACAAAAGAAAATTAGAAGGAGAAGGGAAAATCTCCTAGTTTACACAGAAATTTAATAGGATCCCATTGTCAGAGTTACATTAAGCTGGTTTGAAAAATACCTACAAGTTTAAGTATTAACAATAACAATAAGTGCTTTGGGAAAGGATAAAACAAGGCCTCTGCTAGAATCACCACATGGCTCTCCTATGACTGCTGCCCACACCACAAAGAAATGCAATACCAAAGATCAACACATAGTAAAAATGAACCACAACGCGCTTCCAGTTATGGGATGAATAAGTCACAGGGATGAAGGGTACAGGATAGGGAACAGAGTCAATGGTATTGTAGTGGTATTGTTATGGTGACAGATGGTAGCTACACTTGTGGTGAGCATAGCATAATGTACAGAACTGTGGGATCACTATGTTGTACCCTTGAAACTAATGCAAAATTATGGGTCAACTATACTTCAATTAAAATAATAAGCCACAATTGAATGAGTAAGAAGCATTATGAGCCCCATCTGAGCTGTCAAAATAATGATACCAGTTTTTCTAAAGCTGCATCGCAGGTTGGAGAAGACATCTTGATATCATAGACAGGGAAAATGTTTATACCAACTAAGCTCATCATGTGTATGTAGAAAAGACAATCAGAAGGTATTTTACTTTGTACAAGGTAGTGAGTAAATATTCCCAGAAAAGCTGAATAAGATTGCATTTTTCCTTTTTTGACATATTTCCTTTTTTGAGCTCCCCGACTTGTCCTATTTGATGTTTGGTAACAGATTAAAAGGTATTTGTGAAAAGGCATAAATGATACTAATATTAAAGTGAAGTGATACTCTTCAAGAAGAAGATTGCTTATGTCATGCTGCAGTTGGTTTACTGATTTCAAAAACTGCAAAATAAAGATCTGAGAAATAATTAGCTCAGCAATTCTTGACCTCAATTTAGTAATGCAGTCTTTCTACCCATCTCTCACCAGAATAGCTGCAATTATTCCAAAGTCTATCATGGAATTTTTCCAAAAGCCTCAAAACAAACCAAAGGAAAAAAGTTGCAAAACTTTTAGGAGATAAAGTGGCAAGAGAGTGTCACAAAATCAAATTATAAGTAATGCAAGTCTAAAAAAAATCTGAAGATCACTGAATTAGACCAGTGGCTCTCAAGCTTGACTGAAAAGGAGAATCTATGGGAGTTTTTTTTAAAATCCTAATATCCAAGCTACACCTCAGACCAATTACATCAGAATCTCTAGGAGTGGAACCTGGGCATGAATATTTTTTCAAGTTCCCCAGGAGATTTCAATGTATAGCCAAGGTTGAGAACCACTGGAATAGAACTATTAAAAGGCTAGATCCTTAAAATGGTGCTGTCTTCTGTTAGCAGACAGAAGGCATAAGGGAAAAAAAAATTATGAGAAATGAAGTGAGAGCTAGCGGACTTACTAACTGTATAACTGAGGCAAGTGTTCATTTCTCTGAGTCTCCAGACTTTCTCAGAGGGCTGCCATAAAGAAGACACTGACTGAGAGAACATGCAAAAATATCTAGCCCACTACTTGGCACATAAAAGCACCAAATACATCTCCCTTCCTTCCCCTTCTATCCCAAGTATTTTAGGTAAATACTACTTCCTGACCAAATGGATTAGAGAGTGGTAGATCTAGTTACAGGTCAAAACTCCTCTCAAAGAATTTTAGGCAAATATAACTATGACCATTCTTTTGTCAATAATGGAACAAAAATATGCACAGAGCCTTCAACTCACTAATGACTCCCACACCAAAACCTCACATAGAAATTGGTTGTTTGAGGCAAAAATGAGACATGATATTTTGCCAGTTGGCCAAGCCAGTAGATTGATAACCATTGATAATTACCAGTGTTGGCAAAGATGTAAAAAAACAGGTTGTGGAAGTGTATATTAGCACAACACATTTGGGAGAGTAATTTGGCAGCATCTATAAAAAATTTTAATGTACATACTCTTTCATTCCATTAACCTGTTACTGGATACCCATCCTACAGACACACCTATACATACCTACTCAATGAGATATTGTTATGCTTTTGGTTTTGTTTTCATGCAACTTAGTGACTTTCTGAAATCCTTTGTTTGTAGTCCATCTTCAATACAAGAAGGTAAATCCATGTGGGAAGAGTCTCTAGAGTCTGTTCACTAGGTGAGAAGGGCTAGGCTTGCCAAGAGGGCTCATGTCCCGGGCATATTATCTGCCTACAGCGTCATGCTGCTTGAAATATATACTTGTTTGGCTTCTCATGCAGTATTTCCATCAACCCATTTATGGCTCTCTTTATTTAACTTATTTCAAATAATATATAAACACCTACGACCATTTAACCCAAACAATGATATTAACAATAACTTATATCTATTTATATGCTCTCTGCCTGCAGTCCTCTGTCTGCCCTCCACCCTTGCCACCTCAGGAGTAACCACTATTCCGAACTTGGTGTTTATTTTTCCTTTGCCTGTTTTTGAATGTTACAAAAATGGTATTGTACTATATATAGTTTTCTGGGATTTTCTTTTTCACTCAGCATTTTGTGACAGATTCATCTTGGTGTTGTGTATGTACTTTCACTCACTGCAAGTAAATATCCCATTGTGAGAATTCACCATAATGTATTTATCTTTTACTCCTATAGTCAGCATTTTTGTGTTTCCATTTTGGGCTATTAAGAAAAGTGGTACTATGAACACTTCCTGTCATTTTCATGACACGAGGGTGACTTCTGGTAGGAAATTTGGCTGCTACCACACTAACCCCATCATCCACAAGAGTCAGTGATGGGCTTTCCTAAAAGGCTTAATTTCTCTCCTCACTACCTCCCCCAACAGACCAGTTCAAGGCAACCTAGGGAGAGAACCTATAAAAAGGGCAAGCATACCTTTAAAAAGGCAGCACTCAGCAACAAGCATTTACTGGCATAATTGGCTCCTTCCAAAACTATCCTGCTATCTCCAACACCAGACTGAGTGCTTCCTTGTCCACCACCTGTCAGAATTTTAAAGATATTTTTACTTGAGAGACGAATTCCTAAACAGTTTGAATTTAATACGTTATTCCGATTATTTTAAAAAATAACTGCAAAGAGAATTTTAGCTACTGATGATAACTCCCACAGATATTCTTGTTTAGTACTCATACTTGACATCCAATGACACAAAACGCAAAGAGGAATCCTTGACACACACACACACACACACACACACACACACACACACTGGCCTGAATGAAAAATCCAGTATCAATAGCTACTTAACTCATTTTATTTTTTCTCACAAAGATAAGATATAAAAGATTCAGGACAATTTAGGGGAAAAAAGAAAGAATAATCCATGCACTGTTTTGTAATGATTTTTTTTCACTTAATTTAGAATAGGTCCTGTAGCTATTTGTAATCCCTCTACAAATACTGCTTTTGCCTCACTGATGTTTTTAGATCTTTGCTGTGTCTCATTGTCTAAAGACTCCAAATTACATAAATTATTTCTTTTAAATTAGGTTTCCAGGGGCGCCTGGGTGGCTCAGCCAGTTAAGCGGCTGACTTCGGCTCAGGTCATGATCTCACAGTTCATGAGTTCAAGCCCTGTGTCAGGCTCTGTGCTGACAGCTCAGAGCCTGGAGCCTGCTTCGGATTCTGTGTCTCCCTCTCTCTCTGCCCCTCCCCTGCTCACACTGTCTCTCTTTCTCTGTCTCTAAAATAAATAAACATTAATTTTTTTTTTTAAATTAGGTTTCTAAAAGTTGCCACCTCCTCCCAGGAAAGAGAAAACAACAGAGACCACCAACTAGAGACCAATTAAAAATAGCCTTGTAAATAACCCTGTGCCTTTCTGTTCAGATTACAGGTGTTAGAGGAAGGAGGAAGAGAGGCCACTTGACCTCTCTATTCCTAAACATGCACTCACCAGTCCTGCTATCTACCACAGCATACATCCTCAGAATTCAGAAGCTCCCTTCAACCCTCACCTCCTAATCAGGACCTCAGTACACGCAATACCTTCCCCTTTGCTTCCATCTACCCCTTCCTCAGCCCTGTGGGTACAATGGGGAACACTGGTGGAGGACACTCACCCCATGAACTATCTTTGACCTGAGGGAAACTATAGCACTACTCAACAATCCCTTCTGGACTGTTCTGCTCCTGGCCTCCCAAACAGCTTAATAAAACCAAGTCTTCCTTCCTAATCCTCATGCCTTATGGCCTGTGCCATTCTCCTCATAGACCTCTTCATACTTATATTGAGATCATCAGCATGAACTTCCTCAATATCTCACACCTCCCCAACCCACACTTTTATCTATTTTAATCTGTACCCATTGATGCCAGCTTTCCCCTCATCCCAGAGGAAGTGACCTCCCTTTTCTGGTTTCTGGCTAATTCCTTCACCTGTGCCAGAAAATTCCACCCCCTCCCACATAGTTCAGAATCACACTTATTCTTTCTCTCTTGTTTGGCTACTTCTCCACACATGCAAGGGTTCACTTCTTAAAACCAACGAACAAAACTCCACCATCCCTCTTTTTCTCTTTCCTCTCACAGAATGAACAGAGGACAATTCCACCCCATGGTAGTGGAATTCATACCTCCTGTCCACTCTTCCACAGACTGCAATATGGATTCAAGCCCTAATACTCCACTCAAGAATCTCTGGCAAAATTGTGACACCACCCTCACCCCCACCCCCAGTTGCTAAATCCAAAGCATTTTTTTCAGTGTCAACCTTAGCTGACCTCTCTGTGCCAGTTGACAATATTAATCACTCCCTCCCTCTTGAAATTTTTTCTCTCTTAGCTTATAAACTCCTGCTTCCCCTCTTAACATATATGACCATTTTCTTTTCTCATCTCCCGCCCAACCCCTTTTTATGGCTCCTGTTTTGTTGCCTTCCTCTTAAAACACTCATGCTCCCTATGGCCCTTTACTCATTACTCTGAGAACATTTTCCTTAGAAAGTACTATCTCCCCAATACCCATCATGGATCCCCAACTCTCCCAGAGAGCTACAGATCCAACTGTCTTGAGAGCAAAAGCCAACTGTCTTGAGAGGATCTCAAGTATAACAAGTTCCACAATGAGTTCATAATTCCCATCACTCCCAACTTTTCCCCACCCCTTCAACCAATAACTCTGACCTTTTTCCTATTTTCTTTAAGTGGATGGAGTTCACTATCTGCTTAATCCCACCCAAGTGGGATCCCCAGGAAGTACGGCAGCTCTACAACATCATTCCATCAGTCTCTGAGGTTTATACAATCCACCTCCTTAACATCACTGCCACCTATTCTCCCTTCTCCATCCCCACTGCATCTGTCTTAATTCATACTCTTCACACCATGAGAATTAGAACTACATCTGCTAACAGTACTACACACTGGAACTTAACTTGCACAATTCTTGCAACCTATATTTTTACAGATGAAAAAACTGAGACCTGGAGAAGAAAAATAGTTGCCCAACCTGACACAGTCCAGAAGTAGAAAAGCCAGGGTCCATTCAAACTTGTCTTCCTGGCTCCAAAGGTAATATCCTCTTCTCCATTTTAGCAATCTCCTGTTTCAATAACTTACTAACTGGTTTCCCTGAATCTCATCTCACATTCCATGTCTAATCCAATCTATACCACACTTATTTTTATTATGAAAATAGTACATATTCAGAAAAAGTATATACAATTAAGAACAGCTTAAATTATTATAATGTAATCTTTGTAAAATGCAAGCCTAACCTTGTTCCTGACATTTTCCTAATCTTCTCAAAGTCTCCCCACTGCCGTTCAAGAGAAGTCAAACCTTAGCAAAGCACAGAGTTCTCCGAGATGTCACCTCAGTCCACTCCTTCAAGCTCATCTCCCACCAGGCAAGATGGCCCAACCCACACTTTAGCCTCATGGGCTATATCTCCAGGCTCCAGGCTTTGTTCTTAACTGGCTCCCAACTGAGATTCTGGGAATATTCTCCCCTCCTTGATTTACCCTTTCCATTGCATTCTCACTTTGCTCTCTGGGAGCTATGTCTTAGTGCTTGTTTCAGAAGATGCTGTGTCTAAATGAAATAAAAACAAAACCTCTTGACAACACTGAATAGCCAAAGTAGTACAGTTCTTTACATCTAGATGGTTAATAGACACATGAAAAGATTCTCAACATCACTTATCATCAGGGAAATTATAAATCAAAACCACGATGAGATACCGCCTCATGCCTGTTAGAATGTCTAAAATCAACAACATGGGAAACAACATATATTGGTGAGGATACAGAGAAAGGAGAACCCTCTTACACTGTTGGTTTGAAAGCAAACTGGTGCAGCCACTCTGGAAAAACAGTATGGAAGTTTCTCAAAAAGCAAAAAAATAGAACTACCCTACTACCCAGCCACCATACTACTAGGTATTTACACAAAGGATACAAAAATACATATTCAAAGGGATACATGCACACCAAATGTTTATAGCAGCATGACCAACAATAGCCAAACTATGGAGATAGCCAAAAACGTCCATCAGCTGATGAATGGATAAAGAAGATGTGATACACACACACACACACACACACACACACACACACACACTGGAATATTACTCAGCTATCAAAAAGAATGAAATCTTGCTATTTGCAAGGATGTGGATGGAGTTAAAATATATTGTGTTAAGTGAAATAAGTCAGTCAGCAGAAGACAAATACCATATTATTTCACTCACAGGTGGAATTTAAGAAAGAAAACAGATGAATATATGGAAAGGGTAAAAAAGAGAGAAAGAGTGAAATAAACAATAAGTTTATTGTTGATGGAGGGAGGTGGGTAAGGGATGGGCTAAATGGGTGATGGTTATTAAGGAGGGCACTTGTTATGATGAGCACTGGGTGTTATATGTAAATGATGAATCACTAAATTCTACTCCTGAAACCAATATTACATTGTATGTTAACTAACATGTAAATAAAAAATGTGAAAAAACAAAACAAAATCAAAACAAACAAAAAAGAAATTGGAGGACAATTCATTGTTTCATTTGGGAACTTCATCCATTGTAAGGAACCAAAAAAAAAAAAAAAAATCCCAAATCAAACTGTCTTAAGCCAACAAGAGACTAGTGCCTTGCATAATTGAGATCTCCAGAGGCAGAGCTCCTTCAAGCAAGGATGGATTCTGGGCTCCATAATGTCCCACAGCTTGGTTTTTTTTTCCCACCTTTGAGAATATTCTCTACCAGCTACCCCTATTTTGTTGGCTTCTTGCTCACACTCCAGTTGGTGTCTGGCACCTTCAACTTCTCCCCTCCTGATCCTAAGATAAGAGGCAGCAGTTCCCACCTCACATATACTCAAGTTCAAGGCCAGAAGTTACTTTTCTAACAGTCTTAGAATTGCTCTGATTGCTCTAGGTTAAGTCACTGACCACTCTTGAAACTAAGAAAATAAATTTCTCTGATTCTGGTGAAGGAAATGAAACTCATTGATTACCTCAGTCCAGAGTCACTGGCTCTACCTCTGGAACAAATGTGTAAACCTCCAGCTATATTAACTGGGACTAGGGGTAGAGAAGTAAATTCTCAGAAGAAAATCAGTGGAATAGATGCTATTGTAGATGATCCCCCAATGCACCTCCTGCTACATCTTTTGTAGTCCCCTCCCTCAAATCTGGGCCTTATGACTAGCTTTTTTTTTTTTTTCATAGACCTTATTTTTAAGAATGGTTTGAGATTTGGGGGGAAAATGATGCCATCATATAGACAGCTCTCACATATGCTTCTCCTATCATTGACATACCATTTGCGTGGTATATTTGTTATAATTAATGAATACATATTAATATATATATATATATTAACTAAAGTCTGTAGTAGTTTATTCAGATTTCCTTTGTTTCTGCTTGTGTCTTTTTCTGCTCCAAGATCCTATGCAGGATACCACATTATATTTATTTGTCGTTGTCTCTTTGGGTTCCTCTTGGCAGCTTCTCAGACTTTCCTTATTTTTGATGACCTTGATAAATTTAAGAAGTACTGATGAAGAATTTTATAGGATGTCCTTCTATTGGAAAATTGTCTGATATTTTTCTCACAATTAGACTGAGGTTTGGGGTTTGGGGAAGGAAGATCATAGAAGTAAAGTGCTAGCCTCATCACATTATATCAAGGATATATCACATTAAATCAAGGATTTATCACTGTTGATACTGATCTTGATCATAGGACTGAGATATTATTTTCCTCTCTTCCATTCTACACTTTTGGAAGGAAGTCATTATGAGCAGCCCACACTTAAGGAGTCAGGATTCATGCTTCCCCTCCTAGAGAGTGGAGTATCTACAGAAATTAATTGGAATTCTTCTTCAAGGGAGATTTGTCTCTTGTCCCTTGTCGTCTTCCTTTGACTTCCTTTTCTTGAAAAGGATTTATTCAATCATTTATATCAGTATAGACTCAATGGACCCCTATCTTGTACTGTGGGTTGTAATCCAATAAAATTTTATTTATTTTATTGATCAAATTGTTCCTGCTTTGGTTATTGGGGGCTCTATCAATTGGCTCCTGTGTATGATTACCTTTTTGACCAACAGAATGAAACAAAAGTGATGCTATGTGACTTCAGAAGCTGGGTGACAAAAAGCCTTGCAGCTCCTGACAAAGTCTCTTGAACCCTACTCTGGCAGAAAAGGCTCCCATGTAAAAACTCTAACTACTGTAAGACTATAATGCTGTGAGGAATTCCAAACTAACCATGGGAAGAGGTCATGTGAAAAGAGATAGATACCAGCTTCTAGCTCTTCTGGTCATTCTAATTGAAGCACCAGATATGTGAGTCAAGGAGTCCAGCCCAGATGTCTAGCCTAGTCAAGCATTAAAATTACTCTAGCCTCACCAACTATCTGACTGCAACCATATGAGAAGCCCCACAACCAAGAACTCCAAGCTCAGTGGAACCCAGTCAACCTACAGACCATGAGTGACAGCAGTGAGTTGCTCTTTTAAGCCACTAAATTTAGCAGTGTTTTGTGATATAGCAAAAGAGAACTGAAACAGATGCAAAAATGTACTAGGTATGGTATTAACTCTCAAACTAAAATAAATTTTATTAAACATATTGTGATGGTTCTCTTGTTTTATCACCCAGAATAAATTATTTATTCAAATCAAATTATTTGATAAAATATTAATGAATCTTTTTCTTCTCAAATAAAGTTATTTAACCTCTGGGGCTCTCAAGGTAACAATGTGATCAGAAACACTGCTCCATACAGACAGTTAGGCTTTCTAAAGACCTTAATGTCAGTTTAAAACCAGTAATATTAGTCTTGAGTAACTCTGCTGTCTACGTAACAATTAGTCATAGCAAAGTAAACTTCTGAATAGGACTTTCAGGCAGCAGAATCTGTAAGCATCCAGAAGCCTGAAATGTCTTCCACTATCATGATAGGAAATATATTTCTACATTTGAGCCAATCTAAACTTCTATTGGCATCTTTACAAGAGTTTGGGGAACAGAGGTCTCCATTCTGCCAGAGGGCAGAACATGTTGCTTTTCTACATGAACTGCACATTTCCGGGAGTTTATAGGGTGGGGAGGCTGAGGTATGGAAAAAAGCCAAAACACTTCTCCAAAAGAGATAACATTATTAGTATCAAGATTAGATTACCAGATTCAAGGAGGCTATGTCACATTTGTTTTGTTTTGTTTTCTACAAAGGAAGATAGATCGTATTTCTCTTATTCCTGGTTCCCCCTCCTTTCCTTATTTATATTTTCTGTTTCTCATTTAAACAGTTTGCTCTTAGAAATTTTATTTGCAAATATCTTTAAGCTTCATTAATACATATTCATTTTATCTAGAATGTAAAATAATTTACTTGGCTTGAGTTTATCTTGAGATATTTGCTTAATAAATTAATAAACAAGCCTAACAGAGTTTATTTCAAAATAGCTCAAAATATTTTTTGTCTTAAACATTAACTATAGGTATATGAACATGTAATCGCTTATCTGAAAGCAAGTCTTACCTGTTCACTGGAGATTCAACTTAGAAGCACTTATTAATTGGTTTAAATTGCCAAAACAATACAAAGATATTTCTTTTTAAATATTCACCAAGAGGGACCACTAGAGTCTAGAGATAGAAGGTTCCTTAAGGTCAGAGATAGGGCTCTGGCTCTTGAACATGAACATTGAACCTTAAGAGGCATTCAAGACATGTTTGCTGAATGAATGATTCAGACTTCAATGACTTAAGTTTAGGGATTTGTTTAATACACAGGTTTCAAATGGCAATTCATGGGCCAAATTTAGTCCACAATCTTGTTTGGTTTGGCCTGTATATTGTTATATTTTGCTTTATTTTGTTAAAAACGGTAGTAAATTCATTTGGTTCAAAATCTTTTTTAAAAAGATTTACTCTCACTCTGTCTCACTCCCATCTCTATGTTTTATCTATCCATGTGCCCCCAACTTCTCTCAAGGTAATCTCTTTTATTAATTTTTTGTGTATTCTTCTAGAGTCTCTTTAGACAAATTATAAGAAAACAGTTCTATTATTCCCTTTTTTACACAAAGGTAGAATTATATACACTGCTTTTTAGCAGGCTTTTTTCACAGAAATTACACCTGGAGATCTTTTTCTATCATTCCATCATTTCTATTATTATAAGCCAGTTAGTTTCACTTGTTGCATTTCATGTCCATCCATGGTAGTCATTTGAGTTATAGCTACAGTTACACTGCTAAAAGCAGAGGGGGAACAGATATACATTTTGCCCTCTTTATCACACCAAAGTAGGTGAACAGGGATGGGGAGGCCACTACATAGTAAGTATCTTATAGGGGACACATCCTACATATTAGTTACACTGAATGAATTCCAAAAACAGCATCCACAGATGGTTAGCTGCCCCACTCCACACCTTACACACACACACACACACACAGAGAGAGAGAGAGAGAGAGAGAGAGAGAGAGAGAGAGACAGAGAGAGAGAGACCTGGAAATGTTAAATCAGTGACAATGCCAGAATTTCTGAGGGAGAAAATCTCAAAATTTCTTTCCCTTTCCTCTAGGTGCCCAACTCCTTCCACCCCAACTCCCACCAACGTCCCACATTACACTTTCCAGAGGTAAATTCACCATATGTAGCATTTCTTAGACTTGTGTGATCTCAAGAATTTTAAGAGTCCTTGTTAAAACTCCAGATTCCCAGCCCCATCCCTTGGGCATTCACATCTAGGTCTGAATCTCTGCTCTTAGGATCAGGAAAGTTTAGGAAGACTGTCAAATACATTCTCATGCCTGTGTTGACACAGTTCTCTTAGGGACCAGTCATTATAATCAGATTCTCAGCACCTTATTATATGTCCTTTCTAACAGCTATTTTAAAGAAATCCTCTTTTAGAGAAGTGTTTCCCCAAGTGTTTCCCACCCTTTGGAAGGATGAGAAGATGAAAAGTGGTATTTCATAGGACAATGCTTGGGAAATTCTGCTTTAGAGTATCTTGAAGGCAAAGAGCAAAAAAAGTAGCATATGTTTAGCTCTCACATGCCTGGCACTATACTGAGAACTAAGGCTTTTATCTTGCACACAATCTACTAAACATAGACAGATGTGCATTAGTTCCTCCATTTTAAACTAAGATAGATTTAGATCAACCTCTTCCAAAGGTAGAGTCAAGAGCTAGAATTTGAATTGCCATTTCTGGCTGCCACATTCAACTTTTTTTTTTTTTTTTTTTACCATTGCCTCAATGGTAGCCAATACATGTCTCAAAAATTAAGGAACATTCCAGAAGGACACAGATGACAAAATTTTTCCTGGAGATATTCTGGCTTCTACCCAAGTTGCTGAGTGCTCTGAATACAACACTGTTTGTGTAGCTACTCTCCAAGCTGGCCTCCAGTGACCCTGCCTCTTGGTATTCATGCTCTGATATTCTTCCTCCCACATCGTATCAGGATTGGTCTGTATGACCAATAAAATACAAAAAAATACAAAAAGACATAATGATGTGTGACTTCAAAAACTAAGTCACTCACCCTGGGAGAAACTAGCTACCATGTGGTAAGGATACTTGATTGAGCAGCCCTATGGAGACACCTACACAGTGATAATTGCCACCAGTCATGGGAACAGCCATCTCAGAAGCTGTTCCTTTAGCACCAGTCAAGCCCTCAGATGACTGCAGTTCTAGCTGATTTCTCGATTGCAATTTCATGAGACACCCTGAGTCAGTGCCCCCCAGCTAATCTGCTCCCAAATTCCTGACTCACAGAAACTGTGAGATAATATGTGTTTGTTGTTTTAACCAACTAACTGTTGTAGTAATCTGTTACACATCAGTATATAACTAGCACAGGTTTCTATTATATGGACAGAAAAAAAAAAAAAAAACAGAGTAGGTATTTGCCTCTATTGTGATCTACAGTGACATATACCATCGCACCTTAGGGAAGGAAAGCAAGATTTTTGTTTCAATTTTTAAAAATTAAATAAATAGGGCCACCTGGGTGGTTCAGTAGGTTGAAGGCCCAGCTTCAGCTCAGGTTACAATCTCATAGTGAGTTCAGTGAGTTCAAGCCCGGTGTCGGGATCTGTGCTGACAGCTCAGAGCCTGGAGCCTGCTTCAGATTCTGTGTCTCCCTCTCTCTCTGCCCATCCTCCACTTGCACACTGTCTCTCCCTTTCTCTGTCTCTCTCAAAAATAAATAGAAACATTAATATATATATATATATATATATAAAGTAAATAAGTAAAAATAAAAAAATAAAATAACGTGTGTGTGTGTATGTATACATACAATATATATTAAGATTTTTGTTATACTTTCCAAACACTGTTAACTTTTTGTTTTATCAAGGTCTGGTAGTGAAAGTAGAGTGAAACTATTAGGGCAAGGTCACTTCAACTAACAAATAAAGGAACACTGCTACATGAACTTGATATTTGAACCATCATGACTGAAAAATTAAATAATCTGCCAAGGGTAGGAGAAGTTGTTTTGTAAATCCAGTTCAGTGCTATGCCAAACTCTGAAAATACATGGAAATGCATTTTTCTCTGTCCAAGGTAGATTTTTTTCCTTTTTCCTTTCCTTTTCTTTTTTTTTCTCTTTTTGTTCATGCTCTAGGAAAAGAAGCCTATAATTGTAATTAGATCTGAAGAAAGTTCATTTAACTCTGATAATTTTTGATCATTCATATAAAAATATTGCCAAGAAAGTAATCACCAACCAAGCAAAAATATAGCAAATAGATCATAACAGCATGATAAATAGCTTTTCAATGGATTATAGGGATGGCAAATATTATCATGGCACATTCATTTTGCCTTTATTTTTACCAAGCATTTTATAATTATTTTTTACCTCCTAACCATTAAAGCTATATGGTATAATAAGTTAAAACTCTCACTCAAAATTATCAAATAAGGAAACTCAGATGGGCTAGATTAAGTACACAAGAGGCTTTTGTAAGCATTAGAAAAAAACCCAATGAATAATTATCTTGCTCTTAGGGACTTGTCTTTAGTGTGGCAAATCCCAGAACTGGGGTGGAACATGAAAGGAGAAGAGTTGTACTAACTACTTAAAAGTAACCTCCTTCCCCTTATCCTCATACCCAGGCATCTGGCATTCTTAAGTTCTTTCCAACCTGCTCTAAATCATTCATGGGATAGCAATTAATATTGTTTGCTATCAGGGTGCCTGGGTGGCTCAGTCAGTTAAGTGGCCGACTTCGGCTCAAGTCATGACCTTGTGGTCCATGAGTTCGAGCCCCGCGTCGGGCTCTGTGCTGACAGCTCAGAGCCTGGAGCCTGTTTCAGATTCTGTGTCTCCCTCTCTCTGACCCTCCCCTATTCATGCTCTGTCTCTCCGTGTCTCAAAAATAAATAAAAATGAAAAAAATATATATTGTTTGCTGTCTATCCTTATGGCCTAACACCAGGCTGTCCACAATCCTATCCTACCAATGATTAACCAAATGAGGCTAACCATGGGCTCCAGGCTACTGTCCAATAGGCAGGTCCATTGCCTTCCATCTAGAATATTTTATATATGTGAGAGAAGCAGTTCACCCAAATATACCTCTAAGATTTTTAAGACTGGGGCAAGAATACAAGTGAAGGGCCATATATAAAAGTTATAAATCAGGTTAACAAAACTGTTAGTTAAAACAGGTCTTCTCTTCCTATCTTAACAACTCATAACAACAAAATTTTTTAACTATGGGCAAAGCTACAGGTTTTATAAAACTAAAAGTCAGCAAAGTAACAAAGACTACTGAACTTAATTATTATTACACCTGAGTAATATTTGGATGAGCAATAAAGACATCTGTAACTCAAATTATTATATATTTATTCTATAAAATATATTTTCTTGCCTTTGGCCCATCAAGATTACTAATAATGTTGTTAAAATCAAGATTTTTCACATAATTTGAGTTCTACTGACAGGAAATGCCAAACTAGAAAACCTTTCTTGGGTCAAAATTATTACATACTTTTTATTAATTCCATTTGGAAAAACTTGGCTCTACTGAGATAGTGACAAAAGGAATTGTCAATAAAATTTTTAAAACAGGGGCGCCTGGGTGGCACAGTCGGTTAAGCGTCCTACTTCAGCTCAGGTCACGATCTCACGGTCCGTGAGTTCGAGCCCCGTGTCAGGCTCTGGGCTGATGGCTCAGAGCCTGGAGCCTGCTTCCAATTCTGTGTCTCCTTCTCTCTCTGCCCCTCCCCCCTTCATGCTCTGTCTCTCTCTGTCTCAAAAATAAATAAACGTCAAAAAAAAAAATTTAAAAAAAAAATTTTTTTTAAACAGTACTCAATTCAGAATTGAACACTTATTTCACATTTCATGCTCAAATATTGTAATAGATGTACTTTTGAAACATTTTCATTTCAAAACAATATTATCAAGTACGGTATTTGAATTTCATCATATAGGTTGCTATCACACCAAGATCTCTCAGGATCTCTTAAGACAGTATCTAGATTCATTTCAGTTTTCCTAATTCTTCTGCTTTTACATTTTCCAATTCTGGAATATTAAAAAAACTGAAAACAGGTGTGCCTGGATGGCTCAGTCGGTTGAGCATCCGACTTCAGCTCAGGTCATGATCTCACAGCTTGTGGGTTCAAGCCCCGCATTGGGCTCTATGCTGACAGCTCAGACCCTGGAGCTTGCTTCAGATTCTGTGTCTCCCCCTCTCTCTCTCCCCCTCTCTCTCTCTCTCTCTCTCTCTCTCTCAAAAATAAATAAACATTTTAAAAAAATTTTGTTTAAACTGAAGACAGCAGTACATTGCTCAATTTGTTCAAATTGTTATTTGGTCTCTATTAGCCAGAAAATAGCATTTACAGAAGTTAGTCTGGGGATTTTTTTGTGTATGTGAATTTTCTCCTTTTAGTTATGTGAACATTTTTATTTCTTCAATTTTCTTATATTTTTCAAATTGTTGCTTTTGTTGCATATTGCACTTGCAGTTTCTATTTATAAAAATTTTCTTTAAATTTTAAGAGTTTTTTAATCTTTTCAAAAGTGAAGTAGCCAAAGTTAGATGTTTCTTCTAAGCTTTTGCTAATATTAATAGCAAGTAAACATTGTTAATCCATGTGTACTACATCAAATTTGATGGTTTTTTTCAATATGTTCCACCTTTGGACAGATCCTGAAAATACTGTATATAATGTTTAAGCTATTCCCCAAAATGTCAATAACATTAGCAATACTGAAGCAATCTCTCTCAGTAACAGAGTCAAACTATGTCCTGTAAATTGCATAAAGAATCATGAATTTTTCAAAAAAAAAAAAAAAAGAATCATGAATTTTTCACCAAAATCATCTTTGTTGTTATCAACCATGTTAGCACCACTATCACAGTTTTCCCCTTGAAAAGATTCTTTTCTTATCCTTTTTTTTTTCCTTTTGAGTAGAATTGAAACACAATGTAACATTAGTTTCAGGCATACAACATAGTGATTCAACTTCCCTATACATTATGCATTGCTCACCACAAGTATAGCTACCATATGTCATCATACAACACTATTACAATATTATTGACTATATTCTCTATGTTGTACCCCTTATTCCTGTGACTTATTCATCCATAACTGGCAGCCTGTATCTCCCACTCCCTTTCACCCATTTGCCCATTCCCCGACCTCTCCCCCGTCACAGTTTGTTCTCTATATTTACAGGTGTGCGTCTGCATTTTGTTTCTTTATGCATTTGTTTTTTAATTCTCCCTACCAGAAAATCTTCACTTGTTTCATTATTTTTTTACCTATCTTAAATTTTTGGTCATTCTTTCTTCAAATTTCAAGATCATTTCTACACATCCTACATATTTGCCATTAAGTTCTATAAATATTGTGCTGTTGTGCCATGAAAGGTATCATTAAACGTAGCTGAAGATTGAATATGTGACATTATTCTTTAAAGAACATTATGCCCGTGTACTAGTTTGACATTTGTTTTTGTTTGTGGAATATTATCGATTATTTGCTGTTTGACAATTTTTTTTTTTCACTTCTGGTAATTACATCTGTACTTTTTGCGTGCAAAGGACATTTCATGGTATTTTACTGAGAATTTAAGTGTTTCCTGTCACAAATGCATTCATTGGCTGAAGTCTATCATGAAGATTGGCTGTGAAACATGTGAACAATGATAAAAAAAAATAGTTTCTAAGCAGAGAATATAAAAGCCAGTTTCTACACTCTCCTACTTGAAAGAATTTTGGAGTAAAACAAAATATTAGAAATTCTGCCATGATCATGCAGTGTAAAATTCCAATCATTAATTTGAACCTGAATGTGTTTTACTAGCAATAATTTCAGAAGGACATGGCATTGCCATTTCCAAGATCTTCATCCTGTCAGATGCTTGGAGTATTCTTCCTCTGTTTGATAATTTCAAGACCATTCATTTCTCCATCTTCTAATTGGCAGGCCAGAGATGCTTATGTTTTTTTCCAGGTTATTAAAATGATAAAAAAAATAGATCAAAATTTTCATTCTCATTGTTTTAATTAAAAATTAAATCTTCATTTAATAAAGAATGTAAAGTTGAGAGAGGTTTTTATCTGACCTATTCACGTTGTGGGTTGATGAGAATAATGTTCTTGTTAATTTGCATTGTTTTGATCAGTAGTTAAATAAATCTCCATTAAATAAGAAAATGTAATCTCTTGTTTGCAAATTTTATTAGGGTCATGCTCAACAAAAGTCTGTTCACTCTAATTGTTCCCATATTTTTATTTTTAACCTAAGTAGACCTTCACTTTGAAAATTCTGTATTTCTTTTTTCTTTACAGCTTTTTTGCTTTTCTGATCTCTACTTTTGAATTCCTCATTTCTATCATAATTCTCTATTTTTCACTGGCCCTCATTCTCAAGAATCTAAAGGATTAAAAAGTAAAATGTGTTGTATAAAGGGTATAAAATTTAAATAGATTTTAATCAAAAATGTAAATTTAAAATGCAGAAAATGGAAAACTTTTCATGTGCTAAGTTATTTTTCTTCTAAAATATATAAAAGTATTAAAGTTAAAAGGTAACATATAAACTGATGAATATCAAATTATAAAGCAAAATTAAATGCTCAATTTTTATTTTAATTTTTGCAAATTTAAATATGCTCATTAAACATTTTTATAAAAATAAAACTCTGCATTTCTAGCTTTCAATTTCCATCTAGTTGCCAACGTTTAAGAATTGATATGACACCACAAAGAAATGGAAAAAGATTCCATGCTCCTGGATAGGAAGAACAAATATTGTTAAAATGTCGATACTACCCAAAGGAGTCTACATAGTCAATGCAATCCCTATCAAAGTAACACCAGCATTCTTCACAGAGCTAGAACAAATAATCCTAAAATTTGTATGGAACCAGAAAAGACTCCAAATAGCCAAAGCAATCTTGAAAAAGAAAACCAAAGCAGGAGGCATCACAGTCCCAGACTTCAAGCTACACTACAAAGCTGTAATCATCAAGACAGTATGGTACTGGCACAAGAACAGACACTCACATCCATGGAACAGAATAGAGAACCCAGAAATGGACCCACAAACCTATGGCCAACTAATCTTTGACAAAGCAGGAAAGAATATCCAATGGAATAAAGACAGTCTCTTCAGCAAGCGGTGCTGGGAAAACTGGACAGCAACATGCAGAAGAATAAACCTGGACCACTTTCTTACACCATCCACAAAAATAAACTCAAAATCGATGAAAGACCTCAATGGAAGACAGGAAGCCATCAAAATCCTTGAGGAGACAGCAGGCAAAAACCTATTTGATCTTGGCCACAGCAACTTCTTACTCAACATGTCTCTGGAGGCAAGGGAAACAAAAGCAAAAATGAACTACTGGGACCTCATCAAAATAAAAAGCTTCTGCACAGCGAAGGAAACAATCAGCAAAACTGAAAGGCAACCGACAGAATGGGAGAAGATATTTGCAAATGACATATCAGATAAAAGGTTAGTATCTAAAATCTATAAAGAACTTATCATACTCAACACCCAAAAAACAAATAATCCAGTGAAGAAATGGGTGAAAGACATGAATAGACACTTTTCCAAGGAAGACATCCAGATGGCCAATTGATACATGAAAAAATGCTCAACATCACTCATCATCAGGGAAATACAAATCAAAACCACAATGAGATACCACCTTACACCTGTCAGAATGGCTAACATTAACAACGCAGGCAACAACAGATGTTGGCGAGGATGCGGAGAAAGAGGATCTCTTTTGCATTGTTGGTGGCAATGCAAGTTGGTGCAGCCACTCTGGAAAACAGTATGGAGGTTCCTCAAAAAACTAAAAATAGAACTACCCTACGACCCAGCAATTGCACTACTAGGCATTTATCCAAGGGATACAGGTGTGCTGTTTCAAAGGGACACATGCACCCCCATGTTGATAGCAGCACTATCAACAATAGCCGAAGTATGGAAAGAGCCCAAATGTCCATCGATGGATGAATGGATAAAGAAGACATGGTATATATATATATATATATATATATATATATATATATATATATACACACAATGGAGTATTACTCGGCAATCAAAAAGAATGAAATCTTGCCATTTGCAACTGCGTGGATGGAACTGGAGGGTATTATGCTAAGTGAAATTAGTCAGAGAAAGACAAAAATCATATGACTTCACTCATATGAGGACTTTAGGAGACAAAACAGATGAACATAAGGGAAGGGAAAAAATAATATAAAAACAGGGAGGGGGACAAAACCCAAGAGACTCTTAAATATGGAGAACAAACTGAGGGTTGCTGGAGGGGGGATGGGCTAAATGGTAAGGGGCATTAAGGAATCTACTCCTGAAATCATTGTTTCACTATATGCTAACTAACTTGGATGTAAATTTTAAAAAATAAAAAATAAAGTAAAAAAAAATAATAATTGTTGTCACACTTTAAGCATAGTATACCTAGACATAGATACACACGAGTATGAGAGAGCAATGTGAACTGTTTAATATTGCAAAATACTCGTCAGCCATCATATGCAATAATTGCAAATATTGAGCATATCTGGAGTAAGTCCAGAACAATAAAGTGCTTTATATGGAGAGAAGCAAGAAAATGGATGTTCAGCACTAGTGGGACATAAAACTTCATTATGCAGATACCTAATGCATTCATGCTATGAGAAGAAGGATTTGACAAGTTAATTAATTTGTCTTTTCTCTTATTTAAGTGTCTCTGCCGTTCCAATCCTCCCTGGACTCTGAAGGATTCTCTTTTTCTCATGTTGGAGGTAGCATAATGCACGCTACATCACAGCATTCAGATGTAATTGCTTTTTATTTCCAGGAGGTAGTTAAAAGATGTGGGAAAGCAATTCCCTGTAGCATGATGAGTGTTAGTCTACAAGCACAAATGTTTAGTGACAGAAGAGCCTATGGTTTTTAAAAAATTTGCTTATGTGTTGTGTATATTTGTGACTTGAGAGCCGTCAGAAGCACAGGGCCCAGAGCCTCTTTTTCCCAGACCAAAGTAATCCATATTGCTTCTACTTCTTTCTTAGTCCACTGCCTCAGTGTACATCAAAAACCCCTACCCCCACCACAGCCCAGTTTAAGACCCTGGCTGAATAATTTATTCTCAGCCACTGAATTTATTTAGAATTTCAACTGAAAAAGTTCAGACTCTCACATGTTGTGCTACACTACTCGTGAGGAGAGCAGAAGTCTCTGTAGGAAGGATGAATACTCAAACGTTTATACATGCTGCCTGAAACACTGTGCTCTCCTCTCTTTCACTATTTAACTCTTATTTAGATGGATGCTCATTTCTAACTTCCATAGAAGGGTCTTCCTTGGCAGCCACAATTAGTTCAAATTTCCTCTGTCTTTGTTCCCCTAGCATCTTGGTCTATTTAAGAGTGATGATTCTACACTAACTTCTGCAATTTGACTAGTGTTTGTCTCCCTCCATAGAGGAGTACTAACATGAGGACCATGTCAGAGTGTATTTTGATTGGCCATTATATCCCCAGAGCTTAGGCCATGTTTTGCACAAAGAAGACACTCACAATTTAATTAATTGCTAGCCATTCAGCTGCATCTCACACTCTGTTTGCTTCCTTGCTTTTAGACCTCGGTCAATCATGTGGCTAAAAAAATTTATCTGCCTTTTAGATCTCAGCTTAATAGCACTTTCTTGGGAAAGCTCCTAGACCTCTCTGGCTAATTCAAATCCCCTTAATTTTTTTTTTTATGTTTGAAAAGACTGAAAACTTCATTTGCCCTCCTGATATGATTTCATATCATGTGTTTATACTTGAGCACTGTGCTCCAGGGAAATCTCCCCAAAATTGTGGAAAATAGTGTACTGAAAAGACCGGCTTCATGGGGGGCATGTGCATTATTACAGCAATCTTAGAAATATTTTCACTGGCTTAGCAAAATCTTAAGTGTGGCCGCAGAGCATGGGCAATTTTAGCAATAGGTGTATTTTCTCAAAATAAATTATTTTGAACACTGACTGACATGGGAATTAGGAAGTACATTTTCTAATGTGATCACATTATTTTGAAGTAGTTCAGGATTTATCCTTAGCATTCAGTTTTACCTGGACACTAAGCAGCCCAGGAAACACAAATATTTCCAGAAAGTTTCTTGACTCCTTTTTTGTAAGTTTTAACTCCATCACCATGAAATCATTTGTTTATTATAGAATAACTTTCATCCTGGTTCTGCTGAGAACTTGAAAAACTAGAAGAACCAACAAATGATGATAAAGTGTCTCTCTACATTTTCCCATTACTCCCAGTAACTGGTGGACGTGGCACCAACCTTAATTTCGTTTCCTGCCTCTTCAGCTTTCCCACCCACATTTGCAGGATATCTGGTCTCTGCCTCTTTCCACAATTTTCCTTGTATTTTAAAAGAAAATACAGCAAAATTGGACTATAATAGACATTGTCATCACAACACACAAAATAACTGTTAAGTTGAATCAGCAGTGAAAGTTTTTCAGAAGATAATTTTTTTTTCTCTCATTTGAGTCTTCATCTGTTTTAACCAATGGCAAAATTAATCAGAAATGACAAGTCAAGTTGGAGACCATCACACAGGGCACCTCATTTTCATGAGTTTCTGAGTATCCATGGCCCGGGGGCTCTGGCTGGATCAGTCTCAAACAACTGAACCCTCCACCCAAAGTGTCCCATAAACAAAGAAAGATTTTATTAAACTCAGCTCAGCTGGGGGAAATGTGAAAAAGCATCAGACTAATTACACTCACTCACATGATCAAGTACTAGTTCTTTGGCTCAATCAATCAGAAGCTTTACTAAGTGAGATTCAGGAGCAGCTAAAAAAATTTTAATATGTCAAGACATAAATTAGCAAAAATATGACCTGGAATAGGACATTTAACCATGCCAGAAAGCCTGGCCTCCATTTGGAATCAATGAGATTATCCTGGCAAAAAAAGTATACCATCAAGTTCTGAGAAAGTGAGCAATGGACACCCTGACTCTGTGGACTTAGAAACAAAAGGGGGAAATACACATTTTTTTTTTCCTACTCTTATTAAGACAATGCTAAAATGTGCTTTGAGGTCGTTACTTCACACAAGAAAGCAATCTGTTTTTAGTCAAGGCAATATGTTATAAGTAGGGAGCCTAATTCATCTGTTTTTATCAGGTAATAAAGTGGAAGTAGAGGTCCTAATAAATGTCTATTATCTTGCTCACAGCTGTAAAAGACATACCTCAGTAGTTTTATCTGCTGTAAAACAGCAGATGTTTCTGCTGAGATTCTGTATAAATTCTCTTTGGAGCAAACAAAGCACTTTTCTTTGTGGTTGACAGGAGCCAAACAAGGAGACCTAAGGGAAATCTCGACCAATCCCCAGGGATTCTAAACAGCACTGCCACATTGCTCCTACTCAGCTTCAACTGGCAAGTGAAGCATTATTAAAAATTTTCAATTATTTTCAAGTGCAGAAATGTTTTTAACCTTTTGCCTTTACAAAGCATCGTGTAAGTATGCTTTTCTTTCTCCTCCCCCAGCTCCCACCTTTGGGTTATTTGTTTTTTGGTTATTTTTTAACCACAGGTAAATTTTTAAAAAATGACTGAACTTGCTAAGTGCTGCTCCTGACACAACATGGGTAAATTGAAGTCTTTTCGTTAAAAATAATAAAATAAACTTTGGTGGTATTCTAGAGGTAGAGATGGCTAAAAAGTCACTTGGGGCAAATACTACAAATCTTTCTGCAGAATATTCAGTTTGTGACAATTTGGAGGATTATGGTTTTACTAAATGCTTTGCCTGCATTAGATGATAGTAACTCTGTGGCTTTTGTTACACATTTCATTTCTTGGCTGAAATTAGTCTGAAATAAAGGAAAGTCTGTGTTTATTTTGTAACAACTTCATTAGTAGGTTTATGTTACATTTTCTCATTGGTAAAGACAGGAAAGTGCTATCTACAGGATTGTATTAGCTATCCATGTAAAAATCTTAAGCGTGGCCACAGAGCATGGACAATTTTAGCAATAGGTAAAGTTGGAAACAAAATGTACCTCCTTATCATATTGCATAAATCTTATTTCTTATTTCCACCCTTCATTATTTAACTGGCCTGTTGTACAAAACAGGACTATTTAAGATTATCTCATAACATTGCTATGCCCTTAAAATTTTCCTTGACCCATATTTTGGATTATACCTTCAAGACTTTTAAATAGTGAATAATTTTATGCTTATCCAGGATCTATCTTTCCATTACTGTTCCTATTCTCTGTGTCCCCATTAACAGGTTTTTTAGCATAAGGCAGCCATAAGAAGAAAACATATTTCAGAGTTTCTGAAAACAAGAGAGATCTGGAAACCCCAAGTTCCTCACTAGTCTTGAGCCTAGCTACTAGTCTAAGAGTGTTAACTTATTATTGGATATTACAATTTTCTGCCAAGATAGAGGAGAGGCCCAAACAGCTTCCATAAGTGGCATTTCAAAGTAAAACCTTATTTAGACTTTCATCAGCAAAGTGAAACCAAGGCTACCATTTTCACCAAAAAATGATGCCCTTCACTCTAACGCCACAAGAGTTATTTCTCAAGAATCATACTAAAATCACCTAGATCTTGACCTCTTACACCCACGTTTCCCAGAAATGGTTAAACCATCATTTCCTAGCTTATCTAGAGCACAGCTTCCCCTCTGCTCCACCAACACAACTGCACAATCACTGGGAAAGTAGTGTGGCAGTTGTCTTGAGGGAAGAAGGGGCAACAGGTGACACCTGTCCTACCTCCTTTCCCAGCCACCCTTGGGCAGGTTGGGCTATGTCTGAAAATTTTCCAGAGACTTCCTTCCACCAGCAAGGCTGCCACATAGAGACTGAGGGATGATTGGTTTATGTGTCAGCTTTGCTACACTATAGTACCCAGTTATTTAATCAAACACTAATCTAGGTGTTGCTGTGAAAGTATTTTTGTAGATGTGGTTAATATCTACAATCAATTGACTTTAAGTAAAGGAGATTACACTCAATAATGTGAATGGGAGTCATCGATCAAGTGAAGGCCTTGGGAGCAAAAACTGAGGTTTCCTAGAAAAGAAGGAATTTTGCCTCAAAACTGAATTTCCAGCCTCTGGACCTGCCTGCCCCACAGATTTTACACTTGTCAAGTCCCACAGTGTCCCAAGCCAGTGTCTTAAAAGAAATCTCTTTGTATATATATGTATGTATGTATGTATGTATGTATGTGAGTATATGTATATATTATATGTAATATATATAATACATATTGGTTCTGTTTCTCTGAAGAACCCAGACTGACAGAGGGCCTTATTCCATCCCTATTCCCTCCAAATGAAGTTATATTTTGTGAATTAAGAGAAGGAGTCATGAATAGATAAGCCTGTTCATGTTGGACAAGCATGGTTCTAAGAACCAACCTTAAACTTGGGAGGTTTCCTAAAGAAAACCAAAACATAGCGGTCCCCCATGCTTGGCTATGTATACATGGGGACCACTGTACTTAGATGCCTTTTCTATACTCCCCCCCCCCATTTTAAATATGTAGTTTTATTTGAACTACAGGCAAGGTCTCACGATTCTGCCTCAATTTTTTCACAAATAAATTTTACGATAGAAATAAGATTTTTCTTGTTATATGAATCCATAATCTTTGACAATATTACACACATTTAGGCATTTCATTTCAACAGTGTTTAGGTTTAGACGTCCTGGTATAATTATACTTAATTAGATCATTCAAAGTAATTGAAAGTCAGTAATTCTTTTAAGATAAAGTAACATTTCCTAGAAAACTTTGCACAAACTTTAAAAAAAAATTGAAGTGTGAAAAATGGAAAACGCTGACCAACAAAGTTCTTTAAATAATACTAGCTTGAAACAACTGAACAAGGATGCTCTTTAGGCACAAATCTTGTTTCCTGGATTCTATTAGAATCCTAAATACTGAGAGGCATCTATAATTTGTTTTAACTATTCTTTCATGTAGAAAAAGTGTCATCATGTCTACTAATTTTTCATCATAAAGTGTTTAGAAATTTATGAAAGCATGCAGTTATACTGACCAAGCAGTCTCCATTCCTTCTATGATACTAAAGTTAATGATTCTTAGTTGAGGGGCACCTGGGAGGCTCAGTCGAGCATCCAACTTCAGCTCAGACCATGATCTCATGGTCTGTGATCTCGAGCTCCACATCAGGCTCAATGATGTCAGCCTGTCACCGCAGAACTGGCTTCAGATCCTCTGTCCCCCTCTCTCTCTGCTGCTTCCCCACTTATGTTCTCTCTTATAAAAAAAAAAAAAAAAAAAAAAGTTTAAAAACATCAAAAATAATCATCAAAAAATAAATTAAAAAACATTTAAAAAAAATTATTCTTAGTTGAGCAATCTCACTACTCCCCTGCTCTGTATTAGATGATATACATCCTAGATTTGTGACCGTTTATATAAAGAAACAGGAAAAAAAATACTAGATTATAACAGAATAGGAAATAAAATTCTAATTTTTTTAATGTTTATTTATTGAGAGAGAGAGACACACACACAGAATCCAAAGCAGGCTCCAGGAAGTTTAACCAACTGAGCCACCCAGGCGCCAACCCCCACTTTCTTTTTCATTTTTTTAAAAGAGTGTGATGAACTCTGTGATGAAACATTAAAATGTCTTTTAAAACATTTTTTTTAATGTTTTTATTTATTTATTTTTGAGAGAGAGAGAGACAGAGTGTGAGCAGCGGAGGAACAGAGAGAGGGAGACACAGAATCTGAAGCAGACTCCAGGCTCTGAGCTGTCAGCACAGAGCCTGACTCAGAGCTCCAACTCTAACTCCATGAAATCATCACCTGAGCTGAAATTGGTCACCTAACTAACTGAGCCATACAGGCACCCCCTAAAATTCTAATTCAGTTAAAATCTACATCGCAAAATTTTAAATATAAACTTATGACTAAGCTTAGTATTATCTAGATTAACCACATTAAGTATCTCTCTTTTGAAAACAGAATGTGAAAAAAATGTAGCAATGGCACCAGACTAGAGGACTGATATTTATAACCATTGTCACTTTGGAGATGTATTCTAAGTCTGCCGCTTATTTTTATTAACATTTATTCTGCTTTGTTCTCAGTGCCCTAATGAAAAAGAGGATATACCTAATTTCCAAGCAGGTACTGGCTTAGAAGTGAATCTAAAAAATAATATTATTTCTGATATTGGAAACAATATTATTTCTAATAATGGTTAAATCAACCAGATCTGTTTATAAATCTTACCCCCACCACTTTCCAGGTATGTGGCCAAATTAACCAACATTAGGCTTCAGTTTCTTCATATACAAAACAGGGATAGTAAGCTTACTCACTAAGTCATTGTAATAACAAAATTTTATACATATATATTTTAAAATAACTATACACACACACATGCTCAATAAATAGTAGTCTATTTTAGAAATTGTCTTTACTCAAAATCATTAAAGTTCTATTCTAAAAAAATGTATCTTCTTCTTCAATATATTTAAAAAACTAGCATTTAAAATGTCTATTTAGGTTAAGGCTCACTGTAAAACATAAAGCACAAAAGTTTATTATGTAGAAGTTTTTAGTGATAAGCAATAGAAATGGACTACAGTAGATAATAAATTTCTGGGTATGGAATAGCCCCAGAAGCCTTGGAGAAGATCAGGAGTCAGACAGTTCAAGGGGTGCAAATAGCAGAAACTAATGACTTTTTCCCTTCTTCAGGATTTTGCTGCTACAATGATTCCATTCCAATTTTTTCAGTCATTTTGTCACTCAAGATTCAGAGAGAGTGATTAGGGGAGGACATCCTTTAAAGAGTTTTGTGCTCCCCTTGCAGAAGTGTTTTTTAACATCTTGCTTAAATGTTGCCACGTTGGGGAAATTAGTTTCAAGGCAAACTTGCCTTTTGTACGAGTCATGGGATTGATTAACACATATGTTTAATACCAATGGGAGCAATGCAGAACAGTCATTTTTATTTACTTAATGACCCTTTTGCATTGCCTAAGGAATTGCACAAATAGAACTGCTTTAAGAACAGAATTGTGAGACGCCAGAGTGGCTGTTAGTCGAGTGTCCGACTCTTGATTTGGCTCAGGTCATGATCTCAGGATCATGGGATCGAAACCCGCTTGGGGTTCTCTGCCTTTCCCTGTTCATACACACACACACACTCTGAAAGAAAAGAAAGAAACAAAGAAAGGAAGGAAGGAAGGAAGGAAGGAAGGAAGGAAGGAAGGAAGGAAAGAAGGAAGGAAGACAAAAAAGAAAACAGAAAACAGAATTAAAACAGAATTGTATGTTCAACAATAATAACCACTGACATCCCTGGCACCATGTCTATGCTATTTAATCTAACCAAGTAATTTATGCTTGGAAGGAAACAAATGAGGTCTGATTCCTACTTTGTTCTTTTGATTGTTTGCATTGGGCTTTCCTGGTTTATACTGCAAAATAGTTTTTCTGCATATTTTCCTTAGTAGCCTATATTGGGAAAAGTTCAATGTGTTCAACTTTATACTTTACAGATTTGTAAAAGCATGTTGGATGTTTACATATTTCCTGCATGACTTCAATGTACGAAATTATTCCTTACAAAATTCTTTCAGAGGAAAAGAAGGAATAGCAAGGGGATTATGTAGATAGATATCTATGTTTTCCACAGGAAAACAGGACAAAGTAAGCAACACAACATGGTACCAGCAGCTAAATCACCTGGAGTAAATTTAAATAACTATCTTAGCTTTTATATTGGACTTAGGATTTCTCAAAATAAGATGCATGTGGTTTTACTTTCCATATAAAATGAATCTATGCTTTCTAAATTTTAATATAAATTTTTGCAACCTTAGGAAAGTGAGACATATTCCACCTTTTGTGGCTTTGCTCACATAGTCTGTGATCCATCTAAAAAAATTTCTCAGTCTCTAACATCAAAAAATTTAAGTTCTAGTCTTAATTCTGATTATGACTGAAGTAAATGCTTAGAGAGGACCTACTATTTTTATATGTTGTTTTCTCAGTCTTTACAATGGCAACAGACATACACTGGTGCCCCAAAACAAAGATTTATTGATTTATGATACTAATAACAAATGTAACATAACTACTAATTGTTTTAAATATGAATCATATATTTAAGAACTATGAAAGAAATGTTATCATAGTATATAAAAGTTAAACTGGAATTTATTACAACTGAAAATCTGCCTGCCAAGTTATAAAAAGGTCTGAGGAAGACTCTTCTCTTAGTAAAGGATGTATCATGTACTTTGAGATTAAATGACATGAGAAGATGTTAAAGAGAGATCTTACTTAAGAAACAAAATACAAATAGAGAAAGAGAAAAACAGATATGTGTCTTTTGGACCAATCACTTAATCAACCCATAAGAAAACATTTTGACCTTAGAATCAGGGCTTATCTATAGTAAGGAACATGTTCCTTCCATCCCAACTGTACTCATTGGGGAATTGAACGGTTCTGAATTTTACTTGTCAATATTTTTCAGAAGCCCAGACCTGGAAGGACTGCAGCAGAAGTTAAACAGTTAAATGAAATCACCACCAACACTCTGACAGAGTGTTTCTCCCTTTCTCCCACTAAGGTTTTAAATCACCCAGGAAAATCTCTAATAATTGATAACACAGGGGACAACAATACTGACTAAAATTCTAAGCTCCCTAAGTTAAGAATTAAAATAGAAAGGTAAAAGAAAGCTTAGAAATAACGGTGGCTGCAGGGCACTGGGTAGCTTAGTCGGTTAAGTGTCCGACTTCGGCTCAGGTCACGATTTCACAGTTTATGGGTTTGAGCCTCACGTCAGGCTATGCGCTGACAGCTCAGAACCTGGAGTCTCCTTCAGATTCTGTTCTCCTCCTCTCTCTGCCCCTCCCATGCTCATGCACTCTGTCTCTCAATAATAAATAAACATTAAAAAAAAAAAAAAAAGGAAATAATGGTGGCTCCCAAACTTGAGAGAGTACAAAAGCAGGAAGGTGAATGGCATAGCTTCATGCAGGTATGACAGATATCATTTTGACAACCAAGCTGTGGCTCCTGTGTGCATGTTACATAGTACGAGAAAAATATAATAAGTAAAACCTGGTGTCTGCCTTCAAAATGCTTATCAAGTTGGAGGGTAAAAAATATAAAGCTCACAATACGAGACAGAGTATGAGAAGTGTAATGTGTGGTTCAGATGCATATGCAGCACAGAGCTCCCGACTTAGTTTCAAATTTCTAATTTGTTGTATACAAAGAATGAGTATTGCATTCTGGCAAGCCTTTGAGCTTTGGACTTAGACAAATGTATCAGGGTTCAACCAGAGAAAGACAACTGGTAGGAAATTCATATTAAAGGATTTATTGCAAAAAGCTGGCGAATGGCTAGGCAAGTCTGCAATCCACCGGACAGACCACCAGGGAGGGCAGGCTGGAAGTCTCAGGCAGCTGAAGCCACAGTCCACAGGCAGGATTTCTTCTTCAGGGAAGCTTAGCTTTGCTCTTCTGGCCTTACAACTGAGTGAGTTAGGCCCATGTAAATTATCTAGGATAATCTTCCTTACTTAAAGTCATCTGATTATGGACTTTAATCACATCTATAAAATACCTTCACAGCAACACCTAGACTAGCGTTTCACTATTACAGTGGGGCCTATAGCCTAGCCAAGTTGACAGTTAACCTGGATTAAATTCCCAACACTATCACTTCCTAGCTATATGGCCTTGAGAAAGATTCTAAACTTCTTTAAATCCTATTTTATCATTTCTAAACATGTAGGAGTAACTGCTCATAGAATTCTTGTGAAGATTAAATAGGTCCATGTAAAGTGGATCTAGTAATGTGCTTGGCATATAGTTAATATTCAGTACATATTACTCAGTGCCATCATCATCCTCACTATCTGGGTCATACTGAGTCAACCCTTTTCTCTAAGCTTCAGTTTCTTCATCTGTAAAATAAGAATATTAATACCTATAATTCACAGGAGTGATATGAATATTAAATGAATATATATTAGAGGTGATATTTTTAATTGTGGGAAAGCTTTGTTATCTACTTAGATTTCAGGCACTTTTACACATTTTCCAAAACCTATTTTAAAAAACACATTTTCTAAAAATGCAACCAATGATTATAACTTCAGAATTTTTTAAATTTTTCTTTAACATTTATTATTGAGGGATAGAGACAGAGTGTGAGCGGGGCAGGGGCAAAGACAGAGGGAGACACAGGATCCAAAGCACATTCCAGGCTCTGCGCTATCAGCACAGAGCTCAACATGGGACTCGAAACCAGAAATCATATAACTGAATTTTTAAAGTGAGTCCAGGTGAGGGCCGCTGGGTGGCTCAGTTAAGTGTCTTAATTTTGGCTCAGGTCATGATCTCATGGTTCAGGAGTTTGAGGCCCACATTGGGCACTGGGCCCTATGCTGACAGTATGGAGCCTGCTTGGAATTCTCTCTCCTCCCTCTCTTTGCCCCTCCCCCACTCACATGCATGTGCACTCTCACAATAAATAAACTAAAATAAATAAATAAATAAATACATACATACATACACACATACATACATAAATAGAGTCCAGTTGATAACGATTTCTTACATATCTTAATACATCTTCAGGTTTATAAGTGGAAATTCACCAGATTCCCATAGGTACAAATACACACACACACACACATACACACACACACACACACACACACACACAAATCATAAATTATTTTATATCATTTATATATTTATATATTTTATATTTATATATTATATTTATTTATATATATTAATATTTATATATTAATGAAAGCTATCATCAAAACAGGACATTCAGAAAAAATATTTTAGGATATTATACTAATATTAGTTTCATTATACTATTATTTTAAAAGTAATTTTAGAGAAGTTATGGTTTAGCTGTCTTAGCCTAGGTAAGTGTACATAAGTTAGAATCCTAGCTCCACTACTTTCCACTGAATGAAGAAATCAGGCAAGCCCCTCAGCTTACCTCCACATCAATCTCCTCGTCTTTAAGATGAGGGCAGTGACAGTACCTCACAGAATGTTGTGAGCTTTAAGAAGCTGATACCTATAAAATGCTGGGAACTTCCTGGTATATAGGCATCAGCTATCTGAAAATGTCATTTCATGTCCTCCTGGAATGTCAGTGGATGGCTTCCTGTGTGAAATATTATACCGGTCCTGCAGATTAAAGGAAAATGCTGTTAGATATTTACAGTATCTCTTACCAATACAAATATTTTTGTTCCTCTATGAAGGACACTTTGGCAGTAGCTATTCCATCTGTATACATCTTTTTCTTGAGAATTTATACCACAGATACACTTACATTGCAGTAAAAGATAGAAAACAAGTGACCATCAATAGGAGACTGTATTCTCTTTTATTATGATATATAATACAGCTGTAAAAAGGAATAAGGAAGCTTTCTATACACGGATACACAAATATATCTAAGATATATCAGATGAAGAAAGCAAAGCATAAAACTGTATAAAATGGTAGGAATGGGAGCCAAGATTATATATGCATGTCTAACTGCATTTACATAAAGAAACTTGAGAAGGATACAAAAGAAACCAATAAAGTGGGCAACTTGCAGTGGTGGGACATTGGATGGGACCCAGGTGAGTAGGGAACAGGGCATGGAGCAAAACATTTCACTGTATGCCTTTTTATATTTTTATTATTGAGCCATGTGAATGTGTTTTCTATTTCCAAATACATCTTGATAGAAGTCAATGGTACCTGTTGTATCAGTTAGGCATCCCAAAAATGCTGTGTCACAGACAACACCAAGACTTAACAAGTATTTATTTTTTTTTTTTAACGTTTATTTATTTTTGAGACAGAGAGAGACTGAGCATGAACGGGGGAGGGTCAGAGAGAGGGAAACACAGAATCTGAAACAGGCTCCAGGCTCCGAGCTATCAGCACAGAGCCCAACGCGGGGCTTGAACTCACTAACCGCGAGATCATGACCTGAGCCGAAGTCGGCCGCCCAACCGACTGAGCCACCCAGGCGCCCCTATTTTTGAAGATCTACAGGTCAGCTAAGCTGATCCAAGCTGGACTCCATCTAGAGGCTCTGCTTCTCAGATCTGTAAGTCTGCTCCCCATGTATCTAATTCTCCTTGAACCAGCAGAAACAGAAGCACAAGATGACTAGTGGAGGCATATAAGGCCTCTTAAGTCTTAGGCTGAAAAATGACACAACTGCTGCCCATATGTCATTAGCCAAAGCAAGTTAAAGATTGAGGAAGTACACTCTGCCCACAATGAAGCCATGACAGGAGTGCAGATGCAGAGAGAGGTCAATGATTCAATCTGTCCCACCTGTTGGCAACTACAGACATCCTGAATGTTCTAAAACGAGCACTATGAATCACAAGTCTAAGGAGTAGCAAAGAGCGGGCAAAACTTTTGGGCAGCTTGAACACTCTATGAGTGTCTTGTCTCATCTTGACGATTATGTCATCACTGTCCACGTGGATCATGAATGAAATGGAATGGGATGGAATGGAAGGCAAACTTATGAACTCACAGGACCAGCAAAGACTTTGGACCACACTTTAGCCCAACACATTTTACAGATTAGGCAAGTGAGGCCTGGATAAATAAAGTACAGTAAAGAACAGTCATAAAAATCTTAAGTGGTATATCAAAGAATTTGTTAAATACAGAATCTGCTAGATTGATTAAAGTTCCTTAGAGTCCAGGTGATGGGGTGAGCCAGGAAATAAAGAGGGAAAACTGCAGTGACATTAACTACAAACAGCACCCATAATCATAAATCAGAACACGTTTCATGCATACAAAGGAATTATTATTTAGAGATAGATGTAAAACAGACATTAATAATAGTGTATATTAAATTTTTATTTTGAAAATTTTATTAGATTTTTTTTAATTTAAACGATTTCAAGAGTATAAAAAAGTAAATCCCTGTTCTTTACCAGACACCCAATCCATCCTTCCCCCAGAGCAAAATACTGTTAGTAGTTTATGTATTTCTCCATAAATGTGCTATGCATTATTGGTTTATAAAGAGAAAAACACAAGGCATTTGCATCTTAAGTATGCATTTCTGAAGACCTGGCATAATTTAATACTTATTTTCCCAAAAGACTGTTAAAGTATAATGAGTATTATTTTTTTAACCAGTTCAAGTGACAATGGCATTAAAAACAATTTATAATTCACTAGTCCTACTAGTTTGAAAAGCTATGCAATTCTTAATTAATTCTTTTTAATTTGGGGAAACTCACAATATATATGGAAATATATATGAAAACACAATTTATATGGAAATGCAAAGGACATAGAATAGCTAACAGTTTAGGAGAACAAAGCTGGCAGAGTCACACTACCTAACTTTTGAGACTTACAGTATAGGTACAGTCTTTAAAGACAATATGGTTCAGTGTGGCATGGGTATAACGATAGGTAAATAGTTTAATGGAACAGACTACGCATATTCTTGACCATCTCCTCACACCAATAATTGGGACTGAGCAGCCAATTCACTACAATGACTAAATCTTTTCCATATTTATCCATGTCAGCCTCACCCTCATTTTGTCCAGCTGATGATTTGGAGCAAATATAGGACTTTACATTTATCACTACTACATTTTATCTTATTAGTTGTTGCTCTTCTTTTTAGCCAAGATTTTTCTGGATTTTGACTCTGTAATATATTCTAATATATTCTCTATCTCTTCATGCTTCTTACTGTCTGTGAATTTCGTAATCATGTTATTTAGCACTCTTTCAGTTACAGTTAGTAAGGACTCAATTAAAACTGACTTAAGCCAAAGAGGAAATGTACTGGCTCACATGATCAAAAAGTCCAGGGGATATTCAGATACAAACTGGATCCAGGTAAAAAATAAGATCAGCTGGGTACTCTCACTCTCTCAGCATCATTTTCCTCTTTATGGAAATCAGCCTTTGTCCCAATGATCTCAGTAAGACTTAAACCTACCTCTCATTTGCCTAAAATGAGTCATAGGTCCATCTCAGAACCAATCAGTGTGGTTAGGAGATATATTTCCTCATCTGAATATCACATTCATTCCTGGAGCTATGGATGAAGTAAGCCTTCCTTCAATTACATGGACTGAGAAGTGAAAATGGGGAAAAGTAACTTCCCAGGGAAAACAAGGCACTGTCATCAGGTTGTAGGAGAAAGGATACCATAGAAAGGAAAAATAAGATCTTTATATTACAGTTCTCATCTAGGTTGTTGACAAAAAATGCTGGGCAGGGCCAAAGGAAAGGATAAATAAAATGCTTACAACATATCGTCTCCAAAAATAATCTATTTTTGTATTTGGTTTTAAAATATGCTGCCAGGAAAAATAAGAGGGTATTAGGTCTGAAGGAAATAGGAGAATTATCACCTCCATATGCTCAATACTGATTAAAGTTTAATTGCCCTATCCTATTTATATTGAAGCCAAAAAGTGGAGAAGTTGGAAAAGGCCTATGTCTTAGACAGCCAGGCTTCTGCCATAGGCTGATCTGTGGCTTAAACAACAGGTATTTATGTCTCACAGTTCTGGAAGCTGAGAAGTCTAAGATCAAGGTGTCGGCAGATTCAATTTTTCTTGAGTGCTCTCTTACTGGCTTGTATACAGCTGCCTGAGAAATGTGTGTTCATGGACAGAGGCTTTTCCTAACTGTGTGTTCATGGACAGAGAAAGACCTCTTGTACCTTTTTCTTTTTTTTTATAAGGATATTAATTCCATCATGGGAGCCCCACACGTATAACTTCATCTAAACCTGAATATCTCCCCAAAGCCCCACCTCCAAATACTATCATATTGGTGGAGGTAGGGCTTCAACATATCAATTTTGATGGGTCATAAACATTCTGTCTAAGCAGTCTGCAAGAGATCTGTAACCAAGTTCAAAAGTCAGTGGAACAGCCAAAGAAAAGAGGTTTATCTGGCCATTATTCACATAATGAAAATCAACAGAACCAAGGTAGTCAATCCAATATTATACCCAGAAATAGCATTACTTTTAGAGAAGCTTACTCTGCAAGTACACATAAGAATATTCTCTGTACCACCTCCAACAAATCTCACTTGGACCAGGAACGAGTATTAAAGTCAATGAATCAGGAAAAAAGCCTCAAAAGGTACTACTAAACTCAAATGTCCCATAGGCAGGAAGTCAAAGCACAAGAGATTACACTTAATGGAAACAAACTGGTCAATTAATTGAAGAATATGACACCAAAACCACCTCTTAAAATCCACAAGAATATCTGATAATTATGTGATTGAAGGAAACTGGAAATGCAAGATACAAAATGGGTGATGCCAAAAAGAAAAGAAAATTATAGGTTATTATACCAATTAGAGCTTTTAAAATATGTTTTAGCTTAGATATTTAGCTATTGCAGTGCTTTCATTTTCATTTGCTGGATCTACAGAGAGAAAACAAGTATGAGAGGAGTTTCCTACAATGTCTAGCTCTTAGCATATAAAAAGGGATTTTAAAAGTATAGGAAGTATGAAGGAGATTAGTAAACCTGCACTAAAACATGCTAAAGACTTCCATCCAAACACTATATGCCCATCATGGTTTTGCTTCAGGGTTAATCTCACTGTCCTGGAGTTTACACTTTCATGTTTAGTGCCTATTATGATGACAGCAATAGGAGATGCCACTATCTTTTGTGCCCCAGGGTAAAGTTATACCCCTAACCCTGGCATCAGATGGCTTGATTTCTAAGTCTCAGTCTACCACTAGATCAGCAGATAAGTCACTTAATTCCTATGAAACTGAACTACCATTTAGCCAGATTGATGGAGATGAAAATGGGGTGCAATAATGCCCAACAATAAATAGTGCAACATTTTGGAGATGTGGCCTAGCCAGATATGCTCATTGACCACCCAAGCCCTAACTAGTCCTGCCCAGCTTCTAATGTGGTCTGCTCTTACTGGTTTAAGATGCTTAAATGGGGGTGAAGAGGTTAAACAGGGGTATTCATTCATTATATAAAAAATCGTAAGTTGAAGGGGTGCCTGGGTGGCTCAGTTGGTTAATCGTCCAATTCTTGGTTTACGCTCAGGTCATGATCTCACAGTTGTGTGAGTTTGAGCCCCACGTCTGGCTCTGCACTGATAGCACAGAGCCTGCTTGAGATTATCTCTCCCTCTCTCTCTACCCCAACCCTGCTCACACTGTCTCGGACTCTCTCAAAATAAATAAATAAACTTAAATTTTTTTTTAACATTTATTTAATTTTGAGAGACAGAGCGAGACACAGAGCATGAGTGGGGAAGGGCAGAGAGAGGGGGGTACACAGAATCCAAAGCAGACTCCAGGTTCTGAGTTGTCAGCATAGAGACTGATGCAGGGCTCAAACTCATGGACCACAAGGTCATGACCTGAGCTGAAGTCGGCCGCCCAACCAACTAAGCCACCCAGGTGCCCTGAAATAAATAAACTTAAAAAAAAATTTTTTTTAAGTTATAAGTTGCCATGAAAAAGAGTAAATTGACTGGTAATGGTGAATATTCAAAATATAGGACAAATATGTATAGATAAGATTTATTAACAAAAATGCAATATTTTATTTTTAATACCTTGTTTTGAAAATAAGCAATGAAATTGATTTTATTTTTTGTATATTTGATGTTTATTAATTTTATTATACTATAGCTAGTATATTATATAGTATGCATTATAGTGTACTTTCTTTCTTTCATCTTTCCTGCTTCTGCAGTTCAATTTTTAAGACTTCAGTTTTTAGAGTAACAGTTTTAGATTTACAGAAAAATTATAAAGATGAGTTCCCATATGCCCTACACCCAGTTACTCCTATTATTAATACCTTTAGTTTATTTCAGTTTGAACTACTTCTATTTCCACTTGATTCTTATTTTTAATCAACATAACTGATATACTTGATAATGTGATCACATAGTACTAAAAAGCTGATAATCATTCATCAGTCCTAGCTGCATTCTTGCCTGTAAGTAACCATTTTTATCTGTTTAACTATTTCTTCTAGTTATTTAAACTCTGTGCTTCTAAATAATATATTTATAACTAAATTCCTTAAACTAGCAATATTAGAAATTTTGATAATTTTTTTTTCCGAATGCTCCATCATATTGATCACATACCTATCAACATTAATTGCTCAGCAGTCTAATGTAATCAAATAATCCATCCACGTCATTTCTTCCCCCTTATTTCCATTATGGAACTTCCATCCTCTTGCTACAGTCAGCTACTTGTGGCTCTCTAGGCTCAATGCAAAGCTGAAATTTCTTTCACCAATTTCCTGTGTTGGATACCCTGGTCCTCGGGCTTTGGGACTTTTTTTTGTTTTTCTTGGGTTGCACCTTCATTTTGTTGGAATAGATCTTCTAGTCACTTCCTAAGAAAAAACTTAAAGGAGGTAATTCTTATAAATTTTGTTTACCTAAAACTGTCTCTATTCTACCCTCATGATTTATTGGCTGAATCTACAATTCTAGGTTGAAAACCAGTTTTTCTCAGAGTTTTAGTGGCATTGCTTTACTGCTTTCTATCCTCCAAAATTTCTGCTGAGATGTACTGTGCCATTCTATTAGCTATTGTACATGATGTGGCCTTCCAGCATGTTCTTTTTAATTCTATGGTGCTGAAATTTTTAAAATTTTTTTTAACATTTATTTGTTTTTTGAGAGACAGAGAGAGACAGAGCATGAGTGTGGGAAGGGCAGAGAGAGAGGGAGACACAGAATCTGAAGCGGGCTTCAAGCTCTTAGCTGTCAATGCAGAGCCTGATGCGGGCCTTGAACTCACAAACCACAAGATCATGACCCGAGCCAAAGTCAGATGCTCAACCGACTGAGCCATCCAGGCGCCCCCTAGGGTGTTGAATTTTATGAAGGCTTCCTTTACAAGTGTCTCTTTTCATTCATTGTGCACTCAGTGGGTCTTTCAAACTGGAGTTACATATTTTAGCATCTTAGTCTTTGCTTTTTATCTGCTAAAATGGTGTTGAATCTCTCATCTACTCATGACTCAATTCCCACATTTCACTGGAAGTCCTTGGAAGTAATATTTTAAGTATATAGTCGACTCAATTATAAACTTTAATGGCCTATATAATGACTTGGGAATATGGCCTAAAACTTTGGAAGGTATAACATTTCAAACCAAATAATAAAACTACTTAAAGAAAATGCAATTGCCTGAGTTGAAGTTATTCAGTTTTCTCATCTCCCTCCACATATAATTACCCAGATAGGACTGGCTGGATAAACAATGAAACATTTATATAAAAGAACATCATGTGATTATTGCTGCTGTTTAAACCACTTGACAGTAAGTGGGAGACATCATGCCTTTTACCACTACATATTTCAGTGTGTATTTCCTAGGAACCAGTCATTCACATAATGCTTCTAATTTTATGAGCTGTAGACTCAAAGAACAAGATATGTACTTACTACAATTAAGCATATATATAGGAATTCTGTATATAATGTATCTACACTGGACATAGTCCAAAAAAGGTTGAATGATAACAATATAGCAAGGCCTTTTTGATTTGATTTCACCTCATCTTTCATCCTGTGATACAGGCCCCATAAAGCTCTAGAGCATGGCAACACAGCATGAGCAGCCAACATCCAGAACGTTTTCTAAAACCAAAATCAACTTACATTTCATTACTCATCTTTGATATGCAAAGAAGTCTAATGTGCTATATTTAAATGTTGGTTTGCTCTGTATGTATGCCACCCCTTTTTCTTACTCTATTTTAAAAGCTAGAGGTGTCCTAATTTGTGAATATGAGAAAGAAAAAAAAAAGATTACTGTATTTGGACTTGCTATTTAAAATGTCTCAATGTAATTCTCTCCTTCATATGTGTTTTGGAATTTTCCCTTATCAGAAAGCTAATCAGGGTCAAGATCTGAAAATTAAAAGGAAAGGAAATGTGGTTTACTGGAAACTTATAACTGTGGTCACTTAAAAACTCTTTTCTAGTCTTTAAGTAAGGATTTGAAACCAATTCCATCCAAATAATTTTGCTTAATTCCAGGTAATCAAATGCCATCAACACATCGAAATTATCTGAGAACTACCACTTCTTAAATAATCTCTCTCAACTAATATACTTGTGATTTTTATTACGAACTAAACATAGTTTTTGCAAGCAATTACAATGGGAATATTTACAAAAACTTGGTAAGATTTGAAAATTAATTTTAAGAATTGACGCTGTCAATCCAGTAAAAAGACATTTTATAACCATAAGAACAAGAAAGAATGAGTTGAATAGATCTCTAGAATATTTGAGATGGTTTCATAGATAAATACATGTTGCAATACAATTACCAGCAGCTATGTGTTTTTGTGGCAAATGAAAGCCAGTGCTCCTCTCACTTAAGAGTGCTTAGTAACACCTTACCAAATGTAGTGGACATCTGTTGTTTGTGTCTTCCTGGCATCCACTAGGGACCTGCTCCTCTTTCACCCCATGTGGATCTGGAGAACTTATTAATCAGAGGGCTTTACTCTGACCTGGCTTCATGAGCTGGGACAGCTCCTGGGCTAGTCATTCTTTATACAGTAAAACCTTGACTGAAAGTAACTTGTTCTGCAAGTGTTCCACAAGATGAGCAAACATTTCTAATAAATTTTAATTTGATAAATGAGTGATGTCTTGCAATATGAGTAGTATGTGACACCAAATCACATGATCACAAGTCAGTCAGTCAACAGTTCTCTCTCACTGCAGGATCCTGGTGATCATCTCCTATGCTCAAATGCTTGGTCTCAGGCTGCCATGTTTGGCAGAAATCAGTGACTTTTCAGAACACTGGAAGGTGCTCACCACTGACACTACTGTATTTTTTATCATTTCAAAGCACCTATGGACAGTCCTTTCCTTTTCCATATAAAAGGAAGCTTAGGAATACTTTGCTTCATTCTAGACAGGCTGCCTGCAGATGTAGATAGACTCTTTTCTCTGCTGCCTTATTGCCAGTTATATTAAATACAGAATATAAGACTTCATTAATACTGTACTGTAGTCAACATCCATGTGAGTATATACAATGGCCCTATGCAGAAAAAGGTTGAAAAGAAAGGCAATGGGAAGATGATGATTATGGTGGAAGTTAAGAAGGAAATCATCAAGAAGTATGAACAAGGTATGTGAGTGGCCGAAATTGCAAGATTTTATGAGAAGTCTACGTCAGCATCTCATCTGTAGAGGAGGAGGAGGAAAAAAAGGTGGAAGAATCCTTCACTTCAAATGAGATTAGGGAGATGTGTAAAATGTGGGAAACAGTGCAAAATTATGTAAAAAAGCACCACCTGAATAAGGTGATAGCAGTGCGAGCGATGAATCTGTTTAAAGCAATGCGATGTCATTTCCACGAAATCCCCAAAAGGAGGCAAAAGTAAGTGTCATTGGATAGGTTCCTTGTTAAAGCTGAACAAAAAGAAAAATATTCCATTGAGCCAATAGATAGCAGTGATCCTGTTAGTGATAGTAAAAGTCCTCCTACAAAATAACCCTCTTTTGTCTGGTCTCCCTCACACCAGCCATGAAGATTTTCAAAGGTAAGTGCCAGTTCGTTTGTTTATTTTTCTTTATATTTTATATTTTCTTTATTATCTTGTATTATATTACAATATTGTAATCATTTTTATCTGAATATTTTTGGGTTGTGGAATGAATCATCTTAGTTTCCATTATTTTTTATGGGGAAATTTGCTTTGATACACAAATGCTTTGGATTACAAGCATGTTTCCAGAATGAATTATGCTCACAAACCAAGGTTTTACTGTACCTTCCACTGTTCACAGATTAGTACAAGGGGATGAACATATGACCCAAGCAGGACCAATCAGAGTCCCATGATGAAAGGTAATATATGGACACCAAAGAATCTCTCTTCCTCTGACTTTGACTTAAAAAGAACAGAGGAGTCTGGAGGTGCCAGTGGTCATCACTGACTACCATACACACAAAATCTGCTATAGAATAATGCCGATACCTAGAAGAATGCTGAATTGAGTGAGAAAAATCAAAAGAGCCAAGAATTCTGTTGAGTCCCTAGACTCAGCTGTGCTAAGGCCAGTTCCACACTGAGACTTTCCAGTTAAGAGAGACAACGAATTCTCTTTCTTGCTTGAGTAAATTTGAGTTGAATTTCCATCTGTTGCAACCAAGCATCCTGACTAATAGACCAAGACAAGGCTTTTTCAAAACACAATGTATGGTTAAGGCTTATCTAAGTACACTTGAGCTATGGTTGCCCCTAAATGGTACATCTGCCAAGACTATAAAGCTATATGAATGGAATGGAATGTTAGCTTAATTTTTTTATAACTTTGCAAACCATTCCACTACTCACATACAAGCAGCCCCAGACTATCTACTGTCAAAAAGAGAAAATATACATGTGTGTGGAAGTAAACAGGGGAGAATTTCAGGGTAAACTCAAGCCAAGCACAGCACCCACAGTCTGAAAAATGTTTCAGATCAGAGGTTTCCTGTCTGTACATTACACAAAAGACTATTAGATTAGGTTCAAGTCTGAAGATTATGTAGTTCTAAAAGGAACTTCAGGAAATGTATTAGAGAATATAACTCAGAACCTGAAAGAAAGTCTTAAAAACAGGGGCATGATTTATAGTTGATTTATATCACATTCATGTTCTTGCAATACATTAAAAACATACTTCTTAACAAAATGTCATACTATAGTTTTGCTTTTTAGGAAAACCTGAAATATAAAAAAAAAAATCCATTATAATCTTAAATACAATAAAGTGAATTATATACCCAATATCTGCCAAGTTATATACCTTTCCCCATTACTGTTCTTAAGGAAGTAAGTATACCTTTTTTACCACAACATGAAGAAATCCCATTGTACAAAGGTAGGCTGCACCTGTATAGGCTGGAAGTCCTCTGTCACATGTCTAACATGTGAATTCTCTCCTGCATAGCACATTGTGAAAGCTGATCTTTGGAGTAATTTTCCTTTTTCTTTGTCTTCCCCAGTTAACTCCCTGGTCAGAAGAGCTATGCATTTCTAGACCAAGGGAATTGTAGAACTAACATAAAATGTGGAACATATTATCTTTTAATGATTTGTTTTCTCATCTCTCTCTATAAAAGCATCTGGCTCCTTTGTCTTACCTTTTCTTAATAGTGCCTCACAATGCCTGGCACAAAATGAGTACTCAATAAATGCTGACTAAATGAACAAATAGATCATTCCAAAGTAAAGAGCTTGAAAATGAACTGCCATTTTAAACTGGGAGCAAATTGAAGGTCTCAGAAGTTAGGTGATGTTCCAAAAACATAAAGCCATTTAGTCCCAGAGTAAGTCTCTTGATTCCTAATCTAATGTTCATCCACTAAACCAGAGTTTTCAAGCATTTGTCTAAAATAATGTCCACATGGGAGACATGTTCTCAGGGTATAACCTGAGATATGATGAATTCTAAGGTAGCACTATACCCTCCATTCTAAGAATATCAAGTGTTTAAAAAAAATGGATTTAAAGTCTGTATTAATCATAAGTTTTTAGAAATAAACCTTAAAACAGATGGCAACAAACTAGTGTGTTAAGAGACCAAAGATGATGAAATCATCACACTATACTAGGCTAATATGTATAGGTCTTTTCTCTGAGGACACCACCTCCTTGATTTTATCTCAGAAGTCACCAGATCTTCAGTTGGTGTGTTCCTCCATTCTACACTCCTTGGCTATGTTACACTCCTCCCTACACTTGACTTGGAATTGGAAATTATATAATTCATTTTGTATCACCAGTGCCTACCCTAAAACCAAGCACTCAATAGAGGTCAGTTTATAAGACAAGTGAGGGGGCACCTAGGTGGCTCAATCAGTTAAGCCTCTGACTCCTGATTTTGGCTCAGATCATGATCTCATCGTCATGAGATCAAGCCTCTTGTTGGGCTTCATGTTGAGCATGGAGCCTGCTTGGGATTCTCTCTCTCCCTCTCCCTCTGCCTTCCCCCCACCCCAGCTCTCCCCCAAACAAAAAATAAAATAAAATCTTTAAGACAAGTGAGGACAACTAGCTATCCATATGCCCAGTGATGAACTTAGACCCTCACCTCACACCATATATAAAAATTAACTCAATGGATCAAAGATTTAAATGTAAGAGTTAAAAAGCAAGAAAATATAGGAGGAAATCTCTGAGACCTTAAGTAAGGGAAAATTTTTTTAGATATGACACCAAAAACACATTCCATAAAAGAAAAAATTGATAAATTGGACCTTATCAAACTTTAAAATTTCTGTGCTACACAAGACAACTTTAATAAAATAAAAAAGGCAAGCAACAGACTATGAGAAAATATTTGCAAAACAGGTATCTGATTAAGAATTTATATCCAAAATATACAAATAACTCTTACAACTCAATAATAAAAAGACAACCCAATTTATTTTTATTTTTATTAATGTTTATTTATCTTGAGAGAGAGAGAGAGAGAAAGCATGAGTGAGTGCAGGGGAAGGGGTGAGAGAGAGAGAGAGAGAGAGAGAGAGAGAATCCCCACTGAGAGCACCAACCCTGACTTGGGGCTGCATCTCAGGGACAGTGAGATCATGACCTGAGCAGAGATCAAGGGTCAGACGCTTAACTGACTGAGCCACCCAGGTGCCCCAGAGATAACCAAATTTAAAAGTGGGCAAAAATATATGAGCTGATATTTCACTATAAAGAAGATATGCAAATGATTCATGGCAAATAAAGATACGAAAAGATGTTCAACATCTATAGTCACTAGGAAAATGTAAATTAAAATGAGATACCATTTCATACCCATTAGAATGGTTGGAACAAGAAAGACAGACAATAACAAATGCTGGTAAGGAGGTGGAGAAATGGGACCCCATCATACGTTGCTAGTGACAATAAAAAATGAACACTTTAAAAAGAAGTTTCGAAGTTTCTCAAAAAACTAAACACAAAACTACCAAATGGCCTAGCAATTCCACTCCAAGATATCTACACAAGAAAAAGTATAACATATGCCTACGCCATGACTGGTAGAGAAATTTTCATTGCAGAACATCAGACATGTTGATAATAGTCCCAAGCTGAAAACAACCTGAATGATTAACCAGTAAATGGGTATAGTAAGTATGGTATGTCCATTTAATGGAATACTCTTTGACAATAAAAAGGAAGGAACTACCAACACATGCCGCATCACAGATGAACCTCAAAAACATTTTGCAAAGAGAAAGAAGCCAGACACAAGTGGCCACATATTGTATGATTCCATTTATATGAATGAAGTATCCAGAAAAGGCAAATTTATAGACATACAACAGATTGGTAGCTGCCTGGGCCTGGGAGTGGGAATGGGAATAACTATAAATGTCTATAAGGGATATTGTTGGGAAAATGAAAATGCTCTAAAAGTGATTTACGGTGATGACTGCACCACTCAGTAAAGTTACTAATAATCATTGAATTGTACACTTGAAATGGATGGATTTAATTATATGTAAAATACATTTCACCAAGTTGTTTTAAAAAGGAAAAGTGAACGAATCATTGCCTCACTTATACCTCTTGCAAAGATCCTTCTCTTCATTGTCTGTCATTTAGTATTCCACTCTATGGGTATACCACCAATTTCCAGAAACTTTCTACTCCCTTATCTTTAAAATTCTTACCCTCCCTCCTCCTCCCAACTCCTCCCTCTAACAAATACTCTCTCAAAAGCTCTTAGTACATTTTAGCATGTTCATCTCAGTCCTTCCATTCACAGCAGGAAAACAGGGCTCTTTGCCAACAGCTCATTCACACTTTTATGGAGTCCTTATTCAGTCCAGTTACCTTGCCATCAGGATGGTAACAGTCTGACAGAAGAGATAGAGGATTCACAGAAATAACTACAAAATAGAGGTTCCTGGCCAGATCTTACTGAATGCAGATGGGGGAAAACCAAACAAGACTTTGTATAAGAGGGGCCATCCAAAGGAGACAAGGCATGACAGTCAGAATTCCTATAAGTAGAAATAAGCACTACAAGGCTTCTGTGGGGATCAGGGCCAGTGGTGAGTATACCCATTCTGAGAGATTTCAGCTTCAGGTCTTTGTTCCTGACCTTTCCCTTCTCTCCTCAAACCATGTTCACCTGCTGTTGGCTCTGTTATCATGCCTAACTACTCAAACTCAGGCAGGCAAAGAGCCAAAGCTGAAGAAATGAATGAGTTTTCATCTGAGCCCTGTGATTATCTCCACATCATCATCAATACATAATTGGGTCTTAGAAGGTACGATTTCACAAATGCTGTTTTTCTCAAACTTTTCTCTTGATACCCTGAGATACTGTCAGAGAGGGGAGGGCTAGAAGAGCAGTAGGAGGGAAAGTCCCTCTAGAACTAAAGCATTCAAGCTCTGGAAGAAGACATCTTGTTTAGCAATAAACATATCAGACATATGGATACAATTGCCCCTGATAAATACATGAGTCAAAAATTAGTATGTAGAACCTTATATTTGACTATGCATAAAAATTAATCCTGGATTTAGTGGGAAACCCACTGAACCAGTAGTGTGACTGTTAGAGAACCTGTTGAATCACTGTGCAGAAAAATATTATTCAATTTGCTTCTTTAGTTCCAAAGCATTCTGAGATTTTGAGCTACATATATATGTAAAGTGCAACTGTTTTCAATATCCATGTCCTTTATTATTCGTCATACAATAAAAAAAATCAGCCATTAAGCAAATACTTACAGAATACCATGAGTCAGGCACTGAGCTAATGTTGATGAATGAGGGTAAATACAGATTTAAAAAAATGTGTAAAGAGTTCAACTATAGTCCAATGTCTATAAAAATATGGTCTGTGGACCACTTGCATCTGAATCACCTAAAAAGATATTCAAATGCAGACTGCTGTGCTCCTCATCAAACCAAATGAATCAGAATCTCTGTGGGTAGAGAAATACACATCTTAACAAGCCCTGCCTGTGACTGTTAACATACACTGAAGTTTAAGTAAATCATTGCTGTGCTAAATCCCACAGAAACTCACTCATATCACAAACAAGTGTAATACAGTAGAAAAGTAGATGTCTCCATTAGATTCAGTGGTGATTATGTGCCAGAATCCTCTTGTATAATAGTCTCAGTACTGCTAATTTGTACATGAGCTTTTAGAATAAGGTCTCCAAAAAAGCTACTATAAAATTATAAATATTATGAAATTAATTATCACTGTTAAAATAAGGAGAAAAAGATGAGACTGACCCACTAGAGTCAAGAAAAATTGTTTGAGCTGGATCTTAAGCCTACAGCTTTAAGCTGGGCCAGCCAGTTTGGAGGTTTTGTCTTAGGATTCTGTCAGTACCACACTCAAGAACTGGATGAATGAAATTGGAGCTACAACTGATCCTAAAAAGGTTTGGCTTCTGCCATCCACTCCACAGCCAGCAAAATGATGTGTTGTGACCAGCTTGTTTCCTTCCACAGCTCACCTCTGAGGCAAGGTCTTCCTTAGCTATCAAATTGGTAATACTTAGGTCACATATCTAAACATTAGCTACAAGGGAGACTGGGAAAAGTAAGTTTTTGTTTTTGTTTATAACTACCTTCTGGAAGTAAAATGCACAATGCAGGAAACTATCAAAACATGTAATGGATGGCCAACACATATTAAGCTGCTATGATATCATATTCCTACTACACAGTCCATCTCCAGAACCTAGTCTTTTAACCATTCTGCCATACTGCTTCTTACTGTGGCCAGGGGGGCAGGGGTAAGCAATCATCTCATTGACCAGAGCTGGGTCATGCATAGAAATTAGGTTACCTTACTTGTTCCAGCTGCTATAACACAAAAACCATAAACTGAGTGGCTTATAAACAACAAAAATTTTATTTGTCACAGTCTGAAAGCTGACAGGTCCAAGATCAAAGCACCAGTAGATTCTGTGTCTGATGAGAGTGCACTTCATGGTACATAGACTATGTCTTTTTGCTGTTTCCTCACATGGCTGAGGGATCTCTCTGTGGTCTCTTTTATAAAGACACTAATTCCATGGAGCCCTCATGACCTAATTACTCCCCAAGGCCCTGGCTCCTAATAAAAATGGTTTATTCATGGTCAGTGTAAGAGTCAACAATATAAAGAATATTTTCAACTTCCTTTAGTCCTTTAGAAAATATTGTCCAGTGTGGTATTTAGTGTTCTGATGTGAAGATTTTCACAAATAATTATTCTTTCCTGATTGTAAAAAAAAGTGTAGTCTTCAGACAGGCAAATACTCTTCCACTTATGACACAATAAAAAGTATAGAGCACATGAAGTTTTCATTTTTGTATTATCTACCAAGAACTTTAAAGATAGATTAGTGCTCAATTGCAATAATTACTATGAGCTAGTTTTTAGATATAATTATTTTTTTTCCTTTATTATTTGGTTCATATTCTTTTGATAGTGTCTTGTTAATTTCAAAGCCTCAAATTCTTTTTTTTAATTTATATTCCTATTGGTCGAATTTAAAATAAAAGTCACTCACCTTATATGTAGTTTGATAAGTTTTCATAACTGTATGTAATTATGTAGCCATCACCACAATTAAGTTAGAGAATATTTCTTATCACTCTAAAAAATTTCCTGTTTTCAGCCGATCCTCTCTCAGCCTCAAGCAACTAGTGGTCTACTTTCTGTTACTATAGTTTTACCTTTCCTAGAATTTCATATGAATAGAATTATACAGAATATAATTTTGTGACTTCTTTCACTTAGCATAAGGGTTTTAAAATTCTTGCATGCTGTTTGTATCAGTATTTTGTTCCTTTTTTATTGCCAACTAGAATTTCATGGTATGGTTATATCACTACCAGGGATATCATGACACAATCTTTATCCATTAACCAGTTGATGAATAATTGGATTGTTTCATTTGAGGATACTATGAATAATGTGGCTATAAATAATCACATACAAGCCTTTGTATGAACATATATTTTTGTTTCTCTTGGATAAATACCTACAAAGTAGCAATGCTGGGTCCTATGGTAAGTATATGCTTACTGCCTAAGACCGAGCCAATTTGTCTTCCAGAGTAGAACTGAACCATTTTGCAATTCCACCTACAATGTATGAGAGTTCCTGTTGCTCCACATCTCTGTCAGCACTTGTTGCCAGGCTGTTTAACCTTAGCCTTTCTAATGAGTGTGTTGTGGTATCTCATTATGATTTTAACTTGCATTTCCCTGATGAATAGTAACATTGAGCATCTTTTTGTGTGCTTATTGGCCATATTTATATGCTCTTTTTTTTTTAACTGATTTATTTATTTTGAGAAAGACAGAGACCGTGTGAGCAGGGGAGGGGCAGAGAGAGGGGGAGACAGAAAGAATCCCAAGCAGGCTCCGAGCTGCCAGTCGCAGAGTCCAACACAGGACTCGAACCCACAAACTGTGAGATTATGACCTGAGTCAAAACCAAGAGTTGGACACTTAACCGACTGAGCCACCCAAGTGCCCCTATACTCTCTTTCTTAAATTATCTGTTCAAATCCTTTGCCTAGTTCTTATTAGGTTGTTTGTTTTCTTATTATTGGTCATAAGAGTTATCTTTATATTCTGAATCTGAGCCTTTTGTCAGATACATGTTTTACAAATACCTTCTCTCATCCTGTAGTGTCTTTTCATTTTCTTAACTGTATCTTTTGCAGAGCAAAAGTTTTAATTTTTACTTATAATTTGCATTTATTTTTATTTCAGTATTTATTTAGTTTTCTTTTATGATTAATGATTTCTATATCTATTTAAGAAAGCTTTGATTAACCTAAGCTTTCTCAAACTCTGTACTATTGATATTTTGAATTTGGTAATTTTTTTGTTGTAGGGAGCCATCCTGTGCATTGTAGAATATTCATTTGCATGCCTGGACTCTACTTAGATACCAACAGCATGTTCCTCACCCCACTCCAGTTGTGGTAATCAAAAACATCTCCAGACAATGCCAAATGTCCCTTGAAGAATCAAATTGCCCTCAGTTGAGAACCACTGGCCTAAACTAATGCCACAAAAAATTTGTTTTTGTTTTTGTTTTTTTTTTTGGTAGGAGTTTTATAGCTTTCAACTCTTAAATTTGGGTCTATAGTCCATATCAAGTTAATTTCTATATAAGGGTGAAAGGTAAGGATCAAATTTCATTTTTTTTTTCCATAGAGATATTCAGTTGTTTTAGCACCTTTGTGGAAAAGACTATCCTTTAGTGCCTAAGTGCCTTTTACCTGGGCACTTAATTTGAAAATCATTATAAATTGGGATATATTCTAAGCTCTCTATTATGTTCCATTTCTATATGTCTACCCTAAGCCAATACCACACACTCCTGATTATTGTAGGTTTATAATAAGTCTTAAAATTAGGTACTATAAATTATTCTTTTTCAAAATTATTTTGGCCATTCTAGGTTCCCTGCTTTTCCATACTTTTTAGAATAAGCTTGTCAATTTATTTTTTCTTTAAAAAAATTTTTTTTAAGTTTATTTAATTTTGAGAATGAGAGAGAGAGAGCATGAGCAGGGTAAGTGGCAAAGAGAGAGGAAAGAGAATCCCAAGGAGGCTCTGCTGTCAGCACAGAGCCAGATGCAGGGCTCAAACTCACAAACTATGAGATCATGACCTGAGTCAAAATCAAGTGAGACCCTTAACTGACTGGACCACCCAGGAACCCCTCTTTAATAAACGTTTTATTTTGGAATCACTTTAGATTTGCAGAAAAGGTGCAAAGAGAGTCCTCATATACTGCTCACTTAGTTTCTGTTTCCCCTAATGTTGCCATTGTACATTATTGTGGTACATTTCTCTAAACTAAGAAACCAACATTGGTACATTGCTATTAATTAAACAGATGATTTAAGTTGGATTTCACCAGTTTTTTCTTCCAGGACCCAGTCTAGAATACTATATTGCATTTAACCATCATGTCTTCCCCCTCTCCTCTAGACTATGATAGCGCTTAGACTTTCTTTGCTTTTCATGCATGACTTTAATGGTCTTGAAGAGTACTGGTCAGTTATTTTGTAAAATTTCCCCTAATTTGGTTTATGTGATGTTTTTCTCATGATTAGGCTGTACTCATGGGTTTTCAGAAAGAATGCCCCAGAGGTTAAATATACTTCTCACTACATAATGTCAGGAGATACCTGCTATCTACATGGAATCACTAATAAGGTTAACCTTGAAGTCAATTTCCTTTTTTAAAAGCTGGTTAGTTCTCTAAAAATAAATAGTAAGTAAGTAAAAACTTTTAAAAAGGGGGGTGCCTGGGTGGCTCAGTCGGTTAAGCACCCAACTCTTGATTTCAGCTCAGGTCATGATCTCAGTTTTGTGAATTTGAGTCCTGCATCTAGCTCTGCGCTGTCAGCACAGACCTTGTTTCAGATTCTCCCTCTCTCTCTGCCTTTCTCAAAAAATAAAAAATAAATAAAAATAATGAAAATAAAAACTTTAAAAGCTGGCTAGGATCTTGACCAGGATTGTAATGACTCTATGTATCAATTCTGGAAGAATTGCCATCTTACCAACTTACAGTTTTCCAACCTATAAATATTGTTTGTCTTTCTACTTATTTAAGTCTTCTTTAATCTCCTTCACCTCCTCCAAGCATGGATTTCTCACCAAGATCTGTCTGCTTCTGTCCATTCTCCTGCCCCTTCAAGTACCTACTTTTTATTACTATTATTCACATGTTCCAGAGCATATAGTTATTACCTGGAAAAAGCTAGTTTAAAAAGATCTAATTCAGCCACTAAAAGCAAAATATACTAGTGCCTCAGATACTTTTTAAGGTAGACAGGGAAAAATAATTTTTATTATTATTTTTAAAATACCATCAGACTAGAATCTAAATCACCATCTGTGCTAAGCCAACCTGAAATCTTAAAGTTCACCACCAATTAGCAGCCATACGGTCTATAATCTTGAAACAGAGTATTTCTTTGTGCCAAATGAATTTGACTATACGAAATTATGACCTCCTATTTGGTTATAATTTCAAACTCTAAAAGATACAAACACGAGAGAATCATATTAAAATCAGAGTAAAATTGTTCATTGCTATCCACGATGCTGTAAAGTAGGCATAATTCTATAGAGTAATATATCTTTAATGGTAATATAGTTTTAATTAACTCTTCTGGAAAGCAAATGTATATGAGCCTTAAAATTATTCATAACTTTGACCTAGTGTATTCTCACTTTTGAGACTCTATCCTATGGAAATAATGCTAAATAGAGTCAGAGGGAAGAGTAACCCTTATGCACAAATATTTACACCAAAGCATTGTTTATAATATGAAATAATTTGATACTACTTAAATATCCAATAAGAAATTATTATACTTCCATAGCCACAAGCTTTAGTAACACCATAATATTAAGCAAATGTATATGCTATATGAGCTCAACTCTAATTTTTTTTAAAGTATAGAACAAAAGACTAGAAGTTAATATACCAAATACTTAATGATGGTTAGTGGAACTATAGATGTTTTCTTTTTCTTTTTCCTACTTGCTATTTTTCAATAGTGAGCCAAGAAAACAATAAGATTGTTATTAATCTTATAAAAGTTTACCTTATTTTTGAATTTCTGAGCTGGAAAATTTAGAAAACTGGCTCACCCTCTATTGGTAAGGAAATTTTTGTTTTGTTCCAGTCTCTATTTCTAAGGCTAAGGAAATGCGCCGGTTCACATCAGCAATATTTCACTAAAATAGTTTTTAAATTATTAAATAAAATGCTGGGGCGCCTGGGTGGCTCAGTCGGTTAAGCATCTGACTTCTGCTCAGGTCATGATCTCACAGCTGGTGGGTTCAAGTCCCACATCGGGCTCTGTACTGATACCTCAGAGCCTGGAGCCTGCTTTGGATTTTGTATCTCCCTCTCTCTCTCTCTCTGCCCTTCCCCACTTGTACTCTGCCTCTCTGCCTCTTAAACATAAATAAATATTTTTAAAAAATTATTAAATAAAATGCCTCAAGCAAACTTAATTTTAATATGAATGCTCTAGAACCTGGAAGGTGAAAGGAATTTTAGAGTTGTATTTCCAATGAATATTTCAAATGCTGAGCAAAAGTGGAGTTGTATTCTAGAAAACTTTCCAGTTATGAGATTTAAGATGCCTAATGAACTTCTCTTACATTTTACTTATTAAAAGCTCCTTGTTCTCTTGTTGCAGTTACTACTGTTTGTTTGTAGTTGCCCAAACAGAAATGGCAAAGTACAATGTGATCTATATCAGGACTTTCTGTTACAAACTAGTCCACCTTTACTGTTCAACTCTCCTAGGCTAATGATTTAGTAACAGCATTGCTGATAATTATCTACTAAATCATACACTGGACATAATGACCTTTAACTTGGTTTTAAATATCCCAAACAATTTTTCCCTGATGTCTCTCTAAATAGGAAAAATAAAAATATTTTTAGTTTAACATTTCATACCACAGGAAGATAATCAGGAGGGAATGTTTAAGGTTAGTAGAGTGTTTATCTTATCAAAAGTGGTCTGGTCTGTTTGGGTTGCTGTTTGGATTCCAGCTAATCAGGCCTATTTACTAGTTTAAGAACTTTCAGCAATTAACAGTGTTCAAACAGCACCAATCTGCTGTGTTATTTCAGCTGGGAAAGCAGCTATATGAACCAATACAGCTTTCTTACTAAAAATAAACGATAGCACTTTCCACTCACTGGGGAGTTAGTTTTTAGGTTTGTCACACTGTCACACTGCATAACAAAACAAAAGGGTGTGAAACATCTAAATAGTAAAATACCCGAAGACATGCCATGTTTTTAAATTTAAAAAAATAATAATAAAGTAACTTTGCCAACAAAAACATCATTGCAGGAAGACAAAACAAATATAAAGTGAATTTAAGAGGTAGGTTGTGGTCCTTTTCCATTGAGAACCAGGACCTTCATTGTTTTTAAGACTACTTGGTTATATTAGCAATTTTTTTTTTACATTTATTTATTTTTGAGAGACAGAGAGATACAGAGCACAAGTGGGGGAGGGGCAGAGAGAGAGGAAGACACAGAATGTGATGCAGGCTCCAGGCTCCAAGCCATCAGCAAAGAGCCCGAGGCTGCAAAGAGCCCTGAGATCAAGTGATCCTAGCTGAAGTCTGAAGCTCAATGGACTGGGCCACCCAGGCTCCCCTAGCAATTTTTAACATAGTAGCTCAAATCAACAATACATTTGTTCTTCAGACTTTGACACTTCCCAAGCTGCTAGGCCTATGATTAACCAAACAAGTACAGTAGCACACGTGGAACATTTATGTAACACAGAAACTGTGAAAGAGGCCTACATGTTCTAGAAGATATGACAAATGGATAAATTTTAAAACATTTAACACTCTTATGAGGAATATATTTAGCTTATACTTGTTGTAGTTAAAAGTATCACATCATTTGTTTATTGACAATAAAATATTCTTTCTCTAAATAATTTTTTTAATTCATTGAGCACTTATCTGGGGTTTTGTCCTATACCAAAGACTCCATATATTCTGTCATTTAATTCTTGCAATAATACTATGAGGTGTAGATACTAATATTTTATCTTCATTTTGCAGATGGAAAAACAGACTTAGAAAGGTTAAGTAATCTGCGCAAGGTCATTCAGCTAGTTCATAATGGAGTATGGTTTGGACACAGGAGGTTTGATTTCGGAGCCTGTGCTCTTACCTACTGTAGGTAAATAAAAATGACACTAAAGAATTTTTAGAATAGAAGAGAGATCAAAATACCTGAAATAAACATTTCTGATAATAAAATCATAAAACACATCCTATCTATGGCCTTTCTTTTCCCACTGACAGATATTCCCTTCCCAATGCCAGTTCTTTCTCCCGGCTACTGTCCCTTCCTCTTCCACTTTCCAAAACACACACACACACACACACACACACACACACACACACACACACACACGACGGTTGCAGCTTCGCTGATAGTGCCTGTAGTACTAAAAAACAGGGCAGGGAAAAGTTAATGTTCTACTTCAAAAGTGGACTAAATGGTTGGTGAGCGTGGCCTCCGAACTAGTGGGGTGGGGAGGGGAGGAGACATCATTATTTGAACAATCGATTGAATGTTCCCACTTGTTTGTTTACCTGAGGTAAACTCATTTACAGGTATATAGGAACATGAAAAAAGTCTCCATAGAAGAGGTGGTTCCTGGATTTCCTTCACTTCTCTGCTCGAGCCAAAAGGCCTACTGTTTACCTAACAGAAACAAATGTAGAAGGTTTTCCATAAGAGTTTAAAATGACGTTTCTCTAAATAAAGTTAGGTCTTACTGAAGCAGATGTTATAAATGAGTGTTTTCCCACCTAAAGAACTTTCTGCAATGAAGGAGATGTTTGACATTTCTGCTACCCAGTATGATAGCCACTAGCCATATATGGTTGTTGAGCCCTTGAAATGTGGCTAATGGGACTTAGGGGCAAATTTTTAACTTTGTCTAATTTTAATTTAAATAGTTACATATGGCTAATGGCTATCATATCAGACAGAATACTGATAGCCTTATTCAGTAACCACTACTCATTGAGTATCTTCTATGTGCTACATAGCTACCTGTAAGGAAGGTACAATTTCATCCTCATTTTACAGACGAGGAAACTGAGGCTCAGAGAGCCTCATAGAGTTACAACTAGTAAGTGGTAAATTCTGGATTTAACACCCACATCTGTCCCTTTCAAGGCCTGACAGTTTCAATACCAGTGGTTTTTAATATCGGCTGTGTATTAGCTGGTGAGCTTTTCAAAAATACTCACCCTCAGGTCCCATTCCCATAATTTATTTAATTGGTCTAGGACAGGACCCAGGTGCATACATATCACTGAAACTGTCACTGTGTAATACCACTGGTGTGACTGAGGACCCCTATTATTGGACAACCATTTCTAAAAGGGAGCTGCAATGAAGCTCTACCTCTACTTCTTCTCTTAAGCATGGTTAACACTTAATGCTAAAAAGAGGCCCTGTCTTTTTTGCACATCAAGGTAAATAACCAACAGCAGCAACAGCTGACTAGTCAAGTAGCTGGTGTTTTGATAGAGCTGAGACCAGGGCCCAGGTAAGGGTTATATGTAAATGCCCCAGCTTCTGGAGCTGTGGAGACAACAAGTGAGCAAAGGTCAAGAAAGCTCAGCCCAGTGATTTAAAGCCCCATGCAGCAATCCAGAGGCAGAGAAAGCTTGCAGGTGCTATTTGACTATTTCTGGAGGTGAGAATGCTCAGAAATCCCAGCTTGTCAACTTTTTCCTCTCCACCCCCTTTCTCCCACTCCAAAGGTCCTGAGGAGTGGTCCAAGGGCCTCTGTCCAGTATTTTTCACTGTGCCAAGGTTATTTCTAACAGATATAACCCTACCCTGTCACATAGTAGGTGCCTAAAATTAACTACGAAATGAATGAATGCAGAGTTTGGAATTCAAGAGAATGAGACTACTCAGCTTCTAGATGGGTTCAGATATCCGAGAATGTGTTTGGTAAATAACTTGCAAAAAATCAAACAAAAAAAGTCCTTTCAAACTGACAGTTACCAGCAGAAAGGGGAGATGGGCAAAATGGGTAAAGTGGATCAGGAGATACAGACTTCCAGTCATGGAATAAATAAGTCACAGAAATAAAAGGTACAGCAGAGGGAATACAGGCAATGGTACTATAATAGTGAATGGTGACAGACGGCAGCTACACTTGCAGTGAGCAGAGCATAATGTCTAGAGATGCTGAATCACCATGTTGTACACCTGAAACTAATGTAACAGTGTGTGTCAACTGTACTCAAAAATTTTTTAATAATGTTTTAATTAAAACAAAGAAATTAGTGTACAATACAAATAGAAAAGACATCTGAAATAAAGAACTTGGTATAGTTATCAAAAGAGATGGATCACCAATTAATTAATTTTTTTAAGTTAAAAAAATAAATACGTTATACTTTAAAACAAAAACATTTCAACAGTTAAAAAAACAAAGTTCCTTTAGAATTCTTGCACTTGCCTCAGAAAAGTGGGTACAAAAGAGCCCATCAGTCTCCAGGACAGGATTATCTTTTGTTTCAGGGGTTAAAAGGCTTGAAAGTAATGAAATAAGAAGAGGAAATGAGAATATTGACAAAAAGTTAAACAGGAATTTGTCCCATACCCATACATACTCCAAGAGTCCTGTTAAGCACAGGCAATCTGCATTTATCCTGGTCTTGGGCTAGGAGACCACTAAATCAAGTTCTGGGGTTTAGAAAGAAAGTCAACAATGCAGGGGCCTGAAGAAACTGCCATAAAAATAGAAAATGCTGCTGTAAACATTACCCCTCAGACTAGCCAAGTATGTCTTTCTCTCCTACAATAAAGGAGTATAAATAAACATAATCTGTATTTTAGATTATGCTCGGGAATGGTGTGTGGCTATAAAATACACTGTGGAAATCATCCTTCCATTCAGAAACTCAGTACAGCTGCTCCAGTAAGGAGGCTGTGTATGTTCTAAAGCTAAATAAACTTGTGTTCTAAGAATCTGTCTTTAGAAATAATAGCTCTGGATGCCGTGAGCAAAAATCTCAAGGATGATTGTAGCAAATGGCTTCAAACTGAAACATCTAGTCTGTTGGCAAGTGCCCTTTAGAAGGGAGAGCTTGAATTCTCTTGAAACAAAATCACCAATCATTCTCACCGGCCTGTGCTTATAAAAGTAGGGAAAACATAGGTTTTTCAAGCTACAGCTGCAAATTCAAAAATTAGTTTCTAACAGTTGATTTCGCTTTAGTAATGTAAAAAGTAAACCACCCCAAAGAGAACACAAAGAATTAACCAACGGCATCTAGAGATGTGAACAAAGATAATGGTAGAAAAAGCCACTTCAAATATCTCCAAACTTGAATTTCAAACTATGGTTTCTTTTGAACCTTATCTGTCCGCTTCACCCTCCATCGCAGCCTTTTTTCTTTCTTTCTTAATAGTAACACATGCCCAAGTCTTAAAAGTAACACAAAGATGTGTAAAATTGAATGTTAATCTTCTAACCTCTATTCTCAATCCAAGTCCTTAGAAATGTTTTGTTTTGTTTTGTTTTTTGTTTGTTAATCATTGTCTAGCTCCTCACATGTTAAAGAAACATGATCTCTAATGTGTAGGTGTCCTGAGTTTGATTCCCTGTCCTCAAATTTTCCATTAGGAGCCAACTGTGTAAAGAGACAGAGAATCAAAAGATGGAAGCTCTATTCCGCGCTTCTGCCCAATCATGTTTGTGCCTTTGTGTTTCCTCTCTGGAATTAGTATCCCTATCTGAAATGTAAGGGAAGTGAAAATGTTGATTCTCGGTTCATTTATAACTCAAACCTTGTACACCAGCACCGTCTAACAAAAGTGAGCTATAAATGGGAGCCACATTGACAACTTAAAAATTTTAATAACCACATTAAAAAATAACAAACAGGTGAAACTAAATTTAATAATTTTTGTTCATCCCAATAGATCCAAATTATTAACATTTCAACATGTAATCAATATTAAGACACTATCAACATTTTAATATTATTATTAACAGTTTATAATCCATTTTTAAACTAAGTCTTCAAATCTGGTGTGCATTTGACACACAACATCTTAACTGAGAGTAGCCACACTTCAAGTGTTCAGTAGCCACATGTTAATTGGTTGCTACTGTTTTAGTCAGCACAGTTTTATACCACTGTTGGACATTATTCCAAAGAAGCTCTATTTCAGTGAGTAGCTCACTTCTGCATCTCTGTATTTGATTGCCTCTTTTGCCAACAAAACATTATTATTGATTATCGTTCGTGGCATTATCTAATTATCAGCAACAAACTGTTGAATCTATCTAGATAAGGTTACTCATGAAGTTCAGTATCAGAGCTTTGATTAATATGAGTGTTGTTTCTCTATAATACATTTAGTCTTTGAGTGAATTTTTGTTGGTTAAGTCATTCCTATTGACTTTTAGATCATTTGCCCTGAGCTTTATAACAATTAGGGTAAGTATCACTATTAATTAACAATTTAAAATTGTTAACAACAATTAAGTTTAAAATTAATTTAACAATTAAAATTAACAATTTAAAAGCATTCTATGCTCTTTTTTTTTTTTAAGTAGGCTCCATACCCAGCGCAGAGCCCAATGCAGGGCCTGAACTCAAGATCCTAAGATCAAGGCCTGAGATAAGGTCAAGAGTCAGACACTTAACCAACTGAGCCACTCAGGCACTCCTGTATCCTATGCTTTTAAAAAGCTGACTAAAATACTAACTGGCCTAAAACACTAATAGTTTTTTTCCAGAAATCACCCAGTTGCATCTCATCAATCATGTTCTGCACCTCTTAATCCTCTCACTAAAAAACACCTAACATGTTATAAAAAAAAAAAAAAAAAAGCATCAATAAGTAGTGAAACCTTAGTGGATGAAATATCGTTTAAATGATACTGTTCTCCAAAAAAATTCTACAAATAACTAATACTTTCCACAGACCAGGAGCCATGTTTGCCTTTAAGGAATCCTGTCTTTGTGATTTAATTTCAAAGATTCCATCAAATTAGCCCATTATCAGAGGCTCTAGCATATGTGTGATGGGCAGGGATGTAGGTTTGTATTCTAGGATATCCTTTCCTGAAGATGAGCCTTCTCCCCAAATTGGACACATTTTTAAGTAGACCTTTTTCTATCCCTCCATGCCTAAAAAACAAATTATGCTGGAATATGCTATATATCACCTTTGGTGTGTGCTATAAATTTAAGATTTTATTTTATTTTTTTTAGTTTAATTTTTTATGTAATCTCTACCCCCAATGTGGGGCTTGAACTCATGACCCTGAGATCAAGAGTCACATGCTCTACCAACCGTACCAGCCAGGTGTCCCCCGCCCCCATTTTTTTCTTTTTAAGATTTTACTTTTTTTATTATGTGTGCTATGAATTTAAAAGTAGCACATGCTCACTGTAAAAGAAAATGTTCAAATGAACCAGAATTATATAAAGTAAAAGGTGAAAGGTCTCCCTTCTCTTAATTATCCCCAGGTGCACTCCTCAGAGGTAACCACTGTGAAGAGTTTTACAAGTATCATGTCATAATTCTCCAAGCATGTATTACTATGTGTATGCAATGTACACATATGTATACATATGCAAATTTGGAGAAAGAATTTTTAAAGTAACATGATTATAAACAAAATTCCAATAATACAGTGGCATGTAAAATAAAATGATCTATGTTCACATACAATATTTGAGGGATTATTTTTTTAAAAAGTAACAAATGATTATGAAGAAAATATAAGTAAATAAAATGCAAATTGTAAAATGCAAAGTAAAATGTTCCCTACCCCACATTCCCACTACCCAAAGGTAATAACAATTACCCATAGCTCTTTCTTTTGTGTGTACGTGTATCCTTTGTGAAATTTCTATGAGTACACAGGAATACGTGCACACATACACACATACACAACATATGTAAATGAAGATATAGAGAATATATATATGCCTAATGTAGTTATGAAATATGCTTTAAAAGGTTTTTATTGTGAAATCTAATATACACATAGATAAATGTGCAAAATAACAAAGTGAACCCCCTTGCAACCACCACCCAGATTAAAAAGTAAAAACCGGGGTGCCTGGATGGCTCAGTCGGTTGAGAGGCCAACTCTTGATTTTAGCTCAAGTCATGATCCCAGAGTCATGGGATTGAACCCAGGATTGGGCTCTGTGCTGAACATGGAGCCTGCTTAAGATTCTCTCTCTCTCCCCCGCTCTGTCCCTCTCTCCACCTTGCAAGCACTCTAGCTCTCTCAAATTAATTAATTAATTAACTAATTAATTACAAGAAAAGTAAAACACTTCCAGCCCCTTAGAAGCTCTCCTCTAGACTCCTCCTAATTACCACCCTCTTTCACTCTCCCTCTCAAAGGTTTCCACTCTCCTGACTTTCAGAGTATTTAATTCTTGTTTTTCTTTTTAATTTTACTGCCTAAGCACACAATAGTAAGCAGCATAACTTTTCTTATTTTCAGATTTTTAATAAATGGAGTCAAACCACATGTATTCTTTATGTCTGGCGCTTTTTTTTTTTTGCAATATTTATTCGTTTATTTTTAGCTTAATACATCTTGGGTACCTCAGTCAACATATATAGAATTACCTCTTCCTTGTATCCATGCTATACAATCAACAAATAGCCTGAAATACCAAAGTATTTTCACTCTCCTGGTCATTACAAATAATATGTAAAGAACAACTTAGGTATTCAACTTAATAAATCTATTTTTTAATTTAAAAAGTAATCCTACTGCTAATATAAAATGAGGTGGAATATTAATTCAGAATTCTTGAACAAATTTCAGTTCAAGTACAATAAAATTTTAACAAGGGCTATTCCTATCTTCTAAATTCTAGACCCCTTTCCAAAACTTATATTTTGCTTAGAGACATGGTGACATCTTTAGAGCACATTAGTGTGTGTTTTTCAAAGGCTAGTCCCTGGATTGCTGGCATCACAGTTACTGGGGGACCTTATTAAAATGCCTATTTTCCATCATTCAACATCTTTAGAGATGGTCATGATAAATGAGTTAAGATATAGTCTAAAGTGCTATAACCAGGAGACTCCAATATACAGTAGCGCCAACAAGATAGAAATTTACTTCTTTCTCATTTAACAGCCCTATACTACACAGGCAGACCAATGTGACATAGGCAGGTCTACTCCATAAAGTTGTCCAGAGAATCAAATTAATCTTGTTGCTCCATCAATCTCAGGGTGCGGCCTTGCTTCCATGGTAGAGGCTGGTCCTCTACCTTGTCCATGCACTATCACATTCTCAGCAGAGGAAAGGGGGACACAAGGAACTAGGGAGTAACTAACTGGTCAGGAAGTAGAGAAGCTGTACCCATTCCATTGGCAAAAAACATGCAGGCTGGGGAAGTGTGGTTTCTGGCTCTACTGGCCATGTGACCTCCTAAATCTGGCAAGGGGCAGAGTTCAATTATTAAAAAAAAGAAAGGGATGGATATCAGGGAATAGTTCTTGGTCTCTGTAACACATGGGTATCTATACTGTTAGGAGCTCCAGTTTCTATGTCCTCAAGGTGTGACCAATCACTTGGCTGGAGAGAAGCTCTTTTATATTTGGTTTAACATCATCTCTCCCAATAACTCTGGAACTCTGGGCCATGTACACTTACTGGGAAAACCAGATATCAATAAAAAAAAATAACAGCAAATATCAATAACTTGCTAATTACATGCCAAGCACTTTGTATAGATTATTTCATTTAATCTTTACAACAAGTTTATGGGGTAAATACTGTTACACTCTCCCTGTTTATAGATAAGGAGACTATGGTTTAGGGAAGTTCCTTGCCTAAGCCCCACAATTAGTCTGCAATTAGTAAGTGCTGGAACTTGAACCCAGAGCCTATAGGTTTAACTTTCGTCTGTACAGTGAGTGGTTATATTTAAAAGAACCTCTAACCTTAAAAATATACACATGTTCAATATAAAAAAGTTGTTGAGGTCAGTGGTTTGGATATAAAGAAGCAAAATCTTAGGCAATTGTTAGTAGAAGGTATTCAAGGCTGACCTAGTCCTAATAATAATAATACCATTAACTGATACTGAGTGTTTACACTCTGCAAGGCACTGTTGCATGTGCTTTACCTGTGCAACAACCCTATGTGATAGGTCCTACACTCATCTCCAACTTAGACATAAGAAAACTGGGCCATAGAAATGTTAAGTCACTTGGCCAAGGTCACACAGTTGATAAGAATAATGTCTTTAACCACCAGGCAATACCACCAAAATAAAAAGAGAAGTTGATAATTATGAGTCATATTTACCAAAATCTGATATATTTTTCCATTTACAAGGCATGTCATAGTTAACAAGTCTTATTTTCAGTGGCATTATGAAGTAGGCTTATTATCATAAAGATGTGTGAAGTTTGAAGTCTGTCTAATGCACAGATAAAGCAATTAACAAGTTCACTGAACAGTATAATGATGAACATCTTCCTTTGTCATTATCAATTAATATTTACCAATTCTCACACTGAATCCTAGAGATCTCCTGGGTATACCTGGTTCCCATTTTCCTTATGTCTCTTTTAAGTAAAATGATTCTCCAAAATTTGCATTTGACTTTGTTTATACAAGGCACCCTCCAGGATGAGTGCAAGGCACTAGGACAAGGAATGTTATACTTCCCTCCAATGACCAACATTATTTTTGCCCCCAAAGCTTCACCTCACCTTAGTGCTTCAGCGCACTTAGAACTGCCAACCTCATGGTTTGTTGGATTCTGGGGACAACTCTCACTATGAGAAAAGAATAGGCATTGTTATTGTATGAATTATTGAGAATTCCCAATGTATTATAGCCATCTTCAGGGAAGTGGGGGGAGGCCACAAAATAATTCTTCTTCATCAGTTCCATATCCTGATCACAGTGGTAGTTACAAAAATCTATACATGGAATGATATTACCTATAACTGTACAGACACAGACACACACAAATATATATGCAAATAAAAAATGATAAAAGTGGAACCAGATCGATAGTCTAATTAACAATACTGTACTGATAAAATAAATTTGTATATCAGGACCAACAAAAGGGAGGAGACCCCAGTGACCCAGTCTATGTCACGAATGTACACCTAAGTCAGCCTACTCTCACAGGAAACACCTGTCAAGGAAACTTAGCATACACTAATGACAATCCTCCAGAGACTCTGCTTTAGCTAGCTTACCTTACTCTAGAAAATAGAAACTGTTTGACTTACAAGGAAATCCCCAACATCCTAGCCAACCATGCCCTGCTTCCATTTGCCTCTTGTAACATTCTATAAAACTCGCTCTTACCCCAAATCTCTCAGGAACGATGTTCCACTGTTTGTGAGACACTGTATTCCTTCAATCCATGAATGGTTTTCCTTTGAAAAAAGACATCAAACTTGTTACTAAATTATATTGTTTTTGTTATCTTACAGTACCAATGTCAATTTCCTGGTTTTGATATTATATTATAGTCATATCACATATTGTATTTGTGTTACATATAAGATGTCACCATTGGGAGTTAAGAGAATAGTATACAGGAGTCTACAATTTTTGTAACTTCTTGCGAGTCTATAATAATTTCCAAATAAAATATTTTTAAGGGAGGCAGGTGTAGAAAGGTGGTTCCTAGACGAGCAATGGCATCCACTGGGAACTTGTCTGAAATGCAGAATCTCAGGCCCCAGACCTGCTAAATTAGGATCCACATTTTAACAAGAACCTCGGATATTATTCACATGCACATTAAAGTTTAGAAGCATTGATATATAAGAAATAAAAGTGATATTCAAGTAGTGTCAGAAAGGTTATTCCAGAAGCTCACGGTCTGTTTGCTTCATTGGTATGCAGCCATTTCAGCCTCATAGGGTATTAGCTTAGAAGACCTTCCTCCAACATGAGGTTAATACTCTGCCTTGAAATACTTAATAATTTTATCTTTGAGGGGTGCCTGGGTGGCACAGTCAGTTAAGTGTCAAACTCTTGATCTCGGCTGAGGTCATGATCTCACAGTTCATGAGTTTGAGCCAAGCTCTGCACTGATGGTGAGGAGGCTGCTTGGGATTCTGTCTCTCCTTCTCTCTCCCCCTCCCCAACTTGTGGGCTTTCTCTCTCTCTCTCAAAATAATTTTTTTAAATAATAATTTTATCTTTGAGTTTGAATTTTCTAAGTGAAGTCCTAAGAGACTAAAGAGTATGCACTGGGAGCTTGGAGCCTCAGCTTACCAAGCATCATACTTCCCCACCTTATAGGGATGGGTTCTCAGCTGCCCTGGCACTTCAGGACCCTACTCCTCCAGGTCCTCATCCAGTAATGCTGCTGGTCTCCAGTCCCTCTGGGCACAAACAGATGGGCCCTCTTGCTCCCTGAGACAACTCAGGGAGGTTTATTGACAGTCATCCACATCCCAGACTGACAGCACCATGGGGTGATCATCTTATAAGTGGAAGATAAGTCTCTCATCTACTGCTGATCCAGGTACCCAGCATGTTCCAGCATGGAGATTGTACTACCTTCAGAGGTCCCCCATCCACCATGGGTTCCCACAGGTGGCATGCGTAGGGGAAGGGGAGATACGTGGCATGACTTCCCTACCTCTTGCCAGGACATAGGCCAGTCCAGTGGCTGGTGGGGGGGAATCCAAAAAGTGAGTGGGTGGTATGTATGCTTAGGTACAGAATGGGACTCTGTGAGAATCTGCATTTGCTGGGTGAGTATCTCCATGCCTAAGGACATGAAACATTAAATAACAAATAAAAACATCATTACAGATAGAGAAAAAGACAGTGGAAGAAAGGAAAAAGCTTTATATTTTAATTTTATTGTCTTTTGAAAGAGGGACTCCATATATTTTCACTTTGCATTAGGCCTGGAAAATCATGTAGTCAGTACTGCAGAGGTCACTGGGAATCAAAAGATGAACTGCCAGCATCTGCATGGCAGATGCATGGGCCCAGTTGTGAACTCTAATGGGTACCAAAACAGCCTTTATTGTAAGATGGCTCCAGGAATCCCTCACCAACATGTTTTCCTGTCTCTCTCTTTAAAGGAGACTTTCCACCATGGAAATAAGCCAATGCCGAGAATGTAAGCACATATCTCCTAATTCTTTGTATTTATACTATTACCCAGGTATGCTTCCATATTTTCTACATTTTAAAATCAAAGATATGACCAACTGTAACACTTCCTATGCTTTTAAAAATTAAAGTTCCTAAGTGGAAGAATAGGGAAAAAAAAAGTGGGGCTTTGGAATAAGTTTAGGGAGAGAGAAAGAGAAATGATTTAAGGATTTAAGGACTATATTTATAGTTGCTATATGTTAAACTCTCCCTTAATCCATTCATAGAATTATTACTTATTGAGCCACTCACTAAAAGGTCACTAGTGAACTTAAACCACTTTCCTCTGAAGCACTATTTCCATAAATAATATATTAATGAATAAAAAAGTCATATTCAGTAATAAAACACATTACTCTTCATTTTCTTCTTTCTCTACTCTGGGCAGTATCAATCTTCCTTTTACTTAAATCTTTTATCTTGAACTAATACTATTATTGAGTATATCTCATATATAACTAATGAGAAAGCAAAATTTAAAGAGTATTTTTTTCTGGAAAGATGCTCTCAGTGAGTTTGTTTAATGGGATAAATACAAAATTTTATTTGTAGAATGATCCCAGTTTGAATCTCATAAATAAATACAATTGTGGCTAGGAAGAGCTGGTATATAAAGTTTTTTTTTAATATAAAATTTATTGTCAAACTGGTTTCCATACAACACCCAGTGCTCATCCTAACAGGTGCCCTCCTCAATATAAAGTTCTCAGTAATTGTTGTTTTAGGGCATGAGATTACTGGTGGTTTTAATTTTCTTCTAATTTTCTTCTTCTTTCTATTTCTCTGTATTTTCCCAGTTTGTCCATAGTGAATATTATAGGGGACATTATCACCATTACATGATAGGGCCCTAATGCCTCTGATACTTGCTATTCTGTAATATGAACCACCTGGATTTTTTTCAGAAATGTATCTTGATCTTTTGGATACTGCCACCAGCCCCCTGACAGAAGTGAGAAAGCTAAGTGCGAATTTCCCACATTTCAGGGGTGTTAATTCATTCAATAGCCTAATTAAGTCACCACCTGATAACCCAATTCATTACAACATATCAGACTCTAAACACCCAATTAATTTGCTCCTCTGCTCTACATGAGCCTACATATCTTGACTTTGTTAACTGAATCATGAAGTTTGTTTGTTTTTTAAACCAGTGATTTCCATATTATGTTGTAGGAAGGTGAGTTGAAGCAGCCTAAAAACTCCTTATTACAATTGTGACTTGACTTACAATCATGAGGAATTTATCCTAATAAAGTGTATCCAGTATGTACATACTGAATAATTGTAACTCTTAATTTTTCATACTTTCAACAGCTTTCAGGTAACTTGTGTATTCCCACTATATTTTCTAGACAGAACATACCCTGAAATGATTAAAATTCAGACAGCAAGTTCTGCTGGTAGTGATCAGGAACATGCTATCATTTATCGAAGGCCATTTTACAGAAAACTAAAGTACAGAGAGGTTAAGTAACTTGTCAAAGGTCATACACCTGGCAAGAGACAGCGCAAGGATCTAAACCGAGCAAATGTGGCAGCCAAACCTGTGCAATAGGAAAATAGGGAAAGAAAAAAACCCATCTGCCAACTTATTGATCAAATTCACAAATATTTATTTAGGCCAACTGTGCAAAATGAAGCCTTCCTCCTCAAGAAGCTGAACAATCTCAGGGTGATTAGAAATGCATATGAGTAGGAAACTTCCCCTTAAGAAGCTAACAATTTAGTGCGAGAGTTAAAGTACAAGCAACATAAGTTTCAAAAATTAGGTAAGAGATGGGACTGGATGTTCTTTAAAGTACCTTCCAACTCTGGAAGTTTCTGTGAAACACTTTGTCTTGTCAGTTTTGGTTTGAAAAGTTAAAAAAGGTTCACATAAGCTAGTTACATTTATAAACCCAAACTCCAGGCTTCAAATAAGGAGAAATAAGCTCTGGCTTAGGTGTTTTAATTCTGCAACTGCAATACCAAGTTAGCAAATTTGATTCCCTTCTCATGTACAGAAAAAAACAATTTACATCATATTGTATTTGTTTGTATACTTGCTTTGAATCCACAAACTAGAAATGCTCTGTTTTAGCTACAAAGACAGAAGAAAGCCCTGTCCAAAATATATTTAAGCCATTGGTATGGGCAGATGGAAATGATGCCATGCTAGGTCTACAGAATACTGATAGAGAATCTGAATTTTGATTGCTTATGTTTGATGGGATTTTCAAATTACTTTTAAAAGTAGGTCATAGGTGCCTGTCTGAATTAGAGGAAGATTCTCTAGGGATGCCTGCTATGTTTTAAGAAATCTCTCTTGGCCCACAGATGCCTTGTCCCCAGAAAGAAAAGAACCCTTACACAGGCAACAATTTCTACATTGTCTCCTATATGACCAGAATGGGGTGGAGCCACAGAATTTGATACCCCCTAGCTAATGTCAAGGGACCAATTAGTATATTCACAGTTAATTTAATGGGATCCTGACTAACATCATTAAGGGCACAGTAGGCAATAAATGATTATAAAGAACCTTGTGAAATTCCCTAGGTATCTATTCCTGGTCTACCTCCCTTATCTAATACTATCTGTGGAGGCACAGATGACCTGGAAATGGAAATTGTGTAACTAATAATTTCTAATTGAAAGAAATCTAACTTAAGTCTGTGTACACTGTTCATTGCATGTTATATCTTAGTTCGCACCTGGGGAATCTAAACTAGTTAGTGCTAACCTCTTTGGAACTCTGACACTCAGTCATTAAGTTTCACAACACCTACTATGCTAAGTGAAATAGTATTTTAAAAATTCAGTTGAGGGACAATACTTTTTCCTAGGGGAATTTTGCAACTTCTTGAGAGATGACTCAGAGTACCAAATGGAGTGAGGTTGTTGTTAAAATGCAGATTCTTGACCACTCCCCAGACCTACTAAATCAAACCTTTGAGGGCTAGAGCCCAGGGACCTTAAGTTTTAACAAGTTCCCCAGGGGATTCTTATGTACACTAAAGTTTGATAACTTCTGCCCTAGGGTATCACCAATCCAAAGCTAAAAATCACTTGTTACTACCAAATGTTATAAAATGTTCTACTTCTAGCATAACTTTGACTGGCTATAGAAAACCAGTACTTGTTAGCACTAGAAAAATTCCAGCCACAATTTGACTTTTCATATTTAGGTGCATGATTCAGCATATAGTATAGATGCAATACAGCACTGCTACAGAAATCTGAGCACCCTGTACAAGGCTGCAGTAACAGGCTCTCTTTCCCACTCCCTGCACACAACTGGTACCAGAATTGTTACCTCCCCAAATTAATCACTGTCTTTCTCTTTCATTATCATGTTCTCTCATATTCCCAAAAGTGAGGATAATGTTAATTTTAGGTAACTCATAAAACCTAGTACACTTTTCCCTTATCAGTATTTTGCCATTTATTTTTCTTTTATTGTTCTTTTCAGTGTATTTACTGATCCACTAGCACAAAAACTTGTCCCTATGGTTGCAAATTTCTTCAACCTCCTAACAAATATTCTGCTTTTAAATAATATTCTTAAGTTCATCTTAAGATGAAGTTCTTAAGAACTGACAAAATGACCCCCCAAAAATGAGAAGGCATGAAACTGGCTTCAGCATTCCAAGAGAAAAGCCATGTCCTTATGGTATGTGAGGTTATCCCTTAGGCACCTGAGAATTCTTTCACCAAATCCAAAATGTAACAAGACCTTGGGCAGAGAATTTTTTGCCTTTTGGAGAATATCAGAAGTCTAAAAGCTTATGTAACTATTAAAGAATTGGTAATGCAAGAACTTTTTTACAGAAGTTTCCATGCCTGTTTGTTTTTCAGGAAGAACTAACAGCTGGTTCAAACACTTGATGGAAACATTTATCTATCTAACTGAGCTCATACATACTCTGGAAACTGGAAGGTACCTGTTAAAAAATAAAAAGTTCAATTGCTGAGGCACCAGAAATCAAACCTCTTTCATAAAATTCTTTCAATCAGACATCATTCAGCCTGGCTCTATTAATGTCACTTCTCAAAAGGCAGAAATCTTAAATGGGATGAATCATGACAGCTGGTTTCTACCAACCGCCACTCCACCAGACAGGAAGCTGGCTGTCAATGGGGGTTAGGGTGTCCAGGCAGCTCAGGTTGGGTGGTGGGTTTGTAAGAGGAGGGGAAGCCCATCAGGGGAACTTCTGTAGATGAGCAGCATAGAAAATGGTTCTTTTTAAAAATTTTGCAGTTTGATGGTGATGCAGAGAATGCTATAATTGAATACCATAGTCCACAGCTTTTTCTCTATCTAGGAAAGGGATATAAGAAGTATGACCACAGCCCATGCTGAATTTATAATGAATATGCAAACTGAATGAAGATAGTAGGAATAATCCATTTGTTTGGAAGAAAATTGAAAAGGAATTTGACTAGTGTGCTGCAGAGAACTTGTTTCTTTCTGCCAGAGATGGTTGAAAGCTAATTCTACTATAAAGCTATGATAAGGACATTGTGTGGTATTTAGCAAAAGGATAGACACATAGATCAATAAAGAATAGAGAGTCCAGAAATATAACCATATCATAAATACTATGATCAATTAATTTTGACATAGATGCAAAGGCAGTTCAATAGAGAAAAGATCATCTACTTTGTACAAATCTATACGCAAAAAAAAAAAAAAAGGACCTAGACATATACCTCACATCTTACACAAAGATTAACTCAAAATGGGCTACAGACTTCAGTGTAAATGTAAAACTATAACACATTAGGGAAAATAGATGCAAAAAATTTTGTGACTTTTAGCTAGGCAGAGTTCTTAGATATAACACCAAAAGCACTATCCATAAAAAACTTATAAACTGGACTTCATCAAAATTAAAAAAAAAAATGCCCTATAAAGACACATTTTGCTTTGCATAAGACACTTTTTTTTAAGTTTATTTATTTATTTTGAGAGAGAAAATGCTTATACATGAGCGGGGAAGGGGCAAAGAGGGAGGGAAAGAGAATCCCAAGCAGGCTTTGCGCTGTCAGTGCAGAGCCCTCCCTACACAGGGCTCAAACTCACAAACTGTGAGATCATGACCTGAGCAGAAATCCAGAGTCAGATGCTTAACTGACTGAGCCACCCAGGCCCCCCTGCATAAGACACTTTAAAATAATTTAAAATATGCCACAGACTGGAGCAAAACATTTGCAAATCACCTATCTGCCAAAGAATTTATATCCAGATTATATAAAGAATCTTCAGACCTCAAAAATATGAAAACAAACAACCCAATTTTAAAAATGGACTAAATATTTGAAAAGACAATTCAGCAAAGAAGATATGAGGATGGTTAATAAGCACATGAAAAGATGCTCTACATCATTAGTCATTAGGGGAATTCAAGTTAAACCACGACGTGATACTAATATGGACCCTGTAGAATGACTAAAATTAAAACCAAAAGACTAACAATACCAAGTGCTGGTTAGTATGCAGAGAAACCTGAACTCAAATGCAAAACAGTACTGCCACTTTGGAAAACAGTTTGGCAGTTTCTTAAAAGGTAAATATACACTTACTATATGCAGTTAATTCCACTCTTAGGTATTTGCCCAAGAGAAGTAAGACTTATGTTGACATAAAAATCATTTGTGAATGTTTATAGTGGCTCTATTCCAAATCACCAAAAACTGAATACGATGCAAATAAATGTTTTTCAACTAGTGGCTAAAAACTGTGGAACTTGCATACAATGAAATACTGATCAGTAAATAAAAAAGAACAAACTACAGATACATGCAACAACATGGATAAATCTCAAGTGTATTATGCTAAGTGCAAAAAGTTACACTGAAATGGCTACATCTGTATGAGTCCATTCATACAACATTCTAGAGAAGCAAAACCATAGGGATAGAGAACACATCAGTGGTTGTCACAAGAGTCAAGAAGAAAAGTCTGACTACAAAGGAACAGCACGAGGGAGTTTTCTGGGGGTGACAGAACTGCCCTGCTTGTCAAATGTATAAAAAAAAAAAGCAAATTTTACCATATGTAAATTAAAAATAAATTTTAAAGAGTTTATTCTGAACTAACACTTGAATACTTTACAGTAAACTTTCAGAGATATCTGTCATTGCAAACCAAAAAAAAAAAAAAAAACCCTCAAATTTTCTATTTTTAAAGTAAGTTTCCAATGACATGTTTCTTTTTTGGCAAATATTAAAAAATAACATCTATCTGTTGAAACCTATATGTTTAGAGTGAGTATGTAAAACAAAAAAGGTTAATTTTTTAAATTTTTTTAAATATTTATTTATTTATTTTTGAGAGAGAGAGAGAGAGAGAGAGAGAGAGAGAGACAGAGCACGAGCAGGGGAGGAGCAGAGAGAGAGGGAGACACAGAATCCGAAACAGGCTCCAGGCTCCAAGCTGTCAGCACAGAGCCCAACGCGGGGCTCGAACTCACAAACTGTGAGATCATGACCTGAGCCGAAGCCGGATGCTCAACTGACTGAGCCACCCAGGCGCACCCAAAAAAGGTTAATTTTTAAATCACAAAATAAAAACTTTTTTTTAAAGGTTCAGGAACCTAAAAATGAAGCAAAGATACTGACCAAGTGAAAATTACATAGGACAGACCTCTTCTTCCATGTACAATTTGTCAACATTTAACAAAGTTACATCATGCTGCTTAGCTTTCTATACTATTGAAGTTTGATACAATCCACTGACTGTAGTACCAGTATTTTCACCAGGAGTCAGAGTTATAACAAATCATTAACATTCTGGACAGTTGTTGCTTTTAAGAAATGTGAATATCCCTGTTAGAGGCTAAAACTCTTTGGCAGGTAAATCATATCATACCTTATACCTTTTACATTTTTTAATGTTGGCTCAATTGAGAAATCCTGAAGATAAATCACAATTCAAATACCCAGCATATTTAAATCACCTAAATCATTTTACACATTAGAGAAGTGATTTATTCAAGGTAAAGGTTAGAAGGACAGAATCAAAAACAGAGAGCAACTAATCTTATTAATTTTAATGGCCTTGCTTTCAAGATCACAAACACAAAACAAAAACATTTCTGTTAATAAGTTATCATTAAAATAATTTGCTCCGACAACTTAAAGGGGGCATTATCACTTTAAGTACAATGTACACCCAGCGAAATTTATTCAATAAGTATGTGGCTACTACCAACAGCAATGACCTCTTACTAAATTCTTTTTGCAAATTATCACTTCAGCTTCACACTGTCATTATTCGACTGATAGTACTCTATTTCACCTTCCAAATGATATATACAGCCACCTCTGATCATTGGTCGCCCTGCTTATTCTCTCCTCAATCATCTCATGTTCCCTGTACATTTCAGATCAATGTGCCTTCAGACTACCCCATTACTGCCTACAACACTTACTTTCTGTCATAATATATCTAATGGATAAAGTGTCCAAGGTCAACACATTCCCATGGATGTACCCTAAATAAGTGCAATGCCTGAGAAGCACCTGTTAATTTCCTACCCTCTTTTTTTTTTTCCCACTCCAAAATACATTTGAATGTAAATGACTGAGAATGATGGTACTACTGGGAAAATCTTGGAAATATATACAGGGATACATACATATCATAGGTATTAAATACTCCTGTCAGTAACAGTGGCCCACCATAGCTGTGATTCTCAATGTGAAAGAGGTGTACAGCCCTTATAGTAGGTGTAGTTTGGGTACACTCTCCTGTTCATTTTCTTCTCCTCCTCTTTCCTCAAAACTTCCCTCAGAAGACTTGTCCAGTTCTATGACTCTTACTATTATTTCAGTGGGATTGACTCCGAGGCCTAAGGCCCACAATTTCAAATGTCTGAACATTTTCACTCATATATTGTACCACCACCTCTAACCTAAATCAGCTCCCCCTTCTGATTTCCTTATTTCTTTTCAAATCAATACTATCTTCTAGCAAACAAACTTGAAGCTACTACTTATTTTTGGTTCCTCATGCTCACTCACCTCTCATGCCCAAATAAAGCTGTCAAATCAGTCAACTCTGCCTTCAGAAAGTCTTTCATATCCTTCTTCTCTTCTCTGTTCCCATTATCAATATCCTAGCATAGGCCTCATTACCTTTTGCCTTTCTAATTTAGGTTCCTTTTTCCAGTATTCCCCCATTCCAATTCATTAATCATACTGCTATCATCTGGATAGTCCTAACCTATGGATTAGAGTATATCACTATCTGGTCAGAAGATGCCAATGGTTCTGCATTGCTCCATAGTACTTAATTCAATAATGAAAACTCTCTTCACAATCTGTCATCAACACATCTTTCTATCTGCATCTGTCACAACGGCTTTCATACGCCCTGTATATCAGTTAAACCAGATTACAGTCTTTCACCAAAACACCTTGTGATAGCAAACCAGTATTCTTAAGATCCCTAAATTCGGAATGTTTCAGGGGCACCTGGGTGGCTCAGTCGGTTAAGCGTCTGACTTCAGCTCCGGTCATGATCTCACGGTTTGTCAGTTCGAGCCCCACATTGGGCTCTGTGCTGACGGCCCAGAGCCTGGAACTTGCTTCAGATTCTGTGTCTCTCTCTCTCTCTGTCCCTTCCCTGCTTACACTCTGTCTCTGTCTCTCAACAATAAATAAATATTAAAAAAAAAAAAAAATTAAAAAGAAAACAGGAGCCAGTATCTTTAAAAAAAAAAAAGAAAAAAAAAAAGGAATGTTTCAATAATCTCATTATCACAGCTACAAATCTCTGATGTTCCAAAGCTAACTTTTCCATGAAGCTTTTCCCAACACCCAACACCAACACCTAAGCTGAATATGTTCTAGCAATCCAGAACTTCCTATACCACTGAGTTAGTGCCTTTATGGTACTTCTCATCTAATAACACTCATCTTCATACTTTGCCCTGCTTTGTTTCTAATTTTGTAAATATTTTATCCTGTAAGGGTCATGTGGACTCTTAAATTTCCAAAATCCAAAGCAATGGCAAAAGCTCCCAAAATAGTAGGCCACAACAGATCAAAAGATCAAAGATGATAAATATGATACTTGATTAAAAACAAAATGGAATCAAGGCAGCTGCAATTCTAATTCTTTAAGTAGAAACAAAAAGCCTTTTGAATTTATATGTGTGATATATTTATTCTGTGCTTTTCGCCATAACATGTTCTAGAAACCAGGTCATAAAGTATCATTTTCCCATGGGAACAGTGATATTATTGGGGATTGTGCTTTTCAACAAAGACTCATTATCAAATAAATCATAGATAGGAGCAACATTCAATAAAAACAAAGATATAACAACTGTAAACCTTTATAATTTAAAATTATAATATGAGCATTTTCAAATGGGCGTCCACATACTATGCATATTTATTATACTGAGGTTTAATATATCACAAATTATCTATGCTGAACAAAAAAATAGAATTAGTTTTCATAAATCTCAGTAAAGTCAATATGCTAATTATAATGAACCTAAGATGAATTGATAACTTTATTTGCCATCTTACTATTTAATATGATATTTGATGTTTGTGTGTGGGGGGTAGGTGACTCAAATGACTAGTTTTACCTTCTTTTTTTTTTTTAAATATATGAAATTTATTGTCAAATTGGTTTCCATGCAACACCCAGTGCTCATCCCAAAAGATGCCCTCTTCAACTTAGTTTTACTTTCAAGACCAAAAACAAAACCAACAGTGTCTCTGAGTCTCAGGTACCTCAAAGGTAAAATGAATATATAAAACAATGGCTACCTCACAGAATAGGGAGAGAATTCAAAAACACAATGGAACTTTGTTGTTTTTAAGCTGTAAAGTTCCATCAAGAATAAGCTATTATAGAAGGGTCTGACTGGCTCAGTTGGTGGAGCATATGACTCTTGATGTCAGGGTTGTGAGTTTGAGTTTTGGGTGTAGACGTTACTTAAAATCAAACTCTTAAAAAAATAAGCTATTGGGGCGCCTGGGTGGCGCAGTCGGTTAAGCGTCCGACTTCAGCCAGGCCACGATCTCGCGGTCCGTGAGTTTGAGCCCCGCGTCAGGCTCTGGGCTGATGGCTCGGAGCCTCGAGCCTGTTTCCGATTCTGTGTCTCCCTCTCTCTCTGCCCCTCCCCCGTTCATGCTCTGTCTCTCTCTGTCCCAAAAATAAATAAAAAAAAAAAAAACGTTGAAAAAAAAAAAAAATAAGCTATTATTAATTATCAATATTGTTCTTCATGTTGATGGCATCTGGCTCACTATTAGCATGTTTAAAAGTGAAAAGGTGAAGAGGTGTTTTGTCTCCTCTGGTCTTCCTACTTCCTCAGTTTATTCAGGTATACATTTGTGTTCCTTTTTAGTAAGAACAACATGGAAACAATAAGAATTGTGAGGTCACTCTATCACCCTTCCCCTTTTCAGAACTTATTTGACACCTTTCAGGGCGTCTTGAATTGCATTGAAAAGCCATAAAAACAACTCTTATGTGCAAGAAAGGGACACTTTGGTCACTATAGTGTGTAGTTCTATGGACAGGACATGTTTCTCAATCAGTATGGGAGGGGAGAACTTTCCTCGAGTGCAGGAGAATTAACTCTGAGTCTTTTGCTTCCAAAGAACATACAACTTCCTTGAGACTGCTTTTCAAGTAGGAAAAGGCAAGCAACAAAGAGGGAAAGCAGGCCAAAGAAGTATTAGTGAATACCGATCATCGCCCTCTCAGGAAGCCAGAGTTTTGTCTTTGGTATATCTGGAAGATTGAGTGACAGCTCTGCCTACCTAGCCTTCTCTACTCAGCTCCACCAAGAAGGGATCTGAACTGGAGGGGAGGATAAAAGTGTGGTGAGGGGTACTTTCCTCACTCCCACATCACAACTTCTGAGAAGAACCCTACTGTCCTAAGAGAAGGAAAAGACTTTAGAGACTAAGAGAGTGTAGAGGTAGAAGTCTAGAGTTTAAATAGCTTCCCCCAGGATGAGGAAGGGCAAAGGCTGCCAATTCCAGGAAGACTACACCCCAAGTCCTCTTTCAGCTCCTCTAGAAAGACCACACCAGGAGCAGGTTAGACTTGGTCCCCCAAAGTTGCCAGTCTCAGCAAGGTTCCCAGATGCACATACCTTCCAGAAAATCAAATGGACCATCATCATATATATTTTGTGCCAAGCAGCAGTTAGAGTTTCAGTCTCCCTTTCTATAATTTCCATCAGTGCCACCCTCAACCCAACTGCCAAACAAATACACAATCTAAGTAAAACCAGTATGTTTGCTACATAAGCCCAGTTTCAATTCAGGTCATCTGGTTCCTTCCATCTAGATCATACCCAATAAACCCTTCCTGAAGGGAAATTTTTGAGCTTCTCATGAATTACGTCAGCAGTGATAGACATAGACCAGATAGTCTTCCCCATATATTCTGGGACCTTTGTAACACCTGTGGATTTATTGTTCTACCACACAGTGAGATGGGGTGGGGGGGGGCTTAGAGCCAGATTTAGCAATGATGATGATGATGATAAGCAACACAATGTGACATTTCTTACACTTAAATGGAGTGGAGTAGAAAATAATCACATGCGATATAATAATTGTTTAGCTTAAAATCTGTATTTAGGCAACAAATATTTATGTCTCTCCTGTAGGTATTTCACTTTCTCCATGAATATTTAGTGAATTTCTTTTAAAACCATAGAGAGCCTACTTCACTTGTGTCTAAGGATAGGAAGAGACTTTTTGCACAGAATTAGGGAAGTCCTTGAAAGGACAGCAGTGTAATGGTAAAAGGTCAAACATAATGGGGACATGAGGCATCAAGGAGAGAGAATTCCAAGGGGAAGAAGTTCCACCTGGAAATTCTTCTTCCAGAGAGCTCCTCTGCTGTATTTCTATAAGGTTATGTGTTCTCTTTTCCTAACAGGAGCCCACGCATTATATTAAGACATTAGTAGGAATTGTTTTATAGGTACCTTAAAGAAACACTCACAAAACTACCAAGACAGGTATAAGAAAGAATGGCCTTGTGCAATGGAAATCATTAAAGCAAAGGTTGAAAACCAGAAAGCTGTGGGTTACCTGAGGCCCAAAGAGTTTTTTTAAATATTCACAAAATGTTTATGGAAAATTTCAGGTAGGTGCCAACAAGTAGAAATCAGAAAGCTCACATAAAAATCTGAGATTTTCAAGTTTTCTTTAAAAACTGGACAACACTGGGCCCCTTCATGTTCACCCTACAAAAATCAGCTGGACTAGGAAACTGCTAAACTCTTTCAACACCCCTAGCTCACCACAGTCCAGCACCTTCAGTCCCTGTGGTACTGTCTGGTCCACTTCATTTATCTTGTGAACCTAGTAACACCTGAAGGCATCTGAACTGGTGATCTCAGCTCCAATAGAGAAGTAAGAAATGGTCATTAAATACATGGCAATCAGGAAAGAGGCATGGCCTGGCATTTCAAGACGAGCAAAGACTTTGATGTTCACAGTCCTATTTTCATTTTGAAAAAAAAAAATTTTTTTTAATGTTTATCTTTGAGATAGAAAGTGACAGAGTGTGAGCAGGCAAGAGGTAGAGAGAGAGGGAGACACAGAATCCGAAGCAGGCTCCAGGCTCCAGGCTCTGAGCTGTCAGCACAGAACCCAACGAGGGGCTCAAACTCATGAATTGCAAGATCATGACCTGAGCCAAAGTCAGAAACTTAACCGACTGAGCCACCCAGGCACCCTGACCTTTTTCCATTTTGTACGCTAAATACAACAAATGAAGCAGGCCTTATATCAGTTTACTTCTTTTTGCCTTTTATTTGCACTAAATTATCATATAATATTTATTTCTTCTCAGTTATTAATTCCAAAGAGGTATGTAGTGTATTTTTTTTAATGTTTATTTATTTTTGACAGAGAGAGAGACAGACCATGAGCGGGGGAGGGGCAGAGAGAGAGGGAGACACAGAATCCAAAGCAGGCTTCAGGCTCTGAGCTGTCAGCACAGAGCCCAATGTGGGGCTCGAACTCACAGACCATGAGATCATGACCTGAGAGGAAGTCGGAGGCTCAACCGATTGAGCCACCCAGGCGCCCCAAAGAGCTACTTAGTATATATAGTGACTAGAAAAGCCAATTCAGACCTACCTTTCCAGGTTTTAATAGGGTGCTTTTTAATAAACAAAATCTCAGTTTCCTCACTCATAATATGAATGTGTTCAACTAGAATTACCATTAAGATAATTTTTAGTTGGCCTCTCCCCATCTATACCAGGTCTTCTTATCTAGAATCTACTCAGCCCTATAGAGAGATTCAAGTTCCACTGACTCCAGACTTCTTTCTTTGAATTTTTGAACTGATCACCACCACCACCACCCAAATTAGCATTTACTAATTCTCAATTGCTTTGCTTTGAATGCATTGGTCCATTTGCCAGATTTAGAGACAAAATTCCTTTAAATAAAAGACTATGCAGTTTAATTTTTAAATCCTCGACAGCATTTTACACTTAATTGGCATTCAATAATTATTTGCTAATTATTTACTCTGAATGATACAGAAAATATCTATAAACTGGAAAACTTCCCAAAGAGCAACTTTTATCAGAGTCCCCCTCCCCCAAAACAATTACCCTTATCAGCTTGCCCATCTGATTCAGGTAAGCGTAATGGTACTACACAATGAAGAGACACAGTACTAGATTACTGTATTACTTTGTACATGGTTATCGCTTCCTTCCTTATTTGAAAAGCTCAAAAGGGGAAAAATATAAACAAACAATAATTCACTAATAATAAGTGATAACATATTCCTAATATCTTAATAATAAGATATTACACAGTGAAATATTATGTTACCTACTAAATCGGCTATGAGAAAAATATACCTACCGCAACAGAGAAAAAAAATAAAATCAGTTACTGGTAAGGTGCTGCAGGTCAGACATTTGAAAACTACAGTGAAAATCACCCTTGATCTTCCACCACCTTCTGTGTGTCATCAGAAGTCCTGAGTAACAAGAGGCCAAGATGACATGTGGGCAGGGATTTACCCACTTTCACCAGAAAAGTAGTGAGACACAGGTTCTCCTTGTTCTGGTCAAATCTCTCCCCCTCATTTCCACCCCCCCCCCCCCGGATAATTAAGGTTTTAGATATGTGGTCAGTCCTTCCCTATTAAAGTAAAGTAAACATAAGAAAAGAATAATTCAAATACAAAATTATTTTTGGTGATTGCCTTAATTTCTCTATTCAATGAATTTAAGATAATTTACACTTTAGTAAACTGAATTAATAAATGTTAATCATGTCTTAACAGCTACCAAATTCTAGTGGGTTGAAATTAAGTCAATTTTAAAAATGCTCTCCTGTGATGTAACCAACAGTTAATACAGATGTTTCCACTTAACCTATACTCTGTGGAAGGAGAATTAGTTCTGTAATTCATTTTACATACATTCAATGCTTGAAGGTCTGAATCAAACAGCAATGTACCTGTAGGCTGGGGAAGGGATTAATTCAGGTGGGGGGTGGGGGGTGGGGGGATGAATCATGAAAAACTCCCACTTGGATCTTTCGGGAAAATCACAGCCTTATCCAATTTAAAAGGGTGGAAAAACTGTTTAACTGCCTATCAATTTTTCTGGGGAATCCCTATAAAACACAATAAGGTTTTACAATCTGATGGAAACAACAACCGTTATCAATTTTTTTAAAGTAAAATTTTTACACTGCCTTTTAACGGTTTGAATTCTTTCAATGGTTTGTTTTCATCTGGTGTTTCACATCACCCTGTTAATTCTTGCTCGCCGACAGGAAGCCTGTCAGTCTACCCAAACAGAGCCTGAAGAGGGCTCTGGATCAGGCTCTCTGCTTTAGCCACGCCTACACACGGAGCACCGCGAGGAACGGAAAAGTATGCCCAGCCTCCGCACACCCTCACACCACCAGCTCCTCTACTTAACCTCCAATTGCTTAAGCCCTAGCTAGGTTTTCCCACATCCCTGTGGAATAAAATGGGCAGAGTTCAAACAAAGCCGAAAAATGACAGCTGTAGATGTATCTTTTAATTTAGGTCAGCCCAGGTCTAATTTAAATGGTCCTTTGAAAGGAGATACTCCAAATTCCATAAAAAGGCACAACCCTGTCCCTATGGCGACTTCCAGAGATGCGGTATATGTTCCTCTGGGATTAGAACCCGGCATAAACTGGGAAAGAACTAGAAGTTCAATTTTCTATAGTATTGTGCCCACCACGCCAAAGACACTTAAGTCTTTAGGCATGGTGTTGTAATTAAGGTGCTACATATATTCTAGCACAACTCCTAAAGCCTAGGGTCGATTCACTAATTTCAAGGTTAGGGTGAAATGAAGAAGGGCGTTCTCCTCAATTCCATCTGCTCAACGGCACTAAACTGAGTTTTGAGAAGATGCTTTCCAGTGACCCCGCCTACTTTGTTCGCCCTCACAGGCACACACCCAGCTCCACAAGTTTCCGCAACCGTCGGGGGACGAAGTCCTTACTTGGCCACACATTTGGGGTGGGGGCCTTCCTCTTCAAGGACCACTCGGGGAGGAAGAGATTCCCCTACTCCCCCGACTCTCCACTACCACCTCCTAAGGGGCGGGGCTCCGACTCTAGGTTACCAGGCCAGGCAAAGTGAATACCCAATTAACAAGGGATCCCCGAAGGCAGCCTGACCAATCGCGGCCGGCGAGCCAAGAGGTCCAAATGTGACGTCACATGTGATTAAATTGGCGCGTCACCTTGACGTCAGCCGCTCACCTCGGACGTCCCGTCCCGGGAGCAAAACTCCAGCGACTTTGGGCCCCGCCCCCGTGAGAGTGGAGGACAGCCAATGAAGGAGGTTCTGTGAGGAAACAAGGCCAATGAGACGAGCCCGGGGCGGGGCGCGGGCCGGAGGGTGGGGCGGGTGGCGGCGGTGGCAGCCGGAGGTCTGGCTGCGCGCAGTATATGACAGTACGTCAGCAGCGGGATGGCCGTAGCTGTGGCGGCGGCTGCAGAAGCCCTAGCAGCCGCGGCCGCAGTGGAGGCTAGAGCCCGAGCGGCGTCGGCGTCCGCACCCCTGGGAGTTTAAGATGGCGGCAGGGGGGGCGGCGGGCCTGCGGGAGGAGCAGCGTTATGGGCTGTCGTGCGGACGGCTGGGACAAGACAACATCACCGTACTGCATGTGAAGCTCACCGAGACGGCGATCCGGGCGCTCGAGACCTACCAGAGCCACAAGGTGAGCGGGTCGGCCGGCCAACCGGCAGGGCTGAGGAAGCGAGAGGGCGCCCGTCGCCTCCCGGTGGCGCCACCCTGGGCTCCGAGCAACCGGCGCGGGGCCGCGGAGCAGTGGCTCGCCTCAGCTGCCGTCAGCGTCCGCGGCGGCAGGCTGGGCAGGGCCGGGTAGGGTCGCTGACGCCGCCGTCCCGGGTCGGCCGAGAGCCGGAGCGTTGGGAGACGGGCAGGCGGGCGGCCCCTGGCGGCAGGGCCGAGGCAGCCGCAGCCTCGGCTCGGCTGCGCGGCTGCTGCGGGACTTTCCGACGGCGCCCGCGGGTTTCCTGGCGTTTTCTGTCCCATTGAGGAAGGGAAGCACCAGAGAGACAAGGGAGATGACTACGCTGTCTGTGGCGGGGGAGGGGGAGCGGGTGCGGCGTACCAGTAACGAACTCCGAAGTACGGAGGGCATAAGCCGTCCGCGTTTGGGTGTTAACACAAAAACACCGCGGATCCGCAGAGACTCGGACACAGCAGCTCCGCATATGGAGATGGGACACACCTTGTACTCGCAAGGACTTGAGGACACAAACACACCCTGAGGGAGGGGGCACACCACGTAGTCCCAAAGGACGGGACACGACACCCCGCCTACGGGGGGTAAAGGGAAGTCACACCTTGCACTCCCAGGAACTCGGGGACACGGGCGCTTCGCCTTCCCAAAGAGGGACCAACGCCGTGTACGAGGGAGCCACACACACACAGCGCTCACCCAGGAACAAGACAAAGGTTCGCGGAGGCTCTTCGTACCCAAAAGACACGCTGGTGTCGGGTTGACTCCCGGCGATAGGAACGTGGATCGAGGGTGAGGGTGGGGGAAAGGTACCTTGTACCCTGGGCAGAGACCCCTGTCTCGCTCCCCACACCGCGTTGGGTAGAGATACCCGTTTACACACGGAACTCGAGTACAGCTAAGGTTCACGTAGCCGCACACACACCGCAATTGGGGAGTACAAACCAGAAACGCGTTTTCTTGTTAGGGCGGAGGGGGAAAAGTGGGAGAGAGACACGGAAAAGACGTGCCACAACCCAGGGTGCATAGGGAAGCCGTTTATGGGCATGCAGTACTGTGTGTGGATGTATAAAAGGAAGGATATACGATATGAGAGATGGATAACATTTAGTCTGAGGGGAGGGACAATCGGAGGGAAATGGAACCCACAGGGCATACTGACAAATAGCCCACTCCATACCAAGGAAACCTGCTTCAGTTAACTGAAACAGGCACAGAGGGCCAGAGGGATACCTGGACGCATATAGTTGTTCAGATAAAAGTGGAGAACAGAATTAACATCTGTTGAGCTCCCACTAAATACATAGAAGGAATACACAGAAGGAATTTGGAAAGCAGAGCTTTTGGAAGCAGAACTGCAAGGGAGGTGTGAACCCTGTGGTTCAGTGGGAGCTTGTGAAGCTGGCCAAGGGGACACTCATCTTCAGAGAAGCCCCCTATACATGGGTGCATGCAGGGGGAAGCACACAGTTGTGAACAGCTTGGGAAGTACATGAACTCTTGGTAGTATAGGTGTGAACAGTAGAGACTCACAGAGGTGAGCTTGCTCAGGAAGGCACTGACAGAACTGAGTGGTTACATGGATGTACACTTCAGGGCCCATGTGTTATCCACCAGAGAAGTGTATGGTGAAAAACACTCAGACTGAGGAGTGGAGGGAAGGGTGCATGTAGGGGGTGGCGGGGGGGGGGGGGGGGGAACTTTCTACACACTGTGAAATCCTAGGGAAAAAGAGTCTCATTTGTGGCTGGGAAGATAGTTGCAGCCAGTAATAGGAATGCAAGGAGATATAAGAAATACAAAACTGCCTATGTCAATAACTGCTTCCAGACTGGTATACCTGTAAGGAAAGACCAGCAACTAGCATGGAGTGGGAGGCCCATGTGGGGGGAAGCCAGATAGGCGAGCAGAGGGACAGAGGCAGACAATGGAGAGAAACTCAGCCCTGCAAGATGGAGAGATAAGCTTGCCAGTTCCAAAGGGAGGGCGTGGGAAGGAACGGCACTGGGAAGAAGGTAGGTCAGGGGTGTAAAGAGAAAAACACATAGGCTGAAGAGGAAGAAGCCAGCAGGAGAAGGCCAACTTCCAGTCAAAAAAAAGACTGACACATAGAGGGTAGGGAGATTCATCTATGAGGACAGTAGGCCACCATCCACCTTGGGGGAACAATAGGGAAATTGTACATTTGATTACAGCAAGATTGACAGACTCTGTACACTTGGTAGGGAAGAGGTGGATGAGGAGAGCGACACCAGGAAGGGATGGTGCTCAGCAATGTGAGGTGCCAGAGGCTTCCAGTGTTCAATGATCTGCATGACTGCTGGGGCCCAGGAAGGGAGTGTTTTTTCTACCTTCATTTCTGCCTCGTACACCTTAGTGTTTACATGCATGGGATTAAGGTTGGAGTCCTTTGACTCCAGAAACCCTCACATTTATATACCAGTGTCTTCCAAGAAACAGGAAATCAAAAATTCTCTTGGGACCCACCACTTAGTTCTTGATTTTTTTTTTTCTTTTTACTTTTTATAGCCAAAGGTATGGAAGTCAGTTACTTTTTCTGCTGCTAACTACTTCAATTGCCATTTACTATTGCTCTCTTTTTTCCATCTCTGTGCATGCAGATTAATGGGTCTGATCAATATGTACAGGAGCAGAGAAGGGAGACGGAGAACACTTTTTCAAGTCCTTCCACCTTTCTGAGGTTAGAGCCAGGCAGATTGAGTTAGTCCTGGTAATCCTTTTCTCCTGAAGGGCTGGTGGTGGAAGCAGTGGCATGCAAGGAGAGGGGGAAGAAATAAACTGACTTGGCCTTTGCAATTGGACACTGCCTTGTTTCTGACTTAACCAGCTTCTGTCCGAGGCCTCACTGTCATTTCAGCTACAAATACTTTGTAAGGGGCTTGGAAAAGCAGGAATCGGGGTAAGAATGTTAATCCCAGGTGGTTGAAAAGTGGGAAGAGACTGAAGATAAAGAAATGAGGGACCCTTCAGGTGACTACACTGTTGGTACTTACTGCAGGATCCTCTGGTGTGTTCAGCCAGGTCTCCTACAAATGTGTTCTCATGACCTTCCTCCACGCTAGGCCAGACCAGGGCTCCCCCATCAGGGAGTTGCTGGCAGTAGGCATCTGGCTGGACTTTTATCTAACAGTAGGAGGATAAATTACTTGGTCTTTATACCTTACATCCATATCAGAAGTGGAGCTCCTGACTCGAAATTGTAGCAGCTGTTTCGAAATATGTTGACACTTGTTGGCTAAGTGGGAAGTTGTTTCTGGTGATCAAGCCAATTCCTTCTGGGGGGAAAATTGCTTTCATTTTCATATAAAACTGTGCCCACCATTTTTGTGCTCAGATAGGAGGATGCTCAGTGCTTGACAAGTGGCCTCCAAGTGGCTTTGGCCTGTGCAAGGTTATGACTATTAGTCCTCCTCTTCTAATGACTTTCCAAGAGCCAGAAATTTCAACAATTTCCTAAATTAAGCATCAGAAAGTTATTTTTATCCAAATTATTTTGCACACTAGATTTACTCTTATAAATTAAACCACTTGACCTAAGACTTCAGGGAAGTAAATTCATGGATTTTAGTAAACTATGATTTAAGCAGAATACAGAAGTTCTTTAGATATAATTGAATTGAATAAGTATACGAAATTGTTAGGGTGCATGGAAACAATCTTCGATTGGGAACAATTCCTCACTGTTTCAAAAGACAATCAAATGTAATTGACTATCATTATTCAAGTTATCTATTTTTAGAGAAATGAAAAATGCTAACTTGAGAATCTTTCAAAACAGGGACTGGAGTCGGGGAGAGAGACACTGAATCTAGCGATGGGAGTTTTAGTTGGAGTAAATACCTCCTAGAAGTTGTTTTCCACTAAGTGTGAAACAGTTTCAAAATGATTGTTTATTTAAAAATGTTAAAAAGAAAGAAAATTTAGGCATACTAATACAGATATCTAGGATATATTGCAAAGGTACTTTTTTTTAACTGTAGATTGTTTTAAGTGAGAGGAAAGTTACTAAATAAAGTCACATATTACCACTTTATAATCATTCTAAATTGATGTTTCTGATTACATGGTTTGTGTAAGCACTACATATTTTAAGTGGACATATATTATTGTAATTACATATTTCTCCAAAATGTATCCTAAAACTGCATTTAGAATTAAAATCCCAAATTTTAAATATATTTTAGCTAATTCAGTAATGTGTAGCTGTCATATGCTGACATTTATAGTAACAAAAATCTTATCAAAATATTCTTATCAGATTCTGTCATTGCTGAGCCTGTCAGTTTATTTTTTAAAAATGTTTATTCAAAATTTCAAAGATGGTGGCTCAAATAATATCATCATGTTTACCTAACTATTACATAAAAAGTCTTGCATAGATGTTTTTGGGGGCAAGGGTTCTTCATGCTTTGTGCTTAAAGATAAGAAAGCAGAAGTGTTTGAGGAGGATTCTGTTAACACAGTCTCTTGTCAACTCTAATTATTGGCTTTAAAAGAATTTTCCTTCTTTGGTAAGTGTCTTCTAGGAAAATGATAGTGCTTTGAAAATGTGTACAAATACACTTACATTTAATTTTGCATGAGGAACTCAGTCTCTCTCAGTATTACCAGATATTATTATTGCCAGTCAAAGCATAAAGTCTAATTCAAATCTCCAAAGTTACTGTCCTTCACAATTGCTCCCTTTAGATCAAGCATTACTTGATCTTTTAAAATCACTAATTCTATAGGTCATGAGGTAGGTGATTTTCTCTCCTAGCCTATCTTTCTACCAGGTGAAATTTTTAGCATTTGATTCATTGTGATTTAAGGCACAGAAAAAACTTATACCTTCTTCCTTATTCATTTTTCTTCCTGTCCTCAAACAGTTTTGAGTATGTGTGTATGTATTCAGTAATCTTCCTTATAAATATAGAAGACGCTGTTCTTAAAGCACTGCTCAAGCATCCAGAACTGCCAGCACAAACTGCCACTGCCATTGGACATGTTTATTAACTAAAACAAAGAGGTTTGCATTATCAGATACCTCTTCTTGCACTTTTATGTGTAGCCAGATTTTATTTTAAGACGTTAATCTGGGCACCTGGGTGGCTCAGTAAATTAAGCGTCCGACTTCAGTTCAAGTCATGATCTCACAGTTTCTGAGTTTCCAGTCCCTCATTGGGCTCTGACAGCTCACAGCTTGGAGCCTGCTTTACATTCTGTGTCTGCCTCTCTCCTTGCCCCTCCCCTACTCACACTCTTGTCTCTCAAAAAAAAAAAAAAAAAAAAAAAGTTAAGGGCTGGGTGGCTCAGTTGGCTAAGCTTCCAACTTCTGCTCAGGTCAGGATCTCACAGTTCGTGAGTTTGAGCCAGCATCTCGCTCTGTGCTGATAGCTCAGAGACTGGAGCCTGATTTAGATTCTGTGTCTCCCTCTCTCTCTGTACTTCCCCCCCACCCCCCACCCCACCCCCACGCACGCGCGCGCGCGCTCTCTCTCTCTCTCTCTCTCTCAAAAAAACATTAAAAAGAAAAAAAAGATTTAAAAAAAAAAGTTAATCTTACTTTTAACTTAGACCCATCTTCAGGATAAACTTGATTTTAAAGTGCTTTTTATCCAGTAAAGTCAAATTTGTACCTCATGTTCCGGTGTTTAAAACATTTATTCAAATGATCAGGTACTCAGTGCAAAGAAGGGTGCTCTTCCCTGTGGAAAGCAGTAGCCAGATTGCCTAAAATGATAGACAGGGAACTTTGGCACCAGAATTGGGAGGAGAAAGAAAGAACATATGTGAAGGATTGGAACATGTTCAAGAAAAGAGTTTAAAAGGAAAGGGGTGTAGAATTCTTGGAATGATTTACAGGAAAGCTTATGGAAGACAATCACCAGATCCAGCCTTTCCATTTGTTCCATTTGCACTTCTAAAAAAACTATGAAAGCTATGCTCATAATGCTTACTAGGTAATTTGTGATTAAATCAGGAAAATTAGAATTTCAGCCTAACCAATGCTAGGTCATTTTTAACAATTTGCAGTGACCACAGAGTGGCTCAGGAGCCTGGCACTGGTGTCCAGTCAATGTATTTGCCCACTTGGGCCAAATGTATTTAGAGTATTTGAGAAGATGTTCCTAAAATGTGATGATATGGGCATTTCTGCATTTAAAATCAACTAAGTTTTAGAATAAAGAAAACAGTGTGTATATAACCCCACATTTGACTCTCTTGCTTACCTCAGATCCATACTACATTTTCCATGACTTAATGCAAAAATGTAGAAAAGCAGGTCTGGAGTACAATACAGTAAATTAATGGCTTATCTCCACAGCCAAGTTGAAGCTGAAAAAAAAAAAAAAAGATATAACTCAGGTCAAATTTACCAAGGAGAATTGCTCTTTCTTTTCTTTTGCTCCCTCCCTTCCTTCAAATTTATCTACCCATCTATAATTTCTGTCATGGCATTATGGCCCTTGAGAGCCATGTGAAACCTGTAGGAAAAACTGGTTTAAGAGCCTCCACAATACTTTGCCAGCAAAGGCCAAACTAGCATTTCCATGGCTGGCAGTTTAATATAGGACATAAAAAGAGAGAATCTTATTAATTAGGCTATATGCTCCTTAAAGATTCATGAGTCCTATTAAGCACCTTGAATTGAACTCTACAGTCAGAGCATTTGACTACCAGTTATATAGTAACCAGATTGTTAGACAAATGGCCTAAGTTTTTCTTATTGATGATCTTACATATTATTGGTCTAAAAAACATCCTCAGGTCTTAAAGGATTTTAGCAAGGCAGGGACTAGATGAGGGACCATATCTCCAGCAGAGGGAATGACACAGGCAAAGAAAGGACAGCAGTAGAAAAGCTAGGGTAGGGTGTGAGAGTCCCAAGGAATACTGTGTTCCACTTAACCCGAAGTTAATATAGGAGAAAAATATAGTTGGATTTAAGAGAGGAAAGGGAGATTGGAGCAGGTTAAATTTTATTCTGTCAACACTAACGAGACACTGAGTAGAAATCTAAAGTGTTTTGAAGGTGCGTTTTAGGATTATTCTGTCCTCAGTGTTACATGATGAATATAAAATGAATCAGGAAGGAAATAGACAAATTAGGAGGAATTATGTGGTCCAGGTGAGAGATGATTGGAGTCTAAAGTAGGATGCTTGTGGGAGACATTAGAGATGAATTGAATCTATAGACTTTTAACATATTTTAAAGAAATAGGATTGAATTGAGATTTCTAGCCATCATCACCAGAGGTATTCTTAGTAGAAAAAGGAGAAATCAGAAGCAGTTGGGACAGTGGGTTGGGCACAGGGGCCATAAATATGATGAGTACCATTTTAGTGAACATTCATTCAGTCTCTTGTTTGTTGACCAAGAGACTTAGATTTGATTAGGTGTTTTATATTTGAGAAGTATATTTGGGGGTTTGAGGCTAGACTAGAACAATGCCATATTGTTTGTATGTCTCCTATAAACTCTGACATTTGGATGGAAATTTGGATGACAATGGGATTGGTGATATTCGGGAGGAAAGTGAAAGTATTAATTGGAAGAAATTTTGGTTTTGAGAAGGGATTTTTTTGTTTATAATTTTGTATTTATATTTTGTTTGCATTTCCTTTATTTAATAACCTTCTCTATTAATTGCACTTAGACAATCATCAAGCACAGATAATATGAAAATAGAATTTGATTATAACCTGAAGATCAGACCTTCTCTGGTTTCTGTCCTTAGTGATTATTGAAACATTAAGAAACTGTGTATAAAGTACCTGGATCTACTTTTCAATCATCATTTTGAAATGATTCTGAAGGCCTTGAGTCAGTGTCTTCACTTCTTTCAGATTGTCTCCATTTCTGTTTTGGTGCTTTGATGCTCTTCTTTTTTGTTGTTGTTGTCATTGTGGAAAAACAAAACAAAAAATAATCCTTACTACATAAAGCTTTCCTTATACCTATACATTGTAATGGATTAGGTATGGGTGCTTAGTTCATGGTTCATGGAGGTAATCTTGTCTAGAGGACTTTTCCCCTCAACAGTGAGCTTATTCAAAGGTGAAGCCAGGCTTAAACTTTTGATAAGATTCACTGAGATACTTCAGGATCTAGATAGGCTTATCTGGAAAGTTAAGTGTTAAGCATATTTAAAAAAACTTTTTTAATGTTTATTTTTGTTTTTGAGAGAGAGAGATACAGAGTACAAGCAGGGGATGGGCAGAGAGAGAGGGAGACACAGAATCCAAAGAAGGCTCCAGGCTCTGAGCTGTCAGCACAGAGCCGGACTTGGGGCTCGAACTCACAAACCATGAGATCATGACTTGAGCCAAAGTCGGAAGCTCAACCCACTGAGCCACCCAGGCACCCCCAAGTGTTAGCCTATTTTAAAATAACTTGTACTTAGTATCATTGTTTTTTGGTTTCCATTATCAGAAACCATGATGTCTCAGAGAAACAGAAAATACATCCATATAGTAGAAACTTAGTTGAGTGTCTTAAGTTTTTTTTAATAAAAGATTAAGAGATAGGAGTCAGAATTATAATTACCAAATTTTTTTTATTCATTTAGCAAACACTTTAAATTTTAAGTCGTGCCAGGCACACAACTACACAGTGAGGATATAAAGCCAATTAAGTCCTTGATGGTCCTTGCCTTCAAGAAACTGCTTGTGCTTTAGTAGAAACAGACAGACATGTGAAAAAATAACTGCAATAAAGTCTGTGTTCAAGGGGACACCTAAAGAGAGAAGGATGATGTTTAAGGATGTATCTGAAAAGCAGTGTCTGCTCCTTTACCTCCCATCACTTTGGGTTGTCTCCACCACACCTGTAAGATTACACCTGACTAGGTCCCTTGTTGCTCAGATCAGTGGACATCTCTCTGTTCTTCCCTTACCTGACCTCAGCAGCATTCCATCCTGTTAACCACTCCTTCCTGTTATGAAACTGATTTACCGCCCTGCCCATTCTTAGTCTCAGCTGGCCATCCCCTGTTTGACTGGTCTTTGAATGTTGGAGATCCCAGCTTCCTCCTCTTTATCTATTCGTTCTCTATAGGTGACCTCATCTAGTCCTATAGATTTAAATGTCATCCATATGTTAATGACTTCCAAATATTTATCTCCAGCTCTGACCTTCCTCCAACTCCAGGCACTTACTTCCAACACCTCATCTCCTTATCAAAGTTTAAGAGACATCTCAAATTTAACAAATCCAAACACAGTTTTTGCTTTCACTCCTCAAACCTACATCTTCAGAAGTGTTCCCCATGTCAGTAAGTGGCAGCACCTGTCACCAGTTGCCTAGTAATCAACTAATAATCCTTGATTTCTCATTTCTGGGCTTATTTGATTCATCAACAAGTCCTATAAATCTCCAAACTTTCAAAATTTAACCCCATCCTTCACCACTACTCTAGTCTCAGCCACTGTGCTCTCTTAGGACCAACACCATGGACTTCCAATCAGCCCCCAAGTATCCATTCTTACCCCCACAGTCCATCCTACACACAGCAGCCAGAGTGATCTTTTTAGAACATTAAGCATGCATGCACCTGGGTGGCTTGGTTAAGCGTCCAACTCTTGATTCTCTTGATTCTCTTGATTTTGTCCCAGGTCATGATCTCATAGTTGTGAGATCCAGGCTCTGTGCTGGGGGTGGAGTGGAGCTTTCTGAAAATATTTCCTCTCTTCCTCTCCCTCTCCCTCTCTCTCTCTCTCCCAGCCCTCTCCCACTTACTTATCCTCTCAAAAAAAAACAAAAACAAAAACAAAAAAACATTAAATATGAAAATGTAGTTTCCTGGTTTCAAGCCTTCTTAGGGCTCCCTTTGTTTTGGATGTTTTATTTGGATGTTTTGGATGGTTTATAAATTTCTAGTACTTTAAAAATAATCTCAGTCTTCCCTCCCAAGTTTATTTTATTGCTTCTGCTTAGACTTAATGTTCTAGAGATCATGATCCCAAGGAAGAAATCTTCAGTTGCATTTATAGTCAGATTTGACACGTAAGCTTTTTATATAATCACAAAGCCTACATCAGACTTTCTTGGAAAAAGATAATGGGATATTATGCTTCAAGTATTGGTGTTTTAAAGGCTGGTTACAGTAACTAACTTTTTAACTGGTTCTTCAGTTTAGATTTGCCTTCTATGTTTCTTTAATAACTGTTTGAAATAGTAAAATATAAGATATATATTTTTAATTTGGCCTGCACCAGATAACTACAGTTTTCCAGAAGCTGTCTTTAAAGACAAGGATTGTGTTCACTAGTTTAGGTTTTGACCTCTTCTCATTACTGTTTTGACAATCCTTTTATATTTCATTCTTTTCAATGCTATAATGACCAGAAATAAATTATTCTTTATTGCACATGCACTTTAATCTTGTTCTTCCAGATCTGCAGAGAAGTTTCTCATATGTGTCAGGTTGGATTGACTCACCAAGCAAAATACTAGATTTTGTGAAGCCTGGTGACTCTTTTTTGGCATCTAATAAAATATTGGGGGCAAAGAAGGAGATAATGTTTATTTAAGGTAGCTTTGGATTATCAGTAAATTTTACATTCATGGTATCTTTCTAAACATTACCAGCTTTTGACAAGTGCTAACTATATTGGATTTCTTCAGGGTCAAGTGTTTGATTTCCTGCACTGGTTCCTGCTTTAGCTCCAGTTTTCTTTCTTCTGTCCCCACGTAGATATATATATATTTTTTTAATTACAGTGGTTAAAATATAATTATTAGAGTCTTTGGTTTCTCTGTAAGGTGATGTTTTAAAGAACAGAATAAAAAGACTTTCTAAATGAAAAAAAAAAAAAAGTTCTTAAAATGGTGTAGTACCTCTTTTAGGAAAGAAAAATTATCTTTTATATAAATTGTATCCCAGGAAAAATCACAAATACATTTTCTTATTTACTTGTATAAGTGACACCAAATTCAAGTACTTGGTATTTTCCTTAAACTGTAGTACAAAACTAAAAATCTATCAATGCTTATCAGTTATTATCAATTCTTAATTCTCTAACTTTTAGATGTTTCACATTTTATGTAACCATTGTTATCAAGAAGTGGCAAGAGAGGCTACTGTATAAAGTGGTAGGTAAGAGCACATTTCTTAAATTGAGACTGGCCAGTATTTGAGTCCCAGGCCACTCACTAGCTATGTAACCTTTGGTAATTCATAGGACTTAACTGAGAATTGGAAATAATAGTATCTACCCCACAAAAGTATTCTTAGAATTCCTGATGATGATAGTAAAAATGATTATAGTGACTGACACATTTTAAGCACTCAATAAACAGTAACTAAGTAGCTATAAGCAATTCCACTTAAAATAATCACTTGACACCATTTCTAGAAAGTTTTCTGGTTTGGGCAAAGTTCCGAAATTACATTTGACTTTTGAATCTTTTTGCACTATCTTTATCATGACTTATAATGCAGCTTAGGCACTCAGATAAATACCAAGTGTTTAATAAATGTCTGTTGATTGCTAAAAAGTTGAAGTTAACTTTCAGTTAAGTCAGAGACCCACAATGGGGTCAGAAAGAAAGCTGGAGATGTTTCAAGTAGACATCTAACCCAGGGGAATAGAGTTAGGTCTCTATAATGTGTTTCTTAAAGAAATCATCACTCTTTCCTAGGCCCAGAATGCTATTTGTTATGTTTGCATATTCACAAAACCAACAGTGGTTGATAGAGTAAAAGTAGCCATAGATTTAGTTTGTCTATGTCAATAAGCAATATATAAAAAATGAAGAGATAGTTATAACAACTTTTATAGGATAAAAAACTTTGTTTTATGCAATCCAAAAAACCTTAGCTTTATTCCTTCTCTCCCACCCTCTAAGTATCATGTCAGAAATGAATATTATGCAGCAAATTAAGGTTCCTTAATAAAATTACTTAGGAAATTACATATTACTGTTATAGTCCTGATATATTGTGAGGAATAGTTTCTGGATATAAATGGGCATAGATTTCTTTGGTCATAGAGAAGTTTTTGTTTCACTAGAATTGGCTTGTAATGGGCAGATGTCAAGAGTATAACCAAACTTCTGAGCATTTTAGTGTTGCCTACACTCTAGTCTATGCTTAAGAACGTCCTACATTTCCTATGAAGTACAGAAGATTAATTCAAGGGGCTGTAAAAACAGTGAAACAACTACGAGTTTAACAAAACCTTTTGACTACAAAACACCACCTTTATGAGATTGTTGAACCATTTGTCTAAAGGAGTTTCCCTAGCCAGTTTCAGTCTATGTTGTTTCTTGACTGAGTGAAGATACCAGATCACTTTCTTACTTATAGCTCAACCACTATTCAATTAAACTCTAGAGTTACTTGATTTTCAAATGAGCTACTTGGTGTATATATCTAATAAAAGCTAAAAATCAAAAGTTGAAGCCCTTATTGAAACTCATTTGTAATGGGAATGTACTTAGTAAGTTAAACATTTATTTTAAAACATGCCTTATCACCTGTAATTGCTTTATCTTTTAAAACAGAATTGAGGTCATGTTTGTGCAGTTAAACTTAGGCTAAAGAACACTTAGAAAAACTAACATGCATGAGACTTTTACTTATAATGGTATTGAATTTTAGAATTTATTCCTGGTAGCTATCCCATTAACACAAGTGGTCAGATGCATACATAATAAGTGGTATAAAGTTCTAACTATCTCCTCTTGTTGCATTTTCAAAGCATTCAAGAGCTAGTAACATCTGGTAACTTAGTAGCATCTTCTTGTCTAAAATCAGGATTAAAATCAATAATGCATTGGCCTTTCTTTTATGTATTTTTCTCCTCTGGGTTGTTGGATAATCTTAAATGAATTTTTCATTAACAGTGACCTTAGTTTGTCCTGTTTGGGTAAGCACCCATAACTATCCCATAGATGAGGGTTTTATTACTTTTTAAATGAAAAATGATAACACATATTTATATATGTTCCTTTATTATACATGTTCCTTATGGCAAAAAAAATATTATCGGTTAGTTTTTATTCAGAAACTGAAGTTTGGGGGTGCCTGAGTGGCTCAGTCAGTTGAGCGTCCGACTTCGGCTCAGGTCATGATCTCGCAGTTTGTGAGTTCGAGCCCCATGGTTGGGCTCTGTGCTGACAGCTCAGAGCCTGTTTCGGATTCTGTGTCTCCCTCTCTCTGCCCCTCCCCCTGCTCATGCTCTGTCTCTCTCTCAAAAATAAATAAACATTAAAAAAAAAAAAAAAGAAACAAGTTTGGAAATTTTAATGATTTTATGAAATTCATTTTCCTTGGAAACAAAATGCCAGAACTGAATGAGCATTTAAGAATTTTTAGATGTTCGGCACTGGAAGGTAACCTGTTAACAGAGACAAGAGAAGGAAAGGAAAGTGTTCTGTATTTAGGATTCAGAGGACTGGCTTTGAAGTCCAGCTTTGCTAATCACTAGGTTGGTGTCCATGGGTAATGCCCTTTACCTGTTAGAGACTCATTTATCTCCCTCTGAAATGGGTAACAAAGATATTTTCTTACCACCCAGGGCTGATTTTAGGAGGCTCACTTGAGACAATGGTTATAAAAATTGCCCAACACATTACAAAACTAAACGAAAGTTATCATTTCTGTTGAGGAATCATGCAATACAGATACAACTATAAGTATGTCAGGAGGTTAGGTTCTAAATTCAAGTCCTGAAACAAAAACTGGTTAAAGTCAAAATTACTCTTGAAAGTTCCCAAATGGATGTAAAGTGTGATTGTATTGTCTATATAATCATGAATAGTAACCTGTAAAATATATCTGTATAGTAGTATACTGCTATAAAGTAGTATAAAAGGAACATGGCCAAAATGATTTTACAATAGATTTTTTTTTTTTAGCTGAGCATAATGTAAATACATATAAGTTAAATATGTGTTAGACTCCTCTGTATCATAACAACCAGGAGTAAAGCAGCCTATGAAAATAATACACCCCCCAATGTTTTGGAACCCTACTAGGCACAGGCATCTGGAAAAACAACAGCTTATGAGAGTTAGCTCAAAGTGGGCATATTTCAGAGTTAGCAAAATGGTGGCATCAGTGTTTGGTTTGAATGGGAAAGGTTTAACATTTTAAAATTTGAATCCTTTCTGAGATGGGCATTTATTCTCCCGGTACTTGCCACTCCTTGTTGCATGACATTGTCTCTTCCACATTTATCTGCCTTGGGTCCTTAAATACATTTGAGTCTTTGATTCCTGATTTATCCAAAGGAAGGCCTAGCTGAAACTTGAATGTTAAATACGTTATTACTATGGATTGACAAAACAGTGTTTGGGAAGGCATGCCATCTGGAAGGAAAGGAAGGAGGTAATAGAGGGGAAGAGGTGCCTGGCTGGCGTGCCCAGTGGAGCATGTGACTCTTGCTCTCCTGGTTGTAAGTTTGAGCCCCATGTTGGGTGTAGAGATTACTTAAAAATAAAATCTTAGAAAAAGAAAGAGAAAAGTGGCTGAGGCACAGTTGAGAGGAAGTGGAAGATGAAACTGGTTGGTCCTGTAGATGGAAAGGCTGTTTTCCAAGTGGAGGAGTTTGCTTTGCTTTGATAGAGCCCACTGAGAAGGAACCCACTGCAGTCTGTGTGCTATGCTGAGATGGTATCCCAGAGAGCTTCTGCTAGTTCTTTGAATGATGGGCAGCATTTGGAAGGAATTGAAGGAAGGCCTTTATCTAGGTGTTCAGTGGTAGGGACCTGAAACAGTCCAGGGGTTTTCAAAGCAGAGACTAAGAGCCTAATATGAGGCAATTTGGGGCTGACTGGCCAGAGATGATTATTCAGAGCCCTGAAGCCACTTTTGCTTCATTTTCCTTTGGTGCCTGATATTCAAGCTTTCAGCACATTTTATCATTCTTCCTTGGGAAAGTCTGCTCATTCCACCATCTCGTTTGCTGTGGATGAAGTCATACTAATTTAGGCCTTTATCACCAGAGTATTTCTAAATAAAGCATCCCCTGGAACTGATGTCTAATCTTTTTCCCTAGCCTCAATCCATCTCTCTCCCTCTTTCTTACACATGACGGAAAGAGCTGCTTTCCCTGAAACACTTCTTTCAGCAACTCACTTTGTTATTCCAAAAATTAGAAGCCCCTCCAATTGTTTATCTTGTCAAAGGCAAGACTTAAAGACCATCCCTGAGGGAGTAATAGAGGAGATTAGGGCAGGGTTATTTCACAGGGTGATAAACCTTTTGAAATCCTGAGATCTGAAATTTAAATTACTGTCCTATTTATTCTGTAGTGTATAGAAGCTAAAACTGAAGACAAATTTTGAGGTCAAGGAAAGATTAGGCAGGTCCAATTCTCATCCTTTGTATTGTATTTCAAGTGTGAAAGAACTCTGTATACACACAGAGACCTGCCCTTTGCTCACACAATATCCATTCCTATGTCCTTGCTTTTTTGTTGAGGACACTCCCTTTCCTTGAATTTGTTTTTTTCAAAATTGCTACTAAGATTCATCTTTTCCATAAGCTCTTTGTCTTTTCTAGTATTTCTTCTAACCCATATTCTTTTCTCCTTTTTTGAGAATTTTTAGTGGTACTTAACCTAGTATTTAATCATTCTCTCACATGTTCCCCAACTAAATTGTGAACTCTGGCATGAAGGAATGGGCCCTCATACTCTTGAATCTCCCATAGCAGATGTGTGTGGAGCACAAGGTAGTAGAAGAAAAAGAGCCTGGCAAAATAGGATTGAGTCCCGGGTTCTGGTGCCAATTTAGTTATTAATGAATGGGATGCAGGGCTGGTGGGGGATACGCCTTGACTGTATTATCTATGATTCAGAATTCTGTAATTCTAGCAGTGTATAGTGGCCTAATAGAATATGGGTGGGGTGAGGGAAAAGAGACTAGAAATTAAATTTAACGTTACGAACCCAGAGAACCAAAAAGATAGAAGTACCCTTGCCAGAAAAGTAGGAAACCGGTGCCATTTTGGTTGAGGGAGGGCTGGGGAAGGGAAGTTAGTTTGCCAGTGTTGCTGTTATTAAGAGTTTCTAATGCAAAATGTTCCTGGGCAGTGATAAGTACTAGGCTGTGGAGAGAAGAGAATTGAGGAATAGAGATTCAAAGTCATCGCCAAACAGGTGAGGTGAGCCTCCAGGAGGGAGAGTGGATCCAGAAAGCGGAAAGCAAAGAGTACTGCTTTTGAAATGAAAGACATGATAAAAGAACCAGGAGGACTGGTGTCTCTAAGTGTAAGGAAGTTGTGATCTCCAAAAGAGAAGTGAGCGATTTGAAAATTGAGAGAAGTTAGCATTTGTTTGACCAAGAAGAACTGATGACATTGATAGAGAATTTCAAATTCCAGTGGTGAGCTGAAGACAGCTTCTGGGTTGCAAAGAGTCAAGGAGGAAATTAAAACTAGCCTCACAGGAGTGCAGAAAAGCATTCCGGTAGAGAAACATACTGGTGACTTTGGATACAGGAAATCGTGCCTGAGACTACAGCAGATATTCACAATTACCGCATTTCTTCTAAATACACAACTCTATGATAAAATATTAAAGTTATGAGGAGGACAAAGCTCATAAAAAAAATTGTTCTAGAAATTATATTCTCCTGGTGAAAATCTTGTGAGAAAACTGGTCATCTGTTTGACCCTCAAGTAGAAACTAACCTCTGGTAAATTGTGAGAACCTGGGAACCACAGTTCATTATCAAATACTTCAATTTTACATTTATAGCATCCTGTTAGAGTTTTATAAAGTTCTTCCAATTAGCTCTTCCCTCTCATTACCCCTTTTAAAAACATATTTAGAAACTAAGCAAGATATGTTTTTTTAATGTAACATTGAGTTAGTGCAGCCATCATTTTTTGCCAAATTGTGTCAGTCATTTAAAAAAACCTGACTACACTGCCAAAATATACCTGTGGTTGTGTGATTCAGAGAAATGTCAACAGTGTGTGTGGTATTGTTCATTAAGGCATTTTAATATGATGATATGTAAACTAAGTATATAATGAAAAGATACTTTCACAGACTATAGCACTGACCAGATACACAGATTTAAAGTTTAAACATTTAGTTCTGTGACACAATAACCAAGGTTGACCTGTTTTTTTCTTATGTTTCTTTTAATAGAATTTAATTCCTTTTCGACCTTCAATTCAGTTCCAAGGGCTCCAAGGGGTGAGTACTCTTACTGATGTAGCAAGAAAATCTAATATTCTTCTCACATACTATTATATTGAAACTCTTAAAATTTGTTTTCATTTGTGCCTCTAAATATAAGATCACTCATATTTTGTGAACTTCATGACTAAATGTAAATTTCTGACACCTTTAATACACTTGAATTATCTTTTCTTGATTTATTTAAAAAATAATTCAGAGACTTATTGAGAGTAGTTTTTTCCCCCCTAAATCATGAATAATAGGATTTTTTTTTTTTACCTTGTTTCAAAGTATAACACATGGGTCAGTATTATGAGAAACGTTTTGTTTGTTTGTTTGTTTGTTTGTTTGTTTCTTTTACCACAATTGACCGAACATAAGAGGAATTAATTTCAGGCAAGTTCTGATTACATGATTGCTATTATTAGTGAACTTTTGCTATCTGTAGACTTAATTTCTTGGATTATACATACTAAGAAACAAAATGTACAAAGAAATTTGAGTTTTTCCAGTACACAGAATAAGCAAAGTACTGTGTCTTTTTTTTTTTTTGTTGCATTTAAAAGCATAATAAACTCCTAATAAAATATATCTATGAATTTTATGTTTATGTTGGATGATAAACTTTACAGGAGTGTTATCAGTATTATTTTAAAGTTATTACTATTAATGTTTAATAATAAAGACTCAATCATCCATTCCCTTAAATTAATATGTGTTTCTGAATTTGTGTCTATATATTGACTATAGTATGGAGATTTGGAATATCTGTAAATGGATTTTAGAGCTGTGGAAAAAAAGTGCAACCTGAGGGAGAGAGATCGTATTCCTACATTTATAAATAGATTGTAGATCTACATTTGTGAATTTTTGTTTGTCACAAAATGCAAAAACTCAATGTAAATACAGTCTTTCTAAACTTTATAACTTGAAAACATTTCAAGAGTCAAGAGATTAATTATATCATTCAATACCAACTAAGAGTACTTCTAAGTAATGCTAACTTCAAGGAGGTGTTTGTGTGTGGACTTCAGAGCTTTGCTTCTACATGATAGCTTTACAATGAAGTCTTGTTTTTCTTTCTCTGCCTAGTAACTGAGTGTTCATGAATAGGATCCTAATTACTATCAGCATTCTTCTGAATTTTGTTTTATAGCTTCATAGGTGGTCTTTAGCACCTGCTGACTCTATTTTTGAGGTATTGGTTTTGGTTGTTTACTTAAGGCTTCTTAAGTTTTCTCACAAAATTTAATGGTATCACTAATATCTGAAAGGGTGTTCCAGAGGCAAGCCTCAGGTGAGCCCTGGAGGGATCCAAGGATTTTCAGATAAAAGGTTATCTGAGATGAGAGGGCAAGACCTGGGAGAAGAGAGTAATGTTTGAGCTGCTTTTCCCTCACTAGCAGCTGTTACCTTGTTTGGGATCAGCCTCTTGCCTTAATTCCTTGTTTTCCCAATCAGAACATGAAGGCCAGGGAAGTGCAAGACAAGAACATTTTCTTAGAAGGGAGGCATCAAGTTAGACTGAATAATGAGGAACCAACATGTGCAGCCTTCCAAACTCTTGATTCAGGCACATGCAGCTTTTAGCAGTCTTCGAAAGAATTTTTTTTTTTTTTTCTGGCATCCCAGTTGCCCCCAAAAAGGCCCCAGGCACCATTGCAAAAGTGGCTGTTTTTATTTGAGAACTTGGACATCCTTTTCTGAATTCTACCTGCCTCCCCCAAGCTTTCCTGTCTCATGTGTCCAGGCTTCCACAGTGTATCTTTGCTAGCTCCATTCTCTCTCCTTACTGCATTCCTTGCCTGGGTGTAGTTCACTGATAAAGATAACTTAGATGTAAATGACTGATAGGTTTAAATCTTAATGGTGTTTGAATTTTAACAAATAAGCTTTTTTAATCCAAATGAATGGCTTTTGGATTGGGTCGGGTGTTGGTGCAGGAGGGTGTAGACTGAGAGCAATGGAATACTTGGTCCTACCTTGCTTACTTTGCTTTCTGTCTCCTCTACCCCTCCACCTCCACCCATGGCCCCCTTTTTATTATTCTAACTGGGAACAAAATATATGGACTCAGCATTGTTTCTGAGCCTGCAGCTGCATTCCATTCACCCTTCCCCCCCTTCTCTTTGCAGAGCTCTCACCAGCCTTTTGGGACTTAGTAAAAACAAAGAGTCATTACAGGGGAGAGAGTGGGTTGGCACAGCCTACAGGGAGTACGCAGAGCCACAAATGTGAGGGTCTTATGTACAGTGCTCCTCTGTTATTCTCGAGAGCCATGATAATTTAACATTGCCTGTGCTGATTGCTTTAAAAGCTCTGAAGAAGTATGCTTACAGTTTTCCTATGTGGAAAATATTTAGAACTTTTAAGAAGGCTTTAAGAAGGTTTAAATTTAGATTTCCCACAAATGATAGTTTTTCGTAATGAGAAATTTTAGTTATATTTTAATACAATGTTTCAGAAACTTTGAAAGTTTTCCTAGAAAGGATTTGGCGAATCTAAGAAATTTATAGTCTTTTTACATCATATGTGATTGGAAATAGACATGAACTATCATGGTAGTGTCCTATGTACGCATATTTGAAACATATGAAGTACTGTTAAAACTGAAGTACTGTTAAAACATCATTTCAAAAGTGAATATTTAGTGTTAAGAGTAATTCGTTTCCCTGATGCTAAGCACGGCGTGGCTATTGCTGTTCCTAGTAACTAATTATAGGATTTTTCTTGCCTCGGTAATGTCTTTAGAAGGTCAGAATTTAGGTCTTGGCAGGTTAACTTTTAAGCATATTTATTTTTGTGCCTGAACATGTTCTCTAAGGTTGAATTTTCCTCTAAATAAATGTAGCCTGGAACATTAAACAAACTATAGCAGTATGCTGTTAAGGAGTGAAAATGCTGAGAACCATTGACTACCTAGATTTTTATCACCGCAGTTGGCCTGCAGCTTTTATATCATAAAAAAATGTAAATTGTGTCCTTCACAATCCATCTCACCCCTTTCTCTTAGTGGAAGAGGGTGCTCAGTAAATTGAGTGGTCATTGAAGGCATTTTCTGGATTCAGAAAGATGAGGAAATATCTATGGGAGCAGTTGAGTATGATTTCTAAACTCATAAATATCAGGAGCTGAATAAATCAGCCAAAAATGCCTTGTGGATTCTGAAGGGTATGGATCAACCAATTATCCTCACAGTTCTGATGATACCTAGGAAACTCATAACTAAAGGTTTATTAGGATTATAAATTTCTACAGATTATTCTAATTGAACAGAAAAGGTAGCAGGAAAGATTCACATGGGCTATAGTAATAAGGTGTTTTAAGTTATAATGTTCAGAGAGTTGTGTTGGTGTAATGTACCTGGTTTCCAAAAGCCATCTCCTGATTGTCAGGTAAGCTTTAATACAAATCATTTGTATTTTTATAGAAATATAGAAATACAGTTATCTTGTATTTTAGCTGGATTCTGCAAATGTAGCAGGGGAAAAATTTCCAAAAGTGTTTGTTCCAGTGAAATTTTAAAAACTACACTCTGTATTTTTATGTTTGCTGAAAGTTTCTTGTCTAAAGACGCAACAGAGACAGAGCATAGTTACGGTGTATGTCTTGACACCATCAGGGGAAGTTCTCCCCAGTATACTGTACAGCTTTGAGAGGAAAGGCACTGGGAGCAACTGAACTCATGATTTTAAGTGATGGCAGTTGTCACTGATGCAGTTATGTGCTAACCTAATTTTAAACACATTTCTAATCAATGGTTGTGCTAAAAGGTTTGTTGTGCTATTTATTTCTTATTTACTGCACATTCTTTCAGTCCTTACTGGTGCCAAGTACTTTGCTAAGTGCTTAGTGTGCAAAGATACAAGGATGTGTAAGACATGGGTTCTGCCCTCAGGGAACTCAGAGTCTGACAAACACATATACACTAATACTCAGGAAAGAATTAATAATGTAGGACTTATCCAGAACCTTCCATTCAGAACTTCTATATAAATGGTACTGTCGGAAATAAGGCTTATGTGTATATTTCTGATTGGTATGAATCAGCATTTTAAACAAAGATTTCATTAAATGCAAAATATCACATCCTGGTGATAGGTATGTAAAATTCCTGAGGGCCTACTAAAATCTATGTACATATACATAAAAAGGTAAATCTGTGGTATCATTCAGATAAAAAGTGAAATGGCAAGGTTTTCAATGGCAAATAATGACCACATCCCATGGGCCTTTGGTGGCCTTGCAGAATGCACTTGGCTGCAGCCTCAGGGACTCATGTCCAGGGAATGACTACCCCAGGGCAGTAAGAAATAATGTTAACTTTGTCACAGTAAATAGGATTCCAGACTTCAGTATTTGTTGTGAGAATGTTCCAAAATTTTCTAATAAAATTGGTTACTTCAGAATCAGCAGTCCCAGAGGCTTTAGAAAATAGAAGCTAGTTTAGCATACATAATTTAGAAATTATGTTTTTTTAATGTTTTTATTTATTTTTGAGACAGAGAGAGACAGAGCATGAGCACGGGAGGGGCAGATTGAGAGGGAGACACAGAATCCAAAGCAGGCTCCAGGCTCTGAGCTGTCACAGAGCTTGATGCGAGTCTCGAACTCACGGACTGTGAGATCATGACCTTAGCTGAAGTTGGACGCTTAACTGACTGAGCCACCCAGGCTCCCCTAGAAATTATTTTTAAGAGGAGACCTGAAAATAGAAAATATTTTCTGTAAGTACCATGTAGTGTCTCCTGTAAAATAGTGAGTCACACATGCGTTTCCAGGAATGAACAAGGAATAGCCAGCCAAACAAGTTTTAAATGTATGTCTTCCAAAAGGCACTGTGACCTTCTGAAGATTAAATCAGCATTTAACTGCTAACTTTAAAGGCTTGAATAATGCTATAAAACTCTTGCAGTAGAGTCATTAACCCTAAAGAACAGAGGGTTGCATTTTTCTTGTAAGCATTCAGAAATACTTTGTCAATTGCTTATTTTTCTTTGCGGGGCTGGGGAGATCAGGTCTGAAAAACTAAATTATACAGTATTTGAAATTAGTAGGCAATTTCAACCCACCTACAAATGCTTTCTGCAAACTACCCTTCTCTAACGTACTTGCTACCTGGGAAGCAGAGATAACTATCCGTTTGAAACAGCAGCAGAGATAAAAATAAATCCCCAACACTGCCATTCCTTCTTAGATGATACGCCTGTACTCTGACTGCTTTCCCCTGCTGTTTTTGGTTTGGCTAGCCCACTGATTTGGCCAATGGTTGTGTTTAGTCAGTCTGCTCAAAGGTTGCTGACTAACAACTACCTTTATACACTCAGCTCTGAGTGTAATTAATACTAGAAGGATGTTAAAATTATATCTTTTTGTAATGGCAGTTGTGCTTTAATCTTTTTAATGTTACAGTGGTTGACATGAATAGATAGCATTTTAATATTTGATTGAATTATAACTCTTCAACCATGTGTTAATTTACTAAGACATTAATACAATAATTTAATTTGAAAGAAATATTTAACTTCCATATATAAGATTATATTATATATAACATATTATAATTTTGCATATCATATAATATATGACATAAAACTTATACCTATATAAAATCTCATTTCACCAGGAATATGGGCTGACATTGTAGAAACTTACTTTATTTCACGCAATAATTGAATCAGACACAGTTTGAAGCTATTGTAAATTGACCAATTTGTATATTTTATGCTGCCACACCTCTGCCCTCCTTTTCTTCTAGATAAGACCTAGCTTCAGGGTTTCTAAAGAAGGAGAGCAGTGAGCTAAATTCACCATCCATGCCTCACATGATGGCTGGCTAACACTACAGGCACCAGGCACCAGGCCCATCCCCTGCTCTGGAAGAGTGCAAGATGGCAGAGGGTGGGAAGATGACTTTGACTTTGTTTGTGGTACGTGCAGAAACTATCTCGAAGTGCTTGCTTACCACACCCTCACACAGACTCAAATGTAGGCTACAGCAGGACAAGCCTCCCGAAATATGATGACAAACAGGAATGCAGGCATTCTGCTGTGTCCTTCACCAAACTGCAGTTACTTTGGAAAGCAGCAATTGGAACTATGATTGAAATCTGAAGCAGCCACAAATACCATAAATTGCATTCTTAGCAGTGAGTTAAGCTTACTGTCTGCATTCAATAAGTATTTATGAATACTCACTGTGTACCAGGCACCACAGTAGATACTGTGTAGACAAAGGTAAATAGGACTTTGAAATGCCAGCTCTTGTTCCTAACTGACATCATCTGGTTGTCAATAAAATCTGCCACTGATGGCTTTGCCTTTTTGTTTCCCACCAAAAACTGAAACTTGTGAAGTTGAGTCACCTATGTTACAGAAATTGTCACTTTAATAGCACTCACTTGGGGCGCCTGAGTGGTTTAGCATCAGGCTTCAGCTCAGGCCATGATCTCACAGTTTGTGGGTTCAAGCCCTGAGTCGGGCTCTGAGCTGAGAGCCCAGGGACTGGAACCTGCTTCAGATTCTGTGTTTCCCTCTCTCTCTCTGCCCCTCCCCCACTTATGCTCTGCCTCTCAAAAATGAATAAACGTTAATTTTTTTTTTTTTTTAAATAGCACTCATTTAAGCCTGGAAAATAATATTTTGCCATTCTATAACACCTTGTGGTTCTTACAGCCAAACCACCCCTAAATTTGGATCATGAGCATTACTTAAATATCTTTTGACCTCTTACTATGTTCAAGACACTATTCTAGGCATACAAGATGAGCTTATAAGAGCTTTATTTAAAAGTCGAAATTTAAATAAGCAAGAAAAACAATTTAGTAGAATATGTCCAAGCCCTAGATCTTATTTCAAACAGTGTTTTGAGATTTTCTTTAACATTTAATGTCTTTGGAATTGGAATGCATCTCATTGGCATCTTAGTATTGTGTCAGAGTTTGTCAGCATTTTATATTATGTGGTAGCACATAAAATCATAAATCGTCTTACAATTGCTGGCATTGTAGACTCAGTGAATTACAGCAGAGCAGTGGAAGTATTTAGTGTCTGTGTGTTGTGTGATAAGATTTTATCTAAATAAAATCTTTTCAAAAGTTTTCTCTTCTGACCCCACCCTTGACTAGCTTCCATGGTTAGCTCCCTGTGTTAGATAATCTAGAGAATTTACAGGGAAGAGTATATTTTTACAACCATTCTTGAATTGTGATTTAAACTGGAACGGGGGCACTTGGGTGGCTGAGTCTGTCAGGTGTCTGATTCTTGATTTTGGCTCAGGTCTTGATCTCATGGTTCTTGAGATCGAACCCTACATATTTTTTCTCTTTTTCTTTCTCTTTCTCTCTCTCTCTCTCTCTTTCTCTCTCTCTCTTTCTCTTTCTCTTTCTCTCTGCCCTTCCCCCACTTGTGCATGCACTCACTCTCTCTGCCTCTCTCAAAATAAATAAACTTAAAAAAAAATTAAACTGGAAGGAACAAAAATTTGAAGCTAAAATCTCAAATTTGTTTTTAAGCTAAAAGTCTTTATAAAAGTAATTTGTTTTGAAAACAAATTTATATTTGAATTATTTTTCAATAATTACAATTAAAATTAATATTTATTACAATAAATATTTAGTGCTAAGTACTCTATACTAAGCACTTTACATATATTACTCTAGTTTAATCCTCACAGGAATGCTGTGAAGCAGATACTTTCATTTTCCTGGTGTGTATACATATCAGGGCTCTGAAGTTAGTTTTTGAAGTTCATACAAATTAGTGAATAAAGGAGCCTACAGTCCACTCTAGCATCTGATTCCAGAGCCTGTTCTCATCACTACAGTGATCCTCACCTGCTTATAATAAATGTTTACCAAGCATTTTATTCATTCTCTCATTCATGTAAACATTTGTTGAGCATCTCCCCAACCAGCAAGAGGAAGAGCAAAAGTCAGGAAGGTCTCAGAGAAGAAATAATGTTTGAATTGGGCTTTGAAGGATTACCAGGAATTGGCTGATCAGAGGAGGAAGAAAATGCCATTCAGTCCAATAGTTCAGCATGAGCAAAGTGGTAAACAGGTTTATCAAATGTTCCCACCTTCTTAAAGAATTTTAATTTTACCTTGGAGATCAATGCTTCTTATTTATAAAATTTCCTGAGTCTGTGATGAGGTCTGGAAATCATGACTTTAAAATTTTTTTTCCCTAGGCTTTCTTATGATAGCTACGTTCACTATAATGAAGAACATGATAAAAATATGTGTATGTAAAGGTGTGTATGTACATTCTGTTCTCAGGAGAAGGTTCACAGTTTTCATTATTTTCTGGGTGGAACCTATTGCAGTCACTGCTTTCAAACATATTTAGAAACAATTCATGGTAAGAAAAAACATTTCACATTATGAACCTTTACGCTATAGGTGTACTCATTCACCTAACTTGAAACAGAAGTTTCACAGCACAATATTTATTATCTGTGTAGTTTGATATATTCTATTCTATTTCATTTTAAAAGAATCATAATCACAATCCACTAAATTAATGTCATGACCCGCCAGTGAGTCACAGTCTATGGTTTAAAAAAGCACTGCAGGAGATTATCCTCTTTTTTAAAAATTTTAGCCAGGGAACCATGTAGTCAGACGTACATCGTAACATGCATATTCAGTACCTCCCTGACTTACTCTTTTTATTTGGGAAGGAAGTAAAGCAGGAGTCAAGACTCCATATTTATGGTGAATATTTGGTTGGATGATGGGACTATTCTACAAACCCAAAATAGATTAAAAAACCAGATTGAGACAGGAGGCACAGGGGGTATGTTTCGTTTGGGACATGTTATACGTGAGATGTTTAGGTAATAATCCATACCTCATTCTGTCAGGATGGAGCTTTCCAAGAATCAATGGCATCTGAGAATTTGGAACAAAAGGATTTTCAAGAAACAACTCCAAAGGACATTTTATAGGATTTAATTATACTTGGAAACTCAGTAGTAAGAAGGAAGAAAGGTGTATTTACAGATGGAATTCTGGTACAAAGCTATATTTAAAGAGTTATTTTTTTTTAACTGTTAAAAATACTGGTTAACTTACGAATACTTATGTGTGTTGGTACTTTTAATTATTAACATTTAGGGAATTTGAAGCTCCTTTTGCCAAATTTTGTTCACACTAATTAAGAATAATGGCAAACTAATAGAGATAAACTGCATATTGATTCAGTGGAAGAGTATACAACAGAAAAAACTCATGTGGGCAGAAGACTGCAGATGGCATCACAGCATGTTTATAAAGCTTAGTAACAAGCAAAATTAATATGTTGTATAAGTATACACACATGTGATAAAATTATTGAAAGCAAAAAAAGGAATGATCATCATAAAAGTTAGAGTAGTTGTTACCTTTGATAGAGAAAGGCAGGCATAAGTGTGGAGCACATGGTTAGATAGATCATTGCTAATGTATTTAAGTTGGGCAGTGACTTCATAGGTATTCATTTTATCATCAAACTTCATGACTCTCAAGCTATATTTATTTTGTAGAAACAAATAATACATAGTTTGTTCTCATTATCCTTAACCTTAAATGTGATTTGTCATCTTTATAGGTTAAATGAGAAAATCCAGAACTATTTCAACAGATACTAAAAGGCATTTGATAAAAATTCAGTATTAAATCTGAATTAAAATTTAAGGCAATAAGTAGAGAATAGAATGAATTCTTCCTTAACACTATTAAAAATATCTTTATCAAACTAATAGCCAATTACCACACTTAGTCATAAGACAATAGAAATATCCTTATTAGTGTTAGCAATAAAGTACACATGCCCACTACTCTCTCTGTAATATAACATTATTCTGAGAATGCTCAGTAATGGAAAAGAAAATGAAATAAAAGCCATGGATAATCGATAAGTTTGCCAGTAACTGCAGGTAATCCAAGTACACCAAGTAAAAAACTTTAAAAACTTAAGGATTTCTTCCAGTAAAGTAGTCACTTGAGAAATAACTTTTAAAACCATTGGGTGGCTCAAGCGAAGAGACATTTCTTTCAAAATGGAAGAAAGAACAGGACATTTGTAAATGGATGGGAATGATCTAGTAGAAAGCAAAAGTTGATAATGTAAGAAAGACTTGCTAGAGCAGTGCCCCTTTGTAGGTTGGAGAGATAGTAGCTCAGAGGAGAGATTGGCATTAGATAGGAGCAAAGAAGGTTTGTGTATGGAGGCTAGTAGGAAGGCATGTAATTGAGTGCAGATTTTGAAATTCCTGTTATTTGTTGGATCATTTCTTTGGCCTTATCTCCCATCTAAAGATAAATTACATAGGCCACTGTCCAGTAATGTTAGAGCTTAGCAATGTGTTGGCACATGAAACATGCCCAATAAATGATAAATACAATTTTAAAAAAAATCACTGGCCTCTCTAAGTGCTAGCCATTAGAATTTCAACATAAAAATGATCTCATTTATGGTAGCAACAAAAAAATCACCAAAATGAAATACCAAAAATTAAGTATAGGCCATATTATTCTAGACCCTTCTAAAGGGCTATATGACTTTCCTAGTGGGTATAAAAGAACATGTAAGTGGTAAATGGCAAGACTGTCCATGTATGTAGGTAAGAAATTTTTTAAGTTGTCATTTCATCTTCCTAGTTAATCAGTAGGTAATAATATATCCTATATATACTATTTTTTTAAATACATAAACACAAATGTAAACCTACAAAGTAAATATGAAATGCTCTACACCAAAATGTCATTGCTAATAATTTACATGAGATATATATATATATATATATATATATATATATATATATATATATATGTTTGTATTTCCTAATCACTCTATAAACATAAATGTTTTGAGATGCCAAGTTTAAATATGTCAAGAATCTAGGAGAAAGGCTGAATATTAAAGGTTTAAAAAACATGTTGACAATGAAAATAAAGAAGGCAGGTCTTGAAAAGTTATCTATAGCTGGACACCAGCTAAATATCTTGCTTGTCAACTACTTGATAGAGTTGCTTTGTCATCTATCAATAGAGAAAGAAAGTTTTCTCTCCATCTGTGATCTTTCTCCCCATTGGAAAGAAAGTACAAGCTGACTTATTGGTGTTAACAAGGGTATGGGAGGAAAGGCCACTTTTCTTTTGGCGTTAACAGTTGACATTTTGGAGCAGTAGTATTGTGACATGCCCTAGGAATAGGTTTTGTCTAGAAAGGACAAATTATGGGAATGAAAAGTAGCAGTCAGCTGAATTTAAAAAGATAAAATCCTTAGGGATTTTTAGGTAATAAACTCAGAATGCAGTAGAAACCTGCAGTAGGATAACTAAATTGGGCCCGTAGTATTATTAGAGGGTTGGTACTTATAGTAGCCATAGAGGAAAGGGGCAATCTTTTATAATATTTACACAGCTTAGTGTTTAATCATTAAATAAATTAATATTGGGGATATATTATTTTGGACTGAGAATATAAGGCATAGCCATATTCACAAATATGGTAATACTCTACTAATTAATACTAAGAAATTCTTTGAATGCTTGTTAATTTTCTCTTGTGTTGGTAATTCATTCAAGTCAGTTTTCACAGGTTAGGAATGAGGGATGGTACTTAACAATGTTCCGTTTTTCACATTTCCACAGTTATTCATAAGTTTGTTCTAGGGAGGCTTGGTATTTTGTTTTATCTTTTTTTTTAAGGAAGGTAGTGTTTTGTTCCTTCATAGAGAACTTGAAGCATAAGATAATCATGTATTCAGGATTAATTTTGGATAGTCTTACATTTCACAATTTCTAATTCTATAAAAAAAAATCTCTAATTAAAAAAAATATATTTAAAGTGATAGTGTCATGAAGGGCAAATGTCATTGTGATAACTTAAAATCTAATTATTTTTAAAGCAGTCTTTATTGTTTTTTGATTGAAAAACAAATGAATGCACATTTTAGGATTGTATGTAAAGTACATACAAGGACAAAGATGAGTAAATGTCCTGACAATGAAAAACAGAGCTGGTGTTGCTGGATTTCTTCTAGTCTTTTTTTTTTTATATTTACACCTAAGTTTTAAAAAACTGTAGTCACGGTGTATTTGCTACTTTTTTATATCCTACTTTTTCTTTTTAACATAGGAGCATTTTCCTATGTCACGAAATAGGAAAAGTTACTTCTAAATAGTTACCTAGAGGCACCTGGGTGGCTCAGTCGGTTAAGCATCTGACTTCAGCTCAGGTCCTGATCTCCCAGTTCCTGAGTTCAAGCCCTGCATCGCACTCTGTGCTGACACCTCAGAGCCTGGAGCCTACTTTGGATTCTGTGTCTTCCTGTCTCTCTGCCCCTACTCCTCTCACACTCTGTCTCTCTCAAAAATAAAAATAATAAAAACACTGAAAATTAAAAAAAAAAATAGCTACCTAACATTTCATTTTATAGATAAACTAACATTTCTTTAGCTATTCTCCCATTACTTATATAGTTTCTATACAACCGTAATGGTTTGATAACCAATTTGTGTAAATCTTTATTTTCATTTCTAATGATTTCTTCAGGTTAGATCCCTAGTTGCGGAATTACTGGGTCGGAACGTATGAATGTTTTTAAAATTTTTGATAACTGTTGCTAAATTGCTACCACATGTTCCCCTCTATCCCCCAAAAGCTGCTGCTGTTTATTTCCAGAGCTGTTTGAAAATACCTGTCACAAGGTGTTTTCCCTTACCAATACTGAATACATGTTCTTAATTTCAAAAATAATCATTTGGTAATGTTTAAAAAGTGTTTGACATTGTGATTTGCTTGATAATATCTGGCACAGGTAAAATGCAATATTTTAAGAAATAGTTGAAATACTGTCATATGTTTTACTGTCTCCACTGATATTGCTAGGAGTGGTTTTGAGTACTCATTATATTATTTATCTTTCCCAATATAGTGGGGAAAATTTTTTATTTTGGTAATTTTATTTTGGTAATTCAAGGACTTTCTTTGAAATATAAATGCTCTATTTCTCTAACTTTTAAAAATAATTACTCAATTCTCTAACTTTGTATATATTTTGCTATTTTACTGTTTCTCTTTCCCACTGTTGATAGTCCTCATAATTTAGTGCTTTTGAGTTTTCATCCTCATCATTAGATGCCTATCTTCCTGAAAAGAACATTACAGACTTCTCAAGAAACCTACTTTTTTCATGAAACCCATGCCTTTCTTTTTTGTTTGTTTTAATGGGTCAGTGCAGTGAATTATTAGCAAGGGGATAAAATATTTCGCTACTTGATAACAGTTTCAGTGTTCTAGAGGAGCCTGTGTTGTGTCATTCTGCCTCTTAACAAAATCACATAACCATCTAGAAGATAATTAAACACTTTTGTGCTACGAATTATCTAAGTACAGTAATTAGCTGTCTATATGTAAATCTTTGCCCTTTCTTTGACAACATATATTCCTTTATTTGAAGGCAAAGATTTGAGGGCTTTGCCAGTAGCTCAAGCACACCATCCTTAAAAATGAATCTTTTTAGTCATGCATTTCTTACAACCACACTAGAGTTGATCTAAGAGATTTGAAATGTTCTCTTATTTACATCAGACCTGCTAAGTGTCATAGAGATTAGAACTGCAGTTTCTAATTCAGCTTAGCTCTTGATGCACTGTATATATCAATAGCTTTATACCCATTAAACCAAATCATTTTATTTCCTTTATAGTCCTGAAGAAAATTAGCATGTGATGGGGCGCCTGGGTGGCGCAGTCGGGTAGGCGTCCGACTTCATCCAGGTCACGATCTCACGGTCCGTGAGTTCGAGCCCCGCGTCAGGCTCTGGGCTGATGGCTCGGAGCCTGGAGCCTGTTTCCGATTCTGTGTCTCCCTCTCTCTCTGCCCCTCCCCCGTTCATGCTCTGTCTCTCTCTGTCCCAAAAATAAATAAACGTTGAAAAAAAAAATTTTAAAAAAAAATAAAAAAAAAATAAAAAAATTAGCATGTGAAATTGACATATGAAAACTGAACAGAAATAAATTTTATGAAATAGACCGTATCTCAGCAATGTATTTTCAGGGTACTTGTTTGAAAAGACATCCATAAAAATTAAAATACTATATAGGCTTTATTCATCTTTAGGACTACCAGTAGCTTTGACACTAAAAATCCCTACAAACTTTAAAATATTGTTTGCATTTATGAAGATTGAATGCTTTAAAGTCACAAAGTTTTGGTCCTCATGAGAACTCTTAATTCTGTTTTCTTTGTTTCTTTGTTGTGCTGTAGCTGCTATCTAGGGCTCTGAAGGCAGCATATTTTTTTATAGGTAGGGCACTTGGGAAAAGTGTTTGCTCCCCTTCTAGATTAGCACCAGGTATCTGTAATTTTTCAGCCTTTCATGGACACCTTTTTGTGGCCTATTCATTCTTGTACCTAATATCTCTGTACTTTGAGTTTGAAATATTTAGAAATTTTGCTAGTCTTTTTGTTGTTTTCCCAGATAGTTTCCTTGACTTCTATTTAAGCTAACACTAAAGTTTGACCTTGAAGGTTTCTAATCCCTTACTTTTGTAAATACTGAGGATTCAGAATATTTGATTATCCATAGGACACTTATCATTGGTCCTTTGCCATTTGAACATTACTTTAAAAATCAAACACATCATTACATATGTGTTTGAATCAAACAAGCGAAAATCAGAGTGGGAGCTCCCCAATAGTGTCTTTATATCACCAGAGCAAACATTTTGAGGCACATACTGGACATTGTGCCAAGCACCTTGAGGAGGGCTATTTCTTTAGATTTCACGACAGTCCTATTAGGTGAATAATATCATTATCCACATTTTACTGATGAGGAAACAAGGGATGAATAAGGCTAAGTTATTTACTCAAAGTAACACAGATGGTAGAATCCGGGCCCACGTTGGAAACTGAGCAGTCTGCTCCAGAATATATCGCATGCTAGATATGGCCAGTTTGCACTGCTCTCTTTTCTTTTATTCTGTATGTAAAAGATACATACATACAGAGGAAAAGAGAGCAGTGCAAACTCACTCTTCTCTTCTTAAGCCATTGAGGAAGACCCAGCTTAGAACTGGAAATACAAAGGGATCCAATAATAAAGAAAGCATTTTATTTTAGTTTAGTTTAGTTTATTTGAGAGAGAGAGAAGAGAGCAGGACAGGGGCAGAGAGAGAGGGAGAGAGAAAATCCCAAGCAGGCTCTGCACTGCCAGTGCAGAGCCCAGCGTGGGGCTTGAACTCATGAACTGGGAGATCATGACCTGAGCTGAAGTCAGATGCTTAACCAGCTGAGCCACCCAGTCCCCAAAGAAAGCATTTTAAAAAGGAAAAAAGAGAACAAGGCAGCAGAACATTAATTTTTATCTTTGGTATCCTTCAAATATTTGGCACTAATTCTCATCAAAATATGGCACATAAAAGTTCATATTTTGTGTATACTCTTTTCTAAGTGTCATTTAAGATGTGACTAAAATGTAATTAATAAAATTATAGCCCCCAACTATTGTGCATCTTTTTTGCTGTTTCTTTTTCCTTAGCTTAGAGCCTTGATGTTGTGTCTTCGGTCCCCCAGAGCCTGGGGGTTCTGTGATGTCACCACAGTGGCCGCCTCAGCAGTCCCAGTCCCTTGTCATCCCTTTCCTCTACCAGAGCAGTGCTGACTCTCTTTGTAATACATGGTAGATTTCTCTGTAAGATTTATTTTGAAAAAGCATTTGGTAGCTTTAAAAAAAAAAAAAAAAAAAAAAAAAAGTGTGATTACTGTTGGTGTTGAAAAACAGATTTAAGAATTGAATATACTTCCAAATCTATATGAAAATATTCCTCAGACTTTGATACTGTTTATGTTATTGAATTTAATGAGTTTTCATTGTAACTTTGACTGGTTTGGGATAATACCATGTGTTTTGCAAAATCTAGGGCCTAGGCCACTTTTAGCAATTTATGTTAATCTTGAGGATTCACATCTGTCAGGTACCAGTCTCTCCCCCAAATTTACACAACTGTTGCTGATGGCCATGCATGAATTCTATTCTTAACTTCCACTCAGCAGCAGTTCCTCCTGGCATATGCAAAGAGTGCTTTCCTCAAGACTCCAGGAGAGCAAGAAGGAGAGAAGATTGGCAGTGAATTTGGAAACTGACATTTTTATTTAGGATTTTTTTTTTTTCCCTGTAGAATTCAAGTTTGGGCTTTGTTTCCAAGAAACAAATCATTTTTTTAATTAAAATTCTGCTTTCTACTTGACCAAGAGAATTACTAAACTTAGAATTATTTAGTGTAGTCTCCCTAAGTCCTTTGAAATGCAAAATGGTCTTAAAAACACTCATATTTTCAAATGGAATTCAGTGAGGGCAGAGTATTCTGTGAGTATTTTAATAAAGATGAAAATACTTTTAAAAAAGAAATGTATATTGTAAATTTAAGTTCCACAAACCCAGGCAACCACTTGGTCTGGGTTTCAGGGCTAAACATAGACCAAGACAGGTCAGAAATTTTCTCATCCTGACGTTTGTACCACACAGCACACAGCTGTGTGGGACTTTTTTTTTTTTTTTTTTTTTTTTTCCTCCGCCTTTCATTTTGTTATTTGTTTTTGCCTGCTCTGGGGACCTCTGGTTTTCCACAGACTCTTAAGTGATCTATTTCAGATACGTCTCTAGTTTTTTAGTATCCCTGGCATAAGGCTTCATCTGAATGAATGTAATCTACTCCCAAGTTTCTTAAAAAAAAAAAAAAAAAAAATCCAAAAATATTTATTAGGTATCTGTTGTGTTCCAGATACATATGAAAGTAAGACCATGGTCTTTGCCCCCAACTAACTGGTGGGGAAGAAGACATATAAACAAATACTTATGCATGCAGTGTAGTAAAGGCAGCACTAAAGGTGCACCCAAGGGGTTATGGGAACCCAGAAAAAGAGTTTTAAACTAACCTCACTGGGAAAGGAAAGGTTCCCTGAGAGAAGAGCTCCTGAGCTGAATCTTAGCACAAGCCTAGGCAAGAAGTGGGTATATCATACACAAGTGGAGAGTGAGGGCTAGGTCTATTGGGAGGAACCTCATATATCCTATTAAGGAGCTCAGACTGGGTGGTAGATAAATAGTAACAGAGACTCATGAAGAAATAAATGTTTGGAAATGACATGGTCAGATTGGCATTTTATGAAGGTAGTTTTGGCAGCCAAATGGTTAAAGACAAGACAAAAACAGACAAAAATAGATGCTGAAAGACAAGTTCAAGTAAAAGGTGATATTGAGCCAAAGCAGAGGAAGGAGATGAGGACATATATTTGAGAGATCATTTAGGAAGTGAAAGCAGTATGATATGTGATTATCTGGATATTGAGGGGTGTGGGGTGGTGTGACAGAAGAGTCAGTTGACTCCCTAGGATGCCAATAACCTCAGTAACTATATAAATGGTGGTTTTTTAACTGGGAGATAAACAGCATGGGAGAGTGGACAGATTTAGGGATAGAGTGAGAATTCTATATACACTTTGATTCTGTAGAATATAAATTTTAGAAAGGAAATAAAGTGAACAACAGTTTCATGATAAGAGTTATGGAACTCAGTGGGACATTTTAATTTTTGTTGCTAAAGACAGACTTGTGGATTAGCCCAGCCATGAAGTTTGAAAAAACTTCTCAGATTCTCCCAGTGGTTCTCTCACTTTCCTTCTAAAAGCTTTGGCATTTGCTCAATTTTGTAGTCATTTTTTAATCCAAATTTCTATTCTGTTATGCTCCATAGTCTGTATACCTTTTCTTTGATACAGTAACTCTAGTACCTGCTGTTTGTGTCTTTCCCCTGCCAATAACTGTCATCCCCCCCCCCCCCCCTTTTTTTCCTGGAAATAACCAGGTACCAGTCTACTATACCCAGCCACCTGGTCTCTTCTAACCATGAAGCTACAAAATGAGTCATAGCAAAACTCACTTTGAAGCCTCTTTTTACTGGTGGTTAATTGTATTTTAGTGTACTTAACTAGTATGAATTCAGTTATATTAAGGGTACTCATCATCATATCCAAGATACTGTATGTGTGTGTGTGTGTGTGTGTGTGTGTGTACATTTATATATACATATACACACATACACAGACAACATGCACACTCATAATCAACGCTATTCTTCCAGGGGAAAACACCTTGGTGTCATCCTTGATTTCTCTCTTGTTTTCATTCCTCGCACTCAATAGCTGTAGGAATCCTGTTTCACCTACCTGCAAAACGTATCCTGAATACCTCCACGCCTCCCCATCTCCTGATCCAAACCACCATCATCTTGTAACCAGTTAAAATTAGTTTTGAAATGTTGCTATCAGTGATGTTTTCCCATGATGGCTATAAATTTAAAAGAATACATTAGAGATGAGAATGCAATTCTCAGAAACGATTTTTCTAATAAGACTATATCCCACAGAAGTAACAGAAACAAGGAAGTTCAGTATTGGCCTACTCTACCCTTTCATCGAGAACTTTATAAGAAATTCTAATACTGGATCTAAAGGAGCTATATGAAGAATAATAGGGAAAACTATTCCACTTTACTTTTTTCCATAATAACTTCTTGATAAAGAGGAAGAATGCAGGAAATAAATGGATTTATTTTGTCCTAAATTATTCATATTAATTGCTACCTGGTGTAAATTTTTTTGGATAACTACCAATATTTCTCTTTGTGCTAAAGTTAGCATATTTCACTACTATCCTGAGTACAGTATCTATCATGTGGAAATTTCAGATGTATCTAGTACATGTGGGATCCTCTTCAACTCCTGCTCTTCCGTGTCAGTAGGAATATTTAGTTCTTACTGATTTCCCTAATACTTAACTTTTTCAATTGATGGTGAAAGATACCCTTCCATCTCTGCTCCCCCACATCCACCCCGGCATTGGTTTGCACATCTGGGCTGATCTGACAGGCTTTTTTTCCTTCCCTAAACCCATAATGTTAGGCCTCAAGTCATAACTGCTGCTCTAGCTTGAAAAATAAGACTTGTGGCTTTCAGGTTGAGGTTTCTATTTTCTGTTCTGATTCTAGATTATTCATTCTGCCCCCAAACTCTGGAACAGTACATGCAAATACATTTCTCTAACTAAACTGAATTTTCTAGATTTTTAGGAAATCACAGAATCGTTAAGAGGGTTTGAGAATAGAGAATTCTAATGTTTAAATATTTGTAGCATTTTTTTAATCCAAGCTAAAACATATTAGTTTATATATAGTAAAGTAATAGATGTACTAGTAATGTAACAGTAATATAAGCTATTCATTCCCCTGAGATACTATAGAAATGGAGGAGGTTGATTCTACAAATGGAAAAGTATTATTCAGTGTGAAAGGACCTACAACAAAGAAAGTCATTTTATTTAACCTGGCATTTCCCAAATTTATTTCAGGATATAACTCCTTTTTCTTGTAAGGAAATTTTTCAGCCTACTTTGGAAATATTGGTGAAAAGAAAGCAGATACTTCAGTTCTAGTCCTGGCTCACACATTAATCAGCATTTTCATTCATTCAACAAACATGTATGGAGCGACTACTTTGTAGTAGTCACTGTTTGAGATGTTGGTGATATATTCAGGGAAAAAAACCAGAAGGCTCTGTCCTTCCAAGGATTATTTTCTGGTCGGGGAGAAAGACAAACATAATCTGTAAGTAGTACAGTCACCAAGTGTTTTAGGCAAACATGGAGCAGGATCAGGGGGTCAGGAGTACAAGGGTTACAATTTTAAATAGTCATAATCTTGAGTAATCACTGAGCGTCTCTGTTTTCCTAATCTCTAAAATGAAGAAATTCAACTAACTTATTTCAAAGCCCTGCCAGAACTATAGGTTTCCTTTAAGGACCAAGAGCTGTCAAATCCAAGTGTGTTACTGCTGGCTCATGAGCATCTTACCGAGCTTTTCTGATCACTTTAGCAGAAAAGGTTGGATATGAAAATTCAAAAAGTCTGTAAGTTTAATCATTTTTTAATACCCACAAAAGAACAAAGCATTCATTTTAAATGAATACCAAAAAAAACCCAAACAAACAAACAACAACAACAACAACAAAAACCCTTGATGGTCCCATTTTTAATCTGCCATGTACCTCAGTCCAGTATCAAGTAGATAGTGTTTGATTTAAGGGTAAGAAACCTCTGCAGTAAAGGTATCAATGGCTTTTAAGCAGATGTTAGCATGTCTGTATGAGTAATTTGCAGCAGTGTGCAGATTGTGCTACTGTTGTTGTAGTCTTTATGTAAATAGGAGGTCTGTGACTTGATGTTGAAATGACCTTCTAGACAGTATTCCATTGCTATATGCCTGAGCTTGTATCTCAGAATAATTAGAAGTTTTGACTTATACATCTTGGTATACAGTGTTTATGTAAATTATAAATGTCTGAAAGTTTCCTGAAACTTTCTGTGTAGCTTTTTATCAGAGACAGACTGGAGTTTGGAAGGAGGGCTGTGGACTGTGGTCCCAAGCCTTTGATTTTCAGCCCCTCATTTTTGGAATGAAAATTAGAATCTACTTTTCCAATTGCCCAGAAAATGATGGTATATTTTTATATTCTTCATCTTGAATAAGTAACTGTTTATAATCATAGTCTTTGATACTTATTAAGTAGTATTTCACTCTTAAGGCATTTAGCTAAAAATTTCACATAGACCCAATGTGTCCCTAAATATGATGGCATTCTCACTGACCTGTAGGAAAAGCTTAAAATACTATAATTAAAACTGAGAAGTTCCTATCACACGATGGGATGTTCTTCCAAGATTGTTTCTAAGTCAGATATCAGTATTTCTTTTCCTATGATGGTAGCCCAGTCCCAAAGTGAATGTGATTTGCCCAGAGACCTGCCCCTGCCCCCATCTGCACAGTGCTCACTTAGAAACACACCCACAGAGTGGAATAGTGGTTAGGAGAGATTGTTGAATCTCTGTCATTCTCCATCATGCTCCCTTTCTTACAAAGAACTGATGATAAAGCTTGCTTGTCTCTGGTAATTAGCAGCCTGAGAATGTTATCTACATGTGTGATATATGTATGAATAAGGAGGAATGGTAAGGACTACAAACACTCTCCAGATAAGTCTTTGTTTTGTTTTTCTGAAACAAAGTTGAAAATTATACCAGTCTTTTCTAAGCGTTATTGATTGCCATCGAAGGTTTTGGAACTTACTAGGGGAACAGAATTGTCAGAGACCATCACTACAGAGATTCATTTTCTTTATTCCAAAGCTATCCTTTCACATTTTGAGGGTTCTTAGTAAATTATTATCTCTTTGTAAGAACTTTTTTTTTTTCTTTTTTTTTTTTTTTACTGATACCTAAAGTAGGCATTCCAGGGGTGCCTGGGTCACTCAGTCAGTTGAGTGTCCAACTTTGGCTCAGGTCGTGATCTCATGATTCCTGAGTTCAAGCCGCACATCAAGCTGTCTGCTGTCAGTGTAGAGCCTACTTCAGATTTTCTGTCCCTCTTTTTCTCTCTACCTCTCCCCTGCTTGCACTCTTTCAAAAATAAACATTGAATAAAATAATAAAGTAGGCATTCCAAAAGTACTTTTTTTGTTTGTTTGTTTGTTTGTTTCTTTGTTTGTTTTAATAACTCCCATTAGGACTTTTGCTAATCTGGGGTGCCTGGGTAGCTCAGTCATTTGAGCGTCTGACTCTTGATTTTAGTTTAGGTCATGGTCCCAGGGTCATGGGTTCGAGCCCCGCATCATGCTCCGCACTGTGAGCATGGACCCTGCTTGAGATTCTTTCTTTCTCTGCCCCTTCCCCACTCGCGCATGTGTGTGTGTATGTGTGCACACGCACGCATGCTCTCTTTCTAAATAAATATTTTTTAAAAAGATTTGTTTATTTGGCATGCTTGACTTCATGATGTTTAGAAGAAGTTGCAGAAATTAATTTGCAGTAGGTACTTAAATCTTCATTCTCTAACTAAATATACTTTAAATATGGCTCAGGTGCACTTATTTGCCTTTCATTGTCTTCTGATCAGAATTTTTAAAAAATAGTGTTTCAAATAAGTTAAAATGGCCCCCGCCATTTGATTAGGAAATTTTATTAAGATACTATTTTTCCTTCTACTTCATTAATCAAAAGTCACTGAGAATTCTAATCCATAATTTCTCACCTTTAGCCATACTGACATTTTAGACTGGGTAATTCTTTGTTGTAGGGGCTATCCTGTCCACTGTAGGGTGTCAGACAATGTTGCTCCCCTCCAGGAGGTACCAGTAGCACCAACCCAGACCAGATGTTTCCAGGGGGCAAAGTTTCCCCTTGTTGGGAGCAACTGTTCTGATATATGCGTAATACACGCTTCCAAAATCTTCAGTGGATGTATAGCATGGGTTGTGTATGCTTTTCTTTTTAATCTGATCCTTTCCTATTCTGTTTATATTTTTTAAATGACTATAGGTTTTTTTATCTATTCAAGAAACTTTTAAAGAAAGAGAATATGAAAGCCTTCTGTGCCCACCATCAAGCCAGACCCTAATATTTTGAGGGGTGTACACAGTAATTGATCCATATGAGATATTTTTTTTTGTTATTGAACCTTCCAGATTTACAAAAGACACTGTGTGTGTTAAAAAAAAATGTTTAATATATAGATCATTTTTTACCTTAAAAAGTGTTAAGTGTTACTTAAGAAGAATTGTGGTTTAGAGGATGAGAAAGGAAAACCCTACATTTAAGTAATATAAAGGTTTGTTAAGGGCTTTCCTAAAATGCTGTGTTTCATAGGTGTCTGAGCTTAAGGACTCCCTTAAGGTAAAACGTTTTTAGTGGAAGAATACTGAACATTTGTAGAATTTGAGTAAAAAGTCTAGTCACTCTTGAGAGTTAGAAAAAACTGTGCAATTTAGAATCTCCCCAAAGGGACAAACTTCCATACTTTGCTGGGTGAAGTACTCCTGCATTTCTAGACCTGAGCTGCACAGGAACGAAGACCTTAGACCTAAAGCGAAACCACAGCCTGGCCTTGAGATGAGCCTGCGGCCACTGTGACAGTGTCCCCAGCCAGGTTCTGCACATCTCTGTGAGGGTTAACAGGGAAGGGGAATGGAAGTTAAGTGAATTAACAGCTGGAGAAGGCATTCCATTCAAGTGTTCACACCTTCTTTACCTGTCCCCCTTCTCTCCTAGGCCTTTAAGGAGGCTTTAGCTACAGCGCACATTCCTTCTCTATCCCAGCAGAGAACAGCCCTGCAGTTCCTCAAAAAATAAAAGCAGACAGACATCAGTGAGCGCTGTTACACTAGCCTGAGGACAGACTTTTTGTTCCCTTGTGTCTCACACAGCTTTCCATTGGCTCCTGCTCTCCCACACCTCTATAGGATTAAGAAGTAAAACATTGCATTTTATTTCACCAGTGTATGTGTACCAGCTAAGCATTCAGTTTGCATACCCAATAAGACAGCCTGATAAGTAGTTACAGGGTAGATTTAAGACTTGCTCACCAGGTTCCAACATTTTAGAACTAGGGGAAAGTTTGAGAAATAAAAGTAACTTTAGGGACCCAAAAAGGTATAATTTATAGAGTAGATAATAAACGTAGAAGCTTATTACCCTAGCAACTGGAACTAATTTATAATAAGGAGTCAAAGATAGTTTAAATTCATGGATGATGGAGGCTCTATGGAGTACTATTATGTAGTACTCAATATCTTTGGTAAAATTTGGCCTCTCAGACTTTACATAGTATTCTGAATCCCCATCTGTCAAGATGTTTTTCTTTGACTTTTTTTTTTTTTTTAATGTTTATTTATTTTTGAAAGAGAGAGAGAGACCAAGTGTGAGCTGGGGAGGGCAGAGTGAGGGAGACACAGAATCCGAAACAGGCTCTAGGCTCTGAGCTGTCAGCACCTGGGGCTCGAACCCAAGAACCATGAGATCATGACCTGAACCAAAGTCAGATGTTCAACCAACTGAGCCACCCAGGCACCCCTTCTTTGACTTATTTATTGCCGTTCATTCATTCCTTCAACAAACATTTATTGCATATCTACTATGCACTAGACACTACAAATTATCTCCCTTTTTACCTTTCTTTACTTTTTTTTTTTTTTGGTAGCATGGGGGTTGGAATTTTTACCTCCAGGTTCTTTTCTGTCGGTCAAAAGTTATCAGTCTTTTAGAGCGAGGAAGTCAGAGTTGCCTGCAGTGTCAGTGTCCTCCAGAGCCAAGCAGAAGTTATACGTGTTTATCTTTCTAGCACATTCATGAATATTCTCTCCTCTATCTATCTCTCTGGCAGCCAGTTCTGAGTCTTAATCTACTATAATGGAAATTTGGGGGAAAAGAATGAGAATTGAAAAGTATTTCCTCCTCCCCCCGCCCCCGACTTTTCTACTAAATTGCTACAACCCCGTGTATTTGGGGGCTGGAGAACAAGAAGTCATATTTTACTCATTCTTACCAACGAATCCTTTTTATAATTATCACTTAACACCATGGTAGCCCCTGCAAAACCAAGGTAAGAAAGGTCTTAGGAGCTGGAAAGGGTGGAGCATTTGAAAGAAGTTTTCAGTTCATTTGTTCACAGATGATTATTGAGGTCCTACCATGTACCAGGATGATGTGCCTAATACAGGGGTGCACTGATCTAGAGCAACCCCATCCCTTCACTTAATTGGGCTTCCCGTCTAATAGAGAAATTAGACCTTGAGTAAGAGCATAAAAACATTTGCCTTTTCCACAGTGTTGTGTGGGGCTCAGCTTTGGAGTGCCCTACAGAAGCATCTCTCCAGGCTGCCAACCCTGTTCAGTAAACAGGAGGATGAGTAAGAGAATCTTAGGGCAAGGAGAAACGTCCATCTGCATTTTGGTGTGAATGTAATTATGGCATTCATCTTACACTGCTAGTTATTCTTCAAAAATATTACTCAAGCAAGAATTAAAGTTAAATGTGCATATAATAAGAGGGTCAAGAGTGAAATATAGATTTTGTCTCAGAGACTATTTAAATATCTAGAAGATATTCAGCAAGGAGGCATGCCAGCCAGACAGAACCTGTAGCACAAAAGAGGAAGAGCTTTTTAGCAAATTCACTAATAACTCTTTCTTGTGAACTGTAATCATTTGCTAGTTTGAAATGAAGATGGTTCCTCTTAAACTATTGAGCAGAAGTGATTACTGATACTTAAGGGTAGAAAAATGGAAATAAGAGTGTGGTGAGTTACAGGCATACTTGCTAGATTCCTTCAATGATTTGGTGATTTAAATGCTATGAATTTAAATGCTCAAGAGGGCTTGCCTATAAAATGGATGTCACTTGAAAAACAGTTAAGTCAGTCATCAGATAATGGTATGTCAAATTTGTAATTTGAGGTGTTTCTCTTTTTCCCTCACTTTAGCTTGTCAAAATCCCTAAAAATGACCCCCCCAATGAAGTGCATACCTTTAACTTCTATTTGTCAAATGTGGGTAAGGACAACCCTCAGGGCAGTTTTGACTGCATCCAGCAAACATTTTCCAGGTAAGTACATGTCAAGGTATGCTGAAGGGAGAATACTTTTTCTTTGAGAGGTTTGTTTTTTTTTTTTTTAATTAAACAATAAAATCTATAATAGCCATTCCATAAATGTTTATTGAATTGAATTACAGAGCTCATTTATTAAGAAATATTGAGCACCTATGTGCTACAAATTACATTTGTCACTGTGGATACAGTTATAAAAATTTTAAGATTCTTGCTCTCAGGGATTTTTTAAGGTATAGATTTTTTATCTATAAAACATTTTTTAATTCAAAACAAGTTTAAGCATTTTTTTAAAGTTTGTATTCACTGTATTTAAGAGTGGCTTATATTAATATTCAAGGGTAAAGGAGGGGGGAAAAAATAAATACATATCCCTTTCTTTCTTGCCTGCACAAGCCTTGTTTTAAGATAGATTTTCAAACTTTTTTATGCTGCAACATAATGGAAACTAGAAATTAACCCCAGGATAGCAGTCACTTCTAATTAAAAAAGGGGGGGTGGGCAGGGAGGAAGACAAGAATATATACCCATATATATCCCAGGGTACCATGGAACCCTTATCTACTCAGGTCTTCTGTAAACAATAAGCTACTTGTTTGACTCTTCTTTGCTATGGTTGTTTCTGATTAAAGAATGTGCCCCTTGAGGAGGGGGAGTTTGTTCTGCCCATGGATAAAGACAAGGCCTTAGAACCCGCAACATCCCGAGAACATTGAAATTGGCCCAAAGTGCCCCAGGACATCATCCATGCCTATCTCTCCTCTGTGCAGTACTTGAAACTGTGTAAGCGCTTGCTGTACGTGGGAGAGAGGAAAAGAAAGCTGTGTTCCAGGGGAGCATGGGAGTCAGAGATACAAAATAAGACATTTCACTGAAAGAGTTCTAAATTTCTCTTCCCATTTAGGGTACTAAATAACTTTCTATTCTATCTTTATATGCTATTTTCCCTGAGTATATGTTAATTTTGCTATATAAAAGTTGCCCACCTCAAACATATATTCTTTGGTATAAATTGTATATGTTACAAATTATCTAGATCTTTCTTTACTGTCCACTGTGATAGCTACTGGCTGTATGTAGCTATTTACATTTCAATTTATAAAAATGAAATAAAATCGACATTTTAGTTCTTTCCTCACATTTACCACATATTATAACTCAATAGCCACATGGCTCGTGGCTATCATAGTAGACATTACAGATACAGAACATTGTCAACATTGCAGAAAGTGCTATAGGACAGCATTGTAAAAGATGACCGAAGCATCAAGTATGAGGGCCCTGAGTGATTGTATAGTTCAGCCCCTTCATTCCACAGATGACGATTTTACAGTTAGACAGGTGGTTAGTTGATGACAAGGCTGAATGAGAACTGGGTTCTCCTGGTCCAGTGTCCTTTACATACCATAAGGCGCACTGATTTCTAATGGTGGTGATATCACCTATTATGCTTGTCTTTAGAGAATTTTATTATAGTAAGAACTCTTTGACCTCAAATTCAGCTAAATGTCCCATTAGGAATTCTGAGCAACAGTCCCCTCTTCAAAACCAGTGATAGCATCATAGGTAATATGGTTTCTCCCTCAGATCATAAATACCCTGTGTATTTATTTCTACCTTGCTTGTTTGGAGAATTGAGTTAAAGTCACTTACATCACTTACATGATGCAGCAAGAGAAATGAAACAGTTATTGTGAGAAAATTGGGTCAAATACATTAGTATGATCCAAATGTGTTTTATAAAGTATGATCCAACTATGAAAGTGTTTAAGGTGCTTTATAAAATGGTCTTGTATGGGTATAAATTGAAATTTGCCACTATGAAAACAAAAGCACTGAAGATTTCAGTTCTCACCCTGGCAAGCAAACTTTTTTATAATTTTGTTCCACCTTTTCTGTTGAATTGAATTTTTATTTTTCCCATGAATCTTGTCTCTCTTGTAGTTGTGCAGCCTCCTCCAGCGCAGAGGCTTCCTTATACCCCTTTTCTAGACTTAGTATGCTGGCTGAGCTCAAACTAAATGCTATAAGTAGATGTTCACAAAATAGATACTAACTAATCTCCTTTCTTTGTTTTTACATCTCCTTGAACCTCACTTTAATCATATCTAAAATTCAAAATAACCTTTAAAAAATTCCTTAAATCTCTCCATTCACAGGCCTCTTGAACAGTAATACACACTCTATTACAGGAAACAGTGAGCTAGGCTAGAGAAAGACTCTAGGAATGTTTACATGTGTATGTCAAAGTATTTAAACTTTTAAGGTAGCTCAGTTGAAAAGGGATGAGTGGACAGTTCTACAAGAGAGTACCCCTTCTTGCCTGCAGGGTTTAGCTCTACTGTGTTTTCATGTAATGATCTGGTTCTTACTTGGTATAAGCTGTAACTTCATCATGATTGGCAGTAGGTTCAGCTTATTCTCACTGTGTAAATTACTTAAATAATTTGGTGGGAGATGTTGAAATCCAAACTTCCTGTCACCAGATCTTCATACTGTAGTTTTTCTTCTCACTTATTCTTCTTCCCACTTTCTCTGAGAGTTAAACCTTCCTCCCTCCTTCACTTCCCTTCACTGGTCTTTCAGCATTCAGACATGTGCAAGTCTTTCTCATAAAAAAGAAAATAAGAGCAAAAACAACCACCCTCCCACTCACTGTGTACCTGAAATCTGGCTTCATTCCACACCATTCAGTGGAAACATGCACCCCCCAACAGGGCCTTGACCACCGGAGAAGCATCTATTGGATGCTTATTGGTTCCTATTGTTCTAGACTCATTGCCAGCATGTTACACTGTAGACCTCTCTGGTTCTTGAAACATGCTATTCCAATGGCTTCCATGACACACTGTTCTTAGAGTTTCCCTCTACCTCTTCAGTTATACTTTTTCAGCCTCCTGTGGTCATCTTTTCGTCTTCCTCTTGATTATTTTAAATGTTAGTGTTCTTCACAGTTGGTTCCTTCCTGAGACCTTGCCTTATTTCTTCAAAGTCATCATGTCCAACACTGAACTCATTTTCTCTCTTGTAGCTCTACCCCAGTGCCTCAATAAATAGCAGCTCCACACACCTAGTAGCCTAGGTATGATCTTTAACTTCTGTCTCTACCTGTGGCTAATCACTTATCAAATCCTGTCAATTCTGCCTCTCGTCACTGTCTGGACTATCTTTACTGTTCTGCATTCACACTGCCCTACACTGGTTCAAGTTCTCACTGCTTGCCAGTAATCCTTCAGTAGACTTCTAACTGGTCTCCTGCATTCACTTTTGTGCCCCCTACCTCCCAATCTGTTCTTCATCCAGACTGATCTTTTTACAGTCCAAATGAGATATTTTCTCTCCCCTGTTTTCAGCCTCTTGTTTTCTTGGAATAAAATCCAAAATCTATGCCATGACCTCCAAAGCCCTATATGACGTACTTCTCATGCCCTCTTCAGACTCATCTCTAATTGTCCTTTCCAACTCCCTTTGGCCAAACTGAAAACTTTCTCCACACTTCCCCCTGGGCCTGCACAGGTTGGTTATACTCCCAGAAAACTTCTGTCCTCCCTGCCCCTCCCCCTCCTTTCTAAAGGCATCACTTCCTTTTGAAAGCCTCCACCTTGCCCACAATCCTGATGAAGTACCTTCCTGGGATTCCCTGTCTCTCCCCCCACCCCGCCCCCGTCCCGGCATCTATCACACTGTGTCATAATTTCTAGTGTGCTCATCCTTGTCACTCATTAGGGAGCTCCTTGAAGGAGGGACCACATCTGTCTTAGTCCCTGTCTCTTTCTGTCCCTTACACATTGCCTGGCATGCAGTCCCTGCCTAAAAAATATTTATGAGATGAAGGAACTGTTTTGTTTTGTTTTTTTAAATAACATTTGTACAGTTACTCGCAATTTATAAAAATTTTATTAATCCTATTTCTTGACATCATAACAAATCTGCTTCCAAGTAAGTTTGGAAATAGACTATCAGAGCTATAGTGACATTTTTATTACTTCTATATTCCAGTCTGTTTTAAGGCCATAGCAATTTCTTTTTAAAATACCAGTATAACTGTTACCATGATCCCCTAATTTTGCCATAATACTTTGAAACAGAGCCATCTTCTAGGCCAGTGTTAATATGCATGATTTTTTAAATAAAAGTTTTCAAAAAAATATTTGCAAAAGCCTCTTGTCCAGAATGTTCTTCAATATTTGCCATACAAATAAGTCATCTTCTATAGAGATTTAACAAAATGGTAAATATGAAGGATACAAATGTTTAGGATCTTTGGGCTAATAAGAAATCCCAGTGTTGAACAATATTTTGGTCTTAAAATTAATTATCTTACTGAAAATAAAAAGCATTACAGTAGGTCTGTGTCTTCTAGTTAGTTCTAAAGCATGCATATTATGGTTTCTATAGGGGTAAACTAAACATTTTTCGTATCAGTGGTAGATAATTTTTTTTAAAAATGACAGAACTACAGTGCTCATTGAGACTCTGGTCTTTAACATAAATACTAATGTTTTTTTCAGAATTTTACAGATTTGGTATCTGAGAGTTCATTTTACCTGTTCTATTCAGATTATGAAAAAAAAGTGATATGAAATGAAGGAGAGAAATTTAAATATTTTAAATTTCAACATCTTAAGTTATTAATATTAGTTATTTCCAGATTGCAAAGCTATTATTTGGGCTGCTGATTTTAGGGTTATACAGCTCTCACTTGCTTTTAGTGTGCAAAATGAGGGATGTCTCTAACAAAGCCACTGTCTTACTTGACAGCTCTGGAGCCTCCCAGCTCAATTGCCTGGGATTCATACAAGATAAAATTACAGTGTGTGCAACGAATGACTCGTATCAGATGACACGAGAAAGAATGACCCAGGCAGAGGAGGAATCCCGCAACCGAAGCACAAAAGTTATCAAACCCGGTGGACCATATGTAGGTTTGTATAGATATCATTCTCCTTCTCATTGAATTATTGGAATAATTCAAGACCACTGTAGGTAAATACTGGTAATATTAATTTAATTTTAATATAGAATTCATTTCTAGAACATTTTAAATAACATGGTCAAAAATCCTCTCTTCTCTTTACACTGATAGTAAGTTCAACAGGTAGAAAATCCTGAATCCTTTGTTAGCTGTTTGTTATTATTTCACAATACTGGGATTTGGCCATGTTACTTTTGAGGTTATAATAGTGGTACCATTGTGTTTTCTTTGACACTGGGTGATGTCATTTCAGTGATGGACAGTATAGGTCTTGTTTTGCATTGTAGGGTTATTTTTACAGTAAAATCCATTGGTAGAATTTCAGAGGATCTTTTGCACAAGGAATTTTTATTGCAAAATATAAAATGTGCTTATAGCAAAGCATTAGGGTGATGCCTTTTTGGTACCTCAGTTGTGATGCCGTTTATGGATTCTCATCCTCATGTATCCATTAATTAAGAGTCTGCCCCAGCCCCATCATCTTGATCATCAGCTCACACAAATATCCATCAGAATGAAGGGAAGTAGGACCAGACCAGCAAGATGAATCTCTCCTTTATGAGCAGTGACCCTAACAATTTTAAAGAGTTGATTGACAGTGACTATTAACAGTAATAGGGAGAATTATCAGGAGTGAAGAAGAGCTCTTTGAGGCTTTGGTCAGTTTAATGACATAAGTCACCATACATAAATGATGAAAGAATATTAATTTGGAAATGTAAGTGCACACAAAAAGAGTCTCTTGAATAACCAAATTCTTTAATTAACATCTTTCCATGGTTTGGTTTAATTTTACTTCTGCATTTTCCCATTGCTGACCCAGCTACAGTACATTCAGCTTTGAGAAGCTCCACTGGTGTCTTTAATAAGTATTTCTTTGGAACACAGCCAGTGCTCTTGGGATTTGGTGCTTAGCTTAGATACATTTAGTTTGGTTTAACAACAATTCATGGATTCCCCAGGTATCTGTACCCATGGGGCCCATTCCCAACCCACTAAGTTACCAGCAGTGAGATTTTTCACCTTCCCTTTCCTGCTGAGTGAGGTAACAACTTCCAACTTCCTTTCTTTCTCTTTATGCTCACAAGTAACTTAATTAAGTTTCTCTGTAGTAGGCTAAATCTTAAATTGTTTTAAAAACACACACAATCTGGCACACTTAAGTACAAACTGTGAAATATTTTTCTACTCTGTCCAATACCACCATTTATAAACAGTGAGACAAATTGGTGTGTTTGACAAAGGAAAAGAAGACTGAAGCCATCAAAATGATTTTTTTTCCCTCTCAATGGAACTAGCTGAAAAACTTTACCTTGATTTGTTCCAAAGTCTGCAAATAAGCAGTGATTGTACCTTTCCATAGAATTATCCTTGGGTGTCCCCTCTGTTTGTGTGTTTGTTTGTTTTGATAGGGTCAGATACAGTTTATCTGCACAGCATGTTACACAGCAGACTTTTCAACACATAAAATCACATAAACCATACCCTTCAAGGAATTTTAGAACTTGCAGGGTTTCTTATAGGCATTACAGATAACTTACATACATTTTTCAGGAGTGACTACATAAAATTTGAGGTTATCTAAGCTTAAATTTGAACCAGATTACATCCATGCCATTCTCAGACAAGCTGGCCTCCCTCTGCACACACATATGTTTGCCCCACAGAGCCCTGTAGTGATATCTGCCAGCCTACGTGCTCCACTCTGCTTGTCCTCGGTGCCCCGGTGGCCCGCCAGCACAGTACAGTGTTCTTCTCTGGTCTTAAATCTTGTCATTAACCTCCTCAGCTTTTTACTCTCTGGGTCAAATAACCCCAGCTCCTTTTAACTTTTCTTACGATGGCCTGTATCCCAACTCTTTAATTATTTTTATTGCCTCCTCTGCACTGCCTCCGTTTCCTCACCTCAGAATTCAAAACTTTTTAATTTTTTACTCTTCTTTGTTATGGTATATTTTGACCTTTTTCTTTTAATCTTATTCATTGCTAGTCCTTTACCATGTTTCTTTCTTTTAGGCAGCTCAGTTTGTGTCTTCCTGCCTTTTTCAGTACCTCCAAACTGACTCATTCATTACTTTGGAATGCTCGTCATTCACCCTTCAATACTAACAGTACCCAGTACTTATGGAGTACTTGCTATGCAAAGACACTGGTTAGCTCTTTACATGTAGTTACTCATCTAGATCTCAAAATCACCCCATAAGGGAAGTTATCATTGCCTCTCCATTTTACGTATCACATAGTTAGAATCAACAAATATCAAATACGGGTTTGGCCTCTTAACACGTTGTGTTATTTCCTTTAGTTCATAATTGAATATATCATATAAAATGATAACAGAAGCTCACCTCTGCCACCTTGGAAGTACCTGCAGAACAAGGCTTCTTTCAACAGCGTCAGCCTGGGTGGAGGACAAATAGGAATAATGCTAGTCTCATTGAGGGGCTGTGGTGGCACAGTGCCAGGCCAGGCCTCTGGCAGCTGAATTGGGCCACAAGCTCAGTGTAAGAGGGTGAAGACTGCCCCTAGGGGTCACCTGGCCTAGTCACCCAAAAATATAAGCTTTTGCGACCCTCTTGTAGACTGAGCAAAACCAAAATCTATTTTGCCTGGAGAGGAGCAGGAGAGGCTTTAACCTAGAAAACATCATTAGTATTTCTTCAGAATATTTCCACTTCTAGTCATGACATTTATATCAGTGGTGAGCATTGTTGTGTTGTCATAATCCTTTCCCTTTGTTTAAAAAAAACAAAATCACTAATCACTGCTTCCATTTTACTAATAAGTCTGCTCACTGACTTGTACCTAAATTCTGAAATGTTATTGAATTGTCAATTGGTAATACATGCTAATACTTATTTAGGTGTATAAAATAACCCAATCAACCTAATTTCTAGGATTCTTTTTCCAATTTTCCCAACTTCTGCCTCATCTTGCTTATTTTTGATGATGTAGTACATGTTTGAATGACCTTCGACAAATCATTTAACATCCGTGGACCTTAATTTTCTCAGTTATTAGATAAGGGGTATTTCAACTGGATAACATCGAAAGTCCTTTGTAATTATAATATTTTTGACCATTACGAATATATATTTGAATAATAAACCTTTGGAAGAAGTGATCATAAATGCCAAATGTGGAGATGGCTTCCATTGCATTGGCTTATGTATTTAACCATGACAGTCACCCCGTCATCAAGGTCCTGCCAGTGTTTTTAAAGCATTGGGTCCGTGTTGCCAGGGCTTCTGATCAGGTTCCACAGAACAGAAAAACAACTACAGAAGATGGCAGTCCCTGCTCTCCTTCTGATGTACTATTTTAACACCTTCCTTTCAGATTGTTTACTCACAGCCGTTAGACAAAGGAATAAATACTTTCACCATCTCATATTAAATGGAGAAGTTAGAAGTAGACTCCTTGTTATGAAACAGCAGTTCAGATATAGTCCCAGATTACCCAACTCTATCAGACCCACTGCTGCTGTTTATATAAGGAGCCTAGGGAATTGATTAGCAGTTGGGTCTGGGAAGAGAATTAAGTTCTCCCATGGGCTTTATTAAAAGAGCTTTTCTGAAGCAAATGTAAAGAAATAAAGCCTTTCTTCTGCCCACTTTGAACTGACATTTTCTTGCTTTTCTTTTTAGCATCTCAATTCTGTAACTACTTAGAGTACTGATGTTTTCTTCATCTGTAGCCTGTCCTACCTTGAACTAGAGGACTCCTTCCTGGTTAAATAGGCACAGATTGATGGGGCGGCAGTCTTTGTGTGAAACTCAGTAGCCTAGTGTGGCTCTATTGTTCTTTTAGTATTTAAAAGAAATGGGTTACCCCACAAGTGGCTGTTCAAAGGGAAAACAGGGCATCTGGCTGGCTCAGTCAGTAGACCATGGAACACTTGATCTCAGTGTCCTGGGTTCAAGTCCCATTTTGGGCATAAAGTTTACATTAAAAAAAATAACAAGTAAAAAATAAATAAAAGAAAAATGAGATAAAGGTGAAGTACTAGGGGTAGGAGATTCATGTACCAGTGACAGCCTAGCATTAGGCCCCAGGTGAGACTCCACTGCTGTCATATCCCAGACCAGATTCTAATTTTTGGTCAAACATCATACCCATGCTCCTCTTAGAGAGTCTCCCTTATTTGTCTGCCCTATGCTTACTTCAGGGAGGGGCAGGGGCAAACTCAGGAGACTTTGGGGCTTTCTGGAGACTGAGGATCAAAGGTGGGTCAGACATACAGAGGAGGTAGGGCAGCCTGGAAAACACTGGTAGTACTGTCACTTTTTGTTTTTATTTGCCTTCCTTGCTGGCTTGAATTCATTCTAAGTGACCAATCATGGTGTGTGTGAGCCCAGCTAAAAAACATTCTCTGTCCACTCACCTCCCCAGAGAAGAGTGGTGGGCAGGGCTCCATAGTCAGCTTTGTTTGGGGAAGTATAAGCTAAACAGGTTACAAAGGGTAGGGTAGGAGTGTGGGATTTATAGCACTTCTAAACTTTTGTGACCCTGGATTTTTTTCCCCACAAATTCCTATTCAAATTTCAAGGAACAGTAGTGTTTGTTAATACGATTATAACTAAGAAGTGGTAGATTGGAAGGTTTATGTTTGCTGTTTTAGAAATTTTAGTGTGTCTTCATATGCTAGCATCCTGGCAGTGTGGGAAAATACAGACCGCATTGATCCCAGCTTCTCTGCTGTCTACTTGCTCTCTTGCTGTCATTCACATTGACATTTTGCTAGTCATCAAATACTGAATCAAGGTCTGCTAGTGGACAAAGCAGCCACAGCCCTGCCCATAGGGAGTTTACAGCCTAAGATCAAACAATGGCAGACATTAGGCATTTGTTCATAATGCCTTTCCCACAAAGAAGTACATGTAGGAAAACTTAGGTACTAATTAATAACAGAACCTTCCACATGTTAAGTGAGCACTTTACCGTTTGAGCTTATCCCATTGAAAGTCTCAGTTTTCTCATCTGTGAGTGGGACCATGCCTGTTTCATCAGGTTACTGTATTGTGAGATCTAATGAGTGTAAAGGTCTTAGTATAGTGCTCCCCCACCACATAATTGGTTCATGATAAATATTAGCTCCCTGCCCATCTGACATTGATCTGTCTCTAAGAAAAGTACAGAAACCAGATCTAAATCTATCTCCAAAACTCTAATTGCACCTTAATAGCTTTTCTTATCACTGAGTAGTGCTCCTTTAATGTTGAGTTCTCTTGTTGTGCAATATTTTGATCTGATATTTACAATTTGTTATGTCCAGGCAGTAGGGAAATACAAAAGCCAGTGAGATCATTCACCCTTTCTCCTCTATTCTACATAGGATTGTGTCAAACTAACAGCCCCTCTGGCCAGGCCTCAGGACCCCTGCATGGACAGAGTTACTATCAGTACTGCTCCTGCTCCATTAAGCTGTTTTCACCCCAGACTGCAGCACTTAAGAGACTGCTTTTGCTTATCTGCTGTTTCTAGTTGCTAGTCTTGTTCCTAATGCAGTTGTCCTACATTATATGTTACTAATATCCGCCCCCCAACCACATGGTATAGAGTTGGAGGTTCAGAGTGTATGAAAGGTGCTATAAGAGTCCACCTCAAAAATGATAAAATGAGGGTCTTACACAGCAGTTCAATTCTAATTTTTTCTTCAACAAGGAATTGTTACCAGGTTTTGTTTTTCTAGAAGGAAACATTTGCCACTTCTCAGTGTTAAGTTTAAGCAGAAAGTGGGTTAATTACCAAATGGCACTCGCCTGGCAGGAATGATGGGAAGGCCTCATTTTTACCATTTTCCATTCCTCTAATTCACCTGTGTAGCTTCAGCCCTGCAGAGCAGGTATCTGCTTGTCTGGCCCTCTGAGATTTTTTGTTGGTTTTGGTTGTCTTTTGACTCCTAAAATTTGTTATGGCCTATTGAAAAGGAGTATGTCTTGTGGTTGCCCTTGTGAATGTTGACCCCAAATTATGTCTGACTCCCCTCTTTGTGGTCCCTGAATCTGTGAGATTAAGATAATTTTTCATCTCAGCCAAAACTGTGTTCTTAGTGAGATACAACAGGTATTGCTCACATTTCACATTTGTTATATTCATTTCTGCCAAAGAAATGACATATAATATGTACATATACATATATGTATATAATATGTAAAATGTACATATAATATGTAATAAGGTCAGTAAATAGCATGGGTAAGCATGGAAATTACTTTATTTGCACTTAACATGAACTACCTACAACCTTAAAATTCCCAACCACTTGCTACAGTTTGTGTTACTAATTAATATCCATATGTAGCTAAATGGACAGAATGATTCTATATACATATATTCCAATAAATGCTTCTATCAAGACAATTTCAAATCCATAATCTTAGCCATTTATTCAAAAAGCTTTCTGTTTGCATATCTCTTTAATGTAAAAACTGAAACAAAGTGGCCTATAATTCCCTCCAGAAATGAATAAGTACCTGAATCAGAGTTGAGGAAACTGAGATGCTCATTATAATCTTACCCACAAATGTGTAACAATGTCATTTCCACTGGACTTTAGGGAAAAGAGTGCAAATTCGGAAAGCGCCTCAAGCTGTTTCAGATGCAGTGCCTGAGAGGAAACGGTCAACCCCCATGAATCCTGCAAATACGATTCGAAAGACTCACGGAGGCAGCAGTGTTTCTCAGCGTCCGTATAGGGACAGGGTGATTCACTTACTGGCACTGAAGGCTTACAAGAAACCGGAGCTCCTGGCTCGACTGCAGAAAGATGGTGTCAATCAGAAAGACAAGAACTCCCTTGGAGCAATTCTGCAACAGGTGAGACACGCGGAGAGAGTTCCTTCTGTGTGCCTTCTTGTTGAGAAGTTCATTTCAGAAGGCTTGTCGTTAGTATTATTTAAGATAGAGAAATTTCAGGATCATTTTGTTCAATGGTATATGAATTATAACTCTTGAATATTAAGCCATCTTGTTTTAAACACCTAATGAAAAGCTCATTGAAATGTGGTCATTTATAGTAGGTCTTATAAGCTAGAAGCTTAAAAAAAGCTTTAAAAATGAAGTTTCAAGTCATTATCTTCATTTGGGTTAAACAAATTTTGCTCTGAAATTCCATTATAAAAGAAGTTTTTTTTAAGCTTATTTATTTTTGAGAGAGAGAAAGAGAGAGAGAGAGAGAGGGAATGCACATGCAGGGGAGAGGGAGAGGGAGAGAGAGAAAATCTCAAGTAGACTCAGCACTGGCAGCGCAGAGCCCAGTGCGGGGCTTGAACTCATGAAGTGTGAGATCATGACCTGAGCCAAAGTCAAGAGTCAGATGCCTAACCGACAGAGCCACCTGGGCACCCCAAAAAGGTAAGAAGTTTTTGTTGGCTGATTTTGGTCTTGAGTCACTAAAGTACTGCTGTAATTTTTATTGTTATATAGGTGAAGTTGTATGGTTTATTCTTATCAGTCTTTGGTTTGTATAAGCTAGAATATGTTTACCTACTAAATAGTTTCAAATGTGTCTTGCCCTGCATGCTTTTTACTCTACCTTTTTTTGCCACTGAGTGTGCTGAGATCATTCAGTTGTCTTTATTAAGGGATATGAATATGTAAAGTATTACCTTTGATCAATTACCTTATCACAAGCTTAAGTATTAAAGTAGGTCATAGATTTTGTTGATGTCACTAGTTTGTCAAACTATAACTTGCTATATTTTTCATATTGATTTGGGGTCATAAATATTGATTACTGTTCAAATCAAAGGATTTTTTTTCTAAAGCAGTAACATTTCCACAGTTCTTAAATTTCACCATTAAAAAAAATAAACCTATAGGTTTTCATTTATTATTCAAAGAATGACACTTCTAAGTCCATTTTTTCATCTATTCTCTTACATTCAAGTCATGATACTAAATATTATGAAAGAATAAAGCCAAAATCTCCAATTCTAGGTTAATTAACCCCCAGTGTATCTTGGACATTCTCAAGGATCTTATTAAATTGTTTGAGCACTTTTTGGAAACACTTAATTTAAATCCATATGTCACATAGCAGTTTTAAGAGCTCAAAAGACAGGGTGAAAGAATGAATGAGTGTCAGAGTGTGTGTGTGTTTTAATTTTTTTTTTTGGTGGGGGGGAAGGAGGGAGGTTCAGGCTACATATCACAAAATATCTGGTGACTGAATCTCCAGGGAGGTTGTAAATTACCTCCTAAGTTTATACGATAAAATGTAAAATGGTGGCAGGGGCAATTCATTCACACAGAGGGTATTATTGATGTCAGTAGTTATGTGATTCTTTATATGTATAGACATAAGTACATTAAAATGTAGGTATGCTTAATTCAGCAGCAAATGGGACATGAGTGTCTTTGTGTTAATCATTTGGCAGAATCTAGAGCATAATCTTAACTGCACATTATAATCTTCTGGGGAGCTTTTAAAAAATGCCAGTGTCTGCACTCTAACCCAGACCAACTAAATGGAGCAACTGAATGGATACTGACCATTAACTGAGAGGGGGAGGGATGGCAAAGGAACAGGTGTATGGAGGGGCACTAGGATTTCTGTTCAGGAGATGTCTGTTAGCCATAACCCAATAGTGATAGATGTTTAGTAGTTACATATAAGGCCATGGTGTTGAGACAACAATTGGAGGTAGAATTATAAATTAGGAGATAGCAGTATATCAATTGGCTATTGAAAGCCTTATAGCTGGCTCAGTTGGAGGAGCATGGGATTCTTGATCTCAAGGTCATGAGTTCCAGGCCCATGTTTGTTGTAGAGATGAAAGAAAGCAAAGAAGAAAGCCCTAAGGCTGAATGAAATAATGATGACAATGAAGAATACAAGGCAGACAATAGGTCCTAAGCACTCCAGCATATAGAAGAGTGCACAAAAAAGACAAAATGGGAGAAGGAGGAAAGCAGGAGAAGGTCCCATTATGAGGACCTGAGGATAGTCTGTAGTCCTGAGGATAATAGGAAAAAGCTAAGCATTGTATTTTTCCACTTTGAGAAATCTGGTTTTGTGTCATCTTATTTGCAAATTTGAATCTTAAGCCTACCATTTTCTACTTTATAACAGTATTAATGTTAGATTAATGTTAAGCTGTAAAAAAAACCATAAACTATCATAATATATTTGATAGTACTTTAAAAAGACACAGAAAGAAGTCAATTTATTAAAAAGAGCATTTTTGGGACACCTGGGTGGCTCAGTTGGTTGGCTGAGTGTCTGACTTCAGCTCAGGTCATGGTCTCGCAGTTTGCAAGTTTGAGCCCCACATCAGGCTGTCTACTGTCAGCACAGAGCCTGCTTTGGATCCTCTGTCCCCCTTTTTCTCTGTCCCTCCCTACTCACTTTCTCTCTCTCTCTCAAAATAAATAAACTTAAAAAAAAAAAAAAAAAAAAAAATTTCCGTAGGAAATAACTGGAGGATTAACTTTCCACCAGCCTTAAACATGACTCTTGCTTTGGCACCTGAATCTGTACATTTGTATTGTTGATGGAATCTAGGCCTGGACACTGTACGAATTGCAGTTAAGCAATAAGAAGAGATTACACTTGAGAATAAACTAGCTGACTAATAACAGTAATTTGGGGGTTATTTTGCTGTACGTTTCCATTTATTGGTTTTCGGGAATTTCAAGGACTTTGAATAAGTGGTTCTTCAGGAGATCTGGCAACTACAAGAAGCAAGCTTAGCAAGCCAAGGAAATGACAGACAAGGGCATCAGAATTGATACTATTTATGGAGATAATTTCTGCTGATTGCTGAAGGGAAAGTTTATAACCCAACATTTGGGCACTGTTTGGTTTGTACGTAATAAAAATGATCAAAGATTTTTACTGTGATTCACAAGTAACGGGAGTTAATGGCCAGAAGTAAATAATGAAGTTGTTAATCTAACTCCTTTGACTAGAAAAACTTGACTTAAAAAATATATATAAATAAATAAATCTTCCTCCACTTTTTGCCTCAGTAGGCTGTTTGAATAGAAATGTCATGTGGTGGACATTCAGGGAAAAAATATTTAGCTGTATATATAAAGTTTTAATTCCCCAATGAAGTCAAACAGCATTTATTGAGACCTGTCATATGCAAAACTGGCAGTCCCTTTGTAGCCAACTGGTACAGTTGTTTTCAGTGTAAATGCAAAATGTTGCCTGTTTTGGGTTAGGAAATAGCAAAAACGGCTAATGCTCTGTTTTCACACTATGTGCCAGGTAGCCAATCTGAATCCTAAGGACCTCTCGTATACCTTAAAGGATTATGTTTTTAAAGAACTTCAAAAAGACTGGCCTGGATACAATGAAATCGACAGACGGTCATTACAGTCAGTGCTCTCAAGGTAAATTTTTCTTCTTTGAAACCGATCAAGTAAGTGATAATATTAGTTATTGTTATTTTAGTGTTGAGAAGGAAAAGAGAAGCAAGGGTAAGCTTTTTATCATGAACATTTGAAAATTCTCTTCATAACTGGAACATATGTATGTATCCTTTACAGAAAACTAAATCCATCTCAGAATGCTGCCAGCACCAGCCGTTCAGAATCTCCTGTATGTTCTAGTAGAGATGCTGCATCTTCTCCTCAGGTATTCCTAAAATTACATAACCATAGCCCCTAAGTGAACTCTAGGGACCAGCTAGTTCACGTGGTCTGATCTATGCATGAGAGAAATGAGGCCCAGAGAAGCCGCACAGCTTGCCTACCCAAAGTCACACGGCCAGATCATGGCAGAGCTCTGTTTAGAATTCAGGTCCTGGCTCACAGCCCACACCTCTTTTTCACTACACAGCACTGCTTGTCAAAGTGTTTAATATCTACTCTGCTTTTCCATATTTGAAGTTTCCATTTTATTATAAGATTATCTACTTTTTTATTTGGTCACTACCTAGAAGACTTACCCAGTCCTGTATTCAGTCTCAGATTATATTGAAAATTGGAGGCATTTAATACTACCTGAAACATGTTCCAGAAAAATATTCTTAAGGAAAAATGTTTATAAAATAAGCAAATAAAAAATTCTGTCCTTTTCATACATGTGTGTCCTTAACGTATTTTTCAATTAAATCCCAGTCAGAATATTCCAATTAGACCTCACTCCTTCCAGCTTAAAATTTCCCCCAAAAGATTCTTTATTTCCCTTTCCCTGATTTGGGGATTGACAGTGGGACAAACCTATCTACCCCAGTGCTGCTCACACAGTGCTCCTCTCTCTGGACCCTCCTCCCAAGGATTCGGGAGACAGGACAGATGTGTGGACAACAGTAAGCTTGCTGTGGGCAAAAGGCTACTCACATGTCAAAAACTGTTAGAAACCTATTGTGAGGAACAGAGGGAGAACAAAATAAAAGTAATTTTGTCCTTGCATGTACATTGTCTATAGAATCCTCACTTTTAATGCCAACTGCCATGAAGTTATTTATACTGTAATCTAATTATGTAATGGCTGCCAAATCAATGGTGCTAAATTGGAAACAGAATAATTAATGGGATGATTAACTGTTACTTTTTTTCAAGGTGAAGCTTAGGCCACATTATTACATTGGATGTATGCTTTGTACTTTTCGACTATCTGAATTCCCTTTTTAATTTAAATATTGTTATTGCTGGATTGGGATAGTATTAGCATAATTTTTTAAATTTCTGAAATACTAATTCCATATCATTTTTATGGACTAGTTATTAAAACTTACCTTCCAATCTGATGAAGAGATATATTTAGAGGGAAAAAAACTGAATAGCATTTCAGCAATAATAGAGATACTTAGAGAAATTACTTTCAAGGTGCTGGCTGTTCCCATTTTAAGACAGGTAAAATAATAAATGGCAGCCAAAATATTCATAAGTAGAGCATGTTAGCACATTAGAGGAGGTTAAATAAGTGTAGGCTTTTGTTGCCCTTTACCTACCCTTCTTAGTCCTCACCGAGTGAAATGGTACAAACTGCTTTCTCCTTCCTCTCTTTTAATATAACTAGGTCAGCCACAGCCCTCTGAGGAAGAAGGTTACCTCTTCTTAGTACTCTCCTAAGTGGTACAGTCCACATAAATGGCATAGTCTCTCGAAGAACTTAGGGTGGGGCTATATGATCAGAAAGTATAAGTACAGTTGTTCATATGGTAGCCAATGATGCACGTATTGAGTTTTAATGCAAAGTGGCTCGTTTTTTTTTTCTGCCCCTCCCCAACAGAAACGGCTTTTAGATTCAGATTTCATTGATCCTTTAATGAATAAGAAAGCTCGAATATCTCACCTGACAAATAGAGTGCCGCCAACATTAAATGGTCATTTGAATCCCACGAGTGAAAAATCTGCTGCAGGCCTCCTGCCGCCTCCTGCAGCTGCTGCCATCCCTACCCCTCCACCACTGCCTTCAACCCACCTGCCCGTTTCCAACCCTCCTCAGACTGTAAATTCTAACTCCAATTCCCCTAGCACTCCAGAAGGCCGGGGGACTCAAGACCTACCTGTTGACAGTTTTAGTCAAAACAGTAGTATCTATGAGGACCAGCAAGACAAATATACCTCTAGGACTTCTCTGGAAACCTTACCCCCTGGTTCAGTTCTACTAAAGTGTCCAAAGCCTATGGAAGAAACCCATTCAACGTCTCACAAAAAGTCCAAAAAGAAGTCTAAAAAACACAAGGAAAAGGACCAAATTAAAAAGCACGACATTGAGATGACTGAAGAAAAGGAAGAGGACCTTAAAAGAGAAGAAGAGGAAATTGCCAAGCTGAACAACTCCAGTCCAGATTCCAATGAAGGTACACTTTACATTTGTAAAACTAACTACATGTGTTAAATGATCGGGCAGAGCAGACTATCGTGAGGGACATTATGCTGTTTATATAATTAGTAATGCTTTTTTGTCAAATGACCTTGTGTTAATAATCTTAGTGTTGTGCTTTGGAGCAGATTTTTCTTTTCTTATATTTAACATCAGTAATTTTTGGTCTCTTTTTAACCAACTATTAAACATAGTTTCTAAATTTGATAATAACATGGTAACATTTGAAAATGACTGTTATCCTCTAGAGACCCCCTCTTAAAAGGTAGACTTTGTTGCTCTTTTCCATAACTGTCAGGGTATTGCACAACCTCAACGTGACCTATTCTCTGCCATTCGTGAACTAATTTTACCAGACACACAATTAGCGATAAAAATAATTCTTTTCCTTCTTTGCCAGAGAAACAGGGTCACCCCTGCCTTAATTAATGTTAACACAGGGGAAATGTCAAATTCTTTATAAAACCAGCAAAGTAAGATTGCATATGCAGATCCATAACATCATCTTTATTCAGAGGGAAAGCAAGCAATTTGTCTTATGCAAGGCTGTTGGCAATTTGCTTGATAGAGCTTAAGAAATTATTTTTTCAATTTTGAGAACACTGTTTTAGTATACTAGCATTAGTAAAATTTAACCATTTCAAGCTTTTGAAAACTTAAAAAGCCAGATAACCTCGAGATGCAAAGAAGCTTAAAATAATGCTTTACTTCTAAAGAAAAACTAATCATAGGAAGACCACTTACCTAAGGTGTAATTATTTTTAACACCTAGTAACAAAATTATATTTTTCTTATTTAAAAAAAAAAAAAGTTGTGCTCTAAACCTTAATGTTCCCCAAACAGCATTCCAAGATTCAAGCCCCTCATTTAGCATTGCTGCCAATTTTAAACTCGGCATAACCAAAGCAAAATTCTCGAGGAAAATATGACTTTAGAAAAGTTACTTTAATGAAGAGGTTAAAGAGTGTTGCCTTTCTGTAATTTGCCCATAATACTGGAAGTCTGTAATTCTTAGATTTAACTGACCATTTTTTACCACATGAGAGGAGCTTTGCAGCATAGTAAAATGCAGTGCCTTCACTGACCTGGATTGACTATACTGCACATCACAGCTTATCTGTTGAAATATTTAGATCGGTGTGATACTATATAGTGACCCAAAAGGTAGGTGTAAGCTTTTTCCCTCAAACACTGTTGTACTTAAATTTGCCAAGTCAGGAAGAGGCAAGCAGTAATAACACCTTGTGTTCAGAGTTAGTATACCTGGGTATATCCCAGTCCACACACTTCCAATGCTGAGATGGTGATCCTGAGTCAGGCTAGTGCTGGGAGGATTGGATCCCAGTATGTTGAGATGTACAGCAGAGTTTGAGTGTTCTCAGAGTTGGAGACTTGAAGAAACAGACTGAGTCTCTGAATCCTTCACTAAGGATGTAGTACCTTTCAAAGCCATTTGAGATTATCACAAACTGAGGATAGATCTAGACCCACATCCCCTGAATCTGTTGGAATTTATCTAGATCTATGGCAAAGAAGAAGCCAGGTGACATGCACTTAATGCCTTTTCCTTTAAGACTCAGGCTATTATAAAAAAAAAAAAAAAAAAGGAGTGGGGGGAGTCTCAAAGTCTACACACACACACACACACACACACACACACACACAACAATAAGGCCACAGAGTCTGCATAATTTATTTCGTATACTTGGTCTTTTAAAATGTTGAACTAAGGAATTATCAAATACTCACTTTTGTTTTATATTGAACATGTCCATTTTGCCAGCAGGCAGGGTTAGGATGTGAGTTATTAATTTAATTCTAGTTTGAATGATAAAAAGTTACCCTAATAAAAAGTCTAAACTTACCCTCAGGAAATGTTGGTTGTGTTCAAATAAATAGAATCCTGAGTGAGGGATTTTATACATTTTCATAGCATAGCCATGAATGACTGGCACTTTATTTGTCTTTTTTTTTTTTTTTTAAACAAATCTGTGTAGTAATATGAGATTTAGAGATAAGAGACCAAAGGAGTGTACATCGGTGTTCAGTAATGACTTATTTTAAATTACTTCAAAACTCATATGGGAAAACTTCCTACCCCTTCCACTGTCTGCATACAAAAAGGGTAGCAATAAAATACAGTGACTGAAGCGGTCTGCTACCTGACTTCATTGTCTCATCTGCCTTGTTCGAATCCTATGAAAAGTAGATGTTGATGTAAAATTTGTATCTTCCATTGTGTGGCTGCATCTGCCAGCACAGTCTTTGAATTGCTGGGCAGATGCCACAACTGTTATTGAAAGAATAGAAGACTGACCTTGGGTTAAGACGGAATTCCTTTATTGTGCAGACACTGCGGTAGCCAGGGCGCTTTCAATGCCTGGCGTCAGTTCTGCTGGCCCTGCTCACAGGGCCTCTGTTGTTCGTGTGCAATTGTATTCCTTGCTCACTGTTGCTTATTGAGATGGAAGAATAGAATTTGAGGAAGAGTGTTCCAGATGTTTCTGATCTATTTTAGAATTATAGGCATTTTATAACCATACTGTTGGGTGAAAGCTTGATTTTTTTTTTTTTTTCTTTGTAGGAGTTAAAGAGGGCTGCACTGCCTCCACGGAGCCTTCTTCAACAATTGAACTCCCAGATTATTTGATGTAAGTTCAGATGTCTGCCAATGGGAGAGAACTGTTTAATTTTAGAAAGTTTGCAAATTCTTTTCCCATAATTTGCAAATGAGAAAAGAAGTTCCAGAAATAGAGTCCCAGAGCCACCCCTGCATTTGAAAGGCTGCCATTAAGCCTGCTCGTCCCAAATCCACCCCTGTCTGCCTAAGCAGGTTGTGTCTCCCCCCAGCGCTGAGTTCTGCTCTGTGGCCTTTAAGTATAGAGAAGCCTGTCCTTTGTTCTGTAGCCAGGTCAGGCATTTGATTATGGAAGATTTCAGGGGTCTGACTCTTCAAAGCTGACAGTCTATCAATGCACATTCATTTGTTGCCCCAAAGAGAGAGTTTATTACTGATAAAGTGCTTAAATCTCCACAGTTAATACAAAGTAGAGATAGACTGATTTTCATTTAAATAAAGTTATGCCATGGAATTAATTTTAAAAGGAGAGAAGAGTAAAATCAGATCATTTCACTTTAGTACCAGTTATAATGTTTTTCTCGTTATGACAACAAGTTGCTAAATGCTGAGCTGGGGACATTTTTGTAACTGGTTATCACAAAAATTATAACTTGTAGACATAATTCTAGCTTTTTTATAGACTCAAAGGCTTCTGTAAGAAGAAATAATTAAGTTGCAAGAGCCTGGAAAAATGGAGAGTGGAAGAACAAACAGATTTGACTGCAGATAGCTTTGAAAATGAACAAGTGTGCAAAATAATTTGAATGTAGGTTGGAAAATGGACTCTGAGCTGTATGAACGTTTTTTCTCTATTAGCATCTCATGGTGGACAAAGTTAAACTGTGCTGTTTAGCATTCCGTATACCACAAAATGTTGATTTCCAGAGTAAAGAATATACTTAAAATGTGTTACTTTTGCTTAACAGTAGTGTGAAAGCTATACTTATTGGGGAATGATACAGCATGAAACCATAATGCTGGTTATCATCTCTTGACTAAAAAGAACCCAAGAAACCATACCGAGCACTCTCTCATCGGAGGTGGTATATGGTTTTAGAGTTCGGGGCGTGGGGGAGCTTTGAAAAGTGGCCACCACCAAGCTGGCCCAGGGAAGGTTGCTTGGGGGACAGCATAGCGTCTGGCTCCACTGATGAGGGGGTTCGCTTCTCCTACTGCAAACCCACTTCTTAAAAGTCTTGAGGAAGTCGGCCCCCTCCGTTGACAACTGCAGGACTGTGCTCTTATTCTCTTGTGGTGGATTTTGAATTCCTCTTTTTTGTAATAGTGATGTAAACTAGTTCTATGTGACAGAATCGTGTGGGGAGGCTAAAAAAGAATTCTAACCCTTTCCTCATGCACTCAGGATGTTGCTGTGCTTTGTCAACTTAACCAGTTAATTCTATATTTAAAAAGTGGTTTTTAACATCCTAATCTAAGGGATGGTCACTGCATCTGCCTCAGTGCATTTTGGCACATTTGTCACGTTTCTGGCTCTCAAAAATCACAAAAGTATGTAACCTGTGTAATTGTTTGCTTAATTTATTAAAGTAAAAGCAATTTATTTTGTCACAAAACTGTCTTATATGATTATAGCCAATTTTCTTAAAATGGTGAGAAAGCATGGATTTTCAGAAAAATCACTGCAATTACAGAACTTAAGCTGTTTCTTAAGAAAACCAAAAAGACATACAATAAAACCTTAATGATCAGCCTCTGAATAATTCATACCTAAACCACAATATCCCTAATTTTTATATAATAAGAATACTTTTGTTACTTGTGGCTGTGAAATATCCAAACCCTTTAAAATTTTATTCCGTCATTGCATTTAGAGCCAGCTGTAGAACCATAACAATTTTTGTTAAAAATAGTGAAATGCCTTTCATTAAAGTGCCAATATAACCAAATAATCTTCTATAATAGCAACACAACTGTTGGCCAGATTGGTGTTTTTCCCTAAGGAAATTATTAAATAAAATACTGAGGGTGTAGCCTTGTGTGTGATCTTGAGAAAGCAGGATATTTCATAGAACACATTAAGCCAGAGTTTCTTGAGCAGTGTAGCCATTTTGCTTACCTGCACTTGTCCCCAGGAAGCTCTTTCCCGCCCCGGGCTTCCTCCGCTGTGACATCAGGACAGCCCTGCGTCACTGCTTGGCTCACCACACTCTTCTTACATCAGAGACATCAGCATACCAGTGCTGTCTCCCTCACACTTAGAAACCGAACCTCCACAGAGGCTAACTTGGCATGAATAAAAATATTAATGAGGACATTAAGTGCTCAGTTGCATCACTTTTCTCACATTGCCAACCAGACATTTGTGCCATCTCATTTTAAATAAAACTGGTAAGGTTATCTAAAACCATTTTTGTGAAGGACTGAACTCCAAGGTTTTCCCACAGTTAAGAATATCTGTGCATGTCTGGGAGTGCTGAAGCACCTGCCCCTGATGGAATTGCTTTGGAATGTCAGTTTTTATCTCAGAAAGTCAAGGGAACTTAGCATTCCATGGCAGGAACGCAGAGTACAGAGACCCAGGCCAGCCCCTGGTGTGATCCCACTTCCCAGAGCCACAAGCAAATAATACTGTGTTTTAATATTAAAATGATGTTTTAATTTGCTTACCACTGAATAAACTGACACCCTGGGAAAATGGCCTTCACTCACCAGTTCCCTAGAGGTATTTACACCCTAAAGTAAAATAGATTCGTGAAGAAACTAAGTTAGAATAATACTATGACACTGACGTTCAGTTACATAGAATATGACCCTTTAGGGCTGAAAAGACCTAGAGAGATATGCCCTTTTTTCTTTTTTTTTTTCTTCCAGTCTGTCATTTCAAAAGAAGAAAATTATTCATTCCCTTTTGTATTCTATACATTTGCCTAGTCAAACATGGGAGGAAAGAGGCAGAGGGAACAAGCCTGAGGCACCTTACTGGCAGCAGGTGTAAACAGCCAAAAGACAGACCTCCTCTTAGCCGCACAACTAGAGAGAGCTTTGACTTCAGCGTTTACTTAGTGACTGGGTGACACTCTCCTGGTTTCATGTTACCCACCAAGTCCTTCTGTTTCCGTGTGACTCGGAACAGATGGGTTGGCCTCTGCCGCTAGAGTGGTGGTGAATTATTTTGGATAGAGAAAGGTTTAGGAAGCTAAATCTGTATAAGCGTTGTTTTCTAGTCACACTTCAATTCCATTGCCACCGTGTTCTTTTCACATTTAACTTTCCTTCACTGAACATCTTAAGCTCTCCTGTGGGATAATTTCACCTGAAAGTTCTTTGAAGGAGTGACATGGCAGCAAACAGTGGCAGGGCAACTTTCAATCCAGGGAAACATGCTTGGATACAGTTTCTAAATATTTGTTTTAAATGTCAGACTTGTGCATTATGTTTATTCTGTAGTTTCTCTCCATTTATATTTTTTTTCTTTTTTCTTATTAGAAAATACATTGCTATCGTCTCCTATGAGCAACGCCAGAATTACAAGGATGACTTCAATGCTGAATATGATGAATACAGGGCCTTGCATGCCAGGATGGAGACTGTAGCTAGACGATTTATCAAACTTGATGCACAACGAAAGCGGCTTTCTCCGGGCTCAAAAGAGTATCAGGTAAACATGTTTGCTCCTAGACAGGCTCACTTCCATATTTTACCTTCTTTGCTCTCTACCCGGTCCACCCCCAGGCATCCCACTGGCCTTTGGAGAATGTCCTCTGGCAAACCAGCCTCTCTGCAGCTTTTGGTCTTCATTGAAAATTAGCTAGGAAACTAAATACAGTATTTGAAATAGTTCTCTAAAATAAGTAAACACAACGAACTGTATTTCTGTCAGTGGAAAATAACTTTATATAACATAATATGTATAAAATATGTAATAGAGGCTTATGTATTTACTATAACATAATAGAGTATCAAGGTAAAAAGCAAACACAACTAAATAGGAAAAAAGTTGATTTGGAATTCATTGAAATATTTAACTGCATTGCCAACTCAGACCATAGCTGTTAGATCTTGTGCTGTTCCCAAAAATTGCTATTTCAAGTCTATGTTTTTTTAGAAAAAAACTCAATCTGGCCTAGAATAGGGAAGATATAGACATAACATATAAAAAGGGTTTAATACCACAGAGATTTGGGGCTTAAGTGAAGAAAAGCTTGGTGTTTCCAGCTATTCCAAAGACTGACATTTGTTAACAGATACTAAGCCATTTTCCTTTCCCTACTTTAATTAGTAGTATTACCATAGCTGGCAAACGAGTAAAAGCCAGACCCACATACTGGTTGTTCTTTCTCATAGTTACAAGCAAAAGGATTAATACAAATGAATGTGTCCCTCCTTATGTAGGCCAGATAAATTTGTCACAATTCACAACCATAGACGATGCCTTCATTCTGGCCTAGTAACTGTTGTTCTGACAGGGACCCACATGAGAGAACGTGAATGGGTTTCCCACAATTGGCAAAACAACCTGAGAGCATCTGTGCTCTAAAGACCATGCCTTCCATTAGTGGGTCTTAATCTTTAAACAGGCTGCCTAGAGTTATGGAAGACTTTGCCAGAGGAATTTGTGTTTGAGGGTGCAAGAGGTCATTGATATGGTGGGGTGGTTTTTTTTTTTTTCTTTCTTTCTTTCTTTCTTTCTTTCTTTCTTTCTTTCTTTCTTTTTTTTTAACATGTAGTTATTTACCAGTGTACCATGATTATATTTAAACTAAAATGTAATTCCAAGGATTGCTTAGTGGTTAGGAGCAGGCTACGGAGCTAAACTACCAGGGTTTGATTCCCAGCTCTACCATTGAATATTTGTGTGACCTTGGGCAAATTACCTAACTTTCTTCAGAATCCCCATCCATAAAATAAAGTGATTAGATAGAGTTGTGCAGAATAAACGTAAGTATTTGGAAACTGCTTAGTCCATAGTACATAAGGTTAGATAAGTATTAGCCATCTTCCCTAGCCACCCAATTTCCCTCCTGAGAAGCAATCAATGGTACTGGTTTCCAGTGCATTCTTTCAGAGGTTTGTGTGTGTAAGATGTATATACACATGTATATACACAAGCAAATTCACCTGTGTGCTATATGTAATTGAATCTAAGATGTCATCAGTTACAATATGTACATATTGTCTTCTGTTCCAGTAAGTTAAACTGTCACACATTATTTGATTGCATTAAAATGAGAGGAAACGTGCATCTTAGAAGGAAGTTGTTAGAATGTATTATATTTCTTCTCAAACAAATGATATCAAAATGTGTAAGTCATTCTGCAGCACTTTGCTTTTTTTCACTAAACAATATAATGCATCTTAGAGAACTTTATATAAGTACATGAAGCACTTACCCCTTTTAATGGCCTTTTCGTATACCTTTGTATGGATTAATGGACATTTAAATTTTCTTTACTGTCTTTTGCTTTACAAACGGTACTGCAGCAAATAACCTTCTACGTGCAGCATTTCACTCAGGAGCAAGCAAATCTGAAAGAGAAGTATAAGTGCTGAGTCAGTTTTGCATTTGCTATTTTGATAGCAGTTGCCAATTGCCTTCTTTAAAGAGCGTACCAATTTACATTCCCATCATCAGTATTTCCCCACCCTTGCTGAATGTGTGTTAGCTGTTTATATTGCCAAAAAAAAAAAATTGTTCCCTTCTGATTTTAATTTTTAATTTTGTAGAATGTTCATGAAGAAGTCTTACAAGAATATCAGAAGATCAAGCAGGTAGGAATCATCGCTGTGGGTTTCTGACCCGTAGTTGGGGCAGTATTATAAATTCTGCAGCCTAATTCCTCCCGTCTGTTTCCTCTGCAGTCCAGTCCCAATTATCATGAAGAAAAATACAGATGCGAGTATCTTCATAACAAGCTGGCTCACATCAAAAGACTAATAGGTGAATTTGACCAACAGCAAGCAGAGTCATGGCACTAGATCTCTGCTTGGACCAGAAGATGTGAATAAACTTAAGCTTATTTATTTAAAATTCCAAATGAGTTGCTCTAAGATGCTAAAAAAATGAAACTTTGCTTGTTGAAAGTTTCAGTATTAGTAAACTTGAGTTATTTACTTTTTTTTTTTTTTTTTTTTTTTTTTCCATTTTACTTTGCTTCCCTGCATTTTTGAAGCTGCTTTTTCTGGTCCTTCTTCCCACGCCTACCCCACCCCCAAGACTTATGTTTGTCAATAGAAATATTTTTTTTTTAGATATTGGAGATCCAGTGTCTATACTTCAAATCAGCTCTTTTCCTTAAAAACTTATGTTTGTCATTAGAAATGATTTTTTTAAGATATTGGGGATCCAATGTCCATACTTCAAAGTTATGTGTGTTTAAAAAAAAAAACAGTAATGTGCAAGGTGAAATGCTTTTGGATAAACATAAGCCTATTTTCTGACCTTTCTTAACGCAAACTCTTTGCCTTAAATGGTAGAATATTTAGAAATTTGCACAAAATACAAAAAAAAAAAATTTAAAACATTGTTTTGGAGGGTTAAGAAATAGAAAGGTGTATGTGTATGTGTATAAATATGCACACATATGTACATACAGGCTGACTTGATCTAGAACAGTAAATCCGCCCTGCAAGTTAACCCCCCATTGCAATGGTTGCCTTAAGGTGTTTGCTAGTTGTGTACATAGTGTGGTTAATCATTAGCTACACTACTTCCCACTTGGTTAGAGCAATGGGAAGTATACTGTGGCCTACCAGCGTCTGAAAGCGTGTGCTCGACCAGTATGTGTGCAGAGGTGGTGTGGATGTGAGCGTGCATGGAGGAAAAAAGCTGCTACTCTCAGTAGGCCAAACGCTCAGGTTAAACAACAGACGAGTGTTACTGTAGGGTTTTTTGTTTTTGTTTTTTTTTCTGTCAAATTGCTACTTCTATCGTGGAAGACAAAAGCATTTCCATTTCAACAGTTTGTCAGCTTTATTAATGTTGGGCAAAATCAATATGTTATGAAAATGAAACAGATCTATAGTTTTGGGGCAAAATTATAAAATTAAACATGTAGGTAACCTATTTATATACTGCTATAAAGTATTTTTTGAAGAGAGATATGCAGAGAAGCTATTACCTACATGAAATGTATATTTAAAGATTTTTTTTTCATCCTGGGAGCCAGGAATATAAAAAAGAGCAGATATATTTAACCATAACATACTGTGATTCATCAAACAGCACAAACTTTCATTTCATGGAGTTTATCTGTTGACGTTGATTTAAACTATCATTTGTTTTATCATGTGGGAACATAAGTTATGTGGTCAAAAATATAAGGATTTTGAACTAATGTTGATTCAAGTTGTGTTGTCTTATCGTATTGTCTTTTCAAAGTGCTGCCAGTTGAAAAGGGAAGCATTATGTTTACAAATCTGTTTTGAAATGTTTGCCAAAATTTTGGTAGTATCTTTAATAAAGATGTTTGTCTCCAGCATCCAAAAAATAAATAAATAAATAAGTAACTTTGTTGTGTATCGGTATAAACCAGAAAATGTTGGTATCTAGAGAACCTGAGAGCATGTAGATGAACTTTTCTCTTTGAATTCTTCTAAAACATTAACTGGAAAAAGTAGATAATATAGAAATGTATGCAGAAGTAAAAGACGATACAAAGACTGATACAAGACCCTGTACACTATAACTCTGTAACATTACTACAGGAATTTGATTTTTCTGTAGCACAGACGTCCTAAAGAATTGGTTTCTTTTAGCATTGAGATCCCTGGTGCTCTTCCTTTTACCTCAGAATTGGTACAATCATTACTAAATGTTCATTGATTTCAAACTTTGAGTTAAAAAAAGATAGGAAATGGGAATAAATGTGTTCCTTATATTATGGTGGAGTCTCCTGAGGGATTTGTCTATAGGTAATGACCTCACTGGTGTCATTTCTTGGACATCTTGGCCTTTTAATCAAAGATTGCTGCTATTTGCTATGAGCAGTGTTTTTCAAAAGCAAGGTACTTGGACAAACACTTGCATCACCCAAATTAGAATCTCTGGGTATAGGGCCCAGGTATCCACATTTTCCTAAATATGCTCCAGGTGACTTTTGCAAGTCAAAGTGTGAGGACCATTGGTTTAGTAATGGCACTAAACCTTTAGGTCTCTAAATCTCATGCCTATCCATGTCAGCAGGTACAAATCACTCTTCCCTCTACATGATATGAGGCATCCTCTCAATTGCTTCACTGCCAACTCTTATTTCAGATCTTGTTTACGAACAAGCCTTCCCTGGTTGTTAGCCCTTGGAGCTCCCACCTACCCACAACAGCACATCTTCTGGTTTACAGATTGGGTGATAATGGAAGCTGGAGATAGGTCATGAAAATCCAGCGTTGCACATTCACAGACCTGACCACCTACCTATAAAAGCCTTAATTTAGATATTTGTTATATACATTGGGCAGATCCTTGCAAAATGTGTGTTTGTCGGCGCAAATTTGAGCTATAAATCTCTGAATCTGCTATTTTGAAGATGGCCATGAGCCTAGTAAAATATTTATAGTCATCCTTTATCTCCTACTGCAAGATTTTTAGATTCCCTCAAATAATTGCTACAGGAATGAGTGGCCACTTAGTACCAGTTACTCTAGTGGAAAGATTTATTTAGTTGTTTTGAGAGACACAGTAAGTATAAAACAGCATTATCAAGATGAGAGAATGAGGGGTGTGTGTATGTGTGTGTGCGCGTGTGTGTGCATTTGTCACATTTCATCTAAAATAATTTGAAGCACTTTTGGAAATTTTTACCAACACCAGATTAACTCCAGATTGAATGAGCAGCTGACTGAGTACAAACCAAAAGCAACATTCACTAGATGTGGTTTTGTTTTTTAAGCAGGGATTCTGTTTCCTATCTTGTTATTTATTTCCCTTGGAATACTTGGGGTAACTTCCAACTCTTGAGTTTGATGGTGGTTCAATACTTGCTCTCACAAAAATAATTGGTGTGGTCAGTTTATATCATTGCTCCATGCACAGTGACTGTAAAAATTCAGTATTCATTTCCTTTCATCTCTGATCTTTTAAACTTTATAGTTTTCTTTTCCCTTAAAGCATTTCACCTCATGATGTAAAACAAATGTGATACTTGCATGTTGGAAGCAAGATGCTGAAATGGTTAGACACAAGTGGTCCATCAGTTCCAACACTCTCCTTGGTTGCCTTACCCCTTCCACTAGTGCATTCTCTGCTTCTGGAACTTGGCTGAAACTCTTTAGCCAGTTCACTGTATTTCTGGCAGTGTGAGTGTTGAGTCATGTATGCGTGGTATATGCCCTTACTACTATTGAAGTTCTTATGGTTTATTACTTGCCTAAGTGTTACTGAATCCTTTTCTTATGTGTACCGGATGGGGGGGAAATTCTAGCCAGCATTTTGAGGAACCTTTTGTGAAAGAATATTAACTGACACTACTAAATGAAGGCAACAGAAGATGTTATCATTGTTCTTTGTAACCCAAAACTAAAAAAGGATGTGAGGCTCATTTCTAAGTATTTCTGTGTGTGTGTGTGTGTACACACACACACACACGTAACACACTGTTTCTCAGTTGTTCCACCCAAACCATGTTAGGACCCTCAAAGATAAAATGTCACAAGGACTTTTCAGCAGCTGTGGTGGTCCCTTTTGTTCTACACCAATTTCAGTTCAATAAAAATGTTAACTTTGCAATTCTGGGAATTGTTTTTCCTTTGTCTCCTTTCAAGGCTCTTAAATTTATCTTTCAAAACAAAAACAAAAAAACCCTAACAGAGTGCTCTCTGATGCCCTAATGTAAATGATCCTCCTGGGACAGAGCTATTTCTTGTTGGCGACTCTAGGAAGTGGGGGCAGGGTATTTGCTCCAGGACCTGCCTGTTTTCAAAGTGTAGGGCATGCCCTCCAGAGGCAACATCTACTTGGAGAACAAGAATCATGTACCGATTAAGCGTTTCCTACACGTGCATTGTCCCATTACTCCTCACCTCAACCCTATTATCTCCATCTTACAGGTGAGTGAACTGAGGCTTAGAGAAGTTAAGAAACTCATCCATGACACAGCTAGTAAACAGTGGAATCTGGGAAACCTGACCCTGGCATCTGCGTTCTTAACCGTTTCTCCATATTGCCCCTCATGTGCTGGTACCTTACAATGAGCTTCACAAAGTGACCGTTCCAGTGACACCACACAGGCTAGACAAACTCTTGATTCAAAGGAGACTAGAATGTGGGGGGTGGGGTAATATCTAGTAGATTATTGTCTGTAAGTTGATTTTGTCAGAAATGGCAAATGTGAAGGAAGGCCAAGTACTTTTTAAGAAAAAGTATGTTTCCCTTGTTTTTGAATGTGTGAAGTCTTAACAGACTATTTGAAGGAGACTGGGACAGTGCAGGTGGAGACAGGAGGCAGGGTCTGGAATCACACTATCTCTTCTTCATAGTAAAAAGCTATCTCAGGGGCCCCGGGGTGGCTCAGTTGGTTAAAGCATCCCGACTCCTGATTTTGGCTTAGGTCATGATCTCACAGTTGTGAGATCGAGCCTGCAAGCCCCACATCAGGCGCTGTGCTGGGTGTGGAACCTGCTTGAGATTCTCTCCCTCTGCCTCTGCCCCACCCTCGGTTGTGCTCACTATCTTTCAAAAAAAAAAAAAAAAAGCCATCTCAGTAACAGACTCCTGCTCCAGAGGCTAACCAGTCTGAATTAGACATAAGGATATTCTCCTAGCTAGATCTTTAACTTCCAGGTTTTACACATTTTCTGAAGGAATAATAGGAGGGAAAGGAAGAAATCCTCAACTAAACGCTGATATGAAAACCTAGAACAATCGGTCGGTCGGTGCCAGCAGTGATTCTGGTTAGGTCTACAAAGAGCCTCACGAGCAAATGAGGTCCCCAATGTTATGATTGCGTCCGTAGCCCTCCCCCACTGGACATTTAACACTACTTGTCTTTTAACCCCTTTCCTCAGGTAAAGTGAAAACATGCCTTCTTACTGGGGCATGGAAGAGACTTCATCGTTGTTTATAAAGCACAGGGGAGTTCCATGAAAAACAGCCATCTAAATTATGGATTGTCTGCTGAAGGCAATAGGGAGAATTTGTGGGAGTATTAGTTTTCTGGTAAGAATGAGTCCTTTTTTTGGGGCGCCTGGGTGGCTCGGTCGGTTGGGCGTCTGACTTCGGCTCAGGTCATGATCTCACGGTCCGTGAGTTCGAGCCCCGCGTCGGGCTCTGTGCTGACAGCTCAGAGCCTGGAGCCTGTTTCGGATCCTGTGTCTCCCTCTCTCTCTGCTCCTCCCCTGTTCATGCTCTGTCTCTCTCTGTCTCAAAAATAAATAAACGTTAAAAAAAAAAAATTAAAAAAAAAAAAAAAAAGAATGAGTCCTTTTCAACTGATTGCAGTGGGGGCAAAGGCAGAGAGAGGCTTGAGGCTTCCAGGTGGAGTGTTTGGGGTTTGTTTTATTGAATGCCAAGACCTATGCAGACCTGCTCCACTGGTTTTACCTTTCTGAGATTGGGACAGGAGACTGGCAGTGGCAGGAAGTAGCTCTGTTATTTTATGATTGCTCAATCCTCAAGTTGGGGTCAGATGATTCTGCTATGCATGACAATAGAGATGTGTCATTTATAACTCCTGCCTACTGAATTCAACTGGCCAGCCAGGCTGGTTTGTCTTACTGTAATTAGATCCTTGATGCAATATGGGTATTTGTAGATGAAGAAGAATTCCATTTCTGGGTTTGTGAAATGTAGGAGAGTGCTTCCTAAAGATGAGCTCATGTGATTAGCCACTACGCTTGAGTTCTAAAGCTCGGGCTTCTAGAGGAATGGCCATCTGCCTTCCTAGACTTAGGGATTCCTAAGGGCTTACAGAATTCCACCGTGGTATCAACAGGCAGCGTGATTCACCTCGCCAGCCTCATCACCTGCTGATCCCACCCTCTGAACACCACACAGACCTGCCTTCAGGTGCTCCTCCTATCCCAAGGCCTTACTCAGTACTTGCTGTCCCTTCTGTCCCACAAGGTCCATCTTCCACCCCTTCCCCACTTAGCTAAGTCCTCCCCACACTCAAGATCTCCCCTTAACATCACGTCCTCCAGGAAGCCTTCCCCAACCTATCTCAGATTAACTCAGGCCATGATGGTATATGCTCTCTTTCATCTTCTACTTCCCCTTTGTGGCATTTATCACAATTATAACTAACAACTAGTTGTATTATTAAATAAGTTCCAAGAGAGTAGAGACTATCTTGTTCTCTAGGCTGTTCCCAGATCCTAGCCCAGGATCTGGCACAGAGGAGGTGTTCAATAATAATTTATTCAAAGAATAAATGAGGCAGGCTATTCATATATGTCCTATTTAAAATTAACATGGCCAGAGGATTTGGATTACTACAAGAGTCTGCTGTGTCAGTTAGGTCTATGTGCCTTGCCATATCTTCCCAAATTTGTGATTTAGGAATTAGTTACCAATGGCAGACTGACCTTACTTTGAGAGTCCCTTTGTCATGTTTAACAAACTGGACACCTGCATAGGGGATGTCTCTTTCCAACTTTGGCATTCACGCCTCTAGTCACCTCTGGAATATTAAGCATCTCAACAGTATATAATGGTTTGTAATATAAAATGAACTGATTTTAAAAGTTACTTTTATTTATAATAACTGACAGGTTCTGATTTCATTTCCTACTATATTTTTTCTATAGCTATTCTCCCACTTGTCAAAGACATGGTAGAGGACAGCAGTCTACAGATGTTATATATCATTTTTTTATCTTCATTAAAGCAACTCTGGTCTGACATTTCTTTAAATTCGACATGAGATTTGGTTACACTTATTTTATGCCTAGCATTTCTGTAATCTTCCAAGCATAGACATTTTGAGGACAACTGAAGGACTTAGGGATTCCTGTAATGATAGAACGAGCAGAGCCCATTAACAGCATCCAGAACTGTCTGGATTTCATAGGTGATGAAACGAAGATGTTTAAATGACGGCCACACAGAGCAGGATGAGACCCCAGGAGCTTATACACTCTTCCTTGGGAGGGACTGAGAGCAGCCCATAGCTACAAATGGCCAACAATACAAAGAGTCATAAAGTACCAAACAAGGTACACCATACACATGTGATTCAGAGCGATCAAGCCAGACAGCCTGGCTTAGAGTCTTGGTCTGCCACTCACAAACTACAGACCACAGGCAAATTTATAAAGCCCTGCAGCCTGTTTCCCATCCGTGAAGCGGACGGTACCTACATCAGAGGATTATGATAATGTATAGGTAGAATGGTGCATGGGACCTAGTATATTTTTCACTATTTTCTAATTATGTCTTTCCATCTTTTATTTGGATTGCAAAGTTTTGTTACAATATACCTGACAAACAAGCAGCCTAAAAGCAGGACTAAAAATCCTATTAGGTTCATTTAGATCTTTGTATCACTGTGACTGAGCCCCTATGTATGATAAACACAGCCCAGAACATTTTCAAGACTCTACAAGTTATTGCCTTGTGAAGTAAGTTTTCTCTGTGAATCTTTCCAAGTGTCAGTTAGCTTCACTTAACAACATGGCTACCAGTAACTTAGTGCTGATGCACTTCTTCCAAACTTGAGCTTAACTTTGAATATTCTATTAATTATTTCTTCCATTTGTCTTCATACAGGAGAGTTTTAAAAAGAGCCTTGTTGTCTGTAAGCCTGAGTGCTTCTTGCCCAGGCAGGTGCCAGAGCGGGTTGGCACAGTTCATTTCAGGTAAGAGGCTTTGGGGAAAAGCCTGCTATGGAAAAGACTCTCTTACACCTGGAAGCTTTTCCTTCTCCTCTCAAAGGCAGAGTTCATTTAAGTCATCCTTGTCAAAGTAGTGCCAAGAGGGTCTCCAGGGGTCTTGGGGCCACCTGAGCCACAGAACTGTGCAGCTGAGAGCAGCTATAAGAGCACACTGGGGACTGTTGGCAAAGTCACCTCCTCACCTCCCCCATCTTCCTTCCTCTCTCTGCCACTGATGACAAGTCTTTATTGCCCTGGTAACCAGTCATCACCACCTCACCTGCTCCTCCCTTCTCTTAATTCACTGCTCTTGCCTGAATGAACTATTATGGCTCCTCCCTTCTGTTAACATCTTAGCATTTTCCTGTCATTGGTTACAGATGACTTGGCTTATAGATGAGAAAGCGAGTTCAGAACCAAAGACCTGTCAGCAAGACGTGAAAGTGCGGGAAGTTGAAAATGCTTTGTGGTATAGAGAGTAAAGAATAGAGTCCTAGATCTGAGATTCACCAACCTGTGACCCAGAGCAATTTGCCTACTCCCCAGATCTCCCTTCCAACATCTCTGATAAATTAGGATAGTACCTATCTTCCGTAGTTGCGCAAGGATTCAAGAGAGATGGGTGCATTCAATGAGAGGGACCGGGTGGGGCAATCATAAAGCAACACTATGTATTCTCACACATGCCCCTGCAAACACACTCCGGCAGCTGTTTCCTTGCCTTCAGGGAGGAAATCTCTGGCAGATCTCAATCCCTCCAGGACAGTTGCTCTTGATAAGCCCTGTGGTCACTCTTCGAATCAGTTTCCTTTCAGTAACTACTAAGTCCAGCCTTCTGTAACAGCCAAAACTCTGAAATGCATTTAAAATTGAAGCCTCTCCCCTCTTCCAGCTTAGGCTTGCTGGAAGCCAAGTGCTTCCTGCTGCCCTCCCTACTTTCCCACCACTCAGCCACCTCCAGGGTTGATGGAGGAGATGGTAGGGAGGAGAGTTAAGGGCCGCAGAGATCTTAGCACCTCCCGAACCTGGACTTGACTTCCTACAGGCATCATCAGAACCCATCCCAGGTACCTTGGAAGGTGCCCTCCAGCCTTGCAAGGTTTTGACAGGGCCTCTTTAGCCAGCCTTTCCAAGAGCGTGCTTGTGTGCGCAAACATGCCTGCACACGTGCGTGCGCGCACACACACACACACACACACACACACACACACACACCTTCCTCTTCAGGTAGGAAGCCAGTTGCCTATGGCCTCATTCTAAACCACACCAACACGGCAACTAGAAGTCTTCCATCTGGTCTCATCCACCCTCCCACCCCAGCCATAAACAAAAATCAGCACTTTGGGCCTGCCACCCTCAGAGTGCAGCAACTTCCCAAATGCATCCTCCATCCTGCTTTAGGGGCATTTTGTGTATTTTTTCAGGCAAATACCAGCCCTCTGTGTCCCCCAAACTTGAGGAATCACAAATAAGGGATTTTGTTTGTGTCTTTAAACCACTTTATTGAAATATGACTGACAGGTAAAAAGCTCAGTGAGTTTGGGGAGAAGGATACACCTATAAAACCATCACCACCATCAAGGCTACAAACATACCAAATCATCTCTCAGAGTTTCCTCTCACACCCTTTACTAACATTATTTTTGTGTATGTGGCAAGAATGTTTAACATTAGATCTACCCTCTTAGGAACTTTTTAAAAATATTTATTTTTGGCAGAGACAGAGGGAGAGAGATAATCCCAAGGAGGCTCCACGCCCAGCACGGGGCCCAATGCAGGGCTCAGTCCCACAACCAGGAGATAATGACCTGATCCAAAGTCAAGAGTCAGACGCTTAACCAACTGAGCCACCCAGGTGCCACTACCCTCCTGCAAAATTTTAAGTATATGATATAGTACTGTAAGCTACAGGCACCATGCTGTATAGTGAATCCCCGGAACTTGCATAACTGAAATTTTGTACCCTTTGGCCATCACGCCGCTTCATCTCCTCCTTCCACCAGCCCCTAGTGATCACCATTCTACTTTGCTTCTACGAGTTTTGCTATTTTAGATTACACATGTAAACGAGAAAATACAGTACTTGTCTTTCTCTGGCTTTTCAGTTAGCACAATATTCTCCAGGTCCATTCATGTTGTTGCAAATGGCAGGACTTCATTTTAAGGCTGAAATATTCCTGTGTGTGATGTGTATACATACACACCACATTTTCTTTATCCATTCGTCCATCTATGGACATTTAGTTTCTTTCCATATCTTAGCTATCGTGAATAGTGTTGCAGTGAACATAGGAGTGCAGATTTCTCTTTGAGAACTTAATTTCCTTGGATAAATATCCAGAAAGCAGGATTGCTGGATCATATGGTAGCTCTATTTCTAATTTGCAAAAGAACTTCCATACTGTTCTCCACAGTGGCTACACCAACTTACATTGCCACTAGCAGTGCACCAGGTTTCTTTTACTCTATATCCATGCCAACATCCAAGTGGTCTTCAGGAAGCTGCTATCATTAACCTGTGGTAAGGGGAAGCACAATCCCAGCCCTCTATGGAAGCCCTCGGATTTCTCACATCAGCTGACTTCTCAACTAAAAGCCCTTATGCCAGTTAGAGGAGCCAAAAGCTAAGGGGAGCAAAACTGGGTATTTTGACAACTTCTGCAAGCCCTGCATATGTGATGTAGCATCATGCTTTACAGCTGTGGGTGCACAGCAATCTGTTGCCTTGTGACTTCCACCAAAGCTGTCAGAAGGAGTCCCATGTTCAACCCTATTATGTGTGTGTGTGGATTTTCAGTCATGGCCCCAGTGCATTAACCCAACAAATATTTATGTGCACCTAGGCACTGTGCTAGGTGCTGGGAATCTCTCACTGAACCAGACCAATGCGAATGACACAGATTATTTGATTCCACTTGTGGTAAATGCTGCAAAATCAAAGGGTAGCTATGAGAATGAATAATGAGGGGGCATAAGGCAATGAGGGAATGGAGCAGGGTCTCCCTGGGGAGGTGGCATGGAAGCTAATACCTGGAGGATGAGGAGAAGCAGGATGAGAGGAGACTGTACCAGAAAGAGAGAACACGCTGGCAAGGCCTTGAGAAGAAGGCCTTTACCACTCGCTGAATGCATGTTCCTCCAAATCGCTTCTCATTAACAAAAGCCATTTAGGGTCTTGCTTTTTTGTCGTTGAACTTTTCTCAATTGCTGCTTCACCCTTACTAAGCGTTTCTGTGGACACAAAGCCCAGATGCAATTCACTCCTCAGGTCCAAGCACTTGAGGTTATAGCCTTATCTCAGGCACTTTCGTACTTGGGGTTCTTATCTGGTGGCCTTCTCATATTGCTAATAGTTCTGAGGAAAGTTTCCAAAATAGACCCTTATCAGTTTAGTGGCCAGTCGATCTCAGACGGGCCCAAGAGCTTTCACATGGCAAAGTGTAAGCTGGGGAGGAAAGTAACCACCTTACCCAGGAATTAGCCAGACCACCTTCTTCTCCCCTGAGGTTGGAGAATTCTGCTAGTGCAGAATGAGTGCACAGAGAGCCAAGATTGGTGAGTGCCCTCCACTGATAGAGGTTTCTGGGGTTACAGCAAGAAGTTTTGGCCACAGGGATAGAGCCCTATCAGCCAGAGGCAATTTCTCTGAGAAAAAGAAGTAACAGCCAGCCTTTTCTCTCTGCCACCAGCAGCCAGGCAAACCATCTGTATGGTGTGATTCTAAGGAGGTAATTGGTGGGCAGAGAGGAAACCGAAACAAGAGAAGTGGAGAAAGAGGCCAAAAGGTCAGAGAAGCTGAAAAAAGAGCACTTCTGGTAATCAAAATGAGCAAAAGTTGGGAAGCAAGGTAGATGTTTTCTGAGAGACCATTTTACAGCCTATGTTGCTTTGTGCCATTTCCAGGCATTTTTGCACATACTCTCAATCCTACCTTTAAACCTTTGTAGCATGAGGTGGGATATCCCACCAAGAAAAAACAGGCCTAGAGGGGTCACATTCTATCAACACCAGGACAAGAATGCCAGTCTGGTTGCTTTACTGTTCCCCACTTCCTGCCTCAGGGGCTTGCCCTCTTGGACTTGGTGCCGACCCTCAAGACTTACCTAGTTACTAAGGGGACCCAACAAGGTTCCTCACAGCCAACTCGTGTTCTGCTTCCTTGAGATTTAGTTTCCCCGTAAGAGTGTTGAAGTAAACCCCCATTTACAGAGGGTGAAACTTCCATTCCCCTCGCTGCACTCTGAATCAGGTGTTCCTCATTGCCTTGGCTTCTTCAACCAGGTTAGTCTCCTCAGTCTGCTATGAAAATGCCCCTTTCTGCTAACACCACCCTTGAGTTCAGGCCATTCCACATGACGGGCAGCCCTCCCAGGCTCCCATCCATGACTGTAACCATCCCTTTCTCCTGTGTTCTACTGGGCGGTGGGATGCCCTCCCTCATAGCCAGACTAAGTACCCCCGCCTCCCCCAGCAGTGGGAACAGAATCTTAAAGGACACTCCTAAGCAAATCAATTTCCTAACTCATAACATGACTGTTATGGCCACCCAATAACAAATTAACACATGTCCTTTGTCTTTTTATCTGTTCTTTTAAAAAAAGTCCTTTCACCTCTTGACAAAAATTTCCAAAAGTACATAGTAAATAAAAAGCAGAAGCCCCCTGTTCTCACTCATCTCCCTCAAGCTCCAGAGCCATTAAACACACACAGTATCATACACAGTTCTCTCTTCTGTCCAAATAGGATAGCAAACTACAATCTGCCACTTAATTTTTTATTCAGTAACCCCTACTTGCACATCATTCCATGTTAGTCCCTGTTGGCTAAATTCATTATTTTTAACAGCTGCATGGTATCCTAGCACTTATACCCTAACTTTGTGATTTCATCACCTGTGAGATTCAGGATTATTCCTAATAGTGAAAAATTGAAATCTTCACCCACAATGGAAACATTTAAACTGAACAGTTTGACATTTTAGTCAGTAACCCTGCTGATATCCCTACTTTACCTTACCTCACTCACCAAATCTTTAAGCATGAGAGAACCGCAAAACATAAAGAGTGTTCAGAGGATGTTCAGGAATCATTTACAAGTGCAAAAAATTTAAATATTGTACATCAGTCTCTAAAAGTCATCAAGTACATTTTGTTTCTTGAGTTCAACAACCTTTGATGGTAACTATATCTCCATGCTATGAATGAGAGAAGCAAAAAGCAAATTTCCATACTGACAATTTTGGACTATTATATGTTTATATGATACTTTATGTTTAGGATTTACATTAGTTATGTTGTGTTCTTAAACATAAGTGTGTGCATTTGGTTCCGTTCTATAATTAAATGGATTTAAGGGTCCACTTCAGTTTTTTGACTCTCACCCTTACCTTTTCCTGAGACTTTTTTTTTTTTGAGTCACCTCATGGTTAACCAGATTTTGTTGTGCACTTTTTTCCCCTAATTAAATATCTCTACTGAGAAATGTGAGGTCAGTCTGTTCTTTCCCCCTTTTGTAGGAAACATGCTTTTTCTGCCAAGATGCCCATGGGATTCTTATACTGTCCTTAAAGTTCAAGTAGCTTCACTATGTATCTTCGTGTTGATTATTCTGTTACGAGTATTTTTCCCCTTAAGATCTCTTTCCATGTACAGAGTCAGATCATGCTTTATTTCCTTGGAGTTTTATTTCATTTTATTTGTGATATTTTTATTTCCTGCTCCATGTGTTCTGTTCTCTACTTCAGGAACACCATCATCCCATATGCTGTCTGGCTGTCATTATCTACTTAGTTTTTATTTATTTGGCAATCCCTCCCATAAATGCTATTTTATTCTCTTTAGTCTGACCTCTGCATCACTGGATATGTTTTCAGCAAACATCTATTCTAATGTGATCTTCATTTCTAGGATAGTTTTATTATCTTCCATTTCTTTCATCACTCTTAGCTTACGCTGTCTTCTTTTGCCTATTCTTCATTGATCTTATATTTCACCTTAGAATTATTTCACAAAGACCTTGTGTATTTTTAAAAGTTCTTTCAGGGTGCAGGTAAATATGCATCTGAAATGCTTTGGTTTGCTGCAATAATTCTTCTAAAGAGTATTCTTCACTTGCCTTCTGATTTTTGAGTTTCTTTGCTCCTTTTTGTTCCTTATTTTTATTTGTTTTTGGTATTATTAATGGACCTAAGTCTACCTGAAAACATAGACTCTGCTCTAAAAGGAATGCTGTTCTCTCCTGAACTTGCTATTTCTTTTAATTATGGAGAAGAGTCAGGGGGTTAGCTAGAACAGCCACAGGCTTCAAATCAGATTTTTATTGGGTTTCAATAGTTTTTAGCCATATTCTCAATGTTCTCTGACCTCTCGGGTGAGCAGATTGCTCAAGCAAAATATAAAGACCATGGTGGAGTCTCCCAGCTCTCTAACCTTTTATTGGGTTATTTATGTTTATCTATAGCTGCTTGTTTGAATCAACCAACTACCACAAAGCTGGCTGCCACTTACACCTTTTCATCCTTCCTGCCTCACCTCCTAAAGAGGAATTCTACTTTGGGAAATAAGTATGTCTTGCCCAGTAACTCCTTTCCATCTGTCTGACCATCCTCTCTGCATTGTAGAGCAAACCCCTGAAGGGACGGTCTGGATTTCTCCTGTACCCCATCCACACCCTCAGTCCTTGCTCTGAGTAAAAGAGCATCACCTGAAACCCTGATATCACTTGTTTTCAGAAAACTTTGAATCCTAATTAGAACCCAAAAGGTGTGTTTCGGCTCTTTCCAGTCTCCCTTGACTTGGTCCAGATTCACCATATTTGGATGACAATGTAATTTGAGATTTTAGCAATTTCCTAGTTTTACTTAAGGTGGATTTTTCCCATCAAAATTTCATCCAGTCTAACTTCATCCATTTTGTAGGTTTCACGGAAGGGTTACGTTTACAGAACACACAACTTTACACCATCATCTTTTAGCTAGATCACTCCCCCCGCCCCCAACCCCGCCCCAAACTCCCTGCTTAACAGGCTCCCTGGATTATGAGCATTTTGCATTACTTAGTTTCATTCAAAATCACTTACTAAACATTTATTATGCTTATTGAAGGCTCCCTGCCCCCAGCACAAATCATCAATAGTACTAGAATGTAACGTTGGCATGAGTCATTTACACCACTAAATAACTTAGAATACAAATGTATTGAGTAAATACTAGATGCAGAACAGTATGTAAGATGCTGCTTAAAACACAAAAATGAATAAGACTCAAGGCCTTCTTTCAGGGAACGCTACAGTATGACATGGTAAGATGAGAAATCTCTAAGTAACAATAGTAAGATGCATTAAATAAGGCCAAGGAATGATCACTATTATTATGATGCTGTCATGATGATGACAGGACCTATGGAAGAGTGTGATCCAGGTCAACTGAAGGGAGGACAAAAATCAAAGGGAAAGAAAAACTGATAAGCAACATGCACCCTACATAACTTGAGGTAGGGCGACATGATGACAAGACAATGTGCTTTGGAGTTTTACAGAGACAGGCTCACCTCTCAAATCGTACAATTACCATGTCTCTCAGTGAAAAAACTCCTCTGTCAGTTTTGCCTTTGGTAAAAATACCCAATACTACCAACCTGTTGTAAGGACCAAGTGGAATGATGCATGTCAACATCCCCTCACAGTGCCTGGCTCACAGCAGGTAGTTTTTATAAATGTTTATTTTCTGGCCAAATTAACTCTGTTTATCAGGCTTCACCCCTTAATTGCCATGTCTGTTATATGAACTATTTAATACATGGGAGGATTTTTTTTAAATGAGTGTTCTCACCCCTTGTTAATTATACCTGCCTGCCATATAATTGCATAATTCTTAACTATATCATTGCTCTATTAATTCTATCTCTGAAAAATCAAATGAGACCATCATGAAAGTGCTCCACAAACTGTTAAGTAATAAACAGTGTAAGGAAATAGTATTATCATAATGTATACCTGATGTTATGCTCCTTCCTTTATTAAGAAATCCCAGCCCTATGAAAGAGAGACAACTTTAACTGACTTGAACTGGGTTTTACCCTGCTGTGTATTTAGACAATTTCTGTACTGACTGGAGGCCATTTCGCTGAGAATATTTAGAGTCTGTTTGATGCTGCCTTGGGACCCTGCCAGTGTTTTCCATAGACATGCAACATTATACACACAAAAAGAAAAATAGGTCAGAATCTCCTCTAGTTGAGCGGCCTCTTTCCTCCGCTAAAGGTCATTCTTAATCCTCCCCCCAGCTCCCAGAACGCTGTGTGCAATGGTTTTTCAAATGTTCCAGGAAGGAAATAGCTTCTATAAAGAAAAGCAGGGAATACATTCTTCATGGCAGCAAGGGCCCCTAAATGTGTCACAATTCCATTTACAACACTGCAAAGATGAGTTCTAGGGAATCTTCACGTTGGTCTATTTTCTGTAGTTAGATTTTGAAATTCCATCCCTGGATACAACCATGGCGGGAACTTTAACCATTAGCCCTCTGTACAGAGAATGGAAAACGAGAGGATTCTAGAGGCCAGTGTCACCACACGTGAGTGCAGAGGATGGTGCAAACACGGCTGGAGAGAGCTTACACTAAACCACCAAGCTGGGACCAAAGTGGGACTACGCCACTTCTCAGAAGCCTAGAAACCAAAACAAACTCTGAGAATGCCATGGGGCACACAGAGACTGCTATGAAAGACGCAGCATTGAACAAAGCACACAGACGACAGCTAGGCTAACCTGGAAAGCAGCCTCCTTGCTCCCTCAAAGCACCCATTTCTCAAGAGGAGCACCAGCTTTCCCAGATCTCTGCCTTCGGCAGAGGCCAAACGAGTCCACTTCCTGGAGACACTGGCAGCCCTTCCATCACCCCGAGTACTGTCCACTGGCTAGGCCACACATTATTTACCATTTTAGAAGTTATTTTCACAATTTCCTAAACCTACCACACAACTTGAATTCCCTTTTCTATTCATAACAGTTCGCTCATCTGGTTTTGATTCAACCTTTATCAAAGCATGTGTCACCCTCTCAGACATATGTCTGGAAATACTGTGCATGTGACTCAGGAACAAACAAACAAGAGCGCTCAGGTATCATCCCTTTGTTCTACTATCCTTTATTTGCTAAAAGTGATGTTTTTCCAGGTATTTGCTAGTAACACATACAAAGACTATACAGGGGCGCCCTGGGTGGCTCAGTCAGTTAAGCATCTGACTTTGGCTCGGTTCATGATCTCATGGTTCAGGAGTTTGAGTCCTGCATGGGGCTCTGCACTGACAGCACAGAGCTTGCTTGGGATTCTCTGTCTCCCTCTCTCTGCCCCTCCCTCCATCAAAATAAATAAATACCCTTAAGAAAACAAGAAAAAAAAAACCCTAAAACTATACAGATATACATACATATACATATGTGCATATATAATACATATTTTATGTACATACGTATTTATGTATGCATATGAAATTTGGTTGATGCTAATCTGCAAAAGATGTGCACATTAAGAGAAAGCATGGTAGCAACATCTCCTAAAACAAAAATGCTGAAATTTAAAACTACATCACTGAAAAGATGAAATAGAACATATTATTTCTAGGATCTATTAAATCCTTCTGGTGCCTTAAGTACACTATATGTATATTGCCAAATTGTGGATATTAGTACATATTTGCCTCCTTTTAGGCTCCCCACCCCCGAAAAGAACCAATGCTCCCAAACCAAGAAATGGCAGGTTCTGTGTTTACTTCTACTCATGTGGTATTTCCATTCACGCTGGGGAAATGATTATAAATGCGTTCACTGTGAAACTGGTAAAAATGTCTGTTTGGCCCACACTGTGTGGCTGCCCAGGCCTGGGAGCTGGAGTTCTAGAAGACTCTGCCCAGCCTGGGCTCCTATCGATGCCTGGGCTCGGATGTCTCCTGCCTCTTCTGGCTCCTACTTTCACGTCAGATCTTTACTTGGGGCCTTCACTCACCTTTGTCTGGCTGTCAGCCCATGTTTGTACTAATCTCCTCAGCTTTCCTATGGGGCCTGGAAGCCCTCAAATAAAGTCAAGATGGCCCTGAAAGTTTATTTTGTCAAGTAGTCTAATACTTTGACTACCTGTTATAGGGATATCTGGTAACCATAGTAAAAGCACAAAATAATTATATATTCTACTTACCAAATGAATTTCACTTTCATTTCTTTCCATTGAACAGAAGTATGACGTTTGGGAATCAGCTGGTAGAGTTGGGTTTTTTAAGGAGACACACTAAGAAGATTTTAAGTAAAGCTGTTCTTCCTAGTTCGTGAGTCTGTCCTTTGAATCAGCAGCAAAGACACCCCTCTGGCAGGGCTGCTTACCCTCAGGTCCACAAACACCCAAGGGGCTCTTGGGATAGAGTTTAAGGGGTCTAAAAATTTGGATGGGGGAAGAAAAACCCACTTATTTATCTTCATTACCCTATAACTGAAATTTAGCTGTTCTTTTAATTATTAAGATAGGTAACAAACTACAATAGTTCCTTATGACTTTGTCACCATTAGTATTTGCCAGTACCCTGAAATATCATTAATATCCATCAACACTTTGAAGGTACAATTCTTACTAAACCCACCAGATCTTATTTAATGTATTAATAAAGCAGCATCTATATTACTGTCTCACATATGATTTTTTAAAATATTCTTCAATACAATTTGTTTCCTTAGCATCCTATTTTATTTTGTACTTTTAACAACATCATTCTGAGGAATGGTCCATAGGCTCCACCAAGACTTCCCAACAGGACTATGGCTCAAAATCAAAGATTGAGACTTCATGCTCCAGGGTTTCACAGATGAACTTGAATTGCTAGTTTATAAATACATCATCTCAATTGAAACATGGCAAATGATAATGACTAAAGCTGAAGAAATCTGATTTAGACATGGGCTTCTAACAAGTGTTCTACTCTCCTGGGTCAAGGAACTTCAATGAAAGGGTGGAGAGAAAGAGAACCTACCGTCAGCAAGCTTTCAGAACTGCAAGGCAAGCTATTGCATAACCATAGGCTTGATTTGCTGGTTGGCCTCCTTTATTCAGCTTGCTGAGATTATGATATTCTTGTCTTCAGGAATGATTATAGGTTACTAGGCCTGCAGGTTCAAAATTGCCTTCTGCAGCTATTTGTAAATTCCTCTGGCTCTTTGTTTATTGCCTATTGAGTTCCCTGGTCTTGGCCCTAGAAGTTCTAGCTTATTCCTTTGACTCAGAGTTTCAGTTAGAACTTTACAATGAAAGAAGGTTCTTTGTTTCCAAGAGAAGTTGACTCCATAGTGTCAGGTCCTACTGGACTTGAGATAATTCTTCCCTTAATTTCAGCTGATTCATATTTTCAGTGGCTGACTCAGAGTCATGATTCAATAATGACGACATCGTTTTAAACTTATAAAATTTGAAGGGAACCATGGACAGAAATAGAAGGGAAAACATGTAAAATGAATGATAGGAATAAACTGTATAACAAATGAATGACTACCAGTGGCTCTTTGTCTTGGAATAAAATAGAAACTTTACTAAGAATAACACATAATTTACATGTGAGTAGGGTTTATATGGTCATTATTTGGTTCAATGTCCTTAACAACTCCAAAAACAGTTACAAGAGCTGAATATCAGAGAACATAAGGAACCAGCCACACACCCCAAATTAGAAAGTAGAGCACCAGCCAGAGCAGAGGGCTAGGCTTTCCACTCTCGGGGTGTGGGCTTCTCCACACAACCCCAAATCTGAAAAGCCCAGAGCCCTTGAGGGTACTGCCCTAGAAAACTGAACAAAACAAAGAACTGTGTACTAATGGAAAACTAAATGAGACTCAGAAGCAAAACAGTAAACATAAGCACTTCCTAATGTTTCTAACACTGACTCAAGATAGAGGACAGAGAAGCAATGTTGGCCATTTAAAGCAAAAGAAACTGCTTTAAAGCAAAAGAAACCATTTAGAATCTACTTTAAGTTGTATCTCAATTTTTAACAAGTTTATTGCTTATCTATTCATAGGTTTGGTTTTCATTTATATGTATTGGAACATAATATATGTATATTGTATTACCCACTAGGGAATATGACCTATGATACAAATAATAATAATGTCTTCAGTGGTTTTTAAATATACAGTATTTCCTATATAGTTTTCTGAATAATATCCAAAAAAATTATGTAACATTCTTTGACTTTATTCAAATATAAGTAAATAACTTCATCTTTTGGTTGTTTTGTTTTTTAATCTCTTTCCCAACTACAGGGAAAGTTGGTGTGCATATAAAGGAAAAAAAAAAAAAAGGAGGTTGGAGGGCCCTGCCGGTCTCTAAGCAGTGTGCATGTGAGTGGTTGCTACACAGGTTTCCAGATCCTGATTTGAATCTCAGGGGCCAGAGCTGTGTGTGTTCCACAAAAGGCCCTTTGAAACTCTGTTCCCTTCCTGGTCTGACAAAGCCCTAGAGTGTTGACCTTTGAGGGACAGACACATTGGTTTGGCTTGGCCTCTGATCTGCCGTGAAGGACTATGAGCCATGCTCTTCTGTCTGGGACCTGCTGCCTACTTCCTCCATTATATTTAGCTCTTCAGTTATTTTCCTAATGAGCTGTCTGTTTGCCTCCAGCCTTCCAGCCAGAAAATGAATGTGTGCAAATTATAAACTAAGTACCCAGTGCTTGAGACCTACAAGACCTATTCTACACATTTTGAAATCCACCCACTCTAGAGTTCTTGCCGGCCGTGTCTTTATTCTGTTTGCCCCATGGCTGGGCAGGAGCATGACACTCCAGCTAGAGCCCTACATTCTGTCAAATGACCACCTCCATAGGTGCCCTTCTCCTCATCTCCCCACCTTGCTAGTGTGCTAAGGTAGCTAACAGGCGGACCAAGCACGTACTGACGGTGGCAGCAATTCAGAGAAAAAGGAAGAATTAAAAACATTTTAATCAACCAGGTGATTACCATGGGAGAATTTTTTTGCATTTCTGACGTGACTTCAAATGATATATTTATATATATGGTGGGGTGAGAGGAGAATAAATCTTTTTTTTAATATGAAATTTATTGTCAAATCTCTTTCCATACAACACCCAGTGCTCATCCCAACAGGTGCCCTCCTCAATGCCCATCACCCACTTTCCTGAGAGGAGAATAAATCTTAGTATTTTTTACTTGTGGGGACTCTAAAGCCGTTAGGCTTCCTTGTGTCCTACAGTCCTTTTTTTGCACCCCCCCCCCCTTAGTACATCTTCTGCCCAATACTAATGTGACTCAGAGAATTTATTCCTGGTGGAAATGTGGGACTTTGTGAGCCTCAATCTGCCTTAACATGAACTTTTCAGCTCCTGTTGTTTTACTTTTGCGTGGCCCCAATTATCTAAGGAAATTATAGAAACCCACTACTTTCAATGTTCAAAGCCAAATGATATTTTGGTGGTTGTTTGGAATCTTTATCTTCATGGAGTTGATGAGCACCAAAATATACCTGGTTATGTCTTCACAGATAGAACATTGCACAACCCCTACCTCTCATGTCTTATAAAAGACTTATGTGCATATTTTAATTAGGTCCCACAAGATCCATTATATAAAATGGACATTGATATTTTTAACTTTAAGACCTAGGAGGTGCTATGTAACCAAGCTCTCTGTAAACCATGAGAAGCAGTTTGCACATTATGGTGGAAAAGCTCATGATCAATATGTCCATGAGAGTCAATATGGATGGGCACAGGGCTGCGCTGAAAAAGTGGTTTTCTGCTCAAGGTGACACCAAAGGGTGAAAAAACCTAGAGAAGATTTGGGGTTGATTTAGTAGCTGTTAGATATTGTCAAATATGGAATACCTGGTTTTAAAACTTTAATATAGAGGGGCGCCTGGGTGGCTCAGTCACTTGAGCATCTGACTCTTGATTTCAACTCAGGTAATGACCTCATGGTTGTGGGATTGAGGCCCAAGTCCTTGGGCTCTGGGTTGGGTGTGGAGCCTGCTTAAGATTCTCTCTCATCCTTGGGGTGCCTAGGTGGCTAAGTAGGTTAAGCGTCTGACTGTTGAGCTCAGCTCAGGTCATGGTCTCACTGTTTGTGGGATTGAGCCCTGCATTGGGCTCTGCATTGACAGCATGGAGCCTGTTTGGGAATCTCTCCCTCCCTCCCTCTCTCTCTCAAAATAAATAAATAAACGTGAAAAAAAAATTTTTAAAGATTCTTTCCTCCTCTCCCTCTATCCCTCCCCAGCTTGTTCTTGCTCACTCTCAAAAAAATGTGTTAAAAATATATAGATAAATTTGTACAAAACATGAATCACATGGACAGGGCACCTAGGTGGCTCAGTCAGTTAAGCATCCAACTTCGGTTCATGTCATGGTCTCACGGTTCATGAGTTCCAGCCCCACGTTGGACTCTGTGTTGACAGCGCAAAGCCTGGAGCCTGCTTTGGATTCTGTGTGTGTGTGTGTCTGTCTCTGCCCCTCCCCCACTCACTCTCTGTTTCTCCTTCTCTCAAAAATAAACATTAATAAATAAATAAATCATATGGAGAGTATATATCTTTTCTTAATGTTTATTTATTTATTGAAAGAGACAGAGGACAAGAGGGGGAGGGACAGAGACAGAGGGAGAGAGAGTCCCAAGCAGGCTTCACGCTGACAGCACAGCTCCATGCAGGGCTCGAAGCCATGAACCATGAGATCATGACCTGAGCTGAAACCAAGAGTGGGACACTTAACCGAATGAGCCACCGAGGCATCCTGAGAGTGTACATCGTTTAGAGGACTCACAATAGCACTTCTTAAAGAAAGAGAAAAGGGGGCGCCTGGGTGGCTCAGTCGGTTAAGCATTCAACTTCAGCTCAGGTCATGATCTCATGGTTTGTGAGTTCAAGCCCCACGTTGGGTTCTGTGCTAACAGCTCGGAGCCTGGACCCTGCTTTGGATTCTGTGTCTCCCTCTCCATCTGCCCCTTCCTCGCTCATGCTCTGTCTCTCTCTCTCTCTCTCTCTCTCTCAAGAATAAATAAAACATTAAAAAAATTTTTAAAGAAAAAAAAAAAACCCTACATTACCCAAAGCATTTAAAATACAGTGTACATTTTTAAATTCAATTTATATTTGGCTTTTAGAAATAGTTTTGGAAAAAATAAAATTATAGGCAGAAAATCCAGGGACTTTTCAGTGAGAATTTTAAAATTCTATTTTCAAGGCTCAAACAAGTACATCCCTCACCTCACCTATACCTATTTTTTCCTTGGTAACTTTGTGCTGGGCAGGAACGAAGGGACAGCAGTTGCAAGGTCTACTTGACATTATGTGCCTACTTGTTCTCCAGACCTGGCAGGAAGAAATCATGGGGCTTGGGGATTTTGTAAACATGAGGTTCTTACTCAATGCTCTAGGGATGGTAAACTCCAAGTCCTGACAGACGGGAAAACGCCTCCCAGTTTCCAAAATTGGACAGTCAGGCCTAGTTTGAACCATGGGATCCAGCTGCACTGGAGTAAGCCTGGGTGGCCACACTGTGGCCACATCAAAGCAGAACACACATGCAATTTGGGGACATTCGCCCTGCAAGTTTTGATGGGAATGTGAGTGGGAGGAGAGGCTGTGGCAGTCCCTACCTCTTACCATCCAGGTCCCCCGTCAGCCTAGGACCTCCAGGATAAACTGCTCCCCTCTGTGGTCTGGGACTCACTTGTTGAGACAAGGAGCTTGTTCAGCCTTACACATGAATGAGGAGCAGATAGAGAATAAGCCTCACTGACCACTGTTTCCCCGAGTGATTCCTCTCCCACACCCCTCATGGAAAGCCCTCCACTGAAAAAAAAAAATCAATCCTTCTGGCCTTTAAATCTGCCTTCTGTCCTAGTCAGAGGTTGCCAAGAACAAAGCACTATGGGGGCTCCTATCTCAAAGCTAACAGGGCCTGAGCCACCGGAAGAAGAGAGCTGCTCTATAAAAGCTTTTAAATGCGGTTATATTTTTACAACCACTTACTGAAGAGGTGAATTATTTTCTACTCCTCCTTCTCCAGAAGCACAGCCATTAAGGTTACCTAGAAACCTGTCCAGGAAGCATGTAGCAAATAGCAACCAAGCAATAGAAACATTCATATCTGCCATCTAACAGGAGATGGTATCAACAAGGTCATATCTGGGTAGAGGTGGAATAGGAAACTTCACTGGTTTGCATGTCCTGGCTATTTTCAGGGGTTGTTTACACACACAGTTGGCAAAGGAGTTCGTTTTCAGCGTGGCTAGGGGGCATCTTGATTGGTCTAAGTTGGAAAAGAAAGACATTTGAGACTGGATGCTACTCATACTACAGACTGCCCCATGGAAGGAAGACACACAAAGAGAATAAAAAGGCATTAGAAGGGATGCCTGGGCGCTCAGTCAGTTAAGCTGCCCAACTTGAGCTCAGGTCATGATCTCGTGATTTGTGCGTTTGAGTCCCACATCAGGCTGTCTGCTGTCAGCACAGAGCCCACTTTGGATCCTCTGCCCCACTTGCTCTGCCCCTCCCCCACTCACACTCTCTCTCAAAAGTAAATAAACATTTAAAAAATAATAATAATAAGACATTAGAAGACACTACCTCTACTCTAGAAGAACTTCCAATCTGTTGGAGATGTGATGTACACAGAGAATGACATGAGAACAATTTTTTAAGATTCAGAAGCACAATAATGTACCATAAAACATTATCTCCTAGGGAGACAAGATTTCATGTTGAAGGTGATTTTGAATAAGGTCTTGAGAGACGGTGAGAACAGCAAAGAAGATGGGAGAAAAGATGGGGTGGTGGCAGTTGGCATGGTAGGTTATCCAGGCATGTGCACTGAGGACATTAAACAAAACAACTAGAAGAGGGTTTGATGAGAAATGTATAGTGTTGCTTATTTTGATGTTTTAATTTTCATGATTGCATGGGTGAGAAGGAGAAATGACTCCTCTGTCTCTTCATGACCTTAACAACCGGGGTGGCGGGGAAGACCCTTCACTCTGTGAAAGCTGTTTTTTGTATGGATTTTGTTTGTTTTTGTTTTTTTGCTATATCTAAAGAGCTTATTCCTAATGTGTGTTTCATTTACAACCAACACCCTTTCTATGTCAGATGAGGTGATAAAAATTTATAATTATAGAGAAGCAAAGCTGTGACTCAGCTCTTTCACCATGTAGTCTTGCCCACAGACGCGGGGCTTGGGGAACTCCAGCTGGCATAAAAGCAGCAGCAAGGAGAGGGGACACTGAAAGAAATGCTGTATGAATATCTGCTGCGCCCAATCCCTTTTGCTTTACCCCAGAATATCACCTCTTTCCCCCCCCCCAATTTAGCATGAAGAAAGCTAACAGAACTCTAATTCTCAAAGTTAAGCTCTCTGCAAACCCTGTTCTGAAAAATCAGCTGGAACTAATAAGGCAAGCTATGGGGACAATTCCTGGCTTTCCACGCGGAGTGCTTTCCATTCAGCAGTCATCAGTTTTATCGGGGGCATCAGGACATCTGCGTGAGTCAGTAAAACATGGCCACAGATACTTGAGCAACCATGGAGAATCAGATGCTAAAAATACAGACCGGGAATCTCAACAACACAAACAATTCTCAGGAAGGGGAAAGGGGTGAGTGATAAAAGCCTGGCTGTCATGCCACACACATCTCAAATTACATAAAACCAATGCTGTCAACCTGAGAATACTCAACACAATTCTAGCCAGCCTACTGCCTGCGTGCTTCACAAATGCTCCATTCATCACACACTGTCACTCAGAGCACGCTCACCTGAGCATTGGGGAACATGGCCGTCCTCTTGGCAAGCCCTCTTGACTTGTAGGAGACACCTGACCTCAGCCTCTCTGAAGATGGAATGAGGCACGATTCACACCTGCACCTGGTCTTCCCCACTCACCTCCCAAAGGGTAAGAGGTGTTTAAAGGCATAAATCAGAAGCTGAAATACCCCATTGCACTTCTGACATACCATGGTCTTAAAAAATTCACATAAATCCTCTAAAAGTCTTTGTTTCATCATCTCCAAAATGATGTGAATTTGCCTGACCTATTTACTCTACAAAGGTCACATATTACAAAATGCCACACAAAAGCATGGTACTTTGTGTGGGTGACTGTTGTTTTCTGGCCTTATTCTTACCTGCTATACTGATAAATTGGGATCAGTCATGTCTTAGCAAAGTTTCTGTCTCCATTTGTTTCCTGTCTCATATAAAACACACTCAAACAGACACGCTTATAAAGAGTCCAAATTCTTTCATTTTCTTCAACTCCAATACATTTCTCTGAGTAAGAACAGCATAGAAGTGACATCACAAGACAAGAATTACTCATAACATTGCATACCTCTATGAGAATATATTACACACACAAGCATCATTCTTCCTGTGTGCCCTAAGGGGTGGGGATGGGGGTGAGTTTATCTGGACCAAGCTAAACTCTGCTGGACTTGGTTTTCAAAGTGTTTGTGTTTTTGTTTGCTCACTCACCTGACACATCCACATCCTCGTGTCTGAAAGGAGCTCAGCGCTTGCACTCACACCTCTCCCATGGGCCCCTATCCAATTCCACTAAAGCAATAGACCTTGGGGCAGCTGGAGAGCTCCTCCCTCCTCCCCCACCAGGGAGCCCTGGAAGGTAAAGGGAGCTCAAGAGAAACCAGGGTTTCCCTTACCTTTTCCAGTCCCCAAAGATCATTTTTCTCAATAAAAACCTACAAGAACCCAAAACCAGGGGAAAAAAAAAAAAAACATAAATAAAAGCACAACAAAATTAACCAGATATATAGATTTCTGTAGGAGAATTTTTAGGGAACAATGAGATTGGAGATTACACAAGGTGTGAAAGGTGTGAAAGGGGATTGGTCAGGGTAGGAAAAATCCAGGAGGAACAATTAGCTGAAACTAAGAATGAGGATGTGGGGAACTTCTCCAGAATTGGTTTCCCTCTATGTGGGAGAAGGAAGAGTCAGAGCAACATGCTGGCAAGAGGCAGGTAAGAGAATCACATTTGCATGACCCAGATGCTACCCAGTGTACCTTCCTGTCCAGCCCGGCTGCTGCTCCCACCCCTCTCCCAAAGGTGAAAAGCTTTCCTGTGCCACCCTCCTCCCAAGTTAATTCAAGTTAATTCTCTTCAGGTGCTTCTCCTGCTGTAAACCCAGGCTTATAGGCTCCCAGATCACCTGCTCAACCCCTTTCAGATCCTCTCAGGTCTGTTCTCTCTCTCCAATACTAACCCCATCTTGGGTCTTTTCCCCAATACCAAAATTCTGCCATAATCCTCAGAACAGATCAACTCCAGTCATCTACCTTTTTTCTTTAGGTGTAGAAAAAAAAAAAAAAGCTCTGGGAGGTCCCCTCAGTTCACTCCCTCCTCACCCACATTTCCTGCTCCTGCACCAACCAAATCATCATCTTGGAGAACAATCCCCTCCTGGGCTTCCTGCCAGAATAGTATTTCGCAAGTTTCACTTGAATTTCTAAATGGCACACTTTTGAACATGTAAATAATATACAAGGCAAACCTATTTTTGGAGCTAAGAGTGACATATCTCAAAATACATATCTGCCCCAAGATGGTTTTAAAAAATGAAAGTACCCTTTAAAAAAATAAAAGTGCTTAGGAAATACTCAAAGCTCTTCAGTGAGCACAAATACAATGGGTCTCCTAAAAGTTCAAGTAATGGCCCAAAATGAGGGGAAGTGTAATGCTGACTCTGGTTTACAGAAAGTGAATCTGAGTCATGACAGGGCCTGAAATTTCACATGAACTCATTCTGCCTGTAAATGCCCCAGAATCAATGGTGAGCAAATGTGAAATCTGGCCAGGCAGGCAAAGCACTTTGTTTTCCATTGTGCGGTGACGCCAGATCCCCCGTGCCTCTGACAAAGGCCCTCGTCAAGCCGGTGTGTCAGCATTTGCGTTTGCCGTGGCTGCAGCTCTGAGTCCGCCGAAAACCCACATCCCGACTTCCCAGGAACTCTTGGGCCTCCTAGGGAGCGTGGGCCGGCCGGTTGGGGCCTCGCGGGGTGCAGCGCCACCTGCTGGACGCCGGCCGATGGAGCAGCAGACTGGAGCTGACCGCGGAGACCCGAGAGCTGTCGGTGCCCCGTTTGCTCTGAGGCAGCAGCCAGGCCTGACGGGAAGGAGAATAGAAACACTAGCGGAAATATGCACTCTTTATCCAAACCAGTCCTCAAGGGCAAACGCAATCCTTTCTTCACTATAGAATGCAGTGTGGTGTGTGTGCACACGCATGTGTGTCTAGATACAGTGTGGTTATGCATTTGAGGGTATCTGTAGGTGATCTCTCAGAGGTGGGGAAAGCGTGATCATCGTCATCTTCCTGGTTGGATTTGTAGGGAAGTCTACAGTGGACAGACCCTCTTTCGTAAATTATCCCATTTAATCTCCCACCACCCTGTACAAGTAGATAAAACAGTCTCAGCCAAGTGCACAGCCAGGGCCCTGGCTCTAGTGGCAGAATTACTCATAACCTAAGCACATTTGAGGATGACAGCAAACTTATGAGTTTTCTCCCTTTTCAAAAGACTTCACCCGCATGGAAGCAAAGACTGTCACAATCCCCCTGGCCAGGCAAGACTGGTCGTCACGGGGGAGGAAATCAAGGGCAGACTCTGACATGAAGTAAACTCCAGCCCGCTGTGGGAAGAAGCCAGCGATCAAACCTCAACCACCTCCAACAGGATGGTAATGGGTATGTCGGGAAACTCAGACAAACCTGCATGTGTGGGTTTTTGCCAGAACCTCTTTGGCGCTTCAGAGATATAACTCACATGTGTCACAATTATGAGGTGAATCTCCCTACCTACAGGTTACTGACCTAAAACCGTGGACATTTGTTGAAGCAGGAGGCCTGAAAGACAAAAGCAAAGGTATTTCGTGAAGAATAGGGCTGCTTTGACAATGTGGAAGTGTTTGCAGACAGTTCTAGGAACACCTGTGACCCAACAGATTGATTCCTCTGGGTTTTCCTGGTGACTGAATAATAAAAACAACAGTATTATGAGGGCTTACTCATGCCAGGCAGTAGGCTAAGTACTTTACCTTGTTTTCCCTCATGTAATCCTCTATACGATAGAGGCGGATGTGGAAACTGCTCTATACGATAAGCACGAGGCTTAGCCTTGCTTTACAGATATGGAAACTGAGGCCCAGAGAGTTTAAGTGGCCTAAGGTTACACAGCTCAGAGGTGTAAAGGTAGGACTCAAGCCCACGTCTCTCTGGCCCAAAGACTATGCTCCTAATGTTTACTGCTCCCCAGCTGTTAGTGCCCGGATAGGCCCTGAACTATAGAATATTTTAACTTGGTATTTCAGGGCCAAAATGACTCATCAGCCACATGACCACACCACTCATTTTCACTGACCCCTTGAGTATGAAAGCAGGGCTTGAAGAGAGAACTTTCGCTCACTTTGTTTTGAGCCAGGATGACAGACTAAGAGTGGTTGGAACAAATAGTTCTAGGTCAGAGGTCAGGGTACAGACCAGACTCCCAGGGCAAAGACAAACAAGGCCTCTCAAAGTGGCTCTCGGTGCCCTGTGGGGGCTGTTAGGTTGGGGCTTGCACACGTGTCTCGGAATAGGATCCCTGGGTATGAAAGGTGGCCTGCTCCGTTCTTAGGTAGCTGGGGCGGACGAGGAAAACACTGTCCTGGATTCAGCTTCCAGTTCCTCCACATACCAGCTGTGAACCCGTGGGATAGACGTGAAGGGCGGCCTACGGCATATGGCGGCATCTCTGAGAACTTGAGATACACCAAAGCTTCTCACTTTGTAAAGTGGCAGTAATGACCTCCACCACGCTAAACTGTTGTCAGGTAATGTGAACCGGTGTATGAGCAAGTGCTGTTATGTTCCAGGGCTCTGCGGATATAGCTGTACGGTTATCAGCTCCACAGCTAAAACAAAACAAAACAAAACAAAACAAAACAAAACAAAACAAAACAAAAACAAAGCACACACACACACACACACACACACACACACAAAACCCAACTTGTTCTCATTATTTCTGGCATGCACTTTTATGAGAAATAGTAAAGGGATATTACCTTCGCAGGCTTTGCCCTCTGGTGAAAACTTTCCAGATGGAGTTATATAGTTTGGGGTTTCTGTGAGGCAGTTTGACCCGGCTAGCTCACCAGACTGACACGCTCATCAAAGCTGTCCTGTACAGCCCAAGGTCGCTTCTGCCAACCCCAGTGCTATTTCCCCATTAGGCCAATCAGTCCTAAGAGCAAAAGAAAATAGTGAAGGCTCTGAGGAGCGCTGGAGGGAGAAAGGTGAGAGGGGAGTGAATGCAGAAGCCTGAGCTTCACTGCGGAAACGGGGTGCTAAGACGCAGCTAGTCTCTCTCTCCCTGGCCTCCTAAAGAGGCCCATCCCCCCCATCTCCCCTCCGCCCCCCACACTCCAGCAGCGAGCAGGAGGACGCTGGTACTCTAGGTGGCACAGGCCTCAAGCCTTCACACAAAAGCCTTTTGTCTAGGAGGTGCCGGGAGAGGCCACACAACACGTTTCTTTCTAAAAATATTTTTTTTTCTAAATGTTATCTACATCCTGAAAGCTATTTCCATGAGCTGATTTTAAAATACCTTATGACATCTGAAAAACTGTCAGCAGCATGAATGTCCACCATTAGGGGAATGGTTAAGTATAGGCCGCTATACTCTGCGATGTTTGTGAGAGTTTACTACCACATAGAGGAGAAGCGCCATTGTGTAAAGGAAGGCTTGTGTCAGGCTGTGACAGAAAAGCAGAGAAAAACAGCTGTGTGCATGTGAATGTACAAAACATAAATGGTGAACCTAATGAGTAGGATACAGTAATGGTGGATACATGTTATTATGCATTTGTCAAAACCCATGGAACCCTATAACACAAAGATAAACCTTAATGTAAACAAAGGGATATCAGTTAATAATAGTGTTTCAATATTGGTTCATCAATTATAAAAGCAAATGAGGCAAGTTGTGTGCAGGGAAGAAGTATATATGGGAAGTATTTATAAAGTCTGCTCAACTTTCCTGTGACCCTAAAACAGTGCTGAAGAATGAAGTCCATTACTTTTGCTAACAAACTAAAAACAAATAAATGAAAAACCAGAAGGAAATAATCAAAATGCTAACAGTACCATGTTTTGGATGATGCAATTATGACTAATTTCTTTTTTGTTTTCACTCTTCAAATTTTCTACATTACAATTTTGTCTGTTTTTATTATGTATCACTTTGTCAACCAGGTGAAACAAACGTATGGTTTTAAAATCTTCTCTGGGTGACTAGTCTCTGTGGCAGAAAATATATTTGCTCCAAGTGTTCTGTTGTCTAGTTCTTTATACACAGTAGGAACTTAATACATTTTGCTAATAAAACACAAGGACCTTTAAATATGGCTTCACCTCTGTCAGCTTTGGAGTCTTACAATTTGTTGCCTCGCGGCTCAGGAGAGGGCAGCAGACTGAGCCCTGCTTCGGTTCCGCACTGACAGCAACAAGCCAGCTTGGGATTCTCTCTCTCCCTCTCTCTACCTCTACTCCCCTTGTGTGCACTCTCTACACAAACAAACAAACAAACTTTAAAATAATGTAAAATAAAATAAAAAATTTGAGAAGAAGGAAACAGAGCCTTGAGAGATTAGCTGGGTGAGTCACTATGAATTGAAAATCTTTCCTTAAGTAGCCAGAGGCCTGTCTGGGCATCTTGAGAAGCATCTATAAAATGGTGTTGATGGGCAGTAGAGTGATAGGTGCTGATATCTAACAAGATCTCAAGATGTGTAATTAAGCAAGAAGCATTGATTCTACTGTGTACAACTTGTAACTGAAGTGTTCTTTTGAGAGGTAGGGAAAATTATGCTGGGAAAACTCTTAGCTAAGTTCTTGATTCCTGGCAAACCAGTCAAGAAATGGTAACTGATATTAGAGAGCATTAGAGGAGTCTGTAATATCCTATTTTAGAGTAAATCTTCATAGTAGAGGTGTTTTGCAATTTACAATGCATCTTTGCTTTGATCTCATTTACTACTTTCATTTGTTTTGTTTGCCATGTAACTGTGACTATGAGCTTCTTGAAGACAAAGCCATGTCTTATTTATTTTCGTATGGCCTATGCATGCCTGGTCCATAGTTGGTTCTTACAATGGATTAAAGGTGGCTGCAAATTCTTTGACAACTCTCGACAAGAGATGTAGTCTATTTCTCCTTTCTTTGAATCTGGGCTGGCCTGTGCTTTGACCAACTGGGTAGAGTGGAAGTGACATTATGCCAACTCCAAGCCTAGCCTTAAAGAGAACTTGGTGTTGGGGCGTCTGGGTGGCTCAGTTGGTTAAGTGTCCGACTTTGGCTCAGGTCATGATCTCATGGTTCGTGAATGTGAGCCCCGCACGGGGCTCTGTGCTGACAGCATGAAGCCTGGAGCCTGCTTCCTATTCTGTGTCTCCCTCTCTCTCTACCCCTCCCTCACTCATGATCTATCTGTCTCTCTCAAAAATAATTAAACGTTTAAAAATATTAAAAAGAGAGAGAGAGAGAGAACTTGGTGTCCTCAACCCCTGAGCTTTCACATACAAAATGCAGCTATCCTACTGGACAGTCCATGTGGAGACCACATGGAGAGGGAGATGAGCCCAAATGATCCCAGCCTTCCAACCACCCCTTCCAAACAATCAGAGCCATTTTGAACTATCCAGGTCAGATCAGCCACCAACTGAATGTCCCAAAGAACTCCAGCTGGCTCCACATGGAGCAGAAGAATCACTCAGCTAAGCTTACCCTGCCTAAATTCCAAATTCATAAAATCATGATATATAATAAAATGGTTGATTCAGTCACTAAGCTTTGGGGTAATTATAAAACAATAGATAACTAGAACAGCTCTCAATAAATGTGTGCTGATGGATGGATAGATGGATGGATGGATTGATGACTTCACAGGGTCATTGTCTTTCCTAGAGAAATGATGCTCAGAGAGCTAAAGAAACTTGCCAAAGCTACCATAGTGGACATTTGTCATTCACCCTCCTCCAGGATCTGAATGTCCTCCTTCTTTTGGAAAATCCCCTCCCATCTGAATGTGGCTGGAATACAAGGGTCTAAGTTGGCAGTGGGTTACTCCATTTGTTAACTATATCCAGTACTGTTGTGAGAAATCTGTTGTCATCTGATTCTTGCTCCTTTACAAGATGATTGCTTTCTCTCTAGCAGCTTTCAGACTTTCCTGTGGTTTATGAAACTTTTAATTGCTCTAAAATTTGTGTAGGGATGGGTTTTTCTTTCTCTCTGTGTGGTACCCCACGAGTCTAGTCAATCTGAGAACCTTTAAAGTTCTTTAATTCTGGGAAATGTGGCTCCATCACTTCCTCAAATATTTCCTGTACTTGGTTTTTAGTTCTTTCTCTGGGACTCCTGTGATCTGGATGTTATTAGCACCTCTTCTTTCCTCCTTATATCTTAACTTTCTTTTCATACTGTTGTCTCTCCTTTCTTCCTCCCTTCTGGGAAAGTTCCCTTAACCTTATCTAATTTATTCTTCAACTATAGTTATCCTATTATTTGTCTTATATATTGTGTTATTTATTTCAACTTTTTAAAAAATAATATTTCCACTTGATTCTTATTATGATTTCCTATGCTTGTTTCAAATTACTAATATATTCTCATTTCCTTCAGGATGTTTACATCAACCTCATTTTATATCCTCATTCTGTTTGTTCTAATATTTTTGCCTTGTGTAGTATGTACTGTCCAGTTTTGGTCTTTTTTTCCTTTGAGCTTATATTGAAAGGGGGACTCGGCCGCTCTCTGGTACTGCACATCAGGAAAAGCATTTAAGAAAAGGGAAGGTGGGAGAGAGCCAAAGAATAAGAGACTCTTAAAAACTGAGAACAAACTGAGGGTTGATGGGGGGTGGGAGGGAGGGGAGGGTGGGTGATGGGTATTGAGGAGGGCACCTTTTAGGATGAGCACTGGGTGTTGTATGGAAACCAATTTGACAATAAATTTCATATATTAAAAAAAAAAAAGAAAAGGGAAGGTGACGGGGCGCCTAGGTGGCTCAGTCGGTAAAGTGTCCAACTTCTGCTCGGGTCATGATCTCACAGTTTGTGAGTTCGAGGCCCGCGTCAGGCTCTGTGCTGACAGCTTGGAGCCTGGAGCCTGTCTTTGGATTCTGTGTCTCCCCCTATCTCTGCCCCTCCCATGTTCATGCTCTGCCTGTCTCTGTCTCTCAATAATAAATAAATGTTTAAAAAAAGAAAAAGAAAAGAAAAGGGGAGGTGATGAGCCCCAAGCACTAGAACCATTGCTCCTATTCATTCCCATTTGCAACACCCTTAGGAGAAGACTATGGAGGCGGGTGGTTTCCTGATAATTTTTAAAAATCTGTTTCTTTCTTGCTTCTACGGTTTCTCCAGTGTTGATCTGGGGAAAGGAGCTGCAGTCATGTCAGGCGAACAATTGTCAGGAAGTGCAGATTCCAAATAATTAATTTCAACTAAAAGGACCATTAGAAGCAGAAGAACTCACATGTGAAGCAAAGCTGATTCCCAGCTTGTGATGTCCCTGAGTGTCCCTATTATCGTCTTTGTCATACAGTCCCCAATGGTCCTATACCTGACATGCAGAAACAGGTTATCTGACCACAAGGCAATGGCATCTAGAGTCCTGACCTTGTCAGTGACCCTGGCCACATCTGTGTTTGAAGTTTCTGCCACACTCGGAGACTGATTCAAAATTGCCTAAGACCTTTCTTCATTAGTCAGTTTAAACATGTGCCACAACTGCCTGAGAAAGTAGGAAGAGAAGGTGGATTGTCAGCTATGTGGTGGACTTGACCAAGAAAGCCAGGATTGGTTGCTGCCACCATAGCACTGATGGGCCAGGTGGAGAGGGACAGGACAGAGAGCTTCAGGTTACAACAACCAGCAGGTCTAGGAAATAATAGGGCCTTGTTCTGTATCACTTACTGAGAAGTGTCCTCAATATCTCTTCGCTCCGAGAAACAGTCATTTCCTTGGTAACAAAGGCATGTCCTTGTGTGCTGTGCTAGGAGTCTACAGCAAAAGGCTAAGTAAGGCTATGTTGTGTGCATGCACGCATATGCTGAACTTTTGAAACAGGTTTTTTGTAGAAGCTTGTATACCAACAAACTGCCTTTTAACCCTGTTTCTTTAAAGAGTTCAGAGATAATTTTCAAAAACCCGTAAGTTAGAATCAGAATGACAGATCTTTTGAAGGTCAGTGTCTGACCCTGAACTTAGACCTGAATGTGTAAGCCTCATCCCCACTGGTCGGTCAGACTCAAAATCTTACTAGCCATTTCTCTAGATGCTAAATGAGGCTCCTGTTCCTGCTCCCGAATACCACATCATACTTACAAATTTGAGTTAGAAACATTCTATCATCTAAAGTCTGTGTTATTATTCATGTATACTTGTACAGAGATAGAGTTAAAATATTTCAGTGACATGTTATTGTTATAATATACACAAGATACCAGTGAGTGAATAAGATAATAATAACTGTCACATTTCAGTGCTTTACATATGCTAATTTATTTGTGCCTGTCAACAAGTAAAACAAAGACCATCAAAGGTAAGGGGTGCCCGGCTGACCCCATCAACAGAGCATGCGACTTTTGGTCTTGGGGTTGTGAATCCAAGCCGCACTTTGGGTGTAGAGATTACTTAAAAATAAAATCTTTTAAAAAATTCTTTTAAAAAGGCCATCAGAGGTAATGAATAAGTGGAGAAGAGATAGATGGATAGATATATGGATGGATAGATTGATGGACAGATGGATGGATAAATAGATAAAAATAAAAGCTGAGTCTATTGATTTGCCACACAAACGAATACAGGCTAGTGAAAAAAAATTCACTGAGTAAATAAGAGGTCACTGAGAGGGAAATGTCAGAGTTTTGTTTTTTTGTTTAAATGTTTATTTTTCAGAGAGCACGAGTGGGGTAGGGGCAGAGAGATGGGGACAGAGAATCTGAAGCGGGCTCTGCACTGACAGCAGAGAACCTGATGTGGGGCTTGAATTCATGAACTGCGAGATGATGACCTGACACTCAACCAACTGAGCCACCCAGGTGCCCCAGAAGTCAGAGCTTTTAAAGTCCTGAGGGTAAGGACGTATTCATGTGGTTATTGCTAACTAAGGACTGAAATCTAGTACTCTGGAGAGGACAGAATGAGTCCACGGCTTGAAACACAGCTAAAACAAACCATATTGCCCGTTATTTAGGAAAATCTTCAGTTAGGACCACAAGTCTGATGTCTCAGGGTCAATCCAAGGTCATGGTCCTTTATCAGCTCCAGCTAGTCAGAGCCAGCTGTGAAAAACACACTGCCAATTGTGATCTCTCCTAAGCAAGCACTGCCGTAAGCAGAAGAGTTCCCTTTACATTCTTCACCGCATCCTTTTCAGATAGTGCAGTTATTATTATCCCCACTTTACAGAGCAGTAGATTGAGGCACAGGAAATGTTAAGTATTTTGCCCAACGTCAAGAATTTGAACCTGGATGGGGAGTTCAGAGCCCACACTCTTAACCTCTTAACAGCTGGGCAGAGTTCTAAACCAATTATTGATGTAGGTTGCTTATTTAAAATAATTCAAGTTATTTAAATTATATTTGTAAAGCTTATTTTTCCATTCCACCTAAACTAAATGAACAAATATTAATTCAAAGAGTACTGTGATTAGTACTATGACTATATGCTAGGTTTAACTAGAGATCTGCCTTTAACCTCAGCAAATTGCTTTGTTCATGTTGAATATTTTATGATGAAAAGAATATATTTGCCTTTTAATTTTTGCATCTTCTGTCTCTCTACAATTTTACACATTATACCAAAACCATCTGGAAGGAGTGAGTGGGATTCCTCTTTTTAAAGACTTTCTCATTGGCATCCCCTCCACCCATCCTAGACTTACCCACTCCACCATTTTAAAGCCCCACATGAGGAACATCTTCTAAGTGGAAATTTATTGCACTTGTTTGCCCGTCTATCCCTTTCCTTGCATCTTAAACTCCTTCTCTTGAAGCATCTGTTGGAGTTGGAGGAACAGTTCCATTGCCTAATTTGGGGAGATTGAATTTTTAGAAATAAACAATCTCTAATAAATGTGATGACTAAGAAAGTTGGCCAAGTTGCATAACGGAGTTTTTAGCTCCAAAGGAGTATGGCCCAAAGTAATGTGATTTTCGCCTCACCAGTGAAAACTGATAAAGAGGCAATTCCAAAAGAGGAGTCCCCAAATTTTAAAGATCAATGACATGCCATTGGAATACATGAAGTGCCTCTCAAGATAATTACTTTAATGATAATTATTATATACATCAGTATGTTTGTTGTAAAACTCTGATGCAGCACAAGATATACCTCATATGTACACTGAATTCAAACAGACAACTGCATAGCTTCCCTTCTTGCAAACGCTATAGGTTACAAACCTAAATATAGAGTGCAGAATAAGATTTCATTAGAAAAGAGTTCCATGGCCAAGAAAACAATAAGTACAGGACTGTATTAACTTTGAGACTTTTTACAACACAAAGATTCTAAGATTCAATATTTCAAAAGAGCTTCTGGCAGCTTGACTTATTTTTGAGCAGTGAATTTCCATTGAATCAGCTATATTCTTTCTCCTAATTTCTCTTATAAATGATGATAGTCATTTATAGGCTGGTATTAAGAATCTTGTCACTGAGAACCCTTTCCTTAGACTCATTAACATTGAGCTCTAGGCAATTGAATTAATTAGCTTGGAAAGTATCTTCAATCCCACTTCTCCAGGATGCAAATAACCAAAGAGCTCAAAGAATCAGATTTATTTTCTGCATACAGCTTTTCTAGGAGGAAGTGAAAACTGACAATATTATGACTATTGCTAATACTGCTACTACCAATAACCATAATAATGGCTACTATTTATTGATAAGTACTATTAAGCACTTTATATTTAAGTTTTTTCTTTATTTGAATATGTAACATATTACTTGCCAGAATACAAAAGTTATAAAAGAAACAAAGCATCAACAAATTAAATGTGTGTGTGTGTGTGTGTGTGTGTGTGTGTGTTATGTATGTGTGTGTTTTCTTTCAGTTCCTTTCGTCAGTCCCTTGGTTCCTTTCCCCAGAGACCACCACAATTATTGGTTCATTAGGTATCCTTCCAGGATAACAAAACAAGTATGTATTGATATATTGTAAATCCCACATATATACACATAAATATATATGTGTGTGTATATAGTATATATGTATGTATGGATTTCTATACATATATATTTTTTCTGTGCTTCCCATGTGAATTGCAACATTCTATTGATACTGTTCTACATCTTACATCTATCTTTTAATATCTCTTAGCTCTTTATATAAGCCTCTTTTTTTCAATGGTGACATGGTACATTATTTCTGGAAGTAAAATTTTTTTAAAAAATAAAACCTTAGATGGGATGGCATTTCTTATATATATTTTTCCCCAATCTGTTACATTTACAGCATTCTATAATAATAACCGGTCTTCATTATGGACACTCATATGTCTTTGGAATCATTCAGGAAAAACTAAAATTATGTTTATGTTTAGTATAACTAGTGTATATAATTTAGTATGTTTATTATAATTTTTCTTTAAAGCATATTCTCAACAAAACTGTTTTTACAGATCAAAGATTCCTGAATACTATTTATCTTACTATCCACCCATTGGCAAGATTCCTCAGATTCATTCATCGCACACATTATTCTTCACCACCACTAGGTGGTGCTCACACATTAACGTCTCTACCTGAGCATCTGCCTTTCACCAGGTCCTAGGTTAGTCCCCACACTGGACACGGCCAGATTTTAATGAAACTGCACCATATACCCTATGAAGTATGTTTCTAAGCCCGATAAACTTGACCCAGATCCCCAGAGCGAGGACGATAGTGGTAAGGTACTCTATTCAGAAAAGCAGACGTCTACCCACAGTGGTAAGGAAATGACTAAGGTGGGTGGGGTAGAAGTGACTGGCCCAGGCTGTTCTTCCTGGTCATGCTTTCAATAGTAACTTAATCTCCCACTCCAGGGACTGGCCCAGTGATGCTGAACGGTGAGGCCAGCAACCAGCTCACAAAGAGCTCTTCCATGACCTTCCAACTACCACAGCCTGACTGGCATGTGCGCTAGGGAAAGAAGGTCTAGGCAAAGGACCACTGTGGGGGCCTCCAGTAGGATGGCCCTGCTCTGCCCTGGTATGTGGTCTGGGGTAGAAGCTCAGCCTCTGCCAGGACAGGCGGCTTGCCACAGGAGGCAAAAATCCAGATTGCCCCAATCTGTGAACAAAGCTTCTCTCCCCATTTCCTGGAGTTCTTTCCATTACATTCAGTCTCTCAAGTAACTTCTGGGCCACTTCCCAAAAGAAACACAAGGACATACTAACTTCAAAAAAAGACAGACCTCCATATCTAGGTCAGTGTACAAACATGGGCCACAGTGTGTGTGCTATACTCCCAAATGCTACAGCAGCACAGAAAAAGATGTGATCTGCGTGGACCAGGGCAAGAAAGAAGTCTCATGGGAGGTGGCACTTAGAATGACAGAAGTGTAATGCTTGGAGCTGGAAAGGCCTTGGCAAACATCTAGGGGGAGGGGGCATCCCAACAGTCCCTCAGAGTCCTAGGGCTTCAAGGAGTTACCTCAGGAGTCCCCTGGGAAGGCTGAGTTCTGCACAAGCCATGTTTGAAGAACCCTGACGCTTGTTTCTGGTTTTTGTTTGTTTGTTGTTTGTTTGCTTGCTTTTTAAGCTGGAACCACTGGTCTAATCCAAACTTCTCATTTTACAAATGAGAACACTTAGCAGGATAGGAACCTTCCCTAAGTCACACACAGTAGGGAACATTTTGGATATGATGAAAAAGAGAGAAGAAGGAACAAGAAAGAACCAAATTTCTTCTGACCCACGGGCTAAAAAAGAATATTTTTGGGGGCCCCTGGGTGGCTCAGTTGGTTAAGTGTCCGACTTTGGCTCAGGTCATGATCTCACGGTTTGTAAGTTCAAGCCCCACATCGGGTTCTGTGCTGACAGCTCAGAACCTGGAGCCTGCTTCAGATTCTGTGTCTCCTTCTCTCTGCCCCTCCCCAACTTGTGCTCTCTCTATGTCTCTCAAAAAATAAATAAACCTCAAAAAAAATTTAAAAAAAAAGAATATTTGTCAAGCCAGGTGAACCTAAAGGCAGTTTACAGTTGCCTCACAGGTTCAATTAAGATATACATTTTTTTCTTAGCAGAGACACAGGCATGGAGCCTCAGATGCAACATATATTTCATACTTACTAAACCCAAACACACAGCCATAGATCTTGAAAAGTAACAGAATACTCATGTCCATAGTCCAGATGCATTTTTTTTTCTTTTTCATCTTTTTCACTTACTTTCTTAAAGCCATTTCCTACTCTTTGTCAAAATACAATGAAGAAAAAGGCAACATTCCTTCCTGGGAGCCTGATCCAAGCTTGATCAAGCCCCTGATCCAGGCTTGGCAGTGGATACACTAGCAGACATTGGCAAAAAAAAAAAAAAAAAAAAAAAAAAAAAACCTATCTCAGTTTGAATTTTTTTCCTCATTCTCACCAACTTCTGTTTCCCCTTATTTTAGAAAATGTGAAATTATTTCCAGAGTAGGTTCAAGACTTTAAGTCAAGAAATGAGTTTGGAAAACCAAGAATGAGCACAGAAAGATCAACTCTTTAAAAATGGTGGGAAATCTATTATCTAGGTTGCAAGGAAAAGGACCCTGTTGCTTTTCTACTACCCTTGTGAAAAGAAAACAGAAAGTTCCTCCTAAGTTTCCTGCTATACTTAGGTGAAAGAAGCCCACCTCAAACCAACTTCAGCCAAAAAGAGACTTGATAAGCCCAGGCAATGGAAAGGTTCAGGGTTGGATCATGCTGAACCAGAGGCAGGTGTTCCAATAAGTTTATCAGGTACCTATTTCTCCCTCTCTTGTCTCCACTTTATTCTGGCTGATTTCATCATCACTCAGACTTTCCTGAAGGGAAGGCAAAATGTCAACAGGTGGAGGTATACAAACGTAAAGCCTTCCAGGAACAGAACACCTGTATCCCAATAGCTCCAGGGAGTTGCATCTCATAGGCTCTGGTGGTATCACGTGCCTCACTTTGGACATACTGGTTTGGTTCTGATGGGCCAGCCTGTGTCGCATGCCCACCCCCACAGTGGGATTTGAGAACTCACCAGAAGTTGTGTCCTGCTAGAACTGAGTCTTAAAGGGTAGAACCCAAACCAAGGGCCACTAGTAGGACAGGAGCAGTTCTCCAAAAGGGAAAGATAGGTTCTGCTGCTGGAAGAAGGGACGCCGAGCAAGCAAACACCACAGCTGGCTACTCCCACCACCTACTCAGCTCTGCTGCTCCCCCTGCTGATTGGATAATGCGCACCTGATACCTTTGGCAGTCAACAGAACCATTAGCTAAGCTACCCTGCCCATTCAACTATGCGATCATTAAACAAACGTTTTTTTGTAGTAAGCGCTGAACTTGGACTGAGCTCATGCGGGGAGGGTTACTTCCAGGATCCACTGTGTCAGGAAGTACCACAGACTGACCAGATCCTCAGGGCCACATTTTGAGCCTTGACTGATTGTCAGCTACTTTTTCTTCCTTCCTATAGGTCCCGGTTACCAGCTGTTTCGTTTTTCTTTCTGTTTCCTGGGAGTTTTTTCCTCTGCTAATTTTGGGCCTAGGACACATCTTTCCAGCTACCTTTGACACTCTTGAAGACGAGGAGCAAGATTTTCTTCTTCATTAGAACTAGAGATATACTGAGGACTGGGAACTATTCAAAGATTCAGAAGTCTTGGGGCGCCTGGGTGGCTGTCAATTGAGCATCTGACTTTGGCTTGGGTCATGATCTCATGGCTCAGAGCCCCCTTTGGAGACCCCGTCTCCCTCTCTCTGCCCCTCCTCATTAGTGCTTTCTCTCTCCCAAAAATAAATAAACAAGCTAAGATTCAGAAGTCTTAGTTTTCTCATGCTCATTATTCCTGATCACCACCCTTTGCAGGTCCCTAAACTTAAGAAGTTCCAGAACCTTCATAACATTTCTGTCTCTTCTTACATGCATGAAAGTGGAACCCCTAGAATCTCTCTCCCACCCCGGATATTAGCAGTACCAGCTACCACTTACTGAGCACTTACTGTGGGCTGGGCACTATGGAAAATACTTCAGTATATTATGTCATGTAATCCTCACCTCTCCTCTGAGGGAGGATCCCATATTGTCCAATCTAATATTGTCCATCAAAGAGGACACTGGGGGCTGGAGAGATGAAGTCACCTGCCTGAATTCACATGACCAGTCAGTGATGGCAAGGGACTGAAACTAGGTATGCCTGACACTCAAACCATGCTCCTGTCCACTATGCACTGTCCTCCATGGATCTCTGCTTCAGAAAGCCCCTTTTCAGCATGGAAGCCTAAAGGCACAGAATGACAAGACCAGACAAGGGTATATTGGAAGACCACTTAGGAGCCCCCAGACTCAAGAACACCATTTGCACCTCCAGTGGTTACAGGGATGAGTGATTTCAATCCCGGTGTCTGACAATATACCCCTCCCCCACAGTCAACATACACAGAAGAGGTTATTATAATAAGGTTACTTTCCACCTGTTACCCCAGCTGATGCCTAGCCAAAATCACCTCTGTTTTATGTAACTGAGTGTTTCTCAACCTTATTGCATTCAAGTGCCCTTCTGATAAGTGCAAAATTCTTGCTACCACTGTCCCAAAGTCTGGATTGGTCCCCAGTAGTCTCTTCCCTTCCGTCTGTCTTTTGCTTTACCCCAATGTCACCATTGTCAACAGTCAAAGGATTTCACTGAACTTCACTTCCTGTAGTTTGAATTACAAGAGAAATCCCCTTTTCTATTTTCCATCTATAAAACTATTGTAAAATTGAATATGATTTTCACAATATGCCCAACTATACCTAAAATATTTAACAGCTCAGATGGCATGGGCCCCAACCAATCAGAACTGCTCCTGGTCCTTACAGCATGCTGGTGACTACCACCAGAACATCTGTTCATCCACCCAGCCAGGAGTCCTGCAGTACTACCTGAGGGCATTGCTCCCGCCACCACAAATGCAAACAACTAAAGCTGGTCCTAGTGTTTCTGCGAAAATAGCCACAGACCTCCACCAAGTAAGGAAGAAAAAAAAACTGGAGGTTGCATGATTCTCTTTCTCCTTTCTTTTACATAAAACTTCCTTCCTTAACAATTTCTTCTTGTACAAGGGAATGGAATTTTCTACCATGAGTAACAACAGCCAAGAGCGCTACTGTGTGTCAGAATGAGGACCTACACTCCACTGTGTTTCTGTCAGGGGGCATCACCCTGCTACTCATCTCAAAATTCAACTATTAGGAAACTTAGTGGGTTTCTATACAGCATACACCCACTTAGTCCTCCCAAAGGAAGCTTGTGAAGTCATGAGGGGGTGTGCCATTTGGTTTCATAATCCATGAACACTGACCCAGTCCTGGGAGAAGCCAACACCCAAACCTGAGCACTTCTGCTGTTGTATGGATGAAACGAGGAGCTTGGTGACATGGCAGGGACCTTGGCCCCTCCTGTGAACATGCCGGCATTGAGCCTTCAGGTCATGTCAGAAGTGAGGAGCACTGCTCAGTCCAGAGCAGGGGCACCTGGGTGGCTCAGTGGTTGGGTGTCTGACTTCAGCTCAGGTCACGATCTCAGGGTTCGTGAATCTAAGCCCAGCGTCGGGCTGTGTGCTGACAGCTCAGAGCCTGGAGCCTGCTTCGGATTCTGTGTGTCCCTCTCTCTCTGCCCCTCCTCCGCTTGCACTCTGTGTGTGTCTCTCTCTCTCAAAAATAAACATTTAAAAAAAAAAAAAAAGAGCAGAAGGGCCCCAAAGAGGTGGGGCCAGAGTCAGAAGGAAGGTTAAAAACTTTCATGGATACAATGTGGCTGCTGAAAGGATTTATTATTAAGTCCATGTGAAGAACCCTTTGTTGATTCCCAGAAATAACTAGAAGGTCTTCACAAGGACCACTTCTCCACTGGTAGATTCAGAGAAAAATAAATAAATAAAAACACTAAAACAGATGCTGTATTTTTGTTCACAAAAAATAAGGTATATTTAATGCCATCAAACTGTATGGAGAATCTGTGGGTAAGTGTTCCAGGGAATGTAAAGGCGAGCTCCCTTCCTCTAGATCCTACTACAGGCATGTTAGAGGAAGGTAGTCAAGGTACTTCTGGGATTCTGAGGAAGCAGAAACCTGAACAATCAGCTCTTGAGATCTCTTTAGGATGACGTCAAATCTCCAATTCCTGGGCTTTTGAAAAAGCCCCAAAGTTCCCCAATATTAACAATTCCTGAGTTTAATCTCTCTCAGTCATCTGACTGCAAGCTCCCGACTCCCCTCCGACTGTGGGTGCAAAACCCCAGCTCCCTTTCAGTTCTGGGAAAGAACACACTCATGTGACCAAGAAATAAAATAACCCAAAAACTCCAACTGTAGGAAAATGGTTACACGTGTTAGGGTTCATTCATTAAATGGAATTAAGTAGCCTTTACAAAGCTGAGTTGGAGGGACAGAAGTATAGTCTTCCTGACCCAAGCAAGGGCAGAACAGTGAGCTTACTCACAGTCCTATGCTACTGTTTAAGAAAAAAATACATAGGGGTGCCTGGGTGGCTCCGTCAGTTAAGCGGCCGACTTCGGCTCAGGTCATGATCTCGCAGTCCGTGAGTTCTAGCCCCGTGTCGGGCTCTGTGCTGACAGCTCAGAGCCTGGGGCCTGCTTCAGATTCTGTGTCTCCCTCTCTCTGACCCTCCCCTGTTCATGCTCTGTCTCTCACTGTCTCAAAAATAAATAAACGTTAAAAATTTTTTTTAAAAAAATACATAAACAACTATCTCCAGAAATGTAGTTGCACTTAGAGGCACTTGAGGCTTGGGGTCAGGAGTAGGAAGAAGCATGTCTTTTTAAATGATTTTTGGTAGCAATGAACCAGAGTTAACTTTGAAACATTTCTAACGAGGAAGAAGGGGGAGCAGCTGCCCACACAAAAGCATTAGGGAACAAGTTTCAACTTCACTGAAGATGTCCTGGAAGAGGCAGAGGAGGGCTCCATATCTACACCCCGCAGAAAACTGTAGAGATTTCTGGTCCCAGAGTCCCTCTTTGAACACCTGCTACCAGGAGCTCCTCTGCCAGCCTTTCCCATTCACACTGTTAGCTCTGCGGGCTCTGTTCATGCATCCTCCTTTCTCTGAACATCAAACGTCAATTCTACCCCCTCTTTTAAAGCCACAGATGGAAACTTCCTCCCTCAATGACCTACCAGTAAACCAATAAATCTCTGTGCACGGTGGGAATCATCCCACTACCTTAGGGCATAAGAATTGCCACATCGCTTAGTTTCTCTAATGAAAATGAAATCTGGATGTCCCCCGCCACCCTGCCCCATCCCTCCTTTGGGATCATCAAAGAACTCTAGAGTTCTAAAGTTTCTAGGATCCAGGAACATTGGGCAGGAGCCCTGAGGGTGCCGTGGTAGCCATCCCCATCTCCCTGCACATTGTCCAGGCTCTCGGCTCCATCTGTAGCATCCTCAAATGGGCTCAACACCTCCAGGCCACCTTCCTGCACTTCACATTGGTGTATCACAGCTGAGGATGCTGGATGGTGAGAGGCACACAGGTTCCCAATTCTCAAGACCTTCCACCCTCCCCCTGCCATCAGAGCCAGGCCCCTCCCTTCTTCCCTTCAAAGCCCACTTCCCATCCCCTCCTTTTTCCAGCTCCTAATGTTTCAAAACTAGTACTTCCATCATAAAACCCAATAGAGCATACACTGACCCCTTCCCAATCCAGGACAAGATAATCCAGAACTCAGAACACAAAGGCCTGATTGTCCTGCCTATAAGGGGGAAAAGGAAGTTAACTGCACCACAGAAAATCTCTCCATGGTGGTTATTAATCCAGTATGCTGGATGAATGTACTCAATCTTTGCTCGATAAAAAGAGGGAAATACTTTCGATAAATAAATAGGGATACTTTCACAAGGAGGTAAGGGCACTTCTTAGCTAGGGTAGCTGAGACCCATTTTCCTGAATTTAGTGCCAATTTACTATTGACTTAAGGGAGAAATTTCCACTGTAAAAAAAGGACCTCACAGGGGAGGTAAGCTTCCCAACGTCTGGCAAGAGAGCCTGAACACAAAGAGGATTTCTTGCCTCCTGGAAGGGACATATCTCTGAGTCTTCCTCTGAGGAAGGAAGGTCTTGAGTGGGAGCATAAATCCAAGCAGTTCTGATTCAACTAGTCCGGGGTGGGACCCAGGCAGGTATATTTTTAAAGCTCCTCAGGTGCATCTTATGTGCAGACAGACCCATATAAGCCTAAAGCTGTTAATTTCACCAGTGCCACAGACTGGTTTCCTAATCCCAACCTCTATATCCCCCCAGCATATCCTCAAGTAAACATTCTGTGCATGTTCTCCAAGAATTCATGCTCTACACAGTCTCCAGAGCAACACATTTAGATGCCAATGTCCCCTTTTTAGTGTTAGGGCCCTTTTTCCTCCTGTGTCTCCCTTTCAGTATCAGGTGTTGGAAGTGGAGGTCCCAGTCACCCTCATTAGGACTTTAGAGGAAAACTGAGACCCTTCTGCTTCGGTAGCTAGGTAGGACGTGGCAGAGCAGGGCAGTGATGAAATGGCAGAGCAGAGTTGCAGAAAGCTGTGCACTGGGGATCCAGGGTCCCGACAACTGAGTTGCACACCCTCATCTCCCCAGCTGGCCAGGCCCAGACTTCCCTTCTGTGCTGCACTCCCCACATCCAAAGAGACAGATAAGCGTGCCAGCTCTCTCCCCTTCCTTCACCAGTTCTGCCAGCTGTGAGTTCTACACCAACTCCCCTGCTGTTGACACGATGTGACTATTTACTCGTGAGGCAATGAAGACCTTAGGAAGTGTTTGAAGTCAATCAGGCTTGTGGAGGATGGAGACATCACTCAAGTTGTCCCTCTTTGTCCTGCTATAAATGGACAGGGCTGGTCCCTCCCCTAACCTTCCCTAATGACAATGCTCTGCACCAATATTTCTAACCTACGTGCTCTAACAAGCACATTTCCCCAGACTTTCAGAGGGGATTCAGAAGACTTCCATGTAGCCCTTTCCAGTTCCCAGCTCTCCGTGTGCCTGAGGGGTCCCAGAAATCCAGTTAGAGTGAGGTGATGCTCACCCTGAGCACAAGAAAGGCCTTTAAGGCTGGGTCTCCAAGCCATTTCATCAGTGCTATTGTTTGAGACCCTTGAGACCAGCCACTCATGCAACATCGTAGTTTGAGCCAAGACTCAGATGTTTCCTCTTGCGGGATGATTTTTTCATTTTCACAAAATACCCTCAGTTTCTGAGCATGTGCTATTTCTATCACACACAAACTGGCCTTTGTTGGCACCTGTCCCTACACTACAGGACCACAGGACAGCCTCATGTTCTGGCTCCAGCATTGCAAGCCATGGGGTGACAATCTGCCTTCTCCAAAAATAGTTCGATTTTTTAGTAATTGAGAGTCCAAAAGAGAATCCTTAAAATTCCATATTCTGAAAACTGTACAGAAATTACTCTTCCACAGTCCTGATAAGGCTGCAGTTGGTTTCTCTTCCCTTCCCCACTGCCCTCTAGCTGCTGAGGGATTCTGACTGTTGACCCAGACTTTGTCATTTAGCCTCTTCGCAGCTTTCCGGTGGCCTCATAACTGAGGAAGTGAGGGATTTTGGCCTGGGGCATTCCCTCTCCCTTTTATGACCCTCTGTTGGTCAGTTCCCACCACAGTCGTGATTAATAATTGTGGGATGTGTCTCCTCATGTCTGTATTATCACCTTTCAGTTCTCCAAGTTCCCAAGAGGGTTTCAAGAGTGATCACACACTTTTCATTTTTGGTCTTTGTTCTTCCTTATTTTTCTTACATCAGTAAGACATGAAACAAGTTTTAAATAATACAGACATCTACAGAGCAAGGCTGAGGACCTGTGCCATCCTTCCCATGACCTTCCCCCTCAGAGGCTACTCTACCCGCCATTTGCAATGCATCCTACGACCCTCCTTTCTAGGCATTGACATCATATGTAGTAGATGGATCCATGCACCAATATCGTTTATTTCTTATATTTTATATACAGATATTATTTTGCATCTTGTAATACTTGATTATGTTTTTCACTCAGAAATCTTTCATGTTAGGATACATAGATATATCTCATTCATATATATGTGTATATATCACACACAAACATATAATACTCCCATAGCCTACACTTTTATATTTGTACAGAAGACACTGTCTTATATATATGATTCTGCCATTGGGTTTTCAGACTCCAGAAAACTCAGCACATACGTAGCTCCCTCTTCATTGTTAACAGCTGCACCCTCTTCCAGCCTATGGATGGGTCAAAATTGACTAACCAGAAGCCCAATGAAGAACGTTCTTATTACAAATAGACTTGCTGTCTATCTCCAGTCAAGCCTCATGTTCTGTGGAGGAAGTCTGAACCCTGCAGGCTGTTGTGTGGGGCAGGATGCAGGGCAGAAGGGGATGACAGGAGGGCCCGCAGGCAAGGAAGGGCTAAGAGGCAGCTGTTTCCTCTTGATTCATCTCCTACCGTTCCGGTGATTTTGTTCAGTCGTTACTGTCGGCTCAGATCTTTATTTGCCAGTTTTAGCTCCTTTTAGGTTTACCCCAAGCGCTCTGGACGAGTCCTTCCCAATGACACTCCATACACTTGTGCCCAGCAGTGGCCTCTGCATGGGCGCAGCAGCTGTCCTCCCATTACAGGGGTTCCGGCCTTGTGACTCACTGCCTTTGGGGCTTGTCCCTCAGGGCTCAGGAATGTTTTTCACAACCGGTTACACCTGAACGTAGCTTCTACGGCTACAGAAGGCAGGTGCTGTACATCTGATAATCTGAAAACATTAATTTAAGATTTTGACGTATTGGTGACTAATTGATCTAGGAGGTTTGCTTTCCTCTAGTACTGCCTCCTTGGTCAAACAGACCTTAGGCCTCAGTTCGTTGTAGGGTCATTTTAGCCAAAGAAAGGTGGGTTTCCCAAGAATGACATGAAACTGCTTTTTTGTTGTTGCTGTTGTTGTTTTTAAATTTTGTTTTGTTTCAGCTACTCATATTTAGTCATGCAGTCAAGTACCCACCAGGTGTCCAGGAGCCAGAATTCCCTGTCATTGAGCATAAACTTCTTTTTTATTTAAATATGATTTTTAATCTCTGCTAACCACAACCAGTTTTTCATCTTCATTTTGCCATTACTTCCTCCCATTCTGCTCCTTCATGATCTACTGGCTTCACCTGGCTCCTCACCAGCCTGGAGGCCATGGTTCGCTGTTGCAGCAAAGTGTCAGAGTCGAGAGTCCCCTGTCTCTTGGGCTCTCACTGTGGTCCCCTGAGTTGCCCATTCTTGGCCCCAGAAGCACCCCTCAAGTCGGTCCCTGTCACCCCAGCACTCTCCCTGGAGATGCGCCCCTTCTTCTTGCCAAGGTTAACTCCACTGCCTGCCCTCTGTCCCTGATCCTCAGTTCTGGTCTGTGACCTTGCTCCATCAACCACCCTCTCTTTCACTCATATTTTCCTCCTTCAACTGGTTCCTTCCTCTGCAAAAACAGACAAACAAATGTACTTAATGCTCCCTCATACTAAACACTTTTTCTCAACCCTGCTATTTCCTTAAACTATTGCCCTATTGTCACTTCTCTTTCTGCCAAAGGTCTTGAAAGGTTACTTTGCACTGTCTTTCTTCACTTCCTTACTGCCAAACACTACTTTAAATAAGTAAAAAATTAAACATAAGAACAATACCTTCAGGGGCACCTGGGTGGCTCAGTTGGTTAAGCGTCCGACTTCGGCTCAGGTCATGATCTCACGGTCTGTGAGTTCGAGCCCAGCATCGGTCTCTGTGCTGGCAGCTCAGAGCCTGGAGCCTGCTTTCGATTCTGTGTCTCCCTCTCTCTCTGCCCCTCCCCTGCTCATGCTCTGTCTCTCTGTCAAAAATAAATAAACATTTTAAAAAAATTTTTAAATAAAAAAAAAAAGAACAATACCTTCATACAGTAAAGATTCAATGAAGAAGGTATGGAATGGAAAACAAACAGCCTTTGCCCAGGAGGGAGATGAATAAGCAGAGCATAGAGGATTCTCTGGGCAATGAAACTTCTCTGCATGGTAGATATAAGCGATTATACATCTGTTAAACCACATTCAATGGGTTGAATGTGCAGTACCAAGAGAGAGGCCTAATATGAACTATGGGCTTTAGGTGATCATGATGTGTTTATGTAGGTTCATCAATTGTAAGAAATGTATTCATCACTCTGGTGGGGGATGTTGATAATGGGGAGGTTATGCATGTGGAAGGGCAGGGAGTATATAAGAAATTTCTGTATCTTCTACCCATTTTTTTTCTGTGGAATTAAAACTGCTCTAAAAAATAAAATGTATTTTAAAAAAACATATGCTTGAAACTTATATAATGTTACATGTCAATTATCCCTAAAAAATAAACAAACAAACCTGAGGAGGTGTCATAAATAAAGTAGGGTTCATGGTTACTGTGGAGGCAAAAGGCAGAGAAAACAGGCCTTTTTTCCCTTATGGAGGACATAAGGAAACAGCATGGATTCACATACCCACATATATACACTCCACGTGTATGTGTACACACACACATACTGCCCCATCTCTTCCCCGCTGTATGTGCTGAGGATCTTTAGGCTGAATGCTGACCAAACCCTAGGTTGATCCCATGTGAGCAGCTTAGCAGAAGACTTACCCTGACCTGAAAATGATGCTGGAGTCATCCTGGAGACATATTGATGCTGTCAAGCCCCACTCTGGTATGTGGGGTGGGGTGCCTAGACCTCTGTGTTAGTTCTCCATTTCAGTGCAACAAATTCCCCCAAATTTATCCACCTAAAACAACAAACATTTTTTCTTTTATTTCATATAGTTTTTGAGAATCCAGAAACACTGGGTGGCTCAGAGTCTGTCATGAGATTGCAGTTAAGATGCTGGCTGAGATTTTTTTTTTTTTAATTTTTTTTAACGTTTATTTATTTTTTAGACAGAGAGAGACAGAGCATGAACGGGGGAGGGTCAGAGAGAGAGGGAGACACAGAATCTGAAACAGGCTCCAGGCTCTGAGCCATCAGCACAGAGCCCGACGTGGGGCTCGAACTCACGGACCGCGAGATCATGACCTGAGCTGAAGTCGGACGCTCAACCGACTGAGCCACACAGGCGCCCCGATGCTGGCTGAGATTTAAGTCATCTGAAGGCTTGACTGGGGCTGGAGGATCTACTTTCAAGATGGCCTCCTCAGTGGTTATTGACTAGAGACCTTGGCTTTACTAGAGACTTATGACCTACTCTCAGAAGTCACATACCTCATCTCCACAACATTCTGTTGGTTCATAAATGTCAACCCTATTCAATGCAAGAGGGAGCCACACAGGACACCCATTCCAGGACCCCAGTATCACTGAGGCCAGCTTGATAATGGGGAGGTTATACATGTGGAAGGGCAGGGAGTATATAAGAAATTTCTGTATCTTCTACCCATTTTTTTTCGTGTGGAATTAAAACTGTTCTAAAAAATAAAATCCCTCCCTCAGCTTTACAACTGTACTTCTGTATGGTTCCTAGTGTTCCACCAGTCCTTGCTGATTCTTGGGTGGCATCCTTGCTCTCTCTAGTGTTGAGTTGCCAACTCAACAGTCATCACTTGAGACTTTAAATAGTCTTCACACCTCCCTAAGTCTGCTTTTCTATCCACAAATGGCATATACCTACCATAGGGGGATATTCATTGGTTAAATTGTTTTGATAACCTACCTTGGGAAAGGCATAAATGACAGATATGAAACTGCACTCAATCAAATAAGTAGATAAAACAGTCTGTGGAACAAGAGAGACAGCCATGTTTTCTTTCAGTGTTTGACTAAGCAAGATAGTTCCTACTGGTGACTCACTGCTTCTAAGAAGTTTGCCCTGAGAGTTGGTCATGAATACTGTTTTTTGCCTCCCTGACATGCCTTTTCTCCTTCCTTCTTCCTAGAGAACTCCAGCTTTCCTAGGGAATCTACTCCTCCTCAACATAGCCCATTCCCTCAGGAGAAGCTAAAACCATCTCCACTCCAGGTGTGGACCAGATCTTCTCCAAAAGTAGAGTTATCCCATTCCTTTTCATAATCTTCAAGTCAGGAGTGATCCTGTGAAGAATTTGGACCAGTAGCACAAGGTGAGGTTTACTGTGGGAACACTTCAGAAGTGACCCTCACTAGCTTCCTCGGGACATTTTTGTTCAGAGATGAGGCATCCCACCATCAGGCTGAGGGCGAACCCATCACATGGATAAGGGCAGCAAAATGGAGAATGGATCAGGGAAAAGCAGACCCCTGCTCTTGGTGGTAAAAGGGGATAGTAGACAATAAAATCAGAGTGCCACATGTGGTACAGAATAAGGTTGACTGACTATCCAACAACCTTACAACCAACTGTGCTGTCTCGTCTTGCTGGCCAAGAGAACTCAGCTATCAAGCACACAGCAATGTGCTTAGGCAAGAGAGACCCTGACTTCAGGGTGGGCATTTGAACCAGTCCCAGCCCAGGAGATATAAGGGAAGTCTGCTGGGGGAAAAGCATGAAAGGAGGAATGCCCTGCCTGCGCCACCCTCTGCCTTCCACCTTCAAACACAGCTGTGTAAAGATGGGTGCTTGCCCCTGCTACAGCATGTTCACTTGATTCTCTGAAATATCAATCTATGTGCTTTTTCTCAAAGTACCCTAGAATTCCTTAGAGGAAATCCAAGTCACAGCCTGAGGGGAGTCCTCAACCTTCCATCCCCCTCCAGCCACATCCATCCCAAAGGAAATAGGCATAATGCTCTATGAGATATCCTACCTTGGCACAAAGGGCTGGGAAAGAAAGAAACCTAATATCACTTCCTTATTGGTTCCCCTAATAAAGAGATTCCTTATAAAAAGCTTGGTGTGGTTTGACATGATTTGGTTGAAGAGATCAGAGGAATAGGGCTTATTCCTTCCCATGAAGCCAATAGCCAGAGTAAGATTACCTGTGGTAAAACACCTGCAAAGGTCAAAGAACCAGTTTTGAACTTAAATGATAATAATAAACCTCAGTGGGACAAGGGGACTCTTCAGTCACCAGTATTAATAGGTGATACACTATTAATACTATACAGAGACTGGGCCTGGATCTTAGAAAAAGTGGCAACAAGGGAGACTTTCCAAATATAATATGGTGGAGCCTGTTGGAAAGCAGCCTAGTCTTCTGACCTTGGTTGAACTTCAAGTCCTCCAAGTTGGGGACCATCTCCTTATTCCTCTAGTCATTTGGGATCCAAAAGTATCCGAAGTATCTGCCTTTAAAAGTTGCTGTGAGGATTAGAGATGATGTATGTACAGCCCCTAACGCTGAGCCTGGCACACAGTAGGTACAAAGTAAGTGGTAGCTACCTGTGTTACTGAGTTCAGCACTGAGCAGCCCTGCATAGAGGTGGAAGGTGAAGAAACAATCCAACCAAAGGGACTACAGTTAGAATCGAAGTCAGTGGTCCTTTGTGGTCAAATCTAGAGAGTCCAGAGAGAGAACACCAAACAGGATCAGACTAGACTCTGATAAGGGGCACAGCTTCACACCGGAATTTGGATGTGTCTGAGTTTGGAAAGGGCTGCTGGTAACATGGCTCATTCACCTGAACTGCTACAGTGGCACATCACAAGGGCTGAGAGTGGCCATGATTAACCTGGGAAGTCTTGAGAGGAGCTCAGAACCATGGCAGCCTGCTAAGCTGCCCCTTTTCACCACCTCAAGCCCTGGAGAAGCCAGGACTGATCCCAGGGTGAGCTCTGAGAGACCCTAGAAGATTTGGCTGCTTCAAAGCATTCCTTGGAGCTTTTCTGTAGTCAAACTGCATTCAGGTACCCACTGTGTTACTTGGGAGATATGATATAGTCATTAATTGATCATTTAACTGCAAATCTAGCCATGCTTAAAATACACCTATTATGGCTCTTCACTGCCCATGTGTAAAGTCCTCAATATTTAGCTTGGTAAAGGACACCTATCATCTGCCCATCATCAGCTGCTCTGCAGCTGTCTCTCTCCCTTTCCCCCACCTCACAATCCTTATGCTCTATCCACACACAACTACATTCAATACCAAATGCTATTTATGTCTTTTTTGCTTTTCCTGCTTCCTCTGCTTGCAACGCCCTTTCCTCCCTTGTAGACTCACAAACACCTCATCTCTCAAGATTCAGCCTAGCTCACCTTTGTCAACATTTCCCTAAGCGCACTCAAGGCAGGAATAAACCACTCTCTTTTGGTCAGTCCCATGCCCATACATACTTCTATTACACCACCTAGAATACTTTACTTGTGTCCATTTATTGTGTCTGTATTCCCTACTGGACTATAAACTCCTAGGGACTGGGGCTGTATGAAATGGATGCTTGTGTCTGGCCCAGAGTAGTTGATTTAAAACATTTGTTGGATGGAGGCATGGGTGAATCGATAAGGGCCAGTGTGGATCTGTTAATCTTCTCAGTTAGGGTAATACAAGGATGAAAGCCCTTTCCCTACCCTCAAAGAGCTCACTGCAGATAGTAGAAAAGAGGAACAAAGACAATGAGAGGAAATTAAGTCAGGGCACAGCATGAGAGCCCAGCTGTGGGGGTTACCAGCTCAGGCTGAGGTAAAGAGGTGGGTGCTCATGGATACTTCCTAAAGAAGATAACACACCATCTGGATCCTGTTGGACCAGGGGAGTCAGCCATATAGGGGAGGAGGAGCACTTTAGGCAGAGAGATTAGCAGGTCCAAAGCAATGTGGGTGTGTGCAGCAGAAGTGTGGAAATGGCTCAGTTTCCACAGAGCTGGAATAAAGGAGCAATGTGGGGGAAAGGCAGGGATACAGCCAAAGAGGCAGGGAGGACCAATCACACGGGGCCATAACCCCACTAGGGAATCTGGAGTCTTTCCTAAAGAAAAATGTAAAGCTTCTAAGAAAAAGAGAGAACATGGTAGGATTTGCAAGTACAAAGAGCACCCCAGGATCTGTGTGGGGCCAGGCCTTGAGTCCAAGATGGAAATTCTAATAAGATATAGCTGAGAACTGATGAGGGCTGGTCCAAGACAGGGCAGTCAGGATGTAAAGGGTGCTCAGACCAGAGGGGTACAGAGGAGGCAAAACTTGTTAGCATTTGGACACTCGGCATAAACAAAAGCAGGAGGTTGGGGGGATGTAGCAGCACAAATGCCCACAGTTTTCTGCCCTGGTCGACACGGCAGATGATGGTACTCATGGGAGCATGCACAGGTATGGAAAAGAGGAGGGTGGCTCCAATTTTGTTCACACTGAGGCCGACATGCCTTAGGAGCCCCCGGATGGGTCTTCTCAGTAGGCAATGAGCTATCCATTTCTGAGGTTTAGGAGAGGAGTCTGGACAAGAAAAATAAACACAGTACTCATCAGCAAACAAGTAACAGCTGGAGCCACATGGACAGATGAAATCTTTCAAGGAGGAGGTGTACCTAGTGAGAAGAGGATCAAGCCCCAGGATACATCACATGGGTGGGCAAAATTCTTGAGAAAGAGTCTGAGAGAGAATACCCAGGGATACAGGAAGAATTAAAAAAAAAAAAAAAAAAAAGAGCAAGCTGCAAATGACCTTTTGAAGCGGAGAGCTTCAAGACAGGGCAGTTACTTATGTGGTCAAGTTCTACAAAGCGGGCAAGTCATGAAAAAGCCTGAAAAATGTTCATTTGTGGCCAAATTTTCCCAGCCCTCATCAGCCTGTGGGTACACATGAAGCCACACTAACAGAACTAGCCACTGTTTCACACACATCACTAGCTTGTTGCCAACCATCTGCATTAGCAGGACTTCTACTCCCTGAATAAAAGTCCTCACTTCCCATTATTTCTGGGAGTGCCTGGGAGTGTGGCGCCCAAGCCCAAGAAACGTGCCCACGTGCTCTTCCATACACACCGCCTCTTGATGTCCACAGCACTTGAGGACAGGGCCTCCCCACAGCCCCGACCCCCACCGCCGAGATGGCCCCGAGGTCCACAGGTTCCATCTCTTCACGTGCCAAAGCTACACACCTTCATGATACCAATCCACAGAGTATTCTATGCTCTTCTTCCCTGAGCTGAAGCCACAGCATTTTCTGAGGAATTAAGAGGACACCCACTCTTTGCCATCTGTTTGTGTTCCATGTCTCACATAGTTCCTCGTGAAAATACCTTCTCCAGCTAGGGGGGCCATCTGTCCTAAGGCTTCAGACACCAGCTGCTGGGACTGAGCTGTGGAGCCGATGACAGAGTCCTCCCCCACCCCACGTACCCCAGTCTCTGCCCTAGGTACCCAACCCCCAGGGGACCCTGTGTACACAGATCTTTGGAAAGATCACTCCACCAATTAACAAAAATTCCACACCCACATTTTTGAGTTAGTTGGTCAGGACACCTGGCCACACAGTGACTTAGCAAAGGAGTTTGAGCAGAATGTTTGATAAGAGTTTGATAAGGAGGTCAGATTGCAAGGACATGAGGAAGGAGTGGGAGGTGGGGAAACTAAAGACAGAAAACATAACAGCAAGTTTCGTACAACTTGGCTATTGAGAAAGGGCAGACGCAAGAGAGTAGGGTCAAAGGAGATGAAAGGTGGTGGTGGTGGTTTTTAACAAGGAGGGACTTGAACAGAATCACACACTGGTGAAAAAGAGCCAGAAGCGAGGGCCAGGCGAATCCCAGACACTGAGAAGACACAGGCACTGAGGGAATAGCCAGGTACAAGGCCTGCTGATGAACCTTGGGCCCAGGGAACAGAAGGTGGCTGCCCTGAGGTTCCTGAAGAGACCCAGGGCCTGAGGGAGGAGGGAGGCCACAGGAGTGGGAGCTAAAGGAAGGGGAAAAACAGAGGTAACCAATTTTGGGTTCTGCCCCGTGCTTATGCAGGAGGCAAGTGAAGGGCTGGGCTGGGCAGTTCCAAGCCCAGAGCAGGACAAGTTCCCTCAGGCCTCTGGAGCCTAAGCACATTCTTTTTGTTGACAGAGATCTCACTTATCAGCTCCCTGTCTGTGACTCAAAATCTGGCAAAATCTTCATTTTGCCATTTAACCTTAGTAATAGTTAGAACTGCTTCTAGGAGCCCATCTTCTTCCCTCTGTCAGTCACACGATGTTGGGGATCCCACGAACAAAACAATCAGTGGAGGTGTCCAGCACAGGCCCCAGTCCCACCTCTTGGAAAAGCATTTCAGTGTAAAACTTCCTAGGGGCACTGGGTGGCTCAGTCAATTGAGCATCTGACTTCTTCTTCGGCACGATCTCCCAGTTTGTGAGTTCGAGCCCCACATTGGGCTCACTGAAGTCAGCCTGTCAGCATAGAGCCTGCTTCCCATCCTCTGTCCCTCTCTTCCTGCCTCTCCCCAACTTGTGCTCTTCCAAAAGTGAATAAGTATTTTAAAAATAAATAAAATAATAAATAAATAACTTACTTCCCGGGGAAAAGGATGATTCACCTTCAAAGGTGGCTTTTCCTTGATTTATGTATTTAACTTACTGCACACAGAGGGGTCAGAACTGAACCTAGAACAGAAGACTCCACTCCCCCCCACTAGGGACTGTGGGGTGTGCAAAGAACATCACAACTTCCTGTCTTACAGCCCTTGCTTCATATCTTCGTATCTTCATATGCTTCAGGTGAAGGTGGTAGGAAGGGTCACAAACAGAGGGTTAAACAGAGAAATACACCCTCATTAAGCCTGCAGTTGAAATCAGGGTGGATGTTGGAATTTGCTTTCATGGAAAACTAATGTTCAAGGGTCACAAAAGCAAATGCTTCTGGCTGTCAAGGAGCTACCTATTGGTAGTAAACCAGAGTTTACTATCTGCCCTGTGGGGATGGAATGCAGTTACACAGCCCCAGCAGCTGCCACAGGTCAGAGACCAGACTTTTCAGAGAAAGGTTGCAAGTCCAGACTCTTTTGTGAAATCTCTGGATTTCTATGTGTTGGGAACTAATAACCATCAACCAGACCAAGCAAAATGCCCAGGGGAGCAACCTCAAGATGGATGCAATTCACAATTTCAGTTTCACTTCCTCTAAAGTGATTTCACTGTGTTCTGTTTCATGAAAGATTCTGTCTCTGTGTGAGTTTTTGCCCTCTCTGGGAGGGAAAACAAAGATTTGACTCTAAGGAGTCACTGCTGGCTCGGCCCCCTCCCTGGGGCTGGTCTGCATACTTTATATGCTTCTCCGAAGGGTAATTTGACTGTGCTCTCTGCCAAAGGGCAGGTGCTCCTGAAAGAGCTGAGGTCACACTGCCACCCTGCGCACAGCCACTGATTAAACAGAAGTATGCATTCTTCTCTGCATCTCTAGCTGATGAATCATACGAGACTGACATGACATTGGATCTGTCCCTTTAAAAATCCAGCACGCTGCTGGGCAAACTCCTCCTCCAGGGAGGTTCCTTTAAATAAGCGCCAGCTGGCCAGGCCACCGGTTTACACTCGGAGCATTACCTGCCATTGAGGATTCCTCCCCTGGAGGCGGCTGCCTGTCAGCATGGCTGAAGAGTTTGTGAACTGCAAAATCCAGCCGGGGAAGGTGGTTGTGTTCATCAAGCCCTCCTGCCCCTACTGCAAGAGGACCCAAGAGCTCCTCAGCCAATTGCCCTTCAAACAAGGGGTTTTGGAATTTGTCGATATCACAGCCACCAGTGACACTAGCAAGATTCAAGATTATTTGCAACAGCTCACTGGAGCCAGAACAGTGAGTTCTCAAAGGCTGGGCGAAAGCTCTCAGATTCCTTTATCTTGTGGGGGCTGTGCACAGGATATGCCTGCCTGTGCCTTTCTCTAGGACACCGCTAGGGCTCCGTCACTCAGTCGTCACTCAAGGCGCGGGAGGGCTTTGCGGGGTGGGGAAGGGCGCCAGAGAGAAGACACTGCTCCAGGGACCAGGCAGCTGGACTGCAGCCAAAGGTCCTCGCAGACCCTATGCTGTGCGTCTGGGAGCACGGGTCCAGCAGCTGTCTGTTGAGCCATCCCGAATCTTTGTTTCAAGCACTGCCGGGGAAATGACAGTTTTCAGCTTGCAGGGCTGGGGCTAGAAGGTGGGGTGGAGGGGCCGAGTGTGATCCGTACGGTTCTTTTATGAACATGGGAATCGTGAGCGCTCTTTGTTCTGTGTTCACTTGGCCAAGTGGGATTTGCTGTCCTTCAATCTTTTCTTTAAGCTCTTTATTACCCAATTAGCTCATTCTTCCATATCTTCTCTAACTCCTCCCACTGGAAAAATCTAAAGGCTCATTATTTGTCCCTTCTTCTGAACTACAGAAGTTTCCAGGCTTGTCCTGGTAGGAAGTTCAGGGGCCAGAGTTTCAGGCTGGCTCTCACAATGGCTTGCTGTGTGACCCTGGGCAAGACCCCACCTCCATGATCCTCAAGGACCTCCCTGGCTGCAAGATCAGTCTAGCGCAAGGCACCTCCAAGTCCCCTTTGCTCTTAGACCGTGAGCCCCACTAAGAACTGCTGTTCTCTACCTCAAAAGGTTTCCTCTTCCTCAGCACCCATGACTTCTGGTGGGATGGACAGCCAACCAGGTAGCTTCTACCAGTTGTGGTACTGGGTGTGGTAACTGCCTGTCCACCAGCTCACGCCAGCCCTTCTCGGGATGCACGTTCTCAGACACAGCATTTGCAGAAGCATGTACCCTAGTTCTGTTCTAGTTTGACTCAGGATTTTCTCTGGGTTGAGTATAAAGCGTTAGAGGCTGTTTCTCCTTTCCTCTCCTGTCAGAAATCATTATTTTGGTACAGAGGGAGGCTAAACCTGTTAGCCTATTGCTTTCAGGGTGCCAGTTGTGAGCTGAGAACTCTTGTCTCTACAGTGGGAGGGCTCATTGGTCAGAGACTCTTGCTGCTAGGCTGGACCGCCAGCTGTGCAGGCTGCCTGGAGTCCGAAGAGAAAGCGGTGCCCAGGACCCCGCAGTGATGGGTGGATCCCTCTCAGCCAGTGGTGCCCAAATGTTGCTGCACATGAGAATCACATGAGGAGCTTTTTACAAAATCTAGATACCCGAGTCATTCCTCATACATGTTAAATCACATGTCAGAAGAAGCAGCCAGCAATAGTTTTAAATCCCCAGATGAAAGGGTACAAACTCTCGGTCTTAAGACAGGTAAGTTCTGAGGATCTCGTGGACAGCATGCTGACTGCAGTTAAGAATACTGTACTGTGCTCTTGCAATCTGCTATGGGAGGAGATCTAAAGTGTTTCCACCACACGGATGCAAAAGTTAACTATGTGAGGTGATGGATGTGTTCATCAACTTGATTGTGGTAATCATTGCACAGTGTATATGTATATCAAAACATAATATTGGAGACCTTAAATATGTACACACTTATTTTTCAATCACACCTCAATAAGGTCGGGGGGGGGGGGGAAATGTTTGTGATCCTCAGGTAATTCCAAAGTCCAGCAAATCTTGGGAGCTACTTCTCAGCCTGGCATCCTCTATTCTTTAGCAGGAGAAACCTCTTCATTCAACACATTTTTTTTTTTTTTTCATTTCTTCATAGAGCAACACTTTTTCATGTGGTCTTAAGTCTATTTTTGAAGTTTTAAAAATACTTCTCACAGGTTCTTGAGTCCTGAATGCATTCCTCCAAGGTAAAGAACAGATCCTTTTAAGGTGTATGCTTCCTGTTCCCTAAGAGTGAAGGGTTTATATGCGAAGAGGCTGGAGACCTGAAAATAGTTGCTATCTTACTTACCCTGTAATGACCTGTGGTGACTGCCCACAGTAAAAGCCGAGCAGGACTTGACTTGATGACAGAAACCTAGGTCTTCAATCAGGCCCTGTACCTGAGCAATTGTTTTGGTCTTACTCTGGCCAAAGCTCCTAGATCGGCATCTTGGCTTATTCTTTCTCTAATGCCCTTCTTTTCTTTAAGTAGATCCAAGTTCCTGAAGTTGATCATTTTCCTTCTCTCTGAAGAACTTCTTTGAACATTTCTTGCAAGGCAGATCTATTGGCAACGCATTTCCTCAATTTTTGCTTGTGTGACCAAGTATCTCTCCGTCACTTTTGAAGGAGAGTTTTGTTGGGTACAGCAATTTTGAAAGCACCGACTACATACTAGACACTCTACTGGACATTCGAAAACTGTTGTGAACAGAACAAACAAAAACTCTTGCCTTTGTGGAACTGACATTCTAGTATACGTGAGAAGTAAAACAGTATGGCAGAGGGTGGTCAGTGGTAAGTGCTATGGGGAAAAACTAGGTAAGAAAGGGAGATAGTAGGCAGCAAGGGACAGCTTTCAATGGAGTCATCAGGGCCTCAATGATGTTAGTAGATCTCAAAAGGAGGTGAGAGAGCAAGGCATGCAGAAATTCAGCAGTAGAGTATTCCAAGCAGTGGGAACAGCACATGCAGAGGTCCTGTGGTGGTTGCATGCCTGGCAAGCAGGTCTGTGTGTCTGGAGCAGTATTGAGCTAGTAGGAAAGTAGGAGGAGATGAGGTTGGAGAGGTAATGGGCAACAGGCTGGGAAGGCCTTTTCAAGCTATCATAAGGACTGTGGTTTTTAAAGTGCAGTGAGATTCCACTGAAGAGTTGTGAGCAGAAGAATAACCTAATGTTCGTTTTGAAAGGGTCACTGGTGGCTGGGGGGAGGGGGGGGAAGTGACCGTAGGAAGGCCAGCATGAAGGCTGAAGCTGGGAGGCATCTGGAGGCTAGAGCAGTTCTTCAGATGAGAAATAATGGTGGCTTGTCCCAGGGACTTAGCCAAGGAGGTGGTGATGAGTTTCGGCAGTTGCCGAGCTGGCTCTGAGCAGCCTGGAGCACAGAGGAGGAGCCGAGCTGGGGCTGGATCCCCTAGAAAGGTGTGCCAGGAGAGTACAGGCCCCAGTAACAGCAAGCTTGCTTTCATGGTGGCGTTCACTTTCTGCTTCTTGACAGTAAGAGACTCTCAGGTTCCTGGAAGAGGCGGCTGGGGCCAGGAGGGGTGTGCACAGAGCACGTGTTTCTCCTTCCTCAACTGAATCAACAGATTGTGGTTCTGTCACCACTGCCCCCCACGCTGTCACATGCAGCCTGCAGTCAGCTCTGCATGTGGGTTCCAGTCAGTCACTGCTGTGCCTCAGCTGGTTTTGCTCTTGCCTAGAGGGTGGGTGTAAGGGCAGAGGGGCCTCTCAGCTCTCGGGCAAACCCCCGTCTTTGCCAGATGGTGTGCAAAAACTCCACCCTGGAGACAGCCCGATCATATCTCAGAACCTGTCTCAGGTGGCTGGGGGCTGTTGCTGAGCTTTGGGTTTTCAAAACCTCACTTACTGGGGAGGAATAAACTGCTCAGTGTCTACCGGTCATTTGCAAATATGATCCCTGAAGCAGAGGAGTCCACATTACCTGGGAACTTGTCAGAAATGCAAATTCTTGCGCCCTACCCTAGACCTTCTGTATGAGAAATTTGGGCAGGTGGGAGAAAGGTAGTAGAAACCTATGTTTTAACCAACCCTTCGGCAGTTATGATGCCTTCGATGACTCATATGTGTCACAGGGATACCAAAACAGGTGAGCTACAGCATTTAAACATCTTATGATAGGCCAGGAATGAAGGGAGAGTCAGATATCACCACCCCTTTACCAGCTGAGGACAGAGCACACAACAGAGAGAAATGACTAATATACTGTGAATCTGAACATCAGGGACAGAGATCTAATGCAAATACTTGTCTGGCTGTATTTAGAAAAAACTCCTTCCTGGTTGTCCTGGCTCAGTCTGCATAAGGGCTCAGGTGTGGCCCCATCTGCAGAGAAACCAGCATTCAATCAGGGTGGTCTCCCTGCAGCCAGCCGAAATTCTTTTCCTGAAATGTGTTTATGTGGAGTGAAATTTTTAGGTCATGGGGACAAGCTAGACAAACCTGTGCACAGCATTCTCCAGCTGACAGACTTGTTGGCTTGAAAATAATTGTTTAGTGAATAATTTCATGCTTCTAACCAGAAAGAATATACATGAGGAAGTTGTAAAGTGATTTTAAAAGCTTTGGGTCATGGGAAATGTTAGAGGAAGGATAAGATGCCATTCTTTCTAACCTAATGATGAAGGGCCTTACCTATCTTGGCTCGTTTGCTTTCTTTAGGTACCTCGGGTCTTTATCGGTAAAGACTGTATAGGCGGATGCACTGACCTAATGGATATGCATCAGAGTGGGGAGCTGCTGAAGCGGCTAAAACAGATTGGAGCTCTACAGTAATTACAGGTGAGTGAAGGGCAGCACGCCCGGCCAGGAACAGTGAGAGATGGTGTAATTCTACTGCTGTGTGTTTTTTTTTTAAGTTTATTTATTTATTTTGAGAGAGAGAGAACACCTGTACATAAGTGGGGAAGGGGCGAAGAGAAGGAAAGACAGAATCCCAAGGAGGCTCTGCACCCTCAGCGCAGATCCCACCATGCAGCTCAAAGGGACTCAGACCCACAAACCTGGAGATCATGAGCAGAGCCAAGATCTAGACTCCAATGCTTAACTGACTGAGCTACCCAGGTGCCCCTGCTATGTTTTATTATAATCCAGAAAGACACTTTGGCTAGAGAAAGAGTGATGTGGGGTGATCTCAACAACTGTGATGTCGGGGCACCTGGGTGGCTCGTCGGTTGAGTATCTGACTTCGGCTCAGGTCATGATCTCACAGTTCCTGGGTTCAAGTCCTATGTTGGGCTCTGTGCTGATAGCTCAGAGCCTGGAGACTGCTTCAGATTCTGTGTCTCCCTTTCTCTCTCTGCCCCTTCCCTGCTTACACTGTCTGTCTCTCACTCAGAAATAAATAAGCATTAAAAAAAAAAAGAACTGTGATGTCATTTATGAGCTTCCCATTTTACAAAGAGATTGTGTCAGTGGGAGGAAATGCTTTCACTCACTCTTCATTTAACAAATACTTATTGAGCACTTACTACATGCCAGACACTGTACTAGGCCCTGGGAATATGGTGACAAAAAAAAGATAACATGGAACTTACATTCTAGAGAGGTAGACCAACCAAAAACAAGTAAATAATTCCTGAAACAAATTAATAGAATAATGTGATAGAATGAGGCAGGGGGTAGGGAGCCAATTTAGCTAATAAGCTAAGGGAAGGCCTTTCTCAGCTGGTGGAGCTGAGACCTGGTTGACCAGAAGGGGACAGCCATGTAAAGATAAAGCCAAAAAGGTTTTCAGGCAGAGGGAAGAGCAAGTGCAAAGGCCCCTGGGTGACAAGTATGGAATATTCAAGGAGCAGAAAGCAAGAACAGATTGAGTGAAGTGCATGAGAATGAGTAGCAGCAAGAAATGTGGGTGGGGGCAGGGTGCACAGGCCATGGTAAGTAATTTGATTATTTTACATGCAATGTGAAAGCAATGTTGTTTTGCATTGCGTATGTTCGCACTGAAAATCAATTCAATTTAATTGGCTTCCCAAACATTGAAACAAAGCTTTCTACAGCTGTCACCCAAAGGAAATCATTGGCTGAATGGAAAGCCAGAGGGTGATGACCTCCTGAAAAAGGAACCCGGGTACTTGTGGGGTCTGAGAAGCTCCTCTTTCCCCCAGCTCTTGTTACTGTGAGCTAGCTGTTAGGTAGGCCACACAGAGAGACTTGGTGGTTTTGATCAGTCAAAGGAGACTTTGACTAATGTATAGTTCTTAGACCAAATATTCTTCGAGAGGTGTTTATTAAAAACTTACATTTGAGCAATGCACATATGTAATTTGTGGTGGTTACTCAAAATAGAAACAGAAGTTTTATAAAAAAGTCTGAAAAAGTGTAATTGAATACCTTGAAATAAAGTGGCCAATATCAGAAAGCTCCTAATCACAATTCTGCATCACCACAGCCAATGAACACTATGTCTGTTTGTGTTAGCCTTCTGGCCTCACCCCGTGTACCAAAGCACTTAAAAGCCAATTAACTGTGGTGCCAAATGTTTCCTATTCCGGAACACTTTTTAGCAATGTAGGCTTAGATTAAAAATAGAAGAAAACTAATGACTTACCTGGAGAGATATGAAAGACCACTGCCCCCACTACGTCTGTGTTGGGGTGGGGATTTGAGTCCCTTTTATTCACAAGGTCTCTTTATTTGCATTGTCCTTCAGCATTATATGATCTCAGCATTTTGGTGCCAACTGTATCTCAAGGCTATCTGTAACAGATGTGCTTAAATAGCAAGAGTAATTGTTTTGGTAATGAAAGAAAAATGAAGGGAATTTACCTTTCCAAGAAAATCCACTTCTTTGTATTTTGTTTTCCCGGCAGGGCAGACGCCAGGATGATACCCCCTTGAGAGCTGGATGGCATTTCAAAGGAGGACCACACTTCCTGGCAGATGGATCTGGGGCTAACGGCCACAGCAACTGTTTACTTAAAATTCTGAAATGTGTTCACCCAAAAAAAAGGGGGGTGGTGGATTTTTTGGCAAAAACAGCTTTTCCTTCTTTTGACTCAGTATTAAAAGTGGACCAACTTGCCCCAAACCACAGGTTAGAGAAGGTTGATAGACATTTTGGGTTTCTTCTCCATTGGCACTTTGGGTTCCAAAAGACCATGACAAGTTATGGCTTAGGATTGACTCAGTGACCCAAAAGACGTTCTTTCTCTTGGGCACATGTCTCTTATGTTCTCCATATGCTAGGACCCCTCTACTTCTAAGCCAGTGTTTCTCAACCAAGATTACTCCAATCCTCTTTAGGATTAATCTATAATTGGTTTCCTGCTATTGCCTGAAAGTTACTTGGTTGAGTTTAGCTTGATAGAATTTGCATTACAAAAACAATAGGTATTTTGAATGTGCTTTTTCAAGTTATATGTGTCTCCCAGTCATTATCCCCAACTCACCCCATCCTATCTTGGGAATCACTGCTCTGAATCCGTGTTCTAACCTTGACAACTCACAGATCTCATAGGACATGTTCAACAATTCTGTTGAACCAGTACAGAGACTCTGTACTGGGTCTTGAGGACCCAACTTGGGAAACACCACATGAAACGTTAAGCACTGTTGGTCTTCACTTGGTGCCACAGGGATCAGAGGTATCAGTGTAGCTGCTGCAATCACGGGGTTCCTCTGTTATGGAAGATGGTCATCCAGGCAATCCGGAAGAAGAGTGTATTGTTTAGATTATGAACAGAAGTCAAATGCAACATTTAAAATGTTACCACAGGAAATTTACAAACCCTTTCCCCAAGAGTATGTCTGTGAAAGGGGCCAAATTTGAGAAACATGGTCCTAAATGATTGTCTCTCCCTCCTTTGTCCTTCACTCTGTGAAAACTTAAGAGTTCTTCATTGTGAAGTTTGATCTAGAACTGCAATATTAAGTTAATTTCCTTCTGTGGTCTCTAGTGGGAATGGTTAATTTCTTTTTGAATATCCAGAGATGACAGTGATTTTTGCCTAATTCTTTTCTATGTTCCCAGTATCTTAAGGAATGGTATTGTGAAATACACCAAATTAAAACTTTATTCATGTTTGTTCTCAATCATTATAAATAAAGGCACATGCTATTATCCTTCACTAAGTACAAATGGTTGACATGATTTTTAGATTTCATATTGAAATGACAAATAGTTTGAATATGTCAACACTAACCTATTGAATAATGTTTAGAATTCAAAAACAGTCTTTTTCATTTCACATTCTATTTTTCCATGTCTTACCTAATACCCTTCAACCAGACTGCTGTCCATGATTGTGCAAGTTACACGCTGCACAACACTGTGCCCTCCAGAGGTTGTGCGGTATTCAACCTGCAGTCTGTGATCCACTCCAGACCATTTGCTAACACTTTCTTTCACACTTAATCCTAAGATGCCCTTTCTTCCCCTTTGATTTACTTTCAAACTTTTCCTTCAAGGCCTGATTAACAGACCATCTCCCCTGTATATACCCTCTCTTCTCACTGCTTTTGACTATAAAAAACTATTGCTCTCTCTTCTGTATCCCAAAGCACTCTGCATATAGGTACTTCAAAATTCTCACTGGGTTGAATTGAAGTTAATCCTCTGTACTGGTCTTGCCACATTCAGAAATACTCAAAGGGAAGTCTCAACTTAAACATCTTTGTCCAGACTCTAGCACAGAAGATCTATTTTATCAAAGCAATACATGCATGAGGTTTAAAATCTCAAACAATACTGAAACACTTAGGTGGCTCAGTCGGTTAAGCATCCGACTCTCAATTTCAACTCAGGTCATGATCTCACGGTTCAGGGGATCAAGCCCCACATTGGGCTCTGCACTGACAGTGAGGAGCCGGGTTGGGATTCTCTGTCTCTCTCTCTCTCTCTCTCAAAATAAATAAACTTAAAACAATGTCAATACCTAAAGTACTCCTGACTCCACCCATCACAAAAACCCCTGTCTGACCACATATTTATCTGTTTCATTTAAGCCTATCTAGAAATACTGCAAGATATATTAGACATATATGAGTGTATAGAATGCATAGCTCTATTTAAATTACAGCCATGTATCTGCCTCCTAGGTAAAGAAATAAAGCACCTATATAACAGAGTACTTCTAAGGTACTGATAAAGCACCAGAGAGGCCCATGTGCCCCTTCCTAACATATCCCCTTCCTCTCTCCACAGAGGTAATCACTAGCTCACTCTTGTTGTAATCATTCTGATATTTCCCTATGGTTTTACTCCTTAAATATCCCTAAGCAACACATTTTAGTTTTGAAAAGCAGTAACAAACACCAACCCAGCTGAGTAAGGCAAGGACAACATTATCATAATTAGGTGAATGGCCCCAGGAGAAGATAAGCTGAATAGAGGCTCTGGGTCCTAGACTGGCTTCAGCTTCCCTAGGAGTTTACCAAAGGGGCAGCCCCTGAATACTGGGCACCCCATCGTTGGGAAAGCTAGTGTGTGAACAAATACTGGGCATCCTCTAGAAATAGAGTCAATGGAAGGGGGCTGCTCTGCCTTCTCTCCTTCCATGGCCCAACTCCATTTGTCAGGAGCAGGTCAAAGCACACCACTTCCATGCGAGTGCAGCATGCCTGTGCCCCCTCCTAGCCAAGTGTGTGGTCTGAAGAAATGTCATCAGCACAAGGCAAGCTAAGTACAGTTAAGGATCTGCTTCAGGCTCATTTGGGTACTCTGTGCTCAAGTTAGGGAAAAAAAAAAAAAAAAAAGGATACAAACTGGAGAACCACCAAATGGATAATTACACTGCTCTGGTCTGGGCTGGTTGCCCTCTATGTCTGGGCACACCTCTCTTCCCTGTGAAGGAAGGATCTCCTTTGCTGTCATTCTGGGTACTCTGTTTCTCTCCTGGGATGGATCTCCTATTTCCCACTCTCTGTACATATTTGTTACAGCTAAACTGCTTTAACAACGATGTAGTATTATGATAGATAGAAGCTTGTTTCTCTCTCTCATGACACTCAAGAGACAGGCAGGTGGCTTTACTCCACAAAGTCACAATCAGCCAAGGGTTGAATGCACCATTTCTGCTCACATCCCATTGGCCAGAATTGATCTATGGTCCCTGTTAGCTGCAAGGGAGGCCAAACAATGGTGTCCCCAATGGGAACCACTTGCTCTGCTATAATTCAGAGGTGTCTACACCAAAAGAAAGAAGGGGAGAATGGTTATAAAAAGCAAGTTATCAGATTGTGACTTTCTCTTTTTTCAGTCTTTTTTATTTGGGAAGGCCGTATATCCTCCATGGTTTTTAAGAAAGAGAATGGGAAGTTGAAAAACCTTGCTTGGCTAAAAATGCTTTTATCCTACGCTTACATTTGATTGATAGTTCATCTGGCTATAGCTGCTAGTTGGAAATCATTTTTCTCCAAAAGTTTGAAGACACTGATCATTGTCTATTGTTTTCAGTGCTGCTGTTAAGAAGTCTGAGTCATTTTGATTCCTAAACCTTTATAGATGACCTGCTTGGTTTTCTTACTTGTTTTGTACTGTGGAAGCTTATACAATCTTCTCTTTAAGACCTGTGCTCTGAAATATTACGGTGATATGCTTTGGTAAGGGTCTATTTATCTTCATTCATTTTGGGGGCTCCTTGAAGGTTTCAAGGGTCCATCCGCAGTTTTATTGGATTATTTCATAGATACTTTCCTCCCCTCCATTTTCTCTGTATACTCTTTCTGGAACTCGTAGCAGTCAAACATTGGCTTTCCTGGACTTGTCCTTTAATTTTTGTTATATTTTCTCTTATTCTTTCCCTGAGGGATTTACTCATCTTCATCTTACTTTTCTATTGAGTTTTTAATTTCTAATATTATGTTTTTAATTGCCAACAGCTCTTCAGTATTGTCTGAATGTTTCTTTTTTGTAGAAATGTTTTTGTTTCATGAATGCGATATCTTATCTCTCTGAGGTTATTGTGTTTTTTTTTAAACTTTTACTGAACTTTTTCCAACTATGATTTTTCTTATTTCCCAGAGTTCTTTCTTGTTCTTAGTTGTTTTCATTTTTTTCTTTTTCCTCTTGTTCTTGTTTATGAATGCAAATGTTTTTTTTTAATCTCTCAAAGATACTAATTATAGTTGTGACTTATTTACTTATTGAGAGAGAGTGTGAGCCAGGGAGGAGCAGAAGAGAGAGAGAGAGAGAGAGAGAGAGAGAGAGAATCTTAACCAGGCTCCATACCCAGAATGGAGCCCGATACGGGGCTCCATCTTACAACCATGAAATCATGACCTGAGCTGAAATCGAGTTGGACTCTTAATCAACTGAGCCACCCAGGTGCCCCCAGTTGGGGCTTTTTAAAAAGCTCTCTCCTGATTCTTGCATTTTCTCTTTTCCCTCTGAGTCCCTATTTTCCATTTCTGCTTTACATTTGAAGGCCATTCAATGTTCTGCTCTGAACAGGTGACATCTGGCCGTCTGTTCATATTTAAGAATGAGGCACCAAAACCTGGTTAGACGATTTGTGTGCACAGATTGGGCTCGTCAACTGGTGGCCTTCACCACAGTCTTAGTTCAAATGCTACCTTTTCAACAAGGCCTCCCACAACACCTGACTTAAAATTTCACGTGGCATTCCCTATCCCTCTTCCTTGTTTTGTTTTTCTTTACAGGATTCATCCCCTAATACAATGCATAATTTATTTTGTTTACAGTCTGTCTTCACTAAAATATAAGCCCCTTGAGATCAGGAAATTGTGTCTGTTGATTTACTGCTCTATCTACAGCATCGAGAAAACTGGCTGCACGTAGTGGGAATTTTGATAAATATCTGTCAGATGTTAGGATGAATACATCAATGAATAAATGACTCAATCAATGAATGAACGATCATGTGCAGATCCCTCAATGGTTAGTTCCTGGGTGTTTTTCTTTTAAGCTGTTCGGTTTCCCCAGTGTCACAGCTGGGGCGTCGGGTCTTGCTGCCAGGTGCTGGCTGCCGAGCAGGGGAAAGGGATTTGGCAGCTTCTGGGCCAGGGTGCAGTCTCTCATGTCCTTTCCTGGTTTCCGTCAGCTCCTGGCTGAATAATTCTCTGTGATACTCAGGGAGAAAAAGGAGTATCATCCAAAGGACACCAAGACGTTGGCACAAGGGGTTTGCAAAGAAGGCAACAAGAATAACCAGGCAAAAAAATATAAATAAATCATAGCCAAAGCTCTACTCCTTCTGTTTACTTTAAAAAGAAAGTGATTCAATCTCCTGCGGGTGTCTCATTTTCGTAACAGCCTGCAGTCTGCTGCTTCCAGCCTGGGCCCTGGAGTGGGACACCTAACAGCCATTCCTCCAAATTCCAGGGCTGTCCAAAGATGGTCCTTATGGGGAGACAACTCGCAGGGTGACAGTGTGGTCTGTATGGCCCAGACCACACTATTTATATCCCCAGTGACTATTTTTAGGCCATTATCTTAATATTTGGTTGTAAGAGAAAGCCACACGCCCTAATGCACTGTACCATAGCAATTGTTAGTAGGTCCTGGGATGTATGTTACAGAACCTGGCTCCTGAAATGTTTTAAGTAAAATTTCTTTCTTTTCTTAATAGTCTTTTCTTATTAAATACATTAAACATTTGAAAGAGTAGAATTTAATCTTGCCAATTAATGGGAGAGAATTCTAGCCTGGTCCCTTTAAACACAGGTGATATTTAAATTCAGGTCTATATTTATACACAGATTTCTATTTTCTGTCCCCAGGGGACTTTTCTGGTGAGCTGTGCAGAGCTGAGGGGGGAGAGGAGAAGAAGGGGTGTTAGGAGAGCCAATGAAAGTGCAGAGCTTCGTGTCACCCTCTGGGGTTGCCCCTAGTGCACCTGGGTTTGATTCTTTATGGCTCTTCCTGCCCAGTCAAGGCCCCCTCCCTGCTAGCAGGGCTGAAGTAGCCTCCGGGTGCCTGCAGCTGAGCTCACTCAGGGAGAGAGAACTGCCTTCTCAATTTTCTCTTGTGTGCCTCATAAGACTTCAACTACTTTATACATAAAATTACAAGTTGTTTTCAAGGTGGGGTACTAAGGTATTTATTTTTGAGAGAGAGGAGAGAGCACACAGGCAGGTGAGGGGCAGAGAGACAGGGAGGCACAGAATCTGAATCTGAAGCAGGCTCCAGGCTCTGAGCTATCAGGACAGAACCTGACGTAGGGCTTGAACCTGTGAGCTGTGAGATCATGACCTGAGCTGAAGTCAGATGCTTAAGCAACTGAGCCATCCAGGCGCCCCCCCCCCCCCCCCGCCCCTTATTCTTTGTTAAAAAAAAAAATTAATGTTTATTTTTGAGAGAGAGAGCGCAAGCAGAGGAGGGGCAGAGAGAGAGGAAGATAGAAAATCCAAAACAGGCTCCAGGCTCTTTGCTGTCAGCACAGACAGCCCCAACATGGGGCTCGAACCCACAGAGATGAGATTATGACCTAAGCCAAGCCAGATGCCCAACTGACTGAGCCACCCAGGCACTCTATTTGCCTTTTGCTATTATTTTTCCAAGTCATCCTAAGGATCGGGTATGAATGTTCTTTAAGACAATCTGCCCTGCCTTCTAACCAGAGGTGTCAGACACAGACCAGAGGATCCACTCTGGGAAGGAAAAACCAACAACTCCTGGGAAGACCAAATCAGAGACTTTGGCTGGAAGCTGTGGCCACAAGGCCCGTCCCCTAGCATCTAGAATGCAATCCCCCTCTGTGGCAAGAGTGTGCACACAGGGTTGACTCTGATTGTCTTTAACCAGTCACCTGAGTGGAAGATGTCACTCACAAACACAGTCATTGGATGACCAGAGAGTGCAGAGTGTGAGGGAAGAAAAGGATGGATTACAGGCTGCCCTCTCAAAAGAGAAGAATGTGAGTAGCCTGAGACAGAGAAAATGTAAGCTAACCTGAAAGTTGCCGTGGTTCTTTTCCCAACCCAGAAAGCCTGAGACAGGCAGCACCAAAGAAGGGATAAATGTGGCTCTGGGCCATTTTTGATGACAACTTATCCCACTCAGTTATGTCCTAATAGACTGTCCTTAATATAACAAGGAAAACTCCCCTTGTCCAAGTGAGGGTTGGAGCAATGAACACAAAGTGGCCCTTCACGCACACCTGAGCTGGCCTAAGAAGAGAAATATCCCTTTGTGAGAATCTGGGGAGTGAGGGCTATGTGCTCCCCATAATGAGATGATCTTTAGTGTGAGGCCTCTTCTCTCCACTGGTTATTCTTTGGCTTGTGGAGAGTGGACCCTGTGACCTACAGAAACCTGGCATGGTCTCAGGGCTGTTGACAGGGTCAGAACATCCACAGATGTTCCCATTTTCCACAGGTATATACAAAGACATACCTTTCTATGTATCTTTTACTACATCTATTTTTTTTCTAGTATTTCAAAAAAGGTGAACAATTGGTCTACCAAGTTAGAAGTTTTTCTTAGTTTATTTTCTTGTATGGCAACAGCAGCAGTGAATAAAAGATAAATTCATTTAAAGGATCACTGCATGTACATAGAATCATCTCTTCAAAATAGTTAATTTACTTAAAAAGAAAAAAAAAAGCATCTCAGCAGTTATAGTAGCTTTTGACCATTACTGTTTTCTCAGTGGCTAAAGCATAACCACTACATGTGGAGAGGCTGTGGTCTGTCCCATCTTTTAATATCAAAAAAATGGGGAGGGGAGTATCCAGAAGTTTGGAAATATCAGAAGCTATTGTCCTATACCAAAGAGATGGCTAACACCTGGTTCTCAACCTTCCTATTTGCACAGATCAGAATCTAGAAAACAGCCACAGACTAAAGGTAGTAGCAAATAATGGTTAACTCCTATCAAAGTCAGTGTATAATGAATTTTATCCCATGTTTCCCAGGCATTTTTTTTTTTAATTTTTTTTTTAACATTTATTCATTTTTGAGACAGAGAGAGACAGAGCATGAACGGGGGAAGGTCAGAGAGAGAGGGAGACACAGAATCCGAAACAGGCTCCAGGCTCTGAGCTGTCCGCACAGAACCCGACGCGGGGCTCGAACTCACAGACCGCGAGATCATGACCTGAGCCGAAGTCGGACGTCCAACCGACTGAGCCACCCAGGCGCCCCTCCCAGGCATTTTTAAAAGGTTATAGAATCTACCCATTGGCTGGAATAGGAGAACATAAAAGTCTGCATGCTATGATGAAAGCAGCTTAGATAGACTCAGCTGCTATCACCGGAGGCCAAGCTCATTCTATGTTTTGAACATGTTTTCACTCATGTGATCCTCCCAGTGGCCCTATAAGCCAACTATTATTGATGAGAGAGTGTGGGGCAAGCTGAGGGCAAAGTACAGGCTAACAGTACCCCCAACCCCAAGGTGTAATATGTGATGTTCCTCGGACACTCCTGGTTACCCAAGAACATAGGAAAGAGCTTTAAGTGCTTGCCATGGTGATGCAGGAAACAAAAGCAAATGAAAAATTAAATTTCCTTACTGCGAACAGCCCACTGACAAGTCCTTGAAACCAGCAGAGTAACCTCCCTCTAGGAGCTCAGTTGTCTCGATAACATTTTGCTAGGGGCAAAAGAGCATCTTGGCTTCACATTATCCCAACCTTGAGCATACTGTAAGTCTACTTTAACATATAAAAATTCCACTGGAAACTTCCTTTATCTCAACTCTCCCAGGGTATATGCTGGCAATCACACTCCAAGCCTATGGCCCCCTGATATACATCTGAAAGTCTCGTGACTGAGATTTTACCAAACAGTAATAAATGGTGCTTCCCTAGCAACAGCTCACCCCCCTCAAGATCCTGGAAACCTCGTTTCCAAAATAGCTTAGAGACCTACTCTATCCCTGACCCCCTCCCAACCTGAGGGCACATAATCAGTTACCCATCATGACCCCAGTGCAGCTCTTTCTGGCCACGGGTCCTGTCCCCATGCTTTAATAAAATCACCTTTTTGGATGTAAAATATCTGTATGCTGAAAACTATAGAAAGCTTATGAAGGAAATTGAAGAAGATATAAAGAAATGGAAAAACATTCCATGCTCACAGATTGGAAGAATAAATATTGTTAAAATGTCAATACTACCCAAAGCTATCTACACATTCAATGTAATCCCAATCAAAATTGCACCAGCATTCTTCTCAAAGCTAGAACAAGCAATCCTAAAATTTGTATAGAACCACAAAAGACCCCGAATAGCCAAAGTAATTTTGAAGAAGAAGACCAAAGCAGAAGGCATCACAATCCCAGACTTCAGCCTCTACTACAAAGCTGTAATCATCAAGACAGCATGGTATTGGCACAAAAACAGACACATAGACCAATGGAATAGAATAGAGACTCCAGAGTTGGACCCACAAAAGTATGGCCAACCGATCTTTGACAAAGCAGGAAAGAATATCCAATGGAAGAAAGACAGTCTGTTTAACAAATGGTGCTGGGAGAACTGGACAGCAACATGCAGAAGATTGAAACTAGACCACTTTCTCACACCATTCACAAAAATAAACTCAAACTGGATAAAGGACCTGAATGTGAGACAGGAAACCATCAAAACCCTAGAGGAGAAAGCAGGAAAAAACCTCTCTGACCTCAACCGCAGCAATTTCGTACTTGACACATCCCCAAAGGCAAGGGAATTAAAAGCAAAGATGAACTATTGGGACCTCATGAAGATAAAAAACTTCTGTACTGCAAAGGAAACAATCAACAAAACTAAAAGGCAACCAACAGAATGGGAAAAGATATTTGCAAATGACATATTGGACAAAGGGCTAGTATCCAAAATCTATAAAGAACTCATCAAACTCCACACCCAAAAAACAAATAATCCAGTGAAGAAATGGGCAGAAAACATGAATAGACACTTCTCTAAAGAAGACATCCGGATGGCCAACAGGCACATGAAAAGATGCTCAACGTCACTCCTCATCAGGGAAATACAAATCAAAACCACACTCAGATACCACCTCACGCCAGTCAGAGTGGCCAAAATGAACAAATCAGGAGACTATAGATGCTGGAGAGGATGTGGAGAGACGGGAACCCTCTTGTACTGTTGGTGGGAATGCAAACTGGTACAGCCGCTCTGGAAAACAGTGTGGTGGTTCCTCAAAAAATTAAAAATAGACCTACCCTATGACCCAGCAATAGCACTGCTAGGAAGTTATCCAAGGAATACAGGAGTACTGATGCATAGGGGCAATTGTACCCCAATGTTTATAGCAGCACTTTCAACAATAGCCAAATGATGGAAAGAGCCTAAATGTCCGTCAACTGATGAATGGATAAAGAAATTGTGGTTTATATACACAATGGAATACTAAGTGGCAATGAGAAAGAATGAAATATGGCCCTTTGTAGCAACGTGGATGGAACTGGAGATTGTGATGCTAAGTGAAATAAGTCATACACAGAAAGACAGATACCATATGTTTTCACTCTTATGTGGATCCTGAGAAACTTAATAGAAGACTATAGGGGAGGGGAAGGAAAAAAAAAGTTAGAGAGGGAGGGAGCCAAAGCATAAGAGACTCTTAAAAACTGAGAACAAACTGAGGGTTGATGGGGGGTGGGAGGGAGGGGAGGGTGGGTGATGGGCATTGAGGAGGGCACCTGTTGGGATGAGCACTGGGTGTTGTATGGAAACCAATTTGACAATAAATTTCATATTAAAATAAAATAAAATCACCTTTTTGTACCAAAGACATCTTCAAGAATTCTTTCTTGGCCATCGGCTCCAGACCACTCCACCATCACCCCAAAACTTCATCACTATCACCATCATTTCTGTTCTAAAGATGCAACACACAGAGAGGTTAAGTAGATTACCCAGGATCTCTCAGCAGAGCCAGGATTTGAGTCCAGCAGGCTTCCAGGAGCACATGTGCACATACTTACAACCACACTGTCCTTCACTAGGCCTTTCACCATGAGGAAGACCTACAGGTATTTCCTGGTCCAAAGGAATGACTGAAGGGCCTTCGCAGGCCTCTGGGTGTTGAGCCACAACCACAAGAAATGATCTGATACTTCTCCAGCATGACTGTCTCTTAGCTCAGGGTTTCCCAGAATAGATTCTTCGGAACACTGGCTCCAAGCCACATTGATAAATGTTACATGAAAAAAGGGGTCTGATGGTCAAATGAGTCTGGGGAATGCTGGGCTGCACAACTGGCTGGCTGCGGGAGTTGCACTCATTTTCAAAGTCTATGCATTTTATCTGATAAACTTTAAGAACTTATGCACTTGAGGACTTCCAGCGTCCAATTCAATATGTAAGAAGCTTAGAAGTTGACACTCCACTTTAACAAGTGAAAAGCTGAATAAACCGAAACATTAACGGTGTTTCTTAGATCCGTAAGAGACATGAAGCCACAGGTTAAACCACTGCCCTCCACATTGGAGAGACTGACAGGCAGATACAGAGAATCACAACTGACCAGAGCAGGGAGCTCCATGAGGATTAGTGTAGGTGCAGGGAGACCTGAACTATAATCCGTGATTTGCTGGAGGCCCAGTGTGGACAATCTAAGAGTTAAAAACTCCAGGGAGCCCCCACTTTTTGTGAGGTCTGCTTCCTATTTTTCTAAAGAGATTCTCACAGTGAATATTGGAGAAAAGTGCCCTCATGCTTCCAGCAGGGGGAGGGGAGAAAAACAAAAACAAAAACAAAAACAACTTTGACATGTGCCACTGTCAGTGCCACATGAACACTGTTTTTCTTAACAAGGTCTATTCTCTCGGGAGTTAACTCTTTAACTTGGGCCTAAACTGCTGGGCTTTTATCAGAAGCTAACTGACCTGGGGGAGGCGAAAACCCACCTGTACTCCCTGTAGTCTTCGACAAAGGAAAAAGGAAATGCCCATCTCCATCCGTCCTATCGTACCCGGCTAGGGGAGGGGGGATGACATGTGAACCTTACAGTCCAGAAGCACAGGCTCACTAAAAACTGACACCTACCAAAAGGACTGTGGAAGGCTTCCCCTCCCCCCACACATCATATAACCACATTATTGAAGTCTTATTTACAACATTTACCCAGGACATCATGAAAAAATGATACGGTGTATTAAAAGGCAAAAAGCACAGCTGGAAGAGAGAGAGAGAAAGCCTCAGAACCAGATTTAGATAGGCAGGGATGTGGGGATTATCAGGCTGGGAATTTAGAACAACTATGATTAATATGCTAAGGGTTTTAGTAGATAAAGTAGACAGCACACAAGAACAAATGGCAATGTACACAATGAGTTGGAAATTCCAAGAAAGAAACAAAAAGAAATGCTAGAGATAAAAAACACTGTAACAAAAATAAAGAATGCCTTTGATGGGCTCATTAGTAGACTGACATTTGCTATGGTCTCGATGACCCTATCCCCCAAATGTACATGTAGGAATTCTTATACCCAATGTGAAGGTGTTAGAAGGTGGGGCTTTGGGGAGGTTATTAGGTCATGGGAGTGGAGTCCTCATGAGTGGGATTAGTGCTCTTATATAAGAACCCACAGAGCTCACTAACCCCTTCCACCATGTAAGGACACAGTGAGAAGCCAGGACCAAGGAACAAGGTTCTCACCTGGCGTCTTGATCTTTCTAGCCTCCAGAAATGTGAGATACAAATCTCCTGTTGTTGATAAGATACTCAGTCTATGGTAATTTGTTAAGCAGTTCAAACAAACTAAGATGGAGGAAAGAATCTCTGAGTTTGAGAATATCTCAAAGGGAACTTCCCAAGCTGAAAAGCAAAGAAATAAAAGACAGGGGGGAAAAAATAGAGAGCAGGATATCAAAAAACTATGGGACAATTATAAAAAATGAAATATATGCAAAATGGGAACACCAGAAAGAGAAGAAAAAGGAACAAAAGAAATACTGGAAACAATAAGGACTCAGAATTTCCCAAAATTAATATGAGACACCAAGCCACAGATCCAGGAAGCTCAGAGAACATCAAGCAAGGTAAATGCCAAAAAGCTGTCTCTAGGCATATAATTTCGAACTACAGAAATATAAGATAAAGAGAAAACCCTGTAAGAAGGCAGAGGAAAAAAATATCTAACCTATAGAAGAACAAACATAAAAATTACATCTGACTTCTTTTCATAACCCATGCAAGCAGTAGGCTGAAATACTTAAAATGTTGAGAGAAAAATCCCACCAAGTTAGAATTCTGTGCCCTGTAAAGTTACCTTTCAAAAGTGAAAGAGAAATAAAGATTTCCTCAGACACACAAAAATGGAAGGAATTTGTTGCCAGTATTCATAACTGAACCAAGAGATAGCAATTTATCCAAAATAAAAATAGCAACAATGTATTTGATTGCACGTGCTTAGGTATATAGTATATGGACATACGTAGGCTTATGTGTAAGTGAAACAAGTGACAGCAATGATACAAGGGAGGGAAGGGAGAATGAGGATTTGTTTGTTACTTATGTGTGAAGCAATACAGTGTTCTTTGAAAGTGGATTTGGATTAGTTGTGAAATGCATACTCAAACTCTAACACAACCACTTGAAAAGGTAAGAAAAAAATTGATATGCTATGAAAGGAGAAAAAACTAAATCTTATAAAATGCTCAATTAAAACTAAAACAAACAAACAAAAAAACAACAGAAAAAGAATGAAAGACAAAAAAATAGGAACAAAGAACTGGGCAAAAAATAAAAAGTAGTAACAAATCCAAGTATACCAGTAATCACTTTGAATGTCGATGGTCAAAAGGCACTGATTTAAAGACATTGTCAAAGTGGATCAAAAAACAAGGCATATACTTAAAATGTAAAGACACATACATTAAAACTAAATGGATGGAGAAAGATATGTCATGCTAACACTAATCAAAAGAAAACAGATAAAAGCTATACTAATTTTAGGCAGAGCAGACTTCAAAGACAAGAAAGTTACCAAGGATAAAAAAGGGCATTACATAAGTATAAGGGGTCGGTCAATTCTCCAAGAGGACACAACAGTCTTTAACATATAGATAGATAGAACAACAATTAGATAAAGCTACCATTATTTTTTTAAGTTTATTTATTTTGATAGAGAGGGAGAGCACGAGTGGGAGAGCAGCAGAGAGAGAGTGAGAGAGAGAGAATTTCAAGCAGGCTCCACGCTCTGTGCTGAGCCCAATTTGGGGTTCAGTCTCATAACCGTAAGATCATGACCTGAGCCGAAATCAAGAGTCAGACACTTAACCAACTGAACCATGCAGACACCCCAATAAATCTACTACTATAATTGAAGAATTCAATACCCCTCTACCAGAAATAGATCCAGTTGGCAAAAAGTCAGTAAGGACATAGTTTAACTCAAATCACATTCAAGCAACTGGATATAATCAACATCTATAGACTACATTCAAAACAGCAGAATACATATTCTTCTCAAGTTTACGTGAAGCATTCATGAAGATAAACCATAAAACACACTTTAACAAACTTAAAAGAATAGAAATCATAAAATATCTTCTCTCATACCAAAGTGGAATTAAATTAGAAATCAATTACAGAGGGGTACCTGGGTGGTTTAGTCAGTTGAGTGTCCGACTTTGGCTCTGATAATGATCTCACGGTTCATGAGTTTGAGCTCCAAGTCGGGCTCTGTGCTGGCAGCTCAGGGCCTAGAGCCTGCTTCAGATTCTGTGTCTCCCTCTCTCTCTGCCCCTCTCCTGCTCACACTCTGTCTCTCTTTCCCTCAAAATAAATAAACATTAAAAAAAAAAAGAAATCAATAAAATAAAGATACCTAGATAATTTCAAAATACATGGGAATTAAACAACACACTTCCCAATAACACATCATTCAAAGAAGAAATCTCAAGAGAAACTTAAAATATTTTTGACATATATAAAAATAAAAAAGAAAAGTGATTCATCAAAACTTGTGGGATGCAGCAAAAATGGCATTTAGAGGCAAATTTATAGCATTGAATATATATGTATATATATACATGTATATACATACACGTATATACATATGTGTATATATATACACACATATATATATAAAGAGACAAAGATCCAAAACCCATCATCTAAGCTTCTATCTTAGGAAACTAGAAAAGATGAGGAAATTAAAGCCAAATAAAGCAGAAGATAAGAACAATACAAATAAGAGCAGAAATCAATGACACTGAAAATAAAATCAATAGAGAAAATCAACAAAATCAAAAGTCTGTTCTGTGAAAGATTTGTAAAATCAGTAAGCCTCTAGCCAATCTGCCCATGAAGAAGAGAGGACACAAATTACTAATATCAGAAATGAAAGACAGTACATTACTACAGAGCCCATAAATGAATACTATGAGCAACTCTATGCCTGCACCTTTGATAATTTAGATGAAATGGGCCAATTCCTTAAAAGACACAATTTGCCAAAATTGACACAAGAAGAAATGGACAATCTGAATAGGCCTATATCTGTTTCAGAAACTGAATCAATAATTAATAACCTTCAAAACAGAAAGCATCAGGCCCACATGGGCTCACTGGTGAATTCTACCAAACAAGTTTCTACAATCTCTTTGAGCATAAAAACTGAGGGAATATACTTCCTAACTCATTCTAGGAGGCCAGAATTACCCTCATAACAACAAATACATCATAAGAAAACTACAGGTCAATATCATTCATGAACACAAATGCAAAAGTCCTCAACAAATTATTGGCAAATCAAGTCCAACAGTGCATAAAAAGAATTATATACTTTGACGAAGTGGATTTATCTATTCCAGGTATGCAAGGCTGATTCAATATCTGAAAGTCAATTAACATAATCAATCACATTTACAGGCTAAAAGAGAAATCACATGATCATATCAATAAATTCAGAAAAAGCATCTGGCAAAATCCAGCATCAACTCATGATAAAAACTCTCAGTAAACTAAGGATACAGGGGAACCTCCTCAACTTGATAAAGTATATGTACAAAAAGCCCACAGCTAACATCATACTTAATGGTGACAAACTTGAAACTTTCCCACTAAAATCAAGTACAAGACAAGAATGTCCCCTCTCACTACTCCTTTTCAACATCTTCCTAGAAATTCAATAAGACATGAAAAGAAATTGAAAGTATACACATTGGGAGACCCAAAAACTCCTGAAATTAATAAGCAATTATAACAAATTTGCAGGATACAAGATTAATACACAAAAGTCAATCACTTTCCTATATACCAGCGATGAACAAAAGGAATTTGAAATTAAAAACACAATACCATTTATATTAGCACCCCTCAAAAAATACTTATGTATATGTGTAACAAAATATGTAAAAATCTACATGAGGAAAACTATAAAAGTCTGATTAAAAAAAAAACAAGAAGAACTAAACAAATGGAGAGATATTCTATGTTCATGGATAGAAAGATTCAATATTGTCAAGGTGTCATTTCTTCCCAACTTCATATATGGATTCAATGCAATCCAGTCAAAATCCCAGCAAATTTCTTCTTGGATATCAACAAACTCATTCTAAAAGTTTATGCAGAGAGGCAAAAGATTCAGAATACTGAATACAATATTGAAGAACAAAGCTGGAGGACTGACACCATTTGACTTCAAGGCTTACTTATAAAGCAATAGTAATCAAGATGGTATTGTTAAAAGAATAGACAAATAGATTAATGGAACACAACAGACAGCCCAGAAATTGACCCACATAAATGTAGACAACTGATTTTTGACAAAGGAGCAAAGGTAATGAAATGGAACAAAAACTGTCTTTTAAGCAGATGGTTATGGGACAACTGGACCTTGTTTTGCACATGCAAAACAAAGAATCTCGACACAAACTTTATAATCCTCACAAAACTTAACTCAGAATGGCTCACAGGCCTAGATGCAAAATACAAAATTATAAAACTCCTAGAAGATAACATGGTAGAAAACTAGATGACTGGGTTTGGGTATGACTTTTTATTTTTTTATTTTTTCATCTTTGTGATGGGAGGAGATGACTTCAGATACAACACCAAAGGCACAACCTATAGGGGGAAAAGTGATAAGCAGGATTTAATTAAAATTAAAAATTCTGTTCTGTGAAAGACACTGTCAAAAGAATGAAAAAGCAAGCCACAGATTGGGAGAAAATATTAGCAAACAATATATCTGATAAAAGATTGTTACCCAAAATATATAAAGAACTCTTAAAACTCAATGTTCAGAAAACAATCTGATTTTTAAATGTTCCAAAGAACTTAACAAATGCCTCACCAAAGAGAATATACAAATGGGAAATATGCATATGAAATGATGCATCACATCATCTGTGATCAGGACAATACAAATTAAAATTAGATACAACTACACACCCATTAGAATGGCCCAAATCCAGAAAGCCGATACCACCAAATGCAGGTAAGGGTATGGAGCAAGAACCCTCATTCATTGCTGGTGGGAATGCAAAATGGCCTAGTCACTTTGGAAGACAGTTTGGTGGCATCTGACAAAACTAAATATACTTGTAACATATAATCCAGTAATTGCACTCCTTGGTATTTACCCAAAGAAGTTGAAAACTGATGTCCACACAAAACCTGCACATGAATGTTTATGGCAGCTTTATTCATAACTGCCAAAATTTGAAAGCAATCAAGATGTCCTTCAGTAGGTGGTAGTGAAACTAAACTGTGGTATATATAGACAATGGAATATTACTCATTGCTAAAAAGAAATGAGCTATCAAGTCATGAAAAGACAGAGGAACTTTAGAAGCATAATACTAAGGAAAAGAAGCCAATATGAAAAGGCTACATACTATAAGATTCCAAATATATGACATTCTGGAAAAGGCAAAATTATGAGTCAGTAAAAATATCAGTAGTTGCCAGGGGTTGCAAAAGAGGGGTGAATAGGCAAAGTGCAGAGGACTTTTAGAGCAGTGAAATGATTCTGTATGATACTATAATAATGGATGCGTATTATATTTGTACCAACCCACAGCAAGTACAATACCAAGAGTGAGCCCTAATATAAACTATGGACTTTGCGTGATTATAACATATCCATGTAGGTTCATCAACTGTAACAAATGCATCACTCTGGTGAGGGATATTGATAACGAGGAAGGTTGTCTATGTGTGAAAGCAGGAGTATATGGGAAATCTCTGTACCTTCTGCTCAATTTTACTGTGAACCTAAAACTGCTCTAAAAAATAAAATGTATTTAAAAAAAATATGCTCTTAGCCTCACCAAATCCTACCTACATACAAACTTACAACTTCTCTCCCTTTGCCAAGCTATAGGAAGGGGACAACAAAGGATAAATGGTAGGGAAACAGCCTCCCTGAAAGGCATCTCCAGCTTGGAGGATATGGGGTAGGTCACTTAGGGTCCTAAGTAGGTGGGCTCAACCACACTCTAAACCCAGTCTGACACCCTGGACCATCCAGATGTACTAGATCAGCATCTGTGATGTGTTAGATGTGGAAGTTTGATTTGTCCTGGGCATTAGCAGCAGAGCAGTGGCAATAACATGGAAAGAAAGGCTCTCAGGCTATCAAATCTCTCCAAGAGACACCCATACAGACACTCGTACAGATTCTGCCAGCCCTTGAGGCCTGGCAGTTTTACCTCAGAACTTGTCAGAGCCTTTAATATACCAATGTACATTTTGAATTTCCAAAGTAATAATAAAGTACTCATTACTTCTCAAAGCTTTTAACCAGCAGTCCTTTCCTCAAGAAGCACCTCTCAGAATTTAAGTCACAAGGATTGAGAATGCTGATTTATTACCCTTTCACTTCCCTCCCCTGATTTTGCCAATTCTCATGTGCTTTTCTGTGCATTGCACGTAAAGGATGCTCAACTGGTACATCACGTCAATGATATCTTCCATGTTATTGTCCTCTAACCTATTTATGCCTTTACGGATAAATGGCGTAAATCCGGAAGTTCTCAATAGTGAAACAAAATCCATCAAAATCCTCATCTGCTAGAGCAATTCAAGCATCATTGTAACTCAGTCTGTGACGAGAGTTGTTAGACCCTATGATAGCTGATTTATCAACATAGTCTTAGGCATTAGCAACTGTATAAATGGCAGCGTTAAGGCTGAAATCTTTCAGATTTCTGTTAACTGCAGCAAGCATGCCACTACCAAACACACACACACACACACACACACACACACACACACACACACACACAAAGGTGTTTATGCTTTTTCTTCAGGGAATGTAAAATCCCCTGGTCACAAGGCTGTGTTGCAGGTATGACATGGAAGGGAGGGTTAATAACTTCACTAGGGGCATGCAAATCATTTCTCCAGAAACAAATTTTTCTGTTTTTATCCAGTTTTGCTGCTCTTCACTGAACTCATGTCAAAGGTTTACAGTGGTTACTGAACCAGTTGGAAAACATTTTTCTAGCTACTCATGTTTTATTTTCTTTCCTTCCTTCCTTCTTCCTCCCCTCTCTCCATTCCCAACTTAACTTCTTTTCTGCCTTTTCCTTTCTATCTTTCTTCCTTCCTTTCTTGTTTTTGATTTATATGACTTTATTCAGGCATATATTATAGGCCATGTAATTCATCCACTTCACTTGTATAGTTCAGTGAAAGAATGTTCATCAAAGCTGTATAGCTCCTGGGGCACCAGGGTGGCTCAGTTGGTTAAACGTCCGACTCGATATTGGCTAAGGTCATGATCTCTAACTTGTGGCATACAGCCCCACGTGGGGCTCTGCACTGACATCTCTGAGAACGGCTTGGGGTTCTCTCTCTTTTTCTCTCTCTGTCCCTCCACCATTCGTTCTCTCTCTCTCTCTCTCCCTCAAAATGAATACACATTTTTTAAAAATGCTATAAATTTTATGAAAACTAAAACTGAGAAAACTGGTTATTTTTATCCAGCTTTAAACTTATTAAAGTAAAAGTAAAAATAAGACTTCCAATCAGGAGGAGGAAGGGAAAAGCATGAAGTCCAAAGTAAGCCCACGTGAAGGGGACAGTGGTTACTCAGTAACTCCCTGCCACCTGTGGTAAAAATTCCTGAGGCCCATAAAACTGGTTTAACCAAACTTTGTCCTTCTAGGACCTTCAGTTTAAAGTAGATTATTTATGATTATGCTCCAATGCTGTTTCCAATTCTTACAGGACAACTGAATTTTTTTTTTTTAAATCAGAAGATAACAAAAAGGTAGGTAATTTTCAGGAAAAAATGCATACCGTGAGACTAGCAAAATCTGTCATTGTAAACAAAATAGATCTAGGGACTCACATTTCCTACTTAAACTCTCTCAAGAGTACACATACAGACTGTCTAAGGCTTTCTGAAAGTTAATTTTACTTTAATTCATTGAGAAGTCAGAGCCCTGCATCACCTCCTGGGCAAGAGGGTCAAAGGTCCAGCACACAGCATCAGCCCAGGGAAACCTCAAGCTCAAGAGGAGACTGGAAGGCCAACATTCATGTGAAGTGAGGCCTGCAGGAGGCTTAGTGGGTGACCCTGAGTGTCTGAGTCCAGCCTCCCTCCCCTGACTCACCACCCTCAAACTCTCCCGCCCGCACTAGGCAGAAATAGTCCTAGGAGTCTCTGCTCTGCCTGGCTGCCCCATAGGCAGAGGCTTAGGGGGAAACTGTTGGCTTTTGGACAAACTCTTGTGAAGCAAAAACGGAAAATGAGGAAATGGTGAAAGAGCTAGAAAAACTATCAAGGAGACAGAGGAGGGACTTGGGTCTAGATGTCAACGTTCAAACTGAAAAAGGAAGGGGAGGGGATAGGTTCTCAAGTAGTCAGGTGCTTCAGATCCAAGAGAAATGAATTGTTTAACGGTTCTCAAAGCATGTTCTGCGGACCAGCAGTATCAGCATCACCTAGGAACTTGTTTCAGATGGAAATTCTCAGGCCCCAACCAAGACCAGCAAAGTCAGAACTTTGGGGCTGAGGCCTAGCATTTTGCTTTTCAAAGCCCTTCAGGTAATTCTGGTAACTGCTACAGTTTGAGAACAACTGGTTTAATGAACTACTGAGTTAAAGGTACTGGACTCTACTCAACCCCCCCCCCCCTTAAATGGTTTTGAGAACAAAGGATGTAATTCATGACACCTTTGTATGAAGGAAAAGGGTATATTAGTTTCCTACTGCTTCTGTAACAAATGAGCACAAACTTAGTGGCTTAAAGTGACACAAATTTATTTTCTTATAGTTCTGGAGGTCAGAAGTCCAAAATCAGTCTGACAGGGCTGAAGTTGTCAGCAGGGCTGTTGCCCTCTGAAGGCTCAGGGGAGAATCCATTTCCTTGCTTTTTCAGCTTCTAGCGACTACCCTTCTTCCTTGGCACGTGACCCCTTCATCTTCAAATCCTTCCTCCCTACCTTGCCTCCTGTTGTAACTCTTACTGTACTGCCTCCCTCTCATAAGGGCACTTGAGGTTATAAGGGACCCATTCAGGATAATCTTTCCATCTCAAGATCTTTAACTTAATCATACCTGCAAAATCCCTTTGCTGTGGAAAGTAACATTCTCAGGTTCTAGGGATAAGAATGTGGATATTTTGGAGGCAGGGGGGCATTATTCTGTCTACCACAGGAGGAAAATGAGAATGTACATTTTCATTGCTCATATTCACATAAGTAAACACTGTAATGACACCTAAGAAACTAATGTAAATGATTACCTATGGGGAATGTGGGAAATAGGGCAAAGGGAAAGAGATGGGAGCAAGGCCTCTTTTCCCAAAGTATACTCTATGTTGTTTTGAACTTTCAGCCCCACAGACATATTACCTATTAGAAAAAGTTAACACTAAAAAACAAAAAGAATGAGAAACTTTTTAAAAACTCTTGGCTGTTGAAATGTTCTACTTGAACATGGGACATCAGAGACTAAACCATGGCAACTCTGTAATCACAGAAGTTGTAAGTATTAAAAGAAAAGTGTTCTAATGGTGATGTGGTTACTAGAGGAAAAGGAATTAAGATATCAGAACACCCATTCTTGGGAACAAAAACAAGACAGGCATGAAGAAATAGATGAAGAGCTAAGCTCAGCCTTTGAGAACATCAAGCTCTGACAGTTAAGCAGGGCAACCAAGAGTTTGAGAACACAGCTTCACATGCCAGGAAAATCACTTACATGCAGTTATAGGATCATTTGCATACAAACATGCGCAACACTGGGAGCTGCTTCCCCTCTGTTATTCACAACAGAAACCCTTCTGTTCCCCCCTCAGCTCTTTCTGCTGACCTCCAATGGCAACTCCCGGGCAGGACCATTGTGTATATGTTCGGCATCCCCCTCAATGGTCCAGTACTTCTCTCTCTTCCATTTTGTTCATCAAGTCCCCAGAGAGTCAACCACCATGGTCACTCCAAGTCCCACATGCCAGCTGACTCTGCCTACTCCTGACACAGGACAAACAAAGCCTCAAGTGTGAGGGTACTACTCACTTGCATTAACAAGTTTTTGATTATTGTTCCAACAGAAGCAATTTGGCCTTCTCAAGGGCCATTTATTATATAGAGTCTATGTCAGTCCCATGCTTGTTGGAGGGTTTGGGAAGGGGTCACAAAGATAAATCAAGACATGGTCCTTGTTCTTAAGTTATAGCCAAGTTTAAACCACCAATATATTAATATCTAAAATGCAATAAGTGCCATAAAAAAAGGTATGAGTAAAGAGCTATGGAAAGACACATGTAGAATCAATTACTTCTTACTCACATGCAGAAGCAATTCTCAAGTCCTAGAAAGCAAAAGAGATATGATGTGTAAGTGGGGTTTTACAGGATCTGCAGAAGTCTGCACAATAGGGAATGGCAACCCAATCCAAGCCATGAGAAGAGTATGAGCTGTGTAAGTACACAGGTGATGTGGATGGATTCCACGTGTCCAGGCAGGACAATGGGGCTGGTTATGAAAGGCCATGATGGCAGTAAAAACTGTGGAGGTTCTTCTATAGGTAGTAGGGGTCCTCTGGAAGACAGTGTTGCCAGGTCAGGTTTGTGGTAGGACCATAATTCCAGGGGAATTGTAGAAGCCTTTATTTGTTTAGACTTTACTGGCAATTTAGTAACCTGGGGAGGGACTGTATTATATAATGCACACTCCATTTTCTTTTTTTTTTTTTTTTTATTTTTTTTTATTTTTTAATATATGAAATTTACTGTCAAATTGGTTTCCATACAACACCCAGTGCTCATCCCAAAAGGTGCCCTCCTCAATACCCATCACCCACCCTGCCCTCCCTCCCACCCCCCATCAACCCTCAGTTTGTTCTCAGTTTTTAACAGTCTCTTATGCTTTGGCTCTCTCCCACTCTAACCTCTTTTTTTTTTTTTTTTTTTTTCCTTCCCCTCCCCCATGGGTTTCTGTTATGTTTCTCAGGATCCACATAAGAGTGAAACCATATGGTATCTGTCTTTCTCTGTATGGCTTATTTCACTTAGCATCACACTCTCCAGTTCCATCCATGTTGCTACAAAAGGCCATATTTCATTTTTTCTCATTGCCACGTAGTATTCCATTGTGTATATAAACCACAATTTCTTTATCCATTCATCAGTTGACGGACATTTAGGCTCTTTCCATAATTTGGCTATTGTTGAGAGTGCCGCTATAAACATTGGGGTACAGGTGCCCCTATGCATCAGTACTCCTGTATCCCTTGGATAAATTCCTAGCAGTGCTATTGCTGGGTCATAGGGTAGGTCTATTTTTAATTTTCTGAGGAACCTCCACACTGCTTTCCAGAGCGGCTGCACCAATTTGCATTCCCACCAACAGTGCAAGAGGGTTCCTGTTTCTCCACATCCTCTCCAGCATCTATAGTCTCCTGATTTCTTCATTTTGGCCACTCTGACTGGCGTGAGGTGGTATCTGAGTGTGGTTTTGATTTGTATTTCCCTGATAAGGAGCGACGTTGAACATCTTTTCATGTGCCTGTTGGCCATCCGGATGTCTTCTTTAGAGAAGTGTCTATTCATGTTTTCTGCCCATTTCTTCACTGGGTTATTTGTTTTTCGGGTGTGGAGTTTGATGAGCTCTTTATAGATTTTGGATACTAGCCCTTTGTCCGAATTACTGGGACCTTATGAAGATAAAAAGCTTCTGCACACTCCATTTTCATGTTATGATTGCCTCATCTTTCTCCTCCTCCCATCTGACCTCCTCAGCCCTGAAAAGTTCCACACTCCTTTTCTTTTTCATTTTTTTTAAATTTACATCGAAATTAGCATATAGTGCAACAATGATTTCAGGAGATTCCTTAATGACCCTTACCCATTTGGCCCATCCTCCCCCACAACCCCTCCAGTAACCCTCAGTTTGTTCTCCATATTTATGAGTCTCTTCTGTTTTGTCCCCCTCCGTGTTTTTATATTATTTTTGTTTCCCTTCCCTTATGTTCATCTGTTTTGTCTCTTAAAGTCCTCATATGAGTGAAGTTATATGATTTTTGTCTTTCTCTGACTAATTGCACTTCGCATAATACCCTCCACTTCCATCCACGTAGTTGCAAATGGCAAGACTTCATTCTTCTGAATTGCTGAGTAATACTCCATTGTGTGTGTGTGTGTGTGTGTGTGTGTGTGTATATATATATATATATATATATATATATATACACACCACAACTTCTTTATCCATTCATCCATCAATGGACATTTGGGCTCTTTCCATACTTTGGCTATTGTTGATAGTGCTGCTATCAACATGGGGGTGCATGTGTCCCTTTGAAACATCACACCTGTATCCCCTGGATAAATGCCTAGTAGTGCAACTGCTGGGTCATAGGGTAGTTCTATTTTTAGTTTTTTTGAGGAACCTCCATACCGTTTTCCAGAGTGGCTGAACCAGCTTGCATTCCCATCTTTTTCTTTTTTAAATTGAGATATAGCTGACATGTAACATCCTGTTAGTGTCAGGTATACAAATAACGATTCAATATTTGTATACATTATGAAATGATCACCACAGTAAGTCTAGTTACCATGCATCACCACATAGTCGTAATTTTTTTCTTGTGATGAGACCTTTTAAGATCTATTCTCTTAGTAACTTTCAAACAGAGAATACAGTATTAACTAGCCACCATATTGTGCATTACATCTGATGATATGTTATAACTAGAAGTTTATATCTTTGGGCTTCCCTTTACCCATTTCACCCATCCCCAGTCCCCAACCTCCACCTCTGGTAAACACCAGTCTGTTATCTGTATCTACGAGCTTGGTGGCTTCTGTTGTTAAGATTCAACATATAAGTGAGATTGCGTCATATTTGTCCTTCTCAGTCTGACTTGTTTCGATTAATGTAATGCCCTTAAGGTCTATCCATATTGTCACAAATGGCAAGATTTCATACTTTTTATGGCTGAATAATATTCCACTATGTATATACAACATTATTTTCTTTATCCATTCATTCACTGACACTTAGGTTGTTTCCATGTCTTAGCTGTTGTAAATAATGCTGCAGTGAACATGGAGGTACAGATATCTTTTCAAGTTGCTACTTTCCTTCTTTTCTTTCAGATAAATACCCAAATGTGGAATTGCAACATCATATGGTAGTTCTATTTTTAATTTTTTTAGGAACCTCTACATTGTTTTCCACAGTGGCCGCACCAATCTACATTCCCACCAGCACCACATGAGGGTTACCTTTTCTTCACATCCTCACCAATATTAGTTATCTCATCTTTTTGATAATAGTCATTCTGACAGGTGTGAGGTGATACTTCATTGTGGTTTTGTTTGCATTTTTCTGATGATGAGTGATGCTGAGCATCTTATCATGTTCCTGTTGACCATCTCTATGTCTTCTTTGGAAAAAAAACTCTCTATTTAGATTCTCTGCCCATTTTTCAATCACATTGTTTTATTTTGTTTTGTTGCTATTGAGACATAGGAGTTCTTTACATATTTTGGATATTAACTCATAAGATAAATGATTTGCAAATATTTTCTCCCATTCAGTGGCTTGCCTTTTCATTTTGTTGGAAAGTTCCAATTTCTTAACCCTATATTATGCAGAATGGCTTCATATTTCTCAAAAGTCTTGGCCTCAGCCAACACTCAAGCCACAAGGCTTACTTCTATGCTAAATAATTATCAAAGCATTTTTCTAAATAAAGGCAGTTATTTTGGTAAGAGAAATGCCAGTAGCAGCTGTTAAAGGGAATATAAATTTCTTTATCTCATCATAGGCATCAGCAACATCAGCAATATTCTAAGTATCTTCTATGTAATGGAAATTATCTGTGAAACATAATTATGCGTGAGAAACACAGGCAGTATTCCCAAATTTATTTCAGCATTTCAACATCCAAGGTAAAATAATTGCAGGACGCTATGTTAAACTTGTTTTAAAAAAAGTTTATTTGTTACAAAATGTTAAATACTAAAACTAAAAACATATAAATCCAGGTCAGGCTATATTAAAATACACACATACCCTTCTTAGCAAAATTATTAAAGATTGAATTAAACAGATGCTTTAAATAAAATAAAGTACTCTTGAGGAAAATTTTTTTCTAATTAACTATGTCAGTGTAGTGTAGTTTTTAAAATTACAATTGAAAAGTTCAGCTGTCTTAGAAGTTAAATTTATCCAATTCTTCAGTTTTCTGTTACTGTCCAATATGAAGCCACCATGCTGGCTTGGACAGGGTGAATTTCAGTTATGTTACTGAAACGTCTATTTTACAAGCCTACTCTCTTATAGTATGAACAGAGAGTAGTCAGAAGTATACAAAGGGTTATATAAGGTGAAAACTTGGCCCATAAAGAAAAGGCCTTAGTTCTACCACACAGTATCTTCTCTAATTAAAATGATTGGTAAATATACTGAAGCAGAGATGTGCACAAAGCATACATTCATCTAGAAATAATCTTTCAATTTAAAAAAAATTCAAAAAGAGCACTCATTTCTCCAAGATAGTTGATAAATATTTTTAAATTTCGTGTTATTTTAAATTGAGTTAATTCAAAGGTATTGAAGAGTCTAGGTTTAAAAACTAATTTGATTACTGTTCTGACTAGTTCTGAAGAGCCATGACATCAGTGTGTCTGAGTCACTCACACAGGTGGTAAAGCACTTTCATAATAAAAACTATATGCTCAACACTAACAGAGCACCAGCTTCCAAACCTAACTTCCACTCAGGTCAAACAACCTAAAATAGCATCTATGGTCTAGGTAAATGTTAGATTTACAAGTATTTTCAAGAAATACTTTCTTTTGCTTTAGAACTTAATATTTTTTCAATTTCCTAGATTAAAAGTTACTGATTTAGAACTTTAAGTGCTGTAATTCACACAGGGTAAGACTATGCTTAGGAAGAACATAAGACTATTGTGTTTTAAAAGACCTTAAACATGATGAATTTCTAGAAATCTACTGTAGTATTTATTCTTTACAATGCTTATCCTTGTCAAATGGGATTTGCCAATAGTTGATGAACCCAAGTGATTAACATACAAAAAACATAAAATGCATTCCAGTAACCTTCATCAATACAATCTAATTAAAAATATATATAGGGCATTTTTACTGTCTTACTCTAACAGTGCTGATATACATCCAAGGACTAACTATATAGTACTTTGTCTAATACTATGGTATAAAACCATTTAATTAAACCTTTGAATAGCTGGAAAAATTAGGTGTCCTCGAAAGTCCATAGAAATTAAAAGAAAATTATATCCCAATACTGAATTACAAATGAAAATGATGTTAACAATAAATAGTAATCTGATCTTCCATCGCTCGGCTTGTGAGCTTCTAATGTAATTATTTCTGTTGACATTTGATACAAGAGACACTATAATTCTATCCTAGTACCATTTTCTCTACATGTAATGAGTCTCTGATGTATATCCTTTCTTTTAACTTACTGGGTTATCTTGAAGGTCAAAATTCATGCTACTCCTTATTAAATAACCTTGCGGTCCTCAGGATTCAAACAATTCAAGCTGCTGACATCCTAAGCTTAGTAAGTTACTAAACAAAAAACTCTTGAGCCTTTGCTTACAAATTCTCCAGAAAGCATCTCTTCCTATGAACATCTTATAAATGATGCATTAAAGTCACACTGGTCAGTCACTTTTATTAACATCCTGGTCTCACAATGATCAAGAAAGCATTTGTTCACCTGTTATGGAACCAGAGCTGTGAGTGTTCTAATGCTGAGACACCACAAGGCATGTCTCCCTTGCCTGAGGAGGTGGCAGCAGAGGCAGGAGAGACTTCCCCAAGGATGGGAAACCCCATGTGATTTCTTCCTTCCAGCATGCCTCCTTCTCTTCCCTTGATGTCAATGACTCTTTTTTGCTTTCAGAGAGAATGATGTTTGAGTGACAAAATACAGTACCTATCCTGCCAGGAGATACACATAATTTGGGGGCCCCAGTACAAAGTGAAAACGCAGGGCCTATCTTTAAATATTATGAAGAATATCAAGATGGCAATGGCAGAGCATTGAACCAAGCATGGGCCCCTGTGTTAACACACGTTACATGGCCTTAAAGCCAGCTCTGTTTAGATCTCCTGCCCAGTCAGAATCCAGAGAAGAGACAAGGTGGCACAGTTGGGTTGTCCACATAAAAAAATAATTTTTTTTCATGATGGTTTAAACATTGTCACTGATTTGAATCCACGTGGCATTTCACTTTCAAAATTCCATGCAAATTTCTATTCCTTAAAATTTCAGACTGATCAGCTCTACCTTAGATTTTTTCATTATTGAAATAGTCATACCGGGTCTTTAAAATGCCCATTATTTTAATAGAGCAATTAATCAGACATGATGAAATTTTAAAATTAATCCTACATGATTTTTTTCTTAATTTAAACATTTCTTAACTGGGAGGGGTACTAGTATCACTAAAACAACAGGGCATCTTAAAGGGAAAAAATAGCTGTATAACAACTTTATATATTAGGATGGTGATGCCTTAGTTTTAGCCTATGGTATATTTTGTTCCCTTTTAAGATCACAATAGTAGTTTTTTGTTTGTTTGTTTGTTTGGTTTGTTTGTTTTCCAGAGGACTAACAAACACATTAAGCTGTATGGTAATTCTTTTTAACGCCCATATTGGTTTCAGTCACAGAATTTTACTGGAACACAGAGGTATCCCATTCTTCATAATAATAATAACAATAACAATAATAATAATAATAATAATAAAAAGTGTATGTATATAAAAGCTCTGGGTTACATTACTAAGCAACGACACTTCCGGGAGTGAATATACTTCCTGTATTCCGCAAGCTGCTTCAAGTACATATTCGATGGCCATCTGTGCTTTTCAACAAAACTGCGTTCTTCCACTAAAATTTTTAGAAAAAACAATGTTAATTGCAAATATTTTATTTTGGATCAAGTTTAGATATTAACTATTGATTCCTTATTTAACAGATGGGATCCAAGCTCTGCTCTGTATCCTCGGCCCTTCACTCAATGCTTCCAAAATTGTTTAACATAATTTTGGTTAAATCAGTCATCAGGATTTATATTACATAATTTATGATAATATACATCTTGCCCACTTCTTCATCAAGTAGTATTTATGTTCTTTTTGTTTTTCTCCCAAATAAGACTTATTTTTCTTGGAGATGACAACAGACTTGCTTTTCATTTAATTAGTTTTCTTTATAGCTGACTTATTCTTCCAAACTTTTTAACATCCTCTCAACTCCATTCTCCACCCAACCACAGTCACCGGATAATCTAACTACTCTGGTAGCAACTGCCGGTCTTGTCATGGCCCTGGAGACATCCCTTCCTCAGAGCCCTGTACCCTCTTGCTTTCTAGGCCTGCTTCATTCTTTTGTGTTGGATCCCTCCACTTGTAGACTCTAGGTCCTTCACTCAGTTTCTTTTCTAGTTTTAGTGAAGCACAACCTTTATTAGCTCCCTGAAAAAGGGGGTACATATGAAGTACTTTTGAGACCATGCTTGTGATGAAACATCTTTATCCTCTTTACAAACAATTATAATTTGGTTTGGTACCAAATTCTAGGTTGAAAACTTCCCTCAAGACGTCGAAGACAGAATTCCACTGCATTCTAGTTTCCAAAGTTATTGAAAACTCTGTTACCATTAAGATTCATAGTTCTTGGCAAGTGATCTGTGTTCTTTTAAAACTTTTAGATTTTTCTATTTGTAGTCAGTGTTCTTGCATGTCCCAGTGATGGACCTTGTTCATTCATAAAGCTGAGCACTTAGTAGATCCTTTCAATCTGAAGACGTGGGTCCTTTGGTACTAGGAAAACTTCGTGTATTACTTCTTTGCTAATTTCCTCTCTCCAATTTTATTCTGTATTAACTTCTATTACTCAGATACTTCATCTCCTGGACTGAGCCCCCAGTTTTTTAAAAATCTTTCTCTCTTGTCTCTTTAGCTGTTTGTCTTCCTTTTTATGAGATGTCCTTATCTTTGTTTTTCAACTCTTATGTAGTTGTTTCAACTCCTTTATTTACTTAGGGTTTTTTGTTTTGTTTTTACTATCATATTTGTAATTTCCAAGAACTATTTCTTGTTCCTGTATTGTTTTAAAATTATGGTAAAACACAGCATAAAATTTTATTATCTTAACGATTTTTAGGTATATAGTTAAGCACATTCACATTGTTGTGCAACCAATCTCCAGAACTCTTTTCATCTTGCAAAACTAAAATTCTATTAACTATTGTTTTTTTCATAACTATCCTGCTTTATGGATTTATATCTCTTATTCTTTCAAGATATTAATTTACAATTTTTAAAGTTTTTTTCCCTATTTTTTGTGCCTCTAAATTCTTTCTCTTCTGTGTTTATTAATTTTATTTTGGTTTTGGTATCTGTCTTCCATATTGGACACTGCCTCAAGTAATTGCAGATCCCTGGTTATCTCCTTACATTTAAGAGTGAGACACTAGAAAGCTATTTGGATATCTTGTGGTCATGGGTAGGACTTACTGACTGGTAGAATAACTGAGCAGATACTTGTTGGGTTCACTGAAAGAATTCCCAAATGAATGCACCTATATATTTTTTCTCTGAGGCCAGAGAAAGATGCTTCAATATCATGCCCAGAGTATGGAAGCCAGGCAAACACCTGGCTGCCACAAATCCTAGAAGGACCCTGGAGGCTAAATATACAACATGCACAATTTCACATGACCCCTAAGTTTTCAGTCCAACTCCTTAACCCATTCTCAGCTATACCTGGAGTTTGTGATTCTATAACATTTTTGGTTTAATTTCTCCAGTAATAAACCTCCCATTCCAGGATGATGAGGGAGAAGGAGTTGTCTGCCTGGGTGGGATGGAGCACAGCAAAAGCTTCTTCATCAACTTTCAACTAAGTACTGCTTTCAGCCCCAACCCTTATTCTGCTTTCTGAAATACCTGGTCCCTCAGGTTTCTAAGGCTTCTTGGTATTCTGCTGGCTGAATCAGCTTGTTTCTCATGGTATTCCCTTCTGTGGGTACTTAGGTTTCTTTCTGCTAACACAGTTCCCACTTCTCCATCTACTGTTTGACCTCATATATTATAATTCAGATTAATGAGGACCTGATCCAGGCTGCAGGACACGGATATAAAGAAACAATCTAGCAGCTCAAGGAAGTTAGCTGTAGTTTCATTAGGAAGAAAAGGTGACCTAAGTCTACTCCCTTGGTTAAGATTTAAAAAAATAGAAAAGTTATCACAGGTGAGCTCTGGCAGCCAACAAAAACCAAAACAAGACAAAAAAAAAAAAGAAAAAGAAAACTTCGCAGTATATAATATGCAACACAATATTGGGCCAAATTAAACTGTGGGAATAATGAATCCATAAATGCCAAGGGTAACTCATATTCCTGTGTAGTGCTATTTGTTTTCAAAACAGTCCAGCATATAAAATGTATCTAACATTTAAAAGCTATTTAACTAAGTTCTGTTGCATCAATGCCAGCATTAACATGACATCTTGTCTATTCTCACCTTTCAATTTCTTTTTTTTTAATGTTTATTTACTTTTGAAGGAGAGAGAGAGAGTGTTGAGTGGGGGAGGGGCAGAGAGAGAAACACACACACACACACACAGAATCTGAAGCAGGGTCCAGGCTCTGAGCTGTCAGCACAGAGCCCAACGCCGACGCGGGGCTCGAACTTATGAACCGCGAGATCATAACCTGAGCCAAAGTTGGATGCTCAACCAACTGAGCCACCCAGGCGCCCCTCACCTTTCAATTTCTAAACACGCTCAAAGAAGAATTTTTAGTCGAGAGAAAACAGTTCACATAATTCCAATAATAATTTGATAATATCTGAAACTGAAAATGGGAAATTATTTAAGGGAGCTGTAAATTGATGGTGACAAGAACCCTTCCAACTTCAAGTGACACTGTGAAGTACGTCCAGTATAAGGCAACAGGGAGGAGGAGAGGTGACTAGGATACTCTGGAGGGGACATGGTCCCTTAAAAGGGCAGCTACTTGCTCAGTTCCAGGTTGCTGCCATGTGGGAAGAAGGGCTGAGAGTAACCAGGTCTTCCAACTTTTCAAAAGAAGACAGAAATGGAAACTGTTACAATTTTCACATGATGACCACTAAAAAAAAGTAACACCACATGGTCCAAATAAGACACTTGGCAGACTATATTCAGCTACATTCAACCCACAGATTTCCAGTTTGTGACTACTAAGTTAGATTAGCAAATTCTCCCTTATCCACCAGGGGCTTTTTTCACTGCCTACAATGACACACCACAGCAGGTCCTAAACATAAACAGGTACCAGTGAATCAGAACATTCGTGATACCTTAACTCCCATCCAAGGAACATAAGACAGTCACTGACATTGCCTCATCTTCTCACCTGCCTTCTTAAAGCACACCCTGGAGTCCTGCTTCTCACTCTGCCAGGCAGTCATAACATACTTCACAGTCAATTGTATAAGTGATAAAATAAAATAAAAATTTATAACCCAACAGATTTATAGAGCACCTTTCTCCTAAGGTTGTTAATAGTACTCCCTTGTGTGGCATACTTCTATACAAGATAGTAAGTGGAAAATAATCTTATTCTTTTTTTTTTTTTTTTTTTTTTTTTTACAAATGAAGGGGACCTACGGCAGACTAATGAAGGTGGTTCTAAAATCACAATGTTCACTCGTTTCATTTTGAAAGAACTTCTTAAAGAATAACTGTATAAGAATGTCCCCACTAACAGCAAGAAGCAGCCTTTATCTTTATGAATGGAAGGGGTTTGTTTCTTTTTTGCACAAAGTATATGCTTAGTAAATCTCTATATTCTGCTTTAATTTATTATGTTGCCCCACTGCACTAATAGTTAAATTATATGTAAGAAGGCTCCCAATAGGTATACAGTGTTTGTCACCTAACTGAGTATATCTGCCAAAAATAGACTATGTGTTTCCTAGTTTCCTATACTGTGCAAGAAGCTGAAAGAAACCAGAGATTTTCAAACCTGTTAGCAGCAAATTATCTTTTACAAGTAAAACTTTATGGAAAACTCTAAGATATAAAAGCAGGGGCATCCAAGAAGTACAAATTCCAGCCTTCTCTTCTTCTTTCCCTCTTCCCTCAGCTACTTCCAGCTCTCTGCCCCCACTTCAGAAAACCTTCAGGCATCTCCAAGGACACGTCCCTGTTTAGAGTTTGAAACTACTTAACTAGGTGATCTTTAATTTCCTTTGCCTTTTAACTTGATTATTCCTTGAGCCTATTCTAGGTAACATGAGCAAACCATTGGATGTAAACTGTCTACTCTGATAACTGTTCTGTTCTCATTTTCTTTTTTCTTATGCAGTACTCAGAAACTCACACTGTGATTGGTTTTAAAGTTTATAATTTATCTTACAGATCACATTATGTATACTCTCTGTTCAGTAAGTTTTGCAACATTTATCAACAAAAAACCCTGTTATTCCCAAGTAATATAATGGATTCCTATATAGATATACTTAAATATACATATCAGAACAATAGAACTGATATAAACAGTAAATGATAGTTTCAATTCTTTCACAAGAAAAATTTTTGAAATCTGTACTATTTAAATTTTGCTTCTGACTTAGGTGATTAAAACCAAGATCTCATTTATCACAACCAAATACCACCTGAGGTCACCTTATCTCTCTACTTCAGGAAAAAAGGTGCATTTAAAAACGGATGGAGCTATAAAACAATCATTAGAAAACTTCTTGTGTAACACAGGTCAAGCTACTTATATAGCCAGCTGATTCTAAGTTAGAGAGTCCTCAATTACCACACTGTGTTTTTGTTTTGTTTTTTTTCTAAATAGGCTTACACCCAGCGCAGAGCCCAACATGTGGCTTGAACCCACCGCCCTGTGATCAAGACCTGAGTGGAGATCAAGAGTCAGATGCTTTACCAACTGAGCCACCCAGGAGCCCCTGCACCGCATATTTAGAGGACTATATGATGCTGACTTTTTTTTTTAACTTTTTGTTTTTTAACAGCTCCAATTCCTACAAGTTATGTCTCAAATCTAAGAACTAAAACAGTTTTCTTTTCAAAACAGTAATTAGCAACCTACCTGAAAGATCCTGAAACTCAGGCTTTTGGCTGAAGATGAGGTAGTTCGTGGCGATGAAATGGAGCAGCCAGGTTGAGAGGCACTCGGAGTGGTGAAACTGCAAGAGAAATGGAGCGTGAAACCATGCAGGGACCATGAACGGACACCAGGCGGGGAGAGCAGTCTGCGACGAGAACCCCACTGTGAGCTCACTGTGTCCGTGTTTCCGCCTACTCTGAGAGCAGAAAGGAAAGGGGGGGAATTACCAACGTGTAATCATAAAATTACAGCAGTGAAGACACCAAATCAAATGAACAACAAGCTCCAGTTGCTGGAGCGGCTAAACGTCTGAAGCAGGGGCACCTGCACCAGGAGTTAACAAGACTGGCTGAGGTTCCTGAGGATTTGGTTTAAGCTTTTAATCTAAGGTCACGGCCTTCACCAATTGCACTTCTATCTGGGTTGCAGAGATAAGATTCTGGTTAGCAAAGGTACACACTTGGCCAAATATGAACACGTGCACCTGAGGAGCAAACCAAAAAAATAGTTTTTGAAGGAAATGTCATCAACCTAAAGTATGAGTTTCAACGTGTTCATATGTCTCTGAGAAGGTTCTATCTGAACAGTTGCTTCAAACTAGGATATACTGTAACAGCGAGCAGGATTTCCAGCATATTTCTCACTCTGAGTTTCAACAGCTAATGGAAGAGAAACTTGGAGCAACACAGCTATGACATCATCACCTTTGTGCCAGTCCAGTGAGATCCATCTAACCACTCAATTCAGATTACAGTAACTTGCTGGCAGACAGCTTCCATACAGGAGTATAGTTCTGTTTGTTATTACTGCAGTAAAACATACGTAACATAAAATTTACCATTTTAACCTTCTTTAAGGATACCAGAGGCTTTAAGTGAATTCATGTTACTCTGCAACCATCACCACTATCTATTTCCGGAATGTTTTTACCATCCCAAACTGAAACTCTGTACTCAGTAAATAGTAACTCCCCTTTTACCCCTGCCCCTAGTCCCTGGTAACCACTACTCTATTTTCTATGAATTTGACTATTCTAGGTGCCTCATAAACACTGAATTAGACAGTAGTTAAGCTTTTTCTGTTTATTTTACTTAGAATAATGTCCTCAAGGTTCATCTATGTTGCAGCATGGATTAAAATTTCATACCTTTTTAAAGCTGAGTAATATTCCACCGTATGTCCATGCCACATTTTATTTATTCACTAATCTATTCATGGGCATTTAGGTTGTTCCCACCTTTATGCTAAATATAGCTCTTAAAAGGGAAGCTCAGGGGCGCCTGGGTGGCTCAGTCGGTTGAGCGTCCGACTTCGGCTCAGGTCATGATCTTACCGTCTGTGAGTTCGAGCCCCGCATCGGGCTCTGTGCTGACAGCTCAGAGCCTGGAGCCTGCTTCAGATTCTGTATCTCCCTCTCTCTCTAACCCTCCCCTGTTCATGCTCTGTCTCTGTCTCAAAAATAAAATAAAAAACATTAATAAAAATTAAAAAAAAAGGGAAGCTCAAAAATATAAGCAATAAGTAATGAGAAATTGAAGAAAAATTTATAATCTCAAATCTTAAGGAGGAAACTCCAGTATTGCTCTTCTAAAAAGTTATAACGTGGGAATATTTTCACATGTAAACCCACAGGTCCCTCTGATTTTCATTATACAAAATCACAAATTCTGACACTTTGTGCAAGACACTTTAATTCAGCTATGACCACATCACATTTTAACAATTTTTATTCACCTTATCTTTTAGCAAATGTGAGTGATCTCAAGGAGATAGAATAAGAATGTGCAGCTATTTTAACAGAAGCCAGCAGACTATCAGATGATTAACCCAGAGAAGATAACCCACAAATAAAAGTTCAGAAAATGACCTAAGGGCTGTGACTTTAAATAGAACGAAGATCACTGAAATGAATAGCTGGCTATAAAAACATGGTTATAATGCAGAATTTTATTTTTGACCAAGATTTAAGATGTCACAATTGTAGGCTTTTAGCCAGAGACAGAATGCATTTCACTGTAAGAACTACTTTTCTGGAAAAATATGTGCTAGGTTTAAACTGAAATAAATAACACAATAAAAATACTATAAATCAAATGCTATAGCATTTAATAGTTCTGTGAAGAATAATAATGGTGGAGAAAACACCCAGAAACTCACGAGGAAAAGGCCAGAAACCAAACTGGTGGCCTAAAGCAGCCAAATATTAATGCATAGATCGTAAGTAAGATAAGGAGTTTAAAACTTTAAGATGAGAGTTAACAGGACTTCACAGGAATCACCAATGTTTGGCTAGATAGGATTTAAAAGGGAGTAGGGCTAAGGAGATCTTTACTTCAATTCAGAGAAATTAATCTGATTTAGGGAAAGAAGCTTCTTTTGTATTTTAGAGTCCAACTTGATGGACAGATACTAACCTGAAGGTAGAATCATGGTAACGAACCCAGAAAGGTTAGAGAAGGCCAAGTAACAGAACACCAAACTGCTCCACCACATGGAAGGTATGAAGGACGCTTTCCTGATAAACACTACAAAACTAGCAGAGAGGATAACAGAGTGATCGGAAACCTTGCTTGTTCAGAAAGCTACTCAAAGTCTAATTCTGCTAAAAGACAGTTTCCCCTTCTATTAGAGAAACAATGAAGCAAAGTTTAACTAAATTTTGACCAACAGTATGAACTGGTTGGTGAACTAAAGCCTCAAACTAGGAACTTCAAAGACAACTGAGCAAGAAAATTATCCTATTACCTTGGATTTGTAAATCGCCAAGTTAGGGACCAGAATAGAATAGACTAGAATAAAGGAAGACTGGTAAATGGAGACTTAATCCTAGAAAATAGAATAGTCTTCAGAAACAAAGAATAAAATTCCAAAGGAGTTGGTATCTTACACTTTTTATTTTCACTCTTTTTAACGTTTATTCATTTTTGAGAGACAGAGAGACAGTGTGAGTTGGGGAAGGGCAGAGAGAGGGAGACACAGAATCCAAATCAGGTTCCAGACTCTGGGCAGTCAGCTCAGCGCCTGATGAGGGGCTCAAACCCACAAACTGTGAGATCGTGGCCTGAGCTGAAGTCAGACGCTTAACCGACTGAGCCACTCAGGCACCTCTGGTATCTTACACTTTTAAAACTGAAGAGAAATAAGTAAAGATAATTACATAATCAAAACCACACAGTCAGGGAAAAAATGTCTGACAAAACAATCATCAATGACACTGGTGAGGAAACATATACGTATGTGCACGTGTGCATGTGTTTGCGTGTGTTTGGGGGACGGAGGCACCTAAAAAATCCATGCAAGCACACAAGAAGTTCTTTGAACTAACAGGATACGACAAGATAAGGAAAGAGAAGCTCATGAGCATGTTTTTTGTCTCACAGACTTCTTAGAATAGTATGAAAATGACACACCAGAAATGAACTGAGGTTGTGAAAATACTAAAAAAGAGAAAATACAAAAATACAAAAGAGAAATTTTAAACTAAATCTAGAGGGTAGCTATTTATCCCACACTCAGTGTAAAGATTATTACAAAGATCAAAGTTACTCGGTGTTGTGGGGTTTTTTTCTTTTCTTTTTGTTTTGTTCTCTTTTACTTGCAATAGGAATTACTACCAAAGTCGACTCACTGGGCTAGAGACCCTTGCGGTGTTGGCAAGACTTGCCCTCACGCAGCATACTGCACTTGTGCATTCATCAGCCAGCCAACAGCCTCGGCCCCAAGCTCCAACCATGTGCAAAAGGTTACTCGGTTTTGTAAGTTCGTTTTTATTTTTAAAATTAACTACATACAATGTTGAGATTTGATTGTGAAAGAAATGAACCCCAAAATCATTAAGGAGACAGTAAGATGCTTTAAATGAATTCCATCTATACCCAGAAATATACATGTTGCTTAAGTGAATTCATCCCAACCTGGAGGCAAGCATTTAGCTGTCAGAGTCTGTCCTTGGCCCCATTATGTGGCTCCATTTTAGCAACCTGAAAACAAAGTGATTATATTTTTCTAATTTTGGATATCAAAACTGATAGGGATAGCCAATATGTTGTATGCCAGATAATATTTTACAAAGTCCTGATAGTCTCCAAAGATGGATCAAATATATTCCTGTAAAAGAGACCAGAAGGTTCAGCTCACTGTAAGTTCAATATATACCATTATATTCCATGACTGCTGTAAGCCCTAAAAATCTCATAAGACAGGGGATAGAATGGTAGAATAACCAAGGGTAGGTTGACATGTCTGGATACATTTCTTACTCCTAGGAATAAAAGAGTTGGAATGAGGAAACAGCAGATTTCTGACTGTAACAGTATCTCCAAGTTCCAGAAGGACATTTCAAAAAGGACAGACTGAGTTTATTTATAGATCTGAGTTTATTTATAGATCATATTGTAGGATCTTTGTACCTGCAGTTATTCACAATTAGCTTAACTATGTAAACTCTGTTCCCTAGAATGTGTAGGAATACAGTCCTTAAAAACAAAATGGCTCTAAGCTTAGAAGAAGCCAGAAAGTACAGTGTGCTGGAGTGACTGTCAACTGAAACATTTTTACTGAATATATTCATGATACCACGAGCCAGATCAACAAAAGGCGTTTGCAAAGATTAATGAGGTAAACCAATACTTCCTACAAACAACTGGGAACTTCAAAACATGTCCATGAAGTGGAAGGATGGATGAATGAACAAATAAATGAGTTTAGCCTAACCATCTCTATCAGTGTGTACAGACCAACTCTATCATTTGTCTTTCATGAACCCTAAGATGTGATTGGGGGAAATGCAATGTAAATTCCATTTCCTATAATGCCTATATGGCATAGTAAAGCAACATATTTAAATGACTCTAATAGAGGCTGCCATTCAGTTGAAACATTTCCTATCAGCAAATTCGACCTCCTTAGAAAAGGACTGTGCAAAAATTGTATGCTTCAAAACTGTCTAGCCACAGAAATTGCTGTGAGGGCACTTTACCCTCATTTCACCAAACTTCCAGACTAAGACAAACACTAATAAATCTCTCTATAAGCAGAAACATTTTTTAAGTATAATTTTTAGAAGATTTTTTTTTTTAAACCAACAACCAGATGCATAGGGCCAATTACCTTGGCTTTCTTGAGCAGGTCAACTATATCCAGGTTCATGGACGCCAGTTCCCTGCTTGGCATGCTCTGCAGCTGTGTGATGATGAACAGCTCACAGATGTGCTGCAGTCTGGACACCTGATACATCTCAGCACAGATCAGAAGACACATAGCCTGAAAAATGCCAGCTGATGTGGGAAGGGAAATAAGAGAAAATGGACAATAAAGCCATTTCTTTTATGACCTGAAACAAAATAACAACAGGCAAACCACCACCAACAACAAAAAATGTTGACCGTATCATCCAATGCACAATAGAAGGCACAGAAAAGCTTTGAGGGAGTCTGCATTATACACTATTATGCCATTTTATGTATTATTTTAATTTTAAGATTTTGTTTTTAAGTAATCTCTACACCCAACACGGCTTGAACTCACAACACTGAGATCAAGAGTCCCACTCTCCACGCACAGAGTCAGCCAGGCACCCCTATTAGGCCGTTTAAAAAATAATAATAATAATTTAAGCCTTTACACTCCAGAGTGAATCTTTTCGATGTTTTTTTGTTTGTTTTAAGTTTATTTATTTATTTTGAGAGAGAGCACAGGCAGGAGAAGGGCAGAGAGAGAGGGAGAGAGAGAATCCCAAACAGGCTTCACACTGTCAGCGCAGAGCCCCCACAGGGCTCTATCTTAAGAACTGTGAGATCATGATCTGAGCCGAAATCAAGAGTTAGAAGCTTAACCGAATGAGCCATCCAGGCGCCCCCATTGTTTTTTCGTTTTTTTTTTTTAATTCTTCAGAGAAGGGGAATCTACAATTGCCCTTAATAACCAATTCTCAGGCTACTGTGTAATTCCTTCTGCTAGCTAAACTAAATCCTTGCAAATTTTTCCTCTCTTGCCTTTACTTCCAGGTTTGTTTGTTTATATTGTGGTAAAACAAACATATCATAAAATTTATCATTAACCATTTTAAAGTGTACGGCTCAGTGGCAGTGAAGTACATCCACATTGTTATCTAACCATCATCATCATCCTTCTCTAGAACCTTTTTCTTCCCAAACCAAAACTCCGTACCCATTAAGCAATAACTCCCCATTTCCCCCTTCCCCTAGCCCCTGGAAATCATTCAGGTAATGCTATTTTAATTAATTATTTAAAAAAATTTTTTAATGTTGTTTGTTTTTATTTTTGAGAGAGACACAGAGACAGAGTATGAGCAGGGGAGAGGCAGAGAGAGAAAGGGAAACAGAATCCAAAGCAGGCTCCAGGCCCTGAGCTGTCAGCACAGAGCCCGACATGGGGCTTGAACTCAGGAAACAAACCATGAGACCATGACCCTAGCTGAAGTCAGCACTTAACCAACTGAGCCACCTAGGTGCCTCTTGTTATTATTGTTGTTTTTTAAACTCTTCCTTCTAAGTGATTTTTCAGGTAATTCTCCTTTTAATCCCTCCTTAAATTCCTCACATTGTTTTGTAGCTAGGAAACAAGAACACTGTGTATGATCAATACTTAACTTAGATTATCTTTCTTTCCCAATGCAAACATTTTAGTATCTGATCTACTTTTTGACTATTCATTTTGACTCACTTTCTCCCCACACCTTTTACCGACTTTTAAAGTGCTTTGTCCTATAGTTATTCGCACTTCTCTGAGCATTTTTGTAATTAGTAAGAGAAAACCTAAAATTTGAAGCTTCAATTACTCTAGTGGGAGGATGATTGAGAAACGAACTTTTCTTTTCTTTTTTTTATTTATTTTTAAATTTTTTTCTTTTTTAACGTTTATTTATTTTTGAGACAGAGAGAGATAGAGCATGAACGGGGGAGGGTCAGAGAGAGAGGAAGACATAGAATCCGAAACAGGCTCCAGGCTCTGAGCTGTCGGCACAGAGCCCGACGCAGGGCTCGAACTCACAGACGGTGAGATCATGACCTGAGCCGAAGTCGGACGCTTAACCGACTGAGCCACCCAGGCGCCTCAAAACAAACTTTTCTTATTTTAAATGTGGGTGCAAGGTTTTATTTAATATACAAACTTGCCAGTACGAAAATAATGAAATAAACAATAACACACCTTCTGATGAGAAGTGATCTTTCCTTTTTATCAAGCAAAAATGATAAGCAAGTCTTTAACACTGACAGTAGCAACTATAACTGGCTCCAAAGTACTGTACAGCTCGCTGCAAGACCAGAATTAATTCAGTTAAAAAAAGGAATTTTCTGGGGCGCCTGGGTGGCTCAGTCGGGTGAACACTGGACTTCGGCTCAGGTCATAGTCTCAAGGTTTGTGAGCTGGAGTCCTATGTCGGGTTCTGGGCTGACAGCTTACAGCCTGGAGTCTGCTTCAGATTCTGTGTCTCCCTCTCTCTCTCTCTCTCTCTCTGCCCCTCCTCCACTTGTTCTCTCTAAAAAATAAACAAACGTTAAAATTTTTTTTTTCTTTTTAAAAAAGGAATTTTCTTTTTTTTATCTTCTAAACCTTTCACTAGAGGGCTCATGACTTGTTTAAAACTTAAGAGCTTTTAATAACACACTGGGAAATCTTCCAAATCTAAAAATGAAAGCAATAAATCTGAAGAGAGGGATGGTCTGAAATGTGTGTTTTCTTTTTATCTTCGCTAGGCCAGGTTCTGTTATCAAGGTCACGGGCTCCTGAATGAAGTAAACCACCAGAGATTTACTCTGGTCCTGTTTGTGGTGGGAGCCATCTGGTGGCCAGAGGATGAAGACTAATTAAAGGGGCTTCCTGCATCCCAAGGCTCTAGGCCTTTTGAAAGGATTTTGCAATTTCTCCAAGGACCCCCTCCCCTCTGCTTCCCCACCCCACCACCACCGCAGCTGGAAAAAACCTACAAGATCTGTTCTAACCTGCAGCTGCCAAAGATGATTAGTTCTTAGACAAATATAGTCTTAAGTCAGTGAGTAGGGAAATAAATCCTATAGTCCACTAGGCATCCTAAACATCTTAGATAAAGTTTTTGGACAAGTTAGCTTAAGGAGAATATGACTTTAAAAGTCAGAAGAAGGCCTTAAAAAAAAAAAACCCACATTCTCTGGGCCACAGATAACTAAGGGGGGGGAGGTCTCAGAATATCCAAAGTCCTTGAAAGTGCCTCAATCAGAAGTTAGAGCCATAAAAGCAACTACCTAACCCTCTTCTCTCTATGGAAGGATAGTCCTCCAAGGAGCTCTCTGTCCCAATATATAGAATTAGAGTAGTCACTGGGGACCATCAGACACCTCCATTTCTAGGGTGCCCACAGAATCACCACACTATTGGTGCTGGCTGGGACTTATGCCTGAGTCTGAAAGCCTGAAAGAGGTATCCAACCACTGCTCCTCCACCTGAGCTGACTGAAAACTCTCTGTTATCCCAACACCACCTCCACCTGATGAGCACATGCCATGATGTCAACTCTGATAAGTCTTACACAAAAACAAATTTCACAGAATGCAATTTGTCAAAATGAGTGACAAGGAAATAAAGAATTAGGAGATATTACTCAATATTTATACTGCTCACCTGGGCAACAGGAGTCTGTGTATAGATATTCTAAGAATGACAAGAAAGTCTCTTTGGAAACTCCATAAACTGGAATCAGAACACTCTTTGCTTCCATGTAATTCCCATTAAACATAGCTGCCATCACTTCACAACGGGCCACCAGGATGGCCCTGTGGGCTGGCACTGTTGTACCTGCAAGGTTCAAAAGGGAAACAAAGTTAAGTTACATAAACTTGCAGAATTCTTAGTCTAGCAATTGTCCTTTTGATGACAGTGGTATTGCATTAAGCACAGCTAAGCTGATGTCAGAAAGCAAATTTTGGGGAGATGACCAGCATTAACCAGAAACGTTTTAGTTTTTATTTGAAAAACAAAGAGTTCAAAAATGACTCTGAAACCAACAATTAGAAGACAGGAAATTAAGACGGGCAATTATTTGCTACTTAGTTCATATTTTCTGAAGACAGAAACACTGACATGAAATATTTTGCTTCCTATTTTTATAATGAAACATGTATCCTTTGCAATTGGCTTGAAATACCATCACCCATTCTTACCCATGTGCCTCCCAAGAAAACACTGCCATTGCCCGTCTTGGACACACTCAAAGAGCAGGTCCTGGCCAGCCTTCCCCTTATCAGAAACAAGAAACTGTAGAAAGTGAACTATCCCTCAGCTTAAGCAATCCATGTGTTACAGCAAGTATGGTGAGGGGATCTTTTATGGAGTCAAGGGGAGCATTTCAGACCTTCTGGAAGACTTGGGATGGGAATGACCTAGTCCCCAGGTGTCTCTCCAGGGTACCACCTCCTCGGGGAACAGTGCTGCTTCTGGAAGAACTGGAGCTCCTTTAACTTTTAAAAGCCCCTCAGCCCATACCCTTCACTGAAGCTCAGGAGACTGCACTGGCTCTCTAGTGAAAGCCTGCTAAGGTCTGCAGCTACTGTGCCACCACACCAAGGCAGCACCAGATGGCATGTGGGTGGAGAAGCACTTTTCACCACTCCCACCACCTTAGAAGACCACGAATCCACAGCAGCCTTCAGTTCAGTCTAGATCAGCTTCACACACCATTTCTGAGCAGCCACCATGAGCCAATCACCGTGTTAAGTATTAAAGATACAAAGATGAGGAAGACAAAACTACCCTGCTTTCGGGCAGTCAAGCTTTTAGTTTGGTGCAAGACACCACAGCCGGTGTGAATGACAAAGACTTCCAAAAAGTATGAGCCAAACCACTCCACTCTGCCCAAGAGTCTTCACCTATACATCCTTAAAGTCTCCTACCTCTCAGGAGCATATATTCTTCTCTAAAATACTTATAATGATTGGATTACTCAGCCTCTTCAGGTCCAAGCAAAACACTTTAAGGTTCAGAAAAGAAGGGAAGAGTTCCACCTAAGCCCAGTGACTTTCTCCAAAGTCAGTACGATTCACAAACAATGCCCACCATGGCCAATTCTGAGCTCAGTGCCTAGAGCTATGATTTGCACAAATGCACCTCCCACGGAAGCAGGGAGAAGAGGCTACATAATAGTGAGCACTGCTAACGGGCCATCACACACCTGCTAGCAGGCATCATCCCCTCTTTGCTCCTTCCCTTCCCTGCCCTTTTGCCATTAGGCGGCCTGTGTCCACCGATGGGTGGTTTCCACGATTAAACATGCTGGAGAGCTCTGTACACAGCAATTGACAAAGAATTCAAACAAGTAATACAATTGGACTTGTAATTCTAAGGTTTAAAAATATTAAGTAGTGAACTATTGAAGAAAGAGAGAAGGAAAATGAGAGGCATTGCTTAATTTTATAGCCTGTTATTTGGGTTGAGAGGAGGGATTTAAGACTGACCAAAAATGCCAAGTGGACAGGAGATGGGGAAAGAATTTGATAAGTAACCTTGTAATTTTAACAGAAATTTTCCATTGATAATATAGTTCCAACAGAGTTACAAAACTAGCAACAAAACACTCATCAAAGCATTTTCAGCCCATTTCAAGCTTGGAATTTGGTTTGGAAAACTGTTATATCTCCAGTTAAGAAAACCACAACTTCTGTTTCTCACCTTTTCAAACTACTGTTCGGTATTATAAATTGTTCTATTGTGAAACTGTAACACTATACCTCAGTACAGTCACATTTTTCAACATAGTATATAAACTGTATAAATATAGAAACACTGTATAAAATATGCTGAATGAACACAATCCAGGACTTTTATACCAACCAGCAGTAAGATAAAGCTGAAGAATTAAAGGAGAAAAAAAGCATCAATTTTCTAGTTAAAAGATAAACATGTTCTTTGAAAATATCAAGGCCTAAAGTAACTTTCCTTTTGTAGTATTTAATTTCTGTTAGTTTTAGACTTAAAAAAAATTTTTTTAATGTTTATTTATTTTGAGCACGAGTAGGGGAGGGGCAGAGAGAGAGGGAGACACAGAATCTGAAGAAGGCTCCAGGCTCTGAGCTGTCAGCACAGAGCCGGACTCGGGGCTCAAACTCATGAACCGTGAGATCATGACCTGAGCCAAAGCAGGACACTCAATCAACTGAACCACCCAGGATCCCCAAAACTTTTTTTTAAGAAAGAATGTTTAAGACCGAAATAAAATTTAGAATCCCAAGTTTTCTAATAACGCAGATTATCAAAGATCTTTGTTTTTATTATATATTAAAATAAAATCCTACATTTGTCATACCTTCTTCACATTACTTTCCAGGTTTCAAAAATCAAATTTTTAGGATGTTTTTGTTTTACTATGAAAACAGGAAACTTGCCTAGGACAAGAGAGATTTAGAGTATGTACCATCAGGCCTTTAAATATACCTTTATAATAATGCACCATCTCAATCCTCATGACTGCTCTACCAGGTAGAAATGAGTATCCCCATGTTATAGGCAAGGAAACAAGAGACCAGATATAAAGTAAAGCAGCCACACCAATATGGCAAATATGCACCCATGCAAGATCCCAACCGGGTCTTTCTAGTCCTGACCACTACCCCCTCCACAAGCTTAACACTAAAAATGACCTTTTAGAACCTTATGGTTTACCTTCATCACTCTGGAAACGAAAAGACTTAACGATGCAAGCCACGTTAAGTGACTGCCCTAAGAACACACTCTTGTGGGAATGCAGAGCCAAGGCTAAAGCTCGAGTCGCATACCTCAGGTTCAGCCTTCCTCCAGAGGGGACAACACTGCTCCTTTCTGCACACTAGAGCTCCCCTCCTCAAACTCTTCAGAAGCTAAGCTTGCCTCTCCTCCCACAGGTGGCCAGATGGCAGAGAAGCTGTTGCTAGACCCTGCTTCCACTCATGCCTGCTTGTCTCAGCTCCTGACTCCTTGGGAGGCCTTGGTTTTGGAGCTGATGAGAGACAAAGGACAGCCCAGGAGCTGAGCATCAGCACAGCCCACAGCAGGCCCTCCCACACCTAACCTCCGCATAGGTAGGGGCCATGGGCAGGTGCCCACAAAAGGGTTAGGAGGTAGAATTGTGAGAGAAAAGCAAGAGACTATAAGGAGAAAGAATTCTCCACATCATTGCTTATTTCTTTTCTCTTAACATATGTTTTCATATGTTGCATATTCCCTTCGAACATCTTTTCGGTGGGTTACATTAACATGATGTTTGGTGTGAAGGCTTCCTAGGCAAATTACAAGCAAATGCAGTCTCTTGTTAGCTTCCTCCCCCCCCAAATCATTCTTTATGTATTTCAAGGTCACTCTTATTGTCCCATTCTCAATGTCTCATCTCACATTTCAAACAGCACTGACTGTAGCTTATCTGAAGGCACTTGGGAAAGTTTCCAATTCCGTCTTGGCCAGTGGCCAAAGTTAAAATGAATCTTTCTGGGGGAAAATTTTAAAAGGCAAGTGACTATTAGCTGCCATCCATTTCTATCATAAAATTAGCATCATATCTTGCTTTTAGTAATAGCCCACCTGAAGTTCTATTTAATACATCTGGAAACAACCCCTAGCCTTCTTGCACAGTTAAAGGTACCTGACTATTCATTTTTATGATTATGCTTTTAATCTACTCAAGTGGCAAAATCATCCAAGTGAATAATCAATAATGGGCATTAAAACAGCTTACCGTTATTAAAATTAGGCAGCATTACTTTCCTACAGAGATAAAAAGCAACTCTCAGTTGCTCTGGTGATAATTCTCAGAGTACTGTGACGAATAAGTGTAGCAATATCTACCAATGCCTAATGTAAGCCGGGCATGACCCTCAACGCACAGTTAGTTCCTTTTGCTCAAATAAAAAGAACCGAACCAGTTACAGGTAATACAATGTAAAGGGGGCTGGTTTCAGGTGACTCAAGAAGTAGCATCTTAAAGAAATACACAGACAAAAATATACAATAAGGTGATATTACAATTCATTCCATTGCACACTGGTCCCTAAAAGTTAATGAAGCATATGTTAAGGGTATAAAAAGGTAGGAAAATATAATTTTCTTTCACTTCCCTAGATTCTGCTGCAATTCAAACAGTACTAATCTATATCTGCATTACAGAATAGTCATTTCTTCATCTAAAATATTCAAAGCTGAAATAGAGTTAGGTAAGAAAATAAGGAATAAAAACAAGTAATGAACTTTGCAAAAAAATTAACCATACCTTGTATTTCAAAGACAACATCAGCAAGCATTGGTTTATTAAGGAAAAACTTCAGGGAAGTGTTATAAAACCACAGAGGTTTTCTGGCTTGATAAGTTTTGCAATTCCTTAGACAATTTATCTATAAGAGAAGACAAAAATACAAAAGGAAATGTACAATATGCTTTGGTAATATATATAGGTTGGTTAGAGAATCTGGAAAACTGTACTGAAATGTCTGAAGAAATAAGGATTACCTAGTCTACGGCATCTCTGATCATAGCTGTCAGGGGAACTTGCCCTCAAGTATGGCATGTGCTACATGAGAATAAGCCCTGTGCAGTATTCTTAGCAGTGAGTGAACCGGCTAAATGAAAACTCACTTCGCTGGCTGAGACACGTGGGGTCCCAAATCCATGCAGGCCTCTGTTACCTGGGAAACAGACAACAGTCCAACCTCCTATGAATGCCTAGTAAAATATGTTTACATACAACCTGTGTGTTTGTTCACTTTAAGAAGGTACATACACAAAAAATTTGTTTTTAATTTAAAAGAATACACATTTCCCCCATCAAATCATGTCCTACTAGGATCAACATTAAAATACCTGAGAGTAATGAATAGGTTCATCTCCATCTTAATGTATAATCTTATAATCCTAAGTGTCTTTCTACCCACAGCTGGGACTCCTGGAATCTATAAAAGGTTGCCTGGATCTCCTACCCAGAGTTCCAGAGAACCTCTTCCATGACTACACCTATCTGCACTCTCACATCTGCTTGCTCTAGATGGTGGCCTCCAATAATAGTGGTCGTGTGACTTAGCAGTCTCCAACCCATCTCTAGCCTCCACCTAGGATTTAGTGCTTGGTTTATCCTTTCTGTCATCTTTCAGACATTTCTTTGTTCCAACCCCAGAATTCGAGAGCCAGCCCCTCTCCCCTCACCCTCCATCCATTTTCCTTGCTGAATCTCAGAACCTCTGCTTGGCTATCTAGGGAATACAGAAAGCTTTATCCCTAAGAAATAACCAAGCCTACAACTGGAACAATAAGAATAAATGATACCTAGTCTCCGTTCTGGATTAATCCACTATGGTGGGAAGTTAAAATCTTTGGTAAGAGGAAAACAAAAATATTATCCTTACTCACAAGGAGAAAGAAAACTCCAGAATGATTTCCACTAGCAAGGCAGAGAAGCAAAACAGGATCATACAAATCCTAGTCTTATAAAGTCTATTCTCAGATTCTACACACAACATACCTTAATACATATCTAAGGAATTGATGGAGAGGATTCAGGGAGAGCCACACACAAAGCACAGCAAGTCAGAGAGCATCAAAGAATTTGGTAACTTAGCAAGGGCTTTAGAAATCATAATTTATCCCTCATTGTAAGAAAGTCCTGAGGAGACATGCTTGAAGCCAGGGATAATTTATGGCCAACTCACAATTTAAATGTACATTTCCTGATTCCTAATTCAGGAATATATTTCTGTGTTGTATTCAGTTAATGAGAGAGACCCTGACCCCGGGAAAGCACAAGAAGAAAGCACAGAACTCCTCTCTCCTCCTGTGCAAAGGAGGAAATTTAGTTCAATATCATGGAATCCCATAGTCCCCAGCCTCCTCTTCCCCAACAATTTTTTTTTTTTTTTTTTTTACCTCAGTACTCAAAGCAATGACTGTGTTCAGAACCACACCCAAGGAAAGGCTTGGGTTTAGAACAAAAGGCAACACTTCTGTCCTAACCATTCATATAAAGATTATAAGTTTATATATCATAAATAATATGTAGATGTATATTATATATGGGTGGATGGAGATAGATAACAGATAGATAGATAGATAGATAACCTTATAAACAGATTTCTGTGTGATCAATGCCTTGAATTTGAAGAAAAAAAATATTGAAGGATAGTTGTTTGGACAGAACACTGATAAAACGTATTATACATTTTCACTAGTCTATAAACAAGTAATCTAGAGAACTTTTAAAAACAGAATATAGCTTTATGCGCACATTTCTACAAAAGCATTAGTTGGGTTAGACTGCAAGAGCTACCACTCTGCCATACCCTTTTAGAATTGGACAGCTTCTGTATACCAGCTTCAGTGTGTTATTGAAACAAGAAAAGTCTTGCTCCTTAATTCCATGTTACTTCATTTACAAATTTTTTTCCCCAACTCAATAAGCCAGGAATCTTCATTAAAAGCTAGTACAGTTTTAAAATCTTAACTTAAAAAATAAAATATTAACTTAAAACATCATTAACTTAGGTTATAGAATTGACAGTCATCTGTATAAAAAAAATTAAAGGAATAATATTTTTTCTTACATTTTTTTCTTATATTCTCTTACATTTCTTACATTTAACATTTCTTACATTTCTTACATTTACATGTCTATATTCTGCTAGGCATTGCACATACTTACCTTTTTATCTACTGTAGCCAATTTGTTTATCACAGAATCTGAAATAAGAATACACTGGCTAAATTGTATAATGTAGTTGTCTTAAAATAAATTTATTTTTGAAGCCCTTCAGACTCTTTACAGTCTAAGTGACTGGAGTTTTAACATGCACATGTTTATGACTTGTTACAAAGTCTACATTTTATAACCTTTGACTTAACTTATAATTTTAAACCTGTACAAGATGAGAAACAAATCCCTAACTGTCCACCCGATCAAAGGGGTTTCTTAGGACTCTTGAAAAGGGTACACAAAGAAACAGCCTTGCTCCAGAAAACTATCTGGACTTAAATTCTGAGAATGAGAAAGCATTCCCTTTAACAAGCTTAACCGTAACCGGACAAATTCAACAGCACTTCATTCTTGACATAGATTGCATATTCCTGGAGCTCTAGGGGAATGTTTCAGAGGATGGAATTCACAAGTCAACATTTTAAAGACATGACTCACACATATTCTAATTCTTATATGAATTAAAATCTGAGATAGTGAGAAATAATACAAGTTTGTGTTTAAAATATTTAATGGCAAAAACAGATTCAAGAAAAACATATTTATATGTTATTGACTCTTCTAATGACTCAATATTATATTATCATAGTATATCTGTTAAAATTCAGAGAACATCAAGGTAAACTGATTTGCAATAAAGTAATTTTACCTTTCCTGGTGTTTTCAAAATGCATTTAACTTTCTCGATTACATTTGAAACATCCCCAGAATCTTTCAATTTCTTCCTGATATCTTCTTCCAATTCTTCCCACTGAAAAGCACCTGTAAACAAATTAATGTATGTTGGATTTCTAGGTAAAAACAGGAAGTACAGAAAGTAAATCTCTTATTAGATATCAATATTCCTTCTTTATTTAGTATTTTCTTTTAATTTTTCTTTGCCAAATATATATCCTTGTAATTACACTAATACATTTAAACAGGTCTCACATTAAAAAAAAAAAAAAAAAAAAATCAGTTTGCCTTCCCCTAAAGTATTTCTCCAAACCTGAAGTCTTCCTCCCTAAACAGCTCTGCCACCTCTTTATAATAGACAGTCAGCTAAAAATGACAGCAATGGCCAGAATATCATTTGCCATCACAAGTAGTCCTTCCTACACTCAAATTATTTACTTGCTCTAAGTAAGAAAGCAGATGTGTTTGTTTTTTTCCAAGATTGAATTAAATCATACTAATCATGGACAGCAGTGACTACCATCAGGTAGAAGAATAAGCAGTAGGAACAGAACGCATTCAGAAGGTCTCACACATTGTCAGGGTCAGATAAGGATGTTCTATAGCCAACTCTACAGAACCAACCTGAAGAAGGGAGGTAAATGATGACCTAATGATCTATATGACCATGGCAATGGAGCAAAATCACTGCACTTGGTACCTCCTCCCCTTGTCCTCATCCCAACCCACTTCCAAGCTATCTCTCCCTAGGCTCATTTCACATCTGTCTCACACTGTTAGCCCCTTTCCTCTGTATGTTACAAAACTCCTGTGTGATGGTCAGCGAAAGTTCACCTTTCTCTAAGCACCCTCTTGCTTGGCTTATAGCAGCCTCCTATCCAGCCTACCTACTCCTCCGTGGCTTTGTCCACATTGAATTGATCCCAATACTCAATGCCAATAAGTTTCTAAAAGTATGATTCTGATATGATATCTGAAAAGATTACTCCCATCTATCCCTGACTTACAGAAAGTCCTAACTCCTTAAAATATAGTTCACCCAGGTGTAGTGAGGGCGAGCATAGTTGGGAGACTCAGGCTCCGGTTCTCTCTCTGCCATTACTGGTGTGACTTTAAGCAACTCATTTCACCTCTAAGTAACTCAAAACCCTTTTCTATCAGTTCTCAATCTATTTCTTCTGATGTTTCCCTTTATGTATCCAGAACTTCGCCAGATGCCTTCATAGACATTAGGGATGGGGAGAGCACATGATAGACGTTTATTGAAGCAGTGAGATTGGGCAATTGCAGCCAGCCTGAACAACCAGATCCAAGCTGCTCTGAAGAGTCAATTGGTAGTCCGATGGCTCCCAGGCGTCACTGCAGTCGACCTCTGTGGCACTTGGCACTCTTGAGCATCTTTAAACTTCTCCTCACCTGACCTTCAGCATTACTACAGTGTATCCTGAAGAGAGGGGAAGGGGAAGGAGAGCCCTGATCAGGGCCTTCCGCTACCTCTGTGGTGTAAAGACTCCTACCATGGCCACACTCAAGCCACCAAAGTGATATCACAGAGCACGGAGCTGGGAATAAACATAATCGACTCTCACGAGCTGGTGCCAGCCAGCTCCAGCTCATCACTGCTTCTTCCTACCTTTCCTGCTCTTTTTCTGACTTCACTGTCAGCTCCCCTTCCTCCTCAGATTCCCAAAGGTGTGCTGTCTAGAAAAGCCCATGTTTTTTTTGTTTTAATTTTTCTGCAGTAAGGATTTTTAAATTTAAGGTCACATACTCTTTCAAAATCTGTTAAATTCTTTGGACTATCTCTCTAGAAAATTTCCCACGCACACATAAAAATTACAATCCACCTTAAAATGTTAGAAGAAGAAGAACCTCTGAGAAGCCAATGGACCCCACTTCAGAATGATTTACTCTATGCCAGTGATTCTCAACTATAGTTGTGTATTACATTTACCTGGAGATCTTTCATAAAATATCATTGAGGAAGTCTCATTCCCAGACCAATTAAATTAGAATTTCTGGGGCTGGGGCCCAGATATTTTAAAAGCGCCCCAGGTGATTTTAAGGTGCACTGAGAGCAGGCCATCACTATCTCTTCCTTTAAACATTTCATTCATTACTAAAACCCAGGATCAGTGGTATGCAGAAACAGTGGGTAAGTTTTACTGTCTACACTCGTGCATGCTAAAGGAGAACACACATATTATCTCTTAAAAATAAACTGTATTAACTAATGAATACCTACACAGTGTCTCCATTCAGAATATTATCTGAAAGAAGGCAAGAATAAGTCTAAATATATGGGGTTATTAGTAGGTAAATCCCTATAGGCCACTCATTTGTCTAAGAATAGACACAGAAGGATCCAATAACTAAAAATGAAAGTAATAGTTCACAGGGAACTCTAAAGATTGGGCTGTTCTTACAATTAGAAATGCTAATCAAGTCATTTTTGACACGTTTTTGTTCAAATAAAGCAATAATCCTTATACTGGGAGTTTTCTTTGCTTTTTTTTTAATTGTGGTGAAAACACTTAATGTACCTATCCTTTTGACAGAATTTTAAGTGGACAGTATTGTTAACAATAGCCATGATATTGTACAGCAGAGATCTAGAAACTATTCATCTTGCATATAACTGACTGGGATTTTCTATTTAGTTGACCTCTCAGAGCACTGATTGACTTAGGTTCTTACAGAGCATGATATACTCGTGCATACAAGCTGTGTTTTTAGGCAGTGCAGAAAAGAGCATACCACGGAAGAATTCCAAGAGCTAGGATACCAGGCAAGCTGAAGATGAAAGCTTGTTTCCACACGTTCATTTTCTCTGGCAGCATTTCAGTAAGTGATGTGAAATTCTAAGGGCCATCTGTGGTACGAAGAGCTCAAAGCAAAATTCTTGAGGTCCTTACATATATTTCAATTCCTAACCATCTGAAACTGCGTGAGTCAGGACTTTGCAAGCATAAAGACTATCAAGTATTGTAAGAATGTCAGAACTGTATGCCAATACAGGATTCTGGGTCGATGAAGACCCAGAAACCGCTGGCCTCGCTCCTTCTCTTTGAGTATTAGTCTTTCAGTACTTATCCAGAGTTAGCTGTTATCCAACAGAAAATTAACATCTGCAAAACACATACTTTTACTGTGTCTATTTATTTAAAAATCTGATTAGAATAAACCGAAGCCTTCTGTTAACCAGACTATTAAACAGATCCTTCCTAAATAGAGGACCCAAATATCCGGGGTGACACAACACATACAAAATTTCAAATTCCCAAAGATTAAAAAGAAGTGTGTCATTTAGAGAAAAGACATTCTTTGTAATTTTGTTTCTTAAAAACAAAAGAAGCAGGAGATAGATTTAATACGGTTTTTCAGTCCTTGTTTACTCAGGGCATATATTCCTGAGCTGTCTGTGTCACGGAGTTCTGCCTCTGTGTTAGCAACCCAACAGACACATGTACAAACGGCTGCTGTCTTCACTGTCCACCCAACAGAACTAGCGGGTAGGCCAGGGCTTCTGTGAGGAAACCATTGCCTAACTGGGTCTTAAAACTTTTGATCGGTTCCAAAGTTTTAAAATGCTCAACAACAGCAGCAAGAAAAACAAGCAAAACAAAAAACCCCATAAGCCTGTCCTCTTTACTGAAGTCTCAAAAAAAAAAAAAAAAAAAAAGTAGGCTTAAACTTTTTCTTTGATTTGATAAAAAATATTTTCTAAATAAACGGTAACATATGCACAAAGGCCAGAGGATAAAACAAAATACCAGTGTTTAGACATTTGAAATAGGAATTTGGTTGATTTTTTTCTCTTAAAAAGTGTTCTCCATTTTTCAAAATTGTCTTTACAAATACAGCCTTAATGTCTTTTTTTTTTTAACGTTTATTTATTTTTGAGACAGAGAGAGACAGAGCATGAACAGGGGAGGGGCAGAGAGAGAGGGAGACACAGAATCTGAAACAGGCTCCAGGCTCTGAGCTGTCAGCACAGAGCCCGACGCGGGGCTTGAACTCACAGACCATGAGACCATGACCCGAGCCGAAGTCGAACGCCCAACCGGCTAAGCCACCCAGGCGCCCCCTTAATGTCTTTTTAAACATAATTTAAACATAATGTAACTTTTGCTTGAGTCGGAGGTTATACTCTATAAATAAAGAATAGGTCACAGGCACCTGCTGAAGCATTTAGTTTTGCTTCTCCTCAAAGCATCAGGATCTCCCTGCAGCCCCAGGTCAATGGTCTGTGGCCCAGCTCTTACCTGACAGCACCTCTTCTCTGAGCCTTGACATACAAGGAGAGAACAGAGCAGAAATGCAACATGTTGGTGTCAGGTTAGGAGGCCTGTGCACTGACTGGGTCGAGGGCTTGTAGCTTAGCAAGCTCTCCCCTCCACAACTAAGGGCAAGGGCTACAACACGGTGCTGACAGCTCCAGCTCCGAAGAGCTCACATCAGTCAGTGTGCCTGACCCCATTTTGACTTGGTGCCCTCAGACTGATAACTGGGCTCCTCCCCTGGGCCCTGGACTGAATGCCAGGCTCTTAGCCCCTGGCTGTGGCCGGCACTCAGTTCTTCCAAGAGCAGGTGTTGCAGCTGCTTAGAGTCCAAAGCACTAGCACTACCTGGGAGACTGTGTGAAACGCAGAATCTCATGCCTCACCCCCTGAGCCTACTAAATCAGAATAGATGCGTGAACAAGATCCCCAGCTGACCTGCATGCATATTAAGTTTGAAAAGCACTGTTCCAAATGATAGACAAGCACCAACCACATAGTATGAGAGTAATGACCTTCCTGAGGTTGATCTCCAGAGCAATGGAGCTTCTTTACTAAACTCCTGTCTAGCCTGCTCTATTCCATCTCTATCACCAGAGATGAGTTTGCCCAAACCCAGTCTGATCATGCTTAAAATTCTAGAACAGCTTCTACAGGCAGCTTCCACCTAGCTTGCCAGCCTCATCTCCTGCAAACCTTCACCTCGTACGCTATGCTCCAGCCATAGGAAACTGTGTGTGGTTCCTGGAAAATAGCAGTTCCTAAAGATTACATTTTCCTTAATGCGTATTTCCCAACACATTAATTTATCTCAAATAGCATCAGAGTGAATACATAAGGGGACTGAGGGATGGAAGAAACTTTTTTCTTGCCCTTTTTTTTTCCATCTGCATGTATTAATTTTGCAATTTAAAAAAACAAGTAGGTTCTGTCACTGGAGACACAACAAGCCCTCTTACTGCTACCTTATCAAAGAGGATATAACTGACTTCAAAGTATTAATGTGCCTTCAAAAGCATTCAATAGATACTGTAGTAAACTTGCTGAATAATTCAACAGTAACATCATCGAAAAGCAAAGCCAAACACTTCCTTCATAGTTCTCTAAACATCATTAAAGACATTTTTTTTTTCTTTTACCATGTAAACATTTTGGATTTTCAGAATTAGCCTTAAATTGTGAACTGCGAGGCTCAAAGTTTAAACATAAAAGTCTGTAGTAGTAAATGACATCTTTAGTCTGGTTTATTCATGTGATGCTTCACAAGCCACTAGAGTCTACTCATTAATTCACCCAACACATACCCTGCCGCACTGAAGGCACTGGGCTCTGTAGGAGTGGTTATTTATGCCTTTGCCAAGCCAATATTCACTAAACAATGGATTTAATTAAGACCTATCATTACCATTCTACTCCTAGGTAGTATATGCATATACATATATGAAGATTTTTTAAAACTTTTATATTATTTTTTTAAAGTTTATTTTTGAGAGAGAGAGAGAGAGCGAGCATGAGCAGAGAAGGGGCAGAGAGAGAGAGGGAGACACGGAATCTGAAGCAGGCTCCAGGCTCCAAGCTGTCACCACAGAGCCCAATGCAGGGCTCTAATTCACAAACTGCGCAATCATAACCTGAGCCTCAGTCAGACACTTAACCTACTGAGCCACCCAGGTGCCCCAAAACTTTTTAAAAAAGTAATCTCTACACCCAACATGGGACTTAAACTCATGACCCTAAGATCAAGAGTCACATACTCTACTGACATTCAGCCAGCCAGCCACCCCCATATATGTACATTTTAATCCACTTAAATCTTCATGCTGCAACTGTACTTTTCAAAACCATTGATTTTTATTTTAACTTAGAAAATTATATAACCACAGCCCAAATGAAAAAAAGTAAAATCTTATTTTAACATCAATTATTTTACATCAATTCTTTTCCATTCTTATATGGGATATTTAGATACGACACCTTCAATTCATTGACTAAAATGACTCAAATAAAACTTCTATTTTTTTAAAATATAGTTGCTACAGCATTTAAAAGGAGAAGAAAAATAATTGATAAGCTCAATCCTAAAAAGATTAAGTACACAGAAGAAAAAGTAAAACCTGAAATAGTCAAAGTTGCGGCTCCTGGCTGGCTCAGTCGGTGAAGGATGTGACTTTTGATGTTGGGGTTGTGAGTTCAAGCCCCACACTGGGTGTAGAGATTACTTAAAAATAAAATAGTTAAAGTTGATCAGATCTCAGCTTTAACTTTAGATACTGTTTCCAGTTCCTAAACTGAATGTAAGGACCCTGCTAATTTCTCTCAATGTCCTCCAAAATCTAACCATAAAACAGAAAAAGGAATTAACGGTCAGGTTTTAAGATGCAGAGATTTATTTCCATTCATACTTTGAAAATTTTGTTTCTTTAAATTTAAACTAGATAAAAAACTCTTGTATTTTCACATTTTAGATATTAAAAAAAAAATACTACCATACCTGCTCAGTAGGAAAAGAAATTACTATTTTCACAAGTAGATTTAAAACCAGGGCAAGTAAACTTATAAGGAAGATGGAAAGTGTGGACCAATTCCTGTATATAAAGTAGATACTCTTTTATGTGTAATCCTTACCTCAGATGGTAGAAAGAAGAGAAATGTGAAACTAACCAATACACCTGAAGACCACAGGCACACTTCATTTCAAATCTTACAAGAATGTACCAGAACCACTTAACAAGGTACCTGAATAAATGAAGCGCAGAATGTCCGATAAACAAGAACAGAAGAGGGCGTCTTTAACGATGACACGTAATGGTGGGTTGCCTGGAGAATCCTGGCTAGCACCTGGAAATGCAGTATCTCTGTTTATGGCAAAGAGGTCCTGGGTGGTACGGATGATACTGGAATCCTGAATGTCAGCGGGACTCTTCACATTGAAAAGCAGCATGAAAACATGGCTTACGGCACAGAGAACAATCTTGTGGGCCTCGGCAACTTCCTTTAAATCTGGGTTGTAAAATACCACGTCCACACACTGGCAGCAGAACAGCAAATTATTTAAATCAGAGTTATAATGCGATGCTTCAGCCTTTAAGACAGGCATTTTTTCTATTTCAAAAAAGAAAACAAATACGATAAATTATTTTTTAGGTCTATAGACCCAAACATCTCAGGTTCCTTTTAAACACAACAAAAGAATTCTTTTTAATATTATTAAGTTGAACCATATGAAATTGCCAACATATGGCCATTTTTGCCTATGAAAACAGCAATTGTATTTAACTTAACCTAATTATAAATATATATAAATTAATTATTCTGAGTTAATAGTCACAGAAATATCGTAATTTTTATAGTGCAAGTGAAAATTATACTAAATGCCATAAACAGCAATAAAATAGTACTTCTCACTATTTGTGTGTCCCCAAATAAGCTATTTCAACAAATACTGAATTTTATTATGTTGGTAGTTAATCTTTACTTTATCCAAATAAAAAATTCAAACAAATTACTGAGTAAGTTCTGAAGAACCTAACCCACATTTAAAGTCATTTTCCTCTCGTGGTTGGAAATGGAAGGGAAGGAAATTGTTCAACTCAAAATGTCAACCTCTCAAGGCCAAAGCCCAGAGTCTTAGACTCCATTGTCTGAAACCATCTTGACCATTTTATTTTGATCCTAAAATTAAATATTTTTTTCTTCCTGGTAAAACAAGAACCAGCTTTTTCCTCTCAGCATACCTGAGGTAAAGTGCTGGCTAGACTTCCCAATTTCCAAAAAAAAGGATGTAATCTTCCATTTCCTAGTCTGATCACTAACAAAGATTAGCCCTCAGTCAATTCAGAATACCCCTACAGAGGATCACACCCTAGGCCCTCATCACAGACTCAAACTATAGAATGTCTGCTGTCTAGCTTTTATCCAAAGCTGAGCCAAGGAAAGTGTTATCTGGAAAGTGTTGCCTGAAGGATATGCAGTCTTCTCAATCAGAATTCAAACTTCTTTAGTAATGAAAATTTTTTCCTCTAAAGCAAAGCTCCAGTCTATAAAACAGATAAGAACAAGGTAATTTGGTGGCTAGGCTCTTCCTGAACTATACCCCACTCATCCTTCTCTCCACTGCCTAAGGCACCTTCACAGACCTTTCGTGGCTAAGAGCAATCTGAAAGCCACTTGCCCCAGAGCCTAGGATCAATCCTTAGAACAAGTCAGCATCAGAAGGAATGCTCAGGGTGATACCTAAAAGAAGGGCACAGGGACAGCCTGTTTGAATTGAGGCTGCATTTACAGACACTTCTGAAGGCCCTGTCTACTAGGTCACCTACTGCCCCCAGCACTGCCCCCAGCGGAGACCCACATGAGAAATTTCCTTTAGTGCTAAATGGCATGAAATGCTTTGCTTTCTCAGAGGAACTTTGCTTTTCTCAGAGGAACTGCTTTGAATAATAAGAATGAAGAAATCATCTATCTATCTACATTGTTTATTTGGCTATTCCCCACCCATCTTCTCATCCAGAAAGTATTTAAAGCAGCAAGCTTGCTACATAACAATGTCTCCTCTCACTTTGCACACCAGGAAGTTCAAAGCAAATGTGTATCACTCATGATTTATATATCTGCATGTGTGTAAAAACCCAGAATTGACTTCCCATACTAATTTATTATTTTCTTGATTTTTAATTTATATTGATTTATTTAACAAATACTTATCAAGTACCTGCTTTTTAAAACAATATCCATAACAAATTGACCTCACAGAGTACTATTATTTTATTTCTATCACAAAATTAGGCAAAAAATTTGGGGCATCTGGGTGGCTCAGTCAGTTAAGCATCTGACTCTTGATTTCAGCTGAGGTCATGGTCTCACAGTTTGTGAGTTTGAGCCCCACACTGAGTTCTGCACTGACAGTGGGGAGCCTGACTGGGATTCTCTCTCTCTACCTCTCACTCTCTCTCTGCCCCCCCCCCCCCCCCTGCTTGGTGCTCATGCACACTCTCATGCCCGTGATCTCTCTCTCTCTCTCAAAATAAATAAATAAACATTAAAAACAATAGGCAAACATTTTAATAAAACTTAATTTTGATAAAAATTGTATTTATTTAATTTTAACTGTATTTTCCTCTAACCTTGTGTTATTAACACTTTCAGACATTCAAAAAAGTTGAAAGAATGATACATAAGCACACACATGTCCTTCACTTAGAATCTGCAATTATTGATATTTTGTCATGTTTGGGGTGCCTGGGTGGCTCAGTCAGTTAAGCTTCTGACTCTTGGTTTTGATTCAGGTCATGATCTCACAGTTTTGTGAGTCCAAGCCCCGCATCAGGCTCTGCGCTGGCAGCATGGAGTCTGCTTGGGATTCTCTCTCCTTTCTCTACCCCTTTCCTGCTTGCGCTCTCTCTCAAATAAATAAACTTAAGGGGAAAAAATTTTTGTCATGTTTGCCTTATCTCTAGATAGGCACACACTTACACATTCCTATTGCTGAACCACTTAAGAGTAAGTCGTGATCATCAGGATACTCCAGCTCTAAATACTCTCATATTCATTTCCAAAAAATAAGGACATTCTTCCATTAATCACAGAACCATTACCATACATATGAAAATTAACAATAATTCCATCATGTCATCTAATTTCTAGTCCATATTAAAATTTTACCCAACTGTCCTAAGAGTCTTTTAGAGGTTTCTATTGAACTAGTATCCAATCAAGGTTCACACACTGCATTTGGTTGTTATTTCTCTTAGATTTTTTTAAAATTTTAATGTTCATTTATTTACTTTTGATAGAGCACAAGTGGTGGAAGGACAGAGAGAGACAGAGAGACACGGAATCTGAAGCAGGCTCCAGGCTCTGAGATGTCAGCGCAGAGCCCAACGTGGGGTTCGAACCCACAAACTGAGAGATCATGACCTGAGCTGAAGTCAGACAGTTAACCAACTGAGCCACCCAGGCGCCCCTCTTAGATTTTAATCTAGAACAGCTCTTCACCACATACACTATTTTTTAAAGAATCTACAGATTCAAGTTTAAGACTATTCCTCAAAATGTGGTCCAAGTGCCACCTGTTTCAGAATCACCTGGAAACTTATTTTAAAAGCAGATTCCAGGCCCCATCCCAGGTTTACTGAATAAGAATACCAGGTGAGTCATCAACATACTCAAATTTGGCAACAATTGCTCTAAGACTTGTGAAGTGATCGATAATAAATATCAATCGAATGTGCAGACAATGGTTAGTAAATGCACCTGGTTGTTCAAGCTGAGGTGGTCTAACTCCATGAAACGAGTTGCTCATTTTCCTTTTCTTCATTTTTTCACTTGTCTTCTGATTTAAGGCTTGAATCATAAAATACTCCAACTAAAACATGAATCAAATTTTAAGTAAAGCGTCAACAAAATTATGTATCTGACATGATTATTTGTACCCCAAATCACATTTGCCAAATGTTCAAATGCTGGTACCATCTACAAGTACGCTTTAGCAAACACTTGTAAACAAGTTTTTTATTTAAAGACAAAAAATGTATCAAGTAGAACAGGCTGTGCCTTGTCTAAGCATAAATAAACTATCCATTCAAGAAGGAACTGTTCATTCTCTTGAATAATCAAGAAAGCCTAGCAGTACAACTGTGGGACTGTCAATAACTGTCTCGTGGGCAACCGCAGCAGTTAATAGTAGAGACATTCAAAGCAGGGCAGATCTGGCTCTACGTCACAGATGCTCACATCAACTGGGGATGTTTTCATATGTTCTATTCTTTTCTTGAATAAATTACTTTGAAATACATCCTTTATATGGGAAATCACAAATCCTAAGCACATACACACGCACAGCTCCAGGCCTATGCCTTGACGCTGTGAGACTTGGGGCAAAAATACAAACAGAGATCCATGTACCACATACACAAATATTTAAACATCATAAATAAAGAACTATTACGTAGAAAACATTCTATCCTACTTTGACAGAGGTATCATCATAAAAGCCGAGAAGGCCAGGTTTAGATTTAAATTCTCAGACGACTCAGAGCTTCACGTAGCACAAGGAACTGTCCTGTAACTCCTGGGCCCGGAGGCTGTCCTTTCTTCTCACCCTCTGCTCCATCCCACACCTCAAGGAGCTTTACATATACAAGTAGACATCCATGCCTACACACCCAACGTCTGCCTCCCCTCCTCCATTCCTCAAAAGCAGTCACCCTTCGGCCACCTGTCAGAACTAAGGACATACACACTAGCAATGCAGTCCACCTTCAGGATGATGGACCCAGGAAAAAGGCCTGCACAGGCCTTGGAAACAGACTGAGTGCACTGCTAAGAGAATTCTGGGGTCCTCGGTTTTGGAACATGGTCACAACACTGTATAACAGAACCTTCTGCTCTGTGTTGATGGAAATGCTCTGTAATATCTGTGCTATTCGACACAGTAGCCATAGCCACATGTAGCTACTGAGGACCTGAAATGTGGACAGTACACCTGAGGAACTGAATTTTCTTTAATTAATTTAAATATAAATAGCCACATGTGGCTAGTGGCTACCATATTGGATGTGCAGGTCTAGAAGGGGCTACTAGCTGCAGGTGGGCAAATGCGCTTGGCTCCATCATCACGTGCCATATGTGGGAGCAGGGATGGGGTGCAACTGGAGGAGGGTCAGGTGGGGCTCCCTAAAGCTCAAGGGCATGTACTCTTCTTCCCAGGTTTTCATCCTCGACTCTCAAACACAAGAGTTTTTCTTTTTTTTTTTTTTTTTTTTCTTTTTTAATATAATTTATTATCAAGTTAGCTAACATATAGTGTATACAGTGTGCTCTTGGTTTTGGAGGTAGATTCCCGTCATTCATCACTTACATACAACACACAGTGCTCATCCCAACAAGTACCCTCCTCAATGCCCATCACCCACTGATCCCTCCTTCCTGCCCACCCCCCATTAACCCTCAGTTTGTTCTCTGTATTTAAGAGTCTCTTATGGTTTGCTTCCCTCTCTGTTTGAAAGTATTTTTTCAGACACAAGATTTCACTCTGACATTATCATCTCCATCTATATTCCTGCAAATGCCACTATTTCTTACACTCAAGATCGCAGCCATACTTCACTATTCAAGAATCTGAAAAGGGTCACTCTGATCTTATTTCCATATCCTCACTAAGTCTTAGGGAAAAAAGAAACTGTCATGTCTTTTCTCCCAAACTTGACCACTTCTTCAATCCTTATCATGCCTCCAACCCTAATTGCAACACTAGGTGTTAGGAACAAAGACAAACAAGGAGGAGGAAGAGAAAGAGAGCAGAGAACATGGGAGGTGGCAGGTGGGAAGTGTGACCATGAGAATTTCAGGTGCGGGAAGTGGGGCAGAACACAAGGAGACCTACATACCCCAAGAGAATCAGGCCCCCCCTCTCCAACAAAAGAAACCGAACTATCATTTTCCCCCAGTTTCCTAGGTATTTCAGGGATATACAAGATTCTTAGACTAAGACTTTTTTTAATCCACTACAATATTAGATTTGAGTCCTGTCTATCTTTCTAACCCTTTCTACTTTTTGTCACCATAAATAAATTTAAAAAGTTTCTCACAGTCATTGATAATATCAATATTATGAGTATATCTTCCTTAATGTAGCTACATTGTTGTTTCTCTACATTACTGAGTTAAAAATAGCCACTTACACATGATAGAAATGAGGACCATTTATATTTGGTTCCAAGTTTAACACTGGTTGTTATTTGGAGTTTAGTAACCTCACAACAAATGAAATTTCTACAGTCATCTGTGGAGACCTCAACATTTGGACACAAATCTACATAATGAATAATCTGGCATACTGGAAAGAGTACTTGATGAAGAGCTGGGGAACTAACAGAGAAGTCTAAAGTGCTTCTGCTCAATGAAGGGTTTACACTGGTTTAAACCTCTTATCCGTGTTTACCAAATTTGTCTGCTGAAAGGAGTCACCTGTTGGGGATAGTTTCAAAGGCAGTTTTAAATGGCATGACTCCACAGTATTCTCCAAGCACCATGCAGTCCTAATATTGTAGGGTAGATTCTGTGGGCTAAGAAGGGCCTCCAAATGCCTGCAAGACCCAACAAATGCCATTGCAACAGAGCAAACAAATCCCACCTTCTCACATATCCAACAACAAGCTATTTGTAGAAGTAGTTTCTATGGATATTTTTGAGCTGCATCACTTAGGAGTATATGAAATATTGCCGAAGCACACACAGAGGAAGAAAAATCATTTTTTTCAAATAGTAGATAGAAATAAAAACCTTTCAGGGCCCAATGATCAGGTTATGAGGCTCACTGAACTGTGTGAAGATTACTAATAAAATTGACATAACAGGCTTGTGTGAGTAAACATGCTTTTGATATATACAACAAAAACCAATAAACTGTCACCAAGTGGAAAATTCCAAAATATTTTATTAGATGATAGAAAATGTTTAACTTGGAGAGAAAAATAAAATTGTAATTTGACTCTGACAAAAACTTTTCTTCTACTCTCATTTTATTTCTCGAAGTTAAAACCAATCATGTTTTTAAAACTAAAGTTCTAACTGAGGTTCTAGAAAATACCTTCCCAGCCAACTTGACAAAGGACCTTAATTTACATAACAGGGATTACCACTTACCACTCCTCCAAAATACTTTCCTATGTAGAAGTCATCAAGGCTGTGTAGTTCAAGATAGGTGGCTCCTAGTTCTTTAGCAAGTTGGATCCCTTCAGTTGTACTGACACAGCTCCCTCTGTCTGAGGTACACAGTGGGCATGTACACGGTAATTCTTCTGAGAAAATAAATACAAGTAACAAAGAGCTTTGAAATTAAATGGGAAAAAATATACATAGACAATCTAAACATTAAACAACAAAGTAAGAGCTCATACGAGAACCACAGTTCAGGGACAGTTAGTACACCCACCATCTATCCACTAGATTCTGAATAAAAAGCATCAATGTTAATATAAAGCTCCCCAAAGTAAACAAGCTTTAAGTGAAAGAAGAAGAAACCATATTTTAGAAAAGAATTTAAAAATAAGTGAATATACATTACCAAGGCTACTATAGTAATTAAGCCAATCAGCTAGTAATGGAGGACATGTTTCCTTTTATACAATCCTGACATCCTGAGTATCAGTACAAATTTAACAATTTAATTGCCATGTGTTGGGTCTTTGTTCTTTTCTTTCTTTCTTCTTTTTTTTTTTTTTTTCCTTTGGTGATAAACTTGAAATATATTCACCAAGTTGACTAGATCTGAATCTTCAAGGCTACGAAACTGCCACTCTCTTTGGAGATTTCACATAAAGTACATTCTTATTAATCCAAACATCTTAATTATTAGACTCTAAGGTATTCAACTGCAAAGACCACATTCAATCACTTATCTTTCTCTTCAAGATTAAAAAATCATAAACTAAAAGAATAAAAACGTTTTTATTAAAAATGTGAACTATCCAAGAGTCATGGTTGTACCATGTACAGATCTATGACTGGGAAGGTGGTAGATCAAGCATCTATAAGAATACTTCTTAGTAAAGCTACAAATGTATGTTCATCTGTGAATTCATCAGCTAGCTTTGTTTTGTTTCATGACACATCAGATATGTCACTGTATAAAAGACAGCCAAGTCAAAGGGGGATAAATCCATTTCTAGAAACGCATTTTGTTATAGATTAACTTCCCTAGAGAATCAGACTCTGAGATGGAGACTGGTGTGCAGGAGGTTTATTGGGGAGGGAGGTGCTCTTGGGAGCAAACGGTTTCAGGGGTGAGGGAAATGGGGCTGGGCAGAGAAAAAATTCGAACTGCAATATAGCTACAACAAAGATCTCAGCCGATCCTACTGGGAAGTCTGGAGCTCAGATGGCCCTTTAGAATGAATGGTTCCTCATTTGGGGGAAAGAGAGATGGGCCTTTGTGTCCCTGTATCAAATAAGATAATGAGTAATTAGATGAGGGCTGCCATGGGTGAGGCAGAACCTTGGGTAGGCAGCTTCTACCAGCACAAGGTAATTCCCAGTCCCTAGGAGGAGATTCAGCTGTGAATCAGCAGCCAGCAGTTCAGTACCTGAGGGAGGAAGGATGGTGGCCCTCAAAGGGCATTTGGGCAACTTACCACAGCATACACAGCGAAGTCCTTACCAAGCACCTGCATATAGATAGAGCATGTGTATATACATATGGAGTATACTCTACGGAGGTTTAGTGCATGTGCCTGCTATGTACGTAACTATGTAATAATTTCAGCTTCACTGAAAGCATTTTAGAGCTCAGAGACCAGGAATTTGCATCCTCCTTCTGCAGAGGAGGAAAGTGAGGGTCAGGGAAGATGAGTGCCCTGGACAAGTCTCCTGGTGTGTCAGAAATGGAAAACAATGATACAACTGTTACTTGCTCTATCTGGTAAGTAAAGTGAAACAAAAGATAGGATAAAAATTTAGTCTGAGTGAAGAATTACTGAGTAAAGATACAGTGATTTAAAAGTTAAGTGTGGGTTCTCAAAATTAAGCCATGATTTCTGAATTTTTGCTTTTACTTTTAGTAAAAGATCATTTTAGTTCTGGAGCACATAAAGTTTTTATACAGAATGTAGCCTATCTTGAAAAATAACACAATGGTATTTCACATTCTTTACAAAGATTGATAAACAGTGCCTTTGATTTTCTGAAGACAGAAGCCTTCTTATGTCTACAAAGCTCTCCTTATGCTGATGGAATGGGGTGAGTAGGCAGACCATCTTATTAAACTGTATTTCTGAACAAAAATAAAGCCAAGTGCTTCAAGTGGAAAATTAAGTGAATGTAATGTAAAAAATTTTTAACAAGTAATCTTGATTTGAAGGAAAATACAACTAATTTCAGGTTTAACCCAGCTGAGAAAGGTTTTCAGCTGTGTGTAGGCATTACCCTTACTGACACACATGCCTAGAAAACCCCTCTTCACATCTAATCTTCACAATCTCCGTGTGTCACAGAACACCTTTTTGTTCATATGCACCCGAAAGGAAAAAAATGTCTCATCGTTATGTGTTGGATATAGGAGGAAAGCCAGTAAAACATTTATGGAATAAATAAACCTATATTAAGCCTTTCATTAAGAACAATCAGAGGACCCAAATAATTTTAAATTGTGGTGTATTCTTCAGATCACTCTGTGAGCCTACCTCAGGGTCACAGGGACTCTGTGAATCAGTGTTAGACTTCTCATTAACACTGTAGTCTTTTTTACTTCTCTTACATGGTAATCTTTTAAGGTGTTATCAGAAATGTCTATTTTTTAAAGCAAACACAAAGTAACTTTGGAATTCAAATGAACTGCGGCTCTTTCAAAGCAGCAGCTTTCAGAATCTGAAGGGTGATTCTTACAATGTTGCCAGTGCCTGAAAGCTTTAGAAAGAACTTTTAAGAACTCTAGCTTAGCGATGTACTCAGCATGAAAAGAAGACAGGATGCCCATTTGGGGGAGCTCAAGGCTATGAATACCCTGAGGCATGTTCAGAAAAAAAAAACTCTCTTTCAGAGATAGATTCAATATTTAGTAAAAAGCCAAAAATTTTTTCAAAGCCAAATGTGATGAAGACATACATAGATAGTCAAGCTTGTCAAAACATGTGTAACAAAGGAAAATAGTAAGACTGATTGTTTTTGCTGACCTATTTCTGAAAAGAACTCAAGAGAGGAATTACCAGAACACCCAACACAGCTACTTGTATTGCAAGGGACTCGGGGAGGGAAGCAATACAAGTCCTTGGGTTGACTATCAGATTTAGCTTGGTAATTAATTACTTTGCAATCACATGTCTATGTGAAATTAATTTCATCTTAAGACCACTCATTCACTAATTGAACAAATGTTTACTGAACACCTACCATATATCAAACAAGAAATATAAAGATACACAGACAAAAGCTCAGAGTCAACTGGGCCAACAGAGACAGGACTGCACAGAATTATAATATAATAAATATAATAAATACTAAAATAAAGGTGTACAAAATCACCATGGGAACATAAGAGAGGAAATTAACTCTGCCTGAGGGATTGTGGAAGGCTTCACAAAGGAGGCACTGGTTTACTAGACAAGGATGAATTTGCCATACAGATAACAGGAATTGTGCAGAAGGGCACTCCAGTCAGGGGTGGGGAGCATATGCAAGGTCTGGATGTGAGGAAAAAAACACAACATGTTAGCTTCCAGTTTCAAAATGGAAAGCTAAGCTCACATTGCAATTTCCTCTCCCAGAGAAATCACAGAAATAATTAAATAAAGGGGAGGGAGAGGAGAGGGGGAGGGAGCGAAAAAGGAGGGAAGGAACAAAGGGAGGGGTTGGGGAAGGATGAAGGGAGATGTGCATATACAGCCACATTCAAAAATTAAGAGGAGAGAATCTCATCAGCCCAGAAACTGGGAGAACCTGAAAGGCTGAAGGCAGATAGCATACGACCAAAGAGGGAAGCTGAGGCTCAGGGGACAGGTGGGAAGTCTTGCACTGGAGAACATTAAGAGTACTCAGTGCTCACTGATGGGGGCACAACAAGGAGGCCCAAGGGCAACTGAGTGGAGATTAGTTGGAGACCTCAGTGGAAGCAGCTAGGCTTGCAGATCTCATATGAGCTCTCACTCCTACCCTGACCCCAGAGAGCAACTGGACAGAGGAGGAGAAAGGCGTTAATCCAACAGAGAATCTAAACTGCAAAATGAGGCAAATTAAGAATTATCCAGGGGCGCTTGGGTTGCTCAGGTGGTTGAGCACCCGACTCTTGATTTTCGCTCAGGCCATCATCCCAGGGTCATGGGATCAAGCCCCAAGTCGGACTCCATGCTGAGTATGGAGACTGCTTGTGATTCTCTCTCCCTCTCCCTCTGCCCCTCCCCTGCTCAGGTGTGTGCACACACATATCGGCCCACTCTCAAAGTCAATAAATAAACTTAAAAAAAAAACAAACTATCCAAAGTTTAAAAAGCATCCATACCATGAAATAAAATCTCATCAGATGAAAGGACTTAGAATGCACCCCCCCCCTCAAAACAAGACTTAATAAAGCAATCAAAACAAAATCTTAAAGTAAGTATAATTAATTGAGAGAGGTTTTCTTCTTAAAGTATTTACATTCTTAACACATGAAAAAGAAATCAACCAATTAGAGATCTTGGATGTGAGAAACTGTTGAAATAAAAAAAAAAAAAAAGTAATAATGTACAAGAGCAGGAGAGACCCAGTAGAAGTAATTTGTAAGGTAGGAAAAAAGACCAAAGAATTCTCCCATAATACAACACAGAGAAATAAAGGGTTAGGAAATACAAAAGAAAGATAAAAGTAACAGAAGAGAGATCCAGAAGTCTCATCATCAGTCTAATAAGAGAACAAAAAGGACAGAGTAAAGAAAATGTAGGGAAGGTGATATCTGAAGAAATCATGAAGTTGAGACTTCCCCAGATCTAAAGAAAGACCTTAAGTTCATCAAGTAGTTCTGTGCAACAGGTACATAAGACACAAAAGATTACACTCTACAAGGCTAAAGAAGCAGTCAGGAGCTATATCATGAACGATCTTGCATTTTAGGTAAGACTTTACAAGAGAAAATTATTGAAGTGAGATACAAATACTGGATGAAAATAATGGAATCAATAGGAACCCATGATTAAAAGAAATACATGGTTCTATCCAATGAAAGGGTCTTGAAGCAATGACACTTAAAGTTATGAGCACCCCTAAAGTCCAGATCTTGGTTTCTAAATATCATTGCTCACCAAATGGAACCCGGGCTCCCTGAAGAAATGACTGATTTCCAGGGCTGGAGCAGGCAGAATAAGGTGAGCCTGGAACATCTTATGTCAGAAAATAAGGAAGGACTCAAACATTAATCAGAACTAGCTTGAAAAGTCTTCCTTCATGCAAATTTGGGGTAATACAAACATTAGAAAGAATAAGAAGAAAAGATTATAAAATATGTAATTTAAAAAACAAAGCCATGAATCATAATGACTCTAAAAAATGTGGGAGCAGGGAGAAGGGAAAGCTCTATTTAGAGAAGAATACCAACTAATAAGTGTAGGAGGAATGACAGAAAATCACTATTTTGCAATCACAATGATCACAACTGAAGGAATTATGCAAAATAATGGGCTCAGATTCTTTAAAAATGTCAATGTTATGAAAGATAAAAAAAAAAAAAGGATGGGGAATTGTTCTGGATTTAAAAAGACTAGACAGACATAACAATTAAATGCAATGAGTAGTCCTTAATGACATTCTGGATTAAAAAAAAAAAAAAAAAAAACAGCTTTGGAACAACTGGGAAAATGTGAATATGGATTGTATTTAAAATAATAATACAATAGATAATAGTATGTCACATTTCTTGAATGATGGTTGCATTATGGTTGATAGAAGAATGGCACTGTCTTACATAACACATGCTGAATTAATTAGGATTGAAGAAATCCCATAATTTTATAATTTACTCCCAAATTAAAGAGAAAGAGAGAGGATGTGTGTGCATGTGTGTATTTGTAATCTCTGGGATTCACTGTTCTATTCTGGTCAATTTTCTTAGGTTTGAAATTTTGCAAATAAAAGGAAAAAAAGAAGAGAGTTTCTAAGGAACATTAAAGCAATGACTATCATGATCTGACTTGTATTCTAGGATGATTATTCTGAGAGGATTTATTTCAGGAAGAAGCAAGGCAAGAACAGAAGGACCAGAGGCCAATTTACCATAAAGCCGATGAACCCTTATCTTGTGGGTCCCTTCCAAAGCCCTGGGAGAAACCTAAGCAATAGATGGTTAACATCATCATTTGCTTTTGCAAAATTTGCAAAATAAGATATTCTAACTATGCTTGGTTAAGACCACTGTCTCTTTTCCATTCCAACTCCCTTCACCTTCCATCAGGCAGCTCTGAAGTATGACAGACATTTTGGGGATCCTGCTAATGGGACTTGAAATTTAGGTTTAGTGGGATATTATCTGTGGTTTGTAGTCACTTCCTTGTACAGTTAAATGTTTGAGAACTGTCTTGGTACACGAATAGCCTTCCGGAATGCTTCTGTCACCCAATGTGCAGACTTTTTTGGTGTCTTGAAGACAAAGATGCCAAGCTGAAAGAGGAACACAACACAAACTATAATGCCCAGCACCAACAAGATGTGAAGAGCAAAGAAATACGCTGGAAGAAAAACTAATTCTCATATTCTTCTGTACATAGAAAATAACAAAAGCAGTTACCTTAGGAAAAAGTGATCAAAGACTGCACAGCCAAAAAACATAAGGAAAATTAAAGAAATGTCAAGCTGTTAAATAGTATAGAAATGTTTTTTAAATGTCTGTGGTATTTGACAGCTTTTTAGATTTGCAACTCATCATGCTTCCTTTTCTCATTCTAAATATTCATGAGTGTGCATGTGTGTATCTGTAATGTTGTAGTTTTTTTTCCCAACAAGGACCTCTAAAATTGTTTAAGTTTCAGGTCCTACAAAATCAGGAACTACCCCTTGAGACCAAATAGAAGGCCACTATGACAGACAATTACATGACTAAGATCTGAAATCCAATGAAGAAAAAGAGAATGCATGGAGTTTGAGGTTTATTTGAAATGTAAAACCAAAAGGGCTTCTTAGTCAACTGGATATGGGAAATGGGAGGAAAGCTGGGTTGGATGATTCTAGTTTGGGTGAATGAATGGGTTTGACATCATTCACCAAGGCAGGGAATTCAGCAGAAAGAGGAAGATTCTGTGGAGATACTGGCCAGGAGAGAAACTAGAGCCAGAGAAACAGACTGGGTATTCATCAGTGTCTATACAGGGAAAGGTTAAGCACCAGATTAACAAATTCAAGGTCAGAGTAAACAGCAAGAAGTGAAGCCAAAGGATGAAACCCTGGGAAACAACTAGTGCTGTGTTGGTTCAATATGTGTACGGGGGTGGGGGGTGGTGTTGACCACTAAGAAGACAGAGAATTAAAACAACCAAGAAACAAAGAATAGCTTTTTTAATTGAAGGGAGAGATGTGTTTGAATAACTTCAAAGGATGAATTGTTATTAAAATATAAATCAAATTAAAGGGTAAATGTAAATGGATGTCAAATTTGTCAATAAGCATTTAACTGGTAACCATGGGTGAGAACAAACGCAGTATAATTGCGAAAGTCAAAGTCAGACTGTAGTGGACTGAAGAATAAATGGGAAGTCAGGAAGTGGACTCAGGAAGTGTGGATGACTCTTTCAAGAATCGAGGCCTGCAATAAAAAGAAACTTAGGGAAGTAGAGGGGATGTGCGGTCAAGGAAGGGTCAAGCCTACTTTATTTGTGTCTTCTAATGCTAAACATACACCTACCCTACCACTATGACCCCAAATCCTACTCCTAGGAAACTTAAGCATCATTAAAAGGAGAGTGAATAAATAAATCACAGCACATTCACACAACTGAAAATATACACCAAAATAACAAAATATAGTTAAGTGCAACATGGATATATGCCCAGAATATTAAGCTAACTGAAATTAGACACAAGGTACTACATACAGAATAATTCCTTTTGTATGAAGTTCTAGAATAAGTAGAACTAATCTATACTGTTAGAAGTCAGAATAGCAGTTATCTCCAGGGAGGGGTGCTATTAACTAGGAGGAAGCATAAAAGAGCCCTCCAAAGTGAGGCAAATGTTCTCAATCTTGACCTGTGAGGCGGCTGCATACATATATGTACATGTAGGAAGGCATTAAATTGCACTCTGGGATTAGGGAACTTTACATCCCTTACTTTGCTATACCTTAATGAAAAGGAAAAATAATCAATGAATAAAATTTTAAAGCCAGCCTCACTGAGGAAATACCCCTAAGATGGAACTAACAAAATACCACCAAATCAAAGTGAATTCCAAGTTGGCCCTAGGAGATCTGACAAAGATATGCATAGCAGCGAATGCTGGCACTGGCTGAACCAAAAGAATCCAGCAGCCTTGGAGTCAACGCTTCCTCTCCCTCAGGCGGTGTTGCCAGTGTATTCAGTTTGCTCCTTACTAGCTACCTAAAAACCCTGCACCTAAGCCCAATTCCTTCTGCGGACAATCTATCCTTCCCACTGGATAGACCTTCAGAATGTCAGAAAGAATCTTCCAGGGCTCAGCGCCAGCCTCATACCTTTCCCGAATCAAAAGAACACAAGTACTGACTTCCTTCACTACTGTAGAACAATTTAGAAGACAAATCTGTACCCATCAGAATCACAGCAGTAGTCCGTGACACTTTACTTTGATGTCTCACTATCATACCATGTGATGAAGAGACTAACAGCTGGCATTTGAATGCAGTGATTTTATTCCCAAAAAAAGCCCCATATTAATCATGAATAAACTTAGCACTATTTAAAATTAACATGGTACCTGCATTCTCATCATAAAAAAAATTAAATACTTACCATTTTGTCTGGTGCCAACAGCAGCAATGATTACTGGAACTGAATTTAATGCCCTTTTAATCACTGGAATATAATTATCCTTTACTTCGTGGAATGAAAATTTGTCATTTACGTTGTATTTGATCACAATGATGTCAGCACTCCCAATTAGATTTCTAGAGGTATACCAATCACTGTCAAAAATGTCCTAAACCAAAATGCAAAGAGCACTTTTTAGTCTACTTGTCTTCAAATGAATCATGAAATAAAATGTAACACATTAAATTTTTTGCTATAATTTTTGTAATTCATAAAAAGAATTTATTTTTAAATAAGTAACTATCTAAAATTAAAAATGTTTAAAGCCTACCAACTCTTCAATTTTTATGTATTCATTTAGCCTATTCAGCAGTGTAGTTGTTGTACTCTGAGACAGATCTAGGGAATCACTGTCTGTGTGATGAAATACGCAATTTCTTTCAATATGTGCACTTAAAAATAAGCACTTTGTTTTAAAATTATGCCATACTTTTATCACCTAATAAATTTGAAAATGTTAACACTCTGGCAGTAGATGCCAGCGCATCAGTATGAGTAAAGAAGCTTCAGAGGATTTTCTGTGACCCAATTAGACACTGCAGGAGTGTTCAAGTGTTTTAAATGGCAATGCATTGTGAATTCTGTGGAGTTCCATGTATTTTATACATATTTTCAAAATTTATACATACCTTTCAACTTTATCCATCCTTTGGATGGTACAGTATATATATATAATGTATGTGTGTATATAGGGATGTATGACTTATAAAAAGATACTATGTATTATAAAGTGTCAACATGGTAAAGAATAGATTTTCAATTCCTGTTTTTAGCTTATAGAAATTAAAAATTCAGGATAAACCTTTCAATCTTGAAATTTTTACTTTTGGACTACAGTTAATAATTACCACTATATAGAATCAGGGCCAAAAGTAATTTATTATGAACTCTACTCCTTAAAAGCTTTGATACTTCAAAAGTATTTTTCAAAGGTTTTATGTGAATAGTAGCATAAGAAAAATATGTTTATATATCTTAATACCACAGCTAAGTATGCATTAGTAGCTTTTTTCCTCATATTCTAGTTAACTATTAATCATTATTTGTCCTTTCCTATGGCCTTTAGTATGTATTTCCAGGATATAATATGGCTAGATTAAGAAAATAGTTAGATGTGGCTAACAGATCCAAAAACTGTTGGGCTATGAAAGTTTGCACTTTAAAATATGAGCCCCAAATAGGGTAATAATGCTGAAATCAATCAGTCAAGATCCATGTGACAGAGCTTTCATCCTATGATGGAAAATTCTGGAGAAGTGTTACACAGCAATGCCCTTTAGAAGAGAGAGCTGCTTCTCACCAGGACCTCCACCATCCCCAGCAAGGCCTCCCCCAATTCCCTGCACCCACCCCAACCCACCTACTTCCTATGAGTACACTCAGAGTAATGAGAACTGCAAAATGTTTGGACATGGATTTTTTGAAATGTTTGGACATGAATTTATTGAAAGTGGGAGCACTGAAAAAGGAAGATTAAAAAAACCAACAAAGAAAAGTAGACAAACTATGGGGACATAAACAGCAAAGGCAAAGTCTTAAGCTTGGAGGAGGGTGGAAGAGGCGGGGAGAAGGGAATTGGGACACAGATCAAGAAAATGTGAAGGCTTCCCAGCAGAGTTCCACACTCATGCTCTTTTCCAAATCCCAAACCACAAACCCATTCAGTTCCAAATGTATCTGCTATAGTATCCAAGTTCAAAGTAAACAAGCATAACAGGGTATATAAGTACAACAAAGAAAGAGAACAAAGTCAGATGAATGGGATTAAAAAAACAAACAAACAACTAGAAATAGGTGGACCAAATGAAACAGCTATTTAACTCTGACAGAACAAATCAAAAGTAACTGCTCTTTGCATTCCAAATAGTTTAAAATTCCAGAGTTACTGGAGAGGTGTACTAGGAAAAAAAGGAAACATTGAGAGGGAAATGTCAGGAGAAAATGGGTTTTGGCATTATTACCACGGATGTATTGAGGATATAAACACTGTAAATAATTGTATTTTTAAAACATCAGTTTCAAATCCTGCACAAGAAAAGTGTGCATGTGTTACCTCATTGCTTTTTGTGGAATATTTCTGGTAAACAGGAAAAGATCTAGAAATAAAATAATGTAACCACACACACACAAAAAAGAGGATGGGTTTGAGAGAGACATCCTAAATAATGAACTACATAAAATGAATATGAAATGCATTAATTTAAAAGTGCCAAATATATATACCACAAGGATCCAGAGTAAGGCCATGGATCTACAGAAAAAACAAGAGAAGTACAAACTGTCTCATTCCAATTCCAAGGAAATAACACCACATTCCTAGTCAAACTGTGTCAAAGAGAAAATGCTCCCCTGGTTTCTAGAAATATGAAGGAAATCAAATTCTCCCACCCCTTGTAAATCACTTCCAGGATTTCCTCTAGGAGGTTATGCAATGCAAAGCTTGGAGCCACATTGGGAGAATGGAAATCATTTTTTTTAAATAATCTAAATTTTTGCAGCAAAACAACAACTGTATTCTACTTGACTATGGGGCTGCAAAGTACTGTTTTGTACTTTGCACTTAGTATTAAGTACTAATACCACTGCCTCAGTGTGGTGGCAAATTCACTACATTTGTGTGAATCTTGAATGATGTATAGGAAAACTTCTGCTTAGTGTGACACATGGCTATATTGAAGTTATAATAAACACATTATAGGAGCTACCACCTACTGAGTGCCTACTACACGTCAGCTTCTACACTAAGAACTTTACACGTGCTCCCTCATTTACTCTGCAGCACAACTCTAGGAGGCAGGGATTATTTTCATTGTATACATAGGAAAAATGAGGCTAAGAGAGGATCGCTGACTTAACCAAGGAAAATCTCTAAGTAGCAATGTGGGGATCTGAAAGCAGGTCCTTCTGCTGTCAAAACCTGTGCTCTATCTGCTCTGCTATATTGAATATTATGTTTCAGTACATGTCAATATCAGCTGATAAATACAATCCACCTGAATATCTCTGATGGACTTTTACTTACCACCAAAAAAAGAAAAGCACCTTGGAAGAGAAACTCTATAAATATATTCCCTCATGTTTGAAGATCATTATAACCCCCAAAGTGTACCTGGTTACCAACTCAATGCCTTAAACAGGACCAGAGTCTAAACAAACAAAAGGTTAAGATTAGCACAATAAAACGCAACAATCAGTATATGGCAAAAATCTAGACTACAGACGCTTATTCTAATCCATTCACTTACTACAACACATGATCACAAGTACTGTTTTTTGCTAAATTATCAACATAAACAGGAAAGAGCTAACAGCTCAAAGAAAAAACAGGAAATGTAAAACCTAACATCCAAATTCAGCTTATTTTATTTTCCCTACATTTATTTACTCTACTCACTCAACATCTGTTCCACTGACTGTAGTAAAACTAGTAAGTTTTTAGACTGTACTATCTTTCACAATGAAATGGCCAAAGTGAAGAAAAAAAAAAGTGTTTCATTTGCTTGCATAGACTCCAGCAAGTTCCTGATCAATGCTTCTTATGACTAGCATCATCACTGTCATAAATGGGAATTCAATACCACCCAGTAATGGAAAAAAACTATTTTGCATTTATTTTAGCCCATTAATGTAAATATCCTTTAACTGAAAATTTGTTTGGGCTATAGTGATCCTTTCTTGCCATAATTTGCATAAGACATTTTTTTATGTACATTCCATACATTCCTTTAGAAAGGTGTATCAGTTCCCCATAGCACCTGATCTAGCTTTTTAAAATTGCTATTTAAACATACAGTCTCACATAATGAGAATTTGTATCTTCTTTTTCAGACACTCAGCTTTCTTCTGTTATAAAATACAATCTTGAGCTTTAGTTATAATATTATAACTCCAATACCAGTAAAGAATAAGCAATTTCCAAATAAGATTAAATGAAAACATTAAAATTATTACTATTATTGCATACCTCAGTATTACATTATTGTGTACTAAAAATATTTATGTGTCACAGAGTAGATACCTTTCTCCTTTATCAAGTACTCAAGAATCAGACTGAATTTTATCGACTTTATTACAATTTCTTCTAATTATTGCAAATTTTAAAGCTTTTTGAAAATTCCAAGCAGTATTATTATTTCCGATTTATGAGTCACTGAAAATAAATGGCTAATATATCAAGAGTATCTGCATTATTAAAATTAAAAACATGAATTAAAATTTTCAAAAGTGGATAGTGTTGCAAATGAGTGGTTTAAAATTAATTCTCAGTCCCTGTCTCTTCCTCTCCTTTCCAGGGGTCCTATTTCTGAACTGCCCCAATGAAATTTATTTTTGCTTGTGTTGAGCTTTCAGAGGACTTTATTTTTAGAACACTAATATTACACTATCACCAACAGGGTAGGCATGAAAAAACATTGCTCTCTGCGGGTGACACTTGGTGACCCCGTCCCTTGGGGTTGTCACATTCAACTGCCAGCTACCAAGGGACAACCTACAGTCGTGAATTGTAGGAGTAAGCGCTCCAAGTTCCCACTGGGGCTTTTTGCCTTCTAAGAGTGTTCTCTGACCAGGCTGCCCCCCGCCCAGTGAAACAAAGGAAAACGAAGCTTTTCCCAAAAATGTTTTAAAACTCTACCCAGGTGACCCGGACGGTCCACATCCGTGAAAAGGGAAAAAGGGGGAGGAGGAAAACAGATGAAAGAAAAGCTCCGTCAGCCTCGGCACTGAGCAGCGGCCGCCCCTTACCCAGACGGGGCAGTCGTGGACCACCAGCTTGACATTCCCAAACGCGCTGGCCTGATACTCGGTGAACACGGGACGTGCGACCGTACTGGTGGCGTTCAGCAACAAGCTGCTTTCGTCCCCCGAGACCAGCGGGCTTCTCCCCAGGTAAGTGCGGATGAGCCCCGACGGCCGATTGTCCTGGTGAAACGCGTCCCCCTCGTTCCCGAGCGCCACGATGTGAATGGACCTACACGACAGGGAGGGGGTGAGGGGGGAGAAGAGGCGCGTGGTCAGCGCGAGGATCTCTTTAATCAGAACAGGAAGTGCGGGGGGCAGCGCGCGGCGAGGATGAGCGAAAGCCCCTCGCGCTGGGGCGCACGACACGCGTTGGGGTAGAGACAATGGCAGGACCGCGACGCGTACGTACATGATCTCAAATCCAAGGGCAGGGCGGCGACTCGGAGAAAAGCGGCTCCTCGCGGCCTCTCGGGGCCAGGCGGCGGCGTATTCACCCGCAATCAGCTCATCCCCGGCCGCGTCTCCTTCGCGCGCCTCCACCGCGGTGCGGCCGACGCAGAGCGGGCCCGCGCGAGCAAGCGAGCGAGCGACCAGGGGGCCGGAGACGTGCGAGTCGGGCCGTGTGCGCGCTGCCAGCCAGTCAGGAAGTGCCCGGGAACATCCCGAGCGGCCCGCCGCTCCCCGCCTCCCCGGCCGCCGCCGCCGCCGCCGCCAAGAGTGGCCCGGCGCCCGGGCGCTGCAGCCCCCTCTCTGCCGCGCTCCCCGGGCCGGGCAGCTGTCGCCTTCTGCTGCCGCGGCTCCTCCTTCTGGCCGAGAGTGAGTTAGGAGAAAAGCCGGGGCCTCCGCCCCCTCGGCGGGCCGGGCGGGCGGGTGCAGCACGTGCTGGCCTTGGGGGTCGAGCGGACGCGGGGGGCGCGCTCCCCGCCGGGGCCCCGGGCCCAGTCAGCGGCTGCCGGATACAAAGGAGCGGCCCGCGCAAGGGCCCCGCGGAATATAAATTAATAAATACAACGCCCAAGCCGGAGAGCTCCTGATCGCCAATCCGCCTGCAGCAAGTTTGTTCAACTCGAAAGGCTGTAACCAGAGCCAGGGAAAGGGGGGTGGGGCGGTGAGGCCCCCGCTCCCTAAAGGCTGGGGAAAAGGGAGGCTGGGGAAGCTAGGCATTCAAGCCTGCTGGCCGCTCCAGCAGCCCAATTTTTTTCCCCTTTTGGCCTTGACCGAAAGTGTTTTACCACGTCTCCCGCTTTGTCATTTGTCAACATGCACTACAGCTGTTTTCTAAAATCATACTTGGGAGAAAAAAATAAAGGCAACATTCATGCTGGGGCAGAAAGAGTTCTTTGTTCACACAGCAATTAATTTGCTAATATCGCTTTTGAGGGATTATTTACTATTTCAAGCTATATTTGGCATAGTTTACCAAAAACTGCAGCTTTTCTTTTTTTTGAGTGCTGGGGTTCTTATTGTGATAATGTTAAGAAGTTACGTGTGAGGTGTTTAACATACGGATAAGCTAAATGCTAGTTTATTTGGAGATTTTCCAGTACACATTAAGGCTACCTATTTAATAACTCCTTAGACCTACTGAAAAAATAACGATCATGCTAATAATGCAAGGATACTTCAGATTCCTTCATGATAACTCACTGAAGTAAAGGTTATGACTGCCTCTGAAGGGCCTCGAACTATCCCAATGCAAATGAACACCTGAGTCCACTAATACCAAGAAGGGCCAGAGGTTACTGTGGGACTCAGCTTCTCCATAAACATGAAAATTCTCACAAGTGCTCTGTGTTGAAAGAGTTATTTCTCCCTTTCCTTATTTATTCATTTTGCCCTACTTTAAAATATCTTTTCTCAAGAGAGCTATTTTGAGGGTATGAGGTACTGAGGAGGGACTGAGGTACTGAGTAGGGGAGTGAAAAGACTAGGATAAGAGGCCTTTGGAATGTGAACAGCTTTTGATTATGGGCCCTTGTTGCTCAGTTGGAAGCAGTATAATATAGTTTCTCATGCTCATAGGGTATAGCAAGAGGCATTATTCATGTAGTCACTGATTTTTATTTTTACAATTTTTTTTAATGTTTATTCATTTTTGAGAGAGAGAGAGACAGAGAGAGAAAGAGGGAAGCAGAGTGTGAGCAGGGGAGGGGCAGAGAGAGGAAGACAGAATATGAAGCAGGCTCGGGCTCTGAGCTGTCAGCACAGAGCCTAATGAGGGGCCAAACCCATGAACCATAAGATCATGACCTGAGCCGAAGTCAAAACGCTTAGCCGACTGAGCCACCCAGGCGCCCTATCACTGATTTTTTTTTTTTTTAAATCTAGTTTCCCTTGCACTAAGTATAATTTCCCTTAGTCTTTAGAACCTAAACCATCCTGAAATACCTAAGAGTATAGGATCACCTTTTCTCTTGGGTCAATAGAAAATATATTTTGTCAATCCCTTCTGGTAACCACAGGTCAAAAACAAAGACATTAGAATGGATGAATGCAGAAAGAAATTGTGGTATGTACCTGCAATGAAATATTATTTGGGATTAAAAAAGAAGGAAATCCTGTCATCTGTTACAATATGAATGAATCTTGAGGGTGTTATGCTAAATGAAATAAGCCAGTCACAGAAAGACAACTACTGCATTATTCCGTTTATGTCCGGTATCTAAGGTAGTCAGACTCTTAGAAACAGAAAGTAGAATGGTGGTTACCAGGGGCTGAGGGTAGGAGGAAATAGAGTTGTTCAACAAGGAGGGTTTCAGTTTTGCAAGATGAAAAAAACTCTAGAGATCTAATGCAAACAAGGTGCATATAGTTAACACTACTGTAATGTATACTTTAAAATGGTGAAGATGGTAAATTTCATGTTATATTTTTATGTTTTGTCACAATACAAAAAAGGGGGGTGGGGATTGGGAAATGGCAGGAAGAAGCATGCATTTTCTCCTCCATTATTGAGTATGGGAGCCAGGCCTATGGTAGGTAGCATGGGAGATACAAAGATACATAAGACTCAGGTGTTACCCTTGAGAAACCAAGTCTATAACTAATGGTCGCTACATTGTGAATATTAATGCACCCAATCCTTTGAAAACATACTGGTTGCTTAAATAATCATAATACAAGCTTATGCATTCAGCAGCAGAGGTAGGTACAAAGTACAAGGTTAAAATTCAGTGAACATTAAGAAGAGACTATGCCTGTGTGTCACCAGAGAAAAGTTCACAGAGGAAGTAAACAGTGTCTTGAGTCCTAACAGATGAGAAGGAATTGCTAATATGAAGAGGAGGGAGGTGGGAAGGGAGAAAGTTTTAGAAGGAATAGACAGACATCATATGAAAATCACATGCAAAGGTGTAGAGACATGGAAGATCATGGTTTGTTCAGGAAACAGCTGAAATTAACACTGGTGTGCAGATTCCTTTATTACAGCAGACAAAAAAGAGAGTGGTAGAGGCTTTCCAAGAGATTTCAAAAGTCAGACCTGGGAATACTAATTATAGATTAGGGGTCCCTCTGTATATACCAGAGAGCTCAGCTAGATGCTTCCCAAACCCATCTTCTTTTCCAGGACCCATAGCTGAACTACATTTTCCAAAGCTTTTACATGTAGATAAGGCCATATCATTAATTCTGGGTAGCAGAATATAATCCCTACTGAGCTGTTAAGAAAAGTGTGCCTTCTCTATTCTCTTTTATCCCTCTCTCTACTAACTGGGTGAAGCCAGGTCAATGTTGAAGCCATTGTTTGAATCTGTTGGTCTGCTGCATGGAGGAAGATTGGGTTCCTGAATGAATGGTTAGAGCAGAGCTGCTTCACAGCATGCATTGTACTGAGACATGAGTGAGAAAATAGATCTTTATTGAGTTAAGCCAAACATTTTAGGGTCAATTATTATAGCAGCTAGTGTTACTTATCTTGGCTAATACAAGATCACAGATGGTCTATTTCTTGATATCGTAAAGATTCTTTTTATAATTATCTTAAGGCTACTTTTTTAATAATTATTTTCCTCTTATTTACAATTTTTATTTGGTTTATATATTTGTAGTTTCCCTCAGTAGCATTTAATTAAAAATTTACTTTTACTGGGGTATAACAAATTGGATTATCATTAGTCCTCCAGTCTCAAGGTCATGGGAAACACACAAGCAAGCACCTCCCCCCCAAACAACATGCTTCCCTATTTTTGCAGTGGAAATGCCACCATTTTCTATTCATTCTAATAGATGCTCTTATCTCCAGATATAATGTAGCCACATAAAAGCGTTAAAGCATGTGTGAGGTAACTCAGAGAGTTATTACTGGTTCCCAGATCATGAATATTAATATACCAGTCTTTGAGAAATATGCTGATTCCTTAATGACTAGAGAGGAAGCAAGTGTTACTACGGGTAGGTCTGAAGAATTAGGCTTGGCATTAAGATTTTTCCAACTGTGTTTCAAAGGAACTAGTTTTCCATCTGAGGAGGTGGGGGAGAAAGATACCTAGAGAGGTCTGAGCACCACCTTCTCCCATCTCAGAGTCAATCAGAGCAGTGTTATTGTCATCTAATGTTATGTTTTATTTTTTTTTTTTTCAGTTTATTTATTTTGAGAGAGAGAGAGAGAGAGAGAGAACAGATCATGACTTGAGCCAAAACCAAGAGTTGGACGCTCAACTGACTGAGCCACCCAGGAGCCCCTGAAAGAATATATTAGAGTTTCAAGTTTATTTTCAGTAAAAAGAGGGTATTTCTAACATTAAGAGGAACAAAATTTTAAGACTGTCTAGAGCAAGGGTCTCTAAAGTGGGGTACAGAGGATGAACCTGAACCTGAAATTTGAGAATAAAGTATTTGGACTTCTATGTACAAACACATATACTTTTATCAAAATAAAGGGAAAGAAGTCAAGCTTTACTAATATTGAATGTGAGGACTGGCAGCAGCACCCCCACATGGTCCATAGGTGGACAGGCACCTGGGGTGCTCTGGGGAGAGGGTGGGAGCACAGCAGCACACAGAACAGAAGGGAGGGCTCTCTCCATTGTTCGCTTTCAACATATTGCCACATGTTGCAGTTTCTGTCTAAGTGGATTTATGTAGGATATTTAAGTGAGCTAACTGTTACAGCATGGACCAATGGAGATAGTGTTAATAATGCAAGAATAAGCAAACACAGTTGGCTGCGTTGACATTTCTGATGTCCTTTGGAAGCCACATTGCAAAGTAAAAAATGAATGAATTAATCGGATCTGACAAGTTGGCCATAATCATTGAAATAATAAAGAACATTTGTTTTAAGTATGAATTTACATATATTTTTGCTAACTGACTTCACCCGGTGTGTATCATAGTTAATAGATAATGATATTCTGAACTGATTACAATTAGCTGGCCATTTAAAAACTACGCATTCAAACATGAAGGCAAAACTCGGCATCTCCAGCATATTGAGTAATGTACTATTCAAGCCAATACTTTAAAGAAAATTCATATATTACAAATGCTAAAAAGCTTTGTCTGAGCTTTCATAACAATGAAAGTCAAAAAGCAACACACGATAGGGAAAATAGTTTTTTTTCTTGCCAAGATGAAAATCCCTGAAATTATACATGGAACACAAATGGAAAAAAACAACTTCATTTCTTTGACAGTGAATACCTTGAGAATATGCATATGAAACACTGCTAAAGACCCAAAGACACAAGTATTGGAACAAGTTATACAATGTGGGAAGTTTACCATAAAGTTAAACTGAAAGCACAGATGTTTTTAATATGTGTCACGTTATGGTGGATAGATTCTGTTATGATAGATTCTGTTTCAGTGTGGTATTTACTACACTATGTTTTGATGATGAAATACATTTTAAAATGACATTTTTTGTGTGTGAGCCACTAAAGAAAAATTATAGTAGAGAAGATATTCTTTCTTAACTACATCTTGAAATGATGTTTTAAATAATAATTGAATTTGTAAAAATAAGAACTGTTTTATACAAAACTTGTGTAAGTGTAATCATCGATGGATTCATTGTTTTGACTAAAACTTTTTAAAAAATGAAGGGGAGGATTCCAAGCTAAGGTTATATGAGAGCATTCATGTGAAATTCATTCATGGTACATTTTATAGGAAGTTATTCCAGCAAAGAAGTTGGGGCCAGAATACACAGCACTATAAGATGTTAACAATGCAGTTAATTTTGTGCAAATGAGACTTCTAGAGAGTTTTTAAAATGTTTTCTTCATTGTGAAGTATAACACCTGTACACAGAAAATTGCATAAAAATCATCACAATAATTATAAAATAAACTTTCCTAAACATCTCCCAAGTCATAAAATAGGGTATTATCAGCATTCATGCAAGGGTACGGACATGTGCAGACACACACACACACACACCTGGTGCCCGCCCCCTTCCCCTGCCCCAGTTACAGTTATCTTTTCTTCGTTAGAGATAATCATCACCTGACTTTTGTGATGATTATTTATTTTTCTATATAGCTTTACTACATGTGCATCCCTAAGCAAACATTTTAATTTTGCTTCTTTTTGAACTTTTTATAAGTGGCATCACACTGTATATACTCTTTTGTGTCTTGATTCTTATGATCATCATCATCTGTCAGATTCATTCATGTGAATGTAGCTGTGGTTTGTTCCTTTCATTCATTTTTATTGCTGAATAACATCCAATGGATATATATACAACCATTTACTATTCCATCCCATTGTAGATGCATATGTGGGTTATTTGTAGTTTTTGTCTATTACAAACAAAGCCTCAAGGACCACTCTTATTAAATATAGTGGGTATGCTACGTCACAGGGTTATGTGTATGTCCAACTTTAATAGATGATACCCAACTGATTTCAAAAATCATTTTAATTATCACACTCTTAGCTTCAGGGCATGAGAATTCTCCCCTTAATCCTTTATATACTTGAGTATACTTACTAAATGTTAGATATGATAGTAAGTGTTTTACTATTATTGACTTATTTACTACTTATTAATATTTAATATTCACCCTGTTGAGTACATGTCTTACTATCCTAATTTACAGGAGAGAAAATTGAGGCACAGAAAGAGGCTAAGTAACTTGCCCACAGTTATACAAACAATGAGTTGGGATTCCAACTTAGTAGACTGGCTCCAGAGTCTATGCCCTTACCCACTACACTGTGTTGATATATGAAAATACTTCCTTCATTATGTAATTTTTGTGAAGGAAAACATTGCATGTAACCTATAAAAATGCATATACTATAGGCTTTTTTTAACCTAGCTAAACATTTTCCAAATAAAATTTCCATGGGTTTTGAAGCCATTTGTTAAAAATATAAACATTTACAACATCTTCTGATTAGAGTGTAGAAACAAATGAGTAACATTAGGCAAGTTGGAAATGTATGTATCTAATATCATTAGATATTAACAAAAATCTTTACATAAAAAGTGGGGCTGAAAAATAAGTATTATGATTTAGTAACTCAGCTAAGGAAGCAGTTCTTCCATTCAAATTCATTTATCTTCATGAGATCTTTTCAGAGAAACTTGAAGTAAACAAAACGTAAAAGCAGACATCTACATTGCTGTATCACAAAGAGTTAAACTAAGAGTTAAGAAAAATACTGAATTACTGTTCTCTCTAAAAAGCTCTAACAGTAACATTTTAAAGAAAATGTATTTTGTGTTATTGTTAATACAGTTTAAAATTATTTAAAATATAATTTGCTTCATCTTTATTTCATCTATTGATATCTTTATTTCTGTATGTTTTATTGTATTCATTATATATTAACAGGAATATATGCATGTAATTTATAAAGATATTGAGAGTGTGTTCAAAATTCTTTCTTATTCGGGTACTCAGTCAAAAAAAGTTTGGAGACTACAGATCTGGTAGCTAGGGCTGTGCTCTAGAGAGCAAGCTTAGGAAAACACCATAGTGGAGTCCTGTGCTGTTGAATAGGGCATCAGGGCTGACTGCTGGGGTGAGAGAGGCGGGGAGAGAGGAAAGAAAGAGGAGATAGGAGGAGGCAACACAGATAAACTGCCGACCTATGTGCCTAGAAACCTGCCTGGTAAAAAATGTATTTATATTGTATTAACTTATCTAATGAGAGATAAAGCTTGCAAATTCACACAAAAATCATAAAATTCAAGATTAGCATCTTTTTGTTTTTACAACAAGAGCATGCATGTACTTCACATGGAATAACCTAAGCAGAGTCACATGCCAAGGTCAGTAACCATACAGTCAGTCATGAGAAAAGTTGACTTTATTCATTTTATTACTTGGGTAATTCTTCCCAGAGAAGTAGCTGACAGTTTATTACTTCTTTCTTTTAGTGGATTTCTTCTAGTGGATTTCTTCTAAACTGCAAGGCTGCAATGCTGTCAGTTCTGTTTGGAGAAGCCAAGGTGAAAATCCAGAATCTAACTACCGTAAACTCTTTCAGAAAAGGTGTAAAATGTGCATTTGTTTGTCTGAATTTATAGTAGCCACCCACCTCTATCATTGTGTGCAATTGTGTTTTTCAAACAATCGTTCTGCTTTCCAGTTAAAATGTTACTTAAAAATACCAGAACATATGTTCCTTTGAACCAGGACTGCTTGTTGCTACCAGCATTTTTCAAAGGATTGAACTTCAAAGAAATCAGGTTGTTCAGCCTTCAATATGCCTGCTCTGTTATTTAGTCCTTGAAAAATATATATACAAGTATCTTTATCAAACATTATTGATTGTATCATTTACTTATGCATAATATTTGTGAATATTTCCATTTGTAGCTATACAGAAATATATCTAATATAAATATTAGATTTAAATGGTGTAATACTCTGCTGATAGACCTTTGTGAAAATCTTAAATACATGAAAAGATAGTTTTTTTTCAATATTACTATAATCTGGCTCTACTGTTAACTGGACTAAAAGTCGTGCCATTTACAATGGTAGATTCCTCGTAAGTCTTCCCCATCTCTTATATTCCTTCTACTTGCCATCTCTGCTATGCATCTGTGCTATGACCATCCATTGGGCATTATCCCAACTGGGCATTTTACAAGGCTGCTTTGAAATGTTCTCTTTTTTGTTTTCTCTTTTATGTTTACTTTGAGACCCAGGGAGAGCCTACACAGTGTTGGTGGGGGAGGGGCAGAGATAAAGGGAGAGAGAGAACCCCAAGCAGGCTCCGTGGTGCAGAGCCTGATGAGGGGCTCGTTCCCAGGAACCCCAAGCTCATGACCTGAACCAAAATCAAGAGTTGGAGGCTTAACTGACTGAGCCACCCAGGTGCCCCCTCCTTTTTCATTTAATGGCAAGAACAAACCAATTCACCTCACTTCTGCCCTCATACAATACTTCTGATCCTTATTTTTCTCACCTTGCTTTTTACTTTTCACACCCAACTCTATAATCTTGTCTGCAATGAAAAACTATTTTACAGTGAACAATTGAAATTTTCTTAGAAGCTTTTTTTTTTTTTTCTAAGAAATGCCCAGCTGGTTAACAGCTTGTATCCTTGGGGAATAGTCCTTTGGCATTCAAACATCACCTAACTCAGGCATTTAAAACTTTCAGTTTATCTTAAGGACATTTTTTTTTTCTCTTCCTTTTGTTTTTCACCTTATCCTGAGATCCCCTGGGCATATTCTTACTGACAGTGATCTCCATGGTCCTCTTTAGAGCCCATTCAATGTTTTAAATCTTAACCTGAGACTTCAGTATTATTATTTTTTATTGCTATTCTCACTACTCATCTTCAAATTAAAATATCTGGACTTGCATAGTTATTATTATCTTTCCAGTTATACTACCAGTTTCTTTCCCTGCTATAGCCAGATCCAAACTCCATTCCCAACTGGTAACTTTCCCCTACTCCTACAGGGCCGATACTATTCCTGCTAATGAAGGGGCTTGTCCAGTGTTCTTTCTCAAGATGTTCGGTGTAACAAGCTCCTTCCAGTTTTAGGACCAGGGTGGGACAAGAGCAATTCAATCTACATTAAAAGATTCAGCATCTTCATTCAAAAGTGTCTAGACTTTTCTCAGTGAAGTGGTAAGTAGCAGAAACGAAGCAAAGATGCTTCTGGACTCATCCCAGTGTCAATTAGAGCTTCTCAAAGTTTCCACTGAAATATTCCCCTAAAGAGAGGAACTTGAGCAATACCCCTTACCACGCTCAAACCTAAATCCCCATCCAGGCTGCAGCATAAGTTCCCCACTGCAAGCCCAGGGCTTTAAGTTCTCAAGTTTTGTCTTTTCAGTCATAGTATATTCTTGCTGATTTAATATAAAAATAAAGATTAAATTACTTACCAGCAGGTAAAACTAAAGGGTATGCATATTTATACTGTGATGTTCCCCCCCACCACCACATATTTTGCTTTACTACCAAATTGGCAAATCATAAGAACTCATGAAATTCTGAAAGGCAAGAAAACTCTTTTCTTTCTAGTGAAATCTAGCAAGACATGACATTTTACTGAACTGGTTAGTAAGCAACTACCTTTTTATAGGTGAACAGAAACGAAAGGATCATCAGTATTTGTTATTGGAATGGTTGCCATGTCAGACAAAAATCCTGTTTTTACTGGTCATTATGTCCAACTCTTCAGAGTAGTGGGAAAAGTTTATGATTCTGTGAACAAGAAGAATGAGACACTCAGAAATGTGCAACTCTGCCATAACACAAGAAGCAATGAAGTAGAGAATACAAACAAAACAGACACACACAAAAAAAGCAGTTTGCTTTGTTTTGTTTTGTTTTGTTACAAGCATTTTAGTACTCACTAGCTGTAGCCTTAAATGGAACAGTCTGTTACTAGGTCACTACCCATGAACATTCACAAATTATATACACTGTTAATAACTCCCCACACTAGACTCTAGAATTAGGAGACACCTTCAGCCACTGGGTTTTATTAACTCACTATGATTTCTAATACATGACTTAGTCCTGTTGCATTAACTGTGATTACAAGGATGTTTTGCTTACAACTCAGTCATGGTCTCAAAGCTTTTTATTGCAGGAGCTAAAAACGATGTAAATACAGTTGCTGTTCTAAACAACTGAGTTAGAAGTGTCACAGGGAGAGGCCAGCTGGGCTGCTCAGGCTGGCTTCAGGATGACATTGCCTCAGTCAAGTCACATTTTCCAGGGCTCATTCCTCAGTTTTGCAAGTCCAGAAACTTAATTTTGTCAGGGTGCCCAGAGCTGATCCTACTCAATGGATGAGTTTGTGCTAACTCAATGCACAAGAAGCCAGTGTATAACCTAGATTTGCTCATTTATAATGAGAAGGGTAACTATTAAAGGGCCTAGAAACTTATGATATGTGGCCAACACCTTCTTTTCCCTGTAGGGAAGTCTACATGGGAAGCCCACTATTATCCTTTCCGTTCAACAAACGTTTTGTTTTTTGAGAGAGACAGAGAGAGAGAGAGAGAGAGAGAGAGAGAGAGAGCAGGGGAGAGGGGCAGAGGGGGAGAGAGAGAAAGAGAGAGAAAGAAAGAGAGAATCTTAAGCTAGCTCCATGCCCAGCGCAGAGCCTGACACTGGGCTCGATCTCAGGACCCTCGGATCAAGACTGATCCAAAATCAAGAGTAAGACACCCAACCAACTGAACTACCCAGGTGCCTCTCAACAAGCATTTATTAGGCATCTAAGGTATAGGTCATTTTGATCCCAAGGATGTTTTGCATATATGAATAAATGGTTTAATTGGAATTAAGCCAGCAAGTGGAAATTTGTGCCAATTTAAAACTTGCTCAACCTTCTACAGTTCTGTCTTCTGATTGGCAGATTCAGGCTTAGGAGAGACTAAGGTCTATCTACATGATGGGATTAGCCACAAAGATCATCCAACAGCCACATTTACAAAGCCATCTTCTAAATATGGTTCTTACCTAGAGCTTCAAAGGAATCTAATAGCCCACGGAACAAGTATGCAAACAACTGTACTAAATGCACTTGTGTTCTTTACTTCTAGATTCTCATATCAGGGAAAACTTGGTATCTTCTAAACTTCTAAAACTTAGAATCTTCCAGAGCCAACCTGGGCAATCGGGACTATCAATACCACCTGCTAATCAATATTAGGGCATTTCTAGAGTGAATTCTTCCTGAATTTTACAGCCACTTTAACCTGATATCCTCCTTGCTACAGGCCCAGCTATAATGTATCCTGGTCACCTAGATTTGCCCATGCATTTTTCCTGCAAAACTTTTCTAGTTTACCTTCTGTAATTCCAATTGGGGTAGAGGGGAGAACCAGACCATTATTCCTTTATCCTCCTGAAGAACTGTTTTTCTGATCCAAAGAGCCATTTGCTATACTTCCTTCTATCTTTCCTCTTGCTGTCATTTAGCAACCTCCCACTCAACCACCAACCTCCACTTCATACATTGTTCACTATTTTTCTCTCTGCTCCAAATATGTTCATGATCCTCCATGATGTCAATGTCCACATGAATTACTCTTTCAACTTCTTAGCCTCTCTTCTTTGGTGACCTTCGCCTCCACTCCACTTTATCCCTCCTTTTCAATGTCCTGTCCCTAGGCATTATCATTACCCACAACTGTTCCACACCTACAACAACACATTCAGATATTCCACAACCTGGACACACAACCTTCATCCTTCCATTTCCATCATTTAGTTGCTCCCTGCTCATGCTCTCATACAATATCCAAACCCTTGACCCTTCCATGTTCTCCTTCTCTGATAGCCCTCTTCTGTCTTTATTTCCCACCCTATCCATTTGAAATCCCATGGTGCATCTCTTTGTGTTTAGCCTCACATCCCTTGTTCTGTAGTCCTTCAGTCCAAAACTCCAACCCTGGATCAATCCAGCTGTCTGATTTTTTCTATACCCATATTTTAATGGCTAAATCTTACTATAGAAAGTCATCATGCAGATTGGTGGTGCTACAAATTCACAGTCTCCAACTTCAATTGAACACTGGGTATTTCTTGCCAAATGTGGTTATTGCTCTTATTCTCCAGAGTGGTTCAAGCCTTCTCATTGTCTTCTGTCTCAGACTTTGACATCTCCTCCCTCCTTATCTTCCCTAATGTTTTCTGTCCCAGAGAAAAAGGAAGCATCATGGGGTGCCTGGGTGGCTCAGTCGGTTAACTGTTGAACTCTTGATTTTGGCTCAGGTCATGATCTCACAGTCATGAAATTGAGCCTTGAATTGGGCTCCACACTGGGCATGGAGCCTGCTTAAGATTCTCTCTCTCCCTCTCCCTCTTCCTCTCCCCTGCTTGTGCTCTTTCTCTCTCAAAAGAAAGAGAAAAGAAAAGAAAAAAGAAAAGAGAAGAAAAGGAAGGAAAGGAGAGGAAAGGAAAGGAGAAGAGAGGAAAGGAAAGGAAAGGAAAGGAAAGGAAAGAAAAGAAAAAAGAAAAGAAAAGAAAAGAAAAGAAAAGAAAAGAAAAGAAAAGACAAGACAAGACAAGACAAGACAAGACAAGACAAGACAAGACAAAGGAAGCATCAGATGGGGAACTACTCTCAGCTTCCCACTACTAAGCCAACAAATTTACATGTCACCACATATATCCTTTTCTTTGCCCTTCAGTTACCGTGCAATAGATTCCCTCATCTTATTTAAGGCTGGTACACCAGCCTCTGGTAGTGCTGTGTGTGCTTCCCCTTTTGACACTGGAGGAACTGCACTCCATCTGTTTCCCCTTTCTTCTCTGGTGTCTTCGACATTTACCTCTCTGCTATTCAATACTGTCAGTATTTAAACATGTCTGAGTCTCTAGTTACTATTTTTTCTTCCCCATTTGGCTCAAAGCAATTTTTTTTTTTTTTTTAAAGAAAATATCTTTTAGTCCTGAGTTATTTAATTACTTCACTTGTCAGGACTTGTATGCTTATCTGTAGCAAATTTCTAGTGTTTTCAACAGACCATTTTAGATTTTTTTTTTTATTTTTTAATATATGAAATTTACTGTCAAATTGGTTTCCATACAACACCCAGTGCTCATCCCAAAAGGTGCCCTCCTCAATACCCATCACCCACCCTGCCCTCCCTCCCACCCCCCATCAACCCTCAGTTTGTTCTCAGTTTTTAACAGTCTCTTATGCTTTGGCTCTTTCCCATTCTAACCTCTTTTTTTTTTTTTTAACAGACCATTTTAAATGCTGCAAACTTGCTTACCTGGAAAATGGTTAGGACTTAAAACTCAAGTATTATACAAGTTTTTATTATTGTAAATTATGAAATATACAACAGTGCATGTTTTAATGAATAATTATAAAACAAATACCCATTTAACCATCATTCAGGTGAGGAAATACCCCAACCTATGCATCCCTTCTAGATACTTTCTCACACTTCTACAGGTGACCACCAATCTGAATTTTATGGTAACAGTTTCCCAGCTTTTCCTTATAAAGTTTAACTCTTTCTTTGCCTGCTCAGGCCCACTCTTCTCACTTCTCCACCCTGCTCTATATACGGGGAAGCTAGCTTGTATGAACTGTATCAACAAGCTCCATTGGCCTCTGGCTTCCACTTGCATTTATCAACAGGGAGATCAGATGGAGTGGAATGAAATAGGATATTTTCCTCCCCTGCCTCCTCTCCTGGAGAGTCTCCCCAAGGGCTAGCTGGGTTGGTTTTATTACTAACTGTGTTCACCAGGGTTAGGCAGAGAAACAGAATCAACATGGGGTGTGTGTGTGTGTGTGTGTGTGTGTGTGTGTGTGTGTGTGTGTGTTTATATATATAATACTGTTATACATCCTGAACTGACATAAAAGTCATATGTATATGTCATATATATGTATGTATATATGGCATACATATATATGAAGGAGAAGGAGAGAGAGAGAGAGATTTATTTTAAAGAATTGGCTCATACAATTGTGGAGGTTTGGTGAATCAAAAATCTGTGTGGTAGGTCAGCAGGCGGGAGACCTGGGGAAGAGTTGCAGTTCAAGCTCAAAGACTGCTGGCAGAATTCCTTCTTGCTTGAGGGAAGTCAGTCTGTTCTATTAAGGCCTTCAATTGATTGGATGAGGCCTACCCATATTATGGAGGTAATCTGCTTTACTCAAAATGCACTTATATAAATGTTAATCTAGAATGAATAAGTCACGGGAGTAAAAGGCACAGCATAGGGAATATAGTCAATGATATTATAATCATGTTGTATGGTGACGGATGGTAACTACACTTGTGGTGAACATAACATAACATAGAGAAGATGAATCACTATGCTGTACACCTGAAACTAATGTAACATTGTGTGTCAACTGTACTAAAAATGTGTTTAATAAATGTTAATTACATATTTTAAAACACCTTCACAGAAATCTAGAATAAGTTTGACAAATGTCTGGACACCATGGCCCAGTCCAGTTGGTATACAAAATTAAACATCACAACAACCAAAGGTCACTGTTCCTATGAGACTTAACTCTTCATGCAACTCTCTCCTTCTGCGTTCAATCTGCTTACCCCTTCCCATCTAAGGATAGTTATGCCTCCTGCTCTTATTGGCACTAGGACACTGTACCATTCCTTATAGCTTTTCCCAAACCCTTCCCACACCTCTTATTAAACAATCTTCACTTGCCTAGCTTGAGAATATCAATACACTACCCAAGTGTGTAATCCTAGAAAATAGAGTTGCCTGCTTTAGAACTTGATGGTGTGTGTATTCTGTTGTGTCATGCTTCCTCTGTTCAATGGTATTTACAGAAGTTTCACCCATATTGTTACATATGACAACAGTTCACTTATTTTCAGTACTGTCAATGTATCAGTATTTATATATCCATTCTAGGGTTAATGAATTTATGCATTGTTTCCAGTTTGGGGCTATCATAAACAATACTGCTATGACTATTCTTTACATATGTCTCTTTCCCTGTCCCTCTGCCCCTCCCCCCCATGCACCTGCACATGCTCCCACTCTCTCAAAAACTAAAAAAATAATAAAAATAAATAAAAGTAAGTCCTTTAAGTTCTTTAAAACCTTTAAAGATCAGCTGGTAATAATGCTTGTGAAGTAAATTTCTCTAATATAATTTCACAAAGGAAAATTAATTTCTGCTTTAAACAGGCTATGTTTCCACTAAAAGAATTTATACATTTTATAATATGCAAGCATGAAAAAATATTGCATTCAGGGGTTGCAAATGAAAAAAAAAAGAACTGAGCAATTTAGAGAATAATGAATGCTATTTCCAAGACTAAAACATTCAGATCTCTGCCAAACTCTTTCACTTCTACAAAAGTAAGTTTTAGTAAGACTGTGTATCTCTGTGTGTGTTTCTGTGGTGTGGTGTGTTTATGTGTATCTATTGTGTGAGAGACTGTCTTGTGTCCATGTGTCTGTGTTTCTGTGTGCATGTCTGTCTGTGCGTGTTTATGCATCTGTGGTATCTTGGGGGCAGGATAGAGAAGGTGGGATTTTAGTGGTATAAAAGAAAGGAAGGAATCCATTTCTGTTGGAACCCATCTTCCATTGGATAAGAAAAGAATAAAATACATTTATTTTTATTACCAAAAAACCCTTGACAATAGGTGAAATAATTGAATAATTTTATGTCTGTAAGTTTTAGACATTTTAATAAAACTTTATCACAAAAGAAATCCATGTCCATTGTTGTATAAGTTTCACATAAACACATCTGACCACCCATTGATAACCACTTTATATCCTTCCCGATATTTTGATGCATATATACATACATATTTTTGCAAAATGGGATTACTGTCAATAAACCTTTTCTTAGCAATATGACATGAAGTCAACAAATACTTGTTAATTCTATTCCTAAACCATAGCAGAGTACAGGATATATGGAAAAAATTAAGAAAATATCTGTTAAATAAATGGAGGAATCCTTTATGGTTGTCTTTGGTAATATTTTTCCCGTTGGCATGTTTATATATTTATGAATTCCATATGAAGTGAGGATTTTAGGCCTTTGTTTTTTATATAACAAAGGCTGTTTCCCCCTATTTACATTTAATTTTAATTTTCCTCTTCCAAAAGAATAGAAAGTAACATTTGAACATATAGCTTAATCTCACTGAATAAAAAAGTCACCTGATTTAAATCAAATGGGGCTTCACTGCAACTTTTAAAGAAATAAATGAAGCAAATGCAATATATGAGAGCAAAGTGCTGACTGCTCCTCACTAGAGGTTCTGCTCTATTTAAATAAAGATATGGGAGTGATTTGTAGATAGTAGTGCAGAATATGCCAAAAAGCAGTACATTTTTGAGTCAGAATGTCTTGGTTCTTATCCCACTTGTGCCCTTCTGCAGCTGGGTGATAAGGGAAAAATCACTTAATGCCTCTAAGTATATGTAAGCAAATGGTCTCTAAGTAGTATTTCATCCCTTAAAGATTATTTCCAGAATAGATACTTATTCTTAAATATGAAACAATATATCTAAACCCCCAAATCAGGCTCGGTTTCTCTGCCATAAATTTGATGGTAACATGAGAATATATATATATGTATATTATCCTGTTTTATTTTTGCCATAATTATTTTTAAATACCTGGGTTTTTTGAGTTATGTTTAATACTTCTCGCAGAGAAGGTTTTGTTTTGTTTTGTTTTGTTTTGTTTTCTCTCTGTTGGCAGAGTTGGTAGAGAGTCAACTCTGTTGACTAAAAGCAAGTATTTTGTGTTCTTAATTTCTCCCTTGAGAGAATCTTGGTATCACGAAATGGAACTATTAGTACAGTTGTAAATGGAACAAGCTACTGAATGATCCTTTAAATATACTCCATTAACTTTAGTTCAGTAAAAGTAACATCATGGGGTATTTTAGTCCACTGTGTTTTGTTGTTTTTTTTAAAACTAGGATATTATTAAATTAGAAACCTAATTTTACTATAGGCATTATTTATCTCCATTTTATAGATGAGGAAACCCAGAGTCTAGGAGATTAACAATGTGTCCCATTTTTTAAAGTAGGAGAGCTGAGACATGAACACAGGTTAGCCTGGCTCCAATCACTCTGAAAACACCATTCTCCTAAATATATATACATCCTGTCCATTCATGGAAACGTGCCCAGCTGAACCTCAGCCTGGCAAAAATAAATGCTCAATAGTTATTGTAACCACTTTATTACAGGAGAACTCAGTGGTGTGCAAGCTGAAAGTAACAATCTCCTTTCTCCAGCTGTCCTTCAAATTTGCACTGTTCTGACTCTCTGTGCTCCACCTTCACTATCTTGAAATCCCAGGTAGATTTTGTAGTTCTGTGCTGGCTCTCATGTAATAAATGAAGTTTTAGTACCTAGAGTCCAGTCTGGGGTAATAATCCAAACACTAATCTCATTCCATTTAAAACTTTCCTTTCCTAGTTGAGTTTTGCTGGGGGTTGGAGGGTGGGGGCGGAAAGCTCTTACTTAACTATGTGGTTGTGACTAGCTTTGGTGCCCTCGGGAACCACAAATAGTCAAAGGTGACTGTGCTATATGGAACCCTACTGGTAACCTCCTATTGCACTTTTATCTGGTTTACCATTCTGAGAAGCCCATGGGCTTCTAGCAGCCTTCCTCCCTCACACTGCCCCTTCAGGTGGAGTCTATTTTGTGGAGATGTTAGGCTGGGTCCCTCCACAGGTGCCCATATCTAATCCACAGCTTGCTCCCAAATAGCCTTCCCTTTCTTTCCTCTTGAATAGAACGTGCCCATTTCATTCCAGCTCCATTGGTTTTGCCTACTTGCCTTTCCCACCTTTCTTCCTCTCTGTCAATTGAAATGTAATTCCAGCTAATCTCAACACACACCCTTCCCCATGAAGCTTTTCCAGATTTACCTATTCCTTCAATGGTTTTCCCAGTTTGAAGTCCTGAGCACTACAGTCTGCCCCCCCCCCCCCAAAAAAAGGCAATTTTACCTAAGAATATCTTGGATGAAGCAATAAAAATGATCAATTTTATTAAATATTGACCCTTGGATATATGTCATTTTAATATTGTGTGTGAGTTAATAGGAAGTATGCATAAAGCCCTTCTGCTGCATACTGAAATACATGATTGCCTCAAGGAAAAACTAATATTATACTTGTCCTGACCTGTGACTTGAATTAGTGACTTTTTCCATGGAATATAATTTTCACTTGAAAGAACACCTGACAGAAACCATGGTTATATAGCATTGAGTGTTTGCCAGGGTATTTTTTAAAAAATGAAAGAAGGTTGTCATTTCAAGGAAAACAAGTGACAGTGTTTAATGCCAATGATAAATTTAGAACAAAAATTAGAATTTGGGAAAACTTACATCTGGCACCATAAGTTTGACAACTTGTGGTGGTTATGTAGCTATGTCCCAATATTCTTTGATCCAGTTCTCCTCAAGAGGCAGGGCTTAGTTTCCCAACCATTGATTGTGGGCTCAGCCATTTCTACTAAATAGAATATGGCTGAAGTGATGAGCTGTCATATTGAGATTAGGTTATAAAATGACTATGCTTCTGTCTTAGGTGAGCTCTTTTATATTCATATTCTCTCTCTCTCTCTCTGTCTCTCATCACTCATCTAGGACAAGCTGTCAGGTTGTGAGGTAGCCCTGGGAGAAGAAAGCCAACTGCTACACCTTGAAAACACTCAAGCAGCCTATGGAAAGGTTCACTTGGCAAGGAACTAAGGCTTGCAAGCAACCATGTGAGTAAACTTGGAAGTGGATCCTCTGAAGCCTGCCAAATGGCACATGAGTCAGTTTGGAAGTAGTCTGTCTCTCAGTTTAGCCTTGAAATGACTGCAGCCCAGCCAACAGCTTGATTGCAACCTTTTGAAAGACCCTGAACTGGAACCACTCAGCTAAGCCACTCTGGATTCCTGACCCACAGAAACTGTGAAATAGTTAAAATTTATTGTTCTAAGTTGCTAAGTTTGAGTAATTTGCTATGCAATAATAGATGATACTATAGCTTCCCCAAACTTAAAGACTTTTCTGATAAGAGCAGTGGTAATATTAACAAAGAGGGTTTTTTTTGGGGGGGGGGGAGGGGGGAATAGGGGAATACCGGGAAATTGTTGAATGATGAAACATGCCAGTGGAAGGTCTACATAAATCAAAGAACCGATATTATCCAAATGATCGATGCATGATGCCACGAAATCATGCATTAGTAAAAGATCCAGTCAAAGTACACAACAGACCAATAAATTTAAATGTAACAAGAGTATATGATTTCTATGTTGCAACTAACCCTTAGGAAACTACCACCTATTGAATGCTGTTACAGGATCAAAGAAGACTGTCCACACTTATCAGCAAAGAGTATTGACACACTCCTTCCTTATACAACTACATATCTGTCTAAGGCTGAAATTTCCTCATGTATTTCAACCAAAATAATGTACTGTAACAGATTAAATTCAGAGGCAGATTTGAGAAGCCAGATGTTTTCCATAAAATTAGACATGTGAGAGATTTGCAAAAACATAAACAATATCACTCATCTCACTACGTGTTTTATTTTGAAAACTATAGTGATTTTTCATGAAAAGATTGATATTGTTATTTTAAAAGAAACTGTATTAGTTGTATACTGCTGTGTCACAAGTCATGCCAAAATTTAGTGGCTTCACAGTATTTATTTCTTATCTCACCATTTCTGTGTGTCAGGAATCCAGGTGCAGCTTCTTTGGGTTCCTCTGGCTCAAGGTCTCTCCCAAAGTTGCCTACATTCAAGGTGTCCGCAGAGCTGCAGTCATCTTAAGGCCTGCCTGGGGCAGGATCAGCTGCTCAGCACACTTACATGGCCGTCAGCAGGACCCAGTTCCACACTGCTGTCGATCAGACACATCAGTTCCTTGCTATATCGGTCTCTCCACAGGAAAGTCACAACATGGCAGCTGGCTTCCCTCAAAGAGAGACAGAGACAGGGGCCACAGTCTTTCTGCAACCGAATCTTGAAAGTGGCATCCCATCATTTTGGCCGTGTCCTTAAAAAAAAAAAAAAATCAATTAATCCAGCACATGCTCAAGGGGAGGGGATTACACAAGGGCATGAATACCACCAGGTAAGAATCATTGGGGGCCCTCATAAAGACTGCCTACCATATGAATTAACAAGTATTTTCTAAATTTCTCAGCATTAATTTCTAATATGTTATTATCAATAGATACAAATCACATAAACAAAAATTTGGGGGGGGGGGGTGGTTCTCAATAATTTGTAAGAGTGTAAACAGCTTTTGAGACCAAAAAGTTGAGAACTGCTATTCTATTAATACAAACATTGGCTTTCCACATGGTAAAGATGCAGGGCATTTTTTCAAGAGCTGGTAATTCATGTCTTACTTTTATTATTATTCATAACTATAAACTCTTTTCCCCAAAATGATAGTATTTACAATAGCATTATAAGATACACAAGTACATAGTGAAATACAGTAATGTTTGCCAGAAGTACATATACAGTGGGTATAGTATCAAGACTTATGAGTACTATATATACCATATATTTATCACATATCTGAGAATACTTCATTAAAAATTTTTCATAATACTTATTCAATATACTAAGTGCTTACATTGATACCACTCAATAATTGGTGATTTTATTATTATTTTGTTCAGCAAATATTTGGAAAACTCTGGACAAAGAATAGTATTAGAGTTAGAGATTTATAAAGTTTCTAAGAAATAATTTAAGGCAATATTCAGATGTGATTTCCATGAAACAGAATTTAATGATAAAATGAATGAAGTGCAAGACTTTGGGGTGTGGAGAAAGGAGAGGAAGGAGGAAGAGAAGACATAGAGAATAGCCAGAAATAAAACACAAACTTATCTTACGAAAGAAAAAGAAGTTTATGTTAAGAAGTATGGGATATCGCTAGCATCAGATACTTATAAAACTCAAAAAGGATGAAGACTGAAAAAGTTTTAGATTTGGTGATAGGACTTTAACACACACACACACACACACACACACACACACACACACACACAAACACACACACACACACACACATCCAAAAAAAAAAAAAACAAAACAAAAAACCCGCACAGGGCCAGAATCAAATCTAAGTAGGAAGTAAGAAAGCTGAGACCACAAAGGGAAGAGAAAACTTTGGTCAGCAACAAAGTAACAAAAGAAGGTTGCGAGCTCTAAGGAACAGGAGACCTAAATTTGTACCTTCCTACTGTTCTTTAAGAACCAAAGAACTGACAGCATTTACTCTTTATACAAGCCAATAAGGGTCAATTTTGAATTGTATTCAATTACATTAAACCAAATGGTTTGATAAACTAAATTTTAGGGCTGCCTGGGTGGCTCAGTCAGTTAAACATCTGACTTTGGGTCAGGTCACTATCTCACCATTTGTGGGTTAGAGCCTAGTGTTGGCTCTGTGCTGACAACTCAGAGCCTGGAACCCACTCTGTGTCCCTCCCCTCTCTCTCTGCCCCTCCCCTGCTCGTGCTTGGTCTCTCTCTGTCCCTCAAAAATAAATAGAAAACGTTAATAAAAAAAATTTAATAAACTAAATTTTAGAGATACTGCTTTGACTAAGAATTTTTCTATTTTTTTTTTCTTGCCAGTATGCTCTAAGTCTATCCTTGATTTGTTCCCTGTACTAAGTGTCCCTAATATCTGGTTTGATCCTGGAAAAACTACAGTTACAAAAATTTGCATGACTATCTGTGATAATGTCTCACAATTGCTAAGGTCAAAAAAAATTTTAAGAGCTCTGTTTCAGCTCCCTTACTTTAATGATCAATAAATTTGAGGCAAGGGAATGTAGTTCCTACAGGTGCCCACATCAAGCCTGGCACTAATATCCCAGGTCTCTTAACTTCTAATCCTGGGGTCCCTTATTGGCATCACATTATGCAACATTACTTTTGATGATATTTTCCAAAATTACTGCTGGTGTAATTTTAACAAAAACTTGATACTTTGGGAGAAAGGGTTTGAGGGCGAATAAACCTCTGAAAAATAAGGGACACTGAATTGACAAGAATTGAAAGGTGTTAGCTTTTAGGATTAAATATTTCTGCTCCCTGGTACTATTTTTGGGCTTCCTAAATCCATCATTCCTTTTCTTCAAAATGATGTATGGCAGGACCTTGTCTCTTGAGCCTTCGTTTTCATCACAAATAAATCAACCACATTCTGCCCCATTTACTCTTCTCCACAGACTGAACTCCAAACCTCTGGGGCCAGAGGATCTCCAATTTAAGCTAGGAGCGCAGTTCTCTGGGTCCGCATTTAAATCTCAGTTGCTAGGGCCCGAAGCACTCCCAAAATTGAGGGATGAGTTGTAGGAGATGGCAAGAAAACCCCTCGGAGCCTGCGCCACATCCCGAGGCCCTTGAGAGGTCCTGAGTGTTACGATACCACACACGCAATTCAGGACCCTCCTTCCTGCGCCTGGAGACCAATGTCTCTGTCCCAGGCTCCAACTGGCGTGGCTCTGCCCTGTGCGTGACGTATGACGTCACACGTTTGGCACGTGCCACCAGATCTGCAAGGACTATCCCAGAGGCTCGTGGTTACACGTGTTTGGAAGTGGGAGGAGGTGGGCCTTAGGCTATTGGTTTTTCATTTCCAAGTGGGAGGCTGCTGGTGGAGGGCAGAGGCTGCAGCCTTCTGGGCTGGGCGGGCCTGGGACAGATGCGTTAGTAGTGGCCGAGCTCGAGCTGTGAGGGCAAGAAGGCAGCCTGCACCTGGCACCTGCACCAGCACCTGCACGGAGCGCACCGCACCCTCCTTCGTACAGCGCACTTCCAGGAGAGCTGGCCTAGGTGAGGACAGCCCTCAGTGCCATCAGCACCTTGTCGCCGCTACCCCAGGCTACCTTCTGCTGAGAACAGCTCTGTTTATTGAAAGGAGAAGGGATCTTTCATCTTTATTTTTTCAACTGGGTGATGATGAAACTTCAACCAAGAGATTTTGAGCTTTAGCGAAATGACACCATTACCTGAAAGTAAACTTTATGTAGAATATAAAGGTACTTAGTTTTTAAAAACATACTGATTTTGCCCCCAAAGGCTAAACAATAACTATTCAAAATGGTATACATCCCTGACGTCTCAGGTCTTCCTCATTTTTTCACGGGAGTTCTTCCTTGACATGTCAATTGATAGTGACCCAGTCTTCTCTGTATGTTGATCTATTTCATTCCAGTATCACATGGGATGACCTCGTTTATTTGCTTGTTTATAGTGTCTTCTATAATGCAAGTTCAAGGAGAGCTATGATCCGGTATGTTTTATTTATCTGCTCCAGCTTCTGGCACAGTGCCTAATGTTTGTTGATTAGATGAAATGTTTTCTGACTCTGGCCACCCAAAGCTGGCACCCTTGCTCTTGCTTGCATAAGTGACAACATCCTCTGTATGTCAGTGTTCTTGTGTTCATAATATTTTATTGTAATTGTCGCTGAATATGTCTGTGCTACACTACGTGCTCCTTTATTTAGAGTAAGGACTTTTATTCATTTTTGTCTCCCATGTGCCTGGCATACAGTGGACACTCAGATTTTTACTGAAAAGGTGGAAGTTATCCAAAATAAAATTTTTAATAATCTGTATCTTTTCTAAACTTTAGACTAGAAGAGTATTTCTCCTCTTTTTGGTATTTTTTTCCCCCTGATACTGAAAGCCACTCACTCCAACTAAGAGAGGTAATAATATGTGTGGTGAAAAGAATTCAAAATTTTGAATAGAGAATCTAGATAAGAGTCTCTGTTCTGCTATTTTCTGGTTTGGAGATACTCTAAATTTTTCAGAGCCTGGCTCGCCATTTGTAGATAGAGATAATAATACTTACATATGGTCTATGTAAACATTCTATTTCTTTAGATAGAATCCTAAAAAAAAAAAGCCAAACAAAACACAACAAAACAAAAGTGGCTTAATACACTCTTTCAAAAGAAAAAAAATAAAGATTCTCCATTCTCCCATCCTCTGCTTAGATAACACATATTAGACATATTTAGTTTTGAGTTTGATTGAAACTTATTCATGTACAAATGTGTAAAAACCACAAATTAGGCAGATACAATTTAAATCATTGGTCAGAAACACTTTATTTTAAATAAAAGACATTGTTTTTTACATAAATGTTACATATAATCTTTACAATTTAGGACTGTAGGTTATTTATTAGTCTTTTAACATGTAAAAATTGTGTACAAAATAACTTAGAAATACCTAAGAGGATTGGTTGGTACTGGCTGAAAATAAATGTAGTCTCATGACAAGTTGAGATAAATTCACACCTAGTTAATTAAGTCTTGTCAGCGCTCCATGTCAAAGAGGTGTCATTGACTTGCTGTTAACGCGTTTGGTGGAAATAAAGAATGGGATCCATCATTCAGTATTCATTTTTGCCACTGTTGAACGAACATAATTTTCTTTTTTGATAATTATGTAGAATTACATGGAATAACTAGTTTTCTTTTTCATTGTGCTTGAACATTATTGGTTTGACCAGAGAGATATTTAAGTATTTGGGTAATTAAGTTATACATTCTGTGACCCTAAGTGAAGGGACCAAAATACACAATCTGTATTGGTTCCTGCAAAGGTTATTGCAGAAGTGGATAAATTTAAGACTTCTAACCAAAGGCTATAAGAAATGTGGACTATGAATACATAAGTGTATTTAATATGTATTTATTTGCTTTACTTGACATGCTTCAATTTAGATTGCTTGTTTCCTAGGTGGAAGAATCTATCAAGATATGTAGCTGCTCAAAAACCCTTATTGGAAAATGATAACTACAGATTGATGAACGATATGTAAGAAAAGAATGATTTTAATTTAAAATGTAAATTTATAGCAAAATTTTCTAATACTAAAATAAGATCTATTTTTCAATCACAGGTATATATAATATATGTATTATGTATATGGCATATATATATGTGTGTGTATATATATATACATATATATATATATACACACACACACACACACACATATATATATATATATATATATATATATAACGTAGTTTACATTCACCATAAAACCTGAACAAGTTACTAGTAAAAGAAATGGCTTCTCTTGGTTCATAGAAAATAGCAATAAGGAGTTGATTCTGTCCCACTGGATGTAACCTCCAATAGAATAAGGGTTTTGTTTATTTTGTTATTTTGTTCACTCAGTGCTGAACAGTGAGGGCACATAGTAGCTGCTCAGTAAATACTGAATAAATGAGAGAAGCCTCCTCCCTGTTATTACTGGAATAGCCATTAATGATAATTTTGTCACAAAAGTCATTATAGGAATTTGCTCTCCAGGTTTTTATTGTCTTATTGTTTTTATTAAATATTAGGAAATCACATATATTTATAAATCGTTGCAAGACATAAATAACTATAGTACATTTGTGCACACGATTAAGTTTTAGAAAAAAGTAGGGTACTATTATCTTGGAAATTGTTGTGTGCGCTTGGACAAATCCTGTGTCTTAGTCTCACCCTCCGAGATAGCAACCAGTACACTGAATTTTGTTTATTGTTCCCTTTCTTTTTCTATAGTTTTACCACACATAGGTGTACTCCTAATATATTGCTTAGTTTTGAATATTTTTGAACTTCATATAAATGAGATCTTGCTATTTTTTCTGTATCTTTTCCTCATTCAATATTATTACATTCCTGAGATTTTTTTCATGATGTTGCGTGTAGCTATATTTTTTAATTTTTACTGCTGTGTAATTAACTATTATGGATATATTATAATTTGTTAACTCTGTAGTTAATAGATGTTTGAGTTGCTTACATTTTTTTCATATTACAATTAGAGCAGCAGTGAACATTTTAGTCCATGTATCCTGGTGCCAGAGGGGATTTTTCCAGGATTGAAATTGGTGGTCACAGCTATGCATATCTTCACTGGTACTTCATAATACTGTTTTTCGAAGTCACCATGCCAATTTACATTCTTATTACCACTGAATGAGAATTTCTGAGCTCTACATTACTGCTAGCACTTGATACAAGATGAAAGCAATGAGAATTGCAAGGAAAACTTGAATATAATTTATGGAAGATTTGAACATTGTTTTACAGTGACAGAGCTAATAGGCAGAAATTAGTGGGCTATATAAGAATTGAATAATATAATCAATAAACTGAGTTTTTTCATAATGTAAATGTACTTATACATTTTTTGACTGAAGAATATATGGTTCCTTTGTATGATTTAGGACATTTATAAAAAATTGGTCATGTACTTGTTCACAAAAGAAACATTAAAATCAGGAAAGTAGACATTTTATGGGCAATATTCTCTGATCTAAAAGCCAATCAAGTAGAAACAATAATAGAGTATCAAATCTAAATGACTTGGAACTTATAAAACATAATTAAGATTGTTCTTGGAGCAAAGAGGAAATCACAGGAAGTATTATAAAGAACTCTTTAAAAAAATTTATGGGATAAAGTAAAAGATTTATTTAAAGTACTTTCATTATTGAAGAAGAAAGACTAAAATAAGTAAATTTTGTACTTAAATTCTTTCTGAGTATAAATTAAAGAAGAAATAAAGAAGAATGTATAAGATGAGAAATAATATAGATACAGAAGATTAAAATAATTACATTCAGCTCAGTGACAACATACTTGAAAATCTTATATAAGAGGATTTCCTAATGAGACATTAATTATTAAAATGGCCCAAGAAGAAGAAAATTTTAATATAAAAATTAACATATATGAAATGTAAAAGTTGGTAAATCTAATTTTTAAAACAATAATCAAGACTAAATACTTCCACAATGGAATTCTAGCTAGCATTTAAAAAAAGCAAGGGGGGAATTTTATTGTATATAAAATAAACTTCTGGGTTTTTTTTTTTAATATTTTTTTTCAATATATGAAATTTATTGTCAAATTGGTTTCCATACAACACCCAGTGCTCATCCCAAAAGGTGCCCTCCTCAATACCCATCACCCACCCTCCCCTCCCTCCCACCCTCCATCAACCCTCAGTTTGTTCTCAGTTTTTAAGAGTCCCTTATGCTTTGGCTCTCTCCCACTCTAATCTCTTTTTTTTTTCCTTCCCCTCCCCAATGGGTTTCTGTTAAGTTTCTCAGGATCCACATAAGAGTGAAAATATATAGTATCTGTCTTTCTCTGTATGACTTATTTCACTTAGCATAACACTCTCCATTTCCATCCACGTTGCTACAAAGGGCCATATTTCATTCTTTCTCATTGCCACGTAGTATTCCATTGTGTATATAAACCACCATTTCTTTATCCATTCATCAGTTGTTGGACATTTAGGCTCTTTCCATAATTTGGCTATTGTTGAGAGTGCTGCTATAAACATTGGGGTACAAGTGCCCCTATGCATCAGTACTCATGTATCCCTTGGGTAAATTCCTACCAGTGCTATTGCTGGGTCATAGGGTAGGTCTATTTTTAATTTTCTGAGGAACTTCCACACTGCTTTCCAGAGCGGCTGCACCAATTTGCATTCCCACCAACAGTGCAAGAGGGTTCCCGTTTCTCCACATCCTCTCCAGCATCTATAGTCTCCTGATTTGTTCATTTTGGCCACTCTGACTGGCGTGAGGTGATATCTGAGTGTGGTTTTGATTTGTATTTCCCTGATAAGGAGCGACGTTGAACATCTTTTCATGTGCCTGTTGGCCATCCGGATGTCTTCTTTAGAGAAGTGTCTATTCATGTTTTCTGCCCATTTCTTCACTGGGTTCTTTGTTTTTCGGGTGTGGAGTTTGGTGAGCTCTTTATAGATTTTGGATACTAGCCCTTTGTCCGATATGTCATTTGCAAATATCTTTTCCCATTCTGTTGGTTGCCTTTTAGTTTTGTTGGTTGTTTCCTTTGCTGTGCAGAAGCTTTTTATCTTCATGAGGTCCCAGTAGTTCATTTTTGCTTTTAATTCCCTTGCCTTTGGGGATGTGTCAAGTAAGAAATTGCTGCGGCTGAGGTCAGAGAGGTCTTTTCCTGCTTTCTCCTCTAGGGTTTTGATGGTTTCCTGTCTCACATTCAGGTCCTTTATCCATTTTGAGTTTATTTTTGTGAATGGTGTGAGAAAGTGGTCTAGTTTCAATCTTCTGCATGTTGCTGTCCAGTTCTCCCAGCACCATTTGTTAAAGAGACTGTCTTTTTTCCATTGGATTTTTTTTTTAAGATTTGTTTTAATGTTTATTTATTTTAGAGAGAGAGATCGTGCAAGTGCAAACAGGGTAGGGGCAGAGAGAAAGGAAGACAGAGGATCCAAGGCAGGCTATGTGCTGACAGCAGAGATGCAGGGCTGATGCATGGCTCATACTCATGAACCATGAGATGGTGACATGAGCCGAAGTTGGACACATAACCAACTGAGCCACCCAGATGCCCCTATACCTCTGTTTTAAAAAAGGATAAAGAAAGAAAAAGGGATACTAAATACTCTGAAAGATACAAGCCTTCTCAATTCATAGTCACATAAATTTAGGACTCACCTGTTTGTACAGAAAAGAAAGCCAAGGACAAATCTCACTTAAGAATATAGTTACGAAAACTATATATGAAATATGAGCAAGTGAATCTAGCAAAATATCAAAGCAATAATATGCTATCATCAGGTACACATTATTTTCCAGGAATGCAAAGATGGTTGCAATATCAGGAAAGCTAATACAGAATTTATTATATGAACACATTGAGAGGAACAAAAAAGAAGTGATCACATCTATAGATTATGAAATGGAAGTTGATAAAATTCACCATTCCTAATAATAATGAACAAAACCAGAATGGGCATAGAGGGAAACTAAATATGATTTAGATAATTTAGAATAACATTTTCTGTTGTTTTTTTGGTAAAAAATTGAAATAAAATATTGAAGCTGTTTTCACTGAAAACAATCATAATTACTCAACATTGTGTTTTGAAGTCCTGGTGAATGTATTTAAATAAGATAATAAAATAATTGATATGGACACAGGAAAAAGTAAGATGAAATTATCTTTTTCCCCCTTTGATGTCAGTGAATACATAGAAAATCTAAGGGGCGCCTGGGTGGCTAGTCGGTTGACCTCTGTCTTCAGCTCAGGTCATGATCTCACAGTTGGTGAGTTCAAGCTCCGCATGGGCTCTGTGCTGACAGCTCGGAGCCTGGGTTCTGCTTTGGATTCTGTGTCTCCCTCTCTCTCCACCCCTCCTCCACTCACGTGCTCGCTGGCGCGCACTCTCTCTCTCTCTCTCTCTCTTTCAAAAATAAACATTAAGGGGCGCCTGAGTGGCTCAGTCGATTAAGTGTGCGACTTCGGCTTAGGTCACGATCTCACTGTCTGTGAGTTCGAGCCCCGCGTCGGGCTCTGTGCTGACAGCTCGGTCGGAGCCTGGAGCCTGTTTCAGATTCTGTGTCTCCCTTTCTCTCTGACCCTCCCCCGTTCATGCTCTGTCTCTCCCTGTCTCAAAAATAAATAAAACGTTTAAAAAAAATACAAAAATAAACATTAAAAAAATTATTTAAATTTAAAAAAAATTGTTTTCAGCGTTTATTTATTATTGAGAGAGAGACACACAGAGCATGAGCAGGGGAGGGGCAGAGAGAGGGGGAGACACAGAATCCGAAGCAGGTTCCAGGCTCCGAGCTGTCAGCACAGAGCCCGATGTGGGGCTCGAACTCACAAACTGCAAGATCATGACCTGAGCCGAAGTCGGTCGCTCAACCAACTGAGCCACCCAGGCGCCCCTATTAAAAAAAAATTTTTTTTTTAATAAAAAGTTAATTTTTAGAGAAAGAAAACCTAAGAAAATTTAGGAGACTGAATGTTTAACTTAGGGCCTGGATAAACTTTATTAACAGAAAAACCAGAAGCTTTAGAAAGAAAATATAGTTTAATTTGACTGTGTGAATATTTAAAAATTTAAAAATGCCTTTCCGGTTTTTTACATAAATATAATTTTTTAAGACAATGAACTTTTCAAAAATTTATTTGAAGTTTTTTATTTATTTATTTTGAGAGACAGAAAGAGCAAGCAGGGCAGGGGTAGAGAGAGGGAGAGAGAGTGTGTGTCAGTGTGGAGTCTGATGTGGGGCTTGATCCTAATAACTGTGAGATCATGACGTGAGCCCAAACCAAGAGTTCCTAGTTTATCATAGTGGGGAATGATATTGAAGCCCAGAATATAAGTAGTAGGGGTGTTCTTTACGGGGCTAGCAATGTTTCTGGCCATTCCAGTCTGTACAGCTAGACAAAAAATGCATGCTTAAAAATCATTTTCAATTCTCTTTAACATTACAATGTTTTATTTTGTTCTTTTATTTCCTGAGTAGGTCTATTTTTTCTCTTATACTGAAATTTTGATTCTTAACATTATTAACTAAAACATGTGTTTATCTTGCACTGTAAGAAGCATAATTTCAAATAACAAAACTAATATTAAAACTAACGAGAAAATGAATGAAATTTAAAAGGTCGTTGTAGTTCTTTTTGTCCTTGTAGTGTTCTGAGCTGTGTTCTTATTTTTTTAAATGTTTATTTGTTTATTGAGAGAGATAGTGAGAGAGAGAGAGAGAGAGAGAGAGAGAGAGAGAGAGAGGAAGCAGGGGAAGGGCAGAGAGAGAGAAGGAGAGAGAGATCCCAAGCAGGTAGAGCCTGATTTGGGGCTTGAACTTACGAACTGTGAGATCATGACCTGAGCCAAAATCAAAAGTTGGATACTTAACCAACTGAGCCACCCAGGTGCCCCTGAGCTGTGTTCTAAAGTCACTGGACTTAAATCATTTTTAGGTGTTGCAAGAAATTTTAATATACAGCTATTTTTTAAAATTTCTTTGTTTTAGGGATTAGTTCTTAAAAATACATATTTTGAAAGTTTTTACATATGTATGCTTTTTATCTCTGTTGCATTACATATTTTCATTTACTTTACTCATGTTTAATACTATACATATTAACTTGCTACACTTTTATTTTATATTTTCAGATGTACAGAATAATAGACGGTCTGCAGTGAATATACCCAGAATTATTTACCAAATAAAAAAGCAGAAAGGGAAATCAAAGACAAATGTTCTTGTATCTGTTTTCAAGTTCTTATTGATTGAGCTCATAATGAATTAATTATATCAGTTAATTAATTAGGACATGTCACATGAGTTAGTATTCACTATGATGGGTAAAGTGAATAAAAATAAAGTGCTTCATATGTAGGGGAAAAGTTTTCTTCCCATAATGTGTGATAAACATTGTATGTATGTGTGTATATGTATGTATTTATGTATGTAATGTGTCTTATGTGTTCTGTAGTTACATATCAGTTGGTTGACTCCATGACGAATTTGTTAATGGTAAAATTTTTCATTCTATCTGAAATATAAGTAATATACTTGATTATATTCATTCAGGAAATATTTTGTAATATTGTAAAATTATAAAAGCACTGTCCAGGTTTTGGGAATACAGCCTTGAGTGAACCAAGACCCTGAACTCATGGAGCTTATATTGTGTTGTGGGAAACAGCCAACAAAAAGTCTGACCTTGTCAGCTTCCTACCATCTAACCAACCTCCGCAATTCCTACAATTGGGTGGTAGTGCTAACATTGCAATTTCTGTCTCCTATATGTCCTGCCGTTTTACTGTAACTATTTGAAGACTTCCATTGGGCTTTCCAAGTCTACTCAATATTAATGGTACCCTACTGAAATTATAGAAAAGAATTATTAAAGAATTTTTCAGAGGAAACAAAATGTTATAAATATATCTGTTTTGAAATATTTTTGAAAAATGTGTATTTATAAGATATATAGCAGATATTTAGTTGGGTATTAAAAAGATGATTTTTTGCCTTGCAGAAGAATTTTATTTATGGTTACTTTTATTTTTTACTTATTTTTACATACATTTTTAAATATTTTTAGTATTTTTAATATTTAAACATATTTTTAAATATTTATTTTGAGAGAGAAAGAGAGAGTGGGAGTGGAAGAGGAGCAGAGAGAGAGGGTGGGAGAGAGAATCTCAAGCAGGCTCTGTGGGGTCAGTGCAGAACTCACAAACCCTAAGATCATGACCTGAGCCCAAATCAAGAGTCAGAAGCTTAACCAACTGAGCTACCCAGGCTCCCCTCTAGGGTTACTTTTACAAAATAAGTTCCCCTAATATTTTTCAAATGATTTAAGTTAGAAATATCCTGTTGACACACAAGCTGTCTCTAATTCTTACTATAATGAGAAGGTCTGTATATTTTCTCTTGTGACCCAGGATTTCCCAAGCTTGGTCAACTTATGATTGTAAGTAGGATCACAAGAATAACAATAACCTATTCTTCAGCGGCTTTGCCCCACCTGCAGAACTTCAAATCTGTACAAAGGCTTGAATCTTCTCCCTTCCCTGCAAATATTTTTGGGAATTCCCGAAGTGTCTAATTATTAAGAACAAATCTGGTCAGCTGCCTTGCAAGTAGCATCTGCTTGGCATTTGTGACTACTTCTGTGGATACTACTATGTCTCCCTCGGGCACTGTTTCAGTTTTGGCTCTTTTCTGGACACTGCATCCTCACAATGCACTCCCACACTAATGTGATGACACTTTCGGAGAGCCAAGATCTTTGGCAAAGTCCTGAAAATGCTTCCTTTCCCTTTTTCTTTTACTTTCTGTAGGGGATACCCTAACTGTATAGCTAATTTGTGCTCACTGCCTTAAGAAAGCTTAGTAAGACTGTTTATGGCCTCTCTTTCCTTCCATCTACTCCAAATCCCTACTGGAGGGATCTGAATGACATACACCAGCCTGTGCTCAGAATCACTCTTCTCCCAAGATAATTAAGGCATCGTTACTAGACTGTCTTTGCTAGAGCTGACCCTTGCACTTAAATCTGTGTTCTCTCCAGAAGGATCCTGTAGTCTAGTGTATATACATAGGCTTTTATCAGTCTGCCCCGTCAGTTCTCCAACATCAGGACCTGTCTGAGCCTTTAACAGTAGTTGTGGAGACGTCTCCTACACACTAAATTTATTGATATAAAATTTTTCACTAGTCTCTGAACAAAGTGAAATACTATCTTACTATCTTACTTATACTATCTATCTTATACTATCTTACTTTATACTTCATGACATAAACTTGATATTTAATCAGTTAGACATAAGTGAATAATCATATGGAAACAGTTTTTCTATAGTGTTTTTTAAAATTTATGTGCTTTGTTTGCCATGACACAATTTTAGGGGGCCTAAAGAACCCAATAAACATTGCTTTTTATTAGTATTTTCCTTTCTAAGCCTTGTTTGTGTACGTATAACTTTGGGTGGTTATAAACTAAATTGTTTTCCATACTTTTTGTTAAATTTAGTTTATGCACATAGTTAGATTTTTAAAGACTCCACATTTTACGAATACAACAAGCAGAAGCTTTTCCATAGTGTTGGGGTAACAATAATTTGATGAATGCTATGTACAGGTAGTCCCTACTTTTCAAAAGTTTGTGTTATACCCACTGTGCTTTTATAAAAGACTTGATAGTACTACCTGTTTTTACTCTCTGGAAGAAATCCAAAGAAGATTTTCACTTTTATGAAAAGGAAAGAAAAATGAAAATAGCATTCAGTGTTTGTGTTGTGGCGAGCTGTTATCGAGGCTGTCCAGACCTGAGCAGCAACAGTGGCCCCACCAAGCTCCTTTCCCAGAACTACACTCAGTTTCAAGCAGCCATAATAGCTTTGGACCGTGTCTTTGAGCACCTATGCTTTACCTCAATTGATTTTGTGTATCACTTAGCAAGAAGTGTCGTAGGGTATTGGAAAGGCCTAAGAGAGGTTAATTTTTGGTCTGGAAACACTCAAAAAATTTTCCATATAAGTTAGTGATAATTGCTTCTTTGCTTTATTCCATTTCAGCTTATAAAATGTTTCATAGGAATAGGGAAGCTCTTCTTTCTGATAGCAGGGGAAACCTGTATTTGAATTACTTCCAATTTATGCCATCCTGAAGAGCCTTGCATTAACTATTTTTATACAAATTATTATAGAGGATTTTTAAAAATTGGGATATATTCCCACGATGACAATTGGTATTGGTAATATCAATGTATTGATATTGTTTGATATTTTCAGATTGCTTTCAGAACATTCCTACCTCTGACAGTTGTTATGAGAATTAAGAGATAAGTGGTATAACCTAGCTCTTAGCACAGTGTTAAATTAATTAAGCATGGAGGCCATTAGATTGAGGTGCCTCCGATGCCTAAACCTGTAAATGCCTCAAGATTATGCAGTTTAAATCTAAGGCAACAAATCACAAACAGCCAACTAGGCTTTCCTAAATAATGCATGCGCTTAAGCTATATACAGTCAAAATAAGTTCCTTGCTTTGTTTCCACGTCTTCCCTATGAAAGTTTTGGCCCTACCTACTGTCTGTGGAGAGCTCCTAATCACTTCTGGTTTAGTGATGCCTAATCACTTCTGGTTTGGTGATACCTGATACGAATAGATTTTTGTCTAAATAAACTTAAACTTTTTAATGTCCCTCAGTTTATTCTTTAACAACAGTTACTAGTACTTATTTGGCCTTCAGTAAGTGTCAGTATCCTTCCTTCAGATAATGATTTTTAAAATTATTTTGACATTACTAAGCATTTAATACATAGTCTGAGATGTACGTAGTCTCAAAGCATGCTGTGAACTGGAGGAATATAGCACTGGCACCAACAGAACTCATCCACCTGTGAGGCTGGCACCAAAAAGAGATGGCTTCCAATCCAAATCCCTGACTGGGCCAAGGATGATTCTGAAAGAAGTCATTCAAAAGACTTGATAGGTAATACTTGAAATCAGGTGAGTAGCTCTGTATCATTTGAGTTCAAAGAAGGTTTGAGGGAAGAATCTACTTAGGATGGTTCCAGCCAGTTGTGTGAGAAATGAAAACAGGCTGAAACCCATGTGAACAAGGCAAACTTAGTATTGACTTTCACCCAAATTTTGCAAATTTTCCAAAAGCAAAATAGCTAGTGTAGATTTGACAACAGCTGCCATTTATTGAACATAATTGGTCCATCAAATAAGTACTGCCAACTTTTTAAAGACAAAATTTAGGTTTAGAAAACATAATTTGCCCAAGTTTACACAGCCCAGTATGTAGGTGATAAAGTTGGAATTCAAATCTGGGTCTGACTAAACCCCAAAACTCTTCATTCTCTAAGCTGATACTGCCTTCACTTACAGTGTGTAAAACATTCATTTTCTTCTAAGCTTTGTGCAAATCAAAGATTCTCTTTTTTCCTGTATTAAAGCCTTTTAAATACAAATAATTTTGCAGAGCTTATGTAAATACTATTTGGAGGTATTTGCAACTGTTTCCTAATTAATTTTTATAAGTATGGAGCACTCTATTGTGAGCTATAAAAAAAAAAAAAAAAAGAATATAGTAGTTAAAGAACATAACCATTAACATAGTTTATTTTGTCTAACATTATTACCTGAAATAACATGATACATAAAGATATAGGTAAAAATGGTAATTAAGCAAAACCCAAAATATTATCATACATGGTCACAAACAAAGTAAGTGTGACAAGTTGCGATTTTCTTAAATCTCATTATCCCCTGTCTTTTTTTCATCATTCCTCTTCCAAGAAGAGACTCAGTAGAAAGCAAAGAACTTTGTTAGCATAACACATAGAGTCCGGTTATGCCTTTTAGCATGAGAACTGCTTTTCTTATAGATTTGTTAATTTCAAATTTCATAGGATGCCTAGAAGGGTGAGAAAAGATAAAAAGAGAAAACAAAAACTGGCTGAAACTAATTGGAAGCTAGGACATCAAGAGGTAGGCAGATGGATGAAAAGAAATTAGGGGGCCAAGGAGCGTGGAGAAGAGAACAGGGAAGAAGACCAGAGAACGAAGGTACTGCCAGCTGTTCCCTGGGGTAAATTCTGATAGGCGTATAACTTAATAGGACAAATAAAGGTTTACATTATCTTACAGACTTTCAGTCTGTGTGTTCATCGTCTAATAAGATTTTCTTTCTGGCAATGGATTGCAGTTTCTAAATATTAATGGCATAATTATCTTAAACATAAGGGTCAGGACGGAGGGAAACATGTTCTGCTAAGATTAAGAGAAATGGTTGCGTGTCGTGAAGAGTGTTCTCAGATGAGGACTAAGGACAAATCGAAACCAGGGATCTGGCAGGCTTTACGTAAGAAAAGAATCCTCTGATGAACATTTCCTAGACAGTTCCTATGAGCAGACCCCTAGCACCCACAGATTTATGCTTGCTGAGGACAATGGTCTAGCTACAATTTAATATAAAGGCTTTAAATTAAAATGGGATTTGTGGCGCCTGGGTGGCTCAGTCGATTGAGCGTCCGACTTTGGCTCAGCTCATCATCTCAAAGTTGGTGGATTCGAGCCCTGTGTTGGGCTTTGTGCTGACAGTGCAGAGACTGCTTTGGATTCTCTGTCTCCCTCTCCCTATCCCTCTCCTGTTTGCATGCTCTCTCTCTCAAAAATAAATAAACATGAAAAAAATTTTAAATGGGATTTATGTTAATCAACTCTAAATTCATCCACACTAAAATAGTAACTAGGTAATCAAGCACACATGACATGAAATTCTTCCTAGACTTGATAAATGGAAAATAATGAAGTGGGAGAGGACTAGGAGGGAAAAAGATGAAGAAGAAAAAAATAGCTTGGTATTTTAAAGAAGACAAACGATATATTTTATAATTTTGCCTGTCTTTTACTTAGTGATATTTATTTGAGTGAAGGAAAAACAACCTGTTCAGAAGTATTTCTGAATTAACTGCTGGTGTTTCTTTTCCACTTGGCATCCTATGTGAAACATTTCTTTTAAAGCATATGCCAACTCTTTTCAAAGGGAGCTTTGTTTCAGATGATCCATTAACTGAGGTATCATTATAGAAATTGGGTCAAAATTCAACGTATAATGCAGAACTCCTTAGTACAGTTTATTTTTCATTTTCCTTTCTCCTCCCCTTCAATGTGTCTTCAAACACATTCTTCCTCTTCTCAGTGCCAGCGTGATTTCAGAAGATTCTGTAACAAGTTCTCAGAGGCCCATTGTGCAGTAACAGAGAATTCTGGCAATGAGCTAGCTGTAGGTTCTGTCCTTGCCTGCTTTCCTGAGTGGAAGGGTGCCCTCATCCCTCACAAATGACAGAGTAGGACAAGTGTGGCCGTGGCCTGCAAACTTGCCAAGCACTAGGAACCCAAGCAAGAACTTGTCATGCCAATCAAACCTGTTGGGTGGATATGTGGGCAGGTGTTGAAGAACTTTTCTGGAAGAAGTATATGCAATCTCATTGTAAAGGGGATAATGGGTGTGGGAAACAACTGGGAATAAAGTTCCCTAGGGTTTACTTGCTTTCCCGGTCACTTACAAAGTGGACCCAGTGTCCCATGTTCTTTTGAATTGTGCTTAGGGAATGTTTTTAGTTAAGCTTTCTCCACCCCCACCCCAATTTCTTTTTGTCTTAGTCGAGGGGATCCAGAAAATAATCATGGACCTTCTAGATGAGTTTAAAGACGAATTCCCTACCATCCTAAGATTATCACGGTCTGATCAGGTAATGTGATTTCATAACTTTGAAAAGGATTACAAAAAGTATATTGAATTTTTAATATCATACCAATTATTTAATGCTTGATTTTGAGATCAGTGCCTGTTGCTTAGGAAAAAATTAATTTTGTCTCAGAAAAACAAATTTCAAATCTTATTGTGTAAGTCTATGGAAAGCAGAGAAATGGTGGACAAGGAAGTGAGATAGATACATAAATCTATCTCCAGACTGGAAATCTGGAACCTTTTTATAGCCACAATTGCAATGCATGTAGTTTGCTACATTTGCTTAAGATTTGCTTAATATAAAATCAGAAACATATCTAGATATATTTTAACTAAAATCTATGGCAATTAAGTCAGTGAAAAAACTGATATGAATTATAGTAATAGAAACATAAATATGGTATTGGTATATGTTTTAATGTGGAAAGAAAATAGTGATACCAATTTAAACAAAGCATATGTGCATATGTTTTGTATAACCTCTGTTCCCAAAAGAATTTGCAACAGATAAAATATTGGGAGTTGGAGAGTGGATAGGTTGAAAAGATATCTGATCAGGAAAAAGTAATATCTTGTAACATAATTTACTTCAAAGTACACAGCTCTTAATGGATAAGTGTATTTTAGTCATCTAGACCACAGTTAGAATAGAATATGTTGTAAAGTTACACAGTACAGTAATAACCTCCTTATCCAGATATCAGAGTTTGGGCAATGTCAAACATAAGGATTATAGCCAAAACCTGGAAATATACCCAAAAAAACTCTCTGAGTAACATAGTAATCCCAAAGTCTATATATTTCATTCCAAAGGAGGGATCTTAGAACCACTTTTAACCATTCATCCAGACCACCAGGCATCAGACATTTACTAAATACTTTCCTATTGGCTGGGACTGGGGACAGGGAATACAGAGATAAAAACAGGATTCTTTCAGTCAATGAGCTTAATCTAGTGGAGTCAATTGGAACTGTAAACAAGTAATTGTCTTTGGAACATGGTAAGAGGTAAATTTATCTTTGAGGAATGAATGGCTCTACCATTCTGAATGGTCAGAGAAGGATTTATGGAAGAAGGATGCTCAAATTGGTCTCAAAGAATGATTATAAATTTTCAAAGTGAAAAAAGGGGTAGGGTAAGTGGATAGGAACAGAGGAAGCAGTGTCACTTAGGTCAAAAAGTATGAAACAGCATAACATGTTCCCAGAATATCAAGTAAATCGGAACCAATGGTATGGGTTTTGCGTGTAGACTTTGGGGAGGGATGATGGTGAAGTGCAGGTATCTGGATACATAGTGGGAAGATGGCACCCAGATGGTGGTCCGCCAGACAGCAAACCAGACTCTATAAATCTGTATCTTAGACTCGGCGTCTAGTTGTTTCCCCCTTTTACACTCCCCTAGTTTTAGTATAAAATCTTTTTAGACAAATCTTTTTGGACATTTTTCTTGAGTATGCTCTGGAATATTACGGTAGGAAATGGGCAGGTGACCATGCTTGGTCTAGAATGTAAAATGATTAAGGCTAGCACACTAGTGGCAATGATTCCTGAGGAAGCCTCAAGGTGAATCCTAGGAAGCCAGAGACTGGTCTGGAAACCCCTCTTGCTGCTTCCACATTGTGATTCTCTCACCATTGCCAACACTAAAGAATGAAAGAAGTTGCAGCTTTCTTCACAACTCCCTTCATCTCTTCCTACCCTCTGACTTACCTCATTATCACTTGAGCCATAAATTTGGTTTAATAGTGAAATAGATTGATACTCTGATCCCAAAGAAAGAACTCTGAGTTCCTATTTCCAAGTCACTAAAGTCATTTATTTATGAGAACTTTACCTCTTTCAGAGAAGAATATAAGCATAGTTACTTTATTTCTCATTTTCAAAACACTTACATTGTACTTTTCCCACCAGTTTACTATGAAGAATGTGTTGCTGAGATTGGCAAGAAACCCAAGTTGTTAGGGGATACTGTACAGATGGAAGTTACTTGTACTTCAACAATAAATTATTCAGAACACAATGCTAATGCTTGGATAACGAAATTATTTTTAAAAGGTCAGATTGTAAATGCTGCAAATTTTATTTTTTTGGGAATGATCCATAGTTCCCAAACATGCTTAAAGGAGTGGTTTTAATAATACTTAGGGGGCTTTAGTTAATTGAGTTGGATTTCATGATTAAATTAAATTGAGTTTCTAGATTTCATGATTAGTTTTTAAAATCTCTCTTTTTAAAAATTTTATGCATTTATTTATTTAGGAAAAGGCCACCTTGTTGGCCTGAAACAAACAAACAAAATGTCTGGTGGGATTTGTATAGAGGGACATACCGAGAATAATGGTTATTAAATAGTTCTTCATGACTAATGATTTGAAGGAAATTTTCTTCCTGGGGCTGAGAAAATTTAATTTTAGGCTCTTGGCTTGAGGTCATGGCTTCTGAAGTCATGTGTTCTTCAGTAGAACCCATATCCCAGTACCTTCAATATCCACTTCCTTTAGCAAGAAGTAAGTTTTAAAGGTTTACACTTGCCAATTGCAACTGATTTCTTCATGAGGATTTAAAAATATTAAACTTTTACATTTGAACAAGTGAAAACTGTATTCTACAATTAGGGAACTAAAAGTTTTAATTCAGATGAACTTTTACTTGAATGACAGAAATCTTTTGTGGTAAATAGGGTCAATTTTTGTGGTTTTAATTATTAAAGGTGATTATGTGTTTTATTCTGTAATTATCTTGCATTTAGCCTTATACTATAAAATTGGGAGTAGTAAATAGAACATATTAGAATCCACTTAAATTTTGGATTTTTATAGCTGTTGATGTACTTTTCTGAATTCTCTTGGCTTTTTTTTTTTTTTTTTTTTTGAACATGTGGGACAAAACTCTTGGGGCTGCACCTATAATGTCTGGAAATCATTTTTAATGGTGTTGATATTTCTAAATATGATGAGAATAGGAGTGTAACTAAAGTGTTCTATAATTAAGTTGTATTTTTGTTTTTGGTGAGTTGTTATGGCACTGTCATAATTGTGAAAGTTACAGAGCACATTGTACACTGAAAACTTTCAAGGTGATTTCTAATTTAATATTTGGTATATTTATTTCTCTCTATTAATCTATTTTCAGATAGTCTTCATTCATTCATTCATTTCAACAAATATTTAGAGCACTCTATTTTGTGTCAGACACTATTCTAGGTACTGGGAAAAGATCAGTGATCCAAATGGATATAAAACACTGCTGTCATAGAACTTACATCCTAGTCAGGTAGAAAAACAAGAAACAAGTTTATTTATGTTAATGGTATGTATAAGAAGAAGAATAAATATAGTAGAAATATGAAATAGGGGTAGAAAAGGGAAAACAACTGACTGTTAAGTTAGGGTGACCGAGAGGGTCTTAGTGAGAAAATGATTCCTTTTTTTTTTTTTTTTTTACTTCTTTTTTTTTTAATTGAGAGAGAGAGCATGATCGGGGGGAGGAGCAGAGAAAGAGAGAGTGAATCTCAAGCACACTCCACACTCAGCACAGAGCCTGATGCAGGGGTCAGTCTCATGACTCTGTGATCGTGACTTGGGCCAAAAATCCAGAGCCAGACACTCAACCAACTGAGCCACCCTGAGATGCCCTGAGAAAGTGATTCTTAAGAAAGACTTGAGGGAAGCCAGGGAGCAGACCTTGGTACCTTTGAAGAATCAAATGGCATAGCTAATGCAAAGTCCCTGAGGTGGGAGTATACCTAACCAGCTCAACAACTAGTGAGGAGGAAAGGAGAGAAAAAGACAATGAGGGTAGAGAGGTAAAAATATGGCAACCTTTGTAGCATTTGTAATTCGGCTTTTACACTGAGCATACTAGGAAGGCACTGAAGCAGCTGAAAAGAAAAGCAAGATAGGATCTAAGTTTTACTTGTATCTCTCTGGCTGAGGTGTTGAGGAGTAGAATGGCAACAGACAAGGAGAGAAGGAGAGAGACCACTGAAGAGGCTCCTTGACTACTCTGGAGAAGAGGTGGTATAAATAGAATGGACTGAGTGCTGGCAGAGGGCATAGTGAGAAGTGGTCAAATTCTAGGACTATTCAGAGAAAGAATTGAATGAGACTTGCTGACAGGCTGGTTTTTTGGATGTGGAGTAGTAAAAAGCTGATGTAATGGAAATCGGAGTTCAGCGTGAAAACTGCTGATGTTAGAGAAATGGGCATGGCTCTAGAAAACAAAAAGAAAAGAAAAAGGGAAAGCAGCATACATTCAAAGAATGGAGGTCAAATAGTGAAATCTGGAGCAGGATTCTCACAACAGTCTGATTAACTGATGCTAGGTTTCTAGTGATAAATGAACATTGCCTGGTGATGGTGGTGAGGGGAGTTGGAATTTCTTTTCATACATTTGGTAATGTACTCTGGTGATGATAATGACAATAAGAATCATCTAAACTTGCACACTTTGCAACCAATTCCAGGATGCTTAGGCCAGGAGTCAAACAAAACAAAACAACCCAGGGAAAAGAAATGAGCACTTCTTAATTTGAGGTCAACATTTACATTTACACACATAGTTTGGGAGGAAAATACATAGCATAGATAGTAGACAAAAGGAAAAGCTGGTAGCTCAACAAAAGGACAAAAACTTTTTATTTTAAAATATTTTACTGGAGCCTTTTTCAACAATTCACTGAATGGGTACCTGGGTGGCTCAGTTGGTTAAGCATCTGACTTCGACTCAGGTCATGATCTCGCGGTTCATGGGTTCGAGTCCCACATCGGGCTCTGTGCTGACAGCTCAGAACATGAAGCCTGCCTCAGGTTCTCTATCTCCCTCTCTCTCTGCTCCTCCCTGGTTTGTGCTCTGTCTCTGTCTCTCAAAAATGAATAAAAAACGTTAAAAAAATAAAAATTCACTGAAGACTGAATTGGAATCATTACCATAAACTGGTATTTTTTTAAATGTTTATTTATTTATCTTGAGGGGGAGGGGCAAAGAGCAAAAAAGAGAGAGAGAGAGAGAGAGAATCTTAAGCAGGCTTCGCAGCGCTGTCAGCACAGAGCCAAATGTAGAGCTCAGTCTCATGAACTGTGAGATCATGATGTAAGCCAAAATCAAGACTCTAATGCTTAACCAACTAAGCCACCCAGGTGCCCCAGTGAGTTTTTTTGTTTTTTTGTTTTTTTGCTTTTTTTAAAAGAGGAACATCTTACTCTGCGTCTAAAGGACTGTAAGTAGCCTCTGTTGTTACCTTCCTATTCTCAGAGTCACAAAAACCCCACTTTATATCCACCCCAGTACCCAGATTTGCTTTCTAATACTATTTTTTTAATGTTTATTTATTTTTGAGAGGCAGAGGGAGATCGAGTGCAAGGGGGAGGGACAGAGAGAGAGGGAGGCATAGAATCCCAAGCAGGCTCCAGGCTCTGAGCTTTCAGCACAGAGCCTGAGGCGGGGCGTGAACTCACGAACCCACGTAAACCCATGTGAACCCACGTGAACCCACGTGAAATCATGACCTGAGCTGAAGTCAGATGCTTATCTGACTGAGCCACCCAGGCACCCTGTGGTTTCTAATACTATTCTTAAAAGCATTAATGGTCTTCTTGGGAACAAGTTGATTGTATGCTTTGTGTCAGGGGAAAATAAAGGGGTCAGAAACATTTTATTGCTGGAGGTAATATTTCTTTCAGAGGTAACTGAAAGTTTTGAAAAAGGAAAGCAATGTAAAAATCATGAAGGGAAGCAAAGTCATCAAATTGTAACTATTTCAGCATTAAAGGGAAACAAAGATGATATTAATTAGGAACTGGTTGAGTCTGTTGGAAAAAGCTCTGAATTTATGACAATACTGAAAGGAGAAATATGCAAAGGGCACTAAAGAATTATTGTAATGTACACTTGAATTTTTTTAAAATACCGTTTATCATAAATGCTGTATTTATAATGATATTCAAATTCAAATGATATGATCCTACAGGAGAATTTTGATTAACAGTTTATCAATTACAAATAGACTTATTTCTCTACAGAGGAAAATATTTAGAAAGGCAATGTTATAAAAGAGGAGAAGTTTGAACAGATCAATCTAGTATAGTGTTTGGGGGAATGAATCAAGATTAGTTAACAGAAATATCCGAATAAAGCCAGTGAATCCAGGCCAACAAGTACAGATCACCAAGACTTTGTAAAGGCACAAAGTACAGAGAGGGAAGCTCCATAATGTTAATGTCTTGCATCTGCAAAAATTAGAGTCCTTAATACACTGAATGACTATTAGATGAAATTTCAGTATAGTGTGCATGTCCCACTGCTGTTTGCCCTGGCATTATGCCTCACTTTATGATTATAAATTATGAGAGAAAACACAGTAAACTGTAATCAGAAGTAAAACTAGACATTCTAGCTGCTCCAACTTAAGGAGGAGTCGGGAAGAAGAATCAACGAAGCAAAGCATAAGATCGCAAGAGAAATTGAATCTGTATGTGCAAGAGCTTTGGCTATGGCAGATAATTGTGGTTTCTCTCCCTGGTGTGCTCAAAACCTAGCTATAATATCAAGTGATAGCACCTGTGTGTGATTTTGCTTATTTTACCCACCACCTAATTCCTTTTAAGGGTTTCTCTACCCTAAATTGGCTTGGAATTGCAGCAATTCTAGCAGCCCGCAACTTAGATTGTTTTCTGGACTGTTAGTATTGACTAGAAGGGTTGAGACAGAAGGTAGGCTAATGGGACTTTTTCAGTAAAGTTAACAGATTTTAAAAAAGTTTTTTAATGTTTATTTTTGAGAGAGAGAGCACGAGTTAGGGACAGACAGAGAGGGGAAGGGACAGACAGGGAAGGAAAGACAATCTGAAGCAGGTTCCAAGCTGTCAGCACAGAGCCCAATGTGGGGCTCATACCCATGAACCTTGAGATCATGACTTGAGCCAAAGTCAGATGCCCAACTGACTGAGCCACCCAGGCACCCCAGTAAAGTTAACAGATTAAACCACAATAAGACACCAGATCTGCAGAAATACATCCCCATTGACAGGCTAGAACAGCTTTTGGTTATCTCCAATGACGAATGCTCAACAGTAAAAGGAGTATTCAACTTTAATGACAAAAACAGCAATAATAAAATTATTTCTTCAGTATAAAAGTTGATGCATTTAAAGTTGATGCACAAAAGTTGATGCATAAAAATGATACATAGTACTTTAGCTCTTCAACAAATGCATGTTGCTCATTGTAGACCAAAAAAAAAAAAAAAAAAAAAAAAATCCGTGTAAAAGATGTTTTGTGTTTATATATTTAGACTCAATAAATAGAGGTTCAAATTTCCTTATTTGTGTTATGAACCATTAGTTTCCCCTAAGTCACATACAAAAAAGCCAGAATAGCCCATAAAATTACTTAAAGGAGTAATGGCAACTATACTTGCCTGTTGCCTGGAATGCAGTCTAACCGCATTGTAAGTAATTTCTCTGTGGTTCACCTTCTGGTCCAGCAGGGAAAAATCTACATGTCATATGTTTTGCTAATGCCACAATTTTCTTCTGTCAGAATGTTCATGGAAGTTTTTAAGTTTTTACAAGTAAAAGTTCCTTAAGCTCGTTTATTAGTATATAGGATATTTTATTTTCTTACATTGCACAATGCATTATGTATGTATGCATTATCACTTAAGATTTTAAAGTAAACTGGAGAAATATTTGTAACAGTTTTGGATAAGAATTATTGTTTGAATTATTCAAACACTGAATAATATTTGAATAAGAACTGTTTGCTTTTGAAAGTGCCCTTAAAAAAATCAATGCAAAAATAAATAAATGCAGAGAAAAAAATGAAAAATTTAGATCTTTTGGCTAGTAACTTAAATTCTAGATATTTATGCTAAGGCAAAAATCATACATTTATTCAAAGATTTAGGTACATGGGGTGGGATGTAATTATCGGACACTGAGTATATGCATAGGACCATGCATAATGTACTGTTATGCGGTACTTGGTCTCGGCCTGAAGTAGATTTTAATGATCCGCTGGAGAATCACACATCAGTCACTTTTCAGAGGCTTATTTTCCAGAAAAGAGAACCCATGCGAAACCCATCCAAAATCAGAATGGCTGTTGCTCTAGCGAAGATCAACCGAGGAACATTAATTCAAGGATTAAGCAGCATATCCAGATCTTCCAAATCAGTGGCCAAACTTCTGCAGCCTCAACTTGCTTGTAGACTTTTAGAATTAAGGGACATATCGCATCGTTTGCTGAGGGAGCTTAATGCACAAAAGCATCCCGTATGTAACATGCAGGTGAGTCAATACTGCATGTGCACAAGATATGAAATTGCAAGATCTGAAAAATGAAAATGTAGCACATTTGGTTGTCCTACATGTAAAACATGAATATTTGGATAAGAAATGAATGGTTTGGCCTTTTTCCAATATGGCATATATATTCTGGTTAAAGTAAATCTGAAAGAGGAAGTAATGTTATGTGACTGAAATATATGAAACTGTAAATTTCAAATGGTTCAACCTAAATATTAGCATACAAATTACCACTTATAGCAAACCTAAAACTAATCGTATAACAAGCCTTAAAAATAATTTTGTTCCTTTTTCCTCATAACCTTGCTATGTTTCCAAGAAAGTCTTTGTTTGACTTAACATATTTGAGTACATTCAACTATAAACTCATTTTGATAGACCCATCAACATCCAAATATATTTCAAATTACATGTTCTACATGGTTTTGTTGAGTGTCTGTTATATTTCGTTAAGGACAGCAGCTCTTAAAACTTTTTCAGGACCAGTTTCCTTTTTTCTAAACTTTATGGTGTAGAACTCTGGGTTTTTCCATCTGGGCATTATTCAAAGCATTCTAAATGTCTGCTACAAAAGATCTGGAATCCTGCAAGTCTGGTACCTAAACCCCAGAGTGGGTCATTTTGACTCTGTTGTTGAAAGGAGAAAAACTCTCACTCAAACGGAGTTAAGCCAGAAAGATGTATTAGTTTACATAGTTGAACAATCTAGAGTAGATGAGGCTTCAGGATATATATAGGTGCTCAAATGATGCCTTCAGGGTCCTGTTTTTCTCTTTTCCCCCATCTCCTGGCTCTGCTTCCTCTGTGTAGACTCCATTCCCAGACTGACTTTTCCCTTCATGGCTACAAGGCGATTTGCAGCTTTCCCAGGACTCCCATCCTTCCAGGTTCAATTAGAGCAGCAAAGAATGAAAGTCCTTGACCCAGCATTCCTGGACAAGTCCTGAGTTTCACTCTTGGAGGTGGGCTTACCTCTAAACCAGGGAAATGGGATGCACTGACTGGCCTAGGACTTGATTGCCTATTTTTTCTCTGCAGTGGAGGTTGGAGCTCCATCCAGATCACATGACCAGAGAATGGGGGAAAGGATGAATCATCAAACAAAATTTGGGCTCTTTTGAAAAGATGAGCGAGCAAATGGATGATGGATTGCTAGAAGCAACACAATATCCATTACATAGGAATCTCTCTTTAATCAAAGATTTTAACATTTTCAGAAATAACTGGATAGTTCAATTATGAATTGCTTGAGATAGCCATTATAAAAAGCTCCCTTATAATACCTGATGTTTGAGAAAGTAAAAAATGCTTTGTGTTTGTTAACTACTGGATTCTCTAAGTATTCCTGTATCTTTAGGTTGTCAGAAAGAAATGTCGCTGAGCTGTATAATTGACATAAGAAGTGTTCTTTGAAGAATATTTCTGTATTTATTATGAAATCACATTTAAAGACACTATCCATTATGTTATTTAATCTTTCTTTTTGCTCCTCTTTGGTAAGTTAGAACTGAAGAAGAATCTGTGATTTTACACTCTTTTGAAACTAACAAATTAGCCTGCCACAGGTATACACACACACACACACACACACACACACACACGCACACACTGACCGACTGACAGACACACAAGACTCCCTTGAATCAGGGACAGAGATTGTTTATTATCTACTGCAAAAGCAGCAGCCAGAGCAATGTCTTGTGTCATTCCCATACCCCCTCAGTTCCCTCAGGACAATGTGATGAGAGCCACATGATACCTATGCATATAGTGAGTTGCATCACAGGAGAGGAGCCTGAAATTAGGAGACTCAGCTTTTATAGGAGTGTTGGTGGGGCACCTGAGTGGCTCAGTCAATTAGGCGCCCAAATCTTGGTTTTGGGGTTGTGATATCACAGTTGGTGGGTTTGAGCCCCATGCAGAGGCTGCTTGGGATTCTCTGTCTCTCCCTCTCTCTCTGCCCCTCCCATGCTTGCACTTTCTCTCTCTCTCTCAAAATAAATAAATAAACTTAAAAAAAAAAAAAAAGGATGTTGGTGTATCTGCTCAGCCTTGGGAGGAGGGGTGGGAAGGGAGAGAAAGACAGAGAGGTTTAGGGAGAGAAGCAAATGTCTCCAGAGGGGGAAGTTGAAGGCTCTTGGGAAGTACACTTCTAAATCTCTCCAGAGTAACATATTTCCTCTAGCTTCAAAAACTGTTTCCTATCAAACATGTGCTTTGTTCAGAAAGTCCAATCTGTACAGGAATGAGAGACATCCATGGAAGAATTGTCTCCCAATACTCATGAAGATTCAATGGCAGGAAAATAATCTATCTTTCTAGTTGAATTTGTGTTTCCTTTTATCTAGTCATAAGAACTAAGAAACATCACACATTTGCCTTTTTTCCCTGACACTGAATTTCACAGGTAAATTTAGAGCTTAGTTGTGATAACTTATTCCAAGAAGTGAGAGAAGCAGGATGATGGAGTAAATGACCTGTCCAAGGTCCATATGCTGACTGTGACAGTCTCTTTGACATCATTTCAAAATCAACACCTATGAAATTTCTTCTCCTTTGCTCTTGTTCTAATTGTCTTAGAATATAGCTTTAATTTTTAAAATTCTTACTCATAAAATATTTCAAAACATATAAAAGGTAGTTTATCAGAAGTCCTATCCAAATTTAAATTGGTAGTAATATTTTGCAATGTTACCTTCAGATATCTCCTCTATAAAAAGAAATATAATTAACTATGTCCCAATCCATTCCCCATTTTTTTCTCTACCAAAGGAAATCATTATCCTGAAGTTGATGTGAGCATTTCTATGCATACTTTCATATTTTCGCTACATTTGTACACATCTATTATTCTTCATATATTTAAAATTTATATAAATGATATACTATACTCATCCTTCTGTAACTTTCTTTTTTCACTCAACATTTTTTTCAAACGTTTATTTTGAGAGAGAGAGAGAGAGCGTGCATGTGAGCGAGTGGGGGAGGGGCAGAGAGAGGGAGAGAGAGAATACCAAGCAGGCTCTGTGCTGACAGCAGAGGGCTCAATCTCACGAACCATGAGATCATGACCTGAACCAAAATCAAGAGCCAAACACTGAAATAACTGAGCCATTTAGGCACCTGTACTCAACATTTCTGATATGAGTAGCTATGGTTTATTATTTTATTTTGTTTGTGGTATCCCACAACTGTTTTTATTACAAACAGTATTTCAATGAACACTTTTGTAAATGGCTCCTTTTCCATGTGTGTAAGATACTCTCCAAGGGTACATCTAGAAGAGGCATTACTGGGTTATGAGGGATGCACATCTTCAATTGTATTAGCTGTTGTCAAAATGCTTTTCCCTTGTGAATCATAGTGATTCTTGAATCTGAGGATAATTTCTTCAATTCTAGAAAATTCTTAGCTATTGTTTGTTCAAATATTGCCTCTTTCTCATTTTCTCTAATCTCTTATTCTGGAATATCTATTCAATATACCTTGGACATTTTCATTTTATTCTTTATGTCTATTTACCTTCCTCATGTTTTCCTTTCACTTACCTCTTTTTCATACCTCCTGGGCAATATACTCACACACTTACCGCTCCACCTTTTCGTTCCTAGCACAGGGAATCTTTCTTTAAAAAAAAAATGTTTATTTCTTTGAGAGAGAGAGAGAGAGAGAGAGAGAGAGAGAGAGAAAGAACATGAGGGGGAGGGGCAGAGAGAGAGAGAGGGAGAGAGAATCCCTAGCAGGCTCTGCACCACCAGCACAGAGCCTGATGCGGGGCTCCATCCCATGAAGCATGAGATCATGACTCGAACCAAAATCAAGTCAGATGCTAAACCAACTGAGCCACCCAGGCACTCCAGAAATCAATCAGTCTTTCTTTCTTTCTTTCTTTCTTTCTTTCTTTCTTTCTTTCTTTCTCTCTTTCTTTCTTCCCCTCCCTTCCTCCCTTCCTTCCTTATTTTTTTCCTTTCTTTTTCTTTTTTTTTTTTTTTTTTTTTTCCAAACGCAGTCTTGTATTACATTTTGGAGTTTGATTTTATATAATATTTCTAGGTATGTGGGGGAAGGGGGGGGAGTTCCACATTAGCTCAGTCTGCCGTACTACTAGAAGCAGATATCCTTCAGCTTTGCTTAGTATCTTTTTTATGAGTTTTAATAGAAGACTGTTAAATTTCTTTCTGGAAGTAAGTGAATTATTATTCTACTTTTTCCATTTATTCAACACATATTTATTGAAAATCGACATGTAAGATCACTAGTTTAGATACTAGGATTCATAGATGTCTTGCCTTTTCCCTGTGTGGACTGTGGGGATGATAGGCAAATAAGCAGTGTCAGTGGAGTGTAATAAGTGCATAATCAGAGAGTGCAAAGTGTACTCTGGAAGCGGCAACAAGGAGCATGTAATTCCAAAGAGTAGTTGGTGCAGGCTTTCGAGAAGATAATACCAGATCTTGAGGGAGGAGATATTAACCAAGTGAAGAACTAGGAGAATTATTCCCAGAAGTGAACATCATATAGTAAGATGCTAAGGTGAGAGAGAACATGACTTATTTAGGAAAGGTAAGAAGTTCCACATAGCAAGAGTGAGACAAGTGGGAACAGCCTTCGGTCAGAGATTCCAGGGTCCTCGAGGGTTAGGAATGAGGAATAAGCTATACTTCAATAATATGTATTAGTTAGGGTGGAGAATCAGAATTGCCGCTGAGAGGAAATTAAGTTGTAACAAGCAAGAAAACAACATATCTCAAATATAAAAGTCTCAGTGAGGAGGGAATAGAAGTATGAATAGTGAAGACAATGGCCTAGAGAGTGAAAGTAACAACAGAGTAACGCAAGAAGTGTGATGGAGGTCAATGGATTGGTCTGTGAATGGAGTATATCCATGGTGTCAGTGTACCAGAGAGATAAGTGGCATAGTACGAGTGAGTTACACCAGCCCTGGTATATACATTGCTTGGTTGTCTTTCCATAGTGACAGAGTTTAGCTTACCCAGAGTGGATTCCAGCATGAATTCCTTCAAGGATTGCCAGGCTGCCTGTGTCAAGGTAGAACTTCCTGGTGTGCAGAGAAGTAAAAGGAGTGAAATCTGGAATTGCTATGCAAGGGGATATGCTTGTTGATGCATGGAGGACATCATTTTATGTAGGAAGATAAGCAGACTAGATAATCTGAAAGTGTGTGTTAAAGATCCTCTTTATATGCTCTGTTTTGTCACTGATCTGAGGATAATTAATGATAGAAAGATATTTTTGTACATAGAGCACCTTAAATGGTTCTACCAATACTCTTGTTGGATATTATGTAGCTGGGAATGCCAGTCAGATTACTCCTTCAAGAACACATAATAGAGAAGCATTTTTTCATTAGGACACTGACTATGACTAGGATAGTATTTCAGCCTTCTGATGTGGTCTGGGATGAAGCATACAGTAATAGTCTCCTCAAGATAATTAGAGCATGAATGTTGTTACAGGAGCTCCCTTGACTTTCTGGTTCTGTGCTCAGACCTAGAGTAAGTCTTATATATGTTAACATATTCAAAGATATTGAGCCCAATATGAACTATCCAAAGACCCAATTGATGCAAATGACCTGAAGAGATCCCCATGGCTTTTGTAACATGAGCACATAGTTCGAGTCTGCCTTCTCCAGCTGGCCATCTTGTTGAAAGAGCCTTCCTTGGCACCTGTCTTTATGGGTGGGGTGTTGAGTCAAGTTGCTCCTCAAATCCTTCCAGGTTATGCAGGGTTGAGATTATAGCAAGATATCTGCTAGTCCTAAAAGGGCCTCTGGAATGGAAAACTCTGGTTAGATATTTCTTGGTAGTTTTCAACATCCCTAGCATCAGTACTTATGGAATGGTGCATCTGCTTAGCCTTGTAAACTGTCTGGATGAGTAAAACTTGCAGCTGCTTTAGGCTGCAGTGACCTAGATAATCAGCTTCAATAACCAGCCAAGACACGTCAGCTCCCAGACATAGTTGTTGACTTTGGCAGGGCAGTGCAGGGCCACAGGACCAGGAGCTCTTCCTATGATAGAATCTTCCTTATAGTGGCATTAAGAGATGAAGTGTAGGCACTGTGAAGTGGTGTAGGCAAGATACGGGCAAAGGGGAAGAAAACCCGCGGCATCTAAAATGCCTGTGATATATGTGGATCCAAGTGAACTTGTGTTCCCTTTTTCAGAATGAAGATCAGACACTTTTCTAAGTATAGTCTTTTCCTCATCCCCAACCCTTCAAGGTAGACTTCAGTTTGGGGGTTAAATTCAAACTTCACATATTTTGTGTAAGAAATATGTGTGAACCTCAAAAATATCAAGAATCTCTACAGGTCTTCAGTGGGCCTATGGGGTAGTCTTGGGTGGTATAATTCAAGACCTGAGGAGAAAGGACAATTCCTAGAAAGTAGACTACTTAGAATCTTGAAGACATACTTCTCCAGAAGTTGGGACATTTGAGCTTTAATAGGACTATGTGAATAAGATCTTATTCAAAAACAATGTTACAGAGGATATTAATACTGGGTAAACAAAGTCAAATAGCTTTTTTTACTGTGCACTGCTAGGAGCCTTCCCCGTGCTCATGATTACTGTGTTTTACTCAAGCAAAGACATGGTCATGTAGCTTTTCCAAACTTTTTTTCTGGACCTATTAACCAGTCAGTGCTTCTTGCAACACTTAACCTGTGAATCATGGGGTTCAAGTTTCCCCCCATTACCCCCTGGATATCCTTCTTCAAGGTGGTTTTGAGCAACATAAACTAAGTTGGGCCTGGTGATTCTTTATCCTTCAGGTCATCTAAGTGGATCTTTATTATTTTCTAAACTATTTACTGTTTGTTTTTTTGTGATTTATCTCAGTATGACTGAAAATAAGATAATCACAGATACTCCTTTAATGAGATGAGGCAAAGTTATGTGGCAAAATTTCATTAAACATCGAAATGTTTTACTGTTGAAATATCCATGTATCTGATATGTTAGTATGACCATATAACCTATCCACATATCTTATATATCCAAATATCTTACACACTCATATTAACATTAATATTAAAAGTTCAAACAAATATATGGCCTTAATACTGATATCAAGATGCTTTCAAATTTGCAAATAAAACTAATATAATAAGTTAGGATAAATTTTTTTAAATGGCTGAGGGAATCTAAATAAAACCTTTGATATAGAAAGGACTCCTGTTTATTTGTTTTATCATACGCTATTCCTGCTTAGAACAAGCCAAAAAGGAAACAGCATGGTTTATATATGAAAAACATGTATTGGAAGTGGATCATAAAATTGAAAAATGGCTACCTGCCAGTAGCCACATAAATTTTGGAGGAAATGTATTTTCCACAGGAATGATTTGTTACGGGAATAGCAAGTATTTATCAAAAGCATTAAAATGATGAAAAACTAACTCTTAAGCAATATACAGATTCATCATTCAGAAGCATAACGTATATCAGATATAGAATCTATTTTGAAACTTTGAAAAGTAATCAGTTTTAGTTACTTTAGGTGAAGGACAAAAATCTGGAAAAAAATAGAAATGGTAATTTCTCATGCATGCAGATGCCACTTTTACTTTTATTGTATATGGCCTGCGAATTATTGAATATGGACCCCCCACTGTACTCATGAATCTTTTACTCTGCCAGGAGGCATTTTGTTGGAGCGTATCTGTTTTCTTTCCTAACATCAGCTCTCTACTTGTATGTTTGTCTCCCTGTAGCCTAATGGTGGGATTCAAAGGCACACTATCAATTTGATTCTTCTAGCAAGAGGGAAAGAGCAGCAGCTGCTTTGTTTCCTGGAAACTCTTTCCAGAAGCCAGGAACTCTGGGAAGTTTTCCAGACTGACTTACGGAGTGTGGGCTAAAACTCCCCCTACCTGTCTCTGTATTTAGGAGTTAGTACGGGCCTGGAAAACAAGGAAGGAGAAGGAACTCCTCCCCACCACCCCCACCTCCATCTCTCAACTAGTAGGCTAGAGCGTGTTCTTGGCGTCAGCATTCCATAAATCACTTAAGGGAGAGAGGAAGGTAAATTGTGATGGGCAATTTTGTTCTTCATTCCGCAGTGGTAGCAGTAAGCGAATACTGAAGATACTACAAGCACTTAGATAGAACACAGTGCCATACAAATGTTTGTTCAACAAAGTGGTATTACGCATCCTTCAGAAGCACCTTTTAAAAGGCTATAATATGCCATTAAGTGGATACACCTTATTTTACCTAACCGTCCTGCTATCAATTGTTCCAGTTTTTCAATGTTTTAAATAACATACACATACATGCTGTTCTTTCTAGTTTGTATGCATTTTTACTGTGTATTTACACGATTTTATTAGCTACAGCCTGTACCTTTGGGAGTTATTGAAGCCACTGAGTGTCTTGGCACTTACCTCAGAGGAGCATGGCTAACTGCCACTACACTGCTGAATGGGAAAGGAATGTTTTTCCTAATGTCCTCATTTCATATCCTACTCAAGGCAGCAGAGGTGACCTAGAAGAGAGTACAGTTCCCTTAAACTAAATATATTCTGTTATGTTTGAGGCAGGGACAGCTACCACCTGAAGCTAGAAACATCTGAGAGACAAATTCGTTATTGGTGTAAACCTTCTCTGTTTCAAAATGCATGCTGGATGTGAGCACAGAGCATTCCCTGAAGCTTAATGTTCATCTAAGGTTAATGCTGGCCTTCAGCAGTCTCATGATTAACATTTCCAAGCAGGTCATTAATCTGCAGGAAATCCTTAGTATTTCGATTGCTGCTTGCTTAATGAAGAGGTGAATAATTTAGTAAAGGATGATTACATGAATTTGAACAAAGAAAAGACTGTTTTTCTAACAACATGCACAGTGGCACCCTCTAGTGAGCACACTTGTTAAATGTAAAAAAGTTAAAGTAATTTAGATTTTGGAAATGCAAGGTTTTTTATAGATCTTTCATAGGTTTTTATAGATCTGTCATAGCAAAAGAAAGTACCTTTTTGTAAAAAAAAAAAAAAAAAACAGAGAAAAATAAACCAAAATATTTTCAGAATGTGAAAAAAATCCAGATAGATCCAGTAGATAACTTTTTTTGGAAAGAAATATTGAAATTCTCATTTTACAATAACATGGTAAAATTTAACATTGTAACATTGAAAACTTTTATTATAATAAGAAAACTCTTCTGTTTTTGCAGGTCAGAAGGGGTTCTTTGTTCGAAATCATTTCTTTTCCAGCAAAGACTGCTTTAACTAGCATCATGTATGCTTCATATGCAGCACTAATTTATTTGGTGAGTTAAGAAAATTATTAAAATCTAGATGTAAATATACTTATTTCATGTATGTTAAAGATATAGATATATATTATAAATTCATAAACCAAGGTACTATTCTCTTGTTACACAATTTTACATTAAAAATTTACTCTTCTAAAATAAAATTACTTTTCTGAGGTAAAGTCAGCCCATTTCTGACCCAAGTCAATTCACCAAAAACTAATTTGCTTAAATAACTAAAATTATTTTTATAATGTTTATTATGATTTGTTCAAAATGTTTTGGTTTTACTTTCACTTAGCTATGGTTGTTTTGTTTCAGCCATTGTGCCATGGTTGGCTAAAGTTCAGCATTCCATCAATTAGGTCCATGATATGGGGAATACAAATATTAGTGTATTTTGAATTACAAGTGCTGTAATTCAAAAGTGTTCATTACAAAGTGTGACAAAAGTATAAAGGGTTTTATAAATTATAAGGGGTTATTTTGTTTTAATCATTGTCATTTATACTTACCTTTAAATTTTTTTTTAAAAAAAGTATAACACACAAAGAAAACTACACAGCTTGATGAATTCTCACAAAAGCTATTAATCTACCTACCACACATGTTGAGAAACAAAATGTAATCATCATTCTAGAAGCTTCTTTCTTGTTCCCCTCACAAATCCCTTGCCTCTTATATAAAAGTAACCATTATTTTGACTTCTAACACTAAATACAGTTTTCTGTAAATTGTATATAAATGAAATAATATACTATATATTCTTTTATATTTGTCCTTTTTTGCTTAACATTATCATTATGAGATTTATTGTGTATAGTAGTAGTTTGTTGATTTTCATTGCTGTGTATTATTCCATTTGTTGAAATATATATATATGTGTGTATATACATAGAACATATATGTATTCAATATATGTGCCACTATCCATTTTGTGGTTTGAATTGAATATTATATAAATATAATATTATTATAATAATATAATATGATGTATTTTATATAATATATGAATTTAATATTACATAGCATTATAATATAATATATAACAATATATAACTATAATATATAGTTTATATTATATAAACGTAACATTATATTTATATATTACATAAATATATTAATAATATAAATATATAATTATAATATGTTACATAATATATACTATTATTATATATTTTATATTACTTGTAGTTTTGGCCATTGTGAATATGGTTTCTATGAATATTCTTGTACATATGTTTTGGTAAAATTACTGGACCACCAGAATATGCACATGTTCATGTCTAGCAGATACTGCCAAACAGTCGGTATTGTCAGTCTTTTCCATTTTAGCGATTCTTGTGGATATGTAGCATTATCACATTGTGGCTTTAGTTTGTATTTCCTTGATCGTTAATGAGATTGAGTTCATTTTTATGCACTAAGTGGACATTTGGATATCCTCTTTTGTGAATTTCTGTTAAAGTCTTCTATTTTTCTATTCTATCTTTTTATTATTGATTTGTACTTTAAAAATATATTCTAGGAATAAACCCTCTTTTGGTTATTTCTTTTATTCAATGACTTCCTTTTCACTCTTTTAGCAGTGTCTTTAAAACAGAAGTTTTTAATTTTAATGTAGTTCAAGGTATTAATCTTTTCTTTATGTTAAGTGCTTTTTATGTCTTAATTAGGGAATCTTGACCTATACCCAAAGTCATGAAACTATTCCTCCTGATATATTCTAGGAACTTTGTTATTTTACCTTTCACTTTCAGATTTATAATCCATCTGGAATTGGTATCAGGTAAGGAACAAATTTTTCCTTCATGGGTATCCAACTGATCCAACTCAATTTATTGGGGGGGGTGGGTACTTTTCCTATTGCCCCAGAATACTTCTTTTGTCATATATCAAGTGTCCTTATATATGCAGGTCTGTTTATAGACTCTCTGTTCTATTCAGTTGATCTATTTTTCTATTCTTAGATTCAATATTGTATTATTTACAAGAGCTTTATAAGTCTTGATAACTAGTAGAATAAGTCCTCCCTTCAATCCTTGTACATGGTCTATCCCTCTATTTGCTTAGGTCTTCTTTAATTTCTCAATAATTCTTATGGGTTTTTTTTGTTGCTCAAGATCTTATATATTTTTGTTAATATTTTTTATCAGATTGAAACACACAATACTAAAGATTCAGTTTTTCCCATAATCTATAGATTCATTGTGGTCCCAATTTAAATATCAGCAGGTGTGTAAGTTGACTATTTTATTCTAAAATTTAGAGGGGAATGAAAAAGGTCAAGAAGAGCCAAGACATCATCGAAAAAAAAAAGTAAAAGGACTTTTAAACATATTCATAGTTTTTTTAAAAATAACTGAACTTATAAATATTTTACAAGCATTTAAAACTTTTGAGAAATGTTCAATATCTTAAATGTGAATCATGCAAAAATGACATCCAACTGAGCTAGAATGCAAAAATGCTGCAAAAAATGGGTGGAATGAAATAGATATGGTAAAACTAAAACAAATTAGACTAACACCAAAATTAAACTCTAATTTCTCAAAGGCTTTTGAAATCATCCCACATGACTTGTCATGCTACAAATTTTCTAAGTAGGTAAAAGAAACAGTATTTTGGGGGACCTGATGATTGGTCATGTAGCCAACCCAACGTCTAGGAGAGGTCAGGGCTGGAGTTATGATTTTGAAATCAAATAACATGCATGTTGGAAGTTAATGCCCTGTGTATGGAACCACAGTGGAAAAAGTGAAAAGTCTGTAAGTGGAAAGTCAAAAGAAATGTGAAAAATAGCAACATTTACGGTGAGCTAAGAGCAAATCTGCGAAGGAGACAAAAAAGGAATAATCAGAAAAGTAGGAAGAGAATCAGGAGAAAAAGTGTCAAGGAAATAGAGACTCAGGAAGTTGTGAGCAGTTAGGTGTCAAATATAAACAGAAAAAGTCAAGTAAAATAAAGTTGTGAAAAGTGTCTAGATCTAGTACAAAAGATGTTGGAGCCAACCATCTTGAGAACTATTTCAGTGATGCGACAGGATAAGGAGGACAGGAATAAGCTGGTTTCAGAGTGAAGAGGAGATGGTACAATGGAAGCCATGAATAGAGACTCTGGTTTGATCAAGAAAAACCAGCATATATAGCAATCAAGAGGGAAACAGGGTGCCAGGGGTTTTTAATGTTTAATTTTAAGATGGAAGATACTGGAGCACATTCTAAGTTGCAGGGGAAGAGCCAGTCAAGAACAAGAGGCTGAAAAGGCAGGGGATTATTAATAGAGAACAGGTAGGCTATAGGTTAAAAAGAAACATAGATACTGATCTTGATCAAGACCCTTCATTTTTGGAGACTGGGGTAGAAGTGTTTATAATGGGCACAGATAAAATTTTGTAGGTGAGGGAAGAAGAAATACATCAAATAGGACAGGGCTTCCTAATCTTCTTTCACAGCATGGCATACATAGAAAATGATCACATATGGGGATAAATGAATGAAGCTGTTTGCAGCTGAAAGTGACGGACCTCAAAATTTTATAGGTCTTGGTTGGGATATACTTGTATGCATGTAACAAAAAATAGCTACCAGGGCCTTCATCAATGAAGACATTTAAATATCTCAGTTAATTAGAAGTCTAGAGTTAGGTGGTTCCCAGGTTTGTACAGTGGATCTACAATGTCATCATGAACCCAGGGCCTTTGCATTTTTCTCTTCTGCTACCTTGTTTGTTGTTTTTGATCCTTAGGTTTGTCACCTCATGGTCAGGCATCCTATCTACATCATTGTCCAAATTAGGAGGAAAAGATGAAGAGCCTTCCTTTTTATATAGGAGAAAAACTTCCAAAAATCCCTCCTGACCTTCCCCCAGCAGACATATTTTATTTTATTTTTTGGCTAGAACAGGGTCAGGTGACTACATACTAACTACAGGAAAGTGAAGGAAAGCATCAGTGGGATGCAGGCCAAGAGAGGAGGAGGCAGGAGGTCAGGAAAAACTTGTCAATCTAAGGCCCTTGATCTTTTCTCCGTTACCCTCTTTAGGAAAATCTTCAAAGTGCTTATTGCCTGTTATGTCAGCTTTAGGCATCACTTTGGTAAAATAAGCTGGTTAGGTATTCTCATATTTGTGGATTTCATTATTCTTGTTACTTGTCTTAAACACTAGGCATCATCATCTTCATTAGTAAACTTACAGAATAAGTTTACTGGATATAGTTCTTAGTGGTTCTCGATTTTCAAAGTTATATTTCTCTATGTGTTTTGTTTTGACACTCTTAAAGTACTGAATGGCATTTTTTTTTTTTTTTTTTGGAGGGAAAATGGATCGTGTGTTTGTTTAGAAATCATTGCTCCACTGGGTTACTAAATTCTTTCTAAAATGTTAATGCCCTTCCAATTGTACACATAGGTATAAGCAAAGTCTAGGGGGAAAAATTAAAAACAAAAACCTACTTTGAGATATTAACATGTTTGGTGACAAATTTCATCTCCCAGAAAATGTTTCATTTAATTCAGGAGAATAAAAGAGCTTAATTAAATCAGGGAGTAAAGATGTAAGACAACTAATGAATTGAAGGGAAAAGAGGGAAAGCTTGTCTTTACTGAAGTATACCAGGCTTTAATTTTCTTTCTAGCTTATGATGTAATATATTTAGAACAAGGAAGCAATCTCTAGATGTTTATCATGTGCCAGGAAAGGAAGCGCTTCTTTATTAGAATTAAGTAGATTAATGGATTTATGTTAAATATTTTATTGGATTTGTTACTGGAAAGTTCAGTAGCTTAAGAAGAAACTTTACTTTTCAACACATTTTTTTATTATTAGACAGTCTGTGTTAATGCTGTGCTGGAGAAGGTAAAGAAAATTTTCCAAGAAGAAGAATCCATAAGGCAAAACAGAAAGGAGAGTGAAAATCTTAGAAAAGCCTTTTCAGAGCCTGTGCTTTCTGAACCTACGTTTGATGAAGGTGAAATCAAAGCAAAACCTTACAGGTCATTACTGGAGAAACCAGACAGTATTTCGGACTGCCCCAAACTTCTTGCCAATAAGTTGAGTAACAAGATCCAGGTTTTACATTCTGTGTTTGACCAATGCACTGAAATGAATGAATGAGCAAATCTGAACATAAATATCACTGAGTGGAGCTTAAGAGCTATCTATCTAATCACATTTCAACTGACAAAACTAAGAAACTAGTTTTCATATACTGAATGCTCTGCTTTAGAAAAGGGGTAGAGAACTACTAAAATGTCATTCTCAAGTACTTATATAGTGGAGAAAATAAAATGAATCTTGATGTAGAATATATGTATGACTATGATTTTAAAGTTAATTTATATATTTTCAGAGAGAGAGAGAGAGAGAGAGAGAGCGAGCAAGCACGTGCACATGCATGAATAAGGGGCAGAGAGGGAGAGAATCCCAAGCAGGCTGCATGCTGTCAACGCAGAGCCTGACATAGGGCTCAAACTTATGAGATGTGAGATCATGACCTGAACCAAAATCAAGAGTCAGATGCTTAACCGACTGAGCCACCCAGGTGCCCCATATGATATTTTTTAATGAACAAGAAAGTGTACCCTTTGGAGGGTTAGACTTTATGCTATGGTTTATAACATGGGTATATTTATAATGCATTTATGTTTTTATTACTGATTTGTTTAAAGTATCTTTCCAATTACAGTTGCCCCTTGAACATGGGTTTTAACTATGCAAACCTACTTATATGCAGATCTTTTTAAATAAATACATTATAGTACTGTAAATGTATATTCTCTTCCTTATGATTTTAATATTTTCTCTAGCTTACTTTAAGAATACAGTGTATGATACATAGAATATTCAAAGAGTGTGTTAGTTGACTGTTTATGTAATCAGTCAGGCTTCTGGTTAACAGTAGACTATTAGTAGTTAAGTTTTGGGGAGTCCAAAAGTTTATGTAGAATTTTGACTGTGAGGGGGATGGTACCCCCATCCCCTGCATTGTTCAAGGATCAACTGTATTTATCTGGAGGGAAAACACACTCTGTATCAAAATGCTACATTACTTTTTCAGAGATAATAAGGGGATTTTTTTTTTTTCTATATACAGGCTGCATAGTTTGAAACTGCCTGTTATCAATCCTTTTATAAGTCATCTGTAGGAGTTGTAAGTCACGTATAATAAATTTATAAAACACAATATTGTTTCGAAATCTTACAGAAGATTTCTGTATGTAAGGATAGAATATGATATTTTTTATTTCCAGATTTAGAGGAACAAATTTAGAACCAGAAATCAAGTTAATGTTACTCATTGTTGCCACTGGCTTCTGAGAGAGAATGCTTCTGTAACTGGTCCTGCAAATGAGGGCCACTGTTTTGCCTGCAGAAGGTACTTAGGTTTCTTTCATGTGTTTTAAATTCTGGACACATGTTAAGACCTGACTGGTCACTGGAGGATCAGCACCTGATATAACAGGCGAAGATGTACCCATCCAGTGATGGTACATACATTTCCTGTACCTGGTAAATAGCTACTGCCATGAACAATATTTACAAAAAGTCCAGCCCTGGCTTTTTAGTAGTCTGAGAAATGAGTAACAAGTGTTATATTACTTCATGTTACCCATATTCCATCAGAAAAGGAAATGTAGGGGTGCCTGGGTGGCTCAGTCAGTTGAGCGTCCGACTTCGGCTCAGGTCATGATCTCACAGTTTGTGGGTTTGGGCCCCGCATCGGGCTCTGTGCTGACTGCTTGCTCAGAGCCTGGAGTCTGCTTCAGATTCTGTCTCCTTCTCTCTCTGCCCCTCCCCCACTCACACTTTGTCTCACTCTGTTTCTCAAAAATAAATAAAATGTAAAAAAAAATTAAAAAATAAATAAATAAATAAAAAAAAGAAAAGGAAATGTAATATGTAGCAAAGGGCTCTGTAAGCAGACCCTTAATGATAAGTATTTTAGTCACTTATTATTTTTACAATAACCAAGGGAAAGAGTCCAGGTGGCCCCCTTAGAATGTTAAGTATTATGTTTGGAGCCTTAATTCAATCCTGTGCCACTAAGAAGATTACTGTGCTTTTGAGACAAAGTTCCAATTTTGACAAACAGCTTTTCTCACAGAATTCTCTGAATTCATAATCTGTTCATCCTGGTTCTGGTCCTTCTTATTCTTATATTCTACTATATGCTGCCGAATTTTAGATGATAAGCACCCAGAGTGTTCTGGTACAGTGTGGCACGAGGCAACCAGAATAGTGTTGGCCATAAATAACTGGCATGTAAAAACAGGGTGGACCAATTTAACATCAACCCTGCTTGTGAACTCAGCAGAAAGGACTCCGAGGAAGAACATCCTATATCTCTTCTCTGTAACATTTACACGGAATGCTTAGTTCTACACACATCACGAAATTCTGAAAAAAGAAAGAACACCTTTATTTGACAATTTCATCTAGGCACTCCCAGTACTTTGGCTCACTGAGTAAGAGACTTCACGTCCTTCATGTCTGGGAAGCAGCTGTGTGTATCTTCCTTACTTTAGGAGTGTCTGCCTTGACCAGAGAGAAACTGAGCCAAGATTTATGTGGTTTCAATGCGCAGTACATGAGGATTAAGGAGTGCACTTGTGACGAGCACCAGGTGTTGTATGTAGTAAGTGTTGAATAAGTTTCTTATTTTTAAATGAAGCATGTAAATCAACCCCATTTTGGAGACATTTTTCAAGTATAAAAAGTCTGCTATGTATTTAGAAATATTGAATAGTTGAGATTTAAGTATTTCAGTGTATTTAAATTTTACTTTTAAAAAGTAAGAATAATAAATAGGGGAGATGGAGAGTGTGTGGAGGTATCAGTGAAATAAGAATGGAAATAAGAATGGAAGAATGCTGGTAATTGTTGAAGCTAGGTGATGAGAGTTTGTTACACTATTTTGTTTAGTTTGTATATATTAAAACTTTTCCATGATAAAGTCTACTACATCAAAATAAGGATTACCCCCCTCCCCAATGGTTCTTATTAGATCTCATTTTTATCTTTTTTCAATGTGGTTACTGCAAATTATTTTCACCCTGAAAATGCACATTCCAAACTTATAACCTTCAGGTTCCAATCAGTCCAGAGGATTGGGTGAAATGTATTCTATAGATCTTAACAATAATCCTTACATCACTTTGAACTGCTCAGATGTATGTGATTTTTTTAAAGTAAGTAATAAATGTGCCTGTTTTGGGAAAATTAATCCTCTTTGGTATTGAAGCAAAGTTATTCTAAAAATATTTTCCAAACACACACACCATTTTTCATTGCCATATAATTTTATCAGAAAGAACTCTGAATTACTTTGAAGTCTCCAGTGGCATAAAAATCAGAGTCACACTTAAAAGGTTCTTTAGAAAGAGTCACGTAAATGTTCCCATTGTCCACTGTCACTGTATGAATCCTTTGCTTTACTCCTTTGGAACACCACTCAGGTTTTGCTGATGGATCTCTAGGGTTTATAGACTGGTATAGTCCTTCTCCTGTTGCCAAAGTAATTTTGTATTTATGCCAGGGGCAAACTATGCATGGTCGTCCGTCAAACTCCTGGGGAAGGAAATAAATGATTTAATAGTCTGACATTTCCAACATTCACAATAAATCTCAGACTCAGAACAGATTCTATTGCAGAATAACCAGGTTAAAGAACAGGCCAGCTCCTCTTTTTTCCTTCCATTTACAAATTATTCAGCATAAGGCAGAACCTAATCTTAGCAGTCATCAGGTCCCTTTTGCATTTGATTAGAAACCCAGCATGTTAGAACTGTATCAGAAAATGAGCTCAGGCAACTACACCATGTGACTGAAGCTATGCTGTTATGTATTAGATGTGAACGTCACTTCCTTGACAGAAATGGGACAACGGCATCAAGTGCTTCTAAAGGAATTTCCTCTAGCCGCTGGGAGCACAGTAAGCTTCAAATATAAATTTAAGAAGGTTACTAAAGGCATGAGTGTATACGTTAACTGAAGAGTGATCTGTGACTCAAAGTAGTCAATTCTCAACTTTTTAACTGTCTTAAGTCAGTGGTTCTCAAATTTTAAAGAGCATGGGAATCACCTGGATCTTGTTTAAGTTCAGTAGGCTTAGGGTAGGGTACAAGATTCTGTGGTTCCAACAAACTCCCAGGTGACGCCAGTGTTGCTGGTTCTATGGATCACACTTGGAGGAGCAAAGTCTTACAGCTCTCATTATGGTCCAAAACTCAGGGAAATTCTTTCACATTATCATCACCACGTGCTTACCTTTTTCTCTACACCAGAAGTGCAGGAGTGCTGATATTGTACCCCCACAGAACTGTCAACAAACATTCACATTTTCGTAATTCAAACATTCATGTTCATAATGAATGTCCTTTAACATGAGGACAGGTGTGGAAATAGGTAGATATGAAGTGTAGAGAGAGTGGAACACTAAGTTTAAGCATTCATTTTGTACTGTTCAGGGAGGAGAGGGAGGGAAGGAGGGAGAGAGATCAGTTTTATGAAGTAGAAAACAAATTAGGCGGCTAGCTAGTTTGGAAGTAAGACAGTTCCCCCATTCCCTCCTCAGATAAGGCTTTTTAAAAAAAATTTTTTTTTAAATACACACATTTTTACTACATTATACAGGTAATATATAATCACTGAAAAAAATCAAACTGTGCAGTAAAAAGTAAAAAGTGAATGTTACTTTTTATTTAAAAAATGGGATCTCATTAGACCTATTATTCTATGGCTTGCTTTTTTCTGCTCAAAGATATACTGCTGACATCCCTCCATACCAACACACAGAAATCTGCCTCATTAATTTAGTGGCTGCACAGTTTTCCACAGCATGGCTATTCATAGCTTATTGAAACTGTTTCCTATTGTTAAAACATTTAGGTTGCCTTCAATTTTTCATTATGACAAATAATGCCACAGTAAACCTCTCCTTTATATATTCTTAAACATTTGTGCAATTATATCTGCAGGGTAGATATCAGAGTATAATTATTAGGTCAGAAGACATGCATACTTCTCATATTTATCTGTGAAACAGTTTTCTCTACATTGTAGGACTGTAAATTCCTAGAATATTAGCAATTATACTCAAAGCGTTAAAAGACAGTTCAAGCTCAAATACATTTTTTTTGCATACAGAATGAGACAATATAAATAAAACGTGAATTTGTAGAGAATAGATTTTACATACCTCTATTTCTCCCAAATGTAAAGGCCCTCCTGAGTCTGAAAAGGAATTGAATATTACATCTAGTCACTAAAAAAAAAAAAAAAAAAAAAAAAAAAAAACAAAAAACAAACAAACAAACAAAAAAAAACACCTGAAATTTTGATAGTTTTGTGGTTAGTAAACAAATACAAGGTTTACAAATAAAAAATAAACTCTTACGGTAACAGCGAATATCCATCGCATGATATTCTCCTTTGTGGTAGAAAATGACCACTTCTCTATCATGGACAACAGCTGTCATTCTTTTAGATTTTTTAATGTCATCTTCTCTGCCAACACAGACAGGAGAATATTCCTTCACTTCAGGATCTTGTTCAGAGCCATCAAGATCCATGCTAGTCGAACAAAACAAAAAGCAAGTAGTCTTCACTAGTTTGGCTATGGAGAGAATCATACTGTAATAGACGTTTGATTTCTCTAAGACTGATGGATGGTGTTTTTGTTTTTGTTTTTGTTTTGTTTTTGTTTTTGGTAGCTATACAAAATAAAGCATTTATACACATTGGGTCATGGTCATAATTTCAAGTTAGAGACTCTTAAAGCTTGCCCAAATTAGGAAAGATTCCCCACTTTGAGGCTGGACTCATATTAGATTCATTTCAATGGGTAAGGTGTATATTTCAAAGTCCCAAGACCCAAAGAGTTAAGTTTCATTGTCCTTTTATTCCCTATCAATTCAATGCTAAACAACAGCCAGTTACCAGTGTTGTTTTCAACCTTCTTCTGAAGGTAGGATTCTTTGATAGTCTGAACAGTCTTGGATCTCTTGGTTGAGATCTTGGTAGGGTGATTCATTTGATTTTGCCTGGAATGAACAACCAGTCTTAGAAATCAACCAGATAACTACTCTGCCATAAGGAGATAGGTATGAATGGGCATATTACATTTTCTTAACTCAGAAACTGTCATTACTTTCTTCTGCCTTGTTGGGAATTCAAAGAGATGGCTTTCTCTTCAATTAATTTATAGAAGTATGTAATATATAGACGTATATATAGAAATATATGTATATATATTTCTAAACAGAGAAGTTTTAGTAGAGAATTTCCAGGTACTCTGAATATATTTTTTCTCAGCAAAGATGTTTAGGTTACTTCTTTGAAAGCAGCTCTTTCAAAGAGACCTTTGTATACTTTAAGAAAACAGTCATAGTCTGTTAATTCCATGTGAGAAGGAAACATCAAGATACATCAGTGTCAGGAGTGTCAGCCTCTGTAGAGGATTTTCCTGAGGGCGTCCCATAGGGGGAGTATTTAAGTTTTATTCTATGACAGTTTCTGAAAAAAAAACAAAAAAAAAAAAAACAAAAAAAAAAACAAAACAAAAAAAACAAAAAACAAAAAACTATATATCCTGTTTTGCCAAGAATTGCTGTATTTTTCTTTCTTTACTCCTAACCCCAAATCTTTCTTCTTCTCGCCACCCTCTTTCCATTAGTGTTGTAATCACCAATTTTTCTGGAAACATTCCTGCTTTTCCTCTCAGGATAGAGACTGTGTGGTCTATAACTTTCAAAAAGTATAAAGAACCACATATAATATTACCTTAGGGTTGACAAACAGCTTTCTTCCCCAGGCAAGAGCATATTTTGAATCTTTGCATGTAATGAAATAAAAATCACAAAACGCAAACTGAGACCACTTAAAGAGTTTTACTTTTTATTTCTTAATAATGCATTTTTGGATATTCCTTCATGGTTTCTGCCCTCTGCTGGAGAATGGGAACCTTCAACTATCCAGACAATGTCCAGCTCCACAAGCGGCATAAGGCAAGCTCACTCCCCAATGTGAGTGGACAGAAAAGAGGCTGCCTACAGCATTTGGGCATGAGATCTTGTATGTACCCAGACCATTACCTTGGAGCAGGGCTACTTCAACCCCTTTATTATATGAAAGAAACTAAAAGTTCATGGTAACATCTAATCACATCCTACTTTTTCTTTGGATCATTGATGGACAAATTTCTCTGTAATCTATTTAGAGAGGAATATATGTCTCAAAACTAAGCGGGAAAATTTCTCAAGAAGGGACTATTGACAGTAATCTTTAGCACAGAATTACAAAATGAAAAGAAAATTTCAACAATGGATCTTCAGATTCTCCTTTTGCAAAGTTCTCTTTTCTTGTCAGAGATTATCATTCATTTGACAAATATTTTCTCAACATGTACTATGTGACTAGCACTTCAAGGAAGTAAAAGAGATAAGGTCTCTTTCTTCTAGATATTATATTCTAGTTGGTGAGACCAACAAATAAATACCAGTAAACAAATACACAAATGATATAATTACACACTACCATAACAACCATGAATAAAATGAACTGTGTAATATGAGAGAGAAAAGGGGAGGCCATTTTGCAAAGAATAGGCTGGGAAGATGATTCTGAAATGACAGTTGAGCTAGAACCTGAAAAATGCAAATGAACCAGACATTCTAAGAGCTGAAGGAAGAGCATTCCAGGCTGAGGAACAACAAATATGAAAACCTGAGGAAAGGAGACTTGGCTAATGAGGAACAGATAGGAGACTGGACCATAACAAGTGAGCTTGGTGAAACAAACAGGAGCCAGGTCATGCAGTACTGTGTGTGAATTTTATTGTAGGGGCAAAGGGAATGTGTTAAAGGGTGTAAAGCAGGCAGAGATGACATGATCTGTTTTTAAAAGAATGCCCTGGCTGTGTGGACAATAGATTGTAGCCAAACAAGAGTGGAAACACAGAAATCAGAAAGCTATTGTAGTGATCCACAGGACAGAATATGGTGGTTTAGACCAGGGTGTTGATTTTGTGGGGGTGAAAAAGTAACAACAACAACAACAACAACAACAACAATAGCAGTAGCCACAATTACACTGTGCTAATTAAATGTCAGGTACTGTTTTAAGACTTTACATTTACTTAACTCATTTAATATCCTAACATGTTACTATAAAAAGGTATTATTTTAATTGTATAGTGAGGAAACTGAGTAAGACCAGAGAGGTTGGGCTCGTGAACAGGAATAAAGGAGCTACAGAAAATAAATAAGGGTAGCTCCCAGGTTTTAGTTTTGTGCAACCAGCGAGATTGTAACTATGATAGAAAAGACTGAAAATGGAATGGTATTTCCAGAAATGGAAAATCAAGAACTAGCTACATTTTGCACATACTGAGTTTGGAATAACTAAAAGACTCTAGACAGAGATATCATGTCTACAGTTGGATATATGAAACTAGAGTTGAGAATCACAAGAGAGAGAAATTTGAGAGTTGAAAAGTTACAGAATTCAATGGAGTAAGTTGGAGAGGGAGTACAGACAGGTCTAATATAATTCCTTAGGTGCATCAACAGTTAAAGATCAAGTGGAAGAGAGCCTGAAGAGAGGCAAGACCAGTATGTGTCCAATCTACTGTTAATCAAATGACATTCACTTGGTGTTTACTTTTCTGTCCTACATTTTCCTCAAATGGTAAGTAAGTGGTGATCCAGCAGGAAGGCAGGCAATGAGGTGAAATCCATTCTAATGCTGGCCACCTCTATGTGTATTACACAATACATGAAGAAAATATGGACTTCCTAGGAAATTGTCCCAAAAGGTTGGTTCTTTCATGAAGGCTTGGACTACTTTTCTCCTTGTAATTTTCCTTATTTCCTTAACCTCCACTCTCCTAGAAATCAAATAGTGTTAAATTCCAAGTAAGAGTTTATATCCAGAATTATTACTACTACTTTTCTTCCTAGTATCTTTAAAGTTTGTCTATTAGATTCTTAAATACCCTTTTGGCCAAATATAGAAATTGAAAGGTGAGAAAAATAAGACTAAGAAATCTTTCAATATTGTTCATAGTGAGATTGGCTCTCTGTATAGGTCTGATCTAGCCCTTCAATCAAAATAATGATTTATATACATCACTGTATGACATTTAGGAGCTATTATTTCAAAATTAATCACACAATCAGCCTTTAAAATGGGTTATATGTTCATTTTCAATCCAAAATAACTCTTCAGTCATAATGTCTCAATAGATGTTTATGTTGACACAAGCCTTCCAAAACAAAATGTAACAACCATTCTAAAGGTTGTGGCAAGACTAGGTTTTACTCAACATTTCCAGTTTCAGGTCCATTTTAACAATTTAATTATTTTATGGATTTCATCAGATTGGGAAATGAGATAGCTGCAGATAACGTGAGAGGTATCCAACTCTGCCTGATACAAGATAAGGAATTACATATAGAAAAGGAAAGGAAGTGAATCAAAGTGATGGCCCATGATAGTTGTAGAGACCCAGATGCTGTTAAACAAAGGAAGGTTGCCATGGAATGCTCATGGTATTAAACAGAATACAGTTGCCTATAATTTAAGATATTTAACAAAATTATAAATCACATGTCAACTTCAAATATTCTAATTTTAGGAAGATGACCAATCCTTCCTAATCCACCTCCTCTTCAAATACAGTAACATCGTCATATTTCAAAGGAAGTTATACAGAGTGATGATGTAACTTTCCTTGAGAACAGGAAACTGCCATTTTGATTTCACTCGTCTTAGGTTAACATTTTACATATAAATGCATATATGGAACTTCTTTTAAAAATTTCTTTAAATGTTTGTTTATTTTTGAGAGAAAGAGAGCACACACGAGCAGGGGAGGGACAGAGAGAGAGGGAGTCACAGAATTCGAAGCAGGCTCCAGGCTCTGAGTGTCAGCACAGAGCCTGACATGGGGCTCGAACTCATGAACCAGGAGATCATGACCTGACCCGAAATTGGACGCTTAAATGACTGAGCACCCCCACAGGTGCCCCATGTGGAACCTTTTTAAAAAGGGCACTTGAGGGGTGCCTGGGTGGCTCAGTCGATTAAGCAGCCGACTTTGGCTCAGGTCATGATTTCACGGTCTGTGAGTTCGAGCCCCGCGTCGGGCTCTGTGCTGATAGCTCAGAGCCTGGAGCCTGTTTCAGATTCTGTGTCTCCTTCTCTCTGACCCTCCCCCGTTCATGCTCTGTCTCTATCTGTCTCAAAAATAAATAAACGTTAAAAAAATTTAAAAAAAAAAAAGGGCACTTGGACCTTGATGAATATAGATTAGAATGGTCATAAGCTGTAGACCCAATCTCCTCCCAACAAGAGGGAATATGTGTTTTATGGCAGAGGCTCCAGGCTTTCTGATGGCTTTACTAAATATTTATTTAATCTTGTATGACTCATTGATTGGAAGTCTGGAAATGTTGGGAGAAAAAGAGCATGGATCATTTAAAAAGTTTGTAAAACAGAAATTATTATTTAGAAGTAAAAAATCTCCATGTGAATGTGTTAGGAGAGAGCCTTAGATGAAGGACTTCACAGGCTACTGTTTTGAGAAGTGTAATTCTGAGCCACAAGGAACATAGACACTAGATATTACATCAGCCTGCGCTCCAAAACTGAGGTGTAGGATGAGGGATGTTTGTGTGTGTGCATGTGTGTTGATGAGGAGAGGCAGGAAGGAACTTTGAATTCAAGGTATAAAGGAAAGCATTACACAAATCAATCTTAGGAAATTATAGAAATGTCAAGTCTGTACTCTGAAGTTTGCACTGTTAATTCCTGCTCTAACTAACCTAGTTGCTTTTTACATGATGGAAAAACATAACGTATGCTATTTTAAAAAATTATTTCACAATAAGTAAATCAAACTGAGAAAGACAAATACCATGTGATTTCACTCAAATGAATAAACAAAGAAACAAAAAGCAGAATCAGACCTATAAACACAGAGAACTGATGGTTGCCAAAGGGAAGGGGGTTAGGGAATGGCAAAATTGGTAAGGGGGAGTGGGAGATACAGACCTCCATTTATGGAATGAATAAGTCATGAGAATAAAAGGCACAGCAGAGAGAATACAGTCAATAATATTGTAATAGTGTTGTATGGTGACAGATGGTAGCTACACTTGTGGTGAGCACAGCTAACATACAGAGAAGCTGAATCACTATGTTGTACACCTGAAACTAATGTAACATTGTGCGTCAACTATACTCAAATTAAAAAACTGAAAATCATTTCACAATAACAAAAAAAACCCAAAAATATAGTATTTTTAAGCAAAGGCAATGAGGGCCATGCCATAATTTCCTGGATTAGCTGTGGCTAACAGAAGGCTGGATTACCACATCCCTAAACAATTATCTTGTTTTGCTTGATATTGGCAGGTACCCAAAGTATACAAATTGCTCAGGTGGTAGTATTTACTCCACAGCATTGGACGTGCAGCCTTTATCACATTTTGTGACAGAACAGACAGAGGGGCAACAAAGATAAGATAAAAGGGAACAGATGAACTGAAATAGGCTGAAGAAAAAAACAAGAAATGTAGAGTTTGCAACACGTATAACCCACTAAGGATGACGATTCAGAAAGTATGAAGGACTTTACTATACCAGTAAAGTGCAAACACACACACACATACACACACACACACACACACAGAAAAATGGGCAAAAGACACAAACATTGCATAGATGAGGAAGTGTAAATGGCCAGTGATTACATGTAAAGATGCTCAACCTCATCAGAAGGAAAAAGTAAAAGAAATGCAAAGCAAAGTCACAAATAGGATACTATTTTCTATCCAATTGAGTGGCAAAAATTATAGCAAGTACTGGTGAGGATATGGAGAAGTTGATAGTGATGACATTAATTAGTGCTACCACAATTTGGCATGACCTAGTAAAGTCGAACATATTCACGATCCATTAATCCCCCTTTAAGTACACTCCAGAGAAACATGCAGAGGTACACTAGGAGATAATCACAGGAATGGTTATAACAGCAAACGATGGGAAAAAACTCAAAATGCATCAACAGTAGAATGGAGAATTTTCACATTCATTCAATGGAATGCAATGTAGCAGTAAAAAATGTCTGGATGCATCAAGTTGGATTAACTTCAAAAATATAACTTTAAAGGAAAACAATTTTTAAAGAATTCGGAGTATGCTGCTATTTTTACCAAGTGCAAAAATGGGCAAAACAAAACAATATATCATTGATGGATACATGTAGATAGAGTAAATTTATAAAGAAAAGCAAGGGGATAGAAAACACGGAATTTCTTAAATGCCTAAAAATGTAACATTTAGTCTTATATTTAAAATTACTCTTTTAGCTTAGAAGTTGTATCCTACTTTACATTTATGTAACAGATGATCCAAAAACCAAGAAACAGGATAAAATGGCACTTTCTATCCTCAGAAAACGTGCCTCTGCAGAAAGATCATGAATGGACTGAGAATTTTGTTCAGCTTCTTTAAAAACTTGGCACTAGAAAGGGGAAATAAATGAATATTTAGTTTTCTTTGTCCAGGCAAAAAGTTAGAAAAGAAATACTAGTATCAAGCAAGTAAAACATATGAAATGTACAGCATGAAAAGTTAATTAAGTTCTCCAGACTTCCAAAGAAATGAGAACCCAATACAATCCTTCCTCAAGTTTCAGTCTCTTCGAACATACAGTTTTAGCAGTGTTTGCACCCCAACCAAGGAAAACTGCGGTGAACTTTGCACAAGCTGATAAGAAATGAGCAGAGAACGCTGGGCTAAATGATAAAAGGTTTCAGAGAACTATGATTACAGTCTTGCTTTTTGCTTAGGAAAGTATTATCATACCCTTCAAATAATGGTCATATGTATTTATGATAGCTAGTAATATTTATAATTAACATCCACATTATTCTTAATTAAATATTGTGAATATCATGGTCCATTCAGACAATAAGAGTCAATGTATTCACCTTAGTTACTGTTACTTTGATGCACTATTCATATGCTCCCACATATTTCCTCATTTTGAGTCTACTTTAAGATAGCAGAATCTTAACTAAAAAGAAAGTGAAAAATTAACCGGTCTGTGCTGTTTGGGGGCTAGATCAAGCAAAGTCACTTCTAAAAAATTTAGCCATTTTGTTCCATTTTCCTCCTTAAGAAGTATTTTTTTGGCCCGTGCCTAAAATAGGTTTCTAAACGTGCTAACACCATATAAAATTACAGATTAGTTCAATAGATCCTCAGTCTCTATTAGATACTTTTCCAGCATAGGGAATCCATTCAGGTTAAATTAAAAAAAAAAAAAAATAAATAAGTTTCCATAAGACACTGGAGACAAAAGAGACATGAAATTAAAAGAACTTACTTGTTATTCCTCTTGATCTCTGACAAAGGTGCTTTTACTAAGTCTGGAGCCTTGACCTACACATTATCAGAATGCATGGCTCCAGGGTGACACCCTTGTTTTTAGGTTCAGAGAAGAGACCAGCCTTAGATATTAGTTTTGCATCTCTTTGGATGGCAGAATATTATAGATAAAACTAGTTATCCTTCAGTGAGTGGCCACCCACTTGGACTGTTTGCATACAGGAGTTCACTATCGCCAAGGGGTAAGTAGTATACCTATCTTGCAGATTAGGAAACTAAGGGTAAAGGATCCCCTTTAACAAAAGTAGCAGTCAGGATTCAAACCTACATCTTCTGAGTCTATATTCAGTGAACACAGTGTATACATCTTAACATTTCATCTAAGCAGCATCCATGGTTTATAAAAACTCGTGGCCTGCAAGTAAACTTAAAGGTACAAAGCCTTTTAGCAAAATAAAGATATCTGTGTACGTATATATACATAGATGTACGTTTATCACCAAACATGGTTCTGATTTTTTTTTTACTTTAGGAAAGCTAATGTCACAAGAGTAGCATCAACGGATGTTTAAAGCGTTTAATCATTTAATAAAGTCATGTAGCTGCTCTGGAATACAAATCAAGTATTGTAGAGCAGGACCGGACCATGGGAAACGCTCTAACCATGTGAGCTGTCATCTCTAAGGCCCTTCCAGTTCTGACAAATTAACGCACGACTTGAAAGTGTATTTAACACCTTAGTAAAGACCGTCTACAGTAGTTATACGGAGAGGTGCTCAGGAACCCCGGGCACAGGCTACACGTGGCTGTCCAGAGGTTCTGGACTGTTGCGCCTACAGACTTCAGGAGACGAGTATCTACCACGGCCTGGGCTGCAGAAACCGCGGAGCAGATTTAGTACGCATAGAGGCCAGGAAAGCTAGTTAAAAACGCCCCGCCTGCCCCACACAGGCGGCAGGTCCTGGGTGGGCCCAGACTGTAAGGTGAACAAGCTCGAAGGGCCTCGCTGTGACTGGGCGGAATCCAGTCCGGAGATTAACGGTTAACGAACGCGAGCCGACTCCCGGCAGAGCCACAGCGCTCAGAAGGGCCTGGAGCATAGGCCAGACGACACCAACCCCCACCAGCTCCAGTGCACCGCCGGCGCCGCCAGCGGAAGCCCGACCTGAGACCCGCAGCCCGGCCGGAAACAGCGGCGCTCGCGAGCCCCGCCCAACCCCGCCGCGAGAACTGAATTTACCTTTAGTCCCTTGCTCCGCCTCCGCACGTCCTGCCAGCAGCGGAGGCCGCGTGACTCTCCTGCGGGAGCCAGGCCTCGGACCGAGGCTCGGAGCTTCCGGGGGGCGGGGCAAGCCGCCCACGTGACCCGAGAGCGCCTGCCCTCAGAGACTGCCTCAGGGGCACTGCGGGCTGATGACCGCCATCCCCAGCTGGCCGCTGGTCAACCGCCCTCTGCCGAGGCTTCCGAACTGACAGTCGTGAAAGTGTGCTTGACAACCGTAGGTAGCATCTATTTTAACGTATGTGTTAATCTCACTACATTTATCCACATTTTACATGCATCCACGATCTCACTCTCAGGAATTTACCTTATAAAATATTTACAGAAGTTCATCACGATGCGTGTAATCCATGTGTAAGGATGCTTACTGCCACGAAAGAATTAAGAATAGCTAAAGTGATCAGCAAGAAGGGAATGGTGGTCAAATAAAATACGGTGTAGACATGTGAATTACTTAGTAGCCACATACTCAACAGATATCATGAATGTAATTAATATTAAAAAGGAAAGGATACAATACACAATTCTTTAGTGTAAATAAAAATATTTCTCATGACACAAATAGATATGTATGTATGTAAGCTTTTTATAAGATTTTTTTAAAAAAAACTTAACTGGTTGCATTAGAGGTGGTAGATAAGTTTTTGAACTTTGCTGTTTCTCTGTATACTTTGTGAATTTGAAAACAAATGAAAAACAACACCTCCCACTTGTATTCAAAGCTGGAAGCTAGTTGAGTCTGGCATGTTTTTTATTTTTTTATTTTTTATTTTTGATTGATTTATTTATTTATTTATTTATGTTTCAATATATGAAATTTATTGTCAAATTGGTTTCCATACAACACCCAGTGCTCATCCCAAAAGATGCCCTCCTCAATACCCATCACCCACCCTCCCCTCCCTCCCACCCCCCATCAACCCTCAGTTTGTTCTCAGTTTTTAAGAGTCTCTTATGCTTTGGCTCTCTCCCACTCTAACCTCTTTTTTTTTTTATCCTTCCCCTCCCCCATGGGTTTCTGTTAAGTTTCTTAGGATCCACATAAGAGTGAAAACATATGTTATCTGTCTTTCTCTGTATGGCTTATTTCACTTAGCATCACACTCTCCAGTTCCATCCACGTTGCTACAAAGGGCCATATTTCGTTCTTTCGTTCTTTCTCATTGCCAAGTAGTACTCCATTGTGTATATAAACCACAATTTCTTTGTCCATTCATCAGTTGATGGACATTTAGGCTCTTTCCATAATTTGGCTATTGTTGAGCGTGCTGCTATAAACATTGGGGTACAAGTGCCCCTATGCATCAGTACTCCTGTATCCCTTGGGTAAATTCCTAGCAGTGCTATTGCTGGGTCATAGGGTAGGTCTATTTTTAATTTTCTGAGGAACCTCCACACTGTTTTCCAGAGTGGCTGCAGCAGTTTGCATTCCCACCAACAGTGCAAGAGGGTTCCCGTTTCTCCACATCCTCTCCAGCATCTATAGTCTCCTGATTTGTTCATTTTGGTCACTCTGACTGGCGTGAGGTGATGTCTGAGTGTGGTTTTGATTTGTATTTCCCTGATAAGGAGCGACGTTGAGCATCTTTTCATGTGCCTGTTGGCCATCCGGATGTCTTCTTTAGAGAAGTGTCTATTCATGTTTTCTGCCCATTTCTTCACTGGGTTCTTTGTTTTTCGGGTGTGGAGTTTGGTGAGCCCTTTATAGATTTTGGATACTAGCCCTCTGTCCGATATATCATTTGCAAATATCTTTTCCCATTCCGTTGGTTGCCTTTTAGTTTTGTTGGTTGTTTCCTTTGCTGTGCAGAAGCTTTTTATCTTCATGAGGTCCCAGTAGTTCATTTTTGCTTTTAATTCCCTTGCCTTTGGGGATGTGTCGAGTAAGAAACTGCTACAGCTGAGGTCAGAGAGGTCTTTTCCTGCTTTCTCCTCTAGGGTTTTGATGGTTTCCTGTCTCACATTCAGGTCCTTTATCCATTTTGAGTTTATTTTTGTGAATGGTGTGAGAAAGTGGTCTAGTTTCAACCTTCTGCATGTTGCTGTCCAGTTCTCCCAGCACCATTTGTTAAAGAGACTGTCTTTTTTCCATTGGATATTCTTTCCTGCTTTGTCAAAGATGAGATGGCCATACATTTGTGGGTCTAGTTCTGGAGTTTCTATTCTATTCCATTGGTCTATGTGTCTGTTTTTGTGCCAATACCATGCTGTCTTGATGATTACAGCTTTGTAGTAGAGGCTAAAGTCTGGGATTGTGATGCCTCCTGCTTTGGTCTTCTTCAAAATTACTTTGGCTATTCGGGGCCTTTTGTGTTTCCATATGAATTTTAGAATTGCTTGTTCTAGTTTTGAGAAGAATGCTGGTGCAATTTTGATTGGGATTGCATTGAATGTGTAGGTAGCTTTGGGTAGTATTGACATTTTGACAATATTTATTCTTCCAATCCATGAGCAGGGAATGTCTTTCCATTTCTTTATATCTTCTTCAATTACCTTCATAAGCTTTCTATAGTTTTCAGCATACAGATCTTTCACATCTTTGGTTAGATTTATTCCTAGGTATTTTATGCTTCTTGGTGCAATTGTGAATGGGATCAGTTTCTTTATTTGTCTTTCTGTGGCTTCATTGTTAGTGTATAAGAATGCAACTGGTTTCTGTACATTGATTTTGTATCCTGCAACTTTGCTGAATTCGTGTATCAGTTCTAGCAGACTTTTGGTGGAGTCTATCGGATTTTCCATGTATATTTCATGTCATCTGCAAAAAGCGAAAGCTTGACTTCATCTTTGCCAATTTTGATGCCTTTGATTTCCTTTCGTTGTCTGATTGCTGATGCTAGAACTTCCAGCACTATGTTAAACAACAGCGGTGAGAGTGGGCATCCCTGTCGTGTTTCTAATCTCAGGGAAAAAGCTCTCAGTTTTTCCCCCTTGAGGATGATGTTAGCTGTGGGCTTTTCCTAAATGGCTTTTATGATGTTTAAGTATGTTCCTTCTACCCCGACTTTCTCAAGGGTTTTTATTAAGAAAGGGTGCTGGATTTTGTCAAAGGCCTTTTCTGCATCGATTGAAAGGATCATATGGTTTTTATCTTTTCTTTTATTAATGTGATGTATCGTGTTGATTGATTTGTGAATGTTGAACCAGCCCTGCATCCCAGGAATGAATCCCACTTGATCATGGTGAATAATTCTTTTTATATGCCGTTGAATTCGATTTGTTAGTGTCTTATTGAGAATTTTTGCATCCATGTTCATCAGGGATATTGGCCTGTAGTTCTCTTTTTTTACTGGGTCTCTGGTTTAGGAATCAAAGTAATACTGGCTTCATAGAATGAACTCCCCTGGGAAGCCATCTGGTCCTGGACTCTTATTTGTTGGGAGATTTTTGATAACTGATTCAGTTTCTTTGCTGGTTATGGGTCTGTTCAAGTTTTCTATTTCCTCCTGATTGAGTTTTGGAAGAGTGTGGGTGTTTAGGAATTTGTCCATTTCTTCCAGGTTGTCCAATTTGTTGGCATATAATTTTTCATAGTATTCCCTGATAATTGTTTGTATCTCTGAGGGATTGGTTGTAATAATTCCATTTTCATTCATGATTTTATCTATTTGGGTCATCTCCCTTTTCTCTTTGAGAAGCCTGGCTAGAGGTTTGTCAATTTTGTTTATTTTTTCAAAAAACCACCTCTTGGTTTCATTGATCTGCTCTACAGTTTTTTTAGATTCTATATTGTTTATTTCTGCTCTGATCTTTATTATTTCTCTTCTTCTGCTGGGTTTAGGCTGCCTTTGCTGTTCTGCTTCTATTTCCTTTAGGTGTGCTGTTAGATTTTGTATTTGGGATTTTTGTTGTTTCTTGAGATAGGCCTGGATTGCAATGTATTTTCCTCTCAGGACTGCCTTCGCTGCGTCCCAAAGTGTTTGGATTGTTGTATTTTCATTTTCGTTTGTTTCCATATATTTTTTAATTTCTTCTCTAATTGCCTGGTTGACCCACTCATTCTTTAGTAGGGTGTTCTTTAACCTCCATGCTTTTGGAGGTTTTCCAGACTTTTTCCTGTGGTTGATTTCAAGCTTCATAGCATTGTGGTCTGAAAGTATGCATGGTATGATTTCAATTCTTGTATACTTATGAAGGGCTGTTTTGTGACCCAGTATATGATCTATCTTGGAGAATGTTCCATGTGCACTCGAGAAGAAAGTATATTCTGTTGCTTTGGGATGCAGAGTTCTAAATATATGTGTCAAGTCCATCTGATCCAATGTGTCATTCAGGGCCCTTGTTTCTTTATTGACCGTGTGTCTAGATGATCTATCCATTTCTGTAAGTGGAGTGTTAAAGTCCCCTGCAATGACCACATTCTTATCAATAAGGTTGCTTATGTTTATGAGTAATTGTTTTATATATTTGGGGGCTCCGGTATTCGGCGCATAGACATTTATAATTGTTAGCTCTTCCTGATGGATAGACCCTGTAATTATTATATAATGCCCTTCTTCATCTCTTGTTACAGCCTTTCATTTAAAGTCTAGTTTGTCTGATATAAGTATGGCTACCCCAGCTTTCTTTTGGCTTCCAGTAGCATGATAAATAGTTCTCCATCCCCTCACTCTCAATCTAAAGGTGTCCTCAGATCTAAAATGAGTCTCTTGTAGACAGCAAATAGATGGGTCTTGTTTTTTTATCCATTCTGATACCCTGTGTCTTTTGGTTGGCGCATTTAATCCATTTACATTCAGTGTTATTATAGAAAGATATGGGTTTAGAGTCATTATGATGTCTGTATGTTTTATGCTTTAGTGATGTCTCTGGTACTCTGTCTCACAGGATCCCCCTTAGGATCTCTTGTAGGGCTGGTTTAGTGGTGACAAATTCCTTCAGTTTTTGTTTGTTTGGGAAGACCTTTATCTCTCCTTCTATTCTAAATGACAGACTTGCTGGATAAAGGATTCTCGGCTGCATATTTTTTTCTGTTCAACACATTGAAGATCTCTTGCCAATCCTTTCTGGCCCTCTTCCGTGGGCCTCTCATCTGCGCTTGGCTCCAGAGACTCCGTTCTGCTAATCCTCTGGCGGTTTTCTGTGTTATTTAGGCAGGTGTAGGTGGAATCTAAGTGATCACCAGGACGCGCGGTGAGCCCAGCGTCCTCCTAAGCCGCCATCCTCATTCTTTCTCTCTGGCATGTTTTTTAAAGTGTCCCCGACAATCTTCTAATGCAGTGGTTCTTAACTTGGGCTGTACCTTAGAGTCACCTGGGAGTTTTAGACAGTCACGATGCCCGGACCAATGAAACCTGGGGTAGCAGGAGGGTTAACATATTTTTTCTAACTTCCCATGTGATTCCAGTGTGACCTCAAGGTTGAAAACCACAATCTATATTTAATGTCCTGAATACTGATCTCAGATCATAGAGTGTTCCAGTGGGTCTGAGGCAGTTGAAATCCAGTGCCTTGTTCGTCTTCCTCATCAATTTTTCTGTAAGCCTCAACATATAAAATATTGAGAAACCCAGCATAATGGATTTGCCTCCAATGCTAGTTTCTTCTGATTTCTATTCTGTTCAGTATAGTTTTAGGATGATAGTAATATTTTATGGGATAATTTCCCTTTTGACCATTTACTGCACTGATCCAAGCAAAAACTAATCATCTAGTTTTGATGAACTGCCTTACCAAAGTGAAAATATATTTGGATTTATTATAAGTTACATTATCTATTAGCCGTTCCAAATTATTTTATGGCACATGGAGGGTGTTAGCAGTCTTTAGCTTGTGTCATGAAAGGGCTGAATAAGATTTGCTGTTTCTAATGAAAAGTTCTTCTTTTTGCCTTGGCATAATCTGGGCATTAAAATAAGACGTATCTTAGATTCTTTGACCTTAAATCTGATTTTGAATAAATAGAAGACCTCAGTAGTTACACATGCATATGTACACAAGAGGGAGAGAAGCTTTCTTTTATTTCTGTATAAAGTATTAATGGGGTTAATCACGTAATAATATGAAATTCTTGGAAAACTTTAGTGTAAGTGTGGGGACACTTTCTACCTTCTCACTCCTTGGAGCCAATCTGCATCTTCCCCTATAACCTTCCTCCATTTGTTCTCTGATCTTTTCCTTTCCTGCTATTGACACCTAGTGGTAGCCCTGGCATGAGTTTTGTTACCTACCATGGAAAACTCCAGCTTTTCCTCTGTGAACTTGCTCACCAATATCTTGCTCTAAAAATAGTTTTTTGTTTTTTTTTAATGTTTATTTATTTTTGAAAGAGAGAGAGAGAGAGAGAGCGAGCATGTGTGTGAATGGCTGAGGGGTAGAGAGAGAAGGGGACAGAGGCTCTGAAGCAGGCCAATGTGGGGCTCAAACTCATGAACCAAGAAGAGATCATGACCTGAGCCGAAGTTGGATGTTTAAGTGACTGAGCCACCCAGGAGCCCTAAAAATAGTTTTAAATGTCTCTTCTCACCATTGTGAGCCCCTCTTCTTTCCTCATAGCATCAGGCTGTTTCTAGGCTGACTTTTCTAGGACTAAGCTCTTCCTCTCAGAGAAGTTCAAAAACTGCCTTCAATCCTAAACCATAATCTATTTTGTGAATAACGAAGACCTCAGTGTGCTGATAGTTTCACTACAGGGTGATTTGAGGAGTATCAACCAATCAGGATTTCTTACTCTTTCAAACCAGAAAAGGGTGATAACATTGCCCTTATGAGGCCATTGTGATTCAGATAAGAGAAAGGGTGGCTTCAAATACAATCTATCTGCTCATAACATAAGTGAGAGTTTGTTGTGGATACCTATGTGACAGTCCTACTTGTGGCAGATGTTCACCAAACATCCCATCCACTACCCCACATTTCCCACTCTGTTTACAGTTGGTTGAGGTCATGTGTCCCTTCTAGATTGAAGCATGGAAGAGTTCTTACTCCACCTCCCCAGTCTCTCTCTCTCTCTCTCTCTCTCTCTTTTTTTTTTTTTTTTATCACAACCACAGATATTATAGATGATGGACTTCTACTGACCTGGGTCCCTGAGTGACTATGTGACACAGAGACCAACCATCAACCCCCACTCACTACCTTCCACCAAGCCATGAAAGATACGTAACTTAAGTGAGAAATTAACTGTTGTGTTAAACCACTGAAATTCTAAGATTGTTTATGATTACACCAAAGCATAATTTAATTTGACGTCTCATAGCTATCGTCAGTTTTATGTGTTTGAGGTTGAAATATTAATTTTCTCCTGTAAACCTGTACTTCTTTTTTTCCTCCATCTCTATAAGTGACAACCCTGTTCATCCACATGCTTAAGGTAGAAACCTGGATGCCATACTCACATCTCCCCTTTTCTTCTCCTGTGCAGAAAAGAGTTAACATAGCTGACCAAAGATGGCTCTCCTTATAAAGCTCTGCTTGTAAGGTTGGCCCCTGGCTGACATCTGGGAACGTGGCTGATAAAATAGTTCTCTCTACTGAAATAAGATTTTCCCTAAATAGTAAGGATACCTCGCTGTGCCTCATCTGTTTGTACAAACAATATGGTTTATGCTGACCATGACCTGCTTTCCTTCTGGGAGTCAAGAACTTTGGTGCATGCTAGGCAGAAGTGCTTGCATGACCAGCCCTAATAAAAACCTTTGGGTGCTGAGCCTTTAACGAGCTTCCCTGGGCAAAAACATTGCACACCTGTTTTTGCATTATCGTTGCTGGCACAAGAGTCAGCTTTGTGTTATCCCTCCCCAGAGGGAGAGAACATAAGGAAGCCTTCACTTGGATTCTTCCATTTTCCACCTGTGTCCTTTTTCCTTATCATCCAGCTCTGTATCCTTACAATATCACTCTAGTAATCTTAGCATGAGAAGGACTATATAATGAGTTTCAGGAGTCCTTCTAGTGAGTGAATCCCCAAACACAATGTTGCCTTAGGACCCCTTGGGCTATCCCCCCATACCTAATCCAATTCTGAGTCTTGTCAATTCTACTTCCTAAAATGTACTTCAAATTACTTTTTTTTTAATTTGTTGCCACCATTCTGGAAGGTGCCATCATCTTTTATTTGTATTGGACATTAAGAGGACCCAATAGAAACCACCTTTTTTCCCTGCCTGAATTTGGAACCAACTCAGAGATATAGTAAGAGATCAAAGTGTAAATTTTAGTTAATGATAAAAATCTAGATTGGGATAGCTTAGATGTGCAGTCAAATAGATTAACATCACCTGCACTAAATTTATGTGCCCAAATTGCTGCCCTCTACCTTCGAGCTATCCATCTTGAGAGGATGGACCACATTGTACTCTCTTTAGGCACACAGATTTGTAGAAAGGAGAAGGGAAGGACTGAACTGAGTATACAGAAGAAGGGAGTGAAGGTTGTAGATTTTAAAGATTTCTTGTTCACTCTGAATTTTATCTTCCAAGTGGAACTCCAAGTCTTGGGCATCCAGCAAATGATACACATGCTGACCCTAACTCTAAGTAGGCAGTAGAGAAGGGAGTGTGGTCAGTGAACACCAGGTTGTCTGCAGTGAGCCTCAAGCAAAACACTCGCCATTAGTAGTACCAAGCCAGGCTAAGCAAATAGGCACAGGCCAAAGGGCCTTCAGTGATGTGAGCTTCAGAGTGTAGGTTGCCGCTCCTTGACCTTGAAGCATGTTTACAACATCTTCATTCCACTCCATTCATTCTCAGTAAAGGTAGGAAGGCCAAAAAGACCTCAGAAAGCAGGCATAGCTAAGGCAAGGATTAAATTGCAGAAAAAATGCCTTTTGGTACATTGACCTTTCAGACGGTACTGCTTAGAATATTTGCTGCAATTAGAGATAGTGAAGTTAATGAAACATAACTTCAGGTCCCCTCACACGTGTGGGCCCTTTCCAAGGTCCTGAGCAACCCTAGTAACGTGTTCATATGGTCATCCTTTATATCCTTTTAATATAATTTGGAAGCACTCAAAATTACAGAAAAGTAGTACAGGGAACTCTATCCCAACAGCCATTTAAGAGTATGTTGCCAATCTGATGCCACATCAGCCCTTCATGCTCTAGTATGTATTTCCTGCAAGCAAGGACATTCTTCTACGTAACCACCATACAACCCTCAAAATCAGGAATTTAACACTGACATGTTTCTACCATCTAATCCTCAAATCCAGTTCAGAATCAAGTTACATTTAGTTGTGATGTATGTTTAGCTTCCTTGTGTGGGACAGTTTCTCAGTCCTTCACCAACATTCATGACATTCACGTTTAAAGATTATGGCCGTATATTTTATAGAATGTTCCCTAACTGAGGTTTGTCTGACACTTCTCTATGATGAGATTCAGATTGTGCATCTTTGGCAGGGACTTCACATAGATGGGGGCCGGAGCCCCTGTACGGCTGTACTTCTGTTCCCTTCTCACTCAGCTTGAGCCAACTCACTACGCTACCATGTTGTCATCTACCCCACCGGGGCTCTGTCACTTCTCTCTAAGCCACTGCATGTCCTGCCAGTCCCCTAGCCAGCATAGATGTCTATCTACCCTGCTCTGTCCTTTCCTGCTGGCTTTAGGACTGAATTGTTCATGAAGGAAAGAGAAGAAAGAAAGGAATAATTGTCATATGTTTTTGTAAAAATGTGCAAAAGTAAGACAATTTAACTTCAGTGGATTAAGGCCATTGTCTCTTTTCCTTCTGTCACACAAGCATTTTGGGAATTTGGCTAAGAGGCATTTGAATTGGAAATGCATTTAGTTTGTGTTTGGTGGGGTATATTTATATGGTTTGCAGCCAGTTGTGGTATATAGCTAAGTTTCTGCTGGCTGTCCCAGTGTAAAAACAACCTCCAAATATATTCCCAGTGCCCATTGTGATGGCTATCCTTATATGCTAGATGCAGGCTACGGTTCTATCAAAATGTGAGTATGGGCTCTGGTGTCTGGAACAGGGAATATGAAAGTCCTGGAGGAGAAATAAGATTTGAACAGGTAGAGCTAGAAACTATTCTATGGAAATTTTTATCTTATCATTACATTTTTGGTAAAATGGTAAGCCCAGGATTCTGTTCTCATAGATAGTACACATGAGAGATGCTCAATAATACAACATTAAAAACTACAAATTCATATATCTTTCTTGATGGGAAGCATATGACATAGAATTTATCATGATTCCCATAAATACACAAACCTGTACCAGGATTACCGTTTGTTTTATGCTTTCTGTCAATTAAAAAAAAAAAAAGATTGTGCTATAAGAAAGATCGAGTTATCGTTCTATTCTCTTTATGTAAAATGTTTTAAAATTGTTGTCATGTGAACAAATGAGTAAAGAGTAGGGAGCCAAAACTTGTAGGCAGAAAGTATGATAGTGGTGTGTGTAGCAATTAATTAATAAATGTCTGCTATTCTGTTAGGTTTTTAGTATTTGTGTTTTTTTGTGATTATTTGCCCATTCTGAATATTCACTTTAATACCTAATTATTTATTTATTATTTTGTATTCTTTTTCTTAAAGAGAGCCTCCCCCTCCCACCCATTGTGACCTAGATCTACCCTGAGCTACATTTAAACTGCAAGGCGGCTGAGCTCTGTGCCCGCTACAGAGCGCTAATGAGTATCTAACTGGAAATTGTCCATGACAGCGTGGGCAGGCGGCACTGCCTGGGCTGCTCCAAGTTCCATTTGCATTCTGGTCCAGAAAGAGAAGCATGGTAGAACTAGCCTTGGATTCATGTAGATGTCACATGCTCAGAGTCATTCCACACCATCTCTTTCAGTCCAGATGGTGCTGGAGAAAGCATACCTAGAGGCAGATTGCTTAGCCAAAGTCGCTGAAAACAGGCACTGAGGCACAGGAGTGAAAATACATGCTCCAAGAGAGCTCCATGGCACGACATAGAGGCCCTGTTCCATGAAGTAGGAGGATTCAGAATGGAAATGGCAATGAAGAGATTTTTAATTTGTAAGAAGAGAAAGACTCCTGGAGACTGGGACCTCCATCTCTGCAAATTTCTAAACTTGTGAGAAGGTGGATTCACTTGCTTCTTTTTTATTTTATTTTATTTTTTATTTTTTAAAATTTACATCCAAATTAGTTAGCATTTAGTGAAACAATGATTTCAGGAGTAGATTCCTTAGTGCCCCTTACCCATTTAGCCCATCCCCCCTCCCACAACCCCTCCAGCAACCCTCAGTTTGTTCTCCATATTTATTAGTCTCCTCTGTTTTGTCCCCCTCCCTGTTTTTATATTATTTTTGTTTCCCTTCTCTTATCTTCATCTTTTTTGCCTCCTAAAGTCCTCATATGAGTGAAGTCATATGATTTTTGTCTTTCTCTGACTGGCTGATTTCACTTAGCATAATACTCTCCAGTTCCATCCACACAGTTGCAAATGGCAAGATTTCATTCTTTTTGATTGCCAAGTAATACTCCATTGTGTGTGTGTGTGTGTGTGTGTGTGTGTGTGTGTGTGTGTGTGTGTATGTATATATATATATATATATATATATATATATATATATACCACTTCTTCTTTATCCATTAATCCATCAATGGACATTTGGGCTCTTTGCATACTTTGGCTATTGTTGATAGTGCTGCTCTAAACATGGGGGTGCATGTGTCCCTTCGAAACAGCACACCTGTATCCCTTGGATAAATGCCTAGTAGTGCAATTGCTGGGTCGTAGGGTAGTTCTATTTTCAGTTTTTTGAGGAACCTCCATACTGTTTTCTAGAGTGGCTGCACCAGTTTGCATTCCCACCAGCAGTGCAAAAGAGATCCTCTTTTTCCGCATCCTCGCCAACATCTGTTGTTGCCTGCGTTGTTAATGTTAGCCATTCTGACAGGTGTAAGGTGGTATCTCATTGTGGTTTTATTTGTGTTTCCCTGATGATGAGTCATGTTGAGCATTTTTTCATGTGTCAGCTGGCCATCTGGATGTCTTCCTTGGAGAAGTGTCTATTCATGTCTTTAGCCCATTTCTTCACTGGATTATTTGTTTTTTGGGGTTTAGTTTGATAAGTTCTTTATAGATTTTGGATACTAACCCTTTATCTGACTAACCCTTTATCATTTGCAAATATCTTCTCCCATTCTGTCGGTTGCCTTTTAGTTTTGCTGATTGTTTCCTTCGCTGTGCAGAAGCTTTTTATTTTGATGAGGTCCCAGTAGTTCATTTTTACACTTGCTTCTGTCTTAGGCAAATGCATAGATGGATCTTCTCCCCACCCCCAGGGTTAACATGATGCCAAAGTAACCTTTTATGAGAAGATGTCTCCCGATTGTTATAGATTTGGACCTGCATCCACCAACTGACAGCCATCCTGGGTAGCCGAGACTAGGGTGTTTCTTATCTCATATCCTAAACCTATTCTAAAGAGTCTTTGGTGATACCAAGTACTGGGTTCTGGGAGTACAGTTTTGCTTGGCCATTGTTCCAGGAGTGGGGAGTGGGTTGTTTCCTAACTTAAGTAGATAGATGAGGAACCAGTACTACAATACAGTTCTGCTTCCTCTTAGCACTTTGAACTCTTTAAAAGAGTGAGGCTCATCATGAAATGAGAACTGATCAAGAGAACCTGAGAGGTCCTAAAGGACTACTCTGTTTCAAGGAGAGCAGTCTGCAGCTACCTCTACTGAAGGAAGGATTCACAAATCCTCATGCTTCAGGGAACTTGCCAGCAGAGGCTATGTGGAATAGGCAATCAAGGAGGTCTTTAAGTTTTTCAGATGAGATAGGAAATTTTGCTTTTTGAACCACAGTTCTTTGGATTTTGTTATCTTTGGGCTTTAACCTGCAAGAGGATTTAAACTCTGAACCTCAGCTTCTCCCCTAGACATTGGTTTAGAACTCAAATAAGGAGAATGTTTGTTTTGTTTTTATTTTTTGTTTTGTCTTTAATTTGGCCCCTCCAACCCCAACAGTGGAGGTAGTCCAGCAGTGCTGGTCTAATTGAAGTCCCTTCATGTAAGGCCAAAGGGTAAGGGCTGTGCGGTCCCCTCTAACACTCTGCTGAGCCTGATATTTCTGGCATGTGTGTGTTGCACTAAAGGTGGCTCTATCTAGTGTCAAAATCCCCATATCCCTTGTGAGCAGCATTTTAAGTCTTGAACATAGTGTCTGACTTCTCCCCATCTTGTTACAGAATTGATTAGGTTCATGCAAAATGCTGCCAGGGATGATTCCCCAGTATTCCTTACCTCTGCTCCACCTCAGGTATCCCTTGTGGCACTGTTCTGACACTGCTGTTGATGCTTCTGGTCTAGTTCCCTCAGGTCTTAGGCAGCAAGAATACCTCTGCCACATGCTCTTCAAAACACTGCCTTATTTCAAATCTGGAATATTCCAGGCTTTCCAAAGTGAAATATATCTTCAATGCTTCCATCCCCTCAGCTGTGCCCCTGTTCCTTCTAGGGAAGCTTGGGTGAGTTTCTAACAGGTTAATTTGCTTCTTAGGTCGGTCTCTTTATCTGCCATATGCACTGCTTGCCAAAACTGAGTGCCTTCTTTCCTTCCTTTTACTTTCTCCTTGCTTTCTAGCCTAGATTCCACCCCCCCCTTCCCCCCCCGGATCTTCCCATAAGAAGCACTGTACAAAAACAAATGTTCTGGATGCCAAGAGAAGATAACCTTCCATCAGATCAACATCTAAGCCAGACCTGTGCTTGCTCTGGTATTGTCCAACCTGGCTCTACTTTAGCATGTGTCATCGTGGTTGTGCCTTTTCTAGGGCCCTTACTCAACACATTTCTGTTGCCCACTCCCTCGAGTTGTAGGCCTTACCAATATCCACAAGTGCAATAACTGTATCACTTCTGATACACTTCCCATGGTTCTACATAGAACCATGTAGAGGTCAGGCCAGAAAGTCCATATGTGACTGCTGGAAGCCCTGTGTGTGTGTGTGTGTGTGTGTGTGTGTGTGTGTTGATGGTGGGGACAATTCCCAAAGAAAGGGTTATTGTGAAGAGGGCAGAGGTTCCTAAAAGGTGTTCACTTAGAGGGTCATTTTGCACTAAGCATATTGAAGCCTCTGACAGGTACTGCTTTAACAAACCTGGTTTTGAAGAGAGGAATCAGATAGAAGATATCTCTAAGGCAATACTCAGAAAAATGCAGAATGTGGGATATTCTGCAAGACAACTGACTTGGTCTTCTCAAAAAACAGTAGTTTTTTTTTAAAAAGATCATGGAAGCTGTTTTAGAATGGAGGGGACTAAAGAGACATAACAATCAGAGACAATGTATATACTGTAATTAGATTTTGGTTCAAAAGTAAAAAATCTATTCAAGTTATGTTGAGAAAATTTGAATATGGACGGAGTATTAGATGATCTCAGGGAATTGTTAATTTCCTTAAGTGTGGTATTGCTCTTGTGGTTATGCAAGAATGTCTTAGGAGATGTATGCTCAAGTATTCAGAGATGAAGTGTAATGATATCATGTTTGCAGCTAGTTTTCAAGTTATTCAAAAACAACAATATATACTGATGTATAAAAGCAAAGATGGCAAAACGTTAGCAACTGTTGAATCTCGGTGAATATGTGGGTGTTCTTTTGTATACTTCAACTTTTCTGAGTATTTTATAATAATAAAAAACTAAAAAGAAAGACCTATTTAACCTAGTGTTCTAAACATTTAACTCTGAAACTCTTTTTTCCCTGATGATATATTAATATGGAAGCATCTGTTGCTTCACAAAATATACTCTGGAACTTGTTGGCCTAGGTCAGGCTTTCAATGGCTACATTTAAAAAATATTCAGTAATGATAAATGCTCAGTGAAGAATACAGATCTTTTTTAAAAAATTCAGAATGCACTTAAAAAATTCCATCTGGGGGTACCTGAGTGGCTCAGTCAGTTAAGCGCCCAACTCTTCACTTCATCTTAGCCAAAAGGCTGAGAAGCGATAAGCGCCCAACTCTTGATCTCAGTTCAGGTCATGATCTCACTGTTCCTGAGATCAAGCCCCGTGTTGGGCTCTGTGCTGACAGTGTGGAGCCTGCTTGGGATTCTCTCCCTCCCTCTCTCTCTCTGCCCTTCCCCTGCACACACACACTCTGTCTGTCTCTCAAAATAAATAAATAAACTTAAAAACAAACAAACAAACCATGAAACTCCATCCAGCTAGCTGAAGAAACGTTTGCTACCTGTTTGCTACATCGTCTACAATGGGGCAGTTCTCATACTCTGTTAACACAGTGGTGTGACTGGCCGGAGGAAGGGAAGTTCACAGCTTGCATAGGCATTCTTGAATGTCTAGAATTGCACTGTCCAAATCCTTGTAGTATAACCTCATGGTTGATGATCCAGGCTAAATTTTCAATCATCTGTATCCTTCTGTGCTTAAAGAATTAGCTTAAATAATAGATAGCTTAGAGCACTTTCAGGAATAGAGAGAAACAAAAATTTGCATGCATAATTGACAGTTCCTATCTGGGATGAAGTTTTAAGGAAACCCAATAGCTTCTTGTGATACTTCATTTTATGTATCAAGTTGAGCCATGGAGTGCCCAGATATTTGGTTAAACATTATTTTGGGGTATATCTGAGGGTGTTTCTGGATGAGATTAGCATTTGAATTGGTAGAATGAGTAAAGCAAATTGCCTTCCCCTGATTTGGCTGGTCATCATCTAATCAACTGAAGGCTTCAATAGAACAAAAGAAGACAGAGGGAGAATTCACTCTGTTTGCCTGTTTGTGCTGGGATATTGGTCTCCTGTTCTCCAACTGGAACTTTATCACCTGATCTCCTGGGTCTCCAGAATGTAGATAGCAGATCGTGGGGCTTCTTAGCCTCTATAATTGCTTGAGCCAGTTCCTTATAATAAATATGTGTGTACACACACACTGTTGTTTTTGTTTCTTTGGAGAACCCTGACAAATACATTCCTTATTTCCATTTGGATGACTTTAGAGAAAACAACAACTCAAACTTATTAAACAATGAGGAAATTTACTATTTCACATAGGACAGTCAGATTGGATGGTTTAAACTTTGCTTATTTCAGCTGCTCAACTACATAATCAAAGACTTGAGTTTTTTTACCTTTCCACTCTTTGAGCCACAGATGTTGGCCTTCTCTTAACATTATCTCCCCTTTGTGGGTTACAAGATGGCTATAGAAGCTTTAGGTCACATGTACAAGCTACACCCTCCAGAGGAAGGTAAAGAATGGCCTCTACTGATATCTCCTATTTAAGGTTACAAAACCTTTGCCAGAAGCCCTTACTTCTAGTTTCATTGTCCAGAACCAATCAACCAATCAATCCCAGGCATAATGGGATTATCATGGTTGATTTACGTATCTCCCAGAACAGGGGCAGGGAGGGTAAGGGTAAGGTTATCTTCCTTGATGGCTGGTATGGCAGCTGTGAAATATGACAAAGTCTTTGACACTTCTTCCATTAGAAGGTGGGGTTTATGTCTTTGAATCTGGGCAGGTTTGTGACTGCTTCAGCCAGTTGAGTACAGAGGAATCCATGTGACTTGTGCCACAAGACCACACAAAGCCATGTGGCTTCTGCCTTGCCCATTAAAACATTTGCCCTTGGAACCTTGAGCTGCCTTAGGAGAAGTTTGACTGCTCTAAGGCTGCCATACAGTAAGAAAGCCAAAGCCACATGGAGGGCCAAGTTTAGGCACTCTGATCAATAGTTCTTGATGAGCCCGGCTTTTGAATATTCCAGCCAAGGCAGCAGACATAGGAGTAGAGAAGCTCCCAGATGATTGTGGACCCCAGTCATTTGAGTCTCCCGCTAAGGCTCCAGGTCATGGAAGAGACACAAGCCAGCCCTCCTATACTCTATCGAAATCCTGACCCACAAAATTCATAAGCATAATTAGATGGTTGTTATTTTATACCACAAAATTTGGGATAGTTTGTTGCATAACAATAGGTAATTAGAACATGTTAATTTTGAGCAAAATTTGGATTCTTTTAGTAAGGCAAGAGAATAATCAGTGTAATTGCAGGCAACCACGGAGCCTGCTCCTTTTTTGATACCTGCTCTTCTACTGATGTCCATGGATATCAGGTTTCTCTAACATACTCAACTTTTAGCTTTTTTAGAAAACAAAAAGTGTTCCCTAAGGCTAAATGACTTCCTTTGGGGCAAATAAAGGACATCCTACAGGCATGATTTGGCTTGGAATTCTTGGACCCAGGGTCCCTCCTCAAGCTTCTTAAGAGTTTCACATTCTAGACTTGGTCTAGATGCTACCATCGTTGCATTAATCTTCCATAGATTGATTCCCCAGGATCCCCTGCTTCCCTTCATGTAATATTACTGGACTTTATCCCTCACTGCCCAGTGTTAGAAAATAATACTATCATATATTGAGTACTAGGGTGAATCTGAAGGCTGACAGGATTCCCCACCCCCACCAATCAAGTATTTTACATACATTAATCCTATGAAGTAGATAACATAAACCCCATTTTTAAAAAAAATTTTTTTAATGTTTATTTATTTTTGAGACAGAGAGAGACACAGCATGAGCAGGGAAGGGGCAGAGAGAGAGGGAGACACAGAATGTGAAGCAGGCTCCAGGCTCTGAGCTGTCAGCACAGAGCCCGACGTGGGGCTCGAACTCACGAACTGTGAGATCATGCCCTGAGCCGAAGTCGGACGCTTAACCGACTGAGCCACCCAGGCGCCCCTAAACCCCATTTTTATTGATAAGAAAACCAAGACTCAGAAAGATTCAGCAAACAGCCTAAAGTCACACAGCTACTAAGTGGTAGAGATGAAATTCAAGTCTAGGTCTGTAAGCTCTACAGACTACTCTTTTCTTCATTATACTGCCTCACAACTCAGCAAATTTAATTAGACTTCATTTTCTTTATAATATCTTTCCTTTGATCAATCAGAACATTTTAGGAATAAGAGGGAAGCTCCTCCAATTTTCTACTTTCTTTTGTGTTTCCTAGGAAGTGGCTTAGAAAAAAATCCACCTCCTCTTCCACAAATGAGCTAGACTCTTCTATTTTTAGTAAATGAGTTATAGCTAGTCACTAATTGTAGTTTTAGTTACACTTCTGGCTGTTTTCTTCATACTCTCTGCTTCAAATTATGTAATAGGTCATATTTACTTATTTTAGCTGTATGTTACCATGTGGCTATTTTTTTTTTTTTTTAATATAGAATTCTTTGTATTTAAGCTTTAAAGTTCAGGTGCTGACATTTATATTGTCATCTATATGAATAGTGCCTCCTGGAGTCCTGCAGTCTAGGCCTGTGTGTGGCAGCTTAGTTAAAATCAAATTCCAAGGGGAACTGTGTGAGGGAAGTGGGCGAGATGTAATTTGATTCCTCCCAAACTCCAGTTTAATTTCTCCTCTGGTCATATCTTATTTGAGTGATACCTAGAAAAGAGATCAAGTCAGGGTCAACCATTCATTTACCTTTGCTGTGAAGTTTGAATGGTATGTCCCACTCAACTGAGAGTGTAATTTTAGAATAACCCTTGGGGCTTCCTCTATGGGGACAGAACTCAATCTCTGAGTTGTCTATAGCAATGCAGCTTCCTGGGATTGATGCTGATCATTCTGAGGGAATGCTTCAAATTTCTTAATCTACAAATGCCACTAGAGATGGGAACTAAATCACCTCGATCTACCTTCAAGTGTCAGATTTAATTAAGGTTAGAGAAAGCTCCTTAGCCATAGAAGTATTTCAGTATGAATTGGGCTTAACCAAATCTTCCACAAAATCTAGGGAAAGTACAGTTTAATTTCAAATTAACTACATGAATATGTATTCTGTATTTGTTTTTAATGTTTCATTTATTTTTGATAGAGAGACAGAGCATAAGTGGGAGAGGAGCAGAGAGAGAGGGAGACACAGAATCCAAAGCAGGCTCCAGGCTCTGAGCTGTCAGCACAGAGCCCCACGCGGGGCTTGAACTCACAGACCACAAGATCATGACCTGAGCCGAAGTCAGATGCTCAACCGACTGAGCCACCCAGGCGCCCCTGTATTCTGTATTTTTGACCTAGAGGGAGATTTCTCATAATTTCTAGATGGCACAGATTAAAATTTCTAATAGATTATAAAACTCATCTCTTTAGCAGTTTGGCAATTATATAAAAGTTTAGTCTTGTCCTCATACACATTTCCCCTTCATTTTTCTTCTTAAAAGAAAAAAAAAATGGAAGTCTCATTTTTTTCACCCCTTTCCTGTGCAGCTTATATCTTCAGCTCCAGGTCTAAACCATTATGGTGGCCCCATTTCTCTTGCAATGGTCTAGATATGGATATATGATATAGTTCTGGCCAATGAGCCATGCAGGAACATCTGCTTGGGACTTCTGAGAAATGTTTCTTCATTCCTATAGAGTGAAGAAAAAAAAAAAAAAAAAAACGAGAAATTCTTCTTTTTCTGGATATTGACACATTTGAGTGTGATGCCTGGAACCGTAGCAGTCATTCTGTGACTTCAAGGGATATCAACCTTAATGTCAAGTCCACCAGCTCAGGATGGCAGAATAGAAAACTGAAAAGGAGCTAGGTCTTTGATTGTGAAGTTATGAAGCTACTCAACTAACCACCTTTGGAGCAGCCCTACCACTGGACTTATGCAAGAGAGCAGATTTAAACCAGCTGAATTCATTTTTCTGTTAGGGTGCTCTCAAATTACAGATGACAGAAAAGGTGACTTAGCTGGCTTAAATTATCTCAGTTGCAAGCATTCAAAGTGACACAACATACCAGGTCATATTTTGAGGTCTCTCTGAGCTTCTGTCTGATCCCTCCCTTTACGCATTCCCCCCTTCCCATTACTTGGTCCTTCATACCATCATTGGAATGACGGCTTCAGTCTCCTGAGGTTGTCAGATGTTCTTTTTCATGGTGACGTGACACCATGACTGGGGCCCTTGTTAAAACATATGTGATACTGTGTGGTAATTTTCAGATTGTCTCCTACATACGATTATAGGATCTTTGAGGGAAAAGATGTGTGTTATTCATCTTAGCATGTTCAACCCCTAAAACATTGCTTGGCACAAAATAAGGAATTGATGTTTATTAATGAAGAAAAATAATGATGATGAATAAAAATGTCATGAAGACCACTGTGTTCTCTCTTTGACTGACTTATTCCCGGTATATTACACCCCATGGTATCCTAAGCAGGGTGGGGATGATTAAAAAGATGAAGAAAACCTGTAACTCTAACATTTTTTGACAAAACTTTGGAGGAAGGTAAATCAAGCTTAATGAAGATTTTTGTAAATCTTGTATACATTCTATCTTTGCCTGACTCATATTATGAGTCATTCAACATATATGTGTTGAGTGCCTAGTACACATTAAGCATTGTTTAAGTGTTGGGGATACATATGGGGTGCCTGGGTGGCTCAGTCGGTTAAGCGTCCGACTTCGGCTCAGGGCATGATCTAGCAGTTTGTGGGTTCGAGCCCCGCGTCGGACTATGTGCTGACAGCTCAGAGCCTGGAGCCTGCTTCGGATTCTGTGTCTCCCTCTCTCTCTGTTCCTCCCCTGCTCACGCTCTGTCTCTCTCTCTCTCAAAAATAAAGATTTAAAAAATTTTTTTTTTTTTAAAAAAGAGTTTGGGATACATAGGCGAAGTAAACAAAGAAAGCCCTCAGAGAGCATTGGCCGTACAAGTGAACTCCAGCAATCATTTCCCCTTTCTGCATTTTAGTTTGACATTTGTGCTTAAACAGGAAACACTATCATGGAAAGCATGCTGATTCTCAGATGAAAGGCAATGGTAAACACATGGATATATTGTTGATAAGTGCTGCCACTTCTCTCTAGGACCAAGGACAGTTAAAAGGAGAAGGTCATCAATTAAATCTGCTTCTTTACCTTGTTCTTAGCAGCCCACACCAATAGGCATTGCCTTCATTTTTTTAAAGGTAGTTTTCTGCGTACATGCAACATTGGGTGGTTGCAGCGCCATCCGGGACAGTGAGCCCCGCCCATATGCACCACCTTGGTGTTTCCCTTCGCTAGTTTGCTGGGGACTCTGCTGAGAGGCTACACCCGAGCACAGCGTCTCAGCTGTAGAGGCTCGTGTGGGTAATGGCACAATTTCCTACAGAAACTGGGCAAATTTGAAAGAGGGGAAAAGGGAATCGTTTTTGTGTCCCTCCAAAACCCCAGCTTCTATTGAAGGGAAGACTGGAAATAAGTGCCTCACTGCTTTTCTTCTGTGAAAACGCATTAACATGTAACAAAAAGTACTAATTGCTCTGTGGGAAATGTTTTTATTTTACAAATACTCTGTGGCTCTGAAGTGACAGCACGATTATAGTTCTGACAGTATCGCTGGTACAATTTCCAGGCTCCTCAGGGAGAGCAATGTGGGGATTTTCCTCCTGGAAGCCAAGGCAAATTCTCTGGTCTGGAAGGTACACTTGATTTAAACACGATTCAAAATAAGTAAAAACAGATGATAACACAGCAAATAATGAAAGCTTGGCAATTTAGCTAAAACAAATTATCTTATCCAGAACACTATGGGAGCGTCAAAGAGAAATGCAAAAATAACTCTGTGTATCTTTGACTGTTCTTACAATTTCCAGTGGCTCAAACTCTCATCTCCAAACTGGGAAATGTGAGAGGAACTGAAAGGGAGAGAAGAAACTGGAAAAGTGTAGGGAAATGTAAACATTAGAGTGTAGGAAGGGGACAGCTTCAGGGTCAATCTGAGACTCTCCTGCCCGTTGTGATCTGGATAGACCCGGGCCCGCCGCGTGTTCCGTAGAGGCCGTGCGGCGGCGACGGTGACCAGAGTGGCCATCAAGCAGCTAGAAAGCGCTTTCGCAGGAGCAGGGCAGCGGCCGGGGGCGAGGCGGAGGTGGGCGCCAGCAGCCCTCTACTGGCTGCTCGCGTCTAGCGTGGTGATAATGGGGGTGGGGCCAGCGGTGGCGGTGAAGCGCTTGGTGGCCCCCCGTCCCCTCATCGTCCTCCGCTGTTCCCTCCCACGAACAGCAGACTGCGCCCAGGCGCCTCCGCAGCCGCCGCAGGAGCCGGCAGTCGCCTGCCTGGAAGAAGAGGTAAACGAAGGGATCGAGAGCGCTGTTGGCCACTCCCACGAGGTGCAGCGCGGCCGCCACTTCCTCGGCCTCCCAGTCTCCCACCTGTCCCGACGACCACACGGCCGCCAGCCGGGCAGCGAAGTAGGGAAGCTCGCAGCTCACGAACAGCAGCGCCAGCGCCAGGCTCATCTTCAGACTCTGTACCTTAGCGCGTGGCAGCGCGCTGGGCGCAGGGGCTCGGCCGGGACTCGCCCACCAGGGCGCTGAAGGCGGCGGGGCCTGGGGCGGGCGCTGCCACCAGGCGCAAAGCAGGCGACTGCAAGCTACGCCCATGACCGCGACCGGCGCCACGAAGCCCGCGACGGCCTCGTAAAGCGCATAGACCTGCAGGTGCCAGCGCGGCAGAGGCGCGAAGATGTCACGGCAGCGACGCTCCCCGGGCCAAGCGCGGGGGGCCGAGGGCGCGGCGGGTGGCGGCGAGGGGGCGCCCCCGCGCACCACGAAGGCGGGGGGCAGCGCCAGCAGCAGCGCCAGCAGCCAGCCCAGGGCGGCGAGGGCGCGCGCTGGCAGCGGCGGGCCCTGCGGCCGGCGCACGGTGCGCTGGCGTTCGAGGGCAATGAGTACCACGAGGTGGGCCGAGGCGCCTCGGCCGGACGCCTGCAGCAGCTGCACGAAGCGGCACGACAGGTCTCCCGCCGCCCGGCGCGGCTCGCCCAGCAGCTCCCAGGCCAGCTGCGACAGCGCGGTGCCTCCGCACGCGTACAGGTCAGCGAGGGCCAGCTGCACGAGCAGGAAGTCCATCTTGCGACGCTTGGGGCCGGCCCACGGCCCGGCACCCCCGCACAGGCGACACAGCACAGTGCTGTTGCCGGCCACCGCCACCACCAAGATGACCCCCAGGAAGACCAGGCGGACGCGGCGGCCGGGCGGTTCGGGAGGCGGCGGAGGCGGCGGCGGCGGCCCCGGGGCCGGGGCTCCCTGTTCCGAAGTGAAGTTGAGACCCCAGCCGGGAGAGACGGGTACGGAGACGTTGGGCGCCAGCGAGAAAGTTGAGGGGCTGAAGGGATCCTCCATCCTTAGCCTGGGGGGAGCGGAGGTAGCAAGCGAGGGAAACCCAGGTGGAGGCGAGGCTGCGAGGGGCGCTCAAAGTTTGTTGAAAACGCACACGCAACAGAGAGGGAAATGGATTCGGGTAGACTCGCGCTTAGTTGTTTTTATAGGTTGTCCTCGTCATTTGTCACTCAAATGTGGGTTGTACACTCGAGGAACACACATGATTCCTATTCTCCACCTTCTCCGTGGCTCTCCTCCCAGTCCTGGTGGATGCCCTTCCAATCTCTGCCGCGGCTCCCACAGCGCGCTCGCAGTAGCGGCGGGGACCACTGAGTTCTGGGTGCCTCTCCCGTTCGCTATTCAATTTACAGGAAGAGCAGAAGGTCGCTTTGCCCGGCTTTTGCAAAAGCAAAAGCGCATGCAACCGGGACTAACACACCAGAGAGGAGGGTCCTGACCGAGACTGTACCTCTCAAAAACGGTTACGGATTACGGTTACGGATTGCTAGTAGGAAAAACAAAAAACAAAAAACAAAAAAACACTAGTTTTGATTTAAAAAAAATATCAGAAATGGCATGGATCTACATGCACTAGCATGAGAAAAACAGGAACACAAGAAACCCAACAGCGTTTTGGGCAAAGAGGAGCCCAAGAGATGAATCTTTGATAAAGATGTATCTTTCTCTGGCCATTAGTGAGAGTATTTACTTGGAGAGAACTAAAGTAATGATGCTGCTTGGCAATTAGGAGGAGCAGTGATTTGCAGATGTTTCAAATACTCCTCATTACTTGAAGCCACGGTTCACAGCTGCTCTCTCCGTGATGTAAAATTTGCTGCATTAGTCTGAAGGGGACATTCATAGGTTTTATGCATATGGTAGTGCATTTATTGATTTTCTCCTAATATTTCCATCCAGTGGAGGATGTGTCATCATGGCTTTTCATTCTCTTGATTCTGTTTTCCAAGCAGATGGAGGTTGCTGGGAGGGAGTACGCCCCCAATAAGCCTAGAGAAAAGGTGACTAAGAGAACGATAAGGCGGCCAATTTTCAAAAAAGAAATTCAAGTCACAGGAAATGGTTTAGATTAAATGCTGTCTTTTATTTTAGTCCTATCTCCTCCTCACAAACAAATTTTACTTTTCCTGTTGGAAACATCAATTTGTCTTTTATGTACCCTCTTATATTATTTTTTTAAAATTTTTCTTAATGCTTTATTTTTAATCTGAGAGAGAGAGAGAGAGAGAGAGAGCGAGCAGAGGAGCAGTGAGAAAGGGAGACACAGAATCCGAAGCAGGCTCCAGGCTCTGAGCTGTCAGCACAGAGCCCAACGCAGGGCTTGAATTCTCAAACTGTGAGATCAAGACCTGAGCAGAAGTCAGACACTTAACTAACTGAGCCACCCTCTTACATTATTACAGTGTAAGTACATTTCCTGTGTTTCTGGCCTGGGCATCTGCTGGGGTTCATATTCCCAGACTGAGGACACATTTGGCACTTTAAGATGCTCAGGATAAGAGGGGTTGGTAGATGCAGATGATAGTGCTGTTAGTTGCCTGGAGGAATCCTAATTCCTAAACTGTTGTCCTTTGGCCAGAGACCTTTGTCATTTTTATTATCCTATCTCCAGTGGCTAGCACTGGGCCGGATACAGGTTAGGTATCAGTAAATATGTTTTGAATTACTGAACTAGACGATATATGACACATTTCAGATAATTTTGAGCAAATGTTCCTGCTTTGACTATAAATCCATCAACCTAAGGTAAGAAAAAACTACCTTTCATACCTATGCCAGTATCATCCAGAGGAGCCCAAGGAAGCTCTGGAAGAGGTGTAGGGATAGCCATTCTTGATGGAACACTTAAGAGAGAGGAAGAGCAATAGTCTTGGGAAATCAGACTCTTGGTTTAATTTTCACATTCTCCCCTCAGAGGATTTTGCTGGGGCCTTTTTCTTTCTAACATACACCATCCCAGCTTATGATCCACTTCTTCCAAGGAGCCGTCTCTGAGCAATACCCATAATTCAGTGATTCCTCTAAGCAATATCAGTTTAATATTTCTCAAGGTAATTCTATAATTTGTCTCAAATTTGTTGAAATGCTCTCGTATAGCAAAATAAGACTCTACCAGTGACATTACATTTCACAGAACTTTACTAAGACCTGATAAATCATTGATTAAAGAAAATGATTCTCAAAATAACACATGCACATAGTTTGGAAAGTCTAACAGAACTGGAGGGCCAACAACAATATCGTTTCCTGTACACACATCCTCACTCCTCCTTCTAGAGGGAAGCAATTTAGAATCTATTTGCTGTTTCTTCTGGCATTTACTTAATTCCAGAATTCTAAATCACAAATGTGTAATGCTATTTATTGACTCAGTGATTTCAGACACGATTACCTTCTCATGAGATACAATAATCTTGTAATTTCAGGTTAGATCTATGTTTAGTGTTTACATTATTATGATATGAAAATATTCTCAGCTGAATGTTATAGTATATTTTGAATATCATTTTTTTGTTTTCTTGAAGTTAATAACTGCCTTAATTTTCCTTGTTATACAGCGAATTCTTCCTTTAAATGGTCCCTCAGTTCGATTTCCATAAGTTTGGTTTTGTAACATAATGTAGCAATTCCAATTTTTTTTTTTTTTTTTTTTTTTGGAAACCTTCTTATCAGAGACTCCCTTCTCTCTCCTATGTGGGCTGGTTTCTTTCCAGGCCTGCTACACACTTATCATCCTGAAATATGTTTGTTGTCATCACTGAAACTCTCTGCCCTTCTCTTGGGTTGGAATTCCTGCCTCTTGGGTTTCTGGTCTTTTTTCTTGGTTTCTTCCTTTTTGGTAGAAAACATCACCTGACATGTTGTAAGGTTAAAAAGACTGTGCAGAGGCTGAGGACATAGCTGCGGGAGTCTCACTGTGCCTATTATACCTGAGTCACGTAGATTCAATCACATTTGCCCTCCAGGACACCTGTTACCCAGGCATCTCCCTTTGCCATCATCCTAGAGACTCCTTTCATTATCTCATGCTGTTTTTCCTGCTTTCTAATTTCATGGGTATTTTTTGTTCTTTATTTCCCTCCTTGGGTGGAAAGCATCTTCAGTGGCTTCTTGAGAAAGGGTATATTTGGGGGATCTTGTATGTCTGAAAATTTCTTTATTTTACCATCGTGCTTAACCGAAGTCTTGGCTGGGGTTAGAATTCTATATTGGAAACATTTTCCTTCTGAATTTTGATGGCATTGTTTCATTACCTTCTGGATTTTAAGTGTGTTGAGAAGCTTAAAGCCACTCTGGATCCTCATTGGTGTAAACATGATCATTGTTTTTTCCATTTTAGAAGTTTGATTCTTTTCTTCTCTCTGAAAAATTTCACAAGGATGTGTTTATTTGATCCACTGCTGGGCATAATCAATCATGGGTTGTATTTAATTGCGTTATGCCTCTAGTGGCCTTTAATCTAGAACGGTTTCCCAGCCTTTCTTTTTCCTTTCATGATTCTGACAGGTCTGAAGGGTCCACGATACATGTTTAGTAGAATGTCTCTAACGTTGCTTTTTGTTTCCACATAATTAAATCCGAGTCAGAGTTTTTGGGCTGAAATACTACCTAGGTAATAATGTGTCCGTAGTATATCATTTCAGGGGTGTATATAGTGCTAGTTTGTCTCAATACCAGTGATGTTAAACTTGACATGTTTTTAAAACCTAAGGTTCTAGGTTCTGTGCTTGTCCTCCAGAGGTAGCCACTCTGCATTTGTACACCTGTCCCACTGAGGGGCTCCATTAGGTCTCCAGCCCTGCCCCCAATCTTTCTCATGAGTGCTGCTTGAGGTCTATGAAAAAAAGTTCGTGAGTGGAGGTGGTTTCCCTTGTGTGGGGGCTCCCAGAATTTGTGTTGTTATTTTCACCCACATTGGGCTTTAAGAATTTGTCAAAGTATCTGTTGTTTTGTTATCCACTCTTTGGGCTACTGGTTTCCACCTCCACTTCCCCTGATGTTCTGCCAAAGGTGGACCAGTTTGAGTGTATCACCTTCTCAGAGGGACTTGCCACCCTTTTGAATTCAGTTTACCAGTTGCCTTGCAACCTTAGTCACTGATAGGCTCAAAAAAAGTTTAGATGATCTAGCCTTTTTTTCTTGATTTTTGTTAATGTGGGAGGAATATTCCTTGCAACTTTCCCTTTCCTATGGGAAAGCAAGACTCTCAAAATATTATTGAAGGATGGCAATCCTTTACTATAAATATTACAAAATTGATACTTATTTTGTTGTTTAACTTCTTGAACAGTTTATTTTTATTTCCTCTTAATAATTAAAAGCCTAAGGCTAAAAATATTCTTCTGAATATAGTTCTGATTGTGTCATATGTTCTACATTTTCTTATTTTCATTTTAAAAGTAGCATAGGGGCACCTGGGTGGCTCAGTCGCTTAAGCATCTGACTTTGGCTCAGGTCATGATCTCAAGGTTCTGAGTTTGAGCCCTGGTTTGGACTCTCTGCTGTCAGCACAGAGCCTGGAGCCTGCTTCAGATTCTGTGTCTCCCTCTCTCTCCTCCCCTTCCCCACTCGTGCTTTGTCTCTCTTCCTCTCTCAAAAATAAATAAACATTAAAAAGTATTATAAAAATAGCATAGAAGTATAATTTTTTGACCTAAGAATTCTTTAGGATGCTGCCTTATAACTTTATTTTTTTAAATGTTTATTGAGTTTTTTGTTTTGTTTTGTTTTGAGAGAGAGAGACAAACCACAAGTGGGGGACAGGGAGAGACAGAGAGGGAGATGCAGAATCTGAAACAGGCTCCAGGATCTGAGCTGTCAGCACAGAGCCAGATGCAGCGCTCGAACCCACGAACTGTGAGATCATGACCTGAGCCGAAGTTGAACGCACAATGTGACTGAGCCACCCAGGTGCCCCTAAAAAAGAAACTCTTACTGAGATTAAAATCAGGATTGTATGAAATTTCTACATTAGTTCTGGAGCAGTGACATTTTAAGATCTTCCTGTTCAAGAACATACTATCATTCCATGTTCATATCTTGTTTGTACACTTCAGTAGAACTTTATAATTTTTTTTATCTAGGTTTGGGCCTCTTGCTAAAATTTATTTTATAGACTGTCCTAATATGAGTGAGATGTTTTTCCTAATTCCCATTTTTATCTAGTGATTATTCTTATGTATTGATTTTTATATATGTAGCCATTTAACAAGTTTCATCATTTCTAGTAGTTTTTATTAGGGTGCCCTAGGTTTAATGAGATGGAGACCTACAAAGAGTAGAAAGGATAAATACAAAATCCACCATTTTATTTTATTTCTTTTTTTAACAGAGACAAATAAAAATGTATAAGGCTCCCAGTTGATGTGGATGTTTCTGGACTATGGTTTGAAGAACAAGTTTTCAGAACCTTGTTTCCCAAATCTCACTGCACATTAGACTCACATGGGGCGCTTTGAAAACTCTCAGTGGTTGGAGGTGGGAGCCAGGCATTAATAGATTTTAAATAGCCTCTGGTAAATACAGTTTGCAGTAAAGTTGTGAACCATTGTTCTACACTAGCCTTAGCAAACTATGGCCCGCAGGTCCAATCCTATGTTTTTGTAAACAAAGTTTCATTCTTAAGTAGCCAGGCTCCTCTGTTTACATATTGTCTGTTGCTGTTTTCATGCTACTAGCACAGTACTGAGTAGTTGTGAAAAAGACCATATGGTTCACAAAGCCTAAAATAATTCAGTATCTGGCCTTTGTCATAGAAAAAGACAAACATAGAGGGATAGAAAGTCCCTCTGTTGACCCTTTTGTTCAGGTTTTTGCTAGAATTTACTGTTTTTGGAAGGCTCTGCTTTATTGAGAAGGGTACTCCTTTTCAGCTCTGCCCTGCCATGGCCTAACGTGTTGGTTTTCTAATCCATTGTGTTATCTGAAAAACTCAAATTCCTAGAAAATTAATTCGACAAGTATTTACTAATCTTCTACTATGTGTCAGGCACTTCGGATACCTTAAGCAACAAAAAGGACAAAAATCTGCGCCTGTATGGAACTTTCATCCTAGTGGGGTAGGAGGGGTAGGGGACAGTATAAGCAAATCATATATATAAAACATATACTATGTTGGGTGGTAATAATTTCTATGGAGAAAAATAAAGCAGGGAATTCTGTGTGAGAAGGTAGCATTGGGGCAATGACCTGAAAGACGTAGCAAAGACAGTCGTACGGAAATCTGGAGAACCGTATGCCAAGCAGGAAGTATTGACAAGCACGAAGGTCTTGAGGTGGTACATGCCTGGCATGCTGGAAAACAACAGGGATGCCAGTGTGGCCAGAACAGAGTGAACAAAGTGGGAATGTGGGAGGAGAGCCGGTCCGTGAGGTAACATGCAGCGAGGTAGTTCAGGTGCTGTAGGCCTTTGTAAGGATTTTGGCTCTTACAGAGTTAAGATGGGACACCAGTGGAAGGTTTGGAGTATCCAGTGAAGGGATGTGATGTATCTTAATAGAATCACTCTGGCTGCTCTGCTGAGTACAGACTGAAGAAAGTTCAGGGGCAGACTCTGGGAGACTTCTTAGGAGGCTGTTGCAAAATTCCAAACAAGAGACTATGGCTGACAGGAATTAGGGCGGTAGAGGTTGTAAAAAGGAAGCCCAAAGATTGTCTTCAATCTAGTTTATAATTGGTGTGGGTTTCTCTCAGATTCTGGCATTAAGTTTTTCTTCTTTTTCTGTTTTCATGGTTGTTAGATACCATTTTGAATTAGCTTTTGTCCTTAAACACTCAGTTATACCTAAGTATGATTCTGTATCTAATATGCTTAAAACAATGTGTATGCTTGGTAAATCATAACAATGAATGTATCTTGAAGAATTTGGGTAGGACAAGATGGATTATATTTATCTTTACATGCCTATGTTTCCAGAACCACACTGCTATTATTATTGCTTTATTTTTCCCCTATAATTAGCATATTCACCCACACAGTAGCTATTTCATGTTCTTTAGGCTTAACTAGGGAGGTAGATTTGTGTATTTTCATTTTAATTGCAACAGTTTAATATTGAGATCTTTTCCATACTTCGAATGTATCTGAAGTGAAGTTTATTTCTCAGAAATTCATACATAACTGCAAAGATAAGTTCATACAAAGTCACTGAAGAATAGCAAACAAAGGAGATGAACTGGCTTATTAAGAAAACTTCAAACGCAGTTTGAAAAGGAAGTTAGGTAAAATTATTATTTGCAGATCAGCTTTTTAACTGAAAAAAAATAAGATACCAATTGAAAAACTATTGGTACCAAAAAATATCATATTTTTGGCATAAAATAAATATATAGAAATAGAATTTGTATACATAAACAACCAGTTAGAAAAGATAATGGAAGAAAGGTCCACTTAAAATAGCATACCACCAACAAATGATGAAGCAACTAGGAATAAATTCATCTCTGCCTACACTTCAGGATCATCAGCTGGAGAGCTTCACAGAACAATAAGAATAAAACAGTGCCCAGGTGCCTTCCCTAGAATTCTAATTCTATCGGTGTGGGGTGGGGCCTAGGCAGTATTTTTTTTTAAAAGTTCCTACTTTTCTAAAAATCTCTGAAAAAAATCGATCCACATGAAGAACGCTTGCATATTATGAGAGAGAGCAAAGAAGCCTTGAAGAAAGGGAAAAGTGTGCTATAGTCTTTAAAGTAACTGAGGATTATAAAGAGGTCAGTTCTCTCTAAACTAGGTGACAAATTTAATATGATTTCATAAAAAGACTAAAAAGATTTTTCACTTTTGAATTGGACAAACTTATTCTAAATTTGTGTGGGAAGCATAAGTTAGCAAGAGTATCCAGGGAAACTCTGAAAAAGTGTTGGAAAAGGACTAGTTTGGCCAGATATTGACTACCACATTAGTAAACAAAGTAGTCGACTGGACGATAAAAAATGTTCTGAAAGGACACAAATATAAATGAGACTTTGGAATATGATAAAATGGCATTTCAAATCAATAGAGAAAAAGATGATTTCAATAAAAGGTGTTATATAATGAAGTGGCATTTTTTTAACTAATGGGACAAATGTTAGTTTACTCAATAACAGGTCATTTGGGTTGCCATCTTAAACAACAAACTAAAGTTAGATCTCTACTATGGAAGACATTCCAGATGGGGTGCAGATCTAAGGTCAAAAAATAAAACTCTAAAAGAAGGTAAATGGGGAAAGTGGAGAATACCATTCAGAATATGTATGACATAAAATCCCAAAGCCATAAAAGCAAAGATTCATAAATTTGATTGCATGAAAATACCAATTTCCACAGGTTGAAAATACCAATTTCCACAAGTAAAAAACACCAGAACTCCATCAAAAGACAAATTACAAAAATGAAAAAAAAATATTTGCAGCTTCTCTTACAAGAAGCTAATATCTAAAAGCATGCCTAAAATAAAAAAGACCAATAACCAATTGAAAAATAGGCAAAGAATAGAAATAGAAAGATCACAGTACAGTAAAGGAAATTCAAATGGCTATGAAATATATGAAAACATGATCTTACTCATAATTTAAAAAATTAAAAATAATATATATTTTTATCAGGTTGGCAAAGGATGTGAGGAAGTGCATTGCTGGTGAGAATTTTAATGGGTACAACTTCTTTAGGGGTAATTTGCTGTAATTTTGCTAGATACAATCCTGCCCCAGCAATTTCACTTTTAGGTATTTTTAAATGGGAGAGAAAAAAAACAGAGCAATATGAAGAACATTTTGTATAGTAAGCTACTTTATGTGTGGGGGGAAAAATACAAAGTTTGTTTATAGATGTATGGTATGTCTCTAAAAGGATACTTAGGAAGATGGTTACAGTAGTTGCCCCAGGAAGGGGACCTGGGAAAGGAGGGAGACTTCATGCTCATTGTTAACTCTTTTGTGCCTTTTAAAACTTTTACCTTGTGTATATATTACCTATTAAAAACAAACAAACAGTAATAAAGTCAGCCATATCCAAGATCTGTGTCCCACCACATACTCTAAATACTCCCACCACATACATCTAAATGGTCTATGTCCCATCAGATACAAATAACTCATCAGACACCATCAGATACTCATAGATAACTATTTAATGGTTTGTAAGTAATTCTAATTAAGATACTCTATATTCCATATTATTCACAGGAACATAACTTTATATTATACTACTTGCTTCCATCTTTTTAATACCTCCATTAAGTTGTTAAAAGTTGTTAAGAATGAGGTCTGGATAGTAATCACTTTTGAAAATATATAATTCTATAATGGTTAGTATTTTATTTTAAAATAGAATGCATTCTTAATTTTTTTTAATGTTTATTTATTTTGAGAGAGAGAGAGAGAGAGAGAGCACGCACATGAGAGGGGGAGGGGAGAAAGAGGGAGACACAGAATCCGAAGCAGGCTCCAGGCTCCGAGCTGTCAGCACAGAGCCTTGATGTGGGGCTTGAACCCACAGATCGCGAGATCACGACCTGAGCCAAAGTCGGACGCTTCGCCGACTGAGCCACCCAGGTGCCCCTAAAATAGAATACATTCTTTAAAAGTAACCAAAAATCAGTAAATATTAGAACAAACATAAAAATTAATCACGACCTCTTAGCATATCTCCGTATGTTGCTCTAGAACATTATTTTCTAACTTTTGTTCAGATTTTTTTTGGGATTAGAGTGGGTGTTAAGCCACTGATCAATTGCACTTTCATACTTCCTTGGTTTTTTCAGCCAGTCCTGATGCCACCTGAGGTTCCCTATAACATTTGAATAGTTTTGCCCTACACTTCGTCTCCACTTGAGAAACTGTTCTTTGTTGTATTGGTGGACAGAAGCAGAAACCTTAGGGTAGTTGATAATGGAACGAAGCTTTTGATCCAAAGAATAAGTAATCTCTGGAAATTTTGTAGCAATATTTGTTAGTTCATCTGGATCCGAGGAAAGATCTGAAAGAAAAAAATTAAATACCGGTCAAAATATTTATCTGCTACAGAAACATTTTTTAGAATGTCATTACTCTATGACAGATAATGTATTTGAATTTATTTTTATTTTCAGTTCATTTTAGTATAAGATGAAAGATAGTATTAATGGTAAAATAATATACCAAAAGTTAAACACTCCTCTAAATGCATGTCCAGATTATCTTCCTACCACCATCCTACTGTCCCAATTTTTTTCTTATCCATTCCTGGATGGCAGAAATAAGTCAAACTCTTATCACTAGTAAGCTGGCTTAGCCCTAATTCTTCCTGGTTTTCATGCCTTGCTTACTTTGACATACATAGAAAAAAATAATAATAATGCTTATATTGTCCCATTTCAACAGTCCCAAACTTGCCAGATATAAGAATTCTTTATATGGTCAAGGCCTATTTTTCCCAACTTCACTTACTCCTAGTTTTCTATATATTTTAGCATCTCTTGTGCTCCGAGTTTTGAAAGTTAGATTTGTCAATACTGTCCACTGAGCAAATAGCCATGGAAATAAGAATGTATCTTAACTGCTACCATCAAGAAAATAATGATAAATATTTTCAGAACACAAACATCCTTTTTACCTAGGTAAAAGGAAGACAAAACTGGGATGCCGATCTAATTGGAAAAATACCAAGTCAAAGATCTTATGACAATTTACTTGAGATAATAAATGAACATTACATGTTGAGGAAAAAACCTCTCTGGGCCTATTTGAGTGCATTTGCCAGAAGAGCCCTAATGACATTTGTGACTTTGTTAGGTGACTTCAGATGACACCTCTTTGGTCAGGGAAAGCAGTCAATAAACCCCAGAGAATATAGGAAAGGTAGGCTCACTCACTGATCCTTTGACTGTTACATCTGCTTTTTGCAGAACATGGCCAATGAATGAGCAAGACATGCCCAAGACTCATCAGGATAAAAATTTAAGGACTTCCTTTTGAAGCCGAGAATCTCCTGCTCTTACAGTTATGGGGAGAGGCATAGGCCAATCAGTTTGGTCCCTGAAGAATTATTTGGAATTAATAATTTTGACATTTGTAACTGGAAAGGAAACTTAGGGAGAAAAGAATATTAATAATGGTGTATTTTGTGTGAAAAGGGGGCGAAGGGTGAGTAAAGCCTAAATTTAATAATGTTTTAAGATTAATTCATAGAGTAGTGAAGCTAGCAGGCATCTTTGTGGAGTGGAAGGAGCATGGATGTTGAAACTTAGACCTGGGTTAAAATCCCAGCCCTGCCACTTAGCTATGAAATTTTTCATTGGTATCTGAGTCCATTTAACCCCTAGTCTTCTCTACAAAATAAGGATAATGGTGTCATCTTGTAGAGTTGAGGCAAACATTAAATGATAGATGTAGAATGTCAGGCTCCACAACATATAAGGGTTATTTCTCCAGAATAGCTGAAACCATGGTATAATGAGAGGGTGATGACCACTGTTTGAGACAGATAAGCATGAATATGAGAAGACACCTTGATCAGAGAAAACAGTGGTTTCAATCTTGAAACTCAGATCAGAAGTTTTAGGGCACTTGCTGTGGAATTCAGATGACTTACAAAGAAGCTTCACCTCAAATGGGCAACCATTTGTAGACTGTCCTGCCACAAAAAGCAGCAGAGATTTATGCATTTAACTAAAGATTACTAGATCTCTTGAACAACACTGTATAGGTCAACTCATTACATACAATACCACACTTACAAAAACATATCAACAGATTTACCAAAGAGTTGAGGCAATACTGAAGTACCATCAGAGTATGCTATATACTTCCACTGGTTAGTCCGAAGCATGTAGGTGGAAGCATTCACATTGCATCCATGGAATTCACTTAGAATCCAGGGTGGATGTAGGTTTCTGAATTCATGTTCATTCTTAAACGTTTCTGATGATAATGGCAACAACGAGTATCCACTCAGGTTCTGAGGCAGAGGAACTCCAGCAATATCTATGTAACAAAATAACACAATATTTTAAAATAACTTATTCTTTTATTAGTTATTAGTTGAAACATTCACATATGACATCATCAAAGGTTGCAGAGACAAAAGACCATATATGGATTTTGTAAATAGACTGCGTAGGTCTATTTGAAGTAAATGCTTACTTCACTACCCATGTGACCTTGGGCATGATATTAACCACTCCAAAACTCAATCTCCTCATTTGTAAAAGGGGAATAATAATCACACCTGTACTTCAAAGACTTATATTAGGTGTAAATGTGATACTTATGTAAAATTCTGAGAACAGTGCCTGATAGGAAATCCTCAACAGATATTATTTAATCAGTCATTTATTTCTGAATGATAAATGATCACAGTTGCTTCTCACATTTGTTCTACCAGATATTAATAAGACCTATATGAAAAAGGGGCTTAGTAGTCATACATGTTTACAAACAAGGATTAAAATCAAATAGGTAAATTTTTTGTAGATGTAAATGGATTGCTGATGTATCTCATAAACCTTTAATAGTGGTATGCCATGTGTCTCAAAGTTATTTGATGACGTAATATTTTACTCTCATGTAGCATCTTCAGGGGCTAGTATTTTGCAGAACATATGTTGGAAATCCTGGATTATACTGATTTAGGAAAAAATAATTTATTTTTCCCTTACCAAATATAAATATATAAGGCATGAGAGATGTCTAATTTAAAAAGAAGTCTTTTTGGGGCATCTGGGTGGCTCAGTCAGTTGAGCGTCCGACTTTGGTTCAGGTCATGATCTCATAGTCGGTGAGTTCAAGTCCTGTGTTGGGCTCTGTGCTGACAGCTCAGAGCCTGGAGCCTTCTTCAGATTCTGTGTCTCATTCTCTCTCTGCCCCTCCCTCACTCATGCTCTGTATGTCTCTCTTTCTCTTAAGGTATTTGGAACTCAAACTGTCTTTTTCCTATAGAAAAATTACCATTAATTATGGCTGGGTACTTGGGACAGTTCCAAAATGATTTGTGCTTGCCTCTCCACCCCTTTTCTAGTTTCCATGTTCCATGGTTTTTAGGTATAATTAAATATTTTCAATAAAAAATAGGAAGTAATATATCAGCAATTCTAGGAGTTAAGCAAAATTGAATAGGAAAATTAACTTGACTGTAAGTATTTGAGGAAAAATAGGTTAATTAAAGGAGAATAAGGAAGTAGACAAAAACCTCTATAAATTTTCTGAAGGTGCATGTTTTACATATGATGTAATTTAAAAATCTGTATCCTCCATTTCCTTGGGAGGGGCATTTTATAAGTACCGATCTTCTGCCAACCAATCATAATTATGGATTTTTTTGAGGAAGAAAGAAAGAAAGAAAAAGAAAGAGAAAGAAAGATCAGAGATAACTGGTTAAAAACAAAAGGAACAAAGACATTGAAGAGGATGTGCATGAGACAAAGGAACAACCTGAGATAAAACTCACTTGAGCTACAAGACAGTAGGCTACTACTGTGAGGTCTTACCATAAGGAACCCAAGTATCGAGGGAACAGGCTGGGTCAGGCTGGTCTGCATGGCAGCCGTTGGGAGGCAACAGAAGAGGACTTAGAAGATGATTGGAAAGCAAGGACCAATTGGCATATACCTAGGCCCATGAAGTCCCTGTATTCAGCATTTTAATAACCTTTGATACTTAGAAATACCTTGTTTCAGGGGTGCTTGGGTGGCTCAGTTGGTTGAGCGTCTGACTCTTGATTTCAGCTCAGGTCATGATCTCATGGTCGTGAGATCAAGCCCCACATTGGGCTCTGTGCTGAGTATGGAGCCTGCTTGGGATTCTCTCCCTCTCTCTCTCTCTGCCCCTCCGCTGATGCAAGCATGCGTGTGTGTGTGTGTGTGTGTGTGTGTGTGTCTGTGCGCACGCGTGCGTGCACATGCGCACACTCTCGCTCTCTCTCAAATAAAGTTAAAAAAAAAAAGAAATACTTTATTTCAGATTTATTCCAGGCTGAATTCTCCTAAAGAAGCTCATAAGACTAAGAAAATTTACATGGGTCTCCTATGTTTATGAGAAGTCAGTAGTAAACTGAGATAAGAGTGCATTTAAATATTTTTTAAATTCATTCGATAAACTAGGTGCTATTCCAGGTGTAAGGAAGCAACAGAGAACAAAGCAGTTAGCTCTCCTGGAGCTTACCTTCTAACATGGTGAGACAAATAAACATGTCAGATGGTGCTAAGTGCAATGAAGAAGAAGAAGAAAGCAGAGGAAAGGAGACAGAGAAGGATGTCGAGTATGTGTTCAGGTGCTATTTTATATAGTGTGTTCAGGGAAGCCTCTCTGAGGAGGTGCCATTTAAACCCTGAGGAAGGGCTAGGCTGAGTCCTAAAGATATCTGGGGGTGGGGGTGGGGTGGGGGATGGGGGTGGTAGAGCAACCCCGGAGGGAATAGCATATGTATAGACCCTGAGGCAGGAACCTGCTTAGTTCATTCCCCAGACACCAAGGAACCCTGAATGGCTGTAGCAGAGTCTAAGTGATGGATGAGATTGTAAAAGAGGAGTTAGGAGAGGGAAGATATCATGTTAGAATCTCAAGCGCAATAAGAGATTTTGAATTTTTACTCTGTGTGAAATGGGAAGCCAGTAGAGGATTCTGAGTAGAAGCATGACATGTCTGACGGTGACTACTACGTGGTGAAATGACTGAAGGTGGTATGAGCAGGAGGTAGGTAGGCATCGGGAAGCTACTGTAGGAGTCCAGGAAAGAGAGAATGGCAAATTATTTCCAATCTATTAGTAGTAGTATAATATACCTTTGTAAACTGGTGAAGAATAAAAGCCATATCAAATATCCACCGTATTTAATAAATACATATTTATTTACTTTTCTGTGCCTCAGGAAACTGGGTATTCACTTCTCATATATTAATGATTTCCTCAAAAGCACTTTAGTTTAAACTGCATTTCCAAAAGCTCTTTGATCTTTGCTTAAAACTATTGTTTGTAATTTTTTTTCTTCTAGCAAATCTGTCGTTCTAATTACATTTTAGTAAGTTTCATCTTTCTTGGTAGCGTAAGAAAGATTAAAAGTAACTGCAGGATTCTTAATAAAGTGCCTTAAAATTAAAATAATAAATAAATGGGGAAAAATGCAGACCTGGATATATATATAATGGTCTCCTGAAGAGAGATAAGATTATATTTCTTTTTTTTTTTTTTAAGTTTATTTATTTATTTTGAGAGAGAGAGAGAGCACGCACACTTGAAAGTAGGAGGGGCATAGAGAGGAGGAGAGAGAGAATCCCAAGCAGGCTCTGCACTGAGCATGGAGCTGGATGAGGGGCTCGATCCCATGACCATGAGATTATGACCTGAGCGGAAATCAAGAGTTGGATGTTTAACCAACTGAGCCACCCAGGCGCCCCAATATATTTCTTCCTGACCATATGAGTAGATAAAATTTTAGACTGGTATGGCAATGATGCCAACCGTGTACATTTTTGAGGGCATACCTAAGAATAAAAAATACTAATGATGATAATGTCTAAAATCTAATTGTTTACAGTGTTCCAGTCATTGTTCTAAGCTATGCATTACCCACTATTATTTACATTTTATTGATAAGAAAACTGTAGACCACAGATGTTAAGTAACTTGCCCCAGGCCAACACTGAAGGAGGGATTTGAATTTAGGCAGTCTGACTCCAGGATCTCTGGATTCTTCAGGACTACAACACAAGTCTTACTTTACTGTAGTTATTCAACTTTGCAATATTTTTTAGGTAAAAAAAAAAAAAAAAAAAAAAAAAAAAGTCTGTGTAGAATGCTTCTCCCAACCCTCCATTAAGATCTTGTAACAAGGACGGGTTTGCAGTTTGAATCCTTAGCAATTAAGTATTCTTTCAAACACAACCGCATTTTTATATAATTATATTTTCACAATCCAAAAAACATGGATTTATCTTTCATATGAGAGGAAGGCAGGTGTTTTACAAAAAAGATCAACTTTTAAAAGAAAAAAATTCACATGAAAATAAGTTTAAAGTTAAAACAATTTTAATTTACTTTCATTTCTAACTGAGCCAAAAGATGTTGGTACTAGGTTATTAGAGAAGAAAATATTGGGGGAGTAATTTTTAAAGAATAATCTCTGAAATGGTATCAACTTTAATAGTATAAAGACTTCTTGTCCATAAAAATGGCACTTTTCTGCCAGTATTAGAAAATGATAATGTGAGAGTATACCACAAAGCACCTACTAAGATAAACACACTAAGAATACCCACTTTATCATAAAATATCATTTTATAGAAAAGAAAAAACTCTTTTAAAGTAACTTTTATGTTTTTCCAAGTTTTAATTTAAATTCCAGCTAGTTAACATAGAGTGCAATATTAGTTTCAGGTGTAATTAAATACCTTTTAAAAACTATTTGTATATTCAGACTTTTTAATAAAAGCATTGTAGCCTATTAAATTTGAACAGCCTCTTCATAGTAAGGTAGGTTTATTAAAACAGGAAACCCAGCTGGTTTTTCCTATTCAATATCCTATTTGAGGTTTTTTGAATCACCAACTTTTATATGATATTTATGAGATCCAATAGACTGGAAGGGAAGAGGATGTCTGGCTTGAGGCTTTGATCTAAAAATTTAATCCCATACTCTGTGTGTAATTTAGATTCATGCAAGATAATACAGCTATGGTTAAGCTAATAAAGTGAGGGCTTTTCGAATCCTAAGAATAGATTGTCTTGTATCTATTGTAAACTCCTAATTGGTTAGCAGAATCACAAAATAAGAAGTGACTTGTAGATATGTTATTCCAATTTGTGTATATTATTTATTAAGCAGAGGTGAAATAGAATTCACTGTCCCCACAAATCTAATTTTTAAGTTAATTCTCACTGAGGTAGCTTTAAACTCTTCTAGCCCTGACCAATTTCATTTTAATTTTTTAAATTTTATTTTACTATTTTTTGATATTTATTTATTTTGGGAGAGAGAGCATCTACATGAGTGGAGGAGGGGCAGAGAGAGAGGGAGAGAGAGAATCCCAAGCAGGCTCTGTGCTGCCAGTGGAGCCCCCTGTGGGGCTTGATCCCATGACTGTGAGATCATGATCTGAGCTGAAACCAAGAGTCGACTGATTAACCAAGTGAACTACGCAGGTGCTCCGATAAATCTTTGTATATAGTTATAGTTCTAAAATTGGAATTTTTAGGTCAAAAAGTATGCACATCTCTGAGTAATTTGGAACATAATGCCACATTGCCTCCAGAAAATCTGTGCCAGTTTATACTCCCAAAAGCAGAATAAGAGAAGGCCTATTTCCAAAATAAGATTTTCTAATTCTTTTTAAACTTTGCAAACTCTATATGTGAAAGAAAATTGATATCTTTTCGTTTTAATATTTTTCTACCAAGTTTTAATCTTTAAAGTATCTTGGCCATTTGTGTATCTTCTATTGTGAGTTGTTTGTTTATATCTTTTGGTCAATTTTTTAGTAGGGTATTTCTCTTTTTCCTATAGATTTGTAAGAGCTCTATAAATATTAACCTTTTATCATTTGTAAAAAGGTTAATCTTAGATAAATGCTAATGTTGCCATGTTGTTTCCTGGCTCCAACATAAGATTCTTCCTGTACATCTATGCATCATTCTCTTTCTACCTTATCTCTGGCTAACATCCAGTCCGTAGGATGTTTCAGTGTTTTATATAAAAAGACACATACACAGATATTCTCCTTCCTGTCTCAACCACATAAATGTAACTTTTCCCTTTTGATAATAAAAATATTTGTAATGACACATATTATAAACTGTGCTAAGCCTTAAGATGTTAATTTCCACTTTAGAATTAGACACTGATTTTTGCCTTCATTTCCTTTACTCTAGTTGGGCAGGTCTAATCAACACATGATCTAAATGCTGTTAATAAAATATATTCTGTAGGGAAATGTGATTCAGAAGGAGTCTATCACGAAGAATCAGTAAAAGATAAAAATAAGTATAAATCTACACAGAACAGTAAGTTTTAAAAAACTGTACTAACTGACAAATAGTAGGGAAAAAGCTTGCAATCAGAGAGAACTTACATAATTTCCAGAAGAGTAGGGAAGGAATGAATGCAAGGAGTTTCTGGGAATGTTTGGTTTTGGAAATGCTTATTGTCATGCAATACAAAGTAGCCAGGGATAGGCAGGTGTTCCTCTAAGTGGGTAATAAATTCCCTCATTCTAACCAAATTTATTTAGTGTTTTCTTATATAATCTGTTAGGTAAATACATTGTGAAATCTTGCAGATGACTTTTAACTTCTATGATGCATGAAATGGCAGGTAGTAATAATGGTGTATCAAAAATTATAAAGTAGAAAATTTGTGCTGTAGGCAAATGTAAAAGAATGTTTAAAGAAAATTGAATTAAGCAAAGCATATTAACCAACTAATATATTGGATGATAGAGTGACTAAGCATAGATTAAGACTCACTGCAGATAGTTTCCTATGCTTAATGGTCTATTGAACTGCTAGAGTCCAAAAGACAAACAAAATGTCAAGTATCACTATGAAACATGTTGAGGGAACACTGATAACGAATCATCCCAACCTTTCATAATCATTTGGACTTTTGATCACTGTACTTCAGGAAAACAGAGAAGGCAAATTTGGAAGTGGGGTGGGGAGACCTCTGCAGGAGAGAAAACTAGATGAGGAAACTATAAAGATGTCACCATCAAGAAGCACATATTCACAAAACTATAAAGATGATAAAAAGACAGACACAAATATACATAATCATACATACATTTCTTGTCAAAACAGAAATGAGCAAGTAATAAGGGTTGCCTGAAAACTGATAGAGCAAGAAAGTGGCAGAGATATGACTAAGTGTGATAATTGCTTTGGGATAAAGGGGAGCCAGCAAATGACAACTAAGAAACTGAAGAGATTAAAAATATCACCAGACAAAAGGACAACAAAGAAGGGTGTTCAGATACAAGAAGTGATGTGAAATAAAAGAGAAAAGAAAACGATGAAAACAACTGTAAAGAAATTTAAGACCCTGGAGTAGCGTTTACTTAAATGAAGGGAAATACTCTGTACCAGAAGGAAGGAGAAAAAAAGAACTTTTCTTCTGTCTTTGCTTTTCAGATATATGTTTCTTTCACATTTTGATATATACATATTAAACATATGTTGTGTTATCTTTTTCTTTCACCAAAATCTATTTATAAATAGATGGTACTTTTTGCAATTGATGGTGCCTTAGAACAGAAGAATTTCAGTATTTAAATGTTATTTAATTTAAAGTACTCTGCTAAATTAGAAGAGACTAACAGTTCTATATAATTTCCTCTGAATTTGATGATGGTGTTGTTCTGTTATCTTCACAAAAACTGTTAACTACCTCTATTCAAATGTTGCTGTTCTTGACCTATCATTATGCTTATAGACATTAAGAAGCTAGTAAAGCACATAGCACAGAACAATCTAAAGATTCTGAGGAGAAATATGTGCATACATTAGAATTAAGAGACTTTTCTATAATACTGAACAAAATTAGTAGTTTCAAAGTGGATGGAATAATCCAGAAGGGAAATGCTTATACTTTTGAGAGGTAGTGGTAGAGAATCAAATGATACACAAATCATATCTAAAAGTTATGAACCTGAATATCTTTGGTGCCTACTGTATAGTCATGTCCTGATTGTGAATCTTTTGAAGGGAAAAATAACTGTAGAGTATGAAGGTTACAGGATCCTGAGGAGTATTATCCTCATTTTTCAGATGTGGATTTGACTCACTTAAAATTGCTCAAGGTTATGAACAAGTCAGCAAAGCCTGTATTTTTGCTTAATCATTTTCCAATATCATTACAAATAAATATTTGCAGAATTGTGTTACTTACCAAGCATAGTAGGGTAAATATCCACAAGAGAAACCACATTTGATACTTGTAGGTTGGCCTTAATTCTTGGTCCCATTATCAACAGTGGAACATGAGCACTAGCTTCATACATACTCATTTTATAAAACTGACGATGTTCCATGGCCAGTTCTCCATGGTCTGAGGTGTATATGACAATGGTTTTCTGAAGAAGGTCTAACTGGTGAAGAGCTAAAATAATTTCTCCTACAATACAAATCAAGTCTTAATTAGCTTTTAGTTTGTGTCTTATCACAATAAGTTTATAACAACCCTAACTTGCAGGAAGGAGTTTGTTAGGATAACTCTTAACATCTCTGAGTGTCATCTAGTAAGTTATGCCAAGTTTCATGTTCCTGCTCCTCAGCTGACAGACTAGAGAGAGGAAGGAGAAAATATAGAACCAATAGAATAAGATTCTTTATCTGGAGATTATGCTGGCTTGCTTTCTATGTTTCTGTCAGAGATTGGGCAATTTTTTCCCTCTTAGTGACTTGAATGAAAAAAGAGAAACAACTCTAGATGTCAGCACTGCACATGTCTCAGACAATGAAAGGACTGATATTACTGCCACTCCGCAATTTCTGCCCAGTGGAAAATCAGAACTCCCTGCTACCCTTTCTCGAAATCCCCAATTTGCAGGTCAGACTTAGCATATTCTTGGATAGGGAATAACTGGACAGTAAAATTCCTATGACTAGTCCCTGTCTATTAGTGTCCTCTTAATCATAGATCACTGTTTTTTGAGAGAGAGAGAGAGAGAGAGAGAGAGAGAGAGAGAGAGAGAATATCCCACAAGGGGCAGAGGAAGGGAGGGGGAGAAAGAGAAAAAGAGAAAGAGAGAAAGAGAAAGAGAGAGAAAGAAAGAGAAAGAGAAGCAGGGCTCAAGCTCACCGGATGTGGGACTCAAACTCAACGAACCATGAAATCATGACCTGAACCAAAGTCAGATGCTTAACCGACTGAGCCACCCAGGTGCCCCCTCTCCTCTTCATTGTAATTAAGAGAATCCCAGTAAGGCATAGTCCAGGGAGGAATCCTCCTTCTTTTGACAGTTCCTGAATCTGGCCTACAGGGGTCTGTATTATTAAAAACAAAATCCACAGGTGATTTTGAAGTCCAGTCAGAACTGAGACCCACTGCTCTATGGAGTTATTTACCGAATACAGACCATCAGGATCTTTCAACTGGACAACTGTAATGGCTTCCTAATTGGTCTCCTTTGCCCCCATCCCCCTGCCCCCCACCTTGTACCACTCTGGTGGCTATCTTTCTAAAATATCTGATCATGTCACACCTCACCTTAAAACTTTTTCAAAACTTTCCATTGTGTAATTCCCGAGCAAGCTCAGCACCTTCAGCTACCCCTAAGCCTTTACCTTTTATAGTCCTAAATTACTTAGAATTCCCTGAACTAATAATAATTAGTTAAGACTTTCTTGCACACACTCTGCCTTTATCTGTGTTGAATGCCTTTTCTCCTGCCAGCTACTTGGCAGATTCCCATTCTTCTTTTATGACCTAATTCAAGTATTATCTTCCTGGTGAAACATTCCCTGCTCCTCCAGGTAGACTGAATTGCTCTCCTCCAAGGCCCCAACAACTTGTATATAACTGTAGTTACAACAACAGGTTATAAATGATGTTTATCCTCATTCAGTAAATGTTTCCTGAGTTCTTACTATGTGCCAGGCATCATGGATACAAAGCTAGGCATGGATGTTGCAATTCTGAATAAGACTGAAGTCACGGCCCTCATGAGGCTCTCATTGTTCAAGGGAAGCAGATGTAAACAAGTAAATAAACTTAATAATTAAAGATTATATAAACAATCAGGATGCTAAGGTATAGAATAAGCAGGATGGTGGGGCTGGTATACTAACATATGGTGGTGGGGAAGACATCCCTGAGGAGGTGATACTTGAACTGAGAACTTAAGACCGAGAATAGCCAGCCATGTAAAAAACAAATGGAGGGGCACCTGGGTGGCTCAGTCGGTTAAGCGTCCAACTTTGGCTTAGGTCATGATCTTGAGGTTCGTGAATTTGAGCCCCACATTGGGCTCTGTGCTGACAGCTCAGCACCTGGAGCCTGCTTTGGATTCTGTGTCTCCTCTCTCTCTGCCCCCTCCCCTGCTCATGTTCTGTCTCTCTGTCTCAAAAATAAATAAACATTAAATTTTTTTTTTTTTTTAAACAAATGGAAAAGTATTCCAGGCAGAGGTGAAAAGCAAATATAAAGGCCCTGAGGTGGAAAAGAGCTTAGTGTTTTTTGTTTTAAGTTTATTTATTTATTTTGAGAGAGAAAGCATGAGCACATGTGGGGGAGGGGCAGAGAGAGAGGAAGAGAGAGAATCTCAAGTAGGCTCCGAGCTGTCAGGGCAGGGCCTGACACAGGGCTGGAACTCACAAACTGTGAGATAATGACCTGAACCGAAATCAGGAGTCGGTGGCTTAACTGACTGAGCCACCTAGGTGTCCCAAGAGCTTAGTGTTTTTTGTGGATTTAACAAGATACACCATATTCCATAAACTTTGTAACTAGAAGTGAGCCGCTGCTGCATTTTTTTTTCTCTGAAGAGACTTCAAGAGGTATTCCCACACTCCCTGCAGCAACATTATATATATAAAGTATTTCACCTTCGTAGATACAGATGAATGGATAGCTGCAACCTTTAAGAAGCAATTTCCAGGGTGCAAATGGGTCAATATTCACAAACATCAGAAAATGTGAAGATGAAAGAAATTTACTTAAAATCTCATTTACATTTAAGATTGAGTACTTGGAAGATCCTTAGGACTTTTAAATCATATTATACTCACTATATATAAATAATTTACCCATATCTTTTTTGCTTTCTGTTTTATACTTTTCTATTTTTGCCCAATGAATGCTTTTTAAGAAACAGCCACTCCTTCACTCTCAAAGTATCTTTGTACAGAAGAGGTGCTTCCCACATTTCACTAAAGCAATTCTGCTCCACTCCACAGTATAGCAAAATATGAAAAATAACTTGTTAGAAAAATAATTTTTTTTTAAACCAAGGGTTCTCCAATCTAAATTAGAAATGGCCATCAAGTAACTCTACAAATGAGTAGACAAAACACTTTCTTGATAGGCATCTTATGGAACCAGGTAGGGTCTTGAGATGAGCTAGGGAAGGAAACTCCATATGATTCTGGACCAGAATACACTGATGGGAAACTGATGTCAGGTTGAGTTAAACCTTGCTCTAAAGGGCCTGGGAAGAATGGTTTTGTTTTGAAGTTATTACAAGCTTGGGAGAAGTCACAAGAATCTGTGACTAAACACTTAGGGCCACTTAGAACCTAAGCTGTCTTACAATTACCTGTCACATGGGTCCCTCTGTTTGGTTAAACACTGATTCCTGTTTAAAGCAGGTAAAAAGTTTTGTTTCAAGCAGATACTAGCCTTGTATGCTCCTATCTTTATGAACAAATCTGAGCATTTCTTAATTTATGAATAATCAAGATAGAAAAGGCTTTTTATTCCACAATTAATAATGCACATTATCCAATTTTTATATGTGCCAAGATTTTTATAATTTTAAGTTTTTAGCATCTAAGCAACTGTTATAAAACACTGTCTAAGTTCATACAAGTCACCAACCAGCATGATCACAATTTATTGGAAAAATATTATACATTTTCTTCATTTAATTGCTTATTAAATATACCACCTACCAAGCATGGCATCTGTCTCGGCACACATAGCATAATAAAAGGCCCTAATATTCTTAATTTCTTTTTCTGTAAACTTTCCAGTGCAGTTTTTTGTATAAGAAGAGTAATAATCTACAGGGTGCATTTCAGACAGAGGCAACCATTTGGGGATTTTGATGGCATCATAAGATACCTAAAAAGGAGAGAAAAACAAGGTAGTAAATATTCTTCTCCTCCAACAAGTATGTATGGTGAACTAGACTGACTTAATTACTTAGGATAGTAGAAGAGAATACTTATGAGTTATGTAAAAGTAAATAAAATACATAATTAGGAACAAATTGTTAATATTCATAGTAACAACAAAAGGTGTATACTAATACTTGCATATATAGTGAGACAGTTATAAAAATTATTTTATAATTATAATGACAATAATAAACATGAGCTATATTAGGCATTATTATAGCCCAGAAAAAGTATTCAAGCTTTTTAACATAGTGTGTGATCAACTCAAAATTCCAGAATCAGCAACCTGAGAATCTAGATCATTTTCCCAGCAGTTCACTAGAAAAATGCAAATATCGAGTGAGACAGCCAAATGTTTGCTAAAAACAAATACAACTTTTTAATACATATAAATGCTTACAGTTTTGGTGAAAAGATAGACCTAAGTCATGCATTTCTTTTTTTAGTCATGTAACTAAAAAATCTCAAATTTCTACTTGCAATTTACTTAAAAGTTATTTGATTCAGTTCATTAGGCTAGTACCAATTCTAGACAAAATTTTCAAGATAGAGCTAGATACAAGTTTTTCAGAAGACATAAAGTATCTAAAAATTTTACATTGTTTCCTTTGAAACAGGGTTCACTAAACATTCCTTTTTTTTTTTTTTTTTTTAAAGATTTTAGTTTTAAGTAATCTCTACACCCAATGTGGGACTTGAACTTACAATACCAAGATCAAGAGTCACATGCTCTACTGACTGAGCCAGCCAGGTGCCCCTAGCATTTTTGATTAGAGATTTTGTTTTTCTTTTTTAATTTTAGAGAGTGAGAGCTAGGAGGGGCAGAGGGACAGACAGAATCTTAAGCAGGCTCCATGCTCAGTGCAAAGCCTGACATGAGGCTCGATCCTATGAGCCTGGGATCATGACCTACGCCAAAATCAAGAGTCGGACTCTTAACTGACTAAGCCACCCAGGTACCCCCTGATTAGGTACGAACTTAAATTTAACTTGACATGTTTCATAACACAGGTAGTCCTCATTTGCATGGTTCAGATGTGTATGGATTTCAGTTACCACAGTTTAAGGAACACCAGTCCCTCAACAACACAGTTTAAATTTTAGTTACCAAAGTACATTAACTGTAATTATACTGAATAAAGCACAAAATTTCACAAATACTGCTAGCTCTTCAGTCTACAAATCACTATGTAAATTACAGATGTGTATCAAGTCAGTGACTAATCAGGTCATTTTTAAAAGCGTCTGTCAGTGATTGGTCACTGCATATCTTTTCTTCAGTTATGTACCCTCAGCAAAGTGTATCCTTGTGCTGCCTCCTTGCCTCCCAGCGATAAATCCACGTGACGTTTTACAAAAATGGATAATCAAAAGAGGGGACTTACCAAAAAAGATAAATGTAGAGTAAAAAAAACAAAAATGAAAAAGTGGTAACACTAGACGTGAGATTTGAATCAAACATTAATTAGAGTTATAGAAAAAGTAGCCAATCTGAGAATGCTGACACTGCTGCCATTTGATACACTCTAGCTGTGCAGCCAGAGGAGCTTGGCCAAGACACACTCGTGGATATAAAGGAGGAAGGCCTTTGCAAAAAAGGATGAGCGTGTCCTAGGGAAAGTGACACTAGCAAAAATCTGTACCTTAAAGGAACTCTCAGAAATTTATCATGACATTGAAAGTGCAAAGGGTAAAATGTTGGAAGGTGATCCATGTTTAGAAAGGAATATGACAATCTGCCAAGACATAGAGCTGCTTGCTCCATGTCTTCTTATACAATGAGCAGGCAAGCACTGTTCAAACCCTGATTTGTTTTTTTTTTTTTTTTTTACAAAGACACAAAATACTTTAATTCTCAGTTTCTAGTGTTTTTAGTTATTAAACATTAGTGCATTAAACATTAGTGTCACTGTTTTTTTTTTTTTTTTTTCATTTCCCCATATATTTAACCCAGAAGAAGAGAGGTTTAATGTTTTGACAAATGTATTTAGGAGTCCTAGAAAAATAGTCATTTTCTCAGTTGATTATTGAGATCTCTTTGTACAGTTTCAGCTTGCATGGTCACTTTTACCACCCTGACCTGTGGCAGGTGAGGACCGCCTGCACTCTTAAGACAGTATCTTTTAGTTTCTCTCTCTCTCTCTTTTTAATGTTTATTTTTATTTTTGAGAGAGACAGAGACAGAGACAGAGTGTGAATGGGGGAAGGGCAGAGAGAAAGAGGGAGACACAGAATCTGAAGCAAGCTCCAGGCTCCCAGCTGTCAGCACAGGGCCTGACTGGGGCTCAAACTCATGCACTGCAAGATTGTGACCTGAGCAGAAGTCAGACGCTTAACCTACTGAGCCACCCAGATGCCCCTAGTTTCTCTTTTTATAGATAAATTATATGCAAATGTGATCAACTCAGAAGTAGTTTCCTGAGTTTTAATACTTATTTATTTCTGTAAAATTGTCCCTTTGGTTTTTGTGAACCAATTATTGGTCAAGTTTGATTTACTAAGGTAAACAATTTTTAAATTTTTCTTTAAAAGTGATAATAAAAAAAAAAAACCCTGGGCAGGTACCAATAACATACAGCTTCTAATGTTAACTTGTACTTTTGAGCACACAATAGTGTACTTACCTTTTTAAGCCAGTAAAGAGATGTGTGAAATGTTGAAGATCCAAAATTTTCTCCTGACGATGGTGAAGGATATGGATGTGGTAAATTTAATCCCAAGTATAGAACAAATGGTTGAGTGTAATTACTTGCTTCCTTTCTTAACCAATTTACTGCTCTGTCTGTATTCTTCCAGTCTTCTTCCATTATTCTGACTTTAGTCTTTTTAGGGATAAGATTAACCATAGGCCTGCCTTCTTGTCTGAGTAAGAAAGCAACATCTCTTGTCCATGCTTCAACACGATTGCTGAAGAGGTCAAAAGACAGGTGTGTTAGAAGGTACTAAAAAAGATTTTAAAAAACTGACTAAACATAAATATAAGAAATCAATATGGAAAACAACTTTTAGACTCAGTCATGTAAAGAATCAGGCTCACTACACTAGATCTCATTAAGAGGGTTACTGAGGCTTGCAAATACAAAAACCAGGAAAAAAAATGACAAAACGCAAATATTCACCCGTGTGTTCTTTAAACTAAGATAGAGTATTTAGAAGGGTTACTTTTTCTTTTGTTTTTTCGTTTTAAGTGTACAATTGACTTTTAGTAGATTTGCAAAGTTATGCAACCATCACAACAATCCAAATTTTTTTTTTTTTTTTTTTTTTTTTTTTTTTTAGTGTTTATTTATTTTTGAGGCAGAGAGAGACAGAGCATGAGTGGGGAACAGGCAGAGAGACAGAAAGAGACACAGAATGCAAAGCAGGCTCCAGTCTTTGAGCTGTCAGCACAGAGCCTGATGCCGGGCTTGAGCTCACGAACCCATAATACCAAGACCTGAGCTGAAGTTGATGCTTAACCGACTGAGCCACCCAGGTGCCCCACAACAATCCAATTTTTTAAAGTAATTTCTATGCCAAATGTGGGGCTTGAATTCACAACCCTAGATCAAGAGTCACATGCTGTACTGACCTAGCCAGCCAGGCACGCAAACAATAATTTTAGAACATTTCCATCAGCTCCCAAGCAATTTTTGCTTTACTTGAAGTAACTCCTCATTTTCAACCCCAGCCCCAAAGTCTCCAAAGCCCATCGTCAGCCCAGTTATTTCATCTCTGACCTTAACCAGGATAACCTTATTGCACAGCTCCAGGGGATAACATTCACTTGTAGAAGGGTTACTTTTTCATGTAAGATATTTAGTAAAATAAAAAATGTTTCAAGTTCCTAATATCTCTCCTAAATTTTCTAGCATTTTGTTTTTTTTTCTGTCAGAAGAAGAGAGGATTTTATTTTTATTTTTGTTCCAGTGTAGTTAACATACAGTTTTGTTTCAGGTGTATAATATAGTGATTCAACATTTCCATATATAACTCAGTGCTCATCAAGATCAGTGTACTCTTTAATCCCCTTCACCCATTTCACCCATCTCCCTACCCACCTCCCCTCTGGTAACTGTGTGCTTGTTCCCTATAGTTAACAGTCTGCTTTTTTGTTTCTTTCTCTCTCTCTTTTTTTTCCCTTTGTTGATTTGTTTTTTAAATTCCACATATGGGTGAAATCATAGGCTATTTGTCTTTTTCTGATGGGCTTATCTTGCTTAGCATTATACTCTCTAGCTCCATCCATGTTGTTGCAAATGGCAAGATTTCATTCCTTTCTGTGGCTGAATAATATTCCATTGTATATATATATACCACTTCCTTTTTATCCATTCATCTATCAATGGACACTTAGGTTGTTTCCATAATTTCACTATTGTAAAGCTTCAATAAACATAGGAGTACATGTTTCCCTTTGAATTAGCTTTTTGGTTTTTGGGTAAATACTCAGTAGTGTGATTACTAAATCATATGGTGGTTCCATTTTTAACTTTTTGAACCTCTACACTGCCTTCCACAGAGGCTACACCAGTTTGCATTCCTATCAACAGTGCACCAGGTTTCCTATTTCTCCACATCCTCACCAACACTTGTTTCTTGTGTTTTTTTTAGCCATTCTGACAGGTGTAAGGTGATATCTCATTATGGTTTTGATTTGCGTTTCCCTGATGATGAGTGATGATGAGCATCTTTTCATGTGTCTGTTTGGCCAACTGGATGTCTTCTTTGGAGAAATGGATACTAGAAATGGATACTAACCCACAGATTTTGGATATGTCATTTGCAAATATCTTCTCCCATTGAGTAGTTTGTTTTTGTTGGTTGTTCTTTTGCTGTGAGAAGCTGTTTATTTTGATGCAGTACCAATAGTTTATTTTTGCTTTTGTTTCTCTTGTCTCAGGAGACATATCTAGAAAGATGTTCTTATGGCAATGTCAGAGATATTATTGCCTGTGCGGTCTTCCAGGATTTTTATGGTTTCAGGTCTCACATTTAGATCTTTGATCCATTTTGGGTTTATTTTTGTGTATGATGTAACAAATTGGTCCAGTATTATTCTTGTGCATGTAGCTGTCCATTTTTCCCAGCACCATTTGTCAAAGAGACTGCCTTTTTCTTATTGCATATTCTTGCATCCTTTATCAAAGATTGTGGGTCTATTTCTGGGCTTTCTATTCTGTTGATCTATGTGTCTATTTTTGTGCCAGTACCATATTATTTTGATTACTACAGCTTTGTAATGTAACGTAAGTCTGCAATTATGATACCTCCAGTTTTGTTTTTCTTTTCCAAGATTGCTTTGGCTATTCAGGGTCTTTTGTGGTTCCATACAAATTTTTTGATAGTTCTAGCTCTGTGAAAAATGCTGTTGGTATTTTGATAGGGATTGTATTAAATCTGTATACTGCTTTGGGTAGTACAGATATTTTAATAATATCTGTGGTTTCAATCCATGAGCATGGAATGTCATCCCATTTCTTTCACCATTGTCACCTTCAATTTCTTTCATCAGTGTTTTATAGTTTTTGGAATATAGGTCTTTCACCTCTTCAGTTACATTTATTCCTAGGAATTTTATTATTTTTGGTGCAACTGTAAATGGGATTGTTTTCTTAATTTCTCTTTTCCTGCTTTATTATTAGTGTATAGAAATACAATGGATTTCTGTACAGTGATTTTGTACCCTGCAACCTTACTGAATTCATGTATCAGTTCTAGTAGTTTTTTGGTGGAGTCTTTGGAGTTTTCTATATATAGTACCATGTCATCTGCAAATAGTGAAAATTTTTCTTCTTCTTTACCAATTTGGATGCCTTTTATTCCTTTCTTTTTTTTCTGGCTGCTGGGGCTAGAACTTCCAGTACTAAGTTAAGTAACAATGGTGAGAGTGGATATCCCTGTCTTGTTCCTGACCATAAAGGAAAAACTCTTAGTTTTTCACCATTAAATATGATGTTTGCTGTGGGTTTTTCACATAAGGCATTTATTATGTTGAAGTAAATAAATAATAAAGTAATTTTTTTTTTTTACTTTACAAGTAAAAGTACTTTACTTTACAAGTACTTACTTTACAAAAAAATGAAGTAAATAAAGTTTAAATCTACTTTGTTGAAGGTTTTTAAAATAATGAATGGATGCCATACTTTGTTATGTGCTTTTTCTGCATCTACTAAAAATGATCACGTGGCTTTTGTCCTTTCTCCTATTGGTGTGATGTATCATGTTGACTGATTTGCAAATATTGAACCATCCTTGCATTCCATGAATAAATCTCAGTTGATTGTGGTGAATTATTTTTTAAAATGTATTGTTGGATTCGGTTTGCTAATTTTTTTGTTGAGGATTTTTGCATCTATATTAATCAGAGATATTGGCCTGTAGTTTGTTGTTGTTGTTGTTGTTGTTGTGCCTTTATATGGTTTTGGTTATCAGGGTAATGCTGGCCTCATAGAATTAATTTGGAAATTTTACTTCCACTTCTATTTGTTGGAAAAAGTTTGAGAATCGTTATTAACTCTTTAAATGTTCAGTAGAATTCACTTATGAAGATGTCTGGTCCTAGACTTTTGTTTGTTGGGAGGTTTTTTGTTTGTTTGTTTGTTTGATTCAATTTCATTGCTGGTAGTTGGTTTGTTCAAATTTTCTATTTCCTCTGGTTTCAGTTTTAATGTGTGTTTCTAGAAATTTATCCATTTCTTCTAGGTTGCCCAGTTTTTTGGCATGTAATTTTTCAAAATATTCTCTGATAGTCCTTTGTATTTGTGTGATGTTGGTTGTTAATTCTCATCTTTTGTTTCTGATTTTGTTTATTTGAGTCCTCTCCCTCTCTCTCTCTTTTCTTTTTTGATGAGTGTGGCTAGAGGTTTATCAATTTTGTTGATGTTATCAAAGGGCCAGCTCCTGGTTTCATTGATCTATTCTATTGTTTTTTTAGTTTCTATATCATTTATTTCTGTTCTAATCTTTTTTTTTTTTTTTTAACGTTTATTTTTGAGACAGAGAGAGACAGAGCATGAACAGGGGAGGGGCAGAGAGAGAGGGAGACGCAGAATCTGAAGCAGACTCCAGGCTCTGAGCTGTCAGCACAGAGCCCAACATGGGGCTCAAACCGCTAGATCATGACCTGAGCCAAAGTGGGACACCCAACCGACACCCACCCAGGAGTCCCTCATCTAGTGTATTTTTAATTGGAATTATTTTGTTCTTTATTTCTGATTCTTTTTTTTTAATGTTTATTTTTGAGATAGAGAGCATGTAAGTGCACATGTGCACATGAGTCAGGGAGGGGCAGAGAGGGAGACAGAAGATCCAAAGTGGCTCTGCATTGACAGCAGCAAACTTGATACAGGGCTTGAACTCATAAACCGTGAGATGATGACATAAGCCGAAGTTGGATGCTCAAGTGACTGAGCCACCCAGGTGCCCCATGATTTGTTATTTTTTTTTTTTTATCATTTTGAATTTTTTAATGGTCTCACTGATGTCCTCTACTCTTTTCTCAAGTCCAGTGAGTATCTTTATGATCATTACCTTAAATTCTCCATCAGGTGTAATACTTGGCTCTGTTTCACTTAGGTTTCTTGTTTCTCTTGCTGTGATTTTTGTCCTTTTCTTTCATTTGGTACATATTCCTCTGTCTCCTCATTTTGCCTCTCTGTCTGTTTCTCTTTGTTAGGAAAGTCAGCTATGTCTCTTGCTCTTAAAAGTAGTGGTTGGGGTGTGCACTTTTAACAAGATGGTTCTGGATCTCTTCCACAGGGTATTTACGGCTGATCCCAGAGACCCTGAAGGGCTGTCGGGGGGGTCCACGAGGTCAAAACTACTGCCATAACAGTAAGATGTTATTTGCTTTTTTCACATTCAATCTCACATGAGTGGACAAAGGGACACAAAATTATCATGTTTCTGATAAAGGCATTCACAATATGTTATAACTTGTCCATCCTCTACCTGAGGTCTAGTTCTTTATATCCTCACTACTCCAAAGTGGTCTATGGACCAACAGCATCAGCATCACCTGGGAGCTTGATACAGATGCAGAATTTCACGTCCCTCCCAGACTCAATGAATCAAAAAGGATATTTAACATGATGCCCAGGTGATTTGTATGCATATTAAAGTTTGAGATGTGTTGTTCTACATACCAGTCTAAGAATTCTTTTATGCAAAAACTTCTCAGTTTTTAGACAGGATAATCAAAATAGTATCTTCAGTAGCCCATCAATGGACTACCTTGGTTCAGTTCCAGAAACAAGGTGACGGCTAAATGCACTATCCAATTAGCAGTTTGGTTAATTCTTTTTAACAATAAAATATCCTCCAGTATGCATGGAAAAAGAAAACCCTAACACAATACCAACAAATTTTTGCAGAAATATACATGTGTGCCATTGCTGTGCAGGTTTTCTGTGCCAATATGCCAAATTATGCTGCAGCACTGGATACAGTCCGTCTGCAGGTAGCACAGGATTAATTAACATAGCAATCACATGTGAAAAAATATGACACACTACAATTGATTACATGACTGTTTTCCTTCAAGATGAATTTGGAGAGGTTAGACTAACCTGCAGCTACCTAAGATAATTAACTCTCAGACTTCAAGAGTTCTGTGGAGATCTCTTTTTCTCTCTCTCTCACACACACATACAATTATTGTTTCTGATGGGATTTAAACAGCTAGATGTATCTCAGATAAGTCTCCTGAATGAAAACATTACAATTGTGAATAATCCCCTTGCAAATTTTGGTATCAGCCTAACATATTCTGTAAAAGAAAAAGAAATCCATATTCCTTTCCATTAAATGTTCTTCTCTCAAACTTGTAAGAAATACACATACCATCTCTTAAAGGACTATTATAAGGCTGTCATATATCTTCCTCACATATACAAATGCTCAAAAAACAGTCTGTTTTAGTGTAATGAATAAACTCTGGCAAATTCAGGTTGGAACATTCCTTTCCAATATATGTTATTTAAATGCTGAATATATGCATGTTTTCTCATTGATTACTTTTATTAATTCCAACCATTTTACTTTTTTGGTGAAATAAAAGTATCTAGTGCTCCTTAATCTTTTATTCATAGAGCTATTTGTAAATAAGATGAAAATTATAGATTTTTTTTGCCACTAAATAATATTATTTTTATTAATATTTATTATATGTAACATGAAATACTGATTTAATAATGTTAACATAATACTGTACTTTATATTCTAAATAATTTCATAATTACAGTTTTTATTATCAACACATTTTATACTAATAATACTAAATAGTCAATAAATTCTCTATTTTTCATGGCTAACTACAACAGAGTGTAGACAATATAAAAGACAACTGGAAGGATGGAAATACTTAAAGGAACACAAGGAAACTTGGAACAGATGACAAATTAGATCAATCAAGAAATTACATGAGGGGCACCTGGATGGTTCAATCAGTTGAACATCTGACTTCGGTTCAGGTCATGACCTCATGGTTCATGAGTTCGAGCTCTGAATCGGGCTCTGTGCTGACAGCTCAGAGCCTGGAGCCTGCTTCGGATAGAGTGTCTCCCTCTATTTCTGCCCCTCCCCTGTGTGTGCTCTGTCTCTCTCTCAAAAATAAATAAACATTAAAAAAAAAATTAAAAAAAAAAGAAATTACATGAACTCCAAAAAAATTCATGTAAAATAATCATGGGACTTGATCAGCAAGCAAAAAATCTGTTCAAGAATGAAAAGAAAAAAAAACAGAACCATTCCAAAATAGTTGTTGTTGTGTTGTTGTTGTTGTTATTTACAGAACCACACCTTTATGGAGCTTCTCAAATTTAGCTTACCAGATGATGAAACATGCAGGCTATTTTCTGTCAGCTGCCTGAACCTGTTTCTGAAGCCTTTCTCATGTATGAAAGCTTTACCTTTCACTGCTTCCCTGCAAGAATTCTGGTTTATCCAAAGTTCTCCAAAAGGTTTGTACCTTCCTACTTGGATGGCTTTGTTCAGAAGTTTCTCCCTCCTGTCCATTTTAGTCTAGTAATGTTCTACTTCTATGAGTTTATTAAATTTAAAACGCTATTAAAACTATACTGTTTATGTGTGTATGTGTGTGTCTATATACACATATACACTATTAAAAGTATTGCCAATTAAACTAAACAGAATTTTGTAATCAATAGTAAGATAAATTGCAATTTCAGAGATAAATTAAATACAGTACTTTACAGCCTTTATTCCCATCCCCTGAAAAAACATTTGAATGTGATCACTTCCTCTTTTAAACAGAAGACAACATACTTTGCCTGTACTTTAGTTATCTAGGCTTTTTTTTTTTTAACCTCCTTATTTTGAGTCTCTTCAGCTAGGTCATATCTGGCTAATGCTAATGTTAAATTGAAAAGTTAAATCTCCACATTATTAGAGAGCTTTAGGCTCTTCTCAAATAGATTGAGATAAATTTCCACAAATGGCTAACACTGGCCAAAGTAGGAGACATGAACTTCATTACAGGCAGCTAAATACTTAGTGCATTAAAATTTAGTAATTAAATAGGAAAAAATCCAAGAACAGTAATGAAGTTGTAGGCTCAGAGGTATCACTAGTGTTTCAAGAAACTGATCTAGGAGTTATGGTAGATAGCATTCTGAAGATAGCTCTAGGGGCTGCCTCAGCCCAGGTAGTCATCAGAAGACTCTTCCATTATCATAAATTAATATGGGAATGCATCCAGAATAATGCAAAGTGTTCTAGATAGTAAATTTCATTAAAGATAATAAGATGGTGGTAGTGGTAGTGTGGGTTCTACAAAGGCTTCTAAGATGACCAAAGGAATAGATGCCTTTCTCCGTTATAAGAATAAAACACTTCTTTGATATGGAGAAAACCAATGTAAAGATATATGTGATCTTAGGTTATAAAATAATAGTGGATATGAATGAGATATACACATGCTTACCACTAGGCTACAGAATTGAAAGGGGCTGAGAGAGGGCTCTACAGTTGCTATTCTGAGTTCTATCTCTTCCTTCTTAGTCACTCTGATTCTGTTGAGAAAGTCTGTGCTTCTGATCTGAAAGCCTAACTGGGGACAGGAAGGGTGATTTCATCAGCTCATGATTTGCTTCACTTTGCTGTTTGCCAAGAGGTTCAAGCTTAAGAATTTTGCAAAGCGAGTCTCTCATTTTGGAAGTAGGACTTTATTTTTCATTTGTTTCAGAGGAGTGAAAATTGCCTATTCTGACTTGGCTTCAGAAAAACATGAAGTTACATAAATTGAGAATGTAGATAAATTCTAGTAGTAGTAAGATAATAGAGGCTTTGATTTTAGGTTTTAAACTTTTAAACTTTTAGCTAGGAAAGAGAAGACAGCAGCTTGTTTAAATTGGCTTGTGATGCCTTTAGAATGTAAGTTCCACGAGTTTAGAGATTTTTGTGTTTTGATCACTACTCTACTCCCATCATTTAAAAATAGAGTCTGGCATTCCTGGGTGGCTCAGTTAGTTAAGCATCTGTCTCTCGGTTTCACTCACATCATGATCTCATGGTTTGTGGGATCGAGCCCCATGCTGGGCTCTGCACTGACAGGGCATGGGATTCTCTCTCTCTGCCCCTACCCTGATTTCTGTTTGGAAAGTGGGGTGTCAAAACTGCCCTTGGTTGAGAATCACTGTGTTTGATATTGAGAATATACTGGCAAACAGTTTTACCTGATAGTAAAAATTACCAAAACACCCTATGAATTAAATACAAATGTTTCGGTTCAGTTGCTAATAAGATACAGCATATTTGAACTTAATCAAACGTATTATAGGTATATACATACAATGTGAGGGGTGTTAAGGAGATACATAACTTGCATAAAGTCTTATAATTAGTAAGTAGAATCTTAATGAGTACTACCACCACTACTTGTTTAACAGTTGTCTAGAAGATACAAGTGTGAAGCCTTTAAAGATCCCAGGATGGTGTAGTATATTATATACAGAAGGGACACATAGCTGGACTAGTGTTCCTAAACTGATGCAAGAAGAAAGTATTACTTGATGCCTAAAAAATAAAGATGGGATATTGTAGTAATAAACTAAAGAAATTTGTAATGCTGCCTGAAAATACAAGTAGGTTAAAAAATGGACAATTTCAGTGGGAAAGGCAGCAGAGTTATAAAAACAAGTTTTGACTTTGAGAGTCAGTCTATCAAAATAGTAAACACCCCTATTAAATTTGACATTGAGAGACTTTTTTTTCTGAGACCAATTTTTAAAATGGAATGGAAAATATAAAAGATAATGTAGCATAATTCATATAACTTTTGCAGATACGCTATTAACAGCTACCTTGACCTATCTGTCAGCGAAATGACTGTGTGGGTACATACAGCACTAACACAAATAATCCTGAGAGGTTATTTCAATTTTCTAAGCTCTGGTGAGATATGAAAATTAGCTACAAGCAATTATTTTACTGGAAACCATCTTTGATGTCCTAAATATCAACAGTGAAGTGGCTCTTTTCCTTTTACTGATTTTAAACCATAATTTAAACAAAACATCAATGTTTATCAAATAATACGCTATATAGATCAATGTAACTTTCTATCTCATTCATTTCAACAATCAATTCTGTGCCTACAATGCACTGGCACCATATTGGCAGTGGGAATAAAGCAATGAAAAAGAGAAACAGGGTCTTTATTATCCCACTGAGGAGTAAAATTAAGATCATATTTTAACTGTGTCACATACAGAATGATAGTTACAGGGAGTATGAGGCATTCAATCTTAGATTCTTTTTATTATGGGATTGGCTGAGGAAACTGAGAAAACAAGAGGACAATAGGATAGGATAGGATAATAAGAAGAGTTACATTTTACTTTGGATTAAGCTTACTTTCTAGAAAGCAGAAGAATTTTAAAAAGAAATTTGTGAAACTGCACCAAATAATTAGCAGTGCAACACACTTTAGAAAAAAGAAAGCATTATGTAAATATTAAATTATAATTCTAATTAAGCCATTTTTATAATAATAATTTTCCTCTTGATTAAACACTTCTGTGCCAGGCATTGTTAAATACTTCATATTACCTCATTGCATCTTTTTAAAAAAATTTTTAATGTTTTATTTATTTTTGAGACAGAGAGCATGTGCATGTGTGTACACAGAGGGTGAGGGGAAGAGAGAGAGAGACAGAGAATCCGAAGCAGGCTCCAGGCTTCAAGTTCTCAGTGCGGAGCCCGATGCAGGGGCTAGAACTCATGAACAGTGAGATCATGACCAAAGTTGGATGCTTAACTGACGGAGCCACCCAGGCACCCACCCCCCCCCCACCCCTTATTTAATCTTTTTACATGATCTCTTATATTAACTCATTTAAAACCCTAATCATCCAATGAGGGAGGTATTATTATTAGTTTTTTAAGATTTAAAAAAGTTTGTTAGTAATCTCTATACTCAACGTGGGGCTCAAACTCATGACCATGAGATCAAGAGTCACATGCTCCCCCAACCGAGCCAGCGGGGTGCACTCAGGTGTTTATTATTAATTCCAGTTTTCAGAGAAGCACACTGACACTTAGAGAAGTCAAGTAACTCTCCCATGGTCACAAGGATGATAGGCGGGGAAGTTGGAGGTTTAACAGTTCTGGTGGGACTCAAAGTCTGTGCTCCTTCCACTACATTTACCTCTGCTTCCACCCTTTTCTTCTGCCGCATTACTGGACAGAGTGGGGGAGGAGCTCTGTGCACAGACTTGTGCGGTGGTCCAGAGCTAGTGAAGACACGTGAAAGAAATGAAGGAGAAACTGCATACTGAGGAGGAGAGCATGAGGTATGAAATGAGACAGGAGGCATGCAGGGACTGGATCATGTAAGGTCTTACAAACCATGTTGTGGATTTGGGATTTTAGCCTACTTACAGAGGAAAAAAAAAAAAAAAAAAACACTGAAAGATTTTAAGCGGATAAGTCACTCGATCAGATGTTTATTTTAAAAAGATCACTCTGGCTGCCTACAAAAGGGTGAGATAGGGGAAACATTAGAGGGCCACTTCAATATTTTAGGCAGGAGAGGCTAGTGGCTTGATAGAGATTGTAAGTGAATAAGCTGGAGATCTATTTTAGAAGCAGAACTGACAACATCTGGTGATGGATTACAAGACAGAGGGGGGGAGGAGATGTGAGGGTCCCTTCTGGGTTTTCAGGATGGGTATCTTTCAGATTTTGGAGGACAGAAAAGGAAAGAAATTTGACATTACCCAGAAGAGCAAGACTAATAATACTCAGATTATTCTATTTTAGTATCTGTTTACCCAAAACTCACTGTATTAGTTTCCTAGGGCTGCAGCAGCAACTTACTGCAAAAAGTGTGGCTTAAAACAACAAACTTATTTTCCCACGGTTCTAGAGGCTAGAAATCATAAATCAAGGTATTGGCTGGGCCATGCTCCCTCTGAAGGCTCTTGGGAAGAATTATTCCTTTTTTTTTCCTCTTCTCTGGTTTATAGCTGTGATCATCCCAGTCTCTGCTTCCATCTTCATTCACACTGCCTTCTGTGTGTATTTATGTCCTTTTCTTTTCTAATGAGAACACTAGTCATTGGATGTAGGGCTCACTTTTAAATTCAAGATGACTTCATCTTGAACCGTTAATTAATTGCATCTGTAAACAGGATCTATTTCCAAATAAGGTCACATTCTGAAGTTCCAGGGGGACATGAAGTTTTGGGTAACACTATTTACCTCACTATATTCACTATTATTTTATTTAATTTATTTTCTGGTTCTTACCATAATCCTTAGAATTATCATCATCACTACTACCACTGCCATAATCCTCAATTAGCACCTGTTAGGCAAGAGGTACTGCTCTAAGCCTTTAATAGGTATTTATGCCAGGGGTCACAGTGTTGGAAGACTCTAAGATCATACCCAAGTTCGCTAGGAGGATTCACAAGACTCAGCATGTAGTTGTTCACATGGCTATGATTTATTATAGTGAAAGGACACAAAGCAAAATCAGCAAAGGGAAAGGTATTTAGGGTAAGTCCATAGCAAACCACTTACAAGTTTCCAAGTAGAGTCACAAAGAGCACACTTAATTCATCCAGCATCAAACATGGCAATGCATGTGAAGTGTTGTCTATCAGGGAAGCTCATTAGTACCCAAGTTGTTATTGAGGCCGATCACCCTCTGCCTACCACATACCAAAATCCCAGACTCTCAGAGGGAAAGCAGGTGTTCAGCACAAATCACATTTTACACTCTAGGTACATAATAAGTCACTTTTATCAGGGAATAGAGGGAATACTCCTGAAATTTAAGTTACCAGATATAAGCCAAGGGCCATTCTTGAAAGCAGGCCTTTCTAAGGATAGCCATCTCAAATCTGCTGTGTTAGCCTTTTTTTTTTTTTTCTGCAGATCTCATTCCATTTAATCCTCACAATAAAGAAATTAAAGTTAAGTTAGCTTAGATAATGTTCCCAAGATTGTACTACTAGAGGTCAGCAGTAAACAGAGAAACAAAGATTTATAAGTAGGGAATCCGATTCCAGATTTCTGCTCTTACCCACTATGCTTGGCCACCTGGTTTTTGAGGACTTAATAAAATGGAAAAAAAAAAGTTATAATAGGCTGACATTGGAGATAACTGACAAAAGCAAGTACCAAGAAGATTATGGTCTTTAAAAAAGATTGTAAAGTGAATAAGAAAGTAGACATTGTATAACAAAAACTCAGAATAAATTTTGGACTAAACAATTTTAAAGACCTTTGATGTTTAAGAAAACAAAATTACTAGCGTATTAGCAACTTTGATATTTTAAGAAGATTAAAGAAAGGTGAGATATTAGCCAAATTAACACAATCAAGGGATTGAGAGATTTACTTTCAACTTTGTAGAAAAATAAAAAACGAAAGTCAAAAAAGAGTACATGTATGTGCTATAGCAGAGGGTAGCATATTAGATTATTTTGTTATATATTTTTTTTACCTAATGGAGTGATGTCCTGAAGTGTAGTCCAGTTTTCCAAACTTTTGTGTTCGGTAGCCATGCTTCTGCATGATATCCATCCATGTTGTATAATTTGGATCCAGGCCCTTAAAGTTATTCCATGATTCTGTTAAGTGAGTGAAGAGGCCACTCCACATTGCTGGGGGGAAACAAAGAAATTGGGACTGGTGTAAAGCTTATTGATTTGTTTTAATTATTAAGACAATTATAGCAAGAGAAAGAATCTACTACTTTAGAGCTCATGCTGTGGAGTCAGACATAACCTGTATTAGGTGCTTTGCATAACATCTCTGGTTGTTATCTCGTATTATCAAGTGGAGAATTCTGCAAGGAGTTACTATTTCCATTTTACAGGTGAGTGTCTAAGGCTTACAGGTTAAGTTGTTTAAGGCAAATACAGCTGGAATTATGGATAAGGCCTGTTGGACTATAAAGTCTTCTTTCAATCATAAAAGTAATCACTAAGTATTTATTTTCCAAGTCAGTCAATTGAAGTATAGATCTTTTTCCAACATCATGATGGATTTTCCCCCATCCTTGTCTATGTACTGGCTTTCTATGAAAAATTTAAGTGTACTATGTCTTTGCTCTTAATTTCTACAACTATGATTGTAACCAATAAATCCTTTTTCAAGTATTAACAGACCTAAAAGGAGAAATAGGCAGCAATACAATAAGAGCAGGGACTTCAATGTACCAGTTTCAACAATGTATGAATCATCCAGACAGAAAATCAATAAAGTAGCACTGGACTTCAGAATTACACATTAGACCAGATGGACTTAAAAGACATTTACAGAACATTCCATCTAAAAGCAACAGAATATATACTCTTATTAAGTGCATGTGGAACATTCTCTAGGACAGATCATATGATAGACCACAAAAAAGTCAATAAATTCAGAAGGTGAAATGTCAAGCATCTTTTCTGACCACAAAGGTATGAAACTGGAAGTCATTTATAAGAAGAAAATCAGAAAATTCACAAATATGTGAAGATTAAACCACATGCTACTGAACAACCAATGGGTCAAAGAAGAAATCAAAAGAGAAATTAAACAATATCTTGAGACAAATCAAAATGGAAGTATAAAATATCAAAACTAATGGCATGCAGAAAAAGCATTCTAAGAGGGAAGTTCGTAGGAGTTAAATGCCTACATTAAGAAAAAAGAGCTCAAATAAACAACTTAACTTTATATCTCTAGGAACTAGAAAAAGAACAAACTAAGCCCAATGTTAGTAGAAGAAAGGAAATAACAGAGATTAGAGTGAAGATAAATAAAATAGATACTAAAAAAGAAAATGGAAAAGATCAATAAAATTAAGATAAACATTTAGGTCAATAAACAAAAGATCAATAAAACAAAAAGATAAACATTTAGCTAGATCTACCAGGAAAAGAGACGACTGAAATGAATAAAATCAGAAATGAAAGAGAAGTTACAACTGATGACACAAAAATATAAACAATTAATTATAAGGCCACTATGGACAATTATATGCCAATAAATTGGAAGACCTAGAAGTGATATATTCCTATAAGTATACAACCTACCAAGACTGAATCATGAAGATATAGAAAATCCAACAGACCAATTATGAATAAGGAGATAGAATCAGTAATCAAATGCCTCCCAACAAAGAAAAGTCCAGGACCAGAAAGCTTTACTGGTGAATTCTACCAAACATTTATAGAAGAATTAATAACAATCCCTTTCTCCAAACTCTTCTAAAAAAGAGAAGAGGAAGAAACACTTCCACACTCATTTTATGATGCCAACATTACCCGGATACCAAAACCAGAGGAGGACACCACAAAAGAAGAAAATGACAGGCCAATATTCCTGATGAATATAGTGCAAAATCATCTACAAAATATAAGCAAACTTATTTCAACAATACATTAGAAGGGTAATATACCATGATCAACTGGGATTTATTCCAGGGATAAAAAGATGATTCAACATCTGTAAATCAATCAACATAATATACCACATTAACAAAATGAAGGACAAAAATCATATGCTCATCTCAATAGATGCAGAGAAAGCATTTGACAAAATTGAATATTCATTCATGATAAAAACTCTCAACAAACTGGGTATAGAATGAACGTAGCTCAATGTAATAAAATCCATGTATGGCAAGTCCACAGCTAACATTATATTTAGTGGTGAAAAGCTGAAAGTTTTTCTTCTAAGTTCAGGAACAAGACAAGGATGCCCACTCTCACAATTCTTATTCAACACAGTAGAAGTCCTAGATAGAGCGATTAGGCAAGAAGAAGAAATAGAAGGCATCCAAATTGAAAGAGGTAAAACAGTCTCTATTTGCAGATTATATACATATAATATATATATAAAACCCCAAAGATTCCACCAAGAAACTGTTGGAACTATTCAATGCATTTAGTAAAGTTGCAGGATACAAAATCAATATACAAAAATCACTTACATTTCTATATACTAATGACAGACTATCAGAGAAGTTAAAACAATCCCACGTATAATTGCATCAAAAAGAATACATTACCTAGAAAAACTTTAACCAAGGAGGAAAAGATCTGTAACCTAAAAACTTTAAGACACTGATGAAAGAAACTGAAGACACAAATAAATGGAAAGATGTTCTGTGCTCACAGATAGGAAGAATTGATATTATTAAAACGTCTGTATCACCCAATGCAACCTACAGATTCAAGGCAATCCTTATCAAAATTCCAATGGCATTTTTCCCAGAAATAGAATAAACAATGCTAAAATTTGTATGGAACCACATAAGACACCAAATAGCCAAAGCAATCTTGAGAAAGAAGACTAAAGCTGGAAGCATTGCAGTTCTCAATTTCAAACTATATTACAAAGGTATAACCATGAAAAAAGCATGCTGGCATAAAAACAGACACACAGATCAGTGAAACAGAATAGAGAGCCCAGAAATAAGCCCACCCACATAAGTTAATTAATTTAAAATAAAGGAGCCAAGACTATATAATAGGGAAAGGACCGTCTCTTCAATAAATTGTGATGGGAAAACTAGACCCTTGTCTTACGCCATACACAAAATAAACTCAAAATGGATTAAACACTGAAAGTAAGACTTGAAACCATGAAACTACTAGAAGAAAACAGGGGGTAAGCTCCTTGACATCAGAATTGACAATAAGTTTTTTGCATTTCACACTAAAAGCAAAGGCAAAACAAGTAATATCAACAAGTGGAACTACATTAAACTTGAAAGCTTCTGCACAGCAAAGGAAACCATCAACAAAATGAAAAGGCAATCTGTGGAATGGGAGAAAATATTTGCAAATCATACATCTGATAATTAATATCCAAAATATAAAAAGAACTCATATAACTGAATAGCAAAAAAAAAAAAAAAAAGAGAGAGATTAAAAAATGGGCAGAGGAAATGAATAGTTTTACAAAGACATAGAAATGGTCAACCAGCTACATGAAAATATGCTCAGTATCAGTAATCATCAGGGAAATGCAAATCAAGACCACAATGAGGTATTACCTCACCCCTGTTAGAATGACTGCCAAAAATAACAAGAGATAACAAGTCATGGTGAAGATGTGGAGACAAGAGAACCCAGTGCAATGTTGTTGGAAATGAAAATTGATGAGGCCACTGTGGAAAACAGTATGGAGGTTCCTCAAGAACATTAGAACTAGAAGTACCATGCAGTCCCGCAGTCCCCACTTCTAGGTATATACCCAAAGGAGAAAATCATTATCTCAAAAAGATATCTGTACCCCTATGTTCATTGGAGCACTACTCATAATAGTCAAGACATGGAAGCAACCTAAGTGTCCATTGATAGATGAATGCATAAATGCCATGTATCTATATCTACCTCATATATATATGTGTGTGTGTGTGTGTATACATACACACACACACACACACACACACACACACACACACACACACATATATATACAGGGATAAATATTAGTCATGAAAAAAGGAAACCCTGTCTTTTTCAACAACATGGATGGAACTTTAGTTCATTGTGTTAAGTGAAAGAAGTCATACAGAGAAAAACAAGTAGTGTATGATCTTACATACATGTGGAATCTACAAAGATGGAACAAATAGAAACATAAAAGACTATGATGGTCAAAAGTAGGGGTGGGGATGGGAAAATGCATGAAAGTGGTAAACATGTACAAATTCACAGTAATAAGTAAGTTCTGGGGATATAATGTATAGCATGGCAACTACAGCTAACAATACCGGATATTTAAAAGTTGCTAAGAGAATTGGTGTTAAAAGATCTCATCAAAAGAAAACTTTTTAATTATAGGAGGTGACGAATATTAATGACATTTATTATGATAATCATTTCACAATATATACATATATGAAGTTGTTATATTGTATACACCTTAATTAATACAATGTTATATGTCAATTATCTCAAAACTGGGGGGAAAATCCTTTTCTCTTTCCATTTTTGTGTACACACGGTAGGGTTAAATAAGCTTTCTGTTCTCATCCTACACAATGCTTTCTTTTTGAGAAGTGGGATGAGGGTTACCTGGGTTTGAATCTGAATAATGCCAATGACTGAGTGACCTTTGACAAGTTACTTAACCTTTTAGTACTTTTGTTTTCATATGCAAAAGGGAGGTAGTAACAATATCTACTTCATGGAAATGTTATTATTGTATAAATTAAGACATGTAAGGCACTTAGAATATTGGCAGGCACAGGGTAATAATGCAACAAACATTAGTTTGTATTACTATTGTTCCTTCTCTGTGTTCAAACTATTCAAAATATAGTTCTTTTAGGAAAAGCATCAGCGAACATTTCTGAAACCTTTAGAGTTCATTAATTGCCATTTTATTCATTATTTTATTCATTATTTGATGCTGGGAACAACCCTGTGAGGTACACAGTATATACAACCTTTTGTAGATAAGGAAACTAAGTGACTTGCTTGGCCCACTGAAGATTAGAATCTAGGACAACACCTCACCCTAGTCCATTGCTCATTCCACTTGCTCAATAGAGAAAAAAAAAAAAAAAAACATACAAAACTGTTTTAATATACCTGGGCCTTCACTGAAATATCATTTAGAGTACTGGGTTTCCTTTAACCTGGGTTTCTTTTAATCACTGGTGATTACATAGGTGATTGTGCTGGCAGTGAACGTGAAGGGACTTGGGACTCAAATCACAGAGAAGATCATGTCAGGAATGTCCTGACAGATGCAAACAGTTGCATGTGTTTTGTGTACCCCAAAGCAAACAACTGTAATCAGTTGTTTTCAGTCTGTAATCTGAAATAATATGGAAAAATTCAGAGAAACCTGATGTATGAAAATTCTAACTACTTTGTGTATGCTCTGAAGTCCCTCCCAACCCCCTCTATTCTTACTGAAAAATTTCTTAAAGATACAACTTTTCTAGGAAATAGGAGTATTTCCTCCTTGCTTGGATAGTCCAGAGATTCTTAGTCACCAATCATAAGGAAATGAAACAGTAACACATGAACTCAACACCACTTTGGATAATAAAAATTACTACGCCTGAAAAATAAATTAGAAATTCCAATAACCTCAATACATACCTTAAAATACACATCAGTTAAATTAAAAAAAATTTTTTTAATTAGATGAAAAATATAACTTACTATACTACTTTTGGGCATAATCTTTTAAATTGTGAGAACATTTTTATGTGTGTGGCCACTTCCATTAATCTTGAGCGTGTTCATACCTGCACGTGATGGGCAACAGATTGGAGAGTTTGTGTAAGCATTCAGAAAGGAGGTGCCATGTGCTTTCATGAAGTTGATAAAAGGAAGTTTCACTACCTGACTTTCTGGATAAAATGTCAGCCTTCCATCCTGGAATAAAGAAATTTAATTAATACTGATTGTGTTAGAAAAGAATAAAATTATTTCCTTTAATTTTAACCATAAAATTCACAAGTAAGCAAAAGACTTCAATATGATCCTAAGGATCCTCAAAAGATAAACCAAGCATAGTGTTACTAGTATCATAATATTAAGAATTTAGTGTTGTACTCAGATTCATTTGAATATAATAAAGGACTCTCTGGAAAGTTCTTTTGGGGCATGATGGATTGATGGAATCAATATTTACTTAGCATTTACTGTGTGCCAGTTACTGTGAAAGATCCGGAAATTGAATGGTGAAAAAAAACAGAGTCCCTGGCCCTTGAAGCTTATGGTTTAGTGGGAGAAGCAAAAAATATACTGGTAAACAAACCATTAATAATTATAAATTGTGGGGGCACCTGGGTGGCTCAGTCGGTTAAGCATTTGACTTTGGCTCAGGTCATGATCTCATGGTTCATGAGTTTGAACCCCACATTGGGCTCTGTACTAACAGTGTGGAGCCTGCTTGGGATTCTCTCTCTCTCTCCATCTCTCTGCCCCTCCACTCATCCTCTCTCCCTCTCTCTCTCTCAAAATAAGTAAACTTAAAAAAAAAATTACAAATTGTGGTATGTGCTTTGAAAAAAAACCCCTAAGATACAGAATAATGAGGGATATATATTTTAAATGGAGTGAACAGGGAAAGTTTCTCTGGGAAGTGCAAGACCTAAAGAATGAGAAAAGTCCAGCAATTCTTTAGGCTGGACATAAGTGAAGATGTCTTGGCCACTGTGGATAAATAGGCATGAAGATTAGAAGAGGTGTTATGCTTTTTGGAATTGAAGAAATCTTCTTGGTAAAGAGCAAAGACAGAAAAAAGAATATTTTAGGCCTGGAGTTGTATTTATTATATATTTTCACTATGATTATAAGTAAAAATACACTTTTAAAAATGAGTTCATCCAAATATGGGATATACATAAACTCTTGATATGTCTGAGATTTCCAAATGGGTATATAAAGTAGGCTGTTGGTCACAGAGAGGAATCTGGAGCTTGGAAAGTCTACTCTGGTGAAATAAACTTGGGAATCTTAAGCATATTCATGGTATTGAAAACGATGTTACTGAATGAAAGCTTTTAGGAAAAAAGTGAAAAGGAGGAAAGCAAGGAACCCTGGGGATTCCCAAATAAGAGGAGGTGGGAAACAAAGAATGGCCAAAAAGGGAGGGAGATGATACAAGACCATGAAAACCAAGAGAAAACAGTGTGTCAAGAAAGAGGTAATGTCAGCTGTGTTGAGAGGCTACCTAAAATAAGGCCAGAAAGTGCACAGTGGTATTGGTTGTATGGAGACAGGTGGTGATCTGAAGGGCACCTTAAGTGGTGGGAATGGCCAGCTAAACTAGAATGGGGAAGAGAATGGAAGGTGAGACAGCAGGTAAATAAAGCTCTTCTAAGAAATGATTTTGCAAAGGTGAACAGAAAAATAGGATGGATGTCAGGAAATGGGCTATTGGCTATAGGAGAATGGGGGATTAAAGTTCATTTTTTTTTAAGATGTAAAAAATTAGAGCATACTTGTATCTTGAAATAAAGAACCACTTCCAGCAGGAGTATCACTGAATTCTAAGCAAATAACTGCTGATTTCCTGAACGATGAAAATGAGGAGGCCCAAGATAAAAGTGTATATTCTTCCCTCATAAGACTTTCTTTAAATCCACAAATTTAAATTCTTAGAAACTTATCTTCAGAAATCCGAAATGCCTACATGTTTTATTCTTATAATCTTTTGGACATAGGGGATAACAACCATTTGCGATCACTTCTTGGAATCTAGACAAATCCAGGCTAATCTGGTGGGAGGACTGGAGCAGGAGATCACATGGCAGATGCACTGTGATGCTATATAATTCAAAGATTGAGGACTCCCAAGTTCTGTAGGCACCATTTAAACTGGTGTAACTACCACTGCAGATGACTACTGCAGTTTACCAGTAATTCATGCATCATATTAAAATCCGTGTTAGTGATTTCTTTATGCATTTCTGTGACTGGCACAAGGACTTCATCTGTATTGAAAGTGTAGAGTGGTGGGGATGGGCAAGAGGGGGAAAGGATAACTGACCCATTTGGGGAAGTTTCTAATATGGAATGTGTTTAAGGTGATTAGAGCTATGGTGTCTTTGCAGATGCCCTTTACAGGTCAAGAATATTCTATTTCTAGTTGGTTGAGTGCTTTCATCATGAAGGGTTGTTGAATTTTGTCAAGTGTTCTTTCTGTATTTACTGACATGATCAGCGGCTTTTGCCCTTTATTCAATTAACATGGTGTATTATAAAACAACTGATTTTCAGATATTAAACCAACCTTACATTCTGGGGATAAATCCCATTTGGTTATGGTATATAATGCTTTATATATATTGCTAAATTTGACTAGCTAGTGTTTTTTAAACAAATTGTAGTATTTTATTTTTATTTATTTTTTTAGACAGCAAGAAAGAGCGAACAGTAGAGGGAGAGAAAGAATCCTAAGCAGGGTCCACGCCCAGTGTGGAGCCCTGTGTGGGGCTCAATCTCACAACTGTGAGACCATGACCTGAGCTGAAATAAAGAGTCGGACACTTAATTGACTGAGCCACCCAGGCACCCCTGACTTGCTAGTATTTTTGTTGTGGAGCTTCTATATTAAGAAGATATATTAGTCTGTAGTTTTCTTGTGATGTTATTTGTCTGGCTTTGAAATCAGCTACACACTGATCTCATAGAAATAATTTGGAAGCATTCTTCTATTTTTTGGAAGAGTTTATAAAGAATTAGTATTAATTCTTCTTTTTTTTATTTTTAAAAATATTTTTAACATTTTTATTTATTTTTGAGAGACAGAGCATGAGTGGGGAAGGGGCAGAGAGAGACAGGGAGACACAGAATCCGAAGCAGGCTCCAGGCTCTGAGCTGTCAGCACAGAGCCCAACGTGGGGCTTGAACTCACAAACTGACCTGAGCCAAAGTCAGACACCCAACCGACTGAGCCACCCAGGTGCCCCAGTATTAATTCTTCTTAAAATGTTTGGTTGAATTAACCAGTGAAGCCATTTGGGTCTGAGCTTTTCTTTGTGGGTGTCTTAAAATCACCAACTCAATCTCTTTACTTGTTATAGGTCTGTCAGATTGTTTTTATTTTTGAGTTAGTTTCAGTAGTTTGTGCCTTTCTGGAAATTTGTTCATTTTATCTAAATTACCTAATTTGTTGACGTACAGTTGTTCACAGTATTCCCTGAGAATTCTTTATTTCTGCAAGGTAATATTCCCTCTTTTTCTTCTGATTTTAGTAAGTCAGGTCTTGTCTCTTTTTTTCTAGGTCAGTTTAGCCAAAGGTTTGTCAATTTTGTTGATGTTTTCAGTAAATCAACTTTTAGTTTCATTGTTTTTCTCTATTGTTATAATACTCTTTTTTTTTAAATTAATTTTTTTGTTTTAACGTTTATTTATTTTTGAGACAAGGAGAGACAGAGCATGAACAGGGGAGGGGCAGAGAGAGAAGGAGACACAGAATCTGAAATGGGCTCCAGGCTCTGAGCCATCAGCACACAGCCCGACGCGGGGCTCGAACTCACGGACCGTGAGATCATGACCTGAGCCGAAGTCGGACGCTTAACTGACCAAGCCACCCAGGCGCCCCGTTATAATACTCTTTAACTCATTAATTTCTGCTATTATTTCCTTCCTTCTGCTTGCTTTGCAGAAACTTGTCTGGCCTTTTGGATTGTCTCTCCTGGGATTAAACCTTTCCCCTACTAGTGATCTAGAGTAAGGGTGATTGGAGCCCTAGATACTATGTATATGCTTATATATTATACATTTTTACCCAAATATGTATAAAATATGTGTAAGTATATATAAAATATACATATATTTAATAAAGTAAACAATTACATTAATGTAGCTAGAAACCAAAATAGTATAAAACAGATATAAGTGCAAAAATCAAATTAAATACATATACTTTCGGGGCGCCTGGGTGGCTCAGTCGGTTGAGCGTCCGACTTCGGCTCAGGTCATGATCTCGCGGTTTGTGAGTTCGAGCCCCACATCGGGCTCTGTGCTGACAGCTCAGAGCCTGAAGCCTGCTTCGGATTTTGTGTCTCCTCCTCTCTCTGCCCCTCCCCTGCTCATGGTCTGTCTCTCTGTCTCTCAATAATAAATAAACGTTAAAAAATTTTTAATAAAAAATAAAAATAAATAAATACATATACTTTCTAGATCTGTCCATTGGAAAGGTCTAAAAGCAATGAAAAATGGGAATACCTGGATTCTAGTCTCTACACACAAGATACTACAGGAAATACACAAGAAGGATGTGGAAGTCTATCAAAGGAAGCTGCTAAAGATTATTATGAATGGGTCAAAAGGACTCAGGAACAACCTGAAGTGTCTTTCACAAACCAAATATAGGACAGTTTGAACATTAGTAAGTATAATGAATGCAAAGGATTTAAACACAAATATATAAAAACCTATGTATTCATACTATAGTGGAAAAAATATTTCAGTCATCTTTGGAAGTTTCTAGAATTCTGTGATACACCACGCGAATTCCCTTTAGGAAAGAAAGATTGCCGCTGCTAAAGACAGTTGCCTGGACCAAAATCATGTCCCTTTCCGGGAGCAGCGCACAACTAATGGCCATCCAACATGAGGGTATAAGGGCCTGGATCCCCTCACCCCAAATGGAAACAGTTCTGAAACATTTTACTAGTTTGAGAATTACCCATAAAGTCATCTGAGGCTTCTATTGAGACAGTAACAGAACTGAAACTTCTCTACACAATCCTTCTTTCTTCCTTTCCCTTTGATCTCAGGAGCACTCTCTAAGAAACCTCTTTCATGTTAATCTCCAATATTGCCTGTTCCCTAAATTTAGATAATCATAAAGATTACTTTTAATAATTTTCTCAGCAAGTCCTACGGGCATATCCAGATTATGTGACTTTAATCTTCACAGGTTAATCAATGAGAAAACCAATAGAATACAGTGATTAAAAGCACTCTTTGGTGCAGACATGCTTAATACCAACAATCTATGTGACCACAGTAACACCCAGTGATAATAAACTAGATTTATCACTTTTAACCTAATATTTGTCCAAGCAGTAGTTTTTAAATCATGGATTATACTAAAAGTTTCAGGGAATGTTGACAGTAGTATTCTTTCTGATGATGGCTTGGGGAAGTACCAAAAACTGTTGAAGTCTGGGAGTAAACAACAGCAATAACACACGCACACAATATCTTTGTTAAAATGGGGAGTGGATCAAATGACAACTATTGCACTTAAATCAGCACTAACAGGATTATCAGATAACCTGGGTGATAAAAGTATTGACATTCCTGCAAACTTGAGATGAAGTGGGAAACGACCGCTAGGAAGCTAACACCTTTTTATGGAGATGCAGAACGTTACTTTCCCCCACTATCGAAACAAACGAGAGTATGGACAGAAAGTATATTAGTAGTCGTAAAATAATTATGTGGGTCGAGGCCAGCATTAATTTTTTTTTTTTTTGCAAAGATTCTATCAGAGTACATTTTATTTACTAGAGTATTGTTTTAAATGTATGTGGTGTACGTGCATACGTGGGACCTCAAAATAAAATGGAATTCTTACTCTGCCTCGGGGAAAATACGTTTGGAAGTCTCAGATTCTGCTCCTCAAAGCTTGCATCACAGGAAAAGCTGTAGGACGGTCGCCAGTCTGGAGCGGGACGCCCCCTCCCTTGCCTCTCCGTACTTACGAAGGAGTCGCTCGCGACTAGCACCACGTTGGGTGCAACGGGCCAAACCCCAGCAGCTCCTCGCCTCTGCCCACCTGCCCCGGGGTCTGGGGCTGCCAGCGCTGTGGCTGCGACCACCGACATCCACAGCACCAGCATTGCAGAGAGCGGCTCAGCGGCGCTGGGCCGCCGCCTCCCTCTAGGCACGCCTCTGGAGAGAGGTGGGCGGGGATCACACAGTTCACACTTTGGTTTCCTTCTAGCGTTTTACTGGCAGAACTACAATTCCCAGCGGGCTGCGCATGGACACATGCGCACAGGAGGCATTCCTTAACTCACATTAAGACCTTTTAAGCAAATACCGAGCGTGCTAAAACTCAGCCACTTTCAGTCACGTGAACGATGCCTGCGGAATGCGCATGCGCTCGGACTGCTGCCTTGGCGTTTGGAGGCGAAGCATCTGTCCCAGGTGGGTTTGGGTCGCTCGCTGTAGCTTTTGCAGAAGTTGGAGGCAGTACGCGGTTGAAATGATAACTGGCGAGAGATAGTGTCAGGGGCCGGGGCTGCTCATTTTGTGTCGCGCAGGCATGACTGAGTATCAGCCGAGACCGTGAACTAGGCGATGATGAGGTGGCAGCGCGTCTGTCACTTAAGTTAGATGGGGCGGTTCTTTGTGGGGCTTCTGACTCTACAGCCTCAGGTACGATGTGGATTCGTGGGGCTCTCGAATGTATTCCCTTGAGGAAGTTGCTAGCCTGCCACATCTTATTGTCAGTGCAGTAGGATTGATCGTGCTCCGTGGAGTGGGGAGCGGGGCGCGGGGCCTAGTAATCATGTTCTAGACGGGGAAAAGCTTAGGTGCATCTTGCCTTCAGAGTGCAAAGGAGAGAAGGGGAACAGGTTCTCGCAGGAAGAAATGTTGAGCTGTGTGACTAGTTGGATTAATCGGCACAGGTTCAGAATACCATTGTTCTGCTGCAGAAAAATCACTGGTCTCTCTTGACTGTTGAGCTACTTTGGAGAATTCTGGAAGAAGCCAATTTCTGCCCCAGAGCCAAATTTTTATTTCATTATCATAGTTTCAGTTATATAATTTGTTCGTCACGTTAGTCGTGTTAATGTTTTGATAGGAAAAGGAGAAATTGCGGTACTTAACATAGAATCAACTCAATTTAATATTCTCTGTGATCCTCACTTTCATCATTTTTCAGATAGGAGAACTGAGGCTTGGACAGGTTAAATGATTTACCCCAGATTATACAGGGAGCCAGTCTGAGCAGGATTTGAACTTCAGTAGTCTGTGCCCTAACTCACTGCAGTTCTCTGTTCCTAGTTATAAAATTTCATGACCTTCTGTTGAGCCTAAACTCTATTTGTATACACAAATTCTTTTTTTTAAATTTTTTTTAACGTTTATTTATTTTTGAGACAGAGAGAGACAGAGCATGAACATGGGAGGGGCAGAGAGAGAGGGAGACACAGAATCTGAAACAGGCTTCAGGCTCTGAGCTGTCAGCACAGAGCCCGAAGCGGGGCTTGAACTCACGGACCATGAGATCATGACCTGAGCCGAAGTCGGACGCTCAACCGACCGAGCCACCCAGGCGTCCCTGTATAGACAAATTCTTAAGAAGCATTCTAAAGCCCTGTGTGAGAATACAAACATAAACAGTAGTTCCCTTCCACAAGGAACTTACGCTATAGGGAAACAAAACTAACATCCATGAAATTGTAGTTGTATGGTACGGGAGGTAATGTACATAGGCTACCTCAGGATCAGGATATGTTTCAAAAATTTGTTTCGAGTTAATTCTGAATGTGGAATGCATCTTATCATAGAAACATTGTCAACTGACCTTTAGATTTGTAAAAGCTATATTTATCTGTGGTGTGGTACTATTTCTGTGAACAGTGTTTACTCTCTATGGCCTTGTTTTCACAGGACATATATTCTGAAGTCCTGGTTAGAATGACAGGAACACATCTCTTTTTTCCTCTCTCTCCCTTTGGCAGTGCCCATAGGAGCAGGTGCTGCAGTGAGTTGGAGCAAGATGGATATTTTAGGGCCCCAGAGATACAGTGCTGGAAAAATCTTAAGAGGTTTCTAGTCCTACTTCCCATCTGACATTCACTTTTTCTTGCAACATTCCTGCCAAGTGAATTGTCCAGTCTGTGCTTTTTTATCTGTAGTGATGGGAATGCACTTCCTTTGAGCAGCCCGTTCCACATTTGTCATGTTTAATTATTAAAAGTTCTTATTTTGAGCTGAAGTCAGTCTCCCTCTACTTTTAATCATTCGTTGGTCCATTTCTCTTCATTTTTACTTGGGTAATCTCCTTTTCAACAATACTTCTTGTTTCTTTCTTCACCAATTTTTTTTTTTTTCCCAAGGCCTTCCCCATTTCCTTCGGCTCATTATATAACTGTAACGTTTCTTCGTCATTTTGATCACTCTTTTGTGGACATAAAGCATTTTTACAAATCAGTAACTATCCGAAAAGGTACTTTTGTGGGGTGTTTGTGCATGTCTTTATGTGTGCATATGCCTATATATGTGTCGCAGTGAGGGTAAGCACTCCATTACATGTATGTTTAAATCATCAGTTAAAGATTTGTATGTTAGAGATTTCTTACTTTTGTGAGATAGTTAACTGCAGTTCTGAAAGATCTTCAATTGAAAGGTCTTGGTATAGATTATGATTCTTTATAGTTCTTTTAATATCCATTGTACCCACAGCACTATATTCTGCCTTAGGAAAAGGAGGCCAAGTGTGAAGTTAGTGAGTACATGGAATAAATTCAGGATTGTCTTCACCATTTGTGATTCTGTGAATATTTGTTGATTATCTACAATGTATTAGACACTGTAGGAAATAAAAGAGAGTAATAGAGATAGTCTTTGCTTCTAAGGAACTTCCAGTTTAATTGTGGAAAACAAGCACATTACCTTTAAATTTAATGACAGTATAAAAGGTATAAAAAATATAGTTATTTGCCAAGCATACAAAAATAAAACCCAGACTATCCCAAATTATGCTTTGGAGGATGCTCATGTGCTTCAAAATTGCTGTTTGTTAAAGTAAATGTTCCATCATAACATAAGTTTTAGAAATGCTAGGTTAAAATATCTTTGGGCCTTTCGGACTTCTCAGAACCTTTAGAGTGCTAATATACATTTAGAATAACTGTAAAAGAGTGAGATATACAATGTGTAGTATTAACAAAATTAGTAAATGGTGTATTAATACCTTTAAGCATAGGAATATTCCTTGGAATACTTTTTGGAAATGTTAGTATAGATTAAAAGTGTTAGAAGTTCAGGGGTGCCTGGTTGGCTCAGTTGGTTAAGTGTCTGACTCTTGATTTTGGCTCAGGTTGTTACCTTATGATTTGTGACATCTAACCCCAGGTCGGGCTCTGTGCTGACAGTGCTGAGTCTGCTTGTGATGCTCTCTCTCCCTCTCTCTCTGCCCCTCCCCCACTCATGCTCGTTCTCGCTCTCTCTCTCTCTCTCAAAATAAGTAAATAAACTTAAAAAAATAAAAATAAAAGTGTTAGAAGTTCAAACTAGTGAGATTCATCTGAGAAGCTTTTATGCTTGACACTTGAATTTGGCTTTGATTACATGTACCATTTGAGTAGATAGAAGCAAGTATGAACAGGCTGAATGAGAGAAGCAAAGATGTATAAGTGGAAAGTATTGGGGGATAGTGAAAAAAGTAATGTGAGCTGATACTGAAAAGAGTTACTTCCTTTCTCATTTTAGCAAATTGAGAACTACTGCCTTTTGGAAGGGGGAAAACTAAATGTTTAGAGTAGGCCTTCGGAGCTGGATAATCCACCATTTATTGAGTACATATTACTCAATAGTTGTTGGGATGTAAGGAGCTCCGAAGATATAATACTTTTGTTTGGGGATTTATTGATCTGGGAGTCAGGAGACATCACTATAGCATAGTAAAAAAATATTGGCTAAGTTTGAATTGAATAGCTCAAATAATAAATGTTTCAGTCGTTCAGAGGATGGAGTGATCTCTTTTGCAGGCTTTACTCTGGACTAGTATTCATGTGCTTCAAAGAAGATACTTGTGTTTGGTGATAGCATCTTTTGAGGAACATTGGTGAGAAAGTTACTTCTTGATACACATTAGGGTTTTTAAATGTGTAGAGAAAGTTTGTAGTAACCATGTGGGTTACGAATAGAAAAAAAAGTAGTGAAGTTGATTGATAAGGACATAAGTAGATAAGGAGAATAGAACTAATATGTAGTTGACCCTTGAACTATGTAGGAATTAGGAGTGCTGATCCCTACCAAGCAGTCAAAAATCCATGTGTAACTTTTACTCCTCAAAAACCTAATTACTAGTAGCCTACTGTTGATTAGAAGCCTTATTGATAATACAAAGTTAACACATAATTTTGTATGTTATATATATTGTATACTGTATTCTTACAATAAAGTAAGCTAGAGAAAAGGTTATTAAGAAATCATAAGAAAGAGAAAAAATCAATTTCTAAGTGGACCTCAAACCAGTGTTATTTGAGGGTCAACTGTGTAACATATTCAGGCACTGCATTTACATACATATGAAGTAAGTGATATAATCCTCACTTTACCAATAAGGAAATAGGCTTGGAGTAGTTAAGTAAGGTGTCCAAGGTCGGGTTGTACTGGAGTCCAGATGTTTCTGATTAAGTTGTGGTTTTGTGAGTGGGTATGGTATCATGAAGGGGCTGACAAAATCTAGGGTATTTTGTAAGAACAGTGTTGAAGTGACTGAGTAATAAATTACAGTCAGGTTGGTTTGGAGCTCAGAGAAGTTAGTATAATGGATAGAATCAGGTTTTTACTTTTATTTTACTTTCCCTCCTTGCCCCTCTTATTTTAACTTTTATTTTACTTTCTTAAACATTATTTAGATCACAATACTTTTGTTTTTGTTTTACATTGAGGCATTTTATTTGCATGCTTGTATTACATCCCTAGAAAAAGAATCTCAGAATTTTACCCTCCTGTGTGTTTTCCTCTTGCTTCTTCCTGGTCCCTGATGCCAACTGAGATTGTCAGTACAGTGAAATCAGATTGGCAGGATGGAAGCAGATTATTCTGCCATTTTTCTAGATCTTTGAGTTGTACATCAAATCTGGAACTGATCACTCCACACTTGTTTAACCTGCTGGTGAGGTTCACAACAGTTTTCCCAGCTCAGTGATCATCAGTGATTTCAAATTTGCCAATGTAATCATGCTTCATCATCAGAGTTAGAAACCAGATGATGACTTTGGAGCATGGCCTAGTAACAACCTGGTGTTTGCCTCTCTTTTGTCATTGTTAATGCTCTTGAGCATCTGCCAGGACATTCATGAGCACCATTGTGGTGGCATGGAAAGATGGAGGAAAGAGAAGGCCCCAGTACTTTTTTTCTTAATAGTAAGACTGTTTTCTCTGGAACTAACCACTCTATTTAAGTATACTGCCAGTAAACTCACTTTCTCTTTTTTGTTCACCCCCACCTGCTTCACTTAAATTTTATTTCCTTGTTTAAAGTAGCATGGCTTTTTTTTTTTCTTTTCAGTTCTTTGAAGCCACTTCCATTCTGTCCATGAAACATTCTGAGTTAATTTTGATAGAATTTATTCCAGAGAGCCCATCAAAAGATACTTAGAATTATATCATGTTGAATTTGTGTGAATATTTCAGATGGTTATTTAGATGGGATTTTTGACATTTTAAAAAGTGCTCTCTAGTTTCATTAGATTATAAATTTATCTAGTTACATGATGTGGGCAACGTTTTACGTATTTATAATTTTATTTTTATTTTTATTTATTAAAAAAAATTTTTTACATTTATTTATTTTTTTTAAGAAACAGAGTGAGACAAAGTGTGAGCAGGGGAGGGGCAGAGAGAGAAAGAGACACAGAATCTGAAGTAGGCTCCAGGCTGTGGCAAGAGGTCATCACAGAGCCTGATGCGGGGCTTGAACCCACAAACTGTGAGATCATGACCTGAGCCGAAGTCGGACGCCCAACCAACTGAGCCACCCAGGGGCCCCTATAATTTGATTTTTAATTTATTTTTTTAATGTTTATTTATTTTTGAGAAAGAGAGAGAGAGAGCACGAGTAGAGGAGGGGCAGATTGAGGGAGACATGGAATCCAAAGCAGGCTCCAGGCTCTGAGCTGTCAGCACAGAGCCCAACATTAGGCTCAAACCTATGAACATCGAGATCATGACCTGAGCTGAGGTCAAATGCTCAACTGAGTCACCCAGGCATCCCTACATATTTATAATTCTTTACATGGCATAAAACAGGGTCACTTTAGTGTAGTTGGGCTCCACATAGGGAGTAAATAAGTGGTATTAATTGTCCTTGATTCAAAATAAAGTAGCATAGAGATAGTTGATACTCTTGTTTTGGCTCAATTTTTTATACTGTGGTTAATGTATTTTGAGTTTCTGGAATGTTTTTTGAGCATTTTTCTGATTGCTTATGGATGTTCCTTTTATCACCAGAGTCTGTGGGAACACGGACCAATTCAGAAAATTGGGGAAAGAAGAAAAGATGAAAAATTATACCTAATTATTTCTTGTGTTTTAAATTATGAATTATGAAAATTAAACCTGAATTTGGTATGTTAAAAAATTCAGAGTTTTGGGTTATCATCCTTTTTATTTGCTTAACTATTTGATGTTTTACTTTATTTAGGTGGATAATGGTCAAGGAACAATCTGAAATTCAAGTCAAAAAGAAGGTAGAAGATAATAGGTAAAAGGTAAGTGTCCAGAATGCTAAATATGTAACAGGTAATTGGAGTCTGTTTTTACTTAATGATTGTTTTTACCAATTCCTTTCAGAGGAAGTGTGGGATGATATACCTCTAGGCTGTTACTCCAGACTATAGGTCATCACAAAATACCTTTGGACTTTTGTTACTAGATTTAAAAGTATCATGTTTTGCTTTTGTGTAATTTGTTTCCATTGTCATTATTATTATTATTTATTGTTTTGTTGTTGTTACTTTTGCTGTATGGAGTCTTTGTATGTGCACAACAGAATGTAGTTGAAGGTTCCATAGCTTTAGCTGGGGTGTGTAGCAATTCATCCACCTACATTTGTTAGTTTTGAGGTTTAACATTTTGGCATGTTTGATACTTTCTAACTTTTTTAAGTGCAGCTGTTGCTACTTTCTATGCTTGATATGTTGAATAAAAACCCTTTTGGTTTGGTACTATAAACCCTTTAACTGAGTGAAAGTGTGCAAAAACGAATGCTTTTTTTTTTTTTTTTTTTAAAGAATGACATGAGATTGAGAAGAAAAAAATAGGAGAGATTGTCAGGGGAAAGTGGGTGCGGCTGTGGATGACCATTAAACACACTTTGTGGAAGAATATTAAAGACACTTAAGAGAGCTAGATTTTACTTTGACATCTTGGATTTGCTTGAAACAGAGGGAAATGTCCCAAATACAGGTGTATGTGGTTACATGGAATCATTTTTTAAGTAGATTTTTACCTTTGTTTGTTGATACCTTGTAGAAGGTTAGTACTTAGGAAAACTTTTTTTAGAAAATGAATGGATGAGCCTCTCTCTTCTCCACCCCAGCTCCCAAAATAGGAAGAAGGTTTTAGGCCTAGAAAGGGACAGATTATTTTGTCTTTTCAAAAATAGGTTAATCTCCTGAAACTGATCTATGTCTATATATCTACCTTGTCCATGTCTGTATATCTCTACCTGTATAAATGTTTTGTGAAGAGAGAGGGCCTCAGTGCTAGCATATTATGCTAAATTCCAAATCACGTGAAGGATTAGGAAGAGAAGAATAGCGATTCCACTGCAGCAAGAGTAATTGTAATTACATGTAGGGACATATAGGGATATGGAAGGGTATTAAACATTAATTGGTTACCAAGGGAACAATGGAGTTTATCTATTGTGGTCTTTAAAAATAACTCATGTAGAGGCATTTAACAGCTCTGTGTTGGCTGCTGTATTTAAATCTAAACTTGTCTGTCTGTCTGACGTTTAAGGTCTTCTGTAGTCTCATGCTCTACATTATCCACCAAGCCTCGTTTTCTTCTTGTCCTCAGCAAGTCCCTTTTGTTCCACACTGCTCAGTTTTCTCATTGTTTCCTACACATGTTCATTCCTATTTCTCTGCCTTGGCTAATGCAGTTGCTTCTGACTGGAGCAATCTCTTTCCTCCCAACATTCTTAAATTCTGTGTTTTCCTAGTACCCCTTAATTACTTCACATCACACCTTTCCTTCTTTGAACTCCTATTGCAGTTGTACTCATTATCCATAGTTAGTGTTTGATTCTCTAATGACTCATATGTCTTAGGTCTTTCTTTTGATTTAGATTATATTCTTTAGAACAAGAGCCCTTTTTTCTGTGTGTGTGTGTGTGTGTGTGTGTGTGTGTCATTTGCAGTGCATAGTTTGGGAGTTGCATGTAGGATAAGTGATGGCTGGTTTTACCTTGTTTTTATTGTCTTTTTAAATGTATTATTGTGAGAGACAGAGACAGAGAGACAGAGAAAGCAAGCGGGAGAGGGGCAGAGAGAGCAGGAGACACAGAATCCGAAGCAGGCTCCAGGCTCTGAGCTATCAGCACAGAGCCCAACAAGGGGCTCAACCCACAAACTGTGAGATAATGACCTGAGCCCAAGTTGGCCACTTAACCAACTGAGCCACCCAGGCACCCCAGTTTTACCTTGTTTGAACGTGCTTCCACTCAAGTGTTGGATGATAGAAAAGATGGTGATCCTTTTCCTTGTAAAGTTGAATTCTTCCGTTTGCTTTTGTTTAGACTTAAAACTGTTTTTGTTCCTTTTTAATTTTTTTTTTTCCCTCCTTGGATGTCTTTTGTAATCCCTTGCTGTTGGTCCAGATTAGTTGTTATCATCATTGATTTATCTTCTGTTTTAATCTGCAGAGTTACCTAGCCAAGATAACTTTGGTGTGAGAAAATTTGAAATCAGCATTGAAATTTATTGCCTGTTCCGGTCAAAGTCTGTAGGCTATAGAAAAAAGAAATACTGAAGTTTGCATCTATAAATGTATACCAAGATAAACTCAGGTAAGAGAGCAGTTTCTAAAATAAGAGCATATGAAATATGCTGCTTTAATGTGTAATTAACATAATTAGGCAAAAAGTCATTTTTCTGTGTATTTAAGGAACCTGATTCTAGTTGGAGATAAATTGATTTATGATATGTTAATTTTTGTATTACTTTCCACCTAACATTTTTTAAGTCAAAAGGATTGGGTTTTGTTGTTGTTGTTGTTGTTGTTGTTGTTGTTGTTGTTGTTCTTTTGCTTTTTATTCCTTACTTTCTTAAACTCCTTTGATCTGCACTTCTGCTTTAGCCTCTTTGGGTATACAGGGTGTCACTGTACCATGTCAGTGAGCCATCTTCTTGGTTCATCTTGCTACTGTGAACATCTGCAGTCTATAATGACTTCATATTTACCCAGGTTTGTTTCCTGATGAGATTGGAGTTCAGTGGAGTTATCAAAAAATACAAGTGTTTCTTTTTTTCAACATTTAGTTGTGATTGAATTTGACTTGTTTACCCGATATCAGAGTAAGTTGTGAAATCTTAAGGTACGTTAGTTCATTTAAAATTAAATTAACTAGGGGCGCCAGGGTGGCTCAGTTAAGCGTCCGGCTTCAGCTCAGGTCATGATCTCACAGTTTGTGAGTTCAAGCCCCACGTCAGGCTCTGTGCTGACAGCTCAGAGCCGGGAGCCTGCTTCAGATTCTCTGTCTCCCTCTCTCTCTCTTCCCCTTCCCTGTTTGTGCTCTGTCTCTCTCTCTTTCAAAAACAAACATTAAAAAAAGTTTTTTTAAATTAATATAACTAGCTTTTGAGGTACCCGAGTGGCTCAGTTGATTAAGTGGCCGACTTGGGCTCAGGTCATTATCTCACAGTTTGTGAGTTTGAGCCCTGCATCGGACTCTGTGCTGACAGCTCAGAGCCTGGAGTCTGCTTTGGATTCTGTGTTTCCCTCCTCTCTACCCCTCCCCTGCTCACACTCTGTCTTTCTCTGTCTCTCAAAAATTAATAAATGTCAAAATAATTTAAAATTAAATTAACATAGCTTAAATTTAAATGAAGAAATATTTTACCTACCACTTGAAATATCTTTTTATGGTTCAAATTAGTGCATAATCCTCTAGCATTTTCATTGCCTTCATTTAAATGTGAACATCGCATTTATTTCTCTCACAGAATTTATACTACTATAACTCTGCATGACACTTACCATGAAGAAAGTTAATTTATAATTTATAGAAACCAGTGTTAAAACAATATTTTCTTACACTCTTACATCATGGTTACTGAAATTTGTTTATGTTCATATTTTTATGTTGTAATTTGGGCTTATTCTACTAAATCTTGCTTAATGTAGAATTGGATTGAGGTTGATGTGTATTTTGGGTCCTGGTACATTACATCATCTGTGTTTTATCCTACTATATGAAGAATGAGTATAACTCAAGTACAACTCAATTTTAACAAGTATCTATTAATGTGTCCAACTTGTCAGATAATAGGTGCTGGCAATAATACAAAGTAGTACACAACACAACTACAGACAAAAATCCCTGCCTCCATGGAACTTATATTCTGCTGGGTTTGGGGGAACAGATAGTAAATAAAATAAGTAAAATATATAGTGTATAAGATGCTAAATGTTAGGGATGCAGTTAAGGCAATATTGAGGTTGGGTGTTGGGGGTGAGGAAGTGTTGAAATTTTAATTAGCTTGGCTAACCAAGGTTTCACCAAGCAATGACATTTGAATAAAAATCTGAAGAGGTAGGGGAATATGCTATATGTACCTTAAGGTGGAAAGAATCTTCCAGGGAGAAGGAATTGCATATGCCTTTTTCAGATAATTAAGTTTGTTGGAACTATTATAATTAGGCAGGTATTATTATAGGTTCACTCAGGGTTTTTATTTTGACAGAATGTCCAGCAAGGAAGTAAAGACTGCTCTAAAAAGTGCTAGAGATGCAATCAGAAACAAAGAATACAAAGAAGCTTTGAAACATTGTAAGGTAACCAATGTTTTGTTTTGTTTTGTTTTTCCTTCCACGGTGAAAGCGTGTTTCCCATTCACAAGCATTATGGATGTAATAAGTGTATCATTTGTTGTCTAAATATAACAAAATGCCTGGGTTGTTTAGTAGCACCATTAGAATGGTTGTGCTAGGACAAACTACTTCACTATTCTTAATTTTGTCTCTCTCTGTATTGGTAACTTATCAAAGTCATGTTCTTAAAACCTGAATACCTCTGTGGTATCTTTTGATGGGCTGTACTATGGAGCACTACTGTATCATAAAGTTCTTCTTTTTTAATGGTATGTTGACATTGTGATTCTATTTGGTTTGTGAGTGGGAGACTCAAGATTCTAAACCCCTTTGTATGCTGCTGATGGGAATGTGCCTGTCCAGAGGGAGGAATTGTATGTGCAGGAAGGAGAAGTAGTGGTGGAAGTGAAGTCCTTGGAAAGGGAAGAGAGGATGGGATCCCAAGTTTGAGAGGAGAGTCTTGATACTTCTTCCATCTTAGCAGGAGGAAAGATAGGTGTAAATCCAGGTTTGTAGATTGTCAGACTTATAGATTTGGGGGTAGGAAGAGGGGCATGTTCCCCTCCGATGTCTTCTATTTTCTTAGTGAGGTATAAGCTGAGAGTGGAAGAGCAATTGCATAGGAGGTTTGAGACGAAGGAAGGTATGAAGTAGTTGTTATTTATTGGGAAAACGAACTTACTAGTAAGGTTTGGAAAGGATTGCCAGGCCCTACTGAATGTCCATTTGAAGTTTCATGTTATTGAAGGGACATCAGTGAAGTCAGTTGTGTAGCTTCTCCCTTCATGTTCAAATTCTTAGGCTTAGAAATGGGCATGTTGTGGGTCAAGTATGAATGTTGAGAAAGATGATGGAGAAGAGAGGAGAAGGAGTTGAGGATGTTTGCAAGGGAGTGATGACAGTGATGGGTCAGGGGAGTCTAAGATGGGGAAGGAGGAATGAAAATTGAGAAGTGGGGCAGTAGTAGAAAAGAGGGTGGGGTCAACTAATCGGACATATCAGAGGTTAAAGCATTGTTAGCTTTGGTAGTTACCCCATTTGTTGGGTTTTTGGGAGGCAGCATTGTTGGATAGAATGGAATTTGTGCTATATAGATTGGTGACAGATTGCTAGAAGTGTTATGTGGATGTGTATAAAAATAATCTGGCTCAACTCATGTCAATATTCTTTTTTTCTCTAGAATATGTAAAATCTTAACTGATTTCATTTTAGCTACTAGTTTTGTTTTCTTACACTAGAACCTATTGGTTTTCTGTTTCAAACTTTTACCTTAGCAAATAGCTGTTATTTCTGAAAGCAGTAGCTCTACATATAATTTTTATTCCTGTTGACAGGTGGTGTTTAAACATTCATCACCACTATTTATTTTGAACATATTTGATATAGTTACATTGGGGTCAGTCTGCTTTCTTACCCTACAGTTTCAGTGAAAACTCTCATCTGTCTAAGAGAGGGCAATGTTGTCATAGTGCAAGAAAATGTGGGAATTGGTTAGGGTGAAATGATATGGAAAACAGTTTTGTGAATTGACCCGTAACAGTGTGGAGTGGAAGCAGGCAGGATGGTTGGGTGGTATGAATACTTTTACTCTTTTTACACAGCATTTTCAGGGAGCATGGGGAGGCATTTGATGGAGGCATCAGGATTACTTGGGCAGCTTTTAAAAAATATGACTCATATTTTTGACCTGTTACATTTATTGATCCAATTGCACTCCTCCTCTCCTTGAGGAAACTGAAGACCAGAGACGTTAAGTGGCTTTCTTAAGATTGCTCAATGGCAGGTCCAGATTTCCTTACGCTCAAGTAGACTGTCTTTAGTTGCTTTTTACCCATTAGCTTCCAAAATTTAATGACCTGCTCTTTTAATTTTTTTAATCAGACAGTGTTAAAACAAGAGAAAAATAACTATAATGCCTGGGTTTTTATTGGTGTTGCTGCAGCCGAGCTAGAACAACCTGATCAGGCCCAGGGTGCCTATAAGAAAGCTGCTGAACTAGAGCCAGACCAATTGCTGGCTTGGCAGGTATGTACAAATTTCGTGCCCTATATTACAGTAAAGCAGTTTTTCCCCTTTTTTAAAAATATAGGTAACAGCTTTAAACTAGGCATTTAAACCTTTATTTAACCCTCAGAAGAAAAAAAAATTAAATAGGTTGGTTTTCTAAACCAGCAAGTTAGTTAAAAAAAAAAAAAAAAAAAGATGCCAGTGATGCTGTTTTCCATTATTTAACATCCAAGCCAATGGATTATTTCTAAATGTGAGGATTAGAATTGAAATATGATTATATAAATCTCTAACTTAATTATGTGTGTATATGAAAGACTTATCAAGAATATTCTTTATGCTTGAGGGAAACATGTATATTAATATGTTTCCTAAAAGTAAAGTATAAAAAATGTGCAGTCTGTTTTGAATACAAGTGAAATTCTTTTTTCTTATTTAATGGTCTTCATGTTTTTTGTTGGCTTCTCCAACTTCTTCATATTTAATAACTTTGTTTCCTATCTCAACCACATCTTAGAAACTGTGATTTCTAATATGTAGTAGGAGAACATGAACCTGTTTGCCTCATGTTATGTGAACAAGAACATGAGTGGGGATATCTGGTGACACACTTAGGGAGATGCCTGCTTTTATTATGTATTGATTGATTTAGGATATGTGATCTTTAATTGAACCAAAAATTACAGTCTCCACAAAACGCTTGGATTTTTTTTATTTGGCCATATAAAAGTAGTGTCATCTGGTAATGTCTTAAGAGTTAAGATTATATAATCATTCAGAAATATTTTTTGTTGTGAAACACTTCAGATGTATTTTCAGAAGTAAAGAGAATGGTATAATGAGCACCCCTGGCTATCACCTAGCTTCATTAAAAATCCACACATTTCAGTATTTTTTCATCTATACTTTCATATATTTTCCCTCACCCTTAATTATTTGGAGGCAAATCCCAGACATATTGTTTCATTTGTAAATTATATTTTTTAATCACAAATAATCTTTATAGATTGTCACTTTGTTTAGCAAAATGAATGTGAGAATGTTGTACTTTTTGGAAGAGTAATCTCTATTGTTTCCTATTTTAGGGGTTAGCAAGTTTATATGAGAAATGTAATCACATAAATGCTAAGGAAGACTTACCTGGTGTTTACCAAAAGCTCCTGGATCTTTATGAAAGGTAATCGCTGTATGGGGAAAGGCAGTGTCTTTAAAGTTTTAATTGGAATAAACTGATAAAAACTTATATAGAAGTACTCCAGACATTTACTGGGAATTGAGAAGCATTTTTCTTTCATACTTTGGTTATAGAATTCCTTGATTGTGACTGAAACAGAATCAAAACACGATTAATAAGAGGACTGATTAATCTGGGAACTTTGATATAATTTTCAGTTAAGACCATGGAAGATATTATTTCTTAAACCTTTTATTTTTTAATGGGAGGCTCATTTTATAAAATTTTCTTGTGGTATGAAAGAAGATATGTTCTAATTTAAAGAAGATACGTTCTAATTTAAAATAATGCCTGACTGTATTACTGGGATTTATTAATTTTAGTATCTTAAGTCCTTGGTTGTTTTCAATAATCAGATTCAAAATCCTTTTTTTTTTTTTATTCTAAGTGTTGACAAACAGAAGTGGTGTGATGTCTGTAAGAAACTTGTGGATCTATATTACCAAGAAAAGAAACACCTAGAGGTTGGTAAATGATTTGCTGGACTGGTAGACTTCTTTTAATGAAACCATTATTTAAAAAAAGCTTTCAGGGTGCCTGAGTGGCTCATTGGTTAAAGGTCCAACTCTTGATTTCAGCTCAGGTCATGATCTCACTAGTTTGTGAAATTGAGCCCCATGCATCCGGCTCTGTTCGGTATTCTCTCTCTCTCCCTCTCTCTCTGCCCCTCCCCCACTTGTGAGTACGCGCTCTCTCTCTGTCTCTCTCTCTCAAAATAAATAAGTAAACATTAAAAAAAAGAAAACTTTGATTTTAGCTTGAGAGAAAATTTAAAAAATTACTATGTAGTATGATATTAAAAGAATATAGACAGATAATACCAATTACAGTATTTTGGAACTTTGAAATTTTAGTTGTCGTAACTTCCAAACCCTTTTGAAACTAGGCAGGGATAAATAAATAAACAAAGGCATCATCTGTAGAATTTAGTGACGTGTTTGTAGTGCACCCATAGTGGATGCTCTAAGTTAGGAAGTTTGGGGCGTGTAGTCTTATTCCAGTTTCTACTCTGGTATCTCAGTCGTACTTCTAAAGTAAGGGCTGTGTGGATTTACCTAGTCACCTTTTTTGTAGAATTCAGAGTAAATGGAGTTCTGGGCTTTTGCTGTTTTATGTATTAGCAGATGAAAGTATTGCTATTTATAGATTTTATATTTTTTGCACTGGCGTTTTTGATATTTAAGATAAAATAATGATTTAAATCTCCCTCTTCATAGGTGGCCCGAACATGGCACAAATTGATAAAGACACGGCAGGAGGAAGGTGCAGACAACCAAGAGCTTCATCAGCTGTGGAGGAGATTGACTCAGTTGCTGGCTGAGAGTACTGAGGATCAGAATAATGAGACCCAGCAATTGGTATTGACCCATTTATTCCCTACAGTTTGTGTCATGAAAATTGATCATTGTGAATTGAATTTAGCAAATGGAAACATACTAGTGTAATATAGAAAAGTGCCATATGTCAAAATTGTTATCAGAGTTCAGTTTTAAATTGACAGAAGTTCTTGCTGACACCGTCAGAATTGTTGGCCTGCAGTCTCATACTAAGTCCGGACAGAGTGGAATTGGTACTTAGGGTATCATAATTTCCTTCCTTGTATTCATAAGAATCCACAATAAATCAGTTATGCCATCACTGTGAAAAAGAAACTATGAGCTTGGCTTTCACAAAACTACGGTAATTTCTAAAGTTGTACTTACTTAAAGATATGTTTCTTCATATTTTTGAAATAAGAGTACTGAATTATTTTGAGGCTTAGCAACTTGAGTATTTTGCTTATGGTATTTATTTAGGGTACTTATATCTAGAAATATTCCTTTTTGGTGTACAGTGTAGGGCACAGTGAAGTAATTGAAAAGAATTTTTAAAAAGATTAAAACAATTCATTGATTTTGAACTGTAGTTGGAAAATGTCTTATTCTACTTTTTTATACTTCTAAGTTTAAAAGTAAACTTAATTTCTTATAATAAATAATCATTCACTGTACACTTGTAACTTGAATGGACTATTTATTTTAATTTTTTAAAAGTTTATTTTTGAGAGAGAGAGAACGTGCACAGTGGGAAAGGGGCAGAGAGAGAGGGAGACACAGAATCCAAAGCAGGCTCCAGGCTTTGAGCTGTCAGCTCAGAGCCCCATGTGGGGCTCGAACCCACAGACTGTGAGATCATGACCTGAGCCCAAGTTGGCTGCTCAACCAAATGAGCCACCCAGGCACCCGAATGGACTTTTTAAATATAAGCAGTTATAGGGGCGCCTGGGTGGCTCAGTTGGTTAAGCATCCGACCTCGGCTCAGGTCATGATCTCACGGTTTGTGGGTTCGAGCCCCGCATCAGGCTCTGTGCTGACAGCTCGGAGCCTGGAGCCTGCTTCTGATTCTGTGTCTCCCTCTCTCTCTGCCCCTCCCCTGCTCATCCTGTTTCTCTTTGTCTCTCAAAAATAAATAAATGTAAAAAAAATTTTTTTTTTTTAAATATATAAGCAGTTATAGACTGTAAAGGATGGGAAGTTCATTTTTTTTTTTTTTTTGTATGTTTGTTCATTTGTTCACTCATTAATTTATTCCTTTATTCAGAAAATACTTATTAAGAACCTACTATATTTGTCAGGCAGTGTCCTAAATGCTGGAGATAAAAATAACAAAAATAAGATTTGCATTTGTCTGTGTGTTGGTTTATCTGTGTATAGATTTAGTTGTGGAAAAAATTGAGCAGTGACAAAATTAAGTGGTTTGCCAACTTCTCTCTCTCTTTTTTTTAATGTTTATTTATTTTGAGAGAGAGAGAGACAGAGACAGAGCGTGAGTGGGGGAGGGGCAGAGAGCGAGGGAGACATAGAATCCTAAGCAGGCTCCAGGCTCCAAGCTGTCAGCACAGAGCCTGATGTGGGGCTCGAACCCACCCACTGGGAGATCACAACCTGAGCCGAAGCCAGATGCTTAACCGACTGAGCACCCAGGCACCCTGCCAACTTCTCTTAAATGATATCTTTATATTATGACATCATGTAAGTATAGGTTACCAGAATATCAAACATATACCAAAATAAGTAAAAAAAAATTTTTTTTTTAATTATCTGTTTTCTCCTCTATGAAAGAGAACTAATTATACTTGCTATGTTAAGACTTGATTCTTAACTGTTAAAATATGAAAAGAGGATTTTGGCGGTGGGGTTATTTTCACCTTGAATTCTAATGGTAATTTCGTTTTATTTAAATGTGTTCATGAAAAAAGACATCACTTATTTTCCAGATGATAATTTCATTGCTATTTTTTTAAACCCCTTGTGCTAAACACCATAAGTTAGCCTTCCTTTTTTGCAAGATCATTAACTTAATCAGAACAGTAAAATTTTACTTATTTATGTAGACTTTATACCATACTGTACAAAGAAAATTGGAAGTAGTGAACTGTATTATGAGTTTTCATTATGAAGTCATGGAGATTCATTTTTAAAAGTGGTAGAACTTCTGTAATTAATTGAATAGTATCCTTTAAAATGCTTGATTTGGGTTCTAGTATTGCTTTTCTTGCTCAAATACATTTAGAAAACTTCTTTTGGTATTTTCTTCAAAATCACTTAGTAATACCAGATAAAAAGTGATTTTATTATAGTTCAGTCATATTTCTGGTTTTATTTTGATAAACTTCATAAAATTTTATTTTGATAACTTCATAAAATTTGTTTTTTAAGACTGAGGATTTCCTACCACTGAAGATGTTCCAAAGGACATGCTGGTGATTTTGGTAGAGATATTTTAAAAATGATCTGAGCAGTAGCAGTTACACTGCTATTCATGATTATACCTCTCCAGTTAACTACTTTATAGGGAATAGCAAGCACTTACAAGAATGTTTTGTTAAATTCATAATGCTGATTTATATAGTTACCCTCATTAGTTCAGTGCAGTCTCCTGGCCAGTTGGGGTTAAACTGTATTCAAAAACCTACGTGCCATTTTTTTTTTTTTCTTCATGAAATTGTCAAGGCCAGATAATAAAATACATTTGCAATTAGTTGAAGTTGTATCTTGTATAAGTGAGTCTTACATGTTCAACTGTTTACTACATTTGTCATTTCAATATGCTACAGATGATAGGTTTTTTTGTTTGTTTCAGCTTTTAACTGCTTTTGAGAATGCACTGGGCTTATCAGAAAATATTCCTAGTGAAGATCACCAAGTACTTTATAGACATTTCATTCAGTGTTTATCCAAAGTAAGTTGATTTTAAAAATCTCTGATGTGATGTTTATATTCTAATTAGGAAAGTGTTCACAAGTATATTTCACTATTACTTAGTTTATTTTACTTTGATATTTTCTAGTTTCCTCATGAAACTGCTAGGTTGAAGAAGGCCTGTGAAGGAATGATAAACATCTATCCCACTGTACAATATCCATTAGAAGTGCTTTGTTTGCATTTGATTGAATCAGGTAATTTCTTCTTTATTATATTGTGGGTCCTAAAAGTGTATGAGCATGTGAGAGTGATGTTGCTATCAATAAAAAAATTGTTTCAGTGCCTACAGTGTGCCAATGTATTGTTTGAATATTTCTGGACATAAAAGGAAGTACAGTATGTTGCCTTTACGCACATGAAGAGGCTAATAAATGTAGAAAAGTATAGTGACACAGAGGAATTATGAATTCCTGAGTTCATTGTAGATCATTGAAGTCTTTTGGAAGGTGGGAATTGAGGAGAGTCTTAAATTTTCCATACAAATTAGAAAAACTGGAGGAGGTGAAAGGAGCTCTGAGGGCATGAACAGAAGTATGGAGAGAGCTAGGTTGCAATTTTTCAGAAAAGTAAGATAGTTTCACTTGCTCTACTGGAAGGAATAACTTAAGATAGATTTTGGTTGAATAGGTTGGACCATATTGCATAGGGCTATGAATGTCACGCAAAGGGTTTTGTGAACTATGCACATTCTCAGTGTTGATGTTATGTTGCAGTGTCACAGGTACATAGTTACACATGCTGTAATACTGTAAAGTAATGGCGCTTATAAATGATCTCCTTTTTTAATGAAATAGAGTAGATTCAAATCAGAGATTATGTCTTAACGTATGCCTCTCCTTTCCTGAGGAGAGGAGAGAGAACTGATGACACCTAGCTTGCTAGGAGTTGTCAGAACCTGTGTCTGCCGACATCTTGTGCCCAGGGCTGGTGTTCAGTCTGTTTACAAGAGGTTAACCCAGTGGGTTTTCACATCAGTCTCTGTCCTTTCTGTCAGTATCTGTGCTAAATAGATTGTTTTTCATATAATTTGACCATCACTTTTGTCCATGCCTGTATTCAACTGATGTGAACAAAGTTCATAGAAATTAGTCACTGAAATGGAAGTAATTTGTGTTAGTGATTATAAATTATTGCAGAGCTTTACTAATTGTTTTTACTTTGTTGCTAAATGAGTAAACCTGTGGGAATGCTTTATGTATGAATAACCATCACATGTTTCATTATAGAAAAATTGTTGAAAACTAGGGCTAGAGGTAACCAAGGGAAAATGCCTGTTGGAAAAATATCATTGCCTCTATCTTGGCTCTCCACTTTAAGTTTCCCTTCTAGTTCTACTTGTACTTTTTCCTGGCTGGTGTCTGAATTTAAATTCAGAACTGTTACCTTCAGTCTTATATTTTTTTGGTGAGAATTAAGCAGATCCCCTTTTCTTTAACTGACTCAGAAACAGACTTGCAAGAGCACTTTTCACTATTGTGAGAGAAGAGCTACTAATTGTTTCAGTCAGTCAACTTATGAAGTATAAAATCAAACTAATACGGTAGTATGCAGGATAGATTGTATAGAAGATAGACTAGATTGGGTAGACTAAATGATCTTGGGAATGAATGAACTGTGAACATATGTGAATATGTTCTACTGTAACAATAGAAAGTAACACCTGAATGAAAAAAAAATAGAAGAGATTTGTTAGAGGTAAATGGAGGAAGAATATAATTTTACTTTTAGCTCTCTTGAAAAGTTGGTCTAATATAGAATGATCATCTGTAAGAAAGTTGAGTGGTGGAGAGGAGATGTTAGTGGACAAAGGGAAATGTCCATCTGGCTTGCAGATGAGAGATCTGTACTAAGACTAGACATAAGGTTTAGAGATCACTCGCATGTTGGTTAAAGTGAAGTGTGTGACTTCAGAGGATGACTAAAGTACAAAAAGCTGAAAATTGTCTCGGGTGGTGCTGGATGGCTTAAAGGGAAAGGGAGGAAGAAAGCAAAGAGGAAAGTAGAAAACAGAGATGCAGAGAAGTCTCACAGGAACATGGAGGAAACTGATGTGAAGTAACAGAGAAGGCTCAAGGAAAGAGCATTTCAGAAAGATCTTCATTGACATATTTAACAGCTAATTTTATGATTGGGAGGCCTTTATTTAGGGCTATTTTTTCTAACCAAGGTGATTGAATTGGAACTTACATTTCAGTGATGGGAAAAGAGTCCAAAGAAGTGGTTAGCAGATATTAAAAGAAGCAATCTAGGGATTTGACCGATTGTGTTTAAGGGAAAGGAGGAGGAAGGATACAAAGGGGATGGTAAACTTTTAGAGGAGTAGGAGGATTATAGTCGTGTTGCCTGCGAGGAGAGTTTCAAGAAGAAAGGGCTAGTTAACATTGTTAATTTGTATTGAGGTCAAGGAAGATGAGGCATAATAAGAGACTTTCAGTATGAGGAGCATACTTGTGAATTTTTGTGGGTTTTCTTTTTCCACTGACAGGAAACATAATTCCAAAATTCACCTAGTTTCTTCAGATTTTAACATGAGACCCAATAGGTTCCCAAGATAAATGGGCTGATTTTTGTAGTTGGCCTCTGGTACCCATCCCTCCACCCCTTTTTCTACTCTTACAATTGCTATTGAGAAAGTAATGGCTGTTGTTCACCCTTTTCTCTCTATTTTCTTTCAGCTATTAATGGTTTTTACTATTCCCTTATTCTTGACCTGCTCATGGGCCGAATGGCACAAGACAATACTTGAAATTTCTTTTTGAAGACTGATTGAAAGCTTTCTCAATAAGCACATGTATGCCTATAATGTAGATTTGTTGAATAAACATGGCCCCTGTATTTCAAAAAGATTACAAAATTATAGAAGAAATTAGATCAACAAAGTCTGCAGTTTTGCACGTAAATTCAGTATTTGACAAAGCATTCTAGTAAAGAGAGCAAGTGGGTTATGCTAAATGATTAGAGAGTGTGTTGGTTTACGTGAAAAAAATCATCCTTGGTGAGGGTATTTTGTAGAACTGAAAGAAAGAGAGGTTTATATCCTGGTAAAGGGGAGTGGGTAGGTGGATATTCACACATATGGTACATCAAGGAAGAGTTTTTTCTTTGTGGGATCTTTGGCTGTAAGAATTTGTGGGATGGAGTGGTTCAGGCTTAGGTACATTCTAAGGTAAAGCATCATTCTTGGCATAGAACTTTGACAGTTAATGCAGGACAGTAGGGAGCTGTGGTGAAAGATTTCTTGTTTTCTTTTCATTGCTTCTCTAAACCAAACTTTCTGTGTATTAAGAACTTGTGAAAATCTGTAAGGTCTTTCAAGACTGACCTATCCTCCTCCAGTGTGCTTTAGTATCTGCAGAATGTGGTACTTCACAGCAGTTAATCACTGGGTTCTCTTACACTGGGGACAAATATATTTGGTTCTCTTTTGTCCTCCTTTGCATGTTGAGACTTGAAGATTCATTTTCAAAATGACTCAGTTTATAAAGCTTCACATAACAAGTAGTGAATAGCTTTTACAGTTGTCAGCTGGTAAAATGTTATTTTGTGCTAAATGACCTCAATTTATTTTATTTTGCTTTATAGCTGAAATGGGGGAGGATGAGAAAGCTTGGTTCTTCAAATCCAAACATGAAAAAGCTCAAGATTGTGTGCTCTGGAAATATTAGAAAATCTGTATGCAAATAAATAAATGAGTACATGCTGTTTTGTTTTGTTTTTTCCCCAAGCTAGGTTTATTTAAAAGAAAAATTCTATAGTAGTGATCAGTTTCTTTGTGATGTCAGCAATTGATTAGTTATTTTTAAAAATCACCTTGTTTTGGTGGTAAACTTTAGGAAACGGAATTCTCATCGGTATTACTGAGCATCTATCCTGAACCTCTTCAGAACACCTTTTATTCTTGGAGATTTAGCATTCATTGGCCCCAAATCTAACTTGTTTTATTGGCAAATAAAAATAATATTGTCAGACTTGTTTTCAGGTTGTTAAATCTGGAATCTTAGGCTCTTTTAAATGTTAAAAAAAGCAGATAAATTAAATAAATGATTTTCTATTCAAAATAATTCAAGTTTATTTCCTGTTTCTAGTCTCCGCCTATTATTCAGCTAGTATTCTCAACAAGAGTTAGTATGGAGAAGAGGGGTGAGGATTGAAGCTTTGGAATATCCCTCATTTCTACATAGGATCAGTGATGTTGTTACTACCGTTGATGGTTTGGGGGAACACTAGAGAAAATTCCTCTTTGTCATATGTAGAGAATATGTTTCCCAGGGCTAGAACATAGTCTGCCCAAATCTCTTGATTTCTGTAATTGTGCTCCCAGATGTTAAGGAAAGTTTATCTTGTTTTAAAAGTTTCTCTTGTTCATCTTAGCCTTTTAGAAACTGTTTTCATCTACCTACCCATACTTTGTTTACCTTTGTAAGTTTTTAGGTACCGTGCTTATGGATGATCTTGAAAGATGCATGGTTGGCTTCTCTTCTTTCCATCACAGGTGTGTTTTCTGTAATAAGGGCAGTTTATGTGGCCAAGGTAGTCTGTCACAAATTACATTTCTATGGAATAAGAGAGTTTTGATTCAGATGGGTAGAAATTTAAGAATTTATTTTTTAAAAATGTTTTATGCATTTTTTGAGACAGAGACTTACAGAGAGAGAGTGTGAGCATGGGAGGGGCAGACAAAGAAAGGAAGACACAGAATCCTAAGCAGGTTCCACGCTGTCAGCACAGAGCCTGACAGGGGGCTCGAACTCATGATCCGTGAAATCATGACCTGAGCTGTAGTCAGACGATTAATTGACTGAGCCACCCAGGCGCCCCAGTAAAAATTTTTTTAAAAATATTTGTTTATTTTTGAGAGGAAGAAAGAGAGAGAGAGAGAGAGAGAGAGCAAGAGTGTGCATGGGGGAGGGACAGAGAGAGAATGGGACAGAGACTCCAAAGCAGGCTCTCTGCGCTGGCAGTACGGAGCCATATGCAGGACTCGAACTCAGCAACCATGAGATCATGACCTGAGCAGAAGTCGGAAGCTTATCTAAGCCACCTAGGTGCCCCTAAAGGAAAAATTTTAATAGCTATTTTATTTTCTTTTCTAGAAGGGTGAACATTTTTATTTTTCCATAGTAATTCTCAGCTATTACTTATTAGCAGACTAAGTCTTTTGGAGGATCAGTTCATAATGGTGTTCTTAAAGGACCATTACAATATTTAATGGATGTCTATTGTATACAAGATACTATGCTAGTCCCTACCCTCCAGAAGTTACTGTTTAGCTACAGGTGTAGAAACACAGGAGATATATATACATATGTATGTATATGTGTATATATGACTAATAATAAAGGTGGTCTATGGTATTGATGAATTCTATAGGCCTGTGGTTCTTAAAGTATTGTCTCTGAACCAGTAATATCAGTATCACCTGAGAACTTAGAAATGCCAACTTTCAGGTAGACCTACTGAAGTCAGAAACTTTGACAGTGGGGCTTAGCATTCTGCGTTTTATTTTTTTTTTTATTTTTTAATTTTTTTTAACGTTTATTTATTTTTGAGACAGAGAGACAGAGCATGAATGGGGGAGGGGCAGAGAGAGAGGGAGACACAGAATCGGAAGCAGGCTCCAGGCTCTGAGCCATCAGCCCAGAGCCCGACTTTGAGCTCGAACTCACAGACCGCGAGATCGTGACTTGAGCTGAAGTCGGACGCTTAACCGACTGAGCCACCCAGGCGCCCCATCATTCTGTGTTTTAACAAGTCTTTTGGGTGATTCTGATTCTGATGTCTCAAGCACTGGTGTGCTTGAGAGGAATAGGGTATATGGAATGAGGCATGTCTGTTTTTGGAAATTAACATTTATGGAAGCAATAGTGAGAACACATTGGGAAAAGAAAATTCATATCTAGAAGCATAATAATAGCTGGCTCAAGTCTTTTTTTATAAGCTAACAAAAGTAGTATTTCTTCCAATTTGCTTTCATATCTCACAAACAGTACTGAAGTTTTAATTCTTTAGCCGTTATGAATTTTTTTACTAACTTGGACGGCTAAATCAATATATAATATCATGGATTATGTATTGCTGTGTATCTGGTTTTGAAAAATTTGAAACAGATAACCTAAATGGTAATATGCAAAGAATTTATCTTTGACATCTGTGACTGAAAGGGTGGCTCCACATGGGGGTATGTGTTTTAAATAGATTTCAAAAAAAAGCATCAGGCTGCTTTTTCAAATAAATTAGTTTAATTTAATTGTTTCAAATAAATTAGTTTAATATTTATTCTTCAGGTTGTAGTTTGTTGTAATTAGTTTTTAAGAATTTTCCTGTGTGATTAAACAATTTATCAAAGTGGTGAATACTATGCACAGTTTATTCTCAAGCAGAAGTCACATTTTCCACATGTTTTTATGCTTTTCTGGGAATGGAAATCCTGAGATTGAGGTTGGAGAAAATGGAAATAAAACAAAATAAATGATATTTTCTAAACTAAATTATTTTACCAGAATAAATTTGAAATAAATATAGGCATTACATGATTGTTACATAAGCTTAACCATTAACGTATATAGGAAAATAAAATTTTTGAAAGAATGCAGAAAGGTGCTACTGGACTTGTAGACTTAAGAAGAATGTGACTAAGTTTTTGTATAGTGTCTTGACAAGAAGACTGTCTTTTAATCCCAGATTCTGGAAGAACACTAGATAGGGCATCCTGGCTGTCACCTCTCTAGCAGCACATGGTTGCCCAGGGAGAGAGACTGGTGAAGACACTGTCCTTAGGGATTCTTTCATTTAACAACCGAAATTGTTAGTGCTGAACAGCAAAAGGAGAGCTGGCAAGCAGGAGGCTGTGTGTTTTAGCCTAATGGCAAGTAGCAGTAGGTTTCCTGTTTGAAACCTTGAGTATGACTACAGGTTCAGTTTACCCATACTGCAGTGGGTAAAGTGGTTTCTACTGCCAAAATTTAAGATGAAGAGCATAAGTTTTTAATGAAATGTTAAAATTTTTGGTGTTTGTTGGTCTATTTAAGTTTTGAATTCCTGGAATTGATATGGTGGAAGATATGTAAAATGGTATTTGAGATTTAAGTATGTATACTTTGGCAATTAGAAATTTGAAGTATGAGAGCCCCTGGGTGGCTCAGTCAGTTAAGCACCCCACTTTGGCTCAGGTCATGATCTCGCAGTCTGTGAGTTTAAGCCTCACGTCAGGCTCTGTGCTGATGGCTCGGAGCCTGGAGCCTGCTGTGGATTCTGTGTCTCCCTCTCTCTCTGCCCCTCCCCAACTCAGGCTCTGTGTCTCTCTCAAAAATAAATAAACATTAAACTTTTTAAAAAAGTTTGGAGTACGTATGCTAATCATTTTTCCCTTTTAATTCCAGGCAGTCTTACTGATGAAGGACAGCAGTATTGTCGCAGACTAGTGGAAATGGATTCAAAAAGTGGTCCAGGCTTCATTGGTTTGGGGATTAAAGCATTGCAAGACAGAAAGTATGAAGAGGCTGTTAGGAACCTAACTGAAGGCAAGTGTACAGCATAGAGCATGTAACATGAGGTGTAGCTGTAACCAAACTCAAGGGTCTCACTGCTTGGGTTGCTTTAAATTGACCACAATCCAAGGAAGTGTTGAAAGCAAAGAACTTTTATTATTTATCACAGTAAGGAGACAGGGAGATAGCTTTCAAGGCGGTGTCTCCCCATGGGCTTTGTACAGAAAGTGTTTATTCAGTGTATTGGGCAGGGGCAGAGAGCTGGTGTAGACATTAATTTAATGTACACATATTCTCTTCCCCAACTTAAAGCTTTTCATGGGTTTCTGACTGCCCTTAGGATAACATCCAAACTTCTTCACAGGGTTTGCAACCTTCTCGAGTCTGATTTCTTGCCCCTTCCTTCATACTTTGCTAGCTCCCATGCTTCATTTTCAAATATAATGAATCCATATGCTGTTACTTAGGCACTTTGGTCGCCGCGTGTATGCCCAGTATATCAGCATGCTAGTACACACATTGTATGTTCAAAAAATGGCAGAAAATCCCATTCGAGGAAAAAAATCTTAGTATTACAATGAGCTCAAGGTAACTTCAGGATCACTCAGGTGGGCTTTGGTACAGGTCTGCAGCTCCATATCTGCTCAGACTGGCTCATGCCATGGGCTGTCAGGTAAAACACCTAGCAGACTCCTGGGTAGGTAGGAACCACTGGTTCTGCAAAACAAAACACATTCCCTCCCTGATTTTGTCCCTTCCCCTCCTCTCTTCTGCTGATAGCTTTCAGCCCTCTGATCTGAGTAACTCCGCCTTGCATCCTAGCTAACACAGTCAGTAGGTGGTTATCTTTGGGCCTTTCCTTAAGGAGTGTATATTTAAGGGGCATCTAGATGGCTCAGTCAGTTAAGCATTTGACCCTTGATCTTGGCTCAGGTCATGATCTCATGGTTCCTGAGATCAAGCCTTTTGTCGACCTCTGCACTGACAACACAGAGCCTGCTTAGGATTCTCTCTCCCTCTCTCTCTGCCTCTCCCCTGCATGCTCTCTGTCTCTCTCTCAAAATAAATAAACAAAAACATTAAAAACAAAAAGGAACATATATTTAAGATAGAAGTGGAAGAAATATGCTTATATATTCTGGATCTGCTTAGGTCTGAATTCCAAAACTGTCACTCACTAATTCCCAGACCATTAGAAAACTAATTAAATTATCTGTGTCTCATTTGTAAAATAAGGATAATTATATATGTTTTCACCCTGCTGCCGCCCTTAGGAATCTTTAACTTAGTTTTGCCAGGAAACTTTAACTTAGTTTTAGCATTTGTCACAATGGATAGACTTACATTCAAGTAGAGATCTGAAAGACAAATGTAAGCTTGGGGTGGGAGGAGCTTTTCAAGCCAAGAGCTGAAATAGCCTGAGAGGAGAGCACAGCTGGAATTCAAGGTGGTTCAGCAAGATGTGAGAAGGATGTATGGGAGCAGGAAGAGTTAAGAAATGATAGTGGAGAGGGGCCTTGCACACCTTGTGAAAGAGTTTGCATGTTAAGGGCAGCCAGGAACCTGTGGAATGTTTTGAGCAGAGGAATTTTATAATTCCATTTGTATTTTTAGAGACATTCTGGCTGCAGTGTAAAGAATGAATTGGAATGGGTGGCAAGCACTTGCAGTGATCTGGGATAAAGATAATGATGTGAACTGAAGTAGCGATGGTAGAGAAATGGATTGGGGCGTGGAATCAATGTAGGGAATGATCATGTATGAGAGACAAGGGAGAGGGGAGGGATCTGATTTGGGGGAGTAGATGGCGGTGCCATTCACCTCATTGGTCATAGTAAGTTTGGATTTTGTGATTGCTTTTTTCCTTTTAGGGTTAAAGGAAAGCCCTCTTTGCACAACGGGGTGGTATCATCTGGCCGAAGCCCAAGTTAAAATGCATAGACCTAAGGAAGCTGTTCTTTCATGCAGTCAAGGTATTCCTGATATCTGCATTGGTGGCCAACTCTGTTTCTTTTCATGTTAAAGGAGAAAGTTGGTGGTTTAAAAAAACTCACATGCTTTATTTTGTATTTTAAGTTACTCACTAATTTAAATTTCATTGAGATGGTTAAATAATGCCTAGTGTGTATTTACTTTTAAACTAACCATGAGTATTTTTCAAAGGATTCCTTGGAATTTTGACATAGTCAGTTTAGGCTTGTGTGGAGGTGGTCTGTCTTTGTAATAAGGAAGTTTCTGGTGCATCCAGGACTTCAGGAGTTTTTGATTCCTCTCATGTAGATAAGAGCAGTCTTAGGCATCTTGGAGCCTATTTGAATGTGGTCAGATGGGTCAGGCGAGGGATAGGAAATCATAGAAAGTGATTCACTGCTCTTGACACAGCTGGTGGCCTACCTTCTGTAGTTGAGACACAGTTCACCCTGGTCCTTTTGAATCCAGCTTCTTTCCCATTCCGGTGTGCCTAATTTGCTAAGTTTGTTACCAATGGTTTGGCTAACTTTTGTTATGTAGCAGATACAGATATAGATAGCCATTGTGTTTCAGGATGTTCACTTTTATTATATGTTATGTAAAGGTAGAGATTTTAAATTCAGATGTATTCTGTTTTAAATTCAGATATTTCCTTAAAGAATTCAGGGAATAATCTATCTTTAGCTCGGAATTATTCTTCATGTATATTATTTTGGCAATTTATTCTTACTGTATCTCCAATTTATTATTTTTTACCCTTAACAAGAAGAAATAAGTGAAGTAATATGGTTGTCTTCATTCAGATGTCCTTAATTTTGTCAGCTCTGAAGAACATAGATAATCTTGGTGTGTCTGGTGGCAGTCTTCATCAGAAGAATCTTTGTCTCCGTTTGAAAGCAGAGGCTTTGATTAAACTCTCAGATTATGAATCTTCAGTGGAAGCAATCTGTACTCTTGATCAGGTAGTCTTATCATCAGGTTTTTCCCTTCGACTTTACTTTTTCCAGTCAAATGGGCACCAACCACTCCCTCCTTCCACAAATACTTAAACAAATTTTGTGTTCGAGGTATGAATTCACCACATCTGCCTTTTCCACATCACACACTTGGAAACTTCCAAAGTTATTTGTTTGCCTCTTGGTTAAGTACTTACAATGTTTTTCATAGGTGTGATTTCTTTCTTTAGTATTGTTCTTATTCTCCTTTTCTCTTTTTGCCTTAAGTTATTACAACTTGATTATTTTTAATTTGGGACTCTAAATTTTTGCCTCCAGAAAAGATTTCATAGATTATTGACAAGAACAGTTAAGGACTCAAGTAGCTTCGTAGTAGACAATATTATTTATTTGTTTTTCAATTTAATAAAATAGAAGGAGAATGATATTTAAGAAGGAATCCTATTTCTTAATGTTTTTAATTCAAACATTTAGAAATTCTGTGTCAAAAAACTATAAATTATGAATTATAACAACATGGTATTTTTAAATAGTTTTTTCAGATAAAGGCTATTTTTTATCCAAAATTAAAATTCTATTACCCAGTGTATTGTAGGATTTTGAATTTTTAAAATATCATTGTTTGATATATTTCAAAGGGCTTTACATTTCATTAAAATTAGAACAGTTGTTAGCATCCTTCAATAACCAATATGTTAATTTCTTATTTTCTACTTGCCTTCTACCAATAGTGTGTTTTTTAAATGCTTTGAGGTTTTTCCAATCTTTCCCCTGCCACACACACACACACACACACACACACACAGAAAAGTTTCTTAGAGAGCTGGTGAAGTCCAGGTATGAAACAGAAGATGTATAGGATGAGCCCAGAACATCTTAGAATGCTAGAAAGCAAGGAAACTATATAAGGCTACTAGAATTATGTTAGAAAGGCTTAGGAATTATCATGGGTTGATTGTCACTGGCTAAAGGGGAGTTTGAGCACCAGTAACTGCAGTAGATTGAAAAATACCAAATATGTTTAAATCCATGTATTCAAGATGAAAAAAATAAACAAAACATTCTCAATTAAAAAAAAAAAAATCTTTGGAGGGTGCTGAGGAACCATTTGGAAAGAATCAAAATATCTTACCTTTCCTTTATGAACTGTTCCTCAGGATAATCAAATAGATAATGAGGGGAGGGAAATTTTGTTGTTGTTGAAGTATTCCATTGAATAAGGAAAACCGCCATTTTGCAATCTGATCTAACGCATTGAGGATCAGTGGTTGCTAACATTACCAAAAGAAAGTACCATACAAAATAAGTGCATGTACACATGATGTAGTCTTGCCAAAGCATTAAAATGGAATCAGATTAAGCTTTCAGGCCTAACTACTAATTTACAGAAGATATAGGGGACCAAGGAACATGTCAGGACCATGAGACTCCATTCGGTAAAATCCAGACTGTGTGAAAACTGTGACAATTGGCCCATATTTTTCAACAGTTAAATTGTGAGGGAGGAAAAAAGAATGGAAGGGAGCCCTATAGGTTAAAAGAGACTTAATAGACATATCAGCCTTTTGAAATGTATGTACCTTATTCGTATTTGATTAAAACAAATGAATTATTCAAATATTTTCTGAGCCAACTGAGAAATTTGAACACTTGCTAATTTTTTTGATGATACTAAGGATGTATTGTTGGTTTTGCCTAGGTGTTTATAATGGTAGTATGACTGTGTTATATAACAATGAACTTAATTTTTAGATATTCGTACTAAAGCATTGATGAGAAGTTATCTGGGATAATCTAAGCAGGTGTGTAGTGAATTGAGTGTAGATATGGATGAGAAAAGATTGGATTTGAGTTAATTTTGAAGGTAGATAATGAGTATATGTGGGATTATTATACTATTTTCTAATTTTTTGAAATGCATTTGCAATTTTCTCTAATAAAAAGTTACAAAAATGAATGTGTTCATACTGATAGAAATCACTATGTCTTTATTTTGTGCTCTTTTATGGTCATTCTTTAATTAAAGCAAATATTGATGATCTGTGTTGAAAGAGACTTAACAGCAGTTCTTTACAATCATTTTCTAGGTTTCTGATGCAAATAATATCCCAGGACTTTTGGTTCTTAAAAGCTTGGCCTATCTGAATAAAGGCTCATTAGAGGAAGCTTCAAAGGTTGGTTTTTTCCATTCAAACTGGGAATTTTTTTAAGTTACAAGTTACTTTATTTGAATAAGGAATTGACAGATATCTACTTTGTAGATTATGGAAGACCTTCTCTCTTCTTACCCTGACCTAGCTGAAGTTCATGCCCTGGAGGCTTTGATTCATTTTACCAAAAAGGACTATCCACAAGCAGAGAAATGGTAAAAATACATATAGATTGCTCATAGATCTAGTCATATCTCAATTTATTATATTTCTCAAAAATTCAAAATGTGTGGATTTGATACAGATCCATTGTGTATAAATTTGATCTGTGTATGCGTGAATATTTTTAAGAAATGTATTTAGCATGTAGCGCAGTACCTGTGAGAAAATTCTCTGAGATGGATTTGAATTCTGACTAGCTGATCATAATGGTCAGTGAGCATATATAATGTTTGGTGTGTGCTCCTAAACACTTAGCACATTGGTTAAGCTGAAAGGCCATGTGCTTTTATAAACTCCTTTTCAAATAATTTCCTCTCTCATTATAATCTAAATTATAAAGTAATAACTTGTTTCTGGTTTAGCATCTTTGAATCACTCAAACTTTGTCCCAACTAAGTTTCCTACATTGTGTGTATGCATATCTTTTTACTTCCCTTTGGTGACTTAGTTTCCAGAGAGCTCTTGAGAAAGATGCTGAAGTTGCTGAATATCATTACCAACTTGGGTTAACATATTGGTTCATGGGTGAAGAAACAAGAAAAGATAAAACAAAGGCTCTTACTCACTTTCTAAAGGTAAAACATGTGCTACTATTTAATTCTTAGTTGAAATGGATTCATTGTAAAATCATAAATAATAATCTTATAAGTTAGGTACTTAAAATTACTGTTTGTTGAATTGCTTTTTTTTTAAACTGAAGTTTTTGGTGTTTGATCTCTGTCACATAAGTTTTGTGAGAATGTTATATGGGTAAGGAGAAAATAAAAATATAAAAGATACTTATCTAACTTTTTATATTTTAAAGTTTATTTATTTTGAGAGAGAGAGAGAGAGAGAGTGTGTGAGAGAGCGAGCGAGCACTTGAGCAAGCACAACCGGGGAAGGGCAGAGAGAGTGGGAGAGAGAGAGAATCCCAGGCTGGCTTCATGCTTAGCACAAAGAATGTGGGGCTTGATCCCACAACCATGAGATCATGACCTGAGTCAAAATCAAGAGTCGGCTACCTAACTGACTGAGCCATCCAGGCACCCCTAAAAGTTACTTATGTAAGAAACAGACATTATACAAAATGAGACATAATTATCTTTGGAAAAGACTATTGTTTTTAAGTAATTTCTACTGTAGTTTTATGGCCATGTATACTTCCAGATGTATAATTTCTCATATTTAAAATGTTTAACAAGTGCCAGTGTCACATTCTTACCTTGATGCATAAAAGAGGGTGAATATAATAATAACTCTAATTTCACATTTCTTTTTAATAAAGAAATAATATTTTTGCACTTGTTTTTTATAAGCAGTGATGACTAGGTTTCCTGTTGCTTTAAATCTTACATTAAAGGACGTGTTGGCATCTTTTTCTATGTTTAATGAAAGTGTTCCATTTTTCTTTTAATCTGTGTATTTATCTTTTGTGTTTTTAAAGAGACCCACTCAAACAAACTTTAATTTTGTGTTGCTATCCATCTCTGTTTCAAAGGCTGCCAGACTGGATACATACATGGGCAAAGTTTTCTGCTATTTAGGTCATTACTACAGAGATGTGGTAGGAGATAAAAACAGAGCCCGTGGCTGTTACAGGAAAGCGTTTGAGTTAGATGATACTGATGCTGAATCTGGAGCTGCAGCAGTTGACTTAAGTGTGGAGCTTGAAGAGATGGTATGTCTAATAACTTAAATACCTTTTTCTTTTTATCCTGAGTATAGAAATAGAAATATTTTTATATTTGTATACTTGGAAGTTATTATTTCTTTAAATTTTTCTTTGGAGGTACAAAAGAAATATTTTTGCCACTGTTTATGGAGAAACTTTTCTTTTCATTGACAGACATTACATCACTCCTCACTTATTGTTGAAACTGTAGTTCAGTATAAACTAGTATAAGTTTAAAGAATCAAAAGTGGTAGATGAAAATATATTTGGGTACTATACATAGGTGGTCTGTATTTTTATGATATTCACTATCTCTAATATTAGTCTTTCTTAATCAGTCTTTTCTTCCTTTTTTAAGGAAACTGCCTTAGCCATCCTAACGACAGTAACTCAAAAGGCAAGTGCTGGAACAGCGAAATGGGCCTGGCTGAGGCGCGGACTGTACTATTTGAAAGCTGGTCAGCATTCTCAAGCAGTGGCTGAGTAAGGCACCTTATTATATTTAAACTGTTAGACAGCCTGTTGGTTCCTTAAATTAAACTCCTGTTTATACCCAAAATGGACCTGACAAGTTTCCTCATTTCAGATTATATTTTGAGAGAAGAAATGGCAAAATTTATTTATAGTTGATTGGTTCTTATTATCTGCAAGGCACTGGAGAATGCAAAAATAGGTTAAATGATGTCCTGTTGTTAAGGGAATAGCCAGTCTAATGAAGTGAAGTCTTCCTAGTGTTGTACATGTAATAGGTTCTCAGTGGAAACTTAAGGAATGATAAAAAGCCAAGGCTGATACCTTTGTTGTTCTTCCAGTGACATGCTTTATATCCCCTGGGGGCAGGGGATACATTTGACACCTTGAAGTCCATCTGGAGCAGCTCATTTTCAGTTATTTGGTTTGAAATATACTTGAGAATAGAGGCACCTGGCTGCCTCAGTTGGTAGAGCATGCAACTCTTGATCTCAGGGTTGTGAGCTGAAGCCCCATGTTAGGCACCGAGTTTACCTTAAAAAAAAAAAAAAAAAAAAAAAGAATAAAATATATTTAATTAATAGTAAATATATAATAATAAAATATTGTAATAACTTTGTGTGATGACAGATGGTAATTACACTTACCATGGTGAATATTTCATAGTGTCTGTAAAATTCAAATCAGTATGTTATACACCCAAAACTAATATAATATTGTATGTCAACTGTACTTCAGTTCAAAAAAAAATGAAAAAGGCAAGACTTTCTGTTTATAAGGAAGTGTAACAGAGCATTGGCATTTCCTAGTAATGAGATTATAATATCTATCAACTTAATTAGGTTTATAAGCCTTTATATAAGTTTTTTTGGTTATGCTACAAGTGATAAAATTTGTTTATTACTACAATCACCCCCAAAACTTAAAATGAATACTTAAACGTGAATGCCCACAATTAACTATAAGCCTTGTATGTTTTCTTTTTAGAAAGGATTAGAAAGTGCCTTTTTTCTGAACCTAACAAATTGTTGTAAACAGTTATTTTTTTCTTCTATTTGTGAAAACATTAACAAATATATATATATATATATATATATATATATATATATATATATATGTATTTGGATCAAGATAAAGTTTCTGATTTATGTAAATACCTAGGCTGCTGTGATATTTCTGTTTTGGTAACAGGATCAGTGGGAGATTACTAATTGTCATGAGGCATACTGAGATATATAGCTATTCTGGTAGGAAACTGGGATTCTTTCAGATAGTCAAGGAAGAAAATTCTGGTCAGCTCTTGTGCAAAAAAGTATTCTTATTCATTCCAAATTTGTAATAAAATTTCTTAGTATTAAAATATGAAAGTTATAAAAAAATTCAAGTTATAAAAGGAACAGGTATACCTGCTTTAAATAGCACTTTGATAAATAGAAGTAACCATGGTTGTATGTGATTCAACTGAATTCTTTATTTTATATTGTCTTGTCAAATGTGGAAGTAGTTCTTTTACATTTAGTTGTCTTACGGTTTACTGAAATTTTAGTTTACAGGCAGCATTAAGGGCAGACCCAAAGGACTTCAATTGTTGGGAGTCATTAGGAGAGGCATACTTAAGCAGAGGTGGCTATACCACAGCCTTGAAATCCTTCACAAAAGCCAGTGAGCTGAACCCAGAATCCACATACAGTGTGTTTAAGGTTGCAGCAATACAGCAAATCCTAGGCAAATATAAGGAGGCGATAGCTCAATACCAGCTGATCATTAAAAAGAAAGAAGATTATGTGCCAGCTTTGAAAGGTAATTTTTTCATAGCTCCTTTGACTTTTGTGATACTAGAGTATAAAATCCTTGTGTAAATTTCCTAAATGTATTTCATAACCTGAAAAGGACTTCTTAGTCAACAGTGGCTTCTTTCATGAACCTCTTATAATATGGCTTGTTATATAGATTTGAATATAGAGAGATCAAATCTTATTTCCTAACAGTTAATCAATAGTAGTATGATATTTAACTTTTAGACAAACAGCATGATAGCTATTTGATCTAAAAATGGATCTCTAAAACAAGAGTTTTCCTCCTGTTATATTTTGGTAATTAATTTACCATATCTTCAAAATATCTCAATACCTTTTAATTACTTTTTAAGTTACAGAAGATTTTTTTTTCACTTTTTGTTTTGTTTTGTTTTGTAATTTAAATCAGAAATAGTGGGGGCGTCTGGGTGGCTTGGTTGGTTGAGCATCCAACTTCCGCTCAGGTCATGATCTCACGGTCCGTGGGTTCAAGCCCCGCGTCGGGCTCTGTGCTGACAGCTCAGAGCCTGGAGCCTGTTTCAGATTCTGTGTTTCCCTCTCTCTCTGCCCCCCCCCCCCACCCCGTTCATGCTCTGTCTCTGTCTCAAAAATAAATAAACGTTAAAAAAAAAAAAAATCAGAAATAGTGTATGTTGTAAGCAATGCATAACTTAGGCCTTGAAAACTTTTGTTTTAATTTTGTAAAACTTTCCTCAAAAGAATTCACGTTTATTAGATCTTTATTGGGTACTTTAGGAAATTGCTGTTTCATTTATTACATTTTTACTATGTAGTTTGCTATCTAGTTTTGAATATAAAAAGATGAAATCTTGCTTCACAACAGTTAATAAATAGTAATATGATGGAGAATAGCATTTAGGTAATATCACCATTTTCAAGGCTGAGGTTTTAAGAGTTAAGTAATCTGCCCAAAGTCAAGGAAATTCTTTCTATAGATTTTTATCACTTTTAGCACATGTTACTGCAACAGTACTAAGTGTATGCGAGACCATACTTAAAGATAATTTTTATAAAATACCGTTAAGTTTTGTTTTCTGAAAAGTGGCTTTAAAATAACACTGCTACATTTTTTAAAGTTTATTCTAAGTGTTTCTGTATGTGTTTTAATAACTATAAACTAACTGGTTTTAGGTTTGGGCGAATGCCATCTTATGATGGCAAAAGCAGCTCTAGTGGATTATCTTGATGGGAAAGCTGTGGACTACATAGAAAAAGCACTGGAATATTTTACTTGGTTAGTGTTATTCTTATTATTCATTGTGTTTATTTTCTTAGCATTATCTTAAAGCCAAATTTAGAAAATCTTCCTGTATTTTTTTCTGTGAGATACAGCAATCAGTACTCAGAATATTAAACATAAAGAATAACGGAGTAGCCAATGAATTCTGACATATTGTATTAATGTGGCACTGGGGAACAGATACAGTTTCTTGCTCTTGTTGACCTGCTGGCTGCATAGGGAAGGGTGGGAAGAAAGAAGCATTCTGCTAGAGGAGCAGCAGCTTGAATACTGTGCATCAGTGTTCCCTTGCAGGAGACCTAGAAATGCCAGTACCTCCAATTGAACTGATTGGGAACTAGGACTTGCGGTGAACAGTATGATTTATATTCAATGGTAAGGGCCGCTTCTAGGTATCTTGGTAGGGTTGAAGGTGAGGGGAAACGAGCAATCTGCTCCTGGAGAGAATCTGTGTAGTAAGAAAAAGTGATGTGTAATATTAAGGGAATCAGAAAAATTTGAGTAAACCTGGTATTTTTATTGAACTGTAAATTCACCAGCTAAGTAGAAGTGCTGTTTGTGGTAGATGATTTTAAGAAGTCCACATGTTGCACATACATTTGAAATTTTTTTTCTTAAACACCTTTCTTGTGCTTCCTTTCCTTTCTTTTCCGACTTGTCTTCTCTTCTGTTTCCTGTTGATTTAGTTGCTCCAGAATATGAACCAAATATGAAAAGAAAACCTGAGCCTTTTTTCTCCCGAAGGTTTTTATTGCTGCTTTTCAAGTCTCACATTATATAGATCTTTCCAAAGAGGAAAGGGTATTGTGAACAGGGCATGCTTTGTTTGAACTAGTATTTAAGAGTAATTGTGAACCTTTGATGATACTTGAGATACAAAAACTGCCTTTCTGAGAATGGGAAATTTTGTTCTGGGTAGCCCATAGCTTGTAGCATTCACAGCCAATTATATGGAGGTATATAAAACTCTTAAAGTGATAATCCCCAAATTTATATTTACTTCTGGATGTAAAAGTTCGTACCACCACAATTCTTGTGTAAAGGTGATAGAAGTTATTTCACCTTACGGATACTTTATTTTTTTATTGAAAGAGTTTAGGCTATTAAAATGGACTCTGTTTCTCTTTTCTCCTTCTATTTTCTTCTTTCACGTTGTAGATTTTATTTACTTTTATTTTGTTTTATTTTATTTTATTTTACTCTTTTCATCACAACAAGTATACTCTTTAACTCCCATTCTCTTTTCCCCCTCATCTCCCGCCCTCCTCCCCTCTGGTAACCATTGTGTGTTCTGTATAGTTAAGAGTCTGTTTCTTGTTTCTTGGTTTATGTCTCTTTTTTTCTTTTATTTTTCCTTTGCTCGTTTGTTTTGTTTCTTAAATTTCACATATGAGTGAGATCATATGGTATTTGCCTTTCTCCAACTGACTTATTTCGCTTAGCATTATCCTATCATGCTGTCATTTTTAGATGTTATGCTAAGATATTTAAGCAGAGGAACTACAAATAGTGTTGTCCTTCCTCCTGATTCTCACAGTGGGCTCTCAGTGATGACTGCAATAATTAATCTTATCTCACAGAAAGATACTGGAAAATGATTTTTGGCTGGACTCTTTTAGTAGAAAAGGCTATGAGAAATGTTCCATCTGCTTGTCCATCTGCCAGTAACATAGCTGTTTGTGATAGCTGGTTATTGAGACTTGGCTTAAGTGAAATTGTCATGTTTTATTTATAAGATCTTGAGAAGAGAAAAATGAAGAGAAATAGTGAGATTTTTCTCATTTTAAGAAGAGGTGACCTTTATCACCATAATTAATACTTTTATTTACTCTTTTAAGTTTGTGCATTCAGTCATATTTCTTCAATAAATCATGAGTGTTCACGTTTTCATATTTAGCTTTTTGGTAATCTTGGTCTTAGTAAAAATCCTTTGGACCACCAAATATATTTAACATATCACACATTTACTAGTCATTTTTATTTGACCAAAGACCAACAAGCAAAAACGTGAGTTTACAATAATTAACTGAGAGAGAGCTACCAACTTTACTACTTTGGTTACTGTTTAAAAGACAAACACAGACAGCACAGTTCAAAAAAAATTCAGTTAAAGGTGAATTGGTCCTGGAAAATGTATTGGTTTATTTATGTGATTTCTGCTACTTCTAATAAAAATGATGAAGAGTACCAAAGAGGTGTTTGCAAAATTTCTGGCATTTGAAATAATCACTTCTTTCTCCTTCCCCCCTTCCTTTATTCTTCCTAATAAGGGAGTGATAACATGTAATTTATTTAGAAAGAATTTAGTAAAGCATTCACTGCACTTAACCAAGGAAGTAATTCTTAATCAAGATTGTAATGAGAGAGATAAACTTCCTAGTTTTTGGAAATAACTTGTAAGTATAAAAATAAAATAAACACTTTATTTTTTTAGGGCTCTGCAGCATCGAGCTGATGTGTCTTGCCTTTGGAAGCTAGTTGGGGATGCTTGTACCAGTCTGTATGCTGTCTCACCATCTAAAGTAAATGTTAATGTTTTAGGAGTCCTCCTAGGTCAGAAAGAAGGAAAACAAGTATTAAAGAAGAATGAGCTCCTCCATCTTGGAGGAAGGTAATTTACAAAGTTTGCTAGTTAATGACATTTACTTTGAATTAGGACATTTTAACAGAACATAACATTTATTTTTGTATTTCCACAGGTGTTATGGTCGTGCATTAAAACTGATGTCCACATCTAATACATGGTGTGATCTCGGAATTAATTATTACCGTCAAGCACAACATCTAGCAGAAACAGGCAACAACACAAATGATCTTAAAGAGTTGTTGGAGAAATCTTTACAGGTGGGGTTTTGAGAAATTTTTTATAACCTTTTAAAAAAAGAAAAGCTTTTCTGATGTTTTTGATAAATACTATCATGTTTTTACATAAAACCACATTTATCTTGATATAAATACTGATGTTCCAAGATACCAAAATTAATCTAATTTTACTTTTTCAGTGTCTGAAAAAGGCGGTGAGACTCGACAGTAAAAACCATTTATACTGGAATGCTCTTGGTGTGGTTTCATGTTACAGTGGTAAGAATTGCATAACACTTCAATATTATTAGAAGATTGCCTGTTTCAGGTAATAAAGTTCAGTTTCATCACACTCTGTTATTTTTTAGGTATTGGAAATTACGCCCTTGCTCAGCATTGTTTCATCAAGTCAATCCAATCAGAACAAATTGTGAGTGTTTTATGTGTCTGTCTGTGAAAAAGAACTTCAAAATTTCATGTTAATAACTTTCTCAGGCTGCCATGTAGACAGGGACCTAATTTTATATATACATCTTTTAGAATCCTGTTGCATGGACCAACTTGGGAGTCTTATACCTTGCAAATGAAAACATTGAGGTAAATGTATTGTCTGTTTTGTCATGTTAAAGGACATTCTTTATATATGAATGTTACCTCTTTGTAATAGCTTTATATATGAATTTTTTATATGTGAATATTACTTCTTTGTAATAGCTTAGCTTCTTGTGGAGAAATACTTTGGATATTGTTACCTATTCAGTATGCTCACCTATATGCTAGATAATTGATGGCATTCCATTTATTATATTAAATAATGAACGTGTAAGATTTATTTTCCTTTTCATATCACTGAAGAAATTTTGGATTTATAATTATGTTTTTCATTTAAAGATTAGAACAATTTTGTTATGGTTTATTGGGGTGTTTTTCTTTTTATCTGTACATGTATAAGAAGAGTCCTGTGTGGGCTGTGTTAGGGGTGGGGTGATGAAGTAAAAGAGGTGATTAGTAATGTCTAGCAGATTAAGTTTAGCCTATGTTGGGTGATTTAGATTTGGCTTTAGTGGATATTAATTCTTTTATATGCCACAATGTAATTTGTCATACTTTAACAGTTATATATTGGAGAATTAGAAATACAGTAAGTAATTGGAAGCATGCTTGTAGGTCATGTTTAGTAGTTTCCATAAATCTATAGATAATAGAATATCTGTACTATTTTGTGTTTCAGCCATTATACTGAATATCATCCTTTTAAAATAGTTTCAGTAATACTCTCAGGGATAAAGTAAGTCAGTGCCAAGATTGCTTCAAAAGCCTGTAAATAGAATGAAGGAGAATATAAGTTAGATCTTAAGATATGTGAAAATATTTTTAAAAATTTAAACATAGCTAGATCTCAGTTAAAAAACTCTGAATGTAGTTTTATGATAGTACAACTCAGTTGCTGTCCAGGAGTTGTTGTTTTCATAAGAAAAATAAGACTGTTTCCTGTCACACATTGATTTTTGAGAAAACAGTGTAAGGCAGCATATAATAAGTTTTTGTAGTAGAAAAATAAACATGCAATTTAATGGGTCCAAGTGAGGTATCTTTAAGGTTTCCTCACTGCTTAGCACATATTCATGCTGTCCATTCTTTTTTTGCCAAGTTTCAGGTACGTCTCTTTGACCTCCTTGCCGTTAGTTCAGGCCAATTAAGCTTCAGGAGAGGGCAAAAGATACTTCTGTCAAACCTGTGGCTAGCAAATGCATGGGTGATTGGTTAAAAGTTCTATGGACTATGAGGTGCATCCCTATTGCCCTTTCACTGGGGACCAAAACCCCTAAGCCTGTAGAGAGAGCTGTTGTACCCAGGAGTTTTCTAGGACTATGTAGTTAAAACACTGTTTTAAGCGTTGCTAATTGTGTTTAAACAATGAAGTTTTGGACTTGTAAGTATTTATGTTGACAAGTCTGACTTACCTTCTTCTCTTATGCTTTTTAAACATAAGCAATTTAATACTAAATTAATAAAATGACATGACATGTTAATTTTTGCCTTTTTTTTTCCTAGCAAGCTCATGAAGCTTTCAAAATGGCTCAGTCCCTTGATCCATCTTACTTAATGTGCTGGATTGGACAAGTAAGATATATAACATATAGTTATTAATAATCCTAGGGTATAAACAACCAGTTAATATAAAATGATACAAGTAACCTGTTAATATAAATAGCAATGATAATGTTGGATAACAGGTAACATACGAGGACTTTGTGCCAGTAATTGTGATAGTCTCTTTGTATATAATTATTTCGGTTAATCTTTCATTGATCCTTTGCGATGGTGGTGGTTGTTAAACTCTTTTCACAGATGGGGAAATTGAAGATTAGAGATCCTTAGTATTGTGCCCAAGGGCATACAGCTTATAATGATTAAGCCTTGATTTGGGGGGCTTTGGGCTCCATCAGCCTGACATTATTATGCTAAAAAACCCTGGAACTCTGTTGTTTAAAGCACATTTACCAAAAATATAAACATCGACAAAGATCATTTTGATTATGTTTTCCCATTTTCTGTAAAATCTTTATATTTGATTTGGTGCTTGTTTATGAGTATTCTTCCTCTGCTTCCCCAAAGTTCAGAGTTTTGTACTGCCAGATAGGAATCCAGATACTTGGTTATGAGTGTGAGTCTGTCACTGACTGATTTTTAACATATCACTGCTGGATTTCATTTTCTTTACCTGAAAAAGATTGGACTGAGTGGTCTTCAAGGTCTTTCTAGTTGAGAAATTGTAATGAATTAGTAAGTAGTTGATTGTTTTGGTTCAGAGAATAGCAGGAGCATCACCCATATCAGAAAACCACTCATCAGAGTTTAGAATCTTTTATTCTACCTTTGACTCTTGGATCTAATTCTAGTTAATTGGTGAAGCAAGCAGAGTTAGAAAAGTAACTCCTTTCTCTATGAATTGTGGTTAGCATCTGGGCGCTAACAGCATTACTACTAATCTCTGTGTAAGTTGGATGCAGGAGGCCCAAGAATTTACGTTTCTAACTGCTTCCAAGTGATGATGCTGATGCTGCTCCAGGGACTTGACTCTGAGTAGCACTGCTCTAGATCAGTAGATTTTGGATGCTAATCAGAGCCACCTAGTATTCTTTTTTTAATTTTTCAAGTATTTTATTCTTTTTTTTTAATGTTTATTTTTGAGAGAGTGTGTGTATGCAAGTGGAGAAGGGACGGAGAGAGAGGGAGACAGAGAATCAATCGGAAGCAGGCTCCATGCTGCAGGTGCAAACCCTGATATGAGGCTTGAACCCACAAACTGTGAGATCATGACCTGAGCTGAAGGCGGATGCTCAACCTACTAAGCCACCCAGGCGCCCTTCAGTTCTTTTTATCTAAAAATAATTTATTTCAGGAGTTAACTGGTAGATTTAATCAAAATGGTAACAACAGAAGTGAGACTTTATATTAATTTTTTAATAATATTAGTAATGTATGATAACTAAAAAAAAACCTGATTTTTAAATAAAAGATATAGGAGCTTGAAAGTACTTTTATTTCATGGTCTATAAAGTTAAAGGCATAGTTATATTATTTAAATTCCTGACACACTTTTGAAAAATAAATATGTTGAGACTGTACTCCAGGTCTGTGGAAACTAGAAATCTAGAGGTAAGGACTTCCTTTTTTAAAAAGCTTACCCAGGTGAATCCAAGATGATCGTGTGATTAAGAACCCCAGTCCAGACAAATACCAGTATGAATGGATCAAGGGTGAAAGGGAAGGGAGAAGGTAGCACAGCTTTATCAGTGTTCTGAGGAATTTTATGTGGATTATTGCATCACTGCCTGGTTGCAGAGGGAATTTGGAAAGCATTTGTCAGTTTAAGGGCCAATTTGACAAGTTATTCTGGTCCTCTGAGCCATGGGAATGTAGTAGCCAAGATTGGAAAATAAATTAGCTGTGCTTTGAAGCACAGCTAGTAAACCTTTGGTTCTGCCAAATAATTTCACTTTAAGAACCTCTTTTTTCCTTTTATAGGCTCTTATCGCAGAGACAGTTGGAAGTTATGACACCATGGATCTTTTCAGGCACACTACAGAGCTTAGTATGCATGTAAGAATTTGAACATTATTGAGGATTCATTCATGAATAAAGTATTATTCTTGTTAAGAAAATGAATAGAGTGGTATCAGATGTTGATAACAGCAGTTGTCTCTATTCTTTATTCTATCTTAGAAATAGATTATCTTTAAAGAACTTCTCATTTTCATCTTGTGTTATCTTTCATAAGCTCAGGAAGAAGTGACATGGGATTCAATAGATACAGTAGTCATTTAGAATAGAAACTGAGACCCTAGAGAAAAATCAACATGAGATAAGGAGTAGGCCGGCATTTCTTGATTATTTACAAATGTGTTTTAGAACTCCTTTGGTAATTATTGGTTTAATCTCTAAAAATGGTGCTTAGAGAAGGAAATCAACCCATTGGGTGGGGCTCTGTTTTTTTGCACTTTATTTAATCCCATGTGATTCTTCTACTTAGGGTTGAAGCAAGTGATTTAAATATGCTCTGAGCTGTGTTGTATCACAGTGACTCTTTAATTAGAGACACTTTGCAGTTGACTTAAGACTAAAATGTGATATTTACTGTATTGAAACTTGCTGTTTTATAATTATTGGTATATTTATTATCTTATATTCACTTGTTAACTTTGTCATTTTTAAAGACCGAGGGAGCAATAGGTTATGCTTATTGGGTCTGTACAACATTGCAAGATAAAAGCAACAGAGATACTGAGCTGTACCGGTACAATATCATTCAGATGAATGCTATTCCAGCCGCACAAGTTGTTTTGAGTAAATACATAGGTAAGGTGTTCAATATTTGAATAACTCAATATCTGAATAAATTGTTGAAACAGTGGAAAGAAGTTTTAAAATTAGTTAATTCCAAGTAAAATATTAGTGTTCCTTAAGACATGAATTTGCCTTTTTTTTTTTTCTCCAATGATCAGTCTCCTTTTCAAAATGTATAAGTCCTTTTGAAGAGTGATGAAAATTGCTGCTACCTAATGATCACAATAAAACCGATTTCCATGTTGTAGTGGAAAGCATTTTGGAGTGTAATGGGCCTGAGTTGTTGCTGTTCTGTCTCTGCCATTTATTTCTCTACAGTCTTAGGCCAAGGATTTTACTTCTTTTAACTTCTATTAACCTTGGAAAGTGGAGTTAGTTAATAATATCTAGATGGTAGAGATGTGAAAATTAAATGAGATAATATGCTTTAAATTCCAAAATTAGTGTGTTTAATCTCCCACTTTAACACCTGATTTTTCTTCAGAATACTGGAAAAATACATGTAGCCTCAGGAAAAGGACAGAATAGTGAAGTTTCATTAACCATCTATTGTAAAATTTTCCTTTCTTCCTTACTAAAACTAATAGTTTTATTACCAGTTTAATCTTGCCATTTGTAGCAACATGGATGGAGCTAGAGTGTAATAAGTCAAATTAAATGAAACAAGTCAAATAGAGACAATAGAGTCAAGTAAGTCCAAAAAGAATAAGTCAATAGAGTCAAATAAGTCCAAAAATACCATATGATTTCACTCATATGTGGAATTTAAGAAACAAAACAAACTAGCAAAGTTTAAAAAATAAGAGAGGTGACAAACCAAGAAACACACTCTTAACTATACAGAACAAACTGATGGTTACCATAGGGAATGTGGGTGGGTGAATGGGTGAGGCAGGTGATGTGGATTAATTAAGGAATGCACTTGTGGTCATGGGAGGTGGGGGGTGGAAAACTACCAGTGGCTTTTAGTCTCTGCTCCTCCTCTTAGCTATGGTGAAACCTTTGTCATATTACTGAATTGGATTTTAGTTTTCTCATCTGTAATACAGGAATAAAAGCATCTATTGCTTAGAGTTTAAATGGGATGATTTATACAAAATGATATGCAAAGTACCCTGGATGCTCAAGAAATGTTAGTTTTGCTAGCCTTTTATTTATCCCTTGAGAAATTCTAATAAAGAAGAAAGAAGTTTAAGCAGGTATATGGGCAGTTTAGTATTATGAAGAAACAGATAAACTGAAAAGCAGAAGAGAAAGTTTCTCATCATAGGTATGGAGAGGATTGTAATACTCTTCCTGCATTGAGCCTGGGATACTTGAGCAGAAGGCAGTTAGTTTATAAACATCAGCACATCAGAGCACTAACATCTTACGCCATTTCCCAAAATGAATGACTCCAATAAATATCTAGAGCCTCTGTGAGAGTGTATGGATCAGAAGTTTTATTGATAAATTTCCGTAAGAATGGGTAACATTTATAAAGAATTTACACAGGGGTAAATATTTACCTTTCTACAAAATTTGGATCCCTAGAACAATGAACACATAATTCCCTGACAGTTATGCGTACTCTGGTTTTTTACCCTAGAGTGGAGTCATATCTATTTGTCTGGCTGACAGTTTGCCTTAGGGTGAGTGTACTTGGAAGGCATGAATCTCTTTTTAGTGTGATTCAGTTTTGGTATTCCTCTCTTTTGTGACGTTAGGATTTTTCAAGAATAAGGTTGATTATGTGATTTTCACTTTATGCTTTGACGTTAGAGCCTAACTATCATATAAATTGTGGTTACACTGTACTTTGTTAAGCAATTTTAAGGGATTTTAAGTGATGGTTTGTTTCCCAATACTACTTTTAAGTTTTTTAATGTTTAATTATTTTTGAGAGAGAGAGAGAGACAGAGACAGAGACAGACAGAGCATGAGCAGGGGAGGGGCAGAGAGAGAGGGAGGCACAGAACCTGAAGCAGGCTCCAGACTGTCAGCTGTCAGCACAGAGCCCAACCAAGGCTTGACCTTGTAGACCACGAGATCATGACCTGAGCCCTAGTCGAACGCTTGATCAACTGAGCCACCCAGGCACCCCTCTCAATACTGCTTTTAAATAAATCAGATGTGTTTCTTCTTTGTGCATTAGTAGATAGATGATGTTTTTTGACATTAAAATTTCAAAGTTCTGCACTGAAAGTGCCCAAGTCATCCCGTGTTTCCAGTGTATAATACTGAGTGAATTTTTTAAAAACACATAGAAATTGGAAGCAAACCACCAAGAAAATTGCAGGAAAGATTAAGTGATTAGCCAAAAAACTGAATTTCCTTATGAATCTCATGACTAGTGTTAATATAAGCTACAATTTCAAATTATTACACCTTTGGGGATAAAAATGTTTAGACTTTAAGCATAACGAGAAACTATAAATACTTATAAAATATTCAATAACTTAAAACGGTTATAAAATGATTACTAGTACTTTATAGTCAAGATAAAAATGAAACCATTCTTAATAGCTGTGATCTCAGGAAGTAATCTGGTGTTAAAGGCATTGAAAATAAGACTCACATTTTACAAATACGATCAACATGCACATGTAAAGAAAAGATATTTTTGGATTTCCAGAAAGAATTCAGAATTATGCTCCAGCTTTCACAATGTTGGGTTACTTAAATGAACATCTACAACTGAGAAAGGAAGCAGCAGGTGCATACCAAAGGTAAACTCTACATTTAATTAAGAGTCGTCTGTATTTATCACTTGGCTTTTTAAAATTTGTTTTCATTTCATGAAGAAGGTGCTACACAAATGTTCTGATTCCTTTCCTGATCTCTAATTATCTATCATTACATTTTTAAAAATTCAGTTTAAAATTTTCAGCTATATTTTGGTTTCTGTTGCTCTATCCGAGAGAGACAGACAGGAGAAAAAACAAAAATCAAACTGAAAAGTCTCCCAGATTCTGTTTTAGAAAAATCTGTCTCTTTATTTTAAAAATGTGTAGGCTCATTCAGAGAAGAAATAAGAACATTATATTTGTCTGAATCGCTTTAAGATCTACTGTATTTTATTCATTCAATACATAGTTTTTGAATTGCTATGTGCCAAACATTGTCCTTGACACTAGCAATTGAGCAGTGAAATAAAACAGACACAGACTCCATTTTCATGGAGCTTCTGACCTGGTGGTGGGGAGGCATATCATAAGCTTATAGACATCTGTGATGGTAATTGCTAAGAAAGAAAATCAAAATGGGGTAGAGGGCCAGGGAGTGTTAAGGCAGGCAGTGAATTTGAGACAGGTTTAACAAGCATAGGCTTACTAAAGAGGCAGTTGAGGCTTGGGCTGCATGAAGTGAGGCTATAAGCCATTCAAGAGGGCAACAGCATTCCAGGCAGAGGAACAGTGAGAGCAAGTGCTCTGAAACAGGAATGCACTTGCCATGTTGAGAAAACAAGGACTGTGTGCTCGAGTGAAATGACCAACCAAGAGGGTGGTAGGCAATGAAATCAACTTGCAGGTTTATTCTCTGCAAATTAATTGATTGGTGAATAAAAAAATGACAACGTTGGGGATACTAGTTGAAAAGTTAAAAGACCTAACTGCATGTATCATTCCCTTAAAAGTAAAAAATAGATACTTAGAAGAAACTTTGTCAGATACAAAGTCATTGAGGTGTCCCAAATGCTTTGCCATGCCCTTTCATGGATCTCCTGGCAGTTCAAAGGAGTTATCACTAGATGGTACTGGAGGCTATATAATCAAGAAGTTCTTTTTTATTTTATTTTTTATTTTTATTTTTTAACATTTATTTATTTTTGAGAGACAGAGAGAGACAGAGCATGAGCAGGGGAGGGGCAGAGAGAGAGAGAGAGAGGGAGACACAGAATCTGAAACAGGCTCCAGGCTCTGAGCTGTCAGCACAGAGCCTGACGTGGGGCTGGAACTCACAACCTGCGAGATCATGACCTGAGCGGAAGTCGGACGCTTAACCGACAGAGCCACCCAGGCGCCCCAGGAAGTTCTTTTTTAAAGGTATATGTGGAAGTTCATGAAAAGCAACAATTCTGTGTCTTTCAATGGCATGATAAGCTTAATAGTAAACAAATTGTAGAAATATGGTAGAATACAACAGTGAGCAGGATTTTTAAACAAAGAAGATTAACTTCAGAGTGCTTGCCATTTTATTGTATATACTCTAATCACAAATAGTGTGAATCTAACAACTAGTTACGCCTTCAAGTTAAAATAGCAACTCCACAGTCATGTGGATATGCACCAGTCTTCCTTGACCAATCACTGCTGTTGTTTTCTGCCTTAGACAAGTATTTGAGGCTTGAAACCACAAATTAGGTATAAATCTAACCAGTATAGTATAGTATAGTATATTAATGTGTAATACGGCCTTAGACTTCTTTGGCAAATATTTGTTTTTCATGTAACATCACTTGAGTGTTTCTCCCTAGATCATCCTTTTTAAACAGAAAAGAAAATAAAAAAACAAAAAAATCTTACTAAATATCCAACTCCTATTAGTTGTTAAGACATTTTTCTGCTTTCCCAAAGGGGACTGAACACAAGATAAAAATGAGACATGTCACATGTTGATGTATTTATTCTAAGCCTTTAGGGACTCCTGATAAATCTTTTCTTTCTTAACTAAGTATTGCTTAAATATTTTTCTATATGTAAAAGGTAAGTGCACATGAAAGCACTCAATTTCCTGGCTTCCTAACTTAAACCACTAGTATATAAATATTTTTAAGATTGTTTGCTGTATACTTGAGTTAATGTCAAAACTTAAAATAGTGATACCATTGTTTCCTGTATTTAGATTAAGTTTTTTTGGAATATTTAAAACTCACGTGTGATGAATGATTTCACTAAATAAGAGATCACCTTATTCAAGTTCCTTTCCTGATAGTCTAAAATCTACATATTGTTTTTGGTGTACCAACTTATTAATATGTGAAAAACTTGTTATAGCTGACATTAAAGAATTAGATGAATGAAATGAAGAAAACAAGAATCTGTAGATTCAGTTAAAGAAGAAGAGTAAAAGAATGCTGTTTCACAGAGCTAATTTAAAATACATGCCCCCCCCCCCTTTTTTTTCCCAGGGCAATGTTATTGTTACAAAGTGTGGAAGACCAAGATACTTATAATGTTACAGTAAGAAATTATGGCAGATTATTATGGTAAGCATATTTTTTCCCCATTAATTCTGTGAATCTGTTAGACTTTTCTGGTGAAAGCTATGGGACTAGTGAGGTGGTGATGAATCCAGAGTAATGGAACATGTAGAGATGAGTGGGCTGATGATTATGTCCTCTGGATACATAATCTCCTCAATACTGTGCTCTGTTAATACTTTCCTGTTTCTCTCATGGTACCTAGTGGCACTGTGCTTTAGTGAGAAGCAGATTTAGAACTGATGGTTGTAGACTATACAAGAGAACATTTCAAAGAGAGGTGTTGCTGTCTGTATAGTAGAACCCTTGTTAATTGGAAGAGAAATTGGACTTATTCTTATTTGCATGCTATATATATTTACACTGGGAATGGACTTTAGAGATCCATTAATATATGTATTAATGTATGTATTACATACCTTAAATTAATATATTTCATTAATTTTTAATATTAAATAAATAAGTATTAAATAATATATGTATGTATCCATAAACAATTTAAGGTAGCCAGCCCTCTTTCCTTCCATCAAAAAAGAAAAAAAAAAAGCCCTTTTAAAATTTTACAAAGGGGCGCCTGGGTGGCTCAGTCGGTTGATCATCCGACTTCCTCAGGTCATGGTCTCGTGGTTCATGGGTTCGAGTCCTGTGTTGGGCTCTGAGCTGACAGCTCGGAGCCTGGAGCCTACTTCAGATTCTGTGTCTCCCCCTCTCTCTCTGCCCCTCCTCTGCTCATGCTCTCACTCTTTCTCTCTCAAAAATAAATAAACATTCAAAAAATAAAATTGTGCAAAAAATTTTTTGTGTATGTATATTTTGGGATGGAGAGAGAGCTGTATAGCTTTTTCAGATTCTCAAAGACTTTTGACTGAAAAATAATTTAAAAAAAAAGATTAAAACCTAGGTATTTTAGAGAATAGAATTAGGTCTGGAGAATAGAAGTGTTATGGGGCAGTGGGGGGAAGGTTTTTGGCTTCAGTTAGAGAGGTGTTCCTCAAGCTGAAAACTGCCCCCAAATTGAATGATCAAAACTGTAGTTTGATATTTTGAGGTTAGTGCCTACATCTTTTAAAGAGGTACATACTAGAGATCTGAGGTAGCCAGTTATTTTCTTTTATATTTGTGTAACTGAAAAATATCCATAGACAGGAAAATACTATTGTTCTGACTGCTCTTCCTTCCATTTATCTTAAACTGTTTTGTTTAGGAGTTGATGGAGTTTTGTTATTTCTAAGATTTTGTTGTAGCAGAAGATAGGTTATAAGAAATTATATGGAACAAGTATCTGTTCTCTTTAGTTTTGATGTAATGTAAATATTTTAGAAGAAAATCTCTATCTCCTATTGAAAATAGATCATCTTTTTAATTTGTTTTATTATGAAATACATTAAACATGCAAAATGCAGTAAGTAGTATAGAACGTAATTTAATGAATATGAATAGTCACTGCTCAAATATAACAGATCTTAAAATTGTCCATTGTCTTCAGGGTGTTTTTTTTTCTTTTCTCTTCCCAAAGAAAAATTTACAAGTAAAGTTGAAGCCCCTTGTGCCCTTTCTAGTTCTATTCTTTTCTCTACAAAAGTAATCACATGTTTGAAGATAGTGTTTTTTTTTAAATTAATATATGTATATATCCATGAACAATTTAAGGTAGCCCTCTTTCCTTCATCAAAATATTTACCAAAATTTGAGGGGTTTTTTTTTTATTTTAACAAATTTTTTTTTTAAATTTTTTTAACGTTTATTTATTTTTGAGACAGAGAGAGACAGAGCATGAACGGGGGAGGGTGAGAAAGAGGGAGACACAGAATCTGAAACAGGCTCCAGGCTTTGAGCTGTCAGCACACAGCCCGACGCGGGGCTCGAACTCACGGACTGCGAGATCATGACCTGAGCCGAAGTCGGCCACTCAACCGACTGAGCCACCCAGGCGCCCTGGTTTTTTTTTTATTTTAAAAACCTTAAATTTTTTTGCTTTTTAAAATCTTTCACCTTTATGAGAACTAATTTTAGAACCAAAGATTGTATTTTTAGCTCCCACACACACTCCTCAAGATTAAAAGGATTTTCTAAAAAGATTTCCAATAACACATTAAAAATAGAAACAGCTTGTGATTATAGTGATGGATACCAAAAATAAGAATCTCAAAGCCACAGTGTATCATTTCCAGGTGATGGCAGCTACTCTTCATCTTTAAATAAGCAAAACAATTATTTTTTTGTTGTTAAAAAGTATTGTACTTTTATCATATGTAACAAGTTTTACTTTTCTTCCTATTAAATACAGAAAAGGTAATCTATAGTTTTATCTGTGGAATTTAGTGTATCTTTATACTTCCAAAAAAAGGATGTGCAGGTAAACACTTTACACAAAGGCTAGGTTTGATTTTGACTAGGTATTTTATGACTTTAGTTAAGCTTGTCAAAGATGCTCGGACAATACTCATAGGGTAATATTCAACCCACATATGTAGCTTAAAGAGTTCTGTATAGAAGTTAACTTCAAATTATTTTTTATAACTTGGGATTTTAGTTCAAGTTCGTTAATAAGAAAGACTCTGTAATTTAGCCAAACTAATCACTTTCACATGTAATTTAAAGGAAGCAAATTTTGAAGTTAAATTACCCCAGTGCATCTTATTTGAAATAAACAATACGCCTTTTATTTTATCTTTTCTATAGCCTTAACAGTGATAGATGAGGTAGGTGAAGGTATTAAAAGAACCTTAGTATCTCTCTGTATTTTTATGATGTAAACCAAAAAATTTTTTAATATTAAAAGTAAATTATGTTTTGCTTCTTAGTTCCATTGGTGAATATGATAAAGCTATCCAGGCTTTTAAGTCAACACCTCTTGAAGAGTTAGAAGACATCATAGGTTTTGCATTGGCTTTATTTATGAAAGGTCTATATAAGGAAAGCAGCAAAGGTGAGTATGTTGCTTGATGCTAAAGGGCACATCTTACTTTTCTAGGGCTGAGTGGAATTTAATTACAACAAACTTACATATAGAAAGATGGAACATTGAAATGGGAACAGGACTTGCAATGTTTATTTAAATCTGACTAGTAACCAGGAATGACACTAGGTACTTTTTATCTGTTTCCTTATTTAATACATTATTTTGATGAATAGGCCTTATAGCAGTGTTATGAGCTGAGTATTTATCTTTATTATTTACGTGAGGAAACTGAGGCCAAAGATCACTTAAGGTAGAAATACGCGTTACCACCTGAAAGCAGGTCTTTGCTTAAGTGTAAATTTCTGATAAATGAAGACCTTAACCGTTGTTAGTAATAGTGTGTTTTATTTTCTCCAGAAATGCTCATTGAGTACATTCTCATGTATATATAAAGACCCAATCTATGTGTGTGCAGCTCATTTTAAGTATCTACAGTTTGATGGAGTTACTGGTATGCATGTGAGAATTTTCATGATATCTCAATGGCTACAAGTCTTCACATCTCTTAAAGACTTCCCTGTAAAGATAGAAGTTGGGGAATGTCCCACAATAATCCTAACGATATGCCCAGTATCACCTTGAGCCAGTTAAACCAAGTTAGATTATTATAAATGTTTGTTCTGTCCACTTGAAAATAAGGGAACAATAACATGTAATTATAGTTAGACCTTTAAAAAATAAGATTAGAAAGGGAGAAATTTCACTATTTGTCAATCAAAATTGTGTTTATATTGTTTTGTTTCTGTTTCCAACTCTGTGTAATAGCCTATGAGAGAGCCTTGTCTGTTGTTGAATCAGAGCAGGACAAAGCGCATATCTTGACAGCTCTAGCAATAACAGAGTATAAACAAGGAAAAATGGATGTAGCCAAGACATTGCTATTTAAATGGTATGTATGGTTGACATCAACACTTCATGAGACCAGATACTTAAACATTGGATTAAAAATTGGAATAATGTAAAATGAGGCTTTTAATGTTGGATCTTTTTGGTGAACAAAAAAGATGGGACTGAACCAGTTGTGAACTGAAAATCATAGGTGGAGCTAGAGATCATGGCTTAATTCTTAGCTCTGGATCCATCCAGTCCTTCAAAAGCATCCTGTACTCTCTGTGTATTATTTTTTTGTTTAAAAGAGTAATCGAGGGGCTCCTGGGCCTCGGTTAAGCTTCCACTTCAACTCAGGCCATGATCTCACGCTTCGGGAGTTCGAGCCCCACCCACATCGGCCTCTCTGCTGACAGCTCAGAGCCTGGAGCCTGCTTCAGATTCTGTGTCTCCCTCTCTCTTGCCCCTCCCCCTCTCACACTCTTTCTCTCTCTCAAAAATGTTTATGTTTATAAAAAAAAAAAAGAGTAATTGATCACTTGATCTAATAAGATGTTAAATCTTTAATGAAGGCATTTCTAACTGGCTTTTTTTTGTTGGCCTCTTTGGTCCCCAAAGAGATTTCTTTCTCTTTCAAGTTAACCTGATAAAATAAAATTCATTTAAAATTAAAACTTAAAAAAAAAAATCATAGCAGGGGTGCCTGGGTGGCTCAGTTGGTTAAGTGTCTTAGCTCTTGATTTCAGCTCAGATTGTGATCTCATGATCATGAGTTCGAGCCCTGCATCAGGCTTCTGCTGAGTATGGAGCCTGCTTGGTATTCTCTCTCTCCCTCTGTCTTGCCTCGTCCGTGTTCACACTCTCTCTCCCTCTTTGTCTCAAAATAAATAAATATTTTAAAAAAGTAAATAATAAATAAAAATAGAAAAATTATATCAATATATTGTACCTATTTCTATATTTTTGGAATAAATTAATAAAATAACAGCCTATGGTATCTATGGTTATTTACATGGTTATATGGTTAATTATCTAAAACTCAAACCACAAAACGCTATTTGTACTTGTTTCTAAAACTTAGATATAATGAACAGAAAAGAAATTTGGCTGTTGCACTGTGGAAAGCTCTTGGTATTTTTAATGCTTTAGACATTCAGGGAAATTGCTGTCCCTAGAAGCCAAGGAATCTGTTTTATGTTTATCTTAAATTTGAACTTAGTTTGGTGAATCTTTAAGTAAATTGCTTTTTTACTAAATGTTAAATATGTTTTAATACTTAGAGACTAGTGTACTTTGGCTAATAGTTAAAAATGTTTACAGCTCTATCTTAAAGGAACCAACCACAGAAAGCCTTCAAGCCTTGTGTGCTCTAGGATTGACAATGCAGGATCCTACACTGTCAAAAGCGGCACTTAATGAATTACTGAAGCACATCAAACAGAAAGACAGTAATTATCACAAGTGCCTTCTTTCTTCAGCAATTTATGCACTGCAAGGCCGCAGTGTGGCAGTGCAGAGACAAGCATCTAAAGCTGTTCACAGGTAAGTTCTGTGCTTGTGAACTTGGAATAACTATACTTGATGAGCTGATCTTTGACACTGGGAATATAAATATAAATGTAAAATCAGGTAAACATATGTATTTGGAAACCAGAACGTGGTTTTATGAAACTGCACTTAGGAGCAGTTACCTGTTAGTCAGGTAACTAACTATACACATTATTTCGTCTATAAATTTTTTTTTTTAATTCAGTTGATAAGGAGATAAGAGAACAGAAATTTTGCACTTACTCAGGTTAAGTCCTGAACCTCATTTTAATACAGAAGCCCTTGTTTATTCTTTCATTTATTTATTTTTGCCCTTATTTATGCTTAAGCTTGTGGTATTGCCCATTTGTTATCTGATACTGCCCACTTTGATGGTCTTAGGAATTTTTTGGCCACTCAAACATTCATTAATGTCTTCAAAATTTAGAAAATAGAAAGCTGTTATTACTAGTAACAGTAGTTATTTGTTTTATTTTCGGTAGTGAAGTGTTGTAAATGTAGTTTGTTTTTCCTTCCACAATTTTCATCTCCTTGTGTTTTCCTTGAACACAACATATTAAATTTCCTTAGCTTTTCTTAATCTCATGGCTTTGTAATCATCGTATTACTGATTTTTCCCTCTTATTTTCATAAGGACTCTTGATGTATATAGGAGATATGTTTTCTAAAAATTAAGGCGCTTTCATTCACACATAGACAATTAATATGAACTTGTTTTAGAGGTCGACAAGATTTTGAACTTAGGTACTAAGTAAAATGTTGGTTACTTTTACTTTTTGTGGTTAAAGTGTCTCCCATCTCTAAGCCTTCTGCTTTTGATTATCCCTGTAGTAACCCAGCTGATCCTGCTCTTTGGTCTCTGTTGTCCCGAGTAGTTGCTCAGTATACTCACCGAAGTGCAAAGGTGAGTAGTGTTCTAAATTCTGGCAAAAAGATAAAATAATTTGCGATGTAGTGAATAATATAATTTTTTAAAGTATTAGCATTATCATTCTGGGAAACAACGAATACAGCCAGATTTTCCATTAGTCATTCAACAAGCAGTACACTGAGTTTTTTTCATGCACTATTGTACTAGTTCTGGCAGGCATTATGAAAGATACAAAGAAGTAGGTGGACTTTTTAATACCTACAAACTATGTTAATGGCTATGTAGTTAGGTTATGTTTATAATGTTGCTATTTAGGGAGAATTAACTATTGTGTTTCTGAATCCCAGAAGATGGTTTTATCTAAAAGTTCCTTAAAGATAAGAAATTAAGAATGAGAGGGGCGACTGGGTGACTCAGTTGGTTAAGCGTCTGACTTCGGCTTGGGTCATGGCCTCCCGGTTCATGGGTTCATGCCCTGCATTGGGGTCTGCGCTGGCACCGTGGAACCTGCTTCGAATCCTCTGTATCCCTCTCTCTCTGCCCCTCCCCTGCTCACACTTGCTCTCTCTCTCTCAAAAATAAATAAACATTAAAAAAAAGACCTAAAAGGGGCGCCTGGGTGGCTCAGTCGGTTAAGCGTCCGACTTCAGCTCAGGTCACGATCTCATGGTCTGCGAGTTTGAGCCCTGCATCGGGCTCTGGGCTGATGGCTCAGAGCCTGGATCCTGCTTCCCATTCTGTGTTTCCCTCTCTCTCTGCCCCTCCCCCGTTCATGCTGTGTCTCTCTGTTTCAAAAATAAATAAATGTTAAAACAAATTTAAAAAAAAAAAAAAAGACCTAAAAAAAAGAAATTAAGAGCTGGAACATTGGTAATGTCTAAAATCTAAAAATGTGAATCACAACATGAAGTTATTCTTTTTTTTTTTTTTAATTTAAGTTTATTTATTTTGAGAGAGAGAGAGAGAGAGAGAGAGAGAGAACATGTGAGTCAGGGAGGGACAGAGAGAGGGGGAGAGAGAATCCCATGCAGGCTCTATGCTGTCACAGGGCTCAAACTCATGAACTGTGAGATCATGACCTGAGCTGAAACAAAGAGTTGAATGTTTAACCAACTGAACTACCCAGGCACCCCAAAGTCATTGATGTTCTATGAAAGGAATTATATATTATATTTTAGTTCATAATAACCAGATATTTTTAGGAGTCTATAAACTATTTTGTTAACTTCTGTGGTTACTAAGCCCTTTCAGAGTTACTTAACTGGTTGGTAAACATAATGGTAGTAGCTAATATATTTTGAACCTTATTACATCTAATAATTCCACTGTCTGGAGTGTGTGGGGGTCTGCTTTTATTTTTTATTCCTACTGGTTTTCACACATGGTAGTACAAAGAACCTAGAACATCATCATTATTACTAGAATAAAGTACTTATTATGTGCCAATTACTGTATATATTTTGTCCTTTAATCCCAACAATCATATGAAGTAGCTCCAATTAATGTCCATTTTATAGAGGACACATGAGATGTAGATATTAAATAACTTGTGCAAAATCACAGTCTTTGTGGTGATGGATCATCCCAGATCTAACTCCTGAATCCTCCTTCTACTTTCTGTGTTTCTTTTTTTCTTTTTAATTTCCTTTTTAAAATTTTTATTTATTTTGAGAGAGATAAAGAGAGCAAATGGAGGAAAGGCACAGAGAGAGGGAGACAGAATACCAAGCAGGCTTCATGCTGTTAGCGCAGAGCCCAACGTGGGACTCAAACTGACAAACTGTGAGATTATGACCTGAGAGCCAAAATCAAGAGTTGGACGCCCAACTGACTGAGCCACCCAGGCACCCCTGTGTTGTTTTCTTTTTTTTTTTCCTCTTTTATTTTTTTTACATTTATTCATTTTTGAGAGACAGAGAGGCAGAGCAGAAGCGGGGCAGGGGCAGAGAGAGAGGAAGACACAGAATCTGAAGCAGCTCCAGGCTCCAAGCTGTCAGCACAGAAGCCGACACAGGGCTCAAACTCAGAAACTGAGATCATGACCTAAGCTGAAGTAGGATGCACAACCGACTGAACCACCCAGGCACCCCTGTTTTCTTTTTAATCCATCTTCTATTTGTTTTATGTTGACATATTTTTTAAAGTTTGTTTTTAGTGTTCTTTATGTGGTAAATGTGATGTGCAAAACATTTCTGATACTCCAATTCCAATATAAAATGAAGAGAACAGTATACTTCTGAAATAAAATAAAATCATTCTTATAATTCACTTTTTTTTTCCAGGTAAAATGTCTGGTTGAATTTTTAAAAATTAAGGATTTCAAATTGACTTTACAAAAACTATGATATATATATTTTTCTCATTTTTAGTATTGAGTTGATTATTGAATCAGTGATTAGTTTCAGGCTCTCTGAACTTTGGCTATTCATTTTACTAGGGACTACAGAAATTTTTAAAATACTAATATTTCCGTGGAGTAAAACCATGTTAATCTTAAAATCACTTTTGAGATTCTATGTCTCTTTCAATCTAATCACAATTGTTAGAAAACACGTACTTGTGGTTAGTATAAAATTATGTAACTTTTAGTATTTTAAAAGAGCAGAGTTGAGATCATTCTAGTAGAAAAGATTTTCTTTCATAAAAATACTTAACTTGTCTCTTCATGCAGTAGTAAATTGATACTTCTGGAGTTTGGAAGTTGTAAATATGATAAAACTGAACTTTTCAAATGATTTAATGGAAAGAATTTATCAGTCTTAATTTTTACTACTTGTGAAAGTTTATCTAAATAATTATTTTCTATTATAGGGAGGTGCTGTTGCAGGAAATGTGGCTCATATTTTGGACTCAAATCATGGAAAGGTTAGTTTTCCCCAGTACAAAGGAAATGTCCTACTTATTAAATAATATTATTGGTAAACAATAACAATTTTTCTCCCTAAGTTTAAGAGGTTACATTGTACCCAATAGAGGCCTGCTTTTAGCCAGTTTGAAAGTCACTGAGCTATAAAGATAATTTGTTAACCCTCTTCTTTTCTCTTATGCAGAAGGCGTTACTGTATACTGCGGTAAATCAGTTAGCTATGGGAAGCAGTTCAGCAGAAGCTGAAAAAAATATTGCACTAAAGACCATTCAGAAAGCAGCTCTTCTTTCTCCAGGTGAATATAATATAATCCATTTCATTAATTCAAATTTTGTTGGTCTTGCATTTGCGGCTTATGGGTACAAAGTTTGTATTTTCATGAAATAAAAGGGAATTTTAAGAAAATAAGGTTTTGCATATTATTTGATTATCTACATTTGGCTGTTGATAATTAAGTGGTAATAAATTCTTGAAACAGGCTGAATGGAATATCTGCATAAGGATACTTTATTATCCTTGATTGAAAATCTGAATTCTGTATTTTCATGGAATAGTTTTATTTCTGTTTTGCATCTGTCTGGTTTAATGAGGTTTACCTATAGCTGCTAAATTATTTAATGAACATGTTTAGTCATTTTAATTATCTTTATGGGTAGTTAGCTCCTTGAGGAGTGGAGGTGTGTTCTGTGGTAATGTTGGAATGCCAAGGTGATGGCCTCACCTGAGCAGCTCTTTTTGTGTCATGTGTATACCATTGATCACACTGAGGGAGTATATACGACTGCATCAGCATACTTGCATTATCACTGCTGGAGAAATGCCCCAGAGCACTGGAATACCTGTGGGCTTATGAAGCGTATTTTTACTAATATTATTTTTAATATGACATGTAGCATTAAATAATTTATTCCCGCAGAGCACTTCAAACATTTGTTAGATCGGAATAGTTTTGCTTTTGGCTGGGGAGTGTTAGGAAACAAATTGTACAAAATAAGTCCAATGTTGTCTTCACGATAAATGATAAAGATCCTAACTAAATGGCTAAATATCTAGTAATTCAGAGATTATTTTATAAAACAAGTAAACAGACCAATATCTTATTGCTTATTCCTTGTTTCATTTACGTAATAGAACAAAAAGAGACCCTAAACATTTCAATTTGTTTTTGTTGTACATTGGATAAGTTTTTGATTTTTAGAGGTGTTTTCATGGAAGTATTGGATTAAAAAAAAAAAAAAAGGCAGGGGGTGCCTGGTGGCTCAGTTAGTTAAGCATCTAACTCTGGATTTTGGCTCAGGTCATGATCTCAGCATTCATGAGTTTGAGCCCTGTGTGAGGCTCTGTGCTAACAGTGTGGAGCCTCGTTGGGATTCTCTCTCTCCTCTTGTCTTTCTGCCCCTCTCCTGCTTGCGTTTTCTTTTTCTCTCTCTTTCAAAGTCAATAAATTTAAAAAAAAAATTGGATATAATTACTCTCAAGGATTTTTACTGTGAATCTAGTATGATAAAAGATCTGTTAGGTTTTGATTGTATGAGGGGCATTAAATGTTAAAAAGGTGATGTTGCCCACATAAGGTCTTCTGTAATGATCTTACTTTCCCATATTATCTGGAGAAATATATACTCAAAGATGCTTAAAACAGAGCCTGAGTGATGAAGATGAATGCCTGTCTGAGACTTGGTTTTGGAGTCCAATAAAAGTAAATGTAATTGTAGTTATGGGTAGTAGCATATACCTAGTCCTTGTAGTTGAATAAAGTATAGTTTTGACAGATGGTATTCAAAGGAATCTTTTTAGAAATTTAAATATAATTCCAAGAATTTAGAATCAAATTTTTAAAAATCCAATTTCTGCTAGATTATTGCTTCTGTGATATTAAAAGATATTTTTAACAAACTATATTTAAAAAATTTGAGGCACCTGGGAGGCTCAGTTGGTTAAGTGCCGACTTTGGCTCAAGTGATGATCTCATGGTTCATGGGTTCAAGCCCTGCATTGAGCTCTCTGCTGACAGGTCAGAGCCTGGAGACTGCTTCAGATTCTGTGTCTCCCTATCTCTCTGCCCCTCCCCCTTCTCGTGCTCTGTCTTCTCTCTCAAAAATAAATAAACATTAAAAAAATTAAAAAATTGAGGTTTGTAATAAATATATTTTATGCTATCACTTTATTTCATAGGGAATTTGAAGTTGCTGAATAGTCTGGAAGACTAAATGAAAACAGCAGTTCTTTTGAAATGTGACAGAAGAAATTGCTGCCAACTAATGTCCATCTCCTCCCTCCTGTAATCTAAACTATAGAATACCCTAAGATCTCTAAGGGACTTCTTCACTTAATCTTAGAAATATGTCAATGTTCAGAAATTATTAACTAACTGGAATTTAAATAAAAATTTGAAACTACAAAAAAAAAAAAATCAGAAATTGAGTCTACCTCAGTTGGAACTTTAGATTTTAGACCTGATGACACCCGAGCCATCATCCAGTTCATTTGTTTTATAGAAAAATGAGTCCTGAAGGGAAAGCTGGCAGAGTTAATTAATGTCATTGTTAGACATAAAACCCAGATCTAAGAGTCATGTGCCTTTCATTATACATTAATCAGATCCCATAAGTTCTGAAGGATGGTTCCCATTTCCTTATTCTAGAATTTGATTATATCTTTTGTTATTTAAAATAAAGTAGTCATTATTTCAGGCAGGAATTATTTTATAATATGGTGGTATGCATTTAATTTTTTTGTAAAAATTTTTTATGTGCCTAAGATTTCTAATGATTCTTATACTATTATAGCAGTAATACTGATCCTCTATAAATGAAGTAGAGAAACATTTCAGACATTTGATAGGGGATATATATTAGATGGAGCAGTTAGATAAAAAATATAAAATTGAAGCTAAAATTTTTGTTTAAATGACACTCTTTTTAGCTAGCACCCCTTGTGGGATTAAAAAAAAAAAAAATTTTTTTTAACCGTAGAGGGACTAACATACAGGCCATGCAAATATTAACCTGCAAAATATGACTTATAAAATAAAAAGCAAAAAATAAAAACTCTTCTAAAGTTCCAAGTTCTTTTTCACCTTGTCTTCACAACTGCCTTTCTTAAAAAGAGGCATCTGTCTGCATAATCTCTATTATTACCACCTCAGTCTCAGTCCACTGCTTCCCCCTCTCCCCAGAAGAAGCTATCATGGTGTGAAGGAAGGAAGGAAAGATCAAATCGATGAAGGGATATATAATCATAGAATTCCTTCATTTGGAATGATAAAATGGCTTTCACGATTGGCTGTTAGAACATATGTAAATGGAGTTATCTTGAGCTTTTCCTTTGACTCAGACTTTTCTTAAAAACTGAGAAAGAGTGTTATCTTGCTTTTCCTATGATTGAACCTTTAATACAGAGATTGAATGATAAACATAAATGTCTCTTTGAGACTTGTCCTTGGTGTCCAATGAAAGTGAATATAATTGACTTTTTTTTTTGTTGGTTTCAGTAGTAGAATTTAGTGAATCATCACTTACATGTAACCCAACAGTGCTCATCACAAGTGCCCTCCTTAATGCCCATCACCCGTTTAGCCCATTCCCCCACCCACCTCCCCTCCAGTAACCCTTTTATTTTCTCTATAGTTGAGTCTCTTATGGTTTACCTCCCTCTCTGTTTTTATCTTATTCTTCTTTTCCACAATAGAACAGTACTCTAGGCAGCTGAGCTAATCAGCCATGGAAGAACTTAAGGATGTTTCTCATCCTTTGCTGTATTTTGAAAAAAAAAAAGCAAATCTTGAAGAATGAATGTAGTAATATGTCTTCTGAAAAGAAGTATAGTTTTCCTTTAAGAAAATGATTTTTTTTCTAGAGATATAATTTATTTTATTTTCAGTTTAATTTTTTGGTATTTATAAACTCCTACTCTCATTTTTGGTAGCTTTTCAGCAATATGTTGATATTAACAAGCCTTCTAACATATTTCCTGTGTTTAGGTGACCCTGCCGTCTGGGCTGGGCTAATGGCAGCCTGTCATGCTGAAGATAAACTGGCTCTAGTGGACAACACTGAGCCGAAGAGAATGGATTTGTACTTGGCCCTGTTATCTGCTGTTTCTGCTTCAAGTAAGCTTAAACAACCATTTCATACATGATGAATTCGGGGCAAAGTACTCAGAAGGATATTGACAAAAGGTAGTGGGCACACTTAGCCCTACACTAAAGGCTATTATGTTCTCATCAGACAAAGCTTAAAAACAAGCCTTGAAAAGATGAAATCATTTTCAAGGGGCTTAACTTCCTACAGAACAAGGCCCAAGAACATTACAGAAATACAAAAATGTTCAGCCTTCAACAAGGTAAAATTAACAATGTCTGGTGTCCAGTTAAAAACAGAATAGGCATGCAAAGAGGTAGAAAAATACCACCCATAGTGAGATAAATCACTCAATAGAAACAGATCCACAGGTGACATGATAGAAGTCTCTTTAAAACGTAATTGTTCAAAGCACACATTACAACAATAGCCCAAAGGATAAAAGGGGAAAATGGAAGTATTCTGTTATAAAATTACATTGTAAGTGAAGTGGTATAATATTACTTAAAGGTGGACTGTGACAGGTTAAAGATGAATACTTTAAAATTTAAAGTAGACACTAAATAGAGTTATAGTTAATAAGCCACCAAAGTAGATAAAATGAAATCATAAAAAATAATCCAAAGAAGAGGAAAAGAGAACAAAGATCAGATAAGACAAATAGAAAACAACACATTAGTTAAACCCAACCATATCGGTAGTCAAGTTAAATACCCTAATTAAAAGGCAGAGATTGTCAGATTGATAAAAAAGCAAGAGCCAACTATATACTGCCTAAAAGAAGAATAGATAAAATATAAATTTATATTTAAACATAAAGATGAAAATAGCCTAAAAAGTGAAAGGATGAAAAAAGATATTCCATGTCAACACTAATCAAAAACAGGTGAGGGGCACCTGGGTGGCTGAGTCAGTTAAGCATCTGACTTTAGCTCAGGTTATTATCTCACAGTTCTGGAGTTCAAGCCCTGCATTGGGCTCTGTGCTGACAGCTCAGAACCTGGAGCCTGCTTTGGATGCTATGTCTGCTTCTCTCTCTGCCCCTCTCCCACTCATGTGCGCTCACTCTCTCTCTCTCTCTCTCAAAAAAGAATAAACATTAAAAAAAAAAAAAGAAAGTTGAAATGGCACTGCTAATTTCAGGCAAATTAGATTTCAGAGCAAGGGATATTGCCAATGATACAGAAGGCCATTTCATAATGGAATCAGTTCATCAAGAGAACATAACAAGTCTAAGCATTTAAGCACTAAGTAGCAGAGCTTCAAAGTACAAAAAAATCTGCATTATATTTCACAATAAGATGGGTAGAAAAAATTAAAACTTACGGAAAAATGTACGAAGCAAAAACTTACAGAACTGAAAGGGATAGACAAATCCACAATTATAACTAGAGATTTAGTAATCTTTTGATAATTGACAGAACAATTGGACAAAAAAATCTGTAAAGATATAATAAAGACTTGAACAACACTGTCAACTAACTTGACCTAATTGGCCTTTGTGGAATACTCGAATAACAGCAGAAGGCCTATTGTCAAATGCTTGCAGAGCATTTACCCAAATCTTAAATGGGCCATGAAACAGGTCTAAATAAATTTAAAGGGCTTCAAATCATGTATAAAGCATATTGTCTTAATACAATGGAATTAAATTAAAAACAAGTAACAGAAAAATATCTGGAAAATTCTCAAATATTTAGAAACTAAATAAATACTTTTAAATAATCCAGTTCAAAGAATAAGCTAGAAGGGAAGTGAGAAAATATTTTGAACTGAGTGAAAAGGGAAAAACAGCCTTTCAAAGTATTAAAAGCACTGCTTACAGAGAAATGTGTAGCATCAAATGTCTATATTAAAGCCTTCAAATCAGTGATCTCATCTTCTCCTTAAGAACTAGAAAATGGAAGATGAAATTATACCCAAAGTAAGCAGAAGAAAAGAAGTAATAAATAGTAGCGATCAGTGAAATAGAAAATTAACAAAAGTGAAAACTTGTTCTTTGAGAAGATCAATAGAATTAATAAACCTCTAGCCAGACATCAGGGATAAAAAACAGTACCCCTGTCAGAAATGAAAGAGGGTACATCACTATAGCTATTTAAAGGCTAATAGGATCTTATGAACAAGTTTACACCATTAAATTTGGCAACTTAGAAATGGACAAATTCTTTGAAAGACACAAAACTCACTTCGGAAGAAATAAATAAACTGAATAGCTTTATATCTATTAAAGATACTGAATTTATAGTTCTAAATCTCCCCACAAAGAAAACTCCAGGACCCAATGTCTTCACTGATGAATTCTACCAACCATTTAAGGAAGAAATAATGCCAGTTCTATACAAATCCTTCCAAGTAATTTAAAACTTTGGTAACTTTTTTCTATATGGCCAACATTACCCTGACACCAAAACCAGGCAAAGACTTCAATAAGGATACTGCAGAACTACGGTGCAAAAATTCATAACACACTGTATCAATTCAAATGCAACAACACATAGAAAAGATGATACATCATGATCACCTGGGGTTTATCTTGGGAACGCAAAGTCACTTTAACATTTGAAAATGCATGTAATTTACCATGTTAACAGTTGTGAACGTGCCAGACAAAGGGGTCTATACTTTATGATTCTATTTGTATGAAAGTTTAGAAGATGCAGACTGATCTATTGTGACTGAAAAGAATTAGCGGTTGCCTGGGGACAGAGGGTGAGAGGAGACGTAGGTAGGGGAACAGAAGTGATTACAGAGTAGTAGGAAGAAACTTTTCATGATGGTGACTATGTTCATTATCTTGATTTTAGTGATGGTTCATGGATAGACGCCCATGTCAAAAGTCTTCAGAATGTACTGTTTGAATACATACATTTGTGTAATTTACCATACATCAATTATATCACGATAAATATTTAATTTTTTACAGTGAATTATTTTTAATTTTGCTGTAGATAGTGTTTTTTGTTTTTTGTTTGTTTTGTTTTGTTTTGTTTTTATGTAAGTCACAAGTCTATAAAGTTTTAAGTTACTCAGCCACAAACATTCCTACCATGAAACTCTTCAGAAACCTGTCACGTGTCAGGATAGTTTATGGTATTTCGGTAGTACATGTAAGTTTAAAAAATTATAGATGCATGGTAAGTCTAATTGTAATACTTCTTAGCAACTAATTACTCCTTTGGGAAAATGTTATAAATCGCAGAGCAAAGTAACACTGACATTTTTGTTCACAGTTAGAGACAAAGAATTCCTTGAAAATTATAACCAATCTCTTGAAAAGTGGTCTCTCTCCCAAGCTGTCACTGGTCTAACAGACACAGGAAGACTAGCTGAAGCTGAAGGCCTCTGCACAAAGGTATTATTATTATTATGAAATTGAGCATTGAGATTTGTGGATTCTTATCCTACTTGGAAAATGACATTAAAAATAGAGTGCACATTATTTAAAAGGCATATGGTGATGGTGTGATGATAGTAATGATTATAATTACCCAACATTTATTGCGTACTTACTATAAGCTGGTCAGTACATTTAGCAGTTTGTATTTGAACTTCACAATGATGTATGACATGGATGTTTATTATTATCTCCTTTTTATAAATGAGTAAACTAAAGCTTAGAGAGGGTAAGCGATTTACACAAGAGTTTGCAGCTAGAAATTGATTGAGTTGCCATTTGAACTCACATTTGTTTGATTCTAGGACTCAAGGACTTAACAGGTCTTTGGGAAGGCAGTACCATTATGGAAGCAGTATTTTCCTTTGATTTCTGGTTACTGCCTTCAGAATGCTATATTTTCCAGCATCTCTGTATTTTTCCAAAGTTCTGAACCACATAGAATGACTATGAGGATTAAGTGGGTGATTGGAGCTACTCATTAGTCACCTTTTACAAACCTGGATTGTGGGCTCTGTGAGTAAATCCTTAGCACCTTGCCAGCACATAGTAGGGGTTCAATAAATTTCTATTGAATGAATGAATCCATTTCATAAAGCTATTTAGAAATAATTTAATGGATAAGGACAGTTTTAAACATCTTATCCTGACGTTTTCCTGAAAACATCTTTTTTTGTAATTGCTTACCAGGAAGATTTTATTTTCTTTAGAAATGTGTTTTGTTTTGTTTTTGTTTTTGAAAGAAAGATCAATATAAATTTTACAGAGAAGGAAGAATGGATCTTTGAAGATCCCTTTGGTGTTTTAATTCTCTGAAAAAGCAGAGTAATAAATTTTCTCTTTTATTTAAGAAATTTCATCTATATTCAGGACAGATTAGTATTATGCAGTGAGTGTTTAACAAGCAACTGACAGTTGGTATGTTCTGTTTGACAGAATAAGGGATACTTTTATGATTTTTTTCTTGTCATTCTTTTGTTCCAATCTCTTACTTAGAAGAAAGCAATCACATACATTTAAGACTATAACTTAATTAATAAGAAATAGAGAAGCATGAGATTGAAGAACAAGCAATAAAGAAATGTTTAAAACAATAGTGGAAGGCTTGTTTAGAGAACTTTCTTTAACTTCTCCCCCGTACAGATATATATAGGAAAGGAGATGCATATACATGTATATAATTATGTATGTGTGTGTTTTCATGTACTAATAATGGCTTAGGGAAATGGATAAATGGGTCATTTTTCTTACAATGTGTAGGAAGTCTTTGCCTAGAGAAGGGCATCCAGTGAATATCTTTGTGAAGAGGTTGAAAAAGGAAAACATTTATAGCTCTTTTCTTCTTATATGGTCTAGTTTCTTCCAATAAGGCATTGTTTTAGCCTTCACTGTTAATATTATGTTTTCTTGGTTCAGCTATTTACATTCAGAACTTAAGTTTTTCAGGATATCACTTGAGAATAAAACAAGTCAAAGGGAAACTAAATCTTAAATAAATGACTTATAAACTACAATTATAGCATTACCAATTTCAAAGTTTATTTAAATGTGGAGTTTTATATGTTCATCGTTCTATTTATTTTACTTTTGCAGTTATTTTTTTAATAAGAAAAAGGTTAAATTCAGATTTTTTCCCAACATTAAGAATAGCTTAATTGCTGTTTTAACATTCAAGAATCTGTGTGATATATTTGTATTTGGGGTTTAATTTTTAGAATTTAAAAAGTAACCCTGATCAGCCAGCTGTTATCTTACTTTTGAGACAAGTTCAGTGTAAACCACTCCTGGATTCACAAAACCCTCTCCCAGATGCTGTACTTGAAGAGCTGCAGAAAACAGTCATGTCCAATTCAACTTCTGTTCCAGCGTGGCAGGTAAATTCTCTCCATTCTTACAATGAGTCCTGAATTAGGATACTTCGTGATACTAGATGAGGTTAGGCGGTATGCTCCATTTTGTTTATCTTGCCTTTAAAAGTCACCATATATGTTTCGTTTTCAATAACTGAAGCATGCTGTATTGGGATTTAGGAGACTAAGCAAGTTTAATACTAATTTAGGATCTGCAGCTACACTGCTTCAAAGGTTTTTAAATTGTCGATTATGAATTTCCTCAATTTAAAACAATGTTGAAAATACTGCCTTTTACATAGGGTTGATGTAACACACTAAAGAAGTGTTTCAAACATTTTGTCATAATGGTGCTAACTCCACCTTTAGGGAGGATGTATGTGTTTTTTTTCTAGCTACCTTATAGGTAACCTATATCCAGGATTTTAATGGGTGTTTAGTGCCTTTTGAAGTAGTTATGGATGCTTGAATGAACAGACTATCCTTTTAGCTGGCTCTGGTTATCTACAGTGACAAACACATAATGATCACTATATACTTTATTCTTATCGATATTAAAACACAAGAAAACATGTAATTACTTTATTCAGTGTATTATAGTTTCCTCTCTGCTCCAGAGAAAGTATCAAAGGGGCTTTTTGATACTGATTTTACAGAAGCTTATTTTTTACTGTAATTTCTTGCTCATTTTGATGTTTCATTATAACACCTTTTTGATGTCCCTGCTTAAAAAGATTATCCTGTGGCATACAGTAGTTGGACTATGCAAGCTAAGCCTACTTTTTATTCTAATTATTGGAGAAAGGTGGTGCTTTTTTCCCCTCTTCTAAAGTTTGCCATATGAGAATTAAGATACTTTAATTCTAAGGTCAGATGGATAGTAATGATTTCATATTCTTCATCAAGACTTCATATGCTTGTCAAACTAAAAAGGAAAAATTAAAAGATAAATTACATAGTATGTAGAGTCTTACGAGATAGAGTGTGTCTTCTTTTATGATATAATTCACAAAGAATAGAGTATGAAAATCTTATAAGTACCATTCATTACATTTTTACTTACCTATATACCTATTTAGCCACCACCTATACCATGATACAGAATATTGTCAATAACCTGGTTGCCTCCCCCTGCCTCTCTCTTTGATTTCCCCCACCTCAAATAAAAAGGAGAACCACTATTCTGACTTCTGTCACTTCTCTCTAGTCTTTCTGCTTTTTGAACATCACATAAACAGACTCTTGTTTTGTGTGTGGTTACTTTCATTCAGCATCAAGTCTTTGGGACTCATTTAGTTGTTTCACGTAGCTGTAGTTTTTTTCCGTTTCATCTTATGAATATATTATAAAATGTATCTCTTTTAAAGTTGATGGACATTTGGATTATTAACAAGTTTTGGCTATCATGGTTAATGCTGCTATGTCCATCCTTAGATATGTCTTTTGGTGGGTGATAAGGGATATGTATGTTTACTCTAGTAGATCCTATCAAACAGTTTTCTAAACCACTAACAACTTTTGAGCATTCCAATTGCTGGTATTGCTAGACATGGTTATTATTTCCCCTTTTCAGTAGATAAGTAGATAATAGTATCTTGTGATAGTTTTAACTTGACTTTGCCTGAATCATGATGTTGAGCCACTTTTCATAAACTTAATGAACCTTTGGATATCCTCTTTATAAAATGCTTTTTTTTTTTTTTTTTTTTTTTTTTTCGTGGACTGTTTTTTAATTGATTTTTGGAATTCATTGTAGTTTTTGGATACAAGCACATTTTGCGTATTCATATTACTGCACCTAGTTCCTCATGTCTGTACCTTGGCTTAACACTCTGTTAATATTATTTTTTGATGAATAGTTCTTAATTTTAATTAAGTCTAATTTACCATTTTTTAATGGTTAATGCTTTATTGAAATTTCTATTTAAGAGCGCTTTGCCTCCTTTAAGCTCCTGAAGATATTTTTCTCTTTTCTTTCAGACATTTTTGTTTTACTTTTCACATATTAGGTATATGATCCGTACAGGATTAATTTTTGTTGATGTTGCAGAGTCAAAGTTCTTTTTTTCCCAGATGTATATCTTACTGTCCCCGCATCATTCCTTGAAAAGACCATTCTGACCCCACAGAACTGTAGTGATGGTTTTACATGAATTAGGTGACTGTATATGTGGGTCCCTATTCTTTTCCATTCATCTACTTGTTTATTCTTGCTTACAGCTTTACAATTAGTTTTGATGTGTGGAGCTAATAGTAAGACCTCTGACTTTTTCTCCTTCAAGTGTCTCAGGTCATTTAGGTTTTTTGCATTTACATGTAGATTGTCAGTTACCCTGCTTTCTTACTGCCCCCCCACCCCCCCACCCCAAACAAAAGCCCTGCTAGGATCTTGATTGGAATTACATGAATCTGTAATTTAATTGGGGGAGGATTGATAAAGTAATACTACTGAATTTCTCTATCCACAAATGTGGTATATTCCTCAAATTATTTAAGTTCTAAATTTCTCTCGGTAGTGTTTTACAGTTTTCAGTGTAGAGTCTCTTACATTTTTGTGTTAAATTTATTTCTAGGTAGTTCATGTTTTTTGTTCTATTACAAATGGTATTTTTGTCTTGTATGTTAGCTCCAAACACTTAGAAATGCAGTGATATTTATATGTTGACCATCAGCAACCTTGCTGAATTCACTTATTCTTTTGAAATGATTTTGGGTTTTCTGTAAACATAATTAAGTCATTTCTGTGAGTAGTAAAGTTTTACTTTTTCTTTCCAATATATTTATATTGATTTTTTTTCTTGCTGTATTGCATTGTTTAGAACCTTGAATAACAATATTAAATAGAAGTGGTGGTAAAATAAGTGAACGTTCTTATTTTCAACCTCACATAGAAAACATTTACTGTTTCCCAATTATGATATTTACTGCAAGTTTTTATAGATATATTTATCAGATCAAGGAAGTCTTCTATTCTAAATTGATAAAAGATTTTTTATTTTTTTCATGAATGGATGTTGAATTTTAACAGATCTTGTGAGGGGCATCTGTTAGAATGGTTCTTTTTTTATTATTCTGCTAATGTGGACTGTGTTGACTTTTAAATGCTCAACTAACCTTGCATTCTTAGTAGAAATCTTACTTGGCTTTCCTGGCTATGATGTATTACTCCTTTTATATATTGCTGGAGTTGATTTGTTAATGTCTTTTTAGAGAATTTTTAATACCTATATTTAGGAGAGAATGGCTTGTTATTTTTCATTCTTATGAGGTCTCTGTTAGGTTTTGGCATCTATGTTGTTAATTCTCCTTTATTTTCTGAAAGAGTTTGTATGAGAGTGACATTTATTTCTTTAATGTTTGGAAGAATTCACCATTGAAGCCACTTGGGCTAAGGATTTTTTTTTTTTTTTAATTGCTGGTTAAATTTCTTTTCACTTCTTTAGCATTCATGAGCTACAGGAAATTTGTCCAGCACATCTCAATTTCATGTTTATTGGCATAAAGTTGTTCATGATATCCTCTTTAATGTATCATGGGGCCACCTGAGCGGCTCAGTTTGTTAAGCTGACTTTGGCTCAGGTCATGATCTTGTGGTTCGTGAGTTTGAGCCCCATGTTGGGCTCTGTGCTGACGACTCAGAGCCTGGAGCCTGCATCGGGTTCTGTGTCTCCCTTTCTCTTTCTGCCCCTTCCCTGCTCTCTCACACTCTGTCTCTCTCACAAAAATAAATAAACATTAAAAAAATTTTTTTTGTTCACTGTTTATATAATCTGTAGTGCTTTTTTTCCATTTTCATTCTTACATTGGTAATTTGTGTTTTCTGAATTTTTTCTTGATAAGCAATTTTGTTAACTTGTCAAAGAACCAACTTTTTGGTTTGCTTTTCTTCATTATATTTTCTTTACATATTATTGATTTCTTTTATTTTTTATTTTGTTTACGTTCTTTGCATTTTGGGTTTTTTTTTTTTTTTTTTTTTTTTTTTTACCTAGCTTCTTGACAGAGAAACTTACAGATTTTCTGTCTTTCTCCAATATATATATGCATCCCCCAGGATTTTATGTAGTGTTTTCATTGTCATTTATTTGAATATGTTTTCTAATTTCCATTGGGATTTCTTCTTTGATCCATGTTTTTTTCTGAAGCATGTTGCAAAATTTCTAATATGGGAGAGGATGAATTTTTTAGTTATTTCTCTGTTACTGTTTAATTTCACTTAATCAGTAAACTGTATGATTTTAGTTCTTCAGTTATATGGTTGGATTTGGTAAATATTGCATACACATTGTCACTTAATGTATATACTGTGGTAACTGAATGTAGTCTTCTCAATATGTCACTTAAGTTGAGCTAATTATGTTTAAATCTTCTATATCCTTATTGAACGTTTTGTGTTTCTTTAACCATTTCTAAGATAGGTGTATTAAAAATCTCCAACTTTGATTCTGCATTTGACTATTTTTTTCATTTCTGTCAACTTTTGCTGCATAAAATCTATGTTATTAGGTAAATACAAATGTAGGAGTGTTATATCTTCCAATTAATTGATTCTTATTATGAAACAGCCCCCTTTGTCTCTAATATTTCTTGTCTTAAAGTCTACTTTATTAATACAGCTATACAGACTTCTTTTTGATTAGCATTTACATGATATGTCTGTTTTCATAGTCCATTTTGATTTTGTTCTTGACTTGCCATCTCAGAAAACTCTTTAAGACTGTCAAGTCAGGGGCACCTGGGTGGCTTAGTTGGTTAAAGCATCCGACTCTTGATTTCTTATCAAGTCATGATCTCATGGTTCTTGAGATTAAGCTGCACATTGGGCTCTGTGATGACAGCATGGAGCCAGCTTGGGATTCTCTCTTTCCCTTTCTCCTTGCCCTTCCCCTGCTCACACTCTCTCTTTCTCTGTCTCAAAATAAGTAGATACGCATTTATATAAAAAAAAACGACTTTCCAGTGATGTGGCTAGTAAGCTCTTGCTGATAGAATGGGCAAGATGGCTACTCCTTTCTTGACCTGTGATTTTTGTTTTTTGGGGGCACAAAATTTAGCAATAATGAAATAAAAAATTAACTTTATCAATGTGTATTGACTTTGTTGGAAGTAGAGTAGCAGGCTATGTACTAAATTGAAATCTTTTTGGTTCTTTTCTCTTTATGTTCCTCAGTGGCTGGCACACGTGTATCAGTGCCAAGGAATGATGGGTGCTGCAGAGATGTGTTATAGAAAGAGTCTACAAGTAGCATCCCAACAGGGCAGTTGGAGTGGGAAGCTGTCAAGTCTGCTGAGACTAGCTCTACTTGCTTTAAAAGCCTGCATGGTAAGATCATGTTATAATCATGAAAAATTGATTCATTTATTTTTAAGATGATCGTGCTTTCTCTCAAGTTCCTGTTGTTTTGTCACATTCTCGTGAGGCCTCCTTATAGACTTTGTATTTGGACTTTTGATGGAAATAATAGCAATGTAAATCCATAGACTAAACAGAACAGTGTCATTGTTTGGGGAAGAAAAGAAACAAAGATTGAAATTAAAAAGTTGAAATAAGGCAGAATATACATTTTTATTTCTTGTTGGTAAGTTAGAATTAACCCAGCTACTCATCTGTGACAAAGGTGGCAATAATTAACATTTCAGCCCTTTCTCAGTTCAATTTAACATTCTGTAAGAGGGATTTCTAGTAAGTTTTGATTTGACATCAGATTTTTGATACAAAGATAGGTACATTAATCTGTAAGTCTTCTATACTAGTATGGAAAACTCCTTAGATATATGTTTAAGTGTGTGTGTGCTTTGGGGGGAAAACTGCAGAAGAGTGTATATGATATCCTAGTTGAGTGTATGTATGTGTGATACATATATTTAAGAATATATATGTCTAAATATGTTGTGTTTGTGTGCACCTGCTTATGGGTACATAGAAAGATATAAAAATATATAAAAAGAAAATTAATGAGGGGCATCTGGGTGACTCAGTTGGTTAAGCATTTGAGTCTTGATTTTGACTCAGGTCATGATCCCAATGTCAAAGGATCCAGCCCCACATGGGGCTCTGCACTGAGCATGGAGCTTGCTTATGATTCTCTCTCCCCCTCCCCCCTCTGCCCCTCTCCATCCCTAGCTCTCTAGCTGTCTAAAATAAAAAAATAAATAAAATAATAATTAAAAAAAGAAAGTTAATGACAGTTACTTTGGAGAATAGCACTGGGGATTTTTAAAGGATAATAGAGAAGACGTTTTCATTTTATATCCTTTGATAGTATTTGAATTTTTATCATATAATGTTGTTTCTGTAATTAAAAGATAAACTGCCATTCTTTGTTTTACATGGTTAGAAGAAATTGTCCTAGATAGGCCTGAATTAATTCATGCTTTTGTCATAGCAATCCATTGCCAATGTTATTTGCTTGCTTTAACTAAGCTTTCTGATAAAGATATATAAGGATTAGGAAATGTTTTCAGCTTTGGTGAGATGACTACAGAGCACATTTAAGAGCTCCTTAGGTCGGTGGCCATGTTTTGTTCATCTTTGCATCCTTGCTTTACCACCCTGCCTTGTATATGTACATAGGAGCTCTTCAATAAATGGTTTTTGAATGAATGTGTACATAATAATGGTTGTCAAATTTGTGCTGATTTGGGTGGAAAAAAATGGTGGTTAAGGATAATTGTAGACCATCAAATATTTTGTTTTGTTACATATTTATATTTAACAAATATCTTTGTGACATTGATAGCTGTGTGCTATGGAAGCCACACATAGTACCTATAAGTCTCTTGTATATGTGAACTGGAAAAGTAGAAATTCTTTTAGTCTAACATTATTTGTTAGTTAATAAATGTTTTTATTGGGGGGAGGATGTTTTTTTTTGCCTGTTCTTAATGCTGGGAAATTAAATCGGACCTGGAATAAAACAATAGGAATAACAATAGCAAACATTATAGCACTTAGCCTGTGCTAGATACTGTTATAGTGATTTACACATATTAGTTTATTTAATATTTACAATAATCCTGTTTTACAGTTGAGGAAATTAGTGTGCAGTTTAGTAATACCCAAATACACCCTATCTCTTCTAACCCCCTCCCACCAACCACAAAAAGTATTTTCTCTAATAGCTTTGGTTCTGGTTCTACCATGTATTCCTTGTGAAAACTTCAGCCAATTAAACTATTTAGTCTTTTTTTTTTTTTAAGGAGGAGTAGTAGTAAATATGATAATACTACTTTGCCTTCTTATAGGGTTAAATATCAAGTAGAATAACATTTACAAATGCCCTTATAACACTACTCAAATCTAACCTGTTCTTATTGTAATATTTGACACTGAACATTTATTGTAAAAGAATATAAGAGGGGCACGTGGGTGGCTCAGTCGGTTAAGCATCAGACATTGGCTCAGGTCATGATCTTGGGGTTTGTGAGTTCGAGCCCCACGTTGGGCTCTGTGCTGACAGCTCAGAGCCTGGAGCCTGCTTTGGATTCTGTGCTTTCTCTGTCTCTACCCCTCTCCCACTCACACTCTGTCTCTCTCTTTCAAAAATAAACATTAAAAAAAAAAAAGAATATAAGAGATGCCACATTTCTATGGTAAACAGCTGGCAGGGTACAGAGCATGACTATATTAAAATTACGCTTTTATGAGAGGCTACTGAATGTGTGATAATGTATGGATCGGATATTAAACTCAGAGGTTCGGCTAAGATGCTAAGTATCAGATTTCAAAGATAACAGATTCCAAAGTAAGATATAAAATCAAGGTACAGACTTCCGCAGTAAGTAGAAGATTAACCTATAAGGAAGCTATAAATGGATTAGAAGTTAGAGAAGGAATATGGAGAAATTTTTTTGGAGAGCGCTTACCTCCCCCACCTTGATGGCACATTTCCACACACAGATGCCCACAAAGGTGAGGAAGGGAGAAAGTGTATATTTTTTGCTTTCAATCTATACACAATTGGGTTTCATCCTCTAGAGTAACTGATTATGGGATAAAAATAAGAGTAAAAGAAAAAAAAGTAAAATCAGTAAATAAAAATAAAAAAGAACAAAAACAAAAAAGAACCTTTTTGAACTCTGCCAAAGAAAGGAAGGTTTTGATGTATGGCCTCTGAGATCCTGGAGGCACATGTCTAGTAGCATATAGACAGGTATCTGACATAACCTCAGAAGCTGTGGCTCTCCACTTGGTGTCTTAGGACAGAGAAAAAGAGTGCTTTGGAAAATATGTGCCCTGGCAGAGAGTAGTCAGTGGTGGGTGTATCCCAAAGGTGGGTAGCAATATACGCTCGGGTACGAGACAGAGGGAGTGAAGAATTCCTGTGACATGGGGTTGGCAACACTCCTAGAATTTGTTGGAGCCAGGAATGAGTGGTCCAGCGTGAAAGTGGATTGGCGTAGGAATTCTCTTAAATCCAATCCAGTAGGACTACCTAGAAGAGTGCTGGGGTTTCAGTACAAAAGAAACGAGAGGTCTCAAGATTGCTTTGAGGATGTGGAGAATAAGTGAAATAGAGTATATTCATCTAGTGGAACTGTGGATGAACAGGACTGCTTCACAGGTGTGCATTCTGTGCAGTTGCTCAGGGCTCCACTCTTGCTTTAATCCTTGTAGTCGCCATCTTGAAATTCTTAATTATTTTTGAACAAAGGGCCATACATTTTTGCAGTGATTTTGCACTGGGCTCCACAGAGTACATAGCTGGTCCTGCAGATAAGACATTACCCGTGAAGTTAGGATAAAGCCAGGAAAGTCTGGATGAGAAAAAGAGATTTAAATATCTGTCAGGCCTAGAAGTATCATCTTACACCAGTCAAATACAGACTTCTAGTATTTCAGTAGCAGTTTGAAACTGCAGTTAACAAGAAAAGATAGGAGTGTTGGGAGGAAGAACAGGCCAGCTGCTACTATCTGTAACCATATCCAGTCTGGGAGCTGTGGTGGGATCGGGTGCAAACCGTACCTTTAAATGAAGATTGAAATACTGAAAAGAAGAGGATATTCTAATTAAGATTATTTGTGATGACTGTAAGAAAAATGGATATCAGAGTCATGGAACCTGCTGTAATTTCTATCCAGGGAGAGAGGAAAAGTGCTTTCTCATATAATCAGTTTTAAAGACACAATGGAAGTCAAAAGTGTGCATTCTACTGTTTAATATACCAGTTATGCATAGAAACTTTTTCCTTCTATAATAATCTTTGGGCTAACTTTACAGAATATTTTATGAGAGTACATTATAAAAGTAACCAGTGAACGTTTTGTATTACTGGTTTCTAAAATATATTAGGGATTAAGTTTGTTAGTTTGAGCTTTGCCTTATTTTCTTTGCCAGATGTATCCAATGGCTCATTGCTCCCATCTTTATAGAAGATGCCTTACTACCTCTGTCCTCTGTTTTCAGATTTATTGTCTTTATAGCTTCCTCTTCCTTGATTACACTAATGTACTGCATGCACTGTTTATTGTCCTAACATTAAAACATTTTTTTTATACTTTAGTGTTTGAAATGGACCATGTATTGACTCATTCTATTGCCTTTATTAAAATGTGTATTCTAGATGCCTGTAATTATGAAATCTTAGTTAAAGTCTGAGGGTTTTTTAATTATTTAATATTATTTTCTTAATTTTTTTTAATTTTTAAAAATTTACATCCAAATTAGCATATAGTGCAACAATGATTTCAGGAGTAGATTCCTTAGTGCCCCTTACCCATTTAGCCCATCCCCCCTCCCACAGCCCCTCCAGTAACCCTCAGTTTGTTCTCCATATTTATGAATCTCTTATGTTTTGTCCCCCTCCCTGTTTTTATATTATTTTTGTTTCCCTTCCCTTATGTTCATCTGTTTTGTCTCTTAAAGTCCTCATATCAGTGAAGTCATGTGATTTTTGTCTTTCTCTGACTAATTTCACTTAGCATAATACCCTCCAATTCCATCCCCATAGGTGCAAATGGCAAGATTTCATTCTTTTTGATTGCCGAGTAATACTCCAGTGTGTGTGTGTGTGTGTGTGTGTGTGTGTGTGTACCACCTCTTCTTTATTCATTCATCCATCGATGGACATTTTGGCTCTTCCCATACTTTGGCTATTGTTGATAGTGCTACTATAAACATGGGGGTGCATGTGTCCCTTCGAAACAGCACACCTGTATCCCTTGGATAAATGCCTAGTAGTGCAATTGCTGGGACATACAGTAGGTCTATTTTTAGTTTCTTGAGGAACCTCCATACTGTTTTCCAATGCACCAGCTTGCATTGCCACCAACAATGCAAAAGAGATCCTCTTTCTCCACATCCTCGCCAACATCTGTTGTTGCCTGAGTTATTAATGTAGCCATTCTGACAGGTGTAAGGTGGTGTCTCATGGTGGTTTTGATTTGTATTTCCCTGATGGTGAGAGACGTTGAGCATTTTTTCATGTGTCGGTTGGCCATCGGGATGTCTTCTTTGGGGAAGTGTTTCTTCATGTCTTTAGCCCATTTCTTCACTGGATTATTTGTTTTTTTGGGTGTTGAGTTTGATAAGTTCCTTATAGATTTTGGATACAGTCTGAGGTTTTTAATGAAAGATTTTAAGTGTGTATTTTTTTCCTTCTAACATAATTCAGCAGACTGTTCACCATATTTAACTCCAGTTATTGTTCCTTAGGAAATACTTATCTATTATTTCTGAATCAGCCCATATTGTAAGACACTAAAGTTTGCCTTAACATTTTCCTTATAAGGTGAAATTCTTAAAAAAAAGTTCTCAGTATTGATGAGTTCAATTTAATTCGTTGTGCTTTGTACCTTTTTTCTGTGTTGGGATTTTATTAAAATATTTTATTTTAGTCTTTTCTTTCTCCTTAGATAATTTTTGAATGTGGGACTTTATCACTACCTGTTGAAGTCATGTTAAATTGAGTTTTGTATATTTGGTAAGCAAGAGGCTTAGTAACTGATAGATTTTATTCACCTATATAGCAGAATAGTGCATTTTGTTTTAATAAATATTTTAGTATGTTTTAAGTGATGTCTCCTCTTTGAAACCTTCCTTTATTCCAGTCTGCCCTGTTATGTAGCTATTTAAGGACAGAAATCAGATCTTAATCATTTTGTAGAATCATGGTCTCTGTAGCATTTACATGGTGACTTGGACAAGTAGGCACTCAATAAATGAGAGTTGAATTGCATCCTTTTAAGGTAAACATCCGGAAAGTTTTGATTTAATATGTGTCTTATATTTTTGCAGGCTAATATTCCCAATAATCACTGGTCATCTTTGGTTCAAGAAGCTACAACTGAGGCCTTGAAACTTTGCTTTTGTCCATTGGCTGTCTTTTTACAAGCTTTGTTACAATTCAACCGCAAAATGGGGGCAAGGTATGAAAAATCGTTGTTCCCTTTTTTTCTTGGAAATGTTTCTTCACTTTCAGTCCTTCTAGGAAACAGATTTAAAGTTAGTCTAACAAACTTGGTGTTATTCATATATTCGTTACTACTTTGGGAAAGGTGTTCTAGTACCATATAAAGAAAATAAAGTCTTACATTTGTTTTACAAAAAATCATTTGGTACATACAGTATGAGAGGTTGGGCATGACAGGATTTCAAGTAAAGAAGGGCTGGGAGTTTTGCTGTCTTAGGATGCACCAACATTGTAATGTGGATTCTAGAAACCAAAAAGACCCAAGTTCATGCAAGGCAATAAGCTATGAAAAACTGATGAATATTTAAAAGATAGAGACATGTTATAATAGTGTGGTTCTTATATCTAGAAAAGCTCGAAGCTTCTGAGATTAAAATATAATAATTTTGGTGATCTTTTTATTGGAGGGTGTGGATGGGGTCAGAAATAAATTTGAAGAAAACTACTTAAAAGTCCATATGGATGAAAAAACAAGCAAGAATATTTTGAAATTCTGAGAATAATATCTCTCTCTAATGGATATCACACATAATACAAAGCAACTGTAGGTAAGACAGCCATTTAGGAGCATACGTTACTAGAACAAGATAGGTAGTGAAGATATAGAGCTTCATACATATAAATATGTGGCAAAGGGCACATCAACATCCCAAAATAGGAGTGAAGGAAGAACTAAGACTAATGGCTCATCACCAGTTCCAGCATCATTTATGATTTATTTATTCTTGGTCATTTTTTTGTATGGCAAATTTCACCAAGAAATGTTTTAGCCTATAATTTATACTTCCTCATGAACTCTTTCTGCTGAAGCTCAGTGTAGATTACTTAAAGGCCTTAGTCTCCACCTGCCTGTAATCTGTTAGCACATCCCACAACGTGATCACCACCAAAAATCAGCCCGAATCAGCACAGGCTCAAAGAAAAAAGTGTGTGCTTATTATATGGTGATTTCTATGTAGAAGCATCTTCAAGACAGGTTCTTTACCTTCTACCTCAAACCAGTTACTTCTTATAAGATCCTCCTATTCAAAACTTCTGAAGTTACAATTTGTGTTGTTTCTACAAATACGGAAATCTTTGGAGTCACAGATGCTAGTAAATTAGGAAAGAAAAACTTAGAACACAACTGTAAACCACCCTGTTCTATTACATGTGTTCACATATTGTATACATCCTTTTAAAGCATATACTAAAAAGCCTGATGTAATACACTTTTAGTCTTGTGTAAATTATCTTTGTATTTTGTATTTTAATTGTTTTCCATCTGTTTTAAAAAAAAATTAGAGGTATGCTCTAATCAGAAGTGCTCATAAAATAGGAGCCTTTCCCCTCTTCTATTTGGAATGAGCCATACTTTTCTTATATGCAAAGTGGGAATAGTAACAGCAACCTAACCTTACAAGTTGAATATATTAAATGTGACCACATGTGTAAACCACTTAGCATAGTACCCAACATGTAATAAACACTTAATAAATGTTAGCTATTATTATTACCTTTATTCTATGAAAAAAATCATGAAGTAATCAGTACCATGTGTGCAAAAGAATGAGAAAGATAATATGTGTGAGACTAGTAAATGAAATATCTTGTGTTAATTTAGATGCTTTGAACTCTTTTTCAGAGAGACACGGCGACTTTTGGAAAGAGTGGTGTATCATCAACCGGGGTTTCCCAAGTCTATTGTATCAACTGCACGTTGGTACCTGCTGAGACACTTACATGCCAAAAATGACTACGAGCTTATTGATGTAAGGCATTAATTTTATTCACAATATTTCATTTCGGACCTTTGTTGGAGGAGGGGTGAGGGTTCCTGTCCTGGGTGTTGTAGGCTATTGAGCAACATCCCTAACCACCCTAAATGCTAGATGCCAGTAACACTGCCTTCCTCCCTTTACCCAACTTGTGACAACTAAAAATATCTTTAGAAACGCCAGATGATACCAATAATTGCCCCTCGTTGAGAGCCACTGATTTAACCTGTAGGAAATAGATTCTCCTAATGTGTCATGCAGAATAAGAAAGTATTGATGAAGGTGCTAGGTGCTGGTTATAGTATATTTTATAAGCATTGCCCTGGAGGCAAATAGGGTAAGTTTGAACGTTAGCAGAATTTAATGGGATCTTCATATTATCTTTGGAAATACTATTTTACTTCTTGTTTTTTCTGTAAGATACATGTGACAGTTTCTACTCCTCATAGCATGGCACTAGTATCTAAATGTATAAACATATTTGTTTGTATATCTAAAATTCTTTTTAAAAAGGTAGAGTATAATAAGTAAATAAATAAATAAATAAATAAATAAATAATAAGGGGGCACCTGGGTGGCTCAGTTGGTTAAGCATCCGACTTCAGCTCAGATCATGATCTCACGGTTCGTGGGTTCGAGCCCCTTGTCAGGCTCTGTGCTGATAGCTCAGAGCCTGGAGCCTGCTTCAGATTCTGTGTTTCACTCTGTCTCTGCCCCTCCCCTGCTCGCACTCTCTCAAAAATGAATAAACGTTAAGAAAAAAAAAAGGTAGAGTATATAAAAACATACATTGTTTTCTCATAACTTGAGCCTGTAATTTACAAAATACAATGAATATAAATGAGAAGCTTTTTAAATACTTACAGCGTTTGAAATACTGTTTGCCTTTCAGTGAAACTTATAATCTTAAAGAAATATTAATAAAAACAATGCTTGGAGAAACGCATTATAATTATCCTATTGCAAACCAAAAAGGTAGAACTTGTATGAATGCTGGGAGTTCTCCATGATGTTCTTGTATTTCTAAACATCCTGTGAGCAGATGGCCTGACTGCTCTTTGTTCCAGACCATCTTTTCAAGGATGTTTTTATAGTGACAGCCTTGGGAGACTGACATAAGTGTCTTCCTACAGACCAGAGGGTAGGCCTATTTATTGCCCATCATAAAAGATTCAAGTCTCGGGATGTGTGGGTGGCTCAGTCGGTTAAGCTTCTGACTCTTGATTTTGGCTCAGGTCATGATCTCATGGTCATGAGACTGAGCCCCGTGTTGGACTCTGCATGGAGCCTGCTTGGGATTCTTTCCCTCCCTGTCTCTCTCTCTCTGTCCCTTCCCTGCTCATGTTCTTTCTGTCTCTCAAAATAAATAAATAAACATTAAAAAAATTAATAACAAAAATAAAAGATTCAAGTCTCCTAGGCTCAGGATTTTTTTCTTGTAATGTGATCCAGCATGTATGTGGGAAACTATGTGCATCCCTACATGTCACCCCTGTGAGTCTTAGGGGCTAAGGGAAACAAATGTAAATGTCTTGATGTTCATGCGGTTTATTGTACCATGATTGATAAAAACTTTTGTCTCTGACCCAGGAGAGCCATGTCTTTTGGCAGTATCCAAGGCTAACTTGTTAGCTTGCAAGTAGATCAAAATCTCAAACCCTTCACAGTGTTTGAAAACAGAACAACCAAAAGTTTTAGTAGTCAAATGAACAACCGAAATTAAATCTTCTAGTTTGTAGAATTGGTGAAAGAAAACCTTGCAAAGTTTCTTGATACAGCCTAGAATCTAGAACCTCGATTCTAAACTGTGGTTTTAAAGGAGAGGAATATCACTTGCACGGTTCTGTGTATAAAATGGTCTTTTGGGGTAAGGGTTTAGAGATAACAGCATTGTGAACAAAACCACCAAATGAAACCTTCAGTTTTATACAGCGCTGACAATGGTAACAATCAAAATGTTGCATCTTTACTAATTGAGCATTTGAATAAATTGTGCTTATCTTTGATGTTGGCTTTGGCTGAACAATTTATTTCAGCAAAAATGACTGGAAGGATTTCACGTAGTCCCTTTTTCTTGTGTTGTTTGATATTGCCTGCTGCCTTTTGGCATACTTGGCTTCCATGGATTTAATTATTGTTATTGTGAATAAACAAAATACTAATATTTCTGTATGTGATTTCCCGTAGGTGCTGGTAAACAATGCCAAAACTCATGGAGATACAAGAGCATTGGAATTGAATCAGAAATTGTCCTCACAGTAACAATGCATTATTTTATAGTAAACAAACAAAGAAAAAGCTGTTAGAAAGAATGAATCAATGAATCAAAACTTTCCCCAAAGCAACATTTAAAAACAAACAAACAAACAAAAAAAAAAAACAGAATTATAATCACCCATTCCTATTTTGAATCTGAAGACATTTAAGTTCTTAAGCTAGGGATTTAATTTTCTGAAAACTCTTAATGTAACTTTAATTTGAAAAATATCTTTGATTTTGAGAAATCCATAATGAAAGGAAAAAACAGGATTCCTTTAGGTGGTCATCAGTAATTTGTAAACCATTCTTTTCTCCATCTTGCATTAGGCACAATAGGATATTTTTTGTACCCCTCTACAATAAAGCCTTAATAGCCATTTTCCAAATAATATGCAAAAGCAGATTAGCACAACGCTGAATTTTATTTGTTAAAAAGTAAATTCAAAGATGTAATTCCTTCTGTGACCTCTGGAGTTCAGCAGACCAATTCATCATCACATCTAAATAATCTTACAGTCTGTTTTACTAGTGGCTCATCTCAGATTCTGTTGAAGAAGCATAATGTAAATGTTGGTGAGTCTTAGACTGCCATTGGATATGTTTGTGTAATTCAGAGCACTCAGGTGTATGGCTGCATTAAAAAAATTAATGGAGAGTTTTGGAAAACAATGCTGACAATATTTAATCGATCATGCAGTTCCTTCAATTATGATGAAAAGACTTCAAGTTTCTGAAATGAAAAAAAACCTAGTGTCTTATTTTCTTTACAGTATTAAAATCAGATATAATTTCTAAGTTTCAAATTTTAAAACTTGAGAGCACATTTACCTATTTTATTTTTTCAGAAAACCTTTTATATATCTGAAGAAGCTGTATGTTGCTTACTTTGGATTTGTGGTTTTAAAAGATGTTTTCAGACATTTACATATATTATTTGTTTTATGAAAATGTGTGGTTGTACAATTCATGTGTGTAGTTTTTTTAAGTCAGCTTTGCGTGTTATTTTGTGAGATAATATAAATTGACAATGTTCTGTAATTAAATTTTACTCCAAAGGTTAATCTAATCTATTGAACTGACTGTAATTTGATGAATTCCCAAATTTAGCTAAGTGTTCTGATTATTCAGACCTATGCAATCAGAATCTTTAAGGAGAAGGGCCTAGGACTCTGCATTATAAAGGCATGCCTAAGAGATTCTAATGTTCATTCAGGTTTCGAACCACTGGATTACTGCAGTGATGATTCTTCCCTTACTTTTTCTTTAATAGGATCAGGCACTTGCCAGTCTCTGCTCATCTCTTCTTTACCCTAACAACCGATGATTCAGTGCTTTTAACAGCCTGGCCCACAGACTTAGCCAGAGGTGAGCATGAGATGATCTCTGGTGCCCATGCCCTCTTGCTTCCTCTGGAAAGTACTTTAGCCATTATCCCAAAATGGGCTGGATCCATCTGGTTAAATGCTTAGAAGTCATTTCTTATTTTCTATCCACTTTCTGGGGTGTCACTTGCTTCACAAGGTTACTTTCATCTACAGGGTGGATTTGGTCAGCCTTTCCTCCAGGCCTGTGACCTTTTGACTAAGTGACCTTTTGACTAAGTTGCCTAGTTCTCGCCTTCAGTGACCTCAGACCCAGGTTTTCTAGAATGGAAGGTTCGAAAAGATGATAGTTAATACCATCTCAGGTAATTCTTTTTGCATGGATGTATACACATCCTCTCTTTTGTTACCTTCTCTTCAGGTTACTGCCCAGTTATCGTGAGTCTCAAATAATAAATGTATGATTTTTTATAGCGCTTACTGCATACCAGACCTATGCTAAGTGTTTTGACATTGTCATGTAATCCTAGTAAGTAAAGAGAATAGTGCTAAACAGCTTGCTTAAAGCAAAGGAAACCTGAAATGGAATCAGTGTTATCAGAGTCTAGGAACATTAAGGTAGCTGAAATTTCCCTTCATTTTATATGTAAGTTTAGAGAAATTACATAAAAAGTTATTTCCTGAAGTGTCAATATTTAGCATTCATAGTGTTTCATTATTTGAGAATTATAGTGCATTTTCTGCTAATTTTTATCTACCATTTGGCTATTATTGTTTAATTAGGTGTTTATAGACCAGCTTGGTATCTGGTGATCATTTTCTGTAGAAAAAATATATTTTGACTTATAATTAAAGTTTCAAAACACAATCTATTTGTTTGAGATCACTTGTCATATTTCTAGAAATGTCCCTTGCACTAATTTCTAGTCAGGATAAAATATATAAACTTTAGTTTAAAATGCTGTACTCTTTCTTCACTTACAAAATGAGTTGACAAACTTCCTTTAAGTTAGGAATCTACACAGAACAGAATTGGACAGGGGATTAAAGGTACAGTTATCTAAACTAACATGAAACATTAGATGAACATTAAGTAATATTATTGATATGTAATATATGAATATGAAAACCTCCATGTTTGGTTGCTTCATAGAACATTTGATACTTGTTTTGGGACATTTTATATGGACACAAAAATGAAGTATATTTAATGTATGAGTGAGAAGGGCTTGTAGATCTATTCCCATTTTTGCACACTTTAAAAAATGTGGAAACTGTTTTGGCAAAGTTGACCCTTGTCTCTCTACAGGTCTTCTTTCTTCCACTTCAGTTGCTAGTGGATAGAAAGCTTCTCAGACTCCCATGTTACTTGTTATAAGGTGTAGCATGCAGGGGTCAGTTGTAAACTGACCGTCAATTTCAGGAGAGGTCTTTTTGTTTTATTGTGTTTTCCATTAGAAAAATATATTTGTGTATCAGATACAAGTACAGTAGTCTTCCCATATATTTGTTTTTTAAGACTTTTTATACAGAGAAGGTAAAAAGTCAGAAAATGCCCTTATTTAGAGTTTATACCTTATTTTTGGTTTAGAAAATAGAGTCACTTAAGACCTATTGCACTGAAAGTCCGCTCAATGTGTCTAGCTGTCCCTTTGCCATATAATAATGGGTTTTTTCTCTTTTTGGCTGATTAGAATAAGAACTTTTTGGATAGCAGTGTTTTAAAACCCTATACAACTAGAATTTTTAAAATGAATGCTAAATTATATTTAGACCTCAAAATGCTTCGGAGAAACTTAAGAATAGGGTCTCTTTAACAAACAGCTCTTATGAAACATTTGAAATTCTTTTTTTTTTTTTTCTATTTTGGACTTAGAATTGAAAATACCTATTTGTTTTAGTGAAGGGAAATGATGCCAGGAGAGGGATAATTAAAATTGGAGTATCCCATGAAAATTGGGTTTCATATGACATCACTCCAGTTTTGAAATAATTTGCATGCCATGATCTCTCCTGAGTTTGAATCAGTACAAAAGTTCATTTGGGCTACATACTTCCCCTGTATATAGTACCTATTATAAGAAACATTTAAATTACATGGATTTTTCTGGAAGATGGACAATAAAAAAATGTTTATCTTGCTGTTTCTGCTTATATGTAGGCAGAATAATGGTCCCCAAAGGTGTCATGCCGTAATCACCAGAACTTGTGAATATGTGGTAAAGGGGCTATGCAAATGTGCTTGAGGGTATAGACCTTGAGACAGAGAGATTATACTGGATTATTGAGTGGACCCAGTTTAATCACAGAAGTCGTTAAAAGTGGAGAGCCTTTCAAAGAATGACAATGGAAGGTCAGAGATTCAACATTGCTGGCTTTGAAGATGGAGGAAGGTGGGTCCATCCTTGGACTAAGGGCAGGCTCTAGAAACTGGAAGAAGCAAGGAAACTTTCTCCACTGGAGTTCCCAGAAAGGGATGCAGCCCTTCTGGGACCTCGATTGTAACCTGCTGAGACCCGTGTTGGACATGTGACTTACAGAACTGTAAGGAAATAAATTTATGTTGTTTTAAAGCCACTAAGTTTGTGGTAATTTGTTATGACAGCAGAGAAAATTAGTACATTGCCCATTGTGTTTATTGTTAAAATGAATTTGCATTCCTTTGAATCTGAATTTTACTAGATCACTGAAATTGGGGATTACCATCTTAATTGTCATAAAAGGGGTCATCAGATAAAGATGATGAGTTATTAAAAATGGTTACTGTGAAAATATAAACATCATAAGAATTTGACTCTTAAGAATGTGTGGCTGTTTATTTCTATAATAGTTTCTGAACTATTCTCACTCAACATGCTGCTTAGAGTACAGTATCACCAATGTAGCTGACCAGGTACTTCACTCTCATCCTCTTTAAAAGAACTGCATTAAACTATACTCCCAGAACCTCAGTGGTACATTTCATTCTGGGTTTCACTACTGAATGGGTATGTAACTGGTAAACTTATGTCTTGACCTTTAATTTTTATGTAAATTTGTGAAGTCAGGGCCTTCAGCTAGATTTCTAATGGCAGCAATATGTTGTTCTAAGGTCACCAAAGTTTTCCAGGTCTAAAGTGAGCTGGAGCAAAATACTGAAATCAATTGCTTGGTGCAGCACCTGTGAAGCAGCACCTCTGATTTCCACTAAACAGGGGGCCCCTCCTGTGCTTACCAATCTTAGGGTAGAACCCCCCCTTCCAAAGAGGCCTCTGCTGTAGAAAAGTAGGTAATCAGTTCCAAGTATTAAGACTGAGCAGGAAAGCAAACCTACGCTCAGAGAATATTTTAATGGAAGCCAGCATCCGTGAATGGTTGAGTGTAATTACATGTGACTTCTACATACCAAATACGCTTCATACAGAAAGAGCACCCACATTAAATAAAATAAGCACATTGATTATCTGACTCTTAAATAACTTGAGTTTCTAAGACCCTGCCTTTTTAAATGTCATTTCCTCTCCTTTAATCATACAAAATATGGTTGTTGCTTTCTCTGTGAAAAAATATGCCACACAGTTAATATCATTCAGGAATTTTGGGGGGAAAATCACTATATAGTAGTTTACAAAGTCCTAATCTTAATTCTGTTTAATAGATCAAGAAATAGTGTCCAAATAGTTTTTAGAAAAGGATTATTTGCTGTCTTCAGAAGTTTGGAAATTAGCCTAAAAAGTCAGGTGGTGTGAGGAAAAAAAAAAAAAAAAAAAAAAGATGGTTATAGGTTCTATCTTTGCAGGCAGAGTTATGTATCTCTGGGCACAAGAGAAAAGCCAGATGGAGCAGAAGATTTTTCATGTGCAAAGAAGGAAATTAGAGTGAAAATACACTGCTGAGAAGGCAAATTTATATTGTTATAAGCAGCTTCAGTATTTGTTTCTGAATTGCCTGAGGCCAGCCCCGTAGTGCCTCAGAACAAGTGCTATTTATATGTGGTTGGAAGGCTTCTCTGTCCAAGGACTAGGCTCAGAATAATTTATTAACTCACTAGAACCAGATTTACAGTAAGCAATGGTGAGTACTTTGTGAACATGGGGAAATATGTAGGCAGCAATAAGATTTTATGCAAGTCACGTAGCTTCTAACGAAGCCAAATAAGATCCAGCATTACAGAGCATCTTGGCACCATCTTTTGCTTCCGCAGAGGAGCATTCTGTGCTTCTGGGGTGGTGATCATTACCCACCAGGGCTTCAGCAACCAAGGACTTAGAGGCAGGGGTAGATTAAATGATTTGCCAAACTCTTTACACCATTATTACCTCATTTAATTCTCACATCATTTTTTACAGTAGATGCTAATTTTACAGACAAAAAGAAGAAAGAAAGCTCAGCTTTTCTCTATATTCTTAAGCACATAGAATCAGGCTCCCAAGATCAATTCCAATACTACTGTTCAATTTTTTTAACAATTGGTGACACCTCGGGAGAGAGGAGAAAATGGATGATGGGCATTGAGGAGGGCACTTGTTGGGATGAGCGCTGAGTGTTGTAAGCGATGAATCACGGGAACCTACCCCCAAAACCAAGAGCACACTGTATACACTGGACGTTAGCCAACGTGGCAGTAAATTATATTTAAAAAAAGAAATTGGTGACACCTCAAAGACTTGAGGTATGTATCTTTGCGACTGACACAGTTACCCTACCAGATAGTATGCTGAGGCTGCCATTTACCTAGTGCCACTATCTGAATTCTAGAAAGAACCTTAGAAGGAACCTCCTCCAAAAGACTAACTTGGCAAACTTATTTTTCCCTTACCTTTATTCACAAATTTAAACCTATGCAATGATAGGGAGTGCTCCACCCTTGTTAGATTTTGAACTTAAGTTCAATAGAGAGGCCACAGTGAGCTAATTGTTTCAGTTAGTCCTTGATAAAATCACTTGGTTTTCTCCTTGGTGTTAATCTCTCTTCCATCAACTTCCTTTCAGCCCTCTCATGTCTTAGTTATCTAGCACTTCTTAGTTTTTAAGGACCTCTTTTACTTACCAACTAATCCCTGCAGAGGAGATAGTTGATAAAAGTTCCTGGGTGTGTTTTTGTTCCTTTTTGAGGGTTTTGTGTTGGTTTTGTGAATATGTAAAAGCCTTTAAGTGCTCAGCAGTGGAATTTAGGCATAAGGACTAGATAGATTCCTCAATATGGAGTTGTTCTGAGTTGCAGAAGTAGGTTTTGTCCACCCCCATTCACATGTCTCCATATGGGCCCCACCCACCTGAAGTCCATCCCTGAGTGTCTCCCTTGTGAAAGCGGTGCATTACTTTTTTGGAGAAACATCTGTTGGATACTAATGACTTTTACCTGACAGTAATGGCTCTTGGGTAGGCTTTGGTGGCCAGAACCTACAGAGGAAATCTACTTCACAGGATGTTGGCATCAGCACCTTGCCTGCCTCCAGTCAATGTCCATAATGTTTCTTCATTGCCTCCCTCCCCAGAGACCGTAGAAAGAAGTGCTTTTAAAGTAGAGAAATACTTCCTCATTATAATTTTGTTCCAGGAGAAATCTATATTTTGTACTTCTTTCTGCTTTCGTCCATTGCTGGAATTATTGCTAGCCAAGGTATTTCTTCTCACACATAGTGCAAGGACCTTTATAAACTCAAGTATTTTTAGATACTCTGAATCAGAATTGGATGAAAGAGTACCATGGGACTTGTCTTTCCCATCAAAATCAAAAGCTCTGTTTATTATTAGTAATCGGTACCATTTATTAAGTACAGTACCTACTATGTATGTAATACCACATTAGATGGTCTACATATAGAGAAACAATAGAATGTTTAAGAGCTCTTCTCTGGACTAATGAGTTCAAATTCTGGCTGTACCTCTCATGAGTGGTATAACCTCACAAAAATTACCTAATTTCTCTGCATCTTAATAATAGACATGTCTTTGGAGGATTAAATGAATTAATCCAGGTAAAGTGCTTAGAGAAGTCTCTGACAACTGGTAATAGCTCAACAAATGTTTTTCTAATTCTTCCAATAACCTACAAGGTAGGTGTAGTCTTGTCCTCATTTTAAGTGAGGAAACTATGACTCCAAAGTTAGACAACAGATCCAAAGTCACACAGATAGTGACTGGTGGGACTCTGGTTTTAAACTAAGGTCTGTCAAACCTCAAAACCCCTCAAGACCTAGCATAGATGTTTGGATTATTTTTCTGTTTCCTCAGTTTGTGTCTTTGGGACTGTAAAAGAGGACCTGGTTTCTGACGTACTGCTGAACACATCAGTCATTTTTTAGTCACAACGTTAGTCACATGTGTAAATACCTTCTGAAAATGAAGTTACAGAACCAAGGAATGGGTTTATGGAAAATTTAGTCTTTGAAGTTAGAATATTTCATGACTGTATACTAAGGGAAAGATCTGAAATAACAACTTTACCACAAATGAGTGTGACTCTAATCTCCTGGAGAGGAAAATGCCAAACTGGGTAGGGGCCAAAACAGTCTAATATTTTTCCTGATAATAATCCTGCCTCTCTCTGGGAGGGCTTACCACCCTCTCTGCATCTGAGAAGGTTCAACACATTTATTTCATGCCTGGAAGGGTAGTCAGGAAAGCATTGACAACTGTTTTCCTACTGCATTGTGTAATGTACCCACTTTTGGACAGGGTTCTCTTCAATAGGTGGGGATCTAATGCTTGGTCTGAAATCATTACTGGAAGAACTTCAAGTTGACACCATCTGCCAGCAGGAACTCACCGAGAAGACTGAAATCCTCAAGAGATGATGTTCCCTCTCCTACTTTGCTGTCACTGTCTTCAGATGCTCACCTAGGAACTTCTAGATTCCTCCTCTGCGTGTCCCCTCAGTGTTAGGTGTCCTCAAGGGTTTCCCCTGGTCTCTGTTTCTCACTGAACGCTTCATGTCCTCCACTCCCCCCGTCCCAACTCCAGGCTGTCTCTTCCTCCCTCACCCATGAAGTCCAATGACTATTTCCATGCCAGAGCTTCAGTTTAGATCTCTCTCATGCTCCAGGTCCTCTCTCTCACTCGCCACTGGATACCTCCACCTGGACATCCCATAGATACTTCAAAATCAATTAGTTTAAACCTGAGCTAATTATCTCCACTCTTCTCCTTTATCTCCCCCCTTTCCCATCCAGATTTGCTTCTCACACTGTATCTGTAATCTATTCTCCACACTAAAGCTAGGGGGATCTCTCTAAAATGCAAATCTGGTAAGGTCACTTGCCTATTCAAAATCCTGCAGGGGCACCTGGGTGGCTCGGTCAGTTGAGCGTCTGACTTATTTCAGCTCAGGTCACGATCTCATGGTTCATGAGTTTGGCCCCACATCCGTCTCTGTGCTGACTGCGTGCAGCCTGCTTGGGATTTTCTCTCCATGTCTCTCTCTCTCTCTCTCTCTCCCCTCTCACACACTGTTTTCTCAAAATAAATAAGCTTAAAAAAAACAACAACATTAAAATCCTTCAAAGCTATTCTGGACCCCAAAGATCAAGCCCAAGTTCCTCAACACGAGTTATAAAGTCCTCTGTGATCAGACACCCTACTCCCCCTAATCTCTCCAGTCTTCCTTTTCATTATTTACATCTCAAACCTTCTCTCCCACCTCCCACCACATACACTGTATCTCGCAGTTCCTGCCGTGTTCTAGTCTCTTAGCCTACGGGTATGTGCCCAGGCTGCTCTATCTCCCTAAGCCCCCATCTCTACCAATTATCCCCCTTTCCCTAGGCTAACGTCTGCTTATACTCCAGAGGTCTCAGTTTAGATATCCTTTCTTCTGGAAGATCCCTCTGCCTGATTCCCCAAGTTTTCCTAAACGCCTCTTTCAGGTGCTCCATCACACCCTTTCCTTACCCATGTATTGGAAAGTTTAATTATTGGTCTTTTCCACTAGATCGTAAGTTCTCTAAGAGCAGGGTCCATGTTTAGTTTACTCAACATGGTATCCCCAGTGCCTAGCACATGAATGAATGGAGACCTCAAAGATATGAAAAGTAGTATCTCACATGGGTTTGGAGATCCTTACCTTCCAAAGGTAAAAACACAGATATGTATGCACGTGTATATATTATAGTTTTCCCTCGATGTTTTTGGGTGTTACTTGCTGCTGTCATACCGATAGAAGTGAGAAGACATTTGGTAAGTTTCTGTAGAAGATGGGGAAGCTGCTAATGTCCAGTGAACTCTGGGGATGTTTTGGTTTGTTTTTTTTTTTTGACCTAGGGCCTTATTGCTCTCCTGCCTATCAGGTGGTGAGCATGTCCCCCCACCATGGGGCTGAGAAGGTGTTAACCCATGTAGCATAAGGTGAGGCATTTGTCCTTCACCAAGCAAAGTACTTGGAACATTACCATTTAGTCCTCAGTGTAAATAATTTCATATGATTTTTACCCCTAAAAGCAGGTTGCACAAGAGGAAGGAAATGGCAGGAAACACTGGGAGGCAGCAGTACCCTTGGGCCATCCAAACCTGTTTAGGTGGTGTTTGTGCCTAAATTGAGAACCCTCAGAGATAACTTAACATATGCCCCAGGTCCACAGGGCGGATCTGGATTGCAGACTCTGTGATGTTCAAACATTCTCCTGTATTTGTGGGAGAGAAGTCTGACATTTCCCAAGGGATTAAGAGTTGCTGCTTCACAGAGAATAAAGTGTATACTGAGGTTCTCTAGGGGGATTGTTCGTCCTTGTCATCTTCGTGGATCCGTGGCAAAATAGATGCAAGGGAAAAGAGTCCCAGGGTTCCACTGGTCCCTGAGCAGAGGTGAATTTGTTGAAAACGGTGGCTCTTAAGCTCCAGGGTGCCTCCCTTACTTAGCCCTAAAAATGTGTTTACAAGGTTGTAAAATATGAAGAAATGAGACACTGTAACTACAATAAGGCCGGTGATTAAGATCATCATCTCAACTCCCCCTTCCCTTGATGTCAGGTACCCCGGGAGGGGCTATGGGCATGTCTGGATCCAGCAAAAGAGAAGTTGAGTTGGGGAAACATTGGATTAGAGGGACATGTTTCTGTTGTTCATAGTCACTTCTGTAGGGAGGTAAGTTGCGGCTGCTCTGAGGTAGCCATGGCTTTCAGGAATATTCCTATAGACTTGTGTGCCAATTCATCAGGATGGGGCATTAATAGTAAATCAAGGGGCGCCTGGGTGGCTCAGTAGGTTAAGCCGCCGACTTCGACTCAGGTCATGATCTTGCAGTCTGTGAGTTCGAGCCCCGCGTCGGGCTCTGTGCTGGCAGCTCGGAGCCCAGAGCCTGTTTCGGATTCTGTGTCTCCCTCTCTCTGACCCTCCCCCGTTCATGCTCTGTCTCTCCCTGTCTCAAAAATAAATAAACATTAAAAAAATTTTAAAAAAATAGTAAATCAAAACTGTATAGCTTTAAGCCCTACAAAACCTGGATCCACCTTCTCACTAGGCATAGCTCTCAGGTTATCTAGCATCTATGCACACCTGTGAACACCTCAGCTTGGGATTCCAAGCAAGAATACTACAGAAGACCCCTTGATTCCCCTCCTATCCTCTTGCATTGCATTCATTTCTACATGGTACTACCCTGTCACCACCAGTGAGAGAGATCCATTCTGAAAACCCTTTGGCTTGATTATAGGATCGTTACAATAATAGTGTAGTTATGATTTCAACTTCAATTTAGAGCATTTTTGCTCACAAGGTAAAAAAAAACTAGCGTAAAAATGGGTATGAGTGAGATGACTTGGCTGTCTGGATTCCTAATTTAACCCTTCCTACAATCACTTATTTTGTTCACTACAAAGAATTACTCTTTCAATCTAGTAGTGTATTTGTTGTGGTGAATGTTTTTAAAATATATTTTTACTGGAAACATTAATGTAAAACATTAATAAATTCTTATGTAGAAAGCAAAGTTCTTCATAATCCATTCACAGCTAAGTTTGTTGTAAATTCCTACAATTTTGCATCATAGAGAGTATGCATATTCTGTTTAACATATTTAAAAACATATATATTTTTAAATGCTTATTTATTTTTGAGAGAGAGAGAGAGAGAGAGCCAAGCAGGGTAGGGGCAGAGAGAGAAGGGAACAGAGGATCCCAAGCAGGCTCTGTGCTGACAGCAGAGAGCCTGATGCAGGCCAAACCCAAAAACTGCAAGACCATGACCCGAACTGAAGTTGGACATCCAACCAACTGAGTGACCCAGGTGCCCCTAAAAATATTTTTTGACATAAGTGGGATCATACCCATATTGCTTTTCAAGTTACTTTTTTTTGCCTAACAGTGAATCTTGGATATCTTTTTGTGTTCTTTTTTTTTTTTTTAATGTTTATTTATCCTTAAGAGACAGAGACATAGAGACAGAACACAAGTGGGGGAGGGGCAGAGAGAGACACACACACAGAATCCAAAGCAGGTTCCAGGCTCTGAGCTGTCAGCACTGAGCCCCACGTGGGACTCAAACCATGAACTGCAAGATCACGACCCGATCCAAAGTCAGACAATTAACCAACTGAGCCATCCAGGCACCCCTCTTTTTGTGTTCTTTTTAAGGGTTGGATAGCATTTTTATCAGTGATATCATTAATTTAGTCAGGCAATTCCTAATATTTGTGTTGTTTTCACTTTGTTTTATTATAACAAATGGTGCTGTAATGAGCATCCTTCGTCATACATCTTTGCATATTTTGGAAGGTTTTTTATTCCAAAATAAATTTCTAATACTAAAGTTTCAGGGTCAAAGGATAAATACATTTTAAAATGTTAATAGATGTTTCCAAATTGCCCTGTTAGTCACTCTACCAATTTATAGACTAACCTATAATATAGGAGTGCACATTTCTCGATAGCCTTGCCAACCAATATTATCAATTGTTTTAATTTATGACAATATGAAAATGGTTCCTTTAACTTGTATTTAATAGGTTGAATGTCTTTTCATATCTTTTTTTTTTTTTTTTTTTTTTCCAACGTTTTTTATTTATTTTTGGAACAGAGAGAGACAGAGCATGAACAGGGGAGGGGCAGAGAGAGAGGGAGACACAGAATCGGAAACAGGCTCCAGGCTCCGAGCCATCAGCCCAGAGCCCGACGCGGGGCTCGAACTCACGGACCGCGAGATCGTGACCTGGCTGAAGTCAGACGCTTAACCGACTGCGCCACCCAGGCGCCCCTCTTTTCATATCTTCATTTATTATTGTATTCTTCTGTGACTTGCCTGTTCAGTATTATTATTTTCTTATCAACTTATAAGAATTAATTAGTATTACTTGAGGTATTGACCCTATGTCTTAGCATGACACTTGTTTGCAAAGAATACTTCCTATTGTATTTTAAACTCTTAAATTCTGCTATAAAAATCCCGTGAACTATAGTCCACGATGCTTTGTGTAAATTAATAAAAATAAATGGAGCTGTTTCATGTAATAGGTTGGCACTGGTCAAAATTTTATTTGGAAGGTAAGTTTGTACTTTCTTAGGGGAAAAGTTATCACTTCTCCCTAAACCAAGGCAGGAGACTAAGTCTGAAGCAAGGGTCCTCTTACCAGATTTACAGAAATCTCTGTGATTAAGAATTAGTCTTTGGGGGTATCTGGGCACTCAGTCAGTTAAGCATCTGACTGGATTTCGGCTCAGCTCATGATTTTATGAGCTAGAGCCCCTCATTAGGCTCTGTGTTGACAGTGTGGAGTCTGCTTGGGGTTCTCTCTTTCCCTCTCTCTCTCTGCCCCTCCCTGCTTGTACATGCGCTCTTTCTCTAAAAATAAACTTAAAAAAAAAAAGGAAATAGTCTTTGTTTCCAGCAGACAGTATAAGACATGCATAGCTTATTTTTACCTTTAATGATTTTATTGCCTAATACTAGACTCTACATTTAACATATATGTCTAGAAAAATTAGAAATATTTTAATTTTATAGGAAACTAATTTGTGTTTTTGAAGTACTCCCGAATTTAGCACCTAGATCAAATTATGTTCGATGATTTTTCATGGAAACTGGTGTATTTTCTTATTTTGCGTAGTTAGCTCTTACTTGCTCATATTTCTGATATGAGTACAATGAATCAATCATTTAAATATGAATAAGTTAGACTTGCTATAAATATTGGGATTGTTAGAAGACAAGAATCTCTGGATTCGAAGTTGCAATTTGATAGCCTGCTAGTTGTATCTGTCCCGCAGATATTCCCTCCTAGTGTAAGAACTGTTCTGAACTAGTTGCTAATGCTTATAAATGGCTTCATATAAAACCAGATTTCTAGGGGCGCCTGGGTGGCTCAGTTGGTTAAACAGCCGACTTCAGCTCAGGTCATGATCTCGCGGTCCATGAGTTCGAGCCTCACGTCGGGCTCTGTGCTGACAGCTCAGAGCCTGGAGCCTGCTTCAGATTCTGTGTCTCCCTCTCTCTGACCCTTCCCCGTTCATGCTCTGTCTCTCCCTGTCTCAAAAATAAATAAAACGTTAAAAAAATAAATAAATAAAACCAGATTTCTAGTTTCTCTTGAAAAATGAAATCTTGGCACCAATGGATTATATGCATATTAATGATGAACCAGGACTGCATGGTGGCTATTCCTTTGTAGACAGGGTAAGTGGTCCAATTTGCCACAGTTCCTGCCCTCGTTTTATGTTTACACCAGTCCCATTTCACTTGTATATGTACATTATTTGAATGCTCTTTTCTATAGGCAAATAAAAATATGAAAAGGCATGTATGTAAAAAATTCCTTAACTTTTTCATTAATAAATTAGTGAAGACATCATAAACTTCTCTGCTTTATTGGGTTTTCTGGCACATTCGTTTCCTGAAAAGGGTGGTAAGAAATACAGAGGTATAAGAAGCAGTCAACATCCCAGAGATATTAACTTCTTCCCAACTTTTGCCAGCAAACCACTATATTGGCTGGTGAAAAAGATGACAGAAAAGTTTTATACTTCCTGGAGTTCCACTATCTTACGCTGTAATTTCTTTAGGTCTTTCTGTACTTTATATTTCTCTAAATCCATCTTTGTTTTCTGTATTTGTTGGAGGGAGCTGAGAGAGTCATGAATTGATTTAAATCCTGGAAGAGGATATGAGAAAAGGTATACTGAAATTAAACAATGCATTGGAATTTTTTTTTTAAACAAAAGTTGCTAATCAGCGCTTCTGCCATAATTGATCATCATTTAAAGCATATTAAATTCCATTAAGACCAGTGTAAAAATGTACAATAACCCATTTCTTCTATATCATGAAGATATATTAGCGATAGTGTTTCCGCTTGTATCTGGCTTCATCGGGAAAATTTAATTCAATTCCTCTCCTTCTCCTTGCCCAAATATATTGCATAACTAAATAATTCTATATTTCAAGAGAGAAATTTAAAATATTTTCTTCTCTCTGTATGCTTTAATAAGAGATTTGGATGATCTCTTTTTTAATCCTTGTTTACCAAATTGAAGATAAAGAACACAGGTGAGATTTTAAAACTTCTCAGAAAATGACCTGTTGAGGGACCTAAGGAGTGGCCACCAGCTGTTCCCCCTGCACCCCCCACCGCCAGCACCTTCTCTTTTATGCAGGTCTAGTCACTCATGACCACAGACCCACCAGACTGCAAGCTTCTTAGGGTACAGCCCATTTCTTATTCACTGGGCCTTTCAAATAGTCATTTCTCAACACATTTTTATTAAAGGCATAAAAGAGCACACCATTAATTTGAAATTCCCCTTTCCTAGAACTTCCAGTTAGTAAAATGCAGAAAAAAAGCAGAATGCAAATTCCTCTTTGGCTCATCCTGGGGTTATACTAATGGGATGAATATAATGAAACCTCTGGTATTTAAGTAGAAAGCAGGGACATAAAACAAGGGCGAGTTAAGTTTGGAATGTGATTCCTGACCAGATAATTCATTATTTTGGTTTGACAATGGGAGATGGGGATAGGGGCAGTGTGGGTCAGATTTCCAGGCAGCAAATTTTACTTATATGCTACGAGCATCAAGCATCGGGGAGAATGAGACCATAATATCTTCCCAAGACACCTTCAAGGCATCTCTGTACAGGATCAACATTTGAGAGAATTTGCAGGCATTTTTCTGAGAACTAGAAGACGGAAAATGAATTGGGACTTTCTTTAATAAAGGAACCTCTGGTTCTGGTAATTTGCTCAGAATTGTGACTGGAGGCAGATGGCTGCTCCCCAGCTCCTATCCCATGTCCTTCCCTTTGACAAATTAGATGAGCCTTTCAAATTAATCCTCTTTGATGTTAGCTCAGCTTGACACTGCTGCCATTAGCCTCCTTAAGAAGAAAAGCAGTCATTATACCGGACTCTGTTAATTCATCTCTCTCTCTCACTTGTAAAGGTCAGGTCTCCAGTCTGACATCCGTCCAGGCTCATTACCTGCAGTTCAATGAGGGGCATTCGATTTCAAGTCCTGATTTCATGACATACCACAAGTCAGGTCTTGATCTCAAGGACGTTCCAAGTCTAACAATTCTATAATTCTATGATCTCCGTAAAAAAAACAAAAAACAAAACAAACAAACAAAAACAACCTCACAGTGTTGGCAAGCTTGTGACACTGCCCAGTCTGAATGAAGAATGTGAACTTGTTTATCTACCTTCCAATGGCACACTGACATTCTATGGGATAGTTAGAAAAGTGAGATTAAATACGGAAGGATATCAATAATGACAAGACTGATCCATGGCCATGAGCTCCAAGTAGACAACTCTGAGGAATTGGATAAGCAAGAACTAGTGTTCTTAATCAAAGGTGTCTGCTCACCTGATTGATATTCAGTCTGAATTTTCTCTAATTCACCCCATATGTGCTTTTCCACTTGGTTCATCTTTTTGGACAGTTTATTTTCTATATGCTTTACTGTACTTAGTTCTGCTTCCTGTTTCTCTGTGTTAATGAAATTCTCTAATTTGCTTGAAAGCTTCAGTAATTTCTCTTCCATTTTATTTTCAGACTTTTCCTATAAAAGATATCATGAGATAAAATTCTGCAGAAGAGAAAACTTAGATGGATATGTACTTCAGCTTAAGGAATGTTTTTAACAAGTTCACTTTTATTTATTTTATTTTTTTAAATATTTATTATTATTATTATTATTATTATTATTATTTTTTGAGAGTGAGAGAGAGAGCATAAGCAGTGAAGGGGCAGAGAGAAAAGGAGATACAGAATCTGAAACAGGCTCCAGGTTCTGAGCTGTCAGCACACAGCCTGACTCAGGGCTCGAACTCATCACCCGTGAGATCATGACCTGAGGCAAAGTCAGCCACTTAACCAACTGAGCCACCCAGGCGCCCCAACAAGTTCACTTTTCCATATTAAACATGAAAATTCCAACCAGGTTCCTTTGTATCTAAAACTGTGTTCACATGTGTGAGAGTTCATCCCTTTGCTTGACCTTGTTTGCAGTTTCTAGAATTCTGCATGTGATAGGAAAAAGAAAAGAAAGGACTGTGGTTTTGCTGAAATGCCTTGAAGAGTTGGAATTACAGTCTAGTGTTTAAGGAATTGTGGTCAAGGAAGGCATTTTATTTATTTTTTTAATCTTTATTTTTGAGAGAGAGAGAGAGAGACAGAGTGGAAGCAGGGGAGGGGCAGAGAGAGAGGGAGACACAGAATCTGAAGCAGGCTCCAGGCCCTGAGCTGTCAGCACAGAGCCCTATACGGGGCTCGAACTCACAAACTGTGAGATCATGACGTGAGCCGAAGTCAGACGCTCAACTGACTGAGCCACCCAGGCGCCTGAAGGGAGGCATTTTAGACACTGCTTTAAGCTCCTGGGTCATGTTCCTGTTACACATTCCTATTCCCTCGAGCTTCGTATCTCCACGTGGACAGAGTTCAGCTAGAATAGTGATTCTTGACCTCTGTTATCTATTGATATCACCTGGACCATCACACAACCACTACCACCACCCCGCCCCTCACGAAACTGATTTAATTGGTCCACAGTGGAACTCAGGAATTTATCTAGTTGAAAAACTCTCCAGATGATTCTAATTGCAGTGAGGTGGGGACTTCATGGATGCCCCAGGCTCAGGAGCTTCTCTGCTCCTTCTTACCCTTCTCACAGGGAACTTGCCAGCAGGAACTGGGTGACAGTGACTTGGCCCCATTGTTCCTCCTATTTTTTATTATTATTTTTTTAACATTTATTTATTTTTGAGAGACAGAGAGAGACAGAGCATGAGCAGGGGAGGGGCAGAGAGAGGAGGAGACACAGAATCTAGAAGCAGGCTCCTGGTTCTGAGCTGTCAGCGCCGAGCCCCACGCGGGGCTGGAACTCATGAATCACCAGACCATGATCTAGGCCAAAGTCGGAGGCCCAACCGACCGATCCACCCAGGCGCCCCTCTCCTATTTTTGGCCCTGCCTGCATCGGGGAAGTGGATTCCAGCCTCTTTCTTACTTGTGGTGGAAAGCTTCTGCCTGCAGGTGACCCTGTGGTCACCTAGTGCTGCCTATAACTGGTGGATGAGTCTGTCTAAATCCTAGAGAACTAGCAGGCCCTGTTGGCTGCATGTTGGACCACACAGACTTCAATAGCCTTATCAGTGATAAAGCTGGAATGGTTATCTACATCTCTTGGACTCCTGCCTCTGTCAGCTGTCTACAAACCTAGCTGCCCAAAGCCCCTCTACCGAAATTCCAGAAACATCTTATTTGAATCACCAGCAAGGCTGGCAGTCACTGATGACACGGATGGGCCTGTGTTGCTCTCCCATTGGGGCCAGCAGCTGGTTGGATGCACTGCTTGGAGTGAGGGGTACCTGCAATCAACAGATTTCCCCTCCATCCTGGTAGTCTTGCCCCAAAGCTGGGAGTTTCTCTATGAGGTTGCCTCTGGAAAAGAAGTTTTGAAAACCTTTGATTGACGGATGGATCTTCAGAGAGGTAAACTGGCTTGTCTATGGCAGAAGTTTTCAGGCTTTACTGTGTCTAAGTGTCCTCCAGGAGGCTTGCCTAGGCGCACAGATCTCCAGGAGAGGCCCCAGGGACCTCAGCTCTGGGTTGGAACCGAGAATATGTATTTAAAAAAAAAAAACAAAACACCTCTCTTTAGATTATTATGGGTAGAGCACACTCAGGAGTGTGGGTTCCCGGAGTTGGAGAGTAGCACACAGAACCAAAAGGCAGTCCTCTGGATTCCCATTCTGGTGCCAGAAAAGGTTAATTACTGACACAGTGAAGGTTACTGTGAATGTCCTAGTGAAACTTTCAACATCCAGACAATGACTATGGAGCTGTTTACTTACCAGCTTCTCCTGTAGGAGCTTCAGACATTGATTTACATAGCCAAGGTGGTCTTTTTCATAGTTGAGGAACTGTTTCTCTGTCCATTTTTGATGGTTCTCAACTGCCTCATATAGGTTGTTTGAAACTGAATTAAATCTAAGGGGGGAAATAGTTATATTTTAATAAAGTAAATTTAAACATAAAACCAAAATTTAGTATTGACAAACTGCAGTTTTTCAGATGATGAGGTTCAAGATGTCTAACAAGTACTTATGGGTTGATGTGGGAGGTAGGGAGCAAGGGAGCACATTTTGGGTCCCTGCCCCAAGCTTCGACCCGGCTGCTGACAACACCCCTCTGCATACCTTAAAATACACATATACACAAAGACAGACACATGGACACACAGAAACACATGTATCATCCATCCATGCAGGTTTCCTCTTAGGGCCTGGGGTACATTGTATATGTGGAAGAAACACCTTGACAAGCCACTTGGATGGCGATATCACTCCGGGGTACGTAGGGGTCAGCAAACTTCTTCTATGAAAGGTCGATAGTAAATATTTTAGGCTTTGTGCGCCATATGGTCTCCATTGCAACCAGTCAATTCTTTAACCACTCAGTGCTGCCATTGCAGTGGGAAAGCAGCCACATACGATACAAAGAAATGAAAAAAGAACTTGGTTGTCTAATCTAACTTTACATACACTGAAATTTAAGCAACAGATAATCACATCATGAAATACATTTTCTAATGTAAAAAATTAGTAGAAAGTATGCAAATCATTCTTAGCAGTGGGCAGATTTGGCTAAGGGTGGAAGTTGGTGGAATCTCTGTCCTGCAAAGGTCACTACCCAGCTGGGGGAGGAGCTGGGCCAGAGAAAATCATAGGTAGGATGTAGGGAAGGAGCAGGAAGAAAGACCCAGAAGGACTTTGGGAAAGCAGAGTGCCCATGGGAGACAGTCCTTGGTTGTCTTTTCTGTCTCAGGTGAGATCCTCAGTAAAGTCCCCTTTGCCTCCAGTGGGTCTCTGTGGATTCTTTAGGGAGTAGGGTTCAGGGAGGGCTTAAAGAGGTACTGAGTTACTCATGTGGGGCAAAAACAGATATATAATACGCTAAGGTGCAGGAAACGACCACTGGCATAAAAATGATGCACCATAGGAATATTAAATAACAGAGAATGAATGATTTTTTTAAAATGGAAGTGGATGTTATTACAGAGATTGAAAAGATTGGAATCATATAGCTTCAATATGAAAAGTCACTCTAGAATGGCTGAGGTTTGAGTAAAAAGGAGAATCCATAGCTGGAATGACTGAGAAATATGGTCTGAGAAGAGGAAGGATGAGGATGGGGACTGGCAAACGGTCTCTATATGTTTTCTGCATGTGACTAGCTTGTAGTAAAATGTCAATTTCAAATTCCCTTCTAGAATAGGCACTATATTAGACAGGCAGGAGTACTGCATGTTGTTTATTATTGAAAATATTCAGACTAACTTACAACATGTGGATGGCTTGAAGTAATCATTGCTATAATACTGTAATTTTTCAGGAAAAATTATATTTCGATAATTTTGCAGTATTTATCACTGGAAATTGCTTAAGACATGCTGGACATATATTGCATGTATGTGTCTCTAGCTTCCTTGAAAAAGTGTTTGGACTAGTATTTGGAAAAGACAAATTATATGAGACCATTTCCAGTTTTTATTTAGAGCAGTGGCCCTCTAACAACGTACGGAGACATTTTTGGTTGTCACAACTTGGAGGTGCTACTGACATGTGGAGTGTGTAGACGCCAGAAATACTGCTAAACATCCTACAATGCACAGAACAGCCTCACAGAAAAGAATTACCCATCCCAAACGCCAATAGTGCCCACGTTGAGAAACCAGAATTTAGATGATGAAATCAAGCAATGGGAAAAGTTAATTTTCCAGTAGCTGTATTAGCTGTGGTATAATACCTGAATTCTAATCTTCATCGCTTTGAATTATCACATGTTTTGATACGGAGAGAGATACTTTTCACATAGAAAGCGTATCTTGATTCAGGTGAGTATTTCCACATCGAAAAGATACCATCGGCCACAGTTCCTGCTAATCTAATCATGATTTCCAAACACCTGTGCTACTGACTAACAGCTGATGGATCTCAAATAAGTTCCCAACTGACACATGGACAGCCTCATTTTAGCCAACTGTTTTCTATGTCTGGAACACTCTTCCTTAGAATACCCAGTGGCTCCTGCCCTCATTTCATTCAGATATCTTTTCAAGCACCATTTCTCTCCTTAACATAGGACTGACTTTGTTTGTTGGTTTGTTTTTATTTTTATTTGAGAGAGAGCATGCAAGCACACAAGTGGGGGAGGGGCAAAGGGAGAATCTTAAGCAGGCTCCATACCCAGCAAGGAGCCCGACTCAGGGCTTGATCTCACGACTGTAAAATCGTGACCTGAGCAGAAATCAAGAGTCTGATGTTTAACTGACTGAGCCGCCCAGGCGCCCCAGGACTTTTTAAAACCACACTTTAAAAAAAAATTTCTTTTTCCCCATCTGACCCTCCCTTATTCCTTTACCCTACTTTATTTTTTCCAAAATGCTGATCACCATGTGATATATACAATTTGTGTGCTGTCTACTTCACTAGAATCTAAGCTCCATGAAAGCAAGGAATTTGCTTTGTTCATGGCTGTGAACAGTGGCTGGAATTTAGAAAGCGCTAGATGAATAGTTGTTAAATAAATGATTCATTGTTTCTCATTTAATACCCTTTACTAGAGCTGTTCACAAATAACAAATTGTACATTTGCTTAGATATTTAGATATCTAATCTTCAATTTTCATCTTGTCTTTCCTATCTGTGGTGGAAATATTAATTAATAGTGATTGTTAAGAGGGACAGTAAATCCCCAGATAATCAAGAGGTAGCTTTGCAATTGGAAATCCAGCCTTCAGTGTGCACTTTTACTGTGTGTGTAAATAGGAACATTTACTACTGATGTGATATTAACATCCCTCTGAAAACCAGGGAACCATTAAATGTGACCAAGTAATATCTCCAGAAGTGCATATCAGTAATTAGAATTCTGAAATTAAAATAGTCATAAAGAATGAGTTATTACCTGTGATCATTTTATTATAAGGTTTTGCCTGCAATTAGAGACTGACTTTACTGGTTACCATGAAAAGTCAGAACTGGTAGTTTATGAAAATATGAAAGCATTTTTTAAAAAGCATTCTCCTTGAAAGATAAAAAAAAGAGAAGCTAAAATAAAGGTTTATATACGTCTCCTTTACTTAGACTTTCTCCTAACATAATGGGCATGCTTTCCATGAGAGAATGACTTTTCTGTGAATTACAGTATTTATAATTAAAATTTCAACAGGGTGAAATATGACATTCACATTTTAGTTCCCAAATCCTCTATTCCAATAATTACGGTAGTATTTCTATCAGATGTAGATAGATATAGGGTGCCTGGGTGGCTCAGTCAGTTAAGCGTCCAACTTCGGCTCAGCTCATGATCTCACAGTTCGTGGGTTCCAGCCCCACATTGGGCTCTGTGCTGACAGCTTGGAGCCTGCTTCAGATTCTGTCTCTGTCTCTCTCTGCCCCTCCCCCACTTGCACACTTTCTCTCTCTCTTTCAAAAATGAATATTTTTAAAAATATGTAGTTAGATATAGATAGGTAGGTAGATAGGTAAGTAAGTAGGTAGCATAGATAGCTGATTTTCTTTTTCAAAAAACACAAAAGTCAGACTTTTAAGTTATGGCCACAGATCTTACTAGAATAATGTGGGATACAGTTAAAAAAAAATTTTATATTGGTGGAATCAACTTAATATACACACCAAGGGCAATTATAAGGGAGAAAGTCACAAAAGCATAAAATAAAATTTAATGGGGAGTCATAGACACAGCAGATGGCTGTGATGAACATGAATGGTGAGGACAGAGTGTAGGGCTTGCAACAGTCATCCTAGTGACCGCTGTGGTTATGGTTGACATACATAAATGAGGACATAGCTCCAATCTGGGGCTTTTTTTTTTTTTTTTTTTTTTAACCAGTTCTCTTAAGTCTCAAACTCATTGTCTTGCATTTAATAATCAATTGAACTTTTCCAGAAGACATGAAAAGTTTGATTTCTTGAAAAATGTTACTCTTAATAGGCTCTCAAGAATTCAGATAGTGGCTTTAACCAAGTCAGTTTTGGAGACTGAACCTAAGATTTTAAATTTCATGTCAGAAGAAAGAAATTAATTCTAAGAAAATTATTTCTACTAAGTTTGTGCCTATCTACTTCAACTTCTTCTTTATGTCCTAATGACGCAAGTAAAGAGCAACTCCAACTCCATTCTGATAGGAAGCTTTTTGCTTGTTGTTACATATTGTACTTGAGCTTAAATCCCAATACCTTCATAGCTTCTTACCTTCATAGTTTCAAGCAGATGTGATCTTCCCATTCCCTAAATTTCTGTAGTACAATTAGCTTACTAATGGCTGGAGTTGTGAGATGGAGGTGTCATAGATTGACAAAACAACCTGAGGTTTGGAGTCAGATATTTTCTAGTGATGTGACTTTGGGCAAAGTATTTAATTTCTATGATTGTGTTTTCTCATCATTAAAATGGGGAGAAGACTTACACTGCAGAGATGGACGCACCTGAATATCTTGGTCACTTAGGGATTGGTAGACATTCAGAAATAACAATTAGTACATTTCTTATTTCTGTCTACTGATCTATTTCCTCTAACACTGTCTTAACTTTTACTTCGTGTTTAGCTTTTCACTTATTTGTATATTTCCTCCCAACTGTATATGGCTATGATGTTGTCTTTGAGTATTCCAAAACACAACTTACACATTATTGATTTTCAAAATATTCATTGGCTATTTGCATCTGAATGTGCTGGGTGCTGAGAATACGAAGATGGATGAGACGTATCCTCGACTTGAATAGTTTGTAACATAATACTGTGGTAGCATTTTCAAAGCTGTATGGCAAGATTTGAGTCTATGCATTTACTTCATTGACCATATACTTTTTCTTTTCTAATAAATCACTATCAATTAAACATTGTCAGCAGCAAGAACTATCTAGGGAGTGACTAATAGGTACTTCCCCTGCTAAACCCTTCCTAAAAAGATAGCCATATTTTATGATGACTAAGACTCTTGCTCTATAAGCACTAAGTGGTTAGCTTAGGAAGTTATTTAGCTGAACATGTGACTAAGACCTTTCTGGAAAAAGGAGTCTCCATATTGGTGTTCAGATGAAGAGCCTGTGCATCTCCTTTGTTAGGTCTAGTGTTGAATGCCAAAGTCCTAGGAATTCACTAGAAAACCACAGACAGTATTGGGGCTTTTAAGTTGTATATAAGACATAAATTTAATTGGCCATTAAACTTGAAATTGTTAAAGTTTCTAAATGGTAACACTGTCCAATTAAACACATTTTTGAATGCTATTAAATTTTTTTTAAATCCCTTTTCTCAGAGACAGTAGTTTCTTAAAAAAGGAAAAGCAAATACTATACCCCATCTATTTTAATTGGAGAAATGCTCTGAATGGAAAAGAAAAAAAAGAGAGCCCTATTTGCCTTACTTTCTCTTTGAAGTAAATATATTTGTAATAAATATCTCAGTCAAAGTGTTAATATCTCTAATGTGAAGGAATCCTACAAATTGATAAGAATATGAGGAAAGTCATGATATAAACTTTGACAAATGATAAGAATGGGTAATTCACAGAAAAGGAAATTCAAATGGTGAAGGGAAAGCAAATAGAAACAAAACATTCAATCTTCATCCTTGAATTGGCACATATTAAAAAGAACATCCAGTGTTGATAAGAATGTAGAGAAAGGTCTTCTCATATATTGCTGGTGGAAGTGGGCGTTGCTACATTAAAAAAATAATAATAATAAATTTATAAAAATTAATAAATGAACTCTTTGACCTAGGAATCTTGCCGGTAGAAATAACATCTAAATTTAAGGATATTTAAAGATATATACACACAATAATTTTGGGGTTTGTTTGGGATAGCTGTAAACTGGAAAGAATCAATATAATAAGTGATTGAATTAGCTATAGCACATCTGTAAGTTAAAATATTACACAACTATTAAACTAATGTTAGAATAATACTCACTGATCTGGAGAGATGATTACAATGCACTATAAAAAAGCAAATTATTGAGTAATGTGTATAGGGTGTATTTTAAAAAGCCATGTTCTTTCTATACAAATAGTGTATGATACATAAAATATATATAAACATCCTTTTTCTGTTAGATATTTGTATTAACAAGGAGGACAGTGTGGGAGGACATATCTCTGGTGTTAGCATTGGTTACTTTAAGGAAGCTGAGATGGAGAACTTTTTTTCATCTTTGTTTTATTTTGTTACTTTTTATTTCATTAAAAAAATTTTTTTTACGTTTATTTTGAGCGAGAGAGAGCATGAACAAGGGAGGGGCAGAGAGAGAGGGAGAGAGAGAGAGAATCCCAAGCAGGCTCTGAGCTGTAAGTGCAGAGCCTGATGCGGAGCTCAGACTCATGAACCACGAGATCATGACCTGAGCTGAAACCAAGAGTTGGACGCTTAACCAACTGAGCCACCCAGGCGCCCCTTTTTCTAAATTTATTTTTAATTTTTATTCTTGAGACAGAAAGAGAGAGAGAGAGGGTGCAAGTGGGGGAGGGCAGAAAGAGAGGGAGACACAGAATCTGAAGCAAGCTTCAGGCTCTGAGCTGTCAGCATAGAGCCCCATGCGGGGCTCGAACTCACAAATCCGTGAGATCATGACCTGAGCCAAAGTTGGATGCTTAACCAACTGAGCCACTTAGGTGCCCTGATTTTCTATTTGTTAACGTACTTCATCCATTTAAGCCAGTATTCCATTCCAGATTATAAGTCCCTTTTCTCCCCCAGGAAAATCATTTCTTAAAGTGTACCTCTAGAAACAGTTTACTCTTCTACTTGGAACACTTTATTTAATTCTAAGCTAATGGGATTAGACCAAGCACCACGCAGATATTTACTGGGCATCCTCATTGTACTGGAATTTAAGTACCTAGACATGCTTTTTTATTGTATGAAGTAAGTGGCTATATTCTCTTTACACAAGACATTTACTTCTTTGAATTTTAGAGATGAGTATAGTTTTCCATCAGTTTCTAGGACACACGTATTTCCCAATTTAACATCTCTGAAATCAGGAGGTATCTTAAAAATTAGATTTGATGAAATACTGTAAGGATGGGGGAAAATGGAGCAAGCAGAGTATATTCAGAACACTGGATTTGACCAAGTCATTAAACCCAAGTGGAAAATCCAAGAGGAAAAAGAACAAGGAGAGAAGAGGCAGTAAGGTAGTATCATCCAAGAGACTAGAATTTTCCTTTGCCTGTTCCAGGATTCCAGGAAATGGTGGTCTTTTATACAAGAAAGGAGGATTGGGGAATAAGGAGGCCAATAATTTGAATGTTTGTGGAGTCTTGTCTCTTTTACTGTGCGTAGGGGAGAACTGAGTGAAGATAGGACAGAAACCGGTCTTAAAAAAAGGATAATGTAAAGAAGGTAGAGAATCTTAGAAGAAATTTTAAAAAGAAAGCTTGTAAATCAAAGTTGTTTTAATAATTATTTGGTAGTCTTGGGGAATTGATGTATATTCAATGAAGTGTGTTACACTGAGACATATAGTTGATGATAAGTTCAAGTTATCATCATCCTTTTTCTTTGGAAAAGGTCAGGATGTATATCAATTCAGTTGCAATACATAAACAAAGAGAATGACAATATCCATTCTTTAAAAAATTTTTATTTAAATTCCAATTAGCTAACGTACAGTGTAATTAGTTTCATGTGTACAAATTAATGATTCAATGCTTACATATAATGCCCAGTGCTCATTACAAGTGCCCTTCTTAATCCCCGTCACCTCTTTCACACATCCCCCCACCCACCTCCCCTCATATTTCCTTTATTATGAATATTGTATGAATTACTTTAGTGTAGAGTATTCTCTCTAACAGTTTGTTGCTTTATGTCTTGGCCAGTTTCAAATTCCTGGGATAGATTTTCATTTAAAGCCAATGCTTTCATTAGGCAAAACCTTTTGGAATGTACTTAACAGAATTAAAAATCTTCCATTCACTTACTTGAACTCCAAAAGGTTCATTTCATGGCGATAATCCCCCTGGACCATCTTTAAATTTGAGGTTTGCTCAGAACTGGAAGCCTCAATCTTTCCTAAGAGCTGCATTACCTAATGAAAGTACAAAAGGGAGCTTGTGTGTGTGTGAACAAAATCACTAGCACTTAAATTAATTATACTTTATTCCTAAAAGAGCCAAGAAACAGACTTGATCCTAAATTAAAGCATATTTGCATTTGAAAATGATCTTTTCTAAAGGAATGATTCAATAGTTACAGAACTATCTTCAAGGAAAGATTTATAGGGAAGTGTTCCATTCTGCTGTCTATAATATTCATCTTGATAATAGGCTACCTAATGATATAACAAAAGGCTGCTATTGATATTGGTTTATCAATTGTTTAATTTTATTGCTTCTTTACTTTTCCCCCAATTACTGTGTAAGCCGGTATGTATCCTCGATCACCACTACAACCTTAGTGCACATCAGTTGACCAATGATAAATATCCACCAAATACTTATTGAATACATGTTTAAATGTACAATGAATTGGGCTCTGAGGAAAACACATGAGTGGCCTAAGATTAGGCCTTAGGAATTTCCTTAGGTGAAATGACTTTAGAGCATAGAAAGATAGGAAACAACAAGTTCCAGGTCTGGAAGTTAGGATAAGAGGGTCTTCTACACATCCAGAAACACTGAGGAAGTTCCTTTAGGTAAAAGGACTGGTTTGGAAAATAGACACAGAACTGTAGCACATAATCACACGTAAACTAATCACTGTCTAGGGGAATGAAACTACATGATGGGCTTTGGCCAAACAGAATTCAGCTCCTGAAACAGTCGCAGGGAGGAAAATGGGCAGTTAACAAAATCTAAGTTTTGTTTTTTTGTTTTTGTTTTTTTAATTTAAATTCAAGTTACTTAACATACAGTGTAGTACTGATTTCAGGAGTAGAATGTAGTGATTCATCAGTTAGATATAACACCCAATGCTCATCCCAACAAGTGCCCTCTTTAATGCCTATTATCCATTGAGTCAATCCCCCAACCCACCAAAATCTAAGTTCTCTTAGAAAAGAAAGAGATGGATAACAGAAGGGTTTGAATAGATAAATGTTGGGTGGGCAACCAATAGCACATGAATGGCTATTTATAGAAGATTCACTTAAAACAGGCTCCTTATAGGAGGTATACTTAAAGGCAGAATTCTTAACAATAAAATAACAGGCAAATATATCACTGGCAAAAGCAAAGGAAAAGAAAGCCAGGGGCGTCTGGGTGGCTCAGTTGGTTAAGCATCTGACTCTTGATTTTGGCTCAGGTCATGATCTCACATTTTGAGTTCAAGCCCCATGTCTGTGCTGTCAGCATGGAACCTGCTTGGGACTCTCTCTCCCTCTCTCTCTCTCTTTCTCCCTCCCTCCCTCCCTCCCTCTCTCTCTGCCCCTCCTTTGCTCTCTCTTTCACTCTCTCTCTTTCAAAATAAATGAATAAATAAATAAATGTAAAAGAGTCTTAAAAAGGAAAGCCAGCAGAACAATATTGTTAGATAAAGTGTTATTTGAGGCAAAATATGTTAAATGAGACAAAGGTGGTCATTTTTACAGATGAAGAGTAGACTGCACAGTGAAGAAGTTTGAACCTTTATTTACATTATATATTGACTAAAAAGTAACAGCTATAGAATTACAAGGATAAAGGGAGATGATATATTAATGATTTTAAATGATTTCTCTGTCACCAACAAAGGCCAAATAAGTAAAATATAAATAAAGATATAGGAAAATATGAAAAGTATAACTTATTTAGTCAATTTATATACCAAGCAATCCAACTTGCAAACAGCAAGAAACACTCATTCTTTCCCAGTGCCCAGTCAGCCTTTGCAACAACTAAGTAGATATGTGACTATAAAGAGCTCACATTATTCCACAAAGTGGGAAAAGTACAGATCATGACTCTATACTGCCCAGAAAGTAGAAATTAATAAGAAAAGTATAAAGAAACAAAAATCTGACAATTTGTATTAAAAAAAAACAAACCTCTTTTAATTCTATTGTTTAATTCCAGTGTTTCACATGGAAATGTGCCTCTCAGATCCCCTACTAGGAGGAGCATAATTGGCCAAGGGCCCGACTGCTATGTTTCATACATATTACCATGTGTGGATATCATACTTCCCATTGGCTGCTTCCAGTGAGTGTCTGAATAGTATTCCTATGATGAGGGACTTTGGTTCAAAGAACTTAATGAAACTATTAGAATGGCTGTCTAAGACCTTCTCTCTTTTTCACTGGAGTCAGAACTATTTTGTAGTCTGATGGCTCTTTCCATCTCTTCCAGCTCTCTCCCCATTTTCCTTCACAGTTGTTTTTTTTTTCCTTAGTAAATCTCTTGCTCATCAGCTCTTTTATGGCATTTGCTTCTCACAGGACTAACACAAGTGTCAAAGAATAACTCAACTCTGCAATTACAATTTACTTAGGAAAGGATAATAAGACATTATATATCAACAGGACACGGCCACATCTATAATCAGTGGTAAATTTGTGGCATTAAATGTTTCCATAATTACATAAAAGGCAGAATAAAGCTATGTAAACCAACAACTAAAGAGAATAAAGCTATGTAAACCAACCATTAAAAAGAATAACAAACCTAACCAAGGGAAAGCAGAATGAAGAAACTGACAAATTGTGATAGGTGGACTGGCTCCTTTAAGATGTCCATTCTCTAATTCCTAGAACCTGTGTATATGATATGTTAGATGGACAATGGCATTTGTAGCTGTAATTAAGGTTACAGACCTTGAAATAGAGAGATTATCCTGTCTTATCCAAGTGGGTCCAATTAAATCACATGAGCCTTTAAAAGCAGAGAACTTTCTCCAGCCAGAGTCAGAGAGATTTGAAGCATGACAAGGACTTGGCCTGTTCCTGGAGAGAGGCCACATGGAAAACATGAGAAAGAAGGCTGGCATCTGGGGGAACATGTCTCCAACTCCAGCAAGAACCTCAGTCACACAACTTCAAGAAACTGAATTTGGCCAAAACTTGAATGAGTCTGGAAGAGAACTAATTCCCAGAGCTACCTCAAAGAAACATAGCCCTGCTGATATCTTGATTTCTGTCTTGTGAGACCCTAAGCAGGGGATTTACTCTAGCCCACCAGGCTTTTGACTTGCAGCAACTATGAGATAATATATTTATGTTGCTATAAACTACTGAGTGTGTGGTCATTTGTTATGGCAGCAATAGCAAACTAATATACAAACATTAAAAAAATTGAGAAGTAAAAAAATTATAGGATTGATAGGTAAATCCCAGGGTTGTTTCTTTGAAAAGGTAGTAGACAACATTTTTCTTGTTGTCTTTTCTAAACGTAAACTTTTCTAAACGTAAAGAAAACAAATAAATACTAAAATTAAGAATAAGGAAAAATAGAGTAGATATAAATACGATCCAAATAATGTAGTGAGAACATTCACAAAGCTGAAGTGATAGACGAAATGGAAGCCAAATAATTATAGATTTTAATTCACTTTTCTCAATCCAAGACAGAAGAAAGAACCAAAAAAATACGTAAGGATACAATAGACCTAAACAATAAGTAATGTTTTACATAGCGACTGAACTTTGTGCCCTAAAAATACAGAATATATTCTTTTAGAACGTGTAGAAAATTTTTCTATCCAGATGCCAAAATAAATCCCTCAAAGTATTCCAAAAACTCAAACGGGTATATACATAAAAATTTCAATTACAGGGAGATAAAACTAAAAATGAATACTAGGATAACAAAAAAATCCTTAACTCAGGAAAAACAACAACCCCTCTTAATCTGTTCAATCAAAGGGAAAAATACAATATACAACTGCAGAATTTCTAGGAAACCATGAGAACACTATATCAACCCTAGGAGATACAGGGAAGTAAATAAATGCTCAGGGAAAATTCATAGTCAAAAATGATCCTGTCAGCAAAAGATTACAAATATTTTTGGTTCAAAAAGTTAGAAAATGAACAGCAAAACAAATCACAGGAAAAGGGAAAAAAAGACAAAAACTTGAATTGCTGAGAACACATGGAGGACAAAATAGAAGAACTTAAAAATACATAAAAAGAGTGGCTCAATGGAGAGGAATCAATATAATTATTAAAGCACAAACACCTAATTAATCAAAAGGTCAAAAAAGCACAAATAAAATGGTGAGGGGAAAAATATAAAAGCAGAAGGAATGAAAATAATCTTCATAGTATTTTGCACAATTTATGCAAATTAATTTCGAAATCTGGATGAAAAAGGTACTTTTTTCCAAGCAGAAGTAATTTACTAAAGCTGACCCTTGAAAAGATTTTCCATGGAAAAAACTGAGCAAAGATATCAAAGAACTCTTCTTTCCACTAAATCATTAGGCCTAAATGGCTTCGGAGGCAAACTACTGAATCTTTAAAGAATAGATCATTGCAATGTTTTTAAAACTGTTTCAGAGCATAGAAAAAGAAGGGAAACTTCCAAATTATTTTCATGAAGTCAGCAAAACATCGATTCTAAAATCTGAAAAAGGTTGCACAAAAAGACTAATCTTGTTTATAAATATTGATGCAAACTTCTTAAATAAAATATCAGCAAACAGTATCAGGACAGTTTTAAAAACATCATAATCAAGCACAATTTAATTTTTAAAACAAGAATCGTTTAATAAGAAATATATTAATACAAATAATTATGCCAGCATAGTTGAGGAGAAAACTCACATGATTATCTCCACAAATAATGTTGAAAGGCATTTGACAAATTCATAATCATTCTGGATTACAAACAAAAACTCAGTATAATAGCAATAGTGCATCAAACATGTTCACTGAGGAAACTAACTTCCCTCACCATAAGGGAAACCCTGGGGGAATTTCCATTAACGTCAGGAACAAGAGCAGGATGACCACTATTCCCACACTATTTAATACCATACTGGAGTTATTAAGGCAATTATAGCAGGGAGAGAAATTGTGTGTATGAAAGTGAAAAAAAATGAGTAAAATTATCATTTAAAAATCATATGATTGTGTGCCTGGAAAAACAACAACAAACTGGAAAATTTCTATAATCAAGAGGAGAATTCCCTAACAGAAGATGAAATTAATATAGCTTTCATTATATACAACTAACAATTCATCAGAAGATATGATGAGACCCCACTACAATAAACTAAAAAGAAAAAAGATAACAAAATCCCAAAATATATTGAAGATGATGTGAACATGAGGAAAATTTCAAACTATTCTTGAATGATAGAAAAGCAAACCTGACAAGTAGGAAGCACACTATGTTCTTGGATAAAACACTCAGCATTATGATTCAGTAAATTCAAAAGTTAATTTATGATTTAATGTGATTTCAATAAAAATTAAAAATGAGTTATTATTTGCTGGGAATAGACAGACTGATTTTAAAATCATATGCAAAAACAAACAATTATCACCAGGGAAAGGGAGAAAAGAAAGCAATGAAAGGTACTTGCTGTACCAGATACTAAAAGTACCTTAAGGTCTCAATGATTAAAATAATAATTAAGGCACATTCTATATTAGAAAAACTCCAAATGGATCAAGAATTTAAATATAAACAGTAAAGCCATGAAAGTGCTAGAAGAAAATATGAGTATTTTGAGAGGGGGAGACAGACAGTGCAAGTGGGAGAAAGGCAGAGAGAGAGGGAGAGAATCCCAAGCATCTCCATGTTGTTAGTATGCAGCCCAACATGGGGCTCAATCTCATGACTGAGATCATGACTTGAGCCAAAATCAACTTAGCCACCCAGCACCCCTAGGGAATTTCTTTTTAAGTGTGACTTAAAAGAAGCTACAAAAAAAAAAGCTGATAAATTTAGCTATAAATATAGAACATAAGCATGACAAAAGTCAAAAGAACATATAAAGAGCTCCTAAAAATTGAGAAGAAAAAGAAAAACAGACCAATAAGGAAATGGATAAAAGAGATGAACAGATAACTCGCTGAAAAAGAAATGAAACTAGCTCTTGAAGATGTGAACCTCATTCACAATGAGAAAGGCTAAGTGAAGGGGTGCCTGTGTGGCTCAGTTGGTTAAGTATCCGATTCTTGATTTCAGCTAAGGTCATAATCTCATGGTTGTTTATCAGTTTGAGCCCCATGTTGACCTCTGCACTGACAGCTCGGATCCTACTGAGGATCTGCTCTCTCCCTCTTCTGCTGTGTACACGCTCTCTCTCAAAAATAAATAAATAAATAAATAAATAAAATTAAAAAAACAGAAAGGAAAGGCTAAGTGAAACACAGAGATTTTAGCTTTCTTTTTCCTATAAGAGTGGCAAAATTCAAAAGTCAACACCATTGGTGAGGCAATATGTAAAATGTCCTCATTTTTACATTTTACATATCGCCGATGGCTATGTAATATGATCAAAACCCTACAGACAGCAAGATACCTGAAAATAACAAACATGTATTTTGACCCAGCAATCACACTTCTGGTAACTGATCCTACAAACATACCTATGGACATACACACAATGACATACGTGCAAGTTACACCTTGCAGCATTGTTTGAAAGAGAAAAATACTAAAAATGTCCAAATGTCCATCTGTGAGAGATTGGTTAAATGAGTGAGCTATTGAACACAGAGGAGAATATGCAGTTGTAAAAAAAGAATGAGGAAGCTTTCCATGTATTAGTATGACTGATCTCCAGGATGTATTTGTTTAGTTAAAAAAAAATAGGTACATATTAGTGTGTGTGTGTGTGTGTGTGTATGTGTGTGTGTAATATGCAACCTTATTTGTAAAAAGGAGAAAAAAAGAATATATTTGCATTTGTTTGTATCTGCATAAAGGCATACTGAAGAATCCACAACAGAATAATAAAAATGGTTTTCAGTGAGGAAATGAAAGAATGTAATAATGGTGACAGAGGTGGGCACGAAAATTCTCAGTGTATATTTTCTTATGTAGTTTTGATTTGTGAACCATACATATCATCTGTATTACCTTAAAAAAAATAACTAAGAATAAACTTCAGTCAGTGTCACTTTTTTGAAAAAGTTTTTAAGTTTATTTATTTAGAGAGAGAGAGAGCGGGGGGAAGGGGAGGGAGACAGGGAGACAGAGAATCCCAAGCAGGCTCCCCACTCTCAGCACGAACCCCAATTCAGGGCTCGAACTCATGACCCATGAGATATGACCTGAGCTGAAATCAAGAGTTGGAGGCTTAACTGACTGAGCCATCCAGGCACCCCAAATCAAATTTTGAACCTAGGTGCAAAGTCAAATGCTGAATGATTACACAATGACTGTATGGCAGAAATGCAGAAATGTTTCAGTATTGGGAAATGTATTGACATAGCACATTAGAAGTCCAAAGAAATAAACGAGTGAACAAATAAAAACCCAAATTAAAAAAACCCTAATATGATGATGTAGGCATTTTTTGATGTCTACAAGGCATTTTTTAAGGTGAAATGTTCAGTCCTAATAAAAACTGAGCACTAATTAAAACTACTGGAAGTAAGTAGGAATTGAAGGTTACTTTAACATGGTTAAAAATATATCACACCAACATCCAAAAGAAAACAACAAAGACATCTCCAGTATGATAAGAAACTAGATAAATTGCCTTCTATGACCACTTTTATTTAACAATCATCTGGAAGATCTGGTCATGGCTTTAAAGTACTTAAAAAAAAATGTACTGAGGTGTTACATCAGAAAACCAGAGGTAACATGGTTATGATTTATTTTTGATATGACTAGGTATTTTGGAAAACAAAGAGACTCAACCAAAAAACTATTAGGACTTAATTAGATGGGCGCATAGGTGTGGGCAAGGTGAGCCCAATGGGATTGGAGTAATCTATGTGCCCCTTTGAACCTTCTGCTCTTGATTATTTGGTCCTATGAACAAATAATCATACACCAAACTTACATGTCCCCCTATTCTCAAAGGATTTCCACTTTGTTCTGCCTAAATGACTTCAGAGAAGTGCTTATTGTCACATAAGGTACATGACAAAGTAAGGCACAGAATACTTTGCATTGGCTCTTTTAGTTAAGCCATTGGGAGGGTGAAAAAGGAAAGGCATTTCAGGCAGAAAAAAAGCACAAACAATATGGAGCCTGTGTAATGTCTTAGAATGAGTACAGACCTACCTCCAGGTTGTTAGTACCACTGAGTATGAGGGGTGAGCCAGGAAAAATGGGGTGAGCTGAAAAGATAAGCAGGGGGCCAGTGTAGAGATGGCCTTTAAAACCAGGGCAATGGATTTGTACATTATTTTGTGAGAGATGTAACCTATTGTAGGGATATAACATAATCAACTCACATTTAGGTTGGCTATTTAATAATAATAGTCCATGAAAAAATGTTTTGCTTATAATCTTTGGTTCTACAGTCTTTGAGGAAATCCCAGAGAGTAAAAGAATAGCAACAGTGGAATCAAGTAGCACAGGCTTATAATGGGTGGCTACATTGGAACATAGGAGGTACTCATTAAAGTTTTGTTAATTCAACTGACAGTGCTCATGGTATATATGCATGCCTGTCATATTTAAACACTTTGGAAGTAAAGAGTTCTTTTGAAAACTTTCCACCCGACTAGGCATTTTGATAAGCTATAATGATCTTCTGGCAATAACACATAATGTAAGAGTTCCAAATATTTTTGGTTACCTTCATATCCAAGTTCTTAGAAACAGTTTCTAGGGCAGACATGAAATTTTGAATTGTTTTCTCAATTTTCTGGTGCTCATGCCTGATGAACTGAATGTCTCCAGAAAGCTTCACAATGCTGGAGTCACATCTAGTGGCAAGACGAAAATTGGTTGTGAGATCAATAGGCTCAAACATTTTTAATAGTACAGTAGGATGTGTGCATTCATTCATGGCAAAAGCTCTAAAGTTCTTTGAATAACGAGTTAGTAGACGTAGGAACATAAACAGAAATCTTCACTTTTCTCTCTTTTTTCTGATGAGAGAGAAACCAGGTTGGATAATGATACATCAGTCAAAATCACACAACTGGGTTGGGGTAGATGAAGACATTGGGAGAAAATGGGGGGAATTTTTGATTTTCAGTCTGATATATTAATACGGTCATAGGAGTTCCAACAGGTTTTGATATTGGGGGAGTACTCCCTACTGCCTGTGGTTAGGTAAAATTGAAACTTTATCCTGTTCTATATTGCATTCTGAATCCACTTTCCTCTAGTCTCTTTGTTGGGTCCAAGATTGTCAATTCTCCTCTGGCTACAAAGAGTCTTAGCTCACCATCATCTTCCAACCCATCTTCAAAAACCAATTTCCCTCCCCTTAGCCCCAGTCACAACTCCTGCTCCTGGAGTGGGCTCAGTCAAGTGTTATATTAGGACAAAAACAATTCACAGGAACATGTGAATGAAGTTTTGGCTCATAAAGTTGCACATGGTATTTTAAGAAGTAATTCTAGTGAAACGGGGTTGGAGTTGAAGATTAACCATCTTTCCAGCATGTCAGGGAAGCCCACCCCATATCACTACTCAAGGCTTCTCTTGGGAGACGGCAGGTTACGTACTTTGTTATCAATAAACTCATATATGCATGAAATACATGCACTTATAAATGCATGGAAGATATGGAGAATGCTGAAGGACTGTGTTTTTTGTGTAAAGTTATCAGAGATCACTGTTAAGTTTGTAATTTTATAAAACAATTCTTTGTCCTCAAATAATATTTGTTAGGAACTACATTTTCATGCTATTATGCAAAGTGCTATAAATATAGTTTATTTTATGGCTGTCAATATTTTTTTAGGATCTAGAAATGAATTTTTTTTTCTTAAGATTTTTGGTACCAAAGTTGAGCCCAAAATGAGTATGGTGGTAATTTTACCTGAGAAATCCTTAGAAGAGAAACCAGGGGACTGTGGTAGGGGAGGGGAGACTGCTGGGAGGAAAAATTAGGAATTAATCTGATCAAAAATGGGAGCTGGCTTGTAATGCAGCAAAGTCACAGGCAAAAGCCATTTCACACATTTGTACATAAAACCTGTTGTCAAAACAAGCTCTGTTGTCAGTTAATTAGGCTACTATGTGAATCCACATCAAGATCCCCAAAGATTACATAGAAACAGTTGCTGCTATCACTGCTCCCAGCCACTTGTCACCCAACTCCCTCCTTGTTCGACCTTCAGAGACAGCTGGCCTGTACATTGTAGGCTAACGGTTAAGAATTTGTCTCTGATGTCACATTGACCAGGCTTTGAATCTGGCTTCTGCCGTTTCCTAGCTTTGTGATCTGGGAAAAATTTCTTAATGGTCTATGATCTTCAGTTCTCCTTAACTGAGAAAAGGGAGTAATGACCCCAAGGCCACTGAACATAGCTGCACGATTTGTCTACCACACAACACCAGACTTGCCAGCTACATGGGCAGCATGAACACAGGAGCCATAGATAGTATCTCCTGGAATGCTTTATGCTCAACCTTCAAAACCATAAGTGGCTATCCTGAAAAAAATGTCACTTGATAGGGTTATTTTAAGATGAAAGGAGGTAATGAATCAAATGATTTAGCCAGCACCTACCACTGAGGAAGCACCCCTACAAGATCAGTAGCTATTATTTATTAATTCCTATCTCCCCATGCAAAAACACAGACTGCCAGCCTAACACCACATGCTGATTTGTTTGGTCCACCTGGTTGTCTAAGGATTCTTTATTCCTGATGTTCAGTAACTTCAACCAGGATTTTTTGTTTGTCTGTTTGTTTTGAGAGACAGAGAGAGAGAGCACACCCTTGAGCACGAGTGGAGGAAGGGCAGAGAGAGAGGGAGAGAGAATCCCAAGCAAGTTCCACGCTGACAGCACACCAGCTTGATCTCATGAACAGTGAGATCATTACCTGAGCCAAAATCAAGAGTTGGACAGGATGATTAGCCAACTGATCTGCCCAGGGGCCCCTCAACTGATATATTTTGATTCAATTGTTCTTATAGCAATTTTTCTTAAATTCTAGTTTTGATTTATGGATTCAAATCTCCGTTTCAAGGAAGTTCTCTTTTCTTATACCCATTCTTTTTTCCTAAAGAATTTTTTCTCTTTCTTTTTCAGGCAGTCCTACAGAGTCTATGTTGAATGAGTTTTACTTGTCTGCTATACACATCATTTTTCTACAACAATTTTTGTTAAAAAAACATTTTCTTTTCATTTTTTGTGGTTTTCTCATGTTAGCATTTAAAAAATAATTATTTTTAGTTGTATTTATTCCATGGGGCGGGGGCGCCTTCCAAAACAGATTTGATCTCTGTGATATTTTAATTTTTTTTCCCCACCTTATCCCTGAGCAATTCCAGTATATCCATCTCATTCTGTTAGGTGATGATCTCTGTTTTGGGGAAGGCCTTTTATTTCGTATTTATTCAAAATTTTTATTTTTTCAAAGTAAAACATGCCTATAGTTTAGAAGTCAATAAAAACTAAAAGGCTAATAATAAACTGCGGGAATTAAGCTTAAGAATTCCCTGAGCTTGCGCTGAAGGGTTAACAAGGCATGAAGAAATAGAAAGCCACAGGATGAAAGTATCCAAGAATGGGTAGAGATTAGGTATTCAGGGCAGCAGTGCCCCCCAATTTAGTACAATAGCAGAAAACTGCTTTCATGGGAAGGAAGGATCAAAATAGGTAAACAGGTAAAAGGGGCTAGAGACCACCCTGGGCAAAGTTGCCAGGAGTGGAGCTAATTAGCAAAAGAAAGGTGCCTTGTTGACCCTGAGGTAGCATGTTCTGTCCTTCTTGTCCCCCTAGGCAAGTTTAGGTAAACACACAAGGCGCCTCATGTCTGCTGTAAACAACCATCTGCTCAGCACCTGGATTTTGTTTTGTATTGACCCAAACCCCTAACACCACATATCTTCAAAACCCCCTTTCCATCACGCCCGTGAATTAATGTTCACAATTTCATTGTCTCTTTGTGCATGTCCATCATGCTGATAAATCTTCTGATCCTAATAAAAACGGAGCAAGGACACTTACTGGGAGCTCTTGTCTCCTCTCGGACTTGGAATATTAATCCTGTGACTTGCATATTAATCCTGTGTCTGCTCTCTTGCTGGACAAGAGAACTCCAGACCCAGAGTCTACGACAACAAACTACAGTGGCTCTTTGCTCTCCCTCTTCCTGCTTTTCCCAGTTCTCCCTAGAGACAAGAGCCTGTCTTTACCTAGTTTCAGAGTTTCCTAGTGCTGCCAACACCTAAGCCTTTTGAGAATTGTGTGGTGTAAAACCAGATCATTCTCAGTTTATCCCACAGGTTTAAAACTGGTTTTATTACATCTGCTAAGTCAGTTTCCACATGTCTGTTTTCTTCGTCCCAACATTTCTATGCTGATATCCTCTGTTTTGGTGGGTCTGTTTTAAAGAGAAACTTTTTTTTTTTTTTTTTTTGCAGTAGATTTAGTGGGACTTTGGGAAGGAGCAAAATTACTGCTGATTGCTGTTCAATCAGCAATCTGCTTTAATCTTTTTCCTTTGTTCTTAACTTCTTTGAAACCAAGAGAACCTCTGATTTGAACCCCTCGTGTGTTTTTCTGGGTAATTCCTCTCATTGAGGTTTGCACATCATCAGCCTCATAGTTTTCTCTGACTATCGATATTGGTGGTGCCGATTTTTACGCACAGGCTAGATTCTACCTATCATGCTTACATCTTTGGCTGATTCTGACTACCTACAGAAGATCACCAAGTGTGTGTGGGGGGAGGAGTAGACCACATCCTCCACTCAGGCTTGCAGTATCAAATCTGTTCTTTTCTTAAGCCCTACAGGCTGTAGGAGGGCACATCCCCCCCTTTCCTCCTCAAAAACGGGATTGGTGTGTTTTACAGCCAATCACTGAATCCTAGATTTTCTGTAGTGACGCTATAGGCCCGCTCTACTTCCTCTGCCTGTAGCATGTCAGCATTTCTCTCGGGTATGAATTTGCAAGCACAGAGCTTCTAGATGATAAATAACACAAATGCATCCTCAGCTACACTCCTCAGCTGCTCTGTGTTACTGACCTGATTCCCTGAAGGGACATTTCCTGTGTGTCCTGTGACCCGCCTGAGCCCCGAGTAATGGAGTAATGTTACTCCATTCAAATTATTTAGGATTACGACTCTTGTTTTGGCGCAAGTCATTATATCTAAGGTCCGAGGAAGACAGACATGACAGTATTTGTAAGTGTACTCTGTTTGTGGTTGTGGTTAGCAGTTGTGGCAACTTCCAAGTTCTATTAAAGATGGAATTTTTAGGGGCGCCTGGGTGGCTGAGTCAGTTGAGCATCCGACTTCCGCTCAGGTCATGATCTCGCAGTCTGAGTTCAGCCCCGCTTGGGACTCTGTGTTGACAGAGCCTGGAGCCTGCTTTGGATTCTGTGTCTCCCTCTCCCTTTGCCCCTCCCCCGCTCATGCTCTATCTCTGTCAAAAATAAATAAACATTTTTTAAAAAAAGATGGAATTTTTGCTTCCCTTCTATTTTTAACTGGCTTTAAGACGTCGCAAGTGAGAGGAGTGGCATAAATATATCTTTATTCAATTATCTTTAACCAGAAGTTTCTACTCTTAACTTTTCAAAAGTTGACAATATCCATGATATCATTCTTCCAAAGAATATGATTTTTGCTTTTAATTTCATATCAACACAATTTGTAATTTTTTTAATAAGAAAAATCTGCCTTTGGGTCCCAAATAGCCAAATGTAGCTGGAAGTCCTGCGTCCTCTGACTGCTGCTGCAGACTGTAAATCATGGCCATCTCTATGGATGTTCTTTACATACTTGCTTTTCCTCATTTGCACCTGAGATTATCATCTACTGAATAGAGGAGAGGGTATCAAAAGCAGACCAGACGCCTTTGAGAACCTCGTCTCATTGGAGTTACTTGCTTTTACACTGCCCCTGTTTTGGAGTAGGAAATACGGTGTAAAATTCAAAGCACGTTGCCATTATTAAATATTGAGTTTGATTTATGCAGCAGTAAAATGTTTCCTAGGAATTATGTTAAAATAATCAACTTAATCTCAGTTATGCCAAAATACTCATTGGAATTAAGGTCAATATATGTGGAAAGACAGTAATTAATCTGTCTCAGCTTGTCTATTAGTCCCTTGCCTGGCAAAAATACACAGAATGGGAGAGGAAGGGTGAATTTAAGTCTCATGGCTTTTAGCCAGATTCTGTCTCGGATTAGCAAATACAATAAAGAAATTTTCATAATAAGAAGATATTTCAAGGAAAAATAAGACCTCGTCCTAAAATCACTACCTAAGATTCAAGGGGAAGGTAAGCAATTGAAGAATAAAATGGAGGGATAGGAGGCTCTTGGTTTCCCCTTCTCTGGATGTACCAAATAAACAGCTACACACAGATCAGTTTCCTCTGAGAAAAACCCAGAAACTAATTTAAAGACTCTTGCTTATCAGGCATCTAAGAATATACCCACGTTGAAATGGGCAGGAAAGCTGAGACACATTCATGCTGTAAACCCCATTCTTGGCACAGTGCCTTCCTTACAGTTGGGAGGGGACCCCCAAATCTTAGCTTCCTCCTGAGGAGTGAAAGGTTTGGACCATACATCGAGCACTTCAACTTTTACAGCTGCCACCTGAGAGACTGGCTTCCAAATCACCTAGCTCTGAGAGCTGATGGGACTCATTTGCAAGTCCCCTAGGACCACAGAAAAAAGAAGTAGCTGTAAATGACCACAGATTAAAAAATGGACAAATGTGGGGGTGCCTGGGTGGCTTAGTCGGTTAAGCAGCCCCTGACTTTGGCTCAGGTGATGATCTCACAGTTCGTGACTTGGAGCCCCACATCGGCTCTCTGCTGTTGGTGCAGAGCCTGCTTCGGATAATCTGTCCCCGTCTCTCTCTGCCCTTCTCCCATCTCAATCTCTCTCTCTTTCTCTTTCTCTCTCTCTCTCTCTTAAAAATAAATAAATATTTTTAAAAAACGGGCAAAGCATCTGAATAGATATTTATCCACAGATGACATACAAGTGACCAGCAAGTACATGAAGAGGTGCTCAGTGTCACCGATCATCAGGAAACTGCAAATCAAAAGCACAATGAGATATTACCCTTCACCTGTTAGAGTGGCTATTATCAAAATAATAAAAACATAACAAATGTCGACTAGTAGGTAGAGAAAAGAAAACCCTTGTATATTATTGGTAAGAATGTAAATTGGTGCAGCAATTATAGAAAACAGTATGAAGGTTCTTCAAAAAACTAAAAATAGAACTATTACATCATTCAGCAATCCCTGTTCTGGATGTATATCCAAAGGAAGTGAAATCAGTACTTGGAAGGAATATCTGCACTCCCACACTCCCATGTTCACTGTAGCAATATTCACAATAGCCAAGATATGGAAACAACCTAAGCGTCTGTTGACAGACGAATGGAAAAATAAATTGTGACACACACACACACACACACACACACACACACACACACACACACACATTCCGAGTATTATCCAGACTCAAAAAAAGAGATATTGCCATTTGTGAATACACAGATAAAATTGGAGGACATTATGCTAAGTTAATTAAGATAGACACAGAAAAAAAAAACCTGCATGATCTCATATGGTACCTGAAAAAGTCAAATACTCAGAAGCAGAGAGTAGAATGGTGGTTACCCAGGGTGCAGAGGTAGGGGAGATGGGGAAATGTTGGTCAAAGAGTACAAAGTCGCAGTTAAATAGGAAGAATATGCCTAGAGACCTAATATACAGTGTGATGACCATAGTTAATAATGTACTGAAGAATGGAAATATGCTAAGAAAGTAGATTTCAGTTGCTCTTATCACACACGTAAAATGGTAACCATGTGAGAAGATATGTTAATTAGCTTGACTGTAGTAATCATTTTACTATGCTTGTATATATCAAATCATGTTGTAGACTTTAAACAGAAACATTTTTTTGTTTTTAAAAAAGGAAACAAAAAAGAAAAAAGAAATTGAAGCTGATCCATCTTGTTCTAGATATTATTCCATTCATATCTTGGTTTCATTGAAATCTGTTATTGTGTCTTACATGTAAGGCAGGATTTAGAAAAATTGAATACTGGGTTTGTAATGGTTTGCAGAAAAAATAAATAGTTCACGTGTCATCAGCACACCACCAAGTGGAACCAAATTCCAAGTTTTATTCAAGACAGATGTTTGGTATTTGTCTTTGAGAAATCATGGCACATCTAAATAGGATGGTGGGTCTGTTCGTGTTTGTTTTATTACCTTGCTTCAAACTTACCCAAATACTATAAACTTTCTTTTGTGTGTATCAGATATTATATAAGGAAATATATAATTTTGTATATTTTGGATGAATAAACATGTACTTATACATAGCATAGTTACATATCTGTGTGTGTGTGTGTGTGTGTGTGTGTGTGTGTGTGTGTACACATAGGTACTATTCCTGAAGATTCTGTTTTCCTAATGTTTGCTACCTGGTCTGGACTTTCATGGCTAGTGTGTTGTTAGTTTAGGCCCTTGACATTTCCCACCTTGACTGCTGCAGTAGGCTTCCTTTCATTTTCATTTTTCCTTTTTGTACCCCACCAACTTAGCTAATACTAGAATGTTCCTATATATGTCATCCCTCTTACTTATAATCAATCTTCCCATGCTTACTTATAACTTTCTATATAAAGTTCAAACTTCTTACCTTGACCCACAAGATCTCTCAGCATCCAATTTGGACCACTTGTAAGCTTCATCTCCCAATCTCCCATCTCTCCCTAAAAGCAAACCCCCAAATACCAAAACTAAAACACTCTTCTTACAGGTAGCTCTTTGAACATGTCTCAGTAATTCATCCCTCAGTTCATTTGCACTTATTATCCCTCCTATGTAAAGTGCATTTCCTGTTGTCCTTCCTTGTCTAGATATCTGCTATGGATCCTTCAAAACTAATTTCAGTGTCACCTCCTCCAGGAAGACTTCCCTATGCCTCAGTCTGATTTGGATATTTCCATAGCACCTCAAACTTTCATTACATTGTTTATCTAATCACTTACATTTGGAGCTTGTTTTCCCAGGTAGACCACAAATCTGGGGTCATGAGGAATTGGAAATGGACCATGTTGCTGAATCCCCAAATCCCATACACTGCCTGGCATGTGCTTATAGGGCATGAAGCTTAATACCTTTTTGTTGTTGTTGAATTGAATGGATAGATGCTCTAAAAGGAGTTCGTCTTAGGTGTTAATCACCTAATTGTTATTTTGTCATTAACACTACAGAGCAGATTAACAAGATGGAGATTGAGTATTCCAGGAGAGAGTAAAGATGTGCTGGCAGAAGATGCTGAGTTGCAAAGGTGACTACAGTCAGCCATTCACAGGTGATCTTTGATATTTCTACTAGAGTGGTCCTGCCATTGTCAATACCCACAGGTTTTTGTTAAACTGTATAGCATTAATTCTTTTGATTTAGAAATATCATATGAACCATATTTTTCAAAATTTTATCGATTTGGAAGTAAATTCCTTTTGTTAGACTTTTATATGTAATTCTTATACATTTTAAAAATTTTAATTAATTATTAAATTAAATTAAAGTATTTTAAATATTTGTAGGTGTTCTTGAGGGTGTGTCTTTGTATAGATATTGGCATTTAGACAGTTGAGGGCTGCAAATATAATATGATTCTCGTCACTAGCAGACAGAACCAAAACTGGACATTCTGTAAAAGGGGCCTTTTAGAGAACCCTTGATTCTCAAGGTAGCATGAAGCTTTCAAGGTGTATCATAGACTTTCTCAACCACCACCTCATCAGTTTAGCGTAAAGACAATATCTACTTTTTTACTATATGGAACTTAGTTGGGAATGAGAATTCAATGGGCAAGAATTGACTGCCATTCATTGATATGCTTCTTCTCACCTGGCTACTCTTCCTCGAAGATCTCCAACTCCTTGAAGGTGTCTGGTGTTTAGCTCCTGTACTGCAAAATTAGTTCCTGTGGCCGCCTGGTCTCGCGCTCTTATTTGGTGTTCTAAAATCTGTAATTTTAAGTGAAAATTCCCATTAATTTCCTACCCCACATGGTAAGAAAGTATAATTTAAAGCAGAGGTTCAAAATCAAAAGACTTTCCTAATTAGGCTGACAGTATAAATGAGTGAGAGAGTCCTATGTCAGAGAGAGGCAGTCCCTACTTTATCTGAGGAAGGTAGTGATGGCCTGATTCCAGTTGATTATTGCCAGGTAGGAATGATGGCTCAACAGTGTTTCAACACAAGCCAGAAATCTAGATTTTATGTTAAATCTTTCAATTTTTAAATATTGACATCTTAGTCAAAATCTTACATAAACGCACTACGGGCCAAATAAAACATACTTATTGCGCTGTTATGGCCACGAGTTGCCATTTGGCCATCATTGATACAAAAGCTTTTCACGAAAACCTATCTCAGAATTGGTGGCAGAGTTTAGAAAGGGATCTTTACTATGGCATCAGGCAAGGCCCTTTGCAGATTGAATCAGAACCACAGTGAAGCTAATACAACTAACATGAGTAAATGTGAATCAAACTGTTCCACTCAAAAGGAGTGAAGAAGGTTTATTCTAGATTTTTAGAGAACATGAGAGATTTATGGCTTGAAGTATATTCAGATTTTGTCCTTGGGTATTCTTAGTCATGTCTTAGGTAGGTCTTGGTGTTCTGAAATAGAGCTGACTATCTTATACTACCAGGTCGGTGGTCTCAAGAACAGCGGCTTAAAAATTTTTCACACTTAACATGTAAACATTAATTTAAAACTAAAAAAAAAAAATTCTGCTTGTCCATAGCAAAAATTTCTATCTTAGTTGACACTCAAGAAAAATCCAAAGTAAAGTGAAGACATATATTTAAAAAAAAAAACATATTTATTTGTAAAATAAGTGAGAGTATACGACAAGTTCAGGATTTGGGGAAGCATTAAAGTTTAGTTACTATATTTGATCAAGGCCTGAACTATGTCTAAATTTATGTTTATCAATTTTTTGAGGAAAGAAGGATTTTTGTAGCAAATGAATCATAGAAATTTTAAATACCATATACAGGATCTTTCTCATTTGTAAACTGGCAGATTGAAACAACCCAAGAGCAAAAACAAACAAAAAAACCTTTAACTGAAAACTTAGAAGTATCAAGAATGCTAGCTGGAGTTTTTTTGTTTTCATTTGTTTTTGCCTGACTCTAAGTGTCTCAGTCCATTCACGTTGCTCTAACAAAATACCACAGACTGGGTAGCTAATAAACAACAGACATATGTTTCTCACAGTTCTGGAGGCTGGAAGTCCAAGGTTAGGGTGCCTGCTTGGACCACTTCTGGTGAGAGCCCTCTGCTGGGCTGCAGACTGTCTACTTCCTACTGCATCCTCAGGTGGTGGTAGGAGTCAGGGGTATCTTGTGGGAGGGCACTGGTCCTAATCACGAGACCCCACCTCCTAACACCATCACATGGGACATTAGATTTCAACATATGAATTTTGGAGGAGCGGGGAGAGACCCAATATTCAGACCATAGCAAAAGATGTTACTTTTCTTTGTTTTGGTAAAGTATAGTGAAGAAAAGGAATTTGCCCTACTAAACACTAAAACATATGAGATGATAATAAATACATAAGTGTAGCAAAATAGATCTGCATATGTAAATAAATCAATGTAATGTAATGAAGACCTCGGTAAACGTAAGAAAGAAATGTGCTGGGGCACCTGTGTGGCTCAGTTGGTTGAGTGTCCGACTTTGGCTCAGGTCATGATCTCGCTGTTTATGAGTTTGAGCCCTGCATAGGTCTTTGCGCTGACAGCTCAGAGCCTGGAGCCTACTTCGGATTCTGTGTCTCCCTCTCTCTCTGCCCCTCCCTCACTCACACTCTGTCTCTCTCTTTCAAAAATAAATAAACATTAAAATATTTTTTAAAAAACGAATGTACTATACTTGAGGCTCACAAATTAGTGGGGGAGGAATTTCACGAATGGTGTTGGGATCTCTGGTTGTTTATTCAGAAAACAATCAGTTTAGATCCTTACCTCATGACACATTTTAGAAAAGTAGTTTAAAAATATAAATAGTTAAGCCATAAAAATAACAGATAATAAAGGTGATTATTTCAATTCTAAATGAAGAAATTTCTATTCTTAAAAATAATGAGAGGAATCACAGAGCAAAATATTGGAATGCTTAACGAGAGCAAAATAATGGAAAGTTTAACAACCTTATATAAAACTTGACAGAAACATTGTAAATATAACTGAGATATAAACAATGAACTGAAAAAACATTTATAACAAATGTTACTGCCACAGATTTCAGTCTAGTGCTGCAATCAGCATGCATTTGTTGGCGAAAGCCAGTTGTGCGTATCTTTTCCCATCTTTGTGTTTGGTGTTTTGATGTTTGAAATCAATCACAGTGAGACTATTAACACCATGGAAATAGGCAAACACTCCAACCAAGTTTTTATTCTCCAGAAAATATTTGCTTGCTGGTTGCTAACCATTTGCCAAGCTACCAGCAGCTATTATCCTCAATTAATAAAAAAGCTCATCAAATCAATAAGAATTAAAAAGCACTAAAACTCCAAAAGATAAATTGGCAAACGACATTAATAGATGATGGACAGAGAAAATGAAAAGCGTTATAGTCACTTTTAAAAAGTGAACACGACGGGCGCCTGGGTGGCTCAGTAGGTTAAGCGGCCGACTTCGGCTCAGGTCATGATCTCACGGTCCGTGAGTTCGAACCCCGCGTCGGGCTCTGTGCTGACAGCTCAGAGCCTGGAGCTTGTTTCAGATTGTGTCTCCCTCTCTCTGACCCTCCCCCGTTCATGCTCTGTCTCTCTCTGTCTCAAAAATAAATAAACGTTAAAAAAAAAAAAATTTAAAAAGTGAAAACGAGAGAAAGATCTCATCTCTATCCCATTAAATTAGTGAAGTTAAAACAATACATCTCAATGCTGGTGTAGGCCCATGAAAAAGCACTCTTGTGTAATGCTAATGGAAGTGTAAGTATAAACTTTCCGGAAACCAATTTGGCAACATGTATCAAGAGCCTTTACAGTGTCCACACTCTGGAGTTCTACTTCTAAGAATTTATACTATGGAAATAATCCAAATACAGACCTATACTTATGAGCAAGGGTATTTTAATATTAACAGAATGACTTAGCAAATCATGGTGTGTGCACTGTACAAAGAACCTTTAATCACGTGAGTGTATGATATAATTTTATATTAAAGATTATGCTTACAAATGTAGTCCCAGCCTCCTAATGGAATATGTGGAAGGACTTGAAGGTAATGAATCTGGGTGTTTGTAGAAATTGCCATTTGGTAGTGGAATTGAGAATTTTTTTCCCCAGGTTTAAACATTTTTTTCTTAAGCTTTCAAAATAATTACAGTGAACAAGTATTGCTCTTACAAGTTGGTGGGAAAAAGAAACAAAATAAATAAACAAAATAAATGTGATACATAAAATTCTCTTTCCTTGAGTTTAAAATAAATTAATTTTAAAATTTGTAATTAGCTGCCAGCTTAAAAAACAAATAGTTTGAATATAAAAAGGAACAAGCAACTGCTGCAATTATGGTTGATTAAAAACATTTTTTTCTTAATTCCTTTCATAGGCCCAAGTCAAGCTTCAGCTCACACTTGAACCTGTCTTGCTGGTCAGTTTGCAATGGACTGAGCTCGTTAATGAGTTTAGGCTTTTAAAAAATACTTGAATAGCACCTATTTCACTATAAAGAGCATGTTATAGTATTAGTTATTTACTAAAGGTAGCCTAATAGTTTCTTCTTTATGATGTTTAACTATGTTGTCTACAGACTTTAAAATATTTTCTAATTCATTTTCCTCATAGACCAGTCCTCCTCATCTCCTTAACAGGATGGCATATATTTTGAGATTTTATAGTTTTGGGAAAATATTTTGTCTTTTTTTCAGAGCTAATCTAAGACAACCAATTATTATAGGGAAAAAGCCCTTAACAAGATTTCTAATGGGGTGCCTGGGTGGCTCAGTCAAACATCCAACTTCAGCTTGGGTCATGATCTTGCCCTCAGTGAGTTTGAGCCCCACATCAGGCTTTGTGCTGGCAGCAATCTCTCTCTCTCTCTCTCTCTCTCTCTCAATCAAAAATGAATAAATGTTAAAAAAAATAAAAAAAAAACAGATTTCTAGACTTCTGGAAATAGTTTCCTTCTTAAAATTAAGATTATTTTACTGAGGTATAATTAATAGGTATTAAAAGGTACCAATCAAAGTATATATCTGAATGGATTTTGACAAATATAATCAACATGTAACAACCATTTCTCATTTCTGAGAATGCTACTCTCTTTTCAATTACCAGCAAGTTTTGACTTTTAAATTGGTATCTTGTTTAGTGCGAGTGCTATACTTGGTTTGGTCATCATGTCAAAGGCGCTGAGCCGCTAACCTCATCATTTTCTTACCGCTGTTATGCTGGAAACATCTTTGACCACTTTGAGAAGTGGTACTGACTTTTAGGCACTGGGGTCAATTCAGTATGTGCTAAATACCAATGAAGTACCTTTTAAAAGTTCACTAAGATTTTTCTTTTTTAACTTCCATACTCCCTCTAATGCATCCTGGGGTTTGCCAGACCCTACAGATGGAAAATAAATTAATAAATATCCTTAGCTTTATAAACAAAGTCCTAAGGAAGCCTTTGTTGATGTTAATTGCATGAGTTTTGTTTGTCTGTTTGTCAGATCCACTATATTATATTCCCTGACAGTAAAAGAGGACATTTGTTGTGGGAATTTTAATGATAATTCTGCAAATTTTTAGTCAGTTTCCCAAAGTATATTCTCTGGGACTCTTGCTTGAAAGTTTCTACCCCAGATTCATCATGCCTATTGGCACCTTAAAAATGCTGAAAGACTTGTAGTGAAAATCTGTTTATTTTGGTTTAACCAAGATAGATATTTTCTTTTGTGATCAGAAATTCTATTTTCCCTTTAACATCTTAAACATCATTCATTTGGGAAATATGTAGAGTGCTGACTACCTACCATGTGCTGTTGTCATCTGTTGTGTTATTTAATAATGAAGAAAACAGAATCTTTACCATTATATATTAGAATATATATATATATATATACACACACACACACACATACATACATACATATATAGGTATATACACACACATGTGTATATATATTCATATATTAGAAGGGGAAAACAAGCAATTAACAAATATACACTATGAGTTTGCTTATCACATGGATACGTACTATGAATATCTATAATGTAAGATTTAACGAAGATTGTGACTGCTGGGTAGGGAAGGGTGCCTTTTTACAGAATGCTGAGGAAATCCTCTCTGATAGGGTGATAACTGAGCACAGACTTCAAGGCAATGGAGAACATTTCACAGGAATGTCTAGGGGAAGATGATTCAGCCAGAGTGAATATTAAGTGCCAAGGCCCTGAAACCAGAACATGTTTGGTGTGTTCTAGGAAGAGCTGGGAGCCAGTGTGGTCACAATGAAAGAAGTGAGGGGGTGGGAGATGGGGAGAGAGATGGCTTGGGTCAGACTGTGATGGGCCTGTGAGCCATCATTGCCAGTGCACCATGAAAAGCTCTATTTGAAACAATTACACAAAAAGAATCTCAGAAATTGAGATTAAAATAATCACCTTAGCACAATGTCTGACATACTGTTAAACAATTCTCTCTGCTGTCACAAAATAGATATTAAATGCTTTTTGAATAGAATTTCCTTCTACTTTTTAGCATACATGAGCAGTTGAAACGTTGAACTGTTTTCCTCTGGGGCTACATGTTGTAGTCATTTAAACTTAAGCTCTAGTGAGTCATTTCTGTAGTTGAAAATGATATTGGTGGTTGATCATCGTTGTCAAACAATGATGCCAACGTATGGGAAATGAAGAATTACCTCAATATTTTGGCTCAGTTTTTTGACAATGCTCGTGATGGTCTGGATGTGGCTTTCCAGTAGCTTCCTGGCAAGCAACTCCTCTTTTTGAAAGCCATGGGCCCCTTGAAGACAAGCAGAGATTTCCTCCTTGATGCGGAAGGCTTGTTCAAGGAGGAAAGCGATGGTACGCTCCTGGGTGTTCAATCTGTCTTCTAGCTGCCTTCTCTGGGTGTTTGGAATCACAGGAAGAAAAGAATGACCCCTAGTCAGGAACAGGAAACAACACCAGGGACGTTACAAGAATGAGTTGGAGGAGCCAGAACCAGAACTTGTCTCTTCACTTAACTTCTGTACCATCTCCCCTGTGAGAGGTTTGGGAGGACTTTATAGGAATCGGCCAGGTTGGATTCCCGGTTTGTCTCTCATCTCACAAGATCTGACTTCTGCCTTGGTCTTACATTATGCATTTTTCATGTTTCTAAGCAGGAATAATTTTATATTTTACCCACTATTCTAACAAGCCAACTTGGATCCACAAACATTTAATACTTGAGAATTCTACATTGAGGAGAGTGCTGCCTACTAACTTGGAAGAAATGATAGTTCAAAGGCAGAGATTCATGAAAGAGTCAGAAGTTCAGTGAAAAAGTAAACACAATAAATGAGAAAAAGAAATAGGCTAGAGCTGTTAAGAATTAGGGTAAAGTAGCATGTAAAATCCTGATAGCCCCTATTGGCATTAGTATATTACTCTTTCCCTTCACTGATAAGCCTCTCGAAGGACAAGCTACTTTGTTGTGTCTTTTTTCTTCATTGAATTCACTTTGCTTGGTTCTGTGACCCAGACTCTGAAGAAAGAAATGAGTTTACACAGTTCCTCAGGAGTAAAATTTCCTGGGTGTCCTATGGTCTTGACCAAAATGCTCAGCTAGCATGACTGCTGGTTTTCTATCCTCTCTCCCTCCTAAAACCTTGGAGTGACTGGAAAGAAAAATTAGAAAACTGCCCTCCTTGGGCAGCAGGGGCTATTTTAAACTGGTGAGGGTGTGGGGTGGTGCAGGGGGTGCCCTGATGTGCCCCCCAGCTCCCTTTTCAGGAAGGCGGGACTTATTTTCCTAAGTGTTGGGTGTGCTGCTGGCTGACAGCCCTCAGCTGATAGCTTCTCTGGGAACCGCCTTGGTGAAGACAGTCACTTTGCTCAAGGCCATGCCCATTTCCTGGGGCAGCGTGAAATCAGTGATGGGTCAATGTATAGCTATAAAGGCCTGGCACACTTGCTCTATCTCAGAACAAGTTGGAAGGACCATCCCAGCTTCATGGCTCCCTGTGGAATTGTATCACAATACTTTTTTTCCTTCCTTTCCTGGCAGTGACCCCAGAGCACTCCTTAATGAGCCTTCTGTTTACCAATCTCTGTCTCAGAGCCTGTTTCCTGGGCAACCCAACCATAGTCAGGTGGCCGCTTTGGCCTGGGGCAAGAGAGAATTCAGCAAGGCTGTGGGAGGGTAAAATGGGGAAGAAGGACTGTTGTATTTCTACTCTTGCTTCTTCTAGATAGCCTTGGGATAAACTGCTCTAGTTGTGTGAAATTCAGATTCTTGTTTAAGTGTCCTCAAGAGTCAGATCAGGCAAGGCAGAAAACCTGTAAGAACCTCAAACAACAGTAACAAAAAGCTTGGGGTAAAAACAGACCTTCAGCATTTGCTTTTATACCTTCCTACCTCCACAGGCTCCAGGGGTGGGAAAGCCACTGGTCTCCTAATGCTACTTCTTTCTGAGGAACAAAGGTGAAAACCTGACAGGACAAGTTATTTCGTAGGATGGGGAGGTTTTACTGGGCCTGGGGCTTATCCGTGCCAGCCCCCTGAGTTTATTGGAGATGACAGGACTCCAGTAGAGACCTGGGTCTGGCCAAAACCCCCAGGGGAAAATTAATTCACAGGCCAAGATAGCAAGACATTTGAGGAGCACAGTCTCTTCCAAAACCAACTAGCCAACAAATAATCTACTGGATTATAGATTCCTACAGAAGATAAACACCAAGATATATTCAGTAAGACATTTTTTAAAAGGCTAATAAACATTAAAAGAAGGGGAGATGTTAGCAAAATGAAAACAAAAAACTAGAAAATGTTAAAAAAGTAAACAAGTGAAAATATAATGGTTGAAATAAAGAAAAAGATGGGACAATATGAAGGAGGAAATAGCTGAAGAATGAACTAGTGATTTAGAATACCAGAATGAAAAAAATTAATCAGACAGAAGGAAGGGTCACACAACTTAGTTATGTCAGGGTCAAACTTTGAAACTCATCTGTGTGACTCCAAAATCCAATGTTAAGCTTAACTCTCCTATATTCCTAGAATTCCAAGAGATAATAAGCAGAAGCAGGGGCCTCACTTTGATGCTACTCATGTGACCTAATAGAGTGGCAGCAGTGAGGACACACAGAAGTGTCCCCAGGCTTCATATACACTCTTTCCTTAGTTGTCTCTTCCTTTCTTGGTCCTGACCGCCATTATCTCCTCTACTTCTGCATCTGAACAAAAAGTGCATCCTCCACATGGAAGCTAGAGTGGTCTTTCTCAAAGTCTGAGACCCTCCAATGGCTTATCCATTTTCTGAGAATAAAATCCTTGTTCCCCTTTCCAACCCCATCTCCTCCTGCTCTTCCATCCGCTTACTCTCATTCAACCACATGCATCTTCTTTCCATCCCTCACCCATGCAAAACTAGTGCATTGTTCAGAGCCTTGGCGCTTGCTGTTCTTTCTGCTTAGACTGCTCTTCCCTGAAGTCACTTCATGGCTGCCTCCTTCTCATTGATTTTGTCTCAAATCCAGTATCCCCTCCTCAGACAAGTCTTCCCCTAGGTCACTTTCTATCATAATACCACATTTCTTCTTCTCCCCAGCATTTGTCATTATCTAAAATGATCTTAATTGTGTTTATTTTCTGCCCTCCATCACTAGAATGAAAGCTCCCCGTGGACAGGTGCTTTATCTAAGTTGTTCTTCACAATGCCTCCAACACTGAGAAGAGTGCCTGACACATAGTAGGTCATCAGTAAATGTTTATTGACTGATTTTTCTGGCTGTACTGTTTGTTCCCTTAAGGCTCTGTTGTTGGAAATTGGGGGTGGAGGAAGGTACAATGAAGACTACAGTTGTTAGAGCTTCAAGATTTACAGTGTCTTCTCTTGAGCAGTACAAAATAACCTCAGCCTGGGTGAAGTTCCCCTTTCCTGTCATCTGCACATTTTAAGAACAAAGAAGGCTTTGTTAAGGGTTTCATTAGATTCCCTCTACCACTCATTTGGCTTAAAAATGTTCTTCTGGAATATTACCAAATGGATATGGGGATATATATATATATATATATATATATATATATATATATATATATTCCATTTCTCTAAAACCCCAGCATGCTGACAGTGCTCTGTCGATTAGATGTATGAGTCACAGGCAGAAGGGAAGAGGATGTCAGGCCCTGCTGATGGTGACACATAGCCTAGTGGCAGACGGCAGATTTACTTGTTACCTTCCTTGAGCTAGTGCTGCTTTCTGACCTCTCCACAGTCTGCAGCCTGGATGTGCCAGGGAAAGTGAAGTTGGTCCTTAGCCATCAATCCTATACAGATACTTATAAATTATGCTACATTCTTCTCAAAATTTAGTATTTGTGTTCTCTTAGATGTTCCCAGTGTGTCAGGCATTGTTGGTTAACTTCCTGATAGTTATCCCCCCAACCCGCACCACCACTGTCTGATTTGGTTCATCCTCCCACCATCCACGTCATTTGGGAGGGGGCAAATTAATCATGGTGGTCTTATTCTTCTGGGTTGAGATGAAGCTGGTTTAGGTAGGACTGACCTGGCCAGTCAGGTGAAAGGAAAAACCTATTGTGGGGTTTCTGGATGATGTTTCTTTGCTTTCAAGAAAAAACACATAAGAAGAAACTTCTCTCTTGTTTGCTGGATGTTGTCATGCCTGTGTGTGATGTCTGGAACTTCTGAAGCCATCTTGTGACCATGAGGGAAAAGAAGATAGCGGAAAAAAAGGATAGAAAACACTTGCTTGATGATGCTAAGCCTCTAACTAAACTCTAGATTTTTAGAAATGTGAATTAATCATTTTGGTTGTAGTTTTTGTTCTGTGTAGCTGAAAGCACTGTATCTATATCTAACAATCTACCGATAAAATTTCAGTTAAAATAAAACTCTATTATTATTTACTAAATGTATACTCTAGTCCATGCATAATAGATAATGGTCTGTCCTTCAAGGAACTTAGTTTAATTCAGGGTTTCTCATAAAGAAAATTGAATTAATATCATGGGGGTGGAGAAGGGAGGGAAGTTGTTACAATGCAGATTCCTTAGCTCTGTCATAGACTTTTTAGATCACAATCTTGGGTGTTGAGGGGGACAGAGCAAGAATAAACGTTTAAAAAAAAAATTTTTTTTTAAACGTTTATTTATTTTTGAGACAGAGAGAGACAAAGCATGAATGGGGGAGGGTCAGAGAGAGGGAGACACAGAATCTGAAACAGGCTCCAGGCTCTGAGCTGTCAGCACAGAGCCCGACGCGGGGCGCGAACTCGCGGACCGCGAGATCATGACCTGAGCCGAAGTCGGCCGCTTAACCGACTGAGCCACCCAGGTGCCCCAAGAATAAACATTTTAAGTAAGCACTTAGATGATTCTATGTCTTCTAAATATTGAAACCCATTTATTTATTTAAAACTGGTCATGTGAATCAGTGAGTGATTCTCAGTTTGTGATCAGTGATTGATAAGGCAGAATATATAAAGTGCTGAGGTATGAAATAGAGAATATGAGCTCTCAAGTTATATGGAGAGTCAGAAGCAATTTAGCAAGGTGGTAGGCAAGACAGACTGATGGTAGAATACAGGTTCCACCACTGACCAACCAAGTGTTTCAGTTAATTCATCCTTGAATGGGGCTAACAGGCCTACTTCACTGTGTGGTTGTAAATACAGAGATAACATGTGAGAAGCATGTGGTAAGGGTGGTAAAACCAATGCAGCCCAGGGTTATGGGGAGCCCCCGTTCACTCACTCTTTGGGTGTGCTATTTATTGGCTGGTGTCAAGATTGTGTCCAGAAAGAACTTGAGGAATCAGACCTAAGGTGGCAGAGGGACCAGTGGAACAAGGCTGCCACCTCTGCTCAGATGCCAGTCTGTGGTCCCATTTGTCATGATTGGCCTCAATGATGTTGCTATTTGGCACATGGAAGGAACCCAGTAAGGAGGGCAGCACCTAGTGTTATGCAAATGTATTTTCCTGCAACAATAGGGACATTAAGTGACTTATGATATATATGATATATATCATATATATATATATTGATATATATATGATATATATTGATATATATATCAATAGATATGTATATCGATTGATATATATATCAATATATATATTGATATATATTGATGATTATGTATCATATATATATGATATATAAACTATATATATGATATATAGTTTCCTTTAGTTTGTAAAATTTATTTTTAGAAGTTATTTTATATTTAAGTGGAAAGCATTCCTTTTTGTGCCTAAGGTTTACTATAAATTAGGAGTTTTATTATTTTTTATTAATAAAAAATGCTTAATGAAGCATTAAAGATGAAGCTTAATGATGCTTAATGAAGCACAAAATAATGCTGTTTAGTTCTATTTACACAATTCCTGAAAGATAAACACAGAGCTTATATATTTTTCCATTTCCATTACTATAACTAAAGAGAATATCATGGGGGTGCCTGGGTGAATCAGTCGGTTAAGTGTCCAACTCTTGATTTTGGCTCAGGTCATGATCTCTCAGTTTGTGAGTTTGAGCCCTGCATTGGGTTCCACGGTGTGGAGCCTGCTTGGGATTCTCTCTTTGTCTCTCTTTCTCTCTCTCTCTCTGCCCCTCTCCCATGTGCATGTGTGTGTGTGTGTGTGTGTGTGTGTGTGCTCTCTCTCTCTCAAAAATAACTTAAAAAAAGAGAATGTTATTTTGCAATTGACCTTTGTAAATCAACAACTGGAAAGACACACGTATGAACGGTCTCAGTCTTCTAAGAGAGTTTCCTGATACCATTTTTCAAAGACCATCCAAATGGTTAAAAACTGAGTAACAAGATGTGGTCACTCTAATTTTCAGTAAATTAAAAAAAAAAAAAGAAAGCACTGTTTTATTAGTGTATTGTATCAGTGGGACTTACATCTAAATTTAACTGTGAAAGGAAAGAAATGACTGAATATTCCAGACTAGTCCAGATGGAGTTACTAAGCACAGGAGAAAGAATTCCCAGGGGGCCTTTTCAGAGAGATATTTGGGCTTTACATAAATCATTGATTATGTAGCTGACAACTGAATCTGAACAGATTTTCCACAAACTCTGAGTTCTGTTTCTCTGTGATTCGGTGTGACTTGTACCAGCTGTGCTGTTGCTGGCAGAGGCATCCGTACCTAGAGCCTCTCACTTCTCTGCCTGTTCTGTTCTTGTGAATCAAGCACTAAATTTACTTAGGAGATTCTGATAACTATTTTGTCAGCCTGTGATACTCAAGATGCAGAAACTTGAAAATTTGAGTTCTTTTCTAGAACAATGAAGAGTATAACTGAAAAAAATTTTCATTTTTGGGAGATCTTCTATGCCTAGTTCCATTCTCAGTGCATACAGTCCTGCAACACACACAATACACACACACGTGAAGTGAAATTTTAGAGAACATTTTGATGCCTCACAAAAATAACCTGTAAGTTTATGGAACAATGAAATTGAAAAAAATATTTTCTGTAGTTTCTCTGTTGCTTATTTCTAACCACCCTGGCGAATGGATTTTGGCAGCTAGACAAGCCTCCATTTCTGGGTTTTACACAAGACTGAATGCTTTAGGATTGAGATGGAGGCAACTCCAGGTTCATGGGTACAGGTGGGGAAGAGGCAGACCAAAGCCAGTAGGGTTGTGCCAGCATGAGGTCTGCCTAAAGGAGCCTGGAGGAGAGGACTCTAAATAAGGACATGGCCAAGAGACACTGGAGAAGGAGACTGGTTGTAGATAATTTCTAGCAAAATAGTTATATGCTATATGAGGCAAACACTTTGTTAGTAAAATTTTCATTAAAATTACAGAATTAATGATGCACCTGTTGTGATTGGCTTCCTTGTGGGAGGCATTCAGTTGGCAAGTGTTCCAGAGTCTCTGTGTGAATGAGGGCATGATGAGTTATACTTATAGGCAAAGTGTATGTAAACTGCTCTAGCAAGTAGTTTTGATGATATTTGGAGTTCTTACAGCATTTTGTAGTTATTTTGTGACACTTTTCCATATTGCCTTGCTATTTTGGGGATGTACGTGTTATTTATGTCAGTCTCCCGGGTAAAGAATACTGTATTTGGAGTCAGAAGACCAGGGTTCAAGGGCTGTCTCTGCCACTTATTATCTTTAACCTTTCTTAGGTTATCCAGAGGAGAGATCTTTGTGTCCTGTGGAGATCATGACTCCTGCCCTACCAATTGACTGAAGGATATCAATTTACTTAATGTACTTGAAGTGCTTTGCAACGTCTATAAGTGTCATATACAAATGTTCTTACCATAATTATTAGTAATTATTAGATGGAATTATGGGCTGAATTGTATCCCCACAAGGAGATATGTTGAAGACCTAATTCTTAGTACCTCAAAATGTGATCTTATTTGGAAGTAAGGTCATTGCAGATGTAATTAGTTAAGATGAGGTCATAGAGGGGAGGGTGGGGCATAATCCAATATGACTGATGCCCTTATAAGAAAATGGCTATGTAAAAATGGAGACATATGGAGAATACCATGTGAAATGGTGGTAGAAATTGAAGTGATGTATCTAGAAGTCAAGGAACACCAGCAATCACCAGCTGTCACCAGAAGCTAAGAGAGAGGAATGAAAAAGATTCTTCCTCAGAGTCCTCAGAAAAAAACCAACCCTGATGACACCTTGGTTTTAGACTTCTAACCTCTAGAAATGTGAGGCAATAAATATCTGTTGTTTTAACCTTCCCAGTTTATGATACTGTGTTATGGAAGCCCTAGGAAACTAATACAGATGGTAAGTTATTTAAGGGGAGTTCCTAGCCATGGAGAAATGTAAGGAATTTATTATTACACAGTCTTATTTTTATATAATGCTCATAGTGTACATGTCATTTAAACAATTTTTTTAAGTTTATTTATTTATTTTTGAGAGAGAGATAGGACAAGTTGGGGAGGGGCAGAGAGAAGGAGAGACACAATCCCAAGCAGTTTCCGCACCATCAGCACAGAGCCCGATGGGGGGCTTGCTCTCACGAACTGTGAGATCATGACCTGAGCTGAGATCAAGAGTTGGATGCTTAACAGACTGTGCCACTCAGGTGCCCCTGACGTGTCATTTTTATATACATCATTTCATTTCATCCCCACAACTACCCCCATGGCATAGGTAAAATTTTTCTCAATTCAGATGGAAACGGAGACTTGGAGATTGTCAGTCACTCAGCTGGGAAATATTTTAATTTGCTTCTTTGACTCTTTGCTACATCACAGCAGCTTTGCTTAGACTACTTAGTAGCTCTTCCTGTTATATTGTGTTACCTCAGAATACATTATGTAATTACCAGTTACCTTTCCTCTGCTTGGCTCACATCTCACTGTGGAATCCTAAGGATCCTCACTGAAGCCCAGAGGCTGGAGGGGCTCCCTCTCTGCTCTAGAGAACTGAGTCTGGCTCAACCTGACCTCATTGCATTTCTCAGACTTGAGCAGAAGCTCATAGGTGTGGCGGGAATCCAGGGGGCCTCCTGGGGTGGGAGGGACGGAACTTCATCTGGGCAGGCCCTGCCTTGAGCAATATGTGGGTGTTGTGGGTTGTGCCCAATTCCTGTAGCTGTGTCCACCCACAGCCAGAGTCTTGCCCATCACAGGTTGTGGGGCAGGCAGTGAGTAGATGCTAGAGAGGAATAAGAGACTGCACTGTGGCTGATGGCAGCACCTCCCAGGCACAGCTAGGATGCTGTGACTCCAGGTTGGCCACTCCTCCCAGAGGGGCCCTAGTGGAGGAAGATCAGAAATCTATGGTTGAATCACGTCTTCTATGGTCCAGGGATGGGCTGGAGGTGAAACGTCTGTGTGTGTGTGTGTGTGTGTGCGTGTGTGTGTGTCTTGAGAGGATAGCTGGCAGGGAATGTGGATAGAGGGGTGGTTAAGAAAACAGGCTTTGGAATAACTTAGACATAGATTTCTGGATTAGAATCTTGGTTCTGTCATAGTATTATGTGCACTTGGACAAATATTTGACTCCTTTGAACCCCAGGGTCTTCATATTTAAAATAGTGACACTATGCCGCTGTTAGGGTTATTGAGAGGATTAAATGAGAAGATTAACATGGACTAAGAACTGGACTCTTTAACAACAAATATGGTCAGTGAGACCAGGGAGTTGTGCAGGGTGCAAGAGGGTTTGCCAGATCATAAAAAACCTTGCTAATGAACCCAGAGTGCCCCATGTATCCCTTCCTTCCCAAGCTGCCCAGACTGTTTTGAGCTTTCTCACCTGGGAGCTGGTTGCCCTCAATGATGGATATGATGTTGCAAAACAAAACCAGAAAGTCCTCAAACCTAACATGACCTATCCCATAGAAAGCTCAACCAACAGTGTTTTGTCTTCCTTTCTTTTGTACTGTAATGTGAAATATCTATCATCATCTTGTACCAAGAAAAGAAATGCATCACAATACAATAAAATGGTAGTAAGAGAAAACCTTGAAATAAATACTTGAATAAACCTTGAAAATAAATACTCCACAGGCCCTGAATGCCATATCCTACTCACAAGGAGAAATCATCAATCATGTATGCTTTTGCCTATTTCACTTAGAGTTTTATGTATCCCAATTTTAAATACCATTCTTTGGTTGTCAGCCAGACCCCTCATCTTCCCAAACTGTACTCCTGAGAGAATTTCTGAGATATGTACTGGACAACTCCTCCATAACAAACAACTTCATTTCCCTGGCCCAGGGGGCATGGTGGTTCAAGTTTATACTTCCCTCTTTTTTTTATTCCAGCCATCTTTGCCCCCTTGCCTTTTCAGCCACACCTCGGGAAGGTTCCTGCCTTGGAAACGTTACTCTTCCCACACATGTCCACATGGCCAACTCCCTCATCTCCTAGTTTTTGCTCACATCTGATGTCTCAGTGAGGCCTGCCCTGACAGGCTATCTAACAATGTGTGTCCCTTCCTCCTGCTAGAATGGAATCCCCGTGAGGGCAGGGATCTTTGTTTTGTTTGCTAATGACTATCTAAGTGCCTAACATAATGCCCAGCACATAATAAATGCTCAGTAAGTATTTGTTAAGTGAATAAAAGGAAATAACCAGTTTTAGAAGACCAAAGAATTTGAGGGATGGAAGAGACCTTAGAAATTATTGATTCAGTGTTAAGAATTTTTTTCCAGCAGTCAGTTGAAGAAAAATAAAAAGAGATTTATAGGCAGAATTTGTTTTTTATTCAAAATTAAATCCCAAGGGGTAATAATCCATGTTCTTAAATCTTAGCCATTTGCCTTATTACATAAAAGAATGCTTATGAGAAATTATGGCCAGAGTTGAGAAAGTAGCACATAGAGACAGCTTTCTGAGCTGCATCCTGGAAGTGAAATCTGGATTTGATTTTGAACACAGACAGCCCTTGGGACTCAGGCTGCTCATCATCACTTAAAACTCCATCCCATTTTAGAGAAGAGGCAGAGATTGCCCACAAAGAAAAGGCATTTCCTTTTTCTCAAGGTCCCATAGCTAATTAATGAGAGGCAGATCCAAGAGCGGACCTGAGGCGCCTGGCCTCAATGCGGTGATCCTTCCACCAGCAGGGACAAAAAGAAGAAAAAGAAAAAAAAGGCTTTGGTGCTTTCCTGTTCAATGAAGCTTAAATGAGCATTGGCCACACTGCCACTGTGAATCCACGAACACATTGTGGAAATCAGAATTATTTACTGCCTTTAATATAATGTCACCGTACTTGTCCTATAAATGATTGCAAGCATTCCGCCTCCCCCTGTTCCATGGATTATTAATATGACCTAATATTTAACAAGTACTATAATGTGTGGGTGTTGTTCCAACTGCTTGAGGCTGGGAAGAGCCTTGTCAGTGCTTGGTCTGCCAGGTCTTTTAATGTGCATGTCTCTAGACAAACCTTTTTCTTAGGGTATGTATTACCCATTTTATTGCTCATTCTCACTTTTTTGGGGCTGTTATTATTGGTTTTGTTGTTTTTTTTTTTTTCCAGTATTTCCTGTAAATATTCCCATATAGATTTGTAAGGCAGAACCTCTGAGAATATGTAATATAGATTCTGGTAGCTTAAGTTCATAATGACTTTTGCTTCTGTTATTACCCTCTCTGCATATCAATAAATCTGTTGTCACTCAATGAATACTATGACTTGAAGGATGAAGCTATTTTTTAAATTGTTTTTTATGTTTATGTTTTTGGAGTCAGCATGTCAGTTCGAAGTACCTTCACTGATTATTAACATGCCTGTGTGCCACCTTGCTTTTCCAGTTAATCAGCTACCCAGGAGTCTACTGCATGAAGCAGAGTCTTAAAGATTCAGCTGTTCCACTAGACTCTCCATTCAGTCCGTCCACTATGGTTCTGCAGGAATCAATATTCAATACTCCGTGATAGGCTACTACTGTAGGGGGGGAGATCAGAAAGCATAATATCCTATAGTCCCTGCGTTTCGGGAGCTTGCAGCCTGCTCTGGGAGATTAGAGGGGAAAGATCAAAACAAAACAAAAAAAACCCAACCATCTTAGGTGGTACCTAGGAGTTATAGATATATGGCTTAGACCGCAAGAGAGGGGTTTTGGAGGAGATCAAGGGAGAAATGAATGTTGGCACCAGATAATCTTCATTATACTTTTGCTTTGAATTACATAATATTTCTCCCCTTTTGTCTTAATTTTAGTTTCTCTGGAATCCAAGAAAGGGCAACAATTTCCTTGAATTTCTTTGTAGGTTTGTCATTGTCTTCCAGAAATTTGTTCTGTCATCTCCTGGTATATAGGTCACCAGCCTGGGCTAAAGAAATCCACGTGGGTTCATACTGGAATTTGACAGATCAGAAGAATGATTTCTATTTTCTATTTGTCATGTGTAGATTCAAGTAAGAATAAGTCTCCCATTCCTCCTTGGATGGCAAGTGTAGCTAATATGTCCCTGTAAAATAATTATTTTTATGCACACCACAATCATTGTCCTTAGCTCAGAAAAAATGTCACCTGTCCAAATACTGTATTTTTAAACATTAAAAAATCCTTTTCCCTTGTTTGGTTTCATTTTCCCTTGATTATGACCTTATTGTCACCTAAACAAGTACAAGTTGTGGGCAGCATGAAAAGAGGGGCTGAAATATTGTGGTTGAACTCTGTGTGGTGTGTTCATTCGATTGGCAAAGGATCAGGAAAATCCTTCATGTGAACAGACTGTGATAAAAAATCAGTGAATTTAAAATGTTTGTCATCTTCAAAAATTGTTTATCATCTTCATTGTTAAAGGTAATTTAAAAAAATGAAAATTCAGTATTTAGACTTTTCTCATGTTGTTTGATCATTTCTTTTGTTTGATAATTTTTCTTGTTTGTCATAATGTATATTTTATGACCAGAATTTTTTAAAAACTATAGTGGGTCCTAAGAGCTTCTAATCAAACCTCTTCATTTGGCAAATGAAAGAACTAAAGCCAAGACACATGATGGGCCTGATTGAGGTCATACAGACAATTAGTGCAAGTCCCGAGACTAAATCCCAAGTGTCCTAAAAGCATTAATTGTTGCATCAGACCAAATCTCCTGACATACAAAATAGAAAACAATTCAAACAAATATGCATTGCCTCTGTGATCCCACCTTTACAAACTAGAGTTCTAGGATCTTTTGGACATTGCACTTTCATTAATAATATGTCCTATTTCCAAGTCCCCAGAGTAGACCCTCTTCTGCAGTCCTTCCCTGGATGAGCTCCAGGTGTGGCACTGGACAGCAGAAACAAAATTTTCTGATGATTAATTTAACATACTTACAAATTCTCTGAGTTTTAATCATGAAATTGTTAATAGATTTATTGATTTACTTTGAAAGTCATAGGTACCTATATCAATCTTTTCATGTCACTCGTGTGGCATTATTCATAATCTATAGGAACCTATGGAAGTTATTTAAAGAGGAGGCTTTAAATAAATTAATAAAATAAAACTGGCTTGTTTTCTGAATCAGAAAGGAATAGCATAGAGAGGTTCATCTTCTGACATGATTTAATGTGTCTCTTCTGAAAGCAGAGAACTAGTTTAGATGAACTCAAACATCTCATTCAGGCACTTGAATCTCTAGCTGAATCACTAAATATAGTAAGTAGTTAAAACACGTTGTAATTTACCAACTTACCTGTCAACATATTCAACTAGATCCGTAGAATTCTTAGCTGACATTGTGGCTGGAGATAATCTTACCTAAAATAAAGGTCACGGGTTTAAAATGTATCATCATCTACTCTATACGGAAGTCTTATCCATATTATTTTTATATAAATATTTTAGTTTTAAACAAAATATATACCATAGACTATCAGCCCAGTTAAACTTGCACATGTCCCATCTGTGTTTCTGGAGACTAAAACCAAAGTCAAGTTCTGGAAAGATACTAGAGAGCTGCATTTCATAGATTGGTATCACAGTCAGAAAAAACTTTTTAGACAAGTCAAACCATGGATTATTCTTAGAAAATTTTTAAAGTGAAATATCCAGTGATTATTGGCTGAGTTACTAAAGAAGTTCTCACGGAGTAAATTATTCCATCATACCAATTTCTGTGGGGAATCAGCTAATTTTCAAAAACAAACTCCAAAACTAGAAATCTGGTCTATCCAGATAACTTTGTTTTCTAGGAAACCTGGATGTCAGATTATTATAGTCAACGAGAAATAAAAGTAGAGCACAGTTATGTACATTACTTACTAGTATTAAATAGAGCTGACTGTATGAACCTTACCTAATTCAATAACATGGTGCTACTAGAAAGAAAGTTCCACTGCATCAAAGTTCATAATATTGCAGCATTTCTGGGAGGAGAGAGTTCACCAAATGCACTCATTGTTTGGCATATGCTAAAACTGTTTTAAACTCTAATGTTCTTTATTTTTAAGATTAAAAACAGGACACAGATTTATGTTCATTTTAATAGCCCGTCACTGAACTGGATTCAATAGGGAGAGTATGAGTAGTATTCCACCTCTGCTTAAAACTTAAACAAAATATTTTCCTGGGATATTTTGTCTTGGTTTATATTATTGTATACTGTAATGGTGAGCAGAGTAAAATTTAAGACCTACATACAGGAATCATTCGTTTTGCAAATGCCTAAGGAATTACCACGTCTTACTTCTTGATGTAGGGCCTAAGGGACTTAATTGGAAAGCTCTCCCCTCCAATAAAACTTAAAAAAAAAAAAAAAAAAAAAAAAAAAAGAAAAAAGAAAAAAGAAAAAGAAAGAAATGTATTATCAAGGAAGCTAATAAAGAATCCTGACGATAGGCTCTCCTGACCCTGCTGACTTGATATTGGTCAACCAGCACAGGCTCGAGGATGCTCAGAATGGAGCCAGTGATCGCCATGATAGTGCTGTAGGCCCTGCCTCCCCTTTGCTGAATGGAGTCTGCAATGGGTCTGATGGCCTGAAGCTGAGTCTTCCCCTAGAGGATGTATATACACTGATCCACAGGGCACTCAGGTATCCATGTTATGGAAACCATCCTAACTCCCTAGAGAACATGACTGGCCTTCTGCCCTGGTTTGTGTTTTGACTCCAGTTTTGAGCTGGAACAGCGCTGGGTCCTGGGCTCCCGACCTGTGCCAGCTCTTCCTTTCTCACCTTGCCATGGCTGTCCTGGCCTGTGTGAGGGAGTCTGTGGTATTTCCTCAGCAACTGGCTGGTCCTGGGCCTTACATGTTTGGCACCTGGTAGTTCTTTCATTCCCTTTTGTGGGATGAAAGTGTCTGTGACTATTGTGTCCAAGGACACTAAATTACTGGTCTATTGTTTCCTTCCCCCTTCTCAAGTGAAACAATTGGATATATATCTTTTACTTTTATATTATTAATTTTTAAGTCTTATTTTGAAAACTGTAAATAGCACCTCTTAAAAACACAACTCACATACTTTTATTTTTTTTTTAATTTTTTTTTTAACGTTTATTTATTTTTGAGACAGAGAGAGACAGAGCATGAACGGGGGAGGAGCAGAGAGAGAGGGAGACACAGAATCGGAAGCAGGCTTCAGGTTCTGGGCCATCAGCCCAGAGCCTGATGTGGGGCTCAAACTCACGGACTGTGAGATTGTGACCTGAGCCGAAGTCAGACGCTTAACCGACTGAGCCACTCAGGCGCCCCTCAACTCACATACTTTTAAAGTAATAAATGTTAAACCTGATAATGGAGAAGAATTTGGGAAAATATAGAAAAGTAAAAGTTACAGAAAAAAGAAATCTTATTGTAATTGTACTACTTACATAGAGCACATTGTGACATATCTGTTTCCTCTTTCTTCTCTGCAATTTTTGATGTATCTAAGGTAATATGTAAATTTCTATATCTTTGGTAATTGAATATAAGAGTCAGCTCTGTTTCATCCCTATTTCTACAAGCAAGAATGTAATTATATTAACAATTCTCAGGAACAACATGGGATTTTTTATGTGTGTCAGTTTTCATCGGCTTTATAAGAATACCTTAAAATGCTATGATCCTTTATGGCTTAATGGCCTATAAAATGGCCTATAAAATACTTTCACTTTCACATAGGGGTGCCTGGGTGGTTCAGTGGGTTGAGCATCCGACTTCGGCTCAGGTCATGATCTCACGGTTTGTGGGTTCAGGCCCCACGTCAGGCTCTGTGCCGACAGCTCGGGGCCTGGAGCCTGCTTCGGATCCTGTGTCTCCCTCTCTCTCTGCTACTCCCCTGCTCATACTCTGTCTCTCTCTCAAAAATAAATAAAGATTAAAAAATTAAAAAAAAAACCCTTTCACATATATGATGTCCTATAAGGTGGGAATCGTAGTTACTAAGATCCTACTTCATCACAGAAAAATTTAAGATGATTATTGTTTTTTTAAGTTTATTTATTTTGAGAGAGAGAGACAGTGTGAGAGAGTGTGAGTGGGGGAGGGGCAGGGAGAGAAGGAAGGAGAGACTGATAATCTCAAGCAGGCTCCACAAGGAGCCCCACATAGGTCTCAAACTCACGAACCCATGAGATCATGACCTGAGCCCAAACCAAGAGTCGGACCCTTGAACAACTGAACTGCCCAGGCACCCCTAAGATGATTATTTTTATAGGTGAGGAATCTGAGGATTAGAGAAGTAGTGGACTTGCTCAGGATCCTATAGATGATGATAATAATTATATATAGCTATTGATGGAGTCCCTTTTACTTGCTAAGCCCTTTTTCTTAGGGCTCATTCAAATCTCACATCTTTGTATGTTAGGCCTAATTAGCCCATTTTGTAGAAGAGGATACAGAGAAGTTAAGTAACTGCTAAAAGTCACACAGCCTGGGTATGGTACAGCCATCAGATACCAAAGATCAATGTTTGATATTGATATTGTGCTAGCTTTCCAGTGCTCTTTCTATCACAAGAGGCTTCATCCACTGATGAGGGCTAAAACTACTGCTTCTTTGAATGTTCTTTTTCATTAATGACAAGTACCAATAAAAGAAACCTATTTAGCTCTTCTCTTTTTCATGTTAGAGATAAAGTCTGTATCTCGAATTTATCATAGTTTCCTTTGAATCTTTATAAAAAATAATTGTCAAATTTTGTTAATACCTAGCCCTGCCTATTAAAAGTCAGTCCAATGAATGTATCCACAAATTGAGGCCCCTTTTCTTTTCAGCTTGTGCTGTCATCAGTCACTTTGTAAAAGCAGAACAAATAAGAAATGTAGGTAGAGTGAAAAGAAAAACAACACTTCTAGGACCCCTTAGAACTCTCTGAATAACGCTAAGCTTTAAAGAAGCTGAACAAAATATTCTATTTTTACTATGAATGTCTAAAAGTACTTGCTTTCTTTTCTTGGTCACTGACTGAGCCAGGAAGGTGGCCATCAGGTTCATTCCGCTGTTCCTCTGCAGTCGGAGAGGCATTTATGTTTACATCTGTATCTAGGCAACCAGAATGCTGCATTAGATCAGGAACGAAGGCAAGTGAACTTTTGCAGTGGTAGTTAATCTTCTCTTTAAAATTAAGGGCAGTTTCTGTACCTATGGCAAAAGTTCAGGGAGGCTTCTTTTTTTTTTTTTAATGTTTATTTATTTTTGAGACACAAAGAGACAGAGCTCTAGCCAGGGAGGGGCAGAGAGAGAGGGGGAGACACAGAATTTGAAATAGGCTTAGGCTCTGAGCTGTCAGCACACAGCCTGACACAGGGCTCAAACCCACTAACGGTGAGATCATGACCTGAACTGAAGTCGGCAGCTTAACCAACTGAGCCACCCAGGTGCCCCAAGGGATGCTTCTAATTGGTTTTACACCCTCCTCTTCTGTCCTCCCCTACATCATTTCTTCACCAGGCCCCCATCACACCCATAGTCAGCTACAAAAATTTATCATCCCAGGTACTTCCATTAGACATTTAGGAAATTTTGTTGAGACACACTCATTTAGATCAAACTGTTATGAAATAATGGGAAAAGATTTCTCACACTATTGTGCCCAAGCCACCCAAGGATCTTCTTTGGGATTTATTACCTTGCTTATATGTAATAAGAAATATAAGTAAGGTAGTAAAGAATGAGAATTTAGAGACCTTGGGTAATCCGTGGGTTAAATACCTGCACTCATGATGCTTGATTTCCTGGCTTTATTTTTTGCTGATTTGATTTTTTTTTTAAAGGGAGCAGAACTTTTTGTTTTGTCTTTCAGAAAGCCAGAGCACTAAAGAAACTGGATTACAATCTGACTAATGTCTTTATGTTTCCAGGGCATCTTCCCGGTGTGGCTCAGTAGCATTGTGACTGCAGGAAGGATCTGTGATGTCAATGGGGTTGACCCCACACTTTAAGTCAAGCCCCCAGGGATTCAGAGCTTCAAGGGTTTTCATTGTCATAAAGTGCTCATTGTCATAAAATCACTAGGTCCTTCACCTCTTGGTCTCATTGGATGGAAAGTGGTTATTTTTAGGCTGACATTCACACCTTCCCCTGATTTCACCTTTCCATTTGATGGAAGACCAGTTTCCATCAAATTAGATAGACAAAGAGAATGAACTGCTGCCATACTCCCCAGTCTTCCTCCAAGTGTGCTCATTCGGGAAGCTAACTCTTGTAGGCCACTAGGGGGAGTCTCACAAAAAAATGCAGCAATAATGACGGGAGTGGTAGATCCTGGCTTTAAACAAATTAAAATCTTGAGTTTTTTTGTTGTTTGCTTTTTGTTTTTTTGTTTTTGTTTTTTTAATAAATAAAATCTTGAACTTTGGCTCTGTAGAGAAAGTCTTGCTTGGTTACTTGGTCAACAAGATGTTGATTGTTTCAGCTCTGAAATATTCTCCTGAGTTCTAAAATTGGAATTTGTACATTTTGGTAATACTACTTGGCCCTCATATACAGAAATTATATTATTGGTTGAGTTACTTTTCAAATTATGGTGCCAGATTTGCCTTGCTCTGAGGACACACATAATGTTCAGGATGCCAAATGACAAACTTAGATCCCACAGATAAATACTGCCTATGATTTTTTGCTTCAGGGGTATGTCTTCTAGTGCTTAGCCCTTAACACTTAGAAATACAGTATTTCGTGGTTTGTAAGCTGTCCAAACAGCTCATTACACCATCCTAATCATCATTTTATCAAGCACCAAGGGAAATGGCACACCATGAGTGAGAGTCAATGGCTATGGATACCAAGAGAGTGGGTTAGAACCCTGACTCCTCAACCAACTGGCTACTTGGGCAAAATGACTTCACTTTTTCAAGACTCAGTTTTCTCATCTGTGAAGTGAGCTAATAATATTGATCTCATAAGGTGGTTGAGGATTAAACGCAATGATACACTTAAAGTACTCAGCTGAGTGCCAGACTGGGAATTCACTAAAAGGTAGCTATTATTAGTGATTATCTCTCAAGGTGGCAATTATCCAAGAAATAGATACAGGCTCTGTGTGAGAAAGGAAAACTGGATTTGACCTTGCTAAGAAATTTTTGTGGTTCTCTCCCTCTTTAAATTCAGCTTTTAGTCGATAGCACTTGACTAGGAAAATGGACTCCAATGAAATAAGAATCTAATTTGTTTGTTCTCTAAATGGTTGCTTGGTTATTAACATAGCAGTGCAATAGGATATTTGTACCACTGGATTCCCACCTGACCAATGTGTATGTAAAATCCTTCCTAGAAGGCAGTAATCTTCTAAGATCTATTCTAATCCAGGCCTACCGAGAGTAGAGCCCAAAAGCACAAAAACCAATAACATTCAGTTTAGATCTTAAAACTTAAAAATGACATTATATTCTGATATAACTCTAAATATAGGCATAAAGAAATAATTGTGATGTGGTGGGCAGTTAAAGGGGTTGGTGAGTGTTGAGGGTCAGTGGAGACAACCACTGTGTGCTATGCACGACACAACCCTAGGGGCATCTTTCACGCGATAAAACTAGATTTCCTACTTTTTACAAGTTTTCACACGTAAAGAAAATGTTTTCTTCTCAGGGCACCTGGGTGGCTCAGTCAGTTAAGTGTCCGATTTTGGCTGAGGTCATGGTCTCGCGGTTTGTGAGTTCAAGGCCCGCGTTCGGTTCTGTGCTGACAGCTCAGAGCCTGGAGCCTGCTTCAGATTCTGTGTCTCCCTCTCTCTCTGCCCCTCCCCCACTCACGCTTTGTCTCCTTCTCAAAAATAAACATTAAAAAAATTTAAAGAAAATATCTTATTCTAACAAGCTCAGTATATCAGGACAATTTTCTAGTAATCTCTGTTGTGTTGAACATTTCACAGTTTAGAAGATGTTCCTCAGGTGCCATCTCTTGAATCCTCTGAGGAAGGCAGTGCAGACACGAATATCCCAGTTTTACAGATTAAAATGCAAGGAAGTTCAGAGAGATTGACTCACATATGTGGATGGTGAAACCCTGACTGACCAGACCCCAGGGCGGCTAACCCTTAGCCTTGTGTACAGCCCCCCTGCGATGATCATACTGGATTCTGCTAAGCTGTAAGTGTTGGGACTTCCATTGTAAAGGATGCTCAATGCAAAGGGAGTCCTTAATGCTCCCTCACAATTATATTGGATTTCCTCTCCACAGGACTCTCCTACTCTTCTAGATGACTTTCTTACCTTCCCTCTGCACTCAAACTGCCATCGGCTGCTGCCATCCTCACTCTCAGCTCATGACCTTTCCTTTATATGTAATCAAGAAAACAGAAGTTATCGGAACAGAATTTTGATGAGCCCACATGCTACATCTACAGACCCACGTGCATCTCTGTCCAAAAATTTTGCCCTCGCTCCTCTTCCAGCAAATGAGCCATCTGTGTTCCTTGTTCAGGCCTATCCCCCAGTTGTTCTTAGGTCCTACTCCCTCTCAACTATTCAAGGACCGGCTTCCCAATTTGCTAGATCATTTCCATCAGGATACAAACACATTTTCCCCCCTTCTATCCACCTTAAAACAAACAAACAACCTTCTTTCAATCCTATATATCAACTACCACTCCCCCTACCTTTTGTGGACAGGAAAACTCCCTGAAAGTGTTTTTATTTTTCTCATTCTAATTTCTCTCTTTGATGTGGTCTAAACTGTGTGTCCCCTACTTCTTCCATCCCCTTCATATGTTGATGCCCTAACCTCAAATGTGACCCTATGTGGAGATAAGGACTTTAAGGTTAAATGAAGTCATAAGGGTGAGGTCCTAACCTGATAGGATTGATGGCCTTATAAGAATAGAAAGGAATCTCAACCTCTCTGTCTCTGTCTTTGCAGGCGTGCACACACACACACACACAGAAACACACACACACACAGGAAGGTGAGAACCCAATGAGAAGGTAGCTGTCTGCAAGCTAGGTAGAGAGGGTCCTCACCAGGAACTGAATCTGTTAACACCTTGATCTCAGACTTCCCAGCTTCCAGAACTATGAGAAATTAATTTCTGTCATTTATGCCACAGAGATTATGATATTTTTCTATAGCAGCCTAAGCAGATTAAGACCCTCTCGTATCACCAGAATCAGGCTTTCTGTCCCAGGTGACTTCCACTAAAACTGCCCTTGTCAGGGTCCCCTGTGACTTCTCTGTTGTCTATCCAGTGGTCAGCTGTCAGTCTTCCTGTCATTTGCCCCATCAGCAGCATTTAACAGAGTTGAGGGCTGTGTGTTCCTTACTTGGCTCCCCGGGCAACGTGTCTCTCATCGCCCTGCTATTCCTTCCCATGGGTTTCTCATTCATCTCCCTGACCTCTGAACAGGTGATCAATGATTTCAGTTTTCTCAGAGACTTCCTGAAGGTCCCATGTTCTGGGAATCCTCAGCCTTGGGAAAACCAGAATAGCTGGTCACCCTTCCTGTGAGTGTTGTGCCCCAGAGTTCAGTCCTTGCACTCCCACACTCACCACCTTAATGAGCTCAGCCAGTCTCATGGCTGTAAGCTGGTGATCCCTCAAATCTCTTCCCTCTCCCAAAGTTGCTCCCTGTACAGCCGTCCCTATTGCAATAAAATGGCACCAGGCTTTTTCTAGTTGCTCAGGCCTCAAACCTTGGAATTCTCCTTTACTTCTCTTTTTCTTTCATCCCCTATGTTTGTTGCACCTTAAAAATATATGCCTCCTCTGCTGCCACACTGGTCCAAGTTATCATTGTTTCTCCTTTGGACTATGCCGATGGCTTTCTAAAACCAATCTCCCTTCTGTCAATCAAACTTGCCACCTGTTAATTATTCTCAACGAAGTAGCCAGTGATGTTTTCAAAGTTAAGACCAATCATGGAATTCATCTGCTCAGAGTCCTTCAATAGTTTTCCATCTCATAACGGATGAAACCTGTGTTTAGATCTTGTGTCTACGTGAATTTTCCTGCACTGTAGCAGTGCTAGGGGAGCTTTCTCCTCTGGAGACAACTGCCTCAGCTCCTAATTACCATCGGCACCTCCCCCAAGGCCACACCACATCCTACTAGGAAGTCTCTCCTCAGGTGCCACCCGTGAATTTGCTATCATTCCTACCTTGTCGTTTTTATCCATCTGCTCCTCCTCCTTCCACTTGCCAGCAAGGCGCCATTCTTCCTTCTTCGGTTTCTCGTTGCCCCTTCTGTCTCCCCCACCTCTGAACAAACAGCTTCTCCCCAGACACCTAATTGTAGCCAAGCTCTGTGGTGAATTCCCACCTTGCTTAACTATGTTTCCTGCCTACAATTCCCTCTGCCCTTTGTCTGACTTTGGCTGATATCAGCCAAATGAGTTGACTAGTCAAATTAAGGAGTGCTCGACATTCAAATGTAGGAAGTTTGAGGATTACAATGACATAAAATGGCAAAGGAAAATATATACTCAGGAGAAGGGGACTCATCTTTGTATCAGTCTAGCACACATATTCATACGTATAAATAGAGTTTCAAACTAACAAAGAAGCAAAACACAACACCTAAGAATACTGACAAAATCCCACGTGGCTCATAATGCAGAACCAAGGTAGGTAAACTAATACTTCAAAGGCAATGACAAGTGAGGGCACCTGGGCGGCTCAGTTGGTTAAGATTCTGACTTTTGATTTTGGCTCACATCATGATCTCACAGTTTGTGGGATCAAGCCCTGTGCTGGGCTCTGTGCTGAGCATGGAGCCTGCTTAAGATTCTCTCTCTCTACCTCTGCTCCACCCCTGTTCTCTCTCTTGCACTCTCTCCCTGTAAACTAAAACAATAAAATAAAAGCATGAAAAGTTCTAAATAAAAAAGGCTATGACAATGTGAGTGAAGATTTATCGTGTTGCTGCCAGATATGGGAGCCATAAATTTTGGTGGAAGCAATAAAGGCTTGTGCTCATTGTTAAAGAATCTTTATGATACTGGCAGCAGGAATGTTTATTCTTGCTGCTCTAATCCCATGGCTTATTTTCCCTTTTTTTCTGCAAAAAACTCTTTTGCTGTGGCAAATTTTCTTGCTCTGCCAGGGAGGCCCCGAGTGAGGCTTGTGGATGCAGCATTCTGCTCTAGAAAACTCACCTTGACGTCCCTGATGGTGCCAGCTCATCAGGAACAGGCTGTGGTGGGCCGCCCTCCCATGTGTGGCTCTAATGATCTCAAAGAGCTGATTTTTGTTGTTTAGTAAGACCAGTGTTCCCAACCATCCAGCCTAACATGAGCACCAGTGCTTCAAGGTGAACAGAAATATCTGTTTGAAAAGCATATTAATAGAGTCTAATCCCAAAATCGATGAATGTATTTTTGGTTCTAGACATCCACACATTTAGCCAAATGGCTCTAGGACAGAATTTAATATTGCATGTGTTTGTCTCATCAACAGAAAGGGTAACGAAACCCATAAGAGAGTAGTTTTCCTGTGTTCTGGGAATACTTCTTTGCTCCGTCATTAAAGTATATAAGGTGAGTTCTGTACAAAACTCACCCCTGAGCGACCTCTGGGGCCCCTTCCTTCAGTATGGGTCACATTAAAAGCATCTCCTTGTGGTTGTGATGCCTAACCTTGTAAGAGTTTGGGCATCTTTCCTTTACTGTTAGAATGACTTATCTTGAAAAAATTATAGTAAACATAATTCTATCCAGTGCATTTTTTCTTATGAATTTGTGACCAGTTTTTCATAGGTATCTAAACAACTAGATCAAACTGGAAGGGGATAGGGAAAAGGTCAAACATTCACTGAATGCTGGGGTGTCTGGGTGGCTCAGTAGGTTAAGCTTCCAGTTTAGCTCAGGTCATGATCTCATGGTTCATGAGTTTGAGTGCTGCTGTGGGCTCTGTGCCGACACCCACAGCCTGGAACTTGCTTCATGGATTTGGTATCTCCCTTTCTCTCTGCCTCTCCCCTGCTCATACTTTTTCTCTCTCAAAAATAAATGAAACATTAAGAAAATTTTTAAAAAATTCACTGAATGCTTACTACATGCAAGGCACTGTGTGTGCATTTATAAATATAGTTCAGTTAATTCTCAACCAAATGAGTATTATATCCCATTTTACAAGTGCAAATTGAGGAACTTTCTCAAAGTCATATAGCAGTTTCTGGTGAGAGTCTATGCTTTTTCCACATTGCCAATCTACTTATCTTTGAAGTCTCTCTATATCTTCTTCCTTTTCTGCCTCCTTTTTGGCATTACTTCTGCCCCTTGCTGGATACCTTGTATTTTAGACACTGAAGTTTTCTGCTGAATCCATTCAATCATTCATTGACTCGCTGATTCTGTAAGTCAGTCATAGAAACATTCAAACATTGATTGGGTACCTCTAAGTACTTTTCTGGACACTGGGCATGCAGCAGTGAGCAAAACAAGAAAAAAAATCTGCCCTTGCTGACTTTTTAAAAGGGAGGGTATAGTAAGTACACAAGCATTCAAGATGAAGTGTGATGAGTACAATTATCAAGAATTGCAAAAGTGAAGGCATGCTGACAGTTTAAAGGAAGGACACGCAGCAGCCTGCGGGGAAGGAGGGAACAGAAGACTTCTCAGAAGTGACATCTCAGGAGAGTCTTGTGGCCCTGTAGGAGTTGCCTCTATTGAATGGATGAAGTATGTTTCTGCTTGGCGAATGCCCATTCCCATGGCCAGGAGGGCAGAGTGTTGTGAACTGGGAGGGTTGGTAATCAGAGAGGAGGCTGTGTAGGTGAGTAGAAGCCAGATTCTGAGGGATCTTGGATCTGTGTGGGCATTTGAGGAGTTTGGAATGTACCCTGTAGACGGAGAGCTGAGTGGTCACATAGTATTTACTTGAGGACTTTGGATGTGTTTAAATATAAGAACTCAGCCTGAAAAATTAATCATTTTTTCTATTCAAACAAAATAGACCAAAAATAAACCTTAAAAATTTATTTTGTAAGAATTGGAGTGTCTCTAATTATTTTTTTGTTTTAAACAGTCTATTCAATCTATTCTTTAATATACACATATATACTTTTACATAAATGTGATAGAACATGGAAATGCAATAAAAGATTAATAGTCTGAATATGTAAAAATATACATTAAGGTATACAACAAGGAACACTTATAATCATCCCTTATGAAATAATCATTGAAAACAATCTTGTATACATTTTGATGTGTTTCTTTCTGGACATTTTTCTGTGAACACATACATATAATTATACGTGTATATGTACATAATTAGGTATATAATTGGCATGTATGTATAATTTTATATTCTAGTTTTTTCATTGTCTTAATTATATGTATATTTTGACATGTTGTATGTTTTTACATTTTTTTTGAAAAAAGGATTTTAAGGATGTATAAGTATATTCTATGGCTACCATAATTTTCTTCTAACTGCTTTTTTAGTTTTGACATTTAGATTGTGGCCAACTTTTTTTAATGGAAGTAGTACTGCAATAATACTGTAAACAAAACCATTTTATGCATCTCTGATTGTTCCCTAGGAAAATAATGGAATATTTGTGAGGATCTTGATACACACTGCCAAATTGCCCTAAAAAGAGACTATTATGCTTTGTAAAGCAAACTGGAAATATGTCACAAGAGATGTAAAGTTTTTACACCCAAATGCAGAGACTGCCCATCTTAAAATATATTCTAGGGAAATATTCCAAAATACAGAAGAAGACTCACATATAAATACATTAGCCATAGTGATAACAAAATATTGGAACCAGCTGAATTGTCCAGCTCTGGGGATGCAAGAGTATTACTTTTGTCGGATTTAATTATGACAACCACAAAAAAGTTTATTAACAATTATTTATGATTTGTAAAACATATACATTACAATAGTTAAGTGGAAAACTGAGATGCAAAATGTTATATATGGTTGATTTCCACGATGTTAAGAAATATTCTAGACTAAATTTTATCAAAGCTTTTTGGGAGGAAGAATTATGGATAATTTTTTTCTAGTTTACCATATTTTTATTTTGTTTTTAAATTTATTTATTTAAACTTTTTTTTTTTTTTTTAGTTTATTTATTTATTTTGAGAGAGTGAGAATCCCAAGCAGGTTCTGCACTGTCAGCGTAGAGCCCAACGCGGGGCTTGAACTCACAGTGAGATTATGACCTGAGCTGAAATCAGGAGTCGGATGTTCAACTGACTGAGTCACCCAGGCATAGCTTTAAACTTATTTATTTAAATTCAAGTTACTTAACAGAGAGTGTATAGTATTGGTTTCAGGAGTAGAACTTAGTAATTCATCACTTGCATATAACACCCAGGGCTCATCCCAAGTGTCCTCCTTAATACCAATCACCCATTAGGCCATTCCCGCCCCCCCCCCCCAACCTCCCCTCCAGCAACCCTCAGCTTATTGTCTGTATTTAAGAGTCCCTTATGCATTGCCTCCCTCTCTGTTTTTATCTTATGTTTCCTTTCTTTCCCCCCAACATTCATCTGTTTTGTTTCCTTGCCATATTTTTATTAGTGAATTGTTTTTATATTTTAAAAAGTAAGGTAAATCTTTTGTTGTGCAATTGTGGGTTTTTTTCCTCCTAGATTTCCTTACCAGTGTCAGTTTTTGGATAAAATTTCAGCTATAATTTCATTTTCTAATGGCATGAACCAATCTTAAGGTTTGCTTAAGAAGTCACACTAGAAATCACTGGAGCTTCCTAGCTGCAGACTGCTTTGAAGAGAGCAGGCTGAAAGTGGCTCTCCTTCCGAAATGCTTCCACAGACTGCACTTGACAGAGATGGATATGGGGTTTACAGTCAAGAATTCTCGTTGGGTTCCCGACTTGCCCAGTTTTCTGCATCTCTTAGAAAGTAGCAACAACAAAAGTTCTTGTCTGATCTATTATTGATTTGTGGAGAAGCAGGCAGGGAAGCACTTTCGGAGCAGAATGTTCAGCTGCAGGCTGAGAAAGCACTTTTCACTCCAAATCTCAGACTCTATTTCCATCAGTCAATAATCTCTTCTAGATTGTAGTTTGTTTTTATTTTTTAAGATGGACGAGAAAGTTATTTGATGTGACATAAAACTGGACATGTTTTGAAGGGAGTTCACTAGGAGACTTTTAAAATTTTGCAAGAATTGAGGTCTCTGTAATTTTTTTTTTGTATTTTAAATTCAACTTCCACATATGTACATACATATGTATAATTTTACATAAGTACATGAATGATATGTATTTTACGTGGTCTTTTTTCTTTCCATTTTTGCTTCTTCCCTCTTCCAGTCTTCTCGCCAATGTGAGCTACCTACCACGTAGCCTTAGTACTACCTTTATAACTTCAGGATATATCAAGTAAGCTAAAACATTCCTTTCCCACTCAGATTTTTGGGTGAATGTTACACTTCAAATGTTAGCCATGTTTGAAAGTACTATGGCAATGTCTTCTCATTAGTAGTTAGTTCATGCTAAAACTATGCTGAGGGAAGTGTTATCTGATTTTATGTTAAGGATTTAAGATCTAAATGTTTTTTTCTGGCAAGTGAACAGATTCTTCTTTATGCTACTCCAATTTTAAAAATGTTCAAATAAATGTTCTATGGCTTATAAAATAAAAAATATTTCCTGTGGCCATTTCTGGGGAAGGGCACAAGGGAACTTTCTGGAGTGATAGAAATGTTCTATAATCTTGACTGTGGTGGTGATTACAGAGGCGTGTAGCATTTGTCAAACTCTATTGAACTATATGTTTAAAATATGTCCATTATGGGTAAACTCCACATAAATAAAGTTTATTAGACAAAAGCATTTCATTCACTGAAACTGTGGTTTTAGAACTTGCTTTGAAGACATTGTCATTTATCACTACAGGCCTCCTCCCTCCCCCATCTGTGCTGACATGTGGGTTTCAGATGATTAATTCTCTGTGACCATTTTAGGACTGGGGCGTGATCGAGAAGCAGAAGTGGCTTTTCAGGTGACAGGGCACCACTCAAGGAAATGTCATCAGAGCTGTTTGCGTCACAACCTCAGTCTGCCACAGAAACTGCTCTGCTCTGTCTTCTGCCAACAGAGTCTCCCAGGTGGTGGCGAAAGACGGAGAAGGTGGCAGTTCTTGATTTGGTGTCATGGAGACAGAGTCCAACTCTCTGTGTCAGTACTTCTTTCTCTTTCATTACTGCATCAAACACAGTTCAGGAAGAGTGATGGGTACAAGTTAATAAGACAAACAGTATTATTTCTGAGCCAAGCATCTCTCCAACTGCTTGTTGGAGTATCTCTTAAGGCAGTTTTGGGCTGAACTTAATTATGTTTTTTATCCTATTGTTTACTTTAATCATGGTGATGACTAAACTCGACTATAAGAAATGGCTAAAATACCCTTGGTTAGAAAGAGTAAAATTTAGATTATGAAATGGGCAAAGCAGATTATTTCCTTACCACCACCACCCCTCCAGCAACATTTGGCCTTATAATGGACACTGTTCTTGAAGTTGTCTGTTGTTGGGGAGACCCAGCCTTCCATCTGCATCTTGCTTCATATTATACGCTACAGAGCTGGTGTTCATGTGCACTCTTCATTTGTATTACTAAATCCCACAGAGGGTCTATTCATTCTGGCTTCACCCACAGCTGAGGCGGGCACAGAGTAGTGTTCACCGTGGAGATCATATGGGGCTGGAAAAGGCAGAAGGTAGTGGAAGTGTGGCAGTGAAAGGGTCTGATGGGGAGCCAGCTGGGTAAGTCAGTGGGACGGAAGTGTCTGGGTGAACCTGTGACCTGTATGCGAAAGCACGCTATCTACCAAAATGTCTCTAGTCACCTCTGTCTCTACCTTTAAACCATGTTTCATACTTACTTTTTGTATTTGCAAATTCAGTTTAAAAATGCAACTTTTAAGAAACAATGCAAATGTAATCTAATATTAGGTTTCTGACATTGAATAAGTGAACTTATGCAAATAACACTGAGTATAACTGGACTAATTCAAATTTATTGTATAGAATCTGGGATATCTTATGAGGGTTGAAGTTTTTGATAACTTTTTTTAGTAAACTCTTTTTAAAAAGCTCAAGAGTCTAAATGCTAATGGTATAAATAAAGTTGAAGAGGGAAATTGAAGATACTTATGAGGGAAAACCTCACTACTTTGAAGAAAGTCAGAAGAATGGATTTACGTAAGTATGTCTGGTATATATGTATGTATGTATGTACATGTATGTATTTGCTTATTTATTTTAAAATCTCTTCAAAAAGTCCTTGGGAATTCTACTGGATAATTCTTTGTTAGTCTAGTTTGTTTAAGTAATAAATAAATAATACATAAATACAAGTGTATTGAATTATGAATAAACCTACATATTCAATGAGGTAGTTTAAATGTATTCGAATTGAAAGAAGGAGAACAAAAGATGTTCACATTATAACATTAACACGTGTAATAATGGAGTGCCTGGGTGGCTTGGGTGGTTAAGCATCCAACTCTTGGTTTTGGCTCTGGTCAGGATCTCATGGTTGGTGAGTTAGAGCTCTGTGTCAGGCTCTGTGCTGACAGCATGAAGCCCCCTTGGGATTCAATCTCTCTCTTTCTCTCTCTCTGCCACTCCCCCACTTGTGTGCGCACGCGCGCTCTTTCAAAATAAAAGTAAATAAATAAATGTGTAATAATGGAACTGAATAAATGATGAAAACTGCAGAAAGTCATCCAAATACCCAATAGGAGTTTGTCCTTAACATCTCTCGAGGTGGCACACGCAAGTGGAAGGACCTGGAGCCTGCTCCCACACGTGGTGGGAGGAATAGGGGACAATATGGCCCCAGACTATGTTTCAGTCCCTGCACGGGGGCCCTTCCCCTATTAGCTGAGTGTGGTGAGTATGCATCTAGGTGGAGCAAACCAGTTTTTAAAGGGAAATGCCTCCATCATCTCCTGGGGAGCATGCCTACCAGTGCCCTGGCTTTGGACAGGAGAGGAAAAGCCAGTGAGGGCTGGTTTGCTCCTGAAGGAGGAGAATCGCTGGGACGTGTGGAAGATTGAGAGAGTATCCAGGTGTGGACAATTTTGGGCTTGAGGTGACCTCTCCTTTGTCTGCAAATCTTCAGCCCTTTCTGATTCTTTAAATGCTGGGTGAGAATGGTGTTTTTGGTTGTTTGTTTTTGGAAACCAGTGATCAGTCAGGGATTTGTGACTGGTTTACACTAGTGTTACAGAAATCCAAGCACTAACACTGGAGCTGGAAGTGAGAAATAAGGCCTGCAGATTTCATTTGATCTAATTTGTGACAAAAAACAAACCTTTGTTGGGGGTAATGAATCCAGTCTTACGATGAAGCAAAACCATGAAAAGTAGGGCAGACAATGAAAACATTAGATTCTGGATGACTTCACAGAGTGCTGTCGAGCCTCTTTTGAAACTTCCCTATTTTAAACTTTCAAGTTTTTTGAAACAATACAATCCCTTTATTTTATAAATCAGCTGGAATAGGTTTTTCTGTTACTTAAAGTAGATACATCCTAACTAATATAAGTAATAAAAAGAGTATTACTACCTTATGGGTAGATCATACTCTTTAGGTCTTAGGTCAGGAAGCTGTGACTCAGCCAAATAGTTCTAGAAGGAACCCTATCAGACCAGAAGAGTTTATCAACCCCACTGGTCACAAATAACAACTAGGTAGAAAGAACATAAGTATTCCTTTAATGAACTTGCCATCCATCCCAGGGGCCATTTCATTGTGCTGACTTTATGCCCAGACTCAAGGGAGATAAAGTCTCCAGGTGATTCCCCTTATTAGAATGACTTACTAAAAGGCATATTATTAGTAAGGAAATAGTAAAGTAGGACATTCTGTGACCAAGATTTGAAGGACAAAAGGATAGAAAGAGGAGGCTCTGGGAACTGCTGGGAGGTGCTAAAAGGGAGGAGGGGGAGAGGAGAGGAGCCAGACTCCTCACTGGGTCTTATCCTGGCTTCAGCTGCTTACTAGCTTCCTAGAGACAAGAGTGGGAATCACTAGAGAGAAGGTTCTGCTACCCTGACTCTGTGCTCCTATCAGGAAGGACTGCTGTCAAAGGTGCTTTAAGAACAGAGTGACCAATCCCAATTTGTCCAGGACTTTCCCAGCTTTTATCCTGAAAGTCCCGAATTTTGGAAAACCCCTCAGTGGTTGGTCATCCTAGAATCCTGTGGAATTTGAGGTGGGGCTACAGGTTAGGGACCTTGCAGGAAGTCGTGCTCTCTTGGACTCAATATTAGTACCAGGGCAGGACAAAGTCAGAGCAGTGGAAGCCAGTTTGGAAAGCATGTTTCATATAAGAGATTTACTTTTTTCTCATTTCAATTTGGATTCCAGGATTCCTTGATCCAGAGAAAGGACAGAGCTGTTACTACTAAGGTTCCCAATCACACTTAGATATCAGGAGGCCAACAGACCTGAATTCTTGTTCAGGGGACAGGGATAAAGGGATTAGAAATATGAGGTGCAGGGGGTTGGCAATAGAGGCCTGGCTATGGAGTAGGTTTCTTCTACCCCCCACCTCTGCCACAGTAGGAAGCTGGCTGTTTACTTTCTTCTGACAGGAAGCAAAGCACATTCCTTATTTCCTGATGGAAGAAGCCATCACTTTTTGAAAACAAATATGGGAGAAGCAATTGAATTATGTTTAAAAAAATTCCACTGATTTCAATTCAAAATATGTGTACACAAGGGAAAGACACCAGGGGAAAAGTCTAAAGAGATAAAGTAGTGCCATGGCACACGTTAGGAACAGCTACCTGTCCCTTTGCAGGAATTAGAAAATAAGGCAATTACACGCTTTCATGACAGAAAAGCCTTTCCAACACATGGGGTAAATATAGGCTGATGTAAATTCATAAAGAACAGAGCTGAAAGGGTAGAAGTATCTACAGAATTGTCAGTAAAACTGTGGAGGTGATGTTAGGGCAGGACATAAAAGAAGAGACAATTGACCTTTGATGCTGCCTTGGTGGCTTCAAATTCTTCACTGGGACATTTAATAGTTTGGTTTTTTTTTTGTTTTCGTTTTTGTTTGTTTGTTTGTTTGTTTTAGGAAGAGTTCATGGTCAGATAAGCTTTGGGAACCACCCTTTGCCTCTCTACCCCTTCCCTTCTTCAGCAGGTACTTTAGCATGTTGAACGGCTCACCTTTGCTTAACCATTTCCAAAAGCTGTATAATTAGGTAATCTTGTTTTATTTTAAACTGAGAAACAGTTGTTATCATCCTAGGGTAATTGTGAACCACAGAACACACTTTCAGAAATACTGCCTCAGAAAGTTTGTTTTTGAGAATAGTCCCCATAAAAAGCTCAGGAAGGAATTTCCTTGAAATTCTTTTAGAGGTGAATGGTATCTTCCTTGGTGGACTTCCATAGTGGAGTCCCCTCCCCCAACAATGGTACAGAGTCAGTGTCACTACCAACTGCTCAGGAGATGGGTTCTTCCACTAAAACTCAAGGTCAACATTGGAATACCTGGCCTTTCAGAAAAGAAGTTTTGTTTTATTTCATTTGGAGCTCTGCATGATTAAATCTCTGTGAATCTTCTCTTTGAACAGACATTTAAAATCCAAAAAAGACCAGCCCTTTAGAAATGCTGCCAAAGAGTTAAAAAGGAAAGTGTGAAAATGTAAGTGGCCATTTGAAGATCAGAATATTTCAATTAAAAAATTTATCACTCAACACAGGTGTTGAAATTCTTTCTAAAATTTAGATAGAAATAAAAATAAAGACTATGACTATGTTGAGTAAGGACCCAATTGGGAAAAGATTGTTATTTGTTTGGGAAAATTGTTGAAGTGGTAAGATATGAATGTAGTTCCTACCCAAACACTATGCTTATAATCTCAAACCTGTTGAAAGGGCAAAACATAGGAAAATTACTTTATAAATATTTTACAACTAGAGAACATTTTAGCTGAGCAACCTAAACATAGCCTTTTAGGTTAGAAGCAATATACTCTCACTTTCATATGATATAAATAGGTCATCCATCATTATTAGAGAACATTGTTTTTGCACTGAGTTTAAAAAAAAAGACGGAATTTTATTCTGATGGAAGGAAACAACAGGCATTGATTAAGAAAGAAAAAGGGTGTATTATATTAGCTTTCAAGAATTCTTCTGAAGATTTGTTTTGATGAATTGTCCTTTCTATGATAAATGAAACACTGAAGAGGTTTATTATCACTTGACTGAAGTCTTTCTAGAAAAGTAACTTCTAAGAGTTATGGGACACAGAGAGGCGAGTGGATGTGTTAGCCTTGGGTGAACCTTTGTGCGCTTTCTGGGGTTGCCACATCTGTACACGTACCATGTCTGGGAACATTGTGACTGGTCATTTTTACTTGGGGATTTCCACATTTCCTGAAATATTCCTCATCCCTATCTTAATATCTCCATAGGGGCCTGGTCTTTCAATTCTCCAGCTCGCAAGGGTCCCTTCTTTGGTACTGAATTGTGGCCTGCTTATGTAATGCACCTTTCCTGCATGTTACTGACATTTCATATCTTACTCTCTTTCCTATTCCTAGAGCAAAATGTTGGAAACAATGTAAATGCAAAAAATAAGAAAATGTAAAAAATAGATCCTAATGAAATACAAATCAATCATTAAAATGGTTTGTTTCCCTCTCTCTCTTTTTCACCCCCAATCCCTTATGTTCATCTGTTTCGTTTCTTAAATTCCATACATGGGTGACATCATACAATATTTGTCTTTCTCTGCCTGACCTACTTTGCTTAGCATAATACACTCTATCTCCATCCATGTCATTGCAAATGGCAAGATTTCATTCCTTTTGATGGCTGAGTAATATTACACACACACACACACACACACACACACACACACACCACATCACACACCACATCTTCTTCTTTATCCATTCATCAGTTAATGGACATTTGGGGTCTTTCCATAGTTAGGCTATTGTTGATAATACTGCTATAAACATCAGGTACATGTACCCCTTTGAATCTGTACTTTTGTATCCTTTGGGTAAATACCTATTAGTGTAATTGTGGGGTTGTAGGGTAGATCTATTTTCAACTTTTTGGGGAACCTCCATAGTGTTCTCCAGAGTGGCTGCACCAGTTTGCATTCCCACCAACAGTGCAAGAAGGTTTCCCTTTCTCCTCATTCTCACCAACATCTGTTGTTTCTTGTGTTAATTTTACCCATTCTGACAGGTGTGAGGTGGTATCTTATCATGGCTTTGGTTCGTATTTCCCTGCTGATGAGTGATGTTAAGCATCTTTTCATGTGTCTGTTACCCATTTGTATTGTATGTTTTCTTTGAAAAAAATGTCTATTCATGTCTTCTGCCCATTTCTTAACAGGATTATTTGTTTTTTGGGTGTTGAGTTTGATAAGTTCTTTATAGATTTTGGATACTAACCCTTTGTTGGATATGTCATTTGCAAATATCTTCTCCCATTCTGTAAGTTGCTTTTTAGTTCTGTTGATTGTTTCCTTTGTTGTGCAGAAGCTTTTTATCTTGATGAAGTGCCAATAGTTCATTTTTGCTTTTGTTTCCCTTGTCTCCCTTACCTTTTTTTTGTTTCCCTTCCCTTTCATTGAAAACAATGAAAACATTATTCTGCTATATATATATATATACACACACACACACACAATATATATATATAGTTGAGTATATGTATATATGTATATGTATATGTACATATATATGTGTATATGAAAACATTATTCTGCTATATATACATATATATGTAGTGGAATATACGTATATGTATATGTACATATATATGTATAGGTATATACATGTAGTGGAATATATGTATACATTATTCTACAAAATACTTTTTGTGCACATATTTGCACATATATGTACACACACTAAAGCTTAAAAACACTTTTCTTGGTATTTTGTGTCTTTTTTAGGAGTTTTATTAATTCCAGTTTCCCTACATGAATGTGTATTAGTTTCCTAATACAAAAAAACCTGCTTAGAAACACAACTATTTTCACTATAGTCCATGTTTTTTAATCCCTGTTTTTCCCTAGAGGAACTGAATTTATTTGTGTAGTTGGTTAGTATTTGTTGCCCAGATCTTGAATTTGTGTTAAGAAGTCTAAAGACTAGATCTTGCCCTCCACTGATCAGCTCTGTGATCTTGGACAAGTTCCTTGGCCTTTCTGAGCCTCAGTGTTTTCATCAACAAAAGAAGGGGTTTGGAGGAGAAAGATGCCTCAGGTACCTCTGGTGAGTCTGTGGCTGTGACTTCCCCAAGTAAGATATGATCACTTTAAGGGGTTTGTTCACTGATCGCAAGAAATACATTTTAATGATAAACACTTTTATAACATAACTGGCAGCCTTGTATAGGAATATTTGTGGGCTTTTCCAGGCCCTTACTTACTACTTTAGAACAACGGTTCTCAAACTTGAGCCTGCATCAGAATCACCTGGAGCCTTGTTAGAATATAGGCGGCTGGGCCCCAGCATGTTTCCGATTGGGTACGTCTGGGCTGGGGCTGGAGAAATTGCATTTCTAACAAGTTGCAGGTGCTGCTGGTCATCTGGAAGAAACCTACCTAAAGAAAATATCCCAGTTAGGAGAAGGCATTTCCAATACCTGTAAGTGTTTTGAATTACTTCTTTTCCCCCCTTTCCAAAATTCTTAGAAAAGTGTCCTGAAGCTCACTGAAGGATACCTTCAAGTCACTTTTAATTTTAAAATACATTTATTTAAAAACAATGAAAACATTATTCCACAGATGCTCTGAGTAGGAGCAAATGAGGAGATTAACGGGAGGCTTGGGTCTAAGGGTGGGACAGGGAAGAGAAAGTGTATTATTTCGGTTGACCAGAGTCTACTGCACGTAGCACACATGCATTTTCATTCATAAATTAGACAAGGTAGTGAGATGGCTTCTCTGTGGAGTACATTTAACTTAAATACCAAGGTGATCTCAGGATGTCTGTTACTGGCTTGGTACGTGGGTAAGCCCTCACAGACATTTTCCCTTTCTTGTCACTTAGCTTATCAAATCCATGGGAGCCAGTAGGTGTGTACATCAGACTGCAGCAAACCAGACAGAGGCGCTGACCGGGCAGGCTGCCCTGCCTGTGGAACTAGTCTGCATTCCAGAAATAAATCCTGTATTGTCACTTCTTGTATCTTTTGCACACACCACTCTCTATGCCTAGAGTGCTTTAGACTCAGCTACTTCTTGGGGGGGGGTTGTTGTTCCAATAGCCCTCTGTAAGTGACTCCACACTCGGATTTACCACATCTTACTGTCATCGTGCATTAATGCTGCTTTCTCCATGGAACTGGAAATATCTTGGGTACACAGTTGGCCTTGGGTTCATCTCTGTATCTCCAGCCCCGATCAGATCATTTGCCAAATGTTTTCTGTTGAAAATAGATCCATGGATATTCCCAGATAAATTTTTATCTTTAATGTAAGTAAAAGGATCAATAAAATAAGACTGAACTCAAAAGAAAGCAAACAAAGTGTGAAAGATCAAATACCTTTGAATTTTCTTCAGGTTCAACATAACAAACCAGCACACTTCCTTTGCTCTCCATGCACTCTCAGCTCCCAGCCTGTCATAGCCTCTGTCTGCTCCAGGAATCCACCTTGGAATCCACATTTACCTCCTGCTTTCTCCCTGGCAATCTCTGAAGGGGGTTTCTGTTTTGGTTTGTTTTTTCTCCCTTCTTAGCGATAAAACAGAGCCCCAGTATTTTCACACACAAATAAAATGGAAGATAAAATACTCGGTGCTTTGAAAGAAATGTGGAGGCATTTGATGCTATGTTAGATTTTATGCTTCCTTTTAAAAGAAAAGGTCTTACTCTCCATTTACCTATCTAGCTATTTAAGCTAGCAAGCTATCCTTATATTTCTATATATGTATGGAAAACTATTTTAAAAAGTATTTACATGGTATTTACGTGTTGTTAATCACCGATAGTTTAGATAGAAGAATTCAAGTGACTTTTAAAACACTGTTCGTTATTCTGGTCATTACTAAATCTTTTTTTTGGGGGGGGAGGGGGTACATTATTTACTTAAATTCAGTTTAGTTACATACAGTGTAGTATTGGTTTCAATAGTAGAACCCAGTGATTCATCACTTACATATAACACCCAGTGCTCGTCCCAGTAAGTGCCCTCCCTAATGCCCATTACCCATTTAGCCCATCCCCCCACCCACCACCCCTCCAGCAACCCTCAGTTTGTTTTCTGTATTTAAGAGTCTCTCAGGGTTTACCTCCCTGTCTGCTTTTATCTTATTTTTCTTTCCCTTCCCCTATGTTCATGTGTTTTGTTTCTTAAATTCCACATGTGAATGAAATCACATGATATTTGTTTTTCTCTGATGGTCAGTACTGATTCTTAAAACTATGAGGATGTGTTGGGGCACCTGGGTGGCTCAGTTGGTTGGGTGACCGACTTTAGCTCAGGTCATGATGTCACAGTTCGTGAGTTCGAGCCCCATGTCAGGCTCTGTGCCAACAGCTAAGGGTTTGGAACCTGCTTCAGATTCTGTGTCTTCCTCTCTTTCTCTACCCCTTCCCTGCTCATGCGCTGTGTCTCTCTGTCTCTCAATAATAAATACACATTAAAAAAATAAAGAAAAAAACAAAAAACTATGAGGATGTATTATTTTTACAATTGCTATCCCAAGAAGTTCTGCCTCTCTAAGTATTGAGAAGATCCTATGCCTCTTCTAATGTCAACCATGGATTTATCTGTCTTGTTACTTAGAAGACACAATTGTAAAGGTTCGTTGACTCAAGTTATCACACCCCAGAGTAGATAGGTGATTTGTATTTATTTATAGCAGTTTTGACTCTTGAAATCTTGCTGAGCTGAATTGTGTGTCTTTTCAGTCTGCAGTACACCGAACACTCTTCAGGGAATGAATCGGACACTGTTACAGGTAGATCAAGGAGGGTGTTATTTCAGGCAGTCGAGGTGGTTCTGCCTTTGCTATAAGTTAAAGCAACACTGTTTGCCAAGTTTTCCTAAAAATGGCATGGAACCTCAGAGATGAGAAATAGAGCACAAGGTGGTCGTCATCCAATTGTTCTCCACGTGAGACATGATGAAGGGTAGGTGTTCTAAATATTCTCGGCAAAGAATCTTTTCATTTTTTATCTGGATGATTTTACGAGGTTTTCTAAAGCTGCTGTGGGCCAGCTAGAGCAGTCCTTGCCAAAACAGGAGATTAAAAGGGAAGTTTTGGAGGAACCCTCAGGTGATAGATAACAATATGATCTGTGAGACAGATTTCCAAGTTAAGTGTCTGAAATGTAGTTACATATACATCAGTTATAGGATTCTATACCTCATCCACCTCTAGGATAAAAAAGTCAGGTTTTTGGGGATCAAGGAGAATGTGTGAGAATATCCTTAGAGACCTACCCCCCAAGGGGAGAAAAGTTATATGTGCTTAGGTTCAAGAGAAAGGGGCTTCGGGGTACCTGGGTGGCTCAGTCAGTTAAGCTTCTGCCTTCGGCTCAGGTCATGATCTCACCATTCGTGGGTTCGAGCCCTGCATCAGGCTCTCTGCTATCATTGCAGAGCCTGCTTTGGATCCTCTGTCCCCTTCTCTCTCTGCCCCTCCCCCTCTTGCACTCTCTGTCTCTCTGAAAAATAAACATGAAAAGAACTTAATAAACTAGACTGCTTCACTCTTAAAAAAAGAGGGAGAAAGGGGCTTCACTTGGAGAATATGATATGTGTCCCCTTAAGTGAGAAGCACACAGTAGACAGGTGTATGACTCCTACCTGGGAAATGTTCAGAGTGAGAGATGGGCTTACTATGTGCTGTGGTCCTACTGAGCCTATGGGATGGGATAAAAGGCACAGGCCAGGATGAGAGGCAGTGAAGATGACCTGGAGGTACAGCTTTGTGAGCTCCCTTTGGATTAGTGGCCGAATGCACATACCTCGGGAAGTGAAATGCCAGAGAAAACATTTTGAGGCTCAAGGACAACAGTTACCCCAGTATTAGGATTTAGTCTAAGCGGTGGCCTGCTCCAAACCGGGAATGATGGGCCAAAGGCAGGATCAGAGAGCAGGTTAGTCAGGTCACTAGTTTTTAAGGCATGTTAAGATACAGTTGGGATAAGTCAGAATTATGCCACCAGTCACTTCGGGTTTCCATATACAACGTCTTACCTACTGACAGACACGTTAATTAGTCCCATTCCTGCTGCAGAAAGCAATGACCTCAAGTGGAAATTAAAACAGCAGCATTCACAACATGGAACCAAACAACAAATAAGCAAAAACTGCCTGCTGCCAGATCACACATCATTAATTGTTGAACAAATGTAAGGAGTGTCAATTAGGAGGGGGGCCAGATGATTTGTTTGGCCTGTCACACCCACATCTACCTATGGTGGCTTAGCCTTGTTCCTGAGACCTGTTGACTCACATGGTTTGTTCCTAAGTGTATTCCTTCACCCTTGTGGAGTCTTGTCCCTAAAACTTTATCAAAGTCTGCTAGCATCTACTTGCTTCACGGGGAAACACAAGATTGGGGCATTTCAAGTACAGACCTGTAAAATTAGATGGTTATAATTCCATACTTAAATCAGTTTTGGTTAAAAAGTATAACTGAATGTTATGGATTTCTAGTTCCAACTAGAAATTGTTTATAAAGAGCTGGGAAAGAAGGGAGTCTGTTGACCCATGAGATTTGAGATGACCAGACTTGAATCATCCATTCAGTACATGGTAAATGGATAAGGTGAAGGTGACAAATATTTTCAAAACAGTGACTGTAAAATGTAAGTTACATATAAATTTATTCCATATCTTACCATAAAATTGTATATTTGTCTCTGTTTGCTATGAAGGACATTCAGCTTTACTAAAATATTGTAATGCTGATTTGAGTAGTTCAAGGATTGTTAACTCGTAAATTCCAGACTAGACTACTAATGTACATAGAAACCCAATTTATTGTAATGTTTGTTGCAGAAAACTATGGGTTTTTTTCCCACTTAAAGTTGTAAACTAAGTTTTTATCAGAGATTGATTCACCATAGGAGGTTAAGTGTTGCTGAAAATTAACTGATGCTATAATTAATCTCGCTCAGTTTAACTCAATTAGCAAAAAAGATTAGATTTTCTTAAAATTAGGAACCTAGTTAAAGGCACCAATTCTTCTTTTTGATATTTGTTTGCAAATAAAAGGAAAAGTCTAACATAGTTACTCTGAAACACTGAAAATCTCAATTTCTTTTCTATAGCTTATGGTAACCTTTACCGCTTTTGACTCAACCAGGTCTCCCCCAAGAGTAGGGACAGTAACAGATCTGACAGTGCAACCTAGACAATTTCATTGACTCATTTGGGCTTTGCCACTTGTCTGTTATTCAGAATTCTTTTTGTTGTAATTTATGGATAATTCAACTCAAAATGACTCAGGCATTAAGAGTTCATTGGTTCCCACCACTGTGGTCTATGTAATATGTGAGGTAAGATCCAGTGTTCACAGAATGCCGTTAGGATTGGTTCTCTTCCTTCTGGAAAGCCTTCCACGTTGGCTTCCTTCTCAGGCAGCTTCTCCCCTCAGTATAGCAGCAAGCCTTAGCAGATCTAGACTCACATCTTGGCAGTTTAGCATTCTCACTGGAAAAAGAGCTTCTTTCCCAACAGTTCCAGTAAAAGTTCTGTATCTAAAGGATTTTGGGTTCAGATTGGTCCATTTTGGGTTCTTCAAAGCAATCACTTTTTCAGAGGGTTTCATGGCTACAGCTGGTAAGGCCTAAGTCACATCTCCCTTCCCCACCAACAGATAGACCTAAAGTGCAAATGGGCAGATTTGGGGGTGGAGGGCATGTTTGGAGTACAGACAAGCCCTCCTTCACATGTGGACAGCCTTCTCAGGTCTTTCCCTCTTTTATTCCTTTCTTCCTGGGTGAGGTTTGTCAGTGTGCACACATTGTGCCTTCACACTGTATGCTTAGCCCCTATCTTCTCCATTCCTTTCTCATCAAAACCCTCTAGCTTCACAATCGTAGCCCCACATTGGAAGTTACATGGAGCACTTTAACTTTAAAAAGTACTGGTGCCCAAGCCCCACCACCAGAGATTTTGATCCACTTTGTCTAAAGTAGAACCCTTTCAATCATGTTTTGTAAAAGCTTCCTAGGTGATTTTAATGTGCAGGCAGGGTTGAAGGCTACTGCTCCAAACTAAACTTGATGCTGGGAAGAACCTGTCCATCCTCCACACAGAAGAAGAAGTTTGAATGCTAACCTGCCCCAAGGGTGTTGCACTTTAACCACATCCAGCTGTTATATTGAAAGAATGAAGCATTAATGGTGACATGTCAGTCATTTACCAGTACAAAGAAAGCATTTGGAGAAGCATCAGCCCTTCTCATGACTCCTGATACAGTATTAGCTCTAGTTCCTCATTTTGCCCTGACAGATGGTTTCATGGTCATGGTCATGGTGCCATGACATACACCCAGTTTATAATTAACCTGGATGAGATGAGCTACCAAATAGATGTTGGTCACTGATTTTTAGAATGAGAGATGTTTTAAAGTGCTGGCTCGTGTGTGTGTGTTGTGCGTGTGTTTCCTTCACCAAAAAATGATTCACTTAAAGAGGAAGAAATTGCCTTTACCATTGGGTTTTTATACTGATTGCTTTTGCATTTTCTCTGCCATAGGAATGAATTGTCATTGCTTGGCTCTCAAGAACAAAGTTGTATATTTTCTGCTACATGATTCATTATAAACAACAGCTTTGGGAAGGCACTCGAGGGCCAGTAATTATACTGATGAAACAGAAAGACTGTATTCCAAGTGAGGTTAATTTTAGCAGAAGTCAGATAAAAATGTTGTCAACTAACAGCAAACATGCTGGCAATGGAGCCAGATTCATTGGTGGCAGTGACTGGTTGTCTGGTCTGAGTGGTTTCCAGGGTCACCATGGAAAGCAGACTAGACCTCTTGGCAGTCCCAGGCTGTTTAAATTTTGAAGTAGATATATGAAGCTGGTTATGTAATAAACCTTATAAATCACAAGTGGAAAGTAATCTTGACTTAGAAATGTTACTAAGAATATGGAATGCTGAAAATTTACAGTCGTGTGTGTGTGTGTGTGTGTGTGTGTGTGTGTGTTGGAGTGGGGAGAGGCGCATAGATCTGTGTAGCTGATAATTGATCCAAACTTAATACATTTATTTCTCCATGGAGTAAGCTAGTCTATGAAGAAGATCCCTACATGGTGAAAAACAGTATTGCATCTTATGATGAAAGCAATTTTAATGTTTCTACAAAAAAAAAAAAAAACACCAAATACCATACTTAAATGTTGTTTAGAATTCTGTTTTCTACAAAGAATACATCTCTTTTAGGAAATGACTTAGGGCTCCTTATAGCCAGTATCTCCACTCATGCAGAAATGAGTGTTAGTGGATAATTAAACAAATGAGTCCTTCTGCAAAGAAAATTAAAGCTAAAAAAACAAAGGTAATTGGTAAAGAAGTCTGCTACTGAGGAGAACTTTAGCATAGGAGGAGAGTTGCTGTTATATTTCCATTGGAAAGATGCTGCATGTATCCTTTTCTCTTCCTTTCTTTCTCATGTGGAGAAAAGCAGCAGAAATTCTAACCACAAAAAGCTTGAGTACAAAATAAGATCTTCCCCATGATTAGTTTGATCTTTTAAGCCAGAGTAACATACTGACCAGGGGTTTTTGACCTAGAATTTAGAGATCAGTTTATAGATAAGCAATTAAGTGAGTAAGGGAAAAAAAACCATTCAAACTTGCTTAACCAATAAGAGAATGAATTGAACCATGGTACTAAGATGTTTGTGGGTGGAGACACTATTTCAGAATCTGCTTGGTAAGGGAAGTTTAAGGACATTTCTAGGGGTGTGGCCTTCCCCAATCTCTCCCCTGCACCTGTCCATTCCTTGCTTCTGATTGTTCCAGACTGACTGGAGTCTGCTTTAATCTCTTTCCGTGTGTCAGACAAGATGGACATTCACAGCAGTTTTGATAAACAACAGTGGTAGGAAGAGATGAATTTCTCAACATCCACATATCAACCTTTGAAAATTCTCTCATTGTCTCTGATTGGGCTGTGAGCTCATTCTTCAAAAATCTCTGTGGCCTGAGCTATTGGTATTCAAACTGACCCAAACTGACCCAATGTGGCAGGCTGAATTCCTGGAATTTATGAATGTGTTGCCATATTAAGCAAAAGGGACTTTGCAGATGTGATTAAGGATTTTGAGCTGGGGAAACTACCCTGTGTTATTTTGATAGGCTCAGTGTAGTCACAGGGTTCCTTATAAAGGGGAGGTAAGAGGGGCAGAATCATAGAGAAGGAAATGGCAGAGTGGAATCCAAGGTCAGAGAGAGCCTGATTGGAAGAGGCTATGCTTCTGGCTTTGAAGGTGGAGGATGTGGCCATGGGGCAACGAGTTCAGGCTGCCTCTAGAAGTTAGAAAAAGCAGGGAAATGGATTTTTTCCCCGAAGCCTCTGGAAGGAATGCAGCCTGGTGACACCTTGACTTTAGAACTTCTGCTCTCTAGAACTGTAAGAGAATAAATGTGTATTGTTTGAGCCAGTAAATTTGTAATCATTTGTTATAGCAGCAATAGGAAACTAATATACCAAGTGTGTGCCCAACCCACTAGGGTTACAGGAACACAATGATTGATAGCCCAAATAGGAGCACATGAAGGGTGGGGGAGAGGTGACTTTTCCAGAGGGATACTGGAGGGCAAAAACAACATGTATATCACATTAATCAAGCAAAATTTGATGCTGAGCAATCTGGAAGTTGGAGAAAGAATTCCAGAAGTATAGTTGGTAGAAGAAAAAGGAACTGGGACCTTTTCAAATAAAATTAATAGAAAGCATTTCTAAAGCTCCTGCAGAGCTTGTTCTGTCTAGTCTTTGTCCATATTTTTCTCCTGTCTTCCTCTGGGAGGGAGGATCTTCTGGAATGGTTTGCATTATTTTAGTGGACTTCTTGGAGGAATCAGTAATACATACCCTTGCAAGAAAGTATCAGTTATACTATACTTCTAAGGCAAATCTCTATAAACTTATAGATTTAGCTATTCCTAAAGTATTCATTTCCTATGCAAAGTTTTTGCTGTCTGTATGTCTTGGAACGTTTATTTAAGGTAGTTTGAAAATGTAGCTGGCTTGAAGCTAGGAACTAAAATGAATAATTAATTTATATTTTGAATAAAGCCAGGAAAGGAGTCTCTCTCCCATTTCTTTATTTGCCAGTGATCAATTTTTAAAATTCAGGCTGTCAAACTGCAGTTATATGTGAAAGATGTCAATGATTTTTGCCACATTAAGGCACCGACTTCTCTCTCATTAATGTTTTTCTTCAAATCAACTCATTTTTTAACTTACCACAAAGAAATTTTTAGCACTTAATATATAACTGTGAAAATACAAAAGTCCATCATCTCAAATCATTTAATGTACCATCAGTTTTTCAGATTTAAGATTTTTGAGTACTCTTTTAGTTTACAGAACAGCTTTAATTATCTTTTACCATAGCTGTACTAGCAATCTAAAAGCATAGACATCAGCCTTGGCTTCCAATAGAGACCGAAAGGATAATTTGGACTAATATTGCCATTAAGAACAACTAAAATGGGTGCAAAAATATGAAAATAACCTTTTTGAAAGTATCAGAGAACCACCAAGGCTGCAAAGAATTATGGGACTAAGATCCAGGATAGTAAATCCAGAGGGATGAGCTCAGAATTTTTGAGCTGTTTTTGCCACAGCTTTGCCTGCCATGTTCAGAAACATGGGTTGAGGACCTGAAAAGCTGAGCAATATTTTAACAAAATCATGTGACTGGGTGGCGGGGAGAATGAAAACAAGGTCCCTGACAAACTCCTAGGCACTGGGTTGGCACCCCGTAGATGCATCCATTACCCAAGTAAGAGTGTATAGAAGTTAGACCAATGTTCTCAGGTACTAAAGCCCAGGTGATTCAAATAATTTTAATCCCTTTGTGTGTTAAGCAAATCCAAAATTGCAGTTTTCATGGTCCCTACCAGAAGTAAAAGTGAATTCTCTTGGGGAAAAAGATTGTATTCTTACAGGGCTCAAGTTGCATCTATTATTTTTAATGTGCAATATCTGGCACTCAATAAAAAATAAAAGGTGTATCAGGAAACTAGACAGTATAATTAAAAACTACAAACAGAAACAGATTCACAGAGAATCTAGATAATAGAATTCAAAACTATGTGTATAATTTGATTAAAGAGATAAAAGACAAGATCAATAACTTTTGCAAAGAATGGGAAGTTCAATGAAAAGAAATGAGAAATATAGTATCTAAAATTAATGACACAAGGGTTTGACTTAGAAGATCATGTGCTACCCAGGAGAGAATTAATAAACAGAGCAGCAGGTAAGAGAAAACATCTAGAATGAAGGGACAAGAGGTTGGGAATTCTAAAACAAGAGAAAGATGTAAAAAAAGATATAGAAAAAAGTCACATATGTTTCATTGAAATCTCAGAAGAAGGAGAAAAATTGAAAGGGGCAGAAGAAATATTTGAAGAGATAATGGCTGAAAAAATTTCCCAAACTGATGAAAGACATCAAGCCATAGATTTGACAAGCAATACAAGCCTCAGGCAAGGTAAATTCAAAGAAAATCACAGCTAGACACATGATACTAAAACTGCTGAAAAGAAATGTCAAAGATAAAAATCTCTTACAAAGCAGAGTATTGCCTAATTTGTTGGTATATAATTTTTCATAATATTCTCTTATAATTTTTTGTATTCCTCATATGTTGGTTGTAATCTCTCTCATTCATGATTTTATTTATTTGGGTTCTCTCTCTCTCTCTCTCTCTCTCTCTCTCTCTCTCTCTCTTTTTGATAGGTCTGGCTCGGGGTTTATAAATTTTATTAAACCAGCTCCTGGTTTTATTGCTATGTTCTACTGTTTTTGTTTGTTTCTGTATCATTTATTTCTGCTCTAATCCTTTTTATTTCCCTTCTTCTGCCGCGCATTTAGGTTTCATTTGTGGTTCCTTTTCTAGCTCCTTTCAGTGTAAGGTTAGGTTGTGTTTTTTAAATTTGTCTTTCTTCTTGAGGTAGACCTGTATTACTATATACTTCCCTCTTATGGTCACTTTTGCTGCATTCCAAAGGTTTTTGGACCATCATGTTTTCATTTTCATTTGTTTCTATGTATTTTTAAAATTTCTTCTTTAATTTCATGGTTAGTTGACCATTCATTCTTTAGTAGGATATTCTTTAACCTCCATGTATATGGAAGAAATTGATTAATTTCTAGAAACATAAACTACCAAAATGGAAATCGGAAGAAATCAAAAATTTGAACAGACCCTTAACCAGCAAAGAAATTGAATCATTAATCAAAAATATTCCAACAAACAAAATTCCAGGAACAGATGGCTTCCCAAAGGAATTCTACCAGCCATTTAAAGAATTGATACCTATTCTCAAACTGTTCCAGAAAACAGAAATGAAAGGAAAACTTCCAAACTCATTCTACAAGACCAGCATTACCTTGATTCCAAAACCAGACAAAGACCTGACTAAAAAAGAGAATATATCCCAGGGACTAATATCCCTGATGAACATGGATGCAAAAATTCTCAACAAAATACTAGCCAATTGAATCCAACAGTCCATTAAAAGAGTCATTCGCCACCATTAAGTGGGATTTATTTTTGGGCTGCATGGGGGGTTAAATATTTACAAATCAACATGATACACCACATTAATAAAAAGAAAGGATTAGAACTGTATGATCCTTGCAATAGATGCACAAAAAGCATTTGACAAAGCACAGCACCTATTCTTGATAAAAACTCTCAACAAAGTAGGGATAGAAGGAACATACCTCAACTACATAAAGGCCATATATGAAAGACCCATAGTTAATATTCTTAATGGGGGAAAACTGAGAGATTTTCCTCTACAGTCAGGAACAAGAAAGGGGTGTCCAATTACACCATTGTTATTTAACATAGTACTGGAAGTCCTAGCCTCAGTAATTGGATAACAAAATGAAATAAAAGGCATCCAAATTGGCAAGAAAGAAGTCACTTTCACTATTCACAGAGGACACGACACTCTAGAGAATCAGAACGATTCCACCAAAAAATTGCTGGAACTGATACGTGAATTCAGTAAAATCACAGGATAAAAAATCAACATGCAGAAGTCTGTTGCATTTCTATACATTAATAATGAAGCAGCAGAAAGAGAAATCAGGGAATCGATCCCATTTACAATTGCATCAAAATCCATAACAAAGGTAGGAATAAACCTAACCAAAGAAGTAAAAATCTGTACTCTGAAAAACTATAGAACACTTATGGAAGAAATTGAAGATGATGCTAAGAAATGGAAAAATCTTCCATGCTCATGGATTGGAAGAACAAATATTGTTAAAATGTTTGTGCTACCCAAAGCAATCTGCAGATTTAATACAATCCCTATCAAAATACCATCAGCAGTTTTCACAGAACTAGAACAAAAAAATCCTAAAATTTCCATGGTTCCACAAAAGTCCCTGAATAGCCAAAGCAATCTTGCAAAAGAAAAGCAAGGCTGAAGGCATTACAATTCCAGACTTCAGACTTCAAGCTATGTTGCAAAGCTGTAGCCGTCAAGACAGTATGGTACTAGCACAAAAATAGACACATAGATCAATGTAACAGAATGCAAAACCCAGAAATGGACCCACAAGTATATGGCTAACTAATGTTTTACAAAGCAGTATAGAAAATCCAATTGAAAAAAGATGGTCTTTTCAACAAATGGTATTGGGAAAACTGGATGGTGACATGCAGAAGAATGAAACTGGATCACTTTCCTACACCATACACAAAAATAAACTCAAAATGGATGAAAGACCTAACTGTGAGACAGGAAACCATCAAAATTCTGTAGGAGATCACAGGCAGCAACCTCTTTGACTTTGGCTGTAGCAACTTCTTACTAGACACCTCTCTAGAGGCAAGGGAAACAAAAGCAAAAATGAACTACTGTGACCTCATCAAGATAAAAACCTCCTGCGCAGCAAAGGAAACAATCAGCAAAACTAAAAGGCAACTTATGGAATGGGAGAAGATACTTGCAAATGACATATCAGAGAAAGGGTTAGTATCCAAAATCTATAAAGATCTTGCCAAACTCAACACCCAAAAAACAAATAATCCAGTCAAGAAATGGCAGAAGACATGAATAGACATTTTTTCAAAGAAGACATACAGATGGCTAACAGGTACATGAGAATATGCTTAACATCACTCATCAGGAGGGAAATACAAATCAAAACTACAGTAAGATATCACCTCACATCTGTCAGAATAGTTAAAATTAACAATACAGGAAACAACAGATGATGGCATATTCATCCATATTTGGAATTTAAGAAACAAAACAGATGAACATGGGGGAAAAAAGAGGCAAACCATAAAACAAACCCTTAGCTGAGAACAAACTGAGAGTTGCTAAGGGGGTGGTGGTTCTTGGGGCGATGGGTTAAATAGGTGACGGGGATTAAGGAGGGCACTTGTTGTGATGAGCACTGGGTGTTATATGTAAGTGATGAATCACTAAATTCTACTCCTGAAATTAATATTATACTATATATTAAGTAATTGGAATTTAAATAAAAACTTGAAACTGCAAACAAAACAAAATAAAGTAAGCAGAGTAAAAAGACAAAGTTTAGAAAAACAATTGACTCTAGAACACAGTTGGGCAGTATTTTCCAAATTACTGAAATAAAATAATTTCCAGCCTAAAGAAAATGAAGATAAAATAAATGCTTTTTCAGACAAATAAAAACTGGCAGAATTCATAACCAGATCTGCACTAAAGGAAATACTAGGTTTTCAGGTAGAAAAACATCCCAGATGAAAGCTTAAAGATGCAGGCAGAAATGACAAGCACTGAAAAAGGTAAATCTAAATGAGTATTGATAGTATGAAACAATAATACTATATAAACATATAATCAAAATACATATACTTTAAAGTTATATAAGACAACAATAGTATATATTTTTACAGAAGAAGTGAATGGGATCAAAACCTTTCATTATCTGAAAGGAGATAAAATATTCTTTTAAGTTAAACTTATGTAAGTTAAAGATGATTGTTGCAACCTCTGGTATAACCACTTTAAGAGCATTAAAATACTGTAAAACTACCAAATTAGTGAGTGGGAGCAGAATTTAAAAAATCAATCTGAAATAAGAATGGAAATACAAAAATAGAAACGTAAACAATTCTATAATATCAACCCAATAGCTACAAGTAATTTTAGCTTTCAGATACTGATCTCTAAGTACCATTTCCAACTAAAGGCACAAGAATGTCTTAGAGAAATGCCCAGTCCAAGGAAACATTGAAGATTTGCTTTGTCACAACAAATAAGAGAGTTATCAAAGACCACTGGGATCATGTCAAATGAACTCAAAAACCAACTTGAACTGATTCTCACTAGTTTAAGGTTGTAAAATTTGATAATGAGAATAATAAAAGCAAACATATTTAAACCCATGTATTCAAAACCATTAATTAATAAATCTTCCAACAGACTCAGAGATTGCCTTTTGAGGACACAAGGTCACCAACTCATTATAAATAATGATAAATATAGGGAAAGACTCAAGAAGTTCTTCTAATTTTCCTATAGAACCATACCACAAGTAACCAAGTGGTTGGCAAAGAGAAGTTCCTTCTTACATAAGTATTTTAAGTAAGCAAAATAAATGATAGAGTTAAGAATTCATCATTTTACAGCCCTTAATGAATTAATGGATCTGTGAACCAACCATCAGTGGTTCTTAGCATCACTTAAAAAAGGCATTTGGATATCATGTACTTCCTTATAGAAGTTTATAGCAACCTCAGAAAAGTGGCTTGCGAAAAAGGAAAAAAAAAATTAAACTTGAATGTGATCAAGCTTCTAGACATTACTAGCAGTTTAAAAGAGACAGAAGACCATAAGACAACCTAGTTTCTTTAGCAACAAAATTGCAAGGAAAAAAATAATTAGATATAGTAGGAACCTAAATTAAAGACTTAAGAGTCATATTAACTAAATGTGATTATGTTCTTTGGATTCAAATTCTGATAAAAGAAACTTAAAAAAAATATAGGCTAGTTGTAGAAATATGAACACAGAATGAATATTTGATAATGTTAAGGAATTATTGTCAATTTGTTTGGGCTTAATGATTGAATTCTAGGTATAATTTTAAAGGAAAGTCTGTATTTTTTACTTCATGGTGAAATATTTATAAATAAAATGGTCTGATGCTCAGGATTTACCTCAAAATAATCTGATGGGGGTGGGGAAGTGGGAAGAAGTTTAGAAGAAACAAAAAATTGCATGACAAATTTTGAAACTATGTGATGTGTCAATGGGGACGCAGAGAACATTCTGTCTACTTTAGTGTGTGTAATGACAAATCTGACTCCATATTTTGATGTTTGACTGCCAACCACTTTTAAGTGTCACCTTCCCCCTTCCCATTGTGCCCCACATCTGCACTAGTTGAGAAGAAAGTCCTGTGTTTCCTCCTTTGACACTTGCAGGAGATTCAATCCCCTAACTGCAAAAAAAACCCATGCCAATTTTCTTTCTTTGCTCTCTCAAGCCACTGCTTGAGAGGCCTGTCCTTCTCTCCCACAGAGAACTCACGACCATCTCACTTGGTCAAAAGTGTGGGTGGCCTGGGGACTCCACTTACAGCTGGTATTTGAAGTGTCTTTTTGGGTACTGGGCTCTTTAATCTGTGGGATCTGTGCTAATTCTGGGTGGTTAGTGTCAGAATTGTACCCCAGTCCACAGCACACCAGTTGGTGTCAGAATAATTCCTCATTCACTTCTCCCACAGAGACATCATAATATCCATCTCTTACTTTTCTAAATATACCTCATAGAATGGGATGTTTTCTTTATACAAGAAAAATATGGAAATTTGGGGAAATCAGAAATCATAAAAGCTATGACATCATTCTAGAAAGCAAGCTATCTCTGGGGAAATAAGAGACCATTTCTCAGATGAGAAGAGAACTCTATGACACTAACTCAACTCAGGCACGATTACTTTTACAGGTTCTTGCTTTCTCTCTGACAAGTCTAAAGCTATTTCATGCACTGAAGATTTCAATTATTAAAAGAATTTGAAGCTGAAAGCAAAACAACAACAACAAAAACCCAACAACGCATAAATTAATCCATCTATGCAGCATATATTCATTAAGTGTCTACTATACCAGACATATTCCAGGCACTGGAGATCCATGTGACTAAGACTGAATAGCACCTCTGCCCTTATGCAGCTTACAGCCTAAAATGGGTTGGGTGGGCAGGAGCTAAACCCAAAAAAAGTAAGCTAATTATTTAACATCTAAAATTGTGATAAGTGCTCTAAAGAAAAAAAAAAACTGAGAAAGAATAACTAGAGATAATGACATCAGTGATGATGAGCCAACTATGTAAAGAGCAGAAGAAACACGGGACCAGTTTTTGTGAGCGTAAGTCCTATGCATTTGCTTAGGTCCCCATGCTTAGAAGGGTCCATACTTAATGTAAAGCTCTGCTGTCACCATCTTGAAATTCTTAATGAAATTTGAATAAGAATGCCTGTTTTTTTTTTAACTCAGCTGTGGGCCCTGCAAAGAGTGTAGCTGATCTGGGGAAAAGCATTCAAATTAGAAAAGACTGCATGTGCTAAGAATTAAGTCAGGGAAGAGCAAGTTGTATGAGAAGAACTGAAAGAAAGCCAAGAAGGAGTAAGGAGCTGAATGGCCGGAAGTGAGGTCAGGGAGAGGCAGAATCTCTGGCAGTGACTCCACCACTGCCATAAACTCAAGTGTTTCCACTGGCCCAGGGACCACTCTGTTGAGAAGTTATCCTGGAGGGTGACTTTCAAATAACCCATCACCAAACTGGGGCTAAAGCCTTGGGACAGAGGCCAACAAGGGGTTACAAGGTGTTGGAATACAGCCAACTATTCCAGGCTTCCCGTTGCTGTTCTCATGTCCAGGCCTAAGGCAGCTGGATCTAGAGGTAGAGCCCACTGTTGCCACTGCTGAGATCTAGCCTTCAGAAGCCTATCATCAAGGCTTCAAGAAGGTGTGTACATCGAGTAGAGGGATGTTCAAAATGCCTAGGGAATGTTTTTCTCTATGTTCTTGCTTTAAGGTAATATTTCAAGTCCTGTATTATTTTGTTGTAGAAAATCTGGCATTTTAACAGAATCTACTTTGATGGGAAGAGTAAGAGGCATTTATAAAATTGGCTGACTGTTACTAAGTTACAAACAGCAAATAACGCCATCAGGTGATGAGTACCTGAAATCATTTGTAAGTTTCAAGTGTTTGTAGTGTTTCTTGGCAGGACATTCTAGGCTTTTTTATTGTATTAGAAGCAGGTATTTTTTTTGTTTCTCTATAACTTTGAGGTCACCAAGTACCCAGGGGACAGAGGTTTAACAGAGCTGTCTTAAAACTGGTAGGGGAAGTGAAGTTGCTGCCAGTTACTCTTTTTCCCACATGGGAATCCAAAAAAGACCAAAATACCTTTGGAAAGAAAGCACAGGACAGTAGATAGATCATGTTGGAATCACCTCCCTTAAGAATGAGGGTCCCTAGGGGGCACCTGGGTGGCTCAGTCGGTTAAGCGGCCGACTTTGGCTCAGGTCATGATCTCGCGGTCCGTGAGTTCGAGCCCCGCGTCGGGCTCTGTGCTGACAGCTCAGAGCCTGGAGCCTGTTTCAGATTCTGTGTCTCCCTCTCTCTGACCCTCCCCCGTTCATGCTCTGTCTCTCTCTGTCTCAAAAATAAATATACGTTAAAAAAAAATTAAAAAAAAAAAAGAATGAGGGTCCCTAAGTCAATGGTCTTCCTGAGGTCCCTACATAGATAAGGGGAATAAATTGGATCTTGTACCATCTTGATGGTACAAGATGGCCTTGGTAGGTTGCTTATCTTATATGCCTTCAGTACCTGCCACATCTCTATGGATTGGGAATTGCTTAGGAGGTGTTTCTCTACTCACCCGAAGAATGGAATTTATTGTTAAGACTAATAAAGATGATATCTGCTACTGTTGAACACCTACTGTGTGCCACATAGTTTACTTACGCCACGTAAGTATTTGTGTGCTACATATACTTTATTATGCCACATAAGAATGTGTGGCACAGTCTCATACTTAATTCTCACAATGAATCAAGTGCATAGTTATCATACTTCTTTTACAGTTACTAAAAGTGAAGCGTGGAGAGGTCAGGTCAGTTACCTAGGAACTGAGGTCTTAATGCCAGTGAATGGTAGCCTAGAATTTGTACATAAGTCTTCCAGGCATCAAAGTCCTTCCTCTCCATGATTACCCCATTCCTTGCCAAGGAAGCTCTTCTCCCACTTGCCAGAGAACTGGAGCAGGGCTGGGGAAGCAGTCAGCATTTTGTTATCTTCAGACTGACTGATTTCTGATTGGCCCAGTGCTTACAGGAAGCAGATGGAGCAGACACCAGGATCCTGCTGAGCTCAAAAGGGACAATCATACCCTGCTCCTTCCATTTTTACATGACATTTTGTTAGTTTGAAATGTGATTAAAACCAGGGCACTCAAAGGCAAAGATTAGCATAGTCTAATTCAATGGGTGTATGCATTTAAAACCTAGATTAGTTGTATTATATTTAAAACATACTGGCCAGTTCTACACAATGGGTTTTAGTTTTCAATACCAGCTGGCTGCAAATACCCAGCCAGATTCTCTCAGGGTATACAGGATTTCTTGGCAGTGAACTGTACATTTTGGGAGGTCTATTAACTCTTCCTGACCACTGGAATGGTAGCTGATGCTTTTTAATATATTGGCTCTCAGAAGGCTTCTCTATTGTTAAAGACAGATTCATTCAGAGAATTCCAAAGACCCAAATGCATAAGAAAAACACAGTCATAATTACAGTGAAGAAGTCAGTTACTTAACATGAAACTAAAATGGTGCATTAAGTGAAAACAAGAAATAATGTCTCTGCACTGGGCTTATGTGTGATTATAGAGATGAGTGAAAATAGCAATCTAACCCCAGTGGCCTCCTTTCTAACTCCTGACTTTGAGGAACTTTTTCCAGCCTCCAGGCTTTTGCATTTGTGTTCCCTCTGCCTGGAAGTTTGTCCTGATCCAACCCCATAACATGAATGTCTTTTTCTCATCCCCCAGTCTCAGCTCAGATGCTATGTCCTGAGAGAGAACTTCCTTGTGTTCTCCTCAGGCACTCTCTACCTTTTGACTCAGTTTTTCTTACATTATGACATGTGTTGTTTGTATTTATTACCTGCTTCTTCTTTGGAATATAATTTCCATGAGGACAGGTGCTAGTATTTGGTTCAGTGCTGTGTCCTCAGCTCCTAGTCCATATTGACTGGCACATTCAAGGAATCAATAAATATTTGTTAAAAGAATAAACAACTGGATACACCTTGATGTTTGACAAAACTTTAAAAGTATTAAATATCTTTAAAAAAATCTCTAAAATTTAGCCATACATTTGATTTTCATCTTAATAATTGTGAATGTTTCCAAAATTTCCAGTATTTCAAAAACAGAAGTTGACCTCACATGTTATGATACCTTAGAAACAGCGAGTAACTATGTGGGGCTATAGATTTTTTTCCTCTTGTTGAGGGAAAAAAATGAAAGTACGGTGGTACATGGTGATTCAGGGCAGAACCACCCTTGAAGTAATAAAGGCAAAAGTTGGCCTTCACATTTGCCCCAGAGACATGAGTATGGATAGAAAGAACAGAAACAAATTTACTGCTATGTTGAGAATTCATACTGAAGGACTCTTGACTAAATTGATGATAACAGAGATGAAAAAAAAATCATGGAATGGAGAGTAATATTGTAGTTTTTATCTGCCCTAGGTTTGAAAATTCTTCATTGTCTAACTATTTCTGGAGCTATATGCTGGGCTACATTTTATAAGAATCTGCTAGATTGTTGAAAAATAGGAACATAAATCCAGCATTCGTGGATAATTAGAAGAAAAGAAACCAAAATGACAGCACAGGTCTTTCAAAGGATTTGGAGAGATATTATATTAGAAAGGACTTGTACTGAAAGCCTGAAACTTTGTACTAATCTGGGTAAAGTAAACGCACATTTGATGATACTAAGAATCACCAACTTAAGGAGGGAGGGCACTAGATTGTGGAAGGAAAGAAATTATGTGGCCTTGATAATACTAATTGCTGGATGTCTTTATTTTTAGTCTTTTCTCACAGATGGAATGATACTAATAGCATATAAAAATATTATGATAGCTGGAAAAACCAAGTTTTTAATTATCCCAAATTTATCTTATTTGTTCTTATGCTCCAAATGAAAAACAAAACTCTCATTTTAAATTAATGAGCCTGCCTAAGTCTAAGAATTTGGCATCTACATCTATCTTCATATGGATAATAACCCATTTTTTTTGAAATCTGTGTCTCCTTGATTATTGTTCATTTTCCCTTTGATCTTCAAAGTGCTTCTTTGTAAACACACTTTGGGAAATACCGCCCCAACCTGACAACTCCTGGCCTAATGTGGTTCAGGTTTTCCATTCTCCATACCTCCACTCACACTGTTTCTCCCACCTGGGATGTCCTCACCTCTTCATTCCATTATCCAAGTTCTCTCGTGCCCAATAGTATTTCTTCCTTCATAAAACCTTTCCAGTTCCCTATGACCACAGCAACTTCCTCCTTTAGGGGCCCATAGCATCTACTGTTCTCATGCATTTGACTTTTATGGCAGGCTGCACTGTTTTACTTTCAACGTTCTTGTCTGGGGTTATTATTTACCTTTTCATTGTCCTATATCATGTACAGTTCTATATCCTTAAGCATGTTTTCAAGATTAAACACATAATGAGCTGCAAAAGCATGATGGATATAGTAAATGAAGTCAAAAGAAAGGGAAGGTACTGAAAAGGCAGGGAGTCTGAGAACTGAAATAGGAAATACCAACCGAACTCCAGCCTGTTTTAGTATCTTAGGACTCCAAAAGCATTCTAAAAATGGTCCTAGAAATAGAGAGCAGAAGGATAGTAGGTTGTAGGTAAAGGGAGATCACTTTAATCATAGAAGAATGGAAAAGTTAATAAAGTCAAATTACTTTGTCTGTCCTCCCAACTACTTGCGTTATTGAGTTTGTAGCTCTGTTGGCCTCTTCCCTTTCCTGGAACATTTCCTTCCTCATTGGCGCTTCAATCAGGAAATTTCATTTTGCTGCTGGAAAGTGGCTGTAAAGGTCAGGTGGGAAAGGAGGCTGAATTCACATGATGACTTGGCTCAGGCTCTGCAGGAAGAGAGTTCGCCTTGTTCCCTTTGGGGAGGGAGGTACAGAGATGTTTGAGCTTGTTCTCTCATTGCCAAAGTCCTTGAGTTTGCGTTGGGTTTGAAATGGGCTTTTGTTTTGCTTTTTTTCTTTTTGCCAAAGAGTCAGAATCTGCCGAAAGATACAGTGTTCTATTTCATTTTCTGCATCTGATGCCATAGGCAAATATGGATTTTTTTTAAACTGACAGATTTACTGTTTTATTTAAATAATTGAATATTTGTAAAATATTCAAAAATTAGTAAAGGGTTAAAATTTATACGTTTAGTTTTAAAATAATTTAGGTGGAGAGGAGTGGGGAGTGAAAGCTAAGAGTTTTTGAGCACTTACTTTATGCCAGATATTGTGATTCATCCATCCATCCATCCATCCATCCATATATCCATTCAACTTTATCATATAGGTGGTAAACTTGGTTCCAAATTTGAAAGGTCAAGAAGGGTACACAGGGTGCCTCCAACCTCTCTCCTCCCTCCTCAAAGTGATACCATCCTTGTGTGTCCTCAGAGAAATATTTCATGCATACAAAGCTTATATTTTTTCTATTTTTTAAAAAAAAGCACAAATTGTGGTATATTACCTACTTTTCCCTTTGTGACTTGGTTTTCCCTGAACAAGTTCTCCTGAAGGTCATTCCATATAAATATACAAAGAACTTCCTCAGGTTTTTTAATAGTTTTATAAGTTCCTATTGTATGGATGGGTTTTATTCTTGTGTATTTAGATGATTCCTAAACCTCTGTTATAATCCTATAATAAGCGCCCCTGCATGTATTGTCATTTCATAGTTGTGTGAGACTGTGTGATAGGCTTGATTAATTAGGAGTGCTTGTTCAAAGGCTATGTCAACTTGATGAGGTGGATGTTGCCATGTATCTCTCTTCAGATGCTGTACCAGTTTCCGTTTCCACTGGATGAGTAGTAGGATTTACTGTTATATTTTATTTTATTTTTAAAAATTTTTTTTAACGTTTATTTATTTTTGAGACAGAGAGAGACAGAGCATAAACGGGGGAGGGTCAGAGAGAGGGAGACACAGAATCTGAAACAGGCTCCAGGCTCTGAGCTGTCAGCACAGAGCCCGACGCGGGGCTCGAACTCACGGACCATGAGATCATGACCTGAGCCGAAGTCGGACGCTTAACCGACTGAGCCACCCAGGCGCCCCTTACTGTTATATTTTAGATAATCTTTTCAACAATCCCTTAAGGCTATTATCTTTTTTTTAAGTTTATGTATTTATTTTGAGAGAGAGGAGTGAGCACAAGAAGGGGAGGGGCAGAGAGAGAGGGAGACAGAGAATCCCAAGCAGGCTCGTGCTGTCCATGCAGAGCCGAACTTGGTGCTCGGTCTCAGGAACCATGAGATCATGACCTGAGCTGAATTCAAGAGTCAGATGCTTAACTGGCTGAGCCACCAAGGTGCCCCCCCCCCCATAAGGCTAGTGTTATTATCCACTTTACAGGTGGAGAAATAGAGGTTCAAAAGAATAAATGTACTTGATAAAGATGACACAGCTAATAATAAACACAGCCACGGTTTGAACCAAAGCTTCTCTGATTGTAAATCTACCTTCTTTTGGCCCCACTATGCTCTTTTTATCTTTTTATTTGTGTTGAATTACAGGCAACAAATTTCTTTATAAATGTTTATTAAGTTCATATATTTGTAATAAGAATACTTATAATAGTATTCAACTTCAATAAAACACTTAACTTTTCAAAATGCTTTCATATTTGTAATTATATTTGATAGACCCAGGGAGATAGGTTATATATGTGGGCATTTTGACAGGGATAAAGTTTTTTAAAAACCCACAGAATATTTAATTACTTACATAAGTTCACACCCTGAGCTAAGGGTAGAACTTGGTCTACAAACATGTCTTTCGACTATTTAACACTATGTTAAACACAAGGTATGTCAGGGGCTGACCCTGCCTTGAGCTCCAGTAGCAGGAAACAGGTAAGAAACAAAAAAGTGCACCCATTGCTTTTCTTATTAGACAGTGATGATTTGGGGCCTTTGAACTCAGGATAGGGAAGCACATGTGAATTTATGATGCTTTTTAATTAAGGATTTTTTAAAATGTGGGTTCGTGTAGTTTTTTTTCCCCTAAAAAATGGTGACAGACTTTTAAATATGGGGTGGCGGGGTTGAGAGAGGCTATGGTTATGGTGTAAGATATGAGAAACAGTCAAGCTCTGGAGACTATACAAGACTATAAGCTCCTTAAAATAGGAATTGGTTGTTCTTTTTAAAAATGAGTATTTGATGCAGCGAAAGAACATAAGTAAAGCATATATATATATATATATATATATATATATATATATCCCAAGTACTTGGGATATATACATATATATATATATATGTATATATATATATGCACACCTGAGGACCCACCACCTATTCCAGAACTCCAACACACCCATACCCTTGGGGACTACCTGTATATTCCTCACCCTTCTCATCTCTTTATCTCCCCTGGAGGCGGTACTATTCTGAATTTTGTGGGTTTTAAAATCCATTTAATCACATGTATATGTATATTCCTAAACAATACATGATTTAGCTTTTGAGAGAGTTTCAGAATTCCTGAGACACTGTATAAACATAATAAACACTTGTTGAAAGAATGAATTAATGGCAAACAAGGAAGCTCAATCCATTCTCTTTCACTAGCCATTGAAATTACCAAAGGTATGGTACATCACATCTTTGTCCGAACAATGTTATTTGATATTTTTTATGTATATTTTTGTCAATCGTAATAAAAGGGTCTCCTGTTGTTAACCATAAAGAGTAGGAGGGTGGGACTCTTCAGACCAATGCAAGACCAGATCTTTTTCACGATTTGTAGGCATGAAGAGGGATGTTGTTTAGGATTGTGACCTCTTAGTGGATCCCAGGACTTAGTAAAAATAAAAGGACTTTATGTTTTAGGTGTGTAACAAAACTTCTGTCTTGTGAAAATATAAATTATTTAAGTCACATATTGCAAACACTTATTACACTTTTCAAATAAAATGCCTAGATGTCCTGTAAACACAGTAAATATATCAAATGCAGTATACTTCAGAAAGAATTAAGAGTTCAGAAACTGCCAAAATCTGTAATGGGTATCAGGTCTTTGGCAAGTGTGGCTAATTTTATCCCACTGTCATGGCGGAATCCTAGGGCGACAGGCTAATCAGTGAATGCACTTTCACTGGGTTTTATCAAGAGCTGAAATGACTGTGTTTATTTCAAGGTCTTGGTTTAAAATGCAAACTCATCAACCAGCAGCTCTGTAATTAAGTCCTCAAGAAGTAGCAAAGTTCTTTTTAAAAAATGGTGTTCCCACGGCTTGTTCCAGCAAGTTAGGAACAAGCAAGATGAGTTACATGTTCAAAGTTAGAAACAAAACACTCTAAGAAGGTTTTCAGGCAGTTCATAACTTCGAGGGTATTAATCTTTTAGTAGGTATTTGTCTTGTGCTGTTTACGTGGATATAGGATAAAGGTATTTGAAGTATGGTTCTTGGGTAAAATCTTGGGATAAAAATCAAAGAGAAGGGTAAATTCAAAGCAACAATGAAATAACAATAGCCACATTTAACATTGAGCACTTACTGTGTGTCTGTCATTATTCAAAATAGTTTATATATTATCTCATCTCATTTCATCCTCAAGCAGATAGTATTATTAGTCTTATTTACAGATAAACAGGAATAGAAAAACTAAGTAATGTTCCCTAAGTCCACAGGCAGTAAATGACAGTCAGGATGCGAATCATGTAGTCACTATTAATTTTCTACTGCTGCCATTCACAAATTGTCACAAATTTAGCAGCTTAAACGGCACAAGTTTATTACCTTACATTTCTGTAGGTCGCGAGTCTGATGAAGGTCTCACTGGACTAAAATGAAGGTGTCAGTGGGGCTGAGCTCCTTTCTAGAGGATCTAGGGGAGAATGTTTCCTGTGCCTTCTCCAGCTTCTAGAGGCTTCCTGCCCTCCTTGGCTCCTGGCCACCTTCCTCCAACTTCAAAGCCAGTAAAGGTGTTGAGTCGTCACACTGCGTCACTCTCCCCTGCTCCTTTGCTTCTCTCAGATACTTTAAGGGCCTTTGATAACATTGCTTCCCTGCATAAACCAGGATACTCTCCCCATTTTAAGGCCATCCAATTAGCAATCTTAATTCTATCTGCAACTTTAATTTCCCCTTGCTACGTAAGATAAGATCGTCACAGTTTCCAGCATTAAGATGCAGACTTTTGTTTTGATGTATGTCTGTGGGTGTGCGTGTACTCTTCTGTATATCACAGTCTGATTCCCAAGAGCATGCTCTTAACAGTTTCACCTTCCTAGTAGAATGCGAAAGTGTTGGCATTTATTATTTTTGGAAAGTAGGTTTGCAGATTTTTAGTTATATATAGTCCAAAGGGAATATATCTTCAGGGAAAAAATAACTTGAAAGAATTAATTTGGTTATTTCACCCCAATGTTACTTTATTTAGAAATGTTGATTTGTTAAAAAAAAGAAATGTTGATTTATTGTAGGCATCTAAGTGTTAACTGTTTTCTTTTTTAAAAAAAATTTTAATGTTTATTTATTTTGAAACAGAGAGAGAACAAGTGGGAGAGGGGCAGAGAGAGAGGGAGAGGGAGAGAAAATCCCAAGCAGGCTCTGTGCTGCCAGCATAGAGCCCAACATGGGGCTCGATCTCACAGACTGTGAGACCATGACCTGAACCAAAATCAAGAGTCAGATGTTTAACCTACTGAGCTACTGGGGCACCCCAGTTATTTTCTGAGTATCGTCCATTAAGTATAGGGTTGGAGCCCTCACCACTGAATAGAAAAGTCTGGGCAGGCAAGTTCATCTATAAGGGAGGGGCCTGGTTGTCCCCCCCAGCAAGAGCAACCATGCACAGCTGGATAATAGAGACTCCAACCCTGCGCCTTCTCCTGGTTTGGCTGGACAGAGTCCCTTCCCTACGTCTTCCCTGGGACTTGCACCCAGCCTGCACGGTGCATTTAACCCCACAGACTGGTCCTCTTCCTGACTCTGCCACTACTTGCCACCAACCCATCTATCCTTAGTGGTCTTGGCATCTAGATTCTGTTTAAATAATAGACCTCCTGCCCCACTCCCAGGTACATTTTGTTTTCCAATAAACCCTTTTAGGTCTTTCAGCTGGTTTAGCTCACTACCTGGCTGAACATTGAACGTGGACATGACATGTGCAGACTCTTTTCAGAAAGATCAAACTGAAAAAGGAGATAGGGCAACCACTTGAAGCTATAATTAAAGGGATTGGGGTCAGCCTGGGTGTGTGTACCACCTGAAGAAAGGAGCCAGTGGAGAATGACAGTGACGGAGTATGCAGAAAGTTTGAAACTTAGAGATGCAGGAAGGGCTTAAAGCAGAAGGGTAATTCTAAAAAAGACCAGAAGATTGATATGGCTACAGATATGGTAGGGAAGATTAGGGTTGAAAATAGGGAAAATATGCTGGAGGGACCAGAATTTCTTTGAAATAAAGGGGAAGATCATCTGTAGAGAGGGATAGGTCAAGGAAAGGGGGAAGAAGTTGACTAATGGCAAGCGGAAATTATTTTTGTTTCAGTTAGTTATTGCTTGGTAATGAACCACCCAAAACTTAGTGGCTTACTAAACAGCCATTTATTATTTATGATTCTGAAATCTGGGCTAGGCATAGGTGGGCAGTTCTTCCCGTGGTGTCAGCTGCACTATCCAGGATGGTTTCTGCACTCACATGTCATGTCTCAGCTGGGATGCTTGGAACAGCTTGGGCTTCCCCACTGCATAATGGTCTCAGGACGGTCAGACTTCCTCCATGGCGGCTGGTCACCCAGAGGGGGAAAGCAAGAAGCTGCTGAAAGCAGCTGGCACAGAGTCACTTCTATCTGGCTCTATTGGTCAACGCAAGTGATGAAGCCAGCCCAGATTTAAGAGGAAGGCAAATAGATGGCACCTGTTGAAGTAACGTGCAGCCTGCGCAGGCAGGGAAGGGAGGAACTGAAAACAGTCGTCTTTGAAGTCTCTCCCCTAGAATTTCTGAGAGTTTGAAGACTCATCGGAGGTTGCAAACTGTAGCAGTTTTCTACTGCCACTGGGACTTATGAATACAAACTTAGGTGGCTTAACATAACACAATGTATATTTATTTTGAAATAATGTATTCATTTCTGATCACAAAATACAGAAAAGCGGCAGGGGCAATGCCTGTAACGTGGGTTGCACATCTTCCAGGTCTGCAACTATGAATGCCTTTGTGCAAGCCCAGGCTCACACTGCCCCACTAGCACTCTGATGCTGATGGCTACAGGGTATAGTACGCGACACGCAGCAAATTTAAACAGATGCCTCATTCATGATGCCTTGTTCTGATTAGTTTTCCAGCTTACTTGTGCAAATATCGAAAGAAATATGTAACTGGTTGTCCCTACTGTCAATTTTCTAAAATTCTCTAGGAACTCGTAAATTATAGACAAATTTTGTTACGTAACTGTTAGAGCTGTTTAAAACATATTTTTAGAAAACATTCTTTTTACTTTTTGTTTTTTGAGAGAGAGACAGAGTGCAAGCCGGGGAGGGGCAGGGAGAGAGAGGGAGACACAGAATTAGAAGCTGGCTCCAGACTCTGAGCTGTCAGCACAGATCCCGATGTAGGGCTCGAACGCATGAGCTGTGAGATCATGACCTGAGCGGAAGTCAGACACTTAACCGACTGAGCCACCCAGGTGCCCCAGAAAACAGTTCTTTTTAAAATAGGAGTGGTGACCAATGCCGCTTCTGTGTTTTAGCTTTCTAGGCCCCAAGCTGTCTTGCACCTGGATGGCTGCCCCTGGATCCACCCACATCCAGTGAAGTGATGGAGAAAGGGCAAACCAGGCCAAGCATGGGGAATAAACAGTCTTTATTGTGCTCAGGCCAAGAGTCCATGAGTCTTGATAAATACCTCCATGTATTTATCAATTTTCTTCTTCATGGTTTTTTTTTTTTAAGTTTATTTGTTTATTTTGATAGAGTGTGTGAGGGCAGGGGAGGAGTAGAGAGAAAGAGAAAGAGAGAGAGAGAGTCCCAATCAGGCTCTGCACTGTCAGCACACAGCCTGACTTGGGACTAAAACTCATAAACTGTGAGATCACAGCCCAAGGCGAAATCGAGAGTTCTGATTTCTGTCTGGGGTCAGACATCCAAAATGAGTCTTGTGGGACTGGATTCAAGGTTTCTGCAGAGCCGTGCTTCTTCTGGAGGATCCAAGGGAGGATTTCCAGCTTTTAGAAGACACCTGTATTGTTTGACTTCATGCTCCTTCTTCCATCTTTAAAGCTCATCCATCGCTCCATCTCTCTACCTCTGTTGTTCGAATCTTTGCCTTTGATCCTGACCTTTGGGCTCACTTGGATAATCCAGGATAATCTCCCAATACCAAGATCCTTACCTTAATCATATCTGCAAAGTTCCTTTTTCCACCTAAGGTCACATATTCCCAGATCTGGGGAAAGGGACATGAGCATCTTTGCTGGAGGCCATTATTCTGTCTACAGAAACTTTATATACGTAATACTGCCAGTAGATAAATTTCAAGATTTCTCCAATAGTACTCGACTTCATAGCAGCAGTGGTAGAGAAAGTAAATTGTTGAATTGATACTTTGAGGGATTGGTAGACTAGGATTAACAAGGAGGTAAGTGAATGAAAGAAGCTGGTAGATGTTATTGAGTTGATTGATCAAGGGGCCTGGAAGGGAGGGAAGGAAACCCGGAGGGGATTTGGTAGCTTGAGAGGAATGAGATTTTTCTTTAACTTAACTCTACTTCCTTTTTGATATGGCTTTTATGTTTCATTCGCTTCCCCTTTGAAGTTTCTAAAAGGCTGCAGTAAAGGGACTTTGACTTCCATTACTGACTCTTTGTCCCTTTGTTGATAACATCCCAAAATTGTATTCAGGTTATAGTGGCCAGCGTGTGAACTGTTGGGTAATTTCTGTGGCAGATCATGTAGGATAAAACTTTGTGCTCTGCTAGTACTGACCGCACTGTGTCCTGAGAACACTAGGGGGCATCACACAGGGGAACCCAAGTTTTACTGCTGGACATTAATTCACAATCTTTTTCCTGAATGAATAAAATTGTGACCACTCTGATGAGGAAATCCAGTGAAACCAGAACACTTTGGCACATGTTTTCTGAATTGTAAAAAAAAAAAATCAGTTTGCTGCCATTATCTCACAGTTCTTGAACAAGATGGCTTTTTTTTTTTTTTAAGCTGACTTCTATTTTGTGATTATAGTCAGTTTTTTTTTTAATTTTTTTTCAACGTTTTTTATTTATTTTTGGGACAGAGAGAGACAGAGCATGAACGGGGGAGGGGCAGAGAGAGAGAGGGAGACACAGAATCGGAAACAGGCTCCAGGCTCTGAGCCATCAGCACAGAGCCTGACGCGGGGCTCGAACTCACGGACCTCGAGATCGTGACCTGGCTGAAGTCGGACGCTTAACTGACTGCGCCACTCAGGCGCCCCTTTTTTTTTTTTTTGATGTGTATTATTTTTGAGAGAGAGAGACACACACACAGAAAGAAAGAGAGAGAGGGAATGGGGAAGGGACAGAGACAGAGGGAGGCAGAGGATCTGAAACAGTACAAGCTCACAAGCCCTGAGATCATGACCTGAGCCACCCAGGCACCCCAACCAAAACGGCTTTAAAGTACCCTTTAGATTGACTAACTTTAGACAGGGTTCTCCTGACTCTAAGCCCCTGACCTCCCTTTTCCTAGAGCATTTTTTAGAAAATGTTAGAAAACATTTAGAAACTGTTAGGGGCACCTAGGTGGCTCAATCGGTTAAGCGTCCGACTTCGGCTCAGGTCATGATCTCACAGTCTGTGAGTTCAAGCCCTGCATCGGGCTCTGTGCTGACAGCTCAGAGCCTGGAGCCTGCTTCAGATTCTGTGTCTCCATCTCTTTCTGCCCCTCCCTCACTTGTGCTCGGACTCTCTCTATCAAAAATAAATAAAATGTAAAAAAAAAAAAAAAAAATAGAAACTAAAACCTGTTATTGTATATCCTTTACTCTGCTCCTTTGAGATGTAAATATCTTTTAAAATGTTTATTTATTTTTGAGAAAGTGAAAGCGAGCAAGCGAGAGAATGAGAGGGAGACACAGAATCTGAAGCAGTCTCCAGGCTCTGACCTGTCAGCACAGAGCCCAACACAGGGCTCGAACTCAGGAGCCATGAGATCATGACCTGAGCCAAAGTCGGACACTTAACTGATTGAGTCACCCAGGCGTTCCGAGATGTAAATCTTTCAGTCAACCTCTTGACAGTTCTGCTACCTAGAAATGTCTTTCTCAAGGACCTGAAAGCCACCCTTTGAAATACAATTATTTAAGGAGATAGCACTCCTGTCTTCCAGTTCTTGGAAAGGGAGGAGCCTCACTTCCTCTGCCTCCTCGCTCCAAGTTGTAAAACTACTTTTGTCCCGAAGATATGAGAAAGTTTGCTTTTCCTATGGATGAGGCCAATTAGCAAACATATGTGGCCTATGATCTACCATGCTATCTCTTAAATAAGTCTCTCCAGCCCTTTTCTCTGTGGGGCTAGGTATCTCGACTTGGTCTGTGCTTTCTCCCCTATTGCTGGCAGTAGTATCAAAATAAAAACAAATCTGCTCGTCTTGTGCAGTTTTTCTTTCACAATCTCCAGGCAGGTCAGTTCAACAACTATAAGAGAAGAGAGTATGAAGAGTGCAGGCAGTTGATGAGTTGTAAGTAATGACCAGGTTATAAAGAGCTATGATTGCTAATCGCTGTTTTCAACATCGCCCCTTACAACTGACTTTCGCAATCACCAACCCATTGTAATCTTCAGAGCAACACGGTGAAGTAGGTAGGACAGATTATCATTCCCATTTTACAGACGGAGATCAAGAGAGACCAAGTTTAAGGGACTCCTTCAACTAGAAAGAAGCAGAGAAGAGGTTTCAATTTAAACCTTCAAGCTTCAAAAGTCATTGCTATCTCTCCCATGCAATATATGCTCTATCTTCACTAGCCCCAGGACGTCAGATAATAATATATGAATCAATAAATTTGAAAGGTCCTGGAGTCAGAACTGCTATTCAAAAGCAATAGCTGTAAGAAGAAAAGGTGGAAGAGTGCCAGATATTAAATTGTACAGTGTTTTTTCCTGGCAACTCTGTTCCAACTGATTGTAATGACTCCAGGAATAATATCGTATTTCCTAATAAATGGCTAAAGTTGAAATTACTGCAAATTTTATGTAAAGCATTGCCCCAAATGGTAGGAGGAATGCACATTTTCTCCTTCAATGGTATTTGTCCATTTAAGTTGTCTGGAAGGAAGGTGCATTTTTATAGAAACTAACTGCTATATTAGGTTTGATACACTGAACAATTTTTCTAGTTGGTTACCAGTCCTGAAAGGTGAGGATTTACCAAGGCTGTCCTTCCCTTTGGGTTTGCATAGATTGCAAAGTGTTTTTCAGTCTTTACCGCTGATTAATAGATTAACAGATAATTGGTGCCAATGGATGAATGCCTGAAATGCAAGTTTTAGTGGTTAGATTGGGCTCCAGATTCTCTCTCAGGGAGCATCTCAGGAATATAGATATAAAAATTTAAAAATCATTTTTGCTATTTCTCAGGGATGATTATTTTCAGAATTGACTTGAATCCAGTATGCCTTGACCAACTTGATAAACTTCTCAAAATATTAATACTATCCAGTTCATATCCACATACTGTGTCAGTCATCATGCCTAGAGCTTTAATAACAAAAAAGGGGGCCCAGTTCTTTCACTTTGACCTATGATTTAAGGTACATTTTTGTTTTTAACAATTCCAAATAAACGTTTATTGCATTAGAATTGGAATCTCACTTCTCCTTAAGGCAAGCATCCTTGGATATGAGTTATTGAATAAATATGATAGAACAGTTTTTATGCCAATTCTATAGACTTTGTACTTTTTATTTTGATAAAATGCACATAACAAAATTGATTATTTTAACTATTTTAAAGTTTAAAATTCAGTGGTATTTAGTACATTTACAGTATGCAACTATCAGCACTATCTAGTTCCAGAACATTATTGTCACCCGAAAAAGAAACTCCATCCCCATTAAGCAGTCACACTCCATTTCCCCTCATCCCAGCCCTTGGCAACCTCTACTTCTCTATTGTCTCTATGGATTTACCTATTCTGGATATTTCATATAGATGAAATCATACAATATGTGGCCTTTATATCTGGCCACTTTGCTGAACATAATGATTTCGAAGTCCATCTATGATGTAACATATTTCAAATTTTAATTCCTTGTTAAAGCTGAGTAATATCCCATTGCATACACACACACACACACACACACACACACCACATTTTGCTTATGCGCACATCTATTGATGGACATTCAGATTGTTTCTACCTTTTGGCTATTGTGAATAATGCTGCCATGAACATTGGTGCACACATACCTGTTCAAGTCCTTTCTTTCATTTTTTGGTATATATACCTAGGCACGGAATTACTGGGTAATATGGCAGATCTATGTTTAACTGTTTCAGAAACCACCAAACTGTTTCCACAGTAGCTGTACCATTTTACATTCCCTAGCAATGCATGAGGGTTCCAATTTTTCCACATCATCATCAATACTTGCTATTTTCTACTTTTTTGATTATAGCTGTCCTACATAGCCAATCCCATAGTAAGTATGAAGTGGTATCTCTTTGTGGTAAGTTTCTGTTATTTCTTATTGCAGAGGAATTTACTCTCAACTTCTACCCTGAACTAGGGCATTTTGCACTGTAGAACAAAGGGTCAAGGCATATGAGTGGGACCTTGAGTGGTTTCACTTGACAGGAGGGACATCTAAATGTCAGAGCCAATGAAAGATGAAGCTGAAACATTACATTAGAGTCAGGAAGAACAGGGCCTTGAACACTAAATAGAGGCACATCAGAAGGTGAAAGGTAGTTTTTAAGGAAAGAAATGTCTTAATGGGAGCTGGGAAACAGAACAGTAGATTGTATCATGACATAGGCTTTACTGGGAAGAACAAAGGCTGGGAATGAGTACTCCATTGTCGAGGTGGTTCTAAGACTCTAACTATATTAATCACCCATGTATTATGAGACAGCACCTGGTACTTTATGAGATTAGCTAGAAATGGTGGACTATTCCTGAATCCCACAGGAATGCCTCACTGTCACCAGTTGGGTGGAGATAAACATATTTGGAAATATTTTAGGCTATGAGCCTAAATGTTCTTTTGAGCTAAGACTTCTAGAATTCTTTGAGTCTAAGTAGAAATCATCTGATGGAAGCCACGTAGCAGAGGCCTGACACACAGCTGTTGTACAGGCCATGTACCACAAAAAGACAAAGATACTCGGGCTGCACCTCCTTTTTAGATGAGTGCTTGAGTTACAGCTCTGGGAAAGATCTGTAGGAATAGGAAGCATCATCTTGGAAATGTAAAAAGGATAAGAGACAGGGGGTGAGAGTCTCTTTCCTCAGGGAAAGCCTTGGGTCATTTTGATTTGAAGGAACCTGGGAACAAGATGCAGGCTGGTGGGACCTGATTCAAGTCTCCCCCCTGGTATTCACCTTAAACTTGGCTCCTTTTTCATTGACATTAACTCATTTCATTGACATTAACTGACATTAACTCATCTGTCAGTTTCAATGATTTGCAGATTATCTATAGACCAACTTTGATCTCATTGGGAAATTAAATCCCTGTAAAACTGTGAGTGCAGTTTATTCTCAGAGCAGATATATGATGGCAGGCAATGGATCACAGAAGCGTGTAGCACATAGCTGGGCCTCTGTCCAGCTCTGTTCTCCTCTCTGAGAGAAAGACGTAAACAACATAAGCAAGATAGAACACCATCCCTTGCTGTTGGGGGGTAGTGGTGATATATTTAGCACTTGGGTAGGATGATTTGCCTAATATTTCTAACTATGTATTTGCCAAAAATGTAGGATGAAAAGCATCAGGAAATGTCGTCCCTGGTGCCAGAGGGTGACACCCTCAGCTTGAGCTTGAGCCTGGCACATGAGCTACTGGCTGTGGGTATTAGCTAATATTACCCAAGTGATGCCATTATTAATTATCCTTTCCAGTGGTAATTCCTCATGGTTATCAGTTACCTTTTGGAAAGTGTTATGCTAGGCTTTTACATTTAATCTTGGTAACAACCGTATGAAGTGGATGAGTAAACTGAGGCTTAGGTAAAGGACTAATTGGCTCACACACATTCATGCAGCCATGGTCATGGACAGGAAAAAATGCAATTCAAAAAGATGACTAGAGACACTGATTACCATTATAAGATAGCAATAAAGTTAGTTTCAGGGGAGAAGAGCTTGTTTGGGTTATGTGAAGGAACCAACAATCAGCCTAGAGTGGAGTTTGAGAAATGAAATGGCTCTGCATAGTAAAGTAACAGAAGTTTTTAGACTACACACTAGTGCTCTGAGAGGAGGGCAGGATTTCTGGAAGACAGAGGAGTGAACAGAATGGAGAGTACATGGAGACCTAGTATGGCCAGTCATCTAGTAAGTAGCAACCTATAACTGTGAAAGAAAAAGGCCATCTGACTGGAAATGGTGGATGTATTTTGGGGGATAGTGAGATCTGCATTGAATTCAAAGCTTCCCTCCCCCCCCCCCCCCCCGCCCACCTCCACACTGTGTGCAATTACTCTCAGTTCTAGTCAAAGCTTAGTAAAACTTTGTTACACGTTGGAGTCTTGCTTTGATAACATTTTGGTTGTGTGGCTCACATGTAGGGTGAAGTGAGGAGGAGAAAGGAAAGTAGTTTACAAGAGAGAAGATATGAGTGGGGGTGAGAGTCAAACTTGGAGCAAGAAGGAATGGAAACATGAAGGTCTCTCCTTCTAAAATCTTCAGAAATATTGGGAGGGGGGGTGGTGGCTGAACCTGTCTCAGAGTGTGAATCATTTTGTTTAGATAATAAAAAGAAGGAGAATCCCAGACAGTAGGAGTCTTGGGGCTCTTTGATCATATTAGTAGATGACGGAGAAGAATCTTGAGGGTAAAGCCCAGTTCCTTCCTAGTTGATCACTGTCCTGCCCTGTGTGGACAGCATCAGCACAGGATGAAATGCAGGCGATTCAGTTGCACAGTGTCGTACGTTCTCCTGAAGTCCACGCTGGATTGGACCTACTACTGGGGCTTCTCTTTTTCCTCTCAGCTCATGAGAGTTCTTGTTTTTTCACCCACCACTCCAATGCCAATTTTAACTAGAACAACTTTCTGGTGTCAAGGAGTATCTATTAGACGGCAATGAAAAACAAAGAAATAGTCGTAGCTTAACAAGCCACAAAGTTCTGAGGTTAGCTAAAGTAGATTTCTTGGCTAAATGAGGGTTTACTGTCTGTGAGAAATGCCTCCTTTATTTATTTACTTATTTATTTATAACATTTATTTATTAGAGACAGAGGGAGACAGAGCATGAGCATGGGAGGGGAAGAGAGAGGGAGACACAGAATCTGAAGCAGGCTGTAGGCTCTGAGCTGTCAGCACAGAGCCCAACACGGAGCTTGAACTCACAAACCGTGAGATCATGACCTGAGCCGAAGTCGGATGCTTCACTGACTGAGCCACCCCGGTGCTCCAGAAAGGCCTCCTTCAAAGCTGAGTTTGTTCCATTATACTTCTAGCAGAATCTGTATATCTCAGTTAAATATGAAGTGACACTGGCAATATGCATGGATGGGCCAAGAGGATAAGGATAACCTGGTGATGGTATTGTAAGGAAACAAATAATTTTGCAAGAGCAGTGTTGACGACAAATATGGGATGGACATTATGAATTAATGGAATATTTTTATAAGATTTTACAAAAAAATCTTGGTAAAAATGTTAGTCATTCTCTCTATAAAGGAGTATTATATAGCAATGTCTCTATAGCAATGTCCTTTCAAAAATCGAATAAATTTTGGGGAACCTGGGTGGCTCAGTTGGTTAAGCAACCAACTCTTGTTTTAGCTCAGGTTGTGATCTCATCGTTCACGAGATCGAGTCCTCCATCAGGCTCTGCACTGACAGTGAGGATCCTGCTTGGCATTCTCTCTCTCCCTCTCTCTTCCTCTCTGCTCACTCTCTCTCTCTCAAAACAAATCAAAATTAACAAAATTGAATAGATATCTTTTAAATTACATATTCTCCAAGTAGATCTTAGTGCTGGTCCAAAGGAAAACACAAATACATGTTGGGTGAGTGAATAAATGCATGAATAAGGATATATGTGTACTTATTTTAAAGAGAGTTGTAATAAGCTTGCATATTGATTTTCCTAGTCAGAAGGAAATGAGAAGCACTTTGGAAGGAACTGAAAGAATTAGAAAACTAGGATTGTTTGGGACAGGTGTACGGAGAGCTCAACAAAAAAGGTGGGGGGAGGGATGACAGCTGAGTTCCCTGAATCCTGAAAGTGGTCCTTCTCTGTCACTGACAGTGGGTTTGATACAGCGATACTGAAGGACAACAAAATGAAGACACAAGAACAAAGAAAGGCACAGCTACGTGAGATCACCACTAAGTATACGATGCATGTTTCTCAAAGTGTGGTCTCTGGACCAGCATCAGGATCACTTAGAAGTTTAGAAAGCAAATACTCCAATCCCACCCCAGACCTACCCAGTCAGAAACTTTGAGAGTGGAGCTCAGCAATCTAACAGATCCTCCAGTAATTCTGGTGTCCAGTACGGTGTGAAGTCCACTGCACAGAGCTCTCTAAATCCAGAGGGCACCACTGCATGAACACTGCATGAGTGTTCATGACTTGGATCATAGTGGAAAAGTTTTTTTATATAGAATACCTCACCCAAGAAGATACAATAGTTACCAAGCGTGACCATACATCTGGTTTTCCTGGAACAGTCCTGGTATAAATATATCATCGAGTTAAAAATAGTATTTCCTTTATTCTTGAAAGTATCCCCATTTGGTTGATAAATTATATAGTACTCTATTAATAGCTTGGAAAGATTACAGCCAAAATTGTGAAAATCAAGGGGTTCCTGGGTGGCTCAGTGAGATAAGCGTCTGACTCTTGATTTCGGCTCAGGTCATGATCCCATGGTTCATGAGATGGAGTCCCTTATTGGGTTGTGTGCTGACAGTGCTGAGCCTGTTTGGGATTCTCTCCCTCTCTCTTTATCCTCCCCCTGCTTACATGCACAAGCGCTCTGTCTCGCTCTCTCCCTCCCAAAATAAATAATATAAACTTAAAAAAAATGTTAAAATCATGAGATGTATTGGAATTTAAATGAAAGTTGAGTTATTTGGTAAACTCCCACCCCTTATCCGTTGATAACGACAGATAATAAGATTTTCGTTTGTCAATACTTTTCTTGCTCAGACTCATTACCAACTTTGTTTGCTTAAATGTAGATTCCCACCATTCTCCAATCTGGGTTTTAAGCTGTTCTTAGCCTTGCTAAAGAGGACCTAGGGAGCACCATGGCACCCTTGCAGATTTGTTGTAAACTGAAAGTCTGGGTTCCCAGCCAGTTTGCCTTTGTATTCTACATTCTTGGTTACTCACTTTTTAACCCCTGATGGTGCAGTACTCTCTCCTTTTTTATCTTTTCTCATCAAAATCTTATCTGGGGAAAGAGTCTAAAAATTTATGTGCAGTGAAGAAAAAACTGAATATAGTCTCACATTGGGATGTTTACGTTTGGACAGGAAAGATTGTATTAAGTTATTGAAACAACCTGCAACCATTGTTCAGTGAATGTAACAGTGGCAAGACTCAGGAAATGATGCAGTGGCTGAGGGGACAAGACCGGGGCCTCCTAGACTGAAGCTTTATGCCTAACCTTCTAACCGAAAGCATCTAAAGCATCATGAGCCCAGTGATGGTATCTAAACTTGGTCAGTGTCCCAGCATTCAAACCCACTATCAGTGATAGAGAAGGACCACTAATCAGTGCATCTTGTCCATCTCGACCAGTTCTAGAGCCCAATATTAACATACTTGCTTGCAGGTCAACATATTCACTGAAATCATCTTCTCTCTTAGGTCTCCAGTCTCATACTGTCTCCCCCAACGCTGATCAGGTAAATTCTTCCTAACATCAAAACCAGAGAATGACTTGACTGAATCTGCAAATGGGGTTGTTTCACTGAACTGGCTCTCAAAAATTATTTTTGTTTCAGAGCTATGGATTTTTATAGCTACAGGGGAGGCGCTTAAAGATCAAGTCCAATGCTCTCATTTTGCAGAGGTGGAAACTGAGGCACAGAGAAGTCAAGCGACTTGCCCATAAACACACAGTTGGTTGTTTTGAGGATTAAGGTGAAGACCCAGGTTTTCTGATAGAATTTCCTCTCTTTTTGCTCTTACTTGAATCCTCAAAGAGGGGGTAGGGATCATTTCACAATTACTTCAATTTTGATTTAGACCTTAAAATAAGGAGTAAAATATTGAAAGCAAAAGCTGTGGGACTGCTTTTAAGAGTGAAAATTTGAGAATGTTTTTCTGAAGCCTCTTCTGGGGATGATAAAAGTAGAAACCATTGTATAGAATCTCATTAAAATAAAAAACAGCTGGACACACCCTGTAGTTCAGTAGACCTTCATGTTCAAGTGAAATAATAAAGTCAGTTTATTTATGCACATATTTCCATCTCCCTCTGTAATAACAGAGATTCTATTCTTGCTAATGCTTTTTTTTCCCCCAGATGAGTGACATCCTCCCACTCCAGGTGAAATGGGAGACTGCCCATTTCACAGTCATTGCTGTGAGCAGGATGATTTGGTCCTTGTGATAGTGATACCAAATGGCTCTATTCTTTAGTTCCTCCGCCTCCTCCCAGGGCTAGGGGGAAGGCCAACTCTTCCTGGAGACAGTAACCCCTTTGGGTGCTTGTCTTTCCAATAAGATGTACTGGACGAGGTATCATTCTGCACTAAAAGGGAAAAGAGAACCAGGAGCAAGGATGACGACAAACACATATCCAAGGTGCAGTTTTATATAGCAAAATTTTCTGAGTTGTTACAGATACAGATATGCGGTTGAAGTTTAATGTTTTATAACATCTGAACCCTCATTAATGGTCAAGAAGTGTTGTTATTATTATTAAAGCACTCATACATCTTTAAGTTTTAAAATGTCAAGTCTAAAAAAAGTTTACTTTTTCAAATGTTTATTTATTTATATTGAGAGAGATTTAGAGTGCGAGTGGGGTTGGGGCAGTGAGAGAGGGAGAGAGAGAATCCCAAGCAGACTTCGTGCTGTCCACACAGAGCCTAACATGGGGCTCGAGCTCACAAACCATGAGATCATGACCTGAGCTGAAATCAAGAGCCAGATGCTTAACCAACTGAGTCACCCAGGTGCCCCTGAAAAAAGTATATTTAAATACCATCTAATATTGAAGAGACAGGAATGTTTCTTTTAAGGAAGTACATTTTACACTTGGCTTTTTTTTTTTCCAGAAAAAAGAATGATCACTTACTAAAGTGTATTTTGTTGTATTACTCTGTGCTGCTTCTTCTAATTCCTTTTAAGAGCCACAGTAGTATCAATGGTTGTATTTTTTTTAGCATGTGTTCATCTGAGGACAAATTTTGTATCTGCAGGGAAACTTACAACTCATTTATTCAACCTCTTCTTACAGAAACAAAACAGAACACAGTAAAGAAAATCAAGGCCCAGGAAGGTTGAGATTTATGTGCTCAAACTTGGAGAGATCAAGACGGAATGGGGATCCATGCTAGGACTGTGACACCCAAATAAGACATAAGACATACTCAGATTTTGGTGTAGGTGCGATTGCTAGAGTCCCTTTTATCCTATCATTATTTCCTCCAGAAAATTGAAAGTAAGAATTTATTGAAACTTAACGCACGTTCTCTAAGTTCTGCATAAAATATGATATAGAGAAGAATATAAAAACAAGATTAACAACAACAGGAAAGATCATGAAAAGCCAGAAGAACCAAATGCCTTGTGATCTAGTGTGCTGGAAACAATATTAACAAATTTGTTCTTCCTGTCATGAAAATACTTTAATTTTTCAAATGTAGAGGAGATAGTGACGACTATTCCTTATTACTACATATGTTGAAGTGACTCAGAAAACATTAGAAAAAAAATCAGAAAATAGCTAGAAAGAGGCCAGGACACTGTGAGCACAAGGACAAGGAAACCAGCCCTCCTGACCAAATCTAGTAAGGAAAAGGCCAAAGAACGAGGAATTTTCTCACCATCACCCATAAGATCATTTGTCATAGAAGTGAATTAAAAAAAAAAAAAAAAAAAGGAAAAAGAAAACCATAAGATGCAATATTTTAAGATGTAAAAATACTCTAAAATGTGAATTCAATTTTACTCAAGAGGAGAAACTCAACTTTAACAGAGGAAACACTTAAAATAGTCCCAAAGAAATAGAAAATTACTCAAAGTAAAAATAAGAACTCATGAATCAGTGTCTTGAGTATAAACTTTATCTTTCTGACACATCATGCATTATGCAACCATAGAAAATAGTGAAACAGTAACCAGGGAAGAATATCTCAGGTCAATGTTTTGTACTTCCTCAATTTAATAAAGATAAATGAAAAGAGAATTGAACTATATGTACCAAAACCCAATATGAAGCAGACTTGAAAATATTTGAGGTATATCTGCAATATCAACCTAGTTTATTTGCAACAAAGGAGATCAAGTAGCTCTGTTCAAATCCTTTAAAATGCTTAGTTACTAGCCAATATGTCATGGGTATTTATTACATTTATTAAACATTTTTTACATATTTGTCACAGGCATTGTGATAAATGTTTTGTATAGATTATTGCATTCAATATATTCAACCTATCTTTGAAATAGATATTATTATCATTATTATTCCAATTTATTGATGAGATAGCTAAGCCCAAGAGACCTGATCTAGCTTCTCCAAAGATTGCGTAGCTCATAAAGTTAGTATTTGAACCAGGCAGGCTTACTCAAGAATCTAAATGTGGAACCACCGTTCTATGACCATGCTGATGTCTATACCATTGTCCCTTCTCTCCCAGAGCTTGAAGTCTAACAGTTTTTTATGGTTTTTTTTGTTTGTTTTTTAAACGGTAAAAATCAGAGCAATAATATTGAATGTGACCTCCCCTTTAAGACAGACTAGAAATTAAACCACGAATTTCTTGCAAGCATTTTTCATATTAAGTATAGTGGAGCTGTATATTTTGTATTTCGAAGGATGTATGTTAACCCTGATGTCAAAGGACCAACAAAACCACTCAAAATTCAAGGAAAAATAAAAATAAAAAAGGAATATTCAGCAATTGAAAAAGGCCAGGGAATTCAAGCAGATATATCTAGTGAACATGTGTGTATTCAGGGAGCTACCTGAAGTTCCCCTGCAGTGCGTGCGTGATCGAGAAACGAATCACAAGGGATGCTGCCTGGGGATTGTGTCATCAGGCACATTGGACCACCTTAAGTGAGGCCACTTGACCTCTGGCTGAATGGGACCAAACCTATCCTGTCTCTCCTGCTGGAATCCTGTCTGAAGTCTTTGTTTTCATCCTCAGCCACTGCTTTCTCTCCTTTTCTGTTGCTTCCCTGCCGTCAGAATTCAGACAGAGGTATATGGGAAGATGCGGAACTTTCTCACAGGACTTTGTCCTCTCAGGTTTCCCACATGCCAAACTGGCTTCTTCAAAGAAAAATGATGCTAATTTATTAAAGGCAAGAAACACACCCAGGGGCACTTAGTGATCTTGTACACAGTTAAATATATTAGAAGCTTTGAGTCATTTTCCTCTCATACTTAATTTGACGAAAATGTAATTAGTATAGAATAAATGCCAAGATTGTGGTGATGTGTTTTAGTCTCCCTTCTTTGGAACCCTTTCATTGTGTTAAAATACTTTTCTGAGGTATTGAGAATCCTAGTTCTTAAGAGCTAGAAACGTTTATTTCCCGTTAGTTGTTTTAGATTATTCAGATAAATGTAGCACGCAATGAGATTTGCTCAGGCGATTGTAATTGACCTCTAAATGTGCTGTGCTTTGTTGGAATCAGGAAAAGCTTGTTTCAGCAAAGGGGGAATAATTACCCTCAAAGTGTGAAGCAGACATTAATCATTACTAACGACTTTTTTTTACAGAGAAGGAGACTGAAACAGGGTCTTATATATAATGGGCTCTCATGTTTGTTGATTTAGATTAGTGGAATTTACATTCCAAAAGAAGGAACTAGAAGCCAAAGAATTAGACCAAGGTCCTTAATTTTCTAATGTTCAGATAATATACTCTAGGAACACTAGTCTTATACTCAGAACCTGTCTTCTGTCTCAGTGAGACAACTTCCTTCATGAAGCTGTTTTGGGCATTTTCCATGATCTGTGGCTGAAAAATATTTTATTATGCACTTGACTCTACAGAAAAAAACAATTCATGGAACATAAAACTTTATATTTCACTAAATTATCTTCAGGACTTTATTTGTTTTGATATAAATGTTCACATAGTTGTACTTTATATCTTTTTACTTTTTTAAATTTTCTTCTAGGTTTTATCATCTTGTTGTGTGCCATAAGCCTTCAAAGTGACCAAATATTTTTTGAATAAGGCAGTTTAAATAAATAAACTGTAATAATTTTAAACAGGATGCACATTGTATTTTGTAGTTACTTTTAAAATGAACACCATTTTACATACATGTTTGTATTTATAATATTATAAATATTATAATACATTTAAATGAACACCATTTTACATACATGTTTATATTTGTAATATTAACATAGTTTACCTATTTGTAATTTTAATGAAAATACTATATTGTACTGGTAGATATATCATAATTTGTTTAAGCCATATTTCTTTATCTCCTTGTAAAGCATGGCTGTAGTACACACGTTTAATGAAGAGAATGGTCATCACCGTTAAACATATTATCTGGCACATTTCATCTCAAATCATGTGCTAAAAGACTTTTTTCATGATGTCCTAGAAGCAAAGTCACCGTGTATAGATCTTCAGCAAGGGAAAATAAAATGCTTGTATGTGCTCCTTCAGGTAGGGTAGGTACTGTTTCAAATGATAAAACTTGGACATGAAGTGGCATAATAGTATTGCAGGGAAAAAAAGTGAAAGATAAAAGTAAAATAAGACTCTTGGGGCTGTTTCCCAAGGGGAACTACAGACACTTGTCAAATTGAACCAGAGAACCTGAACGTTTCTGAGTTAGTGTTTGTGGAACGTATACACCCTTCAGAGACAGACGATTTTTGTTTTTAACTTCCCTGGAATTTATTTCAAATGTCTTGATGATCTATGGTAAATACACACAGGAAATGTTTTAAAGGAGATGAAAATTATTTGAAAAAAAATTTTAACTTTTTATTTAAATTCTAGTTAACACACAGTGCAATATTAGTTTCAAGTGTACAGCATAACAACTCAACACCTCCATACAACACCCAGTGCTCATCGCAACAATCCCCACCACTTATTTAACCCATCCCCACACCCATCTCCCCTCAGGTAACCATGACTTTGTTCTGTGTAAGAGTCTGTGACTTGGTTTACCTCCTTTCTCTCTCTTTTCCCCCTCTTGCTCATTTGTTTTGTTTCTTAAATTCTACGAGTGAAATCATATGGTATTTGTCTTTCTCTAATTGGCTGATTTCGATTAGCATAATACTCTAGCTCCATCCACATCGTTGCAAATGGCAAGATTTCATTATCTTTTTTTTATGGCTAAGTAATATTACGTCGTGTATATGTGTGTATGTGTGTGTGTATACACATATAGACACACCAACTCTTCTTTATCTGTTTCTCTATTGATGGACACTTGCACTGCTTCCATAATTTGGCTATTATAATGTAGCTATAAACATTGAGGTGCATGTATCTCTTTGAATTAGTATTTTTGTATCCTTTGGGTAAATACCTAGCCGTGCAATTGCTAGATTGTAATATAGTTTTATTTTAAACTTTTTGAGGAACCTCTGTACTGTTTTCCAGAGTAGCCCCACCAGTTTGCATTTCCACCAACAGTGAGAAGGTTCCCCTTTCTTCTCATCCTTGCCAACACCTGTTGTTTTTTGTGTTAATTTTAGCCATTCTGACAGGTGTGAAATGATATCTCATCATGGTTTTGATTTGTATTTCTCTGATGATGAGTGATCCTGAGCATTTTATGTGTCTGTTGGCCATCTATATGTCTTTTTTGGAAAAATGTCTATTCATGTATTCTGCCAATTTTTAAATGGATTATTCATTTTTTAGGTGTTGAGTTTGACAAGTTCTTTATGGGTTTTAGATACTAACCCTTATTAGATATGTTATTTGCAAATATTTTCTCTCATTTCATAAGTTGCCTTTTAGTTTTATTGATTGTTTCCTTTGCTGTGCAGAAGCTTTTTATTTTTATCATTGAGAAATACTTCATTGCAAGGGAGTATGGATTTACTTTTTAAATTACACATGGATTTGTTTCATTAACTGTTTTTATTTTAGCAACCATCTATGGTATCTTTGTGTTGCTATGGAGAACTATAACATTATTCCAGGTTAATTGTGGGAAATGTACTATCCCACACTTAAACAAATGATAACCCTTAATGGTAGAAAGGGGGGTTTTGTGGGAAAATAGCAATTATTTCCAGGGCAAGTCTCAGCTGTGTGAAATCAGTGAAGGACCAGGATGGCTAAGATCCTATTCAAGTAAGGTATTGGGCATCCTATGAATCAAAACTGAGATGCAATCACGGGGTGACTTGGGAGGATTACCTTTGTGGCCAGTAGGAGAGAATTATGTGCTTGTTTCCATACTGATCATCAGTTTTCATGCCTAGTGGTTTTGGTATCAAGGATGACAAAGTCTAACATTTTGGTATAAAAATATTCCATATCCCATTATATTAATGTGTTCTCAATGTTCAAGCATCTATTCCAATTTCAAACTAATAAAATGATCAGTGGTGTTATTCACTTTCTGATCAAATTCTTTGCAGTTAGATAAAGAGCTTCTAGAACTTTCTTGACTGTTTGGAGGAAAGACCATCTCTCCTCAGTAGGCATCAAGAGTGAGACCCAGATGTCAGAATAAGCCCACCCCTTCCTATACCTCCAGGCCTCCGTCAGGAGGAATGAAGAAGGGGCCTCACCTTCTTTCTACCACCCTTTCCACCCTTCTTTTTCTTTTTCTTTTTTCTTAAATGTTTACTTTTTTTAGAGAGAGAGAGACAGAGAGAGAGCAGGGTAGGAGCAGAGAGAGAGACACACACAGACTCTGAAGCAGACTCCAGGCTCTAAGCTGTCAGTACAGAGCCCGATGTGGGGATGGAACTCAAGAGCCGTGAGATCATGACCTGAGTCTGACACTTAACTGACTGAGCCACCCAGGCGCCCCTCTACCCTTCTTTTCATATCTCCTCAGTACTCCCAATCTTGCCACTTTCTGCAGATAGACTGTACAACAGAATTACCTAGGGGGCTTATACCAAATGTAGATCCCAGGTCCCAGTAAGAACACTGACTGGGAATTTCTGGGGTGGGGTCCCTGGATTCTACAATTTTACTAAGCTCCCCAAGTGATTCTATATACACTGAAGTATGAGAACCGCTGTTTCAAGAGTCTTAAACACAGAGAACCTGTAGATATTTTCTTCAAACATATGGTACATTCAAGTTTGCAAAGCACTTTTATACAGTCACTCATTAGATCCCTAAAAGAATCAAATGAGATAAACAAGGCAGGTATTGATATTTTAATTTTACAAGTGGGGACAATGGATATTTGTCATGCCCAATGTCTTGGTCAAACCATAGCAGAGCTGAAAAACTCTTAACACAGCATGCTGCCTGTGAATAATATTGGCTTGGAATGGTGAGATTTATAGTTTACTCCTTCTCTTACATCATTTCATTTATTCTCCCCATCAACCTGTGAGGTAGATAAGGCAAATATTATTAAATCTATTTGGCAGAGGAGCAAGCTGAGACTCAGAGGGTTGAAGTAATTTGCCCAAAGTCATAAGCTAGAAAGTGGCAGAACCAGGACTCAAACTCTGGTTTTTCAAGTCCAAGTGCTGCCTGCTGTCTAAGTTTTACTACTACTCAAGTGACCAACAGATGGAGAAGTGCCAATGAAGTATGAATAATTTTTGGTTTTTGATTGCTTAACATTTAGTAATTAATGCTTATATCATAAAATGTTTCTTATATATGTTTGGCTTTCTCACTAGTGTAACAAATAAAATGTTTTCTTGATTCCACTGTCCTATTTTTGTAACTGAGCATCATAAAACTTCTTATGAAATAATTGTTTTAATAACTGTTGTTTTGAAGCTCATAGTAACTTTTAAAGTTTATTTATTTTTGACAGAGAGAGAGAGAGAGAGAGAGAGAGAGAGCGCATGAGTGGTGGAGGGGCAGAGAGAGGGAGACACAGAATCCAAAGCAGGCTCCAGGCTCTGAGCTGTCAGCACAGAGCCCGATGCAGGGCTCGAACTCACAGAATGCGAGATCACTACCTAAGCCAAAGTCGGTCACTCAACTGACTGAGCCACCCAGGCACCCCTGAAGCTCATAGTAACTTTTGAAGTATAGTTACTAAATCCAGTTACCATTTCCCCATCCTTGTCCCCTTCTCCTCTTCACAACACTTCACACTGTTGAACATCCCCTTTCTTCTGGAAAATTTCTTTCTATGAAGGGGCATGTGCGTGATTCTGAGCTCTCCATCTATGCTTCACTGGCTCTTTATCCTTCTACACTCAAGATTTGTGTGTAATTGCCTTTCCTTTGGCTTCATGGATTTCTGGTTGGAAATATATACACTTCCACAATTTCAGTTATTAGAATTGTTCTGATGTCTCTCAAATGTATCTCTAACTTTTCCCCTGAGCTCCAGATCAGTTTCAGAATATTGAACACAGTAAAGACTCACTAAATAGTACTTGAATTAAATTTCCATTTGCTAACCATCTCATTTATTCAAGAAACATTTACTGGTGCCTACTAGGTAGCAGGTAATATTCTAGATGCTTGGGACATATCAGTGAATAAAACAAAGTTACCCTCCCTCATGGTGCTTACTTTTTAGTGGCAGAAGACAGACAAGAAACCTTAAGCATAAAAAATATAAAAAGTAGATTGTATGTGAGAAGCATTATGAAAAAGAAGAGGAAAAAAAAAAACAGGATAAAGAGAATCAGGAGTGTAGTTAGCAGGGGTGGTGATAGGAGTATTGGTTGTGCTCTCCTATAGGGTGGTCAGCACTGCCCTGGCTCAGATGAAAACATTTGTAAATGTCTCAAAGAAAGTGAGGGAGTTAAGTTTGAAAATATTCAGGGGTAATGCATTTTAGGCAAAGGAATAGCCATTGCAAAGCACAAATGTGTCTGGTATATTCAAAGAATAGTGGTGGGAGGAGGGAAGGTCAGAGAGAAAATGAGAAGGTTTAGGGTCTTGGCAGGCCTTGTAAGGAATTTGGCTTTTATCCTTTGTGAAATGAGAAACTATTGGAGAGTTTTGATCAGAGGAATGACATGAAGTATTTTACAGGTTTAATGGATTATTCTAGCTACTGTGCTTAGAACAAAGTGTAGGGTAGTAAGGGTAGCTCTGAGAGACCAATTATACCGCTATTTTCTAATCTGGGCACAGTGTTATAGTGTACCACATTGGAAGTAGAGTCGATGGGAGACGGAAAGCTTGTGGATATATTTTGAATTAAGAGCCATTAGAATTTCCTGATGTATTAGATTTGTTTAGCCTGAAAAACTAGAAGAATGGAGTTGCGATCAATTGAGATTGGAAAGTTGGCAGGTAAAACAGGTTTGATGGGGAGGATCAGGAGATCACATTTGGACATGATAAATTTGAGGCATCCATTTGACGTTCACGTGGAGATGTTGGACAGGATGTTGGATTATAGGATTCTGGGATTCTGGAGTGACATTGGGCTGGAAATATGAACGTGACTGTTGGTGTCAGATAGATGGTATTTAAAGTCATGGCCGGATGAGACCACCACAAGGATGAGCATGGATGGGAAAGACAAAAGGACCAAGAACTGATCCCCAAGGCACTATGACATTATAAGTTTGAGAAGAGAAGAGCCAAAGAAAGGAGACTAATAGGTTTATCTGAGAGGTAGAAGGAAAAGCAAGAGAACACAAGGAGTTAGAGACAAAGTGAAAAAAAGTTATCAGGGAGAAGAGAGAGCACAGTTGTATCAAATGCTGTTGTTAATTTATGAGGACAGTAGAGAATTGGCCATTGGATTTAACAATGAGGCAGTTGTTGGTGTGCCTCACATGAGCAGTTTTGGTGAAACGGTAGGGATGAAAGCCTGATCTGAGTGAGTGAACAAGAGAGAGGAGGGTGGCAGGAATTAGAAACAGTGCCTATTGATAGCACCTTTAAATTGATTCAAACTCAAAGTATCTAAAACTTGACTATTATCCTCTTCCTTCCTAATCTAATCTATTCGTTCTCTAGGATATTTTATTTTTATTGGTGGCAACTTCATACTCTTAGTCACTCATGGTCAAAGCCAAAGAGTCATCTTTTACTAATTTCTCTCTCTCACATTCCCACATTAATCAACTAGCAAGTAAATTTTATAGAAAAATATACTAGAAAAACTCTGCCTTTTCAAATTGGGCACATCTAGTTAGCAAGTTATTTGATCTCTTAGCCTCAGTTAAGGAAGGAGGATAATATTACTTAACACTTAGGATTCTTGTGGTGATTACATACACACACACACACAGTCATATATAAATATTTTATTTATTTATTTGAGGGAGAGCGAGAGCACATGAGCAGGACGGTGGCAGAGAGGGAGAGAGAGAATCCCAAGGAGCTCCCATGCTGTCAGCACAGAGCCCAATGTGGGGCTCCCTCTCACGAACCAATAGATCAAGACCTGAGCTGAAATCGAAAGTCAGATGCTTAACTGACTGAGCCACCCAGGCACCCCTGCTCATATATAAAAAATATATATGCTCATATAGAAAGCATCTAGAATGTAATAAGAGCTCAGTATGTGTTGTTTCCCTCCTATGTGTCACTCATTGGGTTTTAAGATTTCTTCCTTTTTGCCACAACCCTAGCCCCAAACTCCAAGGCCATTATTACTTATCCTTTTGTCAATGCAGTCTATAATGGTTCCTCCAGCTTCCTTTTGTGCCCTTGTCCAATACATTGTCAGTGTAATCCCTTCAAACCACAGCTTAAACCATGTCACTTTTATACCAAAAAAAAAAAAAAAAAAAAAAAATTAGTGACTTTACTTAGAATAAAGTCCAACATACTATATAAATGATGGCAATATTTTGCTCCTGCATAATATGTAGAGATCCCACCCTAGAATTTGTCAGAGTGAACTGGGCAAACCAGAACATTTGCTCATTCTTGTGCATGATCTTACACTGTGCTTATGCTTATGCTCTTCCATTTGGCATTCCTGCTCCTCATCTCCACCTGTCAAATAAACCTTATCCATTTTTCAAGGCTTAGCTCAAATGCCATGTTGGCTCATGGAAACTTCCTGACCCTATCACCTACCCCATCTGCCATCCAAAAAATATCTCTCTCCTCTATCACTAAACCATCTTTTATTTCTCTTAAAGAACACAAATCATTCTTTACTGTCTAATAATCATTTATGAATGTGTCATAGCTCCCTTTCTAGAATATATGCTCTGCAAGGACAAAGATTGGGCATGCTTCATCTTTATGTTAAGTTAGCACCTAGGACAAACTCTGTATTTTGGAAGTGCTCATAATGTGTATGTTGAATTGAATTATTGCGTCCTTTTATTGCATTTTTGGCTTTAAAATTGAAGTTATTGTCTTAAAAGTTACTTACGTCACTCGATCTTCTTAGTTGTTTATTTTACTACCAGGGAGAATAAATCTCAAGAATAATCCCAAACTATAAAAAACAAAAATGCTTTTGCTGAAACTAATGCAATCTCCCTAATTGCCTACTATAGTAAAATAGCAGATTTTACTCTAATTCAAGTCAACCAAGTAACTTCAAAGTTGAAATGTCTTTTCAGTCATTATTTATAAAATTATAATATTGGTATGAAAGCAATTAATCTCTATTGTTCTCAGTGGGTTTAACATAAGTATTATCTATTCCTTTTTACCCTTTACCTCCTTATTATTGGTTTCATCCCTTTTCACTGCCAACTTAATTTAGTTGAGCAAACAAGCAAACAAAAAAGTTGCTCCAAAATGGTTTGCAACTGTATCATAAACAAAAATTGTTGAAAATACATTTAAAATAAATATTTCCAAAGTCAGATTAGTCAATAATTTGAAAAAAAATATGTAATACCAATCCTATCATCTTTCCTTTACAGATGTAAGCTGGGAATGTCAGGATGTGAGTTTGGCAATAACTAGCAAATCCAAACATATCCCAAGAACTTTTTCTGTGATGACATTAATTAGTCTGACATATCAAAACTATTCTTTGTTCATAAGATCACTGACAAATTTGCTCAAATGAAATATTTACCTATCTTGGCTTATTCTGAGGAGGGAGCAATAGCCTCTTATGCAATGAGTATATAAATATTGGTATCTGTATGGATTGGATGTTTGTGCCCTTCCCCACATTGATACCTTGAAACTGTAACATCTACTGCAATGGTACTTACTGGTGGGCCTTTGCCAGTGATTAAGTTTGGGTAAGTCTTCATTGTGAAGCCCTCATGATGGGATTAGTGTCCTTATAAGAAGAGGAAGCAAGACCAGAGCTCTTTCTCTACCATGAGGGGAACAGCAAAGAGGTGATCATCTGCAAATCAGGAAGAGAGCTCTTGTCAGAGACAGAATCTCCTGGGTGCCTGGGTGGCTCAGTCGGTTGAGCATCCAACTCTTGATCTTGGCTCAGGTCTTGATCTCATGGTTTGTGAGTTCGGGCCCTCACGTCTGTCAGTGCAGAGCCAGCTTGGAATTTTCTCACTCCCTCTCTCTCTCATGTTCTCTCTCTAAATAAATAAATAAACTGAAAGAAAGAAAGAAAGAAAGAAAGAAAGAAAGAAAGAAAAAAGAAACAGAATCCCCAGGCACTTGGATCTCAGACTTCCTAGCCTCCAGTACTATGAGAAATAAATGTCTGTTATTTAACCTACCCAGTTTATGATATTTTGTTAGAGCAGCCTGAAGATAGTATCTATCATTTGTCTTCTAAACAAAGTTACTTTTGTTGTCTTTTTTATTTTCTCTGAAAACTCAGGCTAGTGAAGTCAACTGTGACTGCATAAACTTTACATTCAGCAAATATTTTCTGAGTGCTTATTATGTTCCAGGCACTAGCTAGACACTTTCAATGCATGAACTCATTTGATTGTCACAGTAACCTGGGAAGTGGGCATTGCTACTCCCATTTTACAGATGGGAAAACTGCATTCCAGATAAGTTAAATGATATAACTAGTAGTTGTGGGCTCCATAAAGGAAAGGTCTCTTCTGTTTTGCTAATTGCTAGAATTCTAATAGCTAGCACACAGGTACTAGTATCTCAGTAAATATGGGTTTGATAAATTATTGATAGTAAGTAAGGGATAAAGCTGAATTCAAACACAGATTTTCTCATTCCAAGACATCTAATGCCCACTACATTATGTCCTATAATAATATAGTTGATATGAATTAATGTGATATTAATTAATGTTAATTTATTATATGTCCTATATTAAATTCATTCTTTATTTTAGAAATGTTAAGGCTTTCCTATGTCTTAAAAGTTTAACCAGTTATTAGAAAGTTTTTATTATAAAGTCAACATAGGGTTATAAAGATCTGACAGTTCAAAATTGTGCAATGTGAGAAATGTGAGATGTATTCCCTTCCAGATGCCCTAAGTGCACACATGGGATATACATTAACCTACCTCTACACTTTTAAAGGTTAAAAAAAAAAAAAAAAAAAGCATTCTCGCATTGTTCTGTGAGTTTCCTTTAAATTTAAATATGTATTATAGTTATTTTTCATATCTTACAGTTTACTTTAATGACTTTGTGGTATTCCCTTGTTTTTATGCATTGCTATTTAACCAGACCCCTACCGATGAATATTAAGATTGTTTTAAAATTTCACTGTTTAAAGATGCTGTAATTATTACACATCTTTGAACATTTGTGACAGTGTATCTGTCAGGTAAATTATTAGAAAAACTTACTGTTGAAAAAGGCCATAGAGAGGATGTGACTGCTGGTTGACCAGAGATCTGGTCTGTCTTTAGAATGTATGTTTTGCCTACTATTGTATGACTGCTCCCTTGTCCCTAAAATGTATGTTCTGCCTACGATTCCCATACTAGCGGCCATTTCAAGGATGAAGACTTGAGAGAGCAAGATGTTGTTGAGACCAAGTAGATTGAATATGGGTCTGAACCCAGTTAAGGCCGCTATATAAACTTTTAAGATTCTGGTGAGTGAGTGTGGAGATTGATTAGTCTCATGGCCACCTAAGACAAGCCTCATAAGTTCCTTTGCTTATTAAACCCTTGTAGGGGGACCAGATTTGATATTATCTATAAATAATAAAAAAATTGAATAATGAGTTTCACCTGGGGAACTCCCCAAAGTAGTTGACCAGCACTTACTGGGTCAAATGGTAAATATTTTAAGCATTTGGATATATATTGCTAAATATCCTTAACAAATGTGTTCCATTTTGTATTTCCACTAATAGTACACGAGAGTTCCTTTTTTTAAAAAAAGCAACACATGTGAATAATGGATATAATCCATTTAATTTATCTTTTCCAATATTACTGGTTAGAAAATGTGGCATTTAAAAAATTTACATTTATTTACATATTGATGAAGCTATTGATGACCACGTGTATTCCTTTCTCTGTGCGTAGCTTATTTATCCATTGCTAATTTCTGTTAAGTTTTGTATTGGGTTGTTGTTTTAATATTAATTAGTAAATTCTTTTTGAATGTTAAAAAGGTCTCTTTTGCCACTCATGTGTTTCTTATTTTTTTTTAATGTTAATTTATTTTTGAGAGAGACAGAGAGAGAGAAAGCTAGCAGGGGAGGGGCAGAGAGAGAGGGAGACACAGTATCTAAAGCAGGCTCCAGGCTCTGAGCTGTCAGCACAGAGCCCGTCGCAGGGCTCGAACCCATGAACCGTGAGATCATGACCTAAGCTGAAGTTGGACACTTAACCCACTGAGCCACTCAGGCACCCTGCCACTCATGTGTTTTTATATGTGGGAATTTGGTTGAGTGGACAAATTTAATTTTCATTTGACTGGGCTTATCAATCTTTTTTTCCCCCAGTGGTTTCTGGATTTCCTATTACAATGAGATTCAAAGATTTTTTAAAAATCATTTATATTTTCTTTGGTAGTTATTATCTTTATTAATTTTTTGGCCTGTAATTCATGCATTCATCAAACAAATATTTATTGTATGACAACTGTGTGTCAGGCATCTTCCATTAGTGAAGAAAACAGACAAAAATATCTGCATTCATGAATGATGTTCGATTCACTTAGATATTCTTTTAATATACTCAATTCAATCTGCTATGATATTATTAATTATCTTAGCATTGGATTAGTAGTTGAGCTATATGAAATTTACTTTGCTAAGAGGTATGAGGTAGGAATACATTTTGTTTTATTTTTCTTTATAAGATTAGCTATTTATCTCAACTAAACGTTTTATCTTTTACTATTGATTTTCAAACAGCACCCTTATGAAAAACTGAATACCTGTAGGTACTTAGGTTTATTTCTAAACTCCATTCTGAACATTAATCAGTTGTGTCTGTTTCTGAACCAGTATTATAATTTTAAAATTACTGTAGTTTATAATGAATTTTGATTTCTGAAGGGACTAATTTCTTCCTTGAAACTCTTCTTTTACAGATTTGTTTTTCTGACTCTTCATTACAAACATAGTTTCCAAATGAACTTTATTAACTATTTAGTCATGTTTTAAAAATTCTTAGTGTTTTGATTAAGATCACATTGACTTTATGGATTCATTTAAGTATAAATGATCGCTATTCAGTAGTGAATCTCCTCACCTAGGTGTTTTTTAACTATTCAAGTCTTCTTTCATGTCCCACAATAACGTTTTAAAGCTTTCCTCATATAGCTCTTGTGTTTATATTGTTTTGTTCACTTGGTTTTTATATTTTGGTTACTATTTTAACAATATTATTTTTTCTGTTTTATTTTATAATCTCTGCAGAAAGGAAAACTATTGTTTTTTGAGATTAATTTTGTAACTTACTCCACTGTTTTTTCTTCGTTTTTTTTTCTTTAGTTTTTCAAGTAGACAATGATTATCATCTCTAAATAATGAAAATATTGCCTCATTCTTCAAATATTTACACGTCTTATTTTATTTTCTTACTTAAATGCATTGGCTTACTGCTGCAGAACCCTTAGCAGTAGCTGGACCATTATTTGGGACCCTTGCCTGGTTCTTATACAGGATTGCCTTTACTATTACTTTGCCATGAACATTATTGCTGGCTTTGGAATTTACACATATATTATAATATCATGTTAGGAAATTATCCATCTCTTTCTATTTTCCTAGGATTTTTAAATTAGTAAAGAATGTCAAATTTTGTTTTATGCTTTGTATTATTTGATCTCATTTGACCAATTAACAGGACGTGCTATTTTTGTAAATTCCCTAATATTATACTATTATTTCCCTGTGGAGATGAATCTTAATATGTTGTGGTGTATTCTTTTTTAATGTACCACTAATTTCTATTTATGAACTTATTTATTTACTTATAAATGCAAATATGCTATTATAACATAAATATTTATTTATAACTTGCTTTTTTTGACTCAGCAATGTTTTGGTAATCTTTCTTATGTAGACATATTGATCTTTCCCTTTCTCTTTGTCTGTTGCTTAAAATTTCATAGCACAAATAAATCATCACTGATATAATCATTCCTGTGTTGAAGGACATTCAAATTTTCTTTTTGGTTTTTTTATTTGGCTATTACTAACCATTATTGCTATTTCTAACAATGCTGCAATACAATCCTTACATGTATATTTTAATTTATGTGCAGAGTTTGGAGGTGTGGGTGAGGATGATGCCTAGGAGTAGAATTCCTGAGTCATGAATTATGTGCGTTTAAATAGGTATTGCCAAATTGACTCTTAAGTGGCTATAACAGTTCACACAGTCATTAGTAATAACTGTGATATCCATTCCCCACACCCATAACAAAGCTGATACCCTCAAGCAATTTTATATTTTATTAATCTCTGTAATAAAATTGTTTGGAAAATATCTTCATGAGGTTTATATCTGCATTTTTTTCTTTGTGCTATGTTGTGAATTTCCCATTCATGCTCTTTGCCCATTTTTGTATTAGGTTGTTTGTCTTTTTTGTATCAGTTTGAGGAGTTCCTTATAACTTCTGTATTTTTATCTCTTTCCTGTTACATATTTTGCAGTTCTTTCCCCTTCCCCATTTTGTATTTTATCTTTTATGTTGTTTATGATGTCCTTTCTTATAAATATTACATTCTGTGTAGTCTTTGGGAAACTGCTGTACACTTGTGGGAGACTGACTATGAGAAAGACACATGACATCTTGGAATTACTGGGAAAATAGCTTTGGCCTAAAAGGATCTCAGGTCTCCAAATCAAATTCTGAGAACCACTGCTCTAAACCTTGACACAGCTTTGAAAATAATTACATATATTAAGTCTATATAGAAATTTCCTTATTTTTAAAAATATTTATTTTTTTAAGATGGCAAGCAGGGGAGGGGCAGGGAGAGGGAGACAGAGGATCCAAAGCCAGCTCTGTGCTGACAGCAGACAGCCCAATGCAGGGCCCGAGCATACAAACTGTGAGATCATGACATGAGCCGAAGTCTGATGCTTAACTGACTGAACTACACAGGCACCCCTCAAAATTTCCTTATTTGAATGTGCTATTTCCTGCAGTAACCCTGAACGATAAACCTATCCTGTCTGGATACCAAAGGATAGTCTGAGGGTATGGAGGGAAGGCAGGGGAGTTAGGGATAGGAATAGGGAAGGAAGGATGAGGATAGGGACAGGGATAGAGATAGGAGGTAGGAAGGAAGGGAGGAAAGAGAGAGAGAGAGAGAGAGAGAGAGAGAGAGAGAAGTTCTATTTACACCCAGAGGCCAGAGCTGTTGCAAACCAATTTAGGATGCAGCCACATTAACAAAGACTAGGTAACGCTCTATAGTAGGCCAGAGGTGGCCCTGACATTCAGCTCTGAGTCCGACTCATTTCCTGTGTTATGGAGTCAAATGCCAGTAGGCTGAGGTGGCCTCATAGTAGAAGCAAGTATGAATAATTGGGTCCAGGATGGGAAAGAGAAATGACAGATACATGTTAGGGACCCTAGCCAGGAGCCAAGGAGACATTGAGTCATCTAGGGGCTTCTTTGGGCTCTGATTAGGATATGAGTGCATACTTGCTCACAATCTCAGCAGGCAAAGCAGGTAGACAAAGGACATCTCTCCCAGAGCCGAAGAGGTAGATGACACTACCTTTGATGAATATGTAAAAGATGCATCCTTTCCCCAGTAACCCAGATACCTTCTTAGGAAGAGTAACAAGGGGAGAGAAACCTACCTAAGAGACAAACATTTTGCCCCAAGAAGACTGTAGGCATTTCCTAAAGAGACTGTCTAAATGATGGAATCTTAGTGATTGTTAAAATTGGGTTGGATATTTCATTATTTTTTTCACCATTTACTTTTGATTGGATAGCATTACTCTAGAAGAAAACCAGATTAGTTACAGGAAACCTAAAGGAGCTATATTTTTCTGCCCATCTGCACAGAAGTTAACAGGACTGATTTTTTATTCCAATACACTATTTGCAATGTCAAATTCTCCTTATAGTCCCTAGCCCTCTTGCCATATATCCAATCTCATTAGAGCACAGAAGTTGTATTTTTAGATAGATGACAGCGTCCATAAATGGTGAGTGCCATTTTGTTTATTTATGGCAGCAATTTCTCTGCCTCAAATTCATTTCTTAACCCAAGGCTGGGGGAAATGTGCAGAGTTCCCAGGTGTTGCCATCCAGCCTGAGCCAAGGCTTTGCAATGCCAGACTTGATGTCTTTGGAGTTGAGGCTATTGTGTGATGTATCCTGACAAAGACACATATTTCTTGATCTTGGAGTGGTTAAATTGTGCTTGGATCCAATCTGCTGAATCATATAATGGAATGAGAAATAGTTCCATGTACACTGGGAATGGTGGGGAGGAAGTGTGGTTCAAACCCTAAAAGATGTTGCCGTTTGTAATTATCTCACTGATCCCACCACTGATTTTATATGAGACCTGGGCCAAGTCCCCTCATACCTTAGTTTCTTAGGTGTTCTGTCAGAGGGGGAAAATAATACCTGTACTATCTGTGTAGTTACATGGCCAGAATTTAGAGGTTTAACTGTGAATGGTAGCAGACATCAAGATTAAGAATAAACGAGGGCACCTGGGTGTCTCAGTTGGTTAAATGTCTGACTCTTGGTTTCAGCTCAGGTCATGATCTCACGGTTTGTGGGTTTGAGGCCTGCATTGGGCTCCGCACTGTCAATGTGGGATTCTCTCTCTCTCTCCCTCTTTCTCTCTGCCCCTCTCCTGCTCTTGCTCTCTCTCTCTCTCTCCCTCAAAATAAATAAATAAACCTAAAAAAAAAAGATTACAAATAAGCCTGGGGGATGGACTTACCGGCTACAAATCAGGATCTGAGAAATCTATTTTAGCCAAGGTAGTTTCACTGAAAGATTTTCTTCGTAAAATACATTATACTTGATTTTATTATTCCAAGGGCGATTATACACATGTAGCTACTCCATCTTTCCTTCCGTTTTCCTACCTCCCCATGGGATTCAGACAGAAGGTCACCTCAGAATAAAACTCTACAAAAGTTTTTTCTAACTAGTTCTTTCTCTTGTATTCCCAATGCAGGCATTTTTAAAACAAAGCTTGCCAGAAAGGCTGCTGAAGTTTTAGGCACTGGTGTAAAATCAATAATGTGTATTTTTTAAATAACCACTTTATCTCAGAGAAAAATGTGTGAGTTAGGGGATTGGATTTGAAACAAACCAAAAACTGATTGCAACCTGGGAAAGCATCATGTTAGGGGAAAATAGGGGAGCATTGTGATTGTAATTAGCAAAATGGCCAGATTTGAAATAACACAGCAAAGAGTAAAGATCTGCACTGTTTAGCATCCTCTCAGTGTTCTTATTTTTTAAAAATTTTTTTTACTGTTTATTTTTGAGAGAGAGAGAGAGAGAGAAAGAAAGAGAGCACGTGCACGAGTGGGGGAGGGGCAGAGAGTCTGGGGGACACAGAAATCTGAAGCAGGCTCCAGGCTCTGAGCTGTCAGCACAGAGCCCAAAACAGGGCTTGAACTCACAAACCAGGAGATCATGGCCTGAGCTGAAGTTGAACGCTCAACTGAGGGAGCCACCTAGGCACCCCTCAGTGTTCTTATTATTAGTGAATATCAATGTGTCTTAATTCTGCTACTTCGTAACACTGAGCCAGTTCCTCTGGGTCTAATGTCCTACTGTTAATGAGGCATTCTGGGGAGATGTATTTGTTCTTCTGGTCTACAGTGAGGATGTGTCAATCAGGACGCACTGGGTTCTAGGAAACTTGTGGTAACTAGAATTCTAAAGATGTCTTCCCAGAGGTTCTTGTCCTTTTGTTATTCAATCAGATGCCAGTATTGGTATAAGTGTAAAGGGACTTTGTAGGTGTAATTAAGTTTTCCACTGTGATCACCTGAGCTCTTGATACAACAAACCAGCAGAAGAGTCAATAAGAGAGATTAGGCAGAAGTGGAGGTGGTTGAGATCTGAAATGTGAGAAGGACCTAGTCTGTCATTGTTGGCTTTGAAGATGAAGAAAAGGGCCATGAGCCAAGGAATGCAGATAGTCTCTAGAAGCTAAGTATGCCTCCTTGCCCCTGTTCCTGTGGACAGCCAGCAAGAAAACAGGGATCTCAGCCCTACAAGGGCATAGAACTTAATTCAGTCAACAATGTGAATGAGCTTAAAAGCAAATTCTTTACCAGGGCCTTCATAAAGGAGCGCTTTATGTATTTTGGTCAACACTTGGATTTCCGTCTTGTGAGACCTGAAGCAGAGGAACCGTGAAGCGATGCTTTGACCAGATATCCGAATGACAAACACTGTGAGACCATAAATGGATATTTGTCTTGTTTTAGTTTAGTTTTGTTTTTCTTTTCAAAATTTTATTTAAATTCTCGTTAGTTAATAGTGGTTTCAGGAGTAGAATTTCAAAATCCCTCACTCATGTATAATACCCAGCGCTCATCATAACAAGTACTCTCCTTAATACCCACCACCCATCCAACCCATCCTCCACCACCTCCCCCCATCACCCCTCAGTTTGTTATCTATCATTAAGAGTCTCTTATGGTTTGTTTTTCTCTCTCTTTCCCCCTCTCATATGTTCATCTGTTTTGTTTCTTTTTTTTTTATTTTTTATTTTTTTTATTTTTTATTTATTTTTAAATTTTTTTTTTTAACGTTTATTTATTTTTGAGACAGAGAGAGACAGAGCATGAACAGGGGAGGGGCAGAGAGAGAGGGAGACACAGAACCGGAAGCAGGCTCCAGGCTCTGAGCCATCAGCCCAGAGACCGATGCGGGGCTCGAACTCACGGACCGCGAGATCGTGACCTGAGCTGAAGTCGGACGCTTAACCGACTGAGCCACCCAGGCGCCCCTGTTTTGTTTCTTAAACTCCACATATGAATTAAATCATATGGTATTTGTCTTTCTCTGACTTATTTCACTTAGCATACTACCCTCTAGCTCCATCCACATCATTGCAAATGGCAAGATTCCATTTTTTTTAATGGCTGAGTAATATTCCAATGTGTGGATACCATATCTTTTTTATCCAGTCATCAGTTGATGGACATTTAGGCTCTTTCCATAGATTGGCTATTGTTGATAATGTTTCTATAAACATCAGGGTACGTGTACCCCTCCAAATCTGTATTTTGTATCTTTTGGATAAATATCTAGTAGTGTAATTGCTGGATCAGAGGACAGCTCTATTTTTAACTTTTTGAGGAATCTCCATACTGTTTTCCAGAGTGGCTGCAACAGTTTACATTTCCACCAGCAGTGCAAGAGGGCTCCCTTTCTCCACGTCCTTGCCGACAACTGTTGTTTTTTGTGTTGTTAATTTTAGCCATTCTGACAGGTGTGAGGTGGTTTCTCATCGTGGTTTTGATTAGTGTTTTCCTGATGATGAGTGATGTTGAGCATCTTTTCATGTGTCTGTTAGCCATCTGGATGTCTTCTTTGGAAAAGTGTCTACTCATGTCTTCTGCCCTTTTCTCAACTGGATTATTTGTTTTGGGATACTAACCCTTCATCAAATATGTCATTTGTAAATATCTTCTCCCTAAATGGGTATTTGTTTTAAGCAGTTAAATTTGTTATGACAGCAACAAAAAACCTAAAGCTCAGCTAAAACTGGCTAAAAATCTAGACAAATTAATTTACTACTTAATAATTATAGATGGATAACTACATAATAATAGGATCAGAATAAGGAAGGCCTCAAGGACTGACTGATTCTGTAGCACAATGACATCCAGAGCTGAGGTCGGTTCTTCTCTGCCAACAATGGTGTTCCCTTCTTCCTCGGGTTCCTAGGGAGATGGGGCAGCACTTCCACACATCTCACCAAACACCAAAACATGTGGATAAAGAAAAGAGATCAGTTAGTTTGTGCCTCCTCTTTATGAGTGAAGAAGCCCCTCAAATGACCACTCCTCCATGTCATACTCTGCTTGTTGTCACCCCAATTTCCACCTTCCCCCTCTTCTTCAAAAATGAAACCCCAGATTTCTCAGCTGGACACATGACTGCCTAGAATCAAGATTTTGTGGTGAAGCATGGCCACATACCTGAGTTCTAAGCCCTGGGATATAAGAAGAGTTGGTAAGGAACTTTAAAGGTGGGGGCATACTCTACCCTTTTCTCCTATTTACCTGCAGGTGAATGTAATGACTGGAGCCCCACTGCTTATGACGAAGTGTGAGTGACTTTGGGAATGTAGGCATATGTGGTGGAACAATGAGGTAGGAATGCCAAACTCAATCTGAGTGATGGCTTTCAGACTTTTTTCTTTTCCCAAATTTTTATTTAAAACCCAGTTAGTTAATATACAGTGTAATATTAGTTTCAGTTACAGAATTTAGTGATTCAACATTTATGTACAACACCAGGTGCTCATCACAAGTGCCCTCTTAATCCCCATCATCTATTTAATGCATCCCCCTGCCTACCTCCCCTTGGGTAAACATTAGTTGGTTCTCTATAGTTAAGACAGCCTTCTTGAACATGTTGAAGTTCTTTTGTGTGTGTGTTACTTGCAGTGGAATCCAGTCCCAGGTAATATACCCTTAGAGTTTCCAGGATTGGTTACAGATCTGACAAAAGGGATGAAATGACCATGACCAGCTGAGACTAATCTTCTAGAATGTAATGGATGCTGAGGAGCCCACCCTATTGAATACTCTAGAAGGTAAATCATAGGTGAAAACTCTGATTCTCAAGGGATCTCACTTTTAGAGGATTGATTGTAGGTTGGGGGATAAACTTTGTCTTTATAGCCCCCTATAAGAGAATTAATTGTATGGCCCAAAGGAATCTTGCTAGAGAACATTACTTTTATTCTCATTGAGTAGTCAAATTGGGAATTTCGTTAGTGAAAGACTGAAATGTGCACATAATGTGTTTTAGTTTGGGTTCCGCCAGAAGCCAACTTAGTGACAAGGATTCAAATACAAGCAGTTTATTTGTGTGGTGGAGGGAGCAGTGTTAGGAGAGGAGGCATGTGAGACAGGAAGGAAAGGCAGCTGAGAAAGGGTATGTTATCAACCCAAATGGCACCAAAGGCACCGAAACTGGGGAAAAGATAGAATCCCTGCCTCTGAGTTATCCTACCTGATAGGATAGGATAGGGAGCTCAAAATATCTATACATCATCTCCTTGAATTCATTGGTTAAGAGCTATTCCAGGCACCGGGGGACGGTGTGGCAGAGAGATCAGATGCCCACTCTGAAGTGCTGAGACCCGAGAGATAGGAGTAGGGCCCTAAAAGCTTCTGTGACATCCTTTATGTTCAAAGGGGGGCATTTACATGCCTGTCCAGTAGTATCTGCCTTTGTGTATACCACTGAAAGTAGGACATCAGACCAGGAATGAGTAGATGGATTATATCCTACACTGGAGAATTGTTACAGAACCTTACATAATTTTTAAGCTGAAAGGGACCTTGAAGGGAAACAAATTCTATTTCTTCTTTTGCTAATGAAAACACTGAGGCTCTATGGGCTGCCTGTGGTTACAGAGCACTTAGGTGCAACACCAGGCAAATGCCCACGTCTTCTGACTTTGTGCCATATAGAACTGGCAATGGGAAGTGGGCAGGGAAGGCTTTTCTCTCTCCAAATCTCCAGTTAACCCCTTCTTCTCTTCTTTTATAAGGACAATTGATGTAAAAAAAAATTACGTTAAAGGCAGCTTCAGTAACCCCCTCATCCATTCAAGCCACATGACACTCTTCCAACATAGAAATTCCAGAGCATCTCTTGGTCTAGGACCCTAGAATTTTTTACCACTCTGGTTAGAAAGAAAATAGGAAGTGACTTAAGTTAAACAAAGTTAACAGAAATAGCTTCTCTGAAGGTACTTCAACATTAAACTGCATTTGAGAACTGTCCAGAAAACTTTCAGGGAAGAAAAAGGCAAAAACTAGTTGACACCTGAACAGGGGTTTGGTCCATTGAGCTGACTGGACAGTCAGAAGGCATCTCAATAGGTGGAACTGTGATGACTGGGTTCTTGGTTTTCAAAGGTTTAAAATGCTTCTCTCCACACCGGCAGGGTTTTTCCATGTAAGTTGGAACAAGTCAGTCTCATAGCTTTTCTTGTTTTTGATTACAAAGTGATGATAACGTCTCTCTCGTAGACAGGCTTTACTCATCAAAAATGCTGCCTGCATTGGCTTTCAATTGGGTCCTTGTGTGGTGGGTCAGGCCAATAGATATTATTATCCCCATTTTAGAGACTGATAGAAGACATGAGGGCATGAAGGCATCTGGCCCAATGCTGGGAGCTGGGACAGCAGCCAGGGCTCCACTGACAAGAGGACTACTTAAGTGCCATTTAGTTGGCCTTTAACTCAATTAATCCCCAAAATGTTGTTTTTATGCTTGCATTTATGTCCTTGATCTCATCAAGTGGAAGTTGTGGTTCTGTCCAAGAGAGTCTTGTTGCTCACCCAAGGCAAGGACATGGATCAGTGCATCTTTTGAGGCCTTGTTCAATTATTTGATTCTCTTTATTTATGCGTACATTTTGAAATTAAAGAAGGGATGTGGCTTTGGAATCCCTAGACCTGGAATCTGCTAACTACTCAGTGACTGACCTTGCACAATCCTATCACATGCTTCAGACTTGGTTCCTTGGTCTACAAAATGGGGTTGCTGTGAGAATTACATATAGTAAATGATGAAAACTGTTAAGCATAATGCTGGGGTACTCCATGTCTAGACCATGGCTAGTCCTGTTGCTTCTGTCCTCCAAACTTCTTGTATCTAGAATTTAATTACTCTCATCACTTCTCAGGTAAAGCTCAAAGCCACCCTTGTCCCTCCAGTACTATAGTGAGTGACAGCTCTGATCTAAACTGTTTCTACCCATTCCCTTCCTCTACTTTACTGTCCACAAAATGAAATGACCACAATGAATCTCTTAAAATGCAAACTGGACTATAAAGAAACTCTACTCAAAGACTCCTAGTGGCTTCCCACCCACCCAAATCCAAAGTCCTCGCTGTTGCCCACAGAATCGTACACGATCTGGCCCTTAGCCGTCTCGGCAATTCTTCCCCTCTCATTAACCTCTTGCTTTCTCTGTTCTAGCTATTTTGTTTTCTTTGCCATATCTCAGGCTGAGCAAATTTCGTCCTCTGCCTCTTCATATTTAATGTTCCCTCTTCCTGGAAAAATTTTCCTTCAGATTCACTACTTGGTTCACTCCCTCCCCTCCTTTCGGTTTGTGGTGAAATATTACCTTATCCATCACCTTCTCAACCTCCTGTATATCAATGCGTGATGCATCTATTAATTTCATATTAATTCAAGCAACAGATGCTCTATCAATGTTTAAGATGGGTAGTAAACTATAATAAAAAGAACAGCTAACATTTATTGAACTTATGCTATGTGCGATGAATTTGGTTTTCCCTGGTGGGTGGCCATCTATCTTCCTGGTATACTCTGTCGCCTGCAATAGATCTTAGCTCAGATGGTGCCTCCAGCAAGAAATCTTCCTTGATCAGTCAGGCCAGAAGTGATTCTTCACTCCTCCGTATTCCCTCAGTGATCAATTTGTACCATTCACTTTCCCCTTGTGTTGTAGTTTTTGTATCTTCTCTTAAATACAAAAACTCATTGGACATATCTAGTGCAACTTTATATAATGCAAAATTTGTAGGACAACCTCTCATTTTATAATCCACTCTAGATAATTAGGAAAAGTTACATATGTGAATTATATAGACATATTCAAGCTGTATAAATGAATCCACATTGACAGATAAGTGTTATGTGGGATGGATCATAGAGCCCAGAACCCAAAATCTGAGAGTTAGTATTTTCAGGGAAAATTAGATAGAGGAGAAAAATGAAAATATTAAACTATAAAAGTCGATTAGGTGCCTCATTAAAAGACTATGTAAGGTTGAATTGTGTGGAGTTATCTCCATAGGTCCACAACACCATGTCATCATATAAATATGACAAGTTGGCATATTTATAAAGAGTTTTGGTAAGAAGTGGTGGTCATTTCTTCTTAATTCTCTCCAATGATTTTGTACTTCTTACTTTCTGAATGCTTTTGTTCACCACGTCCTAGAAAAATTAGTAACAAAATAATGTCCCCGTGTTATAGAGAAGACTTCTATATACTGCAGTTCTTTTTGGACTATTATGGTAGCTCTATACTGAGGTAATATTTTGTGGTTGTGGCACTTTAAGCGTCACTATCATGTGTGGAAAAGCCTCAGGCACTGAGCTAAGTCCTTTTTCACTTAATTCCTAAAACTCCCTATGGGGCTCTTGTTTAAAAACTCTCTAATGGCTCCCCATTTCACTTACAGGAACCTCAGACTCTTCCTGTGGCTATGGGACCCACCCACCAGGATCCTGTCCATTTCTTCCACTCCATCTCTCACCAACTCTGCTCACCTTGCTCCTTTCTATATGCACTGGTCTCCACCTTCCTTGAACTTGCCTAGCCAAGCTGCTTCCTGCCTGGGGCCCTTGCAGCTGCTGTAGTCAGATCTTTCAGTGGCTATCTCTTTGTCCTCAGTAAGTCTCAATTCAAATTTTAGTTTCTCAATAGACTTTTAGTTTAAAAAAAAACAAATAAGCCCCACAACCCTTTGTAGGGGGTAGTCAGCTTCAGGAATAAAAAATACAAAATACCCAGTTGAACCTGAATTTCAGATGAACAACTAAAGGTATTTTAGCAAGTCTTGTACAATATTTGGGACATATCTATACTCAAAAATTTTCTGCAATTTAACTTTAACTGGATGTCCTACAATTTATTTGGTAACCCTTCCTCCATAGCCACCCTGTTATGGTAACCTGTTTTATTTTCTCCGTGGGATTTTTCACTATTAGAAATTCTGTTCACTGTTTGACTCTCCTACTGGAAGATGGGCTCCATGAGGTCGGGGCCTTGTCTGCCTTGTTCGTGGCTTCATCCCCAGAACCTACTGCATTGCTTGGAACAGAGTAGGTGCTCGGTAAATGTGTTAAGTACTTGTTATAAAGGGGAAAAAAATAAAGAAGAAGACTAAAAAGCTTAGAGGGGTTGGTAAGACCTTGAGGGCATATTGCTAGCTAGAGGAGACTGGAATCAGCACAGTGCCAAAGCTCAGAGAACTCTTCCATGTTTTCCACTTTAGTGGTGCAAAGGACAATAGAGGAGGGAAGGGACAAGGTGTCACCTGCGTTTCAAGAGGCTCACTTAACAGAATCAGAAGACCCTTGGATCAGTAGATTCAGACTGACTCATTCAGACTGAATGAGCTAAACAAAACCTTTTCCATGTGCCTTGCAACGAAGCAAATGAAGTAAATGCACTTGAACGAAAGCAAGATATTCTGGGTTTGGAATAGTGTCAGAGGCAGTGGGCATCCTCTCATTTCGTCCACCAACAACTCCCTGCAACTTTAGGGCTGGCTAATTTATGGTCAGACTCCGGAAACCTCTAGACCCGAACCACAAAAGGAACTACCGGTGTACACGCAAATAGAGAGCAAGGGGGATGGAAGGAATGAAGTCAAGACAAGAAATCAAACTCTTGTTGGATGCAGGTCACAATACGGGGCGGAAGCAGCAGTCTTCAAGCCCAGAATTCGGTCAGGTTCACTCTCGATAAGGGCGTTCTGTGCCCCACACGACCCACCCAGGGCGCATAATCTTTTCTCCAGCTCACTTCATTGGACCCAGACACTAGTCGGCGGGCGCGTCCAGCCGCCGGCCCAAAGAGAGCTGCGCGGGGGAGCTGTGGCCAGATTCTGGGGAGCAACCTGGCGCCAGTCCCTACTCAGCTCCACCCGGCTCTCGCCTGCCCACCCTCCCACCCAGGAACTGGAGGATGGTCCGGGGTGCTCCTGTGCGGCTGCTGGTCGCAGTTGTCTTCAGCCCGATCCGCCCTGCTGTGCGAGTCGCGCGCGCGCCCAGTTGGGAAGCAGCCGCCCCCGCCGCTGACAGGTGCTGCCCTGAGGGCGCAGGGTGCGGTCCCTGGCGCAGCTGGAGGCGCACGCTCGGGTGCGTGTAGCTTCCCCAGCCCAAAGCCGGCGAGGAGAGGAAGCCAGGGCGCGGCCTGGGGGAGTCCAAGGGACTGGAGCTGCGCAGCTCTGAGCCAGAAACTTTGCAGGCTCGGCGGCCGGGATTCGGTGACAGCGCCAGCCCACACCGGCAGGTGCGGGAGGAAGAGGCGGCGCCGGAGTCTGGCGGCCAAAGAACCTTGGCGGCGGCCGCGTCTTTTCCCCGAGCTGTCCTGAAGCCGCCGGGCACTCCCGGCTTCTGCTGCTGCGCCCGCCGCCGCCGCCGCCACCGCGGGGCTCCGGGAGGAGGTGCAGCCGGAGAGGGCGGAGGAGAAGAAGGAGGAGGTGGAGGAGGAGGAGTGGAAAGGAGGAGCAGGGGGTGGAGGATGGAGCCCCGGGCAGCCGCGGCGGGCTCGCCCGAGCCTGCGGCGGCGTCCTCCTCCTTCCAGGCCCGGCTCTGGAAGAACCTGCAGCTGGGGGTGGGCAAGAGCAAGGGCGGCGGGGGCGGGCGCGCAGGGGTCCCAGAGCGCCGCACTGCGGACACCCCATCGCCCTCCCCGCCACCCCCGGGGGGCAGGCGGGACGCACTGGCCGGCGTGGGTGGCGCGGGCAGCAGGTGGAGCGGCTTCAAGAAACGGAAGCAAGTGCTGGACCGCGTCTTCTCCTCCTCCCAGCCCAACCTGTGCTGCTCCTCGCCGGAGCCTCTCGAGCCCGGCGGCGCCGGCAGAACCGAGCAGGGGTCCACCTTGCGCCGCCGGATCCGTGAGCATTTGCTCCCAGCGGGAAGGGGACCGGCGACAACCGCCGCGGGAGCAGCGGGAGTGACGCCTCCTGGCGGACGGTCCCCGGACTCAGCTCCCTCTTCATCCTCCGCTTCATCCTCCCTGTCCTCCTCGCCCCAGCCTCCCGCGAGGGGAGACCGCGCCCGAGATGAGGGGGCACGGCGTCGGGGCCCCGAGGCGCACTTGTGCCATCAGAAGAGTTCCTCCCTGCCCGGCACCGCCTGCCTGGAGCAGCTGCTGGAACCGCCGCCGCCTCCCGCAGAACCAGCTGAGAGCCCAGTGCAGCCGCGGACCCCGGAGAAGGGCGAGGAGCTCGGCAGCAACCAGGTGAGTGAAGGTTGCGCGCGGCCCGAGACAGGTGCGCCTAGCCACGCCTCCGGCTTGGGGCAGTAGCTACCCCTGGTGTTGCAGCGGCGTGGCGGGGGGGGGGTGCTACCAAGTAAATCCACAGGGAAAAGGAAACATTCCCGCTCCCGCTTTGTAAAGATACAGCTCTGACTTGCACCCTGACATTACTTTTGGAAGAAATAACACCCACTGCCAGAAGCCGGGTAGCTTTATGAATCGCTATGAAAGTGGAAGTATTAATAGTAGCCAAATAGGAGAGGAATAAAGTTAGACGTAAAGTGGGTACTTTTTGGAGGTCTAAGGGCTGTCTAGCGAAGCCTCACCTTCTCTAAAGAAAAACAAATCCAGCAATTAAAAAAAAATTACAACCCTGTATGACGGTAAGGAGGGGCCAGCACTTGAAACAATAAGGACTTGCAGGAAGGAATAGCAATAAGGAAAGGTGAATTATTGGCAAACGTGAGGTCCTTTATTGGGGAAACCCTTAAAGCAAGTTTGTGGGTATTTTTGCACTCGCTTCTTAAAAGTACCCGCTGCCAAGAGATCGCTGCCCAACAAGTGGACAGAGTGAGCGCCTCATCCGAGTTACTCAAATAGATTCCTGTGGCCTTTTCTAACTTTCAATATTCACCTGAAGCATTTGCGTTTTAAGTATGTTGCCTCTTTGGTTAGGCAAGAGTTAAGTGTGGTCCGACCAGAGTCAAGTAAAAATGAACGTAGGATCCATAAGGCATTTCCCCAGCAGCTGCTTTCATTGCCTTGGTTTTGTAGAGGAGATGCGCACATTTGGTAAATACTTAGAAGTTGTGTTAATGTTAGCGAATATTTTGAAAGTTACAGTCCATCAGTGACGTAAAGGACTCTTTTCTTTCAATACATCATACTTTATTTAATTCTCATTATTTCGAACCTGATTGTTAGGTTAGTTAATCTTTAAAGGTTAACCTTTAATTAGCTGCAAGTTTGAACTACAAAAAACCTAACGACATGTTTTGAACGGTAAGATGTGGGATTACATGGGATATCAGTTGAAAATTTTTATGGTTTATTAGCTAATTAGTGTAATTTCAGAAAACCAGAATATATAGGTGGGTAACCTGATGTTATTGATGTTGTAGAAAACATCTCGTGTTCTAGAAAAAGGTTGTAGTCATTCTCAGAAGGTAACATTGACAGTCTCACTAACTCTACTTTTCCTTTCATCCTGAAAGAGAATTGAATAGAACTCCTGGTTTTGGTTCCTAAAATAAAACAAAATGTGGTTTTAAAAGAATGTGTTAAATTCAGTGTAGATGAATAATATACATATTGAAAGAATTTACTTTTGAATGTGTACATATCCGAACATATAAGAATTTTAGAGTTGGGGTACTGTTTACATTTGTTTTTATTGACTTCTATGATCTAGAATAATCAAACAACAAACAATTGAGTTATTTTGAAGGTAGATATATTACTGCAAATGTTAACTTACTAAATTACTTTGCAGTTCACTGAACCAAGATTTTCAAAGCAAAAGCAGAGAATTCTGAATTAATCTTTGTTAGTTTTTACCAAAAAATTTTCTGAAGCTATCAATCTTTTAGAAAACTGCTATGTAAACATGAATTTTGTATACAAAAGTCCTAAGCCTATTTTGGAGAATGTACTAAACTAACATTATTGTACGTACCTTTACCATATGTATGTACCTTTACATACATATTGTATGTACAACATTATTGTAACTTTACCATATGCTGGGCACTTATAGCCTTCCATGATTTAATGCTCCCAGCAGTCCTGCATGACCGAAGTTCTTGTTGCCATTTTATGGAATAGGAAACCAGTGCTCAGATAAATTTAATAACCTTTCCAGAGTCACATGGTCAATAAATGACAGAGGTGTTGTACTGAAATTCTCCAGAATTTTTTACATTACTGCAGCTACCTTTGACAACTTTTAGAGCTTGTCGTGTTTCTGGGATGACTTCAGTCCTCAGATTAATGCTTGCAAGTTTACATACATTCTGGATTTTCTTTCCCCTCCCTAGAATCTGTTCTATGATGTATTCGCTATGTCAATTTTTTTCTGTGATACATTATTGTAAAACTATTATATCACATTTACAAGTGACATTATTAATCATACCATCTATGATTCTAAAGCTTTTTTGTTACAAGGAATCAGCATTTCAGTGAAGATGTAAAATGAATAACAAAGCTAAAATACCTTTCACAGAATGTGTGAAAGATGGGTTGTAGACAGAACAGTAGCCCCTAGGGTCCTGTTTGATGTCACACACAGTCCCAGGGAGAGGCACCATTGTTGGTTCCCTGCATGTGCTGCTCATGGAGTCTGTTCCTTGAGAAGTGGACAGTTTTCCGCTCGGAGTCACAAATGTGGCTTTCAGCACTAGCTCACCAGTGCAGATGCAGGATCCCTCGGTCCTCTCATGGCCCCTCTGCCCAATAATTCTTCAAGCCTGGCTGGCTCACCCTGTGATGAGGAAGAGGAAGAAATCGAATTGGAAGCTGAAACTAGAAGAGGACTCTTGAAAGTGTCCAGGAGTAGGCTATGCTGTGCGGTGCCCTTCTGAGCTTCCTGCATCTCTCAGAGGGATTGCCTTGCCCCCCCCATCCCCTGGCCTCAGAAGATACTTGGGTTGGGGGAGGGATATGTACCATATGCAGATTCCTGTTCTATTCACAGGCCCAGAGAGGCACACAGGAAGGAAAAGACAATAAAAGCATTACATACATCTTCAGATTGACTAAATAAAAAGAACTTTCTTTTAAAGAAGAAAGAAAATTCATTGCAAAAATCATGCAAGTATCTCGATTTTTCTCTTGTTCTCTGCTTGATCCTGGCCTCAGCCATGTTCCCCAACACACTTCCTACCTCTCTGCTTCTCCCTCCAGCTCAGCATGAGGCCACAGCAACATATGTGCATAAGCTCTGACTCTAGGGGGGATGTGAAAAAAAAAAGCAAAAGCCTGGAGGGGAGGAGAAAGAAAGAAGGAAAGAAAAAAGAAAAAGAAAAAAATCAGTTTGGACTGCTGGGGGAGAGAGGTTTGGAAGTCCCTGATGTACAATGTTTAAAACTGAGCATACTGTGCTACCCGCCCCAACCCCCCCTCGCCATGGCCCAGCCTGACCTCTTTCTGCTGTGTGCTCTTTAGCGAAATATACATTTGAAAAACACTTTAACAGGCTTAATAATGCCTTGTTGTTGGGGCATGGGCATTATTTAAAATGTTCTGCTCTGAGAAAAAGAAAAAAAAAAACATTTCTTCCCACTGACTCTAGTTCACGTGCTGGGCCATATTGTCATACCAGATGCATTTCATTTTCTGCAACACAGTTGGGAAAGATGCTTTCTCAATTTGTGTGCATATCAAAAATATGCCAATTTTATGTATTCTGTCTTGATGAGTTACTAAAATTACATTTTGCTAGAATCAGGAAGCCAGTATTTTAAGATAAAGAGTGAAGAATGAGTATGTCACATTTTTTTAGTGCTTTAACAAAAGCATGAAGTTTATGAATGTTAAACTCTTATTGTTTTTCTTTTAAATTCATTTTGTTAAAATTGTTTTCATTGAGAAGTAAAAAAAAAATTTTGTAAAAAAAGTGGCTAAAGTACTCAGGGTATGATAGGAATGTTTCAAAACATAGTAAAAGGAATATTCATTCATTGGGATAAAATTCCTAAAATACATCTGTAAGCCCCAACAAAAAGTAGAAAAATATTTTCTAAGATGACATCTGTACATGAAGTGCATCTTGCTTTGTTTATTATCCGACCTTTTAGAGAAAGCTTGTATTTTCAAAAATGATTTAAAATGTGGTTTGGGTTAATTTTTATTATCTATTTTCCAGGTGTCTTTAATATTACTTCAAAGAATATAAGTTAATCTTGGGGAAGACACAAGTCTAAAAAAAAAAATGCAATTCCTAACGTAAATGACTTAAAATCACCAAAAAAACCCTAATATTCTCAAGAACAAGCCCCAAAAGCAATGTTAATGGCTTTTTCAAAATGAGAGAGGCAAGATGAGATCTTAGGACATTTTGGAGCAAGGCATGAAGTTTGATGTGTGATAGCATCCTGGAAATATGCTGTGATCATCACATTATTCCAGAGGAATGGAATGAACAGAGTGACAGGTTTACTCTGGAGTGGAATTATTTTCCCATGACCTTTACATTCTATATTGTGTATCTGGAAAACTTGAGTACAGCTATGAATCTTGTACAAGTGGTAGTGTTATCAGGTAGATATTTTATGAACTCAGAAAACACTAGCAATGGCTGTGTAAGTTGTTATTATTGAGCAGATATTAAAGTCTTGCCACTGGCACCAATACAAATAAGTGGGTTGTTGAAGATAAATTCACAGGGAACTTTGCTGGTCCTTCTCATTTAAGGTGTAAATTCATTTACTTGCACTGGTGGGGAACATAGCCTCAAATGAACCCAGGCAGTACTGGGGACCTCACAATTTCACAGAGTAATGAAAAAATCGTATTACTTTTGGCAAGTATGTGTGTATTACCCTGGAAAAGCAAAGTAAATACTTAGAGGTATAAAATAGGATTAATAGATTCATAAAGGTAACAGGACAAGCACTCCTCCTTTTTTCTCTTGCCCTGACTTTGGAAATAAGGGATGATTTCACAAAATTAAAGATTAATAATATATCTTCTGTAACTCGAAGAAACATGTAGCATGGTTTCTTGGCTCAGGATGATTATCAAAACGTTTGTTAGCTCTAGATTGGTGAAGAGTAAATAGTTTTGTCTAGATAACATTGCAAGCATTGATGAAATCTGCATATTCAGAAGTTAGGGTCATGAGGTTTTTTTTTTGTTAATTCATAGCTATTTGCAGTGTCATAGACATGTTTTAGATAATCAGAAATTAATTTTTTGAAATGTGAAGCTCTTTTGTTTTGACTTTTTTTTTTTTTTTGCTGGAAATCTTAACTAAAAATTATATATTTCCTTGCCTGACTAAGCCAAGAGTCCTAAATAAAATCTCTTAGTAATTGAGGGCTATTGTTTCAATACTGGCTTTTTTGTTTGTTTAATGTGGATGAAGTAGTAAATACTGTTCTAGAGCTTGCTTTAGATGCACTTGTTTGCTTCCATAAAATTACTATATACAGCATATCTATTTAGGACAAGTTTATCTTTCTATAAAGTTAATTATTGACAGGTGTGAGGCACACTTCCTCATGTCATTTTTTCAGTTGCCAAATATTCGCTACTATTTTTATTTGTGAATTTTGATTTGTTGGAAACATTGACAACATGCAATTTTCTTCCCCTGTGTGATTAACTTTATGTGCCATTTTGCTTTCTTTGTCATCATCAAACTTTTCTTCTTACACTGCTTTTTATAAATGAGATGTGCAAAGTGATTCCTATCCCTCAATAATTGAAGATTTTATGCAAATAGTTTCCTCCTCCAATGTATACCAGTTTCTTATATTAAAATTTTATTTTTCGGCAGAATATCAGGCCATGATTTTCCTCATGTCTCCAAATACTTGAATTTAACATTAATCTGAATGCAAGTGATGCAAAAAAAAACTATATTTTCAATGTAATGAGGTTTGAAAGTCCTGCATACTTGCCTTTGAAAGTCTTGCCTTCTTGAGAGAACAATTTTCCTGTGAAGTCTCTTGAGATAGTTTATACCAGCCTTATTTCCCATCCTTGTGGGTCCTAGTGAATCTGGAAAAATTACAACACATGATAGACAAATGGATCTCTGGATGTGTTGGGGCCAATACATTCTCTTAATCCCACAGGTTTTATTCAGTGTGGCCCTGTCAGTATTAGCAACTGACCCTATTTTGCTTAAGCCTGAGCTGCGTTTACCAGCATGCTAGAGTAGAATTTGGCAAGCCTTGGTACAATTGACCTATCTAATCAGCATTGTAGAGGGAAGACTTCAAGTGCTTGCTGAGTGAATGAAGGGATGAATGGATGGCACAGAGCTATTCAGAAGAAATTCTCTGGAAAAGTTCCAAAATCACTTATAGTTATGTAATGATGTTCCTGCCTTCTTGTTTCCAAGTCCTTTTAAGCCTGACAGATGTATTTGACTTTCCCTCTTCCCCTGGCTTTTCTCAACCCCTACTTTAATAATTCTTATTCATGTCTGTGGGTGTGAAAGGAGGACACGATACCTACTAAATGGCTGCCATGTTGTATTTGCATGGAGGATGGAGGAGTGAGTCTTACTTCTGAGGTCTCTGGCTCAGGGATGCATTTCTTGGTGCTAGTCTCTGACTTGGGGTATCCCCTTTTGAATCCAGGTCTCCTTGTCTGGCCTCTCATGTTGCTTCCCCCGTCTGGATTTCCAATACCTGCTGACATAGTCTCATTCACTTATGATCTCTAAGTCTTGAACTTTGCTTGGATTTTAGCTCAAGATACTTTCCTGCCTGCTTCACTGCCACTTCTCTTCAAACTCATCCCCTTGAACTAGATTAAAATCCCAGTCTTGACCAAGAATCCTGTCCTTAGTGGCCTGGCCCATTCTGTTGGTTCTTGAATGCCAAGTGGGTAAACTCGGGTTCAGACATTTGGTCAGTTGCTTTTCATAGTGACCACACGTCTAATGCTGAACCTGTTAATAAAACACTAAAGCCTTCCTCCAGAAAATCTGCATTGCCAGTTAATTACATTTGACGATAAATGGCATCTCTTCCCTTGGAGCACTAGACTATAGCTGAACTTTTTGGGGAGCACTCTTCATTGTCTCTATGATCCTACTTCCTTCTCTCCTATGTTTGAAGTCCTCACAATGCTTACTCTCTAACATCATCACCCTTTTCCTCATTCCTGCCTGGTTTCTTTTTTTCCCTTAAAATTCTCTCCCCCTCTCTCTGCTTGCAAGGTGATTTTTTTTCTGATGGATTATTAAGCATCTGGAGCTGTGCTGTCTCAGAAGCAGCCACTAGTCACATGTGGCTCTTGAATGCTAGAAATGTGGCTAGTTTGAACTGAGGTGTGCTATAAGTGTAAGATGCACCCTGGATTGTGAAGCCTTAGCACAGAGAAAAGAGGTACAATATCTCATTACTCATTTTTTACGGTGCTGGTACACCAAAATAATATTTTGGATATGTTGAATTAAAATAGAATATATTATTAAAGTTAACTATACCACTTCCTATTTTTTAAAAGTATGACTATCAGAATATTTAAAATTATGTATGTTGCTCACATTTTCATTTCTGTTAGACAGCACTGATCTAGAGCAGGGATTCAAACTTCACTGCCTACAGGGGCCATCAGAGGAAAGAAAATGAGCATAGAGGGTTTGATGGGGTCCATGGTGAACCAGGGAGCCCTTTACCCCATTGAAGGGCAACTGCTTTTCAGTGTCAACTGATTATTATCATACAGTGATAGAAGCAGTGTCGCCACAGTTTCTGGATTTTTTAAAATGTTTATTTTTGAGAGAGAGAGAGAGGAGAGAGAGAGAGAGAGAGAGAGAGCGCAGGGGAGGGGCGGAGAGACAGGGAGACAGAGAATCCCAAGCAGGCCCCAGATTGTCAGCACAGAACCAGACTTGGGGCTTGATTGCACCAAGGGTAAGGTCATATCCTGAGTCGGATGCTTAACCAGATGAGCCACCCAGGCACCCCTGGATTCTTTAATACAAGCCCAATGTCTGGGAGCACCTGGGTGGCTCGGTCGGCTAAGCGCCAGACTTCGGTTCAGGTCATGATTTCCCGGTTCCTGAGTTCCAGCCCCATGTTGGGCTCTGTGCTGACAGCTAAGAGCCTGGAGCCTGCTTCAGATTCTGTGTCTCCGCTCTTTCTGCCCCTCCCCAGCTTGTGCTCTGTCTCTCTCTCTCTCTATCTTAAAGATAAACATAATTTTTTTTAATCTGGATTTTCATGTGAAATCTCCAGATTCTTGAATTTTTGGAAAATTTTTTGAAAAAAAATTTTTTTAACTACAGGCCAAATAAAATATATTTCTGGGTTGAATTTAGCTATCAGTTTGAACTGCCGGCTCAGACAGCTCATGTCAGATTTCTCCTCTCTTCTCCCAGTGCCAGGCATAGGTTACCTGGGACATAGTATGAGTCAATACATTTTACAAAATAATGGAATCAGGCATGGTGGAATTGAAGCAGAACTCAGTCGGCTGAGGGGTGTGTGGAAAGGAGCTGGGGATGGGGCAAGAAGCCAAGCAGTTTGACTCCGTAGGGGATAAAAGCGGTAGCAGGAGAACAAGAACAGTGTTGGGATGGGGTCTCCTGAAGATTTTTGGTTTTTTAATCAGTATCACCTGAGCGGCTGATGAGTAGGAAGGAGCCTGCCGAGAGGGAGAGGCCGAAGATTAAGAACAGAGGGATAAATGAAGGGGTGAGGTGCCTCAGGGCACGGGTCAGCGTGGGCCCCAGAGCTGAGGGGAAGTGGTAGCCTCAGCCAGGAGAAGCGTTCTTCTTCCAGTGCAAATGGAAGGAGACACTGTGGGCATGGGTGCAGGTCAGCAGGAGGTTTGGTGTCCGCAGTTCAAGAGTGTTCCCCGCCTGACCTCTTCTGCCTTGTTTTGGAGTGTGGTTAGGATTTGGACACAAGGAGATAGGGGAAAGAATGCTGCCGCAGGCACAGAGGCGAGGGAGTGTGCTGTGTGTTCAAAACACAGAGTCAGTAGTGCGACCAAGGCCTAAGTTTCCACAAGGAGGGTGCTGGGAAGTAAAAGTGAAAAGGAAGGTGTGGCCAGACTGTTGGGACTGAGGAGTGCCTCTGGGAAGCAGCAGTCCGGGGGACCCTGGAGGTGTATGAGCAGGGGGTAGGGTCAAGTGAGAATCAGAAGTGAGTAGTTAGAGGCAGAGGCCACAACAGTCCCAGTGGGAGCCTGAAGCTGGGCAGTGACCTGACCTTAGGGATGAAAAGACAGAAATACTTGAAACACCGGCTATTTGGCTGAAACTTCAAGGAAAGGGAGAGTGGAAGGGAATCAATCACAGGATGTTTTCCCCTTTACTTATGTCTTTGGTTTTTCCTGGTTCTGTTAAAAAATGCTTTTAATGGGGTGCCTGGGTGGCTCAGTTGGTTAAGTGTCCCACTTGAATTCAGCTCAGGCATGAACACATGGTTCCCTGGGACTGAGTCCTGCATCAGGCTCTGTGCTGAGACTGTGGAGCCTGCTTAGGATTCTCTCTCTCTGCTGCTATTCCTCCCCAACCCCCAGCCAACATAAATGAATAAACATTAAAAAAAAGGTTTCTATTGAAAAGTCTCTTTCTTGGGAAGAGAGAAGGAGGTTTGAGTTTTGAATTTGCATTTATGCAGAATGGTTGAAGTTTCCAGGCTCCTGAGTGCCAGATTGTCACGTATTTACTGTAGTAGCTCATATTCTTTATAGTTATTTTGGATTCTTCCTAAATAAAATAGTTCTCCTTTTCTCTGCAGCATCAGACATTGAAAGTAGTGTTAATGGAGCAAAAGAAAGGTCAAAACGTGTTTGTTAAGCAAAATCAGGTAAAGGTTAAATACTTGGAGATATAGTTATAATGAAAAGTTTTAGAATACGTGGGCTCGCTTGGAAATTTTCATTCTTGAGGCATTGTGCTTCAAATGTATTAAAATATGCTTTCTTTCTCAGATGAAAGATTGACCCATGCATGGCAAATGATCAATTTCTGAAAATTGCAGATAGGTATTTTCTCAAAATAGAAACCATATTCTATTTAGACCCTTAAGCCATGTTTGACTCATGTTCTTTTATTGAAGTGTAAAATAGCTTTTGATAACAAAAAATTCAGCGTTTCTATAGTTGCTTTTGAATAGTATTTTCACCACACCAAATTAGAAGTCTGAGTGTTTTCCAAAATATCTTTTGAGATGGGAACAGATTTTGGAGAGAAGCTCACTGTCACTACAGAGCTGTTGCCAAGCCTCATGCTCCCTAGAAGTGGGAACATCCTGAATCAGCATGCACCCCTCTCCTGCCCCCCCACCCCCACCATGTCTCCTGGCTGAGAGCAGGCATGGGCCGCGCCTTCCCCTTCTCCTTTCTTTGTTTCCTTCTGCTTTTAAAAAGAACCTGCAGGTGAGGGACAGGGATGGGGTGCAGCTGAGGTTGTGACCTGGCCTTGCATACATGCTAATTTGACTCAGTAGTTTCAGGTAAAAAACCACTTACCCAACCATTTAGGTCATCACCCCTCAACCCCCTTCTGCTCCCTTTGGCCCCCTAGGCAGCACTGCTTTACTCTAGACTCAGGCTGGTACTTTTTGACTCTCTGGCCTTCTCTGTGGGGATCAGCCCAGTGAGACAGGGAGCCTAGCAGAGATGGAGGGAAGCCTGCATTTTGCAGTTTCCCAGGCCCCAGGCCCTCAGCTTCTTTTCAAGGAAGAAGGAGCTTTGTAACATGATCTATCTATTCCTTTCTGCCTGACACTTTTACTTTCTCTGCCTTCACCGTTTTTTCTCCCTGGGTATCCAGAACAGGAGGAAGAACTATATGGAACTTACCAGGAGATTTTTGTATCTTGGATTACCAACCATGGGTAGTCTGTTTACCTCTCCCAGGACTTTCCAGGTGGTATATTATATGGGTCTTGGCTCTTCATTCTCTGCCCTGCTGCCACCTGCCTTTCAGTGATTTCACTTCTCTCTTTCTGGGAACATGGGAAGGGAAAATTAAAAAAAAAAAAAGGAAACTCAGGCACTTTTTTTTTTTAATTAGAAGCTTTTATAATTTTGTTCATAGTGAGGTTCAATACTTAGCTCCTATTATGTTTCGACATTTTGTATTGCTTTGACGTAGGCTGTACACACATACACACACACACACACACACACACACACACACATGCACGCACAATTATGCCTTTACCAGGTATGTTTTATACAGACACCTATTCTTTCACACATGTGCTATTTTCCCCTGGAGTCAAAGGTGACCACAACTCCAATATTCTTCTACTTCTAAATTTAATGTGATAGTACTAAATTTCAATTTTCAATATCAATTTCAATGATAACTTTGTCTTTGCAACTGGTTTAAGTCTATGTAGGCGAAGTAGTTGTACAAGAACTTGCTCAGCCAAAGGAAGAGAAGAAAAACCAATCAGAAGACAGCTTTCGTGGTTTATTATGGGGTGTGTTCTACAAACAGAATGAGTAACTTATTTTTTTTAATCAAAAAAAATTTTAACATTTATTTATTTATTTATTTATTTATTTATTTATTTACTTATTTATTTATTTATTTTCGAGAGACAGTGAGAGAGAGGGAGAGGGCACGAGTGGGAGATGGGCAGAGAGAGAAGGAGACACAGAATCCCAAGAAGGCTCCAGGCTCTGAGCTGTCAGCCCAGGGCTTGAACCCATGAACTGTGAGATCATGACCTGAGCTGAAGTCAGGCACTTAACTGACTGAGCCACCCAGGTACCCCAGTAATTTCATTTTGAATTTGAATGAATGTATAAGGAATGCCTTCAGCAGAACAATTATTCTTTCATAAGTAGCCATCTTATTTATGGCAACCGTAGAAAAGATATCATTGAATTATTCCCTTCATCCTTTGAAACCTAGAAGTCACAATGACCAATATCTAGCATTAGTATTTTCTTTTTTTTTTTTTTTTTTTATTTTTTTTTATTTTTTAATATATGAAATTTACTGTCAAATTGGTTTCCATACAACACCCAGTGCTCATCCCAAAAGGTGCCCTCCTCAATACCCATCACCCACCCTGCCCTCCCTCCCACCCTGCCCTCCCTCCCACCCCCCATCAACCCTCAGTTTGTTCTCAGTTTTTAACAGTCTCTTATGCTTTGGCTCTCTCCCATTCTAACCTCTTTTTTTTTTTTTTTTCCTTCCCCTCCCCCATGGGTTTCTGTTACGTTTCTCAGGATCCACATAAGAGTGAAACCATATGGTATCTGTCTTTCTCTGTATGGCTTATTTCACTTAGCATCACACTCTCCAGTTCCATCCATGTTGCTACAAAAGGCCATATTTCATTTTTTCTCATTGCCACGTAGTATTCCATTGTGTATATAAACCACAATTTCTTTATCCATTCATCAGTTGATGGACATTTAGGCTCTTTCTATAATTTGGCTATTGTTGAGAGTGCTGCTATAAACATTGGGGTACAGGTGCCCCTATGCATCAGTACTCCTGTATCCCTTGGATAAATTCCTAGCAGTGCTATTGCTGGGTCATAGGGTAGGTCTATTTTTAATTTTCTGAGGAACCTCCACACTGCTTTCCAGAGCGGCTGCACCAATTTGCATTCCCACCAACAGTGCAAGAGGGTTCCTGTTTCTCCACATCCTCTCCAGCATCTATAGTCTCCTGATTTGTTCATTTTGGCCACTCTGACTGGCGTGAGGTGGTATCTGAGTGTGGTTTTGATTTGTATTTCCCTGATAAGGAGCGACGTTGAACATCTTTTCATGTGCCTGTTGGCCATCCGGATGTCTTCTTTAGAGAAGTGTCTATTCATGTTTTCTGCCCATTTCTTCACTGGGTTATTTGTTTTTCGGGTGTGGAGTTTGATGAGCTCTTTATAGATGTTGGATACTAGCCCTTTGTCCGATGTGTCATTTGCAAATATCTTTTCCCATTCCGTTGGTTGCCTTTTAGTTTTGTTGGTTGTTTCCTTTGCTGTGCAGAAGCTTTTTATCTTCATAAGGTCCCAGTAATTCACTTTTGCTTTTAATTCCCTTGCCTTTGGGGATGTGCTGAGTAAGAGATTGCTACGGCTGAGGTCAGAGAGGTCTTTTCCTGCTTTCTCCTCTAAGGTTTTGATGGTTTCCTGTCTCACATTCAGGTCCTTTATCCATTTTGAGTTTATTTTTGTGAATGGTGTGAGAAAGTGGTCTAGTTTCAACCTTGTGCATGTTGCTGTCCAGTTCTCCCAGCACCATTTGTTAAAGAGACTGTCTTTTTTCCATTGGATGTTCTTTCCTGCTTTGTCAAAGATGAGTTGGCCATACGTTTGTGGGTCTAGTTCTGGGGTTTCTATTCTATTCCATTGGTCTATGTGTCTGTTTTTATGCCAATACCATGCTGTCTTGATGATGACAGCTTTGTAGTAGAGGCTAAAGTCTGGGATTGTGATGCCTCCTGCTTTGGTCTTCTTCTTCAAAATTACTTTGGCTATTCGGGGCCTTTTGTGGTTCCATATGAATTTTAGGATTGCTTGTTCTAGTTTCGAGAAGAATAGCATTAGTATTTTCAAGCCTGACCTGGCTTAACCCTCACAAAAGGATCCTTACAGTTATAAATGGGGAGATGTTTTGGTGAGCTTCTTTATGATACAGTTCACATTTTAATTAGAGAAAAAGTGATACCTTTAGGATCATAAAGATGTATTCTCATCTGAGGATACTCCTGATACTCATGAGGAAACTCATTTTGTGAAATCAATTCAGAAGATGAATCTGAGGATAACTGAGGTAGGCACAAATGGATTTGGTATGGCAGAGTCTTTTCTGTTGTTGTTGGCTGCTTAAAGAATGTTCTGTTTTCTGTTAATTGTTGCTAATGAACCTCACTGGCTGTTTTTGAAAACATGTTCTTATACCATTTTATTACTTTATTCATCCTCTTAATTATATCTGGATTGCATCCTGAGTAGTGTCTTTATCTGTGCCCGTTTCATATTTTAAAATACTTTGTTCTTTCTAGGCTTATAAATCTAATATGAATTTTAGGCAGCTACACAAGTTTTCTTTGTATTTGGTGCTAGAAATTTGTTGTGCGAACAAATTTTGCTTAAGTGTCTTTGAACTTCTTTCCAGTGGTATCTACTGTGGTAGGGCTTGGCTTTACCACCCTGTGTTAGAATTAATTTATGGAAAATTGCAATACATTTTCCATCTTCTGAAGTTAGATTTTGTGAGGTAGGAAATGGTGATGGTGGTCCTCCCCAACCCACCTGGGCTGAGCTCTCTTTGTAATTGCATTGACTCACCTCTGACCTATGGCCAACCAGCATGGGCGCCTCTCACCCCGGTGCCATTTTAAAATGACACTTTATGCCTACTGATAATCACTAAACCTACAGAATACTTATTATGTATTGGCACTATTCTAGGTGCTTTATATGCATTAGCTCATTTATTTACTATAATACTTTCTGAAGTAGGTTTATTATCTTTTGCATTTTCCAGATGAGGAAACTGAGTTATAGGAAATTGAGGGACTGGTCCAAAGTCACACGTCAGTATAATTTGGATCCTACCCAGGAAGGCTGTCTGAAGTAGGTTGTGCCTGGGGAGCCCGGCCTAGGAAAATGGAACTCCGGTGGAAGTTTGGGATGAAGTTGTAATGGCTTGTCTTCTTTCCCATCTCAGTAGTAACGTTACAGTCCTTCTTTGCCTCTGCCATTTCTTTCCCATCTTTCTTATCTGAAGGTTATCATATCAAGCAAATTTAATAAAGACAGACTTAATGTAACAGAAGATTTTGGTGTCAGGCATAATCCTAGCTCTCCCACTTATTTCTTACTGCCAGTAAGCCCTTTAAGCTCTCTTTGACTGCTAGATAAAGATATTGCTAGCACCTTTGAAATGTCAGTCCTACTTTTAAAAAGATTCTTCCTCATCAGGTACCCCACCAGATCATCACCACTATTTCTGTTATTGTTATTGGGAACATTTTATAAGTTATAATACCCTCATAATTATGTATTTTCTATATTCTACAGCCTTGCCTGGCTTTCTTGTTCTGTGAAAAGCATGGTATTAGGGAAAGGATATGAAATGAAATAGATTTATTTGTTAGGCATTCTTTACACAGTACCTGAAATAATCATTATAGATTATGTGCATTATCTCACTTCAAACGTCACATCAGTTTTGACAGAGAGGTAGTGTTGGTGGCATTTTATGTCTAGTAAATTATTAAGCTAATAATGGACCTGGAGTCCAGGTTATGTCCATGGTTAGTAAGTGGCAGAGCTTGGGTAACAGACATCTGATTTGTGCCGGGACTATAGTTTCCAGAAACCCACTGCTCCACTGGTTAGCGAGGCCACATCAGTGCCAGGTACATGACTGGTGCCCAAACTACTGATTCATGGTTGATTCTGGCATTCCTTTAGCACCAGTCTTGCTAACGGATCTGAGTCTCAACTTTGTTTTGGACAGGCAACTGGAAGAATATGCCATTATTAGTTGAGGGAAAGTATCCAGAAAGATGTAGTGAGTGTGAATGGGTTAGTTTGTTTATTTTCACACTCGGTTCTGAGAGCTCATGAGTGAATATTTTTCAGATCATTCTTCTTGTGTGTTCTGTACATGTATCTGGACTTTCAATCATGTTGTTAAATGGCTGTGGGGCTCCTGGGTGGCTCAGTCAGTTGAGCACCCAACTTTCGGTTTGGCTCAGGTCATGATCTCACCGTTTGTAAGTTTGAGCCCTGTGTCAGGCTCTGCACTAACAGTGTGAAGGCTGCTTGGGATTCTCTCTCAACTTCTCTCTCTGCCTCTCTCTCTCTCTCTCTCTCTCTCCAAAAATAAATAAATAAACTTTATATATATATGTGTGTGTATATATATATATATATATATATATAATAAACTTTATATATATAGATATATATGTTATATATAATAAATAAACTTTATATATATACATATATTATATATAATATATATTAAAATTATATATTAAAAATATATATAATTTCTGTGAAAAGAAAAGCTATACATTCTACAGTTAATCTAGGTGTTAGGGTGCCTGGACAGGAAAACAACTTGTTTTCTAGGCATCTAGTTGTCTGTGAATATGACTGTTTGGCATATATTCCTTTTACAAGGAAAAGACAAGATATAAGGTAATGTCTTCTGAATGTGTACAACTTCTAATGTTTCTTGGTGATAATAACAGAAAGGCATTTCTTTCTTTAGATAAAGAAATCTTTCTTTAGGCATTCATTATCTTTAGATAATAACAGGCATTTCTTCTTTTAACCTTTGCAACAACTCTGAAAGGGGCCAGAATTCTTGGCCTCATTTTATCGATGAATTGGTGGAGGCTCAGAAAGGGTGCTCAGAAAGGGATTTTTGTGTGCAAGTAAGTGGCTGGCTCCAACACTCATGAGTCTAACTGCCATGGTATGTGGCTCTCCTCCACACTGAAGAGCTGCTACATCTGCTCATGAGCACTATCTTTTCTAGATGTCTTGGAACAGTGGAAAGATTTGGCTAAATGTTCTGTACAATGAATTAGCCCCACATGAAGCTGGAAGATCTCCTTCTAGTACAGTGCCAACAATTTCGGTAATATACTGTCTTCCTTTCTCTCTCCCTTCTTCCCATATTTATTAAATATCTACCTTGACAAAGAAGATATATCAATTCCTGCTGTCATATGATCTAGTAGGAGAAACTTGCATTATACTTTTTAAAATACACAAATCATGATTAATTATGATTGTAATAACTGATTCAGAGGAGTACGGAGAACTAGAGGAAAGAATTGTAAGAGGTCCCAACCTAAACTTGCAGGAAGGGGAGGGACCAGGAAGGCTTTCCTGAAGAAGTGACATTTAGGATAAAATGCGAAGAATGAACAGGAGTTGGCCAGATTTGGCAGAGCAGAAGGGTGTAAAGGATGTGGCATATAGTTGTAGGCAGAGGACGCTACAGCAAAAGGCACTTAGAAAAAGTTTGCCTGGGGAACTGGAATTTGGTAAGAAGGAAAGGATGAGGGATCAGTCTGGAACAGTTGGCAGGGGCCAGGTTATGCAGGATCTTGTGGGCCGTGGAAAGTTTGTGGACTCGTAGCAAGTTCTGAAACAGTCTTAAGGGTTCAGATGCTCCTATATTAAGAGAAGAACCATGTTCAGGAAGTTCATGACTTTCATCTGGAAATAGCTGTTCTTTGCTGCTACATATGGAACTACATATATTGTGCTCATAGACTTGGTTTGTAACGAGGCAGGAATGTTGGTTGGGGCTACCTTACTCTCCTAAGATGCAATATTTTTTAAAGTTTATTTATTTTGGGGAGTGGGAAGGGCAAATAGATAGGGAGAGAGAGAGAATCCCAAGCAGGCTCCTGACCAGCAGCACAGAGTCCTACGCAGTGTGATCTCAGGAATCCTGAGGTCATGACCTGAGCTGAAACCATGAGTTGAATGTTTAACTGACTGAGCCACCCATGCGCCCCTAGGATGCTATCTTTTAAAAAAATGTTTGTAAGAAATAGAAGTACCTAGTGGATGAAAATATCTTTCCCCCTGGAAAAACAAGCCATTTCATTTTTCCTATTGCTTTTTTATTGTGCACTATTGGAAGGTAAATGAAGGCAGGAAATGCAATCTAATCTCCCCTTGTTAGTACTCAGGGGAGAGATTCTCATAGGCAGCACATTTCCAAGCCTAAGTAGAGATGAAAATGAGATAAAGCCCAGCGATTTAGATGTTACAGCTATAAGTTATGGAAAACATATATTTTATGAGCTTCCTGTTTCTTTCCTGAAGTCAGGATGGGGGGGAAAAAAATGAAGAACCTTGGGAAGGGATTCTGTGAGGAGGAGTACATTTAAACCTGTATTGTTTGTTAACATAATCATGGGTAATTAGGAAGACTGCTTGTTGTAGAGATTTAAAGCATAGTGAGGGAGATTTAAGTTTTATGGTTTCCTATATATTTTCTTAGGTATAAAATCTAAGTTTTAGATTTTCATGTGCAGCCAACATTCACATTTGTTCAACAGATTTGCAGGAGTGCCTAAGCAGGAAGGAAAGCTTAAAGGGTATAAAAGCTCACCATGATATTTGTTATACAGAGCTATAGTAGAAAAAAAAGATGTAAAAACTCCTCATTGAGACTGCAGTCTGTCAATCAAACTTGAAGTGGTGGTATGAGCGGCGTATTTGCGACTTTATGAAAGCTCAGGATATGGATTTCAGCGTGTCCAGCAAGTGAGGGCTCAGAAATTATACCCAGCCCTGCCCAACTCAGGCCTGTGAATCAGGGTTTGATCTCCCCAGCCAACCACTGGGGAGACTATGGGCTGCCTTAAACACCCAAGCATTACTGGAGTAGGAACTAGCATCTAGTAAAAACTCCCAGTGACATAAGCCATGCCCCAGTCCAAAGAGTATCAAGAACCTACACATGTTGTATCTGCTATAATGGAAAAAATGTAAAGATGTACTCATTTTTTGGTTCTTTATGTAGTAGGTTACAGGAGTCACAACCAAGTAAACACTATACTATTTAAATAGCAGAGAAATTTAACAGTAATTTTCATCCTGGGGGTAATAGACCCTTTTGAGAAACAGATGAAAGTTGTGGCATTCTCTTCATAAAGAAATACAAATGTACACAAATCCAATGTTGTTCATTCATCTTCAAGCAAGGAAGTCAATGACCTCCAGCTCATGGACTCCACAGCCCTCATTTAGTACCCTTGGGTTAAATGGAAGACGCAGTGATAACTTTCATGAAATAAGGTGGCCCCATTAGCACTACAAAAAAATCAACCCCGAGTCTCTGAATTTTCAACCATGACCTTTTGTATTTATCTGGGCCTTGACAAATGGAATCACACTTAGCCCCCTTTAAAAGAAGCAAACCAGACATAGGCCTCACCTGGAGCTCCTTGGCTGAAGCCTGACTCTCTCCTTGGGGCAGCAACCTAGGAGAAGGACGGTCGGTGGAGCTGGGGGTGGAACATGAGCACTTGCTGAACTGATGCCTGGTGTGCCAGGACACAGGAGTCCCACCTGCTGCTGAGGCTGGGCCCAGGTCCTGCCAGGTGGGCCAGAATCAGGACCACACAGTGGTTCCCATCATAGTAATGGGAACATTTGAAGAGAGGTGGACGGGAGTGCAGATGAGTAATGAGATAAATGGAGACCAGACACAGAGATGTCTTATACAGGACTCTTTCTTTGTAAGTGACAGGAGCTCACTTCTTCTTGCCTGTGACTTCAACAGAGCATGTATTGGCTCATACCTGGAAAGACCCAGGGCAGGCTGGATCCAGAGCTACAGACAGTGCCATCAGGTCCCTGTCTCTTCCCCTCCCCTCCTTCTTACCTTCTTCCCTTGGAATTGCTTGGTTCTGGGCATCTTCTGTCTTGGGTAGTTTCTTTCTACATGGTAGCCTCCACCAGCCCTTGGCACACACACCCCTTGTGGTTCTTGGGAGTGAGTCTGGAATGATTGGGATCTTAGTCTACTCACTGTGGCCAGGGGATGAGGTGCTTTGTCAGGTCATGTGTGTACCTTAAAGCCCCGGAGTGAGGGGGATTCTTCCTAAACAGTTGGAACTGAGAGTGGAAGAGAGAGTGGAACAGGTCCTTAAAGGCAAATCAGATGGCTGTAAGCAGGCAAAAATTTCCCATGTGCCCTTGGGGCTCTGTCAGTAATCAGCAGTTGGGAAGATGAATGATCAGGCAAGGAGAACATTGATCTGTTAGCTGCAGGCTTGGGGCACAGGACTCACTCCAGCCCTGCAGAGGGAGACTGTTCTTCCTGTTTTTAATGTAACATGAGCCTAGTGTACAGAATAAAAAAGTATGTCCATTAGATTCCTTCTTTATGCCTTTCTTGCTGAGTGGATTATACTATTTGTAAAGCCATAGTAATGAGATCACTAGTGGTTTTTTTTTTTTAAATGTTCATGTATTTATTTTAAGAGAGAGAGAGAGGGAGAGTATGCATGTGAGAGTGGAGGAAGGGCAGAGAGAGAGGAGCTTCCTAGCTCCATGCTGTCAGCATGGATCTCATGAAATGTGAGCCAAAATCAAGAGTCAGATGCTCAACCAACTGAGCCACCCAGGCACCCGAGAATGACTAACTTTAAAGTCAGCTTTGGCACAAATGAGTTACCTTAAAGGCTTTCTCATTAATTGAGTCCTAGAACATTGCAAAAGAACCTATAAAACATGTTTTACACAGGTGCGTACTGATGCTTAAGGGATAAATACAGTAAAGAAGTTAAGATACCATCTTCTCCCTTTTCAGAGCCTAGTATACACTCAGTTCCTGATTCACGCCCCACTGGGGAGCAGTTTCATTTATACAACTATGCTTTGGTAGTATTCATCCATTGATGTCTCAGTTTCTCTGCTGTCACTACTGTCACACTCTGTAAAAAAGTTTGCCTTTAGAGGATCTCTACAAAGGAACAGTATGAAGGAATTGAAGAAATAGCACAAAGGAAAAATGGACTAGGTGAGCTGCCCACCCCAGGGTGAAGATCATACTGGTTGACTTTGCCATGGTGGAGAGAGGACTGGGCAGGGAGTCTTCCAGAGCTCAGTAAGGTGCTTAGTCCCTCCAAACCCCCACACTTCTTTTCTGTAAAACTGGAGGAATGATACGTTTACCCAATCATATTCTTAAGAGAGTCTTGTGAAGCAGTGTGGGTTCCTGGCACATTGTAAGTGCTCAATACATAGTCATTATCCTTCTATGACCTCCCCCACCCCACCCCATCACTGCTAATGGGCTGCTATTCACATTCAGCTTAAGAAGTATTTTCTTCAAAAGTTACACCCTTGGGGTGCCAGCACGGCTCAGTTGGTTAAGCATCTGACTCTTGGTTTCGGCTTAGGTCATGGTCTCACAATTTGTGAGTTCGAGCCCCACACTACACTCCATGCTGACCGTGTGGAGCATGCTTGAGATTCTCTCTCTCCCTCTCTGTCTCTCTCTTTGTCTCTCTCTCTCAAAAATAAATAAATAAACTTAAAAAAAAAGTGACATGCTTTGTCTTTTTGTGCCTTCAGGAATGATCCTACTTTAGCCCAAATTAGTTCATTTAGATTTTTTTCCCTCCTAAACTCTGGGTAGAAAACTGTGAATTTTGATGGGGGTGGGTGGATTTGGTGGGATAGAAATGAATTCAAACTCAATATGTAGAATTTGTGGCAGTGACCTGGGTCTGAGTGGGTGCTGTGGGAGTTAGTAATTGGTGGGCTTGCTAAGAGGCTGGAAACTAGTAGAGCTTTGAGTGGAGGTGTGTGGGAAAGGAGAATGCTAGCTACCTGAAAACTTTCTTTGATACAGAACTTTGCTACAGAATGACTCTGGATTTGCCAAATGAATGAGAAACTACCAGGTTCTCCTCTTGTTCTTCATAACTTCTTTTTCTTTTTTTTTAAATGTTTATTTATTTTTGAGAGAGACGGAGACAGAGCACGAGTGGGAGAGGGACAGAGATATAGAGGGAGACACAGAATCTGAAACAGGCTGAGCCATCAGCACAGAGCCCGATGTGGGGCTCAAACTCAGGAAAGGTGAGATCATGACCTGAGCCAGATTCAGAAACTTAACCAACTTAGCCATCCAGGTGCTCTGCTTCGGTCATTTATTTATTTATTTATTTATTAAAAAAAAAAAAGATTTTTTAAATATTTATTTGTTTTTGAAAGAGAGAGATAGAGTGCAAATATGGGAGGAACAGAGAGAGAGGGAGACACAGAATCTGAAGCAGGCTTCAGGCTCCCAGCTGTTAGCACACAGCCAGACGTGGGTCTCGAACTCACAGACTATGAGATCATGACCTGAGCTGTAGTTGAACGCTTAACCGACTGAGCCAGTCAGGTGCCCTTGCTTTAGTCATTTATTAAAGGAATATCTCAAGAAGCCGTTTAACTGTAAGATTTTTTTTTTTTTTAGCTTATTTATCTTGAGAGAGAGAAAGCACAAGTGGGGAAGGGACAGAGAGAGAGAGGGGGGAAGAGACAGAATCCCAAACAAGCTCCTCACTGTCAGCACAGAGCCTGATGTGAGGCTCGAACTCACAAGCCGTGAGATCATGACTTGAGCTGAAGTCGGATGCTTAACCGATGGAGCCACCCAGGCGCCCCATGTTCTTCATAACTTCTTGGCCCAGAACTTGGGCTGGAGCTGCTATTACCGTATTAGGAGGTCTCATCTGCAAAGCAGCCACATTTGTGATACTGCTTCCCTGGGCAAATGAAGTCAGTAAACAGCTTTCTGGAACCTCACCAGTTCAGGAAGCCAGGGGCTGCCTGCACTTTATAGATAATATTTTTGTAATGATTAGCCTTCCTACACTTGAGAGTTTTCCTTCACCACAGCCTAAGTGCAGTGTCTCCGAAGGGGTCACTTTAAATTACTTCCTTTGCTTAATGCATGCCTTGCACACAGTGGTTACCCCACAATTGTGAAGTAAAAGTGAATAATTAGTATATAATTTTTCTATTATTGGAGAAAAATTTAATTTTTAAAGTAATAGAATAATTAGGTTCATTTATGCCCTTTATCATTTAGTTTTCTGATATTTATTGAATAGCTTTTGGCCATTTATTAAAGGAATATCTCAAGGAGCCATTTAGCTGTAAGATTTTTTTTTTTTTTTGGTTTACTTATTTTGAGAGAGAAATCACGAGTGGGGAAGGGGAAGAGAGGGAGGGGGGCAGAGAGACCATATCCCAAACAAGCTCTGCACTGTTAGCACAGAGCCCGATATGAGGCTCAAACTCACGAACCATGAGATCATGACCTGAGCTGAAGTTCAAAACTTAACTGAGTCACCCAGGTGCCCTGCAGCTATAAGTTTTTAAAAAATATTCAACATATCTTTATCAATGTCTTAATATTTGTGCAATAGTGAACTTTTTCAAATAAAACATTTCGTAAGTCCAAAATTCTGTTTTTAAAGAAAGGATTTAGTTAGCTGTTTTAAATTTTGAGAATCAGAATAATTATGTAAAGTCTGAAAAAAAAAATGAGAGGAATCTAACATAAGAAAATTAAATGCAAACTTTTGCTCACAAAATCTTTTTGTTTTTAAATAGTGTATTTATTTTTGAGGGAGATAGAGAGAGACAGAGTGCTGGTGAGGGAGGGGCAGAGAGAGAGGGAGACAGAATCTGAAGCAGGCTCCAGGCTCTGAGCCGTCAGCACAGAGCCTGACACAGGTTTTGAAGTCATGAACCATGAGATCATGACCTGAGCGGAAGTCAGATGCCTAACCGACTGAGCCACCCAGGCACCCCTGTTGACAAAATCTTAAGTTTTTGAGTTAGGCTTCCTCTTACTCTCCTGAGAATGTTTCACATTGCTATAACTACTACAGAGATTTTATTTTTCAAGGTTAAATAGAAATAATCAATTTCTGCAATTTAGATTTTAGAATGGGGTTCCTAATGTTTCTCAGCTCACAGCTATCCACATGGTCCTCCTCAAGTTTTTTGCTAAGAAATGATTTAGACATTTTCATCTCCCGGTTGGTCTTTTTATGTTTTTTGTATTTTTATTTGGGGGTGTCATTTCCCTTCACTTCCTAAAAGTGAGTGTAATGCTTAAGGATAATGATGTTTTTGGTACCCCCTGAAGGTATTTACAGAGTGCCTACCCGGGCGCCTTGCTAGGTGTAGCAGATAGTTGTGCCCACTTTCCTTCACCATTTTACAACTGAACCACAAGCCCTCAGAAGTCTTCCTGATTAACAAAAGTGCCTGTGGACTATAGACTTTATTTTCAAGAGCTTGATCTTCTTAATACCTAAGAGTAAATGAGCAGGCAAAGACCTAGTGAGAACAGAGCCAGAGCGGAAACTTTGGAGTTCCCATCAGATCCCCGGTGATGTGCATCTGGGGTTGTGGACTGTGATGGCTTCCCAGCTGTGTCCCTCTCTGGGCATTTCCCTCGGCCACAGGAAACTGCCTCCCCTAATGTTGGACCCCTCTAAGGGGCTGGCCAGAGTCAGTGACTAGTTGATGACAGGTTTATAGGTCCAGCCCTCTTGCCTCCATTTGGGGTACCTCTGTAGTCTAGGCTCCAGTGCTCCCTGTAGCATGTATTTTGACTCCTTTGAAACCACATTGTGGGTCATCTTCTCCCTCCCAAGCCTGCCCCCCTCACATCTTTACAGGTGCATCTGTGAGGCACTCTCCTTGCCCCCAAAAACCATCTGCACGCAGTTCTTCATCACAGAAAACATTTCCAAGAAACTCATTCTGACAGACACCATTGTTGAATTTCTTGAAGTGACCTCTAAGTTTTAGGAAGAAACAATTAGACGTCATGGAAACAATGGCAATGATTTTGAAGAGCGCAGTGAAACATGGACATTTTGAAGACAATCAAGGGAAGTTTTGCTGGTGTGGTTACACCCAGACTTAAAATAACATTTATGGGTGGACGAAGAAACACAGAAGTGCCAGAGAGATGGGCGTTAGGTGGCGCCAGAGGGCAGTGAAATTAAAAGGAGGTAGAAGAATACTACAAGAAATCCTTTATTATAGAATAAAAATTTTAAATTTTCAAATGAGTAATTTTCAAAATATTACCAAATGCTAATGTTGGAGGAATCGTTTTTAGCTACAGAATCACATTGTGCCCTGGAGATTCAAATGTTGCAAAAAATTAGTGTAAAGTGCCTACACGTGTACCATCTCACTGCAAAGATCAGGAAATGATCTTAAACAGTCAGATTAAGAGCTCTGTCAATTAGGTGTTCTCTTATTATGTATTAGGGCATCAGGTCTCAGGGTGGTTAAATGTCTTTCCTAATAGTATATTTGCCCAGTACGTAGCAGCTAATCAGGTGTTTATTGAATGAATGCAAGAACCAGTGGATAATGCTACAAGTTGAATGCAAATTCTGAATTTTTTTATGTTGAGAAAAATGGGACTTCAGAAAAGTTGCACAATCTAATGGGACTTCTAATATTTTTGGTCATTTTGACTTTTTAAAAACATAGAATGAACTCCTAGGAATCTAATGCTAGGATATAATCAAAGGTATGAACCAAATGTCTATTTAGTTATCTGTTCATCCCTCTGTTATGTTTAACAGGGAAAATTTGGAAATGGCTCAATTATTCAACAATAGGGAAAAGCTTAAATAATCAGTAAATAAACTCTCTAGGTTATTATGTAATAACTTAAGTATTTTCAAAACATTTATTGGTATACATTTTAAATGAACTTTATTTTTAGAACAGTTTTATAATTACAGAAAAATTACACAGAGTACAGAAAATTACCGTGTATTCAGCACTCAGTTTCCCGTATTATTAACATTTAACATTATTGTGGTACATTTTTTGCGGTTAACAAACTGACACTACTATTAACTTAAAGTCCATACTTTATTTAGATCTCCCTAGATTTTACCTAAGGCCATTTGTTTGTTCTGGGATCCCATCCGGTATACCAATTTTTTTTTTTAAATGTTTATTTATTTTTGAGACAATGCGAGAGACAGAGTACAAGCAGTGGAGGGGCAAACAGAGGGAGACACAGAATCTGAAGCAGGCTCCAGGCTCCGAGCTGTCAGCCCCGAGCCTGACACGGGGCTCGAACTCATGAACCACGAGATCATGACCTGAGCTGAAGTTGGCCGCTTAACCAAATGAGCCACTCAGACACCCCGGTTGTATTTTGTCATGTTTCCTTCAGTCCCTAGTTTTTTAGACATTCCTTATTTTTGATGACCTTGATGGGTTTGAGGAGTATGGTCAGATATTTTGTAGAATATTTCTCCATTGGGATTTGTCTGATGTTTCTCTCATTATTAGACTGGGGTTATGGGTTTTGAGGAGAAACACTGCAGAGGTAGAATGCTATTTTCATCGATTCTTATCAACCTGACTTATTATGGTCAATGTGAACCTTGATCACTTGCCTGAAGTAGTGTTTGTCAGGCTTCTGTGAAGTTATTCCTCCCCACCCCTCTCCCATAGTGTACTCCTTGGAAGGAAGACACTGTGCACAGCTTATACGTAGGGACTGGGAAGTTATGTTCCACTTCTGTGAGGGTGGAGTATAGACATCAATTATTTGAAATTCAGCAGAGGAGATTTATCCAGTCTTCCCAGTATTTATTTATTCAGTCATTGATTTATAGCAGTATGGACTCGTGGGTATTCATTTTGTACTGTGTGTGTGATAACCCAACACTAATTTATTTACTTTGCTGCTCAGATTGTTCCAGCTTTGGCAATTGAGAGCTCCTTCAATTTGCCCCTTTGTCCCTTTGGCATACTCCCATCATTGTATGTGTATTTATTTCCATAAGTACTTCCTTACTTCCTTATTTTTAAAAAAATTTAGTGTTTATTTTTTGAGAGAGAGACACACACAGAGAGAGACAGACAGATTGTGAGTGGGGGAGGGGCAAGGAGAGAGGGAGACACTGAATCTGAGGCAGGCTCCAAGCTCTGAGCTGTCAGCACAGAGCCTGATGCGGATCTCAAACCCATGAACTCTGACATCATGACCTGAGCTGAAGTCCTGCGTTTAACCAACTGAGCCATCTAGGGGCCCCTTACTTTCTTGCTATTAGATGCTCCAGGCTCATCTTTTATGTTTCCTGCCCTAGTCCTAGAAATAACCATTTCCCAAAGAATCCCTAGTTCTTTTTATTGGAGAATGGTATTAGAAACCAAGATCTGCATACGAGGTGTGCTCATTGCTATTGGGAAGCATTTTTAATGGTATAGAACAATGTTTATTATAATCTGAAATTTTAAAAACACATAAAATTGGATAAGTAGTGATATCAATTGTGTATATGTATAAGCTATAAATATAAGTTCATAGAAAACTAAAGAAAAAATACCACTATAACAACATTCATTTATCAAGGGATTGTAAGGAAGACTTTTATATATTTTTTTCTTCCCCTCTCCCCATCCCATTTCTGGATCATGAATCATACATCTTGCAATTACCAAAAAGAAACAGCAGGGGCACCTAGGTGGCTTAGTTGATTAAGTGTCTGACTCTTGATTTCAGCTCAGGTCAGGATCTCATGTTTAATGGGATTGAGCCCTGCAACAAGCTCTGGGCTGACAGCACAGAGCCTGCTTGGGATTCTCTCTCCCTCTCTCTGCTCCTTCCCCACTCACACTCTCTGACTCAAAAATACATAAACAAACATTAAAAAGCAAAAGTGGAACAGCAGCTAGTAGGTTTTTTTTAACAGTTAAATTATCTTTATTTTTTTTAATTTTTTTATTTTTTATTTTTTTAACGTTTATTTATTTTTGAGACAGAGAGAGACAGAGCATGAACAGGGGAGGAGCAGAGAGAGAGGGAGACACAGAATCTGAAACAGGCTCCAGGCTCTGAGCTGTCAGCACAGAGCCTGACGCGGGGCTCGAACTCACGGACCGTGAGATCATGACCTGAGCCGAAGTCGGACGCTTAACCGACCAAGCCACCCAGGCGCCCCTACAGTTAAATTATCTTTAAAAAGTAAAATGAGTCAGATCTTGTTAATGTTACCCATCTCCTCACACTGTATTTTACTAACCATTAAGCTTCCATCTCATACATTCTCAAGTTGTACACCGTGAATTGAACCAGAAGCTGTTATCGACATCTGTGTTGCAGAGAATTTGAGGACAGGTAATGTAATGAGGGAAATTTCCCAGGAGCCTCAATATTGTGAAATGTCCTTACCAGTATTAAAATGATTCAAGAACATTATTATTTCTTATGCTAGGGTTTCTTAAACATTAGTAATTCATACTTTCTGCCATATCAACCCACCGCTTGTACAATATATATTTAATGGTTTTCTCTAAATTGATTTTTTTAAAACCCTAGCTACATTTAAGAAACTTTTTTTCACTACCCTAAGTAAAAATACCCTGTCATGAATAGAATGTAGACAGAAAACTAAATACACTGGAACAGAATGTTATTGAAGTTAACAGATCAAGTGAAGGGTGTCCTGATGTAAGGTCAACTTGTAAAAATATGGCCTAAAATTTCCTCATGGTTTTGGACCCTATTTCACCACCCCATCTTGCTTTTTCTTTGAAGCTATGCTCTTCTTACTTTAGAGCCTTTTATTGGTCACAACCTTCCTCATTATGCTGTTTCTTCTGCCGGGAACATTTAGGTAATGTCTACTAATTTGCCAGCTATTAACTCATCCTCAGGGAAGCTGTTCTCAGTCTTCCTGACTTGATCAAATCCCCAGTTATAGTTCTCTCCTTTACATACCCTGCTTTGTAGCACTGCTCCCAACTGGGATGTTATAATAATGAGATTTTTTTTTTTTTAATTTTCCTCCATGAGACTGTGGATCTAGACATGCTGTTGTATTCCCAGCATGTTGAATAGTGCCTGGCCTATAATAGGAACTCACTAAATACTGAAATGTGTGAATAAATGACTATAACACTCCCTAAGCATTTGACATTGTGATTAATGAATTGCAAACATTCCTAGTGAGTTTAGGATGTTTTCTCTCTACTTAATGTGTCTTTTTTTCCTCAGGTTATATTAAATCTGACTAATAAAGAGGGATAGGGAATAAACACCAACTAGATCTTTGTGACCCTGAAAAAGATTTTGAGTTTCAAGCTTTGTCCTCCCTACTCATCTCAGATTCCTGTTGACTGCTTGTCAGCTGGCATCCAGCTGGGTTCAGCCAATGGGAGGTGGGTTGGAAGGGAGAAGCCAAAGTATTTCTCCTCCCACCTCCGTGCCTCTTGTGGAGGCTTTGGGCAGGGTATTGTGACTCCCATGCCTCCAGGGTCCACCCCCCATTTATTCCAATGTGATACCTGCTTCACTGGGTGACCTCCACCACTGGGCTCCAGTCACCTCCTCCCTTTGTCCATCCCTGCTGAGGGTGGCAGTAATATGCCTGCTTTTGCCAAACTCTGGGTTGCCTTATGGTTCCCTGTTCGGCTTCTCAGCTTTCCACCATCTGTGCAGCCAATTCCTCACATTATATCCCCTCTGCTTCAAATGCTCAGAGTGGTTTGTGCTTTCCTTACTGGACCCTGACTAACATAACTCTTCAGAAATAGGCCTAAAAAGAGAGGGAGGAAACCAATCAACCAACTAACCAACCAACCAACCTGTATACCACTAACTGTGATTGTAAAAAAGTGATTTTTTTTTTGGTAAAATAAATACATAAATAAACTCTTTTGATATGGTCTTTTTTCACCCTTCTTTTACTATCAATCACAGAAGTCAGTGTGGCCCCCAGCCCGATATGTAGAACAGTATGGATATGCTGAGAATGGGTCTGCTGGAACACAGGCCCTAGATGAGCCAAGATAGTGTGTCATTTCCTATTGCTAGGTACACTCCAGGAGAGTTTCCTACCACCTACTAGAAAAGAAACCCTCATTTATTTTCTTCCTTCCTTCCTTCCTTCCTTCCTTCCCTCCTTTCCTTCCTTCCTCTCTTTCTTCTTTTTTGAAAAATATCAAAGAATAAATGAACAAAGCAAAAAGAAGAAAGGTGACTCAAACTAGGGTTCTGCCCATTTAGGTACCACATGGCAGAACTTGATGTGGACTTTTACTAAAAGAGTTCCATGATGTACAATATTTAGCCCTCTATTTAAGAGCATCTGATGTTTCTGATTAGCCATTGATGCCCTGAGCTATAGATGAACCACCACCTTCCCTTGTGCTGCATTGTGGCTAAACTTCTTCCTGATTCAGTGCTAGAATGCACACGTGCTTAGGGAGGGCAATGACTCACTGATTTCAAGGGGACAATCCTTGAGAAGTTCTGGAGCCCAATCCATAAAGGCAGCTTGCATTTGGATGCTAATGCCTGTCTTTAATTCCTGGTTCTCTGACTCTCTGCTTTATATGTGATATCTAACCTTTGTTCTCTGTGCTCCTGTTGAAAATAGGAAGCATGTCCGATTCTGTGTCTCCCTCTCTCTCTGCCCCTCCCCCGTTCATGCTCTGTCTCTCTCTGTCTCAAAAATAAATAGAACGTTAAAAAAAAAAAATTAAAAAAAAAAAAAAAAAAAAAAGAAAATAGGAAGCATGAATCACAACCCTCTAATTTTATCTTTTCTCAGTAAAGGGTTAACACTAGCTCTTCTTAGTGTCCTCAGTGCACTTTTCCAGCCTCAGACTCCAGGACCTATAATTTTCCCATTATTCACAGGGCTAGGGGTGGGATCAGTGCACTGGAGGGGGCAGGAATCTGGCTGGGCAGTGTCATTCAGTTTATTATCTCGCTGCTCTGAGTAGAAAGCTTTCTGCTTTATCTCCTTCCCAGTCCTAGTATATGGTCAGCAAATAGTGAAGACTGACTCTTTGTCAGGCACTGTGCTAGTGCTGGGAGTACAAACATTATTTGTAAGACATGCTTGCCACTCTTGAGTTGACAGCATAGAAAGCTATATTTTTTTTCACCTTTGGAAAGATCTTTAAAGGACAAGAATGTTGAACTCATTCTCTCCTGAGTTTGGAATATAACTGTGGCTTTCTAATTTTCATGATCATCCCCATGTTCAGCAATGCATTTTGTAGTAGACTTGTAAACACACTCATATACCCATGTATACTTTAAAATTCGACAGGATAACCTCTGATATTTTCCATTCCAGTCCATTTTTTAATAGAGTTGCTGGTTTCGACCAGTTTTATTGATTTTATGACTCACTAATGGATTGCAACCCACGATTTAAAAAAAGCTGATATCGAATCATTATACAAATTAGTATAATAGTGCACCCAGAAGCTGATTAATTGACCTGCCTAAATCAGAGCTGGTGAGTGAGAGCTGGAGTACACATCCTGGAGTTTTCTCTCTTGCTTATAAATTTCAGTAGCACCTATATAGATAATTAACTTGCCAAATAATATCTGCAGTGGGTTTTGAGACATATTTTTCTATTGTCTTAAACACCAATTGATTTTTTTGTTATTACTTTGTCTTTTCTTGTTATAAGTTAAGCATTTTGATAGAGTAGCCAGGTCTGTATTTCATTAGAGCCCCACATGACTCACCATAATAACTTATATAGAAGATTCAGTGTTAATTTTATCTGAGATTAGAGACTGAAAGGCATCATTTGTAGATTATCAGAAAGGACACCATGCTTTATTAACAGCTAAACTTGAGGTTAAGATATAAGCTCTAGAGCTAGTCTTCATGGATGGAATTCTGGCTTCACCATTTACTAACTGTGTGGTTATGAATGAAATGCTTCAGTAGTTTATAGTTTGGAAGACAAAGTTATTTACATTTTTATTGACTGAATTTTTAGCAGGTGTAGTAAACCTGTCTAGCAAGTTAAAAAATCTAGGAATTTATTGCTGATTCAATAAAAAGCTAATATAATAATAGGTATTTTATGGCCCAGACTACAAGTATATTTAGCAATAGTGAAAACTGCAAACAACAATAGACTGTCTGCTGTTAGGATATTGGATTAAGCTTTCAAATTAACAAATTTACAATTCCCTGTCCCCACCACAATGCTTCATAGGCAATGAAATGAAATGTCTTCTTTTCAGAACTTTTCATAGTCTTGTCTTTGTACGTTAGTTTGGATTTACATATTTATTATTTTCTTCATACTTATACCTTATTTTATCCTAATGATGTGTGCCGTGGTTATAAAAGGATATATATCAATCTGGCCCTTTCTTTAGTAATTCGTTTCATGAATTTTCATTGGGAAAGAGCAAAGATAACAATTTCCTGCGGAAGGTTAATGTAAGGTGGGTACTTAATACATCATCTGTGTGTGGAGTACGTTGTTGACTTGCACCTTGTTCATTTTCTATTAAATTTGAACTAGTGCAGGTCATATACTATCCCTTCTTCTTGTTTTGAATGGAGTTGTTAAAGTTATCGTGGTCAGAGGAAACTTCTCAAATCATACTAGAGATGTAGTTATCCCATCCCCTGGCAATGTTATTGTACTTGCACGTAAAAATTTTTGTAGAGTATATGGACAAAATATGTATAGTTTAGAAATAATCTCTATTTCTAAGAAAGGCAGTGATTTTTATACAAATGAAATTTTAAAAATCATCTCATGTGTTCTCACTCCCTTGTCTCTTATATTCTGCTAGTTGCCTTATAATCTGCCATATTTATTGTGCTAGTTGCTGATTTTCATTTCCCAAACATACCAAGTATTCTTTCCTTGCATGATTTGTATGTTAGTATTGGTACATGATGAAAAAGACCTATTTTTTAAAACAATCTTCTGGAATGTACATGAAATGACATTATTTTTCTGTTCTGCCAGGGATGTGAATGCATTGTTAGATGGGCAGGTTGCCAAAGTATTGATAGAATTGAGCCGCATGTAATGCAGTGTTTAATCTTTGGGAATTAAATCAGTCCTATTGACAGTAGAGGTTCCAATATTTATGATTTTCATTGCTCCTCACATCTATTATATTATTTGTCTAACTAAAGGCAGCAAAAAGTGAGAATCAGGAATGTAATTATATACATGGGAAAAAATAGGAATTGAGTTCCTGAGAAAGAAAAATCTAGAAGCGCAGATCCTAGTCCCAGGCTGTGTAGATTCAGGTTCCAATTACAATACTTAGGAAAGGGCAAATGCAAATGAAAAGTTAGAGGCTGAATTCTCAAAAGGAAGAGATGAGACTTCTACCTCCTGCCTTTTCTTAGAGTGTGTACTTTAGAAAACTTGTAGTTGCAAGTTCTCTGTCCCTTTGAAATGTGTGTAAATCTTTCAAAATGCTACATAAGGGGCGCCTGGGTGGCTCAGTTGGTTAAGCATCCGACTTCGGCTTAGGTCACAGAGCTTTCAATGGTTAAAAATATAACCATTGAACTATATACACCATAAGAAAAAGTTGGAAATGAAAATGTCATAAAAAAGGAAAGACCTGTTTGTTAAGCATTATGCTTGCACATAATTTCACATTTGTGTGTTGTTATACTCATTTTTATAGAAGAGGAAAAGATCCTCAGAAGTTATTAGGCAGCTTGTAAGTCGATGGGCAAAAATTCCAGACTAATATTGGTCTGACTCAAAATCTTGTTTTCTTTCCATTGCTCTAAAAATGAAAACCCTCTCCTCCATCAAAACCTGTGAAGAGTCTGAGATTTTACTGTTCTTGCAAGTTAACAAGTTAGTTGCCACAGTTTCATGATGCTGACAGTAGATACTAGAACCTTGAGTCAGAGACAAAGGATTTTATGACTTACGGCATAGCCAATGAGCTTTTTTTTTTTTTTTAAAACTTTATCTTTTTTCTTTTGTTTTTTAAAAGTGTCACCAATTCTTCATTGCTCACATAATGAAGTTCAAAGTCCTTAACATGAAATATTAGGCCCTTTGTGATGTGACCCCTGCATACCTCATGTCTCAGTACCTTCCTTAGTCAGACTAGGCTCCATTCATATCGTCGTTCTCCAGAATCCAAGCTTACCCATTTCAGATGCTTCAGGTCTTCTCCCTCTCCTTGAGATGCACATCTCTCTTCTTCCAGCTTAAGTCGCAGCTAAAATATCACCTGTTGTAACATAAGTAAACCTTAACTCCCTTCTGTATTTTCTGTACCTGTCCCTCTCTAAGTAGTTAGTGTAGTTATTCTAATTTCCTTTTCATTACTTGAGGACAGAGACTATCTTGTTTTTTAGATTTCTTCCCGAGCCCAGCACAGAACCTGGTTCTGAGTTGAACCTCATAAGCCATTTAGGGAAAGAGCAGATGGATGAGTAAATAATGAAGTAGTTCAGGAATTAGTGACTGAGGAGCTCCAGCTGGGGGAGATCAAGGATGACTTAACTGTTAGAACATTTTATTTAAACTTGGACAACTATGTATATTCCGATGGAAGAAGTTTAGAAGTGTATTATAGTATTGCTTTTATTCCTAATTAGTTCTGTTTTAGAAAAAGAAGTGTTATCACAACTTTACCTTATCATATATTCTTAAGCTTAAAAGTATGAATCTGGAAGTTCAGGAGAGCTGACATCAAATACTTATTGTCTACCACGTATTGTGTTAGGTCTCCTCTATACTTTTATAATTCATTGAATGTTTATAAGAGTCCTAATGAGATAAATTTAATTTTCTTTTCTTCCTATTGAAGAAATTGAGGCTCAGATTTGAACATAAAATGCCCCAAGTTACATGTTCAGAATAAACCTTACTAAGTGCTTATGATGAATCAGGCATTATTCTAAGCACTTACATATAATTACATACTCTGTGATATTATTTTTATCCCCATTTTTTAATTTTTTTTTAACGTTTATTTATTTTTGAGACAGAGAGAGACAGAGCATGAATGGGGGAGGGGCAGAGAGAGAGGGAGACACAGAATCAGAAGCAGGCTCCAGGCTCTGAGCCATCAGCCCAGAGCCCGACGCGGGGCTCGAACTCACGGACTGTGAGATTGCGACCTGAGCTGAAGTCGGACGCCCAACCGACTGAGCCACCCAGGCGCCCCTATCCCCATTTTTTAGATGAGGGAACAGAAACACAGAGAAATGTAGTAACTTCCCCATCAGTGCACTCCTTATTACCATCTGTTCCTTTAAGTCCTTGGATGTGTTTATAATAGCTGCTTTACAATCCTTGTTTAGTAATTCTGACACCTGAATCATTTCATGGTTTCTCTTGACTGCTTTATTTCTTGACTGTGGGTTGTTTTGTGCTGTTTCTTCTTATGTCTAGTAATTTTCTTATTGTATGATGTACATTGTAGGTGATATATTGTACACAGTCTTTTCTATGCATACATATTTGTATATATGTATGTATCATTTTCTACTCTAGCATGTGCTTTTTAGTCTGAAATGGGGTCTCAACTGAATGCCCAAGGTGTTCAGCAAGATAGCTACATTCTGGTTGCTCCGTCTTTCAGCCCTGTACAACCTTTGTTATCCCTGTTCAGCTCTCATGTCTGTATCAGGTAATGTCTGCTAGACCTTCGTATTTGCACCAAGGACTAATTATAAATCCCCATAATGACTTCCAGCCTTCTCTCTTCCCACCCCCTGAAACTTGGGATTCTATTCTCTCTGCATCATCGGCTTACTAAGATCTCTGCTCTGCTGGGTTTCTGTTGTCCTGTGCTGTCCCAGGAAAGTCCAATCCTGGACTAACTTTATGTTTCTCTTCTTTCCAGGACCACAGTTGTATGCTACCTGTTTAAAAACAGTGCCCTCTTATATTTTCCCATTTTATAGTTGTCCCTTCCTTTTTGTGGTTTAAGCCACTTTCATCTTTTCTTATCATGAGAGGTTTTCTATGAGTTTCATTTATCCATGGCTTTAGTAGTTCTTCATTACTACATCATCAAGTAAGATATCTATCTATATCTATATCTATATATCTATATATATAGATATATAAAATATATTTATATAATATAATATTATGTATATATATAATATTTATATCTATATCTATCTATTATCTATCTATATATCTATGTCTGAGAGCTGGGATTCATCTTGTTTATTGATTTACATATACCTAATAGCCATAGTTGTATTTATCTCCATTTCATGGAGGTTTTTTTTTTTTTAATTGAGGTTTTATTTTGTCCTTTCATTTGGAACATCCTCCTCTGTTTCTTCATTTTGCTTGACACTCTGTATTAACTTCTATGCATTAAATGAACAGCTAACTCTCTCAGCCTTGAAGGAGTAGCCTCATGTAGGAGATGAAACTTATCATTCAACCTTGCCCTAGATCTTGGTTGTCTTTTAAGCCTTTGTGATTGTCCAGGCAGCTCATTTTATTTTTAATACTTCCCAGTAGTTGAGGGTGTCAACTGTCAGTGTCCCAAAGGGGAAAATTTCGGTCAGCACCTAGTTTCGGATTGATTGGAAGCCAGACTCTCAAACAGCAACTTTTCATGTATGCAAATATATACAATCCTATTAGATAAAAAGTGTAAGCCCCAATGGCCACCAGTGCCAGGCCATCTGGAGCTGTCCCCTGCATAGCATTCATCAAAATTGGGGCTCCAGATGAGTGTATAAGCCCCTTTCTGGGAGATACTGGAAAGCTGTAGTTAGGCAGGAGGAGAGTATAGGGATTGTGCCTGTCAGAAGAGAAAGAAAGAAAAGAGAAAAATAAGCCTAGAGATTGTGTGTGTGTGTGTGTGTGTGTGTGTGTGTGTGTGAAGCACGCGCACTTCAAGATGGTGTCTGCTGGCTGAAGTAATGTATCAGGACAGTGTAAAGCTGGCACCCACCAGTCTCCATCCCCAGAGACCACCCCAGCAGGCCCCAAAATGTGTGCATATCAGATGCTTGTCCCCTAGGCTGACGTCCCAAGACTAGCAGTTGAGCTGTTCCCACACAAAGTCCACACGCTCCTGATTGATTACCTATTATGTCCATTCTTTGTCTTGAGGCGGGTGAGTCTAAGTGTCCAAGCCCTGTAGGAGCCATTTCTTAGATTGTTATAGCCTTGTGGGCCTTGTGGATGTAAGCCCTGTTGGTTTTAAAGCTAGATGTTTTGGGGGCTCATTTCTCCGGAGCAGGTCTTAAAAATGGGTGTGCCTGATGTGAGGTTCAAACCCTTTGCTCCTTAGGGAGAAGCTTGGAGTTTTGAATTCCCTCTGGATTATGACTTGCTGCACCAGGACTCAGATTTATGGTGAGATTGTGTCCCAGCTTCTTCTACCACTGTGTTGTGTGCTTTCTCTGGCTCATCCAGTGCATAGGAGTTGCTCAGCCAGTTCTGGTTTTTTGTTTTTTGTTTTTTCAGAGGAAGTTGTTCCATATGTAGCCATAGATTCTGTGTATTTGTCAGAGTGGGATGGGATGGGTGGGAAGGGTTTCAGGATCCTCTTACATTGCCATCTTGAACTGGAACCACTGGAAGTTCTAATTTTGATGGGAACTTCAATGACTTCTTTGTGATAGTGGTGGGGTTTTTTTTTTAAATAGCTTTATTGCAGCATAATTGTCACACAATAAATTTCACATGTTAAAAGTGTACAATTTGATGAGTTTTGAAATTGTATACATGTGTAAAATCTTCATTATTATCAAGATAAAAAATATCTCCCTGGATCCAGAAAGTTTTCTTATACCACTTTTTAAAATTATTTTTTTTAATGTTTATTTATTTAGAGAGAGAGAGAGAGAGAGATAGAGAGCACGCAAACAGGAGTAGGGAAGGTACAGAGAGTGGGAGAGAGAATCCCAAGCAGGCTTCATGATGCCTGCACGAAGCTGGACTGCAGCGCTTGATCTCATGAAATGTGAGATCATGACCTGACCTGAGCCAAAATCAGGAGTCAGTGCTTAACTGACTGAGCCACCCAGGTGCCCCTCCTTTATGCCACTTTTTAATCCCTCCCTTCCTTCATCCCCTTGCAACTTATTTAATCATATATTTAGTTTGCATTTTATAGAATGTTATATCAGGAAGATCCTAATGTATTTTTGGGGGCCTGGATTTTTTTCACTCAGTATAATTTTGAGATCTATTAATGTTATTTTACGTATTAATAGTTAATTCCTTCATAGTGCTGATTGTATGGATATACTTCAATTTTCTCATCATGTCCAATCTCTTAGTGAACTTTTGGGTTATTTCCACTTTTGTGCTATTACAAATAAGGCTGGAAATGTAAAATTTATTATCGATTCCAGTAGATTAGTCTGTTTTTGCTTCTCACAACTAAGTAATTTAAGGATTCTTGCTTTAACAAAACAAACAAACTGGCTTTTAAAAGGTGCCAACCCAAGCTGACCACAGCCTTCAACTACTTCCCACAAGGCATGGACTACATGGCCTTATCCTACATGACTTGCCTGTCACGATCGCCAGACCTCCTTGACCAGTGTAGTATCCATGGATGGCAACTGGTCAGGCTTTTGCACTCTGTCCCAGAGCAACAAGTCTGGGACTCTCCCTTCAGGACCCCCAGGGCATACCAGGGAGGTCTCCTGTTGAATGACCCTTGTTGCCCTGGTGTAGGACCCGGCCCTCATCTCCTCATGTACTAACCTGGGAGGTACATAGGGTACTGGGGTAGAGTAAGGGAAGATGGGCCCATCATGTGGGGAGATGACTTTGATATTTGACTGCCACCCTAACCTTGACTTCTAACTTGTGATACCCCTCATCTCCTTGGAAAGATGTCCTAGTATCTCTTAAGGACCCACACCCATAAAGTATTCCTCTCCCTCATTACAGTGTTAAGGTGGAGAAGGCATGTATCACCTCTCCCTAATCTAGATGTTTGTATATAAGGGACAAGAGATTGTTGTAGTTGCCCATGGTGCCTCCAACAGACTGTCCCTACTTATCCTGTTGCAAGGGTGGGGGGCTTGGGACTGGGACTCCATTCACCACAGGTGATATGGCTTCTCAGTAATCCTTTAAAGACCTGAACAGTATGTGTCAGGGGAGGCTTGCTGGTGGGTTAGTGGTCCTTAGGATGTGATAGAAACATCCAGTGTGTGAAATAGAAGTTGGAATGGGATGTGGTGGACAATAAACAAGTATGAGGGAAGGATTGGAGCTGGAGCAATAGGAAAGGGTCTGGGGCCATTGTCTGCACCAACTTTGGTAGCTGTCTAGACAGTGTGTGTTTAGAGTGGTAAGGGGAGGGAGCTAAGCTGAGGCAGGACTGATTGGATCTTGTCATATGGGTGTTAAGGGCTCTCTTGAGGCTCTGACCACACTGTATTATGTGTGGAGGGTACCCTCCTGTGTCCCACAACTACTGCTGTTAACAATAAACTGTAGAGGAACTGGAAAAAAAAAAGATGCCAACCATTACAAAAGTTTCAGAGTCCTAATTAAGTCTCCAAATGACTGAGTTTGAATAATACTTTTCCTTGTTCCTTTTCCTTTTTTTTTTCATTAATGCCTCACCAGAAGTAAGTGGGAATCAAAGGGAGAAGGAGAGGCAGAGAGAGAGAGAGAGAGAAAGTGAAGAGTGATACGACAATTTAGAAAAATCTAGTTTTGTTGGTTAGAGATAAACCTATTCAATTCTCAGTCAAAAATAGCCACAGAGTTGTGTTTTAAATGAATAAGAGTCACATCATTTGAATGAAATTATTTTAAGCATTTTTTTGAGGACTTCTTTTTCCCACTAAGCCTTTTGCACAGGCATTTTGATTCATAAAGGTGTTGATGTTCATTAAACCTTATAGTTGATTTATATTTTTATTTTCTCTACCTATTTTCACTCAGCGAGAGACTATGGTACAGTGTTTCCTTTTTTGGAAACTTTTCCTTTTTCTAGCCCTTCAGTCTATTTTGCTTTTCATAGTTGTGCTTTAAATCTCCCCCAGAAGAGGAAATGACTCATTTCTATACAGTAGCATGTAGGTGTTTGATGAATGTTGCTGCCAGGTAGAAATAGACTCTAATGCCAGTGTAAATGGAGTTTTACAGCTAATGAATTCTGAAGGATTTAAATTTTCTTGGGACTTTAAATTGAGGGAAAATAACTTCAGAAGGTGGTAAGGGCTTTATGTTCTCTGGGCAAACTAAAAAGTGGTATGAATGTAAAGAAATAGCCAGCTGCCTAATGAAAGAATGGCATGTTCTTTGAGATGTTTTCCCCCCTAAAATATTGTTTTGGGACTGTGACGTTTGAGCAGGATGATACCCCAGGTGTATTATGGGCTTAATGTGTCACATCAAACCAGATCGATATTTAAGATTTTTGACTGCTGTGAATTCACAGAAATCTCCAAGTTTATGTGTTCTTCAGACTTCTGTGGTATAGGAAGTGAGGACGTGGGTTATACAGTATCTTCCCCTGCAGACTTCTTAATGTTCTAAAAATAATGGCATTGTCCTCATTTTGGAGACCATAAGAAGTTGAGTTGCAAATAACCACATTGTCTTACAAAATGGCTACCATACTGAGACATGAGAATGGTCTTTACCTGTGCAGAAAGGCTGATGTTAGTGCTTTAGGCACAATTCCCACATGGATAGGGTTTATTAAATATTAAGCACAATTATATGTAGTAGATATCTGGCTAATTACATTTTTTCCTTAATTTATGGCAGTGCCTAAAGCAGCATCTTACATATAATGTGTAGTTAATAAAGTTACATGAAAATGGATAAATTAAAGACTGAAAGATGTGTGCAGTAAGATTTTAAATTGTTTTGAGGTGGGATATCATAAAACTATATTTTAGACTTCACAATTCATGGAAATAAATGTAAGCATTTTGATTTTTTAACTTGTTATAGTTTTATCATTTTGATCATTTAAAAACTGCAATATTATAGAACCTTCGCAGATTTGTGAAACTTGATCAAGAATCTGTATTTAAGAACAGAATGCAAAAAAAAAAAAAGGAAAAAAACGGCATATCTGATTGGTTTAGAATCGAATAAGATAAATAATATTTACAACATAAAATGTCCTAGTAGGATGTTTTCTAATAACATGAAGGTAATAGTTAACATGAAGAAAGAAGACAGAGTGTGTGTTATTAGACAACAAAGAAGAAGATAGTAAGATTTAACTGATCAGAGTATAACCTGTAAGTATGAAAATGTAGGTAATAAAAACTGATGAGAGAATCTAAAGATAGAGAATTGTTTTGATTAAATGTAAAGTGGTGTGTTGCCAAGACTTCATTGCACATGATGGACCAAGTTTGAATCTGCCTAACAGATTCAGCTATGCAGCTGAACAGATGTGCAGCTAACAACGATCTTAGAAAAATAAGCAAAGATCTTAGAAAAGATCTTTCTTACTGATTTAATAGGTCAGTTTGTTGAATATTCAAAAAAGTATTTTGAATATTCAGTATTTGCCAAACACTGTCATAGATGACTGATGTAGAGTGTCTGCCTCCAAAGGGTTCATGCTGTGCTGGGGGAGATAGAGAAACAGACCAAAAATTACAATCTAGAGCTTAGAGATATATCATTTTTCAGGCTTGGCCTCACTGTTCAGTCAGAACCTGCTATTAGGTCTGAGTCTTTGGAGAGCTCAAGAGGAAATGCTCACCCTCATGTTGTTTCTGTCATCCCCGAACTTGTGTGTGAACACAAGGTTGGCATCATAGCTAATCTATACAACAATAACTCTTATGTATTCAAGGTATGACATCATACTTAACATTTAACTTTTAAACATATATAAGTAACGTACATATAACTTAGAATGATCATATCCTTATGTGCTTTTTATATTGAATCATGAATTTCAAGTAATTAATAGAAAAAGAGATGAACAAATAGCACGAATACTAAGAGATACTGTGTTAGCTAGGTGACTTTATGAAGAATATTATATATTTTCAATAAATAGATGGTTATAAAATATGTAATTTATATATAAATACATATACATTATAGAAATTTAAATAGCAATCCATGAAAGAAGAATACAGATGAAATCACATTATATCACTAATCTCTATAGAATCCTAACATTTGTAGAAATCTTAGGACTCAAAATTCCATGAGGAGGAAAAATTACACAATCATGTGTGACAACATCCATGGGAAATCTTCTTTAATAAGAGATAATAAATAATGTACAAAGTGTGAAGAAAAAAGTGGTAGAAAAAATGATGTACCTCGAAATCTGAAAGTGAGCATCTGTTTGGGAAAGCACTTGTGTAGCATGGTAGCATGGTAACTGTAGGCACAATCTAATGACTGAAAGGGCTGAGAAAAAAAATGTAAAATGATTTCGATATAAAATTATAATAACTGTAATACTAATAAACATATCTGATAAAGTTTCACGGGCATATTCTTAACAATGCAGAAACTTGTGTGTTGTGGTGAAGTTGACTTCAGCCTCAGCTTTGGCTAAACGTGGATTCTAGGACTCGGTCTCCATTGGATAGAGGTACACACAGATATTAGCAGAACATAAAAGGAAGGTGTTTGACTCAGTTTGGGTCAGGGAAGTTTTCCTGAGTTGTCCTGAAAGACGAGTGGGAGTACCTGAGGTAAAGAAGGGGTGTGGTGAATACAAGGAAGGAGAGTGGATCCCCAGATGTTTAACATTACTGAGGTGGAGCATGAGGCTGAGACTATGGTAGGGGAAACTGGGGAAGAACTAGGACATGCAGAATTTCTCTTCCATGCTTGATGGTTTAGGCTTTCTCTTCTGAAAAAGGAATGCCTTGCTCAAGCTTGTGTTATGCTTGGTGGTCTGAGTGGCAACGATGTGAGGCTGTATTTGACAATTTAGGAAGCTGCTGGGATAGTGAAGGGACAAGGTGAGGATAACCTGAATGAGGCATTGGCAGAGTTAAGATATTTTTCAGACGTAAAATCAATAAATGTGATGCTTATTGGGTTTTGGGGAGCCAGAGGGATTGAGGATTCTAAGAAGCTCCCTCAGCTTTGTAGTGGAGTAGCCGACTGAACTGAACTGAATCACTTTATGTGATTGCATAAAGAGGTGAAGTCTGTGGTAAAGGAAGGTGTAATATTGAGCTTTGTGCTGATGAGATGTTGAGGTGGAGATCAGTGGAGATCTGGATGTATGCATCTAAAGCTCCCAAGAGTCAGGCATACCCTGCAGGAGTTGTAGGTTTGAGACCCATCCACAGGTGGATGGTGGATGGAAGAGGGTGGGACAACATGAGGAGAGCAGCAGGGTGTTAGAAGGTGATAAGTACCAGAGTAAAAAGAAAACTGAACACAGCCAGGGGCATGAAGAGTGCTGGAGTTGAGGGAAAGGGTTTGATATTTAAATTGGGTAGACATGGTAGGCTTCAATGGGAAGGTGAGATTGGAGCACAGATTTGAAGGATGTGAGGGAGTCAGTCATGCTCTTGTCCAGGGGGAGAGTACTGCAGGCTGGAAAGGACATCCAGGGCAAAAGCCCTGACTTGGGAGCATGTCTGCAATGTGCTAGGAACATGGAGGAGGCCAGGGTGGCTGGGATGGGTGAGTGAAGTGTTGCAAGTTTTGAGAAAAGTAATGGTATGACTCGCCTTATATTTTAAAGGAATTTCTATGGCAGCTGGGCTGGGAATAGACCGGGGATAGAGACAATAGTGTAAGCAAAGACCGTAAGGAGGCTGGTGCAGCAACCTAGGGAGAGCATGAGACTTATCTCCTGCTGAACCCTGGGTTCATGACATATGCGCCTCTCTCTTGCCGCAGGGCCTTTGTGCATACCTATCTTCTTAATGAAATATCCTTCTCCTTAATGCTCATCTTTGGCTAATTAACCCTGCCTACTCTTTCCAATCTCTTTAAAAATACCACTTTCTAAAAAAAGAGATCTTCCTTGACCATCTCTGACTGCATTACATTCCCCTTATTATATATTCTCAATGCTTTTAGTGATTTTTTAAATTTTTTAATTTTTTTATTATATGAAATTTATTGTCAAATTAGTGTCCATACAACACCCAGTGTTCATCCCAAAAGATGCTCTCTTCAATGCCCATCACCCACGCTCCCCTCCCTCCCACCCCCCATCAGCCCTCAGTTTGTTCTCAGTTTTTAAGAGTCTCTTATGCTTTGGCTCTCTCTCCCATTCTAACTACTTTTTTTTTTCTTTTTTCCTTCCCCTCCTGCATGGGGTTCTGTTAAGTTTCTCAGGATCCACATAAGAGTGAAACCATATGGTATCTGTCTTTCTCTGTATGGCTTATTTCACTTAGCATAACACTCTCCAGTTCCATCCACGTTGCTACAAAGGGCCATATTTCATTCTTTCTCATTGCCACGTAGTACTCCATTGTGTATATAAACCATAATTTCTTTATCCATTCATCAGTTGATGGACATTTAGGCTCTTTCCACAATTTGGCTATTGTTGAGAGTGCTGCTATAAACATTGGGGTACAAGTGCCCCTATGCATCAGTACTCCTGTATCTCTTGGGTACATTCCCAGCAGTGCTACTGCTGGGTTATAGGGTAGGTCTATTTTTAATTTTTTGAGGAACCTCCACACTGTTTTCCAGAGTGGCTGCATCAGTTTGCATTCCCACCAACAGTGCAAGAGGGTTCCCGTTTCTCCACATCCTCTCCAGCATTTATAGTCTCCTGATTTGTTCATTTTGGCCACTCTGACTGGCACGAGGTGATATCTGAGTGTGGTTTTGATTTGTATTTCCCTGATGCAGAGCGATGTGGAGCATCTTTTCATGTGCCTGTTGGCCATCTGGATGTCTTCTTTAGTGTCTATAGAAGTGTCTATTCATGTTTTCTGCCCATTTCTTCACTGGATTATTTGTTTTTTGGGTGTGGAGTTTGGTGAGCTCTTTATAGATTTTGGATACTAGCCCTTTGTCTGATATGTCATTTGCAAATATCTTTTCCCATTCCGTTGGTTGCCTTTTAGTTTTGTTGATTGTTTCCTTTGCTGTGCAGAAGCTTTTTATCTTCATGAGGTCCCAGTAGTTCATTTTTGCTTTTAATTCCCTTGCCTTTGGGGATGTGTCAAGTAAGAAATTGCTGTGGCTGAGGTCAGAAAGGTCTTTTCCTGCTTTCTCCTCTAGGGTTTTGATGGTTTCCTGTCTCACATTCAGGTCCTTTATCCATTTGAGTTTATTTTTGTGAATGGTGTAAGAAAGTGGTCTAGTTTCATTCTTCTGCATGTTGCTGTCCAGTTCTCCTGGCACCATTTGTTAAAGAGACTGTCTTTTTTCCATTGGATATTCTTTCCTGCTTTGTCAAAGATGAGTTGGCCATACGTTTGTGGGTCTAGTTCTGGGGTTTCTATTCTATTCCATTGGTCTATGTGTCTGTTTTTATGCCAATACCATGCTGTCTTGGTGATGACAGCTTTGTAGTACAGGCTAAAGTCTGGGATTGTGATGCCTCCTGCTTTGGTCTTCTTCAAAATTACTTTGGCTATTCAGGGCCTTTTGTGGTTCCATATGAATTTTAAGATTGCTTGTTGTAGCTTTGAGAAGAATGCTGGTGCAATTTTGATTGGGATTGCGTTGAATGTTTAGATAGCTTTGGGTAGTATTGACATTTTAACAGTATTTATTCTTCCAACCCACAAGCACGGAATGTTTTTCCATTTCTTTATATCTTCAATTTCCTTCATGAGCTTTCTATAGTTTTCAGCATACAGATCTTTTACATCTTTGGTTAGATTTATTCCTAGGTATTTTATGCTTCTGGGTGCAATTGTGAATGGGATCAGTTTCTTTATTTGTCTTTCTGTTGCTTCATTATTAGTGTATAAGAATGCAACTGATTTCTGTACATTGATTTTGTATCCTACAACTTTGCTGAATTCATGTATCAGTTCTAGCAGACTTTTGGTGGAGTCTATCGGATTTTCCATGTATAATATCATGTCATCTGCAAAGAGTGAAAGCTTGACTTCATCCTTGCCAATTTTGATGCCTTTGATTTCCTTTTGTTGTCTGATTGCTGATGCTAGAACCTCCAACACTATGTTAAACAACAGCGGTGAGAGTGGACATCCCTGTCATGTTCCTGATCTCAGGGAAAAAGCTCTCAGTTTTTCCCCATTGAGGATGATGTTAGCTGTGGGCTTTCATAAATGGCTTTTATGATGTTTAAGTATGTTCCTTCTAACCCGACTTTCTCAAGGATTTTTATTAAGAAAGTTTGCTGAATTTTGTCAAATGCCCTTTCTGCATCAATTGACAGGATCATATGTTTCTTATCTTTTCTTTTATTAATTGATGTATCACGTTGATTGATTTGCGAATGTTGAACCAGCCCTGCATCCCAGGAATGAATCCCACTTGATCATGGTGAATAATTCTTTTTATATGCTGTTGAATTCGATTTGCTAGTATCTTACTGAGAATTTTTGCATCCATATTCATCAGGGATATTGGCCTGTAGTTCTCTTTTTTTACTGGGTCTCTGTCTGGTTTAGGAATCAAAGTAATACTGGCTTCATAGAATGAGTCTGGAAGTTTTCCTTCCCTTTCGATTTTTTGGAATAGCTTGAGAAGGATAGGTATTATCTCTGCTTTAAACGTCTGGTAGAATTCCCCAGGGAAGCCATCTGGTCCTGGACTCTTATTTGTTGGGAGGTTTTTGATAACCGATTCAATTTCTTCACTGGTTATGGGTCTGTTCAAGCTTTCTATTTCCTCCTGATTGAGTTTTGGAAGCGTGTGGGTGTTTAGGAATTTGTCCATTTCTTCCAGGTTGTCCAGTTTGTTGGCATATAATTTTTGAGAGTATTCCCTGATAATTGCTTGTATTTCTGAGGGATTGGTTGTAATAATTCCATTTTCATTCATGATTTTATCTATTTGGGTCATCTCCCTTTTCTTTTTGAGAAGCCTGGCTAGAGGTTTATCAATTTTGTTTATTTTTTCAAAAAACCAACTCTTGGTTTCGTTGATCTGCTCTACAGTTTTTTTAAATTCTATATTGTTTATTTCTGCTCTGATCTTTATTATTTCTCTTCTTCTGCTGGGTTTGGAGTGTCTTTGTTGCCCTGCTTCTATTTCCTTTAGATGTGCTGTTAGATTTTGTATTGGGGATTTTTCTTGTTTCTTGAGATAGGCCTGGATTGCAATATATTTTCCTCTCAGGACTGTCTTCGCTGCATCCTGAAGCGTTTGGATTGTTGTATTTTCATTTTCGTTTATTTCCATATATTTTTTAATTTCTTCTCTAATTGCCTGGTTGACCCATTCATTCTTTAGTAGGGTGTTCTTTAACTTCCATGCTTTTGGAGGTTTTCCAGACTTTTTCCTGTGGTTGATTTCAGGCTTCTTAGCATTGTGGTCTGAAAGTATGCATGGTATGATCTCAATTCTTGTATTCTTATGAAGGGCTGTTTTGTGACCCAGTATGTGATCTATCTTGGAGAATGTTCCATGTGCACTCGAGAAGAAAGTATATTCTGTTGCTTTGGGATGCAGAGTTCTACATATATCTGTCAAGTCCTTCTGATCCAATGTATCATTCAGGGCCCTTGTTTCTTTATTGACCGTGTGTCTAGATGATCTGTCCATTGCTGTGCATGGGGTGTTAAAGTTCCCTGCAATTACCACATTCTTATCAATAAGGTTGCTTATGTTTGTGAGTAATTGTTTTATATATTTGGGGGCTCCCATATTCGGTGCATAGACATTTATAATTGTTAGTTCTTCCTGATGGATAGACCCTGTAATTATTATATAATGCCCTTCTTCATCTCTTGTTACAGCCTTTAATTTGAAGTCTAGTTTGTCTGATATAAGTATGGCTACTCCAGCTTTCTTTTCACTTCCAGTAGCATGATAAATAGTTCTCCATCCCCTCACTCTCAATCTGGAGGTGTCTTCAGGTCTAAAATGAGTCTCTTGTAGACAGCAAATAGATGGGTCTTGTTTTTTTATCCATTCTGATACCCTATGTCTTTTGGTTGGTGCATTTAGTCCATTTACGTTCAGTGTATTATAGAAAGATATGGGTTCAGAGTCATTGTGATGTCTGTAGGTTTCATGCTTTTAACGATGTCTCTGGTACTTTGTCTCGCAGGATCCCCCTTAGGATCTCTTGTACGGCTAGTTTAGTCATGACGAATTCCTTCAGTTTTTGTTTGTTTGGGAAGACCTTTATCCCTCCTTCTATTCTAAATGACAGACTTGCTGGATAAAGGATTCTCGGCTGCATATTTTTTCTTTTCATCACATTGAAGATCTCCTGCCATTCCTTCTGGCCTGCCACATTTCAGTAGAGAGATTGGTCATGAGTCTTATTGGTCTCCCTTTATATGTTAGAGCACGTTTATCCCTAGCTGCTTTCAGAATTTTCTCTTCATCCTTGTATTTTCCCAGTTTCACTATGATATGTCATGTAGAAGATCGATTCAAGTTACATCTGAAGGGAGTTCTCTGTGCCTCTTGGATTTCAATGCCTTTTTCCTTCCCCAGATCTGGGAAGTTCTCAGCTATTATTTCTTCAAGTACACCTTCAGCACCTTTCCGTCTCTCTTCCTCCTCTGGAATACCAATTATGCGTAGATTATTTCTCTTTAGTGCATCACTTAGTTCTCTAATTTTCCCCTCATACTCCTGGATTTTTTTATCTCTCTTTTTCTCAGCTTCCTCTTTTTCCATAACTTTATCTTTTAGTTCACCTATTCTCTCCTCTGCCTCTTTAATCCGAGCTGTGGTCGTCTCCATTTTATTTTGCAGCTCGTTAATAGCATTTTTTAGCTCCTCCTAGCTGTTCCTTAGTCCCTTGATCTCTGTGGCAATAGATTCTCTACTGTCCTTTATAGTGTTTTCAAGCCCAGCGATTAATTTTATGACTAATATTCTAAATTCACTTTCTGTTATATTGTTTAAATCATTTTTGATCAGTTCGTTAGCTGTCGTTATTTCCTGGACGTTTTTCTGAGGGGAATTCTTCCGTTTCGTCATTTTGGATAGTCCCTGGAGTGGTGCGGGACTGTGGGGCACTTCCCCTGTGCTGTCTTGAATAACTTGCATTGGTGGGCGGGCCGCAGTCAGACCTGATGTCTGCCCCCAGCCCACTGCTGGGGCCACAGTCAGACTGGTGTGTACTTTCTCTTCCCCTCTCCTAGGGGCGGGATTCACTGTGGGTTGGTGTAGCTCGTCTGGGCTACTTGCACATTGCCAGGCTTGTGTTGCTGGGGATCTGGCGTATTAGCTGGGGTGGATCGGCAAGGTGCACGGGGGCAGGAGGGGCAGGCTCAGCTTGCTTTTCCGCTTTTCCTTCGGTGATCCGCTTCGGGAAGGGCCCCGCGGCACCGGAAGGGAGTCAGACCCGCCAGAGGGATGGATCCGCAGAAGCACAGCGTTTGGTGTTTGCTGGGTGCAAGCCAGTTCCCTGGCAGGAACCAGTTCCCTTTGGGATTTTGGCTGGGAGATGGGCAAGGGAGATGGCGCTGGAGAGCACCTTTGTTCCCCCCCAAGCTGTGCTCTGTCGTTGGGGGCTCAACAACTCTCCCTCCCATTGTCCTCCAGCCCTCCCACTCTCCAAGCAGAGCTGTTAACTTATAACCTTCCAGATATTAAGTCCCGCTGGCTGTCTGAACACACTCCGTCCTGCCCTTACGCTTTTGCAAGCCAGACGGGGCGCTCTGCTTTGCCTGCGGGCTGTCCCTCCACCCCGGCTCCCTCCCGCCATTCCGTGTAACGTGCACCGCCTCGACGCCCTTCCTACCCTCTTCCGTGGACCTCTCGTCTACGCTTGGCTCCAGAGAATGCATTCTGTTAGTCTTCTCACGATTTTCTGGGTTATTTAGGCAGGTGTGGGTGGAATCTAAGTGATCTGCAGGACGCGGTGAGCTCAGTGTCCTCCTACACCGCCATCTTCCCAGCTGCTTTTAGTGATTTTACTTCTTGTAGCCTGTTTGCAAATATATGATTAAATGAGTACACTTCTTAGAGTCTTCATTCCATGAAGAGTCTACACTTTATAAGCACAGAAATAAATGGCACTCAAATATTTGCTGGATAAGTTGTAAATGAATAAATGCATGATTGAATGGATAAAATACTGTGATGGAAAGAGGACTCTAAGCCTCTGACCAAAATATTCAATAAATTGGGCTCCTGCCTTGGTGACTGCAGTGAGGAGGGAGATAGGCTGGTATGATCAGATGTCAGAAGCCTCATAGGAGAAGAGGTCATCTGTTTTGACCAGCCATCAAAAATATATACCCTTTGCCTCTCTTTATCTCCTTAGTCCTTTAGAAACTAGGAAAGCAAAGAAGAGAGTTGTAAACATGTACCAAATAGTCTGTGTAACGCAGTGCAGGAAAATGCCTATGGCAAGAGAAAATAATTAACAAATTCACCAAACATCTTTAACTCAAGCCAGATGTTCTCTGAGTTGAAACAGTTGATTACAGACCTCTAGGAATGACTACTGTTTGCATTTTATGTTTGATTTTCAAAAGTGCTATAATTCAAACCTGGAACAAGATTCACCAGATATATCTTGTGACACACCTTTAATTAAACATTTTATTAAAACATACAACTGTAAAAATAAACAAACCTCAAAGCACAGTAAATAAGTTTTAAAGGGCCTTCTGAAAACCCAAAACCCCTAAATTGACTTACTTGTGTCTACTCTGTTTCTGCCTATCTTTGTGAGAGTTCTTTAGGATGCTTGGATGTGCCTTGTATCATTTTCATAATTTTACCACTGGAGGGCTCAATGGCCTTTTTAATGTTGCTTTTAAGAGACCAAATTTTATGTTTGTACAACAGTAAGACTTGGAGACAAAAACAAACTTGCTCCCTTTTTTGAGAAAATCTGTTTTTTATGGGGAGGGGGTACATTTAGATGCCTAAGTGTGTGTGTCATTTCAGTCAAAATGCTTTTGTAAAATGCCCTCAAAGATGGAAAGTCTCGCCATTGCTGCATCTAAACTGAAATCATAGAGGCTGCAGTAGCTTCTCTCCAAAAGAATGCAAGGGAATCAGAACTATACCCAGTAAGACTTTCAGCATGTACATGTGCACCTGTGGAGTGCCTGTGTGTACGTGTTGGTGGCAGTGTGGCGGAGAGGTGGAGGAAGGGGACTGAGTGCTTTGCACGTCCAAGAATTATGATTAATATAGTATGGGTGGGAGTGGGAATATTTGTACGGACTAGTTGAAAGGACATTGGACTGAGTGTCTGGGGAAGAGTGGTCATGGATGGTTCCAGGACTCATTGTTGCTTGTTTGGTTGTAAAGATTATGATTGCAGTTATTTTCCTGCAAGTATTATGTGAATATGTGGTCCACCTTCCATGAGGCTAATGCTGGAGTATGGATTGAGCAAATGAATTCTGACATGATTGCTACATCAGTTTGGGATGTGCTTTTTTTTTTTTTTTTTTTTTTTTTTTTTTTTTGTGGTATCTTGTAAGCATCCAGGGAGTAGCAATGAAGTGTTGTGCAAACAACCTAGAGACAGTGTTGGCCCCCAAGTGAAAGTATAAAATCAACAGAAAGCAGAAAGATGGAAATATCAGAATGGCTCTCCCAGGTTTGATAAGACTTAACTACAAATTAATTGAAAAATTAACATATTTAAAGATAAATAATATGCCAGTTGGAAGGGAGATGACTTTTCAGACTGACACCAACACAGGATTAGGGGAGTGTCTGAGAAAGAAACTTTGGAGGAGCCTGGCTAAGAACTGCTCAAGAAGGTTGTCATGACAACTTCAATCCTTTTGACTTCTCCACCATGGTGATGGATGCTTGTACCCCTGTGATTTTGAATCATCAGCGAATTCTCCTTGTTCTGATTTCATGCTTATTCAATTACATTTTGTCTATGATTTGGCCTTTCATTGCTTTGCCTATTGTAGAGAATGTGCTGGTCATTTCAATCTGACTATTCAGGTCCATGTGTCAGGTATGCTTTTCGCATCAGCTCAGCATCCACATGTGTGGATGAAAGAATCAGGTTCTGAGCCAGCGGAGTTGAGAACAACACTCTGGGCCATGGCAGGTTCACCAAGGTATATGCCACTTTCTTAGGCTGTTTGCAGCTTGTGCAGGGACTGTCGTGGTCATGCTTCCCAAGGTCGACTTTCCTTCCAGTCCCTACACTGCCACTAAATATTTCTTAGAGTAAATCAGAAAGAAAGACTGACCCTTTCTTTAAAACTAATTTTAAAAAGGAAATACCTGGGGCGCCTGGGTGGCTCAGTCGATTGAGTGCTGGACTCTTGATCTCGGCTCATGATGTCACTCTTTGTGAGATAGAGCCCCATGTAGGGCTCTGTGCCAACAGCGTGGAGCCTACTTGGGATTCTCTCTTTCCCTTTCTTTCTCTGCCCCTCCCCTGCTTATGCTCGCTCGCTCTCTCTCTCTCTCTCAAAATAAATAAACTTAAAAAAATAAAAAGGAAATACCAAATGTTGTAATTATAAAATTTTTTCACAATATTTTATTCATGAATCAAAGAGGGAGCATTTACTATGTGCTTAACATTGTGTGTTTTTCACCCTTGTGTTCCATTGCAGTTTGCCAAGAACACAAAGTAGAATATTCTCTCTTCCTTGGAAGCCTGGCTTTTTTTTTTTTTTTTCCTATGAAACAGCAGCCACAATTTCTAGTAGAGGATTCTTGTGTAGGCAGAGAACAGCCAACAGGGGGTTAGCTAGCTGCCAGGCTCTTGCTACCTTGGTCATGCCTAGAGGAACTGAAACATTTACTTTACTCACAGATTTGAGGTCCATCCCAACAGAGTTATTCTCTTCTGGGTGAGTCCAGGCTTGCTCCAACTCACTGTGTCCCTAATGGTTTGTTATGAAGACTCCTTCAGAAAGTATTTCTGGGAAATTCAGTCTGGACTCAGCAGTGTTGCCTGCTGGTTCTAGGGATTGGTTAAGGGGCAAAGAGGTGGGTGGCAGCCATCATCTCCTCTAGACTGCCTGACAGAGTGCCACCTTGCCAATCCTCAGAGGATCTTTGGGATTTCTGGTTCAAGGAACATGCCAAGAAGAGGGACTAGAGATAATTACTACACACTAAGCATTTCTAGGATCTTTCTGGGGATGTTACCTGATATGAAAGTGGTTTATATTATATGAGTTGCAAGGAAGCATCAGAACACCCAGCTAAAAATGGGTTGAATAAGAAGGCCATTTTAAATCTCAATGGGGGAATTTTGATGTTTCAGGATCAGTTTGGCAGCTTTACAGAGTCTTCAAGGATGAAGATGCTCTTCATATTTCCCTTCTGGACCAAGAGCATGTCACTGAAGTCTCCTCTCATGTCACAGGATGTTCCAATTATCTTGTGTTTCTAAATGTGTTATATGCAGATGTGGTCTAACCTCTTTGAGGGTGATGCAGGGCATGGATTGAGCAAAGGAATTCTGACATGAGTACAAAGTCACTTTGGCATCTTCATTCGTGTGTGTGTGTGTGTGTGTGTGATTTTTGGGAGGGAAAAAGTGGTGTCTCTCTGGATCTTCCTTTTTACCAAGGAGGAAAATTTTTCCATTGATCATCCAGCAGCCTTCTTTTTAGGTCTTTTGGTCAGAAATGGATCGCATGCCAACCTTTATCCAGTTATCAGCCCAGACTATATATAGCTTCAATCTAGACCAATCACAATTGGCCTCCTAGGAATAGGCACATTGCTACTCAACAGTCTCATAGGAAATAAAGGACATAACATAAAAGGAAGATAGCCAGCTGTTAACTATTTTTTCCAAGATCTTAAAAGAGAAATTGACTTAAAGCACATGAAACAGAATTTAGAATGCCTCTAAAGGAAGAATGTGCAGACAAGAAAGTGGTACTGTGCACTGGATCATATAATTGACAGTGAGCATATTTACTCATTAAAGATTTTCTGAAAGTAGAATGAATGGATTTTGAGTAGAACATAATTCAGCCTTGCTTGGAGGCTGGAAGATGAATTAAATGACCTTAAGAGTTTTCTTCATCATGTGGATAAGGAGAACTGTCATTAACAAGGAGTTAAGTAAGAACTGTGTTCAAATTGTTAATTGATTTGGCCTCTCAAGCTTTGAAAAATAAGCTCAGAAGTGTAATTTGCTTCATTTCTGTGATCATATTCTTCTGGTTCAATTGGTCTTATACCTTACTGTGTATACAAATAAATTGGGAGCTTGTTAAGCACATAAATTATTGGGCACCACTTTCAGAGACATTGATTCAGAAAGTGTATTAATTTTCTTTTTTTAATGTTTATTTTTGAGCTGTAGGCATAGCTGGGGGAGGGGCAGAGAGAGGGAAACCCAATCGAAAGCAGGCTCCGTGCTGTCAATGTGCAGAGACCATTGTGGGGCTCGAACTCAGGAACTGTGAGATCATGACCTGAGCCGAAGTTGGTCACTTAACCAACTGAGCCACCTAGGCACCACCAAGAAGTATATTTTCTGTTGATGCATAACCAATTATCAAACTCAGGTACATAAAATGGTACCTATTTACTATTTCACAGCTCTGTAGTCAGAAGTAGTTTTGGTGGGCTCAAGTGGATTTTCCACTTAGGGGCTTATAAGGTGTCAGCTGGGCTAAGCTTTTAGCTGAAGCCTCTGGGTAACCATCTGCTTTCAAGCTCCCTCCAATTGTTGGTAGAATTGACTTCTTGTGGTTGTAGGGCTGAGGCCCCTTTATCTTGCCAGCTGTTGACTGAGGGCCCCTCTCAGCCCCTAAATGCTGCTCTCAATCCTTGCCACATGGCCCCCTTCATCTCAATGGCAGAGAAACTCTCTCATATTCTATCCCTCTCATGTTTCTTTTACTTTTTAAAAAAATTTTATTTAAGTAATCTCTACCCCCAACATGGGGCTTAAACTCACAACCACCAGATCAAGAGTTGCCTGCTCTTCTGATTGAGGCAGACAGGCGCCCCTCTCACATTTCAATCTTTGTAATTTGCCCATCTGCAACTAGCTAGAGAAACCATTTGCTTTTAAAGGGCTTGAATGATTAGTTTAAGCCTACCTGGATAATTGCTCCAGTTTAACTGAATAGTAACTTTAATTACATGTGAAAAATCCCTTTTGCCATGTAATATAATACTATTATGTGAGTAACACTAGGGACTGGATATCATGGGAGAGGGCATCTGAGGATTCTGTCTGCAACAGTATGTCTGGTATAGGACTCCTCTATCTGCATGTTTAGTAAGCTCCTTGTAAGATTGAGTGGCAGCTCACAGAGTGGGTAAAGTGCTCTTGCTGGAACATGGCCACAGCTATTCTTGTGGATTAAATCAGACCCTTTGAAATTAGAAGTCTTAGAAAGGAAGGCAAAAAATGCGTATAAATGAAAAGTTAATGTGTTGATCCAATTTTGAGTCAAATTGCTATTTTAATGTAAGTGACAAATAATTACATTTCAAGGGTCTGGAGAATGTTGTAGTGGGTCAATTAAGTAGTAAAAACTACCTATATTTTGAACTCTGGGTTAGACTCTGGACTGCTTTATAGCTATGAGGGAATCATGTTCTATTTTTACTAACCCCGCCCCCTCCCCCCCCCCCCCCTCCCCGCCACATGCACACACACACACATAGGTCAGGAAGGTATTGTTAGAAAATTGACCGTCTTATTTGGCATGTTTATATAAAGTAAACCCAAGATATATGGTGGAAGTATTTGTAATTGTAGTAAATACTCTGGGACTTTACCTAATAACTGTTTTTCTTCCTTTTTGGCTGCAGAGAGGATACTTTTTCTTCTCTTTTTATCATTTTTTTTTTTTTTACTTTTGTTGTTCTGGCTTCTTTCACTCAGCATGATTGTTTGAAATTTGTTCATGTTGCATGTATCCACTGTTCATTTCTTTTTATTGCAAATAGTATTCTATTCTATGGATATACAACAACGTGTTTATTCATTCACTTGTTGATGGACACTTGGGTTGTGTCCACATTTTGGCTATCATAAATAAAGCTACTGTGAATATTGAGATACACATCTTAGTATGGACACAAGCTTTCACTTCTCTTGGCTAAATACTTACGAGTGGAATGGCTAGATCATATGGTAAGCATATGTTTAAAGTAACTTTTTAACTGTTTTCCAAGGTGGTTTTAACATTTCACACTCCCAGCAGCAGGGGAGTGTGTGAGAGTTCCAGTTCCTCTATATCCTCATCACTAGTTGGTACAGTCAGTATTAAATTTGAGCTGCTCTACTACGGATGTAGTGGTATCTTGTGGTTTTAACTTGCATTTTTCTAAAGACTGATTATATTGAGCATCTTTACATATGTGCATGTGCCATCCATGTATCTTTTTTGCTGAAGTGTCCAGATCTTTTGCCCACTTTTTAAGTGTAAAATTTTAAAAATTATTATTGAGTTTTGAATGTTCTTTAGGTGTTCTGGATTCGAGTCCTTGATCACATACATGATTTGCAAATATTGCCCTTTAGGAGTAGTTTTCCTTTTCATTGTTTAAACACTGTCTTTCAAAGAAAGAAAGTTTTAATTTTTCTGCAGTTTAATTTAACAATTAAAAAAAACTTAATGTAGATTTCTTTATCGTTGCATCTAAGTATCACAAGTTCACGAAGATATCCTATGTTTTTCTCTGGAAGTTTTATAGTTTTAGAGTGTACATTTAGGCCTATGATCTATTTCCAGTTAATTTTTTTATGTCTTTCAAGGCATGGATTGAAGCTCACTGTTTTGCATATGGATGTCCAGTTGTTATAGCACTATTTATTAAAAGATTATGCTTTCTTCACAGAATGAAGTATCTTTCCACCTTGAATATTAGTCTTCCTTGTACGTGTGGGCTATTTCTGGACTTTCTATTTTAATCCATTGATCTTGCTCTCTGTTTTACATCAGTACTAAACTGTCTCGAGTACTATAGATCTGTGGAAATCTTGAAATCAGATAGTATTAGTCCTTTAATTTTTTCTTCTATTTCCAAGTTGTTTTGGCTATTCTAGGTCATTTGCATCTTGATATGAATTTTAGATTCAGTTTGTCAATTTCTATGAAAATTTTCCTGCTGGGATTTTGATTGGACTGTGTTGAATCTCTAGACCAACTGGAGAGAATTGGCTTGTTATCAAGACTAAGTTGCGTCACACATGAACACAATAATTTGCCTCTCTATTTATTCAGATTTTTAATTTCTCTCAGTGTTAAGGTCTTGCTCATCTTTTGTAAGATTTATATCTAAATATTTAATAATTTTGAGGCTGTTGTTTATAGTGGTTTTTTTTAAAATTTCTGTATTGTTTGTTGCTAGTATGCTAAGATCACAATAGATTTGTGTATATTGATGTTGTATCCTGAAACCTTGCTAAACTCTTATATTAGGCCTAGTAGCTTTTTTGTAGGTTCATTGGCTTTTTTACATAGATGATTATGTCATCTGTGAATAAGGACAATTTTACTTCTTCCTTTCTTTTCTAGATGTCTTTTCTTATTACACTAGCTTGAATGTCGAGCAAAATACTAACTAAAAGTGATGAGACTGACCATCATCCTTGTCTTGTTTATAATCTTAGGAGGAAAGCATTTGGTATTTCATCATTATGATGTTAGCTGTAAGGATTTTTAGTTTAGTGTTTTGTTTTGGAAATGCCCTTTATTAAGTTGAGGGAATTTCTTTTTATTCTTAGTTTGGTAACAGTTTTTATCAGGAATAAATGTTGGATTTTTGCCAAATGGTGTCTTTATATCTGTTGCAGTTATCAAAAATAAAGGGGAGGGGTTCTTATTGAGTTTGTCACTATAGTGATTATATCGATTGCTTTTTAAAAATGTTAAATCAATTCTTGCATTCCTGAAGAAAACCCCACTTGATATATTGATTTCTACATATTGTTGGATTTGATATGCTAAAATTTCATTTTAAATTTTTGCATCTATGCTCATGACATTATAGTTTTATTTTTTTGTTATGTTATTGTCCGGTTTGATAGAGAAATGCTGGGCTCTGGAATAGGTTGGGAAGTATTTCCTCATCAATATTTTTAGGAAGAATTTGTGTAGAATTTATATTATTTCTTCTTTAATGTTTTCTATAATGCACCAGTGAAGCCATCTGAGCCTTGAGTTTTCTTTGTGTTTTTGTTTGTTTGTTTGATTGTTTTCCAAATTGAATTTATTTACTAGTTATAGGGCCAGAATATTCTGGTTATCTATTTCTTCTTGAGTTAGCTTTAGTAGTTTGTGTCTCAAGGAAATTCAAGAAATTTGTCCATTCTAAGTAGGCAGTTTTATAATTAAAAAAATATTTTGTTTTAAGTAGGCTCCTATCCAGCTTGGAGCCCAATATGGGGTTTGAACTCATGACCCTGAGATCAAGACCTGAGCCAAGATCCAGAGTCAGATGCTTAAATGACTGAGCCACGCAGACACCTCCTAAGTTGTCAGTTTTGATTGGGATTGTCATTCACAATATTCATTCATTATCCTTTCAGTATATGTAGAATGTGTAATTATGTTACTGATGGGTTTTAAACATCTATATTTACTCATATTACCCTGAAAGTAGATGTAAGCTATCTGAGACAAGGACAGACTATTATTACTTACAGCAATAATTACATTGGCTCCATTATCCTTAGCATTTCTCCTTTCTTGGGAGATGTGAGTCAGAAGTCAGCCAATGTGTACTGGGGTTTGAACTGTAGGTAAGGAACTGCAAAAATTTGAATCTGAGAACTCATGTAAATGCTGAACTTTACCCTTCTGAAGGAGAGAGAGGAAGAAACTTAATTTTGTCCTTGTAAACAAATTCTCCTTGGAAAGAGGAAGGAAGGAAACATCTCAACGTTTATAGCTTTTTGTTTGAACTGGTACAGTAATTTCTTAGAATCTACTTGTTCTTACTGTTATCTGTGTATATGTCTTTTCTATCTCACTATATCATAAAATTTAAAAAAATGCACAATTGAAAAATTGGTTGACATATACTGAGCTTTCTACCCAACTAGATCAAAAACTTCTTGAGGGTAGAGGCATGCTTTATACTTTTTGTCCTTTTTACAATTTTATAAACCCTTTGTATACTTATTCTTGAAACAAAGACTTCTTAATTGATAATGTCAATATAAGAGAATAATCTAGTGGTGAAAAATGGTACAATGTATATTATAAAATGTTAACCTTCCATTAAGCCCTCTGTCTTTGGAAAGGTAGATAGACATAGCCTGTATCACCAGAAAGGAAGTAATGTTACTCCTTAATATTTGCAAGATTTTAGAAGATGGTATAGATTATTCTTTATGCTTCTCTTCAAGTTGCCTTTTAGGTGGTACAAAGTCTGTCTCAGATGGGAGTCTGATCTCTCTTTGGCTGTTCTCATTTTCTTCTTTTCTGAATCCTGGAGGCTGTTAAGGTTCTGTTTTTTCCTTGGTTTCATCTAAGAAGAAGTGATGAGTGGTTCTCTCAGCACTCATAGAAAAATGCTTTAGGCCTCCAGTGTATACCCTACTAGAACGTCTGTGCACATAACATGATTTTCCTTTACTAATATTAACAATCATTCAGAACATAACTTTAAGGGATTCTTGCATTAAAAGAAAGCCACTATCTGCTTTACCTGTTAGAGTTGGGATGAGGAGGAACAAAGAGAGCTAAGGAGAAAAGAAAATGTGGTACCACAGTAAAATCATACGCTATTCACATGAAACATGGGCAGACGCAAACCTAAGCTTGAATTTACCAGCTTCACCAGGATTTGAACTGTCAGTTTCTTATTTTCTTTCTAAAACTAAAGAAATGCATCAAATTTGTCCCTTGCGGCCCATAAGGCTTAATGGGCTTGTCTGAGTCCATTTGTGCAGGAGGCAGGAAAAGACTGGAAGGGGATTTAGAGACTGTTAATTCAGAGTCTCTTTCTTTACGGTTATGTGATCTTTTTCAGATAGCCTAAAATTCTGTCATATTTTATAATCCAGTGTCTGTCTGGACTTGCATAGTCATTTTGTCAATTGCCTCAGAAAATGAAGTGTTCTTTCTTGATGATCTCATATAGAAAATGACCTCAAATTAATTTTTTCTTTTCTTCAAATTCATCTTGAAATTAGTACAGTTTAAAATGAGATTGCTTTTTAAAAGCAAGTTATTAGATTTTGGTGGATACTTGAAAAGTTTTTGAAAAGTTGCATTTTTTTCTTAATAAATATTTTCAAAATTCACAAGTGAAAAAAATTCCAAATTTATAAAACTTAACAGAATTATCTCTTAGAAAGTGGAGAAAGGAACCTTCAATAGGTGTTGAGTTTTTAAAAAGGAGTGTTTTTGAAAGTGTGGCAAATGGTGAGGGAGGGATTAGTTAACAGGGAGAATAACTATGGAAAGTATTTGCTCTGGACTCATAGGCCACTGACTGAAATCCACTCCAAACAAGAAGAGTCCTGCATATGTCACACAGAAATTCTCAAGCTTTTTGTGCTGATTTGATAATGTTTGGATTGATTTGTTCAGATTTGTTGGTGTTTCTTTGGTGGACTGGATTATTTGTTTAGGCAGGAGGTAGTAAACTCAAAAGAGGAGGAAAGGTTCTCTTTCAATTAAATAACTATAAAAAATGACATAGTTGTGATACTGTACTCGAAAATATACAACATACTTTCCTAAAGACAACAAGAGCCAATACATTGATAATAAATATGTCTCATGTCCAGGTGATGGTCTAGTAAAAGTGGTAGAGAGAAAAGGGAGGGTAAAAGGGGAGATGGAGAGAAGAAAAAATGGAGAGAGAAAGACCCATAGACACAGAAAAAAAATAAAACAAAATCCCAGGAACAGAGAAAGGCAGATTTAGGGGAGAGAGAGAGAGCCCCGAGGAAAGACGTGAAGGCAGCAGCAAGCACTGTGGAGTCTCAGTGGAATCTGAAGTGGAAGTCAAAGTGTAAAGCCTTCTCACTTGAACTTGGAGTATTTACTACTCTTGGAAATGTTAAGAGCTGATTAATAGCATATGACTATATATATATATATATATATATATGTGTGTGTGTGTGTGTGTGTGTATATATATATATATATGTGTGTGTGTGTATATATATATGTGTGTGTATATATATATATATTCATTTGCTTCCATTTTTACAAATTGGCCATTTGGAGTCTTTTCTGTATTTGTGATAATTATAAAGCAGTGGTTCTCAATTGTATCAGAAAATGCATTTTTTTATAACAAGTAATTTGTAATGACTCATTTAATATGTTAAAATGTATAGTTTCAAAAGACTGATATGACCTATTAAAAAGGAGAAATAAGAGAAAAGCAATTTATAGTAAATATATGTATATTCATATCTAACTACTTCATCCCAACTGTCCTGTTACCTCCAACTGTACCCTAGGGGGCGATGCTACCTTCTTTAAATTTGGAACCATTGTAATAAAGTAATTTCTCATAATTATGCCTTCCTTGGTTTGTCTTTGGTATTTTTCTTACTTTTGTTGTCATTTTTTTCATTATGTTTACTTTGTAAGTGGTAGAAAATGAATATAGGAATAGGAACAATTGAGTTTATGCCATCTACTTCTTCAGAATTATTTCACCCATGGGATTCTGGACACAGATGACTTACCTGACATATGCACCCTTCATATGCTATTTAGACCAAAGTCATGCATTTCTGTATCATTAAATTGGCAGTTTCTTCTGAGGCGATGTGAAATTATATCAGCCCAAACATTTGTAATGATGACATAGGATATTTATGACGTATCTGGATTTATTACCTCATGGCATTTTATAACCAATACATTTTCAGAAAAAAAAATCTATTTTTTCTGCTAAGATGTCACTGAATAACAGAATACAAAACCTCCTCAAAGGTACCTTTGAGACAAGTCATATCATTATGATAGTTATTGAAATGAACTCTTCTAACCTAGAATATCAGAAGTCTTGCCCAGAGTATATATGAAGTTACAATATTTTATTGGGAAATTAAATTTGTATTAATGCTTTAAACAATAAATTAAAAAAATCAAGATTAGGTACCTTCAGTCCTTTAATCTAGTAGGAAATTAGGGAGAAGATATGTACTTGATAAACAAAAATTAAAAGTTGAAAAATTAGGGCCATGCAATTAAAGGAAAAGGAAATAATATCTGTGTGGCATGTAATTAATTTTATAATGTAAATATATAAAGCTGTCATATTAAAATAAAATTGTAGTTTAAATATTCCTGTTAATGAGTTTTTTGCTTTTGAAATACTACAGATTCTGTGACAATCTATTAAACACTATTTTTCGGGGTGCCTGGGTGGCTCAGTCGGTTAAGCAGCCGACTTCGGCTCGGGTCATGACCTCGTGGTCTGTGAGTTCAAGCCCCACGTCGGGCTCTGTGCTGACAGCTCAGAGCCTGGAGCCTGTTTCAGATTCTGTGTCTCCCTCTCTCTCTCTGACCCTCCCCCGTTCATCCTTTGTCTCTCTCTGTCTCAAAAGTAAATAAACGTTAAAAAAATAAATAAGTAAACACTATTTTTCATCCTGTGGTCAATTACAGTTAGTGTGACTTATCTGTAGACACTGTATGGCAGGGAGGTTAAAAGTGTGCCTCTGGAGATCTGAATCCTAGGTCTTATCACTTATTAGCAGTGTGAATTTAGGGAAGTCACTTAACTTCTTTGGCCAACAAAATAGGTATAATAACAAGATCTACCTCTCATGAAGTTGTTGTGGGGATCAAATGGGTTAATGTGGGTAAAGCACTAATAGCCCCGCCTAGCATGGAGTAAAACCAGGTATGGGTCAGTTATAATTCTTATCACATGTTGAGTGAGGACCGTGACCTCTGTTATCTATGTATGGAGTGTGCATATCTGTCTCTAGATAATTATCCCCACATCCTTGCGGGAATAGGCACAGACCCCTGTTTTGACCCAGATGTGTCCGAGAATGGATGCCTATCTTAGGCTGTGTTCCCTAGGAGCCGATCTTGACAGGATTTGTTCCTATGAACATTATTTACTAGTAAGTTTGCATACAGAAGCTGGTAGGATGTTAGGAAGATAGGACCAGCAAGGAAGCAGGACCAGCAAGGCTGTGATATCAAGCAAAGTGTCAGAGGAGTAGCTGGCTCCGTCTTACAGAGGGCAGTATAGACAAAACAGACCACCCCCTGGAGGTCCAGATCAGAGCAGATCATAGTCCTACATCCTTTGAGCATTGGTTAAGTGCTGCTCCTGGGGAGATATCGGTTTCCTGGCACTTTTAACTCTGCTATGGGGCATGCGCAGGAAGGAATTTTATTTGGATTGTTGACGGTACTAGATACTGTTGTTCGAGGCCATACAAAGTATTAGGTTTCTGTTATTCGTAATGAGTGAGTTGACAACTTTCATTTTGCTTCGTAAGTGCTGGTCACTTCTGAAATGCCTGTGTGGTTTGCTTTTCAGATGGATTCTAAAAAAAGGAAAGAGCAGATGATAGCATTTAGTAGTTTAACATAAATACTCTGTTTAATTGGACTACTTAGTTTCTCAGAACAAACACAGGACTGTTCACCCCAGAGTTTACAGTGGTGCCATGAATCTTGCTTCACAAGTGAAAAGTGGAAAGAAACTTATATAAACTAACGTACTAGATACTATGTGCCAAGCTCCTAAAAATGATATTTCACTTAGTCCTTATCACTTGCATGTGAGTTAGGTGTTATCCTAATTTTAAGGCAAAGAAAATGGAAGTTTAGAGAGGTTAACCCTTTATACCTGACCTTGCAGAGCTAACATTAAGTTTGAAGTCATAGTCTGCACTCTTTGCTAGTTCCTATACTATGGGTAGCAGGAGAAAGCTTTATATCCTGATTTAAGTTGGCATCTGGAGACACAGAATTTTCTGTCTTTGAACCATTATGGCTTTTTAGTGTTACTGAGCCATGAGGGAGCAGGGGGATGTGTGTGTCTGTGTGTGCACATGTGGCTGTGTATGTGTAAAAGAGAGAGACAGAAAGAGCTGAGAGACAAAGATACAGAGAGACAGACACACACACATAGAGAAAGAGAATTACTGTAATTGATAGTTGTTCATAAATTTTACTTTTCTGAGAAGTGAAAACCACAACAAGTTATAGAGCATTGTTTGGAAGTTGTCCATGTTTTCGTTAATTGGGGTATAAGCACACAGATACTGTTTTTATTTTATTTTTTATTTATTTTTTTTTTTTTTTTGGTTTAAAGGAGACACACTCTTTAAACATGGAAACAGCAACTGGATAAAGAATTAAGAAAAAGAGATTTATCCATTCCACTTTCTCAGAGGAAAGTTTGCGCCTTCCTTTAGACAATCTGTGTGCACCTGAAATTGTGCTGGTTTGGGGTCACTGACTCCCCTGGTTGTTTAGACAATTGTTTAAATGCAGAGAAGTTGGACTGTGGATTGATTCTTTGGATGCTTGAGTGCTACATATTTTCTAATAGCTGAATCTAAGTATCCCCATAGATGTTGGTAAGACAAGAGTGAATCTTGAAAGTTCTTTTGGTTTTATCAGAAAGATGGCTACAAGACTAATTCCCGTCCCTGAGGGGCTTGAAGAGCTGCCCTACACCATAGAAACCTTATTCCAGGGAGGAATAGCTCACTTCTCTTCAGTCCTGCAGTTACTTGGTTATACTGGGGCCTACTGTGACTGGAGAATAAAATTTCAGAACATGCTCTTACGAGTAGCTGACACTTATTTCACCAGAACCATTGCATTTCTCATGTTGGTAAAAATCAGAATTTCCTTTATTTGTACTGTATTTCCCAAAGTTTACACATGGTTTCCTGCTATTTAGATGCATTTCTTAGAAATGTTTTCAAATAGCCTCATTGTTTATTTTAAAAAAGACGTGGAAAAACAGAAAAATGTCTCTTCTCAAACGGATCATATATGTTTGGTATGATCTTTAAAAGCAAGCAGATAAACAGTTTATAGAGAAAGTTTGGGGAATGCTTAGAGACTTTAGAAATGAATTTTAGACTTAGGTTCAAACTAACTTGAAAGAGGAAGTGTACTTATCTGCTGTTACATCTGAAGAAAACCCCTCCTGTTGTTGCAACATTTGATATTCCTTTCACGTAAGTCGCCAGTTATTTTTTTCTGAGAATTTCCATCAATGCAGTCATTTTTTTAGTTTCTAGAAATATGCAAAGAAGACTTGTGGAATCAATAACAAATAATAAGTGATACAATTATTAATGTCCCTGATTAACAGTTATAACCAACAATGAGCCACTTGTTAAGCAAAAAATACCTGGTTCACTTCCCCTGAAAGAGGGCTTAAATGAATAGTTGTTCATATAATGTGATGTGCTCTATAAGAAACCACAATGAATGTATATTAATTATACACTTACAAAAGGTAAGAAAATATCCAAAAATCTGTTCAATGTGACTAAAACATTAAAAATGGTCCTAACTAAAGTGATTCTTTTAACTAGTCCTAAAATTCTACCTTAAAACCAAAGAAAAGGCCTTAGCAGAAAAAGGGAAAGCTTAAAGTTTACCTTTTATCATTTCATAAACACTGGCCATTTCCCCTTTCATTTTGTGGTAGTATAAATAAAGACATTGCTGTGGTACAGCAACTGTAAATCCATGCAGCAGAATTCTTTAAAAGTTGAGAACAAATAAGAAATTTCACTCAGTCACTAAGCTCAAAGAAACTGTTGAATAGAGTCAAGAATCAGTGCTTATTTTGTTAACCAAGGACTGATGTTAAATAAATCTTAACATTAGCAAGCTTTGAATATTAAAATATGATTGTTAATTAAAACTTGTTATTCTCCAGAATCTGTTCTCTCTTTCTTACTCAGTAATAGACATATAAGAACCCCTAATTTTTACCTAGTGCTTCAGTGCTTGGAATAAAGACCTTATTTTCCAGTCAGCTTGCAGCCAGCTGTGGTCATGTGACGTCATCCCGTTAGAACACAAACAGCCATCTTGGACTGGGAGGTACTCCTACATGCTGAAGATGGCAAAGCAGCAAATAGGCGGAACCTGGGTGCCCAACATCGTGGAACGCCATACCAGACCTTGGTCGATGATGACTTCCAGTCTTTTTCTTTTTTCAATAGAAATAAGCTATTATGTTTAATCAGCTTGTTTTCGGTTACTGGATTGAGATCTCTTTTTGAGGTCTAAGCTTACTGAAGTTAACTCCGGCAGATATGTCAAATTATTTTTCTTTTTGATCACTTGTAAGATGACTTTCTGTGCAAATAAATTCCTCAGGATAGTAAAGTTCTGTGGCACATTCTCAGATCAACTACAGCACTGAATGCCTGGTTTACAATTTTGCAGTAAGACTTCATGTGTCAGACCCCAATGGTCAGCAAACTCAGTTGGATAGAACAGGTGAATGGATCCGTCTCCTGAAAAAAGAACCTTCACTGAGTTCATCAAGACTTTATATTCAGCAACTATTATCTGTCACCTGAACAAATGAAGTGACCAACAGGTGTATTGGGAGCCAAGAGGGAATATATATGATATTAAAATGTTTCGATATTAAAATGGGTCTACATTTTCCAAAAGACACAGGTTAAAGCATAGATGTGTGAAAGTGGTCGTGGTGTCAACATCTTTGGTGTCTGTTTGAGTCTGTCACCACTATTACAGATGGTATTTCTAACTGCATGTCTCAGATGTACACCATTAGTCACCATGGGAAGTAGAGGACAAACTCAAAGCCACCTGCAACCCTAAACACAGCTCTCAAGGAGCATTGTTTCTGTTTTGGTCCATATGCGAAATCTGCCCAGACAGATGGCTTTGCCTAAATGGAAGACAAATTTAGTCTTATAAAAATGCTTTGGATAAAGCAGATTTACTTGAATTAAGCTTCCTAAATGGAATTTTGTATTCTTTCAAAGTGATAAACATACAAAACAAACCCAAACTTCTCATTGACACTTTCTAATGAAATCATAGTCCCTCTCTCCCCTTTTTATTGTAAGTTTTATATTTATGTGACTGCCAGTCCCCCTTCAACGGATATTGCCGTGTTAGCTGATTTTGAAGAGCTGAAAATTATTCTGGCTGGTATGTTTTTATGTGGTGGTTGGAGCATCTATGCTGGACAGTACATTTTGAGCTCCCTTTAAAAAAATGTCACTTTCTTTCCCCCATAAAGTTAAAATGTTTTGCTTTTATTTAAGGCATGTTAGGTCTCTTTTGCATAATTTTCCCTGCCTTTACTGATGTTTGCAACACTTCTCAATTTAGTACCATCTGTGAATCCATCAGCTTGCTATTTACTGCCTCTTTTAGATCATTAAGGGAGATGTTATGGCAATAATGCTTTATTTACATGTCACTTTTCCAGGAAACTCAAAGTATATTTATAAAGCTATTGTATTAAACAATGTCACCCATGTGAGGTAAAGAATTTTATAGTTAGCATTTCAACACTAGTATGACTTATTTCAGATAGAAGGAAATATTTCAGGCATTGTAGAGTTTGTCTGTTATTAGGTATTCTTGTTGCTTTGAGTCATTAATAAGTTGTTAGAGTGCTTCCGGTGGTAGTGTAATGACATGAGAGGTGGGAATGATTGTATTAGATTGATGAATGAGTTTTACTTTCTTCCCAGTTCCTGCTTGGTCCCCAAATCCAAGTCTTAATTATTATGAAATGGCAAGAAGCCAAGAAAGTTAGAGGAAAATGGAGAAACAAAAGAATCAGGTAAAATGAATTATTAAGGATAATATAAAATGTCACCATCTTGTCTCTCTCCCTTTTAAATTATGGCATTGTCACTGTTTAGGCATCCTTTCAGAGGCCTGCAGACCAAGGAATCCTTTGTGAAAAATGCATAAAATGAGAATCCAGTCCCATTACTGAATGTATATATTTTATTTTACTTTAAAGTTGTGTTGCACTGTAGCAATCCAGTTGTGCTTGGTTAACACAGGAAACATTCTCTTCTGTAGTTCAGCAGTGCTTTTACTGACTATCCAGTGGCCTAGGCCTTAGCAGGTACATAAAGAATTTCAGTTCTGGTTTAGCCCTTTTTTATCCTTAGTTTTGAATGTCAGAAATGAAATGTCATCTGTTAACAACTCATACCACCTCTGCAAGTTAGTTCAGGCACTTTGGGCTCCCAATATAGATGATGCAGGCTGTTGCTGAATTGAGTTTGAGATCTATCAGGTACTTGTTATGGAATTAAAGTTAGGATCATCCAAAAGAGTTTATGGTGTTCAGCAGAATTCTAGCTGGTATTTGACTTCTAATTTTATATTTTCTCTTACATCTTAAGCTCATTAATTAATTCACTTAGGTTTTATTTATAAATGAGCTTAATGGTAGAGTATCAAATGAATAAAAATGAAGGGGAAACCATAGGCCTCTTTCTCAATAAGAATATAAAATTTATGGCAAATTTGAGAAAGTGGAGTTTCTGTATTTTGATTTAAGATGCTTACCAGGAGACCAAAGAATACATGTGGATTTGTTTGATGGACTTTTGTCTCAAGTTGCTGTGTGTGCTGAAGGAGGCATTGGATTCTGGGCCTATGGCTTGTTCACTGCACTGGGAGAGAGAGGGCTCTGTGAGGGCCATTCAAAGCTGACATTAAGTTTTTGTTATTACAACAGCAGTGAGACCTAAGGCCTGCATGAGGCCTAAGGCAATTAGAATAGAGACTCCTAAATATAATTCATTTGAGTATCATCTCATTTTTGCCATATACATATAACCTTTTGCCATATACATATAAATATACGTATATAACCTTCATTATTACCTACTGATTTTACTTTAAGTCAACTTACTTTAGCGACTTAAATTATTTTAAAAGGTAATTTCATATTACTACCACAAATCAGAAAAATCCTCTTCAAAACTAGATGGTAACTGGGGTGCCTGTGTGACTCAGTGGTTGAGCATCCAGCTTCAGCTCAGGTCATGATCTCCCATTGCATGAGTTCAAGTCCTGCACCGGGCTCTGTGCTGACAGCTCAGAGCCTGGAGCCTGCTTCAGATTCTGTATCTCCGTCTCTCTCTGCCTCTCCCTTGCTTGTGCTCTCTCTCTCTCTCAAAAATAAATAAAAAACATTAAAATTTAAAAAAAAAAGATGGTAACTATAAAAATAAGTAGGATGAAAACCAAAACAAGTATACAGTTCTAAGCAGGATGATGTTACATGAAGACTTAATGCCTACGAACATTTTTCTTCTGTTAAGACAAGAATGGAGAGATGTGAAAGACCTGCTAACACCAAACTGAGATTTTTCTCCTTGTTATTGGAAAATAGAAAGGTGAAAAGTTTGTCATTCTCTAAGTCAGAGTTTTTAATGCGCTGTTACCTCCTAAAATGATATACCAGATCATGCTTTGGGAAATACAGGATTAAAAAGAACAAATAAAGAACATGGATCTAACAACTTAATCAACTCAACAATTCATTTATGCATTCACTTTATTATGTGCCCCCCAACTGGGTATGCAGTGTTGAACAAAGCACATAAATCCTTGCCCCCATGGGCTTACCATGGGGCACAGATCTTCCTTTCAACCTCTTATATCATGTGTACAGTCCTATCCCCTCTTTTTTTTTTTCTGTCCTAGATCTTTCCACTTGTTATCCCAATCCAACCTAATTTACTGTGGTGACTAGCAATTCCTTATCTCTTCTGAGATCAATCTGCTCCCTTTGTCTAAGGTTCAGCCTTGGAATGCACCTTGATCTTGCCCACAGGCAGAACTTCTCCAACCTCTAGAAAATTTAAATTATATTTCAAGTTTCTTATGCCTTTCCTGCAAATCCTACAGGATCAGATGAGTGAGAAAGCCAGGAGGAACATTTAATATCAGGAGGTCCGGGGTCCTGGTTATTCTTTCCATTTGTGCTACTATTTGGTCATAAATTGGTTTTGATCCCAAAACGTGTTCTGGGGCCTAGACTAAGTAATCTGGCCACATCAAGTATCTAAATATTGCCTGGTGAAATCATCTCACTGCAGGTCATTAATTCAAAAGATATTTATTTTATTAACATGATCTAGTATACTAGTAAGTGCTATTCTAGGTTCCCATATAAAATCTTGCCTTCGGTGTTATTACCAAGTCTGAGAACATCTTCAGAGTCAATGCCTATGAACTCTTCAGTTAACTCTCCATTATCCCCATAGCAATTAATTTCAGTGTAGATTATCCGATGTCACAAGAGTTTAATAACAAAGATTATGGCCTCATGTTCCGTTTGCCAGAGGAAAGCAGCTGTGGCCAAAACCAGCTGTGTTAATAGGCCCCTCTCATCTTTTCTGGAACAAATATAAAAAGTTGTCTGTAGTTAAAATGTGGAGCCTCCAAATTCATTTGTTGTTCTGGCTGAACGTCAGCATAATTATATAAACTGCTTTGAGAAGGGGGTATACCTATTCTGTTATCCTTGTAAATTTAGATATGACAAATTTTGACATCCTCCAAGGGAAGAAAAATCTTTAAATTCTGAGGAAAGTAAACTCATGAACAAATTTAAAAAGTAATGTCAGTGGTAAATTCCAGGAAAGAAGAGCTATTTACAGTATATGCAAGAATAATTGGAAACAATACTAGGAAATATGAATGTGCTAGAATGGATGAGTAATACATATTTTTTAAAGTTTACAGTGGCATCACTGAGCATAAATCTGTGAACTTATTGAAAGTGAATCTGTCTTGTTGCTTTTTGAAAACTTTACTATGCGTGCCTTCGATTGTGGATTCCATTAGGGCTGTGTATAACCATACACCTCTGCTAGAGTCATGTACTCCTTGGAGTAGTCAACAGAATGCTAACTGAAAAGCGTTGAATTGCTCTCTTTTTGTCTTTTCCTTCCAGAGATAGCTTCAGGAGAGATGATACTGGATGCCCTCTTGTACTTTATTAATGATAGTAATTTGGAGATGAAGTCTTTGAAAAGCTTGGCATGCAAGATGGCAGGGAACAGTTGTACAGTTTAGATTGGAAAGACAGTAAGTATGTGTTTGTTTGCCGCCAGGTTATCCATCAGCTTAATGCAACTCTGCAATTTCTCACTTTGCTATAACAGTGTGTTTATAACAAGAATTTATAATTCTGCCATCTCACTCCTCAGTGTGTGTGACCTATGTCTCTTATAAATGTCTGCTTCTGAGTGGTGTGATGATGGAGGAGCTTTGACATCTGGTGGAATTTCCTCTAAACACCTTAAGAGAAACTCATGTAGAAATTTCTGTTGGGGCATCCCAGCAGTTACCTGTCAGGTTTGAGAGCTTCACGCTCTTTTGAGCTGGAAAAATGCCAGTAGAACACAGTGTCAGAGGATTAAAGCCAAGAAAATATTTTTGCTACGGGTAGCTATGGAAAAAGGACAATCTGCAAGATGAAGTAGTTTCTTAGTAATTCTCTGGAAAGGCAAGTGACTATTTTCCCAGCACTAGCTCTTTGGACCAAAGCCCAGGCTTCCTATGGACATAGCATAGCAAGAATTTCTGGCAACATAGTAGTGTCTCCAATTATGCCAGCAGACACAGAGACATCTATGAATAGGAAGGATATTGACACAAGGGCATTGACAAAGTTATGACTATTTTTAGATAACATTTAGTGTATATATGTTCTCATTGGAAGAGGAATCTCTATTTACCATGGGCCTTCTTAGACTACTATGAAAAAAATATTTACAATAAATGCCAAAGATCAAAGAGTTAATTTATTGGTTATTTGTTGCCGTTTAAAACAAAGAAGGTTAATTCTTGGCTTATCAAATTGATAAATATGTTAATTAAATTAATATGTGAAATATATTAATCTGAAAATTATTTGAAATACTTAATTTCAAAGACATCAAGAAAATATTGAATTGTTTCAAAAATGTTATCCCTTCAGGTTGTATAAAAGCTTTTGTTCGTGCTTTTTTGTTTTGCTTTTTAATTATTCAGGTATTAAAAATATGCACAGACTAGTATTAGAAATTCTAATATTAGTATTAAGGAATTCTCAGTGTATATCCTCCTCTTTATTTAAAAATAAATGTCATGAGACTGTAAGACTTTAAATTTGGGGTGTTGCAGATGGTAGATGTTGACTGAATGCAGCTGGGGCTAATATGCCTTGAAAGTGAGGTTGCCTGGGTTCAGGAGAGATCTGGGCAGCAAATTAACAGAGGATTATCACTGTCATTTGCCTTAAGCATTTTTCAAAGAATCCTTCAATTGTCCTTGAAAAATCATCACCAGTGAGTGGAATGATTGAAGAATGAGAGAAATAAGTCTGGGGCAATTTTAATTCTTATTTCTCAAAGACTGTTTCATTGCAGTGGACTTGAAGCCTTGCTTTCCACTTTTCTTTATAATACCTGATATTCCTGGAAGAGTAAATAAGACAACTCCTGAGCTATGACTTTCAATTCCAGGGCAGAAATCCTACTTAAGAGCAAGTCTCAGGTTAATATTGTAGACAAGCTAATTAGCATCTGAGTTGCCCTTTCTCAATTCTCTTAATAGTAAATAACTCTGAAAATAAATAAATAGAAAGAATAGCTCCACTACGTAAGGACATGATCCAAGTAGTTTGTGCTGACTTGCTTGAACCTGATCTGATCCAACAGTGATATACATGAGAGGAGCCACGAATCAGTGAGGAACTGTGTTCTCCACATAACAGACCCCTCCAACAAACCCCCTTCCCCAACCAAAGACCCACCTAGCAGCTTAAATATTTTATAAATTTTATTTTGCTCACAAAACTAAAAGCTGGGAGGTAGGCAGTTGCTGGCTCAAGGATTCCAGGGTCTAGGTCCTACAAATCCCTCGCCCTTTTCTTTGTGGTATTATGGTCATAAGGCAGCTGTCCAATCTTCAACATCACATCCATATTCCAGGCAGAAAGAAAATAAGGGAAAAAGTAGAAGGTCTCATGCTAAGTTAGCATGAGTTTACTCCCTTTTTGAAAAACTGCTCAATCTATTTATATCTCATTGGCCAGAATTGTATTGCAGGACATCTTCTGTCTGCCAGAGAAGGTGGTTATTGTTTTAGAGATGAGAACATTACTATTCCTGATTCCCCAAATTGACATTCTCTTAGAAAGATGATGGAAATGATTGGAAATTAGTCTGTCCATCATTAATGTTACCTTAAATAATTCTCAAATCTATTCATATTTCTTTATTTCTCTGTCACCACATTTAACAAATTAGATATAAGAAGTTATCGGTTAATTGGATTGATCAAAGAGTGTATCATGAGGATGTGAGAATTGAAGATGAGTTTTGAAGTTTAGTTATAATTTGGAGGAAAAAAAAAAGGCATGGTAGGAATTCTAAGCAGAAGTGATAAAATCCCCAGACTGGAAGTGATCGTGGTGAATAAGAGTGTGATTATGGTTGTGGGCAAAGAGGCAATTAGGACACCAGACTTGCATGAGCTGAGATGTTTGGAAAATCTTCGAGGTGTTTCTTTAAAAAGTAGAATGGATGGAGAGAATTATGTCAGATACTCAGATCTGATTGTTATATAGCATTATGGAGAGCATAAAGCATTCCGAATTATAGTCCCAAGAGAATCTCTAATTCTTAAGGTCTATAAAAGAAGGAAACTCATCTCTAAATGTAGCCTCCATCAAGCTATTTAATATGCATTTTCCATTTCTATACTCATTATCTTTGAGGCTACCTTGAATTTTCTAAGTTTTTAGGGTAATTTGTATTTTATCACCTTCCTAAAACATAGAAAGTACTTGTATATTTACTTAATCAGATTAAATTGAATTGTCCCCTGCTCATCAACTCTCATGGAAATGGCCCAAAGCTCTTGCTCAAGGGTTAGGCCTAGGCTTCCATGTTGGTTCCTCCACACATGTCTCTTTATTCATAGACCACCTGAGTCAGAGGAAGTTCATTCAGAACAGATTATCTGAACCAAATATATTTTCTCTTGAGAATTTAAGGGTTTCTGAGAGTCTTCATAGTTTAACTTCCAGTAACAAAACTACCAAGCTATCTGGAAATAAGGTCACTGACAAGCAGATAGGGGAGAGAAGAGGCCATAAACTGGGAAAAAGCAGAGGAAGCTGTTCTATATAGACAAAGAGTGCAAAAAGAAGCAAATGGGAAGGTATCACACCAAAGACATCAAAGTTTCCAGTTCTTAGAGGTTTGGCTCAACTTCCCTTTCCTTCAGTGAAAATTTAGTGTCCTTTCAGTAAATTTTCTTTTCTTAGACTGGTATGTATGGGTTTCTCTCTCTCTTGCTATCACTTATGCTTAACAAAGAAATATATTTGAAAAATATTCCTGTATGTTCCTGTTAGAGGGATGAGATTACATTAAAAAGAGGAGGCACTATTGATACATTATATCTTTTTAAATGACAATATAAAATTAGTGCAACCATTCATTCCAATTATCTTGTTCTTGCATAGTAAGCATTATTATTCCTGTTTGAAAATTGTAGGATTGATAGTGAAGTCTTTTTAAAAATGAAGGCCTGTGTCATCTCTGGAATTCATGCAGATTGTCCTAATGTACTATTATTTACATATTAGTACAAGTAATTATTACAATTCATCCAATCTTGGAAACTCTTAATAACATAGGATAGGAAGTATATAAGTGAATTTTCCACATTTTGGGGGTAAAGTTAGGTCTATAGGGACCAGTCAGAGGTATGTTTAGTAAAAAGACCATAAAACCATGCTCATGTACTACCTTCTCTATTGTTCTGAGACTTTGGTCTTACCACAGATATCACAATCACCTCCTTGGTCTGTCAGATCAGAATTGCCTAACCAGCCAAACTTGACCTTAAGTGGTTTATCAGAGTGAATCTAGAGATGCTGCAAAGTAAGCAGTAATTACAAGAGAAGGTATTGTCACACTGCTTGGTTTATAGTCCTCGAGTCTATAGTATTATAACTCTTTTATTTAGAGATAACTGCTATATTGAGTACCCACTTGTAGTATGGTGTGTTTGTAGAACTTTAAAGCACTTTGCTGGAGATTTTTAGTTTTTTTTTAATTAAAATTAAAATTTATTGTCATTTACTAAACAGATTATTGTGTGATAATTATCTTCCCTAGAAGTAATATATGAAATAAAATATTATCAAAGTTAGCTCTTTTTTTCACATTTACTTTTGTGGTTTTTATTTTTGTTAGTTTCATTATGTCTTCTGAAATGATCCTTAAAAATTAATGTGCTTTTGTATAGAGAATTAATTAAGCATCAAAGAAAATCAATTTTTAGATTAGAGAACAGATAGTATAGTTATGTACTTTGCATTCAGAGAAATTTCTGAATGATATGGTTAGGCATGTTTAGATTTCTTTTTAATAGGAAAAAGAGATTGGTTTTCCATGTGAAGATTTAAAAATTCTTATACATAGAGAAAAATTTTTTGTAACCATGTGGTTTGTTATTTTAAAAATCATATGTTATTTGGAAAGTGGACAAATAGATGAATAATACATTATTTCTCTGAGAAAAACACTAAAAATAAAAGCAATCTCAAACCAGCAAACTCCTTGTAATTCAAAGAAAATCTACTGTGTAATTTACAATAGATAATTTAACATGAATTACTTCATTGGAGTATTAGTTTTTCTCTAGTGGTAAGTAATTAGTAGAGATGATCCAAATGGTGATTGACTAAAAGGAAATTTATGAAATTTATGCCAGTGTTATGTTAGAAATTCATAACTTTATATTTCTTGATGAGAAAATTAACAAATCAGAGAGAGTTTATTCACTTTTTTTGTGTAGCAATACCTTATAATATCATTTGATACAGCAGAGGGTTTTGATTCTCCAGATGGCCACAGTCTACTGGCAATTAGTGATTTCGATTAGTCTCCCCCTGCCCCCTTCAAACTGGTACTAACTAAATTTGTTTACATTTGAGATTCAGATATGTACAGGACAGGATGTTCCTCTTTGATGTTTTGTGCTTTCTCATTTTCATCCACTGCTAAGATATTTTCTTATGCTCTTTTGGCAAAGGGAGAAGTTAGCATAGCACAACTATTTTTTTTTCTGACCTCATTTTGTTTGTTTAAAAACTCAGTCCTATACAGCATCAAAGTGGCAAAAATAGAAGGATTTTAAATCACATTTATAGGATCTGTAGCAGGTCTAGAAAACATCTCTGAGCACACGAATCAGAAGTTGCAGGTCACTGAGGGAAATTGAGCATACGGAGTCAAGCTTCTAGAACATACTACTGGTTGTAGCTAAAAGTTACAACTAGAAATTTTGAATAGAAACAGCATCATAACCAGTATTCCTTTACCCCCTCAAGCTTGTGTACTCCTTACAGAGCTCATTCCAATTATACATGGATCTACAAATAGAACAAAGATGGCTACATTTTTTTTGTACTATAATAAAAAAAAAGAAATGAAACAATTTTGTTTGCTTTATAACTATAATTTAACCTTAAATTAAGAATTTCTATTAAAATGTGTATTTCCTTATAACTTCTTTACAAGGCATTTTATCTAGCAATAACAGTAAAAAATATACTTTTTTTTTTTTGCCAGAAGTCAATTTAATGTTGTATATCACAAGCTACCTGTCGGCTAAATGCTTATTTTTTAATTTAAGTGATTTTTGCTTGGTGATTCTACAATTCAGTAAACATTTATGAAGCATTTATATGCTAAGAGCTATGTGCAATCAAAAAAATTGAGAGATTGTAATTTAATGAGGAAATACCTATATTTGGTGACTATGGTATGAATAAGTATGGGTAAAATGGTTAAGAGGGGTAAACAAAATAGACTATTAAAAAATACAGCATTAATTTTGACTGAGGCTTTAGAGTAGAGGTGATATTAAAGGAGCTTCCCAGAGGGAAGTTTAAACAGGATCTTGAAAGATAATTAGGACAGAGGTGGGGGCATTCTAATTGTGGATTGGTGGTGAAGTTGCCTAGCATGAATTAAGGTGTAGCCATTGGTGAGTCTCAGATATATTTGGAAGCATCACATGGTCCGTGTTTTTGGTAAATTGAGGCCAGACCAAGAAAGGGCTTGAAGACTATGCTGAAGAATTTGGACTTCATTCTGTGAATAATGGGGATTTTCTGAAGGCTTTTGAGTAGATGAATAATCTTTAAGGACAGTAACTCTGATGTCAGTAGGAAAGATTTAGGTGAGAAAGAGAAAGAAGGAAGGGAGAAGGGGCCAGGGAGAGAGATTTCTTGGAAAGCTACAGATAGTTCGAAGAGAGACAGTGGATTGAAGTGAGAAGGTCCAGTGGTAATGAATTTTTGAGTAACATAGTGGGGATTCAATGCCTAATTGGCCATGAATGTGAAGGGGAAAAGAGGGAAGTCAAAAATTTTTCTTTTCAGCATTTTGACTTAGTCACTGGGAGAATGGTGATGACCTTAGCTAAAGATGGGAATTTTGGAATTTTGGAAGACAGTGGATGAAGATAAAAAAATTCCATTTTGGTCATGGCAAAGAGGAGATGACACAGAACAGTGTCATGAAAAGAAAGAAGGAATGGCCCACAATGATGAATGCTATAGATTGGAAAAGCAGACTGGAACTTGAGAGTTCATTGACTTTTCTGATTCATATATCATTGGTGCCTTACAAGAAAGTAATTTTTAGGTAAGCAGGAACATTCCAGTTAAGGGCAATAAGTGCTTTTTAGATTTTTTTATTTTTTAGGAAAGAGTCAAGATGAACAGGTTTGGTACCTATTCTGTGTCTTAGTCTATGGTTCTTTGCTCTGACATCCATTATAGATGTATGCGTTTAGGACTGGCTGAAGTTCCAGTTTCTCCACTTGTATGGTGCTACTCATGTTATTTAAATTCTCAAAGTCTAAGTTTCCTCATCTGCTAAATGAAATAACCTCAGAGTTTTGGATGTGTTAGAAAGTGATTCCATGGCTTACCTTATGTAGCAAAATCTTGGGGTTGTGTTTCCTGTCTCTTCCATTTCCCCAGGTTTTCTGATCATGAGATTTTTTTCTTTTTCTTTGTTAACTTTCATTCTTCTTCTCTCACACCTTCTCTCTCCTTCTCAATCATATTTTTAGTAATGTATTCAGTACATATTTGTTGAGCATTTACTGTATGTTAATTCTTTTCAGGATCTGGGCATATACTAGTCTACAGTCTTTGTATTTATGTGTGTTTACCAGGCAGTTTTATGAGAATTTGCATTTACCCCTCCCAATCACTCTCTCTCACTCTGACAAAGCTCATTATTCATATTGTAGACCTCAGTGTACTTCAGTTTTACTACTCCTGACCTACTTCATTTTGTTTAAACTCTGATCAGGTTAATCAGAATTTGCAGAGATATTTAAATAGCCTTCTGAAGAATGTGCAGAAACTTTTAAATATCATCCCTACAGTGATTCTTATCAGATCAGAATGCACATAGTTCCCTACATGTGTTTTTCAGAATTTGAGGGGAGCAAACTTGCAAAATATATATTTCAGCCTGGAAGTTGTCAAAAATCTATCTTCCTCCCATATTCTAGAAGCATATTCTCTACTCCCTACTGCTGTTGCCCTGTATTGAGGAATGTTTCTGATGGTAATTGGCCAGATTTTTCAGTGTGTTAGAATTAGTGGAAAAGAAAAAAGCTGAGACTCATTGGTCTATTAGATAGAGATAATAGGATGTCTATATGTCAGTGGGTTTAAATATGTAATTTGATGTATATAGTGAAGAGATTCCTGAAATCAAAATATATCAACATTTAGTAAATTAAATAATTAAATTGCAAATGTAGATACTATTCAAATTCTATGACCTAATGTAAAACCCTCCAAGTGTCTTGTAATCTATACAATTAAGGATATGAATGTTCTTTTATTTCTATAATCCCATGATTCTGAGTAATTAGGGATTCTCCTAATGTTTTTTTCTTATAACAGCTTCATTGAGATATAATCCACATATCCATTTTAAGTGTATAATTCAGTGGTTTTAATAGACTCAGAGTTGTCCAACTATTTTAATTTGGGAACATTTTTATCACCTTCAAAAGAAATCCTGTACCAATTATCACTCATTCCCCATTTTATTCCAATCTTCTGAGCCCTAGGCAGCCACCAATCTACATTTTCTTAGTATAGATTTCCCTATTCTGAACTTTCATATAAATGGAATTATTTATTATTTATTCACTATTTCATATAAATGGAATATACAATATTCCATGTCTTTTGTGTCTGGCATCTTTCACTTAGCATAATGTTTTCAAGATTTCTCCATGTTGTAGCATGTATCAGTATTTAATTAATTTTTATTACCAAATAATATTCCATTGTATGGATATATCACATTTTACTTATCCATTCATTAAGTGATCAGCATTTGGGTTTTTTCTACTATTTGGATATTATGAATAATGTCACTCTGAACATTTGTGTTCATTTGTACATATGCTTTCATTTTTCTATGGTATACGACTAGAAGTAGAATTTCTGGGTCATATGGTATCTCTGTTTAAACTTTTGAGAAATTCCCAGTTTCCCAAAGTGATGCATCATTTTACATTCCCACCAGTAGCGTATGAGGATTCTACTTTCTCCACATTGTTGCTAAAATTTGTTATTATTTGTCTTCTTGATTATAGCCACCTTAGTGGGTGTGTAATGGCGTTTTGTATGGTTTTGATTTGCATTTCTGTCATGGATAATGATATTACACCTCTTTTCATGTGCTTATTGGCCATTTGTATATATTGTCTATAAAGGATTTGCAGATCCTTTGCCTATTTTTAATTGGCTCACTGTCTTTTTATTAGTTTTTATTATTGAGTGGTAAAGTTTTTTTTAATATATATTCTAGACACAGTTCCTTATAAAACATGACTTTTAGGGGCACCTAGGTGATTCAGTCGGTGAAGCTTCCAATTCTTGGTTTCAGTTCAGATCACAATCTCAGGGTTGTTGACTTTTTTTTTTTTTTTTTTTCAACGTTTTTTATTTATTTTTGGGACAGAGAGAGACAGAGCATGAACAGGGGAGGGGCAGAGAGAGAGGGAGACAAAGAATCGGAAACAGGCTCCAGGCTCCGAGCCATCAGCCCAGAGCCTGATGCGGGGCTCAAACTCACGGACCGCGAGATCGTGACCTGGCTGAAGTCGGAGGCTTAACCGACTGCGCCACCCAGGCGCCCCTCAGGGTTGTTGACTTTGAGCCCCACATCAGGTTCTCTGCTGTCAGCACAGAGCCCACTTTGGATTCTCTGGTTCCCTCTCTCTCTGCCCCGCCCCCCTCTCTCTGCTTTTGCTCTCTCAAAAATAAAATAAACGTTAAAAAAAAAGCCATATGATTTGTAAATATTTTTTCCTTTGTTGTGTGTTTTCTTTTCACTTTCCTGATGGCATGTTTTCAAACACAAAATATTTTAAATTTGATGAAGCACAATTATTTTTCTTTTGTTGCTTGTGCTTTTGATGTCCTATCTAAGAAACCATTGCCTAATCTAATGTTATGAAGATTTATATCTGTGTTTTCTTCTAAAAGTTTTATGGTTTTAGCTCTTACATTTAGGTATTTGATCTATTTTGAGTTAATTTTTGTATATGGTATGAGGTAGGGGTACAGTTTTATTCTTTGTCTGTAGATATGTGGCTGTCCCTGCACCATTTGTTAAGTAGACTATTTTTCCCCCGTATCAAACATAAATTGACCACAAATGTGAAGGTTTATCTCTAAAATCTCAATTCTATCCCATTTAACTGTATTTCTATTATAATAGTACTACACTATCTTGATTACTGCAACTTGGTAGCAAATTTTGATATTAGGAAGTGTGAGTACTTTGTGTTTCTTCTTTATCGAAATTGTGTGGTTATTTTAATTTATTTGAATTTTCATGTGAATTTTAGGATTAGCTTATCAAATGTTTGCAAAGAAGCTAACTGGGATTCTGATAGACATGGTACTGGATCTCTAGACCAATTTGAGATGTACTGCCATCTTCACAATACCAAGTCTTCAGATCCCTGAATATGAGATATCTTCTATTTATTTAGGTCTCCTTAATTTCTTTCAACAATGGTTTATAGTTTCCACAGTATATATTTTGCATTTATTTTGTGTTTATTCCTAAGTATTTTATTCTTTTTGATGTTATTATAAATGGTACTATTTTCTTAATTTAATTTGTCATTTACTCATTGCTACTGGACAGAAATTCAATTGATTTTTAAATATTAATCTTGTATCCCAAAACCTTGCTGAACTTATTAGTTTTAATAGTTTTGCCGTGAGTTCCTTAGGACTTTCTATATTTAAATTCATGTCATCTACAAATTAAGATTGTTTCACATACTTCTTTTCTAACCTGGATGCTTTTTATTTTCTTTTCTTGTTAATTGTTCTGGCAAGAATCTCTAGTGCAATGCTGAATAGAAGTAAAGAAGAAAATATCCTTGCTTGTTCCTGATCTTAGGGAAAAAGTATTCAGTCTTTCACCTTAAGTGTGGTGCTAGCTATGGGTTTTTTATAAATGCCCTTTACTGTGGTAAGTTTGCTTCCTTTTAATACTGGCTTGTTGATTATTTTTATATTAAATATAATTGATTGTCAAATTGGTTTCCATACAACACCCAGTACTCATCCCAACAGGTGCCCTCCTCAGTGCCCATGACCCACTTTCCCCTCTCCCCCACCCACCATCCACCCTCAGTTTGTTCTCAGTATTTAAGAGTCTCTTAGGGTTTGCCTCCTTCCCTCTCTGTAACTTTTTTTTTTTCCTCCTTCCCCTCCCCCATGGTCTTCTGTTAAGTTTCTCAGGAACTTACTCTGCCAGGAATGCCCTTTCTTTGGGCAGAATTTGAATTCTGTCAAATTATCTAAGACCAGCTTAAATGTCTCCATTCAAAAAAGCTAATCCTCTTCATTTTTTCCACTTTTGGCTTGTAGGGCTGTAAGTCCTAAAGGAATGGAAGAACTTGACTTTGAGTCACTATTTAAAAGACTTTTTTCAATTTGGAAAATGTCCAATTTTGAATTCAAGACACAAAGATCACAGAGCCCTCACAGATAATTCTGTTTAATCTGTCATGTGATTTTTAAATGCAAAACTCAGTAATTTGCATAAGCAGGAATGCATTTACAAAGTACAAACCAATGTATATCGGTTTGTATAATTAGTAATCAGTGCATTTGCAAAAATCTAATAAAAATGAGTCCTTAACATGAAAGATCTAAAATGATAAATATTAAATATCCTTCAGCAGAAAAGAGATTGTGAGCTGTCTGATCCAGTGAAATATATTTTTTAATAAGATGGCATATTAATTGAAAGCTGAAGATTAATGATTTTTCCTTGCCTGTATATTAAGTCACAATTCATTTCTGCCACTTTTGTTCTCAAATAGGGAAAATATTGAGTTTTTCCTTCACTTGGGTAGATTAGCTTTTAACATTGTTTTAATAGTTTTCTTTCAGTCACTCATTCACATACTCACCAATTCATTTATGCAATTAATCCTTTATTTTTTTAATTTTTTAAAATGTTTTATTTATTTTTGAGAGAGACAGAGACAATACGAGTGGGTTAGGGGCAGAGAGAGAGGGAGACACAGAATCTGAAGCAGGCTCCAGGCTCTGAACTGTCAGCACAGAGCCAGATGTGGGGCTCAAACTCACGAACCGCGAGATCATGACCCGAGCTGATATTGGACTTAACCGACTGAGCCACCCAGGTGCCCCAATGCAATTAATCTTTTAAAGTTTATTTATTTTGAGAGAGAAAGAGAGAGTGCAAGTGAGCAAGCAGGGGGGGAGGGCAGAGAGAGAGAGGGAGAGCTAGAATATCCGCTGTCAGAGCTGAGCCCCACTTGTGGCTCGATCTCAGGAAGGATGAGATCATGACCTGAGCCAAAATCAAGAGTCTGACGTTTAACTGACGGCGCCCACCCAGGCATCCCTTCAATTAATTTTTAAAATGTGCGCTTATACTAATTTCTACAGATGTAAGTAAAATCAGAAATCACTATTCTGCAGAAATTTATAATTTATTAGAGTAATTAAAATAAATAAGATAATGTGAAGTAGTTGATAGGGACTTCCAGTTCAAGATGGCAGCCTAAGTACATGTGTCAGCTTCCCTTTGCCCCAACATACACGCACATACATGGCATGTACACATGGGCACAAAGAGGAGGCAAGCTGGGAAAACATACCACATAGAAGAAATTTAAGCCTCTTATTTATGCTAACCAGTAGATTCTGTGCTTCATAAACATAAATGGAGACAGAACATTAGGATATACTTGAAAAACCAGCAAAATGAAAGATGAACCAGTAGAAACAGTTCCAGGACAAAAAAGATAACTTAGGGAACAATATAGAAATTAAAATTATTCAATTAATATCCTCTATGGGTTTTTTTGTTTGTTTGTTTCCACAAAGTAAGACAAACATGATACGCTAAAATTAAGAAAATAACCTGGAAATTTAAATATATGGACATAAATTACAATAAAATTTGAATTGAGTAAATCACAAGTTATTTATTGTTGAAAATAAGGTAAGAATATGAAAGATAAAGCCAAGGAAACTATATTTGTCCTAAGAACAAATTATCACAAAGTCGATGCTAAAGCAACAGAATTTTATTCCCTCACAGTTCTAGAAGCCAGGAATTTGAAATCAAGGTGTCAGCAGGGTTGGTTCCTTCTGGAGGCTTCCACATGTCTCTTCTCCTAGCTTCTGGTGGCTGCTGGCAACTCCTGGTGTGCTATGACTTATAGATTCATCATTCCATCCTCTGCCTCTGTCATCACAAAACCTCCCCCCCCCCCCCCGTCCCCCGTGCCTGTGTACATGTTTCTCTTCTCTAAGGAATTGCCATTGAATTTGGGACCCACACTTATCCAGATTAGTCTCAACTTTACCTTAATTACATTTGCAAAGACCCCTTTTCAAAATAAGTTTGTATTCTGAGGTTCCAGGTGGACATTTCTTTTGGGATCTACAATTCTGTCCACTACAGAAACATATCACAGAAATGGAAAATCTGAGAGAAAAGTCCTTAAGGAACTAAAGAATAAATCCAATTGAAGTTACCATTCAAAATATCTAACCACTAGTGTGGCATAGGCATAGATTGATCAAAATGGAAACTATCTAGTCACAATTGATGCTAACTGAACATTAGCCTAGGATTCCAGAATGGAGAATAGGAGCAGTGGAACAGGGGAAGTAATCAAAGAATTAGTAGAAGAAAATTCATTCAGGCTTAAGAAAGATTAGTACTTAATTTTGAAGGAGTCCAGTAAGTACTTATCAAACAAGACAAGTGAAAAATAAAACACGAGGTATTAATTTGGATACTTCCTAGGAGAAATTCCATAACTCCGAGAATAAGAGAAAATCTGAAAATCTTCCATGTGAAAATAAATGGTTTACCTACCAAGGAATGCTAGAAATATGAATGAGACTTTTCGTCCTAGTATCTGAGGATAGAACTCAAAATAGCAATATCTTCAATTAACTATCAGAAAAAATAGGGGGAAAAGCAATAACAATAACTATCCTATTCACATTTTCTGGAAAAGGAAACTGGAGTAGGTGGTGGATAGGAAAGCTTTTCATTTTATGCCCTTTGGGTTTTGTTGTTGTTGTAATTGTCATTAAAAACAGTTTTGGATTTACAGCAAAATTGAGAGAAGTAGAGAGATTTCCCCTATGCTCCCTACCTCACCTATACAGAGCCTCCTCCATTTGTCAAAGTCTAAAACTCTAAAAATTACAGACTAGTTAACCTGAATAAATTGGTTAAAATGAAATGCAGTAAATTAATTTATGATAAATTGAAAGTATACTTAATTTTTTGTATAAAAATTTTAAAAACATACTATTTTCTTTTTAATTATACAAGTAATGTAGAAATTCGTTATTTTTAGGGGCGCCTGGGTGGCTCGGTGGGTTGAGCGTCTGACTTCGGCTCAGGTCACGATCTCTTGGTCCATGGGTTTGAGCCCTGCATAGGGCTGTGTGCTGACAGCTTGGAGCCTGGAGCCTGCTTAGGATTCTGTGTCTTCCTCTCTTTCAGGCCCTCCCACACTCATGCTCCGTCTCTATTTCAAAACTAATAAACATTAAAAAAAAACATTAAAAAGAAGAAATTCATTACTTTTATAGAAATAAGTAAATGGGATGGGTAAAGGTTCCTTTGAATACTTCCCTAACCCTAATCTCTAGATGTTACATATCTATGTAAATACACTATGTATATGTAATATCTATGTAGATAGATAGAGCTCTACATAAATACTTATGTGACTGCATGTGAGTGTGTGATATTTCTACATAACTGGTGTCTTACTACACGTATTGCACAACTTGCTTCTTTTCATCAGTGTGTCCTGGAGATCTTACTATGTTAGTCCATAAAGATTTACCTCATTGTTTTTAACTGCCACACAGGATCTCTATTTAAATATTGCCTGATGAATGATTATTTATTTTGCTTCCAGCTTTTGCTCTTAAACCTATACTGTGCATTGAACCTTTTTGGGCATGCTTCATTTTGCAACTGAGCAGTTTGCTCTATTATATAGGTTATACACCTTTTATGTTTTGTTAGATACTTTCAAACTGATGAATTGATTTGCTTGTGCAGATATAATCATTGATATTACAGAATATTAAATCTTAAAGTGGGCTTTGTGAAAAACAACTTGTTCTTGTGCAGTTTAATTTCCTCAGTAACAAACTATAGCCCTGTAGATAAGGGGGAAGGAGGAAAAGCAATATATTTGAAATGAAGATTTCGATTGGAATTACATAATTTTCTTACTAGTGAATGTGGGAAAACTGCTTTGAAATATACAATGGTTAGGAACTCATTTAGCTGTCATGCCAAAATCAAAATCCAGTAATCAATAATTTAGCATCAATATGAAGGTCTTTTTTTAAGTTTCTCTGGTTTGATACTCTCAGTTTTTTTAAAAAGTGAGGGAATAAAAAGTAAATTTAATAAAACTGAGTATAGTTTAAGAATAATGGGGGCCTTAGGCTGGTTTAAAAAAATCACTGCTAGAGGTGCCTGTGTGGCTTAGTCCGTTGAGCATCCAACTCTGGATTTCCACTCAGGTCATGATCCCAGGGATGTGGGATTGAACCCTAACATCAGGCTCCATGCTAAGCATGGAGCCTGCTTAAGATTGTCTTTCTCTCTGCCCATCTCCCTTGCTTGCGTACTCTCTCCCTACAAAAATAAATAAATAAATAAATAAAAAATAAAAGTCACTACTAAAACTAGGATCTTCCTCATTTGGTAATACCATCCAATAATGCATTCCAGGGATGTTTAGAATGAACTCAGTTAACTGGTAATTGGCACTCCTGGCTGGATACTTTCCACCCCTAGGTCTCCATAGTTCTTGTTCAAGACACCTATGCCTCAGTTTCCTTTTCTGTAAGTTGGCACTGTCTACCTTAAAGGTTGCTTGGGGGGATTAATTTTAACATTTTTATGCTTAGTACAGTATGAACAGTGAATTGATAGCTGCTATCATTATGATCATTGTTGTTGAATTATAGTTTAAGAAGAACTCTGTAAAAAAAACTCTCGATACTAAGAAGGATAAGCTATTATAAAAATGTAGCCTAAATTCCCCAGTCTCTTTTATTTTCCAAATAGGGAAGAGATGTGAGTTACTTCTGTTTTTGTCTACTATAAGCTGCATCTCTCTGCATTTATTCAGCACAGACTTAGCTCAGTGTAAAATATGGTCAGGTTCCCAAGATATTGGTTTAATCAGGCACTTAAAAATTGGACAGAGGACACAGCACTTACTGTTAATAGTTATGAAAATATCTAGGAGTGAGCCAGCACACTGAGCTCAGTGGTCTTTTAACTGGCCCACTGTAGAGATTTCAAAAAGGTGAGGGATCATGTATAAAGGAAACAACCAAACACTTGTAGAATGTGATCTCATGGCTAGAATTCTCATCTTCCCAGAGCTTTAATCTTCCTTTGGGAATTAACTCACATATCCCTCTAACTTCCATATGCATAAAATGTTTATTCTTCCCACCAGAAGCTTTATTGCTATCATTGAAATCTGGGTCTAGGAATTATTATTTACCTCTGAGCATGGTCATTTTTTGCCCACTCTTCTCCATGTCATTTATTTCAGAAAGTCCCAGTGCTTTATTGACTGGACATTTGGATCCAAACCTGTACCCTTTATAGTGTATGCCTGTCAAATTGGTACCTTATGTACTGTCTTCTCCTGAACCCCTTTCTGGTCCTCTTTTTCTTTTCTGATTTTATGTGCATCCTTTAATTCTCTCTTTCCTTCTAGAATAATACAGGTCACCAGTAGAGGCCCCGTCTGTGATCATGCTGACCCTGGGAGCTGCGTATCCTATGCTCCCTACCATTGCTGAACATCTACTTTTTATTTGCCTTTGTCTTCTGTCACAACAGTTTCTCTTTCTTCTCTCTTTCTCTCTCTTCTCTTCTGTTAGGAATAGATAGGGAAAATTATCCCATTCTTTGTAAAGAGTGAGTTTTATTTCCACATCTCTTCTGAGCTTCTGTCAGTGGTGGTAAAAATGAAGCCAGATAGTGTGTATTGAAACTGTCTCCTCCAGTCAAGTTGCCTCTGGGGCAAAACTCAACATTCTGTGAGGCTGCTGTGTCCCAAATCTCCCCTGGAAACATCACAAGCAAGAATTTCTTCTCTGTCATCTGTCATTCTGAATCCCTGGAGTGTATTCTAGAATGTGCTGTGAATAAGAGTGCTTTTGGTACTATCTCCTGCACTTTGGTTGCCTGCCATCTTCTAGTCTCAAGATTCAAGGTCTTGGAGGCTTGGCTAGACTCCACTTTGTACTTCTGCTGGTGCCAAATTAACCAATCTGCCTTTCTATTTTGAACCTTCTCTGAAAACTTTCCAGCAGTTTCTTATTGCCAAGGTCTCTGCCCTCAATTTTGAAGCCTTAAGGCCCGCCTTTTCCCTTTCATCCCTCTGGCTACATTTGATCAATGACCACTCCTGTGGCTAGGACTTTGTTTCTGTGGGTGCTATTTTATGTGTTTGGAAGGTTCGTCTCTATGCCATCCACTTTCTGCCCTGGTCCCCAGCCTAAATGTAGAACAGGCTATTTTGGTTACTTTTTCCCCTTGAAGGGTTCAGGTCTAGGCACAACCCTAGACGTGGGCTTTTTTTTGTTGTTGTTCATGTGGGTGTCATAAGAGTCATTACTATCCCCATGATATTAGTGGAAACTAACATGTTGGATAGTAACTGCACATCCCTGAATACCCGCATCAAACAGAGGATTTTTGAAAGCAAGTCCTAAGAAGGAAACTTCTAATGGTAAAAAGTAAATGAGGTGAATATTTTAAAGAGGTGTCGTTCTTGTCTTTTGCTTGAATCACGCCTCTGGATACCATCTGATCATAAGATAAACGCTGCCCTCCCCTTTCTTTCACACAGTTTCAAGTTCTGGTTCACAGTAACAGACAACTCTCTTGGCAGAAGAGTGGGGTTAGGGCCAAACTGTAGGAAGTCAGACTACCTGGATTTGAATCTCACCCTGACCACTTTTCCACTTTTTAGGTGTGTGATCTCGAGTGATGTTACTTTTTTCTTTTTCTTTTTTTAAAATGTTTGTTTGTTTGTTTGAGAGAGAGAGAGAGAGAGAGAGAGAGAGAGCAAGCACGAGAGCACACAGGGGACTGGCCAAGAGAGATGGAGACAGAATCCCAAATAGGTTCTGCACTGTTAGCACAGAGACCTACGCGGGGCTTGAATTCACAAACCGCAAGATCATGACCTGCGTTGAAATTAAGAGTTGGACTGAGCCATCCAGGTGGCCCTCGAGTGATGTTTCTTAATCTCAGTTCCATAGTTTTCCATGTATCAAATGAGCATGATAATAGTGCCTACATCCCAGGGTTCTTGTACAGATTACATAAGTTAAACCCTATCTTACTATTACCTTGAACTAAAAAAACCAAGTGATAAATTCTACCTACCATATTCATCTGAGATTTAACTGATGAAAGACTCAATTTTTTTCTCTGAAGTTATATACGTTTACCACATCTTTGTTCTCTATCTGTATGTTCCTAGTGTTTGTCCATGTTAATAGTTTATAGTTTATCTTAGAGCACTATGCTCCATACAAATATTAGTTAATAAAAGGTTTTCAGTGAATTTGATGATAAAATTTCTAATTTGATGATTAGGTTTCTAAAACTTTCAGAATATTTAAGTCCTAGAGTCATAATCAGCCTGATTTAACAGTTTGTACATATGGTCTATTTGTGAACTTCATCCTATGTTTTTTGAAGATGCAATCTGTTCTTCCAGAATGGTGAGGCTTGAGTGAGGTCATCTATGCATAAAAATTCTTTGGACTCAAAAAATAATGAATTGTTATCAGGTTAAAATAAGGCAGCTGTGGTTAGATTCACATAGCCAAAAAAGCTTTGAGGATTATAAAAAGTGCATGAGATGTTTTCCTCTAATTTGGTGATCAATGATTATGATTACTTATTTGCTTGTAAATGTCTTTAGCTATTTATTAAACCTTAATCATGCTTAACATGACCTCCTAGTATATTGAGTTTAGTAAAGTATATTTTTTTTCCCACTAATATTGATTAGGGTGCAACTTTGTACAGTTTTGAGGAAAAGCAATGACCCTACTACAAGGTAAATCCACTTACATAACAGGTGAAATGTTACATGCTTTACAGTTGACAATTCTTTATTTTCTAGTTTCTAGTTTCTCACCTAGCCTACCTTCACTGTCAGAAGATCTCACCAACATATAGCAATTTATTCCCTCAAGATGTTCCTGCTAATATGGACAAATACAGAGGAAATGTCGCTGGAACCATAATAGGCTTTTATAAATCTTGGTTTCAATAATGATACTCACAGCCTTTGTGCTCTTAAATCCTCTGATATTCTTTAATTAAAGGCCTCCCAGCCCTCCCAGGAGGCCTGAAAGTGGCAAATATGTAAGGTAAAATAAAATGTACTATTTTATGCAATTTGGTGTTAAATGCTTTTTCAAGACATATGAAAGTGTTTGTCAACTGCTGTTAGTTTTTGTTAAAATCAGAACCTACTCCTTTGATTTGAACATGTGTGTACATATATGTGTGCTTGTACTATATCCTACCAGTTCCCTAAAAGAGATTTGGAAAAGAATATGATGCATAACATAGGCACAGTAAAACTAATGAATTTTTACTAGACAATGCTCTAGAACTTGGGAAAGAAAAGGAAGCAAATTTGTTCAAGAGGCTAATATAGTTATATAATGAGTAGCTAATTTATTTGACTCTTAGCTTCCTGGAAGCCAGGGGGAAAAAATGGAAATAGGCTTAAATACATATTCTCAGTATCCTAAAGGGGAAAACATGTCAAATTCTTAGTGTACTTAATTATGAACGTGGTTATCATATATGATTCGTCACACATGGGAAAAGACTTGCCAACCCAAAACATATGTCTCTTCCACTATTTATATTTTTAATTACTTCACTTAGCTTGACATAAAAGCTTTTTTCATTCCCTGGGCATACTCTCTCTGTGCACACAGTTTTGGGTAGCAGCAGCGTATGGGTGAGGGAAAATTTTGCTGTGGAGAAAAAAGTGAAAATTTTGAGTGTGTCTAATTTTTAGAATATTGGCTATATAATTAGGATTCTGATTTGTTGCATAGTAACTAGCTATATCAATAGTTGGGTGGTAAGGTTGGATCAAAAGAAATTGATTTCAAAGTTTGGGAATTTGTCTAGAGAATCAAAACCTTTATTTTCACTATAACTACTTGGAGTTTGATTCCCAAAGCACAAATTGCTTTGAAATCATAGCCTCGGAAACATTTTTTTAAGCAATAGGAGGGGAAGACGATAGATTTGTCGGCTACAATAATGTAACTTACAACGGGGGTTGGAGTCACTTCAGGAAGAATATATTCTTCCTGGTTGTTAGAGACATACTATTTTTGACCATTTGAAAAAGAATAGTAGAAAAAAAATATTTTCAAGCAAACCAATCTACTTATTTTTACCTTTCTAAAAGTGTTTGAAAAAGTGAAGCAAAGGAAAGCAACTCATAGGAACTCAAAACTGAGAGCCATGAGATAGATAAGAAGGTGAAGGGGAAGAAAATAAAAACAAATTTCTCCTTTGGGTAAAATTATGAAGACTTGGGCAGATGGCTTCCTAGATTAATAGCCTCCTTTGCAGATTCATATGTGATAGAAAGTAATATATATTGGCATATACTGTTGTATTGTTAGCATTATTAAAACTTCTGTTTGAAACCTAGGGACATTTAGAAGTTTCCATGCTGCTCTATCATCTTCCCCCAAAACCTGGGACATTTAGAAGTTTTAAAAAAAGTTTCATTCTGCTTAAGTTTTAGTCTGAACACAGAGATTTTTAATATGAACCCTTTGTACTGATATGAAGATAGTGTTCCCTGGCATATTGTGATATAGCATGATGAGTAGATTTTATGTTTTCATTATGAAAAGTAAAATGGAAAGAATAGAGAATATTTACTATATATATATAAATATATATATATATTTTCAATCTATTATGTACTTTGATCTTCAGAGTCAAATAACTTGTAACACAGTTGTGGAAACTCATGAGCTAGCTGTGACCTATTTAATTGTACATGACTTTTCTTTGTGTTTGTCCGATGCTGGTTTCACACCATTAATATAAGTTGATTTTCCACTCATGGAATTTTGAAGATTTCAGAATTTTAGTCCCTGGAGGAATTTTATTAATTTTTGGTTGCTCATGTTGTGAAAACAAAAGTTAATTCTCAAACTTCATCAAGTATCCATATGGTAAATCTATTGCTTCTGTCAAATTTCTCCCCAAATGTGCATCAAATAGCACTTATACTTAATACATGAAACATGCTTTGTGTTTTAAGTGTGTTCATTCATTTACTCAATCCTCCAAACAGTCTTGTCAGAAAAATAGGGAACTAATTGTTTTTATCCCTGTTTTTCCAGTAAGGAAACTGGGAAGCAGACAGCTAGTAAGTGTTACATGTTTCAGGTTTCAGTAGCTCAGCTCTTTCCTGGGTTCCATATTGGAATCCACTTAGTAGCTTTCTTCCCAGTTTTGAACGGGGGATTATAAGGTCAATATCTATAGAATATAAGTGTCTGAAAAGACGAAGTTTAGCAGAAAAAATATACAAAAACAGCATGGTGTGTTGCTTTTGATGGTGAAGAACTGATCCTCTAAATAACCAACTCCAGAATAACTGAGTACTACCTTTATATTCGACATCTCAGATATCTTTTCCCATGTCTTAATTTATTTTTTTTAAAAAATTAAGATGATGATGTAATTTCCTCAAATTGACTTATCTACAGGCTAGTTGGAGACTCCAAATATCTGGGCATCAGAATTCACTGCCAGTTCCAGAAGACATAAATGGTAGAGAGATGTTTGCGTCCTTACCAGATTTCCCTTCCAGGCTGTAGACTGCTCTGGAGTATGTGTGTTAGAAACATATTCTGTTACTTTAAAAACACAGCAAAATTGAGGCAGTTGAAGGCCATTAATAAAAGGCTGATAGTTTCATCTTCTAAGCTTACTTTTCTCTGGCATATACTTCAATCTCTTTGCATATATGTCACTTCTGCCAAGTATGGATATCAAAGCCACAGGCAATATTTTCCATGTCATTTAATCTCCCAGTGTATTTATTGATTCTCTGAAAGTGCTTCGTAATCAAAAGTGCACAGTCAAGGGGGGAGCATGGTAAGTTAGATGTGTTCCTGAAATAACAAGTTTGTTTATTTAAACCTTAAACATAACACTAATTAAGCATATGTGGAAAATGCAAATTATAGCCTGTGCAAGTTATGTCATCATCTACATTATCACACTGAAGTGTAAGCTTTAGGGTTTCCATTTCCCCACATGCCCTATGGTGTAGAAAGGTATTGTAACAGGAAAGAGGCTTTATTTCTCACTGATTTCTTTGCTTATTTTTTCCCCTCCAGCTTTATTGAGATATAACATTGTGTAAGTTTAAGGTATACAATATGATGATTTGATACACATATCTATTGCAAAATGTTTGCCACAATAAGGTTAGTTAATACATCCTTTACCTCACATAGCTATCATTTTGTTGTGACGGTGAGAACATTAAAGCTCTACTCTCATAGCAACTTTCAAGTTTTGTTAACTATAGTCACCATGCAGTACATTAGATCCCCAGAACTTACTCATTTTGTAACTAAAAGTTTGTACCCTTTGACCAACATCTCTCCGTTTCCCCACCCCTCCACCCCTGGCAACCACCATTCTTCTCTCTGTTTCTATGAGTTTGATATTTTTAGAGCACACATGTAAGTGAGGTCATACAGTATGAGTCTTTCTTTGTCTCACATTTTTCACTTAGCATAGTGTCCTCAAGATCTATCCATGTTGTCATAAAAGGCAGGATTGCTTTCTTTTTAATGGCTGAATAATATATCAATTTGTGTGTGTGTTGAACACACATTCTTAATCCATTCATGCATTGATGGACACTTAGATTGTTTCCATGTCTTGGCTTTTATAAATAATGCATACTCTCTCTTTCCATGATGGATGTACCCTTAAGGCCATCTGACCAGCATAGAAGATTCCTGTACCAGGACCTCCCCAAACATTTCCTTGCCTTTATTCTCCATATCTTAGCCTCCTTTTCTGTCTGTTTTACAGCTGTGTAGACATTTATTTTTTTAAATAACTTATTGAGGTATCACTTACAATAAAAAGATCAGATCATAAGAGTATACTTTTATGGTTTTGACAAATGTGTATACCATGTGACCAGCATGCTCATCAAGATACATAGTATTTCCCTCATCCCACAGCACTTCCTCATGTCCCTTTGAATCACTTTTCTTCCTCTCTTTCACCCAGGCGTACACTGATTTAATTTTGACCACCATAGAAGTCTAGAACTTTATATAAATGAAATATTGACTTCTTTAATTCAAAATAAGGTCTTGAGATTTTCTTTGGTGTTGCCAGTATACGTAATTTATTTCTATTTCTGAGTGAGATTCCATCATATCACTATAACATAAGTAGTTTCTCCATTTACTCATTGATGGATTACTTGGATTATTCCCAGTTTGGGACTCAAATAAACAACATATGAGATTGTGTATATAGTCTTTTTGCTTTAATAAAACTTTTTATTTTGAGATAATTATAAATTCACATACAATTTTAACAAGTCATAAGAAGAGATTCCATGTACCTTTTATTCAGTTTTCTCTAATGGTAATATCTTATGAAATTAAAGTATGTTATCACTACCAGGAAATTGGCATTGATATAATCCACTGGTCTCTATGAGATTTCCCAGTTTTAGTGCATGTATGTGTGCATTTACACACATTTTATCCCACATGTAGTTTTGTATATTCATCCCTGAAGTCAGATACAGAACAATTCTATTGCAGGGATCTCTCATGTTGCCTTTTTATAACCACAGGCATCTCCCCCATCCCTAACCCCCTAGAAAGCACAAATATACTCTCCATATTTATAATTTTGTCACTTTGAGAGTGTTATAAATATGGGATCACACAGTATGTAACTTTTGAGATTGGAATTTTTTACTCAACATAATTTTATTGAGATTAATCTAAGCTTCGCACCCACCAATGGTAGTTACTTCCTACTGAAGATTGTTTTCAGCTTTGTGCTATTATAAATAAAACTGTCATGAACATTAGTATACAGGGTTTTGTGTGAACATAAATTTTCACTTCTGTGGCATAACTGTTCAAGAGTGCAATTGCTGGGTCATATGGTAATAGTAAGTTCAGTTTAAAGAAACTGCTAAACTATTCTCTACAGTGACTGTACCATTTTACATATCCAGCAGCAGAGTATGTGTAATGTAACTTCTCTACGTCCTCACCAGCATTTGATGTGTCACGCTTTTATTTTAGGCATTGTTGTTTTTGTTTTGTTTTTGTTTTGTTTTTGTTTTTTGAAAGAGAGAGAGCAGGGGAGGGGCAGAGAGAGAGATTGGGAGGGAGAGAATCTTAAGCAGGCTCCACACCCAGCACAGAGCCTGCCTGATACAGGGCTCAATCTCACAACCATGAGATCATGATCTGAGCCAAAACCAAGAGTTGGAGGTTTAATCGGCTGAGCCACCCATGCACCCCTAGCCATACTTTATTCTGTAGTGATATCTCATTGTGGTTTTATTTGTTTCTGAATAGCTAATGATGCTGGACATATTTTCATATGCTTTTTTTTTTGCCATCTGTATATCTGTTTTAGGAAAGGATCTCTTCTTATCTTTGGTCTGTTTTCTGTTTGGAGTTTTTCTTTCCTGCTCTGTTTGGAGAATTCTTCACATATGTAGATACTACTTTCTTACTGGCTATGAGGTTTGCACATATTTCCTCCTACGTATAGTTTGTCTTCACATCCTCTTATAAGGGTTTTTCACAGAGCATGCATTTTTAATTTTAAACAAGTTTATTTTATCAATCTTTCCTTTGGTGGATCATGTGTTTGGGATCAAGTTTGAAAACCATTTGCTTAGTTCTAGATCTCAAAGATTTTTTTCCAATGTTTGTTTCTAAAATGTGACTTTTTTTCTTAATAAAAATGTGACTTTGTTTCTTAATGTGACTTTTTTTCATTGTACATTTAGGTCTGTGATCCATTTTGAGTAAATTTTTGTATGAAAAAGTATCTGAGCCTTAGTCCAGGTTCATTTTCTTTTGTTATTTTTTTTTTTTTCGTTTTTTTCTTTCCAGGTTCATTTTCTTTTTGACTAAAGATGTCCAGTTGCTCCAGCATTTTGTTGCTGTTGTTGTTGAAATGGCTATCCTTCTTCCATTGAATTTCATTTGCCTCTTTGTCAAAAATCAGTTAGCATATTTTGTGTGTCTATTTTTGGGCTCCCTGTTCGCTGCTGCTGTTGATCTCTTGTCTATACCTCCACCTCCCACACTGGCTTGATCATCAGGTAAGCCTTATTATCAGGGAGAGTGATTTTTCTCCTCACTTTATCCTTCTTTATCAACACTATTTTAGTTATCCTAGGAGCCATAATTTTCCATATAAATTTTAGAGTACGACTGCCAGTGTCTACAAAGATGGAATTTTGATAGGAATTATATTAACCCTATACACATAATTATATATACATAATTTGGAGAGAATTAATACCTTTACTGTGTTGAGGTTTCCAACCCATGAGCAAAGTATGTCTATTTATTCATGTTGTTGTTTTATTTAATCAGCATTCTGCAATTTTTAGCATAAAGTCCCATACATGTTTGTTAATTTTATGCTTAAACGTTTGATTTTATTTAAAGTGATTCTAGATAGTGTTTTATTTTAATTTCAGTTTCTGAAGATTCATTTTTAGGAATTTGATAGATTTTCATGAGTGTATCTTGTATTTTGCAACCTTGCAAGCATTAGAAACATTCAAAATTACAGTGTTTTATTTTCTGAAAAAAAATGTATTGAAAGTCTTTGCACAGTGCTTGCCTTCTTCTCATTGTATAACCTATGATACAGAGTGAGCATCTTCTTATACATTGGCAAATTGTCATACTCCTAAGTTTGGATCAACTTCTAATGGGTTATCCTTTGTGCCTATAATATCACAAAGTATCTCTGAGAGTGATTTTAGGAGAAAGTTTTTGGTGCAGATGACTTCTGGGATATCATCACCTTTTCCATCAGAACCACTTCTCTCATTTATGTCAAAAATGCCTCTAGCTGTTTATCTAGTTTCTTGAATGGTGGCAATGTGAACATTCCCACCAATGAATATTTCTTTTATAACCTCGTTTACATTTGATTCAAATTTCACTTTCAGTGTTGTCACTTTTTGATTTTTAATACATTTTCATCTTTGTTGGCCAATCCTCTCTTTCATTTATCCAATTTTGTAAAATATCCCATCAGTGTATCAAATGGGAGACAAGAAAACATCAAAAGTATATGCTTTGCCATTAAATAAAAAATTTATAAAAGGGACGCCTAGGTGGCTCAGTGGGTTAAGTGTCTGACTTCTGCTCAGGTCAGCTATCACAGTTCACGAGTTCAAGCCCCGCATCAGGCTCTGTGCTGACATCTCAAAGCCTGGAGCCTGCTTTGGCTTCTGTGTCTCCCTCTCTCTGCCCTCCCCCACTTGTGCTCTCTCTCTTTCTCAAAAATAAACATTAAAAAAAATTTTAAAGTATATGCTTTGTTTATGTGAATGAACAGAATAACAAATACATCATGACCAATCACTGATAGATTTAAAAAGAAGTGATGTGACAGTTACTGATTGTCATCCACATCTGTTTTTTATATAGTGATTTGTGGACTGAAGGACTGACAGCAAAGTTTGCACTTTACGCAATTACTTACAGTTAATCTATTATGGTAACTAAAATTTGAACTATGTTGTTGAGGGACTGGTGTTTGTAAGTGAAGCTCATGGTAACTGAAGCCCAGGCATGCTGGAAGTGTGCAAAGTGAGGACTGCTCTGTGTGTGTGTGTATGTGTGTGTGTGTATAATACAATCCCAGATGTGTGGTAATTGCTATGAAGTAAAATGAAGGGGGGATGGGGGTTTTGAGTGTGCATGGGAAGTGCTGTTTTATATAACTATGAAAGTCCTCTTGATGAGTTAATATTTGATCAAAGACATCCAAATGAAGTGAAGAAATAAAGGATTGCTAAGATCAGGGTGAAGAAAATAGTAGGTGGAAGGAATAGCAAAATCTGAACCCCAGAGGCAGGAATGAACTTGGAGTATTCAGAGAACAGAATGCGGGCCTGTGCAACTAGAGTGAGCAAGAGGGGAGTAATCAGAAAATGAGCTTGGAGAAGTATGCAGAGGATAGATCACGCGAGGCCTTACAGGCCATAATAAGATACTTTGTGTGGTGGGAGCCATGAGAGTGTCTTAAGCAGAGAAGTGATATAATTTCATGTGCATTTTTCAATCATTCTGACAGCTGAACTATCAAAATTGGTTATGGGGCAGCTATTGTGGAAGCAAGGAAACCAGCTGGGAGGCTTTTGTAACAGTTCAGGTGAGGGAAAATTATGGTTTGGGTCAGAGTTTTAGTAAATGAGATGAGAGAAGAGGCCAGCTCCAGGATATGTACATCCTGAAGACAGAATTGAGCAGACTTGTTATTAGACTGGGTGTGGGCTATGAGGAAAAGATAGGGATTGATGATTATTCCTAAGGTTTTCACTAGGGCAACTGAGGGTACCCTATACAAAGATGGGGGAGACAACATATGGGAATGGAGGGTATAAAGTTCTCTTAGGAGCGCCTGGGTGGTTCAGTCGGTTATGCATCTGATGCTTGATCTCACCTTAGGTCATGATGTCATCAAGCCCCACGTCAGGCTCTGCACTGACAGCACAGAGCCTGTTTGGGATTCTCTCTCTCCCTCTTTCTCTGCCCCTCCCTCCCTCCCTCCCTCCCATTCTCTCTCTCTCTCTCTCTCTCTCTCTCTCTCTCTCTCAGAATAAATAAACTTTAAAAAAAAGTTCTCTTAGACATGATAAATTGAACTGTCTCTCTTCACCTATTTAGAGGTCAGGAAAGTGATATGAGCTAGAGATACATACAATTGTGGGACTCATCAATGTAGAGATGTTACTTAGAGTCCCAAACTGGATGAGGATAATACAGGGAGTGACTAGAGAACAAGAGATGGTTAGGGACTGTACCTTGTGGCAACCAGCTGCATAGGTGAAATAGAAAGGGAAAACCTAGCAAAAGAGATTACAAAGAACAACCAGTGAGGCCGTGGGAAAATGAAAAAGGCACAATGCTCAGAAACCAAATTTTGATAGTATTTCATGAAAGAGGAAGTTAATAGTTTTGTCAAAATGTTCCCAAAAGGCTAAGTAATGTGGGCTAATTCACCACTGAATTTGGTGTAGAGGCTCCTTCTAGGCAAACAGGATTGAGCAATAGAATTTAGAAAGGGGCCCACAGTGACCCACTGGCTGAATACAGACTGGCCCATCAGGGGCCCACTTCAAAATATCCATAGGCCCTAACTGACCAATGGACTGCTTAAAACCAGGCACAGTTACCAAAAGGGGAAAATTCCATACGTCACTATACCTTCTCTTCACCTTTCCCCTTTAGAAACAGTCCCCACCCACTGCCTCCTCGCCTACAGCCCCTCCTCTGCTGTTCTGCCTGCTGCTCCCTTGTGGTATATTCAGTAAACTTCTATCTCCTTCGTTCTGCCTCAGGTGAATTCCTTTCTAAAATATTTATTTACTTATTTGTTGGTTTGTATTTTTTTTTCTTTTTCTTTTTTTTTTTTCAATATATGAAGTTTATTGTCAAAATGGTTTCCATACAACACCCAGTGCTCATCCCAAAAGGTGCCCTCCTCAATACCCATCACCCACACTTCCCTCCCTCCCACTCCCCATCAACCCTCAGTTTGTTCTCAGTTTTTAAGAGTCTCTTATGCTTTGGCTCTCTCCCACTCTAACCTCTTTTTTTTTTTTTTTTTCCTTCCCCTCCACCATGGGTTTCTGTTATGTTTCTCAGGATCCACATAAGAGTGAACACATATGGTATCTGTCTTTCTCTGTATGGCTTATTTCACTTAGCATCACACTCTCCAGTTCCATCCACGTTGCTACAAAGGGCCATATTTCGTTCTTTCTCATTGCCACGTAGTAGTCCATTGTGTATATAAACCACAATTTCTTTATCCATTCATCAGTTGATGGACATTTAGGCTCTTTCCATCGGCTATTGTTGAGAGTGCTGCTATAAACATTGGGGTACAAGTGCCCCTATGCATCAGTACTCCTGTATCCCTTGGGTAAATTCCTAGCAGTGCTATTGCTGGGTCATAGGGTAGGTCTATTTTTAATTTTCTGAGGAACCTCCACACTGTTTTCCAGAGTGGCTACACCAATTTGCATTCCCACCAACAGTGCAAGAGGGTTCCCGTTTCTCCACATCCTCTCCAGCATCTATAGTCTCCTGATTTGTTCATTTTGGCCACTCTGACTGGCGTGAGGTGATATCTGAGTGTGCTTTTGATTTGTATTTCCCCGATAAGGAGCGACGTTGAGCATCTTTTCATGGGCCTGTTGGCCATCTGGATGTCTTCTTTAGGGAAGTGTCTATTCATGTTTTCTGCCCATTTCTTCACTGGATTATTTGTTTTTTGGGTGTGGAGTTTGGTGAGCTCTTTATAGATTTTGGATATTAGCCCTTTGTCCAATATGTCATTTGCAAATATCTTTTCCCATTCCGTTGGTTGCCTTTTAGTTTTGTTGGTTGTTTCCTTTGCTGTGCAGAAGCTTTTTATCTTCATAAGGTCCCAGTAATTCATTTTTGCTTTTAATTCCCTTGCCTTTGGGGATGTGTCAAGTAAGAAATTGCTGCGGCTGAGGTCAGAGAGGTCTTTTCCTGCTTTCTCCTCTAGGGTTTTGATGGTTTCCTGTCTCACATTCAGGTCCTTTATCAATTTGAGTTTATTTTTGTGAATGGTGTGAGAAAGTGGTCTAGTTTCAATCTTCTGCATGTTGCTGTCCAGTTCTCCCAGCACCATTTGTTAAAGAGACTATCTTTTTTCCATTGGATATTCTTTCCTGCTTTGTCAAAGATTAGTTGGCCATACGTTTGTGGGTCTAGTTCTGGGGTTTCTATTCTATTCCATTGGTCTATGTGTCTGTTTTTGTGCCAATACCATGCTGTCTTGATGATTACAGCTTTTTTTTTAATTTTTTTTAATTTTTTTTTTTAGATTTATTTATTTTTTATAGAGACAGAGCACAAGTAGGGGAGGGGCAGAGAGAAAAGGAGACAGAATCCGAAGCAGGCTCCAGGCTCTGAGCTGTCAGCACAGAACCCAACGCGGGGCTCAAACTCACAAACTGTGACATCATGACCTCAGCTGAAATCGGTCACTTAACTGACTGAGCCACCCAGGCGCCCCCATGATTATAGCTTTGTAGTAGAGGCTAAAGTCTGGGATTGTGATGCCTCCTGCTTTGGTCTTCTTCTTCAAAATTACTTTGGCTATTCGGGGCCTTTTGTGTTTCCATATGAATTCTAGAATTGCTTGTTCTAGTTTCGAGAAGAATGCTGGTGCAATTTTGATTGGGATTGCATTGAATGTGTAGATAGCTTTGGGTAGTATTGACATTTTGACAATATTTATTCTTCCAATCCATGAGCAGGGAATGTCTTTCCATTTCTTTATATCTTCTTCAATTACCTTCATCAGCTTTCTATAGTTTTCAGCATTCAGATCTTTTACATCTTTGGTTAGATTTATTCCTAGGTATTTTATGCTTCTTGGTGCAATTGTGAATGGGATCAGTTTATTTGTCTTTCTGTTGCTTCATTGTTAGTGTATAAGAATGCAACTGATTTCTGTACATTGATTTTGTATCCTGCAACTTTGCTGAATTCATGTATCAGTTCTAGCAGACTTTTGGTGGAGTCTATCGGATTTTCCATGTATAATATCATGTCATCTGCAAAAAGTGAAAGCTTGACTTCATCTTTGCCAATTTTGATGCCTTTGATTTCCTTTCGTTGTCTGATTGCTTATGCTAGAACTTCTAACACTATGTTAAACAACAGCGGTGAGAGTGGACATCCCTGTCGTGTTCCTGATCTCAGAGAAAAAGCTCTCAGTTTTTCCCCATTGAGGATGATGTTAGCTGTGGGCTTTTCCTAAATGGCTTTTATGATGTTTAAGTATGTTCCTTCTACCCTGACTTTCTCAAGGGTTTTTATTAAGAAAGGGTGCTGGATTTTGTCAAAGGCCTTTTCTGCATCGATTGACAGGATCATATGGTTCTTATCTTTTCTTTTATTAATGTGATGTATCACGTTGATTGATTTGCGAATGTGGAATCAGCCCTGCATCCTAGGAATGAATCCCACTTGATCATGGTGAATAATTCTTTTTATATGCCGTTGAATTCGATTTGCTAGTATCTTATTGAGAATTTTTGCATCCATATTCATCAGGGATATTGGCCTGTAGTTCTCTTTTTTTACTGGGTGTCTGTCTGGTTTAGGAATCAAAGTAATACTGGCTTCATAGAATGAGTCTGGAAGTTTTCCTTCCCTTTCGATTTTTTGGAATAGCTTGAGAAGGATAGGTATTATCTCTGCTTTAAATGTCTGGTAGAACTCCCCTGGGAAGCCATCTGGTCCTGGACTCTTATTTGTTGGGAGATTTTTGATGACAGATTCAATTTCTTCGCTGGTTATGGGTCTGTTCAAGCTTTCTATTTCCTCCTGATTGAGTTTTGGAAGCTTGTGGGTGTTTAGGAATTTGTCTATTTCTTCCAGGTTGTCCAGTTTGTTGGCATATAATTTTTCATAGTATTCCCTGATAATTGTTTGTATCTCTGAGAGATTGGTTGTAATGATTCCATTTTCATTCATGATTTTATCTATTTGGGTCATCTCCCTTTTCTTTTTGAGAAGCCTGGCTAGAGGTTTATCAATTTTGTTTATTTTTTCAAAAAACCAACTCTTGGTTTCGTTGATCTGCTCTACAGTTTTTTTAGATTCTATATTGTTTATTTCTGCTCTGATCTTTATTATTTCTCTTCTTCTGCTGGATTTAGGCTGTCTTTGCTCTTCTGCTTCCATTTCCTTTAGGTGTGCTGTTAGATTTTGTTGTTTGTTTGTATTTTTCAGAGAGGGTGCAAGTGAACAAGGGGCAGAGAGAGAGAGGGAGAGAGAAAGGAAGAGAGAGAATCCACACAGGCTCTGCCCTGTCAGTGTGGAGCTATGGATGCACTGTGGGGCTTGACCTCACCGCCATTTGGGGCCTGAATTCAAGAACCATGAGATCATGACCTGAGCCAAAGTCAGATGCTTAACTGACTGAGCCACCCAGACACCCCAGTCTCTGGGGAATTCTTTCACTGCATGTGCCACTGGTTTCCACACATTTGTCACCTCACATTTGGGGGACCCCACCCAATTGGAAGAGACACCACCTTTGGTAATATTAATAGGGGATGTTTTGGCAGAGTAAAATAAGGCCAAAAACCCAAATGGAATGTATGAGGGATAGGCCAGGTGGTGAGAAAAGGGAGAGAGCAAATGTTGACCACCCCTTTAATGAGATTTGTTATAAGGAGCAAGAAAAAAAATGGGATAGTCTTGCAGCAAGACTCCAGGTCTAAGGAGAGGTTATATGTGTATGCATTTTTTTTCCAGAATATTATATTTGTAAACATGAGTGCAGTTACTGCAGGTTAGTTAACACTGGACTCTCAAAAACACTGTTCAAATTTCAGTATATTAACTGATTAAAGTATGAACTTTGCTGCTACCTCTCCAGTACACAAATTGTGATGTAATTAACCTATGTGCATCTTGATCAGTGACCAGCCATATCACTTCTTTCAAAGTGTATTAGTGATTGGTTACTGTGCATCTGTTATTCAGCTCATACACAGACTGCAAAGCATAGAGTCGTCTTGCTTATCTCTCAGTGATATATGTAAACGATAGGTGAATTTTTAAAGCTATTCTGATGATTAATGCTTCAAATAACTCTGATGTACTTCAATAACATGTGAAAATTTGCTTTTTCCTTCAAACACAACTTCATTAATTCAGCCAGTAGATATAGAATTATTTCAATATTTAAAACCTGTTACGTGGACTTTCAGGCAGGGTATTGAATTAAAATAATGCATTTTTAACTGAGTTTTGAAAAAATAAGACATAATGCATGTAACTGAAAACATTCAAGCATCGTGAGAAGAAGTAACATGCATGCAGTATGGTAAAATCTTTTAACTCACTTTACAAATAGCTTTGCAGTGTTTAAATCAAATGTAAATGGATTTATAGAAGAAAGAGTGAACTTTGAAATTTTAACACTGCCTATAAGTGTTAACACTATCTAGATTCAAGGAACTCTAGATACACAGCCATTTAGTGAATGAAAACTTATCAACATAAATGAGAAAAGTGGCTGTCATGTATGTGTTCCATAGAAAGTGATGCTGGCAAAAAAAAACTATATTAAAGCAACTCTGGGAGGCGTTTTCACGATTTTGAAAATACAATGAGTAAAAGGTTGGAGGCTAATTCAAACTTAGATTCACCAAGGCATAGAAAAGATGCCTGTTTTGTATTGTAAGTCATACAGTAGAAAGGTGAGTTTTGAAATGTTCAAATTACTCTTGCTAAATAAAGCACTCGAAATTCTCAGTGTTTCTAATGTTTTAATCTACAGTATATTAAAAAAAAATTCGTTTCACTATTTTTTTTTCATTTCCCTGTACATTTATAATTGACAATAGAAGAGTTTTTAATGTTTTGATAGGAAAATTTTTAAGTCCTGGGCAACTGTAATTTTTTCCTATTGATTAGTAAGATAGTTTTGTATAGTTGTATTGCAGACTAGAAGTCTGGAGTTCTCCGTTCTACAGCAAGAGAGTGGACACAGAATTGAATACAAGAGAAGCTCATGTCTGGGAGGAGACAAGAGCCCTGAGCAGGGGTTTTGTCTGCATATTTATTGAGCTCTCAAGATATTACACACGTGGTGAATGTGAGGAAAACAATGCTACATGCAAGGACTGTAATGACAAGTTCCTGATCCTTCTTTTGCTGTCAAATGGGTTGGAGGGTGATTCTGAAAAGGCATAAAAAGAGACCTAGTAAAAGCATTCCGTTTCCCAGAATTATCCAAAATTTGAGATGGGTACTGGCTATAAGTGAAAAAGGATTTAGGTTATGCCGTATTCACCAGGAATCATCCCATTCATTTCTAAGTTGGTCTTCTGCATAGATATTAAGCTTGGCCTGCACAAAGGAAGGTAAGGAGAAAAATCAGGGTTATCTGCATGGAATTCCTGCCAGTGATGGAGATCATGGCCATCAGATGAAAATCAGGGGTGTATACAATACCATTGTGTTGTAAGAGGGTAATGGTCTGGTTAGACAGGCATTTAAGGCTTCCCCATGTTATATCAGGGGCAAGGATTTGAGTTTGTGGAGTGGCTTCAGGATGAGGAGTCAATGAAGAGGCTTCTTCCATCTTGAAAGAAGGGGGCAGTGGTCACTCTTTCAGAGTCATTCTCTGGAAGTCCTGGTTGATTGGAAGATATTCTGGGGGTCTAAACTATGTCATGATATGGTTTCACCAACCAAAAGGGAATCTACAGAGGTCCGGAATCTGAAAGAGCACAAACATGTACTTTACCCCAGGTGAGGAGTTTAGTGGGTCCAACCCAGGTGGGTCTCCCTTCAGGGGTTTTGTATAGCACCATGGGATGAGAGGGTTTATCTAATTTTAAAGAATGCCACTCAGCTGCAGTTAGCCCTTGAGGGTCAAGATTTAAAAAGTTAAGAGTGATCAAAGTGTGATTGAGGAGAACATGAGGTTATAATATAGGCAGCTAGAGGCAATTCCCCCTTTTTTGTTTTTTTAACATTTTTTTAAGTGTGTTATGTACTCATTCTACAATTGTTTGGCCTTATGGATTATAAGGAGGGGCAATTTCAACCAAGGTTTGAGTAGAACAACTGAAAAGGGCATGCTGTCCTGCTGTTCTGCCCTTTTGGTTAAAATAATATATTTTTTTTCCATCTTTTGGGCAGACCAAAGAGAAAAAAAACCTTAACATTTTTTTTAACGTCTAATGCAAATTTTTTTTAACGCTAGATTTATCAATTAAGCACAAAGCAAGCTTTCCATGGTAAAATCTTAAAGCACAAAGCACATTTTTAAGACCCAAATAGTCCTTTTTGCAATAAGACAAAAGCACAAACCTACATCTAGCAATTTTTGCAATAAGTCAAAAGCAGAAACCTACATCTAGCAATTAATGCTTTAGCCTCTATTTCATTAGATATCCAATGATTTGTCATTAGATATCCCCAATTTGTCATGCAAGCAAAACTTTAATGTTTTAGGTTACCAAAGCCTTTGAAAGCTATCTTAATAATTACCCGTGAAAACTATGAGACAAAGTTTACCATTAAAGTCATACTTTTGCTAACAAATTGGAACAGAAAGTATGAGCTTCTTTGACCTTGAGAAAACCTAGGTAGAATATATATATTTTTTAATTTAATGTTGATAAACAGGTCTATTTCAAACCAACAAACTTAAATTAGCTTAAACATTGAATACCTTTTACTTGGGTCTACCTAAGACAATTTGTTCCCCATATTTAATTTTTACCTGGAACATTTCTGGGGAAATCTGAAGTGAAGGGTCTTTGCTACTAGACATTTCCAATTGTGAGTCTCTCAAAAGTTCTGCAGCAGTGAATCCTCATATAGTTTTGCTTTTCTCTGACCTTGTCAGGGGAGATTAAAGTTCCGTACACTTTTTCTTTTAGAGCTCTAGTCTTCCCCGGCTTTCTACAGTCCTTGAGTACATGTCACCTTCTATCCACATCAGGGTCTCCAACTGTCACAGAGTATAAGTCTGGAGTTCTTTCTTGTCCAGCAAGAGAGGGAATGCAGAATTGAATAAGAGAGAAGCTAATGTTTGGGAGGAAACAAGAACTCCAAACAGGGCTTTTGTCTCCATATTTATTGCGTTCTCAAGATCTTACACATGGCGAATGTGAAGAAAACAATCACATAGTAATCAATAACGTGTGTGTAAGAAGCAAAGGGTCTGGGGAACAAATGCAGTTTGAAGTTGTGATCAAAGTATATTGGAGCCAGATGGAAAGTAGTTTCCTGCAGGTGATATAACAAGTTACTCACAATCCCATTATGCTGTCTCGCTAACTAACCTTAGGTGCTTTTGCCCTGTGGTGGTGGCTTTCTGCCCTGAGCTTTTTTTTTTTTTAATGTTTTTATTTATTTTTGAGAGAGAGAGAGAGAGACAGAGTGTGAGCAGGGGAGGGGCAGAGAGAGAGAGAGAGAGACACAGAATCTGAAGCAGGCTTCAGGCTTTGAGCTATCAGCACAGAGCCCAACGCGGGGCTCGAACTAGTGAACTGCAAGATCATGACCTGAGCCGAAGTCAGATGCTCAATGGACTGAGCCACCCAGCCACCCCCTCTTTTTTTTTTCCTTCCCTAAGCTTTTTTAACCAATTTATGTAAGTATAAGGAATTCTTGAACCTATTTCCCCACATGGTTGCAACTTGCATAGACCTTTTCATAGTCCCACAGTACCATGCCAAGCAAGGGACTGCATGTATTTATATAATGTGATGGTTAATTTTATGTGTCAACATGGCTAGGCCATAGTGACCGGATATTTGGTGAAACAGTCTTCTGGATGGATGTTTCTATGAGGGTGTTTTTGGTATGAGACTGACATTTAACCAGTGAACTTTGAATAAAGCAGATTACCTTCCATTATGTGGTAGACCTCATCTAATTAGTCAAAAGCTGTAATAGGACAGACTGACCACCTCCCCCCAAGCCAGAAGGAATTCTGCCAACAGACTGCTTTTGCACTCTTTCTGCAACTCTTTCCCTGAGTCTTCAGCCTGCTAGCCTACTTCACCAGTTTTTGGACTTGCCAGCCCTCCACAATCACATGAGCTAATTCCTTAGAACAAATTTCTCTCTAGGGGCGCCTGTGTGGCTCAGTCAGTTAGGCCTCTGACTCTTGGTTTGGGCTCAGGTCATGATCTCCCAGTTTGTGAGATCAGGCCCACGTAGGGCTCTGTGCTGACAGTGGGGAGCCTGCTTGGATTCTCTCTTTCCCTTTCTGTCTACCCATCTCCTGCTCATGCTCGCTCTCTCTCGCTCTCTCAAAATAAATGGATTAACTTTAAAAAGATAAATTTAAAACAAAACAAAAAAAGAGCAAATTGTCTCTCTCATTCTCTCTCTTTCTCCCCACATATATGTATATACACATCTAAAAAAATACCTACACACGCACACACACACCCACACATCTAATTGGTTGTGTTTCTCTGGAGAATAGATAATATATATGTATTATATATAAGTATGTATAATGTATAGGTACATACTTGTGTGCCTATGTTTATAAATACATTGGGGGTGTCTGTGTGTGTATGTATTTTTTTTTTTGAATGAAAGTTCATTGGAGACAAAGACTTTCTATTGCTCATTGTTATGTGCTTCAGACCTAGAACAGAGGTGAGCATACTCAACAAACATTTCTTTAACAACATAAATTTTATCATTTGGAATAATAAAGACAGTTTTTGAGTCCCTTCACATCAATTCACTCTTTTTTTTATTTATTTAAGGATGCAATAAGGTGTATAAATAGTAACTACCACTACTTCACAGAGAATGAATGTAAATCAGATTTTGGTGTGTGAAATAGACTTCTTGCCTCTTAATCTGTGTTTTGTCCATCGTGTCTTCATATCCTGGTAGCATTCTTGGAAGACAAAGGGCAATATAAGTGTCATTTTTCCTGTTTTTGTTTTATGTTTGAGAACTTTTTTAAATTTTTGTTTCTCTTAGGCTGAACTAAATTTGCCAGGGGTATTGTGCGGTGGATAGGATTGTTGCTGGTGGAGACCAAGGACACCCCATCAGGTAGGAGTGGGTGGGGCCTCTGAGGATTGCCCCAGTATACCTTGTTTATGTAGAGGAAATGTGACTGCGGAAAGGCATTTCCCCTTATACTTAAAATGCAATTGTACTGCAGATCTGGATTTACCTAGAAGTTATTTCAAGCAGTATTTACCAAAAGTCATAATCCTTTAGAATTTGATTTAAATGTGGGATTTTTCTATGATACAGAAATTGGGATTTTTTTGTTTGATTTTTTTTGTTGTTGGTTTTTTTTTTTTTTTTTTCCCATTAAGGTAGGAGGCTTTACTTTGGAAATTCTCCTAGTTTCTTCCATGTGCCTCCCCCCATCCAAAATAGTCTTCTGTTTTCTCCTCAACTGAAAATAGAGCTTTATGAAAAATAGAGCTGAGGATATCAATACTTGTAGAACAGGTACTGATCAGTCACTCCAAATGAAAAACAAACTGAGTCTAAGAACAGGAGATTGGTTTAAAGCCTAATGTGCCTTTTCCTGTGTGTTTGCTATGCTAAAGAGCAGCAAATGTTCAAAACTATTCCTCTTAGTTTAAAATTCGCCTGACAATAATGAAGCTTGTCAGTTCAGGATAGAATTAAGAGCTGGAAAGGTTTCAAGTGCTTGTATTCAACATTGATGAATGAATTACAGTCTCACAGGATGATTTTCACTTGTAATTTTTCACTCAAAAACTTGGTTTAAAGGCACAACATGAGTTTAATTCTGTTTTTCCCCCCATTGTACTTGAAAAATAAGTGTTGTCTTGTATTCTTTTCTTCAGTGGTTTTGAAGTTATTTATTTCGTACTTTTTAAAGTAATATTTGATGTGAAATGTAGGGGTCCAGGAGCAAACAGTCAAGAAATAATTCTTTTTTTTTTTTTAATGTTTTTATTTATTTTTGAGAGAGAGAGAGCAGGGGCAGGAGAGGGACAGAGAGAGAGGGATACACAGAATCAGAAGCAGGCTTCAGGCTCTGAGCTGTCAGTATAGAACCCACCTCGGGGCTTGAACGCATGAACTGCAAGTACATGACCTGCACTGTAGTCAGATGCTTAACCAACTGAGCCACCCAGGTGCCCCATCAAGACAGAATTCCTGAGATGTCTTCAGGACAAAAAAAGTGGTTTTATTAAAGCACGGGGACAGAAAGAGCTGCACTGGGGTTGTGAGGAGTGTTTGACTATATACTTTTTTTTAAGGTTTGTTTTTTTTTTGTTTGTTTGTTTGTTTTTTGAGAGCATGCCTCTGCGTGAGCAGGGGAGGGGCTGAGAGAGAGAGAGGAGGACAAGAGGATCCAAAGCAAGCTCTGCACTGACAGCAGTGGGTCTTATGCGGGGCTTGAATTCATGAACCCAACCATGCGATCATGACCTGAGCCAAAGTCGGACACTGAACCACCCAGGTGCCCCCTGATTATATACTTTTAAGTTGAGAAGGGATTAGGTATAGTTTAAGTCTCTAAGTAATTTGGAAGCTAGGCTTTCAGGGCCTCGAGGGGCTAGTTGCTATTTAAGATAAGGTCATTTACTACTCTCTACTAAAACATTAATCATACCCTTCAAATGTATATCAGGGGGCCATATGTTTGGAGGACGACTGGTAACATATATCTTAGGGTGGGGGAAGAGGTAAAGGATGTTTCCAAAAGGGTTTTCATATGTTAAGACTTACAGGATCCTGGAGGTTGGGCTGATGTCAAACTAAGGTTGCCTTTTGCCTCTAGCAGAATGTTAATATCTAGGAGGCTGAGTTCCTGGAGGCAGGTCAGTCTGCCTATATCAAGTACTTGTCAATGGGCTGTAATTGTAAGGAAGTTTAATTTTTTTTTGTCTTTTGTCTTTGTTCTCCACATGGATATTTATGCATTACTTACATTCTTAAGCATGGATCTTCACTTAAGCATAGCCATTTTCTTCTCGCTTACCAAAAACTTAACATTTGTCCCAATAATATAATAAATGTTGAAATAAAAAAGATAGGGGGACACAACGGGAAAAAATAAAGAATCCAATGGATGGCTAATACAATAAGGGTACAAATTACAAATGGCTTTCTAATAACCAAATAAAATTTGTACGTGAATTCAGTAAATATTCTGTTGGTTTGTAGACCTTTTTTCTTTTGTATTTTAGAAAAATTAAAAATGGTAATTGGCAATTTCTTGAGTGCTGACATTTTGCCTGGCGTGGTTCTCCCTGCTCTCCACAAAATAGCTCTCTGAATCCACACAGCGACCTTAGGAAGTAACTAGCAGAACTGTCACATTTTACATATGAATTGAGTGAGACCCTATTGCTGGAGTCACTTGCCTGAGGCCATGCTGTTAGTATATGGAGGAAGGCTGCCTGGCCCCCAGATTGAACACCGTTAATGGCTGGACTAGGCCAAACAGACATGGCTTGTGTTGTTATTGCTTATCACACTGGTATTTTTTTCAGATGGCTACATGTGGAAACAGCTTTTTTAAAAGTGTTCAGCTAAACCATTTCTGATTAAATTCAATGAACTTCTAATTTTTAAGTCCCACATATGCCAAATTCAGTGATTAAATACGATTTTTCAAAATTAGTGTTGCCAGTCTGTTAATTACATTATATCACTTCTTAAAAAATGTATTTATGGGGCGCCTGGGTGGCTCAGTCGGTTGAGCGGCCAACTTCGGCTCAGGTCACGATCTCACAGTCCGTGAATTTGAGCCCCGCGTCGGGCTCTGTGCTGACCGCTCAGAGCCTGGAGCCTGTTTCAGATTCTGTGTCTCCCTCTCTCTCTGACCCTCCCCCGTTCATGCTCTGTCTCTGTCTCAAAAATAAATAAACGTTAAAAAAAATGTATTTATTTAGCTTGAAACATCATGATCCATAGGTCACATAATGATCCATGGCTTAGAATGAAAAGCTGTTGATGTTTCCCTAACTTTCTTGACACAGCCTGTAGCTTCCCCTCTTCCTTTAGTCCTAAAATGAGGATTTTAGTTCTCTCATCCCCTCTACACGTTCTCCCAGTGAACTTTGGTTAAATTTTATATTAAATGCATTGTCAGTGATTTTAGTTTCGTGACTGTGTAAATGTATTTCCCAGTTTCATTTCCTTTCATGTGTAACTTATTTTCCTAATTTTTTTTGTTTAGTTTTCTTTGAATCTGTATTATGTTTTTACACACTTTCCAGTAACTATAGTTTTTCATGTAGTCTAACTTGTCAAATCTACTGCTCCTTTTTTTTTTTTTTTCTTTTCTTAGAGACATTCTTGCTGGAATATTCCATCCCTGGCTTCCATCTGAACCAGTTGCTCTTTCAGCTCGCTGAACCTGTGTCATCCAAGCGGCTCCTTCTGCTAGCAGCTTGGAGTTACTGTTTCATCTCAGTTAGGCTGGATCCCACTTCAGTGTCTGTGTGAATCTTTTTCTTGGTTTAGTTCTTTGTTTTGGTAGGACATATCCTCCAGTAGTTTTTTGAGAAAAAAATATTTGCGACAGAAATTTTCTCTTACTTTTCACACACAAAAACGTCTTTGTCCTACCATCTGATGAATAGTACTCAGTGAAGAAATCATTTTCTCTTAACATTTGAAGATGGTATTCTTTTGACTTTGAGCTTCTAATGTTTCTTTGAGAAGTTGAAGCCATTTTTGTTTCTCATTCTTTGTAATAGATCTGATTTTGCTCTTGGGTTTTTAGGATCTTTACTTTAGCCCTTATTCTGAAATTGCAAGATAATGAGCACAAATGTGAAGTTTTTAAAAATAGTTGTCCCAGACATTTTGTGGGCCATTTCATATGATGGATGTTCATTTTTGGAAATGAAGTTTTTGCTCTTCTTCCACTTCCATTGCTAGCTCTCTGTTCTCTGTGGAACGGTCACTCATTTATTCAACAAATATAGTTATTAAGCACCTTCTCTCTGCCAGTGATTCTGGCTTGAAGTCACAGCAGTGAAAGCATGGCTGTCACTGAGCAAATTGGTCAGATATTGGGCCTTCTCAATTGAACCTTTAATTTTCTTTTTATTGGAATCTATCTGTTGATCTACTTTGTTCTACTTTCTGAAAGATGTCCATGGCTTTATCTTCCAGATCTTTTACTTACTGACTTATTTTTAATTTCTATTCTTTTATTTTTTTAAATTTCCAGTTGCTCCTTCTTATTCTCTGATTATGTCTTTTTTATAGAATCCTGTTTCTTTTTCTTTCTTTCTTCTCTGTCTCTGTGACAGTTAACTAAAACGCATTTTTTAAAAGTATTCTTCTGTGCTCTGTGTGGTCTCTATTTATTCTAAATTGCTTTTGTAGTTTATTTGGTTGAGTCTCTTTCATGTCTGTGGCTTTCCCTAAATGTGTGATGGTCCTTCCCTATGTGTTAGTATTTAAGAGTTAAGCACTAAAATGCTAATTAGGCACTCTGCCTATATGTGTGAGTTTATAATCTGTTAAACAATCATGTGACCATGAGGCAAAAGAGAAGAGAAAGTGGAACTGAGACTGGACATGATTGCTGGGATCAGAGTATAGTATGCCCTGTGTACCTACATAAGCAGTTTAAGCTTTATTCCATAAACACTGAGAATTCACATGATGTTCATACTTGAGGTGAGTCATTTGCAGTTATTCCCTTTAGATGCAAATTTCCTGCCTTTGTTCCATTCTCTCATAAACAGTTCTCCCTGGCTCTGATAATATTTTAATATTAGTGACTAAATACTAAATCCACTGCTTTTAATTGCCGTATCTATTGTAATGTAGTTAATTCTTTCATTTTGAATGCAAATATCAAGTAACAACTCTTGATATAACCCAGTTATACTATTGCTGGCTAGGGAAGTGCTGAGTTGTAATTGAAATCATTTACAGTCACATTGGCCCCAATGTTAGTCACTCAATAGTATGTATTTTCTAGATACATGTTTTAGTAACTAGTTAAAAAAAAAAAAAAAGGTAACACTCTCGGTCTTTGTTCATGGTACATCATATCTTTTATTTGTTCTAAGTACAATTGACCCTAGTACAACATGGGGGTGAGTGGTACCAACCCCCTGCACAGTCAAAAATCCACATATTACTTCTGACTTCCCAAAAAGTTAACTGTTGGCTGAAAGGCTTACCAATGACAAATAGTCAATTAACACATATTTTTTATGTTATATATTATATTCTGTATTCTTACAGTAAAGTAAGCTAGAGAATGTTATGAGGAAAGTCATCAGGAAGAGAAAATACATTTATAGTACTGTACATATATTTATTGGAAAAAATCCCCATGTAAGTGGACCCTGCAGTTTATTTTTTTTTAACATTTTTTTTTTAATCTTATTTTTGAGAGAGAGAGACAGAGCATGAGCAGGGGAGGAACAGAGTGAGCAGGAGAGGAACAGAGGAACAGAGAACTGCTCAGGAACAGTGAGCAGGGGAGGAACAGAATCCAAAGCAGGCTCCAGGCTCTGAGCTGTCAGCACAGAGCCCGACGTGGGGCTTGAACCCATGAGCTGCGAGATCATGACCTGAGCCGAGGTAGGACTCTTAACCGACTGAGCCACCCAGGGGCCCCGACCCTTCAGTTTAAACCTGTGTTGTTCAAGGGTCAATTATAATTCCAAGTAAAATAAGTGACAGTGTTTACTTCGACAATTGATATAAACAAAATACTTCAAAACACAATTTCTTTTCCTTAAGAAAAATGGCAGAAAACATTTTTTATTATATGGTATATAACTTGTGTAAATTACTTTCTGTGAACAGAGCCCTTTGCACTCATGAATTCTTGGAGATTTGCCCTTTAGTAACACTGCCCTGCCAACGGGGCAATAGGTAAGTAGTGAGGTCCTAAGTCTCAATGCAAGGAGACAGCACACAGCAGCACAGAAATTCCCAAACTAGTAGTCCTCATTCACTTCATTATTCATTCAGCACATATATATTTTGTGTAGATTATGGACCAGGCACCACAAACAAAGATCAAATTTTACATCTTGGTAAATATCTGCAGTGCCTCCTGGTGCCAGACATCATACAGGAACCAAATAAATGATGGAGGATGAAGAATGGTAATTCATCTGTGCCTGTGAAGGTCAGGGAGGGCTTTCTAGCACTCTGGTAGTTAAATAGAATAAAATCCTCAGTGAAGCTACCAACACAGGAAAGAGTATTAAAGGTAACAAGAATTATGAACTGCTTTTGACAAGAGAGGTTAAGAATTTAGCCAAAGGACACGAAATGTTGCAAGAATCTAGCTTTTAAGTGTTTCCATGAAAAACTTGAATGTGATTACATTACTATTGAGGAGGAGTGTTTTGATCTAAAGAGCTGACTGCTTATAGAGCGGGCTCACCTCTTTGGAGCACTTAAAGCTCTTACGAAAGAAGAAAAATGAGAGAGGAATTCCTTTGAGTGACATAGAAAAAAGTTAACACTAATTCCACTTTCTCCTTGGGGGAAAAAGTGTAGAAAGCCAGATCTCGAGCAATCTGAGCAATTCTCACTTCCATATAAGACTGGAGCTCATTGTTACTGGTATGGAGAGCAAGAGGTGACCTTCTGTCATTTCAAATATGTCGGGAGAATGCTTTTATAAAGACTTAATTCAGGGAATGCAGTTTCTCAACAGTGGCTGGAGATTTAATATCAGTGCCCATGAGGACTGGAGCTGGCAAGAGAAATGTTAAGAGTGGGGGTATGGAAACTTTGACCAGGAACCCAGTTACAAAGAAAGGGGTGTTACTGTGGTCATTACAAGTGCTGAAAGTGAGGCAGGTTGAATGCAAAATTCTGGACCAAGTGGAGAGATCAGAAGCAGTGTGTAGAAATCCAACATAGGCAAAGACACAGAAAAGAGCCAGACAGAACCAGAAAGTACAAAACTATGTCTTCATTTCATTTCAGACCAGGCATGAGCAAGCAAGGAACTGAATCCCCTAAGGTAGAATCATGGAGACTCATAGGTTAGAACAAGCAGGCCATGGTTCATCCTTGTGGATGAGTTTCCAACAGACTTCAAGGGTTAACAGCTGCATCACAAGCCAGAATAAGGGAGGATTTGGCTGCTGGTGGTCTTTGCAGCAAACAGCTAGATCCTCTGAGGAGTCAGCAGTTAGGATGTATGTTTCGATTTTATGTGTGAATGGCATTTGAGTTCCTCAAAGCAATTCACACCTATTATCTTGTTGATTCTCATGATAGATCTTTGACATAGATTGGTATGTATACATAATCATTTTTTTTTTATCAAGAAAGACAATTCTGCACAAAACCATCAATTTGGCCAGCTTCATTTCTACTATTTATTAAATACCACAGATTGCGTACCACTTATGCAAAGAGAGAAGGCTGTAAATATGTTCAGTGTTTTAATCTTTCCAAAATACAAAGTGGTATAGTCTAGGGTGATTATTGTGTTTGTTTCCTTTGGTTTCAAACTGAGGATACAAATGACTAACTATTTCATCAAAATGTCATCTCTATTTCATTATGTAGTGTTGTCTCTGGGAGGTCACTATCCAGCAAAATATTGTATTTTTCATCCTTTGTTTAATCTAGGTGGAGCCAGATGACTGCTTCTCACTAATGACTTGTGATTAGAAAGGTGACTTCTGGGTCCAGGCAGTTAAGAAGTAGGTGTGCCTTATCCATCCTTCTCCCTCTTTCTGTCAGCTGGATGCAAAGGATTCCGTCTAAGTCCCTTGGGATGGCAGAGCCACCAAATGGGAGGAACTTGGGTCCTTGAATAACCATACAGAGAGAAACCACCTGCCAACTAGGAACATTCACATTAGAAAGTGAGAAACAGATGTATGTTGAATTAGACCACTTGTTATGTTCAGCAGCTGTTATCACATTGACTACATAATTCCTTTTAAAAATAGGAATTAAGAAGAGTTGCCAGATTTAAGTAAATAAAAACATAGACCATTAAGTGACTAAAGACAGAGGTGCAACCAAGTGAAGACCATTAATATATATGTATTTTGAAACTATAAAAGGCGTTAAATCAAGCAGAATGCTGTATCATCAAATGGTGACATTCAATATGTAATATATCAAATTGATAATAGACTTGAGAATTTATATCGTTCAGAATACTTATATCATTCTTTCTGAAAAATATTTTTAATGTTTATTTATTTTTGAGAGACAGAGGAAGAGAGAAGGAGTGGGGGAGGGGCAGAAAAAGAGGGGAACAGAGGATCTGAAGCAGGCTCTCTCCTAATAGCAGAGAGCCTGATGCAAGGCTCAAAGGCAACCGTGAGATCATGACCTGAGCCAAAGTCCAACGCTGCATCAACTGAGCCACCAAAGCACCCCTGAAATATTTAACCATTATTATTTAGATAAAATATTTTCAGTCCTAAAACAACATCTAGCTGTTATCAATGTAAATTTAAACTGAAGTATGCAATAACATATTTTTAAAAATGGAAATCTAAAATTATTAGATTATGTCAAAAAGTATTTATAATTGTGTTCCATTAAAAAAATAATTTGGGATGAGCACTGGGTGTTGTATGGAAACCAATTTGACAATAAACTTCATATATTGAAAAAAAAGAAAAAAAAGAAAAGCATTTTTGCATGCATATACTGTAAATATATATTATAAGGCTTTGTCTCTAAATTTCTACGGTTAAAGGAATAAAAAAAAAATAATAAGTACCTGATTATTTTCAACAGGGCTTACTGACTGTGAATTCCTAATTCCTTAAAAGAATAGAAAAATGTTGCCATTATTTTTGCATTTTTCAAAAGAAACTTCCATAATATTGCTGAAAAACAAGAAAGGGTATCAAGAGTAGAAGAGAAATAATGATAAATTTGTAGAAGTTACTGAAGTAGATTGGGTTCACCTCTAATTCTGACTTTCAGGAAAAGGTGAATCAGCATGAGCTACTTACTGGTTTCCTCTCCTGGAATTAAGTCTATAGAACTATAAAAGGAAAGGAGGAACCAGGGTAGGATAATATTTGTATTTCAGTGCATTTTTTTTCAATTCTAGAAGATATCTTTCAGGGTCATTTGATTCTGATTCTACAAAGTCTAGTTAGAACTCTTTAAATTACAGATGATCAAGAGCAATGCAAAATAACTTCTGTCTACTAACAGGCAAATTCTGTTTTATCCAATGGAAATTCAATTGGCTTTTCTTCTCCCCTGTGGAACAGTTTTTTTGCTCTATTTGCATATTCATTTAAATAGTCCTGATCTTCAGGGGCCTCTGGGTGGCTCAGTCAGTTAAGCATTCAAGTCTTGATTTCAGGTCAGGTCATGATTTCACAGTTTGTGAGTCCAAGCCCCACATCAGGCTGTGTGCTGACAGTGTGGAGTCTGTTTGGGATTCTCTCTCTCCCTCTTTATCTGCCACTCCTCCATGCTCTCGCTCTCTCGCTCTCTCTCTCTCTCTCAAAAGAAATAAATCAAAAAATTTTTAAAAATCTAAATATTCCTGATCTTTAAATGTGTTTCTCAACAGATTCTTTGTTTTTAACTGAAAACTTTATTAGAGTGGTTTTAGGTTCAAAGCAAAATTGAGCTGAAAGTATAGAAGTCCATATATTCCCTCTCCTTCTTTCCCGGAAACCCTGCTATTGACATCCCTTACCACAGTGGCACATTTGTTAGAAATGATAAACCCATACTGACATACCACCCTCGGCATAGTTTCTATGGGGGTTTACTCTTGGTGTTGTACATTCTATGGGTTTTGACAATTGTATAGTGACATTTATCTACCACTATTATAGTATTATACATGCCTTAAAAAACCCCAAACAATATATATATGACACCTAGTTAAATATAGATTTTTGGATAAATAGTAATAATTTTTAATATAGTAATCATTTATAAGAATAAATTTTAGTATAAGTATGTTCTAAAAATTATGTGCATGTTATACAAAAGCTTTATTCACTGTTCATCTGTAATCCAAACTTAACTAGACATCCTGTATTTTATCTGATAACCCTAGAATTATGAGTAAGCAAATTAAAGAGTTGATGACATAATTGTGCTTGGATGTTTAATTATTAATTTGTTGTATGAAACATTTTATTTTGGAAGAGATTTGTTTACTAGCAAATGTTTTCTTTAATCCTACCCTCTCTAGTGAACTTCAGCATTTAAAACCCCAAGACACTTACTATTGCAGAAATGGAAAGTGAGAATTTGCTAAGGGTCTGTTTGTAAACCTCTCCTGAAAATAAAGAAGGAAAGTGGTAAAAAGATAAAATAGAAATTTAATGTGAGTTAAATGTTTTATACAAGTGGGTCTCTTTTTTCTTTTTCTTTTTTTTTTTTTTTTTGATGGAGACCAATAATTCTACCACTTTAATTTCATACTCTTAATGAAGATAAAGGAAAAAAGCTCAATGTGTTTTCAAGGAAAATTATGCAGAGCTCAGGAACACCATCACTGTATAACAGGGCTGGTTCCTTCCCTGACTTGCTATGAAGTCATGGAAAATTGAATATATGAACTCTCATTCAGAAGTAATAAATCATATATACAAAGAATTTCAAAGAGTTACCAATTAGAGAAAATAAAAATTGATTGCCATTACAGTACATTAATCAAAACTTCTTAAACTAGAAAAGCTATAAAAAAAAGTGCCTTTTCAAAATAAAAGCAGGAGGAATTAATGTGACAGATTTAAATTAAGAGAAAATTAGTGATTCTCTACTATCATTTAATTAAATCCTCCTTTTTTACAGAGAGAGAAATGAGACCCAAAAAATTATGAATATGCCCCAAGACACGCAGCTAATCAGTGCTACAAAACCCAGTCATGTGCTTTTTCTTAGGTTCATCTCTTTTTCCTACAGAGAAGTTCCTGCAATGGAAGCAAACTGAGAAAAAAAGACCAAATTCTAGTGCATCAAAATTCTTTTTTATCATTGAGAGGACAATACCTACATTTAATTGCCTTAAAACAAAAAGTACAATTTCTGTGATATGATACATCTCTTGAATCAGAGTAGCAAATCAGAAAAATTCTAGATATTTAAATGTCAAGACAAGGTTTGTACACTACTGAATATACAGTACTGCTCAACACCTGTTAAGGAGTACTAAGACTGGCGGCGCCTGAGTGGCTCAGTCGGTTAAGCGGCCGACTTCGGCTCAGATCATGATCTCGCGGTCTGTGAGTTCGAGCCCCGCGTCGGACTCTGTGCTGACAGCTTGGAGCCTGGAGCCTATTTCGGATTCTGTGTCTCCCTCTCTCTGACCCTCCCCCATTCATGCTCTGTCTCTCTCTGTCTCAAAAATAAATAGACATTAAAAAAAAAAAAGTACTACAACTGTATATAATGATATATATTATTTTATATGTCGGTGTTTTATTTTTTTCCTTTCATTTGCAATAGTGAAGAGATTTTCTCTCCAAGAATGAACCAAAAGAACATTAGAATACTTCCATAATAAAGGATAGATTTTTACTGTTTAGTTAATGCTAAATGAGAAACATCAAATACATGGTGTCTGTATTGGGACTACAGCACATTTAACATATATTATCTGTCTAACCCCAAACGTCACGATGTATCTGTCATCTTGGCAACTGAGGCCACATTCATTTAATAGTTATTGATCATCGACTGGGTGGCGGGCACTATGGCAGTCCCTGGCACAAACTTGGACTTTCTGATTCTTTGCACTTCACTGTGCTAAATCTTTAACTCCTTAAAAATAAATAATTAAGATATTGGGATAAAATAGCAATCAGAAAAGTGTGCTTTGGGTAGACTCATATACAGAGAAAGCAAATTTTGATGTATAAAATTTTAAAACTCTTAAGTATATTTTAATAGTCAATAAAATTAAAATCTTGAAGGTCTGGATCACATAGCCTTATTTGAAGAGAAAGAATGATATTTCTAATATGGCTTTCTAGGTTAGGCCATTTTTAAGATGCGACTTAATATATAATCCTAGTTCCTGCTAATATTGTGCCTTTGCTGAGTAGAGCCAGAAAATGGTTCCAGATGATTCTGTCAGGCTTATATGTAAATCCGCAGGGAAAAATCATGAAGTTAAGTAATATTCATACTTGACAGATAAATGGTAATAGTGACAAGGAATCTCAGTGTTACAGAACGAAGTCAGCCATTATTGAAGTTGGGAGAAATGAAAGCAATCTAAAATTTTCCTTGCCACCAAAATGATGTACATGCAGCTTTCACACGTTCCCATTGGATCATGGCATCCTATTAAAATTTGGGCTGAAATGTCTCATAGCAATATAATGAGTCTTTTAAAAATAATCCTTTAAAAATAACTTGATAAAATCTTGCTGACATAAATGTCTGTAGAGTTAGCCACATGTATGGTAACCTGACTATTTCCTTCAAAGACCATAAATGATCTGAAAGAAGTCATATCACTTTAACAGTCTTTCTCTCCATAGCTTTCCTCTCCTATAATTTCAGGCCAACACTGAAGTGTTGAAAAACACTTTCAAGTAACTGTTTAATTTCTTTTTCAAAAATATACTAAGAGGCAGCTTTGTCAAAGAAATGAAATTCTCTTTGTGATGGAATGTATGAAGGGGCACCCAGGTGGCTTAGTCGGTTAAGCATCTGACTTCAGCTCAGGTACATGGATTCAAGTCCCACAATGGGTTTTGTGCTCAGAGCTCAGAGCCTGGAGCCTGCCTGCTTCAGATTCTCGGTGTCACTCTCTGCCACTCCCCGGCTTGTGCTCTCTCTCTTGTCTCTCAAAAATATATAAACATTAAAAAAAAATGGACTATATAGATAAATAGATATAAATCTATATGTATCTAAATATAACATTACATTATCAACATTATGCGTTTGTCTTTCTTGAAAACATTATTGATGCTATTCTTAGGCTTCTTCTCTTCTCACTTCACATGTTCTTGCTCTGCATCTCCTTTACACCAGCAGCATCAAACTGCCTACATCCTAAATGCCTTCCAATTCTAAATGCCTGTCGACTGTTCGGCTCACCTCCAGATGCACGTTCTCAACTGCCTACGTGACATCTCAACATGTCTCCCAAATGGACCACAGTGCCTTTCCTGCAAAACTAACTCTAATTCCTAAAGTCCGCTCTGCTTCTCTAAATTATCTAATTAGAGAGTATAGCAGAGTAATTATTAGAATAGGCTATGCAATCAGACTGTCTGGCTTCAAATCTTTACTTTGTCACTTTCTAGTTGGTGACCTTGTGCAAATTACTCAATGTTTCTGTCCTCAGTTTCCTGATCTTTAATACAGGAGTAATACCTGTCTCCTGGTGTTGAATGAGAGTTGAATAAACAATCTCTCAGCAGTCTTAGAATATAGCTTATGTTCTATAAATGTTAGCTTTTATTCTTGTTTCTAAAACATTCATAGTCTAGTCAATTTCTCAAATTAGAAACTAGTAATTTTCCTCTTTCTCTCTTCACAATTTACTTTATCATCTGGATACATCACTACTGCTTCCTAAAAATCTATTTTATCTGTCCTTTTTCCCCTGAACACTAGTTTTAGTTCAGGTACTCATCATTTCTCACCAGCATAACCTATGTCCTTGCTTCCATGGAATTCTCTTTTCCTGTTCGCAATTTGTCTAATAATGCCACTTCCTCCATGACAAAACTTCAGTAACTCCCTTATGGTCTACAGATCAAATAAAAATTGTTAGCAGCGCTTATAGGGTCCTTCATGGTCTGGCTTCTTCTGCTTACTTTTAAAATTTCTTGTCTTGGGCTTTCCCCACACATGCCCTCCATCCATACTTAGCTATTTGGAATTCTCCAAACATACCATGTTGTTTCATGTCTTCATTTATTTTCACATAGATTATGTGAAAATTTTGTACATGATCTACCTCTGCCTGCATATCTGCTTGGTACATTTTTCATCTATTAAGACTTAGCTTCAAGGCTATCTCTTCCAGGGAGAGCTCTCTGAACTTGCTGCTTTCCTTGTATTTGCATTTTATTCATGGTACTTTCCTTATCTCTTCACTACATGGTGCATCTTATAGACGAATGACTCTCAAATTTCAATGTGCCTGAAATGACAAGTAGAATTTGCAAAATGCAAAGTCCTGGGTCCTACCGTCAGAAATTCTGATCCAGTGGATCAGGTTGGAGCCAAGCTTCTGTATGTTTTATGAGATCCCCAGATTTCTGTGCACACGAATGTTTTAGACCATTCTTCTGTTTTACTCATTCCTTTATCCTTAGAATCTTGCATAATACATAAGAATTTATTACGGTACTTAAATTCTTTTTGGAAATAAAATATGGCCTTCTGTTTCTATTGAGCTCACATACATAGCAATAGAGCAGCTAACATACCTGGAACTTAATAGGTCATCTGAAAGTGTGCAATGTTGGACAATGAATGATTGAATTAATTAAGTAATTAATTCAAAGAGCTCAGAGAAGCTAGAGAAAATATTATCTGAGCCTATTGAATCTCTTAAATATTGCGAATGTCAGATATGTTTTCTGAACTTTTAAGTAGTTGAGATTTAAAGTATTGGTTGAACTCTCTGAAGGCATATTTGGAGGCATGGTATTGTGGTTTGGAATTTTTTATACTAGATGAACAGACAGATTCTTTTATAAAATTGACAACATGTCATAAAAATAAGGCACTCTAACTTGAATTCTTCTCTGGACATGGTATCATTCTACTTTCACATGGTTGTAAACTGGGATGGTCGCTCACAGGTAGCATCAAATACTTTTTCAAAAAATAATCATGTCAAGGGTATGGATAAATACTCATGAGAAACCCAAAAATTCTTCACTATAAAAAGGATATATTTGAGCTTTAATAATTTGCTTTTGAGTTTAAACATTTATCTAAAATTATATGTACTGTTTAAACTATATGTCTTTTAGAAAATGCTGGGGATAGGTTTGCATAACCTTTTTCCCCCTAGATCCCTGATAAGCATATCCTTAGAATATACTAGTTTTAATACTTATTGCAAAAATATATCTTATAATTTCAAAAAGCTATCATGACTTTTTTAAATTTCCATTTTCACTCTGTTTTTTCCTCTCAGCCATGTTCTAGAAGTAATTTGTACACAGAAGGTTATAAAATTTTTATACAGAATTGTCTTACATAGAGGCCTGTGGAAAAATGAAATCCATCAAAAAATGTTTCAAGACTAAAATCTCAAGATAAGATTTGCAGTAAATGAATGATATGTAATTACCAAAAATAGCAATGAGACGTGTTTATCATTTTGGAAATGCTTACAAAAAAAAAAAAAAGAGCGAGATGTCACAGTTCATATTGTTTGGGTCTTTGTGAAATCAACAGCTAGGCTCAATTTACAACATTTTAATTTTGCACACTTAATGTCAGTTCCATTTTTTAAAACTATTTATTTATTTTGAGAGAGAGCATTAGTGCACAAGGGTGGGACAGAGAAAGAGGGAGAGAGAGAATCCCAAGCAGGCTTTGCACTGTCAGCGCAGAGGTTGACACAGGGCTCTATCTCACGAACAGTGAGATCATGACCTGAGCCAAAATCAAGACTTGAATGCCTAACTGACTAAGCCACCCAGCACCCCAAAGTCAGTTCTATTTATTTACTTAACCAAGGACTTTCTTTAAATAGGGTCATATATAATTTTTTCTAGGTATTATAGGGATAAAAGATATAGGCTTAGACTAAATACTAATTTTGATGAGCTAGAACAGGGGTTGGCATTTTCCATAAAGGGTCAGATAGTAAATATTTTAGGCTCTACAGGCCATGCAGTCTCTGTCATGACTGCTTAATTTTGTCATTGTTTCAGGAAAACAGCCACAAGCAATACATAAAGGAAAGGACATGGCCATGTTTCACTACATTGTTATTCACAAAAAAACACAGCTGGCTGAATTGGCCATGAGCCATAATTTGCCAATCCCTGCCCTACATAATCATATTTTTTATTCCAAATAAGAGAAATCAGGATTGGCTGTGGTTGTGATGGTTTTGTTTGTGCATTGTCTACTTTATCATAACCAGAACTCGGACTTTTTTCTTAGTATTTTTAATGATATAATTAGTTCTTTCTTAATTTGAAAAAATAAATTAAATGCTTATCACTTGCCTCCTCTAGCCCTATCAGTATCACTGACCATGGCCAGGGTGCTAACATTTTCTCTTCTTGGGGTTTCTATATGGGCAGTTGAATTACTTTGATAGAATAACATAAACTAGAAAATTATTTTTCAATGTCATATTTATATCTAGAGGTAGAGCAAGTAAATCATGTAGTATTCAGTTTATCTGCAGAGCACCCTAGGACCCATTGCCTTTATCCTGTCTCTTAGTTCTCCAGGGCCTTTTATGGAAACACCTCTTCTAGCAAGACAGAAGCTAGTCAGTTGGCTAATATATTCTAATACCTATCACCTACTTTATAATGTATTTGGATTTCCATAGGTTTTCTTAAGATAATTTTAACTCCAACAAAGTATAACTCTCATTTATTTATATATGTATTTGTTCTTACTTATTTAGAATTTTCACATATGTGCTTCAAAAAAATATTGGGGACCCTTAGTCTGCCTTAATGATTGCAACCCTGGGCATCTTACTGAGATGGTATGAGAGCTTTGTGGTTAAGTGTTTAGTCACATCTCAAATAAAACTTCCCGGTGAGGTTGGCTGCTCTGGGAAGCCAGAATGCATGAGAAAATATGAATTAATAAAGGACCAGCCATGAATACATGAGAATATATGAATTATTAGTTTTATCCATATATCAGATATTGGGGACATTATATTTTATTGCCAAATCAGTATGCCAAAATATTTGGTTTTTGTGTTTTTTGCTGACCAGTGACATGGATATAAAAACCTTGATTTTTTTGTACACGTAACAGTTAATTATAAGAGGAGGCAAAGGCATTTACAATAAATGTACAGATTGTGACAAAAGCCCAAGTTTCTCAAATTGGAATCTCATTAGGAATGTATTTGTTAGTGAGTCACTTAATCTACTTCTCTTTGTTTTTTATTCTCAGAACCAATATAAGCGTGGCTGTGAATAAAGCAGATGAGAGTTTTAAGGAAATACTGTAAAATATAAATGCCAGGAAAGTAATGTTTGTGACCAAGTCTGGTTTGAGTTGAGGTAGGTAGAGAAGAGCAATCATTGCTTAACCTGAGGCTCACTTATCCACACTGCTGTATAATGCATGTGCAGTATAATTAAAACCCACAAAAGAGGTTTCCAAAGTGGTTCAGGCATTTGATTCAGAATATCTCTAATTCACTTTGCAGTTCAAATCATGACTTGGAAGTTGTGTTTGTTGGCCCTGAAACGTGTCATGGATAGCCAAGTATTGGTCATTAGTTTTCTTTTGCTATGTAATAAATTATCAACTTAAGTTAAACAATACAAATTTATTACCTCACATTTTCCATGGGTCTGGAGTCATATTAGCTCTTCTCAGGGCCTTTTGCTCAGAATCTCACTGGGCTATCTCAAGGAGGCAGCCACCCTGTGGTTCTCACCTGGAACTCAGGGTACTTTTCCAGGTCCAACGAAGTTATTGGCAAAATTCAGTTCCTTATAACTGCAGAATGAGGTCCCTGCTATCTTGATGGCTGTTGGCCAGGAGTTGTTCTCAGCACCTAGAAACCACTTGAGGGCCTAGCCGTGTGGCAGTCTCACAATAAGGCAGCTTATGTCTTCAAAGCCAGCCAGAGGAAACTCTCTCCAGTCTGTCACCACCAGCCTTGTATAGTATTATGTAAGCAAGGGAGTAGTATCTATCACCTTTGTCAGGTAGTGGAACCAAAGCAAGGGAAAGCTTATTCTATCATATTCACAATCTACCACATTCAAGGAAAAGGCATTATATGGGGCATGAGTACCAGGGGGCAAGAATTTGGGGGGCCATCTTATAATTCTGCCTGGTATGGTTAGCGTGCAATTTTGTTCTCCATCCATAGCTTTGGGGTCTGTGCAGTTTAGTGGGTTCTACTCATCTTGCATATAGGTTGCGATCTTGGAATATGATTAATACCCTAAACTTGATTGCCAGTATTTACTTTTTTGTCTTTGTTACAGGCTCCATTTGGGGGCTCAAAGTTGCATATTTTAAGGATTAAGGTATAAATAACTTATTTCCACCCTCACTTTCCCTCTCAGCCATTAAAAAGCAAAACAATCATAGACATACAGGTTTGTTTCACATGTTAAATATATACTTTAGCAAATTTTATATGCAAGGTGATTAGGTGAATAAGAGTTCAACAATCTTGGCAAAACTCTTCTTTAGAACATAGGAATGTGCTGTGCTGAGACTGATTTTCCATAAATTATATGTTATTTCCTGCTTTTTCCTCCTTATAACATTGACCTCTGCAAAATGCCTCTAATTGTAGTTCAACATCTCCTCACCTGTGTCTTTATGTTCTAATCATGCAATCCTTGCTTATTTTTCTAATTATTCTTCTATACACACTGCATATGAATAGAACTCTGAATAGCTAATATTTTTCTTTGAAGCAAAGTCTTAAAAGGAAAATTTGATTTCATTAATAATCAATGGTGCGTTTATATTCTTAATGCCATCTATTTTGTTTCTGTTCATATTCATTGAGTATATTAACTATAAAATTATACAGGCTTATGCTTTCTGTTTACCAAACATATTAGCCAACATAGTGCCTAAATTGTGATAACCTCTGTCTTCTCTACAAACTGTGTAGCTCATCATATTTGCAGTTTAACCAACTTTCCTTTATGTTTTTTAAAAAAAAAATTTTAATGTTTATTTTTGAGACAGAGAGAGACAGAGTATGAATGGGGGAGGGTCAGAGAGAGAGGGAGACACAGAATTTGAAGCAGGCTCCAGGCTCTGAGCTGTCAGCAAAGAGCCCAATGTGGGGCTCGAACTCACAGATCGTGAGATCATGACCTGAGCTAAAGTCGGAAGCTCAACCGACTGAGCCACCCAGGCACCCCTTTCCTTTATGTATTGAAAACGAAAACTTCTCTAAGTAGGATACCTCATCAAGGATCCCCCCTAATAAATTATGGAAAAGACAAAATTTATCACCAAATTGATTCATCATGGTCACACTTTTCATTTTTTAAAAAACACTTCCAGTATCTAATATTATTATGAAAGGAACATCATGGTTAGGTTAATTTTTCCAATATTCTCAGTGCTCTAATTTTCATCATTCTTTGTTGTCTCATTTATTTTAAAAATTGCTCTCTGTAAGAATTTTGGGCAACATCCGCAGACTTTTAGTTGCATGATTGAATAAGATGTTTGCCATAATTACACAGAGTCTCAGTCCTTGAGTTTTTAGTAAGGATCCTGGATAATTTCATTTTGAGGAAGTTAATTTATGTAAGCCAAAAAATATTGAATTAGTATGTAAATGTGGTGGCAGCTGTCTTATTCTTTGTGTTGGACGGCAGAATGTTAGTGCTGAAATGAGACTTACAGTTCATCTAGTTCCATTCCTTTATTTCACAGATGAGAAAATAAACACCAAAGGAGTTAAAATCTAGTAGAAATGTGTTCAAAGGTTGGGAATGATTCTCTGGTTTCAGGTTTCTATTCTGAAAGATGCATCATGGTTAAAGAAAATTTTTTCAATATTCTAGGTGTTCTAATTTTCATTAGCTCTCACTTTTTTTGTTTAAGTTTATTTATTTGGAGAGAGAGAGTGCAAGAGGGGGAGGAGCAGAGAGAGAGGCAGAGAGAGAATCCCAACATGGCACAGAGCCACACATGGGGCTTGATCTCACAACCTGTGAGGTCATGACCTGAGCCAAAATCAAGAGTCAGACACTTAACTGACTAAGCCACCCAGGCACCCCAAGAAACCACTAAGCCCTGGGCATGTATCTTGCTCACCTTTGAAGGGTAACACAGTGTGTTAAATATCTGTTGGTGGCTGAGCGACACAGTGTGACAAGAAGTGCACAAATGCATCATCAGCACAGCAAAAACAATGGCACCACCACCACCAACAACTCCCAGGTTTCTGTTGACAGCATCATTGTTGTGATATCAATTCTAAGTGAATAAAATGTTAAATGTATTTTATCAAAAAGGAATATTTCTTTCATCATTAAAACAGTTATTTCAGGCCTAATTTTCAGAGATAAAAATACAGTCTCTTATTTTTTTTTAGAGATGCAATAAAAAGTATTTGATTTTAGAAAGACGAGCATGGATAATTCAAAAGCCTTTAATTACTCATTCTCTTTGGAGACAAAAAAAAATCCTTAAAAACAAAGACTGCTTCTAATGAGACTTCAGAATCCTGAAGACCATTCTGGCAACTGAAAGCTCCATTTCCTCTTTATGGGAAAGCATTTTGGCTCAGTAACTCTTGATCACTCCTCAGAGAGAGAACCACAGAGCAGATTTAGGGACACATTTTTCACTACTTCAAAACTTTATGGGCTTTACAGTGAGCTTTTCAAACTTCTATGCAAACTTGGATGTTTGGGAGCATTTTCTCTTATTTTATTCTCTCCCTTTGTCCCCACACACAAATCTCTGAGGGTCAGATGGAGAACTGTCAGTATCACTGTGCCTGAACTTGCTGTCCTGGGCACAGTTGATTGTGTGTTTGGCTTGCTGAGCTGGTTAGTTGAACTGGCCAAGATTCAGTTTGGGTTCATTGATATTCTTGTATATTTACAGTGATTACTATAATGGCATATTGCTATGTTAACGGCTGTGGCTATGTTTTCTCTTGTTTCCCCTAGATGGAAAGTTATCTTTCCCCTGCTACCCAGCCCTGAAAGAATATTTGCCAAAAGAACACAACAAAGGAATACATTTTTAAAATTTTTTTTAATGGTTATTTGTCTTGGAGAGCGAGAGAGACAGAGCGTGAGTGGAGGAGGGGCAGAGAGAGAGAGGGAGACAAAGAATCTGAAGCAGGCTCCAGGCTCCGAGCTGTCAGCACAGAGCCCGACTAGCGGGGCTAGAACTCACAAACCAGGAGATCATGACCTGAGCCGAAGTCGGACGCCCAACCGACTGAGCCACCCAGGCACCCCCAAAGGAATACATTTTAACTGCAATCTTTATTAATGAATCTAAAGAGGTCTAGATTCGCTTTCTGGGTTCAAAGTTATTTAGTTTCTGAAGTTTATATTTTCCCTCATATCTGGCAACATTCCCTAGATTCTAAATGGAAAATTATCCTAGATACTATCTATGTATCTTGTGATGAATGTCCAAAAAGAATAGTTGAGAGTTAAGGCCCAGGGTACACAAGAAATCTTATATCCTTCATACAGAATGCATTTCTCTGGCTTTTGGCTTTCAGTCTGATGTGCCTGAGGCTTGCTGCCCAAACTCATTTCCTTTGCATGCCTAATATGAAAACGCAAAAATAGTGGAATAGAATTTCGAATGATCCTGGAGTTTTGATCAGATTTAAATGAGGAATAAATCCAAATCATCTCTAAGTTTTGAATTTCCATTGAATCTTACTAGGCTGATGGAAAGCAAGTGACATTATTTTTAGGTTTTATTTCAGTTTTTCTTCAGTTACTGTTTTGACTGTATTAAATGATTTTAGATTTTAAAAACTGGTGTAAATTGCATTCATATTCCAAAGCTTTTTTTTTCCTTAATACTGTTGAGCTTCAAGGAAAGATAAATGGCAAAGTGTTATCTTTAGTTATAACCTAGAATATTCATCAGTAAAGATCTAAAAATGTGCTGGTATTTGCAATTGCTGGTTGTCTAGGGAGGGAAACAGGAATGTTGCTAGTGTGTATATGTGTGTGCGTGTGTGTGCGCATGTGTGTGAAAGTGGAAAGTGGTCAGGGGATGTTCTGTGAGTGCTGGCCTCTCTGGTGGGAGGCATTGAGTCAAAGGATAGTGCAGAGAGGAGAAAGCAGTTAAGAGACTACTGCTGGTGACTGGAAAGGATTCTGCCTGAACATTCAAACAAGTGGCAGATGGTAGGATCTCCTAATCCTAATAGCCAAGCCAGAGGTGAAGACAGGTAAGTGGGGAAATGGGTTGTCATCATTATGGAAATAGAGCATTAGAGAGAGTCCAAGGTGGTGTCAGTAATGGGCTATATTTAACTATTAGGTCCTTTTCCAGTGGAGCTAGAGAATAATGGTCCTTTCAGATGCTGTTACATGATAATAAGCATAATGCAATAATATTACATAAATTTTCTTCCTATGGCATCGTTTCTAGATCCTATAGGCTTTAGCCATATGAAACAGAAGTTCAGTGAACCTGAGTGTTCTTTTCACTTTCTTAGAAGAAATGCTAAATAATTCTAATATTTTTGTGGTAATTGAAAATGATGTGGTAATCGTATTTTCTAGTAGAATACTATTCAGTTTATTCATAAATTGGATTTTGTTGTTGTTTTTGTTAACTTGAATTCTGTGTTTTAATCAAAAATAACTGGGTAAGATTGCTAATGAGAAAACTCTCAACTAAAAATCAAAGTTTCTATGCTTTGACCCTACATATAATTAATTAATTTTTACTTAGGGACCCAAAATATACAATATCATTATCTCCTTTTCCAAAGCTGATCAGAACCAGCAATGTATAAGGAGGCTGTCCTGCTAAAAGCTGGCTCTATGACAACAGTGTTCTAAATGATAGTAAGTCACAATAGCCATACTTTGGTGCAGGAAAACTTTATTAATTATAAGGGAAAGAGAATATAAGAATTAAACAATTATAGTATACATAAAGAGATAGAGAAGTATAGAGAAGAACAAAGAAGGCTGAATACATCAAATCAGGTACTCACAACATCCATTCTTCTGGCTGGGGAAGCCCTGCGGTGAACAGCCAGGTTGGAATCCCTACTGAGGGTCCTAGCAGAGCGTCCTCCCCTCAAGTGAGACCTTTAACTAACTATTCCCTCAGGGCAATAAATATACTACCCGTGAGTGATTTATGGCTAATCATTAAGTTTGCTTAAGTGTAGTCCCAAGCAAGCTGTTTATTATTATTTTTTTCTCTCTCTTCTCTGTCTCTCTCACAATCTTAGGAGGCTTGGCCTCTGCATATTTCTCTTTTCTCCCTGATCCATTCCAGGGGGCCAGCCTGGCCTGGCTCAAGTAGGTGAGACCATTTAATCCCTCTTGGCATCAGGAACAGAAGAGCCAGTTCTGATCTCAAGGCCAGATATGGAGCACAAGCCAACTAAGCCCTCCATGATTGTGTATGTGTGGCTCTAGGCAGAAATGCATGACAAGTCACACAAACAACGTCTATACAGAACAAGCAGAAGGTGCAGTCTAATGTTGAGGGAGAAGGGAAAGCAAAAAGCAGAGACATAATTGTTGCATTAGTTATGAAAATGAAGAATGAAAATAGGACATTCCAGCTGTCAACAAAAGTTTGAATTTTCATCATTAGATTATACACTGAAACAAATATTGAGAAAGGATACTTCAATTTAGGAAGCTTTCATCAAAAATGGTGAAAATATAAAAATACTCCTTTTGTTACCTGAGGAGTTGAGGTCCTGTTTCCTAGAACTTGTACTTATGTAGAACAGTTCATTCTACAAATTTATAGTAAAATGTGTTGTTTGTAGAGAATTGGGCCAATTTAGGGCCTGTAAAATAGAAGGTTTTGTTAAAACCTCTGAGCCTGTTGGTAAGGGTGGAGACTGTCAGGTGTCCCGAGCTGCACATGGGGTCTCCGAGTCCTTCTGCCAAGGATGAGACAGAGTGTCGTGGTGGGCAGGCATCCCGAGCAAGAAGTGGACTGCCTGTAATACATGGTGGTCATGGTGGGCAGGGGAAAGAAGATTCTTAGTAACACATGGTTGTGTTGCTTTTTGGCATTGGGCCTTGTCTTTCCTTTTAGAATTTTAGTTTTCTTGTCCTTGGGAAATACACTACCTTCTGTTTGCTTCTGTTTGCACAGTGACGCTTGTAGTTTATATTTCTCTCCCACATCTATCATTGCACTTAAAGCACTAGATTATTGTTCATGAACTTGACCTTGAGTCAGTCACTCCATGACTTTAAGCTGCACAGTTACTATCACTTACCTTGCCGCTGCACTTTTCACTTTTCAAAATGTTATTTCATGTTAGTGAATCATCAGGGTTTCATGCTATACACAGGGGGCCCAATGTCAACAGTCAGAGCAATCCTGGACCAGGACCCAGTGAGCTCTTTCCCTTCTCACTGGTTCCATGCAAATTGACTCCAAATTTTGACTGAAAACAGGCCTTTGTTAAGCTTTTTCATTAAATGGAAGTTAAATGTACAACTCTTAGTGTTCTTGGTCCACAGTCCCTGCTCATACTCATTTTGTTTCTTTACCCATAGTGACTGTAATAATGGAAAAAAAAAACAATGATAATTTTCAATTTTCTGGGAACTGAAGACTTTGATCACACCGTAAGGAAACGTGACATAGGATCTAACCTAGGGTGAAATTTCCAAGCATGCTGAGGAGTTGTTCCTTGTGCAAAAATCTCATGTTTGATTCCTAATTATAAGCACAAGTTCTATTTTAAAAAGTTATTATTTTTCCTGTTAGCTTTATTTCTTGGCAGGGTGTTCAAATTAGTACTAACAATAGAGATTCATGATAAGCCATGATTCTTGTTAACTGGAGACTTGGCAATTAGGAGAATCACGTGGTGTCTTTCTGGAGACAGTGACTGAGCTAAAGCTCAGTGACTGAGCTGTGTTGTGAAAATCCTTAATAACTGAAGTTAACTTTGTGTACAGCCTTCATGAGACCTACATTAAAGCTTTTAGACAGTTATCGGATTTAAAAAATAAACAAAAAGATGAGGATAATTCTGAAGACAAACCAGTTTGAGTCGATGATGAAGAAAGAAATTTTGAAACTATGTAAAAGAAATGAAGTTTTAGTTCCTTTAGTTTATAGTAGGTAGCTCTTGTACAAAAAAATTTTTTAACTGTGCAGTAGGTAACTATTGTCATTAGTGTTGAAAATGGAGACCAGCGATACATAAAGTCTTATAGTATTTATTCAGATCATTTTTCTTAAAGTATTCACCAATAATTTTTCTAAAGAAAAATCTTTTAGCTGGCATCTTACTGCCTCCCATAAGTGTGTCTGATCTGTTCTAATCAAAATATTGATTTGAATGAAGGTAAAAGTTAAATTCTTATATGAAAACCAGCACTGGTACCTGTCTCCCCCCCCCAAAAAAAAAAAAAGAATAAAAGAAAGAAAGGAAGGAAAGAAGGGAGGGGAAGGAAAATCAAGAAGTTAATAATGATGAGCAGAAGCAATGATTACTAGATAATGGGAGGTAAAGAAACTCTTTTGACAATTTGGTATCGGATGGCAAAAAGGAGCAAAACACAAACCAGACATATGGACCTTTGCTTCAAAAAAAAAAAAAAAAGCCAACTCTCAGTCCTCTCACACACTAGCTGTGATCTATTTTGAGCTAGAATCCAAAAGTCCCCCAACCATGTGAATAAGTGTTAGCCTGTGGGGGTTGTTATCAAGTAAAAAGGTAGTCTTGATTGAATCCACAAAGTAACTATAGGTAATTGGGGGTAGGGGGTAGGGGAGACTTGTTTTCTTGAGTAACCAGCATGTTTCCATTGGAATCTCCTCACACTTTTTATTTGCTTGGTCATATCCTTTCAAATATCCATAATAAAAGCAAAGGTTAACTTTCCAATAATAAATTCCAAATGTATAGGAACCGAACTAATGAGATTTTATGAAAATGTCAAAATGCATGCATTGTAGTTAGCAGACCTGAGTAAGTTTCTGAAAAAAAAGTTTCAATTTGGTACAATCCCACCTTTAAGGTTTTTAGGAAAGGGAAATAGCTTTGGTAAACCACTCTGCCTCAGTGTGAAGGGCAGTGAGTGATGTTCTTTTTTTTTTTTTTTTTTTTTTTTTTTTTTAAATTTTTTTTTAAATGTTTATTTCTTTTTGAGACAGAGAGAGACAGAGCATGAACGGGGAGGGTCAGAGAGAGGGAGACACAGAATCTGAAACAGGCTCCGGGCTCTGAGCTGTCAGCACAGAGCCCGATGCGGGGCTCGAACTCACGGACCGTGAGATCACGACCTGAGCCGAAGTCGGCCGCTTAACCGACTGAGCCACCCAGGTGCCCCGAGTGATGTTCTTAATGAGGTTAGATAACCCAAGTCTCTCGGGTTTGTCTTGTGCTTCCTCTGATGGAAAACACCTCCATTCTGAAATTGCCAGTCATGGAAGGTATCCATAGTCTTTTCTAACACATTCTCATTAAATTGTTTTTAAAGCAAAATCACGATCCAAAGGTTTATTGAGGCGATTGTTTTTCAGATTTCAAAAAAAAGATTTTACTTTTTGAATATTTCAAATGCTCAAACTACTAGTTTGTTTTAAACGTTTTTACATAGAATAATTTCCTGTTTGATGAAAGATTCCTTTTGTCGTCACAAGATTACTTTCAGAGTATAGAGAAATAATAAATGAGCCAACTGTGTTCACTTATTTTTTCCATTACTAATTGGCTTAGAACACCTTCCATATCATGTGGCAAGATTCAGATTGCAGATGAAGACGTGAATGATAGCTAGTGCTTTGGAAAACAGGTCAATGGAACATGTTACCCAAGACCTAATTTTTGCAAATATCAATTTTTAAAAGGAATTTAAAGAAATGAGGCAGTTTTCTACCATTCTAAATTGTATTCACATCTGGGAGCAGTAGGATTGGAAGACAGCAGAAGGTCAGGCTGAAGTAAAAGGTGATTTAGCTTGTGACGAGGGGACTGTGTTGAAGAAGAGCCTGAACCAGATGACAGTAAAGTTCCCTTTAAACATGAATTTTTTTCATTTTAAAATACGTGCTCATTCTTGTCTGGATTATCTGTTTTTTTACACAAAGCTTATAGATGTGAAAGTTGATTCATATTCTCTTATGCATTTATTATTCAACCATTTTTTTATAATATATTACTTTCAGGTATATAACATAATGTTATTAATCCCTACTCTGTGTCAGGTTACATGCTAGATAATAATGCAGGAGTTAATGGCAATTTTACTTTTAAGGAGATCATAGTTTAGTGGGGAGTGGGGCTAATAGCCACTTAATTTGCCCATCGGGAGACAGTTTCTATGGGTCTGTTGTTGTTTAGTTTTTGGTTTACTTTTTGGCCTGTGCTCCTCAATAAGTAGCTACAAATAGGAATGTTTTGTCTAGAAACTGATCTATGAGTAGCAAAAATTCCTCTTAGCTGGATTCAGGCTCAAAATATTTTTAACCTTTTGGTATTTTAACAAGGTTGATTTTGAGAATCCTTTTAAAATTCCTTTCACTTAAAATAGTTTGGGAAAAAAGAGAAAAAAAAATGTACAAAGAAGCCCTCTGGTCCCCAGAGTGAGAGACACAGGTACTACACCAGGCAAATACTGCTGTCACCTGCACTCATTTTCACTGGACCTGCTGCAATTTCTAGATCTTTTTATTTCCTTAAGAGATTTGCATCTGCCAGAGGGAACAACATGCAAATATCTGTAAATCTCTAACCCTGTTCTCCATGTTGAGTATATTCTCAAAAGGTTCCTAGGTTACAAAGACATTAAGAATAATGTAATTTCATCTGTTTTCCTTTGTTTTGAGCAGCATATGTTTCTGGCTATTAGCATGCACACATTAATTCTTCTATTCTTAGCATTTATATTTTGGTTTTGACATGAAGATCTAACTTTTTTGGTGAATGCATTCTATCATAGTTACACTTCTTAATTGATAGTAAAATAATATGAATATTGAAAGAAATAATTCTAAAGGTTTTCAACAAGTACTGAATTATTAAAACTATAATTTTCAGATCGCACTGTGTATTCACACACACACACACACACACACACACACACACACAAGAGAGAGAAGATGTAAATGAAAACCCTGACAATTTCAACACTCTAGAAAAGGATCTAATTGAAAATAACTGATAGTAGGATTGTCCAGAAACATTATAAGGTAATAAATAAAATATACTCCATTATTTTGTGTATAAAATAGAATGTAATCTACATTGTCCAGACATGTTACAGATACTAATCAAAAATGATCATCCAGATAATAGGCAAGTTCTGAATTTCACTCTAGAGACAGTGCCAGTTACAAAAACCAAGTGAGAAATAGAGATGATTGTGCATTGTGATCAAGACTCTAGAGAGTGATTTGATAGGGAACAGGTGGTGGGATGAGGGCAGCATGGGGACAGCTGCTTCCGTGGATTGTTAGAGAAGGTCTCCAGGAAGGGGCAATAGTTATCTTGTGAGTTGAGAGGTGAGAAGGTTGACCTTTTTATTAGTACACCTTTCCCTAAACTTTTCAGAGGCCCTGCCAAACCACTATACCAGTTCCATGGAATTTCTATTTATTTATTTATGCACACATGCACAAATTGGGGAGGAAGAGAGAGAGAGAGAGTCCCAAGCAGGCTCATCAGCACAGAGCCCTATATGAGGCTCAAACTCACAAACCGTGAGATCATGACCTGAGCTGAAATTAAGAGTTGGAGGCTTAACAACTGAGCCATACAGGCGCCCCTGGAATTTCTATTTAAGTGGTTCGTTTGTTTGTATAATAAGGCACTTTAGAGGGGAAACTCTAACTGAAGAAAAAGATGACTCTTTGTATATGTAACTGATCTAGTGTTCTGTCATTATATTCTTGCTCTTCTAGAAAGTTGCAGGTGAGTATAATGAGAAGAGAGTGGATGGGGACTGAGGAACCCATGTTCTTGTTCAGCTCTGCTGCTGCTATCCTCATATCATAGAAACTCCCTGGACCTTGTTTTCTCATCTAAAAAGTAACACAGCTGGCTTCAGTACTCTCTACATTCCTATCCTGCCCCTAAAATATTGTCACCATGATGTGGGGTCTAATGGAAAAGTCTGTGCCCACATCATGATACTCAGTCATGGTAAGCTCACTAGCAGACACAGCACAGCTCTTCTGGGAGCATGAAGAAGGGATACTAATTGAAGTTGTTGTGAAAGATACCTAAAAAATGAGGAAAACACTTCTCTAAAAAATAAAGTAGAAGCAATTTGAAAACAGTTAAACTTGCAGGATTATTATCTAGAGCTGTGGTTTTAATGTTTTTGGTAGGACTTTCATTACCATATTCCCTATAATTCAATAGTCATGTATTGATTCCATGAACATTTTCTAAGACAATGTTGCCTACAGATCAAGTCCAATTTTTTTGTGTGTGAGGGAACCAGCATGTTACCAACTCTAGGGAAACAGTCTTTCCTGGTGGTTGACCACACATGCAAACAAACAAAATTATTTACTTATTGTTTTTGTTTTATCCCACAAACATTTGAAGCAGCTTACAAAATGTATATATCAATAGGAACAACAGTTGGGATGAAATAAAACGTAGATGGAATGGAAAGCAATGTCAGACGACAGATCAGCAAACATCAGAATTCCACAGAGCTGCTAAAGTTGCCGTGAAATTTTGGCTCTGGTCTTTGTAGTAACCAAAGCTAAAAAAGAATCTCCATGTCCATGAAAAGTTGTGCCTTGTGGCACCTGGGTGGCTCAGTCAGTTAAGCAGTTAAGCGTCCTACTCTTGGCTTCAGCTCAGGTCATGATCTCACAGTTCATGGGATTGAGCCCCATGTTGGACTCTGCACTTACAGCATGGACCCTGCTTGGGATTCTGTCTGTCTCTCCCTTTCTCTCTCTCTCTCTGCTCCTCCCCTGCCTGTGTGCTCTCTCTTTCTCTCTCTTTCTCTCAAAAATATATAAAACATCTCAAGAAAAGAAAATGTGTTGACTCTTCAGGAGAGGCAAAACCTTGCCTAGAATACATATCTTAAAGAAATTGCATGCTACTTTGTATTGGGGGATACTGTTTGATGATATTTATTGAGCACTTTCTATGTACTAGGCATCCTAAGTGTTTTACAAGCATTTTCTCATGCAATCTTCACAACTCTATGAACCAAGGACTACTATGTTATTGATGACAGAACCAAGGCTTTGAGAATCCAATAAACTTTACAGTTCCTGACAGTTGAGGTGGGACCCAGACAACTGCAGAACATGTCCCCGTCATCACTAGGTTATCCCTCCCTTGTGAAGTGCTCCCTGCCTTCTCTAGCAGGGAGCAAGGTCATAACCAACAAGCCGGAGACAAACACAACATTAGATTTCATAAATCTGTTGCTTACTTCGTCTCTGAAGGTAAGCTTGGGGGGCATCATGCTGAAGGAATTCAGGGAAAATTTTCTGCTGCAAACTAAGTTAAGCACTTAGCTTAGTAATTGTTTTGTTAACTGAGGTTTAAAATCTAGACTATTTTGTTGAATAAATGGAATGTACTTTACAAATAATCTTTGTAAAATGTAATTTCTCTCCCTGTGGGCTTGATGAAATTGATCAGGAGATAGTTCCAGGAACAAGTCTGGAGTTACTCTTTGTTCATTCAAGGGCAGATTGACGTGAGGTGGGAAGACTTAGTGTGATTGCTTAGGCTTGAGGGTTCTAGACATTTTGTGAATTCTCTTACCCCTCCTCTCCCTAACTGTGAGATTCTGGTACTCAATATCTCCATGTCTCAGTTTCTTTATGCATAATATAGGGATCATAATAGTATTTACATTACAAAATAGTTATAAACATTTTAAACAGTAATGTATGTAAAAACCTCAAGCCGGGTACATTGTAAACTCTCTGTGAGCTAATGTTCCTTCTGTTCCTCACTTCTGCTTCTCTCTAACTTCCTTCTTCCTGGGCTTTCTTCCTTCCCCACTTCCCCCCTTCTTGATCTTCCTTCTCCCTAACTTCCTTTGTCCTCACCCTTTCCCTCTCATCAACTTCCCTTTTTCCATCTTCCCTCTCCTCTCCTCTCCTCTCCTCCTTCATCCCAATTCATCCTCCCACCTTCAACTGAGCAAATAGTTTAAGCTGACACCTTGTCATGAACATGAGGTATCCAATCTGGGCTCTTCCTGAATGGACAGAGCTGTCCACCTGGGAAAGGAGTCCACCTGGGAAAGGAGCCCAGCTGGTAACCATCGGGGAAGACAAAGGACGTATAGCCTGTGGAGCCCACAGAAGTGAGTGAGCAGTTATCTCTGCTTGGGGGCATTCACACAGAAAGTGACATTTCTCTGGGTCTTCACCAAGAAAAACAATGGATGAGATTGACAAGCAAGGGGAGGAATGTCAAGGCATAGAAATCATGATTATAAATACTTATACATGGACAGATTCATGTTTTAGTGTACTTGAAGGGTAGATTTGTGCAATGCAGGAGATAAGGACAATAAAGTAGTTTAGGGACAGATTTTTGAAACCTACGCCAATCACCTGAAATCCACTCTAATTGCAAACTTCTGAGTGGGTGTTAAATCCTGAATCTTAATGTTTGTTATTTTCTGAAATAGAAAATATTTCATAAACTGGTTTGAAACAGTAAACCAAGCTATAATTTCTTCTCAATGTATTGAACCAGAATACTATAATGTTCGCTGAACCCAATGATATTTCATTTGGCTTGGGTACTTGTTCATTTCACAGGACTTTTTAAACTCAAATTATAAACAGTAAGTCATAATTGTCATTAATATTCTCAGCTTACCAACTTAATGTATATATTTTTTTCTTGTGTTCTTTGTGATCTTTTGGTATTTATGGACCCTGAGTGAAAAATTGGGAATATGTATTATTATGGACTATATTTTTTCATAGTAATAGAAGCTATTCATATTTGTTCTGCAAACATAATTTTTTCTTTGGTTTTATTTCTCCACACTGGTATTGGAACTATGCTTGATCTAATGAAATATTGATTTTCACATCCCTCAGTGTCTGAGTCTAACCTTTTTTCTACTTGGGGGAAAAATGGTGTTTCTTTTGCCATGAGGCAAAAGTGAATTAAGATCCCAGAAAAACAATGTAACATAGAGGTTATAATAAATGACAATTGTTGTCTTGGAGATCGCTTGCTATTTATTCAAAGACAGTAGCTGCAACGGTATTTTGAAAACTGAGAAGCAAGATAACTTTAATTAATTATATTCTGTAGTAAATTGTTACAGTGATAGCCTCCAATTAATCACACCTTCCTTTATCAATGCCCCACTCTGACTTTGAGCTTGACCATGTGATTTGCTTTGATGAATATGATACTAGCAAAGAGTTGCTAGCAGAGCCCTGACTGGAAAAGAACTTGAGGTTGTGTTTTTCTTGCTGCTTTTGGAATCCATCTGCTGTGTGAAGAAGCCCTGCTGGTCTGCTAGAGACCTGTGGCCCAGCTAACAGCACCACTGTATGTGAGTGAGACCTTCTTGGACTATCTGGGCCCCACTGAAATGTTGCCTAATTGCGGCTGCTTAAATGAGTCCAGAAAAAGAACTACCTACATGAACCCAGTCCAAGTTGCCAACTCACTGAGTTTTGAGCTAGTAAGGCAATTGTTGTTTTCAATTACAAAGTTGGAGAGGAGTGTTTCACAACAATATTTAAATACTGTATGCCACTCTTATATGTAATCTCACTTTTACCATGAGAATATAGGTACCAGAATTGAAACTAGATTAAGTCTTTAAATGTTTTCAGTGGAATAATATTTAATAAGTCAGTATATGAAAAGCATAGTTTTAAAAAGCATATACTAAAATAATTACAATACTTGGGAAAATTAATTATGTGAAAATATTTATTTTTTATTTATGAATATCACCTATTTACAGAACAGATTTGAAGCATTTTGTAGTATTAAAACATGCAGAAACCGGTAATTAAAAATAAGAGTAGAATGCAAATGAAAAATAAACAGTAAGAGTGTACTAATTATTATTATCAGGAGCTCAACTTCAGTCTGACCTCATGGGTAGCCAAGAAAATGCAAAACATTTTTAATGTATACAGTTACTCGAGTAGGAAGCACACAAATTCATCTCAAGAACAAACCTTTTTTTTTCCCCTATAGGAGAAATTTAGTACATGGACCTTAAATGAAGACAGTAGATTCTTGACTACTGTTTTGCAGAAGTTATAAAAATAGTAGTCTTATGGACATTTCTTATATTGTCTCTTGTAAAAAACTTAGTAGTTATGATCAAATTGTAAATCCACTCATGACTTCTTTAGAGAGACCTGATAATTAAGTGTGATGATTTTCATAGAAGTCAGTCCTTGGTCAGAATTCAGGAATATTTATGTCCACTTTCCCCAGCACCTTACCTGGTTCCTGGCAGGCATTCATCGCTTAAGGAATGTGTATAGAATGAATGAATGCATTTACGGAGCACCTGCTTGTGCTGGACTCAGCAGGGAGCACTAGAGGGACTATGGTGAGAGAAACAGCCTTGCCCCCCCCTGCTCTCCTGTTACTTAGGTAACTGTGGAGACAGGTAGTAATCAAAGTTACCCAGTATATCACCACCCACTGTGATCAGTGCTTCAAAGCCAAAACACAAGGGACCTAACCTACCTGGAAGTGACAGAAGGTCCCTTGTGGAAACGATGTGAGAGCTGGGATCGGTTTGGTCAGGCGGTCCCACCAGATGAAGGAAGGGACAATGGGGGATAGAGAGCACAACTGGGGCAGAAGAAAGAGCCTTTTGCAAAGGTGCTGAGACAGCAGGAGCATGGAGGAATCATAAGGAAGGCAAGTGTGCCTGGTGAGCAAAGAGTGGGTTGCAGCCTGAGATGAGGCCTGAGTCTGTGGTTACCAGGCCTTCCTCACATTTATTTCCTAGACACAGAGAAATTCCATCAAAACACTTTTCTGGTTTTCTATGTGTCTTTTGAGTTTTCTCCATTGAGCACATAATACTTTTGTATTGGGGGGGGGGGGACGCAATTTTACAAAAGGTAGCACTATGAAATATCTTGTCAAGAAGTACCACTTCGCTAATTTTTCATGGCTTTGCTTCTTGTTGTGCTTAATATCCTACCCAGCTCAATGTATTTAATTTAAAATTTTAATTAAATCAGCAAGAGATGGCAAAACATATAGGTATAAAAGAACAAACATGCTGCCAAATATGATTATCCAAATGCTTCTTAGGAACAAGAGTTATGTGTCCTGCCCAAGATATTATATGCAGTCTCTATTGACATTAATAGCATGATAGAATGTTCCCAGGGTTCTCTTTCTTTAATTCTGCTGACTGTACTCTCAAACATTTTGTTGTTGTTGTTGTTAATTGTCTATGGATTTGTCACAAATCTTCACCCTTTCAGGTGGAATTTAACTTGGAAAAAAAAAAAAACTAAAGGTCATTTAGAACAGGGTTTGATAAAGAAAATAGATGATTGCACTGAAAAAGTAGAACTATATGGAAAAATAAAATAGAACTTTAAGGTAACATGACTAATTTCTTGTGTGGCTCATGAACCATGGCTTAAGTAATTCTAAATGTTTTTGAGTAATGGTATAACTGGAATAAGGATAGAGCACCTCCGCCCCCGAGGGTAATTATTTCAAGAGACTACATGCTTATATAATTTTGAATTCATGTTTACAAAGTTAACTTACTTTTTATAATGAAGCTTCTATATATTCATTCATTCACTCACTCATTCAACCATTCTTTATTAAATATATACTATGAGACCAGCTTTATTTTGGGTTCTTGGGATACATCAGTGAATAAAACAGGCAGAAGTCCTTGCCCTAGAGGAATTTACATTTTAGTCTAATGTAGATAATCAAAATTAAGAGAAATTAAATTGTATAGTATGTTGGAAGTGATAACTATTATGATAAGAAAAGAAAAAGTAGAGCAGAGTAAGGGGATTGGGAATGTACCCAGACCAATGCACCTTCCACTGTAAAACTGAAAATGAGACCTAAGTTGTAATGAATAATGAGACTACTTTTAAAATTTCTTTTTATCATTAAAAACCATGACCCTGCTTGAGGTCCTTGCCCTAAATTCCATTTCATGATCACAACCTTGGCCACTAATTAGTCAATTCTGGGGTTATTATGATCCAGTAAGTGTGGGAAAAGTCCTCAGCATCAACACCAAGCCACATGAACAGAACCAGATCTATTGAATTAAACCCATTCCCTGAATCATGTTTTCTGGAGCTCAGCCTGCTTTATTAATAACTGTACCTCTCCCCTGCTGGGCCTTGGCCTTTCTCTCTTCTTCTGTCTTAGATCTGAGAGTTATGCAGAAGTGGTATTAGAAGGGCAGGGTTTCCTTCCTTATTTTCAGAGGCAACTCCGACAACATCAAGATCTGGAAAAGCAACTCTATTTGTTCCTCTGTTACCCCCGGAGAACATGAGAGCATTTCAGTAGGGGAAAGGGAAATAATTGACATCAATTTTGATGACTGGTAGTTTACCAGAGTGAATTGAATATAGAGTGAACCCTCCAGTTTCTAAGCATTGGTATTAATTTTAGTTAAAACAAAACAACAACAAGAATAACAAACCTGAAATTTTCCTCAAACAAGCTTAAAGACAATATAATTTATGGAATGAATAATTTGTACCCTTAAATTCTGTTTTCTGATACCTAGGCAAAAAAGTCTCTTCCCAGTGGAAACCAAGCACCTGTGCTTTGCTTATGACCCATCCCACATCAGGTATCTCAAAGTTTCTGGGTTGCGGGGAACACACTTTTCTCCATAAAAAGATTGGAGATCCCCCCCCCCCATATGATTTAAGCCTTTTATTTTATAGATTTTTATTTTATAGATTAGGTAACTGTTCCTTATAGAAGTTAAGTGAAGACCAATTGTGATGAGCCATCTGGGACAACACACTTCAGTTAGTGAGTTTATTGAGTACACAGATCTGATGCACTTGATCAGAACTATGAAACTTGAAAGTTGTGAGCTGAAAAATACAAGGCCAATAACTGGTCCTTTCTGTCCAGTGGTATCCCTCTCTTCTAAGATGTTCCTAAACTAGTATTTATGTTAGTGTTGCATGGTATAGTAAAGAGGATTTCTGTGATCTTTGGAAGAAACTGGACATAAGTTTCATAGTGCTTCATAAGCATGGATACAAATTTGTAATCCCAATAGAGTAAACATGAGCCATCATTTTTTAAGACCTTTTTCACTTTTGACTTCTGATAGTTTTCCAGATGGCCACTGTAGGGCCACATAACAATGCTTTCATTGTTGTTCTTACTCTGTTTCTTTTTCAACAACTTTATTAAGATATAAATCATATACCATACAATTCATCTGTTTAAAGGATACAATTCAGTAGCTTTAAATGTAATCACAGAATTGTGTATCTATTATATGATCAATTTTAGAACATTTTAGTTAACCCCAAAAGAAATCCTGGGCCCCTTAGTCATCACCTCCAGTCTCTCCCTCCTTCCTCGTTCTCCTCTTTCCAGGCATCCCACACTGGCTTACGCAAGTGCCAACCCACTTTCTGCCTCTGCAGGTTTGTCTATTATGGATTTTTCTTATAACTGGAATTATGCAATAGGTATTTGTTTATGACTGGCTTCTTTCACTTAGCATAATGTTTTCAAGGGTCATCCACAGGGTAGCATGCATTAGTACTTCACTTCTTTTCTTTGCTAAATGATAGTCCATTGTATGGCTGTACTACATTTTATCCATTTATTAGTTGATGGACATTTGAGTTGTTTCCACTCTTTGGCTATTATGGATAATGCTGCTGTAAACATTCATATACCAGTGTTTTGTGTGGATATATGTTTTCCCTTCTTCCTGGGTGAAACTCCTAGGAGCAGAATTGCTGAGTCATACAGCAACTCTACATTTAGCCATTTGAGTAATGGTTTGAGGAACCACCAGAGTATTTTCCAAAGCTCTCATCCATTCTTGTGGTTTGAATCACCATAACTAGCTGTGGGTGATGGTCATGGAGCTTTAGATAAGTTCAGGGTACTCACTGCTAACCACACCTTTGCATACCTAGCCAACCTTTTCCTCAAACCAACCCCTGGATAGCCACCAGATTGAACTGTCTAAGCATATCTAATTGTGTCATTTCCCTGTGTAAGCCTTCCAATGCCTTCCCATCATCACCTGGATAAGTCTGAGCCCTTCCTAACAAGGTGTATAGGGTGCCCACCACCTACTGGTGACTCTGATTCCCCTCAAATTTCATACTTCAGTCTCTGGATTTAAATCATACACGTCTACTGCCTTTAGGCCCGGTCTGGGTTATTTATATCCTGGAGTTTGGGATGTTCAATTTGACTTTAAGGTAAAGATTTGAAAGATGCTTATAGTTTTGAAGTAATCTGGAGAGTAGTTGAAGAAAATCTGTTGGTATAGAAGATAAAGAAGATTGTTGGATAATTAGCCATTAGGTATTGATGATTAGATCAATGCAGGATAAGTGAATTGAATCAGATTTTCTAGACCGGATAAGTTATGAACACAAATTTCAAGGCAAGTTTAGTTAATACATATGGTTTTATTCATTCATTCATTCATTCATTCACTGAGCATTGATTGTGCACCTACTATGTGCCAAATGCTATTTCAAATCTAGGGATATACCAATTAGTAACAGAATATACCTGTCCTCATGGGTTTACTTTTTATTAAGAAAAACACAATAAACAAATAAATGAAAACATTCAGGTAGTAATGAGTGTGAGGAATAAAACAAGACAATATGATTTCATAGTGTCACTGCATGGTGGTGAGGAAAACTTCAGTGGACAGAGAAAGCCTTGTTGAACTGGCAAACTTTGAGTTAATATCTAAAAGATGAAGAGACAGACAGACAAAGGTCTAAAGCTATCAAATTCCAGATGGAGGAGTCATCAGGGCAAAGGCACTGAGATTCAGGTGGCAGCTGGGATTAATTAGCTAATAGCAGAGAGTTAGATTTTGATAACATTATTACTCTTTCTTTAATATAACAATTTATATGTTTAAAATTGTTTTATAATAACTCAAACCAGACAGTTTGATCTACCTGGAAGTTAATTTTATATATATATATATATATATATATACATACATACATATATATATATACATATATGTATGTATATATGTATATATATACACATATGCATACACACGCACACACACACTTGTCCTAGTCTGCTTGGACTGCAGTAACAAAATACCACAGGCTGGATGGCTTTAATGCAGAAATTTATTTCTCAATGTTCTACAGACCTGAAGTTCAAGATGAAGGTGCCAGCACATTTGGTTTCTGGTGAGAGTTGTCTTCCTGACTTGAAGGAGAGTCTCCTTGCTGTGTCCTCACATGGTCTTTCCTCTGTGAATGCACACAGAGAGAGAACTCTCTGGTGTCTCTTCCTCTTCTAATAAGAACACTAATTCCCTTGAACTAGGGTCCACCCTTATTACTTCATTTAATCATAATTACCTACCTAAAGGCCCCATTTCCAAATACCTCCACAATTAAGACTTAAACATAGGAATTTTGGGAGAACACAATTTAGCCCATAACAATACTTGAGTAATTTGAACACCCTCAGAAGGTAACTACCATCAACTAAGCAAGCAATTAGATTGGGAGGGACAAAATCAAGAGACACGATTTCTTAATAGTGAGATTGATTTCTTAATAGTTGATGGACGTTACTCCCCTCCCTTCCATACAGAACATATACATCCTAATGGTTAATGGGTGTGCAAGTCAGTGTTAAAAATTTCTTGACCTTTTAAAATGTTTTGCTTTTCAAGGGTAAAAGTCTAATGCATTAAGATTGTCAATTGCTGGGCACTACTGAAGGATATTCGAAGAAAGATGTTATGGGTTAACCATAACCTCTTCTAGGTGAAATGATATCTTTAATATACATATAAAAGCACTTTAAGTTCTAACAAAGCAAAATAAAAAGACATGCAAAAGATGAAAGAAGAGATGGAAAAAATGGGAGAAATATCTTTGAGGTCTTAACAATTCTTTAGATTGTATTAAATAATTTGACTAAGTGGTTTAGTCATCACAAAATCCAGGATAGCAGAATCATGTGTTTGTGGGAAATAATGCAGTGTGTAAGTTCTACAAATACAGAATTATGCTTTTCCTTTCCCATAAAAACTAGAAAAATACTTTCAGTGTATGCATTGTAAATGATACTGATGGAAGGAGCAAGAATTGAGTACTGTACGGCCATTTTAAAGACAAAACATATCAGAATACAGTTCTGGAATCTGTTGAATTTAAACAAGCAAGTACTACATTTCAGAACCTAATGCCTAACAAATACCCAGTCACTTCTGGCTTGACATACATTCTCGGAATGGATATGCCTCTGGCATTAATTTATTTCAAAAAAGAATCATCATCTTTGGAAGTCTCATGTTCCAGTATGAAAATAAATGTCCTAACTGAATAATAAAACATTTATATGCAGTCAAGAAATAATCAGACTCTTAAGAAAATATATAAGTTAAATAGCAAAGTTTTAATTAATTATGTAACTGTCTAATATAGAAAGAATACAGGAGAAATATGTATTCTTTTTATGAAGCACTGGAAAGTACTTTTGAAAGGATATTTTGGAATAATGCAGACTGGACTTGCTACAGATTTGTAACTACAAATTTGAAATAGATGCTCAGCACTGCCAGGTGATCCCACTTTCCCTCTAGAATAAAATTACTTCCTCGGAGACAAAGTTTTCACTCTTTGCTCCTTCTTCTCAAATCCCCAGCATCTTCTCTTAGTTGATTATTTCTCCAAATACTTACAGAGAAAATAAATAGAGTTAGACAAACCGTACTTTCTCTTCCCACTACCAAAATCTACTGACCTGGCCAGCAGCCTTGTAGAATGGCAGTCATATTCCTGCTCCATGTAAGAGAATGTCTGCCATTGGGGCACTGGCTCCCAGTCACTGGCCAGAGACTTGACTCCTGCCATGATTTCTTTTCCATCAAGTTTCTGGATTTTTCCCTTTTTACTGGATAATTCCCATTTGGCATGTAGACATGCATTAATGCCACATATTTATAATTAACAAAGCAAAAATCCCTTTTTCAGCCCTTGTCATCCTTACCCATTGCCTTCACACCTACTTACCCATTTCCTTCACACCTTAAAGTGTTTTGTTTCGTTTTGTTTAATGCTCTTCTTCACCTCAAATGTTCTCAATCCAGTTTAGGTAAGCTTTCATTCTCACTCCACAAATGCCTTCTATCAAGGTCAACATCTTTGCAAAGCCAAAGACAATGATGATGATGGTGATGGAGATTAATAACAACAGCATGTGGTGCCTAGGTGGCTCAATTGGTTGAGCATCTGACTCTTGATGTCGGTTTAGTTCATGATCTCACGGTTGTGGGACTGAGCCCCCATCTTGGAGTCTGCTTAAGATTCCCTCTCTCTCTCCCACAGCCCCTCTCCCCTGCTTGTGCTCTCTCTCTAAAAATAAATAAATAAATAAATATATACATAAATAAATAAATAAATAAATAAATAAATAAATAAATAAATCTTTATAAAGTTTATTGTGTGTCAGGCAGTATTCTAAGTGTTTAATAGGTACTAACTCAATTATTACAACTACCCCTATAAGGTAAGAACCATTAGAACATCCATTTTACAAATGAGGGCTCTTGAAGGTTAAATAACTTGACAAAAGTCTCAATTTTGGTAAGTGGTAGAACTAGGACTTGAACTTGAGCAGTCTGGTTCAGGATTTCTTCTCTGAACCCTTACACTATTCGTTATCAATACCCTACCTCCCTTCCTAGCAGCACTTAACATGGTTGACAGTATCCTACATGAACCACTTCATCTGTAGGCCTCTGTGAACTATGCAGAGTTTTAAATTTTATTTTATTTTATTTAATGCATTTCTTGCTTTTTTGGCTATTTTCTCAGAGTCTCATTAGCTGGCTCCTCACCCTCCACCAGCTCTTTAAAGGGTGAAGGTTGCGAGAGCTGTGTCCTCAGCCCTCTTCTTTACTCACACACTAGCCTCATAGCATAACATGCCATCATTACACTGCTGACTTTCAAATGAACATCTCTAGGCTGGCCTTCTCCCATGAACTCCAGGCTTACAGAGTCAATGGCCTACCTAGCATCTGTACTTTGATTTCTGACAGGCATCTGAAACTTAGCATTGACCAAGACAAAACTATTGAGTCCTCCCACTACCCATTCCTGCAAGAAACCCCATCCCACAAGTCTTTCCAGTCTCAATTAATGACAGAAAGGCCATGGAACGTACATGACTATATTCAGTGAAAATTGAACCATATTCTCTTTAGAATGCTGTTTTGGGTTCCCATGGTCAATCTTTGGATAGATTCTGAAAGCCTACAGAAGTGTTCTGGTAAGACAGTCAGTGCTTGTAACATAGGAGCTGGCTTTCTGTTGTACACATTTCGGCCAGTTACACACCACAGATACTGTGAAAATAGGTACCTGGTCACAGCAGCACTGCAGGCTGTCGGGAGGGGACTTGGAATCAAAGGGCTGAGAATAGTTTTTAAGGTGAAAGGAAAATTTTAAAGCATCACTTTGAGTCCTTTGTTTAATCTATACATTTTTGAATCATATTTTCCCATTTTATAAAGTGCCTTTTCCCCATTTTATAAAAACCTGACAGGTAGTGCGTGCTCTCCCACACAAATCTGTCAGTTCACTCATCTTTATCCACCACACCCACCTATAGTTCAAATTTGAAAACTTTCTGAAGCAGAGAATGCCAGTCAGCTAGAGGCAGTTGGGTAAAAATTCAGAACTGAAAATTCATCATAAACCTTCATTTATCTGAGATTCTAAGCTGCACCATATGAGTAATTGCTAGATGGATAAAGACCAGGGCCTTTGTGACATCTCTTAGGCCCCAGGTTGGGTATAGACACAGGATAGTTCTCTTAAAGTTGTATATATGACCATTAAAAACCTTTTCTCTTCTATCCATTTAGACATCCAATTATGTCTCAGAATATCTTTATTTGTATGTTGCTACTTGGCTTTATCCATATAGATGAGATCTTGTTACAATCCAAATGCTTTCTTGGAAAATAAAAGTACAGTCTTGTCCTGAATGTTGAATTGTGCCTCTCTTAAAGAAGCTCAATGAGGCCTTTAGTGAAAGGGGGTGGCAAACATTTCACATGCGAAGAGATGGGTGGGTTTTTTTCTTGTTGTTGTTGTTGTTGCAAATCCTAAGATAGATCTCATCTCTTAAAAGTATTTTCTCTTCTGAAATACATATTCTGGATCCTCAGTGATGTCTTAACTTTGAAGCCTATGTTTAATCAAAGCTCATAAATCTAGGGTTTTTTCCCCCTAAAACAGTAAATTAGAAAAATCAAACTCCATATATTTTATTCCTCCAATAGTTAAATAAAGGAGAACATATTTTAATGATTTTAGTTAGTTTTTTAATGTTTCCTTGAATTTAAAAAGTTTTTAAAAAGTTTTTTGAAAGTAGACTTCATGCCCATCACAGAGCCCATTGCCGGGTCTGAACTCACAACCCTGAGATCAAGACCTGAGCTGATATCAAGAGTTGGACACTTAACCAACAGAGCCACACAAGAACTCTAGTCATTTTTAAATGTTTAATTCCAGTATAGTTAACATGCAATGTTATATTAGTTTCAGTTGTACAAATACAGTGATTCAACAATTCTATACATTACTCAGTGCTCATTATGATAAGTGTACTCTTAAATCCCCTTTACCTATTTCATCCATCTTTCTATTCACCTTCCCTCCAGTAACCATCACTTCATTTTCTATAGTTAATAAATGTTAAGTCTGTTTTTTGGTTTGTCTCTTTTTCCTTTGTTCATTTGTTTCATTTCTTAAATTCCACATATGAATGAAATTATATGGTATTTGTTTTTCTCTGTCTTATTTCACTTAGCATCATACTCTCTAGATCCATTCATGTCGTTGCAAATGGCAAGAAGTCATTTTTTATGGCTGAGTAATATTCCATTATGCATTATATATTATATATTATATATTATATATTATATATTATATATTATATATATGTATATCACATCTTCTTTATCCATTCATCTATAGATGGATACTTGGCTGCTTCCATAATTTGGCTATTGTAAATAATGTTACAATAAACATAAGGTTGCATGTATCTTTCTGAATTAGTGTTTTTGTATTCTTTGGGCAAACATCCAATAGTGGAATTACTGGATCATGTGGTAATTCTACTTTTAATTTTTTGAGGAGCCTCCATACTGTCTTCCACATTGGCTGCACAAGTTTGCATTCCCACCAGCAGTGAATGAGGGTTCCTTTTTCTCCACATCTTCACCAACACTGTTGTTTCTGGTCTTTTGATTTTAGCCATTCCAGTAGGTATGAGGTGATATTTCATTGTGGTTTTGATTTGCATTCCCCTTATGATGAGTGATGTTGAGCATCTTTTTATGTGCCCATTGGCAATCATTATGCCTTTGTTGGAGAAATTCTATTCATGTCTTCTGCCCATTTTTTAGTTATATTATTTGTTTTTTGGGTGTTGAGTTGTATAAATTCTTTTCTTTAATATTTTTTTTAATGTTTATTTTTGAGAGAGGGAGAGAAAGAGAGACAGAGCATGAGCTGGGGAGGGGCAGAGAGAGGGGGAGACACAGAATCTGAGTCAGGCTCCAGGCTCTGAGCTATCAACACAGATCAGCACAAAGCCCAATGGAGGGCTTGAACTCATAAACCATAAGATCATGACCTGAGCCGAAGTTGGACACTTAGCCAACTGAGCCACCCAGGTGCCCCCCCCTTTTTTAAATTTATTTAAGTTTTAGTTAACATACATTGCAATGTTGGTTTCAGGAATAGAATTCAGTGACATCACTTATATACAACAGACAGTGCTCATCACAACAAGTGCCTTCCTTAATACCCATTACCCATCTAGCCCATCCCCCCACCCACCTCCCTCCATTAACCTTCAGTTTGTTCTCTATCCTTAAGAGTCTCTTGTGATTTGTTTCCTTCTCTTCTCTTTTTCCCTTTTCCCGTATGTTTATCCATTTTGTTTTCTTATATTCTACATTTGAGTAAAATCATGTAGTATTTGGCTTTCTTTGATTGACTTATTTCACTTAGCATAATACATTCTAGCTTCATCCAAATCATTGCAAATGGCAAGATTTCATTTTTTTGATGGCTGAGTAATATTCCTTTGTGTATGTATGTGTGTGTGTGTGTGTGTATGTATATATATATCACATCTTTATTCATTCATCAGTCGATGAACATTTGGGCTCTCTCCATAGTTTGGCTATTGTTGATAATGCTGCTATAAACATTGTATGTACCCCTTTGAATCTGTATCTTTGTATATGTTGGATAAATACCTAACAGTGTAATTGCTGGATGGTAGGGTAGTTCTATTTTTAGTTTATGGAGGATCCTCCACACTGTTCAGAGTGGCTAAAACAGTTTGCACTCCCACCAGCAGAGCAAGAGGATTTCCCTTTCTCTGCATCCTTGACAACACCTGTTGTTTCTTGTATTGTTAATTTTAGGCATTCTGACAGGTGTGAGGTGGCATCTCATCATGGTTTTGATTTGTATCTCCCTGATGATGAGTGATGTTGAGCATCTTTTCATGTGTCTGTTAGTCATATGAATGTCTTCTTTGGAAAAATGTTGTATGCATAAATATTTACAATTGTTATATCTTCTTGTTGGATTGTTGCCTTTATGATTATGTAATGTCCTTCTTTATCTCTTGTTACAGTCTTTGTTTTAGAGTCTGTTTTGTCCAATAGAAGTATTGCTTCCCCAGCTTTCTTTTCACTTCCATTTGCATAATGAATGAGTTTGCATTCTTTCACTTTTGGTCTGCATGTGTCTTTAGGTCTGAAATGAGTCTCCTGCAGGTAGCATATAGATGAGTCACGCTTTTTAATTCATTCTGTCACCCTATATCTTTTGATGGAGCATTTAGTCCACTTAAATTCAAAGTAATTATTGGTAGGTATATACTTATTGCCATTTTGTTACTTATGGTTGTTTTTGTAGTTCTTCTCTGTATCTTTCTTCTCCAACTCTCTTTTCTCACAGTTTGCTCGCTTTATTTAGTGATATGCTTGGGTTTGTTAGTCTTTATTTTTTACATACCTCTTACTGGTTTTTGATTTGTGGTTATCATTAGGTTTGTATATAATATCTAATACATATAGCAGTGTAAACTAAGTTGTCACTTAAGTTTGAACCCATGCTTTACTCCTCTCCCCCCACATTTTAGGAATATGGTGTCATAACTCACATCTTTTTAATTTGTGAATCCCTTGACTAAATTTTGTAGATATATTTAATTTTACTGCAAGTATGCTTCCTACTTTTCTTACTCTTACTTATGGTGTTTCCTTTCCAGTTAAAGAGTTCACTTTAACATTTCTTGTAGGGCTGGTTTAGTGGTCATGAAGTTCTTTAACTCTTGTTTGTCTGGGAAGCTATATCTCCTTCTATTCTGAGTAGTTTCCTTGGTGCATAGAGTATTGTTGGCTTCAGGTTTTCTTCTTTCAGCACTATAAATATATCATGCCTCTCCCTTCTGGCCTGCAAAGTTTCTGCTGGAAAATTATCTGATAGCCTTCAATGGTTTCCTTTGTATGTGACTGTTTTCTCTTCCCCCGATGCCTTTAAAATGGTTTTTTAATCATTGACTTTTGGCATTTTAATTACTATTGTCTTGGTGTGGATGTCCTTGGGTTGATTTTGTTGCAGCTCTCTTTACCTTCTAGATCTGGATTTCTGTTTCCTTCCCCAGAATCAGGAGGTTTTTAGCTATTATTTCTTCACATAAGTTTTCTGCCCCCTTTTCTCTCTCTTCTCCTTCTGGGATCCTTATAATGTAAACCTTATTATGCTTGATGGTGTCACTGAGTGCCATAAGTCCACTGTTATTTTTATTATTATTTTCTCTCCTGTTCAGCTTTATTGCTTTCCATTACTTTGACCTCAAGCATGCAGAGCCATTCTGCTTCCTCTAGTCTACTATATATTCCATCTAGTGTATTTTTAATTTCAGTTATTGAGTTCTTCCTCTCTGTTTTGTTGTTATTGTTTTAATGTTTTCTATATCTTTGTTAAGGGTCTTACTGAGGTCCTCCACTCTTTTCTCAAGTCCAGGGAGTATCTTTATGACCATTACTTTAAATTCTCTCTCAGGTGTATTACTTATATCTGTTTCATTTAGCTCTCTTCCTGTGATTTTGTTCTTTTTTTTTTCTTTCATTTGGGACATATTCCTCTATCTCCTCATTTCATGTAATTCCCTGTGACTGTTTCTTTGTATCAAGAAAGTTAGCTATATCTCCTGCTCTTGAAAGCAGTGACTTTATGAGAAAGAGCTCCTGTAGTGCCCTGTTCACCCCTGTTCATTGGTGTCTCCTATGTGTGTTGCATGCACCCTACTGTTGTGGCTGAGCTACTTTTGCCTTTCGTCCAGTCATCTGCAGTGGCTCTTTTTGCTTGTTGTGGGCAGGGCTTGGTCCCTATGTTGTTAGTGGGCCAGTTTTGGACCACCTTGGACTTGAGTTAGACCAGACATTTGCCAGCGATGCAGTGGCACCAAACTGCAGGTACTTTCCCTCTGTTACCCCCTGATAAGCTTTTGTTGGTGGACAGGGCCTGCAATCAGACCAGATGCCTACCCCCAGCCCACTGCTGGGGCCACTGTTGGACTGGTATGTATGGTTATTTTCCCTTATTCCCAGGACAGGAATAACTTTGGAGTAGTGCTGGCCTCTGTTGGGGCTGCTTGGCTTGTGACACCACTTTGGATGGGCTCTAGCCAAGGGCACATAGTCAGGGACAGGTCCACAGGAGAATGCTGGGTCTGGATGCATGGTATTGGCAAGCTAGGTAACAAGCATTTGCACCATACTGTTTTTCACAGCTGTGACACCTGCCAGCTGCTTTGTTCCTTTGCTTTTTTGTCCCAGTGATCCCTGTCCCTCCAGCACACACTCTGGGATTAGTAAACAAATTACCCTCCCATATGCCCCCGATGTTTTTCAAACTCCTGCTTCTCTGCTGTATTTCCATAAGGCTGTTTGTTGTGCTGTCTCTTTAAGGGCAGGATTCTGTTTTCTCTTGCCCTTCTGGCTTTCCTGGAGCCACCCCTGCTGATTTTTAAAGTTTCAGATGTTAAGCCCAGCTGATTGTAAGAACTCATGAAATTGTGTTCTTCTGGTTTTTACGCAGGTTCCTCATGCCTGGGGTGCTTGGTGTGAGGTTCTTGTCCTCTCCATTTTCTCACCTGCTGTTTCCCTTCCTCCTATGGACAGTCCCAAAGTTCCATTTAGCTCCTATCCAAGTCTCTGTCTTTCCTACCCTCTTGGATGTTTTCTCTTCCCTACATTTAGCTGTGGAGAAGCTGTTCTGCCAGTCTTCAGGTCATTTTCTGGATTATTTACACTGATGTAGGTGTTATCTACTTGTATCCTTGGGATGAGGTGAGCTTAGGGTCCTCCCACCCCACCATCTACCCCAGAAGTCCATGATTTTATTTTTTAATTTTCCTAATTAATAAATGCACATGGTACTCTATTAGGAAGGTACTGACACACAGAGAAACCTAATTCTCCCTACAGGGAATCAGGGTTATCAATTTCTAGGCGAATACAATACTGTCCTCTTTTGACCATTAACGTATCATCAACATTATAATCAATTATCATTATATAATCAATAAATCATTAAAAGTCTGAATATAATTTGTACTTTTAAAACCATATACTATAGCTATATATTAATTTATATTAAGGATAAGAAGTAAATATCATAAAAGTAAATTTTCAGCACTAATAAATATTTCTTTCACTTTTCTTATATTACATTTCCATAATATGTTTACCACATCTTACATGTTCTCTGCTATCTCATTTCTTTGATTTTAAGATGAACGTTTTATTTCACGTTTTAACATTCCAGAAATTAAAATGTTTCTTATAATTGTTGTCATCTTAAAATTAATTGGCAATGTTTTTATTTCTTTTCCAAATTTTTCTTTTTAAGGTTTATTTATTTTTGAGACAATGTGAGAGACAGAGTGCAAGCAGCAGAGGGGCAGACAGAGGGAGACACAGAATCCAAAGTGGGCTCCAGGCTCTGAGCTGCCTGAGCCTGACTCAGGGCTCGAACTCACGAACCGTGAGATCATGACCTGAGCTGAAGTCGGACGCTTAACTGACTGAGCCACCCAGGTGCCCTGCAATGTTTTTTTCTTAATGGAACAATAAGCTTTTAAACTTTAGGCTGTGGTGTGATGGATATAAATAGCATTTTAAAAATATAATATTCTGACTTTCAAATGTCATTGCGTAATGTGGATGAGGAAAGGCTTTGGAGCAGTTTAAGCACAGTGTTTAATGAGATGATTAAATCTATATATTTTAAAAATGTTGGTGTTTGGCATTTATTCTAGGTACAGTTTAACTGATGTTAACTTGAGAACTGCCTTTGACATTACTCAGAGAAGAGTTTAGTTATTAGAAAAATGTCCAGCACCTCCATATATATACATACACATACAGACGTGCATGTGCACGTGCACACACTGCACACACACACATGCACACACACTGACATGTAGATACGAACTACTTTTTTTCCATAAGATATTACAGATAGGAGTCCATGGATAGTATTCTATGGTGTGTGTGCTTCTTTTAAAACATTTGTTGTGTTCTTTCTACATGCCTGCATTTTATTAGGTACTAAAGTACAAAGAAGATCAAGGTAAATCAGATGCGGATGCTTTCTCAGAGCCTGAGTCTAGTAGTATAAGTAAATAGTGTGTAAAGTGTGTAAATAGCTAGAAAAACAAATTAGAGAGTAATCGGTGCCAGAAAAGGTACATAGATAAGGAAAAAGATATTAAATCCATCAGAGAAAGATAAGGAAAGCTTCATGAAGATATTCCTATACAATGATTAGAAATTAATAGGAAATTAGTTATTTGGTCTCAATTATTGGAAAAACCCATTTCATTGATTTTTCATGCTCAGCTCAGTTTAAATATGTTTCTTTCCCCAATCATAATGGTATCTTCTGAATGTATGATTTTGAGTAAAAAGCTATATCTAAATCAAAACATTCTCTGGGTGATCTCACCTTGTTATTTGACAAGTATAATACAAGGTTAAAATGTGTGAAATTGCTAAAAGTTTTGATAATGTGAGCTATGTGAGCAACATCCGAGATCAACTAATGATAAACTAAGCTGAAAGCAGAATTTTGGCTTCATGTGAAATAAAAGATCTCAAATTTCATCATGTCTGCCACAAACTATGATAAAAACTTTGTGGGACTCTGTACTTCCCATTTGTGCAGGCCTTTGTTTTTCAGCATGCCACTAAAGAGAGCACACCTTCATGGTCACATTTCCCCAATTTAGTTCCCAATCAACATGTAGCTCTAGTGTTCTGCTAGTTTTCTTTTAAGAAGGTACACCATCACTAGTTAGTATAAAAACAGATGCAAAATAGACAGTAAACATTTCCATTGGAATTTGAATCATCATGTGAACAAAGATTTATTGGCCATATGAGTTTATACCTCATATATATTTTTTAATTGAAAAGAGGCACATCTTTTTAGTCAGAACCTTGGACATCTGAACATGTTTTAGGACCTTTTTTATTATAGATTGTGAAGCATCTCCAAAATAATCCTGCACACTAGCACCAGGAATTGATGCTTCCCCCCTTAAAAATATTAAGTCCTATGAATGAGGAGTTGTTTTGCTATGATCTTAAAGAGTTCCAAGTCCCCCTGGGTTTCAGAAACTTACTGAGATATAATAGACTGCAGAAATCTGTAGTCAGAGGCTATTACAGTAAATCTTATCACCTACCATATTGGTAGAATAAAAAGTCCTTTTAAGTGCTCAGCTTGACCCTAAGAACTTTTCTGTTTGGGTTCAACTTAGCTTACCTAGCCAGTGACTGTGATCTTGGGAGCAGGCTAGACAGAGGACACATTTAATTATAAAATGTATATATTCTGTGCCACATTTATTGGCAATTACTATCATCTGGATGTCTATTTTGCCTTTGGATATATCTAGTAAGATCAGTGTGTTACTTGGGGTTTTGCCAGTGCCTATAAAAAAAATAAGCTCCAAAATTTCAGTGTCTTAACACAATAGAAGTTTATTTCTCACTCACATAGTATCTATTATGTGTGTTTCTGAGTTTTTCTAGAATACAGCTCCTTCCATACTGGGGGTGTGCTATTCCCTAGGAGTCTTGGAGTCCTCCGTGTTCAGGCAGAAAGAGTGATAGAGGATGGAGCAGGGAAGACACAACCTCCCTTCATCCACCTTGGTCACTAAGTGACACATGTCTCTACATTTACATTCCACTGGTGAGAACCAGTCTTATGGCCTCATTTAGATGCAAGGGTTGCCAGCAAATGTCACTGCCTGAACAACTGCCTTCCAGAAAGACACATAATAAAGAGTGGGTAAGGTTGCTGGATTTACAGGATCTATATTATGGCAGGGAGCCCATAAATTTTGTTAGAGAGCAAGTTCTGTCTGCCCAAAGTTGATCACACCAGATTAAAGAAGATGCTGTGAAAAGTCCTGTTGTAATTTGTTTTGAAAAGCTTTGCTTCTTTGGTAAAAATATTTTACACCCATCAGCTGAGTGTTTGTAAAAATTCCTGGAAAGAGATACCTAGGTTATGATGGTAATAAACGCCAGTCTGCCACAAACGAATTAGTGATGTATTTGTTAAAGGCATAGTTTCTGAAAGGTTCTGTTGTGTGATTTTGTGAATCCAGTACACCTACATACTCTTTTCTTTTTAAATTTTGCATATCCTTTCTAAAAGGAAATGGGAATGTATGCAAAAGCACTTTTGACTAGTTTTGCTTGTCTGCAAACATTTGAGCTGATGAAGTATTGATATAAGGAAATAATCTTCTGCCAAAGGTATTAACTCACGGCAGAATCTAATGAGTAAGAACTGTTGGATTCAGAGACATAGAGCAGATGTGTAAGAAATAGTTCCATCATTAAGGTCAGTAGATTTGTCTCCTCTCTTTTCGGCCTATGTGTGACCATAGGCCACACTGTTCTCAACTATAAAATTAGACTTGAATCTGGTGATCCAGCTCTGACTCTTTCTGTACTAAACCATTTTTTCAATCTATGGCTTGAAGACTCTGGAAGGCACAGAAGTCATATTCTAAAGATTTCATTTTATAGGAAAAAGCCTGAAGAGTTAAGAGTAAAGAGAATACTGCTAGCACATGAAGTACTTTACTTGGTGAGTTAAAATGTCCCTATCTTCTGAGAATTTATATTCAGAGAAAAAGATATTTAAAATATAAATGAATCTTATTTTGTAATTATCTTTAAGTTTGGGGGCTCTTTAGAATTTTATTTGGCCTCTCAGCATTGTTTTGTTCTTTCCATTGATACTCTGCTTTGTTTTTGCTTATAGAGTGCATCCCCCTATATGGGGAAATATAGGTACCTGCTTAGGGCAAACCTAAGTGGTCAAGACTGAATTTGCTGAATATGAATATCCCTGAATTCTAGACGGTCCGTGTCAGCAGCCCAGCCTCCTGAAGGAAAAATGTCATTGACTTCAGGCTGTGTGTTGATTAGGTTAGACTCCTGGTAACCTTATAAATAATGCTGAATATGCCATTATCAGGTGACCCTCAGGTTTTGACTAGTTTTACAATAAAAATAATTTTACTTCTATTTAATGCCACTTTTTTGTGATTTCCTCGAATGAAATGTTAAGTATTATTTTAATTATTTTTAATGTAGTGTCTCTTATATAGGAGATACCAAACAATAGGTAGCTACCTATTTTTCTACCTATTAATATTTCCCCTGGATTTTCAATCTTTGAGGGCTGTCTTGATTCTGCATTTCTTTCACCCCATGCTATGACCCCTTCACAAATATTTATTAGCATCCACTAGGTACAGAGACCTTATTACATGTATTGGTGGGATATTATGACACATAGGAAACACTATCGGCAGGTACAATAGGAAAAAATGTCTGGATATGAGTGATTTGCCAGTTGTTGGTAAAACCAGATTTCCTTCATGATAGATGGAATCAATGTTACGAAACTGAATTGATTTGAGTGCTATGGTATGCCTTATTGATCTAAAAATTTTATAAATTGTCTAGGTATTACAGATTTTATTGTACTATTCCATCCCCTTGCTTTGCTCTTTTAAAATATATTACTGGTTTGTGTTTGAGCCATACCACATTAAGCTTGTTCTTAATCATTAACACCTTGCTGTGAATTATTTTTTAAGGTTGCCCTGTGCCTGTTAATAAGGTGTGTCAAGGCCTGAGACCCAGCAGGAGAGACCTGTCCTGACTTTTAGCAGAGGTTCTCAGTTTCAGTCTTGTCCTCTTCATGCAGTCCGTTCTCATAACTGTACCTGGGACAAAGAGTACTTAAAAGGAGTGTGAAAAAATCTCTTTCATTTAGGGCAACTAGTATAAGGCTTGGTCTTTTAATTTTTTTTTTTTCAACGTTTTTTATTTTTATTTTTGGGACAGAGAGAGACAGAGCATGAACGGGGGAGGGGCAGAGAGAGAGGGAGACACAGAATCGGAAACAGGCTCCAGGCTCCGAGCCATCAGCCCAGAGCCTGACGCGGGGCTCGAACTCACGGACTGCGAGATCGTGACCTGGCTGAAGTCGGACGCTTAACCAACTGCGCCACCCAGGCGCCCCAAGGCTTGGTCTTTTAAAGAAATTGTTACCAGAAGGCTGTAGAGAAAGGAAAATAAAGAGCAATGCCAAGCACAGATTTCCTAACCTTCTTAATGATAGTGCACTCTCAGATTGGTTTGGCTGATTCTTTTACCTTGACCTAACTGTGTTACTGGAAGGTGAACCCCCAAAATTCCTGTTTGGTACAACTCATGTAGTCTCTGAATGGGTAGACTAAATTGGCTTAAAAATCAACTGAAGTTTTCCTAGTCTTGACCCACCTCCCGAAATTTGCTTTTCAAGGTGTGTACCAGACTGTCATTCTTCCCTGTCAATACTTGGACAAAGAGAGAAATACCGCCAGGATGTGGAGAACTTTCCAGATTAATGGAGGCAAGGTGTCTAAGGCACCTGAATGAATGGTATAACACAATCGAAAGCTCAGAAAAGTGAGGGCTGGAGCTAAAACTTTACTTACTTAGCTTTTCTTCGGGTCTGCTCTACACAACAACCTTCAGATTCCTACCAGGTTTCTTTCTGTAAAAGTTATATGCAAATTATATTTTATCTTTTTTGTTATGACCTACTTTAAAACTTGTGACAAAGTGTTACTTTTATAAATATAAATGGCGAGTGAGACTACGAGTGAGACTACTATGAGCCCTTTGGAAAGGTCACTTTTTTGACTCCTCTTAAAGCTCTCATCTAGTTTTATAAAGGGTGTTGCTACATTCGCATGAGGAAATGTGACTTTTCACTTATTAAAAGTAAATGCCCTGAAGCATTTCAATACAATGTCCTCCAGAATACCTGATTCATACTATGCACTAAGTAAAACTAAATATATTTGAGAAGGTAATCTCTTCCCACCTGTGTTTTTGGGTTGAAAATGAGTATTGATTAATCATTTTAAAGTAAATTATTTTAAATACAAAACTATCAAAATGAACTCTTGTGTACCCATGTTTCATGCTCTCTCTGGGTTCATTTATTTTATCTCTATCATTGTTAACACTCAACTAAATTCACTATGAGTTTATTTTTCTACATTGTTATTTTTGGCACAGTAAACTTTGAACAAAGTATTTATTATTATGTTGTAGAATACTGTTTTTAGATGATAGAAGAGATTCTCAAGGAAATTTTTTTCTTTAATTATTATTAGTCTGTAAAAATATACTGCCAGTTTTATGTTTTTTAAAACATGCTTACCAGTTGGGTGTTATTCCCTTTCCTTGTCCTTCAGAATGACTGTTCTAGTCCAGTGAGATGGGGTCATGACAGAGATCCATGGATCTGTGCTTTCAAAACAGCACATGGCCTGTTAACCTGTAGAGAATCACTAGAAGTTAGGCTTATTGCCTAGCACAGAACTCTCATGAGATCAGCAACCATGTTTCATTCATATTGGTAGCCTAAGCATGTAGCACAGGGCATGGCCCTCAACAGATCCTCAATGTTTGTTGAATCGAATTAAATAGAAATACAGGCAAGCAAGTCAAGATTGTCTGGTTTTCAAGTGATAGAAAAGCCTGCTCAAACCAGCCTGATCAAGACAGAAACTTTATTGGTTCAGACATCTGACATGTCTAGGGATACACGTGGCTTCAGACTTGGCAGGATCTCAGAGTCTTCCCAGTGTTATCAGAGCACTGTGCGTTTCCCTCTGTCTTTCTGCTCCAGACTCTACTATCCTCTGTTTGCAGACTCCCTTCTTGTGGAGGCAAGGGGGATTATCAGCAGCCTCAGACTCAACATTGCCCTAACACGTAGGCTTCTCAGGGGGAGAAGTGTCCCTGCAGATATCTTCTGTACAAGTCCTGCACCTGACCCTCTGAGTCTCAGTGGCCTGGCTTAGGTGGCCTCACCATCCCTGAACCCACCACTTTGTACAGGAGAAAGAGTATAATCTGGCCAGATCTGGGTCAGGGACAGCCCACTGCTAGTCATCTCCACCAAAATCATATGTTCTAAGAATGGGGAGTGGTGGCTTCCCAGAAAGATGCCAGCAGATGAGCACCCCATTCCAATAAGGAATGGTAGCAGTTGGCCGCAGAGCACAAATACAAAACATGCTATACCTATGAAACAAGATTAACCTCTTTCCACTGGGCTTTATACTCCTGGTAGACTTGGTGCTTTTAGGGGCTCTGTAGTAGATGTAAGCCTCTTAGAGTTTCTGGGTCTCTAAACCTGCAACGTGTGGTAGGAAAAATGTATTCTCTCTCCTCAAAATGGTACATAGTAAAATCTTAGTGGTTATATTTGTCCTGGACATTATGCCCATTGATGACTGAATTATTTCTCTCTTAAAAGATGAATCAAGCTGAAATAGGTGCCTCCTAGCGCAAGTTTTGTTTAGACTAATACTTGTTCCTTCTACTCCCGATGGTAGGTAGCTCTTGTAGGAGACAATTCCTGGATTTCCCTCTTAGCTGTGCTCCCAGGGTCCATCCTGGTGGCAGAAGCTCCCTGCATGTTCCATTCTTCCCAAGAGGGAATTCCTGGAGTGTAGAGAAGAGATACCTTCCCTGCATCTCAGCTCAAGTCTCTACGACACTTGGAAAAAGTTCCTAGTATTTTTTAAAATGTCCTTTTTGGGGTTACTAATCTTCACATGCAAATTGATTTCCATGCAGTTTTGTGGATCCCAGAGTTCCCCAAGACACCACAGACAAATGAGGCCCTATAATGACCTCAGTTTCCATGAGAAAGTCCATTTCTGAGTTAACATGATGCTAAAGTCTCCTTATAAGGTTCTGCTTTAGGCTCATGAGATCAGGCCAAATAGAGGCTGAAACTTACTAGTCATATCAAAACCTCTTTTAACCGTAACAGCCTACCTTCCTCTTCTTTCCCTTGGTCTGCAAATATAAGATGGACTTGCAAGCTGTCTGAGGCCCTTTTACTCCTGATATATTACTTCCTGGTGATTCTGATCCATATTGTGTTTTTGTGAATGTCTAGATAAATCATACTAATTAAGAGTATTGGAAAGTAAGATTCTGCTATAGCAGAATATAATAAATATTTCAGTGAATGTTCAAAAAATCTTATTTTCATTGCATTGAGATGTTGACTAAATTCATTTATCCATATGCTACTCTTATGTCATATTATGAGTATTTTTATTTATTGGAGAAAATTAATTGACCTTTAAGGAATTTCATATCAATTATTACTTGAATATAAATAAGCTCTCACTGTGATAGAATATATACAGTTATAACCAAATAATAGTATTTTATTTGTATTTTTATCTAAAAATTAACTTTCTAAATACTCATATCCAAATTAAAGTAGTAATATGGTAGAAAAGTTTTCTATTAGCAAATTAATTCACATACTAAGCAAGACCCTTCTATGTACATAGAACTTTTCCCATAAAATCTATGCAATGAGTCTTCATATTAGCATTTAAATTCATACGTGGATACATCAAGACCCAAATGTATGATTGTTGGATATGACTGTTAAATGTATAGTGCTGGGTATGCCTTCTAAGAAAAAAGGGATTCTTGCCGTTCCTTGATAATCACTATTATTAACATTATTTTGTTTCCCAGATTTCTTAGAAGGTTACTTGAGCCTCCCCAAAATTTCATCTTAACATTCAGCATGATGTTCTTCTTTTTTAATGTTTATTTATTTATTTGAGAGACAGAGAGAGAGAGAGCAAGTCAGGGAGGGGTAAAGAGACAGGGAGAGAGAAATCCCAAGCAGGCTCTGCACTGTCAGCACAAAGCCCGATGTGGGGCTTGAACTCACTAACTGTGAGATCATGATCTGAGCTGAAACCAAGAGTTGGATGCTTCCCGATGGACCCACCCAAGTGTCCCTTTTCTTTTACTTCTTTGTGGGAGATCTGATCCAGTACCATCACTTCATCATGGCTTAAAACTGCTCACCAAAACAAAATAAGTGGCCAATAGTAGATTAAAGAGAACATATGACAGAAATACAACTTTTATGTTTTTCCTTCCTAAATTACTTGTAAGATTTTAATTGTATTTTGGGGTATTTTTTTCATTTGATTTTTTTTGATTATCAAAGATGTTTATATGTTATATATCACAGGTGGTAAATCTATCATATATATGCACACATATGTCTACATATTGCATAGGTATATCTCAAGTCAAACAATAAATATAATAATAGCTAGCACATACTATAGTACTTTCTATGTTTTTAGGATATCAAACTCAACTTCAATGGTAGTGAGGCATATAACACGGTGGTTAAGAACACAGACGCTGCAACTAGACAGGCTGCGTTCAAAATCCCAGTTCTGTAACTTACTAATTGGCCAAGAGCTGCTAAAGTGGCTCTCATTCACTGAGAGTATTCAAGTATGAAAATCACACAGAATACATACAGCATACTGGAATAGATTGTTCCAAGTCTATTTTTAGGAACCATTTTTAGTACCACTTGAAGTATCTTTCAGTGAGGCACATGAATTTTTAGAAATAAATGTTTTCAGGGGCGCCTGGGTGGCTCAGTCAGTTAAGCGTCCGACTTCGGCTCAGGTCATGATCTCACTGTTCGTGAGTTCCAGCCCCGGTCATGATCTCACTGTCCCTGAGTTCTAGCTCAGCATTGGGCTCTGTGCTAACAGCTCAGAGCCTGGAGCCTGCTTCAGTTTCTGTGTCTTCCTCGCTCACTGTCCCTCCCATGCTCGCACTCTGTCTCTCCCTCTCAAAAATAAATAAACATTAAAAAATTTTTAAAAAAGAAATAAATGTTTTCATAATAGATAATTATAAAGGAGCTTAGAGGATTTCAGTCATCCAGAAGAGAATTATTTTATATTAATCTCGTGTATAGTCCTACCTATCTAAATTTGCAGTTGATAAGAGAGGCCTTAAAAGCAAGAAAGAATCAATAGATGGTTGCAGGTGATGGCTTAACTTTACCAACCTAGTCACAAATTTGATAACTCCTGAGTATTTTTCTTGTGTTATAAGAAAACCCGTAGTATTGATTCTTTAACATATACCTGTTCTTGCGGTAGATTTTCGCACAGCAACTACATTTAAAACTGTCGACATAATTAAAGTACACATTGTGGTGTAGGCGAACCTAAACTGAACACAAATAGAAAGCTTAAAAATATGGACCCATAGGTGAGGATCCCACGTAAGAACAGCCACTGTGTGTCACCATCTTTGGTGGCTGCCTAAACCTGGAGATTGGTTGCTCTTGCTAAACTGACTATTGAACCTGTATAATAATACAAGCTGTTCAAATCTTTCTCTTTTTTTAAGTTTATTTATTTTGAGAGAGAGAGAGTGAGAGAATCTCAAGCAGGCTCTGCACTGTCAGCATGGAGCTAGATGCTGGACTTGAATTCACAAACCACAAGATCATGACCTGAGCCTAAATCAAGAGCCAGATGCTTAACGAACTGAACTACCCAAGTGCCTCAAAGTTTTTCAGGTTGGATTTTGCTTCTTAAAGTTTTCACTGTGGGTTTCTATTTTATCAAGTATTCGCATTTTATGGTGTAAGTCATAACATTGGCTTTTAATGTGAGATCTAACATTGAACAAAATCTCACATTTATGAAATTTATGAATATGAGCCACAGGTTTCAAAGTAAACAACTTGGATTTTTGCTGAATGAAGTGGTTGGTTAATATGAATTTAGAGAGTTATAAGTTTGGGTCCTATTAACAAAAGGGAAATATTGCTAAATTTCTCTTTGGGATTTGGGAATGGGGTAAATCTGAATATGCAATGTTATGATTTAATTCTATTGGGCCCAGTTTATATAATATGATAAATAGTTGCATTATTTCTTTGATAATTGGTGCCTAAGGTATTTATGTTGGTAATCACAGGCGGTGAATACAGAAATAGAAATGGTACTCTGATATGATGGAGAGGGTTATAGGAAGGAATGCCCTGTAGAGAAATTGGATCCAGGAATGGATTGAGACTGCGGTACTTTTTCTCTCAGTACACCACTGAAATCTTGCTTCCAAAAGGTTTGTCCTTAATATTCCTGCCCTCCCCATCTCCCAGAATTAGTAGTTCTGACCCCTTATACCATGGAACTTGACCCATTTCCCATTTACAACATAGTATATTGAGTTGTAACATTAGCTTCTAAGGCTGTCTTACCTGCTAGACTGGAAACCCTCTGAGAGCAGGACCTGAATCTTATTACTTGGATTCACCAATGCTGTAGAAGTAGTGATCTATAGAAGGCATCCAAACATTATTGTTGAGTAAAGTGGAATAAGTGAAATGATATCTCTTACTCCTACTTAAATGACAAATGTATAGTTTGTTTTTTAACAAGGCTGCTACTTACATCAATCCCAAATAAGAGGCAGCAATGGCTCCCTGGTGCCTTTGGAATGGACTCCAAACTCTGCTTCACATGTGGTCTTTCATGACCTGGCTGTTGCTATTCACTATGCCTCATCTATTGAACTCTGTCCCTTGCACATTGTACTTGGGTCACACTTGGTATTTGCCATCCAACATATGTGCCAAACAGTTTCACAACACCCTAAGTTTATACTTGCTGTTTCTTCTGCTTGGAAAACCTTTCCTTCACTTCTATTTTATTTGATGTGTTTGATGTGTTACAGAAACGCAGAATATAAAGATTCAGGTAAAGAATTTCCTTCTTTTCAAGGTTAATGTATATATTGTAGTTTTCAACGATCACCTTATTTTTGAAGATTTATTTTCTACTTTGTTGAAATATATTTAAATTGAAAGAAATATGTGCTTATGGTAACAAGACAATAAATAATAATAGACAGGCACTATTGGTAGATATTACATGCTGGCACTGGGCAAGCACTTTACACAGGCTGTCTTATTTATTGCTCCAAACAACTCTATGTGCCAAGCGCCATTCATGTCCTACTTGGCTAAGGAAACCAAGGCTCAGAGAGTTGAAGTAAGGGCTGTGCTCCACGTAGCTTGGTAACAGAGCTGTACTGAACGTTAACCACCTGCCCCTCCCCTGCTCCAGTCCAATTTCCTGAGTAGTTTAATTTTTAGCCTTCTACACTTTTTTCTCTGTACAGCACATACACACAATCCCACTACTTTATCCGGTCACTCTGCCATTTAAAAAAAAAAACACTTAGCTAATCTATCACCTCCTCAAGGAGCTTCCTCTGACCCTTGCCCCTAGGCATCTCTCCCGTTATCCTGAACATACTACTAGCATGCTTTAATACAATATCTTGTGTGAATACCACCAATTCATTTGTCTCTTCTGCTAGCCTGATAGCTCCTTAATGGTAGAGACCATGTATCCTCATACTTGGCACACCATTGGCGCACTATGGGCAATGTGGTAGCCATCTACCACATCTAATATATTCAACGACATATTTACCCAACTTTTGATGTGTGCCTTCTTAATGCCTAATACTGTGATAAACACTAGGGATGATTGTGTATCAATTGGCTTTTGCTACATAATAAACTACCCCTAAACCTTGCGGCTTAAAGCAATAGCCTTTACTTAGCTCATAATTCTCCAGGTTGGCATTTTGACTGGGCTTTTCTTCTGGTGTTGGCTTGGCCCACCCATGTATCTGCAATTAGCCGTTAGGTCAGCTGACACTGGCTAGACCAGTGTCAGAATGGCCTCACCTGTTGGTCTCTGGTCAAAGTGGTCTGATCCTCCAGCCAGCTAGCCTGAGCTTATTCATGTCAGCAAATTTGCAAGTGCATGGAAGGTCTCTTGAGGCCTATGCTTGGAGCTAGCACAGCATTGCTTTTGGTACATTGTATCATTCGAAGCAAGTCACAAGGCCAGACTCCATTGAAGGGAAGGGCAAACAAATTCCACCTCTCTACTGGAGGAGCTGCAAATTGTCTCATATGTGAATATAAGGAGGAATAAAAGATGGTGGTCATGTTAGCAACTGACCACTTATGATGAGGAAAAAAAAAAAGCCTCTGGCCCAAGGGAGCATACAATCTAATGGATGAAATAGTGTTATTTACTGTTTTTTTTTGTGAAGTCACCCAGAGCAGCTCTGTTATCCATCGATTACTTGAAATTAGATACCAATTGAGGCCATTTATTTAGTCTTTGATGGGGTTCCTTAGACTGTCACTCTAGTCTGCTCATGTACAATTCAGGTTTTCATTCTCTCCATTGACCAGCTTATGGCCAGGAGAAGGCATTCTCCACAGGAAACCTGGAAACTGTAGGAAGAATTGTATCACCTCTTGATGCAGCTTCAATCTGACTCTCTAGGTTGTCTCTGCCATATGCACTTCTGCCCTCACCACACCCTACCCTGGGCACACACACTGCCTGCCACACACAGTCAGGACCAGTCTGATGAATGGAATACGGTCTTGGTGGGGATGGCAGTGAATCAGTCGTGCCCCTTGTTATGGCTCAGAATCCCCATTAGATTTGTTATACTGATCACAAAACATAAATACAAGAAAGTTGTTACTTTGGCTGAGGGAGGAGGCTCTATATCTGTGGTGTGCCTTGCTTTTCATTGGATTGAACCAAAAAGAAATAAGATGTTGTCTCCCCATATATACTGTTTTGTATCTTGACAGGAAAAATGATCTGTTTTGAAAAGAGAGAGTTTTATTTCAGGATATAGAATCTTCAAAATACAAATTTATCAAGCGTAGACTCTTTGTCTTAATTTTAATTTTTTAAAAGAAACTGGAATTCTATCATTCCTTCTGTGGATTCTTTCTTTCTTTCTTTCTTTCTTTCTTTCTTTCTTTCTTTCTTTCTTTCTTTGGCATTTATTCTGTTTGGTGTTCTCTGAGCTTCCTGGATCTGTGTTTTGGTGTCTGACATTAATTTGGGAAAATTCTCAACCATTATGCCTCCAAATCTTTCTTCTTTTCCTTTTTCTCTTCTCATTTTGGTATTCCAGTTACATGACACATAGGTTATATGTTTTTGTAGTTGTCCCACAGTTCTTGGATATTCTGTTCTTTTTCTTCTTCTTCTGTCCTTTTCTCTTTGCCTTTCATTTTTGGAGGTTTCTGTTGACATAGAGTCAAGCTCAGAAATTCTTCCTTCAGCTGTGCCCGCTCTATGAGCCCATCAAAGGCACTCTTCATTTATTTTACAGGTTTTTGATCTCTGGCATTTCTTCTTATTCTTTCTCAGAATTTCTATCTCACTGCATACATTACCCATCTGTTCTTCCATGCTGTCTACTTTTTGCATGCAGTCTCTTAGCATATGAATCATAGTTTTAAATTCCCAGTCTGATAATTCCAACATCCCTGCCATTTTATCTGAGTCTGGTTCTAATGCTGACTTTGTCTTTTCAAGTTGTGTTTTTCACCTTTTAGTATGCTAATAGTGTGTAATCCTTTTGTTGAAATGTAGACATGATGTATTGGGTAAAAGGAACATCAATAAGACTTCATTGATGTGGTAGTGAGGTGTGAGGGACTGGGAAGAATTCTATAGTGCTGTGATAAAGTTTCAATCTTCTAGTGAGCCTGTGCTCCTAGACTGTGAACTTTACAGGTGCTTCTCAGTCTCCACTAACCCTTAGGTTGGCCCTGAGGGCAGGCCTTGGTAAAGAAAACTTATTTCGAAATGGTTCCTTTTCCTCTCCCACTGCTGGAAGCACAAGGGGATTTTTCTTTAATATTCAGTGTAAGAAATCCTGGAGGTAAAACTCATAAAATTATGGACCCCCCCCCCCCCTTTGACTAGACATCCCTGAGCTTTTTAACGCTAAGACTAGTTCACACTGAGCCTCTAGTAATTCATCAATTCCAGTTTAGGTTTTCCTATCCTGACATGGGTTCCCACAGAGGTTTCTGCTCATGGGTTTTTGCTCCAGTAGGTTGTGATTCTCTTGATTTGATTGTTCATCTCTCTAATTTTTGAGTCAGTATTTTGCCCTGTGACCTCACTTCTCTGCCAGATAAGAACAGCTATTGATTTTTTTTCAGTTTGTTCAGCTTTTTACTTGGAAGGGCATGACTTCTAAGCTCCTTACATGCCAGGCCAGAAACCAGAAGTCCCCCTTCTGTGATAATTAGCTGAGATTCTTTGGCAAAGAAGAGCTTTCTCTAATCTCTCTTCTCTTATGGTGTGGCCTTTCATCATTGAGTGCATGGTTGTTTTCTGCCATAAAATGCCCCAAATTATCTTGTCCTTTCCCTGCTTCAGACATGGAGCCCTTCATTTATTTAGGAATGCCTGGTTGCTTTTGGTGGAAATATTTGGAGTAAACGTTTGCTCGATGTGGCTACTTGATCTATTTAATAAACCATTAGCTTAGTTTGTTTCTGTATGTATTCACTTTTAGTTTTTGCTATTTTTCACTGCTTGTTTGGTTTTGTTTTGCTTTCATCCCTAATGAGTTGATTTGATGTTTTGAAATTATTTGATGATTTTGTTTCTGGGATATGTGGCAATGGAATGACATCACTTGTGCTAGGTGCTATGACCTGTTGAGTAACGTGACAGTGAAACTCCTACGAGAACACTCAGAAGCAGAAGTGCCAGGGATGATGCAGTTATTCAATGAAAGCAGAGAATCACATCCCTAAGACCCAAGCCCATGGAAACCCATTTCATGAATGATTGATTTAGTCTCAAATAGGTTAAAAATGGCAATAGTACAAAATGAAATAGTTCAAAAGTACAAAAAAATTAGTGAGAGAGGGAGAGAGTGCAGGAAGGAGGAAGGGGCAGAGGGAGAGGAAGAGAGAGAATCTCAAGCAGGCTCCAGGTCTTGATCCCACAACCCTAGGATCATGACCTGAGCCAAAACCAAGAGTTGGTCACTCAACCGACTGAGCCCCCCAGGCACCCCTAAAGTATTTCTTGGATAAAAAAAAAACAAACCAAAAACAAAATGGAAAGGCAAATGACAAATCAAAATTGCATGCAGACCAAGGGTTAATATTCTTAATATAAAAAGATGTATGTTTTTAGATTAATGGGGGAACACACATACACACATGCACATTTAAAAAATGCACAGGACCCAAGTCAAAAGAAGAAATAAAGGGAGCCAGTGGGTATAAATATTGTTCAGTCTCAGGATCTGGCTTATGTTTTTGGTTAGGGACATGTTTACTTTTATTTATAATAAATAGCATCACACTATTAAAAAAAAAGTAAACCTAGGATTGACCTCAAAAATAGGACCCTAAATAAACAAAGAAATGAGGATCAGAAATTATTTTGTTGGATAATGAAAGATATCTCAGAAATCTCAAATACCAATTACTACAACTTAAAGCTAATTGCGTTTCTGAGCTTTTTAGTGGCTAATCAGAAATGGGACCAGATTAACAATGTATTCTTCCTGTGTGATAAAGGGACCTTTATTTATGAAATTTCACTGCTCAGTAAACAGAACCACTATTCTAATTGCTTAGGCCAGAAACCTAAGAATAATCTTTGATCCCTTTCTTTTCTTCATACTTTTGTCTATTCTATTAGCAATTTATATTCCCTTTACCCGTAATATATCCTGAATCTCAACACACTTTCATCTAAGCCACCTGGATTCTGCAATAACTTCCTGACAGGTGGGCCTATGTTTATTCTTTTGTCTCCTGTGATCTTACCTCCACATAGCAGTGGGAGTGTTCTTTCTAAAACAGATTATGTGACTCCCATGCTGGAAATCACCAAAATGAAGTGCACATTCCTTCTCATTGCTTCCAAGACCTTACATGATTATGGCCCCACTCAATTCTCCAACATCCTCTCCCTCAACTCTGCCTTCTTTCACTACAGTCTGGCCTTCTTCTGTCTCTCACAAGATCATTTCTATGCCAGGGACTTTGGTCGTGCTGGTCCATGTTCCCAAAACAATCTTCCCCTGGATCTTGCCACACTTGATTCCTGATCATCAATTGGTTCTTCTTGCAAAAGTTACCTTGTCAGAGTGATCAACCCTTCCCACTAGTTTAAGCTCTTCCCTCTTCCTACCTCTTATTTACTCACTATCACATTAGCCTAATTTATTTTCCCATATTATTTTTCCCTTATTACTTTGTATTGTTCAGTATTATTTATTTGTTTATAGGTTTACTTTCTATCTCTTCTCATGTGGAAGGATGGAAATTCTTGTCTTCATTCTAAGACAAGGACCTGGCACAAAGTAGATGCTCAAAAAGTACTTGTTAAGGATGTAAATATGTTAGCATTAGTTAATGTGTAAGAGTTGGTATTATAGACAGTTTTTTAAATGTATACTTTTTAGAACTTTCCTAATATGTAAAAAGAAACATTGATTACCGCTATAATCAGAGTAGAAGCTATTAAAAATAATGATTCGCTATCATGGTAGAAGACCCTAAACCCTACCATCTCTGTGTGTTTGAACGATTATAATGCGTAATGCATTTGAACACCACGAAAATGCAAAAACATAATGGGATTACACAAAACTACACTTGCAGGGGCTCCCACTAGAGCTATTTAGAACAATATTGTATGTAATACATATTTTAGAATGATATTAACATTCATTGATGGGTTGGGGAGTTATTTTGGAGATTGAGCTGATTCTTTCTCTGCCCCATTCAGTATTCATGAAAAGACTTTACAATTAAAATCTTACACTTTATAAGAAAAGAGATTTCAGGACTTTCATGGTATTTAGTTTTTTTCCTGAAGTTCTTCCATTTATCTTCTGTAGCTCTGTAAGGCGCTAAAAGCTTTTGTGCTTTAGCATACTGCAAGAATTAAAGCTTCTTCCATTTATGGAAAGTCTTTTAAGCAGACCCATTTTCTCAAGCAGATTTTAAGATAGCTCCTTGCTTTTCCCTTTTCTGTGCTTTCCACTCCATCCCTGGATTAACATGTATTCTGTCTTCCTTTTCCTTCATTTTCCCAAGGGTCGTGCTATAAAATTGACCATAGTTTGGACCTAATTATTTTCACAATTCCACAAGCTATATTGGTTGTAAGAGGTTGATTTTTTTGTGCAAGTGCATAACTGTATTAAACTGAACACGCAATTAAGAATTTCATTTTTGTCTGCCAGAGAATGAAAACGTTCTTTGGTGTTTTGCCCACCAATTCTCATGTGGTCATTAATACTCTTTTAAGAAGCTGTTGAAATACTTTGCTTTTTTGCTTTTGTTGTCGTTGTTCCCTATTGAAAATTTCTCTTAAGAAGTCACAATCTCCACAATGGAAATATTGTGAGCAGTCTTGTGTGACACAGATGTTACACTGGGTATGCCTTTCTGATTTTGTTCTGTGGAAGAGGTGGCACTTTTGCATGAGTCTTTGCCCACACACAATCAGTGTGTGATAAATACCACACTCCTTCACTGTCTTTAAATCATCTTAGTTCTAATTCTTAGTCCCTATTCAAAAGTGTCTGAGGTCTCACTTTCACAGATGTGGCATGCCAGCCTTCCTCTTGGAGGTCTTGTTACAAGGAACCCACAAAAGTCTCTTCACTGCCCCCTGTGCCTCCTTTTCAAATTCACTGTCATGTCCCCAAGTCATATATCAATTAATTTCTTCAGTGAGTTTAAATATAGAGAAAGTCATTGACTTCAGATGGCTTCTACCTTTAGTTTTGTCCAAATCCAGCATAATGTAGAGCAGGGACTACTACTTAATTTCTAATCAGTTGTCTTGACACAAATGTAAGAGACTGGCAGAAATAGGGCAGCCTAGAACTAGGGATCCTGCAGTTAACTTTAAAAATGAAATATCGGGGCACCTTCTTTTCCCAAGGGTCATGCTATAAAGTTGACCATGGTTTTGACCTATTATTTTCACAGTTCCCTGAGATCTCAGCTACTCTACAAGTAAATCAACTTCTATTCATTTCTGACCTTGCTGCTCTGTCCCCTGAACTGTGATCTTTTCCTCCTAACTTTGCTGTTGTTCTTCTTTGCTATTGCAAGGTTTGGAGGGTGTTCATTAAAACAAACAAACGAAACACAAAAAAATCCTCTGTATGCCAAGCACCTTAAACTTCTTGGAAGAAGTGGGTTTTATTAAAATCTAACATAAATAATAAAAAATAGTCTTCCTTGGGAAGAAGTAATCACTAAGAAGCAAAAAGAAAAAGAAAAGAAAGGGGCTCCTGGGTGGCTCAGTCAGTTGGGCGTCCGACTTCGGCTCAGGTCATGATCTCACAATCCGTGGGTTCGAGCCCTGCATTGGGCTCTGTGCTGACAGCTCAGAGCCTGGAGCCTCCTTCAGATTCTGTGTCTCCCTCTCTCTCTGCCCCTCCCCTGCTCATACTCTGTCTCTCTATGTCTCAAAAATAAATAAAAACATTAAAAAATTTTAAAAAAAAGAAAAGAAAAATAAAAAAATGCAAATACCAAGAATTTGTTACAGAGTAAATTTGGGAGTGGTTGTGCACTACAAAAGGAATAAAAGAATATACAGAAGAAAATATATGGTATATTATGTTAACAGAAAATTTAGGAATTCCCAGAAATGGTATTAAGAAATATCATACTTGGAATATTAAGAATTGCTCATAATTTGGTACTTTTATGTGATAAAGCAGAATTATGTATTTATCAAAATCAGATTATTAAGGTTTAGGCAAAACAGTATATCATTTGCTTATAAAGAAATATGTGTCAATTTCTCATACTGTATTTTCTTAGTCATTGGATGTTTTCATCAAGGATGTCTCTCAATTTATAAGTAGAAATTATTTCAACATTTGAAAGTGAATTAATTCTTTAAATTTTCCCCCTTATGTTCATTAAACAGGAATCAGCAGTATTGTTAATTTGGTAATTCGGTTTCACAAAATTTATATGTTATGAGTCAAGGCTCCATTTTAGATCCTATTTAAGTTACAAGAACAAAATATTTTGGTAATTGATTTATTCAGTAAATGTTTAATGCTATTATAAAGTTAAGAAATCATTCATGACCTCAGAGTGATTATAGTTTAGTGGCAGAGCTCCTAATGGCCAAAAAAACCCAAAAACAAAAACAAAAGTCTCAGACATAACTTGATCAGCTTTATCTTCTAGAAAATTCATGGGGAATGAAGAGAAATAGAAGACATCATGCAAGGAAAGCAGTAAGAAGGTACTTCAGTTATATATTGCTGCATAACACACCGTCCCACACTTAGTGGCTTAAGACAGCATTGATCATTTATATTGTTCATCAATATGCAATTTGGGCAAGGTTGGCAAGATCAGATTGTTTCTGCTCCCTGCACCAACACCCAGTTGAGGACTAGAAGATCCATGTACAAGATGGTTTATTCAGACACCTGGAAAGTTGGTGCTGCCCATCAGCAAGGAGCTCAACTCAGGCAATAGGCCTAGTTTTTCTCCGGGTGATCCTCTCCATGGGCTGCTTGGGCTTCCGATATGGTGGCTGGATCCTAACAGCAAGCCCTCCAGAGAACCAGACAGACTGTAAGCCAGATTTTATGTCCTATCTTCAGAAGTCACATAGCATAATATCTTCTATAGTCCTAGTTCTGTTCAAAGAGAAGGAACCTCCCATTATCTTTTGATGGGAGGAATGTCAGTTGCATTGCACGAATAGCATGTGGAATGGGAAAGATTTATTTCCCAAGTTTTATTGAGGTGTAATTGACAAATATGTTTTATATGTGTGTGTGTGTGTGTGTGTGTGTGTGTGTGTATTCATGGTGTAGAATATAGTGCTTTGATATAGGCATACATTGTGAAATGATTACCACAACCAGCCTAATTAACATTGCTATCACCTCACATAGTAATAATATTTTGTGTGTGTGGTGAGAACATTTAGGATATATTAGCAAATTTCAGGTATACAACCTACTATTAACTGTAGTCATCATGCTATACATTAGATCCTCAGAATTTATTCATCTTGTATAACTGAAACTCTGTACCTTTTAACCAAGATCTCCCCACATACCCTACCCCCCACAAACCTAACTTTCAATGACAGGACATACATAGGTAAACTGCTATATACACCTGTTTAAAATAGAGGGAAAGCACGTAGCAATGACTGGACCATCCGTGCAGGCTCATGCTGCCAGTTTCTTCAAAAGGGGGTAGTCCTACTGCTGAGAACTGTCCTTTCTGGCTGTTGGTTTCACCCTGTAGGCTCTTGGTTTTAACTTCTGAGTCACCCTTGATACTATTCCACTAAGAAAAAAACAGCTCTGGGGCACCTGGATGGCTTAGTTGGTTAAGCATCCAAGTCTTGGTTTGGGCTCAGATCATGATCTCTTGGTTCATGCTTGGGATTCTCTCCCTCCCTTTCTGCCCCTCCCCCACTCACTCTGTCTCTGTCAAAGACTCCTATGAGTCCACAGATCTCTACTTTAGGAACCCTATGAGATACCTAGAGATAACATCCTTTTGATATATAGAAGCCCAATTGTTTAATGGAGAGAAATTATAAAGCCTACTCTTAAGATTCTTAGCCTTTGTGTATCTAAAAAGTTCTAGGAGACACTGCCTTAGAGTCTTATCTCTTAATGAAGGATTTTATAATTTAACTCTGGATTATTCTTTGCCCTAAAGAGATTTCTCAAGTTGAGAATTGTTTACTCTTTGGAGAGGCTGAGAATAAGAAATAAGTTCTTTTTGTTTTGTTTTACTTTTAACCCAGTCTTCAAAGGATATAAGGAAGGAGGCACTAAAGGGAGTAGGTTTATGGTAGGGAAGGTGCAAAGGAGCAGGAAGTATAGAGTAGAGTGGCAGTGATAAATATAATTTTAAACAAGCCCAGTTTGAGTTTGGGCTGTGTTGAGAATTTTATAAGGTATAACCCTAGGAAGAGGTATTGTCAGGGCAGTGTGGTAGGTTCTGATTACCAGATTATATAAATTGTAGTAAGCAAAGAAGGTTGGGTTGTTTGGGAGAATAGATGGCTGAAAGAAGGAAAGTATTATTTTTTCCTTTTTGTTCAGAGACAGTTTATGAGTTGGTTGAGTGGCATGCTCTATCTCCCAAGATGGTAGTCCCTGGAAAGAGTTTATGAACTAAATCAAACAGCACAGATTTGCAGGGGAACAAAACAGATCCAGGACTTAAAGAGATTTTACAAATTCAGGATGGAGTTAGCTTTTTTAGACCCTGGCTGCAAAGGTCTAAATTGGATTTTTTTATGAGCACCTGGGTGGCTTAGTCAGTTAAATGTCTGACTTTGGTTCAGGTCATGATCTCGCGGTTCATGAGTTCAAGGCCTGCATTGGACTCTGTGCTGACAGCTCAGAGCCTGGAGGCTGCTTTGGAATCTCTGACTTCCTCTTTCTCTGCTCTTCTCCTGCTCACGCTGTCTCTCTCTGTCTCTCAAAAAATAAATAAATGTTAAATTTTTTTTTAATTGGACTGTTTAGTTGGTATAGGAAGCAATGAAAGAAAGCCTTTTCTCATTATTTAAATAGAAAGTCCCCTCACATTTACAGTATGAGTCAGAAGGTGTTATTTTTACCAAATCAATTCCAAAGTATTATTCTTAATAAAAGTCTATAATTTATAGATCTGAAAGTTCCATTTTAAGTTGAATGGAAAGTTTGGTTTAAAGTAAGCGGTATCTAGAAATAATAAGTGTTGGCGAGGATGTGGAGAAAAGGGAGCCCTCATGCTCTGTTGGTGGGAATATAAATTGATGAAACTACTATAAAAATAGTATGTAAATTAGTCACAAAGATAAAAATGGAAATATTATATGATACAATGATTCTACTTCTGGGTATTTACCTGAAGAAAACAAAAACACTAATTTAAAAAGATTTATACACTCCTATGTTTATTGCAGCATTACTTACAATATCCAAGATATGGAAGCAACCTAAGTGTCCATTGATAGATGAATGGATAAATAAGATGTGGTATACATATATACAATGAAATATTACCCAGCCATAAAAAAGACTGAAATCTCACCATTTGTGACAACATGGATGGACTTAGACGGTTATTATACTAAGTGAAGTAAGGCAGACAGAGAAAGACAACCACTACGTGATTTCACTTATATGTTGATCTCAAATACAAACAAATAGCAAACACACAATAATAACAGACTCATAAATACAGATAATAAACTGGTGGTTACCAGAGAGGAGAGAGTGGGGGAAGGGCAAAATAAGCAAAAGTGATTAAGAGGTACAGACTTCCAGTTATAAAATAAATAAGTCTCGGGGTTGATGAGTATAGGGGGGGAATATAGTCAACAATATGGTAATAGCATTGTGGTGGCAGATGGTGATTACATTCATCATGGGAAGCACTGACTAAATATAGAATTAGCAAATCACTGTGTTGTACACCTGAAACCAATTTTTATATTTTGACTATACTTTAATTAAATATAAATAAAATTATTAAAATGGTAATATAATGGTAAAAAGAATATGCAGACGATGGTAAAATAAGCAAATAAACATATGTATAAACATGTGTGTATCTTGACATGAAAAGAGAAGCTATGTTCAGAGAGAAGAATGTTGGAGAATAATGTGGGAAGTAAATTCCTTTTTGTGGTTGTAAAAAGCATGTGCCTATGTATGATCATACATTCTTAGAAAATGAAGAAATAAAAAAATTAGTAGTCAGCTTTGGGTAGCAGAGAAGCAGGGATGGGAGCTTTTAAACTGTGCAGAATACTCTTCTATAGTATTTTGAGTTTTTTGTTTTACAGAATATGTAGTTTTTTTTTTAACAAAAATACACATTATAGGGGCATTCACTTTTGAATGTCCCCTCTCTGTAAAGAGAGCTTTCCTAATATTCTTCCTTTCTTTTTTTTAAATTTTTTTTAACATTTATTTTTGAGACAGAGAGAGACAGGGGAGGGGCAGAGAGAGAGGGAGACACAGAATCTGAAACAGGCTCCAGGCTCTGAGCAGTCAGCACAGAGCCCAACGTGGGGCTCGAACTCATGGACCGTGAGATCATGACCTGAGCCGAAGTCGGACGCTTAACCGACCGAGCCACCCAGGCGCCCCAATATTCTTCCTTTCTAATCTTATACTCTAATAAACTTTTGCCTGATGCTCAAAAAAAAAAATACACATTATAAATATCAGGTTAAAAAAAAGTAAAGTAGGAGATAACCACATCAATTTCTTTATGCTCAAAAGAACTTTTAATCTGATACTAAACTTGCCCGGTTTTTAAGAGAAAATGTCCCTTAAGTTAAACTCTGGAATATTTGCTTCACCTTAGATTTCTCAAAAGTATTTCAATCTTTACCTTGCAAGATTTATAAGTGCAGAAATAAAAAAGTGTCATTTTATTCCTCTTATAGTAGTGAGAGAAAAAAAACTGCACAATTAAATTTGTTACCCTCTTTGTATATATATATATATCCTAGGAGTTCTTGCACCCTGGCCTGTCATATGCTGTGGTTTACTTGCCCCATAGTTCTCAAATACAGAAGAATTGCCATTTTTCTGTTCAGTATATAATGAAGAAACATGATAGGACATAAGAGATGTCTTTGCCCTGTGTTTCTATTCCATCCTCCTGAAAAACTACTTACAATAGCACTAAAATGAATATCTAAGATTGGAATCTTCATCAGTTCTTCCTGAGGAATCTGGTGACTAGCACAGATGCAGAGCATGGTCTCTGGAGCCAGAGTGCCTGGGTTTGAATCCTGGCTATGCCCCCTGCCAGCTGTATAATCATAACTTCTCTCTGCCTCACTTTCCTTATCAGAATAGGGATGTTTAGTGCCCAATCCATAAGTTTATTATGAGGAAGAAGTTAACTAATATTGGTAAAGTAGTTAGAGCAGTGCCTAGCATATAAGTGCAAAATGCATGTTTGGTGTTTTTTAAAGTGTGTAGTAAAGTAGACAAACCACATAGTGTAGTGTTTGAAGGTACCGGTTCTAACCCCATATCCACTACCTGTTAGCTGGGTAAGTGTGGTTGTTACTTAATCTCATTAAGTCTCACTTTCCTCCTTTGTAAAATAGAATAATTGCCAAAAGTAGCACCTGCTTCAGTTTCTCAGGATTTCATGGGATGGTGTCTGGCAAGCTCATAGCACAACGTCTGCTTCGTAGCACCAACGGTTGCAAGTATATATTTTGATTTCCATGAACTTTCTGTCCCTTGGTGTTCATTGGGTTTTATCCTTAATCCTTCTCTTCACACTTAGGTCACCTCTGGATCTCCTGAGAACCAGGTAAGTATCCTTTAAAAGACATGCCACGGGGGCAGAAGGCAGGGGAGGTGAGGCCGCAAGATAAATTACCTAAGGTCCTAAGAGGCTTTGCAGGTGGACTTGTGTCAGGGAGTTGGCCACTACCCATGGTCTGGCCCAAAGCCTTGTGGGTCTAGAAACCGCACTCATCAGCACTTCCAGAGCCCATCTGTCCCCCAGGGCTGGGCTCATATTAACGACGCACATACGACTAATGTACAGGATCAGAATGCCAATGTTCCCATTTACAAGGAGAAGTGAAAGTCCTGGGCCTGGTGGCTCATACTCCAACCCAGCCTATTTGTGCCTGTAGGGGCCACATCTCTGACCGGGCTGTCAATTTATTAATCTGTGATGAGGACATAGCTCCTGAGCTGCCTCTCAAGTCCCTCAAGTTTCTGCATGAAGACATGCAGACGGGATACCAAATTCTAACCAGAAAGCAGCTTGGTGAGCAAGGAATCAGAAGGTCAGTTTATTTTTGGATTCCGGTTTGACGGAATTAGAGAGGCGGATCCACAGCAGCAAGGGACAGGTCACCAGCCCGGAGCACCATCTCCCAGTGTCTGAACAGCCATTGTCTGTGCTTACTTCGGAGACTGCTTCATACCTATTTTCTTGTCTGGACTGCTTTTCTATTAGTAGAGGTTGTATGGTCAGTCAGTTTATTGCCATGCCTGAGGGTCCAAGGCTGCCTGTCCAATGGGTCCATCTGGCCTCCCAAAGCTTTTGTTTGTCTCTTATACAGTATAGAGGGTAAGGTTTAAAAATCAGGAATACTCACATCACCATCCAGAGGTGTAGCCTCTCCTGAAGAAGGTCTGGCCTTCCTGAGATTTTCCCACAACAGATCAGGCCTCTAAAGCCAAGCAGAGACTGTCTCCCTTAGATGAGGCTGGAAAACCTTTACTCAGTACCATGCATGCCTCTGGGCATGAATTTGCATCATTTTGACTAGTGAAGCTGCCTTCCTTTAGCTATGCTCTGACTTACTGTATTTTTACTTTCACATTTAATTCTCAGACAGCAGTCTTATGTTTTCACTGCCAGATTCCTTTCACTGTCACCCCCAAGTATTGAAAACACATTTTAGTTTGTAAGTCCTGGAGGTTTACACTGATGTGAAGACTGGAGTATAAAGCTCATAGCTTCAGGGAAGTGGGACACCCTTCATCCATCCTCGGGAGATATGCGGTGCTGCTGGCCGCCCTTCTCTGTTTCTAGCTCGATAGTCTCTTCTTCCTCCTGGGTGACGAATATTAAGCACTCTCATCTTCTGTACTTTTTTGTAAGGCGATAGATATTATCTCCATCACGAGAAACACAATGTGAACATCTGTACTTACAAAGACACATTTGGATGCCTAAACAAAATGTGTTCACCAATGGATTTCTTTTAGAACAAGAGCTTATTTTTAACTGCAGTGTTATAAATTATTAATAATCTGACACAGGCAGACATGCCATTTCTTATGATTCCTAAGATCTCTCAGCTTTTTTTTTTTAACTTTATCTCTCATGAATGAAGTAAATGTCATTATGTGATTGGATCACTGATTGTAAAGACAAAGCTGTTTCCCAAGGAAGCATTTTTTTTTCATGAGTAACTCAGCCCTTAATTCCTATTAATATTCTAAATAAATTAGGATTTATTTATGAGTGATCTGTTTGGGAAAATAGGAATAACAGTTCTAGGTCTTGCTATATCTCTCAGGTCCTGCTACTTCAAATATGACCACTGTATATCTTTTTTTTTTTTTTCTTTATTTATTTTTGAGAGAGAGAGACATAGCTTAAGCAGGGGAGGGGCAGAGAGAGAGGGAGAGACAGAATCCAAAGCAGGCTCCAGGCTCTGAGCTGTCAGCACAGAGCCCAACGTGGGGCTCGAACTCACTAACATTGAGATCATGACCTGAGCTGAAGTAGGATGCTTAACTGACTGAGTCACTGAGGCACCCCTTGACCACTTTATATCTTGAAACATCTTTGAGATACAAGATGATAACATATTCTCTTCTCTCTGCTTCCATATCACCTTGTATGTATCTCTTACAATAACATTCACTTCATCTTATTTAAACTACTATTAAATAGGGGCACCTGCCTGGCTCAGTCAGTTGAGCATCTGACTCTTGATTTCAGTTCAGGTCATGATCCCAGAGTCATGGGATCGAGCCCCACTTTAAGGCTCAGCAGGGAGCCTACTTAAGAATCTCTCTCTTGAAGAATGTGCCACCCCCACTTGTGTTCTCTCTCTCTCACATAAAAAAAAAAAAAAACTATTAAATAATGAATTACCATAGTTAATGGCACATGTTTACTTCATCATCATCATACTTATAAGTTTTTTTCCCCTCAATTAGACTGTGTATTTCTCAGTTGTGTGGACTGCTCTTATTTATACTTTCTAACACAATAAGGCCAACAGCAGATGCCCTATAAATGGTGAACTGAGGTGCTCATTAGAAGTAGGAGTTCTTCTAGGTTCCCCTTTTGATATGCAATATGATGTTATTGCTAGGAATGCTTCAGAAGTAATAACTGAGGAACGCATAATATTCACCATACTTCTGACTCAAGAAATATGGATAAATAATTGAAAAAAGTAAAGTTTTAAATTAAAATCAAATCCTAAGTCTAAAAGTAATAAATAGCAGGGGCACCTGGGTGGATTAGTTGGTTAAGTGTCTGACTCTTGATTTCGGTTCAGGTCATGATCTCACAGTTGTGGGATACATGCTGAGCATGGATCCTGCTTAAGATTCTCTCTCTCTCTCTCTCTCTCTCTCTCTCTCTCTCTCTTCCTGTCTCCCCTGCTAGTACTCTATCTCTCTCAAAATAAACATTAAATAATAATAATAATAATAATAAATAGCAAAAGACATTATAAATAGTGATAAACCACACACTGAAGGGATATCTATAACTCATATAATTGACAAAGGAGTAGAACTGCAGTATATAAAGACCTACCAAAATTTAATAAGGGAAAGCAAACAACCTGATAGGAAAAAGACCAATAATAATAAGATGCTCAGCTCAGGAATAATTAGGGAAACCCAAATTAAACATCAAGATTCTATATCAGTCACATGCCAAAAATATCAGTCTGGAATATCAACACTGTGGAGATTATTTACAAGAATCTAGTATAACAAAAATTCAAATACACCACCGGTTGAATTATAAATTAATCTAATTATGTTGAGATGTGGTTTGGCAATATTTAGTCAAGACAGGGCATCACCATGTCAAGACAGGATCACATCCTGTGATCCTATTAATTCCATTTCTAGGTATTCATCTTTAAAGAAATTCTTTCCCATATACAAGAATTAGAATAGTTTAATAATAGCAATAAATTAAAAACAACCTGTGTCCATCAACAGGAGAATGGATACCTGAATTGGAATGGCACACAGCAGTTAAAAAGAATGAACTATATAGAACTACATGTAAATCCCAAGGAGAGAATATTAAGCACACACACAAAAAAGTAAAGGATCTATTATATCATTTTGCAAAGCTTAAAACATGCAAATCAATATCTTATTTACGGATAAACATATATTTAATGAAAGACTAAAAAGATGTATGGGAATGATAAAGATAACCCTGGAGAGTGTTTACCTTTGAAGAGAAAGGGAGGTGACAGGATAGGCAGGGGAACGTGGTGGCTTCAATTTTATCTGTAAAGTAGTATTTCTTCCAGGAAATCTCAAGTCAATTTGGTGCCTTAAGATTTTAAGTGGAAGCAAGGAGAATGGAAGGAGAAAGTTCAGTAGGCTCTGTAAGAGGTTTACGTTATTAGCATGATTGGGAGAATAAAATAGAGCAATACTCACTGCTTGGCAAACTCATCCGTTTGTCAGCACTGTGTATGTTCCAATTCTGGTTGGCTATCCTAAAAGTCAACAGGGCCCTGACTCCCGCCTCAGACTCAAAGCATCTTTAGCTGTATAATTTTTAAGGAGAGAGAACTGTGGAAATTTAGGGGGAATACAAAATCATGGGGTGGTATGAACATAACTAAGATCATGTGAAGATTTTTTTAGGACTAGAGCAAGCTGGGAAAAAAAAGGTTTAGGTTTTATGCTAATTAGAAAAGCAATTATACCCAATTCAGAGACCAGAGTTTTTTTCAGTGAGCTGATAATGAGCAAGTTTATTTACTCAGATTTAAGACAAACTAAATTAATATAGGACGTATGATTATAAACATTTGGCTGTTGATATGTTGACTGTTGAATAGATCCAAGCTGTATTTTTATGAGGTCAATAAAAGAGCTTTGGAAAAGACTAAAAGAAAAAAAAAAAATCAAAGCCCTTGGCCAATGTTAGAAGGTACTTTGGAGGTTCTAATGTAGGTTAGTGTCTGTTCCTGTATCTTCTGTCCTGCCTTTGTCTCTATTTTAGCATATCCTTTAGCCAGACTGAAAAATGAGAGAACACATAAGTTTGGGCTGGTAAAGAATGGAGAGAGTGGGGCAGAGAAGAGCACTTTATTTTTTTTTTTTTTATTTTTTATTTTTTTAATTTTTTTTTTTTCAACGTTTTTTTATTTTTATTTGTGGGACAGAGAGAGACAGAGCATAAACGGGGGAGGGACAGAGAGAGAGGGAGACACAGAATCGGAAACAGGCTCCAGGCTCTGAGCCATCAGCCCAGAGCCCGACGCGGGGCTCGAACTCACGGACCGTGAGATCGTGACCTGGCTGAAGTCGGACGCTTAACCAACTGCGCCACCCAGGCGCCCCAGAGCACTTTATTTTTGTTACATTGTTTTAAAAATAAGAATAAAGAAGAGTAGTCCACTTAGACTGCAAATAATATAGCAAAATAGACATAAAAAATATCAAATTATGATCTTATTTTTAAAAATACCATGTTCTTGGGACACCTGGATGGCTTAATCAATTAAAAATCCAACTCTGGATTTCGGCTCAGGTCATGGTCTCACAGTTGTGAGATCGAGGCCCACATTGGGTCTGTGCTGGGTGTGGAGCCTGCTTGGAATTCTCTCTCTCCCTCTGCCCCTCCCCTGCTCATGCTCTCTCTCTCAAAAAAAGTAACATTTTATTTTCAAAAAATAACATGTTCTTTTCAAATTACCTCAAGAATACATGAATTTATTTTTGTGAATTTATGAAATAGGTAATACACTGAGCAAAATGATCAGATCTGTCTTTGTCCCCCATCATCCCCTATTTCAAACCTTCTTCCCAGATATAATGTCTTAGCCACAATTGGTGTGCAGTCCATCCAGGTTCTTTTCTATGAATTTGCATGTAAAAATTCATGTACCCATAACTGGGATAATGTTTATTTTTGCAACACGTCCTTTCCATTTAATACCTTTTAGGGAGTTTTGCATGGTGGCGCATGTAGAGAACCTAGTTATGTTTAACAGCTTCATACTATTCCTTAGTATGGTGAAGCCACTGTTTACTTAACCTTCTGCTCTTCATGGCCCAATGCAACATTTGCATTTTTTCACTATTACAAACAATTCTGCAGTGAATATTCTAGTGTATCCATTGTAGCAGCAGAAGGCAGATGTGACTTAATGCATGGCCAGATGTAGGAACTACAGTAGCATCAGGAGTCTGCCTTTTACATTTTTGCCTTTTGTTTTTTTCTTGATTGGCTTCAGTTTTTAAACAACCTCACCTCATGTGGTAGCACATATGTCTGTCAGCAATTCTAGGCTTACGTTCTATAAACTTAAACTCTTTCACATTATAAGCAAAAAATAGAATATTGGATCTCAGTGAATCAGCTTGGGTTACGTGACCATCCCTGACTTGATCACTGTAGCTCTGTAGACAGTATACACGGGTTAATCAGGCCTGGGTTACATGCCCACTTCTGGGGCCAGGTCAGCATGACCCAAATACGGACTAAGAAGAAGGGATGGATGGGTGATTTGTGAAATAAAAATCAGAATGATGATACCAGGAGGAGGCACATATAACAGTCAGGCAAATATATCAATTCCTCCTGCAAATGTCTTATAGACAATATTTTATGTTTTTGTGAGTAGGAAGTGAATAGACATCCTAATGATATCCAGATTTATGTCATTAGGACCAAAGCTTTCCTGTAAGTATCTTTCCAAATTTTTGCTGTAATAATGAAATAAGTATGTTTTGATATTTACTATTGTATATGAAAATAAAGTATGTTATTGATTGAGGACCATTAACATTATGAAAAAGAAGTAATTTTTGCAATTCAGGAAAATGTTACCCAATGTATTTGCTAAAAGTTCAGTGATATGGTAGGTCATATCTTTTCTATGATAAATACCTTGTCTTAGAACACCATTTGAAATATTCTATTATTTGCCAAACTATAGCCTAAACTTTATTTATTTATTTATTTATTTATTTATTTATTTATTTATTTATATTTAACAATGTTTATCAAATTCCACTATGTGCTCATCACCATGCCAGAGGCTGAGGATAAAATCTTGACTACAAGATCTCTGCCCTCAAGTTTCTTACATTAGTGTTAGGGGCCACAGACTATAAATAAGTCAATGAATGAGTAAAGGAGAACTTTCCAGGCTGTGATGCACTATGAAGGAAATAAAAAGGATCCTGATAAGGAAAGTAATTGGGGAAGGTCATGTCAGGTGAGGCGGTAAGGGAAGACCTCTCTGAAGAGAGAATGTTTGGACTGCAAGCTGGGAATGAAGAATGAACCCCAAACTCTAGGTCTGTAGTAGCCTCCACCCATTTGTGGCTATTGAGCACTCAGTTGTGGCGACTTTGAATCAAAATCCTCTATAAATGTAAAATGCACACCAGATCTCCAAGATTAGTATAAAAATTATAAAATATTTAATAATTCGTATGTTGAGTACATGTTGAAATTGAAATATTTTAGATATGTTAGAGTAAGCATTGTTAAAATTAATTTTACGTATTTCTCTTTATGTTTTTAATGTGACCACTAAGACTGTAAAATTATATATGCGGTTTACTTATGTGTCTTTTGAACAGTCCTGGTCTAGGTGGTTTCAATTTGCTATAAATGCCATGTGCTTTTTCATCGTTTCGTCCTTGGTCATGCCAGTGGCAACTGAATTTATGTAGTAGATTTTTCTCCAAGGATATAAGTGTGTAATATTCATTGACTGAGGTGTATAAATATAATAATTCAATGTGTGATCAAGCTTAATAAAGCTCAGAGTTAAGAGGTAGTGGGTGGTAGAGAAAGCACAGAAAATTGCCACATTTACTAAAGGAGTTGTGTCATTAGTCATGTTCCTTTAGAAATGCTCACAAAACAGATAAAGGAGGGCTCTGAGCTGGAGAGGTAGGCAGAGCAAACGGCACAAGGTAATGACAGCGTGGGACAGGATTTCTGTGGGAATGAGCGAGAGCAAACCACAAAGATCTATTTCCATTCTCTGCTTTGTGAAGGAGATTCTGTTGTGTTGTACAGAACTGCCACTTCTTGCACGCTAAAACAGAGTTTTCTTCTACACATTGTTTTTGAACTGAGAAGAATGTTAGTGACTTTCGCGTGCCTCTCTCACGTCTCTGTCAGGGCAATGCTAGCAAGTTGACACACATTTAATAACATTACATTAATTCACTGCTGAGAGCAAGCAGGATAGTTTTCTTTGTGCCATATTGTTCTCATTTCCATTCGTGGCTTGTGCCACAGGGAAGAAATTAATCACTTAAAAAAATGCACGTTTGTTTGACCTGGTGAGGGAGGGGGTGTTTGGGGGTGGGGGAAAAGGTTTACATTTTAGTTTGTAAACAGTTTGGGACCCCACATGTGATGATTGTTACGTAATCTAACAGTTTTGTGAGGGGGAAACTCTACCCTTACTGGTTTGAGAGGGAGTTGAGTCATATCCTGTGAATGTGAGGCAACAGTATTTAAGCATCACGGGTTCCTCTTACTTTCATTCTAAGTGGCTGCAGTTGAGAGCAGCAAGTGCTGTCTGTGAAGAGGCTGTTACCAGCCCTTGGAGGTGAACAGCCTCTCCTACAAGGATTCAGGAAAGAAAGCCAAGTCTGAATATGCAGTTCTCTCACTGGAATGAAAGATGTTTGGTCTATTTCTAATCAACTATGCTAGACACCTGCAAGCCGAAAAGTGCCTGCAATTTGCCATTTGTTTATAATAAGGTAAGCTCCACGTTTTGGTTTATTCATTGCATCAGGACAGCCTGGAATTAACGTGGCAGTTTTCGTACATGGTTATGCTTTAGAAAATGCCTTCTCACAGGTATTGAAGGTGGCATTTGAGTTGCTAACACAAGTAATTTTAAACTTACAGTTTAATCCATTTGTGAAATACTTAATTTAAGAGATTGATATTTTCTTTATACTAGCTTTTTATGAAAAATGTAATATCCGAGAAGCAGAAACGCTGTAGTAGTTTTGTATCATTTTAGGTTTTTTTTAAGGATTAAATAGTACCAGGATCTTTTCCCTTTTGTCCCCCCTTTTTGCTACTTTATGATCTCCGTTAAAGATGAAATGTGCATAAAACTCACATGATTATGCTTGGATTTTACGCTAAATAACCATAGCTTGCCAGCTATATTTCTCCACTGCAATAAAAAGTGGTCTTAGTCATAGGAAGTTTAGGGTTGAAAAGTAATGAAAGTCTCTTTCCCTTTCTTATTTGGCTTTCTGTTTAAGTAAAAGGCCACCATATTCATAAACTTTGATTGATGTGTCAACTTTAAAACGTGTATGAGTGTATCACAAGCCCACTTCCTCAGTTGCTGTTGGAGACACTCATATATAAATTGTATGGATAGAAAAATCTGTGGACAGAAAAGTGAATGAGAGGTTTGTTTTTCAAATTCTTTAAGCTTGCGGCTGAGAGGCTGGGGTGAAAGACAGGAATGTTGTCTTGGGTTTTTATTGATTGAAGAACCAACATCGAATCAGAGACTAACAGTGGTGTCAGGTGTCACACAACTTTGAACACTCATATTTAAGACCTTTGAATTCTTTTGAGATAGAAAAGGTTAATTTGATTTTGAGGGCTATAGCTGTGAATTTGTAAGTTATTACTGAATTGAGGGATTTTTTGTATGTTTAATGACAGTTGGCATTAGAATACTTTCTTCTTGATTATTGACCATTGTCATGCTTAGAGATTGTTTCATTTCTGTTCAAAATTATACCCATTACAAAATTGGTATATTCTAACTACACATGGAAATTACTTTTCATTAGATACATATTGAATAATTCATGGTTTTTTGCAAAGGTCAGGGGTCAATGAACTAATGGAAGGCATGTAGTTTTCCTCTTCTTTGAAGGGGAAATTCAAATTAGTTCAACTTCCAAACATATTTAATGGCAGTGTTCCAAATTGAGAAAATAAAAAAAACTTTAAGGAAAATGACTTAGCACAATGAAAGCCTTTGGGGCCATGCATAGTGAAAAAGCACATATCCTAAAAGATTAGAATACAAAATGTTATAAGTAGAATATCCTGTTATCGAATCTGTAGCAAACTCTTTTTTTTTCTGGCAGAAAGGGACCTATTCTGGTTAGTTACGAAATCTGCTTGAGTATTTTCCCTTATACTATATGTGAATTACTAAATGTCAATAGAAAGAATAGCATATATCTACATCAAGACAAAAGCATGTATTATTACACTTTGCATAGTGTCCGATTCTTAAATATGGATTATAATGGCCATACAAGCTGTTGTTATGGATTAAAACTCAGACTGATAAAATGTTGTGAAATCAAGTTTTTACAGTATGCTCTGTTTCAAATATGGACTTAATTATTTATGACATTGCACAGCCAACTGGTAATTACCTGATTAGATTTTCAAGGCATCTTGCTTCTCCTCCTTCGTTGCTGTGATCCCCATTCTTTGACTATATTCTTTAGACTTCCAGAAGGGGTATGGGTAAAGTGCAGGGAGAGAGAAGGAAAGAAAACAAATACACACACAGTGTAATTTTTCTGTGTCTCACCTCTCAAAATGGCTTTGATGAAGAAAGAGTTTAGATATAATAGCTAAAATGAGTCTTTAGATAACCTGTGGATCTTAATTAGTCAGGAAATCCCTTGACCTCTGAGATGAGGAACAAGTGGGAACTTGGTTCGGAAAATCTTTTTTTACCTTACAGGATTGTTTGCAAAGATGGAATAATTTCATATCTGTGTTGTATTTTATTAACTGTAAGGTGTTAGGCATATTTTTGAGAATTTTTTTGTCTTCCTATAGTAAAGGAGCTGATGAGATATCAAAGATACTCAGAATTCCACTCTGGATTTAGAATATTTCTTTTCAGTAATAAAAGTCTCCTTTTTCTTCTCTTTGTAAACTGCTTTACTGGTTAATTTCCAACTTATATAAAAATATTTTGCAAAGATGAGCTCCAAAACTAAAAACCAAGAACCCAAATTTACCTAAGTCTTGGTGCTGTTTTAAAATTTCAAATATCTCCTGGAAACTCATCGTCACTTAAAAAGTATTTATCAAGTGGCAACTAAACTTAATTTTCAACCTAGAAACAACATGATGTCTCTCAACTGGGGACTACATCAGCAGAAGCACACATGACATTTTTTCTTTGTTTTTAAAGATTTTTCTCTTAGGTGAGACTTTGACAGGTTCACGAAATTTTTTTATACAGTATTCGTTCTGACTCCTGGAAACTGAATCTTTCTGGATGGTGATTTAGATGCTGCTGTCTCTAGTGAATCCTTCTGGATATCAAATGCAGCACACTTGCTGGTAAAAATAAGTAGAGATAACTCCACCTATTTCTGAAAATCAGTTTTGAAGATCAAATGAAACTGTTGGCTGTGAGAGTCCTTGTAAATGCCATAGAGCTTACAAATACCACTATCACAAGGTAAGATATACAAAATTACGTTTTTGAGGCAAACTTGATGCCTCTCACATATTCTCATTTCACAAAGAATGGAATTAAGATCCACAAGAGTTAAGAAAGGTGCCTCACTTTCCTTAAGCTAATACCTGAGTCAAGACCAAAATCTAGGTCTTTCTGTCTGCTCAATTAGCTAGAAATTGATCAGAAAGACTTTTTCTTGAGTTGTATGATTAGGGTTTAAAAATAAATAAATAATATTTTTCACATATTGATGAACATTTTTTTAGGAAGCTATATGCTTAGAGAATATTTTGTAGAAGACATATTGCCTTGTCTATAAGTTGTGTGGGCTGAGGATTCTCTGTTGGATCTAGTTTAATGGAGCATGAATTTTCGGAATGATTATCAAACTAAAACATCTGACTCTTGGAGTCTCTTAGCTTTTTCACAAAGTGTCCAAGCTCTTACTGTGGGAGATTGAATCATAAAAGGAGACATGCATAATGAATAGGGGTAAATCTGTAGCTTTTAAAATTGTGGATAGTATGGTAGATTGTTTTGATATGTTTGCTGAAAGTGGTTAGCAAAAAGAGATTCTCCAAACGCTTATCATTAAAAAGAAATTGGGAAAATTTAAACAACCAGATAGACTTGCAACCATTTCTGTTAAAATCCATCTGGCTATTTCATATTTGTGAAACTCTCTTCTTTATCGGGGACATGAGTTGGGAGAAACATGACTTTCCAAATTACAGAAGTTAAGGATGTGTATCTTACTATACCAATGAACATGATAGGTTTGTAAAGAAAATTTTTCTTTAAAGCCTCTTAAATTAAGATTAGAAGACAGAGGCAGGATGCTTGCGTGGCTCAGTTGGCTAAGTGTCTGACTCTTAATTTCAGCTCGGGTCATGATCTCACAGTTCGTGGGACAGAGCCCTGCATTGGGCTCTGTGCTAACAGTGCCAAGCCTGCTTGGGTTTCTCCCTCTCTCTCTGTCTCTCCCCCCCGCTCTCTCTCTTTTCCCTCTCTCTCAAAATAAATAAATAAACATTTTTAAAAAAATTAGATGACAGATTAATTGAAAACTTTTTGTATGTTGGTAGTATTAATAAAGGTTATTTTTACTCCAAGGAATCAAAACATGGTCACCATTTCATTTAATAAAATATGTAACTCTTATGAAAGGTATATGCTATCTGCATAGCCTATACTCCAACTTACCGCTTCAGTAAATAATAAGTGGAATTTATCATTATGCTATCTTATGAACAAATCTTAGCCCTGCATTGTAATAAAGTTCACTGCTTACTTTATTCCTAGAACTATATGAATCTGCTATATAACCTTTAGGAGATAAAGGAAAACAAGTGAGATGAAGACGTAAAAGTCTTTAAACACTTTGCTAAATAGAAATATAAGGTGATATTGGGCACTAGGAGTGTAGTGGGGGGAATCAATACTTCCTTGTAATATTGACCCCTCCTGTGGCTTTGGAGGTAACAAGTCTTGTGATTTTGTTTTTCTATCTGTGAAGCTTAGAAAACACATTAAAGCCAGACAGTTATCCCACATATCCTATGGGTACTTGGTAAATATTGATTAATGATCCTGTGAACATCAAGGTTGGGTGAAGCACTTTGAACTCATTTTGAAGAGTCTATCCATGTATCATTGGTATAAGTGCCAAGGTTTGTAAAACTGTCCCCTTGAGAGAAACCCAAGGAAGAAAGCTTTGGAGATGGTTTGCTGGGTTTTGATTCCATATTAATTTAGTGCAGATAATCAAATCAGTCACTTGGTCTTCCTTTGCTTGAGTCATTTCACTAGTAGGATAGGATTAGTAATATATATTCATGACAATTTACAGCATCCCCAAATGTAACGAATCAAGTTCTAAATCTCTCACTCCATAAATGTTTTTGTCCAAGATGAAAATAACAGTAATGCTAACACTGAAGTCAGCCTATATAATAGCTTTTTATGAACTATCTAAATTAATGTCTTAAAACCACCTTATAAAATTTGGGCACTATTAATATTCCCACTTTATAGATGGAGAAACTGAAGTATTTAGAAATTTAATGACTTATCCCTGACATCACACAAATAGTTATAGAATGACCAGAATTGAACCAAGGCAGTCAGGCTTCAGAGCCAGGGTACCTGATTACATTTTATGCTGCCTCCAGTTCGAATCCCTTGATCCCAGTAATAGGAAGTGACTGTTAAAAAGTGCCACAGACAGGAAAAGAAATCTTTTTAATGTTAACGTATTCAATCATTTCGATGACTCCAACATTCTCATTCTTAGTGAAACCCAGGCCTTTATGAAGCAGAAATATACTAAAATTACTTGGGAATTCATGCAAGATGAAGCTACTAACAATACAAAGTGTGTCTGGAATGAGAAGACATAACAGAGAGTTCTCCTAGGTGATCATAGTCTTTGGCCAAATGAAAATTTTTCCATTTTTTTGACGGGGTAGGGAGAGAAAGACAGCTTTCAATGTATACATAATCAACTTACACAGTCCCAGAAAAGCTTGTGGAAATTTTTGTGTTTAGAGAAAAGATTAATGTCATGTCGCCTTTTGTCTGGACACTCCGTAAACATTTCCTGATGAAAGGCATTATTTGGGGGAAGGAGCACATTGAATGAATGGTAGAAGGAGTTTAGGTCCATTGTGCAACTAGGGTACATTTTGATCTGCTTTCTCCAAAGACTGCACAAATTTTGCTTGAAATTCTTGAGTGGTTTTCAAACCTTCTTGTTTCTTCAGGTTTTGCAGACAAGGACTTCCTTCACAGTGTTGTGCACCCTTAGCACTATCTTGGTGACTAATACATAGTAGACTCTCAGTAAGGCTTCTTGGCAAGGTGGGTGGACGGATGGATGGATGGATGGATGGATGGATGAATGGATGGATGGTAGGGATAAACTGGCACATCTCCAGATCTGCTCTGAGCCATGACTCATGTATCTGAAACTGGATTTGGATCAGACTGTCACTGAGCATGTGGGAAAAGGGAATGAAGTATAAAGTATGAAAGAGTTTACCTCAGTTAATTTGATACTTTATCATATGATGGTTTTCAACATGGAACTGACATAGCCAACTGGTACAAGCCTTTCACACTGTTTCATATTAGTTTCTTTAATTACACATACAAAGCATAATTGCTTTACTCCCTTGATTCAAAAGCTAAATGGGGGCGCCTGGGTGGCTTAGTTGGTTAACTGACTGACTTTGGCTCAGGTCATGATCTCGCAGTCCGAGTTCTAGCCCCGCGTTGGGCTCTGTGCTGACAGCTCAGAGTCTGGAGCCTGCTTCAGATTCTGCGTCTCCCTCTTTCTATGCCCCTCCCCCACTCACACTCTGTCTCTCTCTCTAAGAATAAATAAAGGTTAAAAAAATTTATGAAAAATGTATGCAAATATAGACATATATAGCATATATATTATACATATACAGAGACAGATTTAGATAAAATTAAAAGATCAAAATAAATTTGAATACCTAAATTAATGGGAATTATCAGAGTTTGACTATTTTAGGATTTGTTGTGAAAAATAAAATTGTTTCAGAAGAAACAATTCAGGCAGAGAATTGGAGAAAACAAAGGAATTTTTAAAAATCATTTTTAAATGCTTATTTACAAAAATACATGTTTCTTTCAATCTTAGAAGAAAAGCATTGTTTTTTTCTACAAAATTTCATTAGAGAGCTCAAACTAAGAAGTCTGGGAACCAAGGGCACCTGGGTGGCTCAGTTGGTTGAGTATCGGACTTTAGCTCAGGTCCTGATCTCCCAGTTTGTGGGTTTGAGGCCCCTCTCTGGCTCTGTGCTAACAGCTCAGAGTCTGGGGCCTGCTTCAGATTCTGTGTCTATCTCTCTCTCTGCCCCTCCCCTGCTTATACTCTGTCTCTCGCTCTCTCCCTCTCAAAAATAGATAAACATTAAAAAAATACAAGGAAGTCTGGGAGCCGAAATTTATTTAGTATCACTTTTTGAGATATGGTCAATTACTAAGAGATGGTTTTCAAAATAAGAATAGTGACTAAGGATAGGAAATACTGCCGATTTCCAGGGAAGGTGGTTATTGTTTCAAGTTTTTCAAGGGGGGAAAACACAGAAAACTTTCCTCTAAAAACATGTGATCAAACGCAAAATATATCCAAGTTTTTGACAATGGGAGCAACTCTATTGGGAAAATTATACATTTGGCCTTGGCCCAAAGCAATCTTTAAAAATGAAACACACACACACACAGAAAAAAATCCCAGTCAGCACAAAATCATTGGTTGGATTTTCTTTTTCCTGGTCCTAAACACAGCAGCATATGTTCACTGTTTGAGGATATTCTCTTCTTTGGTGTATAGGTTCCTTGTGTTATTTGAAATGCATATGATTCCTATGGCTCATTGTTTACGGTGGGTGATTTTCCTACCTTAGAAATAGCAGGCTCCAAGTAACAATCAGTTGAAAGTGTTACACTGGATAACAGCAGACCTGCATTCTACACTGTACAGTCTGGGCCTCATTTTAACATCCCTCAAATGAAGGATTCATCCTCTATCCCTCTCTTGTTTCCCAAAGACTAAGAATTAATTCTGGATAGGATTTCTCCCTCCCTCCCTCCCTCCCTGCTTTTCTTTCTTTCTTTCTTTCTTTCTTTCTTTCTCTCTCTTTCTTTTCATTTTCATATCAGTGGTTACTTTATTTTCAAATCAATTCTGAAACAATTAATTCCAAGTTTATCTAGCCAAAGTGGATGAAAAACCTGCTAAGTTCATGCCTAGAGTTTGAGAAATGTTCATGCTATAAATAGATATATAGATGGATGGTACATAAATGAATTAATGCCTCATGGCAAATGCATACTTTCTAAATGTGTAAATTGCCACAAAAAATACGCCAGACAAAAGGAGACTTTGTAGCTTTATTATCTCTTTTAAATATTTTTAATGTTTTCATTTATTTGAGAGAGAGAATGAGAGAATAAGAGAGTGAACGGGGGAGGAGCAGAGAGTGAGGGAGACACAGAATCCAAAGCAGGCTCCAGGCTCTGAGCTGTCAGCACAGAACCCAATGCTGGGCTCAAACTCATGAAAAGGGAGATCATGACCTGTGCCAAAGTCTTATGCTTAACCAACTGAGACACCCGGGCACCCCTGCCTCTGTTAAGTATTTGATAAGTTACACTATATATGAATGTTCAAAAGTGTTTGAGGGGAGCCTGGGTGGCTCAGTCGATTAAGCGTCCGACTTCAGCTCAGGTCATGATCTCGCGGTCCGTGAGTTCAAGCCCCTCATCGGGCTCTGTGCTGACAGCTCAGAGCCTGGAGCCTGTTTCTGATTCTGTGTCTCCCTCTCTCTCTGACCCTCCCCCGTTCATGCTTTCTCTCTCTCTGTCTCAAAAATAAATAAATGTTAAAAAAAAAATTAAAAAAAAAAAGTGTTTGAAAAGTACACTGCAATTCCAAAAGTATGCAGATTACTATCAGGAAGCTGCTAATGTCGACAGGAATATGACTTCTTATAGTCACTTTTAGGAGAAGTTATTGAAGTGATCATTGTTTCAAGCTTTCCCAGGAAGAAAAGAACAGAAAATTTTCCTGTAAAAATACTTGATCACACAACTTTTAAGGTCAAAATATGTAAGTTTTACACAATGGAAACAAATCTTTTGGAAAAGCAGTCCTGTTCTTTGGCTCCTAACATGGCAGGTGCTTTACAACGAAGGGCAGACTCCCCATTTGGATGGTTTTTATGTATCAGACACTAACATAATTTTTTTCAGAAATCAACTAAGGCCTGAAAATATATTTGCTGTGTTAAAATATTTTTCTCATCATACCTTGAACTCTTTCTCATTGTGTCTCTTATTTTTGTATGTTTTCAGAGGAGATTACCATTATATTTTACTCTTTTAATTATATTTTTAAACAAAACATAAGGAGAAAGTTAACTAAAACCTAAACATCAGGGGCGCCTGAGTGGATCAGTCAGTTAAGTGTCTGACTCCATCTAAGCTCATATCTTGATGTCAGGGTTGTGGTGGGTTCAATCCCTGAGTTGAACTCTGCGCCAGGTGTGGAGCAAAAATCTAAACATCAGTTTTATTTAAAAAGTATAGTTCAAGGGTGCCTGGGTGGCTCAGTCGGTTAAGCGTCCGACTTCAGCTCAGGTCATGATCTTGCGGTCCGTGAGTTCGAGCCCTGCATCGGGCTCTGTGCTGACAGCTCAGAGCCTGGAACCTGCTTCAGAATCTGTGTCTCCCTCTCTGTCTCTGCTCCTCCCCCGTTCATGCTGTGTCTCTCTCTGTCTCAAAAATAAATAATCACTTAAAAAATAATAAAATAAAATAAAAAGTATAGTTCAGCGTATCAAAGTAGTTCAAAGTATCGTACCATCTGTAAAATTTTTACGATTTCTCCCTTTATCCAAGTAACATGTCATTCATATTCACAAAATTTTGTAATCAAAAGATGCCTTAGAAATCAACTATCTCAACTCTCTCATTTTGCAAATGAAAAATATTCTGGCACAGGCAAATTAAATGACTTTTCCAAGGTTATATACATCCAGCACCTGACAGAGCTGAGCTGGGCATGGGGTTCCTAACATGCAACTCTGCAGTCTTTTTACTGCAGTAGTCAATGAGAGCATCGTTATCTGAGGTTAGTAGTCAAATAGTACATTGGATTTGTACTTCCTTTTTAAAAAAAAAATTTGAATGTTCATTTATTTTTGAGAGACAGAGACAGAGTGAGAGAAGGGGAAGGGCACAGACAGAGAGAGACACAGAATCCAAAGCAGGGTCCAGGCTCTGAGCTGTCAGCACAGAGCCTGATTCGGGGCTCGAGCCCACAAAACTGTGAGATCATGATCTAAGCTGAAGTGGCACGCTTAAGCGACTGAGCCACCCAGGTGCCCCTGCACTTCTATTATTAGAATGTTAATTTTGCACAACATAAATCAGTTTAAATTTGGCCTAATTTCCTTTTGGCCACTAAACAGTTTTTTACCATATTTTTTGGAAGGGCATATTTTAAGCACAGAGTCTACACAGAAGCTTTTCCTGACACCAAAGAGTTTATCTTTATTCACTTGGCACTGCAGAGGCACTTGTAATTACAGGGATCGGTCCACACTTAACCACTTGCGCACACCTAAGACTGGTTGTACTTTTCCGCACCCTCCAACTTTCCAGATCTCAAAACAAATGCCTACATCAAACTGTCAGAAAACTTCACTGTTGCAAATTATTGTGTGAATAAACAGCATACTTATTTATTGGAATCATTTTACCAAATAATTGGCAACAATTACTAACCAATGGCTGTCCTAATGACTACACTTTTGTCATTAAACTTGGTAATGCATTGGAAGTTTCAGCCCCATTGCCCCTCTTTTGGTGGCTTGTGGAGAAGCAGCATGGCCACAACCAGGCAGCACCCTCAAGGGGGCAGGGTGCTCCTCCACGCAGGGAGGTCCCTTTAGAAAATGGCCTAGAGACCAGGTAATGTGGTCTGCCCTCCTGCTCTTTGGAAAAGAACCAGAAAAATGGTGTCTCATTTGGCTTCTCATTTGCAGTTTCAGTGAGGCATGAGGGAGGCAGATTGTTTTCCAGAGTATTTTTTGGAATGCCGGTTCTGTGAAAATGACATTCTATAATCAAATAACTTTGGGAACTGTGATATATTGTGTTCCTGTATTGCATATTGACACTGGAGGCAAAAGGCATGTACTTTAGAAGCTTTAAAGGGGGGATTTGTTTAACATCCTCTAACCCACTTTTCTCAAACAAGCCCATTTGCAAAATATTACTTGCTCCTATCATGGAACACGCTTAAGAAACACAGATAAACGTTCCCCTCGGTGATCAAATGTCCTGAAAGAGGGTAGATTGGGGGTGTCTCTGCCCCTACAAGCCCATAATGTGAGCACAGTACTGAGTGAAACTAGTGTTTAAACAGTAGTACTGAATAATTATATTCTATGTGTGTGTGTGTGTGTGTGTATATACACACACACACACACATATATACACATATTACTGTGTTTGTTTAGAGCAAACTGCTTAGTTTATGAGTGATTTAAGGAATTTTTAAGGTAATTTTGACTTTGAGATTTTTACCTCATTCAGTAATATCAGAACCATCTAAAATACCATATTTCTGAACTGGTTTGATCAAGAAACCATGGAAGCTCAAGGCAGGAAGTTAGGAAATTCCAAAGTGGGAGGTGGAAAAGATTTCATAGAAATGCTCCTTAAGCTGGATCTAGAAGGAGGTGCTGTCATTTTCCAGGTGGATAAGAACACAGGTACAGAGGCATGGCTTAGCACAACAGTTCAGGAAACTGGTGTTAAAAAACAAAAAACAGTATTTTTGGAGTCTAAGGTGAATAGAGGGGAACAGCTGGTGAGACAGGTCAATACAAGTCAGTTCATAAAGGTCTTTCAATGCCATGCTACAGAACTTGGCCTTCACCTTAAAGGGTGGTGATTATTCAACTAAATGATGCATCACATTTACCAGAAATCTTTTTCAAACTGTGTGTACCCAGGCCTGATGCCCAAGCGATTCTGATTGATTTAGTTATGGGTAGAGCTCAAGAATGTAAATTTGGAGAAAAGCACTCAAGGGATGGCAATGTCCACTCTAAGCTGAGACAGCTTGAGGCACCAAAGAAGCATTTCAAGGAGGGAAATGTAATTGGCATTTTGTAGGCTTTGAGGAGGAAGGTTTGAGAGGAATGATTTCAAAGCCAGGGAAACCCATTTGGAGGTTCTTACATCAGTCTGGGCAAAAAACAACAAGGGCAACAAAGGCAGTAATAAGGGAGTGGAATGGGAAGGATGGGTTACAGATTTGGTCTAGATCTGCTCCATCTAGTATTTGGTGGCTGACCATAAGTGAGCGAGAAGTGTCCAGGTTTCTGGCTTGATGATGCTGACAGTCATGGCAGGAAACCCGGAAGAGGTGCACATGAATTCTTGTTTTTTCTTCATTTTTCCTCTTCATCTCCAACTTTGTGTCATGTCTAGGATGCTCCCAACTCATTGCATTGTCAGCTTCTTCATAACTTTACAGCCATCAGACATTCTTTGCAACTGAGCACCTCCCTATTGGAACAAAACAAAACAAAACACCAGAGAGACCCTCATCAACTGGTAGAGCTTTCCCAGGACCAAGAGGGTACTTGGGGAAAACTTTTGAGCATGAGAGTAACCATTTGGGGAAACAGAGGGGAATGAAGGATCTTTGTAGGAGAACTCACAGAATACCCTGTACTGTGAATCTAGTCAGGGCTGTGATCAGCCACTTCCCCACTCTATACTCAGTGAGGTTGGAGGGGTAGGTGGGAGGTGTTAGAGGATAACAATCACAAAATGCAGGCAAGAATGGATGTCCTCAATCCTGAGCCAAAGGCTCCCAACCATGCCTGAGCAGCAGAAGGAAGTTGAGACATGAATCTGGTTGAAGAGGAAATGGATGAGGTGAGGAAGCTGAGATTCTGCTGAACAACCAAAAATAACTTTGGCAAGTGCCACAATGTGAGCTTGGCCTTCCTCTGCCAAGACAATGGGAGAAATAAGAGGCCCTCTGCTGTGGAGATTGGTGAACTCCCTGAAAAGGATGATGGTTCAGCTGTACAACATGGGTAGGCTGGTAAAAGAAGGTCTTGTGAACTGTGGTATGACATGGGGTAGTGTGACAAGCTGTACTGAGGAGCAGAAAGGGCATGTGGAAGAGGACTTGAGAAAGAGTCTCTCGTACATCCAATGAAAACAGCTGGAGCTAGAAGACTTGGGTTTGAATCCAGACATATGATGTGACCCTGAGAACCTTATGTGACATCTCTGGGCTTCAGTTTCCTGCTCCTAAAAAGAGAATAAAAGTACCTTCTTTGGTACTACCTAGGTAACGCAGGTCAGATGTGGAGTATAATGTGGATCCTCTCGTGCTGCCAATATTTCCACCTCATCAGTTCCCAGCCCCTTTCAAGTTATTACAATTCAAGCATATTCTCATCTAGTGGCCTGTGGAGTGATCAATTCATGTGAGACAGTCTTGGGCAAAAATTGAAAAGCCTGTACTATGCAGGGTAAATTTGACAGCACAGTGATTGATGGGACTCTTGTTCACAAGCTCTTGTTTCTATTTCCTCAGCCTTGTATAATTTGTTCAGGATTTATCCAACTAGGGTTAGGAAGGTAGGATTTAATGTACTGCAGAACTGATCAAATGCTTCTTCATACTGATTTTATCAGAACACAAGAGCATCTTGTCAAACTCTGTTCTATTCATGGGGAGAGGAATGGAGTCCATTGGTGCCTCCAGGACTATATGTTTAGTATCAATATGCCAACCCACCCCTGACTGTCCCCCCACTCCTCCACACACAGAGGAGACTTGTAAGGCGTAGTCTCACATGAGAGTCTCTGATAATGTCCAGTAGTGAAGAAGCTTGTATATCAGTTAAATGTATTTACTCTAAAGCAAGACTTATTTTTCTCATGGACCTATTAAAATTAAAAAGAGTACGAGTAGATGGACTTTGACGTGTGCATATTTCTGTCTATTCTTTTTCTTCTTGGAGGTCCCACAGAGAAGTAAAATCTGGCAATCATAGGAGGGATGAATTGTATTATTTTAATAAAAACCTAGTGAATGTTAAATTTTAAATTTTATTTAAGGCAACCTCTTTTTTGTGATGATGAATGTCATTCTGATTTTTAGATACATTAATGTCTGCAGTGACCACAATTCCATAGGGTGAAACTTTGAACCAACAAGGGCCTCTGTAGCGCACGTGCAATTCACTGGTTGCTTCAGTGAGTTCCTTTCCATGTATTCAAACGTGCAAAAATATTTTTTAAGAGCCCATGTGCTAGAAACTGTGGGGACACATTTAGCAGATAAAATGAACACAATGTATGCTAACAAGGAGCTTTAATCACTCTCATGAATATCAAATTATAAGCTTTACTGAGTGACATTAGATGAAGGAGAAGATAATAGAGAGTATAATAGGGGAAGTTAATTTAGATAATGGGCTCAGGGAAGTCTACTCTGAGAAAGTCACTTTTAAGCTGAGACTAGATCACTAGTTAATTTTTATTTCCCTGTTGCTTAAAAGTTTGTGAGGATTAGAGAAAACATATGTGAAGTACCCAACATAGTATTTGGCACAAAAGTTATTCAGGAGACTCAGATCGATTCTGTTTCCTGATCTATGAATATCTAGCTTTGTTTAACATTTCTCTGCAGAGTTAAGCACCCTTCCCTCCCTTGCCCTGTATTCCAGTCCATTCGGCTTGTTTATGATTCCCTGCCTCATCTCCTTGGAAGAAGGTCCATCTGCTGGAACCCCAACCCTATGAACCTTCCCTGAGCCAAGACATTACCATCTTCCCAGTGAGCGATGTCAGCCTGTTCCCCCTCCACCCGCTTAAACCACCTTAAGGAGATCACAGTGCTTCAATGCAGTTCATCGTTCAGATCAGAATGAGCTATCTTTTGCCCCTTAGATTTTGTGGTTCCTACTTATGCATTACTCCTGGGCAATGGGGGGTGGGGAGGTCTAATGCTGCATGAATTCACCGAGCCACAGCCAACTGCCCTGATGATTCTGCCTTGAACGTAGCCAGAGTCTTGTGCAATTGGTAAGGACCCAGAGTGTTGCTCCCTGGGCCATGGCAATCCAGGACAACTTGCACCAGAAAGGAGCCAGTAGCAGGGCTTAGATTGGATCATTTCACATGGGGCTTTCCTGAGGAGAGAGAACGCATCAACTATAGCAGGGTGGCAGTGGGCTATGTTTGAATTCATTGTCAAAGGATCCAAGTGTAATTATGAAGTAACCAGAGTTACCATGGATGTTGGGAGGCTTGGAGTTCCCTATAGGTGTTCCCCAATCTGTCCTGCAGAACTGGAGTACTCCCACCCCCTCTCTGGCAGGGGAGAAGGGCCCTAGAGGAGAGGAAGCAGACCTAATGGTCAGGAGGCAGCAGAAGACAGGAGCACCTCCATCAGATGGTGTTCCAGCCCCATTCCCTCCTCAGGAAGAAGCTAAGCTGGGATTTAGAGTGTCCTGAGGGCAGAGCTGGCTCAGGGCTGCAGCCTAGTAGGCCTTTCACAGACCTGGTGTAGGCAGATGTGTAAGAAGAGAACTTAGGTGCCAATCAGAGAGCACCTTGACATGGGTGTGAAAATGACAAGCGCCACCACAAAGAACAGGAAGACAGTTCTCTCCTGTCTTTGTGGTTTCTAAGGTTCTGTCATGGAAGACCACACAAAGCCAATGAAAACTGTGATCTGCAAAGTTAGTGCATACAAATGCTTAGACTATGTGGACTTTGAATGACTGTATGGTCAATTTCTGTTAGACCTGCTCCCATTCACTGTGCCTCCCAATAATATAGCAGAGCTCTTGCTATTGCATTAATAGCTTCCATCACATCACCCCTTTCTTTCTGAGCCATCACAGTGGGCGATGAAATAGGACACATTTGAGAGAAAATAGGTGACTATACAAAAGACAGGCGCGTTTTTTTGCTGTCAAAATTAGCTATGAAAATTAAGATTGAGAACATCTGTTTTAATTATGTATGTAGCACAGACTGTTCTGTTGTTTCACAGTGACTCTGGAAGGGAGGAAAAAAAAAGATAAGTTACCTGCTAGTTTCTCAGGATCTTCTAAGTCTCATTTGCTTTTAGCTATAAAATGCTACTATTGATATTAAAATCGTGTTCTTTCATGCAAATACTATGTAAAATTTCTATAATTCTTGTTGCAGAGCCTGCATTGTAAGATTGGAGAGGACAGGCAAAAACAGTCAACATAAATTTATGAACAGGAATGATCGCCAAAGCGTGTTAGCTCAGTGTTTAATTAACAGAGAAGTTTTATTTTTTGACCCAGTTGTGAAAACCATAATAATGCAAACTGATACCCGGAAAGCTGCTGGAAACAGCAAAGGAAAGGGAGGTGCACTAAGTAGAAAACAGATTCTGTCTGATCTGCCAGTTGAACTTTTGAAATATTCACCGCTCTGCACGTGTCCCCAGAGTGCTGGACACTGTAGAAGATTAACCCGTAAATCTGCAAGGGCCTATAAAACCGCCACCTGCCATGGAAGCTGTGGACACGTTAGACCAGACCCCCTGTTTATTGTTTTATTTTCTTTTATTTTTTCTTCCTTTTTGAAAATAACTGTGGCCTAGTTCCTGCATTTACTGTCTCTGAGAATTAAATGTTTTTCTTGTTCTATCCATATATTTCTCTCTTTTTGCTCTGCATTAAATCCATTGTCTCTCATTGGATATTTCTTAGGGCAAACCTACCTAAGACCTGCTTTCTGTCTTTGAGAAACTTACTCTTGTTGAGCATATAATTCACTTAATTTGACTTGAATAGAATAATAATAAATTTAATACAATAGAGTAATTGCCTCTTTTTACCCTGTCATAAGAGAAGTTATGGAAAAAGTAAATTAATGATTTATTTTTTAATCGAGGCTAAGAAATTGTTTAATGTTTATTCTAGCAAAACATAGGTGTAAAATATTTGAAAATACATGTAAATATGTTCTGAAGCTTCATAGCAAATATATCTTAGTTTATTTTTGTGTAACTATTTTTCATCATGTTCTTAATTTTAATGTTTATTTCTACATCCTTTTGAATTTTCTGTAGAAACAATAAAGACTGTATAGGGGAGACAATCTATGAGTATTGTATATTTTATTTCATCCTTTCTAAATCATAGATTTTGTATTTCGTTTTTACTCTTACTGCTCTGGTCAGTACCTTTAGTAAAATGTTGAAGTGATAATAGTGAGTATCCTGACTTTTTCTTCATCTCAAAAGGGAAGATTTCATGTTTTACCATAGAGTACAATGATATTTGTTAATTACTTTTATGAGATTCAGAGAGCTCTCTTCTATTGGTGACTTGCTGCAATGGTTTTAAAAATTAATAGTTTTAAATTTTATAAAATGCTCTTCCAAATCTTTTGAGACGATTATGTAAATTTTGCTTTTAATTATATCATGATTTTCTGATGGTAACCCAGCTTCAAATTCATGAGATAAACCCATATTCGGTCACCTGGGTGGCTCAGTCGGTTGAGCATCCGACTTCAGATCAGGTCATGATCTCACAGCTCCTGAGATCGAGCCTTGCATTGGGCTCTGTGCTGACAGCTTGGAGCCTAGAGCCTGCTTCGGATTCTGTGTCTCCCTTTCTCTCTGCCCCTAACCCACTCACATTCTGTCTCTGTCTCTGTCTTTCTCAAAAAATAAATAAACATTTAAAAAAAATTTAAAAAACCCGTATTGATCACCATCTTTTATCCTTTATATACTTTGCTGTATTCAGTTTGTTAATATTTTATTTGGAATTTTTGCATGGATATTTGTGAGTAAAATTGACCAGTTTTGGTCCTTTCTTATAATCCTCCTGTTAAATTTGGTTATTAAGGTATTGACTTCCAATAAATAACTGATCATTTTTTATACACTGTAATAATGTGTAACTCTGCAGTGGTTTCTTAGATATAGGAAGATATTAATTATTGATAGCATTTCTTAAACAGTTTTAGTAATGTCCAGACTTTCTAGTTCTTCTTGAATTCATTTTTAATTGATAATATTTTCAAATTTAAGTCCATTTTATATAAATTTCAAATGACTTGGCAAAAATGTATTCTCTTATTTTGTAGAAAATGCAGAAGCATTGACAATTTTTGAGTAGGAAAAAATTGTAGTGTATTCAGGGATGTTATGCAATATAAGTTGGATTAGGATTGAAAACATATAACTCTTCACCGGTCAGCTATGTCAATAGCAACTGTAAAAAATCTTTTCTAACGTGGTCCTACTCAGTTTCATCATCTCAACCCATTAACAACATCATTGAATCTTTTGCTCAATTTTATTAACTCTGTAAAATTTCACCTTCTTATAAGAGGGCTGCCTGTTGGTTTAAAATGTCTTGTCACATTTTAGAGGAACGTTTCATGGTTGGTTCCACATTTCATTCTTACATGTCATATTGGTAGTCCTATGGGCCTTTGTATATGGCTCTACCTCAGAGTTTCTCTGAGTAGAGTTTATAGAAACACTGATGGGCCCTGAACATTCTCCTCATGGACTGAGAACTTATCTAAGATACCAGACTGTTGTTTTTGTTCTTAGAGCCCAATGATATTGATTTTTATGTATGTATATGACAGCATTGCCTAGTGGCTGTTGTGTACACACAGAGTCTTCACAGATTTCTGGGTTGAGTATTAGTATTCGTGTAGCATTAGTGTCATGTTTAGTGGATTGTGTTTGGCCATTGCAGTTATTCTCATAAACTGGCATCAGTTTTGCTTCACTGTCAATTCCATTTGTAGTGGGTTCTCTAGTGAACCCTGTACCATGTAAAGTACGTGTGTGTACAAATAGCTGTTAGGAGGCTCTAAATTTTTAATAATTAGATCTTAAGACATGTGTTGTAATTTGAATAGGAATTATTTTTACGTTTAGTGCAGAAGTAGATGTTTACACAATTTGATCCACTGTGATGTTTTACTGTTACCAGTCTTCCTTGCACCTCCATCTTCCTGTCTCCCACTGGAAGATTAGAATGTCTGGGGTAGGCTGGCTGTGGAGTTATTTGCCTTGTTATAATTGGGCCAACATAACAACCGTCTGTGGGTTACAATTTAGAAGGCTGTAGGGATAACAGCCTATGTAAAAAATGAGGTGGTTATGAGTGAACATCCTTCATCAAAAAGTCTGTTTTATCTTCTCTTAAAAATACAAGTTCAATGAATGTTTCCTTGTGTCCTGTCTTCAAAAGTGAAGCTTCTTCTGGAATTAACTTATGTGGTAATGAATAACCTTTTGATTTGGGCAGAGAAGTTGGGAATCCTGCAGCTTAGACTTTCTTTAAAAGAATGAACGGCCATATCAGCACCACTGATGAGTTTGTTATAACAAAAACAGACTTCACATGAAAGAGAGAGTTCAATGAAGTGGGAATAGACACATAAATGAAAATTATAAGATCCTTGATCTCTGGTGTGGAGGGTGAGAGGGTTGGCTTTCCCAGGGCAGTCATATTCCACAGGATCACGCTGACACACATCTTTCCTCATCTCCAGGAGAGCTCATTTCTTATGAATGTTGGGGGAACTTGTTTTAAAAATTATGCAAGGAAAGTTCTTTTTAAAAGATCAATTCCTGGACCCAGAAATAATGAGGTAACATTGTCTTGACAATCATCATCATTTGCAGTGCATATTGGAATTATTTGCCTGTGGGTGGATTTTTCTGGCTTTGAGAGAATTTGTAATTACTGAAATTAAATAATGCAGATGCCAGAAGAATCTGTGGGGGCTGTTCAGTTCTTTTGGCCCATCTTATGCTGAGGGAACTCTTAGATGAGATCAAAATATCAGACACTTAATCTTGTTCCTGCTGCTTATAGATTTTTATCACCTCTGTAAAGGAAGCTGAATCTGAGCATGGGAAGGAACTGTGAAGCTCTTTTTTCCTAAAGCTTCAGCTGGACTGGATGCTGCTCTGAGCCTAAAGATAAGGATACCACCGACCCAGAGATGGTTACCAACCAAGAGTTAAAAGTCAGAATGACATCAATGTCGTTTCTAGTTGACTGTGTTTGTCAATTGCAGCTATTCTTATATAAACTGCCCTCCATTTCACTTCACTATGATTTCCACTTGAGGAAGGTTGTCTTGTTCAAGTACATCAAGACATTAACCATGATAGGTTTTCTAATATCTAGAGTTTTCCATCAAAATATGTCCCCTTCAATAAAAATCATAAACGCTACACATGGATTCTCTAAAATTTTGCTAGAGTGAAGTTTTAGTCAATAAACATGTCAGAGGCTGGAAAAAAAATCAATTATTATAAAGAATTAAATACTGAATCAATGCTGTGACCGATCCCCATTCCTTGATCAAACTGGGGGAAATGGTCATTCTGGAATCCAAGTCTCATGTCTATTGATTTCTTTACTTCCCATTTTTAGTCAGAATTTGCTAACCACTGGCTTGGGTAAGTAACATAACTTCTCTCAACCTCATGTTGTTCCTCAGAAACAGGGTTAGCACAGTGAGGAACTGCATAGGTTCTGGAGTCTCCCTGTAGTTGAAGCCCTACTCTCTGCCCCTCATTTTAAGCTGTTCAACCTGAGACATGTTTACCTCTGTGTGACTCAGTGTCCTAATGTATCAAGTGATAATTGCCATAAAACTGCCTCCTGGTGCTGTCATGAGTTTCAAATGAAACAGTGGGTGCCAATCATTAAACGCAGCATCTTCCACAAAGAAAGCATTCAGTAAATGTTACTAAAAACAAACTTGAAGAGGGTTCGTGGAAATGGATATGGAAGTACATTAGATGTGCACTGGAAGTAGAAAGCCCATCTCTAAAGAGAGACCCAAGGAATCTTTTATCAATATGACTTTGAAAACCTACCTCCATTTTTAGAATTCTCTTTTCAATTACTATGTTTTTCCCTGATTTATGTCTTTCATCAATAATCATTCCCTGTTCATATGCATTCAGCCCATGATGTTTTAGTCTTTTCTTTTTCTGAATTTGGCATAAAAGGAAAGATGGAGATGTCAGAGAGTTGCTGTCACTATATCCATGTCAACCATCTTCCCTGACCAGCATGAACTCATCATTGCCTAATGGTATTGCCAGACAATGGGAAGGGGTAACAAAGGCCTGATAACCTTTTGCTGGGAATTAGGAGTGCAGAAACAAACATAGGTTTAAGGGTAGATTCCTCTTTAAATTCTGTTCAATATGTCATCTGGGATTCTGCATAAAACAAAGTCTATTCTTTTATTTAAAAAAATTTTTTTAAGTTTATTTATTTTGAGAAAGATAGAGAGAGGTGGGGAGGGTCAGAGAGAGAGGAAGAGAAAGAGAATCCCAAGCAGGCTCCACACTGTCCGTGCAGAACCCCACGCAGGACCCAAAGTCATGAACCATGAAATCATGACCTGGGCCGAAAGCGAGAGTCAGAAGCTTAACTGACTGAGCCACCCAGGCACCCCAGAACAAAGTCAATTTAGATAGAGCCATCAACAATCAACAGAAGGCAATGATTATTTTAATTATTAAAAAAGAAAAAGATATATATTAGTCTTTTCTTTATTTGCAAACTTTGATACACCTGCATATAGGGCCTTTTATTTATTTTATGTTTTTGCTTTTTTTTTAGCTTTCTTGAATTTAGGAGTAAATTGTTCTCTGTAAGGTTGTTCGCTAGAAGTTGGGGTGCATTTTCCAACAGAAAGTCTATGAATGATGACCAACTTCCACAACTCTGTTTAACCCACCAATAATTAACTGGTGAGATTCTAACAGCTCTGCAGGAGGTGGTCATCCAGTGTGCCAGAGATGCACTGCTAACACAGGGACACACTTCCCTTCCTTTCCCTGAGTATCAGGCAGATTCGGTGCCCCTCCATCTTCAGGAACCAAAGAAACAGAGATGAGACAGGGGAGAGGAGTGTGGCAGGTGCTATAGAGGCTGGGGTGCTAAAGGGAGCATGGAACTAAGGAGCAGGGTAAGTATAAGCAGAGAACAGCCAGGGGCTTAGGACCTGCGGCCTGCAAAATGCTTTCCTTATTTCTAAACTAACCCCCTAAATACCTCTTTTCTGTCCCACCAGAGTTCCTAGGGTTAGGCCACCTATTGCCTTTAATTGGTTTATTCTGACCAGGGTTTACCTCCATCTTGGGTTGACAGAATAAAACAGTCTCTCAAGTTCCTTTTCCCCTGCCTTTTGAGAAAGTGCAAAAAATTTTATTCCTAGTGACAAAAGAAAGCTGTCTAGAAATTTTTTAAAAAGTGTCCTTATTATGTTTATCCTCCCCTCTCCTTGTCCCATGACTGCTATCACCATCCTGTACATCTCCTCTTTTTCTCCTCTCTCTCTTCTTCACTGTGAACTGCTGGAGATAAGGCTCCAATAATAAAATTTTGGGTACAAAATGGACTCAACTGAGATTTCTGCAAGATTTCAGAGAATAATCTGACTGGTTACACGCATATGCTTGTCACCACAGTGGCTAGAGTTACTGAGTCCCTGGGTCCTAACCTAGATGCAAGGGTCTGGGATGGGAACTGTAGAGATTGTTGAGTAGACCAGCATTGAGGTCAAGGAACTGTGGGCCTTTTCAAAAGAAAGTGTCAAAGAAACTCTTAGAGCATATTGCTCTCCTTGTCCCCTGAAAACCCCGTTTGGGGTTATCTCTGAGGTAAATTAAACAGGAACGAATTGTCCCAAGTAGCAGGAAGCACTCGGCCCAGTAAGCTCATCAGGAGAGAAGGAAAAATCACCACAATCTTCCCTACCTGGAAATCTTTTATCCCCACCCTTTCATTTATTTTTATTTAAATTCATGCTGGAGTAACTTATTTCAAGTCTGCATAAGGCCTAATAGTTTCCAAAGTACTTTCCCATACGGTATTTCCTCTGAACCTCATAACGGTTGTAGGGTAGGCAAAGGAGGTCCTAGAAGCCTTATTTTATTAAAGACAAAGGGGGACAGAAAGATTGAGTTGCCACAGGTCATACACAGAGCATATGGTACAGATCCAGGCCAAAAATTCAATTACTTGCTGTTTTTCCTTTCCATTAGATTCTTCCTCTTAGTACTGGCCTTGACTCATGGGATTAGCAAAAATACAGTAATGTGAGAATATAGGAAATGTGGCATTTTATGTTTCATGAAAATCTTTAAAAGCAAAATCTGAACTATGCATAGCTTAGACTGAAGCGGGAATGTATTTTTCCTTCATTATTCCTCCTTTAATGTTGTGATAGGACATTAAATTCTACTGTTTTCTAAGAATCAACCATATATAATTTATCTATTTGAATTATTTGGAAGATCTTTAATAGAATAAGAGAAAAGAGCTGAAGCCTCAGCTAATTTATCCTATTAGAATATGAATAGCGAACCAAAGGCTGTAAAAATTGCTGGGCTGAAAATGATTTCTATCTGAACACTGATTTATCTTGAGAAGGCTGGTTTTTTTCCTGCGATTTAATTAAAACAACCCCAGTTAACAGAAATAAAGTTACTCTTTCATTGAAAACAAGCTTCCAGTCATTGAACTAAGTCCCATGAAATGGAGATGTACAATAAATGTTGTTCCGGAAAGATTATCTAAGTTTGATTATCTCTGCCCTTGCTTCCCATTCTTCTTTTTGATATTTTGCTGCTCATTGTTGCTCCAGTGGTTGAAGAGGGAAAAAAAATAAACAAGCCCACCACTATGAAATAGATAGAGCTCAGAGATCACTATTCATCACTGCATTGACTACTCTAAAGAAAAATTTGGGGTTGGGGGAACCAAGAGCCCCTAAAGGTATATACTAAGATGAACTTAGGAATCGTTTGTAATTGAGACTATCCCTGTCTCAATTTACCAAAAACTTTGGGAGCTATTTGCTAAACAAAACAGTTATTATCTTCTGAGAGACTGTCCTCAATCTATATTTAAGTATATTTTTAAATTCATTTTTATTAGTTGTATAAATTTCTGTTTAATGTCTCTCTTATTTCTAAGTGACTTATGTGGCCTGCAATCTGAGGTTAAATTTTGGGTAAATTATATCTAATACAGAAAGAGTTACTAATTCTAACTCCTAACAACTATATTATTCTTACTAACCTTTACTTTGCCAAATGATTCATTTCCGCATCGCGTCGCACCACAGATCAGTTTTCAAAAAGAAAAGAAGTTTCTCTCAGAATAGTTTTTACTGCCCAGCTGAACATTTTTAAATTCAACAACACATGTGACATAATTGTAACTTGCACACAGGTTTACTTTATTCTTTTTTTTAAAAGACATTTTCAAAAGTATAGATATACAAAGAATAACAAGCACCTATATTTCCATTCTCCATCATTAACAAATGTCAATAAGTTTTTGTGCTAACTTGCTTCCAGTCTTGTTTTTCCCCAAGAAGTAAAATTAGAGACCCCTTGTGGCCACGAATCTAGTATTCTTTCAACCCCCTTTTCATCTTTTTACATAAATATGTGTGCGGCCATAAGCAAAATATAGTATATAAATGAAATCATACCATATATTTTCCTATACCTTGTTTTTATACTCACTATTATGTCTTTGAGATCAGTTCTTGCAAGGGGGCAAGGAGGAATGAGAGATTTCACTCCTTTTAATGGAAACCCTAGAGCAGAGCGGCAGTATTAGGGGATGTAGGAAGTCTGTTTCCTCAGAGCACTGACAAGGACGTCTCTGAGACAGGAATTATTACCATCAAAGTGGGATACAAACATACAGACTCCACTGCTGGAATGGGAATGTCACATGAGGTACTGAGTCATGAACAATGCAGACGTGTGCTTACTGGAGAGACTCAGAGACCCACATTTGTCAAATGGGTGATATCCAATCCTCACAGCTATAAGTAAGAACTAGAAGGATTTTTGTTTTGTCCTTTTTTATATCTTCTGCAGAATCTAGTACTGTCTCTTGTACAGAATGGATAATGATCATTAAATTGAATCATGACTTATTCTTTTAAAAAATCCCAAGAAGATAATCTTCCTGATTGCAATTCCCTGTTTTAAAATGATTTTATTTAGTTTTAGAGTTATGATGTATTGAGTTTGATTCTGGAAAAGTGGAAAAGCAAGTCTTAGCGCCACTAAAACTAACTCAGTGATCTTGGACAGGCCCCTGGAGCCATAAGAGCCTTAATGTTCTCATCTATTTTACTGTATCTTATTCCTCGTGCATATAGGAGCAGAATAAGATTACTTTAAGATTTAAATATTCAAAATTCTTAAAAGCAAAATAAAATAAAAACCCCATATTTTCTGAACTTTTCGATTAGAAGAATGACCAGAATCAACCTGGGATGATTCGGCAGATCAGTCTGGAGCCTGAGAACTACCAAAAGCTCCAGATAATTCTTCCAATAGGGCGAGTTTAGAGCGTATAATCATGGACATGGAAGAAAGATGATTTTTATCCAGTACATAATATCTTTTTTAGTCTTAAGCTCAATATTATTATAACTACATAGTAGAGTCCCTCTATATTCCTTTTAAGGTTCTGCTTTTCAGCATCAAACATTTTGTGAGTGGTTGTCTCCTTGAAGTCTCCTCTATCTGTTGATTTGTGGAGGCTACAGTTGGGTGTGCCATCAGTAAGACATCAGGGATTGTGTTGCAATTTGTGAATCAAAGTCCATCACCCTCTGCTTGGCACCTAGGAGGTACTCACTGAAGATTGCTGTAACTTTTTGAGTGTTTCCTTTAGTGTTTCTGCCTCTCCTTTTCTTTCTGATATAAAGAATACAGGTTAGACCTTTGCTTCCCAAAGTAGAAATGTCGTGTGAGCTGAGGTCTCAGCCCAGGCCATGGAATCCCTGTCTTCATTTTGACTAGGCTGCCAGTGATTCCTGTGCATAGTAGGATCAGAGAAGCAGGAGGTAGATACTGGATGCTGGAGTTCATTACAATCCTTACTCCTACCCCAAAATTCCCTGAAGCTCCCGATTTATGTGTAGTCAAGTCATAGTTTTGTATTCACATGTGAACAGCACATTCATGAGCTCAATAACACCTTGAATTAATGTCTACTTTGGAGTACATGGTTTTATAAGGACTGAGAAGCTTGTCATTCTGATTTTAAGGGGGTGGAGATATGCTTATTTAAACCCATGAAAAGAGCTCATGCTGCATATGCTCTTGATAATAATATCTGGAAAGAATTTTGTCATTTCAAACTTTGGTCTGCAGTTCTCCAAGTATTATTTTGTTTCCCTAGTTTACATGTAAAAATATGGAACATTTACAAACGTACTGTTTTGTGCTTGGGGGCCCCAGGTTAAATGTATGATACTGGGCTATAGAGGTTTTAATGTGTGGTTTCTCAACACACAAAATTTCATTAAGCTTGTTTTAATAAAAGAAGACTGGGTGGCTGTCCAGCTGAACCAAGTTTTAGGACCTAAAAATAGGTCCGTTGCTTTTTGGATAATAAGTAGAATTATTTTAGGGTTTGCAGGTATTTCTTTGTTACATTTACTTGCTGTAGTAACTTTCTGAGGTAAAGAAATCTGTAAAATATTTTTCCCTGTTGCGGTATTAGTTTCTTTTTATTTAAACGTTGCATGGCCAGAATTGAATTTTAAATACTCAGGATGTTCTCCTAGTACTAAAACCTGGTTCGGCTGGACAGCCACCCAGTCTTCTTTTATTAAAACAAGCTTAATGAAATTTTGTGTGTTGAGAAACCACACATTAAACCCTCTATAGCCCAGTATCATACATTTAACCTGGGGCCCCCAAGCAAACCCGTGGAATAGCACTTTCTTTGTTCATTACTCACATGGTCCCTGGAAACTACCTCCCAACAAAGTCACAGACCTTTGGTTTGGGGTCCCCTCATACCTCTACTACAACTAGAAGCAGAGGGCTTTTAGGAGAGCTATAGGATGACAGCTTTCAATCATAAGATTATAGCTTTTTGATTGGGGACCAGAAAACAAAAATCCAATTTGCAAAAATGTAGAAAAGGAGTGGCAGCAGAATGTTTGAAGGTTAAGCCAACCACTAAAATCCTTTAAATTATTTCATATATCACCTTTAATATGTGTAGAAATTTTTCTGGATATATTCTTGGACCCCATCCTCCAAGAATGACTCAGTAGCTCTAAGGTAGAATTGCCATGGTAATAAGCCAATGAAGTCTTAGTGGGCCACATTTTGAGAAATACTTGTTGAAAATGTTTGGAAGTAATCTAACTTGATAGTAAGGCTGACCCAGAAAGTGCTGAATCTTATTTCAAAACTTCATAGGTTTGACTTAGAAAATAACCTACCTACTTCCCCAAATTTTCAGAGAAACTTAATATTATATACACATGCATTGTTTTTAGGTTATTCTCTTGGAGCTTCTTTCTTTATTTTTCAATTTGTACTTTTTTGGTATATGCAGAAACATGTTTCTCAAATATATATACACATATATTTATTTTGGGGAGAACACAAGCAGGGGAGGGGCAGAGAAAGGGGGACAGAGGATCCAAAGTGAGCTCTGTGCTGACATGCTGACAGCAGCAAGCCTAATATGGGGCTTGAACTCACAAACTGTGAGATCATGACCTGAGCCCAAGTCAGACGCTCAACTGACTGAGCCACCCAGGTACCCTTCAAATATATATTTAATCATGTTTCTGCTTAAAGTATAATAAGCCACTTGTTCAAGGCTAGGAGATGAGTGAGACTAGTTTACAGACCAATTTTCCTAGAAAAGGGAGCTGAAGAGGTCACACATCTAGCTAAGGAGAAAGTTCTGGCATTTAAGGAAATGCTGGCAGGGAGGTCCTGAGCTAGACAATGGGTGGTCATCTCAGCAGGTGGAGAGATTCACTGTCACAGTATTCACTTATTATAAATATATAAATATAAATATGTAGCATTAGGATTTATGAGCTGGTCTGTACTTTCTAAATGATTGGGGATTCTACAGGACCCCAGTTTTGGGGAATTTCCAGTACTGAGTATATGAAAAGCCTCAGTCCTGGGATGAGATTGGATAAGACTGGTATACAAGTCATGCTTTGGCCAAAGCAATTAGCCCAGAATACAGTTCCTGTAGCCAGAGTAAAAAATGAAAGGAAAAAAAAAGACAGTAAAATGATGATTTTGTCCACATATTCATTTCCTAGGGCTGCCTTAACAACATACCACAAAATGAGTGGGTTTAAATAATAGAAATGTATTGTCGCATAGGGTGGAGGCTGGAATTTCAGCATCAAGGTGTCAGTCAGCATAGCCCATGTTCCTTCTGAAGGCACAAGGGAGGGATCTGTTTCAGCCTCTCTCATAGCTTCTGGTAGTTCCTTGGCTTGTGCAGCCTGTCTGCCCATGGTGTTCCCCCTGTGTGTCTATGTCTCTATGTCCAGATTTCCCTTTTTAATAAGGACACTAGTCATATTGGATTAGGGTCCATCTTACTCCAGGACATATGGTTGCCAGATATAATACAAGAATCCCAGCTAAATTAGAATTTCAGGTAAATAAAAATTATACATATATCTCAATAAAATTATTTCCCAAATAGTGCATAGGAAATGCTTATACTAGAGAATTACTTATTTATCTGAAATTCCAATTTAGTTGGACATCCTGTTGTTGTAAATCTGGTACCTGCCTTCATGTCATATTACTTATGTCTTCTTCAGCTATAAAAGGTGAATTTAATCCTAGTGCTATGGAACAATGTCTCCCAAATGTTACTTTGGTGGCTTCAGGACTTCCACATCTACATGGCTGCTTAATATCTTTTGAGGGGTGGGGCCAGGGTGCCCTGGAGACCTGCCTGCTCTCCATCTGTCCGAAGGCCCAAAGAGGAAACAGTGAAGATGTTTTTCAAATCTTTATTTTGAACTTGGATATTCTTTTTTCTAGTATATGGAATTGGATTTCGATCCATGTGACTCAAGATAGAAGATTGGGTGCCAAGGAGCTTTTCTGGGGGGAGGGAGGAAAATTCTTCTCTAACATTCAAGGTTTACAGACAAAGAATTAGATTTACATGAGACAGATTAACAGAAGAAAAAAGCAAAGTTTTGTTATGTGCACACACAGGCCCAGTAATAAAATTGAGACTCACAGAAATGACCAAGGCAGATGGTTTTCATACATACTTTTTAGACAAGAAGACAATGAATCTTTGAGGAATTGACTAGACAAAGAAAACTTAACTTTGGGAGTTTTAATCAATAAGGAAATCTAAACAGAATTTTGGCTGGGGTGATAAATTATTGAAAAGTAACAAGGCTGTTTATATAGCCTTCTCAGCTCTAAATTTCCTATCTCTAGTGATATGGATGTCTCTTTACCTCTACTACAGGGAGGGGACCTTTTACATAGGAAGTGTATTTCCTGCTTTCAGGGGAACAGAGGAGGGTCTCAGTGTCCTTGCACTGGCTATCTCTTAAGTAACATAACTTTTATTTAAAATAATCAATACAACAAAGTGGCCCATTGTGGAGTAGCCTGCCCTTGGCCCCTGCAACAGAATAGTTTATCATTTCCTGGGAGACCAGTCCTTTTGTAACTGCTTCTGCATGTTAGCCTTTTAGTTTTTGCGTCTCTGGATGCAATTTTATTCCTACTTTCTCTTTCTGATTTGGTATCCTTTCACTTATGTAAGCTATTTTACAATGATTTTGTAACCTTTATGCTATTCCAAATTTTTATTTGTTCATCTGAGGTTTCTGCCTCAACAAACTTTGCTCTTACTAGTGGGCAGTAATTCAAACCTCCTCAAAAGAGTCTTGGCATCCAACTGTGAGTTGTTTTCCTTGAATAAGAGTGTTGCTCTATAGGAGGCAAATATTAAGAAACTTAATGGGAAGTGCTAAACTCAGAAGTGCCTTGCTGGCACTTTTTTATTTTGCAGAGAAATGAGCTAATGTTTAGCCTGAGCACTGTGAGCTCCTCACACTTGAGTTTGATGAGGAAAATAAGAGTCTGGGGATTCAGATGCATAACTGCTTAATTAAAGATGATGCCATTAAAGAATTTAGAGGTGTAAGAGCAAAATGGCTAATGCCAACACAGGAAGCTTTGTCACCGATGCCTTTTAGAATTCAGTATATTCCAATACACAAGGACTTTCCATTAGTGCAACTTCCTGGGTATACATATCTCTTTTCCAAAGACTTGACTGAGGTTCTTTGGAAGTGAATTCAATTAGTCACCTATCAAGAGCTCTTTGCTATAAAATTTGACTCCCTCTTTCTTTTCTGCTAGAAGGAAGATGGTAACATTGATCCTTTGTCACTCTTCTCTCAGATCTCCTGCCCTTTGATAATAGTGGTTGATATTGCAGGATTCTATTAGTTATTATACCTTGTTACAGTGAATACTCTTCTCAGCTGAGGAAACTCTGAATAGGACCCAGTGAGCAGCCATGGAGCAGCGATATGCTTCAAGTCTTCAGATCAGGGGAACTAGTACTTGGACGTCTTATTCTAAGTATTTCTTTTGTATTACCTTAGTTGCTTAGTAGGACATTAATATGTGTTTGGGGCAATGGTGAACTCTTACTTCCGACAATGATTTATCTATTTTTGCAGCTTCTCATCTTCCCTCAGGAGAGATAAGTGACATTTTGACTAGAATCTGTAAGAGCATTTATCATCATTATTTGCTATTCTCAGCATGACAACAGTGGGCATAAATTCTTTATGAAATTAATCCCAGTGACAAAGGATTTGTCGTTATAATGATCCGTGTCTTTTCTTCCATAGGGTGCAAATTCTAGTAAATATGAAGTCAGTAAAAATAATATTTTTCATGTAAAAAAATTTATATAAACCATATGCTGTGCTTTTTCTTTGCCATCTTTAGTTTATGACAGCAATTACAACTAATGGCAGACAAAGATTAAAAGCACATTAGTAAATTACTCATACTCTAGCTTCTAAATCTAATTAAAAAAACAAATTCTATTCCTTTTATGTGTTGGAAAGAGTGGAAAAGCAATTATGCTGCAGTTACGTTTGTCAGTTTGTGTTATTCAAGCACAATATCGTGAGCTCCCTGTGCTTAACATATTTTATATGCAGTCATTATCAGAAAGTTTCCTTTGAATATATTATGCAATTTAATAACTTTTTCTGCTTAATATCTCATTACATTACATGTAACACCAAATTTATGTGTTTCCTAATGGATGAGAGCTATGTCTCAATCTATGTTTGTGTATCCATTCCCTCCAATGGGTGGGTGGGTGGATGGGTGGGTGGATGAACTGATGGGTATAAGGGAGAGGTAGGGATTGGGAGAAAAGGGAAGAGAGGGTGGGTAGGCTGTTTTGTACTTAGAAGTCATATTCCTCAGAAATAATTATATAAATTCCTTGATACAGTGTCAGACTTCTAAATTGCAGCCATTGTTAATTTTATAGGAGGTACAATGTTTCATAGGAGGAGAGGACACAGTACTGATGGCCTTTTATTTTCTTTATTCTTTAAAAATGACATTAAATTAATATTGAATCAAAAAGAACTAATATCTGTTAAAATGGAAATATCTCTAAAGTTCCTCATTTTCATTAATGCAATGACATATTTTGAGAGTGGTCAACCAGTTATGACACACTGTATGCTACCAGTTAGGCACTCAGGGAACCACATCTCCTCCCACGACTTGACTTTCAAAGGATAAATTGTCCATGCCAAGGAGAAACATTCACTGCTTCCAGGGTGCAGTGTGAGTCTATACCATGGTACCCATGTAGTGCCTCATGGACCATTTAACCAGTGTTATATGAGGCAATATATGGGAAGAACAGATTTCACTGAGACCATGGTGATACAAGCTCAGGGGTCAGTTTTCAGACACTTTAGGCATCCTTTCTGAAGAATGAAAATATCTCTCTAGTTGGTTCCAATTTATATTGATTTTCAAAGTTCTCTTCACACAATCAGGAAAACAGAAAAAATGTTAAAGACGTCTCTGACAAAGGGGACATGATACACAAGTTAATCTCTGCCTTCAATAGAAAATTCTGAGTTTTCAGCTAAGACATCTTCAAACAACCTGTGCCAATTATATACCTGCCAAGACAACATCATAACGGTCTGATTCCAAGCCAGTGCTTAGCTATTTTTAAGGCCTTAGAAATTCAATCTAGTTTTTGGAATAAATAAATCAAGCACTGTGTAAGTTAACCCACAAAAAGAGTATTAAATGAAACACTTTGTAAATGTGAATTCTCATAACCAGGCATAGCTCAGGGTAGGACTGTGTTCACATTCATAGATGGTCTACAAAGTGAAATGGAGACTAGTACAGAAGAAAAATAGTCTCATCATCGACTTCCATATAGTTGTTGTGGCCACTGCTTAATTCTTAGCCCTATTCTGATACAGGAACCATAAACATTACTTTAGGTTATAGGTAGCTAGTCTCTACACTTCTTTAATATATGTAGTAAGTTCTCACACCATGTCAAACACTAGTCTAGATATGTAATGGAGTGAACCAAATAGATAAAAATTACTGCCCTCAAAGAGCTTACCTTCCAGCAGGAAAGCCATTTGAAATACTGCTTTAGTGTCAAATATTAATCATGATTATAGTCTTTCATGAAATTCAAATCAATGTGATAGATCTTCATCAAGGTACCTGCAAAGATGAGTTAGTCCTGGTCCTCATATCTAGGAATTCACAGTCTAGTAGGGTAAATAGAAGTGTGTAGTCAAGGGTTAAAATACAGTGAGACAGTAACAGAAGTAGATATTGACAATGCACAGGTGGGTGTTGACATTGCACAGAGTAGAGGGTAACTAACTTCAGAGAGAGGAGGAATCAAGGAGAGAGGTTGTTAGGATAGGGATGGTCAGGAGGACTTCTGCAATGTGACCCTCTCTGCTGAACTTGTAATCATCCTTTAAAACACTCCTAATTTGACATTGTAAAGTAAAAAGTGGTGAGGTAGTATTGATGCTGTTGCTCTTATTCATTCATTCTTTCATCCTTGAATATTTTAGCATTTCTTCCTGAGGCTTAAGAAAAATGAATAGAGTTGATCAATAGGTAGACTATTAGCATAATGAAATAACATCCAAGATAAAAGTTAATAGAGGAGGAACATTTATTTTTAAGAGCTCTATCTCTGGAGGTATTGAGGGGTAGTCAAATTGTGAAATTAGCTGTTAGCGCTGATATAGATTTCACATTCATTTAGTCGACCGTAGCTTTGTACAAGGTTTCTGTGCATCTTCTAAAGAATTGCATGTGTGGCTAATTAGCCTTTCAAATGAATTCTTTCCAAGGTAACAATAGCAGTGAAATTATAGCATCTCTATCTGTGCAGATTTTCATGAATTGCTGTATGTGGTTGGATCCTCAGAATACTGTATTGCTGAGAGACATATTTTCAGAGTTCATCTGTTCCAAATACAACCTTTTTCCTGCTGTTTCTGGAAATATGCACTAACAGCTAACATTTCTATAGTGTTTACTGTGCACTCTAACACTATCAGAATCATGGTGCAATTATTAACTCTCTCCATTCTCACAACTTGATGAGACATGACCTGTTATTATCTATTTCACAGAATGGAAAACAGAGACATAAAGAGGTTAAGCCACTTTCCCGAGGTCCCACAGTAGAAATGTAAGAGTCAGGATGCAAATGCAAGTAGGCCACAGAGTTCTCTTCTCAACCATTATGTTATACTGTTTTTAAAACATAGAATAAGCATTCTTATCATGGTATTATTTTGAGAACATTCAAAAACTACTATGTACCATATATCAGACATTAGGTATGTGTTTGCATATTAAATACAAACTCCATATCTGAAGATGGAACCACCATAGGCTTTGAATCCCATTTGGCTCATATCAACCACTGACTACAAACCCCTTGTACGAATGATGCTGGTTGACACGTGACTCAAGCCTCACTTCACCAAATCTTGAGACACTTATCCCTGTCACTTTCTCTGCATCTAGGAACCATTCTTCATTTGTCCATCCATTCATCAAATATATATTGAGTACCTTTGTGCCAAGCACTCTGCTAAAAGTGGGAGTTATGTAGGTATACTGCACAGAGATATAAAATCCACTAAAACCAGGTCTACTCACACGTAAAAGCTTCCCAAATTATGATGAGTTAAGTAAAGGATGCAGCAGGTTACCATGGTAAAGAATAGCAGATGAAGAACTTTTTCAGTAGATGGGTCGGGGAAGGCCTCTCTGAGATGGGATGAGCTGATATCTCCAGGATGAGAAGGAGATAGTCATGCAGATAGCCTGGGGAAGAAGGTTCCATCCAAAAGTAACAGCCTGTATAAATCCGCTAGTAAACAAGAGCTTAGTCAAGCAACTCACACAGGACCGGTGTGGCTAGCATGTAGTGAAGGGAGAGAGTGGCTGCAGAGGACATTGGATAAGTTGGTGATGAAGATTGTACAGGATTTTGTAAGCCATGACAAGGAGTTTTCAGTGTTTGGAAATCCACGGGAAAAATTTAGGGGACTAACATGGCCATTTTTATGTTTGGTGATCACTGCAGCTGCTTTGGGAGATATGAATGAAACATTACCAGAAGGCTACTGGGCGAATTCAGGTTAGGGATGATGGGGCATGTACAAGGGGTGGTGGTGACAGATTTGGAAAAGAAGACAGAGTGAAGACACATTTTGGAAGTGTACTTGATGGTACTTGCTCCTGTGTCTGATGTGAAGGTTGAAGAGAAAACAGAGGAAAGGATGCTGCTGAGCAACAGGATGGACAGTGACTGCTTTTCCTGAGTGAAGGATGGGGCCAGGTGGAATGGGGTCATCCAGAGATGATGACATGTTGAGTTTGAGTTGCCCATGAGATATTTGAGTATAAATGTCAAGGAAATTGTTGGCTATGCGGGGCCTGGAACTCAGAAAAGTCTGAGCCCCAGGGTGTGGGTGTTACCTAAAGTAGTCAGAATTCGTGTACTCAGGGACAGAATGCCAACATCAGTGTGAAGCAGGCTGAAGATCACACCCTGCGGCACTTACGCCAACATTTGGAGATAGGCAGTGCTCTCTCTTCTCCTGAGTACAACTGTTCTTTCTCTGCTGCCTGCTGGAAAGGCAGAAATATCCACGTCATCTATCCTGCTCTTTTCCTACGGCTGTGAGGAGGGAGCAAAAGGCAAGCTGAGGGCAAAGCACAAGCTAACACCCACAAGAATCCCCCCTCCTCAACCCCCCGCCTCCACAGCCTTGGGATATGTGTGACATTCCTCAGATACTCCTGGCTGCCCAGGGACAAAGGAAAGGGTAAAACAAATGGTTAACTGATAGAGATCACAGTCATGCAGAACATGAGTCTCCATTAGTTTGCAACTGTCTTAATGATTTACAAGAAAAAAGCAATCTCCAGAAACCTATAGTTTCAATTTCCTTGAGCCCTAACATCACTTTCCCCTCTATAGGATAGGGAATCTTACATAATGAGTCACCCCTCACAACCACAGTGCAGCTCTTTCTGACAACAAGTCCTGTCCCCATCCTATAATAAAAACACCTTTCTGTGCTGAAAATGTCTCAAGGATTCTTTCCTGACCCTTGGCTTCCAAACCCCACTTCAAACATCAACAGCACATAGCAGAACACGAGCTGAATTCTACAGGAAAAATGAAATTAATTCCACTACTTGCTTCTTCTATCCCTAGAGTCCCTTTCTCTCTCACCTGTACTTAACCTCTGAACAGGCTGTCCCAGATCCTTACTCCCTGATATGGCCCCACACCACAGATAAAGTACTCGGACGGGTCTTGCCCTCCCTATTGGACATAGAATCATCCCACCTATATTCAGAGAAGGACAGGAAATCCAGGTTCCACGTTTTACCCTTAAGAACACTAAATTCTCTTGAGCTGCACAAGAAAAATCTAACAAATGGCTTCTGGCAAAAAGACATTCTGTTGGAAGCCCGTGAGCAAACAGAGTTTAGCAGGCAGAACCAGAGTTGGTGAGACTACTTTAACCAGGATCATTCCAAAGGTGTATTCTCTGGTTCCTGGCTCCATGCACACAAGCAATGTCCTTTAGAATACAGCCCTTGCTAATTTCCCTAACTTACAGAGAGCACATACTAGTCAATTAAAAAGAATTAAAAATAAAAGTGGGTTGAGGATATGAACAGTCCGTTCACAAAAAATAAGTATAAATGGCTCACAGACACGAAAGACAGTCTACTAGTAATTAAGTGCATGCAAAACAAAAGAAGGTGCCTGTTTTAATCTGTCAGAGTGGCAAACAATTTATAATTTGTATGACAGTCAGGCAGTGTTGAAGGTATGAGTTCATGTGTTCCCACCCAGTATCCAAAGCATTTTCACTCAGTTTCTTCCTCATCTCCAAACTTCACAGGAAAGAAGGAAAAGGGCTAAGTAGAATGATAACATCAAGGCTTTGGAAGTCTGGGTAGGGATGGGAAAAGGGACACAGGTCTCAAGAAAGGGGAAACCATGCTGGCTGGTGTAGAGGAGAATGCTGGTATTAGTGGAAAGTACAGGAGAATCTGGGGGCAGATCCATGCTGAGGAGTTTTGGAGGGGGAAGAAGGCAGTTTTGAGAAGAGTTAAAATAGGCTATAAGTTAAATAGGTTAAATTTAAAAATTTTGGAGAAATGCAAGTAAATAATAAAATTTCTTGTTTACCTTTTGCACTGTGAATCTTTAAATGTGAACTTCTGTAGAAGATTGGCTTATTTGAATTATCTGAGAATACCTATTTTGGGAGTGGAAAAATGGAAAACTCTCAATCACCTTTAGTGGAAATGTCCATTTGTGGGTTGTTTTTGGAAGATTGGTGATTGGACAACATCTCTCAAAATTAAAAACAAAACACTTCTATCTAGCAATTCTATTGGTACGAATTCACCCATTAGTTACTCAGAAAAGTGTACACCACAGTTTGCATAAGGTGACATTCATTGCAGCTCTGTGTGGAGGAAAGTGGGGGGAGGAGGACCTAGAAACCTAAGGGTCCATCAACAAAAAGCTGATCAAATAAATTTTGGTATACACATTTAATAGAGTTCTGTTGGTCTCTTAGAAAGGATGAGGTAGATCTGAATGTGCTGACATCAAAAGATTATTAGGATGTACTATATGAGAAAAGTAAAGTACACAATAATGCATGCAATATATTCATTCCTATATCTGTATCTTTTTAAGGTATGTGCCAACTTTTCTTTTTGGAGGATACTCAAGAAAATGTTAAATAGTGGTTACAATTGTGGAGAGGCAGGAGTTTGGATGGGAGATGGAAAGTTTTACTTTTTACTGTTACTTTTAAGTTCCATTTGGAGTAGCCAATCAGTTGGTATGTTTTAAAGAAATGGCACTACATGCAATGTTCCCAACTACATGTATACACTCTGGTTGTCTTTAACAAGAGGATGGTGGTGTGTGGGGCTATTCTTTTTTAACTCTGTTTTTTCTCACCTATCACCATCCATTAATGAGGACCCCAAGTAGGCAGCAGATTTCTGGATCTTCCACTTTTAGCAGAGTGCTTGGCACAAAGGTACTCAATATATATTTGATGAATGGATGGACAAATGAAGAATGGTTCCTAGATGCAGAGAAAGTGACAGGGATAAGTGTCTCAAGATTTGGTGAAGTGAGGCTTGAGTCACGTGTCAACCAGCATCATTCGTACAAGGGGTTTGTAGTCAGTGGTTGATATGAGCCAAATGGGATTCAAAGCCTATGGTGGTTCCATCTTCAGATATGGAGTTTGTATTTAATATGCAAACACATACCTAATGTCTGATATATGGTACATAGTAGTTTTTGAATGTTCTCAAAATAATACCATGATAAGAATGCTTATTCTATGTTTTAAAAACAGTATAACATAATGGTTGAGAAGAGAACTCTGTGGCCTACTTGCATTTGCATCCTGACTCTTACATTTCTACTGTGGGACCTCGGGAAAGTGGCTTAACCTCTTTATGTCTCTGTTTTCCATTCTGTGAAATAGATAATAACAGGTCATGTCTCATCAAGTTGTGAGAATGGAGAGAGTTAATAATTGCACCATGATTCTGATAGTGTTAGAGTGCACAGTAAACACCTCTATGGTAACATGATACCATTCTGGTAACATGATACCATTTATATTTGCTTATTGTTCAGAACTAACAGTTTCATATGAAGCAGTTTGAATTGCCACGTTTTACCCTTTGACCAGTGCATATCCGATACACTGAGCAAGGCATTTATTGGCTTTATAAATAGACCTTATACCTATTTGATCTGGTTGTATAAACAAACTCTTTCTGGGTGGTACTGAGAAACAGGCCACTGGCTGTGAAAATAAGTGTAAGTATGCCAATTATTGATAACTGGGAACTTCTCAAAGTCCTGCAGTGAACCAACAAAAGTACCTGGTCTAATATCTCAGTTGATGAGGCAGTGAGATTCAGAACCCTAGATAATACATGAGGTCTTCAGGCTTTCACAACTTGAACTAGCACTTCGGTAGAAAGTGAGATAGTGTGCTCCACTGGTAGCCTTTTCAACTATGAGAAAGAGGACAGATTCAGCTGAAGGCATGGAGATATAAAAGAGTTTAAAAAAAGAAATGAGCAACATTTTATTTGCAAAATGAAGGGGTGCATTTTCATCTTTGGAATCTAAAAATAATTCTATAATTATATATTCTACTTCATTGGGGAAGATGTTTTCTGCACCTTTTAGATGGAGAAAGGTATGTATAATTTCTATACAACATGAACTGATATAAAGGCAATATGTGTGATTGTATTCTATTTACTAATTATAAAGTTGTATATACACTGAATAAGACCCTTATCCTGAAATAGTATCCAGCTACTTAGTCTAGTTAATGACACCAAAAAGGTTTGATTAGAAACAAACAAACAAATGCTCTACAAATTATAGAAGGCAGAGAAAAATATTTTTTTTTCCATGAGAATGACCCTGAATCTGTTACTTAGAAATCCTGGATATTAGAAATTTAAAGTACTTTTTCTTTAACCACAGCCCATCCTTTCTTTTTGGCATGAACTTTTAGTTAAGGAAAATTATATAATTAAGGTCTGAGGAGCTAGAATTGCTGTGTAGTCTCAAATGTCTAATTTACTTTCTGATTTTTTTTTTAATCTGGGAAGTGTCTGTGTAGCGGTTGAGAGCATGGGCTGTGGGTACTGGAGAGTTTGAATCCTACTTCTAGCATTTTCTAGCTGAAGCAAGTAATTCGATTTCTCTGATCCTCAATCCCCATGCCTGTATTACTAGGATAATAAGAGTGAATTATTCCTTAGAGTTTTGTGCACAATAAATGAGACAATGTTTGTGCTGCATCCGTGCTAACTATGTCATCAGCTGAAATACTTTGGGTTGCAAATAACAAAAAACACAACTCAAATGGACTATAATTGTAAAGGGAATTTATTGGTTTATATAACTGGAAAATCTAGAGGTTAACTCAATGGTTTAATCAAGTCATGAGAATTTAGTGTATTTCTGTTGATCCACCTAGCCTTCCCCATTATTAACTTTATCCCAGATTAATTCCATTCGGGAACCCACGCTGGCTGCCAGCATTCCCACAGCTACTCCATGTTTCCTCATTCTCATCCAGGAGGAATGATTTAACCTATTTCAGCATTCTTAACCAAGACCAAAGATTTACCCTTGATTGGATGAGCTTCAGTCACATTCCTAACTCTGAACCAGTCATGGTAGTCAGGGCATTTGATTGGCCTCATCTTTGTGACATTCTCCACCCTTAAGATGAGGGGCAAGTTAGTTGCCTACAACCACACTGGTTATCAAGAGGAAATTGTGAGCTGTTGGGAGAAAAGTACCTGCTTGGATTACGTGCTTGGAAGGTAATCAGTGCATGCAGCATTGTGATCACTGTTATCCACCCACCCCAGAAAGGACTGTCTACTGCACAGGCAGGAAGTTATCTGTGTTCCTAGATGGATACAGGGAACACATTACCTCCCAAAAACTTGTTAAAATTTCTGTTAGAGGCAGAGTAATTTCAGGAAGCACGCGTACACACACACACACACACACACACACACACACACCTGCTTGCCAAGATGAATAGTATATGTTTCTGGAATAAATCAAAGCTTCCTTACACTGAATACCTATTAATTAAAAACATTTGACCATTTTGGATTTTCAATTTAATGCTAAGCTATAAGGAAGTTTTAAAAAATTCAAAGTGACACCTAGCATCATTATCTATTCATATGATATCACTCAAGTTTTGGCAGTTTAGATGTCTTTTTTGCAATTAGTACTGAGAACACTTAAGCTGTTATTCACTTTGTTCTAACAATATCTTTGGAACACTTAAAGAATATCAGTTAATTGAATAATTTAAACTAAGCATTTATTTTCATTGTATTTACTTCATTACTGCAGCCAACTCTTGATCATTTCTAGAATCCACTATTTATCTATAGCAGATCCTGCTTTAATATTTATTAATCCAATAGATTTTATTTATGTATGGAAAACCCTCATAAAATTCCTTTTCTAGGACAGACTATGTGCTGAGGAGATAAAATTAACATTCCTGTGGTGACATTTTAGAATTTGAAATTTCATAAACAAATGTAAAAGTATATTGCAAAAGGAAATGGAAATATATTTTTGATTTCTTATTTTTTTTATTATTATTCATGTCTCTGCTCATAGCCCCTCACTCCCACTATAAGAATAATTGAGAATGACACACTTTCCTCACAAAATCATGCTCAGATGAGAGCATTGCAATTCATGGATGAAAGGTTCTGAAGATGTGTGAAAACTGAGAAATGCCCATAGTTATTCCTGACAAAAGGCTTCCTACAACTTCTCATACCTTTTTCCTTTGAAGCACTTCCTTTGTGAATGTGTCTCAAAGTCTCAACTAGATACTAATACCATCTAGTTTATGTTCTTATCTGTAATTAGACTGTCATTTTAAGAGTACAAAGGTAGGCTCTAAATATTACTTTAAAAAAATGTTTATGTTGAGAGGAGCGAGAGGGTGCATGCACATGCACGTCAGTGAGGGAGGAGCAAGAGAGAGGGAGAGAGAGAATCCCAAGCAGGCTTTATGCTCAGTGCAGAGCCTAATTTGGGGCTTGATCTCATGATGGTGAGATCACAACCTGAGCTGAAATCAATAGTCAGATGCTTAACTGAGCCATCCAGGGGCCCCTAGAGTATTTTTAGATTTACAGAAAAGCTATGAAGATGAAAAAGACGGTTTCCATGTGTCCCATACCCATTTTCCTCTGTTGTTTACATATTACGCTAATTAGTACACATTACATCAATTGGTACACTTGTTACAAATAATGAACCAGTTTTAATACATTAGTATTAACTAAAGTCCATACTTTACTCAGACCCTTAGTTTTCACTGAAGGTCCCTTTTCTGTTCCAGGATCTCATCCAGGATACCACATTTCACTTAGTTTCCATGTCTCTTAGGCTTCTCATGGCTGTGACAATTTTTCAAGCTTTCCTTTTTTTGATGACTTTGGTGGTTTTGAGTAGGTTACTGGTCAGATATTTTACAGAATGTCCTTCAATTTGGGTTTGTCTGGTGTTTTCCTTACGGTTAGGCAGAGGTTGTGTATTTTGGGAGGAAGATAAAAGAGGTAAAGAGCCATTCTCATCACAGACTTTAAATGCAAAACTGTTTTAATGATAGTCTTTGAAGGCAAAGACTATAATCAAACAGTTATATTCTCCATAACATTAATTCTTTTATGAGTATCCAGAAAGATTAAAAAATAGAAGCGTGGGAGGAAGGGAGAGAAAGAGGGAGGAATGAATGAGGGAGGGAAATGCTGAATGAGGATGAGTTAAGCTTTGGGTGTTTGAGGAGTGTGGGGTTGGAGATTAATTACTAAAATGTGTTAATTTCCTGTTCAGGAAAACTACCATCTCCATGCTTTTGTCCCAAGAAAATCAATGTTGAAATAAAGGGAGTAGTAGAGTTCATGCTATCTGGAGCTCTTTAATATTGTTTGGAAAGATTCCTATATAATTTTACCATAAAGGTTAATAGGCTATTCCCACAAAATTGATACCTGATAGAGACACTAAAATATTACTTTGATTCTTTGTTTTTTTCTGGAGTTAACTTTGAGAGAAATAATACAGAAACTTGAAAGAAAGAAAGAAAGAAAGAAAGAAAGAAAGAAAGAAAGAAAGAACAAAACACTTGTGATTCACAGAAAAGAAAAAAAGAGAAAGCCATAGAATTGTTCCAAAAGAAGTAGAGATATGTATTTAAGTCTAATGAGAAGCTGTGTTCATCATAAAAGCTATGAGGCTATGGGTCAACGCACTGCCAGTTTTATAGATGTGAACACAGAAAGACTAGAAGTATTTATTAGCAAAACCCCAAATGTTTGCCATCAAGCATAACATCTGTTACACAAGTTCTCTCTTTTGAGTTTGTTAGAATCTCAAAAATTCAAGTCCTGTGAAACAAAATGTTTTCCTATACATATTCCGCCACTTTGGGAAATCATAGAACTGATCTATTAAAATACTTATTGGTAAATACTTATTTAATACCTTGCCTCGTGGCAAGGAAGATAACATCAATAAACAAGTTATTTATTGTACATGATGCTTTTTTTCTGACAAATCTTTCCTTCTCAGAGTTGCTCTCTTTGCTGATAGCTCTGTACTTTAATGCAGCCTGATTTTCTCTGGGGGAAAAAAAGAGTATGCTTGGGAATTCACCAAAAGATAAAAGTTCAGAAGAGTCAATATGAATAATATCTATCATGCTCTCAGTTCTGACAAATATTTTGGTGAAATAGTGAAGATAACAGTCATTCAGTAATATGGTAGCACTGAAAGCAGAGGAGTCACCCTAAGCATGATGCACTTTCTAATCTCTCATTAGCTATCCATGAACACTAACAGTAGTATATACACAATGTATATTATAATTCAAAAAAAGCAGGAAGAATCTGTTTTGTATTTGTAAATCATGTGATTCTTTACAAAGCACTATAAACTGCATTATTTTAGTTTTCACAGGCTTATTTTCTTTAATATTTATTCATTTTGAGAAAGAGTGAGAGAGTACAAATGGGGAAAGAGGCAGAAAAAAGAGAATCTCAAGCAGGCTCAGCATTCAGCCTAGAGCCCCAAACGGGGCTCAATCCCAAAACCCTGGGATTATGACCTAAGCCAAAATCAACAGTGGGAGGCTCAACCTACTGAGACACCCAGGTGCCCCTCACAGGCTTTGTTTTTTTAAAGAAGAAGAAATTGAGGCCAAAAAACTTTTCCCCCACCTCAAGAGTAAATAGTGTAATTAGGTCTTGTGTACATATCTTTGTGTTTTGATTCCTGTAATCTTTCTTCTGTTTTATAAGAGGTCTCCTCACCTCCTGCCCTCAAATAACTACTTATAGTTTAATAATTTCTGACACAAGGGGATAAGTATTTTGGGCTCAAGTTAAATAGTTGACCTCACTCCTGCCCCACCTCATCAGGGTTTGCATCTGATTAACACAAAGGCAGGTTACAGGGTCTGATTCCAAAAAGGAATTGTTCTTTTGAATTGAGAAAAGAAAATCTTATTTGCTTTCCTTTTGCTCAGGATATTTTATATACTGTATGTATGGGTGGAAAAGGTAATCTGCAATAATAAAGTGAGGCTCCACAAAAGTCTATTTAGTGGACGAGTCAGGGGTGCGTAATCAGTGTTGCGGGAGTCCTGGAAAAGACATTCTGGGAGGACTGAATTTTTTACTTCTTTCAGCAGTGGTTAAATATTGCTACTTAGCGGGCTTGGAAATTTATAGGCCCATGTTGTTTGGTTTGGGCGATTGCAAAGTGAAAATCCCAGAATTAAACCCAGGGTTGTAATTCAGTTCTAAAAGAAACTGTAGAAAAACTTTGATATGACCAGATGATCAGACTTTTATGCTTAGCGTATCTTTCTGGTTAACTCATGGCTAACTTGTTAAGTACTGTAACATGTATTTCACTTCCTCTGAGATTTTTTATGGCTGTTTTTGCCCTATAATTATTAACAGCACTCCCTTTCACTCTCCAAAGTATCTCAGCTTGAATGATAAATTATATGGTTACTGTAGCCATAAGGCTTTTTCTCCATTTCTTGCTGAAGATATTAATAAAAACATGAAGTTTTCTTGACTTTGTAACCGCAGAGCATTGACCTTATTTGACCTGAGGGTGGTGAGCTAGCACCCCGGGGGCATTTCTTTGTGAACATCAGTGAACACTGCACAGACAGGGAGGAAGCAGAGGCATGCGACAATTTCTGTCTGTCTACAGCCTCTCTGGGCAGCTCACTTTCTCCTATATTACTGTCCTCGTGGATTTCCCCTGTTACCTGACTGCTTCCTTGTTTCTGTGCTTCTTTTGCTCATTCTTGTTGCTCTTAATCTATTCTGTTGTAAGTGCCATGACTCAGTTCACCTGTCTCGTACAAAGCCAAAGGAGGTAAGAAGGTGATCAGAGACCATAGCTAACCAGGAGAACAGAGCCCAGAGCAACTGGCTCTCAAGTCCCAGAGCCAAGTCTTCAGTGGTAATTCATAGATACTCCTGCCCATACACTGTCATACTTTACTTTGGTTATTTGGTCTTTTTATATGTCCTGCTACAAAGTGACATTCTACTTTTTACTGTATGTATTTTTTCCACCCCATGCTTCTGCTTAGTTATAGCACTACTCTCTTGGTTTGGGATTATACTTGGACCATCATGGCCTCTCCATTCTCTCTGTCATGGCCCCTTGGTCTTAGCAGCCACTTCTATTTCTTCTCTTTGAATTTGAAACAAACAACCTTTGCCTAATAACATCTTTGTTAATACCAACCTATCCACTGACTAGCCTCTCTGTCCTCAGTTCAGATAACCAGCTGCAGGTCTAATCAGCTAGGAACAAGGGGCAAGAAAGTAAAATTTACATCAAGCATAAGCTGTTGCATAAGCTTATGGGACGCCCACAGGGTGGGCTGTGGATTAGTCAGACACTATGACTGACATACCTAGTAGGCTATGCCCATTTGTTGCCATGAATTTTCCCCATTCTTTGTGGTTTCTAAAATCATTTTATCAGTTGATCTCCAAATAATCATAATGTTCCCATGGTAAGTGAATCATGGAGCTTCCCTGAATTTGGAATATATCAGTGGCTTTTGAGTTATGTTTTTGAGAATTAAGTTTTAAAAATCTTTGATTTCCATATGATGGAGATTTCACTATGCAAATATTTTCAATGTCATAGAAACTAGGAGAGATGACAAAGTAGAAATTGGTAATGACTAAGAAATCCTCAATGATGCCTGTTGATATCCTTGACAAGGTTGTTAAATTTGAAAAGTTGAAAATGTAAAAGCTTTCATGAAGTTTTAACTTTAAGTGGATTTTGTTGATAGACAAAGTTAGAGCTGCACTGAGCAGGGCCTGTGTGTATGAAACACATATGGAATGACTTAGCCAATCTATAAGCCACTGGGCATGCCAATACTAGGAGCGTTCAAGAAAATCTCCTAGAATGCAGACATTCTTCTCCCTCCCTGTGCACTCCTACTTCCTATTGATAATAATGATCAACCAGCCCAGCTAACAGAGTAACCCCATTTTTTGCCTATAATAAAAACTTCAAAAGGGCAAGGTGGCACTCTCAACTTTTTATCCATCAGCACCATTATATCTTGTGGTGGAAGCTTTCTCCACTGAAGTTAAAAGGCCTCCTAAGCAGCAGAGCTCAAAGTAACAGGGACCCTCATATTGATTCCTCAACATATTTCACAGGTGTTTTATGATACACATTTTCATAGTCTGTAAATTCTTTGTACATAAGCCTTCTCAAAGACTTGCTTTTATAATTAGCACAATTGATAAAGCTAGGCTGCCTATTGAAATCGTCTGAGGACTATAAGAAAAAATACTGCTACCTGGGTCCCACCCCCAGAGTTGCTGGGTGCCTAGCCAAAGCCCTCAAGGTTGAGAACCATTAATCTGTATAAAATGAGGGAAAGAGGGGTTGGATATGAGGAAATTTGACATCATCATGGATAGTACTGGCCCACTTCAAGCAAGCCGGGAGCATAGAGGAAGGTCTTCTGCAAAAATGGTGGCTAGGTGAAGTAGATATGTGTGCTCTGGAGGTAATCCTTCCAAATGCTTTCTTTCAAATTCTCAGAGTCCCTCTCTTCCACACTCTTTTTCTGACTTTCCCATAAGTGACCTGATAAAGTTCTGACTTTTATTAAAATTTACAACTCCAAACACTGCAGCTACTTTTTGGCTTCAACAGTCCCAAAACTTAGATTGAGTGTTGTCATAGAAAACTCCCTAATCTTCTAACTGTGCCTAGACTCTGAATTTCAGACTTTGAGCTACCCATTTATTTTACATTCCCACCAAAGGGGGAATTTATTCTAACCAGTATTTATTACTTTTTTTAAAAATAATAGCCATCCTAAAATGCATAGTGTGATATCTCATTATGGTTTTGATTTGCGTTTCACTGATAGGGATGTTGAGCACCTTGTCATATTTGTTGACCATTTGTATGGCTTCTTTGGAGAAATGTATGTTCAGCTATTTGCTCAACTTTTAATCAGTTTGTGTGTTTTTTTGCTATTGAGTTGTATGAGTTCCTCATATATTCTGGATATTAATGCCTTATCAGGTATATGGCTTATAAATATTTTTCCCATTCCATAGGTTGTCTTTATTTCGTTGATTGCTACTTTTGCTCTTCAAAAGATTTTTAATTTGATGTTGTCCCCCTAGTCTATTCCTGCTTTTGTTTCCTGTGCTTTTGGTGTCATATCCAAAAATTCATTGTCAAAACCAATATCAAGGAGCTTTTTCCCATGCTGTGTTTTTTCTGGTAGTTGTACAACTTCAAGTCTTATAATTAAGTCTTGAATCTGTTTTGAGCTGATTTTCACATATGGCATAAGATGAGGGTCTAATTTCATTCCTTTGCATGTGGGTATCCATTTTTAACAGCAACATGTACTAAAAAGGCTATATTTTCTCCACTTTGTGTTTTTGGTGCCTTTACAGAAGGTTAGTTGACCATGGGTTTCTTCTCTGATGTGTGGGTTTCTTTCTGGGCCTTTTATTTTGTTCCACTGATTTATGTGTCTATTTTTATGCCTGTACCTTACTGTTTTGATCAGTGTAGCTTTGTAGTATAGTTTGAAATCAAGAAGTGTGATGCCTCCACATTTGTTCTTTCTCAAGGTTGTTTTGACTCTGTGGGGTCCTTTGTGGTTCCACATGATCCAGCAATCCCACTCCTCGGGATTTATGCAAAGGAATTTAAGTCAAGATCTCCAAGAGATAACCACATTCCCATGTCTATTATAGTATTCATAATAACCAAGATATGTCCAACTTAAATTTCCATTGATGGATGAATGGATAAAGGAAAATTTTTGTATACATATAATAGATATAATAGAATAACATCCTGCCTTAAAAGCAATGAAGGAAAATCATCCATGTATGATAATATGTGGGAACCTGGACAACATTATGCTAAGTGAAATAAGCCAAACATAGAAAGACAAATACTGAATGATCTCACTTACATGTAGAATCTAAAACAGTCAAACTTATAAAAGCAGAGAATGGTGATTTCCAGGGCCTAGGAGGAGGGGAAAATGGGGACGAATGGTCAAAGGGTACAAAGTTTCAGTTATACAGGATGAATAAATTCTGGAGATCTGCTGTACAGCATAATGCCTTTGGCTAATAATACTGTATTGTATACTTAAAATTTTCTAAGAGGGTAGATCTTCAATTAAGTATTCTTACCACAAACCATAATAATAATGGTAATAATAATAATAAAGGAGGTGGAAGAAAACTTTTGGAGGTGCTGGGTTTGTAGCCTTGATGGTGGTGATGATTTCAAGTTATTTATTGAATATGTATAGCTTTTTCTACATCCAATCATACCTCAATAAAGTAGTTTAAAAATATCAACTAAGTGTGGAGCATGACAGTTTAAGGAAGGGAAGAATATATTTGAAGTTCCTATAATAGTCACTATAGAAATGTTAAATTTAAAAAAAAAAAAAAAGGTTTTTAAAATGACTGTTTTAGAGCTGTATATGTACCTAACACTTCAGATACATCTTTCCTAATACCTTTTAACATTCCATGACTTAAGATACTTTACAATAAACAATTATATTTCTAGTATGTCTGTATATAATCAGCCTACCAATTTTCTTTTTGGAACCATCTCAATGAGCCTGAGGAGAGATGACTCTCTAGATCTGCTTAAGTTCTTGACCACCTTCTTTCAGGGAGTTGGAGGTATCCTTGGAAGCTGACACCATGGTGGCTTGAAGCTTGCTTCTCATCTCACACTGCTGGCACACCATTCTCTCAGGGGTTCTGCTCAGACTTCCGTGTGACTCATCCATCCATTTCCCATATCTCCCACATCTTGTCAGTTGACAAATTCAGTTGATTGAATCTCTTCAATATCTCTCAAATTTACTTTTATTTCCATTACCACTGACCAGATCAGGCCCTTGTGACTTAAACTGGACTGTTATAAAACCTGTTAAATAATGTCTATATCGACAGGATTTTTCTTCTCTTTTCTATCCTACGGAGAGAAAAGGCCTGGTTTTGATTATTTCTGAAATCTAAGCACTTACTCCAGAGCATATAGGCCATAAATGTTTGTTAAATGAGGCCTGGTTATAGTGCCTCCTCTCTTCAAAACCTGGGATGGTTTCATGTTGCCCATGGGTTGAAACTCCTGTCAGCCTGGAGTCAATGCGCATCAGCCTTCCTTTACACCTTATTTCTCACACAGTTTAGTGATGTACCCTCTGGTGACTATTCACCTTGGGCTCTCACTGATTTTCCCATCTTCCCTTCTTTTAAATCTTCACTAGTCAAAGTCCTACCCATATTTTCACACCCTACTCCATTGTCATGTCTCTGAAGGCACCTCAGATTTTTCTCACATAATAAATTGGTCTTTCTTTCCTGCTGTCCCAATGACTAAATAATTCCATTATAGTACAGTCTGTCTTTAATTACAGCTCTTGAGTGGATAGGGTTTCTTTATAAGAGCCAATTTTGATTAGTTGGTAATGGCAGCCTATATCACTATATACTAAAAAAGGTTTCTGATGGTATACTTAGTTTTCTTTGGCACAGAAGGTCCCAGAACAGATCAGATGCCACCCATGATCATAGAAAAAGAGAGGAAATAAACTGCCTATGAGTAGTCAACTTTGTTTTTTACCCCCATGTGTGTATCTACTCAGCCAGATCGTATTTCCTTAAAGACATCTTTCTCTTTTCATTGCCTCTGTCACAATTTGTGTTCAATTTGGTTCTTAAACACTCTATTCCCTGATTTTAAAAGTTTACAATCTAAAGTGGCAAATATGACATTTGATATAGAATGTGATAACGGACAAGAAAGATATAAAAGCTAATAAAATGGCCCTGGAAGACTGTGTAGGAAGACAAGACATGGAGAGCAAGAGGGGAAAGGCAGGTATCTATTCAAAGGAAATGAAATCAGTATCTTGGAGAGAGATCTGTATTCCCATGTTCATTACAGTATTATTCACAATAGCCAAGATACAGAAACAACATAAATGTTTGTCATCGTGTGAATGGATAAAGAAAATGTGATAAACACACACACACACACACACACACACACACACACACACACACACACACGGAGGAAAATTATTCAGGCTTTAAAAAGCCAGTAAATAGAAGTCCAATGAAGCTATCTCTTAACTTGGTGTTAAATTCTAAAAGAGCAAAAGTGAGAAACCTAATATAACTAAAATTACCTTTGAAACTTCCTTAATTTGCCCATATAGTATAATATACATTTCAAAATATTATACCAGGTACTCTATAAATAATTAACTCTAAACTTCAAGACACACTGGAAAGAACAATGAAAACTACAAAATATACAGCAATATGAGCATTCAAACTTTTCTGCCTTTGAAGTACCTATCAAAATACTACAGGAGGATGCTAGAAAATGTCTCCTTTCCCATAGATTTTATTCTGAGAAAGTGGTAAATCTATCTATATTTAATATTTATTGATGGGCTTGTTTAGTTTGAAATTATGTATGTACAAGAGCCTAATGAAAGGCTTGGAATGTACTTGGAGCTTAACAGATGTTTGCTGGATTTGAATTTAAATCTTGCTTATTAGTTAGACCCATATACAAACTTTTTTGAAAAGTTGTTTAGAAGACCTTGATTGGCTTCCTGTCTTTCGAAGTTGGCATCTTCTGTGTGGCACAGTGAACAGCTCTCAGTCTTGCCATTTACAGTAGTTTCAAGACACCCTACCCTGGTTCTGGAAATGCGTATTAAAGGGAGATAACATTTTTGCCCTCCAAACTTGAAAAATAACATCCCATGCTGACTAGCATCTGGGAAATAGGCAGTCTTGTATACTTTCAATAGTAGTATGAACTATTTAAACTTTTTTACGGAAAAATTCATCCTGTGAGTGAAATAAAAGCACAAGTCCTTGTAGTGGCAACTACTGAAACCAGCTCCTAATCAATAGAGAAATCATGGTACTCCCACACTATGTAAAATGATATACCTAAAAAAAACAGAATAAAAAACCTAAATATATCTGTATATGGGGATTAGCAAAGCACCCATGACTTTTTTAAGTTAAATAAATTGTGAAATAATAGACAAAAATATAATACTGTCTTTGTTAAAATAAAAACAAAAACTGAAAACTCAGTCAAAGAAAAATAAACCCATATGTGTATGTGTTTGTATAAACCCTTCAAAAGTGTGGAAGGGTGTACTCTAAATTATTACAATCGGTAACCCCAAGGAGGTGGGCAAATGGATGTTTGAGGGAAGACCAACACAATCATTTCACCTTTGTTCCTCTGTTGTTTGAAGGCATGATTCAAAGTAGTGGTGTTAAGAATTAAAAGAAAAAGACAACTGGGAGATGTAATGGGGGTGGAAATGGAGTGGGTGGGATTTGGCAACTTTCTGAACGCGGTAGAGAGGGAAATGAAGAAGTCAAGGAGACTCTGTTGATTTCCAGCCTGAGCCACTGTGCGAATAGTGCTGTCATACATAGGAACATGGATACCATGAGAAGAAGTGGAATATTTTTTATTGTTACCAGAGGAGAGATGAGGACTTGTCAAAGATGTGCTGCTTCTTATTTTAAATGATAATTTCTCCTGTAGGAAAGCTTTCTTCTTGGTCTTGAAACATTAAAAAAAAAAGCTGCTTTATAGTATTGCATATGAAATATAGAACTTGAAGAGCCAGACTGGTGTCTAAAATTTTACCTTATCCATGCATATTATTCCAAAACAAAAGAATTTTTCTTTTTGTATTAGAAGAAAAATTATAGGAATTTAAAATCATTTCAAATGTGTAAAAAAAAGTAAGTTTTCCTATTGTATTCAAAGTGGCATGAAGTATAAAATATGACCAATCAATTTTTACTGTTTCTTTTGTGTTGTTTCAATATAGCTATTCCTCTTACAAGTGTTTATTTTACTTAATGCCTGTAAATTAATAGTATATTGTTACTGAAGTTATTCTCTATGGGTAGCCTTGCAGAAATTTTTAGTTCTAGAAATAGCTTGTGCACTTGAACTTCTATTCCATAGCAAGCAGCATTAGAAATTTAGCCCCCCTGAGAACTTATTTCTTGCAAATACTGTCAAAATGCTAGGTGAATTTATTTCTGTATAATTATATCATATTTTATGTTGGAATTGAAAAAAAAGGTGTGTAATCCATCAGTATGACCCTTTTGCACAGATAAATGAGTCAACACAGTTGCCTGAATAGATCATTTTCATTTTCAGCTCACTTGTATGGAAATCAACTGCTCTTGCATACCTTTATTCTCCATTCATCACTGATTGTATTTTTATCTCAGACACTATTCCTATGTTAGTCTTCCTTGGTTGAATTATGTGGGGCTTTCCATGGGGAATGTTTTCCTGTTATATTTGTTATCTATAATCTGAGTTAAAACAAGAATTCCTGTAAGTGTCATGTTTTTATTTTGATCTAAATAATTTCATGAATTTAAAAACCTTCACAGAACTGGGTGACTATGACATGTGAATGCACAAGATGATTTATTTGATTGACTAATTTTAACAATTTGAGTGAAGCTGCATATGGTCCCCCACTGAAGGAAATAGGAAACATTAAATTTAATATTTTGCATAATTCTTGTTTTTCAGAAAATAAATACTGCTGGAACCAGTAATGCAGATGTCCCCTTGGCTGATCCCGGAATGTACCAATTGGACATTACCTTAAGAAGGGGTCAAAGTTTAGCTGCCCGAGATCGAGGAGGTAAGAACATAAGAACAACATCACCTGGAAACTTATCCTAAATTTTTGACAGATTCTGTTTTCCTTATGGTTGCTTAAGTTAAAAAAATCAACTATAATTTTATAATTTTCAGAAGGTTGTGTTCAACAATATGGCTTGAAGCTTTATTTGACTCCTGTGACCATGGAGCAAGAGGTTACGATACAAATCAAAAACTCCTACACTGGCCCTGACCCAGACAGCATGGTTCCTACCAAATTGCTGACAAATTAGACTCTTCCTTATATGTTATCAGTGACATAATTGGTTAGTAGATGAAGCACATATTTGGAGCCATATCAGAAGTCAACTTTTGGCAGACCTGAAATTGTTGTTGCTGCATAGATTTGCGTAGCTGCATCTGCTAAAAACTGCTGAATCCAGAACTAAAATTTCACCAAAACTTTGGAGATTCCCACAGGTGATTTTCTGAGGCTTCGTTGGACCTGACAATAATCTCATAGTAGGTCTTTGTAGGCCACAATGAAAGAACAGAAAAGGAAAATTGTCTTTAGTTTCTGGATTCCAAATCTCAAGGCAGTCTCCTGGGGAACTAGCTTGGGCTACATTAGGGATTCCTTGAACCCAGATTAAAGGCAGCACCAGGGATGGACCCTAACTACACTTGGATCATCCTTTTCATATTTTGAAATACCAGCCATTCAAAATGTGGAGACCTGAGTGCCCTGAGGACTCACAATTCCAAAGGAAGCTGAATTTAAGTTTAACTCCTCCAATAAGGAAGGAGGCTCCTCCAGTAAGCCTCTAACAGGCGTCAGACAACCTGAAGAAGTTTCCTGGCATCATGCAGTGTTGTTTTCTCTTCCCACCCTATTTGACGTACACACTTAGGATGTGGAAGGAACCAAATTAGGACAATAGCTTATAATATCTACATCCCGTCTCTATAAGAACAAAATAGAGAAAATAATTTAGTATAATAATGGGCTTTTTAAGACCAGAAACTATATAACTAATCGATTTGATTTTTGAATAAAAACTAGTAAATATCAGAACATTCTTAAGGAATGAAGGTGTATTGGAAATATAGAATTTTAATACATTTAATTTTCAAAATTAACCATCCAGTTAAGTAGCTGAGGACACATTTTTATTGAATATAACTGCTTGTCTCAAAAGCAGTTACAATTAGATTAGAGAAAGAAAATAATGCTATTAACATAGTATTATTTTGTCGTATATATTTATGCAACTTGTTTTCAGAATATTGTTTGAACTTTTCATCTCCAGAATCTTCGTTCATAACATAATTGGCACTGAGTTAGGTTCAGCAGTCAGAACTGGCCATCATTCTTCTTACTGCAATGCTACTACCTCTTGCTAGGTTTTATCGTCTCTGCTTTAAGCAGTCTAATGAACTAGAAACACATGATCTTAATTACATTACATTGCATCATTTGATTTAATATAGAATTGAATCAGTCATCAGGAGATCAAATTTTTAGTTCTAGTTATGCACTCCCAACAATATTAAATACGTATGTAAATAATTATTTAATACAACATTGTTTGTAACTATAAAATGCCCATAAATAGGAGAGGTGGTTAAATAAACCATGGTACATCCACATGATCAAATACTATGCAGCTATAAAGTAAAGAATAAGGAAATTATCTAGGAATTGATATGAAAAGAGTTGCAGGATATATTATTAAGTGACAAAGCAAAATATGAAAGATTACTGATAGTATGGAATATAAGAAAGGAGGGAGTATAAGAAATTACGCATTATCTGGTCATTTGTTCAAAAAGAAATATCAGAAGTAAAATCCAGAAGCTAATGAGATTGGTAACATACATAATATGGGTAAGGACAGGTGTTAAGAATGAGGGATGGGAATGGGATAAAAATGGTGAGGAGGAAGTTACTGTTCTTTGAGTAAACCTTGTTATTATGGCAGTATTTCAGATCCAGTTAACTAGATAAATAAGTAAGTATCTATTAGGATGTGGGAGGAACCCAAAATTAATTGTAACTATAATCATACCTTACGGGGATGAGGAATAAAACAACTAATCTAAGTGATCATGTAAAACAGTGTTTGGATTATACACCATAAAATTCAAGACAAAAAACACTATCCATGATCTACCTTAGAGCATGACTGCCAATTCTGAAACTACTTAATGTGTGTAATAGGACTGAACAAGTAAGTAAATGTATTATACATAATGAGAGCCAGGTTTTCCACTGTTGGAAAAAGAAGTTATAAAAATAGAACAAGAGAAAGATGGAATGAACCTTCTGGTGTTAGAAAGGCATCAGTATGAACTAATGGTTTTAATATGTAAATGGTTTCTAATAGAGATTAAAATGGATAGAAGTTGTGTGTGTGTGTGTGTGTGTGTGTGTGTGTGTGTGTGTGTGTGTTGTGTTGTGTGTGTGTTTCCTACATCTGTTTGCTGACAGGGCCTAGAAGCAATTCCAAATGTGTAATGGCAGACAAGCAATCGACATACCATTGGGTCCAGATTTTGGTTTCTAAATACAGTTTCCCTAATAAAAGTAAGCAGGGCTCCTACAGAAATGGTTGATTGCAGATCCGGGGCAAGGAAAGTACAAGATGAGCATGGAATATTTTGCAGTCCCAGACAGTAAGGAAGTAATAAAATATTGATGGCATGATGTCAAAACAACAGAAGCCAACTTAAAAGAGCAGCTCCTAGTAATCAAAACTTGGACAATTTCAGCAACAAAATGAATGATGGTAATAATGAATTCTAACCCATCAAATGATATAATATCAATATCTATGAATTCATGCTGTAAGTAAATAACTGAATACATAAAGAAGCAGGGGAGCAGGTACAGCTTTTCCTTATGGCATAATTCCAACAAACAACTGTAGAAGGGAAAATAGGAATAGAAAATTGCGTTTTAACAAACACCACAGTAACATGTTGCAGGCAAAAATCAATAGATGCCACAATTATATGTGCGAAATTATGATGAGAAATAGGATATTTGCATCATTTCAAGGTATTTCCCAACAATAGACATATGAGTTACAAAGGAAGAATAGTAACTTTCCAGTGGAGAAACTTGGAAGACACCACCTAACCCAAGTGGATTGAGACAGACACGGACTCCCTGGTATGATGCATTGACAAAGTCTCATCCCTACTGTAACACTCTTGTTAACAATGCATAACGTCAATGTGATTGTGAGAAAACATAAGGCAAACTCTGGCAATATATGATGCTAGTTACCTGAACAGAGTAGCAGCTACCCTTTGGACAGGGTGCACACAGTCTTACCCCACCGTTCCGTGTCTCCACAGATCTCAGCATGGATGGCACTGTACACACACTGTCTTTCTTATAGTTGCAAATTATTCTGTATGGTTGTCTCTGCCAAAAATAGGAAGTTTTTCAAGGTAGAACAAGAGGACCATGTTCTTAAGAAAAACAGGGAAGAAAAGACTTTGTGGAGGTGAAGAATATCCCAAAGTGTTTAAAATGCGAACTCCAATCCAGCTTCACTGTTTTACTTACTTGGCCTGGCATTTATGAGGTTTTTATTGACTACATGTGAGAAGAGATATTTAAACAAAGGAAACAACCTGAGTTAAGTATTGGATTGATTAAAATTTATCTTAGACACACCTGTGAATGACAGGTGTGTTAAGCATGTGATTGGATAGGTCATATTGGGTCACTTTAAACTTGTGAATTTTATACAGATAATTTATACATACAGGACAGTTAGATGGAGATAGTTTGAAGTGAGAAAACAAGCGAAGAAACACTGTAGGTATGTGGGAACCTAGTAGTCTTGAGGGCCTCATCTGGAATTATGGATGTGGAAATGGAGAAGGAAAGGAAAATGTGAGAGGCCCTCCAGAGGAAGTCTGCTAGCACCTGAGGTCAAATGGCTGAGGGAGTTCAGAAAAACCTTTGAGATTTAAGGATGATCGTACCTGCGAGCCATGTGGATTTTGGAAAAAGGTGAATGTCAGCAAAAATATTTGCATAACTATTAGAACTAACAGAAATTGTACTCTTATCATTTATTGCATTGATGCCCTTACCAACTGCCCATCAAAACCAAAATACCTGTGCCCCCTCTGTTACATATCACCCATGCACAGAATAGTAGAATGGGAAAACTCACTTCACTGTCAGCAACGCCACTAGAATATTGTTTGAACTTTTCATCTCCAGAATCTTCGTTCATAACATAATTGGCACTGAGTTAGGCTCAGCAGTCAGAACTGGCCATCATTCTTCTTACTGCAATGCTACTGCCTCTTGCTAGGTTTTATCGTCTCTGCTTTAAGCAGTCTAATGAACTAGAAACACATGATCTTGAAGAGTCAGACAGACATAATTTCAAAACCAAGCTCAACATTTTATTAGCTCTGTGATTTTGAGTGATATGTGTAATCTCTCTGCTGAAGTTGTATGGGTCCAGAGTTAGCAAACAAAAATACAGGATGCCTCATTAAGTTTGAATTTCAGATAAGCAACACATTATCTTTTAGTAGAAATGCATCGCATCTAATCCACAATATAATGAATATAGATAATAATATCATACCATACGTAATGTGGTAAGTATTGCTATAATGGCAACATATGACAATTTATAAATGTATCAGAGTAACAGGCTGAACACCTCAAACTTACACAATATTACATGTCAATTTATTCAATAAAAAATTAATAAAAATTTGTTAAATTCATCTCACACTACTTGGGACATACTTTACTAAAATGTTGCATATTGTTTATCTGAAATTTCAGTTTTAACTGAATTCCTTATTTTAGCTGGCAGCCTTGTGACAATCATCATGTCTAGTTATTATTAGAACAATGCTATTTATATTTTGATTGGACTGGGTTTTTCGGGACCGAATTATAAGCTAGCACATTTGAATGTAATGTCTTGACAGGATTATATGTATTGTTAGAAAAGGGAGAGAGAGTAATCTGTGTACTTAAGTCTGGTGCTAGCAATTCTCTCCAATGTTATTTCTTGTGATTTGTACCATGGCAGAGGTGTTAATTTTCTAGGGCTGATTTTACAAATTAGCACAAACTTGGTGGCTTAAAACAACAGAGATTTATTACCTCTCAGCTCTGGAGTCCAGGAGTCAAATAGTCAAGAGCAATACTCCCTCCAGAGGCTCTCGGGAAGAATTCTTCCCTGCTTCCTCTAGTTTCTGTTGACTCCAGGGATCCCATGCGCTGTGGTAGCGTCACTCTGATCTCAGCTTCCATCCTTACATGGTACCCCCCTGTGTCTCTAAGTCTCAAATCCCTCCCTGCTTTCTCTCTCATAAGGACTGTCATTGGATTTAGGGCCTAACCTAAATCCAGGATGATCTCATCTGAAGACTAGTACCTTCAGTACATCTACAAAGCCCCTATTTCCAAATAAGGTCACCTTTACAAGTATTGGGGTTAGGACTGAGACATATCTCTGGGAGAACCCAAGTCAACCCACGATAGAGGACAACTGATTCTCTTCAAATATTATGAACAAATTTAAATACTCAAAAAAGTGGGGCGGTGCACCTGGGTGGCTCAGTCAGTTAATTGTCAGACTTCGGCTCAGGTCATGATCTCACGGTTCTTGGGCCCGAGCCCCACATTGGGCTCCGTGCTGCCAGCTTGGAGACTGCCTAAGATTCTCTCTTCCTCTCTGCGCCTCACCACTCATGCTTTCTCTCTCTCTCAAAAATAAGTAAATAAACTTAAAAAATAAATAAAAATTTAAGAATTAAAAAAAGGTTTAAAAAGTGATCCATGTTTTACTGTCAGCCAAAGAAGGTCTTAGAACTAAAGTAAACTATGGCATATAACAAATTCAATGAGGCATTAGATCATCTGCGAAAAAAAAAAAAAAGTGATCCATGGAAACTTGTTTATTGTGATTGTATTTATAACAATATTAGAAATCCCTGCACTGAGTAGAGTTCGAGAAATCCAGTCCCTCCACTCTGTGAGTCTGATGTGTCACTGCCAAAGGAAAGTTTCCAAGTCTTGTGAGAACAGTGTTTTCAGGTTGGATTAAAGATTACAGAAACCTGGGGGATGGGAAAGGCTTTAGAAGGTTTCCCCCTGCAAGCTTCATTTTTCTCACAGCTTAGTGAAAGCTCACTCATTGAGAACTGATATCAGTTATAAGATAGCCAGATCTGAGAAAATGAATTGGAAAGCATTTTTTCCCAAAATAATTCAATTTGACAAAAACGAAACATTTTTCATTTTTATAGTATATAAGTATAAATAAGCTTTTTTCAAGTTGGAGGGCCTGTCAGCAATTTTGCCATTAAATGTCATTTCTGACAACTTTTAAAGACAGTGATTGTCTGAGTGCATAAGGCATGGTCACATTTCTGGTGTGAATTATGCATCAGGCATGACGGTTGGTGTTCACATATATTTCCCTCATCTTCACAGGATTGGCTATAAGGGTCGCTGCCATCTCAACACCTTCACTTCCCTTTTGGTGTTCAGGATCCTCTCTGGTTCTGACGCTGAGGAATTTCCTCTCTGGTAGATGGCCATATATCCTGGTTTGCCTGAGGGAAGCTCTTTTTTTTTTTTTTTTTTAACTGGCATAATTGTTAATAGTGCTTCGTTTCAGTCTCAAAAGCATCCCAATGTCAGAGATACACTGTATATAGTGATGGTTCCTAGAATAAGTTCTAGTCCTGTTAAAGTTGGTCAGAAAATTAAGCTGTGTGAATGTTCCTTTTTTCCCAGAAGGAGAATGCAGCTTGTATCATCAGAGGAAGGTTTATCTCTGAGCAGGTTGGAGATACTTTTTTCTTGGCAACTCCTTCTTTACATTTACAACAGTTGATGAGCTATTTTGATCAAGAAAATGTCTGTCAGGTTGCATTGTTTGTGCGAAGATTGTGAATTGAATGTGTTGTCAGTCAATTGTTTTTTCACATTTCTTACAAGTGGTGGAATCCAGTAGAGCCTGTTTTACCCAATACAAACACAATCATATACATACATGTTAAATGTCATTCCTTTTACTAGTTTCCTACCATTGAGAAATTTTTTTAAAAATCACAGGGACTTAGAGTTTTAATAATAGCTATTTCACATAGTCTATCATCTTTCTTTTATTGTTATTTTTTTTTTTTGAGAGAGAGATACAGAGCATGAGTGGAGGAAGGACAGAGAGAGACACAGAATCCGAAGCAGACTCCAGGCTCTGAGCTGTCAGCACAGAGCCCAACATAGGGCTCAAACCCACGAACCATGAGATCATGACCTGAGCTGAAGTCAGATGCTCAACTGACTGAGCCCCCCCTAAGGCCCCCCCCACAATGTATGATCTTAAATTAAGCCTAATATATATATATACACACATATATATATATGTACACAGACATATGCATATGTACATATATATCTATAAGCTTCTGCAGAATACATACATTCTGTTCTGTTTTTCCTATCTTATTCTCATAGGTGCAAAAAACATCACTCACTGACACACAAAGATTCCCCTGCTACATGTTAATATAACTAAAGTCATACAATTACTAAACACTGGTAATGAAATTCTACCTGAGATTTTGTTAATGACTCCAGGACTGCACCATTGTTCTGGAAAGCTTTTTTGTACTGGTCTTAACACTTCACTTATTCTGAGCCAGAGCAAAGGGTTCAGTGACCCTTCTCCAGGCTGTCTGCAGCACTACATACACGAGGGTGTTCCTTTCTTCAAAATTCCCAAGAAGTGACATTCTTGACTACATGAAAATCTGAAACTCTTTAAGCCACACAGCAACTACTACACCAGTCTCCTGAAGGGACTCGGAAGATGATGGTCCATAGATGAAATGTGGTCACATCACACCTAGCTAAATAATACTAACTTTCAAATGTGCTGTTTCTTATATTGTTATGGGTTCAGATTTACTTTACTTAATTGTATTTATATATATATTTATTTAAAGTTTATTTATTTATTTTGAAAGAGAAAGAGTGCACAAGGGGGAAGGTCAGAGAGAAAGGGAGAGAGAGAATCCCAAGCAGGCTCTGTGCTTTCAGTGCAGAGCCTGTCACGGGGCTCAGATTCACAAACTATTGAATTATTGACCTGAGCCGAAACCAAGAGTCAGACGCTTAACCAACTGAGCCACCCATGTGTCCCAGCTTAATTATACAGTAAAACCTTAGTTTGTGAGCATAATTTGTTCTGGAAGCATGCTTGTAATCCAAAGTACTTGTATATCAAAGCGAATTTCCCCATAAGAAATAATGGAAACTCAGATGATTTGTTCCACAACCCAAAAATAATCATATAAAAATGATTACAATACTGTAATATAATACAAGATATTAAAGAAAATGCAAAATATAAAGAAGGATAAACAAATGAACTGGCACTAACCTTTGAAAATCTTCGTGGCTGGTGTGAGGGAGACGAGAGAGGAGGGTTATTGTGTAGGACGACTTTCACTGTCACTAATGGAATCACTGCTATCTATTGGCTCAGGGAAATCTTTTTTGTTTCACACACCTTTAACAAGGAACCTATCCAATGACCTAGAATGAAGCAAAGCATCCCTAAACTTACTCTTGTATGGAAAAGCAAAGGACTGCCCATAGGTGCTTTGAAGTAACAAAAAATATGCTAGTGCCAGTTGTGGGCACCTTCCAGTGTTCTGAAAAATGACTGATTTCTGTCATACACCATGATCTGAGGCCAAGCATCTGAGCATGGGAGATGATCACCCACAATTCCACAGTGAGAGAGAGAGAGAGAGAGAGAGAAGAACCATTGGCTCAGTTGTGATCATGTGACATTTGACTTCACCTACTTCTCATTTATCAAGTTCAAATTTATTAGAAATGTTTGCAGAACATTTGATGATTTGTTCTTGCAGAACACTCACAGAACAAGTTACTCACAATACAGGGTTTTGCTGTAGTTAGATAAGAAGGACCAACTTTTATTGAATCTTTGCAAAAACTGCAGTGCCATGAAAAGTAAAAGGACCCAGGAAAGGCACTGTGTATAATATCTGACATTGTTCTCAGTAGTTTATCAACAAGGCCAATTAATATGCATCGTATTTCCTTCAGGATCTGCATAGACTTTGCCAATGGTGGATTTTTTGGAAATGTGATTTGATTTGTTATAGATGATTTGATTTAGAATAAGTATAATTTAATTCAGCATCTGTTAACAAAGGATGATTTTAAGCTTAACTCATTTTAAAAGTACATCTCTGAGCTCCATTTATTAGACATTGTCCTTAATTCTCTGGAGGTTAATTAGCTTATATTTATAGTTTACCATATTTAAACTTCTCGAAGAATATGTTCCTTCTTGGTATAAACATAAAGGAAATTTTATGTGTTCCTGAATTTTGATGTATCTTGCCCATGGAAAGAAATATTCTCAGGAATTTAGTAGGATTCACATTCCCTGAAATTGGATCATATGAAGTATACAAAATTATCCTTTTTGAAAATTTTGAAATGTCAATTGGCACAGTACCCCAATTAAGAATGAGCTTATATTTTTGGTACAACTGTTTGGTATAGCCAAACCCTACAAGGTTATAGCCCTGTTGATTAAGATTATTTTAAGAGAGGGCATTCGTTCTAATTAGCACTAATTTAATCTTCTAAACTTTGGGTTGAGAGGAGCAGACTAAAGGGGCTTTATCATGTGTTTATTATAAAATAAACGATTAAACAAATACCAATATTTAAAGCAGTGACAGCAATATTCTTCAGTGACAGCAGATGGCCACATGGAACTCCTCAAATACAAAACCAAGACCACAGAATTTCTCATATCTGAATCATTCTTTGGAAACCTGTGAAACCATTCTGGCCTTCCCTTCATGGAACCCCTGAGATGTCCTAGGTCCCAAACTATCCCTCCAGTCTCACTCAGGCCTTCAAGCCTATTTCACTTCTCCTAGGTCTCATGCTAGATGGCAAGATGCCATAGAACCACAGAACCAGAGTCCTTTCAAATGGCCCTTGGACTTTGATAGGAGAGAGCTCTGAACATGGGCTGGAATCACCACGTCTCTGAAAAGCCTAATAGTTTATCAGTCATAGCTGCCCTTAAAGAGCAAGGTCAAGGAAACACAAAGAATCCTGAGCGTTCTTGTGTTGTTACTTGATCTACACCTGATGTCTGCTGACTTTGATGTTCCTATGAGACCGACTATCTCTGTGGTGTAGAGACTGCTTTTAGGCAACCAACTTGAGCATTGGAAACCTGAGTACGGTAGAAGGACCCACAGTGGCCACCAGGCTGACTACAAACCCGCCCATTAGGCAACCCACTTCAAAATATCCATAAACCCCGCCTGACCAATGGGTTACTTAAAGCTGGACACAGGTACCAAAAAAGGAGAATTCCATATGTTCCCATATCTCCTCATCTTCCCCCTTAACTACGGCCTCCCACCTCTGCCTTCCCACAGTCTCTCCTTTGCTGTCCTGACCACTACCCCCTTGCAGTGTATTCAGTAAACTTCTATCTCCTTTGTTCTTCCTTGGGTGAATTCTTTTACCACACACTCGCTGGCCTCCACCCGACCAGGTTGCCTCACATGTGGGTCCTCCAAAAATTGTGAAAAGAAAATATTTCATTCAATTTAGTTATGAATATGTAACAGAAATGTATCACAGGGGCACCTGGGTGGCTCAGTCTATTAAGCATCCAGCTCTTGACTTGGGCTTAGTTCATGATCTCACACTTTGTGGTTTGAGCCCCACATCAGGCTCTGTGCTGGCATTGTGGGGCCTGCTTGGGATTCTCTCTCTCTCTCTCTCTCTCTCTCTCTCTCTCTCTGTGCCCCTCCTCCACTACTGTGCATATGTGTGCTCTCTCTCTCTCTCAAAATAAATGAACTTAAAAAAATGTATCATATTTCTTTTGCAAGTAAAAAGGCTCCTTCTAGACTATATCAAAGATTCACTCCTAAGAAAATTTTATTGGCAAGTTTTTAGTTTTCTATCTTTATATTATTCTAAAAGCAAACACCAGATTTCTAGATCAAAGATCAGACATTATTACTCATCGTATTGGTTTCCCAAGCTTCACTCTCTCCCTTCAGAGAGATGGCAGTGAGAACATTTGTCGGCTGCGTATACAGGGGGTCTGTACTGTGGAGAAGAACCCAAAATTATGCAACTGGGGAGCTTTATAAAAACAACTGTGCAGCATCCCCTCCTCCGATCTTAGGAGAGAAAAAGACCTTATCTTTCTGAAGTGAACAGATTCTCTCTTGAGATAAGAGAAGGACTCTTAGATCTTCACAACCATTTGAAATGTAAACTTATGGCTCTAAGCCTTTCAAGCTTCCAATGTGAAAAGAAAATGGTTCTGGGGAAAAGGAGACATTCTCTATCTTTATAGCTTGTACTGAATCTCTTCATTTATTATGTCCCTGTTGTTTACCTTTCTGTTAAGTGTGGATTTTTCCTATTGTCAATAGGTGTAGATGCTCTGTTATTATGGTCTAAAGTGAAATTATCTTTGTAGTTGAAGCATGACCACTTTAGCTCTCACAGATATCTGTAGTATGTAGACTGACAAGTGGTTTTAAATTTTAAAGGGTTACAATTTTGTAACAAGTGTACTGAGAGACATTGGCGACAAAATTGTATATTTAAGCTTTTCTAGATTTTCTAGTGTTTGGGGAACATACTAACCTATTGAAAAACGTTCTCAGAGAATAATTTCTAGTTAAATTTAGAAAAGAATTGAACAAAGCTCTCTTCTTTATTAAAGAAAATTTGAGTATAAATTATAAGAACAAAATAAATTACTTTTCCAAAAAGTGTATTCAAGTTTAAAAGTTCTCAAGCTTCAGTCAATTATCTTAAATAACATCTCATTAGCAGTGTATCATAGAAGAAAAACACCATGTTTTTTAAGTGTGGGTAGGCACAAGCAGAGCATGACACAGATTTGAGCTTCTTTGGGAGATAATCCCAGAAGGCATTAGTAGGGGCAAGATTAACATAGGGAAAGGAAGGGAGTCAGCACAGGGTGAGTGAAAAATCAGGTTAGTTCTCGGACCTCTAAGACATGGTGTGGAATGCCCCTAGCAAGCCCTAATGCGTAACCAAGAAGACCGACTATTTGTTTACCAATTCCCATATGCCATTTGCTAAGGCTTGCTCTGAAGCGTGTACCACCGAGGCCTGGGCCATGCTTGTGCCAAGCACACTCCTGTGCAGAAAGTCACAGGTGCTTGAGGAAGGTATGGAGGTAGAAAGTCTTTGATGTGTAGGAAAACTGAGAGTGTAGTGGTTGGACAGTGGCAATCTGCTACAGCATACGATGGGCATCAGAGAGTCCAAGAGTGAGTCACAGAGTAACTAAGCATCATATGCAAATGGAATAATAAAGGCATCTGCCTCCTGGGCATGTTCTACAGGTTAAATGGGATTCTACACATAATGTTTTAGAGGAAGACACAAAGTAAGCCCTCTGATCATCTACAAGGCATAACCCAGAGATATTGTGGTTTTAGTTTCACTGCAGTAAAGTGAATATCACAATAAATAGAGTCAAAGGGAGCTTTTGCTTTCCCGGTGCATTTAAAAGTTATGTTTACATTACACTTCAGTCCGTTAAGTGTGCAATAGCATTATGTCTGAACAAACAATGTATACACCTTAATTTAAAAACATTTTATTATTTAAAAAAAGGCTAACCATCGTCTGAGTTTTCAGCTAGTTGCCATCTTTTTGCTGGTGAGGGTCTTGCCTCCATCCACGTTGATGTTTGCTGACTGACCAGCGTGGTAGTTGCTGAGGATAGGGGTGGTTGTGGTAATTTCTTAAAATAAGACAGCAGCAATGTTTGCCACATTGATTGACTCTTCCTTTCACTATTTCTCTGTTGCATGTGATGCTGTTTGATAGCATTTTATTCATGGTAGAACATCTTTCAAAATTGGAATCAATCCTCTCAAACTATGCAGCTGTTTCATCAACTAAGTTGTCATATTCTAAATCCTTTGTTGTCATATCTGCAGTCTTCACAGCATCTTCACCAGGAATAGATTCCATCTCAAGAAACCACTTTCTTTGCTCATCCTTAAGAAGAAACAACTCCTCATCTGTTAAAGTTTTGTCATGAGCAACAATTCAGTTCCATCTTCAGGCTCCACTTCTAATTCTCATTCTCTGGCTTTTCCCACCACATCTGTAGTTATTTTCTTCTCTGAAGTCTTGAATCCCTTAAAGTCATCCATGAGGATTGAAATCAACTTCTTCCAAATTCCTATTCATGTTGAGTTTTAACCCCTTCCTATGAATCACAGATGTTTTTTTTTCAATATATGAAATTTATTGTCAAATTGGTTTCCATACAACACCCAGTGCTCATCCCAAAAGGTGCCCTCCTCAACCCATCGCCCACCCTCCCCTCCCTCCCACCCCTCATCAACCCTCAGTTTGTTCTCAGTTTTTAAGAGTCTCTTATGCTTTGGCTCTCTCCCACTCTAACCTCTTTTTTTTTTTTTCTCCTTCCCCTCCCCCATGGGTTTCTGTTAAGTTTCTCAGGATCCACATAAGAGTGAACACATATGGTATCTGTCTTTCTCTGTATGGCTTATTTCACTTAGCATCACACTCTCCAGTTCCATCCACGTTGCTACAAAGGGCCATATTTCATTTTTCTCATTGCCACGTAGTACTCCATTGTGTATATAAACCACCATTTCTTTATCCATTCATCAGTTGATGGACATTTAGGCTCTTTCCATAATTTGGCTATTGTTGAGAGTGCTGCTATAAACATTGGGGTACAAGTGCCCCTATGCATCACTACTCCTGTATCCCTTGGGTAAATTCCTAGCAGTGCTATTGCTGGGTCATAGGGTAGGTCTATTTTTAATTTTCTGAGGAACCTTCACACTGTTTTCCAGAGTAGCTGCACCAGTTTGCATTCCCACCAACAGTGCAAGACGGTTCCCGTTCCTCCACATCTTCTCCAGCATCTATAGTCTCCTGATTTGTTCATTTTGGCCACTCTGACTGGCGTGAGGTGATATCTGAGTGTGGTTTTGATTTGTATTTCCCTGACAAGGAGCGACATTGAGCATCTTTTCATGTGCCTGTTGGCCATCCGGATGTCTTCTTTAGAGAAGTGTCTATTCATGTTTTCTGCCCATTTCTTCACTGGGTTATTTGTTTTTTGGGTGTGGAGTTTGTTGAGCTCTTTATAGATTTTGGTTACTAGCCCTTTGTCCGATATGTCATTTGCAAATATCTTTTCCCATTCCGTTGGTTGCCTTTTAGTTTTGTTGGTTGTTTCCTTTGCTGTGCAGAAGCTTTTTATCTTCATAAGGTCCCAGTAGTTTATTTTTGCTTTTAATTCCCTTGCATTTGGGGATGTGTCGAGTAAGAGATTGCTACAGCTGAGGTCAGAGAGGTCTTTTCCTGCTTTCTCCTCTAGGGTTTTGATGGTTTCCTGTCTCACATTCAGGTCCTTTATCCATTTTGAGTTTATCTTTGTGAATGGTGTGAGAAAGTGGTCTAGTTTCAACCTTCTGCATGTTGCTGTCCAGTTCTCCCAGCACCATTTGTTAAAGAGACTGTCTTTTTTCCATTGGATGTTCTTTCCTGCTTTGTCAAAGATGAGTTGGCCATACGTTTGTGGGTCTAGTTCTGGGGTTTCTGTTCTATTCCATTGGTCTCTGTGTCTGTTTTTGTGCCAATACCATGCTGTCTTGATAATGACAGCTTTGTAGTAGAGGCTAAAGTCTGGGATTGTGATGCCTCCTGCTTTGGTCTTCTTCTTCAAAATTACTTTGGCTATTCGGGGCCTTTTGTGTTTCCATATGAATTTTAGGATTGCTTGTTCTAGTTTCGAGAAGAATGCTGGTGCAATTTTGATTGGGATTGCATTGAATGTGTAGATAGCTTTGGGTAGTATTGACATTTTGACAATATTTATTCTTCCAATCCATGAGCAGGGAATGTCTTTCCATTTCTTTATATCTTCTTCAATTACCTTCATAAGCTTTCTATAGTTTCAGCATACAGATCTTTTACATCTTTGGTTAGATTTATTCCTAGGTATTTTATGCTTCTGGGTGCAATTGTGAATGGGATCAGTTTCTTTATTTGTCTTTCTGTTGCTTCATTGTTAGTGTATAAGAATGCAACTGATTTCTATACATTGATTTTGTATCCTGCAACTTTGCCTAATTCATGTATCAGTTCTAGCAGACTTTTGGTGGAGTCTATCGGATTTTCCATGTATAATATCATGTCATCTGCAAAAAGTGAAAGCTTGACTTCATCTTTGCCAATTTTGATGCCTTTGATTTCCTTTTGTTGTCTGATTGCTGATGCAAGAACCTCCAACACTATGTTAAACAACAGCGGTGAGAGTGGGCATCCCTGTCGTGTTCCTGATCTCAGGGAAAAAGCTCTCAGTTTTTCCCTATTAAGGATGATGTTAGCTGTGGGCTTTTCATAAATGGCTTTTATGATGTTTAAGTATGTACCTTCTATCCCGACTTTCTCGAGGGTTTTTATTAAGAAAGGGTGCTGGATTTTGTCAAATGCCTTTTCTGCATCGATTGACAGGATCATATGGTTCTTATCTTTTCTTTTATTAATGTGATGTATCACGTTGATTGATTTGCGAATGTTGAACCAGCCCTGCATCCCAGGAATGAATCCCACTTGATCATGGTGAATAATTCTTTTTATATGCTGTTGAATTCGATTTGCTAGTATCTTATTGAGAATTTTTGCATCCATATTCATCAGGGATATTGGCCTGTAGTTCTCTTTCTTTACTGGGTGTCTGTCTGGTTTAGGAATCAAAGTAATACTGGCTTCATAGAATGAGTCTGGAAGTTTTCCTTCCCTTTCTATTTCTTGGAATAGCTTGAGAAGGATAGGCATTATTTCTGCTTTAATCATCTGGTAGAATTCCCCTGGGAAGCCATCTGGTCCTGGACTCTTATTTGTTGGGAGTTTTTTGATAACCGATTCAATTTCTTCGCTGGTTATGGGTCTGTTCAAGCTTTCTATTTCCTCCTGATTGAGTTTTGGAAGCTTGTGGGTGTTTAGGAATTTGTCCATTTCTTCCAGGTTGTCCAATTTATTGGCATATAATTTTTCATAGTATTCCCTGATAATTGTTTGTATCTCTGAGGGATTGGTTGTAATCATTCCATTTTCATTCATGATTTTATCTATTTGGGTCATCTCCCTTTTCTTTTTGAGAAGCCTGGCTAGAGGTTTGTCAATTTTGTTTATTTTTTCAAAAAACCAACTCTTGGTTTCGTTGATCTGCTCTACAGTTTTTTTAGATTCTATATTGTTTATTTCTGCTCTGATGTTTATTATTTCTCTTCTTCTGCTGGGTTTAGGCTGCCTTTGCTGTTCTGCTTCTATTTCCTTTAGGTGTGTTGTTAGATTTTGTATTTGGGATTTTCTTGTTTCTTGAGGTAGGCCTGGATTGCAATGTATTTTCCTCTCAGGACTGTCTTCGCTGCATCCCAAAGCGTTTGGATTGTTGTATTTTCATTTTCGTTTGTTTCCATATATTGTTTAATTTCTTTTCTAATTGCCTGGTTGACCCACTCATTCTTTAGTAGGGTGTTCTTTAACTTCCATGCTTTTGGAGGTTTTCCAGACTTTTTCCTGTGGTTGATTTCAAGCTTCATAGCATTGTGGTCTGAAAGTATGCATGGTATGATTTCAATTCTTGTATACTTACGAAGGGCTGTTTTGTGACCCAGTATCTGATCTATCTTGGAGAATGTTCCATGTGCACTCGAGAAGAAAGTATATTCTGTTGCTTTGGGATGCAGAGTTCTAAATATATCTGTCAAGTCCATCTGATCCAATGTATCATTCAGAGCCCTTGTTTCTTTATTGACCGTGTGTCTAGATGATCTGTCCATTTCTGTAAGTGGAGTGTTAAAGTCCCCTGCAATGACCACATTCTTATCAATAAGGTTGCTTATGTTTATGAGTAATTGTTTTATATATTTGGGGGCTCCGGTATTCGGCGCATAGACATTTATAATTGTTAGCTCTTCCTGATGGATAGACCCTGTAATTATTATATAATGCCCTTCTTCATCTCTCGTTACAGCCTTTAATTTAAAGTCTAGTTTGTCTGATATAAGTATGGCTACTCCAGCTTTCTTTTGGCTTCCAGTAGCATGATAAATAGTTCTCCATCCCCTCACTCTCAATCTAAAGGTGTCCTCATATCTAAAATGAGTCTCTTGTAGAAAGCAAATAGATGGGTCATGTTTGTTTATCCATTCTGATACCCTATGTCTTTTGGTTGGCACATTTAATCCATTTACATTCAGTGTTATTATAGAAAGATACGGGTTTAGAGTCATTGTGATGTCTGTATGCTTTATGCTTGTAGCGATGTCTCTGATACTTTGTCTCACAGGATCCCCCTTAGGATCTCTTGTAGGGCTGGTTTCGTGGTGACAAATTCCTTCAGTTTTTGTTTGTTTGGGAAGACCTTTATCTCTCCTCCTATTCTAAATGACAGACTTGCTGGATAAAGGATTCTCGGCTGCATATTTTTTTTTCTGTTCATCACATTGAGGATCTCGTGCCAATCCTTTCTGGCCTGCCAAGTTTCAGAAGAGAGATCAGTCACGAGTCTTATAGGTCTCCCTTTATATGTGAGGGCACGTTTATCCCTTGCTGCTTTCAGAATTTTCTCTTTATCCTTGTATTTTGCCAGTTTCACTATGATATGTCGTGCAGAAGATCGACTCAAGTTACGTCTGAAGGGAGTTCTCTGTGCCTCTTGGATTTCAATGCCTTTTTCCTTCCCCAGTTCAGGGAAGTTCTCAGCTATAATTTCTTCAAGTACCCCTTCAGCACCTTTCCCTCTCTCTTCCTCCTCTGGGATACCAATTATGCGTATATTATTTCTTTTTAGTGTATCACTTAGTTCTCTAATTTTCCCCTCATACTCCTGGATTTTTTTATCTCTCTTTTTCTCAGCTTCCTCTTTTTCCATAACTTTATCTTCTAGTTCACCTATTCTCTCCTCTGCCTCTTCAATCCGAGCCGTCATCGTTTCCATTTTATTTTGCATTTCATTTAAAGCGTTTTTCAGCTCCTCCTGACTGTTCCTTAGTCCCTTGATCTCTGTAGCAAGAGATTCTCTGCTGTCCTCTGTACTGTTTTCAAGCCCAGCGATTAATTTTATGACTATTATTCTAAATTCACTTTCGGTTATATTATTTAAGTCCTTTTTGATCAGTTCATTGGCTGTTGTTATTTCCTGGAGATTCTTTTGAGGGGAATTCTTCCATTTGGTCATTTTGGAGAGTCCCTGGAGTGGTGGGGACCTGCAGGGCACTTCCCCTGTGCTGTGATGTATAACTGGAGTTGGTGGGCGGAGCCACAGTCAGTCCTGATGTCTGCCCCCAGCCCACTGCTGGGGCCACAGTCAGACTGGTGTGTGCCTTCTCTTCCCCTCTCCTAGGGGCGGGATTCACTGTGGGGTGGCGTGTCCCGTCTGGGCTACTTGCACACTGCCAGGCTTGTGGTGCTGGGGATCTGGCGTATTAGCTGGGGTGGGTAGGCAAGGTGCACAGGGGTAGGAGGGGCAGGCTTAGCTCGCTTCTCTTTAGGTGATCCACTTCAGGAGGGGCCCTGTGGCAGCCGGAGGGTTGGCTCTGCTCCACAGAAGCACAGAGTTGGGTGTTTGCGCGGAGCAAGCATGTTCCCTGGCAGGAACTGGTTCCCTTTCGGATTTTGGCTGGGGGATGGGCGAGGGAGATGGCGCTGGCGAGCGCCTTTGTTCCCCAACAATCTGAGCTCTGCCGTCCGGGGGCTCAGCAGCTCTCCCTCCCTTTGTCCTCCAGCCTTCCCGCTTTCCGAGCCGAGCTGTTAACTTATGACCTCCCAGATGCTAAGTCCCGCTTGCTGAACACACTCCGTCCCGCCCCTCCGCTTTTGCCAGCCAGACTCAGGGGCTCTGCTTGGCCAGCAGGCCGCCCCTCTGCCCCGGCTCCCTCCCGCCAGTCCGTGCAGCGCGCACCGCCCCTCCGCCCTTCCTACCCTCTTCCATGGGCCTCTTGTCTGCGCTTGGCTCCAGAGACTCCATTCTGCTAGTCTTCTGGTGGTTTTCTGGGTTAGTTAGGCAGGTGTAGGTGGAATCTAAGTGATCAGCAGGATGCGCGGTGAGCCCAGCGTCCTCTTAAGCCGCCATCTTCCCTCCCTCTCTGCCGAATCACAGATGTTTTTAATGGCATCTGGCATAATGAATAGTTTCCGTAGGTTTTCAGTTTACTTTGCCCAGATCCATGAGAGGAATCACTATCTATGGCAACTATAGCCTTATGAAATGTATTTCTTAAATAATAAGACTTGAAAGTTGAAATTACCCCTTGGTCCACAGGTTGATGAATGGACATTGTGTTAGCAAGCATGAAAACAATATTAATTTCATTATGCATCTCCATCAGAGCTCTTGGGTGACCAGGTGTATTGTCAATGAGAATAATATTTTGAAAGGAATATTTTTTTCTGAGTAGAAGGTCTGAATAATGGGCTTACAATATTCACTAAACCATGTTATATAAACAGACGTGCTGTCATCAGGTTTTGTTGTTCCACTTACAGAGCACCTGCAGAATAGATGTAGCATAATTTTTAAGAGTCCTACGATTTTCAGAATGGTAAATGAGCATTGACTTCTGCTTAAAGTCACCAGCTTCATTGACCCCTATAAGAGAGTCAGCCTGTCCTTTGAAACTTTTTTTGAAAGTTTATTTATTTAAGCAATCTCTACACCCAACATGGGGCTCCAACTCATGACCCCAAGATCAAAAGTCACATGCCCCATCCTTTGAAACTTTGAAGCAAGACATTGACTCTTTTCTCTAGCTATAAAAGTCCTAGATGGCATCTTCTTCCAATGTAAGGTTGTTTTGTCTACATGGAAAATTGTTTAGCCACACTAAACAATAGCCATATTTTTGAGTTATGTTATCTAAATCTTCTGGACAACTTGCTGCAACTTCTACATCAGCACTTACTGCTTCACCTTGTACTGAGTTCTCATCTGAACCTTGAAATTTTTAGGCTGTGGAGTTCAGTTCATTACAGTTGTAAGAAGGAAGCCCATGTTATAGAGATTATTTCTTTCACTTAAATTTCATGAACCAACCTCTGCTGTCATCAAACTTGTCTTCTGCAGCTTCCACATCTCTCAACCTTGATAGAATTGAAGAGAGTTATGGCCTTACTCTGTATTTGGCTTTGGCTAAAGGGAATGTTGTAGCTGGTCTGATCTTCTATCCAGAATACTAAAATTTTCTCCATATCAGCAATATCATATCATTCATGTGTTCACTGGAGTAACTTTTACCTTCCAAGAACTTTTCCTTTGCATTTGCAACTTGGCTGTTTGGCACAAGAGGCTTAGCTTTTGGCCTGCATCACCTTTCAACTTCCCTTCCTCACTAAGCTTAATCATCTCTAGCTTTGGATTTAAAGTGAGAGACACACAACTCTTCCTTTCACTTGAACACGTATAGGCCATTGTAGGGTTATTGGCCTAATTTCAATATTGTTGTGTCTCAGGGATTAGGGAGGCTTGAAGAGAGGGAGAGAGATGGGGGAATGGCCAGGCAGTGGAACAGTCAGAACCCACACAACATTTATCATTTAAGTTTGCTATCTTACGTAGGCACAGTTCGTGGCACCCCCTAAACAGTTACAATAATAACATCAAAGATCACTGATCACAGATCACCATAACTATAAATATAGTAATAATGAAAAATTTTGAAATGCTGTGAAAGGTACCAAATGTGACATAGAGACACAAAGTGAGCCTATGCTGTTGGAAAAAATGGTGCCAATGGACTTGCTTAGTGCAGGGTTGCCAGAAACCTTCAATTTATAAAATGTGCAGTATCTGCAAAGTGCAATGAAACAAGTTATGTCTATATTTCCACCATCATCAACAACATTATTATTATTAGCATGGTATTAACTGAAGTGTTACTGGTTAAATTAGTGAATATTTCTTTTTTCTTTTTAAGTTTACTTATTTATCTTGTGAAAGAGAAAGAGCACAGGAGGGACAGAGAGGGAGAGACAATCCCAAGCAGGCTCCATGCTGTCACTGTGGAGCCAGATGCAGGACTTGATCTCATGACCCTGGGATCATGATCTGAGCCAAAATCAAGAGTAAGTCCTTTAGCCAAATTATCCACCCAGGTGCCCCATAAGTTGATGGATATTTCTGAATGAGAGCTGCAAGGACTTTTTTCCCCATTATTTTTAGTTAGTATTATATATTCTAATTGGTTCTGGTGCTCAGCTTTGGAGTTTTTGCCTTTAGAGTTTTGCCAACTTATGTTGTTGACAGTCTACTCATTTTATGTCTTTTTACTATTTATTCCAGTGCCAGTGGCCATTCTGCCTCACACGGAGAGAAAAAGCAGGGTTCTTGCTAAGAATTGAAAAAGGCAATTGCTTTTGTGATGCTGAGGATATATCTCATACCTTTTTTTCTAACTTTTAAAAGCACAAACCTTGTATTTTGTCCTTAAATATCATACTCCTATTTCCTTAATAATTTTGGAATTGAACTCTGGGATCATTAAAACAGAATCCTGGAAAGGAATGATTATCTGTTTTCAAAATGGCAAAAAAATAAAGCTAGAGAAAGCAATCTGTACTTCAGAGTATTTAAAATGGTTCACTGATTTCAGTTTCACCATTGTGACTCAATGACATTGACTCATATGTGGCTCCCGAGAAACTTAACAGAAGACCAGCGGGGAGGGGAAGGGGGGGAAAAGTTACAGAGAGGGAAGGAGGCAAACCCTAAAAGACTCTTAAATACTAAGAACGAACTGAGGGTTGATGGGGGTGTGGGGGAGGGGAAAGCAGGTGATGGGCATTGAGGAGGGCACCATTTGGGATGAGCACTGGGTGTTGTATGGAAACCAACTTGACAATAAATTATATAATATATATATATATATATATATATATATATATATATATATATATATACACACACAATAAAGAGAAACAGAGATGTTCTTTATGAATAATATATGTCATAGAGGAAGTCAGTAGGTTTTTCTTTTTACTCCATCACATGTACCAAAAAAATCAGTAGAGTGGAAGGTCAACACCTGTCAAATGGATAACTTTTACTTTTGAAATACACCAATGTGGAGTATCAGCAATGCAAAAAACTGAACAAGGTAACATTTCATTTTTTCACGAGAGAATAAGGAATTGTTCTTAAAATTTTATTAACAAAAACAAGAACATTTCAGATTTGCCATTGCTTAATAGTATGTGTACTATCACTTCAGAAATTTCAAACTTATGATACATTTATATTTCTTCCTATGCTCTGATGTACAATTAGGTATATGCTTTGGGATGGATGGTAGGATCTGGTGTATAGCCTTGTGAAGACAAAGTATTGCACACACTGCTTTTAAGAAGTCCCGCATAATTGGTAGGAAGAGTAATAGAAGTCCCTGGGGAAAGTGACCTGTGCCATGCCAGAGAGGGCCTCACAGTTGGTAATTCTGTAATTTATTTGTGCCTTGAGCCTCTAACTGTGATGAGGTCTGGAAAATAGGATGTAAGAAACTGGTTCAATAAAACTGGATTTAATATGTGTGGTGTAAACAGAATTTTAAGTTGACCCGTAACAATCTGTGTCCTTTGTATTAATTCTCTCCCCTTTAGTATGGGTGGAATCTTTGAGTATGATGGGATATCACTCCTGTGATTATGATATGTTATATGGCAGAAATTAAAAGGATTTTTGCAAATTTGGTAAATGTTTCTAATAAACTGATTTTAAGTTAATCAAAGGAATGTGATCTTTGATGAACCTGACCTAACCAGGTGAGTCCTTTGAAAGTAACTGGAACCTTCCTTGAGGTAATGAGATCCTTTTGCTGACCTTAAAAAAGTAAACAGCTATGTTATGAACTAACAGTGGAGAGCAATGATTTCCAAGAGCCAAGGGCTTCATTCTTACAACTGCAAGGAACTGAATTCTACAGCCTAAAGATTTCAAGGTTCAGATGAGAAGTCAGCCCAGCTCACACCTTGTTATGCCCAGAATTCGTGATCCCCAAAGACCACCAGGGAGCCGAGTCTGATGCAAAAGCAAGAGCCTTTATTCGAGCTAGCTCAATCTCAATCCCTACCTGCACCTACGCAGCGGTGAGATGCTGGAGAGAGAGCAAGTTTCAAAAGCACAAAGGTTTTATAGGGGTCTAGGGGAAGTTGGTGAGGTAATGGCTGTGGCCTCAGCCAATTGGCTGGGGAAGGGTCATGGCCTCAGCCAATTGGCTGGGGAAGGGTCGGAGTCCCGTTACGCAGGTCACCAGGCGTGTTTTGATCGGGAAGTTTGAACGGGTGAGTGGGAGGTTACTCAAGGGGAGGCGGCGTGGTCTGAGGTTTCTGCGATTTTCCCGGAAAGGGGCCATGTCGGGGACATAGTCACTCAAGGTGGAGGACACAGAACAAGATGGAGTTGGCCGGCGTAGTTCCGCTCTTTCAACCTCAACTGCAGCCTTGTGAGACCCTGAGCAGAGCTCCCAGTTAACCCTAACCTGACCTACAGAATCATTGAAATAACAAATGTGTGTTGTTTAAATAACTTTGTTTATGGTAATTTATTACACAGCAATAGAAAACTAATACAGAATCTAAGTTAAAGAGAGACAAAAGGAATCTTGTTTGTCTTTCCACCCAGAGTGTCCAGTGTGTTTCAGCTCTTCTGGATAATACTACTAAAAATCGTTCTTTGAACCATTGGATTTAATTGGATCTTAAATAGTTGCCCTTAATGAAGTTAGAAGGTAGAGAAACAAATAAATCAACATATAAAGATGCCAAGTTGTTTTCAAAAACCCACTTCTAGTGTCACCTGGGTGGCTTAGTCATTTAAGCTTCTGACTCGATTTCTGCTCAGGTCCTGATTGCATGGTTCATGAGTCTGAGCCTTGCATCAGGTAGGCTCTGTGCTGACAGCAAGAGACCTGCTTGGGATCTGTTCTCTTTGCCCTTCCCCTGCTCGTGCTTTCTCTCTCTCTCTCAAAATAAATAAATAAACAACAACAACAACAAAAACACTGACTTTCAGGGGAGCTTAGGTGGCTCAGTCTTTTGAGCATCTGACTCTTGATTTCGGCTCAGGTCATGATCCCAGGGTTGTGAGATTGAGCCCCAAGATGGGCTCCATGCTGAGAGTGGAGCCTACTTAAGATTCTCTCTCCTTCTTCCCCTCTCCCCTGCTGGCACTCTCTCTCTCTAAAATAAAAAAATAAAATACAATAAATCTACCTCCAAAAATCATTTTTACAGCATCCAATGCACAAAATTGCTAAAGGGCAAAAGAGCACTTTCATTTTACTAAAACATTAGCATTTGGAAAATATATTCATTAATTCTTGAGATAGCAATCATTTGAATACAATAGAAATCAATTGTCACATTTCTAAATGGAAATGGAGAGGTTAGGAAGGATTGAAATGACTCAGAAAAGGTACATTGCTATTCTGTGAAGACTTGTAAATCAGCTCAGAAAAAGCAAAAGGCCTCAATATCTGTTAACAGAAAGGTATTGTTGAAAGCTCTAGCTTAAGAATAAATATTAATATAAATCTTCAGTGCTTTCAGTATCCATGAAAAGTAGATTTGCTTCAGCTTGGAAGAAACTTCTTTAATAAATTTACAGCAAAACAACTTTGAAGAAAATAAGTAAATTGAAATATAAAAATAAAGACCCAGCACTAGCCTAGGAGGACAATATTGCTAAAATTTGAATGTCATTCTTTGGCTTCTGCAGAGCCTAGTCACAGTATACAGTGTCTATAGCAAACAGAATCAGTGTCCCTGACAGTAGCGAAGAGAAAATCAAATTATTTGGACTTCATAATTTTTATATACTTTCATAATGAGAATGTAATTAAATGGGAAAGGCTTAAGCAAACAGTTAGGTAAGCCCATTAAACTCCCTGTGTAAAACCATACTCAGCATTGAGAAGCTCTCCAAGGGAATCTTACATTCAACAGTGAAAGCTTTTGGGCTTTTGTGGAATCATGCTTTTTACTTACCAAAAATACCTCACTACCTCCTAAACGCAAATAAGAGAGTGTAGCTATTGTTTTCTATGCGTGCACATTAAGTTAATTTGTTCAGGTTATGCAGGTAGTTCTGGCGACTATCCCAAGGAAGTCCCAAGGCATACCCTAAATTACTCCATCATTAAAAGACTTCTGTTGTGCTATTTTGCCTCTGAAATACTAGTCCTTGTTCCCACCTAAGACAGATTCTATTTTCCATTTGCACTCCCGTCTGAAACTCTAAGTAATGCCTTTGGCAGAGTTGATCTTCAACATAAGTCAGAACTCCTCAGAACACCGGGGATGTGAGAAGGGACACAGAAAAGCACAAAGTGCGCGAGTGTTAAAAATTAATATCCATGAGCATTTACTGAGCAGTTCCTCTGCACAACCCCCAGCACATGGTCCGTGCTAGGAATCCTCTGAGTCCTGCAACGTAACAGCCCGGCAAAGTCCCATGTTGGTATTGATATAGATGACAGTGGTGCTCATGAAAATTACAACCATCAGTTATTATAGAATATATAATATAAAATAATAAAAGAACACAGTATAAAATTATTTTGAGCATATGGTGAGTTGAGACATGTAAAATGACAAGGACAGTGCCTGGCAAATGTAAGCATGCAATATGTGTTAACTTTTTTAATAAAAACAACAACCAGGACAGTGCTAGGCTGTTTTGAAGTTTGAACTACTGGTCCTTAGTGAAGAAAAAACAAAGACCCATATTATATTCTTAGTAAAACAGATCATGATCAAAGGACTGAAATTTAGCTGAGGTCCCCTATAAGGCAAACCCAAGTGGGTACTTTGATACAAAACATGGAAAACAGAGAAATAGGTAGGTAAGACTGGCAAAAATTAATAAAAGCAGCCTCTCTTTCCAGCTATGCAAGGGAAAAAAAAAAACCCACATAGCAGTGGTAGTCACATCCTGCATTTCTCTAGCATTTTAATTTTTCATACTTTTAAAATTTCATTCTGGCTACAGAACCAGATAAAGTCAGACTTGCTCCACACACGTTTTGAGAGTTAAATAAACAGAATTTATGAAGTAATTGTCACAATTACAAATTGATGGCAAAGAGTTTGAAATTCATTTTTTTTAATTTTTTTTTTTTTGACATTCATTTTTTGAGAGACAAAAAAAGACAGAATAAGGAGGGGCAGAGAGAGAGGGAGAGACAGAATCTGAAGCAGGCTCCACGCTCTAAGCTCTAAGCTGTCAGCACAGAGCCCAACACGGGGCTCGAACCCATGAACTGTAGGATCATGACCTGAGCTGAAGTCAGATGCTTAACTGACTGAGCCATCCAGGCGCCCCTGAAACTCATTTTTTAAATAAAATGCTTTTCAGAACTGAGAGAATTTGAGCAAGGCCTTTGATCTTTATACTGCTTTTCTAAATAGACATTGTAGGTGTAAAAATTTTTTTTAATTTTGTTTATTTATTTATTGAAAGAGAGAGAGTGTAAGCAGGGTAGAGGCAGAGAGAGAGAGAGAGAGAGGGAGAAAGAGAGAGAATCCCAAGCAATTTCCACACTGTCAATGCAGAGCCCCATGTGAGGCTCAAACCCATTAACTGTGAGATCATGACCTGAGCTGAGACCAAGAGTCTATTGCCTAACCAACTGAGCTATCCAGGCGCCCCATAGGTGTAAAAATGTTAAGAGAAAATAAAAATCAGATCTCATTTCAAACAAAGCAAAAATTGAAAGCACTAATGACTGGGGCTTCAAATCATTTGTCTCCTTTAGGATAGCATTCATATTAAGTTATCAATATTACTGTGATGTTAATATCACATATTGCCATTAAATGGTCTGTTGTTTTACTGGCCTACATTATTAAGGAGAGATAAACTATTGCTCAATCTCAAAAAAGGGTACTTGGTTACATTTACCACTCATGTACTTTTCCCCCCTAATTTTTCTTTGTTTGATCAGATTAGTTTATTGGATTAGCCTCTTAAGATCACTATGATTTGTTTGTTTTCCATAAAATAAATTTTTTCCAGCTTCACTAAAGTGTAATTGATAAAAATTTGTATGTTTAAGGTGTACAATGTAATGTTTTGCATATCATACATTATAAAATGATTTTCCCAATCAAGTTAATTAGTATATCCACCACCGTACATATTTACCTTTCTTTTTTTTTTTTTTTTGGTAAGAATAATCGAGACCTAGTTTCTCAGCAAATTTCAAGTGTACAATACCTCATTATTAAGGTATTATTATGTATTATTTATAGTATAATATATTCATATATTGTAGTCATCATGACATACATTAGATTTCCAGAACTTCCTCACCTTGTAATAGATAGTTTGTATATACCCTTTGACCAGCATCTCCCCATTTGCCTCACTGCCCCCAGCACCTGCTAATCAGCATTCTACTCTCTGTTACTGTAATTTTGACTTTCTTAGATTTCACATATGTGAGATCAGCAGTATTTGTCTTTCTGTGTCTAGCTAATTTCACTTAGCTTAATGGTCCATACATTAAACTTCTAGACCTATCCATTAGGTCACAAATGGTACAGTTACCTTCTTTTTTAAGCGTCAGTAATATTCCACTGTATGTATATGCCACATTTTCTTTGTCCATTCATCTAATAACAGACCTTAGGCTGTTTTCACATCTTGGCTACTATGAATAATGCTGTCATGACCACGGTGTGCAGCTATCAGTTTGAAATAGTGATTTTATTTCCTTTGGATATGTAACCATAAATGAGATTGCTAGATCCATTTTTAATGTTTTGAGGAATTGCCTCACTCTTTTTCCCAGTGACTGTACCATTTTTCATTTCCTCCAACATTACACAAGGGTTCTAATTGTAATTTGTATACATTCTCACCAACACTTGTTATTTTCTGTTTTGGGTTTTTGTTTTGTTTTGTTTTTTGTTTTTGTTTTTTAATATATATATAGAGAGAGGTAGTATCTTATTGTAGTCTTATTTTTCTTTCCCACCACTCATTCACTTTTCTGGTGCCTGGTAGCACACATTCTCACCAGCTCTGAAAATGATGGCTTTTGTAAATTTACCACAGTCATAATCTTTTCTTGAGCATTTGCTCCCTGATACTGGGAGGATGTGGAGATTTATAAGCAGAGAATAATGATCTCCCTGAGAGATTTTAATTAGTTTTATCACACAGTAACATAAATTTTTGTAGAATACTTAAAATGCCATGGGTATTGTTTACATCAGAACTTATATTAAGTAAGATGTAAGAGAATATCGATATATGACTTAATCATCTCTATTATAAAGTTTATTAGCAAGTGCTCTCTTCTTGATTAAAGAAAATGTCAGTGTGAGGACAGTGTTTAATATTAAAAATATTTTATATTTAATATTCATAAATATCATGTTTATTCTTATATAATATGTTTTAGGCAATTTATTTTTATATTAAATACAAGATGTGTTTGTTTTTAAAGTACGATTTTATATATTATGAAAATTTCTTTGTCTTTAAGGCTATAACCTTATGAAGAAATTAAAGAAAAGCCAACTATCAACTTTAAAAGGTGATACTTTCTACAGCTATGCATATCCATTGTTTTACTTTTTTGACATCCACATTTAAAAGCAGGTATTTATAGTTTAGACTGTAGATTTCAATGTACTACCTCCATTGCTCCCTTTATATTAATATGATTATGTCATAATTCTGTAATCTGGCCTTGAAGACTCTACATTTATGGATGCCATATGCACTATTGAATAATTGTATCTCTTGTTAATTACCCCCTCTCCAAAAATTTTTCCACTCTAGCATGTGTGATTTTCATAGATTTCTTAAGAGCATACCATGTTCATTTGTTCCTGCAAACACAACCTGATTTAGTTCTTTACCTTAAATACTCCCTTGGCCTCTTTGCCAACTCACATTCCTAGCCAAAAGCCTTTCACTGAGGGCTATGTTCTTTGCGGAAGGCCATGTTTTAAAAAATTCCTTGACAAGTGAAAATGATTCCAGAACATTTAAGATAGTTAGGAATGTTAAATAGGGAAAAGTAGGAGAGGGACTAGAGAGTACTGAGCCTAGAAACTTATGGGGGATGTTGAAAATCTGATTCAAATATTTGGAAGACTATTACATAAAAGGGGAATTATTCTTTTTTTTTTTTCTTTTTTTGGTCTAGGTGGAGAGTCTAGAAAATAGATTTAGGATTAATTGGGGACAGTTTTGATGCAACAGCTATCTACCTAACACAATTCCATGGGAAAAAAATTCGTCACAATTTGAATAACTCAGTACTCACAATGCAGTTCTGAGCTCATCTATGGGATTATAGTAGAGACTTCCAGTTGTCCACCGACATCCATTCCCCCACCCCCATCTTTCATCATAGAACTTCTATGTTTTCTGTGCGCAAAAGGATTCATAGCAACAACTGGAATTTTCTAGCCTCCCTTGCAGCTTAGTTCTACTTTCTGGCCAATGAGGTGTAAGCAGAAGTGCTACTTTGGGTAATGCAGCGTCTGGGTCGTACACCTAAGGCAAATACACAGCTGTTTTCTAACCCTCTCCCACCTTCTTTCCAGTTGGGAGATGAAGAGAACAAGAGTGGCTGTCGTGAATACTCTGTGATCTCACTTCTATGTGGAACTGAAAAAACTAATGTCAGAAATACAGAGTAGTTTAATGGTTGTCTTGAGATGGGGGAAATGGGTGATGGTGGTCAAAGGGAATAAACTTCTAGTTATAAGATGAATAATTTCTGGGAATCTATGTTCAGCATGATGACTATAGTTAGTAATATTGTATTGTATGCTTGAAATTTACTGAGAATAGATCTTAAATATATTCACCACACACACACACACACACACACACACACACACACACAAGTTAACTATGTGAGGTGATAGAACATGTTAACTAATCTTACTATGATAATTATTTCACAATGTATACACACACCAAATAATGTTGTACATCTGAAAACTTACACAATTTTATCCCAGTAAAACTGGGCAGGGGGAGTAGAGTGGCTGTCCTGAACCAAAAGTCAGAAGCCACACTTTGAGAATGGCAGAATTGTTATATTGGCTTAGAGTTACTTCTCCCTCTATGGTTTTTCAAAAGGGGAATGAATTTATCTGCTACCAAGTAGAGAAAACACTGTGCTTTTAAAGGAAATTAGATCAGAATGGGTCTACCCTACCAATCTCCCTTTTGATGAACTCAAAAGTCAACTGATTAGTAGACCTAATTACATCTGCAAAATCCCTTTTGTCATATAAGCTACATGGTCACGTATATGAGATACAATATTCACAGTCCGGGATTGAGATGAGAAATCTCGAGGGTACATTTTAGAATTCTGCCTACCCCAGTAGCTTCCAATAATAATGGTCTCATTATGTGCTGAGCAAACCATTAGTATTTAATGAATTCTCATTATTTTAAGTATGATAGTGTAATGATGAATATTGGTTGCCAAATCTCATTTGATGTTATTATATTACTGACATCAACAGGAGTCATAGCAGATTCTGAATATAATTTATATTCGATTATACTATGTTATATATAGTTCAGAAATCTAAATTTTAAAGGATATAGTGTAGACACAAAGATGAGAAGTACAAAAATTCACATTCATTTTACATGCATTATTAACCTTTAGGTTGCCTTTGTCGAAATATTTCGGCCCAGCTAGTCTTAAATTTAAAAATTACTTGGAGTAATTTAAGAAAACAATATAGTTGCCCTGTTATAATTGGCCCTTTGAGGACATCCTATTTTTCAGGTGTTGGTGTATTCTCTAATAAAGACTGATCTTTTGACATCAGACAAAGCAATCTTACACCATTTTAGTCTATTTATTCATTTGCTCTTCTGTTTTAACTCACTTGAAAAACCCAGGTCCTTACCAAGGGTCTGTACGGTCCCATGTGATCTGTTGTTTCAACAAGTTCTGATTTCATCTCCTCCCATTCACTTTCTAGTCATCCCACCCACACTAGAATTCTTCAGGGCCTCTGCATTTGCTGCTTCCTTTGCCTGAAATGCTTCCTCGTTGCTTCAGGTCCCTTTTCAATTGTTTCCTTACAGGGCAGGCTTTCTGTCCATATCCTATCTAAAATAGTAGGCCCCTCTGACCACCATCCCTTTACCAAGGGCTTTATGTTGTTTCATGCACCTATCACCATGTAACATATTATCCTCCACTTTATTGGCAGTTTACCTCCCCTAGAACGAAAGCTCCTTAGGAGTAGGGACTTAATTTTATGTTTTGCTAAATCCCCAATGCCTAGTACATAATAGACATCCGGTAAATATTGTTGAATGCATGAATGTGTTTCAGAAAAGGAAAAGTATACCAACTGGAGAATTCATTCACTCTGCAAAGTAGCACAAATCTTTTATTAAGAAAAAGTCCTGTCTTCCTTTAAAAAGTAACAGAATATTAATGGAAATGGAAAAAATAGCAAGCTTGGCAGAAAGGCAGAAGGCAAGAAAGAGTGGATCATGGGGAAATATAGTGCTTGGGTTGGTTCTACAGTTTTTGTTAAACTTGCCAACCCAGACAATGGACTTTTCCACACCCTGACAGAGAATTGAATGGAATATGGTGTTGAGGATAGGAGCAAGGATTCACAACACCTACTACACCCCTGTATCTGCCATCTTTTTCTCAGTTGGTGACGACATGCCTTAGCAGGATAATTGCAAGTTTTGAAGTCACTTGTCACATTAAACCCTTATTAACTGTTTTTAAACTAAGGGGTGAAGGTTTTTTCATTGTTCCTCAAGTATTTTAGTTACATTGTAGGTGTTAACACTTCACTTTGCTTATCTTTTTTACTTGCTTATAAAACTTCTATAATCATTGACTTATCAAATAATATGGTAATTGAAGAAAAGCTTTAATTGATAATCCAGGGACATGTAGGTAACTAATAATTCCTTTCATTTTTTAATTTTTTAATTTTTTTTAATGTTGATTTATTTTTGAGAGACAGAGAGACAGAGCATGAGTGGGGGAAAGGCAGAGAGGGAAGGAGACAGAATCTGAAGCAGGGTCCAGGCTCTGAGCTATCAGCACAGAACCTGACCTGAGGCTTGAACTCACCAATTGTGATATCATGACCTGAGCCAAAGTCAGATGCTTTTCCCACTGAGCCACCCAGGAGCCCCTTTATTTTTATTTTTTCAGAGAGAGAGCATAATGAGTGGGGGAGAGGAGCAAAGGGAAAGAGAGAGAATCTTAAGCATGCTTCCTGCTCAGTGCTGAGCCCAATCTGGGGCTCAATCTCAGGACCCTGGGATCATGACCTGAGCTGAAATCAAGACTCAGACATTCAACCAACTGATTCACCCAGGCACCCCTGTAGTCATTCCTTTTAAACATGTACTGTAAAAAGAAAAAATCCTTCCTTTTTATTGTTTACTTGTGGAAGCATATCCTTTAAAAATTCTGTCATTGAAAAATAATTGATAAAGTTTGCTGATTGCATCTTTAATGACCTCAGAGATATAATTGTGCCAATGACTAAATATATTCAGAACTGTATATATGCTTGGAAGGGCTATCTGTGAAATAGAGACTAGCTATTATAGCTCTAAAGATTCAGAGGAAGCAGAATAGTTTTATAACATACATTTTATAATTTATCCAAAATAAAATACTACATCACACAGTATATGTGTTCAACAAATACTAGATTTAATTCTGAAGTGCTGAGTTGAAAGTATTCTAGCTACGTCTACATCCCGTCTGCATGACCATCTGTCATCAGTCACATTTGTAGCTAGGATTCTTGCATTCAGGGAAAGACTGGACAAGGTCCCTTCCAATTCTAAGACTTTATGTTTCTATAAGACTATTTTATCATCACTCAGTTTTGAAGGAAAAACAACTGCTGAATGGCAAGACAAACAATATGCATAATAGGACTTTTTTATTTTGTCATTGTTATTAATTAAAATAGGTGAGACAGATAAAAGAATAAAAATGATCTATCTAAAATATATCTGTGAATACCATTTTAAATGTCACTGGGGCTCTCGGGAGGCTCAGTCAGTTAAATGTCTGACTCTTGATTTTGGCTCAGGTCATGATCTCATAGTGAGTTTGAGCCCCACATTGGGGCATTGGGTGGGGCTGCTTGGGATTCTCTCTCTCTGCCTCTCTTTCTCTCTCTCTCTCAAAATAAGTAAATAAACTTAAAATTTAAATGTCACTAAATTCTAATAAAATGATAAAGTAGAATATAACCAGTGTAAGTCCTTAGAATTCTATTTTTAGTATTAACTCTGTGAAGAATCATTTCTTGAATAAACTGTCAATCACTTGATGAGATATTTTGCAAATTAGATTTTAAAAGTATTTTTAAAAACTAAATATCAATGAAGTCCTTTATTTAAGGGCCTTAAATCATGCATGAAAAATTTATTTTAGCAAACAATGTAACCATAGTATGATTTGGCTTAATTTTTTTATTTGTTAATGTAAATAGCTCTAAACAGATAAACCCCATATATCAGTGACTTAACATAATAGAATCTTATATCTTACTCTTATAAGCTAATAGGGGTCAGTGATGGAGAGTGGTGTCTCAATACTACACAGTTATTAAGGCACTGGACCTTTTTTCCCATCTAGTGTTACTAACTCTCTTTGTAACCAAACCCAAGTTCATCTGCCTAATGTGCAGCAAAGCCAATCACTGAGACTTCAGGTAGGAGCAAGAAAAGTGTTTATTCCAGAGGTAGCCAAAGGAAGAGACAGGAGGGCAAGCCTCAAATACTCCTTCCTTCCTAACATGGGAGAGAACAAGATTTTTACAATCATAGGGGTAGAGATTATATACATAGTGATGAAAAGGACAGGGAAACTTATGACTATTTATAAGGAAAGATGGAGCATGGGCATTGAGCAAACATATAGGTAACACATATTCCATGTTCACTTTAGGGTAGAGACTTAACATCAGAATGAGTCAAAATTCAGCTACTGATGTCTAGAAGTTATCTTAGGACAAGGGGAAGGGGCTACTGGCATGCTCTGAGAGTTGGTATAAACTGGAAGAAGTCTTAGCCTCCTTATCTCAGGAAAGGAATGCAGGGTCTTGTTTATTCATAGGCCGGAATCATATCACTTGACCTTGAGTCCAGGCTTCTGCAGAGACAGCTAGTGGATTTGTTAGTGGGATCTGAAAAGACACAATAGCTGATTAGGGAAGAGCAGTTCTCTGAAAAACAAGCTTTATCTTTTCTGCTTGTTTCTGGAAACAGCCCAGAGTCCCATATAATCACTTTATCCAACTCCAAGTCTAGGATCTCTGAATAGAAGGAAATCCTTTATCAGGTCCCAGTATGTTTCCTGAGGGTATAGCTGAGTGGTAGAGCATTTGACTGCAAATGTGTGTCTTTATAGCCCTTTGAAATATAAATCTGCCTACCCCTTCATACATATCCGACAGATAATGACCAAAAATAAGAGCATGGGAGACACATAGCAGTTTCTTGCCCATAGCAATTCTGAAATCCACAGGGACAGGCTTTATGAAGGCCACTTAGTTGGAGGGTTGGAAAGTTCCTTGAGTAGAACTTCACTATTTGGGGAGAATCCTCTTGTATATTGCTCTCTGTAACCACTGTCTCCACCATCTGAGAAGTTCTTTATCCTCTATAGCCATATATGAAATGTGTGTGAAGTAGACCGCCCTCCTTGGATATTGCAAAGCTTTCATATCTTGCTTTGTGCTGGTGCAAGATCAAGTATGTCAACCAGCTTAAAACTTAATAGTCTCAAAAAGTTAGTAGTCTTCCAGGTGCCAACAACCATACCAATGTTCTTTTTTACACTCCTCAAGCATGACTTACTTCTTTGCTTCTCCCTGTTAATATAATGACAGGTACCATACAGCTGTGTGGGAAGGCTAATCTGACATTTGCCTTTAGGTTATTTTAATGGGATTGTGTTGTTCAAAGGTTTTTTCAATCTTGTTTTCTATTATTTGGGGTCTAAAAACAATTTTTAAATTCTTCTCTTTATACTTCATTTCATTTTTACTTGTAAATCAGCCTATTTTCATCTAAACTCATCTCTTTCTTATGATTACTTACTAAAGGCAATAAATTGTAGAAAATATATACCTTCATTCTGACTCTTTCCAACCATGGCCCCCCAAGCTTACATTCAATAGCAGGTAGTTTGCCTTGCAAGTTATCATGGGAACTGTTGTACCAAATGTTTACCATGACCTAGCAAGACTTTCCAGCCTTCCAATGTTACCTTGCTGCCACCACCTGACCACTAAGTCAATGTCACATATTTTAGGGCTTTTTTTTTTTTTAATGGCAGCACCCATTTTTGGAATCAATTTTTGTATCAGTTAAGTAAGTAGTGGTAGGACCTGTAAAAGAGGAACATCCAAATCTCAGTGGTTTAACAAAATAAAAATTTATCACTTCATAGTCTATTGTAGCTGGTTGTAGGGCTTCTGTTTCATTCAGAAACTCCAGACTCTTTCTATCCTGTGGTCCTGCCCTAATCTAGGTTCTCAGTGTTGGGGGAAAAAAAGATTGCATATGGGAAGATGTAATGGGCTGGGCTGGAATTAGCCTGCACCTTCAGCTCACGTTCCCTTGGCCAGAGCCTAGTTCTTAATCACATAGCCCCACCTAAATAAAAAGAGTAGAAAATGTAGTTCAGCTACTTACTTGTACAGAAGAGTAAAACACAGATATCAGTGAAAGGTAGCAGTATCAGCCATAATTCTTCTGTACACATAAAAATAACCTTCCTTCTGGGGAGCCTGGGTGGCTCAGTCGGTTAAGCATCCAACTCTTTTTTTTTTTTTTTTTTTTTTTTGGCCTAAGGTCCCTTTCTTTTCTTTTCTTTTCTTTTCTTTTCTTTTCTTTTCTTTTCTTTTCTTTTCAATATATGAAATTTATTGTCAAATTTGTTTCCATACAACACCCAGTGCTCATCCCAAAAGGTGCCCTCCTCAATACCTATCACCCACCCTCCCCTCCCTCCCACCCCCCATCAACCCTCAGTTTGTTCTCAGTTTTTAATAGTCTCTTATGCTTTGGCTCTCTCCCACTCTAACCTCTTTTTTTTTTTCCTTCCCCTCCCTCATGGGTTTCTGTTAAGTTTCTCAGGATCCACATAAAAGTGAAAACATATGGTATCTGTCTTTCTCTGTATGGCTTATTTCACTTAGCATCACACTCTCCAGTTCCATCCATGTTGCTACAAAGGGCCATATTTCGTTCTTTCTCATTGCCATGTAGTAGTCCATTGTGTATATAAACCACAATTTCTTTATCCATTCATCAGTTGATGGACATTTAGGTTCTTTCCATAATTTGGCTATAAGCACCCAACTCTTGATATCAGCTCAGGTCATGATCTCACAGTTCATGAGTTCAAGTGCTGCATCCAGCTCTGCACTGACAGCATGGGGCCTGCTTGAAATTTTGTCTCCATCTCTCTCTACGCTTCCTCCACTTGCTTTCTATCTCTGTCTCAAAATAAATAAAAATAAACTTGGAGCGCCTGGGTGGCTCAGTCAGTTAATTGCCCAACTTCAACTCAGGTCATGATCTCACAGCTCATGAGTTTGAGCCCCACATCGGGCTTTGTGCTGACAATTCAGAGCCAGGAGTCTGCTTCAGATTCTGTGTCTCCCTCTCTCTCTGCCCCTCCCCCCCTCACGCTGTCTCTTTTGTCTCTCAAAAAATAAATAAACGTTAAAAAATTTTTAATAAAAATAAGCTTAAAAAATAACCTTCCTTCTAAGTATTTTGCATGAAAATATCACACTGCTTACTGTGTGTTTAGTACACCTATTTGTTGGACATTGACATAATAGAAGACGTATGTCACAAGCATATTCATTCACCTTTATTTACCCTGGTATGAATCTAGTTGATTGTTCTGAATAAATCCAAATCAATTTATCAAATAAGTAAACATTCTAAGCAGATTGCTGCTAAAATGAGATTGTCGAAAAGCACGTTGTAAACCTAGGACAGCCTGACCATTTTTTACGAATTATAGTGAACATCAATCACCGTAATTTGGGAAAGTGGCAATGGCAAAAGGCTTACTTTTGTACAAGTGATAGCACAATGCTTTTGTGATATTAAGCTTCTCATAGTTCAGATTCAGTATTTGATAATAAAATCCAAATAAGATTCTTACAATCATAGTGAATGAGAGAAGGGAGGAAATAAAGGGTATACAACCTACATACTGGTTCCCTTACTAGTTTCTGTGTTATCTTGACATGCGACAGACATTCCTTTATTCACTTCTACGTGAGTGTTGTCACATCAACCAACATTTCTTGATCACATATGATAACCCAGGAGTTGTGCCAAACACCAGGGATCACAAGTAAACAAGTCCTCAACATGGCAGGTGGTGTTGCAGAGGATGTTCGGGAGAGTAAGAGAAGGGCCAAATAGTGTCCATAGGACGGCTTGGGAAAGATGTCTGTATAGCAGGGAGACTCGCGTTTGGTACCAGAATAGGACAGAGGATGGTGGACACTGTCAAGTTCAAGGCAAAGGAAAAGGGATGAGGAGGGACACAGGTGTGAGAGAGAAGATGGGAATTTGAGGTGCTACAAGTTGTTCTGTATATTGGAGGTCTAGTGAGATGGAGTCTGGAGAAATTAGAGAAATATTTGTATGACATGCTAAGAAGTTTGAACTTTATTCTGAAATCAGTGAGAAAGCAATGAAGAATTTAAAGCAAGGGAAACATCAGACTTGTGTCCAAAAAAATATCCAGGCATAAGATTTTGGAGAATGAGTTGGAGCGAGGAAGAGTAGAAGCAGGGAGACAAAGAGGAAATCATTGACTTTTCTTTTTTTTCTCAAATTGAATTTGTGAATATGCCAAGGAATGGATAATTCCATGATCATGCTTCTGTGATGCATTTTAATCATCCTGCAATATAGTCATTTGAAATTGGTTCAGTTAATGATGGTAATCAATCAATAAGAGTCATAAAACTATTCACAGTGCTATTACTTATAGTTTTGATTGATGAAGAGGATTTTGTTTTCTTCTTAGGGTTATAATTACTCCCCCTTTTTTTTTTTTTTAGAGGATATGTTCTGTAGGCTCCAGTTATTTTAATGTCCGATTTTACGATACTTCCTTATACTTATGTTTGTTCGTGCAGTGTTTATAATTATTTCAAGGCTATTTTTTTTCTTTCTTTCATTCATTCTTTTTTTTTCTTTCATTTTTTTTTCTTTTTTTCTTTCTTTCATTCATTCTTTTTTCTTTTTCTTTTTTTTTTAATTAGAATTACTGTCTCTAACACAACTGGGAAGGAGAAATCCCTGGAAAATAATCATTACTTTTCTGGTGTATATTTATGTATTCTTAAATGATTAAGGAAAATAGCTAAATTGCAACTGTTATCTCAACTGAAATGAATTATTCAACATGGGAAATCAGAGATTTGATACCCATTTTGATATGTTTCTAGTTCTTTATTTCAATTTTGTTATATTCAAGTTTTCAAATTGTGATGTAATTATATTATTTTGTCTCCATGCATCTGAATAAGAGTAAGAATACTTGCTAATTGTTATTGAATGTTTTGTTTGTGCCAGTAACTGTGGTAAGTACTTTACACAAATTAAGTAATTAAACCCTCGCAACGACCTTCATGAGGTTTTATATCACCTTCATTTTCATCTGAGTCAAGTGGCTTTTTGCAATTCACATAGTCAGTAAGTACTGGAGCTGACATTAGAGAGTAGGCTTTCTAACTTGGAGGTCTACCTCTTTACCAATACCCTACATGGCACCAAACCACCTCTGTTGTGGATGGAGTGAAAATAAGCCTTCAAAATACATTAAAGTATAATTTTATACTTTTTAATTAGATTTTTTTGTGGAGCACCACTGAACAATTTTGTTCTCTGCAGAGAAGTCCAGTTTTAAGCATCTGAATAAGTGCCCAGCTTAGCAAAGCCAGTATATTTATGGTAATGTATGTCATTCATACAAGTCAACAAATATTTATTGATGAGTTGAGCACCTGCTTCATGGTAAGTTCTGGGATGCAGAAGAGTTCTTGCCTTCATGAGATTTCCTATTAGATAGAGGCAAAGGGCACTAAATAAATCTGCCCAATCATATTCATCCATGCTTGTCTAACTGCTACACTGTCATGATTATGGTTCAAGAGTTAAAGATTGCCAAGTTCAGTGAGATCTGTGGCTTCCTAATATAGAATCCAGTTTCTAATGGGGGCACCATATGGGAGGACTGAGCCCAAAAATAAGAGCTTGAGCTAGGTGGAACATGTCTATTGATTTAAAAAGCTTATAGTAGGTAAGCATCATAGTGTAGTGAAGCACATTTGGAATCTAGAATCAAACGGATCCTATAACCAGGTCAAGCAGCCTAACGTCTCTGAACCAGCTTACTCACCTATAAAGTACTAAGAATATTAATTTATTCATTTTTTCAGCAAACATCTTTTGGACGCCTTCTATCCACTAGTTTAACTCACCTCACAGGGCTATAGTTATAACTAAATGAAATATTGTGTGAAAAGCCCCAGGTACATAGTAAATATTCATGAAAGTTAGCTCCTTTACATCTCAATCTGTTTTCTTTTCTTGACTGGATTTTATCTTCCACTGCAGTCAGTCAGAAGGCTCAGTGCCCAGGAATGGCCAGGCTGTGGGGGAAACTAGTTCATACCACCTGATCTTAATGAAATGGATTGAATGGAACTCAAACAAGATTGATTAGCTATATAAAGTCAAATCATTCCAATAAAAAATCATACTCGTCTGGAAGCAAAATCTATTTAGAAAGTTGTCTCAGGGGTGCCTAAATTGGTTGAGCGTCCGACTCTTGGTTTTGGCTCAGGTCATGATCTCATGGTTTGTGAGTTCAAGCCCCACACTGGGCTTGCTGCTGTGAGTGCGGAGCCCACTTTGGATCCTCTGTCCCCCTCTCTTTCTGCCCCTCCCCCACTTCTATGCTCTCAAAAATAAATAAACATTTAGAAAGTTATCTTAGAGTGCAAGCCAAGCTTCTGGTAACAAGAAAGCTGTAAGTATAGTGGAAAGATGTTTCCTCCCGCATTGAGTCCAAAAGGGAGAGATCACAGGCTGATGAAGAGGCTCTGCCTACATCACTTCATGCTTTCTTCTCTGATTCAAAGCACTTGCTCCACTTTTCACCAGAAGATCCAGAAGTTGTGTTTGCCACTTCTGCTCCCATCTACCAGCAAGAACTTGTCATATGGCCACACCTGTTGCTTGGAGGATATGAAATTCCTTATTGAGGTCATCACATGTGTTGCTAACCTCACAGAGGCTCTATTACTAAAAAACAAATTAAAGAAATGGATAATGGGGTTCATTCTGCCAGGGAAGCCAAATTAAGATCAGAAGTCTCCCTGGTTAAGAGTATAAAACAATAAAAAAAATACCCAGTTTATATAAAATTCCCTGGACAAGGAGAAGCTTTGAAAACTGGCTCCGAGCCTGAGCTCTGGGGCCTGGGTTACCCACAGACCTGCTTGTGGATGGGGAAGATGGAGTAAAATGTGGTCCAAGATGAATCAGGTGGAGGTGGCCCAATTTATGTATGACAGAGAACTGTAGTAGCCTTTGGGGAAGGGACTTGAAGGGAGGCAAGGAGACCAAACAGAAGGTGCTTAATAATCTAGGTAAGGAATAGTGAGGCAATGCTCACTTGAGCAATGAAATAGGAGATGATTTCAAGAGATATTTTAAGAATTAGAATCAGAGGGTTCAGGAGCATTTATCAGGTGGTACAGGCTAAACTGTAGTTGCAAGTAGAATTTTAATGACTAGAATTTACACGATGTAAGAATCTGTTTTGGTTAAGGTAGGCTGAGCTGCTGTTATAAATCCACCTTTAAAATATTTAATGGCTCAAATGTCATAGAAGTTTATTCCTCATCCACATAACTGTCCAAGGCACGTGCTTCTTGGCAGATGGCTCCCCTCCATGCAGTGATTCCAGGAACTCAGACTCCTTACACCTCAAATCACTTTTAACTTGTTATATTTTAAGAACCACATTTTATTCACTGGCATGTATAATAACAGAAATATTACCGTTGTTGAGTTTATAACAACTCTAAATTGAAAGGACTAGAGCAAATTAAGAATATATAGAATATATTACGGATTATAGAGATACTTACGACCGGGGGAACTCTCTGTGATAAATATCTCTCTGTGAGGTATTTTCTGACTTTTAGCAGCATTCACTTGGGAATTCCAGAAATTGAAATTGAAAAATTCCAAGCAAGGTCCACACCACAAGTGTGGAGCCAACACAAAGCTTGATCCTTTGACTGTGAGATCATGACCTGATTGTGACCTTCACTGACTGAGCCACCCAGATAGTGGTCTTGCCCCATTTTTTAAAAAAATTACATTCATTATTTACCCAAAAAGGACCAAAGAGGAAAAATTTCAGAAATAGTTCCTTCAAAGCTATTAGTAAAACAGGTCTTGTTGTTTCATGGGACAATTTTTAGTTTTTGAAAAATTCTCTTATGTGGAGTAGCGTCTTCTCTCTCAGTGGCACATAAGTGAAATCTTATTGTTTACTTTCTTCAGAGAAACTTGGGAAGTTGTCTCATTTTAAGGATTAAAAAACTATAGACAAGAGACTTTGTTAAGAGTACACTGCCTGTAAAAAGCAAAACTGACTATGGCCAATATTCTTTTCACCATAGGATTACCAAGAGCAGAGTCACAGAATCCAAAGAAAGAGGGAGACAAAGAGAGGGAGGAAACACACACACACACACACAGAGAGAGAGAGAGAGAGAGGAGAAGAAAGAAAGAAAGAAAGAAAGAAAGAAAGAAAGAAAGAAAGAAAGAAATCCCAGTCCACAGTTGGAAGACTGAGAAAAGCCCACTGAAATCGGTAGTTAAAAGTTATGGGTGACACACAAGGAAACAATTTCAGAAAAGTACTGGGATAGCCAGAAGAAAAAAAAGTTGAAAAAAGCATAGAAACTTTGGGGTGTAATTTTTTAATATCCTGATTTTTTTTAATGGGAAAATTAAAGTACTTTTAAATTTTCTTATATTTGATTTTTTAGGGGGTTATGATGGCTGTACCAACGTAGCAATATATTCTAACAGAATTCCAGGGAAAACTGTTTCCCTTTGGAAACAAAAAGAAAAAGAAAAAAGGGAAATGGCAAAGAATATCTGTTGTATCTAGTCAATGCATTAATTAATTACTGGTCATAGAGGGAGCACCCAGAGGCAATGGGGGTAAAGCCCTTTAGAAAAAATGACATCTAGGGCACTCCTGCACTGTGTTTCTCCTATATCACGGATTAATATATAATTTATATTCAAAATTAAAGCAATTTGTCTAAAGAAGTGTGAAAAAAAAAATAAGTAACCACTGCCCTTCCACATTTTAGTTTACCTATACTTGGAGACGTTATCGAGAAGTTCCATGTAGATACCAGCTGTAATTTATGCCACATATGAGAAGGAATTGAGTAAGCTGTATTTATCCCAAATATAACATGTAGAATCTTTTCTCACATATCCTGAACTCTGCATTTACAAGAGAAAAGTAAGCCAGAAAATCACTCATAAAAATCAATAGCCTATTCTTGTCACTTACGCCTTCTCTCTACAGTGTGCCTTGAAGTGCCTTCTACCCTTCAAAGAAAGAAATATACTTAGTTCAGCCCTACGCTGTGTTACATCACAGTATTATTTTTAGTTCGTCTATGTGCTGTATCATGGTAACTTCATTAACCACAAATTTCAAAATCATTGGAATATTTATATTTCTCATTGTCAAAAAAGTTTACTCTTATTTTATTACAGTAGGCCATATGCTGTTAGAAACGTTTTGCATTTGAATTTTAATATTTTTAGTTATTTTCCCCTATGTAATATGTCACTCATAGGGCACTCCAAATCTCCAACGAAAAATGAAGCAGGAATGGGAGAGTTTAAGGAAATAATTTTCATACATAAATATATGTTTTGAAGATGTTTAAGTCATTAGTGAAAAATAAATGTATGTAAAGACATAACCTATTCTCTAAGTATGCTTGAACATTACCTTTACAGGCCTCTTTCAAGTGTGAAGAACCTTATTATACAATACACACTCTCTCTGTTGCATTTGGGCAACCTAGATGCTAGCTTTAAATATTTCTAGAAAAACCAGTACCTTCAGGAAAATCCACCTTAAATTCGAATTGTTTTTAACTGTCCACACTCAATACTTATGTCCACTTCTCTTTGTTGTCCTCTTCTTTCTCTTCCTCTTCCTCTTCCTCCTCCTTCTCTCTCCTTACTTCCAATATGAGACTGAGTTTCAGTTTGGCATTATTTTTGATCAGGGGTCAGCATCATTGAATGACTCTAAATCCCCAAAACAGGAGTAGTTGTACATACAAGGTTTGGGATAAGAGATTTAAACTTGTTAACCAGGAGGCTCGTTAATTCTGAGGAGAAAAACCAGTATTTACACTGAAATATCGTTAATGCTATTTTAAGGGAAAAGAGGCTGCCATCTTGTGTATGCTGTGTTGATTGCACACAAAAGTGGACCCATTCGGAGTTTAGTTCTGTGTTAGACTTAAATTACATTAAAGGCTAAATTATCACACAAAATGTCAAAGTGCTCATCAGTGACATGGCTCCAAATAAAATAAAATAAGATAAAGCATAGCATTGGGGCATGTATTCCTTTAGTACATGAGAAAACATTTTACATACCATCTAATTCTTCTTTTTGAGACAATTTTGATCCTAAGCTTCAGAAATAATTAATAATCCCTAGGACTAGATTAATCTAGAATTTTTAAAGCATAGAATTTATAATTATAAAATAAAAGAATTAATTTTTAGAAATAAATTCTGAAGTTAATGCTATCTGATAAAATGCATGTGGAAGAAAGGTTGCTCTTGACAATGACATTAATAAAAATAAAACCTGAATTCTATTTTAGAGCTAACTTATCCTGCTTTCTTCTTCCATACTTATTTCCCTGTTTTCATTTAATTAGCACCATAAAAAATGTTTTAATGAGGATCATGGCTTAGCTAATAACAGCAAAGCACAAATTGCTAGAAAATGCTTAAGAGCCAAGATGTGTGCAGTAGAGATGCCTTAATTTTGAATAGAGCCACATGCCTCACAACAATTTGATAAGTGTTAGTGCCATCTTGTGGTTGAATGCAATAATGCAACAAAGCAGCAGCACTATCAGGTAAATTTATTAATTTTTTGGTTTTTTGAACCAACAAACTAAATACATATATTTGGAAATAATTTTAATACATAAATAAAATATATTTATATATTTATTATAAATCATTTATTTATAAATGTAATAATAAAATTATATAATTATATAGTAATTATTGTATAATTACTATATAATTATATAATTATTATTATAACATATATATATAACATAATACATATAACCTGGTTATAACCAGGTTTCTGGTTATAACCACCAGAAAAGATTAACCACATATTAGGAGCTTGGGAGTTTTATTAAAATAAAATAATTTGAGTTCACTGGATAGTCTGTTACACTAAAATAAATTCTAAAACATGTGGGAAATTCCTTATGTATGAAATATAATAAGGTACTATTTCCCAAATACAAATTAGGGATTGTGAGTCTGAAAAATGCACTCAAGAAAAATAGGCCCCATGGTCAAAGAACCCTGGAAAAATGCCACAGGTCATATCCCCTTCTTGGAGAGTCATGGTGCACATTCACTTACTTAAAGGCCATGGAAAATGAATCTATTTAATTTTGTTCTAAACCAGCATTTTCTAAGTATGCTTGTCCACAAAAGTTCCTTTTTTAAAGAAGCATATAATGCCTATTAATAATCAATAAGTCATAACTTGCTAAAATAAAGTTAGAAAAACACCTTTAAACATAGAAAGTAGAAGTATTAGACACAAGAGCAAACTTGGAAACCACAGTGAAAGTGGATTAAAGATTGTATCCATTGGCTGTGTATACTGCTGACTCAAGGTTTTGTAAACAATGTTAAGTAACAGCTTTGGAATATGAGAATCTTATTCTGAGATGTTAAACAATTACAACTGCACCAATGAGGTCAAAATGACTGAAGTGTTTTATAATTTTTCCAGAAGAGAGTGGGAAATATTTATTAGATGGAAATTAGCACATTTTGACTAACCATTTTATTTTTAGAAATTTACCTAGAGGACGTAATAGGAAGTGTTGGGTATAAACTCAAGGGTACTCATTACAGCCTTAGTTGTACTTTTAAAATGTAAGTAACCTGTTTATCTACAGTCATAATTCTAGGTAAATGTGTTCACACATTTATCCAAGTAGATTATATCCTGTTATATATATAGTTATGTATATTTAAATAAATTGATATGAAAATCCAGGATATTCAGAAGTTTATTTATCTACCAGTTATTGAGCATCAAGTACGTTTGAGACAATAATATTGTATTTCATTCATGTAAAATGATAAACATATGTGTTTGTACAGATATGGTCAAGAAACCAATTTTATAGGAAGAATATTTTTTAAGAAGAGCGTTAGATACAAATCTTTTACTGAACCTAAATAAAAAAATTAAAATTAAAATTAAAAAAAAACAAAACAAAAAACAAAAAACAATGTCTCCAGTCCCCTACGTTTGTATCACAAGGCAAAAGTCTTGAACTATTAAGGACTCTAAGTCACAAAGGTCCTCTATGTTAAGAACTTGAAAACAATTAGAAATTCCTTAAATAAACATGATATTAAAAAAATACTAAATTTTAATAGTAACATCAGAAGATTCTAAGTGATGGTTAGAAAGAGACATGCAGCAAATTTTACGTTGGGGAGTCAAACCAAAGCAGAGAAAGTCAGATGACCGACTCATCATGAGCGTGCATCTGGATTTGTTTTTCATGTACAGCATGTTTATGTTTGCTAACATACTTGCTATCTCTAATCCAGGTCACCCTGTGGCTGAAGCCACATGTTTATGAAATATTTTACCATCATAACATGTTTTCAGAGTCTGTCAAAACTGTCTCTCTTCTACCAATCCCTGTGATCTTTGTGCCTGTCACCATTCAAAAATCTGTCCCTCATCCCTAACTTAACCTGTAGACCTGCTTTTATTGGCTGGATTGTTATTTCCTCAGGCCATTGGATACATACTGCCTCAAGCGGCATCACCGATATGACACCAAGCATGAAAAATGTGTTTGGAGGTGGCCTCGACTTTACTCACCTGTTCTATGCTGTCGTTTCTTCAATGTAACTTCAAGACAGCGCTAGAAGTGATCTCACAGGCTTGTTGGGTGGTGTATTATATCTGATATAGTAAGTCGTCAGCACATGTTCCCTGGAGTGATGTAGATCCCCTTTTGTAATTTAACTTCTACTATGGACCTGAGGACGACCCAGCAGGATTCCCGAAACTGGGAATTTTGTCAGTTCACCTGTATGGCAGGTGAGGAAAATGTTTCTGGGAAGGGGCAAGAAACAGATTGTGTCTCAAAAGGATTTACTTTTGTGTGTATAGGCTTCTGTGCTGAATTACTAGAAGTTTTGTCAGTCCTTTTACAGAATACCTAAACTAAATGGAGTGAGACCCAATTTAAAAACACAAGGCCCAGTTTCTTGAAGTCACTTTTCTCATAAAAGAGTTATTCTTACTTTTTGGACAAAAGAAAGAGAGCAGTGTTACATCCTGAAATGAGTGTTTGGTGATGATGTGCCGGAAAAAGTGATTTGACTGGTCTTCAGATGTGAGTTCTCGTGTGACTTGAAATGAGCCACTTCGCCTGTCCTGGTTTTCTCATCTGTAAAATGAAGACTCAATTGTAGGGTGGATAAACAAATACTGAGTGTGAGCATTCTATAGACCAGAGGAGGCTGCTTGTCATTAGTAGCATTATTTATAGTATCTAATGATTATTCAACATCTTTCCAAAATTATTCCCTGATGGTACTTTAGAGAAAAGCAGGAAAATAAGGATGTTTGGGACAGAAGTAGAGGGAACATTGCATCTGAAAATCTAAGTTTGCTTCTATCCTGTTACTTCCTGGCTTACTCATTACATGACTGGGGGCAAGTCACACTGAATCTCAGATTGTTTCTCATCTTCAATATAGGTGGATAACGTCGTCTTTTATCAACATCTCAGAGGATGCATTTAATAGTACTCTGTACACTGTAAATTGACTCAATAGTCATTAATCTATACCGCCATATCTATTTAACAAATATTTACTGAGTGCCTCCTCTGCTCCAGACACTGTGCCATGTGCTGGGGAAGAGTCTTGGCCTTTATGGGGGTCATAGCCAGTGGAAAAATGCACACAATAAGCAGTTAGACATACAAAGTAAACTATAAGTAACATTCATAATGATTAGTGCTGTTAAGCAAAGAGCAAATGCCAAGGAAAAATAATAACAAAAATTAATTCAGATTGGGAGGTTGAGAAAGGTATCTCTGAGCAAGTTATATTTAAACTAAGACCAGGAGGAAAATACAATGCCAGCCAGGCAAAAGGGGAAGAGAATGGGAGGGAGGGACTTTTCAAGCACAGAGTCTTGCTAGAATATGCAAAGACTGGAAGCAGAAAATAACTTCCAATGACAGGATAGCTGGAACGTGGTGAAGGGCCCAAAATGGAGTTGGAGACATGTCAAGTCCTGTCTACCATGTTACAGATTTTGGATTTTATTGTAGGTGTAACTGAAAGCTGTTGAGATGTATTAGGCAAAGAAGGGGGAAGATTAGATTTGTATTTTTAAAAGCTCTGCCTGTCATCTAGTGAACTAATGGAGGGGGACACAGAAGGTATGGAGAACCCAATTAGGAGGCTATTATTATAGTAGTACAGCAAAGAAATCATGGTAGCAGCTTAACTAGATTGGAGGCAGAGAAGATAGATAAAGTGAGTTTGGGGATTAATCGGACTTGGTGGTGTCCTGGATGCAATGCATGGAGAAGAAGGAGGTATTGAGAACAATTTCCAGGTGTCTTGCATAAGCAGTTGTCAAATGATGAAGTCATTACCTGACCCAACAAAGCCTGAGGGAGGAGCAGTTAGCAGGAGAGAGGATCAAGACTTAAGTGTTGGACATTGTTGATGATGGAATGTCTATTAGATATCCAAGTGGAGTCAACAAAAGTCAAGAGGAACAGAGGTCTACCACCCACACCATTAAGTCAGTGATTCATTCAGTTAGTCATGGGATGTTTATTGGGGACCAACAATGTGTCTGATTCTGTACTAAGTGCTGGCGATTTAAAACAAAACAAAACAGTGATCCAAATGGCTCTGATATTATGGAGCTCCTTATATTTTAGCAGGTAGCATAGTTACATAGATGAATTTGAAATCATGAGGGCATGACTGAGAAATTTCATATAGGTATGTAGATTTTAATATCCCTCCAAGTATGTGCTGCAAAGCTCCCAATCCCCAGGGTCCTCAGCCCATAGTTGGGAACCACTGTGTTAAAAGTAGCAATTTTAAACTTTTTGGTTACACTGACTCCCCTAAAGAATGCATTATAACAGGTTACCATATAATAGCCTGCATTTACATTTATAAATATTTTTAAAGTTTGTATCATTTTGATAAAATCTAACTGTCGAAATGGGAATTTCACAATAGGAAATTGGGATCATTATTTCATTATACCCAGGCCTAGGCATACAAAAAGCTGGACATTAAAGTTACTTCAGGAATGTGGAGAGTTTTGAGAAAACCCCCAAATGATTAAATAAGAAAAGCCAAATCCTACAAGTCAGTCCTTATTTTGAGCACAGATATTTATGTGTCATTGCAGTGAGGGGAGGTGTTGAGAGGGGATGCTGGTAGTAAGCTTAAGGATATCAGCGTACTTGTAATGTCTAACATCTATATCATGCTTCACAGTTTACTGAGCCCCACTTATATTTTTCTTTAAATCATATAGACCAAAGTTATCAAGTGTAGCTTCAGTTTAGACAAAACAGAAAGAATTAAACAAAATCTTATCATAACGGAGTCAGGCCTTGTATAAAGAACTATTTCCTGAGGATGAAGATTGTCACACTGGAATGATTTACTTGGGGATGTCTCTGATTCACCTTCCCTAGGAGGTATAGACTCACCTTCTCTAATAGCATAGACTCATTAGATCCATTGGCCTCATTCATCAGTCACAATGAGAAATGGTATGATATATATAGAAGCATGTCAAAGCCCTTCCCCCATCCCTGTGTAGTAGAAAAATCACAGGCATTAGAGTCAAACAAGCTTGGTTGGAATTTTAACTTCATCTCCTGTTAGCTGTGCATCCATGAGCAACTTACTTAACAGCTCTGATTTTCTTTTTTCTTTTTTTTTTTTTTAACATTTATTTATTATTGAGAAACAGAGACAGAGCATGAGCATGAGAGGGGCAGAGAGAGGGGGAGACACAGAATCTGAAGCAGGCTTCAAGCTCTGAGCTGTCCGCACAGAGCCTGACGCGGGGCTCAAACCCACGAACTGCGAGATCATGACCTGAGCTGAAGTCAGACGCTTAACCACCTGGAGCCACCCGGGCACCCCTAGCTCTGATTTTCTTTATTATCATAGGGAGCTTGGGAGGTGTGCAGGGTTAATATGAAGTTGGCAGATGATTTAATAAGCAGTTGTCCCCTTCCCCCAATGCCTTACTCTGAGACCTCCAACCTTTCCTAGCATTCTAAAATTGAAAATTCTGAGCAAGAGAGAATGTGGGACCAAAGATGAATTTAAAGTCTAGTTTGTGACTCACCTTTCCTTAAGCCCATCACACTAGTATAAAGTTTGAGCAGCATATTTAAGTCTAAAACTAGTCAGTTAGGTCAAGATGCTGGATCATCTTTTTGTAGTTGACCAGATGATACCAAGAGAAATGTCAGATTCATCTCTGTCATTTATAATATGAATTAAATTGACATATGCAGCATGCAATAGAGGTTTTTAAATATCAGGACAGGGTTACCATGTAAAGATCAGAAAAAAAATAATTACCATTATTATTATTATTACTTAGATTTAATAGTATTATATACTGTCCCTTTAAAATTTAAGGAGAATTTTAGGAAAAAAACCTTAACCTTTATTTTCCCATGTGATAAGCTTTATTTAACTTTTATTCCTTTAAATACTTCCTTATGTTTAAATGAGCTATTCTCTTGCTTCCAACGAAAGGCATGATTAACATGAATCAATCTGTATCTCTTTAACAGGGACAAGTGATCCATACGTGAAGTTTAAAATTGGAGGAAAAGAAGTTTTTAGAAGTAAAATAATACACAAGAACCTCAATCCCATATGGGAGGAGAAAGCTTGCATTCTTGTTGAGCATCTTAGGGAACCGTTGTATATAAAGGTGAGCCAGTTATTTGTTTTTCCCTAATGCAATGACATAAAACTCGCTGTTTGATGGTTTTCTATCATGTATCCTTGTCTGATGAGATTTTTCACGAGAGATAAATTCTGCTGTGCACAACTCTAACCTGTTGATGGTGTGACAGAAACGAAATAGAGGGGAGGGGAAGCGTGGGAGCATTTTTCTTCAGGACAGTTCTATTGCCAGTCACGTAGGAGGATTATGGACTCCATCTTCTCCTGTTTGGCGAAGTTAAATGATTTAGCACACTCTGGGAATATATATAAACAAGTCTCCATAAAATCTAGCAAGAAAGAAAGCTTACACAGAAGCTAGTCTTTTTGTCCAAGAATTATATCAGGGGATCTACCATTACTGGTTGCAAACAAAATATTTTCCTTGAAAGATGAGAAGGATAAAGATATCCAAAAATGGAAAGAAAAAAAAAAGAGTGTTTCCTCTCACTTGATGTAGTTTTGTTTTTTGTTTTTGTTTTTGTTTTTTTAAGAACTTAAGGAGATTCCTTGTTTTGTTTTTTAAATTTTTTTAAATGTTTATTTGTTTTGGAGAAAGAGAGAGAGAGACAGAGTGCAAGCAGGGGAGGGGCAGAGAGAGAGGGAGACACAGAATCTGAAGCAGATTCCAGGCTCTGAGCTATCAGCACAGAGCCCAATGCAGGGCTCAAACTCACAAACCATGAGATCATGACCTGAGCTGGAGTCAGACGCTTAACTGACTGAGCCACCCAGGCGCCCCAGGAAATTTATTTTATTTTCCTACCTAACTTCTCTTTAATCCATGTCTCCAGATACTTTTTCTGTATCTAATTCATATTTGTAGACACTCTTTGTGGTTCCTGTGTTCTGACTATCCACTCAGTGACCAAACCTTTTTCTATTTTTACCATAATAACCACATTTTGCAACTGGCACTTGAGCCAAAAATCTCATATAATCACTCTTTGAGCAACCTCTAGGCATCCTCATTCCCATCAACTCTTCATTTATATTGCCTCCATTTGTTTCTCTTCTACACAGAAAGGGGGAAAAAAAAAGTAATGAGGATTTTATTAAAATAAGAGCAGAACTGACTGGTCTGAAGGTAGTGAATTACCTCAGTTGAATGTTCACAGTCAGGTACAGATCCAACTCCTTATTCCACTCTTTCCCCTTCTCATTACTGCACTTGATTAGTCTTAAAATAACCATAGTAGAACAGTTTTTAAGATTGGTGAGAAGAGAATCTTCTAAGGACATAGTTGGTAAATTTCTAGAAGTCATTATAGGAGAATAGATCCATATTTGCATAAGAAACAGTCTCAGAGCACCTGGGTGGCTCAGTGGGTAAAGTGACCCACTCTTGATTTCAGCTCAGGTCATGATCTCACAGTTCATGGGTTCCAGCCCCACATTGGGCTCCGTGCTGATAGTGGGGAGACTGCTTGGGATTCTCTCTCTCTCCCTCTCGCTCTGCTCCTTCAGTGCTCTCTCTCTCTCTCAAAATAAATAAATAAACTTCTAAAATTTTTAATTAAAAAAATAAAAGAAATAGTCTCGAGTGGACATTGGCTAAAGAAAATCAATTAAATAGAATTCATGAACTGTCTTTTAACATATAATGAGTGACAGCATAAGTATTATTAATGTGGCAATATTCATGGCCAACCTTCCTCCCACCAAAGGGAAGATCTTCAGAGTTGGAGATGCTTTTCGTCCCTCCTCTCCACTTCTAGAGAGAAAGAAATATCTACGTGAGAAAAAAGGGAGTGCCTTTGTAATAAAGAACTGAGATAGAAGTTGTAAAAGGAATTAAAAATACATATAAATGGTATGTAAAGGAAATTTTATTTCTAGGGAGGTTTGGAAGAGATGAGTTGGGGTAGCTGTGGCCATGGGGATGATGGACAGGAGAGGAAAGCGGGGGTTACTAAGAATTGAACTGAACCATTTGGATCTTGTTTAAGGTCCCTTATGAGAAAAATCATGGAAGGAACAAGATTTATTCTTAATTACTTTTACTGTTCATCTGTTTCTTTAATGGGATATTACTCCACAACAGAACCATGTGAATCTCCAGGCTTTCAAAGGATTAAGAAATAAACTTCTCAAAATTACAGTTAATTTCTTTTGCTATTCTCTTGAGCTTGAGAATGAATATTCATCTCTGTAGAAATCTAAATGTCAAAATGGATATTTGGAAAGGAATATCACAATAGGCTCAAAAATAAACAAAAATCTGTAGTACACAGAAAAAAAAATGGTGGCAAAATTTTTTGTTTTGGTTTAGGAGAGAATATGTCCACACATATACTTGTGCCATTAGAGACAGTGATACTACATACAGGCCCCAAAGCCTTGGTTAACAACCACCGTATAAGCCAAAAGCTAGGAGAGAGACCCCAAAGATTGTTTTTGGTTTTTTTTTGTTTATTTACCACGTTGAGTTTTCACAGTACGGCATCATGTAGCTACGACTTAACTTGTACTATACAGAAAAAGATACATAATGAATTATAAAATATTTGTCACTTTTGTACATTTCTACCTAAGAAAAATGATTAAGTAGAAATTATACTGGTCTTTCGTGTACAAACATAAAATGACAATATTTTTATGTAATACTTATGCTTCTAAATATGCTTTCGTATTTTTCATTTGATTTTTGTTTTCTATGAAATGCATAGGGCATCTTTTGAAAAAAGTCTCTAATTTTTTGCTTTCTTTTTTTCACTTTTTATGTTATCTGCTTTTTGCCTAACCTTGCATACACAGAGACCTAAATCAAAAACACTGGTGGAAATTTTTTAAGAATTTCATGAACATTGCTTTATTTTCATTGTCTCTACATAGCCATGTGTGATTGACTGACTTGATTTTGATATGATGCCCATATCCTATGTACTGGGAGATTAATCTTCCCTGAAAGATTTCTTAGGGACTAACTGATTCTGTACTGACAGGCAATATGAAAATGCATCCATGTACTAGATGGTTAGAAAATACTGTCTACAACCCTCCTGTCTGTAGTTAAAGGAAAAAGAAGCTTATATGTGTCCTGTAATCTGATTTCTATCAATGTAAACGTTACCAAGGGAAACAAAATTCACTTCTGAGCCAAGATTATAAAATCACATTAAAGTTGCAGTGCTTATACCATTTCTAGCAAAAACAGATTTTTCCCTCCAAAAATCTTGGAACTGTCATTTAAAAAAAATTAGACACAAAATAAAAAATAACATACATTCCAATTGGTTAGAATTCCTATAGCTTTTAATTTTAATAAGACTATTCCTTCAGTTCCAAATGACTTTACAGTAAGGGCAGATAAAAACAAGTCTATAGGGATGGACTTGAAATATACTTATAAGGTCGTAGTAGAAGCTGGGGGTTTAAATGCAGTAGTTTTAACTGAGACAAGAGCCACTGGAGCCTGGTCGGTAGCCACAGGGATGCCTGCTCAGGCACACATCTTAGATAAGAGGGTAAATTCAGCATCCATTTCAGCTGAATTGAATTAAATTTTCAATTTTCATTTCACTGACACTATTATTCAAGTTACACAGTGAACACCCAGAGTTATAGTGGAAAAGAGAGAAGTAATATAAAGGGGAAATGGTTGTATAAATTGCTGCTTGTTTGGCCTAATCACAGGCTAAAAATCTGGGTATTAGATTGGAGTGCTTTTCTAACTAATAGAAAGGTTTTGATAATTATTAGGAAGGCGATTCTGTTTGGGATCAGATTACTGTGTCTAAGACTGTCATTTTACCAAAGTTGACATTTCCTTAAATAACTCATATATATCCAGGCTTAAGATTTAAAATTGATGGAATGCCTGGGAGGCTCAGTTGGTTAAGTGTCTGACTTCAGCTCAGGTATGATCTCACAGTTCGTGAGTTCAAGCCCCATGACTGGCTCTGTGTTGACAGCTCAGAGCCTGGAGCCTGCTTTGGATTCTCTCTCTCTCTCTCTCTCTCTCTCTCTCTCTCTCTCTCTCTGTCTGTCTCTCTCAAAAATAAACATTAAAAATTTTTTTAAAAGATTTAAAATTGAAACATTCTTCAGCATGGTTCAAGTTAAGCACCATATTGCTATCTTATGCCAAATTATTTCTGAGTAGGTTTTAAGGGCCCTAAATGAATGTCATATACCAATGATAGTCAACCCTGGCTGTACATCAGAATTACCATGAAGCTGCTTTTTTTTTGTTTTTGTTTTGTGTGTGTGTGTGTGTGTGTGTGTGTGTATGTGTGTGTAAGAATCCAGATGTTCAAGTGTCTTCCCTACAGACTTTGATTTAGGGCCGTATGGTAGAGTCCAATCTTCTGTACTTTTGAAACACAATAGGTTATTCTGATGCACTGCTTGGGTAGGGAGGGAGCTATTTTTCTAGACTTATAAATGGAAACACCTGAGTAATTGGAAGAAAACGTTTCCAACCCTAAACCGCGCAGCATCCAAACCAAATTATTCCAAAGTTAGATGCTTGTGTCATCTTAGATGTTTTGTGTGGTTCAAAAGTACTTCCTAAATGCATGAATCAAAAATCTCAACTATTTTAGCAACAACAACAAAAATCAATAGCAAAACAAAACAAGGAAACAAAAAAATGTGACTGTACTTGCTTTTGGTTTTTGGGCAAAGAACATAGGAGGTTACTGAGTCTTGGGAAGATAGAATCTCTGGTCACATTTTCACTATAATAACTGCCATTTCTTGAGCACCATGCGAGGCACAAGGCCTACTTTATCTCATGTAATCCTCAAAATACCTGACAAATGACTTTCCTCATCCCCATTACATAGGTGAGTGAGACTTAGAGAGATTTAGGGTTTCCTATGTCCACCCAGTAATTATGCAACATAACTTGTATTTTCTACTAAAGATGACTAATTGCAATGGCCCCAGTTAGGTTTTCTTTTTTCTTTGCGTTACAATGTCAGTCCTACGATTTTGAGTTTAATTATTCTTGTATAGTGAAACGGTTATTTTGAAGCTGCCTGAGTATGAAAATGAGTCATGGACATATTTTCTTCATAGAATCTTAGATCCTGGGTCACATTACGTGATCTGGGTCCTGTTCCATATCCTATTCCCATTATGCATCTTTATTCAAAGGCCACTCTCTCTGATTGTTCTCTGAAACATCTTATAAATAGCAGTTCCCATCACTCCCATACCCTGAGATATTTTTCCCCATGGCACTTATCACTACCTGTCATGCATTCGTTTATTATCTGCAGCTCCCCTAAATGTAAGCCCCAAGAAATCAGAAACTTTGTTCTGTTCACTGCTGTATTTCCAGTGCCTAGAACAATACTTGGCACATTGTAGATGCTAAACAAATATTTCTCACGTAACTGAATGAATAAATATATGAATCATTTGAACTGGCAATTGAAAACTCCACTGAAGTCATAATTACCTTTGGGCATTCCAGTCATTTGAGCTAACAAATTCCCATTTGTGGGAGCTGAGCTTTCTGTTACTGATTTCCAAGAACATTTTAGCTGGTGTACTCCCTGATGCAATTTTTCAGGGGAGGCAATTAAATCAAGATGCTAAATAAATTCATTTATTAGAATAAAACATTTTTTGTTCTAAACTCACGTGAGAATGAAGAGAGATGTTATGGAAACCAAGCAACTTTTATCTAATGTTATCTAAGGTTTCCACCTCTCCCAGGAGATGTGTGAAGGCAAGTATCCCATCTAACCTGTTCACATGTGAATTCACAGTGCTTCCCTCACAGTGGGTACCCAACTCGTATTTGCTAAATTTAAATGTGTTCTATTCTGAACAGAGTATCTTGCACAACTGAATCTGAATCCGACCTCTTCAAAGCCCCGAGTTTTGGGGGGAAGTGACATAAACTTTATAAGCTTTGGATTCCTTATCTGAAAAATGGAAACAACAATACCCTGTTCACTGAGTTCTATACAACATAAATTTCAGAATCTCCATAATATGTTTAACAGATAACAGTGCCTAATGGATAGTAGATATTGAATAAACATTAATCAGTGTTCACTGTGCTTGTTGTTATTGCAGTGGGAGTACCTTTTCTTTTCTTTTTTTTTTTAAGTTTATTTATTTATTGGAGGGGGCAGGGATAGAGAGAGAGGGAGAGAGAAAATCCCAAGCAGACTCCATGTTCAGCACAGAGCCCGACATGGGGCTCAGTCTCACGACCCTCAGATCACTACCATGAGATCACAACCTGAGCTGATATCAAGAGTTGGACACTTAACTGACTGAACCATCCAGGTGCCCCAACAGTGGGAGTATCTTTTCCTGTTTTATCTCTTCTCTATGTTCTGTATTTCTGAAACTTTCCCTAAAGCAATGCTCCTTCTGACAGGTAGTTTATAGAGCCTGGAACCAAGTCGCAAAGCTAATAATTTCATTAATGAATGGATTCTAGTTTTTACATTCTTTCCCATGGTTATGCATTTACCAATGAATAGGAGGAAACTAAAGTAAGCACCTAGCATTAGGACTGGAGGAAAAACTTTCACCGCGAGAGTTAAGAAAGTTCAAATGTTGAATCACCCATTTGGACTGTCTCCTCTAGCCAGTTCACTGGATTCACAGCTCTCCACTTCACATGTATGTGTGTACCCCAGATGTTGTTTGACTATCACTATAGTCCCTAAGAGTTTTAGCTTTAGGGTGATACAATTAGAAGAGATTGCATAAGAGAAATTTGTTTAATTTTGAGTATAAATTTTATGTTGTAAAATACAGTATTTGTAGCCACTTGCAAACAGTGAGGTGTCCGTTGCCTGAGACGTGGCAGTGTATTCATGTGATATGCCATTGGGTACATGACTAGATCTCAGAGGTGTAATTGATCAAGGAGAATGTCTATTACAGGAGCACTGTGCTTTCTATAACAAATGTACTCCTGAAAGGTTGTATGTAAATCAAATGACTGTGAATTGAATAATTTAGAAGGCATTAGGGGAACTTATCACTTAAGTAAATCCCCTTATGACTTCAAACTTAAGAGTCCTTTTATAATGCAAAGTATTTATCTTTTTATTTAAATATCAATTTTTTTACATATTAAGTTTTTTTTAAATCAAAGGCTGTTAATACTGGAGAAAAACCAAGGATGCAGGCTGCTGTACATATTGTTCCTCTGCTTCCCGTTTTCTAACTACTGAGCCCAGTTGTGCTAAATTCTCTCAGCCTAATGGATTCTCACATCCTGGAGAGTTCCATGGCCTGGTTGATCCTTTCAAGAGCTGGCTTACTTGTCCATGCTCATTTACTGCAATGTGCAATACAAAGATTTTCTGTTTGAAAAGATCCAGAAGCACAGCTCCGAACTTCATCTACTAGCATCTTTCTTCCATCTTAAAAGCTTTCCCTGATCTCTATTGTTATTTTTTTTCAAACGCTGTTCTTTTCTTTACAATACTTATCAAAAGTTGGAATTACATATCACCTGTGCACTTCCTTGTTTAACATCTGTCTCCTTTACTAAACTGTAAGCATTGATGATGTCAGCTTTGCTCACCCCTGTTTATGCCTAGCATATTGTCTGGTACCTAATAAATACTTAATCAATATTGACTGAGGAAAGAATGAGTAACAAAACTAATGAATGGATGGAAGTTAGCCAACTCCCATTTTCTTGGAGTCTTTCGAAAATGGCCCTAATTGATCTAGCTCTGAGCTGTCTCTTCAGCCTTCTTCTTTCCACTCTCCATATTTCTCACTCTGCTTCAACCACACTGACTTCTTGATGACCATTGCGTGTGTTGGTCATTTGCTGTTTCTTCTGCCTGGGAATGATCTTCCCAAACCGGCCTAATCCTTCTCATCATTCTGGTCTCTACATGACACACTTCCTGCACGAGGCCTTCCTGGACTCCCTATCTAAAATAGCAGCTTCCAACACACCCCCTTAGACTTTTGTGTCCACAGTGCTCATCACTGAAGTGTATTTATCTATTTGGGTTTGTATACACTGTCTCAGCTCTTAAATGCAGGGTCCAAGAGATCAGGGACAATACTTTTTTATTTATCATAGTATGAATAAGAACCATAAAAGGCACAAAGAAGATACTGGATAAATAAATAGAAACACATTCTCTTTTCCTTTCTGATTGTTGTTGGTAGTTACATTAATATTGTTTCCTAGTCTTCCTTGTGATGATAAAAACTAAATTTGACTTAACCTTAATATGCCTTTACAAAATTTTTTAATAACAACACTTCAATTTTAACTTATTTGTATATTTCAAAAGACATTGTCCTATAATATCACAGAATTTATCTACAGTGACCTGAAAAACACGAAGGAATTAGAATCATATACTCATCACCAAGAGCCCACTATGGAAGACATATTTGTTGAATTTCATACTCACTTATTTTTCCTTCCAGTAATGCTAATATCCCCTCTATAATATGGGGAAAATATTCTAAGCCTGGGTTCCTCAGATTTTTGATGATTTACTATATTTTACTTGATTTTGTTATTCATCTTCCTTAAAGTTCTATTTGATATAAATAACAATTTTAAGTAAAAATGCAACTTCCTTTGAATATTTTGTGAGACCCTAACATTTCAAACAAAGAAATTTTTTTTGAAGTTTATTTATCTATTTTGAGAGAGACTGAGCACTAGCTGGGTAGGGGCAGAGAGAGAGAGAGAGTGAGAGCGAGAGAAAGGGAATCCAAAGCAAGTTCTATAGAGTCAGTGCAAAGCCTAATGTGGAGCTCAAACTCACAAAACCGTAAGATTGCGGCCTGAACTGAAATCGAGTCAGACGCTTAATCAACTGAACCACCGAGGTGCCCCTCAAACAAAGAAATTTGTAAAAATATTAGGAAGTTTCACTGTTTTTGATGACATAGACAACCAATATTTTACAGTCAAGGTATTTTCATTTAAAGCTATATTGTAATTATTTCTAGTAATGCTTTGTCTCTTTGGCTTCTCAGGTATTTGACTATGATTTTGGACTACAGGATGACTTTATGGGCTCAGCCTTTCTGGATCTCACACAACTGGAGTTAAACAGGTAACTTTTGAGCCACTGTTATATCACTGCCTCTTGTTGTGAAGCTGGGCCTGTATAAATAGAGTGACAGCCGATCTGGGTTCTAGACACTCTTCTCTCATTTATTGTTGTGAGCCGTCATGCTAGCCAGCCTTTTTCAAATACATCTTTTTTATCTACCCAGTGGAAATAATAGCATCTTGCTTGATTATCTTATTCATCAACAGTTATTTGGAAGAAAAAGTCTAGGACACCGGATCTGTCCCCCAGCACTGTACTAAGCACCAGCAATCTAGAGATAAAAGACAAATTCCTTACTTCCATGTTGCTGATATGGTTGTAGTGGGACATAAAGTAGATTATGCACGTAAATAGAAATGACTAGTTTAAGAATCAGGCTACCATACAGGAAATAAAACATGTGCTTTGCCTCAAAAACAGCTACTCTCTTATCACCTGAGCCCAAGGACAGTCTAATTTTGCCATCACTGGTGATCCTAGGTTACCAAGCAGTGCCTCAAACATGAAGAAAGATTAGTTGTATTTCCTCAGTCACATTAGTTTATCATTGCTTGACTAGTTGTAAAGCTATAGAATTATTACTAGTATTAGTCATACCTGGCACCTAATTATGGGCTTATATTTTTTTTAAATGCACTTCAACTGGAAGCTAAAAATTGATTAATACTACAGAAGGAAAAAAATACGTTTTAAAAGGGTCAAGCAGTACTGGGATAGGTTGCAAAGGAAGCTGTGAGATCTTCTTTGATGGTTTTAAGGTGTTTCATGTGATTATGTACATGATGTGGCAGGAGCAGTGGAAAACAGGGGAGCAGAGAAATGGGCCAGATCGCTACTTTATATTTTAAATGCAAATTAAACAGAAATAGTAGAACCCCCTTATGTATCATAGTCAGCTAAGCTTGAGCACACTGGCAGCTTATTGGTCTTCCAAAAGCCATTTTTGCCATGGACTGGACCAAAGAGCAGACTTTTCTGGACTTCCTGCATGTCCTCTATTCCAGTCAAGAGCTTAGCGCAGGCTGACCTAATGATAGAATGTGGGTGATTGCCGGCCTCCCACTCACCACAGTGGAAGGAAGTTTCCTACATAGTGTTGTTGTTGTTGTTGTTGTTTTTAAGTTTATTTATTTATTTTGAGAGAGAGAGCCCACATGCAAGAGTGAGTGGGGGAGGGGCAGAGAGCGGTAGGGAGAGAGAATCCTAAGCAGGCTCCATGCTGTCAACACAGAGCCTGTGACAGGGACTCTATCTTACAAACTGACATCATGACCTTAGCGGAAATCAAGAGGCAGATACTTAACGAAGCTCCCCAGGCGCCCCATCCAAGATAGTGTTTTATGTCATCCGTTACCATGAAGACTGAGCTCCAGCTCAATGGGCTGTGGTGTTCTATAAAGGCCACAACTATTTTCTGTATAGATTTCTGCTAAAGGATATGCAAACCGCTGTATTTAATCACAGAGCATAAATCTCTCTTTTTCCCTATTAAAGATAAATCATTGATGAAAAATAACCTTAAATGGAAAAATATGGGATGATTAAGAAAATAAAAAGACATTTATCCAAGCATTTGGTTTTTATTTTGCCACTCTACTTATTTTATGTATTTAATCATTTCTTCCTCCCAAAACTATGTAAACACCAAATTACTACTTTTTAAAACCACATGATGGTGTATGCCATTACATTCTGTGTATAAATCAATAGTCCCTAGGTGTAGATAAATGGATAATAATACTAGCCATATAAATACTTATGCTATCTGTAATGCATTAAAGTTTTACTTTGAGAGAAAATCATCATCATCGTCATCATCAAGCAATTGAAAATGTTCTTAAATCTTTATCATGTAATCATTATAAAAATATAATAAGTTTTCTTTTAATTTTATATGTACTCATTATAGGAAAATGAACCAAATCAAATTGTAACTCCATATAAAAACATGTATCTATGTATAGTATTTACATACATTCTATAATGCTTAACATGAATTTGTTAAAATGAAAGGAACAAGTTGTTGCTGTCAAACCACGGTGATTAGTTGTAACTAAATTGATATTGGAGCCATTTGTATCACGACTGTTATAACATGTATATTATCAATCTAATTTTTCATGTTTCAGTTAAAACCTCTGACACTGGGGAGCACCTGGGTGGCTCAGCCAGTTAAGTATTTGACTCGTGATCTCAGGGTTGTGAGTTTAAGCCCCGTGTTGAACTCCATGCTGGGCATGAAGCCTACTTAAAAACAAACAAACAAAAAAAACCTCTGGCATTGGAAAACAGTTCATCTTTTTCATAACATTATTCCTTGACTTTAAGCATCATGTAAAAATTTCCTAGTATTATAATACCTTAGCCTTAAAATGTATCTTTGGTTCGGGCGCCTGGGTGGTTCAGTTGGTTAGGCGACTGACTTCAGCTCAGGTCATGACCTCACAGTGAGTTTGAGACCCAAGTCGGGCTATATGCTGACAGCTCAGAGCCTGGAGCCTGCTTCAGATTCTGTGTCTCCCCTCTCTCTACCCCTCCCCTGCTCACTGTCTGTCTCTCTGTCTCTCAATAATAAATAAATGTTAAAAAAAACCCTTTTTTTAAAAGTATCTTTGCTTCTCAATCCTGGTTGTATGGGAAAATCACTTAGAGAGCTTCATAAACAATATAAATTTCCAGACCCAACCTTGATCTATAGAACCAGGGTCATCATGGGTAGAATTCAGGAATATATACTTTTTTAAAGCTTCCCAGTGGATTCTTATATGCAGCCAGGATTGAAAATTTTTATTTGGACCAGCTTTCCCCACCAAGCCCTCTCCCCAGTACTAGATTCCAACTGTAGCATTTACTAATTATTAAGCTCCCTAAAGATAATGATATTATCACTGATCTTAACCTCTGGTTTTACCCAAGATTTAGCACAGTGTGTGGTATTTCATATGTGTTTAATATATGTTTTGTGAATGAAATGAATAAGTGACTGAGCAAGTAAGGGAACGTTCCTAATTTGCCAACATTTAAAGATTCAGGTTTTGTGTCAAATATTCCACAGTCCCTTAGGTTTATTGGGGGTGGAGGGGCATGAACTCCTATTTGTTCAACAAAGGAACCAAATCAAAATATATATCAAACATATATGTATATATATAGTATATGCATATACACTGTAATGCTTAACATGCATTTGTTAAAATTGAAATATATGTTTAATCGAGATATGGAAATAAGATATTAGCTACACATTGTCAGTTCAATGTGTGGTTGGCATTATTTTCTAAAATTATTTTGGGTAATACCGAGTAATTCATAATCTCTTCTTCAGACATACTTACTTCTAAAGCCTTCTAAGTATTCACCAACTTGACCAAGTAGTGGTTTCCTTGTGTTTCTGAATCTAAAAATTGTTTAGGCATAGGTTTAAACAGACAAAGAAATATAGTAGCATTATTTTAAACAATGGACTCTGTTAAAAATAATTACACAATAAGGAAATATGTCTATGATGCATATAAGGCAAGTTATGTATTATCTTTTCCTCTTTTACCACTCATCTCTTTATTCTAAATCATGTAGTGGTCTGTAAATGACCCTCATTTACTTGTTGGACTCAAATTTATAGAAAATATCTGGCTTTCTATGTGTTTAGAGATTATAAAGAAGGCACTTGTACATTTCTCTATACTTTTATAGTTTCTTAGCTTTCTAGAACCACAGAAAGGACTGAGACTTACACAGTGAATCCAAGTACACCCAGTTGGTCCACAATTTATTGGATAAGAGTGCATTAATGATGTTTTAATAACAATAGAAATTGGACCAGGAAAGTAAAAGAAAACAAAATTTATTTTCTTCTTAAAAATAATAAATTGTCAATATAAAATATATTTTTGGCTTATATATTTAATGATGGTTTACAATCTTAATATTGTATATCATAGGCCCACAGATGTGACCCTAACACTGAAAGATCCTCATTATCCTGACCACTACCTTGGAATCATTTTGCTGTCCGTCATCCTTACCCCTAAAGAAGGAGAACACAGGGATGTGGTAAGTTCCCCCACAGCCTAGGAGGAGTGCTTTCTTGTTATCACTTGGTGGAATGTCATGAGCCTTCTTTGAATCCAGAGGTGATAATAAAAAGAAGCAGCATATGAAAATCTGGCCTGTTCTTTGTTTCTGTAAGTATCCTGGGTATCGCTAGTCCCTCTGTATTATATCTTTTGAATTCAAATTTCCTGTTCTGTGCTCCAGATCAGAACCTCTTGTGGTAAATAAGGGACACGTTTGCATCTGTTATTATAATTTCATTTCCCAATTTCAGACATGTTATATTGTAGACAAATGGTAGTATTCATTCAGGGAATACATTTGCTACTGAACTGAGTATTTGGAATTCCGTACCGAGGTATCCAGACCCTGATGTTTTGACTGTATTGTCATGCGTACCATCACAAAGAAAATGAGGTGAAATTATAATAGAGTTTTTGCTTTCTGGTATTTGTTTGCTGAATGATAAGTGAATACTCTTCATCTTCTTGATGGGTTTCCATATAGCTGTTACCCATTTTCCAGCACTGGCTGTCTGTACTTCCTTGCACACCATGCTGCAGTGAGAAACTTACAAGGGAGAGAGAGGAGCCAATTACTCCAGCATGTTGAAGTGACATTAAAAAATACCAGGTGTGACCTGCATCAGTATGCTGGCCAATGCACTTTCTGCCACATTTTACCGGAGAGTCCTCATTAGATTCAGTGTGCTTTCATGTACCGGGAGCTGCTCTCACAAGTTTTGATTATAACACATTTTAGGAGTAGATATAACTATTTGGGCAAGTACACATACCCTCCTTTAACAATGTATGTATTGCTGTCTTCAAATAATGCATGATTAAAGTTGGTTTATGTTGTCTGCTGGAAAGGTATTCTTGACATTTTTTCAGGAGACTATAGATTAAAATAGTGAATCCCAACTTCAAATTTGGAAGTGTTTTAAACTCATTGGAAAACTCACCCTTTTCAACAAGTATTTTGCTCTACCCTTTTAAAAAATTAAACAGTGAGCACACATTTTCATACGCTGTGTTTGCTAAGTATGATTTAAGTATCCATACTTAATTCAGTGAGAAGTACATTTCTCTTTCCAACAAGGACTACCAGATACCTACTGTGAGAAGTTAACACAGTAAAAAAAAAAGTGTGTAAGTGTGCATATGCACAGGCCCATGTGTACAAAAGGAAGGGTAGGTGAGGACTTTTTTTTTTTTAACAGAGAATATTTAGAAATAGAAACCCATCATTGTAGAAATTGCCAATTCAGAATACCTTATTTCACCTAGTGGAAGCCAAGGAGTATATCCTAGCTGGCTAATCCATACACAGGAATAAATTGTAAGTGTTTATTTATTGCCTTATTCAAATAATGCTAGTACTGACCAAACCTACTATAAGCCAGGTCCTATGCTAAACCCATAGGATACTATAGAACTTATATCCAGTGGAGAACTCAGGGATCAAATCATTAGTGAAGGAAATTTAAAATGACAACTGTATTGAGTGCCACGAAAGAGAGGTGCATGTTGCTGTTAAGAGGGAATGTAGTAGAATTTGTTCTAGTTAAGGTAGCAGGAATTCTCTAAGGAAGCCAAATGAGACCTGAGGTCTGAAGTGTGAATAGGAGATAATAAAGCAAAAACCAGGAAGAGAGAAGATATTTCAAGCAGAAGGAAACAGCACATGCAAAGGCCCTATGCTGCACTCCAGTAATTGAAAAAGTACTGGAGCTCAGAAAAGATGTACGCAGAGGAGAGTGTGGGAGATCATGGTGCATGACAACAGCGGACAGGAGATGCCCAGACCATGTAAGGACTGTTGGCCATGTTAAGGTTTGTGGTGATTCTCCAAGAGTCTATGAATAGGAAGTGGCATAATCATATTTGCTTTTTGAAAATAGCTGTGTGGCTGCATTGTGGAAAACATATGGAAGAATGAGAACGGATACTTGGAGACCAAATAGGACTAATTATTTCATAAATCCTGGGGGAAGATGATGGAGGTTTGGATTAGCATTATCAGAGATAGAGATGGAAAGAAATCAGCAAGTTTACTGGTGAGAGGTAAAATCAACAAAATTTAGTGATAGAATATTCTTGTTTGGGGTTCTTTGTTATTTTAATGAGGAACAGCGCTTCATAAATGAAAATACCTAAGTGCCTGAGGTCATATATATCCCAAATTATTCGACTGGCAATATTATTGGAAGTTAGAATGATATAGTGGCTGGTTTAGTTATTTGGGTGATTTGATGATAGAGTGTCTGCTGAATTTTTGCATAAAAGGAATATTTATTAAGTGCTCTAACATCAAACTGACGGTTTGAGAGATCAAGCTAGTACTAAGAGACCTTATGGTGAAGCTGCTGAATTGCTCTAAACTGCACAGAAATGAGTGTCAGCACAGGCAAAATGGTCCCAACATTATTTTTTCTTTAACATTTCTTGTAAAAATCTTCCAGTCTCCATAGCTGCTCAAATTTATTATTTCAGTTCAATGTCCATTTAGACAAATATCATTTAAAGGTATTACAGTGCCTAATTATTGATCATCAATGATTTATCGCACATGAATGGGAAGAGAACAGGTGGGTTACATGAAGCAGTTGCTCGTCAAAAATCTGGTATGATTCATCTTTTCTTCCTTTTCCATTTTCCTCATTGTACCTTTCCAGCCCCATTCACCCTTAACACAAAGAGCCTTTCCTGAAATCTTTGTGCCATTTTCTTGATTCAAATCCCTGCCTTTTGCTACTCCAGCTTTTTGAAAGAAATCCTTTACTGCCAAGTATTGTTCATGCACTGCCTTACTTCATGCCCTTGCCTTCAGAGTTCCAAATAGCACTGAATTCATTCTGCTGTGGCCAGTGAAAAATGATGTCTTCTCCCCTCCCATACTAACATTGACTTTCACCTGAGAATCAAGTAGCTTAGCTAGGGCGCAGTGCCTCAGGAAAGCACAACCTGTTGCAGCCTGTATCAGAGCCAGCTTCTGGCTGGTGACCACACTGACCTCAGTCATACCTGAGGAATGGAGACAAGGGTGTCATTATCCAGGTGTCAGGTTGACTGCACTTGCTCTTCCTTGTGGGTGTGATTAACAGCTGGGAGCATGGGGGTGGTTGCAGAGAAGCCAGGTGACCTTAGGGGGAGGGAAGGAAGTATGAAACATCTCCTACAGGTAATTCTGGTGGCATCCCCAGTATCCTGGCTAGTCTGATGTCCTAGATTTGAATCAGGGTTTCTAAGCATGTGCTTACAGGATGAAAATTTCTAACAAAGACATAAATTTGCTTCTGTTTACTTGCTTGTTTTGGTCTATATAACAATTGTATAGCTATTTTATTAAGATCTCTAAAACTGTTAAGCAACACTAATATGAGATTTTGAAACTCTGAACAAGGACCATTTGTTGGCTGGGCAGGGATCAAAAAACATTTATTGACTCTATAAGCATTGTGCCAGGTTCTATAATGTCTTCTTTATTCTTCTTCTAAGTGTTCAGTGACATGTGTTTATTTCTCTAATTAAATGGAAACTCCTGATGAGGGACTTTAAAGCTCTCCAATGAGCACCATATGTTCTGCCACTGGTAACCTCTGTCCCAGCCATACAAACTCTGGCAGATCTCACCTTCTCTCGAGTCCAGGCTTTCTTCACTGTCATTTGCCCTACCTAAATTACTTCCCATCAACTCCATTCTCTATCCTATCACTTCTGGTTAAAAAAAAAAAAAGTATATATAAATTATTGCTTCTGATGATCTTTTTTTTTGACGACTGCATTCAAAACCTAGTCCAGCTTTCTGTACCTAGTGGCTGTTCAATGAGTTGCAGATGAAATTCTATGAGGATTTGAAGGGATACTTCAAAGGTCCAGGGAAAGGTATTTTAAGATTTTTTTTCTTACTTCAGTATTTAAATCCCTGAGATTGTCACAAACAGTATTAAATAATTAATTTCCTTTTGCATTCTTAAAATTAGTACATTAATGATAATCTGCTTAAAATCAGTCTGTGTTGCTCTATGAAGATATTAATAACAATGCATTAGAAGCATGTCACTGTATTTTTCTTTTTGTCACATGTCTAGTATTACTCCAATATATTTTCCTGGAATATAATTGAAGTTTTTTAGTTAAAAACAATCATGGATCCAATGTATCTTCAACTTGAATTTTTGTATGCTTGAAATATATATTATATTGCTTCAGTGAAAATGCTATTGTGAAATTTACAAATTATCCAGGAACAAATCTTATTTAGAAAAATTCAAACTCAAAATATAGCATACCAGAAATCAGTTACTAAATGCCTCACAGTTCCATATAATATCTAGCATAATATATAGGGAAGGAATAGAGGATGATTTTTGCATTGATCCTCACACAGCAAAATTTTAAGAGTTCTGTTCTCTTTGATTATTAGCACAGAAATCATCTATTTTAAGCTTTTGGGATTTAAGATTTTAGTCTAAGAATTCCATATTTATTCTTATGCCTATATTTATAAAACTTTGCTAAATATTTTATATGTGTTAAAATAGAGAATGGAAGACAGGAGTTTTCAAGAGCCATTAACAAATAAGGTCTAACAATCAAATAGGAAGTAGAACATTAATGTTAAGAAAATGCTATCAAAAGTAGGAATAAATTAAGTGTAAACACAGAGTACTTAGCATCAAAAAGTGCCAAAGTTTCTAAATCAGTTATCTTGCAAGTTTTTTATACACTGTTAATACTGACACTACATTCCATGAATAATGCAGTTGGGATGATTTCTCCTTGTGTGGATTGCCAGTTCTGGAAATCAGTAAAACTGAAGAATGAGTTGAAAATCCTACCAGCCTACTGAATCTACTAAAGCCTCCAAAACATGCGGTGTCTAATTACAGCAATTTGAGGAGTATAGTATGAGTAATAGCAAAAGTATTTCAAAATTGCTTATATTAAAATCTTGTCCATTGAGTTCATCATTGAGTCTTTTAAAAAATATATCAGATGTGAACAGATTTATATACATTTTTTTTTAAGTTTCCAGCATTGTGTGTATGAGAAACCAAAATCTTCGTGGGGGGCAGGGGCATGCTGATGAATTGCATGATACAACTGTCATTTCTGTTTCGAATGCATGTCTTGTTTTTGAGCCTACGAAAGTCTGTAGCGCATACATGTGTGTCCTGTATATGGTATTTTGGTCTGATAGTGTGTTTGAGTTCTTTCTGGCTCTTTTTCTAGCAGAGTTCAATCCACAGCTTTCTTCATTGGAGAATTTGTGAAATAAAAGTGAGTGAATTTGTGTTACACACTCCTAGACCTACAAATTGCTTGGCTAAAGCTAAAAAATAGAAGATTATAAGAAACATATGAATTGATTCTTTGGTGAATTGAAATTTTTTTTTCATGATGGTTTATTTTGCTAATTTTTCTGAATTATTTTCATAGCTAACATTTTTTTAAAAACACTTATAAAAAATTTAATGTTTTATAAGATGTATACACTATATTGTCTAGCTATTCTGTGATAATTTTTTTTGTATCTATGGTAACCATGTAATTGCCTGAAAAATATCACTACAACAAAAAATAAAAGCAAAAAATGGATTGAGATTGTAGAATCTCATAAAAACATAATCAGTTCTGCAGCTCTATCACAGGCCATATTTTTATGTTACTTAATTCTTTCACTGGCTTCAAAGAAAGTTGAGATGTTAATGAAGAATTTTGATGATCCTATAATAATATTAGATAATGATGCATTCAAAAACAAAATTCATATGTTTCTCAGCTTAAGATCAAAGAGCAAAAAATAAATCTTATTTTTCTATAATTTGCTTTATCTCCTATCTTTAACATTCCCCAATCTTTCTTCTCTAACATGTCTCATAGTTTAATAGTATGTTTGTTAAATTCACTTTTTTAAAACTTTTCTCCTGTTTTCAGCTTTACTGAATCTAGCTTAACCCAAATATCTAAAAAGAAAAAGAAACTTAGGAGTAGGATGCTTAAACACATTGTTTATCCAGTTGGCTTGGCTCAAGAAGCAGAAATTTTGTTCTAAAATCCAGGGACCATTTTATTTCACCATACACCAAAATAAACTCAAAATGGATTAAAATATAAATATGAGACCTGAAACCATAAAAATCCTTGGAGAGGGCATAGGCAGTAATGGCTCTGATGTCCGCCGTAGCAACATTTTTCTAGATATGTCTCCCAAGCCAAGGGAAATAAAAGCAAAAATAAGCCACTGGGTCTACATCAAAATAAAAAGTTTCTGCACAGCAAAGGAAACAATAAAACTAAAGACAGTCTATGGAATGAGAGAAGATATTTGAAAATGACATATCCTATAAAGGGCTAGTATCCAAAATATGTAAAGAACTCAACACCCAAAAAGGAAATAATCCAATTAAAAAATGGGCAGGAGACATGAACAGACATTTCTGCAAAGAAGACATACAGGTGGCCAACAGACACACGGAAAGATGCTAACATCACTCATCATCAGGGAAATACAAATCAAAACTATAATGAGATATCACCTCACACCTGTAAGAATGGCTAAAATCAAAAACACAAGAAACAAGCATTGGTGAGGATATGCAGAAAAAGGAAGTCTCTTGCACTGTTGGGAACGCAGTGCAGCCACTGTGGAAAACAGTTTTGAGGTTCCTGAAAAAGTTAAAAATAGAACTACCCTATGATCCAGTAATCATGTTGCTGGATATTTACCCAAAAAATACAAAAGCACTAATTCAAAGGGATACGTGAACCCCTTGTTTATAGCAGCCTTATTTATAATAGCCAAATTATGGAAGCAGCCCAAGTGTCCATTGATTGATGAATGGATAAAGAAGATATTGTATATATATGCACAATGGAATATTACTCAGCCATAAAAAAGAATGAAATCTTGCCATTTGTAACAACACAGTTAGGGCTACAGAGTATAATGCTGAGCAAAATTAGTCAGTCAGAGAAAGGTAAATACCACATGACCTCACTCACATGGGAAATTTAAGAAACAACACAAATGAGCAAAGAAAGAGAGAGAGAGAGAAAGAAACCAAGAAACACTCTTAACTGTAGAGAACAAACTGATAGTTACCAGAGGGGAGGTGGGTAGGGGATGGATGAAATAAAGAATGGGGATTAAAGAGTACACTTATCATGATGAATTAATTAATTAATAATTTTAAAAATCTAGGCACATTTTGGGGGTCACTGGATCTAATAATAGAATTCTAGAAACCAAATCAGGAAAATAATGAATTTGTTCCCACAACTGCCAAATATTGCATATTTATACTTTGGGAAATCGTTAACTTTTTGTTTGTATCAGTGTCCCAGTCTGAAAAACGATACCTTGCAGTCTATTTGTAAAGCCAATTTTGAGAGACAGAAAAAATACAAACCCTATAGTTTGCTTTACATCATGAGGATTTATTTTATGCCGTGGCTCTGAGTCAAGGGATTGGTTTCAAGCAGCAGTAGTAAATCTGTGTAATATTGAGTAGTGTTGCCTTGAGATTCAATTCTTCCTCCTGTTCTTAGCTCCTTTTTCACAGTATACCATTTCTTACAGAATGGAATTTTAGGAGATCCTTAGAAACTAGGTGATGATAATAAATGGCCATGAGTTACAAGATTTTGCTTATTTATTTATTTATCTTAATTATTCTCACTTGATTTGACTGAAAACAGTGTCTCTAGGAATTATCATTCTCTGTTCACTGAAACTCTGCTTTCTCAGAAAGTTGAAGATTTATTGTCTGACTCCCAGTGGTGGAGGTTTTGTTAATATGGCATGCCACAAAAGTATTTGGTTTCCAATTGCCTTTTAGTGATGATGGAGAAGGTGTGGTGGAGGTGGTGGTGGGAGTGATGATGATGATGATGATGATGATGACAATAACTCACTTAAGATCAATAACAAACATTTATTACATGGCCACTGTATGGACACCTCCACAACCCAATGGTAGGTTTTGTTGCTTCAAAATAAATTGCACGTTAGTACTTAGAAAACATATAAAATATTTCTATAATAGTATTTGATAATACTGCTTTGCCGTTTCCTGGCTCCATTCAAAATAAAATAGGGAATTATTGTAACCTTAGGAAATCCACTAGTCTTCCATATTTTGGTCAATATTTAACACAGGGGATATATAGGGAAAATATAACCTATAAAAGCACTATCTACAAAGAATAAAAATGAATCCTTATCTTTGACAATTTCATGTTTTTCTCTTTTCCTGTCCTAGAACCTTCACATAATTCTATTGTCTTGGTTTAGGCCAAAGGTTGTCTTCTATATGACTTAATCTTTTATTAAAATTTTCTTTTGTATTTTTGTGATTTATGAGTGGTTTTTGAAATGGTCCTGCTTTATAGTGAATTCTGCTGAAGGAGATACAGTTGTTAAAGGTACCAGTGTGCCTCCTTAATATACAAATATGACAAGCACTTCAAAAGGTATATTCTTTCTCCAAATATTCCCTATTCTCCACTTCATAAGCATTAAAGATAATGATAAAGCTAAGAGAGGGTAAAGAGGTTAATCAGGAAGTTAATACCACAGTGTTAACTGAGAAAAATTTAAAACTGGGGAGTAAATAAAATATCTTTGGATTTTTATGACTTACTTTATTTAAGAGACCACTGATCTTGGGCACTCATTACAAATTTCCATTAACCTTAAATAAAACTTGTAGCCATAAATACTTCTTACTATGGCACACACAGACAAAAAAAAAAACAAAACTAATTTAAAGGATATGTTATGGCTAAACATTTAGCAGGAAGATCTACTAATGTAGCATTTTTCACATTTGAAAGCATTTTCACATTTGAAAGATTAATTGGAAGCAGAGACAATTCTAAGATGCCACCAAAGCAACAGGCTTTTGAACATGTTTGAAGACACAAGTTACCTGGTCGAGTCAGTACATCCTCAACCTCCAGCACCAAAAGGAACCGTTGCCAATCATGAGATGCAATATTTTTTTTCCAGCCAATAATAAGATATTTCAAATTTTCCATTCTATTTAAAAAGTACCGTCTCATTTCTTTATACAAAAGAATAAAGCAAATGAACTCTCACCAGAAAGACTGCTTGAATGTTAAAGGTGCTTCTTCTAGCTGTGTGTACGTGATGAAAACAATTTTGTCTTGTATACTGGTTGCTGGAAACTGCTGTTTAAATGTTAAGCTTCCTCTAGAAAACAATTGGCTGCCCTATTCTGTACTTGAGTGATAAGATAATGAAAATGCTTTATTTCATTTACAGACAATGCTAATGAGGAAGAGTTGGAAAAGATCAAGTAAGGTAATGGCTTAGCATGTGATCTTTCAGCTTTTCTTGTTGAGAAGAACTATCAGCTGCATTTCCAAATCTCTCTCATACCTCTTCAAACTGTACTACAGGATTTCATCACCCTTGTTCTTTTTTTCCCATAACTTTAAGTAAATCACGTGATGCTTTTTTTAAGTAACTAGAAATCACACTGATCAATCACATCCACATCATCCTCTTGCTAATGCCTGGTCACTTCTCAGCATCTGGTTTCTGTTGTGTGTGCCACAGGGTCTAGAAAATGTCTTTTCTCCCGATCAGGAATAAAATGATGGGGTTAGGGTAGGGACCACTCCAGAGAGAAGGAAGATCCACGTAACTCACTGTCTTTGTTCACTGAAAACTAAATGTGAGGCTTTCTAAACTCAAAAATTCCTCTTGGCTACATCTGTGGAGCCTGTAATGAGAAGAGTTTTCCATCATTGCCTCTTCTCACTTCGAGAAATAAATGACTCCTGGGAGTGAGAAGAGTTTATGGTTCCTGTAACTTACAAAGTCCTTGCTCTTCTTATAACTTGTAAAGTATCTAAGATACAAACTAAACTCTGTATTTGTTGAGTGGTGGTACCACTCTTGGACACAAATAAATATCAAGATGAAACTGACATTACTCCTTGAAATAAAGGGATTTTATTTCTAAAGATCTTTGTTCAAATTTCCATTTAAAAAGTCAGCACTCATTTTTAAGTGTGAGTAATTTTTTTAGACCCTGGAACATGACAATCTTTTTTTTTTTTTTCATTCTGATTGAATCATGCTATTACTTAAATTTGTCTTTAATTTTGTCATTTTTATTACTGTGAATTAAGAAAATACATCAAAAGGTTTTTGTATTTATGGTAATGCATTAATTTGCTATAACAAGTACTTCTTACTGTACAGTTTCTTCTCAATTCTTATAGTATTCATGACAGAAAGATAACTTGGCTCACAAAAAGGTCAGGGCTACATTAAAAATCACCATTATATTTTAATAAAGTGAAAACCATTTACTAAAGAAAGTTGCTGAATATTTCTGACTTAGTATTCACTGTGTTTTTTATTGACCAAAATAAAGTTTCAAAAAGTCTTAAAGAAATATTTGCACTATTCATGTTGGTATTACATATTTTTTGTAATTATACTTCAAAATTAGTATTCTGTAAAAACATATATTTTTTGAAAGTTGTGTAATTTGGCTTTCCTTATTCTGTGTCTACATTATGACACAGCTGGGTAAAAACGTTGTAATTCATTAATATATATCAATATTTCCTGTTCCAGATGCAGTTAAGGTGTAATGCTAGAGCAGGATATTATATAGTAGTTAGTATTAATTAGCAAGAATGATGCATTTATTGTAGTATAAAAGAAAGAATAAATATAAAGATTCTTCTTTAAATAATTTAATATATGTTTAAATTTAATTTGAATAATTAAGTAAATATAAATCTGCATCTTTTACTTTGGTCTACAAAAAATTAAAAAAGACTAATAAACATCTATTCAACACTATTGTTACTTCTAAAATTCTGAAAGTTCTAATTTATTATTAATAATTCATTTGTACATTCAGACTGGCTTGTCATTTTTCTGGCTTGCCATTGAAGATACAGAATTTCCTATGTCTAGCTTTGCATTTATTGGGGTAGTTGGCAGATTATTTTTAGTTCAAATAGTAATATGGCTTTGGGGTTTTTAGCCTAAGGGATTTTCCGTTTTATAAAATTTATTGGGGATATTGAGTGCTGAGTAAAGGAAAATCAGTTCACTCATTTGCTTTTTTTTCTATGAGAACATACTGAACTCCTGTTAATTCATTCAATCATCACTGTCCCCTAAAACATTTGTCATATTCATCCACATTAGTGTTATAAGAACAAGGTGTTAAGTTCAAAATCAAGGGAAAGTTTGTAACTTCATTTACCACATAATCCATGGTCCTTCACACACACTGAAACTGCGTCCCCAGCTCCTTCCTTCAGGAATTAATGGAGGAAGAATGATGTTCAAGCAAATTGTGCTTCCCAGGAAACTAAGGGATAAGTGGCTGTACCATGTAGCTTTATGTATTATCATGTTACTGTTTTGTGGAAATGTAACCCTTTTCTAATTATTTCAATCTTCTCCTTCAAGACCGTGTGTCTAAGATTTTTTTCCTCTTCTGTTTTTTGTACAAGGATATAATTTATTTGCCTTACAGTCAAATACAGGTATTTTACCTTTGATACAACTTCGCTCAAAGTCAAAGGTGAATTTTTCATATGAACAGGTCATTTTTTTCTTTGGAATCTTGACTTGTGAGAATGAGGTCTCCTGCTTCTCTGGAGCAGGACTGTTATGTGCAGTCTGTGTGTGGGTACCAACGGTGATTATAAAATCTGAGAATTATGAACTCTGTGGCAAAGACTTAAATACAGTCTGATAATGTTGCTAGACATTCTCTAGTATGGAGTTTTTCTTCCTCTTCTTGTTTGTTTTGTTTTGTTTTGTTTTGTTTTGTTTTCAGAAGTGACGTAACCATGGAAGGGGAAAACTAAATTGACATAGTTATGTTTTAAATATGCACATTCCCCCCCCCCCCGCCCCCCGTGTATGCAAGTGTATCAGCTCATAGGGTTTCCTGTTACTTAAATATCGGTTCACCATGTTCATCATCTTGTCAATAATTGATTCTTTCAATGGAAATCATATTATTTGTGGCACTTTTATAATGTGGAATTGTATGTACTATTGAAAATAACTGAATAGCCAACTTGAGGGCAGGGAATTATAATTGCTGTTCAGGACTGACTTCCATATAATTTAGAGTAATTGTGTTACCATCTAACAAGTAGGAAAATAAATACACCTAAACTTGCCTCTGACAAGCAAGAATGATACATGTTGTATTTGAACGGTATGTTAACCAGGAAATAATTATGAATTTCTTCATAGCTCCTCTTCTGGGAATGATAACATCTTTTAAAACTCTCATTCCGGTTTTCTACAAGCATACTTTCCATCTTGCACATTTGTAATCCTGCCTCACACTCAGCTGTTAAAGAAAAATGTTATTTTCAGAAGAAAGGGATCAGTGTCTCCCTAAACTTGGGCAACTGAATAATTATCCTGGTCAACGAGTTATACTTACATGACAAAATGCATTTTGGCAGAAAAATGGTAATGCTTTGAATTATTGCAATATTTTATTCTTTAGAAGAAGCTTATCATTGATAATTTATTCTAAGGTTAAATTATTCAGCAAGAAAATTTCATGAGCTCAGAAGAGAAGATGTATATGTGTTTTGTGAATAAATTTTGTGGGGTCAGACAAAAAACAGAAAAAAATAATGAAAAAATTGCCTGTCAGACCGACAATAAGCAGAAATGATTTTACCCTACATTGTGTGTATGTGTGTGTGTGTGTGTATTTTAATGTAGAAGAATTAGTTTATCGATAAGTGTGATAATAAACTTATGTACTTTCAATAAATCGCTTTAATTACACGAGACATAAACATTCTGATAATATAAAGATATACACACTGCAATTCATATTCTCAACAATAACAGTTTAGAAATCTTTTAAGAAGAGATAATCCTTTGAATAATATAATATGGACTTTGTGATCATGTCTCATTAGCATATCTTCTGTTACTTGATGGCTTATTTTTTTAGTAATATATCTTTTTTATAAAGATTTTATTATCATCACTTAGCATAATTTTAATGAACTATAAAACACTTTATTCACTGGTGAATGAAGCAATTTCTAATAAGACTTTTGGCAAGGATATTGTTAATTTAAACTAGAGAACACTTTCCACTCTAAGTCTGCAGGGCGTAGTTAAACCTGACACCTTGGATGACACATTAAAAATGCATCAGTGAAAACCTCTAAGTGCTTTAATTTAAGAAACGTTAGAGAAACAGATTAACACATTTTTAGGTATATCACACAGTCCGACATAGCGGGGGGGGGGGGGGGGAGTCATTATTTAGCAGTTACTAGGTTCTTTCTCCAAAGACTTCACATCCTGATAATAAATAGATGATTTTTTTAAACCTACAAAACACACGAGCTTTCTTGGTCATTGACTCTCTCACCCGTGAGGACCTAAAAGGCTTTTCTTTGGTGTCTCATTTAAAATTATTATGCATAAATTTTTGAAAAAATGAGATGCTTACGTGTTTCCAAAGGAAATACAATGTTCTTTTAAAAGTCCTTACCACTATTTATACTACCAAATCTGTGTTATCTGGGAATGCTATAAAGTCAACCTCATAATTAAGGCTTCTGAGATTCCCAAGTGCAGTGGTGAACAAAAGGCAAATAGCATGGGCATTTCTAATAGACTATTTTTACCTCGATCAACTGAACTCTCAAAATTTGTAGTAAGTTTATCTAAAATAGAGATATCATAGTGCAGTAAATATTTTATTATCCCACAAATTACGTGAAGCCATGGTTAAATTTTATGTAGAGATGATTTTTTTTCTTGCTGTTTTGACAATATTTTCCCATTGGTATAAAATATCATACATTTTTATATATTGTAATTCATAACTACAGGGATTTGCTGTAACAGTGGCTTTACATTTATTTGACCGCTCTTGTTGAATTTTTAAAATGTTGTGGGTCCTTGAGGGAGCAAAGCTGGATGACTTGGCACAAAGTGAAAGGACAAAAGGTAATCTCAGGCAGAAGACGAATGCCTTGACGCCTGTGCGCTGGCTCTAAAATGTTTAATTGTGGGTCACTGATTGGCATGCACACTGCTAATATGTGTTCCCCAGTGAGCTGACAATTTCCCAAGATCCTCTCCAGACTGACCAAAGGGAGGGAACTAATACAACGTGGCTCCAGGATAATGGAGCTAACTGTTGGTTTGCAAGATTATATGGCCTTTGAATTCAAAGATATATATATGTGTATATATGATGTACATCAGATATATCTAACATATATATGTATACATGTGATATATGTATGTGTGTGTGTATATATATATATATGTATATACACACATGTATATATGCATATTAAGTTGAATGTGACTAGGAGGAGATATGTTGGTTTTAAAGTTCCCTAAATATCCTCAATGAAAATAAATCATAATTTTGTGAAGATTCTGCTTTCAAAGCCATGGTTGACAGTAATAGATACACATGCATGCATGTGTGTATACATACACGCTAATGCACAAATTAAAGATTTAAGTTAAAATTTCTAGGAAAATAAAAGACAAAGCAAAGCCAGCCTTCAGTTACAGGGCATGTCCTCTGGGGAGTTGAGATTGTCTGTCTCTCGTCAGAAATATTTAAATGGACAGTTGGAGTTGCAGAGGGAATCATATTGGTGTTTAATGAGTATAAATGGTATGAGCACCTATTTGAGTAACCAAGAAAACAGGAAAATAGAACTTCACTGTAATTTCTACTTACTTCGTGTCCCTGTTTTTAGTTACATAACTATCAATAGACCTATTCAACTTGGTGGGGGCAACCAAGAGCTATAGAGCTTTGATAAACAGTGATTTCAGTCAGACCAGGAAAGGCTACGAAAATTATTTACTTATGGGTTTATCTATTTCTAACCTCTTAAATGCCTAGAGAGTATTGAGAAAAGGAATTGTGCACCTTAAAAATACTCTGTGTAATATGAAGGCTACCTGGGTTGACCTTCACGTTTGAATCTCAGGCTTCCCAATTTCAAATCTGTGGTGAGTTTTTGAGTATTGAAGAATTGCTGAATTATGATAACTACAATATGTTTAAAGGCCTGTACCCATTAAAGCTAATGAAAAATATCACAATTAACAGAAGTTCAAGGCTAATCCTTGTTCATCCAATGACAAAGTCTTTAAAGATTTTTATGATGTATTTAAATAGGAGGCTGAACTAAATACAGCATCATGTTCATTTGTTAGGAAAGAAATCAACTGTCCTTTAGTTTTATTTCTCTGGGGAAAAAACATATCTTCTATATTTTTAAATTTACAATCTTGTTACTTTCTAGGTTCACAGTAGGATTTTGGATCTTTGAAGATAAACTTTCTTAGTGTGTATTGGTGTTTTGGAGGCAAAAACTAGATTTAAATAAGATATTCTCAATGTGTCTAGCTACTTTGATAAATGCAACGCCTCAGCATAAATACTCAACGATTCATTATTCAGGATAACGTCAATAATTTGCCTTTATCAATTTGATGTCTCTGCTCTTTGTTCTGTTTCCTTTTGCTCTTAATTTATAATTTTAGCATTTTTAAAATGGCCTTTCATTCATTTATCAGATTCTTGTTCCAATGGGGACAGAAATATAACTGAATATCTACAATAATGATTGAAATATTGCCCTCAAAAAATCACTTTTTTTTAGAACTCTTTATCATAATGCCAGGTGTCTTATTATTATTGTTATTATTAGAAACTCTCACTAAAGGAAAGCCACGCCTCATCTGCTGTGGATTTTATATTCATCAAGGCAATAAATGACATAAGGGTCCACAGGAAAATTAAGTTGTTCCATTTGAAATAAAGGCCTAAATTTACATGAGAATGTAGGTTGTAAAATGAAATATAAATTTTAGTTGATGAATAATGACAGAAGTAATTAAACATGGCATGAAAAGCACAGCCTGAGCACGTCAGTGGATCCAAATGTGGCTAATATTTTTGTTTCTTAAATTTTAACAGAGAAACCTAAGTTCTAAATGCTGATCATTAAAATTTCCCCTTCCCCCTCCCCCCCCCACACACAAATTCATCAATCTCTTTGCGTACCAGTCACATAATTATCTCATTACCCTCAAAGGGTATTCATCTGAGGAAGAATGAAAAGTATGAAGTTGGTGGTTTCAACATTAGTCACCTTAGACCACTTGAACTTTAAATGAATTAACAATACTTTGGAATGTTTAATGGTCATATTATTTGTTGTAACTGTCTTGAATCTAAAGCCAGTACTCTCACCTCCATTTAAGTTGCCTTAATGCATTTTACGTTAAGGTAAAACTCACTGTTCTATTACTTGTCTTATTGGCTCTTGGGAAATTGTGTAAGGAGACTTCAAGACTTCAGTTCCTTTAATATGATACTTTAAAATTTTCCACATGTTGCCAAACATGCTGCTTAATTTAAAAAGAATTGGGAGGGGCGCCTGGGTGGCTCAGTCGGTTAAGCATCCGACTTCAGCTCAGGTCACGATCTCACGGTCCGTGAGTTCGAGCCCCGCGTCGGGCTCTGGGCTGATGGCTCAGAGCCTGGAGCCTGCTTCCCATTCTGTGTCTCCCTCTCTCTCTGCCCCTCCCCCATTCATGCTCTGTCTCTCTCTGTCTCAAAAATAAATAAACATTAAAAAAAATTTTTTTTAAAGAATTGGGAATCAGAGTAAGGAGAGAATTAGCAATAGAAAAGAAACACACATCTTTTGTAAAATCTGGGAGAAGGTCTTTGTAGTTAAACAGTGTACAGCATCAAAAGACTACAGTCATTCCTTGTAACAATCATGCCCCAATGTCCAAAGGTAAATGTGTTTTTTCAGGACTTGTTGTTTGTTGCGTGGTTGTTTTTTGTTTTTTTTTTGAGATACTGATGTGACAGTGTGCTACGAGTGACAGATGAGAACCATAGCTGTACATGTAATTGAATTATAACTCTGTAGTGATGATAAAACAAGGTCTTAAACTCAAGAGTTCTTCCTAGTAACCTCTGACATTAGCCATGCTACCTGACCAAATCCTATGCAGGTAACTTGGGAAAGTGAAAGTCATTTCAGTAAGAAATAGATTTTGTGTAAACAAACAAACAAACAAACAAAACAGATAGATTATATAAATTATCCTTAATGTAATTCTAGTTCTAAATTTAAATTATACAACTTGCTGTACACCCTAAACATGTTAGCTCACTATTATTTTCTGATATGATTTTTGGTATCATTTTTGGAAGGAATATCTATACCTAACCAGTGGAAACGCCCAGTAACTAACAATCCACAAATTATTTATTGAGCACCTACTATGCAATAGGCATCATGTGAGGTGCTGGGCCACTGTCTTAGTCGCTAACACAAAGTTATGGAGGAATCAAGTAAGTTACAAAACTTCTTCTGATTCATCACAATGTCAGAGGTTGATGCTGCCCGATACGGGTCCTCAGATTCCCACAATTTTACCATAACTGACACCCAGAAACAGGATGCAAAACATACCAATTTAAAAGATGCATGTAATGCAAATGTTCTCCTTAAAAGTGACCAACAATGATTTGATTTCCTGAAGTTGAACTGGTTTTACTCTATAAATGTCTGAGGATTAAGTAATAAAATACCCAACGTGATGTTTTGTTAGGATATTGCTACTCTTCTCAGTATTCATTTTATTAAATTATTTTTGTAAGGCCCAAGTTAACTAACTTGTATTATCTATGTTCTATATTATATCATAAAACTAGGACGTTTTTAATAGGTATTAAACTAAATTTGAGTAGGTACATGATTATGACTAAAATTGCTACTATTATTCTTTAAAAACGCTCTGTGGGTCTATGGTGTTAAATTGTTTTGTTAAAAGGCACAGATGTTATATGACTTATTTCAAAATCTTAAAGTACTTTTGAACAGTTCTATTTTCTAAAATAAAGTGTTACACTTTGAGATATAATAATCAACAATTTAAAATAAAGAGGTAAGTAGATTCTTTAAAAATTACAGAAATAATCCTTTCTAAACTTATCGCCATTGATATTAGATATGAATAAGAGAAAAACTTTAATTTACTCAAGGAAAGAAAACTAACAGTTTATAAACATCGAAAGTGTCATAGGACATATAACTTTGGGGTTTTATTTATTTTGGTTTCATTGGGCTAATTAAGTATTCTCAAAAACACCTCAAAATTTAGCTAAATATTTGTTTGTTTTTAGGATCTTTCAGAAAATGAAGTGGTTGGATCTTATTTCTCTGTGAAGTCTTTCTTTTGGAGGGTAATGTCGAAATCCTTTATATTAATATTTTTGATTTTGGTTCTGAATAGTGATTTTTGAAAGTTAAGTGTGAATTAGGAAATTCATTTTTAAAATGGGTCTCAGAAAAATGTATTCCATTGCCTTCTTTATTAACTTTTATTCCAAGTCATTCGAGTGACTCTTGCATTTCTTAATTTGTATAAACTAATAACTTCATGTATTTAATATGTTGCTTTGAAGTCAGTTGCTTGTGGGACTAAGTTTATCCCAAATTCTTAACAGCTAGAGGCCCACAGGCCTTCCAGGAATATAATGGTGCTATCTAGAGAGTCCGTTAAGTTTCTTTTTTCCCTTCTTGTAAAATCTGCTCCATCTGTTTGGGAAAAATTTACTTCTATTACAGTGATCTTATACTATATACGTACTACATAATCAGTGTTCTTTCTTTGAAAAAAAAACTTATGAACTAGAAAACAGCAACTCTGCTGTTGATTTAAATAAAGAAAAAAGTGAAAATTCCACAGAGAATTTGTTTTAAATGCCATTGCAATTTAATGTTATTTACTCTTTCATGACTTAAACATAACGAGCTCTGTCATCCTATTTTCTCTGCTCTAATTCTGCATTATGCACAGCACGATTTATTACAAATGCACTTATTACTTTGCCAAGAGTTTCCCTCTTTCTTTGAAAATTCACACTTGGTACATGATTACCTAGCGATAGATATTGCAATGAAAATGCTACACTCGTAAGGCTTTACCATTTTCTTTCCTTGGCTCTTCAACTGCTCATGACTGAAAACTACCCTTCCCCTTTAGAACTGTAAGGTTTGTTGCAGTGTCTTTTAAGCAGACTGGCATACCCTAAATTAAGTCATGCCTTGACTTGACCAATGAGCCAGCGTAAACCACATCTCTTCATCCATTGCTCCCTCCACACACACTGTTATTGGTGTGAGCTTATTTTAATTATTATAGCATCTTCATTTCCTTTCAGTCTACTGACGGCTACCTCCACTATTGCTATTCGGTGTCCTTGCTAAAATAATAATAATTTCTCTTGTATGTTCACGCATTATCCATGAACACAGTGACTGCTTTTGAATTGTTATATCACCTTAAATGGAATTTGGCTTTTGGCAAAAATGCAGCCTCTGTATTCATACAGTATACTTCTTTGCCAAGAGAGCAGAATTCAGGAGTGTTCTCTGTTGAGTTTGTCCTATATGCAGCAAACATGCAAACCGATCTTTATGAATGAAACCTTGCTACCAGGATCAATTGCATAAGAAATAAGTTTTAAGGCCTTCCCTTTCAAATGATTCTTTCACAATCTTTGCTACTTCCAAATTAGTATTGCATGTACCAGTACTTTCCATTTGGTTGTGTTCACCCTTAAATATTCTTTATTAACCTTTCTCAATTTCTTTAACTGTCTTATTTTAGAATAAGAAATATGCAAATTTAAAAGATAGCTTTTTTTGTATTTGAGGTATATAATCTAATATCTTTTCTTCCGAGCGTATGTTGAGTAACTAACCAAGTGAGTCATAAAAGCAGAACATTTAGCGGTCATTTGTTTTATCACTAAGGAAACTAAGGCCCAGAGAAGTGATGCCATTGACCTCACATCCCTGAAAATGGTAGGATCAACCAGGACCAATATTTTTCTTTCTCTGAATATCACAGAAATAATTGTTTAAAGCAACTAAGTTCCTTTTGGGGTCAATAATGAATACAGATAGGATGTAAAAATAAAGCCTTCCTTTAATTTTTCTTCACTGACCCCCTTTCAGATTTTTCTTGCATTATGTAACCCTTCTCCCCCACAGCTCATTAACCCACTGATAGATGGATGTGTTGAGGGCTGTGATGTTGCTATGTTTGAGGTCCCATCTTATAAAATCAGCAAATCACTGATCAAGTCTACTTTGGATAAGTATGATTTTTCATATTCATGTTTAAAAGTCACTCCGATAACTGACCTAATTGCTCCTTGCCCAGGTAATATTTGTATTGTGATTTTTTTTATGTTTATTAGCTTTTAGAAGAGATGTGTAGCAAAGGAGTTTCTCCATAGACATTTTCAGATATGCAGAAGACCTAAATAGTTCAGATAGAATCTTACATGAGGCGTATATGTGTGTTTATGAGCTTTTATCAGCTTCTTTATGAGGATCAATACATGTATCTAGGAGACAGCAACTGAATTACATTGAGTGAAACTAAATCCTGGCAAGAACTTACTTAATAAATGTCATGGTTACTTGCTAGATCTTAATTTCCTTGAGAGCAAAATAATAGAAAGAAAAGACCAAAGTGGTACAGAAATAGTCTGATTTTCCAAAGGCATAATATTTATAATTCATCAAGACATGATATCTTACAACACAAAACATTAAGCAATGGATATATAGTGATTACCATACTTTTCATAAAAGCAACAAATATTATATGAAGCCATTTGGATTACTCTAAGTCAGAATTTCATTAAAGATTTTAACTTCTCAATAAAGGATGATAACTTGGTGCTGTTGCTTCAAATATTTAGTACATTTAAGTTTTTCCCAATTAACTCCATTGACTGGACATTTAGATTTCCATGACTGAGAGTTAATTGAACAAACCAGATTATGAGAATGCTGTAGTGAATTAAAGAGAAATGTTAAGATTGTTTAAGTGGAGAATGGCTGGGCTATACCAAGATACCTCATATAGAAAAATGGAGAAATGGCTCGTAATATGAAATGGGCCAAAAAGAGTGCATAGAATACAGAACAATTAGGAATTATGTCAGAGCACCATCTTACAGTAGGGTCATATCAAAGTGTGGTTGAAGGAAGACCCTGAAGGCCAAAGAGAAGTATTGGTTTTATCACACAAGAATGTTATCCTGTGCTGAAGTGTTTGCATTCTTAACAACTCAACCATATATGACATATAACCAAGAAAAGTGCAGGTATTATTTATATCTTCAGGTATGAAAGTAAGACCTTCAGAAAAAATATATTTATAACATTTAATTAAAAGTCCCCAAAGAAAAAGTGTAAGTCAAACCCAGGACTCATTATTTTTTTTACATTATTGGTGGAAACGAATACATTACGTTAGCAACAAGCCAACTTTAGCCAACAAGATTACAGCATATGTAATGATTTTCTATGAGTATATATTTTGAGCAAACATTGTAAAAGCTTGAGAACTTTTGTTTGGCTACAGTTAAGCTTTGAGACAGTAGTTAAAGCATCTGAAGTAAACATAAATACCTTCCTGACACCGTAAGTTATATCAAGAAGCAACAGAAATAGGAAAGAAAGTTGAAGGATAAAAACCAGGAGAATTTCTCTAAGGATTATAGTGCCGTGAATCATCTTCTAAGAAAAAAGGGATCGAAGCTTTATTATTACATGAGACACTTTAAACTAGGCTGGACAAAGCCCTGGGAAGGTTTTCTGTAAAGGCAATCCTGCTTTGAGCAGACAGATGGACTGTAGAACAAATCTGCTTGTTGGACTTCATCACCTAGGTGTAATTCACTGGAATCAACTCAGCAGGCAAAGGAAAAGATAGAACATGCCTGTGCCTGGGATTGAGCTAATAATTGCTCCACACTCCAGGCTTTGCAGCACAAAACAGTCATTCTAGGCTGTCATTATCTCTCCTTTGTAGTGTCTCGTGGATCATTTGATTAAATAAAAGCATGTGCACCTCTGTGCTGAAAATAGAGGTGAGCTGACTCCACACACAGCTATTGTAAAGACACAGTGATGTCTTTCACTCATTTCACAGGGTCTGGGGCTCATTTGGAAGGATTAGGTTGTACACAGGTAATGAAATCCAAGATAGCAAAAGCCAGGGATTATTTGCATATATCAGGGAGAAGATTAATATGACCGTGTGGGTTGTTATAGCCATATGTTAAATCTAGAGAGATTTTTTTGTTTGTTTTGATCTGTTTTTTAATCAGGATCTAGAATAATAGGATACCTCCTCCTGTTAGTGATCCAGTTTTTCAAGGAATTGAATTAAGAAACTTTAATAACCAGAATTGAAGTACAGAAGTGTTCTCAGTTTATTTGTGAGATTCTACAGTTTCACCACCTTATTAATAAATGTTAGACTATAATTCATTATGGAACACAGTTAACTCTCATATACTTTACTGAATAATATATGCTAGAGTTATCACCACCTGCCCACTTTTACTTCCTCTAAGTCCCTGATTAGCCTTTCTCAGTAATCTATACCCATGGATATATTTTGTCTAAACAAGAGTCAAAGTATTTCAACAAATCCTATACACATTCCCCCCTTTTTTTCTTTGTATTATGAACTTCTTAAGCTTTGTCCAAAGCATGAGAAATAGTGCAGAAAACCGTCAATTAGGTATCAGAAACCCAGATTCAAGTCTCAGTCTTGCCAATCTGTAATCATTTGGCTTTGAGTAGAGTATTTATCAACTCCGTGCCTCAGTTTCTTTACCTTAACAATATTTGTCATGAAAGATGCTGGAGTATGAAAACCCCAGTGCCTAATAGTTGCTCAAAACATGCTTATTTCTTTGTTTATGATCTAACCTTTCACATGGGCCAAATCTCACCCTCCCTGTTGATGTTCTCATCTCATGATAATACTATTGTTTGAAGACTGTCCAGGTGCTCTCGTCATTGCATACAAACTTTCAGCTTATCATGATAGTTTCCTTCTAGTATTTCTTGCTCAGCTGCATCTTTCTTAATCCATACCTCGATGCTCTTGGTCTTGGTAATACAGGGACTTTATGATTGCTTTCTTAGGCACGGGGCAACAAAGAGAAAATGGGGCAAATTATGTGGGGTAAAATTTCTCGGTTGCTTTAGAGATCTCTCTAATCATTGCAAAAGATTTGCATGTGGGATGTAGTTAGCATATCATAGTTGTTGCCTGTCCATGAAACACTCTTCTGGGGCCTTATCACTTTTTTGATGTTGGAAACAGTCTCCAAAATATTCTGAAGCAGCAGACTTTCCATGATTTCTCTTGCTATGGTTCTTTTCACTGCGACACCCATTAACAAAAAGCTGAAACCACTGAAGCAGGATCCATCACCGTTTAATCTCTGTCCTTTATTTTCTTGACCATTGCATTACGCCACTAAAGAAAACAGTGGCTGAAAATTATATTATTCCATTGGCATTGATCTTCATTGTGCTAGAAGACGTTTTCCGACAGTGACTTGGGGGGCAAATACATATTCTTTTCCAAATAATGTTTCTTTGAAGAGTAATGCTGAACTCTAATTGAAATGAGGTGTTGATAGAGGCACAAGGCTTTCCCGTACAGCTCTGATCGTTCATCTCCATCCAGACGTGCGGCAGGCCTGCTTTTCCTGTTCTGGGCTTCTGCAGAGCAGAGCTTCAGAGTACTTATTACCAAAATGCACAAGTAAGTTCAGTCATTCAATTTGTTTATTTCTTCTGAGCTTGCATGAGCTGTGAACTCTCCTGGCTGACTTACTGTTCTGAAAACCTATTCCCTAGCCTAACCTCTTTTATACATAGGAAAAGGAATTGAATTCTTGAATTCCTTTTCAAGGAATAACACATAAACTAATACACTTCTTAAAATGCCAGCTCACCCGTTCTAAAATCTTACTAAAGATATATGTCATTGACTAATTGCCTCAGAATTGGAAATTGATATTGTTACCTGGTGTGTTGATTTTCTTTATTAAATCTGACCTTGGATGAATATTCCTTATGCGAATGACCTCAAACTTCGGTGCGTGTGAGAATCATACGGGGCACATGTTGGAAATACATGCATAGCTCTGCACCATAAGAACCGAATCATGTTCAGGAGGGTCAGGCCCACTAATTTCAACAAATTCACCACTAAAATTGGGGAATTACCTGTTTAAAAGTTCAAAGATTCTTTCTTCCTTTTGCAACGTTGGTTCTTTGCTTTGCAACTAAGTTCGTTTTCCTATTTATTCTTCCCTCCCTTTTCTTTCCCTCCTCAAACAGAATTCTGTTTCAACACAGACGTGGTTGAAAACATTCCCTGAGATAACTAAATCCCAGCTCTAATATGTTCGTTTTATTGAGGGATGTCTTGGATTTAACACTCCTTGCCACTTAGGTGCTCAATAAGTAATTTTTGGTTAACTAATTATCAATACTTCCGTCAATATGTATTATTTAAGTACAGCCTAGGAGAAAAAAAATTAAAGGAGGAAAATAATAAACTTAACACAAGTTTGCAGTAGGCTCCTACTTCTCTCTTTAAATTTTCCAACTATCCAAACCAATCTGCTTTCCTAATCAGTAAATTTAGAAGCAGGACTAAAAGACTTTAATTAGCATAAATGGTATCCATGCCAGAGAGTGGATAATGTTCACAATTGTAGTGATTAATAATAGTAATTAGAACATAGGAGAAGGCCAGTGCACACAATCCTTAGAACTTTTAAAGCAGGGGTTTGTACACTTGAGCATGTATCATAATGACCTTGAGTGAGGTCTGGGTAATCCAGAGCTGATTTTCTTGGTCTGGGCTGGAGCTAAAAAATGTGAATTTCTAGCCACTTTTCAGGTGACACTGATGCCATTGGTCTGTGGACCACACTTTGAGAACTTAACTATACAGAGGAAAGAAACTTTAAACAGAGCAGCAGGTGACTCAGAAAGTACCTTAAAGAGCATTAAAGCTGGTGGTTTTCAGTTTCTTTTTTCTTCCCCTGTGGAATTCCATTTGTCACCATCTCATCCACAAGCTCCTTGAAATTTTGATTTAAAAAAGTAATAAAAGTTATAAGTGGCTATCTTAAGCAGGTTAAATCTTTTTTGTTTATGGAATATACTGTTTTCTTTTCAGGAGCCCCTACACACACAGACACCTCTAACTCCCCTTACTTTCCCCCCTCTAGCACCACACACACAGAATAGCGCTCTTAGTACATGTGGAGCTCTAGAGTCGGGAGAACCATAGGTAAAAAAAAAAAAAGTGGGGCCCAGAGAGGGAGCAACATGCCCAAGTCACATTGTCAGGAATTGCCAGAAAGATGCAAATGGGTACTTATGTTAAATCATTGTCTTTCCGGGGCACCTTGGTGGCTCAGTCGGTTAAGTGTCCGACTTCGGCTCAGGTCATGATCTCACAGTTTGTGAGTTCAAGCCCCGCATCGGGCTCTGTGCTAGAAGCTAGAAGCTAGAAGCTTGAAGCTCAGAGCCTGGAGCCTGCTTCAGATTCTGTGTCTCCCTCTCTGTCTGCCCCTCCTCTGCTCACACTCTGTCTATCTCTCTCTCTCAAAAATAAATGAACATTAAAAAAAATTTTTTTAAATAAAAAAATAAATAACTGTCTTTCCTACTACTGGTGGTATAAGTTTGTATCTTCCCTCTTTGCCTTATAATTTTACTTCAAGTTCCTATTCTTCACACTTACACTAAATATTTTTCTATTTCATGACTATGCAGTTAATCAAATCACAAATGAATTATGGAGCTTCTTTTTAGAAGAGCACCATTTTTGATAAAAGAAATTTTTGGAGAAGGAAAAAGTCCTTTTAAAATGATACCTGGTTAGTATGTCTTTGGGACCTCCTCCCCTTTTTCCTTTTAACCTTTCATGCATATCAACTTAATTCTCACATTTATTAACCCTGTTTGTGTGAAGAAATATGCCCCCTTCTCCTCTCCCTTAGCTTTCCAGGTCATTTTAGGAATGTTCTTCCAGGTTATAGAAAAGCATTTTGTAACTAATGGCAGTAGGTAAAGCCGCCATGAACTTCATTTTATTTCTGTGAAAGCATGAAAGATCCCATGGAGTATTCTTTCTCCTTCCCACCCTGTTAAGTAAAGTTCTTGTTCTCATGTGAGAAATGAAAGGAGGGACACGCAAGTAAGAGTTTCAGACATGGTACCATTCGAGAAACTAGCATTGCTAATGGAAGATACTGTATAGCCTAGATTGTACCCACATATAATTTGAGTGCAGAGTCTGACTTCTACTTCTAGAGTGCATAGAAAATGTTATTGAGTATATCCATCAACAAGCTGAAATATTGTAAGAATTAATACATACGCTCATGTAATAGTAAAGAATACAGATGCTCATATAATAGAAAAGTAGAAGGTGATTTCACATACTAACCATGAAGGAAAAGCTAGACTGGAATGTCATTTCAAATATAATGACTCACTTACCTGGAGAATACCCTTTAGAAATATTATACTTAAATCATGATTACTTTTAAACCTAGGAGAGAGTCTGTACCCTAAAGACCAATATTGGGAGAAGCCCAGGAATGAAGGTCAGAAATACTGGGTTCTAGTCACACATCCAACATTTATTAGCCCAAACCACACTGATCCTCAAATTCTTCATCATTAAAATGGAAACAGCAGGCCTTGCCTTCCTACTTCACATGGTTTTAGTGGAAATGAAGTGATAAAATGTATACATGTACACTTTTAAATTCTATTTTAAGCTCTATGTAAATGGGTTGTTACTAACTCCTTGGTCTTCACCAAGATAATTATTTCTTCTTATCACAGATTCGTTTTTCTTCTTTCCTTCTTTGCCACTCCTATTCCTTAAAAAAACTTCCAGACCCAGAGTTTAGAACTTGTTTCTCTAGACTAGTCTTCAGTGAGAGGCCATCTCAATAGCAGCAGTGGTGGGTGGATGAATGGATGGATGGATAGATAGATCCATATCTAAAGATAGATAGATGATAGATGGATAGATAGGTAGATAGATAGATAGATGATTGATAGATAGATAGATAGATAGACAAAATAGATAAATAAAAATACACTGTTATCTCTTGCTGAATTATATATTAATAAGTAGCATGAAATCTTAGAACCCCTTCAAGGTCACTTGGTACAAAAAATTTGTTTAATCGGGGAAATCCTTATTCAAACACAGTCCAGAGTAGAAACCCAATGTGTAAAACAGACGAGAGCAGTGGGACTCTAGCTGAAGCAGACTGTGGAGTCCTGGGGAAGTTACAGGTGGCCTGCGAAACTCCATGGCACCTCAGAACACTCTTGAACTGCACCCGTGGAGTTCACAAAGGTGTGCAGTGTGCAGGCACAGTCCTGTGTTAATATTAATAAGGCAAAGTCACAAAGCAATGTCCTGCAAAATTTGCTGGCCACCAAGGCAGGGAAATAGGCAATGTGATTTAGAGAGATTTCCATTAAAATGTTCAAATATTAAAAATATTGGTTTTTGAGGAGCATAGTTCTCATTTTGCTAATAAAACACCCTGACATGTATTACATTTTAAAATTTTTTAATGTTTATTTTTTGAGAGAGAGACAGACAGAGTACAGCTGGGGAGGGACAGATAGAGAGGGAGATACAGAATCAGAAGCAGGCTCCAGGCTCTGAGCTGTCAGCACAGAACCCGATGCAGGGCTCAAACTCACGAACTGTGAGATCAACACCTAAGCCAAAATCTGACGCTTAACCTACTGAGCCACCCAAGGGCCCCTAAAATGTATTACTTTTAATTATGACAGATAAAAATGGCTATCACATTAGTGTGGTATGGAAAAGAAAAAGTAGGATTCAAGGTGGGAGAGGGAGATATACAAAATAGGCTATAACTTTATAATGGTAACAGACGGAATTAGACTGAAAGTAGAGTTAATCTATAATTTAGAAGTGGAGTACTTTGAGGTTGACAGACATGTTGAATTTCTTCATGAAATGACTGTAAGTGAAGAAAACATGCTTGGCAATATGAAAGATATAGCAGTTTTTATAGTACTGCTTGGTTCTGAATCCAAATGGAAAAGATTTTAACATTTTAGCTACTTGGATTTGTTGTATGTGCTGTTTAGTTCAAAGAGATTATAGAGCTGTTTTTTGTAGCCTTCCTAATGTTAAAATTTTTTACTTCATTTGCTTGTTTGAATATTGTGATTTAGCATTGGGCATAATAAAATCATTAAAGACAATGTTCAAGTACTAGAATGAGAAACTCAGTAACACACCCACCAATGAAAATCACATATGTAATTTAAAAAATTTTGATGCAAGTTTCAGCATAAACCAGACAACTCCGATGGGCATGTTGATTTTGTTTTCTGGTCTGTGGTACTTTAAGTAGTTCTCTAGTGAGTTCTCTCAGCTATCTCCTAACATAGCAATAAAGAAGGTTTTTAATTGAATAGAACATAACTAATCTTAAAAACCAACTTGTAACATGAAAGATTTTTAAAAATCATAACTAATTAAAAATTAAATATCACAGTGTGGATGAGGCCTTTGGTATTCCTAATAGTTTTTTGACACTGGCATATTTGACACAGAGGCAAATATTCTGATATTCTTGAAGTATCTACATCATGTAATTTAAAGAGTTGGAATATTAGACCTTATTTTGAGCATTCACTTCTCATACAACAACCTTAAATTTATCATAAAAGGATAATTTCACATTCATTAACAATTCTGTAATTAATAATAATCTGTCAATTATGTTTATTTTCTTAAATTGTAACTACCTACCATTTTTATTTTCAAAAACTTGTAACAGGAGAAAGGGTAATGCCAGATAAGGTATTTGGGGTTAAAACTCAATAAGCTAACTCTGTTTTCCTTTACCCAAAGTTTCAGACCCAAAGTTTACGTCTATCAGACGTACACAGAAAATCACATCTTTGGAGAGGAATAGTCAGCATCACATTGATTGAGGGACGAGATCTCAAGGCAATGGATTCAAATGGGTTGAGTGACCCCTATGTGAAGTTCCGGCTTGGGCATCAGAAGTACAAGAGCAAGGTAACTGTATCTCTCTCCTGTTCCAGCCAGTATTTGGAAGGCAGTGGTTGGTTAATAGCCATGCTTTAGGAGATAAAAACACCAGATACTTTTTAAAATGCTTAACAGAATTTCTTTTGAATATCACGTCAGCAAACCAGACCAATAACTATATTATCACATTTCTTACTCAATGTGCTATGTGACCTTGCATAAAGTACTACTCTGTCTCAATGTCACCTATAACGCAGGAATAATAGTTGGAACTATCTCTTTAAAAAAATAACAAAAAAGCAATCAAACAAAACAAAAAAGGGCTGAAACAAACCTAAGTCGATGGCCTGGGACATAAAGTGCTCAAAGAGTGTTGGCTACTATAATAATTACAATTAGTACTGGTATCAGTGCCAGAAATAGCCCTGTTTTACATACCATAAAAATCTTTGTTCCTTACTCTGAAACGTTTTATTCAAAATGACTTGCACCAGTGAAGATTGCAATTTTTGTTTGTTTGTTTTATTTATTTAGAAAACAAAGGGCCAAATTCCACTGTATGCTACAGGGCAAGTTACTCTGCCATTCCATGTCCCAATTTCCTCATCTGTAAGATGAGTGAGAATTAAAATAATGCCTACCTCGTAAAGTTATTGAGAAGATTGAATAAATATATGTTACGCACGTGAAGGGCTTGGAATACTGCCTTGTCCATAATAAATAATAAATGGTAGTAGCAGCAGGAAGAGCAGCAGCCTTAAGAACAAGATATTTTTTAACAACAATTATATTAATAGTAATAATACATTAAATAATCATATTAGTGTCATATTTTTGATACAAGGAATTATAATCAGTAAAGGTCATAGTAGTCATAGTTATATTTGGGACACATGTCTTATCTGTGTTGTATCCAAATAAAACCTCTTTGGGGTGCCTATCTGGCTCAGTCTGAAGAGCATGAAACTCTTTATCTCAGGGTTCTGAGTTGGAGCCCTACACTGGGTGTAGAGATCACCTAAATAAATAAATAAAAACTTTAAAGAAAACAAAAAACAGCAAAAAACAAAAACAAAACACAATACAACCTCTTTAATGGTCAGCTTCTACAGCTACTATTCATAGCTTGAAAACTCATCCTATCTATCTTGTATTAAAAATCACATTCTACTTTGATGAGAATAATTTCACTTTGACATTACCATTTTCAAGAACTTTTGATAAACAGCCTGCCTAGGTTCCTTCTGGCACAGGAAGTTTTCATCAGTAACTAAGGGGGTTAGTAATATCACAGAGCTGACTCATTAGTAGGCAGTGAGAATTGCTCTCAGGCTGATTGGTTATCTTCTTGAATGCCCACGTGGAAGGGGAAAGCATCATTTCTGACCTGAAGGAAAATCATATAGGGAAGACAATCCTAAAAAAGGAAACTGAAAAATTAGGCTCTTTATGGCCAAATAAGTAAGATAGACCATCCCCAAAACACCACAGAAGTGCATCTGAGCCCAATAATGAGAGGTTTGAATTATCATAGGATCCATCGAATGCCATCTTTTTCTTTTTTTCTGCCATGGACTTAATAACATATTTTAAGGAAACTACTGATTCCAAAAATAGGTACCTATGACCACTTCTGTCTTGTCCTTTATCAATTAACATCATCTCTGTGTTCTGGTAGGCTTAAAACATTACTTATTTTTTATAGTTCTGCTCTTTAGGTATGAAATATGAAATCTAGCTATGGACATGTGTCTCTCTTTGCTCTTTCCTTCCATGATATATTGCTGATTAATTTCAGATTATGAACTTTAAAAATTGTGATTCATTTGTATTACCTTTGCACATAACATACTTCATTGCTTTCAGAGTCTTTACATCTGAAGATTTGTCTCTCATACATTCAAAAGAGAAAAGGCCATTGCATGCGCTCCTGCTAAAAAGAAAGAATAGGGAAACAAATATGAATGATTTTAACCCAGTGGTGAATGAAGTTTCAAAGCACATCAGTATGGGTCACTTCATTCATTGATTCTACCAGATGTCTTATCTGAATGCTTGAAGTTACACAATTGCACTTCAGAGACCTTTCTGGTATTTGCAACATAGAAATTGTACACACACATTCATATTAATTTACAAACATTTTTGGCAGATTGTTTTGGAGAAAGAGACCTGAAGCTCTAATCAAAGACCTGAGTTAGAGTCTAGATACTAAAACGTAATGATTTGGGGTTGGTCAGTAAAACTCCAGGTCTCAGTTTCTCCAGATATAAAATCAGATGAAACATCAATGCTATGATTCCAACATAAATGTCTGCCCGACCACCCCAGAGTTACTTGCTGTTTCCTCCTGCTCCCATAGAACTTCACTGTCTGTTGTTTCATTACTATTTATTTTTATTTTTATTTTTATTTTTATTTTTACAGATTTAGCTCAGAATTCCCTTGTGTGTAGGGAGTAAGGGAAAAAGAACTCTGGGAATCCACATAGTCCTTTTTTAGGAGATGACAGGCTGAGAGTTATGTCTTTGTGCATTAACTGGTTATGTAAAATAAATGCTAGTATCTGAGTGAGCCATTTCACGTATAGACTATTTGCCTTTTCTGTATAATGCATATCTCTCATCTCTTATTCAAGATGGTGAAGGCATGCCCTTTGGTTTTCAGGACATATCCTTTAGGGTTCTTTCAGATGATATGCAGTAAGGTTGCTAAAGAGCTAATGACATTTCCATCATTTCTGGAAGCTTTTGTTCAAATCTCACATATACTTTTGTAGATAGTACCTTGATTTTGATATAATGTCTCAAAGTTAAATATTTTTAAAAGACTTATATTTATAAGACAATAATTACTTTTTGGTCTTCCAGATTATGCCAAAAACTTTGAATCCTCAGTGGAGGGAACAATTTGATTTTCATCTCTATGAAGAAAGAGGTGGAATCATTGATATCACTGCCTGGGACAAAGACGCTGGGAAAAGGGATGATTTTATTGGCAGGTTTGTACAACTTGGTATTTTTGGTTCATCCTAGAGAGGGTGAATTTTTTTAAAAGGATAATCGCTTTCTGTCTAGTTATTGTAACTGATCTTTTACCATTTTGAAGGAAGGGATCTGACCAAGGTAAAGCAATGCTTGGGTAAAGTGAAAAATAGATTTGAAGACTGACCAGTAGGTGGCAGTTTTGACCAGTCCATGGACAGGCTATCTGAATTTGATATCCAGAAATTTTCTCCAGATGTCAGAATATTGTGTGTAAAAGTTATGGGAATTGAGAACGAGGAATCTCATTTGATCAAGATACTTAAAGAACAAAGAGCTCATTCATAGTCTGTAAAGTGATCTAAGATAATATTACTTTTCATAAAGCATATTGTGAGACCATAAAATGCATTGTTTCCTACAACCCCCCTTCAAGGTAGAGAATCTTTATAATCTCCAAGGAGTTCATAAATCTGTAGAGTTCTCAAGTTTTAGTGATGGAAACATGTAAGAGAGGCAGATCCATGTTAATCTAATAATGCAGTGAAGGAAGGAGTATTCTGAGGCCTAATGACATCTCTCCACAAAGACAAGTTTATTTTGAATGACTACTTGAATTATATGAACTGTTTCCTTGCTTAAAATCTGTTTTTATTTTTTGATATGTATGTGCCTTTGTAGAAAAACATATTGAAACCTGCCTATATTAAAATAAAGTACAATGTACAGGAGAATTTGTTGGTTTAGAAAATTCTTTCTTCATTGCAGGTCACATGAATTCCAAGTCTCTAAACACACAGCCTGAAGAAATGCATACATACTAATAATAATTAAGGAAATTTTATGCTAGAAAAGTAAGAACAGGAATCTGACCCAACATATTTATCTCTTTGTTTTTGTTTTTTTTTTTTTTTTGTGACTCTGATATATATTTTTTAAACAATGGTTTTCTTTATAGGATTATAAAGTGAGAGGTTAAATAGCTTCATTTATACTTTAATATTTTACTTGTAAAATGAAATGGAAAAAACTACCATAACCTAATACTGTTTCAATCATTTTTAAAGGACAGGTCTTCACTGCATATTTTTTCCCTTTAGTAAAACACTATTTTCGGAGTTTTCTTTAAGTTTGACTTTGTTCTCTTTGGGATACACCACTAGCTTAAGTAGCGGTGTGTATCTGTTGATACACTGAATACCTCTCATTATGATTATATATCTATGTTTCTATCTCCCTCAACATGCTACGAGCTCTTTCAAGTAGGTGCTGTCTAGCTTTTCCTTGAATAATTCATTTTCATAATTTATGGCAACATTAGCTATATTTGGTTACCATAAGATAAATCAGTATGACTGTCATGTGTAACTTGCTACCTCAATCTCTTTACTTTATAATCATACTTATATTGGTAAGATAATGAAATCATGGCTACAGCATACTGCCTTCCTGTACTTCTGGGTCCATATTACATGAAGTACATCTTATCCCTTTTTCTATTTTTTTCCTATGATAACAGATATCCTTTTATATATTTTATTCTTTCTTTGAAAATAATTTCCAAATTTGGAAATTATGATGATTTCTCAGCCCATCTGGTACTGACCTTTACCTTTTCCTCACTTTGTAATATTATGAATTCTTCAAGAGCATGGCTAATTATATTGCGGAAATGGTTGGTAGAGAGGGGGAACTGTTCATCTCATTTCACCTTGTTTCTATAGGTTTGCCCATAATTTGGCAAATTTTGAGAGATCTGATTTGAAGATCTCAACTGGCTGATCTGAAGATCATAGGGATTGTTTTTGATAACTGGGGGAGCTAAGGAAGTCTTAAGAAATTTGGGAAGAGAAGAAATTCATTTCTGGAGCTTTGTTGTTGGTGAGCATGTGGAGGTGCTAGGAGACTGGCATGCCTGAGTGGGCGTGGAAGCTCTGTGTCCTTTCCCCCTACCTTGTCTGGGTATCTCTTCCATCTGGCTGTTCCTGAATTATCTCTTTTTATAATAAACTAGTAATCTAGTTGGGTGTATATCCACCCTTTTTATTTTTTCTAGATCTTGGAGGTGTTACCACCTGTGTATAGTTTCTAGCTTGGGCTTTGCCTAGATTGTTAGACAAGTTTTTTATTTTTGTTTTTAATTTGAGACAGCATGTGTGAGCAGGCAAGAGGGACAGAGGGAGAGAGGGAGAGAGAGAGACAGAGACAGAGAGAGAGAGAGAGAGAGAGAGAGAGAGAGAGAGAATCTTAAGCAGGCTTCACACTCAGCACAGAGCCCTATGCAAGGCTTGATCTCACAACCCTGGGATTATGTCCTGAGCCAAAATCAAGTCAGACAATAAATCGACTGAGCCTGCCAGGCGCCTCTAGACAGGTTCTTTATATTCATGGTTATTACACAGGAGGACCCAGCAAACAGAATCAAGGAGCCCTAGGCCCTATCACCCACACTGCCTTGATAGGCACAACTTTGTGCTCTTCTTCCTAGTACTTTGGTGGGATTAAAACTGGCTTGGGTGGTAAATCCAAATGCTACCATTAAAGAATCATAGGGGTTTTTTAAAATTCTTATTCATTTTGAATAAATTACTTTTACCTCAAGTTACATTTTTTTTCTAAATATAATAAAAACTTACCCATAAGCCTCACTTTAAAAAAAAAATCCATTTTGGGGCACCTGGGTGGCAAATTCAGTTAAGCATCCAGGTCAAATCCTTGATTTTGACTCAGGTCATGATCTCATGGTCCAGAGATCAAGCTCCTTGTCAGGCTCCATGATGGTCATGGATCCTGCTTAAGATTCTCTTTCTCCCTCTCCGCCTGCCCCTCCCCAGCTTGTGCACACAAGAGTGCACCCGTGTTCTTGATCTCTTTCTCAAAAACAAAAACAAAAACAAAAACAAAAACAAAAACAAACCATTTTTGGTCATATGCCAAACATAACAGCCTATAAAAGCAATTTAAGCCAAAAAAGTTTTAGAGTACACAAGAGCACAGGTGTAGGCAAGATGACTCTTTAGGACACTTTTGAGTATCAGTTAAAACCCCTTTATACAATAAAGGGGGTATTGTCAAATTTTGAGGTAATCACATATGTTCAGTAAAAACTTGTTGTATGCTCGGCCAATTTAACCAAGGTGCCTGTTGCAGAAAAAGGAAATGACTATGGTAAATCATTATTTCAAATCTATTCAATGTCCAGATAGCACCAGCAACTCAAGGTCTCTACTTTATGTTTATTAAATTATACTTTAAACACATCCTGCCATTGAAAAGCAAGATATTATTATACCTAAGTGGTAGGCAGAATAAAGTCGCTGTGTTTATGTGAAGTTTGTGTAGTTACATTGGAAATAATGCAGATTGTAATAAAATTCCTCAGTTCCTAGGGTAGTTTAAATGAGAATTCCTTCCATTAAATGAGAGTTCTAGGAGTAAAGTAATAGGAGTAAAATCCATCATGGTCTTCTGTCTTGTTTTGCAAGCTATCATCGCAACATTTTATGCCCTGTTAACATTTATTTATTTATTTATTTATTTATAAATATTTTTGCATGTAGCTAATATAAATTTAAGGTATACAATAGCTGATTTGTGGCATTTATATATTATAGTATGATTGTCATGGTAGCTAGAGTTAGCACCTCTATCACATCAAATTATTTCTTTTTTTTGATGAGAATAATTAGGTATGTCTGTATTAACTTACAAATTAGAGACTATTCTGGGAGTTGGCTGGGAGTTAGTGAGTAGATTTAAAGTTGGCCATGAAGGATAATACTGTTATTTCCATGACTGTTAATTTTTTTTAAGGATACTACCTAAATTCAATCCTACATTTGAGAACAGTTGCATGGATCGGATTATCTACGTAGACTAGTTTATTGTGTTATGGTTTTGTTATTGTCCACTTTATTTTCCAGTTTTGGTCACATATAATGATTTTTGAAAATGTGTTTTGTTGGGGCGCCTGGGTGGCTCAGTCGGTTAAGCGTCCGACTTCAGCTCAGGTCACGATCTCGCGGTCCCTGAGTTCGAGCCGCGCGTCGGGCTCTGGGCTGATGGCTCAGAGCCTGGGGCCTGCTTCCGATTCTGTCTCCCTCTCTCTCTGCCCCTCCCCTGTTCATGCTCTGTCTCTCTCTGTCTCAGGAATAAATAAACATTAAAAAAAAAAATTAAAAAAAAAAAGAAAATGTGTTTTGTAAATAATGTATGCTCAATAACAGGATTTTGGGTTTTTGGGTTTTTGGTTTTGTTGTTTTTTGTTTTTTGTTTTTTTTTTTTTTTCATTACGAAGACAAGGCTGGCTATGAGTGAAAGGGCCACTTGCAAATTTGGAGTGTTGATACAGTGAAAGCTATTTAACACTGAACATTGCCCTTTGCAATTCTCTCTTGAACCCATGCAGTCAGGCTTATGCCGCTAATAGTCCATACAAACTGCTCTTGTCAAGGTCCCCTGTGACCACTGAGTTGTTAAATCCAATGGCCGATTTTCAACCTTCATCTTAATTTCATCCAGAAGCAGTACTGGACTTGGCTGATTGCTTCATTACCTTAAAACACCTTTTTCACTTGGCTTTTAAAACACCAGACTCTTTTTCTTTTACCTCATCACTTGTTCCTTCTTGGTCTCATTCACAGAATTTTCCTCATCTCCCTGCTGTTTTAGTTCTAGAGAGCCTCAAAGCCCACTCCTTGGGCATCTTCTCTGTCTACACCTGCTCCCCTACTGATTCCATCTACTCTTGTACTTTCCATACTGTCTGAGATCAATAATGACAACGAGCTCCACTCCATAACTCTTCTCTGAGCTCCAGATTCCACATCACCTCCCTGCTAGATATCTCCCTAGAATGCCTAATCGAATTCTTCAGTTTAGCAGGTCCAAGGCCAAACTTCTGATACCCAATATCCCCAAATCTTCTCTGCCTTTCAAATTCTCCCGTGTGTTGCTAATGCCAAAACCATAGAGTCCTATTTGCTTCTTTTCTTTCTCTCACTCTTATCAAACCCGTCAGCAACCTACCAATGATTCCTTCGAAATGTATTCAGAATTCACTCCTGTCATTATCTTGATCATAATAATTCTGGTTGAAGCTACCATCAACTCTCATGTAGACAATAGCCATAGCCTCGTGTTCTTCCTTCCACAGAAAACAAATAAAATAATTTGACTCCTCTGCTCAAAACCCTTCAACACTTTTCCCATCCTAATCTGGGCAAAACCTGGCTAAGTCCTTATAGTGGCCTATAATGCTTCTCATGATCCAGCCCCATTACCACTCTACCCTGAACTTTTGCTGTTCCGCCCCTTTCTCCCTCTACTCTGTTCCAGCCTCTTTGCTCTTCCTCAAGCACACCAGACACCCTCCCACCTGAGGACCTTCCCCTGCATCTGTGACACTCTTTCTTCAGATATCCAGCTTGATTGCTTCTTTATCTTCTTCAGGTCTCTGTACAAATGTCACATCAGGGAGGCATCCATACCAACCCTATTTAAATCCCCCCTTTCCCCTATCCTGCTTTGTTTTTCTCCATAGAAGTAACCACCATTTGACCTACTATACATTTCAGTTATGTGTTTTATCATTTATTTCCCACCACTAGAATATAAGCTTCGTGAAGGCAGAGAATATAAGCTTCGTGAAGGCAGAGAGTTTTGAGTGTTTTGTTTTTGTTCACTGTCACATTCCCAATGCCTAGAAAAGTATATGGCATATAATAGGTGTTTAATAAATATTTGCCAGATTTTAATTTAAAGATCTGAAGTTTGATTTAATACTAAAAATTATGGTTCTTCCTTCTCTCAGTACAGTTGACCTTTAAACAACATGAGCTTGAACTACAGATGTCCACGTATACAGAGATTTTTTTCGATAAATATTGTAGAGCACTATAAATGCATTTTCTCTTCCTTATGATTTTCTTACTGACATTTTCCTTTCTCTCACTTTCTTTTTTGTGAGAATATAACATATAATACATATAACATATAAAATATATGTGAATCATCTATTTATGTTATCAGTACGACTTCCTGTCAACAGTAGGCTATAGTAGTTAAATTTGGGGGAAGTCGGAAGTTATACGCAGAAGTTCTACTGTGCCAGGGGGCTGGTGTCCCTAACCCCCATATTGTTCAAGGGTTAACCGTAAATTCATGATTTAACAATAGGCATCAATGCAGAGGCAATTAGAATGGTATGACTTAGTGGCAGGTATAAAATTTCAGTGTAATTGAAGAAAGCTATGTATATATAATCCAAAAGGGGAGAATTAATGAGTTAAAGGTGAAAGTACCTGAGTAATACTTATACTTAAAAAATACTGAATTGTTGCATTTTTTTTAAAGTAGTCTACACTTTTACCCAATACTTATAACTTTTTCATCATTATTATATCCAAAGAGTTAATGCCCCCTGGTAGGTAAATTTTACAGAAAAATGAAATTACCATGAATAGAAAGAAACAATAGTAACAGTGCTCTACAATGAATAGGGCACAATTACATTAGCTCACTTTTAGGGGATAACAAGAGTCGTTCATATTATGCCAGTTTTGTAGATGCAAAAAAGTGAGGCAGAAGATAGATTTAGAGGTTGCTCAGCTAGTATGCATCTGGGTGATTGATCTGAGATTCAAATCCAGAACTCCTGGCTCTAAAGACCACACTCCTTTCACTTTGGTCTTGAACCCAGTATGTTCTGAAGCCATGAAGTGCTCAATAAAATGCCAGGTAGTCCATAAACCAACTCAGGTGGTCTACACAATAGTGCAAGTTTGAACAACACATTTTACCTGTCGCTGAACTACAAATATCAAGTAAAGGTGAAATAATGTTAATCTGCATGCAATTATTTAACTTTCTGATCACCTGCATTTTGGCAGGCAAGACGGACTGCCACCTTTACGATAATCAGCTAATAAATCCTCATGATTGTTACACTTTTATGCAGAGCAGTAATCTGAACAAATTGGCTGCTGACAGCTGCGGTAAATTGCCAAGAATGAGTGCTGTCAGAGAACAAGTTGTTTTTATGAACGTGCAGAATAAGTAAATCCTGTGTCAAGCAACTTTATTCAGTTGGAGTTATTTGCAACCCAATATAGCAAGATTTATGGCATTATTTATTAGTGTGCAAAATGCTTGTTTATCTTGAAAGTGGCATTGATTTGGGGTACATATATTTTCGGTTGGGGAATTGCTACTGACTTTATTTGTTGCATTGTTATCGGGGCTGAGGAGTTGATCCTGCCCATGAGAACAAAGTGCTACAGATGTAAGCTTCGCTAGAGAGATCTATTTCAACAAAATTTTTATTAATGGTGTTTGATAAGAAAAATTTATTCCAAATGGGCAAGTTCTGGATGAAGAACAAATGCTTCCAGAATCTACAACCATAAAAATAAATCTGTGACTCTTGTGTGTAATGCCAAAGGAAACAGAACGTGGGATGTGTAGGTGCACACATATGTGTGTTCCTTATAGCATGGCAAATGGGGAATACAGCCTTTGACTTTGGATATTAACAAAATTAATGTTCTCTGAAGGTTGAAGGTCAGTGCATTTGACACTCTATAGGCTCTGATTTGCATAGGTTCTTATTTATGATACCAATTCTCCAATAATCCTTTTACTTCCTACATAGAACGAAAACAATCCTCCTGCATTATTAATTTGAAAGCACAAAGACAGCTAGTCAGAAAATTCTAAACTGAAGAGAGTTTTTTCATGAAATCATTATATTTCACTATTTTTCTCACTGAGGATTGAGTGAAATATTTCATTAGTGAGATTGACCATATTTAAGGAAAGAATGGAATATGTCATTGATTCTTGTCTTGGTTTTCCATATAATCAACCTAAGATTTCAATCTATTTTCCTGCGTGGGTTACTATTCTTTTCTTCTGAAGACTTCCTCCAAAAGTTCATACTCAATGCAGTGTTTCATATACAGTGGGCAGAGTTTCCAAAGACAACTTTCAGGCACCACCGTGTGTATATTAAATAGTTTACCTTCATGTCAGGCAATGGAGATTGTCACAAGTTGCTCTAATACAGCACTCTCCCCGAGCAGAGTTAAACAGTGACAACTTCTAACAACAGAAAAGCAAGAGCAGCCTGAGCATTTTGTAATGTCAGAGATGGTGTAAAAACTGCATAGTTGTGAAACTTGAAAACACGTTAGTGGTTATGTATTGTAGTCTTGAAAATGCAAAAATTCTAAGGAATTGTGTATTATATTGATCCATAGTATAAAATTTTGTAATATATCATGTGTTATTAGTCTTACTAATGTAAAAGCGTTCTCATATATTACAAAATCTCAAAAAGCTTCATAATGTTATTATTACATTTGGCCACAATTATGTAAAATATGTGTTGTTGTTGTTTTTTTAATTACCACCCCCCACCCCCACCAAAGAAATTCCATAGAGGCTTGTCTTCCTATTCTGAAGACTTTGTTTTCAAATGTCTTGCTAATCATGATGGCTTTATAATATCATTAGCTAATACTTCAAGGCACAGCACACACTGAACAAGTTTATTGTCAACGTAGATGTAAATTTCTATTGCAAATATTGTCTTGATAATTTGGGGTTGTTTGGGCTGAATTCTTGCTAGATCTGATTAGACCATCATTGGTTTGTGAATCAGAATGTGGCTGACATAGAGCTCAGCTAAGAGCAGAAGTGGTGTCTCTGCAGATTCTTGTTTATCATTCTGCTCACTGGTGCTTGTTCAATTAGCATTATCTTCAATCCACAGTTTCTTTACTGGGATCTTTTAAAGCCAATTGTCCATTTTGTGAGGATTAGTTCAGTTAAAACTAGATTATATAATCTGTAAATCCATTTAACAAGGCATATATGAACTGCAATTCGGTGAAAGCAAGTCAGCAAGTAAGGGGGCCACTGTCTACCCCTCTATGTTATGTAGTTCCTACTCTTTCCTAAAATACTTACAGGCCATAAGTGACATACCTGATGCATGGGACACCTGTGTTAATGCATATATTAAACATTTATAAAGCTTGATTCTTGACCTGTTTTTAAATTAAAAAAAAAAAATCCCAATAGTCCTAACATTTACTCCTGCACCCCAGTGTTCTCACACGTATGTACATGTATACGTGCAGGGTGCTAAGCTCAAGACTATTTCATCTGGGAGGAATATCACTGGTCACTAGTTCAGGCACGGCAGATAGAAGGACAGAGGAGAAAAAAAGATGGTAAGAGCACTGAAATTTTACTCTGTACTCTTAAGGGGAAATGTCACCAAATAAATGTGACATATTTCTTTCATGTGACTAAATGCATACAGTTTTTTAAAAGCACAAAGAACTTTAAGGTTTCATATGGAAGTCAGGAAACTTTCAAGTTCTTGCCATCATTAAATTTCTCTGAGCCTCAATTTCCCCACTTGTGGAATGAGAGAAAGTAGCTTTGAAATCTTCAGTTTCAAATCTGTTTTGATTCTTCTATTGATTGATGGACTGATGAGCCGGGTTCAGAATATATAGTAAGTTTTTAAATTTTCCAACATCAAACCGAGGCATATACAATAATAAAACCACATATTATATTTAGATAGTACTTTCAACTTTTCAAAGTACTTGCTCATCTGTTACTCCTGTGTTCTTACAACTCTATGCAAAGAGGAGGCATTTAAAAAAATTGTTTTCCATTTTTTAAGTGAACAAAGCTGATGTACAAAAACTTTAAGTGACTTGCATAATAGCACAATGCTAATGAATAAGCTTTATTAAAACTTTGGTGTTCTGAACCCCTGGTCGCAGAGTCTGAAGCCATTTGAACTTTGTTCAAGGCAACACGCTGAGTCTGTGGTAGTTCTGGGAAAAAGGAGATGAGAAATTAGTGGGCTTAGAATGACTGAGTTCCTAAAATCTAATAGAGGACACATAACAGAGGCCTGACACACTTAAATAGTTCATGAATAAATGGGTTAATGAGTGAGAGAAACAAGTGTTGAAATCAAACCCCTTTCTAGGGGGATAATAGAGGGTGGTAGAATGGGCACATTACACACTAGCCCTGGTCTGCTACTGTCACCGTGGGTAAATTTTGGACCTCTCTTCACTTCCATATTGTCCATAAGTACTTTAATACTTACAAAGCATCAACTATATTCTGGGTGCTATGCTAGATGCCTGCCATTCTGCCAACTGCAGGCTATTTCATTGAGAATTATTAAACTTGGCAAGCAAAGATAGATATATTAGCTCAGGCAGAGGGTTGCTTTATCCAAACACAAAGAAAGAGCTACGCCCTAGCATGGATGGTGGGAGAATCATCAGCTGTCTGCAATGACTTGAGTCATAAGTGTGAGTCAGCAAACGACAGCTGATGGTAAGTCATGGAGTGCACCATTGCCTTGTTAAGGATATTTCAGAAGTAGTGGGAACCTAGGGGAGGGGTGTAGTTAGGTTTGTGTTTTAGACATCTGTTACTGAGGGGATTGAATTGTGTCAATGGTTTTCACATTAGCCAAACTCCCTAAAAAAGAGAGTTTGAGGCAATGATTAAGTTCTGATGCTTTATTGGGAGATAGAACCCCGGGCACTGAGAGTGAGAGACAAAAAACATAAGGCAGGGAAGAGTAGGAGACAATGCAAGGCAGTATATTGGTGGGATGGCCACTGTTTCCTGAGTTTCAGAGACAGAGCTGGTTGCTATGCACCCACCTGGCCACATGTGGACAGGTAATCTGGAGAATCATCCTTTGAAGCAGTCTGTGAGAGGGAGAGTGTTGTGGGGAGTTATCTTCCCAGCTCCTATTCCATTAATCTAAGTTCACCCCACCAGAAGGCTATTGTTGCATCTTGTTTTTCTGGCTCTTGATCAGGGAACCAGATCCCACAACCCACCGTATGGCTTGTCATCCAAGTGAGGAAGTGGTCTTAGAAGTCAGAAACTTGGGACATGTGGCCATTAGGCCTAGATGCACAATGGCAGCCAAGGGGAGTGCCCAGCTTATTTTGGCAAGTGAAAGTTGAGTCAGTCCTAGATGGAAGCTCCATGAGGACTCAAGCACAGTTAATCGGTCATGATGGTGGGATGAAAAGCAGACCCTCAACCAAAGTCACAGTTGAGGCAAAGCAGGCAGCGGATGACCCATGACCCAGGAAGCCTTGGTTTCAGGAGAATCTAAGGGAATGAAAAGATGTATCCAATAAGTTTTCAGCTTACATGTGGAACCACAATATGAAAACAGATGTAAGAGAAGCCGTTTTTTGAACTAGAGAGGAAAGTCCACACCTTAGTTTTTCACCCTTGTGCCCTCCACGGCAACTTTTGAGGTACCCCCTTGGAAGACAGTCTGAAAATAGATTATCTGCCCTCTAGCATCAACATAAAGTCTTTTCTGGAAGATGTGTATAATACGTTTGAAGAATAGTATTTTGTTGACTAAAAGATGAATTTGTTCTCTTAGGTTTTTGGTTTGTGGAATTGCAAAGAAAGGATGCAAACAAGTGTAAACATGGATAGAGTTGTAACACATTGTGAAATTGGGGGTTTTCAGGAATTTGAAGTTTATCTAGTTCAATTACCTCATATTGCAGATGAGGACACTGGAATTCAAGAGAATAAGTTTTCTTGGAAAAGGTCACACAACTAATTAGTGACAGATGGAGGGCTGAAATGAAGGGAATCTGACTCCCTATCCTGGGCTCTTTTCCTTGAGTACATATCTGCGTATGTACTTTGGGACTTCATGAATTTGCTTCATTGTTCTTTAAATTTTCATTTTCACTTTGATAACAATGTCAAACCATTAATTTATGCCAATTCTGACCATCCAGATGACCACCAAGGACTTCTATATCCAAACCGTAGTGAATCTTTCCATCCTTTAGGAAATAACAGTACAAGGTTGCTAAATACAGGTGAATCTGCCTGTTGCGCTGCTATCCCAGATACAGACTGTTAAAAACAACAGAAATTTACTTCTCACAGTTCTAGAAGCTGGTAAGTCCAAAATGGAGACACCAGCAGATTCTGTGTCTGGTTTCCTGGTTCAGAGACTGCTGTGTTTTCTCTGTGTCCTTACATGGCAGAAGGAGTGAAGGATCTCTCTGGGGCCTCTGTTATGAAGGCACTAATCTCATTCATGAAGAGGCACTAATCTCATTCACCACCTTCATGACCTAATCACCTCACAGAGGCCCCACCTCATAATACCATCACATCGGCCAATAGGTTTCAACATAGGCATTTTGGAGACAAACACTCAAACCATGACACTGGTCTGTAGCAATAAGCACTGAATTTGGAACAGACTGTTGTGGGAGTTCTGTCTTTGTACATATTTATTCAACAGCAATAAAGGGGTAGCAAAGACTTTTTTCCACAAAATTCCAGCAATAATTTGATTTAATACTCACTTAATGCAGATTTCAGTGGTGCCATGATGCTAACTTCATTCTCAAGTTAACAAGACAAGTTGGCTCAGTTATCAGGCAGCATTTCATTTAAAATAGCATCTGAGGATTACTCCTGAGCAGAGTTTTTAGATGAAGAGTAGAGCTGAATAACCCCAACTAGCAAAAAGAACCCTGGAGTCACTAATACTCTCTTCAATACATTTATATAAATAAGCATTTTCTACATTAGAATTATTAAAGTCAAAATTCTGAAACATTAAATATAGGATAGAATCTGAGACCATTTCTACAAGAATACCCAATATTGAAACTTTAGTTGCAGCAGAAAAGCATAATCTTCCCTATAAATTTACAATGTTAACTTAAGTTTTATTAGTTTCATAGTTTTGAAAATTCAATTTGTATATTTTCTGAGTTTATCTTCTTATAAAAGCAATAATTTACAGTCTTCTTCTGTAGTTTATATATATTTTCAAAGTATAAAAATAACATAATTCCATGCTTCAAAACTGAAAAAAAATTCTGTTAAAAACAAGTCCAGATATTACCCAGTTTAATAACCAATGCAAATAGACACACTTCCTCCTGGGATACATGGTTACTTAGTGAAGGCTAGTCCAGGAAAAAGCCTAGATCTTGGATTCCATTGTGTCAGATTCAGGTCCCAGCTCTGCTGATAACTAACTGCATAGCTCCATTAAGTCATGTATCTTCTCTGGCCTTCAGTTTTCTCTTTGTTAAATTAAGGAGATTGTAAGGATCACAAATACCTATGCCTGTTGGAATCAGATACAGAGTTAAGTGAAATAGACCAGTTGTAAATAATAGACAGCATTAGGGATAGTAATTAAGTCAGAGGACACTTGCTCTGTCTTAAAATGTTTTTAATTCAAAACTTTTTTAGCACTACAAACAAGAACAGTATATCAATGGGCCAGATTTTATCTGAAAGTTGCCAATTTGCAACTCTTGGACCAGAGCATCTTTAGAGAACCTTCCCCAAGTCTAGAGCATCAAATGCAATGACTCTAACATAAATGAGGAGTAGGCCAGCATCCATATGACCAGTGTAAAATGGTAATAGCCAAAGAAGGAAATCTTCCAGAAAGCTGTGATGTATTTTAAGAGTGATACAGTGTCACACAAAAGAGTAAGGCGAGGATGAGACTGGGAAATGCATGATCCAAATGAGCAAAAGATCATTATTCTTCCCAACTTTATCCAACCAAAAGTACTGTGTGAATTGTAATCCCTGTTCAACTCTCTAGTTTCATACTCTCAATCTAATCCAAAAACTCGTTTACATTCAACAAACTCCAGGTAGGCACTATGCCAATTGCTGGAAAGATCTGTAGAAAATCATATTGATGTTCTTCCTTTTTATTAGAAAATGCATTTGATTGGTTGTCTTTCACCATTCCATTTTTCTCCTCAATTTGTTCCAGGTGTCATTGACAAGAACTTAATTCCAGTTAAAATTATAATATTAGACAAGGAATTTGGTATGTGTTTTCCAGTCTTCAGAGTTTAAGGAGAGAGCATGAAAGTATTTTGAAATGCATGTTATATTCACAGAAACAATGAGGTTATTTGATATATGTTCTCACTTTAGGAAGATGTTTTCCAGATTTGGTACAGACTCTGATTTCCTGCTCTCAACAGTTAGCATTTACACACACGGACTTTCTGTCACTGACCAGGGCGTTTCCTTTTTTTTTGTTTCTGTACTCCCCTTCCTCTCAGATGTTTCTAGTCCCAGCTACCTCTCTTGTCATTTTTGATTGGCACAAATAAAAGGAAAATGTGACACTTTGGTTCAGTTTCTAAATTTATGCATACTAAAGAGATGTTTGAAACCACCTATAAGTGTTAAGACCCTATTTCTAGAAAATTTAATTTAAAAGCAAAACAATAGACAATAAATCAAGTAAAGAATAAGAAAGAGCAGGGTGCCTGGGTGGCTCAGTTGGTTCAGTGTCCGACTCTTGATTTCCACTCAGGTCATGATCCCTGGGTCTTGGAATCGAGCCCCTCAGCAGGCTCTGTGCTGCAGGTGGAGCCTGCTTAAGATTCTCTCTCTCTCCATCTGCCCCTGTACCCAGCTAATTCTCTCTCTCAAAGAAAAAAAAAAAAGAAAGGAAAAAAAAAAAAAAAAAACAGAAGAAGGAGCAAACATTTAATCTGTCCCTGATGGCTGACTCCCCTGTTTATGATGTTACCACATTTATTCTTATAATAGGCTATTCCCTGTTATAAATTCCTTCTGTTCATATCTGCCCCCTCTTTCTCAGTTGATTGGCTTTGTGAGCACCTCAGTATCTTTCTCTTCCAAATCAGTTGACATTTTTGTGAAAATAGTGTTTAGCTCTGAGCAAGTAGGTTATCATGCATGGGCTGCCATGGGGGTGCCTGGGTGGCTTAGTCAGTTAAGTGTCCAACTCTTGGTTTCTGCTCAGGTCCTGATCTTACCATTTGTGGGTTCGAGCCCTATATTGGGCTCCACGCTGGCAGTGCAGGGACTGCTTGGGATTCTCTCTCTCCCCCTCTCCCTGCCCCTCCCTCGATCTCTGAATGAATAAATAAATAAACAAACAAACAAATAAAGCATGGGCTGCCATGTTATGAAACCTGTATTAGAACAACTCTGTTATATAACCCTTGAGCTATAATATTTTTGGAGAATTTGTTTTTATTTAGATTTATGCATGGTGTTCTATGAATAACTGGCATGGTTTTAAAAATGAAAAACTTATGGCATCATAGTACATATTTTATTCATTGCTTAATAACATTTATGAATGAAGGAAGAATACCCATTGTTTTAAAACCTGCACAAGAATTCAGATTCTTGGTGGTTTGCCTCTTCTAAGACAGCTCGTATTAATCTTTCCGTAGGCAAAGCCCCACTAAACTAGTCTGTCTAGGGATTGAAAGTCCTACCAATTTATGAATATGGTCACCATGGGTAGCAATAGAATCATATAAGTATGTTTTTTTTGTATCTTACAGGAAATAAGAAATTAGACACTAAAAATAATCAGGGTCTGAATTTTGTGAAGAAAGTGTGTTGACATGAAAGACGTAATCCTCCAGTGGCCCAAATAGTATTTCTGTTGATTTATTTTTCACATAGCTCTGAGCAGCCTGCCCTTTCACTGTTTGATGTGACAAGAAAGAAAGAAAGAAAGAAAGAAAGAAAGAAAGAAAGAAGAAAGAAAGAAAGAAAGAAAGAAAGAAAGAAAGAAAGAAAGAAAAAGAAAGAAAGAGAAGAAAAGGAAAGGGAAAAAAAGCCACTTGCTAATTCAAAACATTTGTTCCTAGGTGCCAGGTCGACCTGTCGGCTCTCAGTAGGGAACAGACACACAAGTTGGAGCTGCAGCTGGAAGAGGGTGAGGGACACCTGGTGCTGCTGGTCACCCTGACAGCTTCGGCCACAGTCAGTATCTCTGACCTCTCCGTCAACTCCCTGGAGGACCAGAAAGAACGGGAGGAAATATTAAGGAGATATGTACGTATGTAACCCTCCTCCTTCAGGATTATGTGTGACTAGTTGAGGTTGTAAATAATTCACTTGGAGTGACAGAAGTACATCTGCAAAGCTGTCTGACAGATGAATCAGCACAAACAGAAAGCTGGGCAAGTGCAAATGCCATACTTATTACCCTGATGTCTAGACACCCCGTCTACTCTCGAGTCTCTTCCAAAGCAAGTTCTAGATCCTGAGCATCTCCTCAGTGATTTTGTCACGCAGCACAATTATCATGCAAGGAAACTTCTCATAAAGGAAAGTTAGGTGTACACAACATTACTTTAAAATTAATCCATTGACTCTTTGTAATTGCCATTAAGAATTCTTGGTCTTTCCAAGTTTGAAATGGAATTAATGGAACCTACATTAATTAGTAGCTTGGTAACAAGAAGATATTCCAGAAATTTTATGTCAACTGCTTAGAAAAGCCTCACTTCGTTCCTTTATTTTATTTTCATTGAATGTGAAATGTAATTAAAAGGAAGCCTCCCTACCTTTTGACCAAATGTAGACAGAGATTGGGTGGGATAGCGAGTCACTATAGTAAGTACCCTTCTCAAATTTTACCAAACCAAAATATTCGTATCCGAATCTACCTATTTCCCAGCATCCTCGCATTGTGCATTTTCCACCATGTAGTTTTCTCGAATCAACAGAGAGGGGAGCTCTTACTCCACCATTCTCTCTCATTGGAGACTCGAAAAAGTGAATGCCTGGGTACCCGTGAAGCCGGGGGGGAAAAAAGCTTTTCCACTTAAAATTACAAAGCTTGTATTGTACAATGCTGCCAGGTGTTTAGAAGGCTCCTCTAGACACTCAGCCATGAAACCAAGCTCTGACTAACAAAGAACCGCTTAATTTTTTTTTTTTTAGATTCTAAAATATTCCTATTTGCTGACTGACATCCTTCCAATAACTGAATTTAATAAAGATGTACCTTATCAGGCTGTGCAGATAACATGAAGTGCTGGTACTAATGCTCTACAATATTCTTCAAACAGATTAGCAGGATGTGCGCTTCAGCAAATTTATTCTGGCTATCTCCACTGAATCAGCTGTCTGCTAATGCTTGTACAACTCATCCACCAATGGTGTTATCATAAACAGTTTAATAGAGGTGACTCAGCCAGGCTACAGAGTATATATTTTTAAACCACCTAAGAGCCCAACGTATTGTTGGGCATCTTCTAATATGTAATTGCAATTATGAAAATTATTTCACATTTTGGTACCCACAAAAACATATTCTCCTGTTACCAGAAGTGAGCCTCATGAATTGAAACAATTTTAAAGGAATTAATTGGTATATTAATATAAAGATTCTAGGTATTATGATACTGTACTTTATGGATGAATATTTGATACTATCCCGTATATTAGAATGATACTGCGGGCTCGGAAATTAGAAATAATCCAACTATCATTGATCCTTTTTTTTTTTCTTTTTTGTTGGATGGGCTTCCTTAAATCAGCCATTTCCATTCAGAATTTGAATATTTGTTTCCACACTTTCTTTCAAATGTTAGTTATTTTTTCAATAAAATACAAAACATTATATGGATGCCCCCAGCTAATTCTCAGGTTATATGCTGCTCAATGTATTAAAAAGTGAACCATATTTAAATGCATCTTTTTTTTTTTAGCCCTGAATTTCAAGCATAGGCCTGTATTTCCCTCTAGAGACGTAGCTGCTAAGACGCTCCTGTAGGTGGTAAAGCACATGTGTTATAATTGCTCATAGCCATACAAGGACAGAGACCTGTAGTTTCTGGTTTCAGCGTGTTTCCTTTTTATCGCACAGGTTATGAGATGATGAAATGCTGTATCATGTCTGAAACATCACTTGTTTTGAAGAAACCTAAAAAAAGAGGTTATTTGGAGACTTATTTGTATGTTTTCCTGAGAGAACATGTGTATTTTTTAAGTTTTAGGTTAAACTTAAGAATTTGATTTGGCAATGGCCATAGTAAGGAAAGTAAACGAATTGCCCCTGAAAAGGCTCTCCATTTCTGTCCTTCAGCTGCTCATTGTAAAGCATTGAAGCCCCACAAATTAAACAGACATTACTGTGGGAACCATTATTTGATCACCTCATTCTGAAAAGATGGCTAATTCCATCTTTCTTTTTTTTTTTTTTTTTTCTTTTAGGGGGAGGAAAGCAGGGAAGGTCAATAGGGGGCGGGTAGTAATGGGTAGTAGACCAAGAGCGATTGTATGACCTTTTCAGAACGGGTATGCGGAACCCTTGTTCCCCCTTGTCACAGTTTAAAAACCAGAGGAGCTAGTTTAGAGAAGAAGTTGTTAGCATTCCATTTTTATTATGACATTTCACAGTCATCTGATTTAATGTCCCTTGACCGGATTGTCCACCGTGAGACGATGGGCTTGAAATGTTATTTAGAGCATTGATAAAAGGTGAGCGGTTCTAAGATGACAGCGAGTCATAAGGCTGGTGGTGTGACATTAATTTTCTCCATAACAGAGATGGAATAAGACGTCACGGTGACAAGCTGTCAATCAGCTCTGGCCCCTCAGAGCATCTCTATGCCATAGGATGGGGTATTGCCTCTCCCGTAATAGAGCTGAACTGAGATGCTCTCCCTGACAGCTGCTGCAGCCATAGAGAAAATATATTATACAGCCTTTCATTAAAAAAATAAAGAGGACTCCTCTCCAGAGCATTTCAATCTTTTCCCATCTATTGAGGGCTGAAAGGATTCACAGCAAATCATAGATTCCTCTGCTATGGAAATTTCGGGCTTCAGAAGCCATCCAGGTTTTGAGGCCTTCTAAAATAACCATAAATAACAAGGCAGGAATATGTCTTGATGAAGCATTACTGAAAGGTGTATTTATAAACTGATATATTTAAGTTTTTTGCTTTTTTTTTTTTGAATTCTTATTATAATCGATATGTCACTGGCCTAAACAGTTGAAGTTGGCAATAAATTACTGAATGTCAGCTGACTGGAGGAAATAAAACGTTCAGACAATAATTACTACCCCAAATGAGAAGCAGAACATCAGAGCTGAAGCGTCAGAAGCTATACGTCTGGGCAGTGAGGTTACTAGTATTGAACAGTTCTCAGCCTGAAGACTGAAGGTATTTGTTTTAGACACAGTGAAACTTGGTGGAAATTACTCTTGAAAATTAAAGGACAGGAACCCTTTGATAAAACTCTTCTCTGTTATTAGGATAGGAGACTTACCTGGGGTATAATAATCCATAAGCTCGTAAGCTCTGAGATAAGGGCAGGCTTCTCAAACCTGGTGTTACCACATTAGGAAGACAACAAACTCTGAGTTGTAACACCACTGTGTAAAGTTCCCACTGTTAAACCCTTAACTTACACTTAATTTAAATGGAGAGACAAGTGCATTTTTACTGAACGCTGTCCTTTGGGTAGTTCAAATAGATTTTTGGTGATAAGCAACTGTTTAAAAACAATAAAAGACTAAGCGCTAATCCTGTGCTCAACACCTTTAAAAGTTAGGCTCCGAGATTACACATATATCTGCATTGCCTCCTCTCAATATACCAAAGTCATGGCTTCAGTAAACACTGATTAGTCATACAGGACTGATAAAGTTAATATTTCAGTAAGCTTCTGCTTGTCAGTATTCTCACATTCTTAATACAAGGATGGGAATGTTCTTTGGTAACAGTTTGATGACTTTGTTAGGTTATGCTCCCTGGTCTTATAGCACTTTAAGGATTATGGTACAGAAGGCTTTGATTTACTGAGAAGAAATGCTGGTCTTGTCATGAGAAAAATGCTAGGAAGTGCAAATAAACGCATTTCGATGTTCTGTGTCAATACTTACTCCTCAAGTATTTGTGACCATTAATTAGGGTTCTGAATTATTGCACTGGTAGCCCTCTTCTAATGCCTTCAGGTATTATACTTCCCAAAGCACTACCATTATTAATTTATGAAATTAAATACGTTTTATTCTTTGGATCTGATTCACCTGTTGAAATTTCTCTACTTCTACTCATACTACAATGGCAAATAAAATTACAAACCTAAGAAAAATTATTCGTCACTTTTGATCTTATTTTCAGTGATCAATTTGACTTATTTTAGAAGATTATATATGATATTTCCCCTAACAGGCTTATAGAACTGTGTCAAACTTTTGAATTAAATATTACGAAATGGCACTTCATTAATTTAACCCTCATGCTGTTTCCAAAACTCACAAGAAGAAAATAACTGAAAAAAAAATTATGTTAACTTGCTTAATTCTAAAGGCTGCAGTGTGTTACATAACCAACAATTTAAGACTCAGCGTTAACAATCATTAGTCTCCAAACCATCATACCCGTAGATGAAAGATTTCTTGGAGTCCTTAAGTAAAGGAAATTGAAGGAAGGAACTATACATACACTCTTCTATATTTTATTGTTCATCATGTACTGATAATTATTTATGGGGAAGGCATGTGGTATTTTTTATTCTTTCAAAAAGTCTTGTAGAGCAATAATTACCTATGTAGATACATATGTGTGCCTATGTGTATGCACTCATTAATGATGGTGGATGATACTCTGTACTGAAGAAACACAAATACCCCTTTGAATCACTTAAGCAGCATCCTGAGATCAATCATAAAACTTAGTGTTTTCTCAGCACACTCTTTGAGACCCGCTAGGACCTCTCTTTCCTAATATCAATGTTGGGGTCTTTCAGAGCCCATTGCGAATATTTCACAACCTGAAAGATGTGGGATTTCTCCAGGTGAAAGTGATCAGAGCAGAAGGGTTAATGGTCGCCGACGTCACAGGTAAGAAATGAGGCAATTCTCCTAGTGCCTATATTTATTTATATATGTACATATATATAAATATATATATCAAGCAGCATGCAGGGTTCACACCATTTAATGACTAAACTCATTTCACCTGACTGGATCATCAAAGTAAATAATATAAATACAAAGTTTCAGGTTTGATCTTATAGGATTTGCCAACCACCCAGTTTTTATAGTGTCCCTGCTTTTTGAAAAAGTGTAATGTATTAAAAAATAAACAATAAATGACTTTTGAATCATTGCCTTCTCCACAGTTTGCCAGACATTAGTGGGAATATTTCTTCCAGGTTTCATCATTTCAGCACCTTGGAGTAATGCTACATCTCCTTCTCTCGGGCAGAATCACTCTTTTTGTTGTTCAAATTCCTTAGCACATCCCACAGATAATTCTGGATCTACACTAAGCGTCTACCTTGTTCCACTTTTTTTAACAAAGAAATGAGCCTGTAAAAACACTGAAGTCTTATTTCTTGAAGCTTCCTAATTTAGATACTGCTGTTCCTGTGATATATTAATAATTGACTAATGATTATTATTTCATCAATTTCCAGAATTAAATTGTTGTTTTAAATTTGCAATTATGTGATCATTCATTTACTCTTGAATTTCATAGGTTTTGGGGAATATTATTCCATTACTCAAGTTGTCTGTCTCAAGATTTGTTATCCATCTTGAACAATTTTTGTGTAAATTTTGCTATTCCTGAAAGAAAGCATCCTCTTAATAAGTTGTAGAAATGTGCTTACCATTGTGAATGTTCAGCAAGTTGATCCTAATAAGGTAGCAGACTTACCTGAAGGGGAGAAATGCTCTTTTCCTACCATCTAAGAGCTTGTAAATCCATTACATGATTGTTGGTACCCTTCTTTAATTCATCAAATCTAAACAGAACAGAATCAAAACCAAATTAAAAGATCACATGCCTTAAAACTAAAATAGCAGATGCCTGCTCCAAAATGGCAATATTTTTAAAATTTTAATATTTGCATAGTGTCGAGTGACTTGATTGTGTGATAAAAATAAAAATGTTGAGAGTTTACAGTTTCTTTAAACAGGTGATTATCCACTCATTTGTAACCAAGAAGATAATAACAACTGTCAAATATTCTTTCAAGACAGGTGTACTTGAAAATAGTGGGAGAGAGAGTAATTTGTAATCTTTTTGCAAGTATCCCCACTTGGTTCCTCCTACTAAACAATTAGTGAATGCTAAATTTATTCATTTTCTTTTTATTTATGATGTGGTTATATTCAAATTAATCTGGACATAATGTATTTCATTTTCTTTTCTTTTTTCATGTTGTATTTATTATTAGAACCAGCAGTCAACAGTGAATGATTGACTGCTCTTTTTTTGTTCACTTTGGACGTTAACTTAAAGACTGGAATAGGAACTCAGTATTGCTTTTACACTACAGAGGTTACACCTAACCTCTGATTCCCAGCAGCAGATAAATTCAGGAATTTGTGGCAGTGACATTCACCATCATGGGAGACACCTTCAATTTTCCTCAGGATTTTCTGTATGGCAGGGGAGCCCCCAGTGTTGAGCTGAAAACCTCTGAAGACAGGGAGAAATGCCTAAAATAATCAGTATCTCAGTGGGCACCTAAGTGCTAAGAATTATTACTGAACATTTATAGGGGGCACACTAATTTCTTATAAAAAATATTCCAGTCTCATTTACTTCAAAAGCTTAGACACCTGCCCATTACACAAGTTGAATGTAATTATTTAAGTTTGCTTCTCTTGGAGAGAAGCTGTCATTGCTTTTAAAACTCCATGAATATGCAAACTATGTTAACCCACTTGGCCTATACGCCACTATGGAAGTTAAAGTACATGTTCTTTCAAAGCTGTAAAAAATAGATATATTTCTTTCCTAATGGTTCTATGTAAATTAATGTGAATAACAATAGCCTTTTCCCTAGGGATTCAGTGAGACATAATTTTGATCTGGTAAAATGAACTTTAATTTGGGGAATACTAAATAACAGATTCTCCATTATTTTCCCTCCAGTTTTAGGATATAAATCTAATGATTCCTCATTCCACACTGACCTTATAATCTAATGTGCTCTGAATTGAACAAGAGAGATGTTGAACTATTCAGGGGCAAGAGGATAATTCAGTCTTTGACCTTGCTCACTCTTGGACCTTTTGTGGTCTTTATGACATTTGTGATGGTGGCAGAAACTGAGGACCACATATTTAAGTGAGAAAGGTCGGAATATACTACCAACTTTTAAAATAATCTTTACTTCTGGAAAGGATAAATACTCATGGGTAAACTGATCCTCCCTGGTCTTTGCCATTAAATCTGGAGCACAAATACGCTCTTTGTATACTTGCTTTTTTACTTGTTCAGAGAAGAACTTGAAAAATCTGCTGTACATCCTAGTGATAATCACAGTCAGGCTCTACAAGATATTCAGCAACGATTTGGAAAACAGACATTGAGCCAATGATGCTGTCTTCAGATCCTCAAATTAGCATCCATTTAGGAGTGTTGTGGATGGAGAGGGGAGATTTTAAATCACTGATCGCTCTCTGAGCTCAACAAAGAGTATTTTCTGACCTGGTATAAATGAGGCTATTATTATAAGATACTTAGTTGGCATCAGAACACTTTTTTCTGGCAAGTCTAACAAGACAAACGTATATTTGACCAACTTGGCTCTACTTTTAAAATATGTTTAACGATCAGAATGTAAAGTCAAACTTCCATAGTTCAAGCAAAAAAAAATTTAAATTACAGTATTCCATCATTTAACATGGGCCCGGGGGGAAAAAGAGATTCCATAATCTTTTAAGTAGCCATCAATCTTACTGCAGTTACAAAGAATTTTTTCCTTTCAAAATGTAAAATTTTTCTTTTGTTACAACACATTCATTGAGTAACATTGTGATACTGTATTAACTCTGTGTGAATAAAGAGCAATTGAGACTCTCTTTGAATGAGTGAGTACAAAGCACAAATTACTTTTTAATGAAACCCTCAATTCTTTCCCTTTCCACAAAAAGCCTATAGCCTTGTTCAGCTGAACACTCCTACAGTAGGGTCACTTCAGTTAAGCCCCTAATAAACTGTTGATAGTTGAGGGTAGTTTTTTCTTCAGTCTCAATAGCCCAGTGTTGGACAGTGCACTTCAAATCATTAAGGTTAATACAGATTTAAAAAAGAGATTAACTCTGGTGGTTAAGGCCTCAATTTACAACTCCCACACATACACATGCATTGAGCAAGGCACAAGAGTGGATTGAAATTTCAGTCAAATTGTGGGCAGCCTTTCACAGCCTGAGAAAGTGGCACTCTGGTTTTCAAAGTTGATCAGCTAAATTCTTCGTGAGGGAAAAAGTTTGATTAAGTGAAAAATACTTTGCAGTACAACTTACTTACCTTTCAACTAAACAGTGAAAAGGTGAATGTCTTTCTGTACCATCAAAGCAAAACCTAGACACTGGCCCTGCGTTCACTGGGGAAAATTCTGCTGCTAAATCAAGTATTCCTTAAAACTGGACAGTTTGTGAGGGGGGAAAGACCTCCAGCCGGGGCAGGGGGGTGGGATTTTTTTTAAGGTGGTGGGAAACAGTTCGTGTTGGAGTTTGTCTTTCCTAGCTTCTAATTACCCTCTTCGTTGGATGGGGCCTAATTTCTGCTTTCAACAGAACATTTAAAGTCTTCTATATCGAGTGAGGCTTTCTTCACAGAGTATTTAGACCTGGCCTATTGGTTCTTTCAAGTTCTAAGAGAAGAAAGAGAAAAGGGTTCTTCTCTTCAGCCCCTCCCCTGCATTTTCCCCTGGGTTGTTTTTTTGAGTTCCGAGGAAGAGGTCACAGCCTCCCCAGGGATACCAGCCACTCAGGTTCAGAAACAGTGATATGGGGGAACTGCGAAACCCTTTCAACAGATGCCCTACCTTTTCACTGTATTAAAAGGAACACTAATATAAAACTTCTCCACCCCAGGTGAATTGATCTCTCAAATTAATGCACCATCTCTTTCAGGAAACAATAGAGGGAGAGGGAGAGAAAAAAAGAAGAGAGGGAGAGGATTTTACAATTAACATAATCTGTCACTGAAACAATCCCATCAAATGAGCATATCTTTTTCTAAAACAAGGCTACACACAAAGACCTATGACTCACCAGCCCCATAGTCTGGAAACCTACCAGTTATTAAGGGAGATGTTTACTACCCTTTTATTTGCATAGACTTTTCCCATGTTTTTCTTTAGGAAAACTGTCTTCATTGTTGAAAAATATTTAAGTAACAAAACAGCAGAAAAAGACATGCTACAGTTTTTTTTATCAGCTTCCGTGAGAGTCTTATTATCTTAAGAAATAACAGTTAGCAGCTCAGATTCATTAGCAGAGCTAAATTTAAGCCCCATTTGACAGGCTGCCTAGAAAACATTTTGTTTTGCTGTCTGTGGGCTTTAATTAAGATGTGTTCAATTTCAGTCCTCTTCAGTCTAGCGCCACCCCCCCCCCCCAACCTTGCTGTGTCACAGACCGGCGATCAGACACTTTTAGATGGTCCGGCCCATGACTTTGACCTTCTGCGCAGTCCGGCGTTCCCTGGGGAACCGTTCAACTCATGAGGTCTGATTTCACACTTCCAGGATGCCTCAGCTCTCTTAACAATGACAGGGAGACAAAGCCCTTTAGAGCAGGCCGCATGGGGACTTGTTTAAATTGGAAACCAGAGAGGAGTCAAGGAACAAGGTTATGGGCTACAGAATAGTGCTTTTAATAAAGAGCTCACAGCTCTGGCTCAGCTCAAAGAGGTCTACCTCTGTACAATTAATTGAGCCATTTATCTGGAGCATCTTAGGCCTCTACTTTCTCACAGAATTGCGTGGTAAATATCAGCTAAGAAGCAAATGAGATATGCATGAAATGAATTTTAACACTTTGATTACTGTGCTTCCAGTCTTCATTAAAAGTAAATTTATTTGTATTTCTGACCTCATTATCAGTAGGCTGCCTGCATTTTTATTGGTTCCTGTGATTTCCAGCTTGAGTATGTCATGAAGGTATATTTTATATAGAGATTTGGATTTATTATTCTTGGTATTTTCCCTGAACATTATGGGTCTATTCAGAGAAAGAAAATGAAAAGGTAGTTGTACAGAAAAAGGCGAGTCTGTTCTTTCAAAGTTTTATATACAGTTGGAGAAATGCCAAGCACATATATATAACGTAGATAAGATATTGTCCTTTTAAAAAAAATTAACTTTTTGTGGGTTACCCAAGCAAATTGCATAAGATATATTCAGTTGTTGCTTGAGTGGACCTCAGAATACAAGAGTTCTACTGGAAGAAGTGGGTATATGTCTTCTTTTATAGAACTATAGCAGTTTGAATGTTTAATAGCATGTGCCTTTAATTATATCATCATATTTATTAATGTTGATGGTATCTGATAAATGCAGCCTTAGATTTTATGATCATTACTTAAAACCTGTTAGGAAGATGAGAAAATAGATCTCCTTTAAATGCTACCTAGCTCCTTTGACAGTATCATATAGCATATGGAGGAAGTCCTTCCTATTTGTGAATTAGCAAGGGTGAAATCATTTACCAAATAAAAGTGGCTTATGTATGGATGTCATTCTTAATTTTTTTTAACTTTTGCCATCTTTAAATCTTAAAATTATATTGATTGCTTGAAACAAAAATACCTAGGTTTTACACAAAATGTTTTGAAAATTTCCCAAGCAAAGTATGCTTTATTTCCATTATATAACCTAATGAGGTCCCTATTTGCTTTTTAAGAATTAAGCTTATAGAAGATTATTAAGCAGATAGTAGAGTTTGAAAAGAAACGTCATCCAATTTATAATGCATCAAAAATACCCAACACCTGACAATCTTATCATTATAATACGCCTAGTTTAGAAAATGACATTACATACATAACATGTTAAATGTCCTAACACTATAGAAATATCTTCCTTAAGGATGAAATTAAACAAAAGAAGGCATCACAAGAAGAAAAAGCAAATCATTGCTTTTCATTCTTTTTTTTCCCCCTTTCATTCATTTATGTCAACATAGCTTACATAGAAATAAAAGGTGTTTCCTTTTAGTGCTTGCATTTTTACAAAACTAAATCATATTCTAATTTTAGAAATGCAAAAGTGTTTTTCTAAAGCCAAACAGTTAATATTAAATATTTGTGAGAAGAGGAATCAAAATGATAATGTAACACAAGGGCTAGTGAGGCTGAGTCTGAACTAGTGTTTTACAAGAATTGCAGAACTCATGTGTGATTCATATGCAGGTCACATGGTCAGAAGATACTGCTCTGGAAGAATAGGTGGGATGACAAAAGAGATTAATAATTGGGTTTGATATGCTCTAGAGGTGAAGGACTATGGGCTGAGAAAGTGGTGGTCCCACTATCAATGGGAAATGAGGGGAAAAGAAATGCTATAAAGTAATTAATTGTGTTCTGTGGAAGTAAGATTACAAAATGATCCTTTGAGTAAAGAAATAGATAATTGGTGATCTGGCTTGGATGGCTAGCTTCCATTCGGTGCTTGAAGAAATGCTTTCAGATGCTAGAATCATTGTTTAAAATTAAACGTTTTTTTAAAATTTTTTTGTTATGACATAGTTGTGTAAATAAGAAATACATTTCCTGGGATGACGGACTAGGAGACTGGTGCAAACAGAGAAGATCTGGATTTAACTAGATTTTTGGGGAAAAAAATCTTACCATAGGAATATTTGGGCTATATGATAGTAAAGTTAGGTGCATAAATGATTGAATGGCCACACCCAAAAAGTGATTGTTATAAAGGATTGATGTCAATGGGTGTGCCAAATGGAGGAATACAGGGCTCCGTTCTTGGTCTAACATGTTCAACCTATTTACTAGTGACTTTGATGAGGCAATTGAGGGCTTCCTTATCAAACTTGCTGAGAGGGATAGTTAACTATATACTATATGCACATGTTATATGTTTATACTATATGTATATATTATATATTTAGATTTTAAATATTTACATAATATGATGGTACTTACACATAATATAAACATGCATATTCATATATTCATATATATGTGTAATAATTTAGTTCAAAATAATAGGGTTAGTTCAACAAGGCGAGCATTAAAGAGTATAATTAAAAAGACTTACTGGGATACAAAACGGTGATGTCCTGCACTAACAGTAGAAAATATAGAAAAAAATTTAGGGTTTGAATTGAGGTTAAGCTCCGTGAGTGTGAATAATACATATATAAATTTTGTTACATTGTTTCACAGTATACAAATTGGTTATGTTGAATCAAAGGGGAATGTCCAGAATACCTATGGACTCCTCAAGACACACTGGGGTATGAATTCAGCGTTAGAAGCTATTCTTTAAACAAAGACAGTGACAAAGCAGAATTTATTCTTGATGGAGATATCTGGTGTTTTAAAATCAAGTCAGTTGAGAATAGCTCCAGGGAAATGATCATAATAATAATAAAAATAGTGGCAACTTACATTAATGGAGCCCTTAACACATGTCATACACTACCCTCAGCTTGGAAAAAGGGTTATCACAATCTCACAACAACCTAATTAGTTGCTGTTGTTATGCCCACTTTACAAATTAGAAAACTGAGATGTGGAGGGGTTAATTAAGCAAGTGTCCACATTGGCATGTGGAGAAGACAGTGTGACAATTAATTATGCTACTTCTGCTTGCAGTCTGCAGCAGCAAAATGTGCTCCACACGCTCTCAGTTAACTGAATACTAATATAAAATCTTAGGCAAGTACATCTGATTGGGTTGGCCAAACACACATCTGCAACCCTAGCTGCAAGGGAGTCTAAAAATGTGATTTTGGCCTTTACAGCCTGTCTCGTTTAGGAAGAGACACCAAAAGTTAGAATAGATGCTCAGCAAGCCATCCACATTAATAGTGCAGGAGGGTGGGTAATGATCAGATACTTGAAGTGACAGTTGCTATACCCTCCCTTTGCACCCATTATTTCATTTTAACTTAAAAATGACCACAGAGGGCAAATCATAAAATAGGCAAATGTGACCGAGACGTAATTTTGTGTGCACTGTAAAGAAGCACTTCCCCAAAATTATAATTGCCAAATATACATATCCGAATAGTCCTGCGGAGGTAGTGATTGCCCCATCGCTGAAACCAGAGCCTATCGGATTGCCTGGTTGTAGAGAGGATTCAAGTCCCTGGTGAGCTATTCGAACTTGGCCTCTGAGGCATTTTTCCCAGCCCTCAGAATCAGAGATCCTGTAATAGGTACTAAGATGAGTAACAGACTCTTGAATGAGTAGATATTTTGTATAAAAGAAATAAAAAGACAAAGATATGATTTTAAAGACAAAGGCTTGATAGATGACAGTTTTCAGTTTTATTGCCTAGTATTTATTTATTTATTTATTGCCTAATATTTATATATTTAATCACCCAGTAGAGTACTTCGTTTTTTCAGTCTAAAGAATTTTATTCTACTGCAAAGTATCTTACCAGCTAACGAATTTACTTATAAGGAAGATTATCTGGAACCTGACACTTTTCTATGGGGAGTCTAATTAAATATATAATTACTGTAGGTCCTAAAGTATCTATAGGAACTTACCAAAACAAAAGAGCTTCTAATATTAACACTTATATCTTTGGACAAAGAACTTTTGTGTTTCCAATCTTGTAACCAGTCACTTGCATAGAGTTTCTATATTAAATATTAATTGAAATAAAATTTTTAAATGTTTTAACCACAATTTATGTAAACGCTCAAAAGCTGAGACATAATTTTTTCATAGCCTCCTCTCATTTTATAGATCCCATAGTCTCTCTTTTCTTTCTTTTCCAGTTTCTTATCTGTCTCATTTTATTTCTTGTTCTTCTGTCTTAAATTTCAAGCTTCCCAGCATATACCAAGATGGTTCAATTTTGGGACTCAAGCATGCATCTTGTTACACATAATACTGTAAATATTCTTTTGCATCTAATTCTAGATCCCAAGGGAAATAAATTCGTATTTACATTGTGCTCTCCATTGCTCTTTGTCATGGTTCTCAAAGTGTGTGTGGCCCAGGAGCTTCCAGGAATCCCTAAGACTTTTCAGAGATCTTTAAAGTCAAAACTATTTCCATAATAATACTAAGATGTTATTGTCTTTTTCACTCTTTCTCTCATGAGTGGACAATGAACTTTTTCAAAGGTTATATTTTTGACTGCTCTGATGTTAACATGTCATAGATTTATTGTATCATTTTCAAATGAATGATAGTTGTACATGCTCTCATTTTTAATGTCTAAAATGGTGAACTGATAGATATGATTTATATAGAGAAAAGTTTTTTGATGTCCTCAAAAAAATTTTTTTTAATGTTTTATTTAATTTTGAGAGAGCATGAGCAGGAGAGAGGTAGAGAGAGAGGGACAGAGGATCCAAAGCGGGGTCTGCACTGACAGCAGAGGGCCTGACATGGGGTGCAGGCCCACAAACTGTGAGATCATGATGTGAGCCAAAGTTGGCCACTTAACCCACTGAGCCACTCAGTGTCCCTCCTTCAAAAATTTTTAAGAGTACCTGTGACACCTGGGTGGCTCAGTAGGTTAAGGATCTGACTTTAGCTCAGGTCATGATCTCTCGGTTTGTGAGTTCAAGCCCCACATCTGGCTCTGTGCTGACCGCTTGGAGCCTGCTTTGGATTCTGTGTCTCCCTCTCTCTCTGCCCCTCCCCGTTTACTCTCTCTTTCTCTCTCTCTCTGAAAAATAAACAAACATTAAAAAATAAAAAAAAAATTTTAAGGGTACCTAAAGACCAAAATGTTTAAGAACTGTTGCTGTAGGGCAGTGATTCTCATTTAGAGGAGGGCAGTATTGCCCCCTTGAGCATTTTAGAGCTTTATGGGAGAATGGAATTGCCACAGTGGTTAGGGAGCACTGCTAGTATTTGGTGGGAGTAGGTTGCGGATGTTAAATATCCTACAAAGTATTAGACGATTTTAAGTAGTGAAAATTGTCCTATGTGCCGCATGATTACATATAGACATTGACATAGGTTTTAAGTCTGTTTCATGATTATCTGAGCCTAGATTACATTCTGAAATACATATTATTTACGCAAGTCTTACAAATGGCTGCCATTTTCTACTGCAAACACCAAAGACCTTAGGATTGCCTCCACAGCCCTTCATGATCTGGTTACCCATTACTTCCCTGACATGTTCTACAATTTTTCCCATTGCTCACTGCGCCCCACCATCAGGGTGCTTGAGCACACCAAGCCTTTGCTCTAGCTCTTGCCTCTGCCTGGGACCTTTATCTCCAGGTAGCCATTTGACTACTCCATCACTTTCTTCAGTTCATTGCTCACATCTCGCCTCCTCAATGAGGACTACTCCAACCACACTAATTAAATTTATAAACTGTGCCCCTTCTCGGCATTCTTCAAATCCTTTTTCCTGCTCTATTTTGTTCTATTTACATTAACATGTATCACTCTCTAACATAAAATATACTTGTTAATTGTGTTCAGTATTTAGTCTCTTTTTCCTCCCTCCCCACCACAAACAGACTCCAAGAGAGCAGGGACCTTTCCTTTTTTTGTTTGTACGTTCTGGCATATAGTAGGCCCTCAATAAATATTTGTTGAATAAAAAAAAAACATGGTTTTATTATAAACAACTTTCTATTTAGTGCTCCTTTATCATGACATTAATACATTATATGAAATCTTGAAATCATGATTGGGTCAGTTTAATTTCAAAGTAGTAAGGAAGGCATTACAAAATCTTCAATATGAAAAAAGATGCACTACATCTAATGGGCTGAGAGCCACAATTGTAGGGGGCTGGTTTTCCTGACACAAGGAAACCTGCGTCATGACTTCGTGAGGAAAGAGAAGTCCAATTATCATTACTCGGTCCCAGAATCAGACCCATTGGGAACCTAGTGAGGAGTTCAGTTAATGTATTTCTACCAATCATACGTTTAAACTATGTTTAGGTCAGTTGATGAAAAAAGCAAAGGTCAAACCCCCATCTCCAGTGATAAGGGAGGGATTGCAAGATATATCCGACATACATTGTTTTTTTGTTTTGCTGGACCCTGTGCAATTCCCTCATGTATGTAGAACATTGTTATATGTTATGATTGAAATTCCAGTTTGTGGGAAGGACAGAGGGCAACCATGATTATAAGTTTTTTAAAAAGATTAAAGTATAGCCATTTCAAACTGTGACACCTGAGGAAATTAAACCAAGGAGCTTAATTTGTGCAAGGTAGGCCCCAAATAAAAGGCCCCAATGGATATGAATTGCTTTCCATGCTATTGAAAGCCTTCTGTGTTTTCAGAGACAGGGCAACAAAGAGGTGGTCACTGCGTAGCCCCCCTACACACACATTTCTATAACACATCACATCCAGCAAACTGTGCTGCTTGTCAGCAGCAAAATGACCCTGGACAAAGCCCACCACTGATGGATCAGGATTAACTTTCTATTCTGGGAGCAAGAATATCTCTCAGTATCTTTTGAGTGACTTCAATGCTCAAACCAGTAGTTTGCACAAACTGAAGTCGTCCACTTGCCCACATAACAGGTAACAAGCAAGCAGGGGTGGTGCAGACTTTCCCACAGTTCTTTATAAATATGTCAGTGTTGTGACCTCAAAGAGCAAGAGCTAAGAGTGAGAGAGAATTAGCCAGTCACTGCATCCTATTTATTCCTCAGTGCTGTTTTGAAGATTTCCAGAAAAGATGCCCATTGGAGACAATTCTGACATCTGTTTTTACTGTGGTGGGAATGGCTTTTCACCAGAAGAACTTAGGTATTAGAGCATATGCTTTAAAATTTGTTATAGATTTATTTTTGAGTTAAGATAGAAGAACCTCCAATTCTCATTCCCGCGGGAGATTTTTTTCCCCCTATAAAAATCCATAGGGGAAAAAAATAGCCCCTCGTATTTAACTAGATTATGGACAAATGCATTAGTCCTAGCCCAGTATTTTTAAGTATCTACTTTATAGTCATTACATAACATGTTTTTAAGTTTTTGTGTTGTAGAGACCCTATCAAAAGGATAATGAAATAAATTTAAGCTAAACATTGCTTGTCATAAATTGTTAAAGTCTTTTTTTTTAGGTAATTGTCCTTCTAAAATTGTTGGTGATAGAGATGCGTCATCACCATAGATCACCAGGGTCAGCTCATCCACTGAGGAAGTCTTCGCCTCCTCAGCCCTTCCTGTTCTAGAGTTAGAGAATGATATGCTTCTTTCTCATTGCTTCCATTGCACCCTTCACTTACCTTTATTACAGCACTTGCAATCCTGCATTATAATTGTGTATTTACATGCCTATCATGCCCACTAAATTGTGCATGCCTTGAGTGCTGGACTATGTCTTAATCATACTTATAATTCTGAGGTGAGAAGAGCAGGCATTCAATAAGTAATGAGTGCTTCAAAAGGTATTCCTATTTCTCTCTAGAAGATTGTCAACATGGAAAATTGCAATGTTCTCAAGCAAGGCTAAGACTCTCTGTTAGCAGTCATGGTGGTTAATGCAATCAACCCCACTGCTCCAGTCCCCGCTAAAGGCAGCAATTTCTATCTTGCATCCAAACCCATATCTCCATTTACCTGCCCTGCAAAGGAGAGGATAGGCGCTTTTTAGCCAAAACAGTGAACGTTAAGGGAAAACCAGTTGGTACCCACAGGTCAGCTTTAGCCTTATGACTAGAATAAGAGGGAGATGAGCGATTATGTAATCTGTTCTCATACATTTAGGCTGTTTAAATAGCCCAAAATAATCAGAGACAAAGTTCAACTTTGCATGCTGCCTTAATTTCTTTCACTTGTAACCATACAGTATTGAATGAAATCATTACAAGCAGCATCTTTGCATCACTCTCTAGGGCTTTACAGAATACCGTGTTCTTAATAGACATCAACACTGCTTCCTGTAGTCAATCCCTCTCCTCAGATACTCTCAACAAGCAAAGCAGCATATCACGGGGTCTAACTGGAACGATAAAAGGATGAAAAGAAGGAATAATTAAGGAGATAATTAATGGTTAGGTCCATCACTGGTATTTCTGTGATTGTTTTCAGTTGTTTAAGTGGCACATAATCAAGGCTGCAAAATTTAGAAACTGAAAAGCCAGTCATTTAAAGCATCATTTAGCAAGCCGGATAAGCACATTAACTATGTGTAGCCACTTCTTTAAAATAAAACTATGGTGAATGCTTTTTAGTGGTAAGTTTATAGAATTTGATATTGTACGTTTACTATTATTTTGGTTGAAATTGCTGTTAATTTTTAATTACCCTTGAATCATGCAGTGGCAGAAGGATACTTTCTAAATTAGTCGAAAATAACAGTGTGTAAAGACCTGATGTTGGCATCCGTTACTGATAACTGTAAAAACATAACTTTTTAGAAGGAAAAGTTGAAGAGAAGTTAAATATAAAATTGGCTGCTCTCTCCTTACGTAAATTTTCCCCTTTACCAGATTCCAGAGAAAGTTACCCTGAGCACTTTGTTGAATGCTTCTAGTCCTTGGGAAAAAAGACTGACTTAGCTAAGCTCAATAAATCGTTTCTCATCAGCCAATAACAGTATCAGGCATGGTAGATTGTTTACTTTTGGTATCTTCAAGCCCTGTTGGTTCTACCTTCAAAATACATTCAGAATCCAATCACTTTCCATCCCCTGGAGTATCACAGTATCCTCCTCACTCTTCTGCTACCTCCTCCATTGGCTTCTCTCCACCTTACTCTCCAAATAGCAGCCATCAGATCAAATACCTCCAAAAGCTTCCCCTAGCACTTCTAGAGGAAACGTATTCTAAAGAGACCTGCCACCCTCCCCATACCTCATCGAATACTGTCCCCCTCTCCCAGTCTATTCCTTCAGTCACACTGGTTTCTTGGATATTCCTAGAAACACCAGGCACAGCTATTTCTCTGATCTTTCCACAATCTGTTGTTGTTCTAGGTAGCCCAAAGCTCACTCCCTTGCCTCTTTCGTTTCTTTCTGCCCATGCAGAACTTTTTCAGAGAGACCTTCTCTGACAGTCCTTTTAAAAATTGCACATATACACAAGCACTCCTCATTGTCCTCCCGATGTTTTTCTCTATAGCACTTATCACCTTCTAAAGTACCATAAAATGTGTGTATGCATTGTCTATCTTTTTCCTCAATGTAACCACCATGAGGTCAGGATTATTATTATTATTTTATGCACCTCTGCATTCTCAACACATAGAACACTGCCTGGTACATGGTAAGTAATAATTATTTGTTGAGTGAATGAATCTGTAGTCAAAACATTAGCCAGCTCTTCTCATGTGTGTGGCCGACTACTAAGATACAACACAGTTATTGGGAAAGGTCTTGCCTAGTGACTTATGCTTAAATACATTTAATTAAAGCTATGTTAAATAGTAGTTTGGTCTGAGGTGAAAGGCTCTTTTTTTTTTTTTTTTTTTTTTTTTTTTTTATGTAAGCGCCATTCCATTTGGTACAGTGTCTAATATGGTCTCTTAAAAATTACATTGCTTACCCATTTCAAGTTATAAGCAGGTACATATGAGTGAATATTTTTGCCAATGATGGATGCCACTGGAATTTAGTCCAGCAAAATGACTGAGAAGTGGCTTCAGAGGGTTCTCACACTATTTTTGGTGCAGCATTGTCTCCAGGGCTTTAACATCTTCATTCTAATAGAAAACAATGACTGAGAGAATGAGTGGTAGACAGAGGACATCAGTTTTCTCTAGGAATGGTCTTGAAAAATAATCAAGTAAATGGTAAGAAAATAAGGATGGACACTGCCTCGTGGGCATAGGGTTTGATAAATGTATTCGTTTCTTAACAAGATATGGAAAGAGTTAATCATTAAGAACAGATTTTGTTTCTTTAAGACTCCATATCTTTTGTCAGCAAATACAGATAGAGTAACAAAGAAGGTGGTGAGTTCAGAGACTTTCCATGGGGTTGAAAGCCTCTTACACCATTGAATATAATTCCTGTAGGAAAAAAAAAAAAATCAAGGGAGGATTTTCATCTTCTGCTGATAGAAGTTTAAAGTAATTTTTCCCCCAATAGATATTGGTCTCTGAAGTTTGTTCTTGTGTTTTGCAATTGAAAAAGTGGTGCACCTTTGACTGAATCTCTTACACATTGTTGATCACTTGAGGGCAAGTAAAACCAAGTCAATTGAAATATAATAGTAACTGAAATAAAGCAAGTGAAAATAAGGAAACAAAAATGCCAATAAGTGCTCTCTTTATGTAGTCTTTTTTTTCTTTTTTCTTTTTCTTTTCTGTTATTTTTTTTTTTTACTAAATCAAGATTTACATGAATGTACACATATATGAGAAAGATTAAAAGGAGGTTCCAGGAAGAGTGTGAACATTACGCTTAGCTTTTAAGTAAAAGTTACCAACACTTATCACTTAATCTAAAGTTCTATCTAAAGTGATAGTAAAATAATTACTCTTTTGACATTGAATTCTATTAAATATGGCCTTAATTTTCTCTCTGATCATTACAGATAGGTGTTTTCTCTGTCCCACCCTTTTATAAATTATTTGAGGTGGTGGTTTATGTCCTCTTCTTTTGTGCATACTATAGTGCCCAGCACAAAGCTACGTGAAAAGAAGTGAGGTTTTAGAAATTGTTCAAATCTACTTTTTATGCTTATACTTGAATTCACGGAGGAAAATAAAATTGTGGATGTGGCGTATAAAACCTATTGCACTGTTTTAATGAACAAACTGTTCTTTTTTGAATTCTCTTTTCCACGTTGTGTATGAAAAAGGATAATACAGATCCTAAGGCAGAGATAAAAATTCTACCAGTCCTCAAAGGCTTTCTAGTCTCTACTCTTCAGTCAAAATTGTTCCTATGACCAAAAATTGAAAAGACTACCATGCTGTTAAAGTATGCAATCAACCTGGGGTATATGAGGCCACTGAAATAACACACATATATTTAATCTCTTTTTTTAATATAAAACTAATACGTTCAATTAAAGGTGAGTCAAAGTTGGTACAGCTCGCTTTAAGAATTACAATATGGAAAGTAAATACACTGCTGTGAGGGAACACATAGCTTATCTGTCCCTGATAGCTAATGAATTCCTTCCTATTAAAATTTAATTGAAAATCTTCAATGATATTTAAGCTTTCACAGAAGTGTAAACTACAGTGACTACAATTCACAATGCATCTAAAACAATTATTCTTTATCATTAAAGTTAATAATATGCACATTAACCTCTTCTGTAGTCTAAATCAATATTGTAGTTTAAAAGATATGACCTCTGGACAGCTTTGTCTAAATATTGATTTCATTGTCATTTGTATAAGGTATCAAACAAATTACATGCTGCACTAATATCATTAATGCTGCCCCAAAGAGCCTCTGACTTTATGGGGTTCTTATAATACCTCACATGACATTACGAAATATTGAGGATATCACACAATATAATTGCCAAATGGACAAGATTTGACTATGGCAGAACAGAGTCCCTGTAAACAGATGATAACTTCCAAATTCTTTACTCTGAGCGGACAGGAAAAAAATACTGCTCTTTAACATGCAGACTGGTTGAGCGGTTAGGATTCAAATGGCAGAATTTCTTCTGCCTCAGAGGGTCTAATTTACCTTCTTGTGATGCCATAGATATTTCAGGAGGGAATCTAAAGGTACATTAAAATGGAGTAATTCTGTAATAAAGCAGTTTTCCCAACATAAACTTGTTTAGGAGTTTCTGTTATAAGTTACTAATGAGAGGAGTTGGAAAATATATGCATAAAAGTGAAGAGGTTGAGCCTTTCAAAGGATCATTATAGAATTAAATACAAATTGACTTAGGGATAAACTGGCATCACATCTTCTCTCATAATTGGCAGTAGTGTTATTTTTGTATTAAAAAAAAGTGCAAATTGAAATACCAGCTATATAATTTTCTCTCTTTCACTTTTTTCAGGTTCTAAATTGCTCTGAATCACAACAATTGTTAACATTATCCAGTTATGTCTAACTGTATTTTGATGTTGTTTTTAAATTTTTTAAACTGTACAATAGTTTTTGTTTTTTATAAAACTCTGTAGAAAAGAGATGTGGTCGTGATCATGACCCTGTGAACTGTGGGTGCTATTTGTACTGAAAATGTTCCCCCCAAATCTCTTATAGGCAAAAGTGACCCATTTTGTGTAGTGGAACTGAACAATGATAGGCTGCTAACACACACCGTCTACAAAAATCTCAATCCTGAGTGGAACAAAATCTTCACATTGTAAGTAATCATTACCTTGAGCTCATTTCAAAACTGGAGCTAATAATATTTATTTTTGAGATATTTGTGTGTGTATGTGTGTTTGTGTGTGTGTGTGTGTGTGTGTGTGTGTGTTTATTCTTGACCGATTAAAAACTCAGCACATCTGGACTGCCTTTGCTGGCAACACCGAATATCATAATTGCACTACCTTTCTGATAGTGAAGCCTGGGGAAAGCGTATGTTGTTTTTCTGTGTTTTCACAGATTTTTTTTTTTTAAACTGAGATTTTTATATGATTTGACTAAGGGTTTTGCTCCCATTAACTGAATTGCCATACCGCTTCTTCCTTTTATGCTTTCTATTGAAATTCCCCCCAAATGCACTGACACCAGGGAGGACAAAGCTCTATTTGTTCCATTGCTCAAATCAGCAAACAATTCAGTCTCGAATTCAGAGATGCTTTAGTTTTGTTTTATTGCATTTTAGTACAATAAGAACATTAAGTATTGTCCTAGTTACCAAATCACCATTTAGGTTGATTTTTCTTTTTTTTAAAAAAAAAGTTTACAAATCTTTTGACTACACGCTAAAAAAGCTGCCGATCTACACCATAGTATCTCCTAAGTTCGTTGTGTGTGTGCGTGTGTGTGTGTGTGTGTGTGTGTGTATGTTTTTAACTGGGCTTTAGAAATGAACTCTGAACAAAGGAAAACTCTCCAAACAGAGTACTTCTTAAAAGTTTTCTAACATAGTTTTATTTTCTTGTATATGAAAACTGCTAAATTCCTCATTAATTTCTTATAATGTCTCAGCTTAAGAGCCAGTAACTAATCAGATTTAATTATCTGACCAATTTATCTTTAAGGAATTCCACATTTTTATAAGAGATGAAAGCCTGGTCAGGAGACTTGCACTCCTAAGAAGGTTGTTGAGAGTGTTTTTCCCTGGAATGCATAATTGAATGAATAGGTTTGATTATTATCAAAGCCATTAATTGATTGTGCCCTGATAAAGCCTCTTCTCACATGTGGTTGCAGTCTTTCAGTAATGAATATATTCATTTTTTTTGTTTTCTCTTAATTCATGTTTTCTTGGTAAACAGTTTGATCAAAGAATCAATGCTGTCAGCAATTGGGGTTTATTTTTCCAGAAACAAAAATGCAGAGCTCACACAGTTGTTTATTAACATACGTTGTCTGTGGGACATAATGGAACACTATTTAATTTCTAAATCCTGGGGTGGTACAAAAGCTATCAATGTTACATTTTCTCCATTCTGTTTTATGTGTTGGTTAATTTTTACTATAAAACTACCAGAAGTTTTGTTAAGAACTGTAAACAAAAAGATGTCCTACTGTTACAAAAAAAGAAAAATATACTGTGACTCTTGCTGATATCAAATTTACTGAAGTTTTACATGGGGTTAATAGGAAGGTAGAAATTATTGTGATAATAATTAGAGGGAAAAGTCTCAAAAACATCAGTGCCACTTATTGATGTTTTTTTTTTTTTTACAATAACTTATTCTGCGCCCATCCAGATGGAAGATTATATTTCATTAAAAAATTATAACTTGAAATTACAGTGGTGTTCAAAGTTTCAGATAATAGAACCATCACTGTAGTCTACTAAGGTGCATTATGGGAAATTCTGTCAGATACCAAGCTACCTTGTATATGTGTATATGCAAATAGCATACATAAAAACACATACACACAAAATCAGCTGGAGCCATCTAAATTTTCAAAAGCATTTTTGTTCTTGTTCCCCAATGATGAAGTCTTTTCGTCTTATGTGTATTTATTATGCAGCAACATTAAAGATATCCATTCAGTTCTTGAAGTGACAGTTTATGATGAAGATCGGGATCGAAGTGCTGACTTTCTGGGCAAAGTTGCTATACCATTGCTGTCTGTAAGTTTTATTCACCTGACACACTGCTCTGTGTTGCTTTTGCTCAAGGAAAAAAAAAAACCCTCAGCTCTGTATCTGTCATTTCTCAACCAAGGTCTGTAATAAGAACACTAAAAATTTTAACATACTCAATTCACGGCCATGTTGAATCCCATGATAGTTAATTTTTCCTGACAGACTTGATCCTGGTAATGAACAGGTACTTGTCAGAATTGCCACAGTTGTTTTGGGTTCTCTGTCAGTTTCAGCAGCTGGGGGTCAAAGGTCACTGAGGGAGTGTATTCAGTGGAGACCGCGAGACAGACGGCTGTCATGTCCTTTTCCCGCAGATTCAAAATGGTGAACAGAAAGCCTACGTCTTGAAAAACAAGCAGCTGACAGGGCCAACAAAGGGGGTCATCTATCTTGAAATAGATGTGATTTTTAATGCTGTAAGTCTTAACTTTGGCTTTTTTGTACTGCTAAAGAGTTCAGTTTCATGAAAGCTTTTGTTCCTGATTTGTAGAGAATTTCTGTCATTCCTCATTTTCTCTAAACCTTGATGTATCCTGGAGAATACGCTTCTGCCACTGCCTGGCACACCCACACTTTCTGTTATAGTTGGCGGCTGCCACTGCGGCTGTGCTTCGGCCGCTGCCTGCCGGCGTAAGAAATGGAAGCGCATGCATGTGCAACTGTATACATTTATATTTTATGAGCACAGCAGCCAGGACTTTGAAACTTTAGGAATTATTGCAAATCGAACTGCGTGAAAAACTTGTAAACGTTTGTAATATATTAATCCATAACAGACACATATGTTGATGTATAGGTGAAAGCCAGCTTACGAACATTAATACCCAAAGAACAGAAGTACATTGAAGAGGAAAACAGACTCTCTAAACAGGTAAAGAGCAAGGAAAGATTAACCCCTCTGGGAAGACCTGATTGTATCTGTAAAACATCTAAGTAAATTCAAATAAACTTTGGAAGTATAGAGGGGGGAAGCCTATGGAATTGTTGATCATCTACTTATGTGAAATGGCTCTTTCTTTTTCTCTTTCTTTCTCTCTCTTCCCTTCCTTTCCTTAAAAGATCAAGCAAGGACAATACCAAACTAATAAATTAGATGGGGGTGGTCAGAATGGAAAGGGGATACTGTAGGTGCTGCATAGAATGGATACGTATTCATGCATTGGCGTAAGAATGATCATTTTGAACATAAAATAATGTCTGATTGCCATGGAATGTGTAAGAGAGAACACCAAAAGCTGAGGTTCAAATATATGTCCAGACGACCACCCACAGGTATGATGCAGGTGTGTGTAAAGCGAGCCCTGCGTAAAGCTCTTCCCTCTAATCCACAAGAGAGGGGCTCCATCTTTTAAGGGAAACCTCCCTGTTAATTAGATTTTGACTATGATCTTTTAGAAGTGAACTTTTATTGGCATTTTTAGCTAGGAAAATAGAAAATCAGCACATCTGATTTTTCTGTCATGAAGAAATTTTAAATAAGGCTTGATATCCTGTAATTAGACACAGTCTTAAATTAGGTTTGTTATCAAGTTAAGAAAGGGTACTAAGCTACCTCTTTAAAAAACTGTTTACTTGCAATTAACACAGCTAACGTAAAATGTTTTTGTTATGGCGATAAAGCATACAGAACTCATTTGTGTGTGTTAAAATATTGAACAATTTTCTGTGCTATTAGAAGCCTAAAATTAGTTTTGTTTTAAATCTAATCAATTCACCGTAAACAGTGGGATCTTTGGTTGTTTAAAGACAGTGCATGCATTACAAATGCAATATCTATCTAAATAGAAATACAGATTACATTGTTTTCACAATTATAGATAAAAGTAATGAAAGTAGCTCTAAAAGGACGGTGATCAGGGTAGGAAGGAAAGAAGGAAAACAAAAAGGGTGACTCTTTTCCTGAAAGAATTTCAATTTTAATAACTTGTTAAAACTGGTTTGCCTGTACATGCATCTATATTTAGACATACACATATACATATTTTTTCCATATGACCTCAGGAAACTTTATATAACTACTTCTTTAAAATGCCAGATCACTATTGAAGTATATTTGGAATTAGCAAAATATTACCCGTAGACATAGTATTCTAATTATTAGCACAGCTGTAGATCATTTTTTGTATCATCATCTAGCATATGGGCTATTCTTTTACAGTTGTAGCCATGCCTTGTTTTAAATTTTAGATTTAAATTGTACCAACTCTCATATACCTTTTTAATGAAAGATTTTGTAAAGCACTTGGTTACCATAATTTTTTTCTTAACTCCAAAATGATGAAAAAGTAATGAGAAAATATAATTTAAATTTGTTGTGGAAAGGAGAGACAGAGAATTAGACTGAGAGGGAGAAACTGAGAGAGGGAGAGCGAGAGAGAGAGAGAGAGACCAAGAGAGACCGAGACTGAAAAATTGATAGTAAATAAGGGAGAATCCCACAAAAATGATGAAAATTTTGTTTACTATAAAAAAAGCAATACTTGACGGGTTTTTCTCTAAGACCTGAAATTGAAACATTCCACGTTATCCATTTCACTTTCAAATATCTTGAAATTAAGGCATGTAAAGAATCTTAAAACCACAATAAGATTTAAGAATTTAAAAATATATTTAAGATTCACAGTATGTAAATGTCTTTAATTTTTGGAGATGTTTACCTTTTGCACATAGGTAGCCCAATCCACATAATAATGCTTTTTTTAAGAAAATCTATTTAGCTAAGGAATTGTTCTTATAATTCAGTTCTTTCTGCTGTTTCCAGAGATACTTCTCTTCCTTTCACTCATGAGCCAAATTGCTTGGTATATTCTTCCAACTTCATTAACTTTATGAATCCTTTTCAAGTCACACTAAACTTGAAGAATTTTGTACCATATCTGATGGCTTTTAGTCTTGCAAATTCTAATAATATTTTCATCTTTTGTACAGCTGCTCCTAAGAAACTTTATCAGAATGAAGCGTTGTGTCATGGTGCTCGTAAATGCTGCATACTACGTTAATAGTTGCTTTGATTGGGATTCACCCCCAAGGAGCCTCGCTGCTTTTGTGGTATGATAATTCTTTATTACTTACATTGTTATTCATTAAATTCAGTAATCATAGCTGCATGTTTCTGTGGCTATAGTAACAGTTATGTTGATGTGGCCATTTTAAAACTCCTATTTTAAGACTTGACTGGACAGATTTGCCGTGGGCAGGAACCTGATGGATCGTTCAAGGTCTGAGTCCAAGAATACATCCCCCACCCCCACCAGATTTCCGGAAAGCAAGAAATCTCAGCCAATATATAATTTTCTCCATGACAGTCAAAAAGTAAAATTTTACATATTGCATAATTCCAAATCCCAATAACAGAGCCAAGAAAAGTCCTTAGTGTTAAAAAAAAAATTAATAATCTTGACCATCCTTATTTTAATGTTATTGTTCTATAGATTTTTTTTCAAAATATGAAAATCATTGGCAGTAGGATGCTGGTTGGTAATATTTTAATATGTGAATCAATTGGAAGTAGATGTGACCTATTTAAGAGACGTTTTATTGTTTCTGAGATTTCCAGTTTTTAAAAAGGCACAAGTGAGAATTTGATAGATCCAAATAGTCCTCTAACAATGTTCATCTTGTAGCCTTTTACTTTGGTTATTTAAAAACTGCTGATGAGACCAACTAGCAAAGCCAGAAAATCTGAGAGAATACTTTCCTCTGTGCTTTAGCTGGGATTTTCCGCTCTCACGTTAGTTTTGCTTATTCAGGATTTCAGTTTGAAGTTTAAGTAGAGTCCTTCTTCTGAAATCCTTTATTTTATTGTCATATTTGTTAGAAGATGAGTACCTTAGGCTTTCTTATAGTTTCCATTTTAGCAGAATATGACTTTATGATAGAGCTCATAAGAAGAGCCTTCATTATAGTAACAAATCAACATTTTAGTATTACCATTCAAATGAGTGTCTGCACATCTGTTTAGCACTTTGAGCTCTGTCCTCCTCTCAGGCCTTGTATAGGACTTTCATTAATGTCTGAGCACATGGAACAAAGAGTGTGTATGTCCCTTTGTGTTGTAAGTTACCAGAAAGTTAGGCAGCCTGCTTCCCATAGACATGTTGTTGTCTCCTTAAAGAAAGCAGTTGCCATCATCATTAAGTTTGGGAAAAGAAAATCTTCCTCTGTCAATATACTTTTAGTTAGCTCTTCCACATAATAAATACATTGGGGTACTGTTAAGCAAACTGGATTATGATTTTTCACTATCATAGAGATACTTTGATATTAATGAGGAAAAACTGACACTGAGTTTCTATGTATATTTAATGCCATTACTTCCAGGTTCCATGGGCCCTCATAACAGACGCAGTAATATTCTCTCAAAAATGCCATGATGCCATCTTTGATTCGCTCCTTCCAAAGTCATCCCGCACAACTGTTTGTGAAATTTGAAAACAGGGGAATCTATACAGTTATGTCATTTGTTCAGGAACATTCATTCGGAATGCTTTAATATTACAATGTATTGTATAAGTCTTCATAAACTTTCTCTTGCTTCTAGAGGTCACTGACGTAAAACGAATTCAAGATGGCAGGCTTTTTTCACAGTTTCCTTTGATTAACAAAAATCAGGTGCTGAAATTCTGAGACACTTAGGTACATGTACATGATAACACTTGAGTGGTTTCACTGTAAGGGTATCCAAGTTCACTGGGAAAGACAGATTATAATATCTCTCTCAGCTGGTAGTCAGTTTCCAACAGCCTTCATCCTACAAAACACAAACTGAATGCGAGATGCTTGCAAAAAAGGAGGGGGAGGCCACAGTAAAGGTGGGATAAGGGTCTGCAGACACGAATGGCGAGAAGAGGCCTCACAAGTCGCAATGTGAATGTGCAAGAAGAGTACTTTTGAGAAGAAATGATAACATTGACAGGTTCGTTGAATACAAGCCCTGAGTTACACTCTACCGAATGTGACTAAAATAACGAATAACAAAACTGAACTTCATTTTTCTAGACCTGAGCTGGGCATACCATGAGAAGGGGGGCCCTGCCTTTTCCACCCTGGTGGTCCAGCATCACCTGCAGAGTATCTAGTACTTGGTAGGCTCCCAATATAAATGGCCATCCAGATCAACAGACCAACCAATAAACCAGTCAATCGATGTGAAATTTTTTGTTCTTAAGTGAAGAAACTCTTCTCCAATGATGCCAGGTATATAAGGCTTTGCTCTAATAGAGCTAGTTACTAAATGATGATAGACATAGCCTAATGCTTTCCTTGGACTTTTCATTTAAATTCTAAACTATTTCATAATCCTATAAATAATAATATAATAATCCTCTATATAATCATAACAACCAATACTTATTAAGCCTTTATGTACCAGAAAACTGTTTTGCAGACACTAATGCACGAAAGTGCTTTTCATGAATACATGAATTTAATACTCCCAATAACCTAACAACAATCTACAAAGTAGATACTATTATTTTCCCACTATGCAGAGGAAAAAACTGAGGCACAGAAAAGAACCTTACCCAAAGCCACACAACAGATATTATTTTCTTTCTAAAAGAGCTTTTAAAATATGTACCTTATAATCTAAGTATCATAACAATTCAGAAAAAAAAATAAAGTATTGTAGGATTTTTATTTGTCTTAAAGATATTAAGTGATATATTTAAAAATGAAATGTTTCAAAGATCTCGTTGCATAACCAGAGCCTTTTTAGGCCAGTTTATTGAAAAGAACTGCTTTCCATTAGGAGAAGAGTATGAGCAGCACCCCATTGTTACAAACATATTGTTCCCATCATTCCCTGTTGATGGATCTCGGGTCTATTATTATAATATTGGTTCCACTTGGCCCACTTTTTCATAAATGCAGCTGCTTCACGGAGCACATGCATTTGTACCATTATGTGGCTTGGTTTTAGGCCCAGATCAGTAAACTTTATAATGTTTAAGAGCCTTTTTTTTTTCTATCCCATTTTCTTTTTCTTTTCTAATTTCCTATCCAAAAACAAATGTAGAATAATGAAACCAAAATGGAAAGACAATGATCTTTTTGTCCCAATGTCGGTTAAAGTGGAAAGCCTAAGAAACGTAGGGCTAGAGAGGTTCCGGCCCCTTTGGCACTACCTGTGCGCTCTGGGAAGACGCTAGAGCCGGCTGACGACACAAAGCTGCGGTCGGCCGGGGAGGCGAGGGATAAAACATAAGCAAACATGTTCCTGGGAATGTCCTTGTTTTTGTGTGCTATGAATTAGGTTTTTAAATTTTACTATGAATATTGTATGCCTGAGAGCAAACACAGACGTATGTGGCGCAGAAGGCCCTGCTTGTCTTTTGGAATCATCTATTGCAGACGTGGAAATGTCTCATAAATTGGGCCTAATTTTCATCAGGCTCTTGACCAGACATTTGTGTTCTTGCGGATGTCAGTGGGTGCAACGTGGAAAGAAAAAAACGGAGTGCACACTCTCTCTTTCTCTTCAGTACTGTCATTTCTCACTGTAATGAGCACAAAAATAATTGGACAACTGAGCTATCAGTAAAAGGACACACTTCAGTGTGCGTCAAAGAATTATTTTACAGGACAAACTTTAATCTTTAAATGTGATTGTAGATAATTTGTGGTACCATCTGTCCATTTGGAATTGTTTTAGCCTTTTCTGTCGTTATACAGTAAGTGCCACTGTGTTTAACATTAACATTTGATATTTTACACATTTAATTTCTGTTCTGCTGTGTGGTCCTTAGGGAATGGAGTGCTAGTGCTACATGAGAGAGACAAAGTATTGATCAGTTAACATTTCAGCTACATTTATGTATGTCGCAAAATTAATGAAAATGCCAGACAAAAATGTCAGAGTGCACAAAAAGGTAGAATTTAAATTTGGTAGTTTAATGAAAAGTTTAAGATGTGCATTATCAAAAATGTCCTCTTGCCTTTAAAGTACAATTCCTAACAGAATAACTATAGGGAGACACATATTTTACTTAGAGGAACAATGAACATGAATTATGAAGGGATGTCAACCCTTCCAAGTATCTTGTGTCCCAGAACCGGCATGTTTGAATTTTTAACTGTTACTCATAAAATGCATTTGTTTCTGTTGCTATCTGGAAGGCTACTGGCTTCAACCCTCTGTGCTGACCAGCCTATGAGGCAGGCTTCCTACTGAGATTCTGCCCACCCCCCCCACCCCTGGTTTTCCTTGGTATCCATGTGTTCCTTTTGTGTCAGAACTGAGAATTCCCTCTACAGCAATTCATCGAGGCCACTCTGGTTCATTACTCGTTCCTTTCTGGGTCCTTTTCAAATGCCTGGTTTTCCTTTGCGTCCAGATAATTTGTGCTTCACCTTCATTCAATCCCCATTTTAGTAAAGGATCACACTCGGGACAACAGCTACTCTCAGAAAAGCTGGGCCATTATGCAGGAAAAGAGAAAAAACAGAGATGATGTATGCAGAGAATGACATGAGGCAGCTCTGTGTAGCCAAATGATTTTTTTAAAAAATGGAGGAAGCACAGGCAAGGGAGGAGGAACTGAACTTGCAGAGGCCATGGGAATACAATGCAACGATCTGAAGACAATAGGCTCATGAGGATACCTTATCAGGTATTTTCTGTGTAGAAAGCCTGCTGCTATTAAACAACATATGGATTTTTCTAAAAGTTATTACAACAATAAGGACATTTTAAGTGGCCTTCATGTTCAAGGACCAAGAGAGGAGCATTGCTTAAGAAGAAACATCAATGTGCAAACAAAGGCATATCTACATCCCCTGTAATTCAAATCTTAGCGTTCATGTTAGTGAGCTATATAGGGTGATTGTACTGGACATAGGAAAGGTAACTTTAAGATCCCAACAGAAATTTCTACTTTAAAAATTTAAGAGACATCAGCAGTAGCATACCAACAAAAGTATGCTTCAAATCTATGGCAATTTTCAAATGATTTGTATAGAAGCTTTTGTTGGTGTTGCTACAATTATTTTTTTTAGTGCTAAGCAGGAAAACTGGAAATGTTCCAGATGTAATTGTTGTTATTTTCCCTGCAACAACAAAACAGAAGGACCCTCAAAAATCAGAGAAACAAGTACTAAAGCAAAATGATCTATAACTCTTGTTCCTTCCTATCCTTGCATTCTTTAATTTTCCTAAAATTATATAAATCTAAATTTCCAAGCCCTTCTGTCCATCCTTCTTCACTTATGCTATCCTCTGACATAAACATTTATTAAGCTTTACTAAACAATACTTCCAATCTAATTTACACAAATTTTAAAGGTACATTAAATGCTTCCTTCCCAAATGTGTGAGGAAACAAGAAAGCCTATATAGAATTTCATCAGTTTAGAAGATTGTATATCTCCAAAATTACCCAAAATTCCTTTTACAAAATCAAAGACTATTGACACTTAGAAGGTTCCAGTACTACAATTTCCTTTTCAGTAAATAGATCGTATGCCCAATTCATGGGGACACACTGACACTTTTAAGTCGATACTCAAAACACATTTTTCCCCTAAATTTATCTGAATTCCAAGGAAGAAAATTTTTTTCAAATATTGGACAATAAAAAGTTAGGTTCTCTTAAGCGATGCCAAAGCATTGCATATAAATTTTGCAATTATATAAAAGCCCCTCAAAGATCAAAATTTAGAAGTGAGTTGAGTTTGAAGATTGATTACAATTAGCTAAAATCAACTGTGTATCTTAGGAAATGTAGAAAATCAGATATTAATGGGACAAAGCATTTTGACTAGATTTCTTGAATCCTTCTTGAGGAGTGTTGCTCTAGCTTAGTTTATAGATCTATTTAAGTGTACAGTCTTTCTCTTTTGTGTTTTATCTGTTACATCTACAAAGGCAGCACTTCCTCAAATTGGTGCATAGCTCTCTTTAAATATTGCCAGCACCCTTTTTTTGTTGTTTATTTTAATAGATATCAGCAAAATGGCCTCCTGCTCTTTGGAGGGAGATAATCACATAAGACACTGAGTCTACTACTCTCTGAAAAGCTTATTCCTCTTAAATTTTATTGTCTATTTACAAGAAGAATTTAATTCTTAGAGCATGTCAAACGCATATTTTCTATTATCTTTACTCTCCTTTGTATTCAAAAGTTAGAAGTAGTAAAATGCTATAATCTGGGGATAAATTCTTCCTTGGGTGATTTGGGGAAAATAAAACTATTTCACTTTTCCTCAGGTATAGTGCTATTGTACTATATTATAATCAAACATAAACTGCTAACATCACGAACATAACTGTGATACCTTTTTGAATTCAGCAATTAGACTTCTTGGGAATCTTCATAGTTCAAGCAATGAAAGCTGGGACAGGAGGGGGTGCCGATGCCTCAGTGTGGTCTCTTCCTGGCTCTGTGGGTGCTAGGCCATTTCACCTCAGGCATTACTTATCAGGTAGTGTCAGCCTCAAGACCTTTGTGAGAGCCTTTGAAAATGTGTTGCTTGGTCCAGACTTTATGACTGAGTTGACTAACGATCAAAAATTATAAAGTAATGAGATCACTCTCCATCCTCAGATTCCTAAACTAACTGAGGATATTCGTCCTCAGAAGAGCTCTCTACCTTCCGGCTTCAATTGAAACTGTCCAGGACAAAAGAGCAAGCCATGTTCTATCATGAAATATTATTATGGAAAATGTTTTGCAAAGAAAAACATTTAAATGAACGAGATAATTATATCATTTATTTTACTAAAATTTTATAAAGTAATAACTCTTCTGAAAGATTGTAAATTATAAGAGAAATGCAGTCACTAGTATACTTTAGTCAGTAAGTTTACTCGACACATATTTCCATGCCCCTATGTATCAGGTAAATATGAAGAAATAGGAGTAAAGTGCTTTCCGTTGTGACATTTTTCTATTTTGACCAGTTATGATGATATACCTTAGAATCATGAGTGTGTTAATTTACCGAGGGAAAAGCTGACCTGAAATGTTGTTAAGAAAGTTATTTCTGCTTTTTTGTTGCTCTTTCTCCTGCCACCATTTTTCCACATTTGACTACTGCAGTCAGAATTGTATATAGACCCAGTAGTCAGTCTTGCCGCAGTAGGTGTGTGAGTTATGACTCCACGTTGCACCTTCTCCTGGGCTGTGATGACAGAGGTCCAACACTCAGCAAGTGGTAACATGAGAGATCAGTAAGAGAGTAAAGATGAAAGAGCAACCATTTCTCACATTCACACCAGTCACCAGCTATTGGCTCAAAGGGACATAATGAGGAGAAAATCAGAGAAAAACTAACAAGCAAGAAAAGATGGAAATTACATTAAAGTGTCAGTCGATATTTGGATGAAAATGAAAGGCAACTCTGATTTTAAGAATGGAAAAAAGAGATGTTAGAGATAAAACTTGGTTTTCATTTTATATTAAATCAGTGTTTCTCAGTGGGTTTTTTTTTTCCATATTCAACCTCCTAAGAAGAAAATTTTCATTAAATGAGAGAAAATAAATGCTAAGGAATATGATTATCTCAGTCAGTGTTGAGTTTTGGAGGGGCACAAATCATTGTAATATCTAAGTTTCTTTTATTCTCCCCTAAGAGCCAATTTTTGCCCCCTTGGATGTCATATTGCCCACCTTTGAGGATACATACTGTAAATGAGGTTTCACATGAGCTTAACTCTGTTTATTTTCATACTCTTGGTAGTGAAGTCTAGTTTGGATTTTCTGTAGTTTGCATATAATAAATATTATTCCCATAGGTAATCCAGTCTGGAGAAAGAAAATTTGTGATCTCTGTACGAAATTATTGACTATATTAGAGTCCAATTAAAGGAAAGATTTTGTTTAGCTTTGTAGAGAGTAAAGAATTGAATCTTGCCCTTATGAAACCCATACTAGAGGTTTCTTCTTTACATAATTCCAAGGGTACATTGTTGTGCTTCACTGAAATGGAGAAGTGGGGTGAACATTAATTCTGGCCTAAGTAATACAACCTCCATCATTATGAGGGTTTGATGGGTTTTGTCTATACATTGCACTGTATTTATGACTAGTAGATAATCTTTATATTCTTAAATGAATATCATTATGTCTGAGATATAAAAGCATACTTCATTAGGCTTGATTACCTATTAGATCTTCATTGGAAGGGAAGGAAAAAGGTTGTAGAATACGAAAGTCATTTAAAATGGTGAAGATACATGTTTTACTGGCTATTCTGCACGTCAAGTTATCTAGTTCCGCATAGGAATCCCAAAACTGGAACTATTCCAACTTATCAATAGTACGTAAATATATGATGTTTTATATCCCACTTAGCTCTACACACATAATTCTAGTGCATTTTCTATTGTTAGGATTCTATACATTTCTCGTCAAGCAGATTGCAGGCAGTGCTTACATGTTTGAGAAAAAGAATCTATCATTCAGTTTTGTCGTAAAATGTGGATGGATTAAATATTATTTTTCTTAGTCAGTTAAAGACATATTTAAGATTTAATTTAAAATAACAGATTGCCAGTCTTAAAAGTAGTCCATTAATTATCCACAGATTAATGAGGTTGTATAAAAAAGGTGCTACGTTTTGAAGCAGTAATGGTAAAGTGGTGACTGCTGCTCAGAGAAAATTAATTTATAAATGCAGAAGTTCAGATGCCAGGGTTCACTTTTCCTGGTTAGGTGGCAATATTGAAAATTTATCTGGTTGCGTTTAAATTATTTTAAATAGAATTGGTTCTTCCATTGCAAGAGCCTCTTGCATGCCTCCTCCAGCAGGCTGGTGTTTATCAAAGAGACATTTAACCCAGGTTCTATCAGCTTCTCCGGCTGTATCCTATTCCTTTCATTTTTTAAAAAATTATCAGAATAAGAGACTCATGCCATAGTTTCTAAGTCTTAAATCTTGATTGGTTTAGTTAGTGTAGTTAAGACTAAATATTCTCCATATAGGGTTCCCATCTCCAAATAAGATGGAAAAGTCTGTTTTGTAAGATAGTTACTTAGACTTTGGAACACACTTCCCGATAGTGCCAATGTCATAAATAATGACCTAGAGCCACTAACAAACCTAATCAATTCCTTTATAGAGTACTAGCTGCAGAATGGAAACATTGCATGTAGGAAGGAGATTCGGTGCAATCATGGCTTGGTGCTCAGGATGCCACCAACACACCTATCCCAGTCCTACCTTCAACATAGAGCACCTGCCTCATGGCAAAGGCAAGGGGCCTACAAAGGTGGAGATTCTATGGGGCTCTGAAGGGTGCAGATGAAGTGACAGAATGTTACACTTGGAAGGGAGCTTGGAGACCATTTTGCGGTAGAGGAAATTACTGAGGCACTCTCCTTCTCCCCCAGTCGTGGGGAGTAGATCCTTCAAGACAGCAACATTGAAAAGATAAGAAGGGCAGAGAGAGAGGGGCTCCTGGGTGACTCAGTCAGTTAAACGTCTGTCTGATTCTTGATTTGGGCTCAGGTCATGATCTCACAGTTTGTGGGTTCGAGCCTTGTGTCCAGCTCTGTGCTGACAGTACAGAGGCTGCTTGGGATTCTCTCTCTGCCCCTCCCTCCCTCTCTTTCTCTCTCTCTCTCCCTCAAAATAAATAAATACACTTTAAAAAAAAAAAAAGGGCAGAGAGAGAAATACAGATAGATCTGTCTCTCTATCCTGAACTTTATATGTTGAATGTTCTTAATTAAGGAAAACCAAATGTCTGACGTTGTCTTGTAGAGTTCTAAGAGTGTAAAATTGGACTCCCAGTCCTTGGTATTCCCTGTTAAGGAATGTGTTCATCTGAGAGGGCTGGCATTGCCTACTGGAAACAGTAAAGCCGTGTTCACTTTAGTTAGTGTTATTCCTGAAGTTAATAAGTGTGTATCTTATGTTTTAATGAACTTTTCCATTGGTCGGGGTCATGTACACCACTCCTCAAACCACTGCAGAGACGAGTGCACAGTAATAAAGAACTCTTAAAGGGTTCACTGTGTGTCTAAGTGAGGCACATTTTAGACAAGTAATGTCACTTGGCCTCCAAGCGGTATAAATTACTTATTCCCAAAAGTAAATGTAGACTCATTAAGAATATATTTTCCAGGTTTCAAACATATATTTTCACTGAGTTGCTTAAACAGTTTAAACTATCTATATTGATTCGTATTGATTTAATGGTAGCTAAGATGAAGCTGTCCATGGTGTAAGTGTTCATTAGACTAAATAAATGCCAAGAAAAAAAGTGTATGTATTTTGAATTATTTAGAAAAATTGGTGATCCAGCTTCATTGATTGCTCTCATCCTAAATGTCCTTCAAAATTCTGTGGATCAAAATTTTTCTAGCCTGTCATTAAGTAATATAATAGGATAGCATATCCCTTCACAACGCAGTAGAAGTACTAAAATAATAATTTGGGCATATTTTGAGATAGCATTAGAATTTGTAAGGGGGTTGTCCTCTTCATTATATAAATTATGTGCTGTAAGCTTGGTGCCCCAATTTATTGCTATTAAAGTTATTGGAGTGAAGAAAGCTAAATTAAATCATCTCTATGAAATGCTTTGAAGTCCTTAAGTACAAGGACCCGTGGATCATTTAGGCTTGAACGACATACACAACCAGAGCACAGGTTTTTGTTTCTGAGAGCTATGTCCCCTTCCAGAATGTGTACCAATCTTGAAAACTGATATAACTTAAAATTATTACTTGAAAATATCTTACATTAGGTCTAAGGAAGAGAAACAAATCGCAAAGAAAATGTCTCGTCAGTGTTTGCGGAAAATGCAGGAGTCTTCCTCCAAAAATATTTAATAATATTTAGACATATTTAATAATACCAGGGTTCTATTTCTAATCGAGTAGAATGTTTAACCTAAGTTTAAGGAGCTAGGAAATAAAATAGATTATAAACTGAAAAATGCCATTTGTCAGTATTTTTAATCCATTACTAGAACCAGTGACAGGAAATAAATTCAGGCTGTTCTGCTTGAGATGCATTTCAGTTGCCATTAACAGATCTTCCCCGTTTTCATGCACACTCAATAAAGCTGTGTTGAATGACTGACTCAGATGACTTCAGCGGCAAAACTTGAAGTTAAAGCTGTAATATTGTAACAGAAGCCCCCAACAGTAGTATCAGATGAAGCTAAGAATAAATGTAGTATATCAGGCATCATAAAGGAGTGAATGCGGGATACATTTATGCCCTCCTCTATCTACTAGGAGATTCATACATAAGATTCACACTCATTATTCTCGTCATCTTAATGAGATCAGTGTGGGAACATTTCTCTCCTTTCCCTCTTGACTGTCAGAAATGGGACACTCCATTATTTCTTCTTCCTCTCTCTACTTTAAGGGACTAGTTATATTTTCTTGGAAGGCCAGAAATGTTAACTGGTTACAGCAGGCAGCCCCAGAGTATCGCATATAAAAGCTTAAGGACTTGTGGTAGAGACCACTGAATTAGTCTGTCTCTCTCTCTCTCTCTCTCTCTCTCGCTCTTGCTTTCACTCTTGTTTTCTCTCTTGCGTGTGTTTTTATTTTCTTTCAGAATTTTATCATCTGCTGTATTTCCAAAGGAGTTTGCCTGGAAAAGAAGGGAAAAGATCATTTCTCTGTGTGGAGGAAAATAGGGTACCTGAGTATTACCTCTAATTGCTATCTTCTTTCTCATTGGATCTATTGCCTTAATTAATTTTGCACACAGTCTTCTTAAGCCATTTCTGAATGGAATTGGTTCACGTGTCCCAGCCAGACAATATGTCCGGCCTTGAACGGAAAGAGGTAAAATGGGCAGGGGACCAACTTCTAATGCATCTTGTCCTCACATAAATTTTGAGATCTGTCAAGAAACAGTCACTATTTATAATTAAAGTTACCAGGACAGATTTTTATCATGTTTTTGGATCACAGAATCCCTTCATTCTTACGGACAAGACAGCAGGAAGTTATAGAAATATTGTTTAAGTTATCTGGGCTATTGATTATTAATTTATATTATAACCACACTGTTTTTGGTACTGCTTTCCTTTAGAGGAGCCCATGTGTTAGAGGATTCCCTTTAACATGATTGAAGAATTTTAAATAGGCATTTTTAATATTTGCTGCCCTCTTAATATAACTTGTTTAATGCACCACTGTTAGCACAGGGATTATGAGTTAATAAAAATGTCACAGTATTAGTGAATAAAACACTATGTAATTTTCCCCAGGTAATGATTAACAGCATAAGGCTATATTAACAATACTCTTAGTGTACAGTCCCTAAACGTATTTGATCCTCATCTTTTAGAGAGTAATTTTATACTGAAATTCAGTAATAAAATATTTGAAGGATTTAGTTAAGCTAGCGAATGTAAACTTCTCAGGTGCACCAATCTTTCAAATGATTTCTATTGTACTGCTATGTAAAATACCACTCTGTTTTAAAGTCAATCCAAAAGTTTTTAAATGTTAGTTCAACATTCGCCTTATTGATATTCATAAAGAGCTGATTTATCTCATCACAGCATTTGTGTAAACGGTTGAAAAATAATATTAATAAGCCATTAGGTCATTTTTACGTAATGTTTTCGCTCACATAGATAAATGGGTTTCTTTTTCTGTCTTTCTTTTTAAATAATGTCTCCCTGGCTTTGTTCTGTGGCTGCAGCAGGCTGTTAGTATGTATCTTTATACCATCAGAACGAATGAGATATATCTGTATAAATTATTGATTCACTTGAGCCTACCTCTGTAATTCAGAGCTGAAAACTCTGGCAGCTTATCTAATAGAATGATATAACTAGGAGACTGAAGTTACCTACCACAGCACCAATTGCCAGTTGGGGGGTCAAATGCCCTTTTACCTTTATACCTGAACACCTGCAAATTGAGCTGCACCCCATTCAGAATTTTAAGAACAGGTCCATTGTCGCAGGAAGTAGAGTTTGTTTCTTGGAGAAAATTATGCCAGTTCTAGTTCTGAATGAAAGACAAGGCTTTTATTACTCAAGGGATATTAGGGCTGACTGCTTTTTTGAGAAAACAAATTTGCTGTAACTTTATCTGTAATTTAGTCCTGAATGGGCGCAAATAGACTGCACATTGTATGGTGCAGAAAGAAGAAAATAGGGGTTTGTTAAAGCCGTACAAGGGCTATGTAACCATTATATTTCCGAGGGAAGTCTTATCAGAGTTGCAGGTTATAAGGGGGAATAATTTGGTTACAGCCTTAGCATCAAACACCTGTTTTGAATTTTAGTTTAGAATGACATTGGAAAAGAAAGTTTTTGTCTAAAATTGTGGGTGATGAAATACCCATCTCCTGAAAGTTGCTGTACAGGCTCTCTTTGACTTAGAGGCTGCCCCTATCCAGAAACTTCCAAAATTATTACAATAACTCCTCATGAGGTTGAATGTTAGACTCAGAACTAGTCGGATTGTGTTGACTTGCTTCACTTTTCTGAAGAGATTGGATTCATAACTATATATGCCCTTTCCAATTAAAAAAGAAATCCTATGCAATATTCTTCACATAAGAGTCTGATTTAAGCTTTGCCACGGCTGAGAGCAGGATGAATGTTTTGAGTAAGGGACAAGAGAAAGCATGCTTCAGCTGATGAGCCTCTAGGTTAAATAGTGGGGGAATAATGGATCATATATTATTTGGAGAAACTCATCCGTCAAGTTGGTCACCCACTCCTTAGTCAGCAAGCTTAGTAGTTGTCATAGAAACACTCATTTTTACAGTGTTATAGTTGATCACTGACATGGAACCAGACCAGGTAATCAAACATCTTAGCCATATGCTTGTTCTGAGCTCCAACCTAGTCAATTAGCACATTTTCTATTAAAAACTTAGTTGTAATAGGTCTTCATTAGGAGCAGTTGCCATAATTGAATAAGTTACTCAATTACGTCCATCCCCCAACCTCATTTCACTTCTTTACAGAGTCCAAGTAGGAAGATATCCAAGAACACCCATGAGCCCCACTTCAAGCAAAATTCATGGCCTTCACCTGAAACAAGCTGTTAGAGGTTGATTCAGGGTTTAATACTTAATTTTTTTTTAAACTATGTTTTGGCTTATAAGCAGGCCCTTGGTCTCTTCCTTTTTCTGTTTATTTCAAGATTTCTAGTATTTTTTCACTGAGTGAGGAGCGGGAAGAAGTCTATGGTAAAGCCTCATTGTGCAGTAATGTCTCTAGGATGTGAACCCCTTTCTACCCTTAAACCCATCCCTTCCTTCACCATTTTTCAGTCTTCCCACCAGATACCCATCCGAGCACATCATAATCTTGGGATTACTCCTGACTATCTGTATTATGTCCCTGCTACCCTCTACCTGTGTTTGCCATATTTTATGTCACTGAAACCCATCTGTGCCCTGTATCATCTGATGATCAAGCCTGTTATCTAGGGGTGGGAGTGAGCCACCTGTAGATAACATACGCACATTTTATTACTGGCCTTGTGGACAAAATATTCTGATTATCTTAGATACCCAAGTCCTAATTCACAAGCATGTGTAAAAGGTTGCAGTTGGATTATCAGAGAGCAGAGAGAGCACTGAAGTGGTGCCCAGGTAACACCATGTAGGAAATTTCTGGCCCTAGCCGCTCCCAAGAATGTTCTCCACGGTTGATGAGAGTTGTACCTCTGTCTTCATTGTAAAATTACAAATATGAAACAATCTGGAAGAGAATCGGTCATAAAGGTTTTCTGAGCTTGGTAGCCTCATTGTGCTTTTTTCTGTGTAATACAAAATAGGCAAAGGCCAGTACCCTCGTGAGAAGTGTAACCACACTTACCTTTGAAATCACAGGGTTTAAACTTCTCTGCATAACAAAGCATCATAGCTGCAAAGTTTTTGCCATCAGAATGGCGTATTAAAAAGAAAAACAGAATCAAAGTCATACTAATGTTCCTGCTGCTGTCCATTCTCTGGAACATGGTAGGGCCCTTTCTAATACATCCATCCTTGCTGACTAGGTCTTTGCGATTTAAATTTGCAGGCTGGATTCAATGTAAGAGTATAAATTGTTTCAAGGATGACAGATTACACATCTGGTTTCTTCTCCCCCCAACCCCTGTGTTCACCTTTATAAAATTTTTTTTTCAAAAAGTAATGTGGTTTAAAAATCATTTTAAGTTGCCTAACATAAACGATAAAATCAAATATCGGATTCACAAACAATAGCCTTTATTGGTTTGTGACAAGTAATCCATCTTTTTACTTTAGTGCAGCTTTCCGAACCAGATTATTTTTCATAATTGATAATTTGTGAGTCATATATTTGTTATCTGTTCTTTTCTGGCTTTGAAAATAGTGAATGGTGCCAAAGATCACTGTGCTTTTATAAAGAAAATTATTTTAGTGTCGTTTATTGGCTGGCATTTCTGAAAGTATGTTACCAATAAGTTCTGCAGAGAATGTAGCAAAGATAAAACTAACATCCCCTCAGCTAGAAAGAGACCTGATGGGTCTAGAATTCATATTGATAATGCGAATTTAGTTTTAGGACTCATTCATGTTTAGCATGAGAACAGTGAAAATGCACAAATAAGAAAAAAGTGAATACAGTTCTGTGAGCTAAGGAAAAATAGTTTTGTTGCTTGTATGGACAGTTTTTCTGATACACAGTCTGTGTTAAAATGGTACACAAACATAGTAGGCTACCTCGTTATGAGCATTACAATTACACCAACAGAATAATGGCACTATTTCTAATGATCAATAAGTTTAGTTGATTTTGATAAATAGCCTTAGGATAAGTATCCACCAACCATAATGTAATTTTTATTATTCAGCTTTATATTTTGTTCCTAAAGCCTTCTTAAAGGCAATAGGAAAATTTTTACCCTTTATTATGGTTCGTAATTATGTTATGGTAGAATTAGAGCTCTACATACGAATTTATTTACCTCAGGTAAATAATAATAAGGACTTGAAAATCCATTTAGCCTAAGAGGGAAGAATTAAAAACTTTTTCTTCCCTTTAATTAATAATTCTCTCACACATCCTAAACATTCTCACTAATTCTGTTCACCATTATACTGACTGACAAAGTATAAATCAGTTGCAAAAGTAACAACCCAATTTCTGGAGAACTATATGAGGAGAAATACCGTTAGATGAATTAAATGTTAATTTCACAGAAAATTTATTATGAATTTGCTTTTAGAAGTTATATGGTTTACCCTCAATCTTTATTAAAATTTCTCCTGAATAATGTAATTATAGAAAACTATTTCTAATAAAAATATTGCCTACTCGATTAAAATAAAATTGAGATCATTTAATCATTGCATAATTATATTATGATTATATACAGTTAAGCACCATATATAAAACATTTGCTCCTCAGGAGACACTAATACTAGGGGGGAATACCCACCTGTAGTCTAATGCCTTCACCACTCTGCCTTCTAAAGTTATGGATTCTATCACACATGTTTACTACACCATCTAATTGCTTAAAATCCGTACTTTAGTTGGGGGAAATGATGAACTATATGCAGTTGGCTACAAGTTAGAATAAACTAGCATATTTGTTACTCTACAATGATTTTTCTTTTATGATTCTTTTATATTTGAACTCTTGAATTAATCACATTTCACCTAAGATTCTTACTCCTAAATATTTCAAGGATAGATTATAATTAATATTTCATTATTCAAAACCAAAATCCAATTATAAAGAATAGTATTCTTTCCTTCCTCAAACTGAATATGTTCTAAATGGAGTTTGAAATTAAGAATGTGCGGAACCTCTTCATCAGATGGGCAAGCAGAATGTTTGAACTATATAAATAGCAGTATTATAGCTTAGCATAGCTTTCCTCTATGCATATCTTGGAAAATGTTGACAATGTTGTTTAGTGATTATAAGAGTATGAGGAAGAATTTGCTCTACCTTTTCAGATGTTTCCCTGGCCTCATTTATGGCATGTGCAGTGATGATAGGATATGTTTATTTGTACATATGGTGTGACAGATTGTTGATGTGTTTTAACCATAATATATTATTCACTTTTGAAACCTACTCTCTTTAGAGTTGGAATTTCTTTATGGTTGAAGGAAAAATGCATTTCTAATAACTTGTCTTATAGTTTCAAAGATCTGTATTTTAAAAATCACCCTCAATATTTCAAAAACTGTGGCTGGTAAATAAATTACTGGGAATTCAGTGTTAATCATATTTTTTTGTCAGTGGAAATCAGATTGCTTTACTGTAAGATGAACTACCATCTGAGCTTCATAACCAAAGTATTTGATATTTTCTTAAAGAAGAAATACAGTTTAAAAATATACATAATCTTTAAATTACTCTAAATATTGAAAGTAGATAGTTTTGAATAAATGAATTATAAAAACTATCTAGAGTCAGGGAGAATGTAGGATAACCTGTCCTCTCCCCCAGCCACCACTGCCTTAGGAGTTTTGTTCGAGCCATAGAAACTTACTCCAAATTTTGTAATTGATTGCTCTACCAAAAACAATTACAATTATCAATACGGATTCTACATAGAATCTCTCTCTATATATTCAATATACGTGCGGAGGTATTAGAATACATTATTGAGACAGAATATATTTGCCCCGCAGAAAAACACTACGTTTTTCAGGAGGTAAAGAACCCTTCAAAAGAAAGAAGTGGGAAATAAAAGCTCTAAAACTGGATTATGGTTTTATAACAAAAACTGCCAATACACATCCAGTGTGTATTATACAATCTTTACATTCTCCTGGGTTTCTTTCATTATCAGTATATAATTTACATTGCCCTGATAAAATATTGTTTGCCTCTTTTTCCCCCCCCCACCCTAATTGTTTTGTATGTTATTCTGCAGTTTGGCCTCTAGGTAGCAATCTTGCACCGTAAAAGCTCTCCACTTTCTCATTTATTTAGGCTGGAAAAGCTTACACCATTACAGATCTGTTAAATGTAAGCAGCACTATTTGCATAAATTCCAGACTTTGATGATGGTCTGTGGCCTACAGATTATTTATGCGGTTGTTTGGCCTTGAAGTTCACAATTTTGCTCAGAGGTGACTTTTCTTAGCATTGTGACCCCATGTAGGTGGGAGACAGCTGAATGGCTGAGTGCATAACCTGGGATCTTGAAAATCATAAGGACTCTTGTCTGAAACATAATGCTTTGTTTCTCATTCAGCCCTTCAAATAAAAAAAGAAATACACAAGTCTTCTAAAATATAGAGTAATATTTTAGGACTGTGTAGCAATATTACAAAAAAGTGCTTCTAGGAGTCAGGCACTCTCACAAGCAGCAAGACGATTACTGTTAGCATCTCAGAACCTTCACCAGTTTAGACCCGTTTTATCTTATTTCTGTTAAAAACAGTTAAAAGCCAGAAGGACTGGCATTATTGTGACTTGTTATTTTTAAACTAATACTACAAAATGCCACCACGTATATATTTCTTAAGTGAAAACGAAGATCACTGCCTTCCTTTCTTCTCAGTTGTTTTTTTTGGAATAATTGACAGCATGTATTAATTCAAACAGTTGCAGAGCATGTGTTTCATACCAAAACGCACCTTTATTTCTAATTCATGGGTTGAAAATAGTACATGATATTTTTAGAAGTATAACTTTTATTTCAGAGACATAATTCTCTTTTCTTAGCGGGGGTATTTCTCCCATTTTGATGTTCTCTCCTTCCTGCCTGCCTTCCTTCCTTCCTCCCTCACACTGACTGAGTGCCCACTAAGTGTCCAGGCTCTGTTCTAGATCAGGAGTCACAAGTGGTTAGAACCTGACTGGTTCTATATTTTCTTAAAGCCTTATTTTGCTGAGGAGGGAAATGGATTTTAATTACACTAAAATCTTATTAGTATATTTTACTTCAAGGTAATAAATCACACCTGTGAATGTCTAAGTCCATGACGCTTTTGTGGTGGTCAAAAAAATACAGGTTATCAACACTCATTCCTGTGTTCCTTTGCTACCAAGGAACTCATTTGGATTTTAGAGAATGGAGCTTGATTTATTTAGTTCAGGGATCCTTTGAACAAAATTCTTTCTGAGTGATTGTATTTCTTAAAATGGAAAATTATATTTATGTGGGAAAGAAACGAACCTTTGATTGTCACCACGATGTCGACATGCCTCAAACCATCAGCATTTTTAGTTTTACCTGTTGACCAAATTGGCAATACAGTGCAGCTAGTTTATTTTGCAGAAAAACTACCCCATCGTCTGAGCCATTGTATGTCATCAGTTATCACCTTTGTTGATAAACCTTTAACTACTTTACTGAAGCTTGAAATTAATCTGATCATAAGAAACTTGTGGCTGTATTGCATTGGGATCCATGGTGCCTAGTTTTTATAATACTTGCAAAGGTTACAGAGTGCGGTTGCAGGAACAAGGAGAGCTTATTGTTTGTGGAGAGCAACCTTCGATTCCATGGATCAGTGGTTATTAGAGCTGCAGCTGGTTCGCAACAAATATTCACATTAAGTGGTTAGATAGAGAAGTCATTTTCTCACAGGGTAACCCCCAGGGCTGGGGGTGGGGAAGCTCAGGAAGAAGTAACTAAGTGACTAAGAAGTTTTGAACAGACTGGTCACACTGGACAACTAACGTTAATGTTGTAAGGAGGCTTCTTTACTTCTTAATGTTACACATTTGATTTTGAATCTTTCTTAATTTTTTCAGACTTTCTGATGATAAGATTCAATGACATATTCTGTAGTAAAAGAATGTAGTTGACTTGCACGATGGTTTTAATCAGATTCAGAAATAGTTTAAAATCATTATTCTTTAGTCTGCTCTTTTCAACTCTGAAAATGTTCTTCTTATTAGCTACAAATGTAGATCATGTGACAGCCCTTTTCTCCACCTGTTCACCACCCCTTCCAAATCAAGGCTCAGGCTAGGATACCAAACAGGGAAGGACCTGCAGTTTCAAGGGATCGGTTCTTATCTGAACTAAATGAGGCTGAAGTTGCAAATGAAAGAAGAGTGGAAAAACAGGTGCTCAAGCAGGTGGGTTTGTGACCTTTTGCCATTACCTCGGTTCTCACAAAGTAATGCTTCAGAATAATCACAAGAAGCAACAGAGCTCTCTCTGTTATAGAGAAATCTGGGCCATCCTCACACCAGAGCCTGACCCTCAGGGGGTGATGAACTTGACTTGCTGGAGATGACATTTCCCTCTCCTTCTAATTTGCATATGTATGTATACATATATATATAGGAGTGGTTATGGTCAATAAAGTTGTTTTTTTGTGTTTTTTTTTCACCTCCGGAGATCCTTTCCTGTGTTTGGGAGTAGACGCAAAGCAAAGAATCCATCCTTGTTCTCTGTGAAACCTCAGAGATCCCGTTTCCAGAGGAATAAAATGGATACATCTCAGAACCAAGGAAAACATCAGGAATTTTGATTTTTTACTTCTTGATCTTTTCCTTAGTTCTGAGATGTATCCATTTTATTGTTCTGGCATAAGATTTTTCTCCATTTTCTCCAGAGATGCAAAATTACCTTTAGAACAAAAACAGAAATATAGAAAAAGACTTAGACCTGGCACCACATAAGAAAAGCAACTCTGTCTTTTAATAGCTAAAGGATAAATGGGTTCCATTTTTGAGAAATGGATGATTATTACATGTATTAATAAGATTGTAACAGCCAGCTATTTGGCAAGGTCCAAGGAATTTTGAATAAGTTCTTAGAACAGTGCTTCTCAGCCTTTGATCTACATATACATCACCTGGGGATCTTATTAATAACCTCAGTAAGCCAAGGGTAGAGCTCTTAGGTGATCCTGATGTTGCTGGTCAGGGACCACACTTTAAATAAGACTTTGCTAAAAGTCTTAACTTAGACAATCAAAATGTCAGTGATCTAGCACATAGGCTTCCAAATTTTGGCATGTTTCAGAATCAGCTGGAAGGTTCTTAAAAACACAGAAATCTGAGCCCAGATCCCAAGGTTTCTGATATATTAGCGTAAGGTAGGGTGCAAGTATTTGCATTTTTAACAAGTTTACAGGTGATGCCAATCATGCTGATCCAGGGTCCTCACTTTGTGAACTAATCATCTGCAATCCACTCTGTTGGGTGCTTGTTAAAATCATCAGGGCTGTAATAAAACATACACCCCCCACACACCTGTTTCTGCCTTTCAATGATTCTGGTTTAACTGGTCTCGGGTAAGGCCCCGGTAAGATGAGTAAAATCCAACTCTCCTCACGTTATTTTATTTACTTTTTTAATTTAATTTTTTTAAGAGAGGGAGAGAGAATGTGAATGAGGCAGAGGCAGAGAGAGAGGAGGACAGAGGATCTGAAGCAGTCCCTGCACTGACAGTAGATAGCCCGATGTGGGGCTCAAGCTCACGAACGTGAGATCATGACCTGAGCGGAAGGCATACGCTTAACTGACTCAGCCTCCCGGATGCTGCACCTCACATTATTTTGACGTGAAGTCAGGCTATACAATCCAACTGGGTTGCTTCCATGAAAGGATATAGAATACATTGAGAAAGGAAGAACTACGTCGGGAGAAGAAAGGTGCCGGTGTTTCAGAAGACCGAAGAAAGAAGCCAGAAATTGCTGGAGGAGGAGGGAGGAAAATGGTAAAGATTCATTTCATTTTATCAATATAAAGTGAAAATATAAAGTGAAAGTCAGTGAGGGAGGTTCAGAAAAACGTTCCTACAACTGGCATTTGGGAAGCTGCCAGGATTTCATTGAGACTGACATCCTGACACTTTTCAATCCATCTTTCTCTTTCTGTGTCTCCTGCCTGCCTTTCTGCCACCTTAAATCCGGAAGGAAAAGCAGGCTCTTGAAGTGGCATCTGTAGGGCTCTAGTGTTCTTGGAGTAGATGAGTGTAGCTGTAGAAGTAAATTAATGAAAGGAATAAAAATGAAATGTCCATGTTTGTTCAAATATTTAAAATTTTTTCCTGAGCTTTCCAACTCTTTCTTTTAAAGAATGATGAACAAAAGCCTTGTCTGTTCCCAGCATTACTTGGTGTTGGTGTTAATGGGGGAACTCCGAGAAGGAGAATGAGGCGAAACATAGAAGGCTGATCTTTCCTGGTCCTTTTGGGTACTTAGTGTCTGTTCTATTTAGAGTAGACTGAGTAACTGCTTTCAGCTAATGGTTTTTTTTTGGCTAAAATTTGGAGACCTAGCACAAAACAAAAACAAGAAAAACCTCTTTATGTTTGCAAGGACACAACCTTTGCATCTAGTAGTCAGTCTGTTTGCCTCATTCACATGTGCTTGCCCCACACTGCAAATTCTCTGAGCCCATGAATTTTTATCTAGTATTTTGGCCAGTTCAAAGCAGTCGCTTACTTGACAGAACCCTTGTAAACTTGTGTAACTTCAGCTTTAGTATTGAATATTTTGTTGATGCTTTTATTTTCTACGTAAACCACCATACAGCTCATTTAAGGAGGAAAAATTCATGGTCTCAACACCACTGTTAACAATTTGTTGGCATTTTGAAAGATACTGAAAATAAAACGTCACTAACCATTCTGACCTCCTTTCTTACCTAAATTCCCACCCCACTGCTTCATACCAACTTTGGGACCAAGCTGGCAGAGGCCTTGCCCTTTCTCGTGGCAGACATAATAAGCTGATCGCAGCACATAGGCTTGTGTAAACGCGCACCCACATATCACAACCAAACACACCGCATAGCCGCCGTCAGTTATCTCCTGTTTGCTCTAGGTCTCTGGGGTGGTGTCTGCCTTCCCTCCTGGGGTTACCCTCTAAAGGACGAAGGAGTGGTTGCATTGGTCTCTCTGTTCTACTCAAGATGTGGTAAAGGGCTTTCTACATAGTAGATACTGCATGTGAGAATGTTGTTGTTGAGTTTTTTATTTTTAGGCTAGTCTAACCTAATGGAAAAATATATTTACAGAATTTTTTGTCATAGTTCTTATTATCTTTAATAAATTGTACCTCAGCTAACAGGAAGCAAAATATAGCCAAATAGAATTAGAATCAAGAATGGTTCCTAGCTATTTGGGATATAAACAATACAACTAAAATAAAAAGTACCTTGTGAAATCCAAAGGAAATACTCTCTCCCCAGAAATCCTTTTTATGTTATTTTAATTTTCTTTAGTAAACTCTTTTATCAGGGCAAAAAATCAATTGCAACTCTCTAAATTTTCATAAAGCCTGACCTAGCGGTTTACACTAATGGCCTTTTCTATATTATTTCTATTATGTTTCAGCAATAAAAAGCAGGTTACTAAAATTTCTGTATATACTCAGTTGTGATATTTCACTATCATGATGATGAGAGATGTTCATTCATAAGATAGCATTCGTAACATTGACTTTGAGGAAGAACATTTATCAAGTACTTAGATTGTCCTGTCATTTTCATAGTGCAAGGAATAAATTGTTTGTGGCCCTTTATTCCTTGATGATTTTTCCCAAAACTCACTACTAATTAATAAAGTTGCTGAAAATCTCCATAAATCCAGAAAGATAAAGTGTGAAGTAGACATGGAGAGGAAAGGTTGTTGTTGTTGTTGTTGTTGTTGTTGTTTTTAGATGACACAATCCATATGTTAGCATTTAATGAAGAACTTGTTTGCTTGTAAAGTAAAACATCCCCTTTTTCATAACCACAATCTATAGACTGTGCACTGACTCTGTGTGTGTGTGTGTGTGTGTGTGTGTGTGTGTGTGTGTGTGTATGTGTGTGTGTGTAATTTTGACGTGGAAGGAAACCTAAAATCAAGTAAAAAGCTTTACTGGAATACTAATAGCTTCTCAATAAGTTTCCCTAATGTCTTCAGGGGGAGAAAAAAGACCTTAGCACCTTTTAATTTTGCAGCTGTTTTTACACTTTTATTTCCTCTCCTTTCCTCCCACATTTACACAAAAACCTTCTCGAGCCTCTTTTAAGCATTGCAGCAACTAAATCAATCCTAAGTGGCAACCACTTCTAACAGCGTTGTGTATGACTGTGTGTTAATTAGCTCCAGTAGATTATCCCCCGGTGTGCAGCAGGGTGTTGGTGGGAACTTCTCAATGTGCAGAGAGTGCTGAGGATTTCATGTTTATTTTCATGTATTGAGGCAAATTCTCAGTATGTCTTCAAATTATCTCCTTGGGGGTGTTTTTCCTGAGCTAATCCTGACAGAATCTTTCTGTCAGATATGCCCATCATCAAGAACAGGAGAACGGTGCACATACAGGAACCTCTGTGCTCGGGGCTGTATGCAAATTTAATGCCCAGCTCATTTCTGTTTCTCTTACATGGATGACAGACGTTTTAACAATGTGTTCCACATTTCCCTCTGGGAATCCAGTTGGATTCCTATATGTATATGGGCACGTATATACATCCGTTCGGGATGTGTCTTTGAATACAGCATTGGGAACATATATGCATACAAATGTGTTTATATATGTACATAGGAGCACATTTATTATAAGTAATGTGGATATAGGGATGCACGTGTGAGGATGGAAAAGAGTCAAGCAGCTCTTGATCAGAGATGTGTCTACATCCCAGGGAGACTAATCAGCTGCTGAAAAATGGATAGGGTGGAAGAACTGATAAACAAACCTATACTGAATGTAATTCCACAGTGTTTGGGTTGCGAGTTGTGCCACTATAAAATGGTGAGTAGCAACAGCATAGAAAATCAGCCTCATTTGTCGGCTATTCTTAATGGAAAAAGTTCGATCCTAAGCGTTTTTCTAATCTGAGTGCCGATCTTTGTGACCGACCATAGATGTGTGGCTTAAGTTCCCTTTTGCCCCCCTTTTATATGCGGTGGCCAACCTAAGTACTTTCTTGAGAACACCGTTGTTCTATTTTCGGTGGTAGCTTTCTGCCCCAGGGATGTGTCCTTGAGGCCTTGGCTTTATTCCCTGGTTAACTGGGCTGGCAACTTTGGGACAAAAGAAGGACCCATCTACTTCTCTCCTTTAAGCCTAGGATGCACACCAAACAGCCAGCCTTATGCTTGACTGTGTCCTGCGGTACTCAGATATCAAGGATACTCGCCATATTGAGCACCTACTGTGCACCAGGTACTGAGATGTTTTACAGAAATGGCAATACCTGAGAGTAGAGCTCTCCATCAACAATCTCCCACACACACATAAAAATCCACCTCAAATCAACATAGATGCTCACCAAAAACATCTTGTTTAATATTCCAATTCAATTTCAAAGCAAGTCTAGCTACCTTTCACATAACAATCCTGCCTTTCTAGAAATTGGGAGGCATGGTTATCTAGGTTATATTACAAATGTTACACTATTTTGTTTTTACAGGAATATTTGAGTCCTGTGAAAGTACCCTTTATTTCGGAAATGGAAACTGAGCCCAAGGAGTTTAAATCATTTGCTCAATAGCACATGGATAGTAAGCCGTGACCATCCCAGGTGTTGACCTTTCCCATCACAAAATAGGAAACAAAAAGGCCTAAAGGCCTAAAAAATAGGCAACAAAGGAGTTAAAGGGAAAGGATGAGAGCCATCAGACATCCAGAGCATCCCTGGAGACTGAAAGCCCCAATCATCTGGTTCTAGTGAGGTCAAAATCTTTTTGCACACTGTGAGTTCTTCTCTTAGAAGATCAGGCACAGTTCTTCTCTCACTCCTCTTGCCAGGCCTGTAGTGTTGCAACTAAGGAGTGAGAAAGGAGAGAAGAGCATGTTACTTGTCATCTCTCTTCCTCTATATACTCCAGGCTTTGCAATTTTGTCCTATTTTCCTGTTAATACCATTTGTAATCTTGAGGGAGGTTCTGTCTCAAATGTTTTTTCCATTCTCAGATGAATTTATAGATAGCTTCAAGAATACCCCTGAGGGTTGAAAAATGGGGGGGGGGGTTCCCTAGCTACATTATTTGAGTTTAAGGTAGGTGTCACTTTGAACCAAATCCAGTTTTAGCATATGGGGTTCATTTATGGTGATACAAGATAGATTCAAAGGACTTGGCTTTGTGTCCCCTGTGGTGGTCAGATGCAGCCATGTTTCTAGTGCTTAGCCTGAGGTCATTACTCTAGATCTCTAATTATTACCAGAGGACATAATTAAATACTGAATCGAGGATATATAAAGTCCTAGAATTTGATGTGTGAATTAGTTTCTTTCAATTAGGGAGAATGAATATTTATTGAGCATATATTACATGCCTGGCAGTGTGCAAATGTCATCATGTGATCTTTATAATCATCTTTTAAGGAAGGTGCTATTATTTTAGCATTTCATGGAAGAGGAAATCAAAGCTCTGAAAGGCAAATTTGTCTGAGATCATAGAGTTAGACAGTGCTAGAGCCAAGATTCAAACCCATTGTTTGAGTTTGCACCTCAGTGGTTCCCAGATACCCCATCATCAGTAGAGCAGAGTGAATATCCATCCTAATGAGGCCTAGGTCGCCCAGCCTGAGAGGGATTTTGGTGGACAAGAAATTTTTTTTAAGTGAATTAAAATTTTTTTTAATTTTTTTTCTATTATTTTTAAGGGAGTATAACTTAATCCTTCTATTCTGAAACCTATTCATGCTTATTTTACATTTCATTACAATTACTACCAGTAAAGCAAAAAAACATTTCCTATGTTGTTTAGCCTTATCTCTCCCTACCCTCAGCCATCTGCTATATAAACCTGAGTTTTTTAGTGTTGGGAGATGTAAAAACTCAACTGGGAGGAAAATACTACATAAAGGTTTAATGTCTTTGTATCCCTGGTTAGAAAGTAAAGCAGATTCTGGTGGGAGTGGGATATTTGCCCAAAGGCCTGGTTACAGTTGATCATAAAACATTATTGGGGGTGTCTGGGTGGCTCAGTCAGTTAAGCGTCCAACTCTCGATTTTGGCTCAAGTCATGATCTCATGGTTCATGGGATCAACCCCCACATCAGTCTCTGTGTAGACAGCACGGAACCTACTTGGGATTATCTTCCCCCCTCCCCGTCTCTCTCTGTCTCTCTCAAAATAAACAAGTGAGCAACAACAACAAACCCTTTCTGGATATTTAACTGTGATGACTTCATTGTGGGGGCAATAACCAAGTATCAGTACTGGACAAAAGCGGGGTATATTTTATTTTTATTTTATTTTTTAAATATATGAAATTTATTGTTAGATTGGTTTCCATACAACACCCAGTGCTCATCCCAAAAGATGCCCTCTTCAATAACCATCACCCACCCTCCCCTCCCTCCCACCTCCCCATCATCCCTCAGTTCTCAGTTTTTAAGAGTCTCTTATGCTTTGGCTCTCTCCCACTCTAACCTCTCTTTTTTTTTTTTTTTCCTTCCCCTCCCCCATGGGTTCTTGTTAACTTTCTCAGGAAAAAGCAGGATATATTTTAAAAGATTGAATTTTTGAGCTCTTGAGTTTCATTATAAGTTTATAGACTACAGGGACAGCATCTGAATGAAGTTTTCATGCCTCTGTCCCAGCACCTAGCATATGGGTTGGTTGATCAGTTTGTTAAAAGGTTATTTGGTTAATGATGAGGCAAGCATAGATGTTCATTGTCTTCTGCCTGGGTAATTCCAGACATAGTGCCATAGGACTAATTCTAGGCAAAATAATGATGGAATTTTATCTTGAGTCACACTACACTACCTAGAGAAGTTAATATGAACAACTCTGAGAATCCTTTCAGTTCAATCAGTTTATGCCTAACCTGGTCAACCCTATCATCATCTTTCTCATCCAGTGTCCTCTTACCATTTTTTTTCTGCCTATATCCATCACATGTACTGCAGACACATACTGTGACACTCTCTTGTTGTTAGGGCTGCAATAAACTAATTATATATTTAATATGTCTGTCCACTCAACATTGATTTATTGACAACCTCCTATACATTTATGGCATGATGGTGGATGCTAAGGAGCAGGTCTGGTAATCTGAGAGAGAATTTCAAATTCAGGTGGGTAAAGATTTAAAGTGATGCACTGAGATCTCTTTATTGCCCAGACTTTTCCAATGTATGTTATTTCTACAGGAGTTTCTGGTAATGACATTCTAGCCATTGTCCTCAGACTATAATGCTTTGAGTCTACTAATTTAGTGAAGAGTCTTCTCAAAGACCCAGGAAAAAGGTCTTGGTCCTACATGACTCCCATCTGTCTTCCATATTATAGGAGTTCACACTTTGGGCATTATCAGTTATAAGAATGCCATCATGAAACCATTACAGACTTGAAGAAACTCCTATGTTGCAATTCACTATGAAACAGAGCCAAAACAAAACATAACAGTTAAGTGACTGTCCTTTTGGAATTAGGGTTAACACCTCTGTCTTAATGAAACTTTTATAACTTACATAATATTCTGGCAGGAAAGATGCTGGGTAAGTGCAAAGTATGATGATGGCTGCTGCTGTTGCTTCTGTGACATTTGGACAACTTAAACCATATGGCCTAAATGTAACTCTAGATAAGTGTGTAATTTTAGGTTGATTTTGTTTCAGAGCACTTGGAGGTCTGTTTGAATTAGGAGCCAAATCAAATCCCAGAAACAGGTGTATTTCCAAAAAAAGGAAAGGATATGTGTTACAGATGACCCAGTTAACAAATCACTGCCTTAAATCAAATAGTGATATGTAAAGGAATGTTTAAATATCGTTGCCAAAAGTTCCGTCCAAGAGCTGTGCCTCAGGATATCTGCCTTTCTGACTCCAAGCAGAAAATGATGTTAAGTATACAGATTAATACTTTACTCTTACTTGAGCACAAAGAGTAATCTGATTTGGGGGCCCCTATTAAGACTCTTGGATGTTAAGAGATGACCAATCAATTAACCAATGCCCCCATCTGCACCCTCAAATACAAAGGCTTCAGATTTCAGATACTTAGAGAAGAGACTGAGGGACAGAGAAGTGAAATAATTTGCCCAGAGACCCATAGCTGCTAAGTGGTGGATCTTCTACCCGAACAGACTAGCTCTGGACTCTGTTCCTCACCACTGTGCTCTGATACCTCTCCAGGGACCACGTGACTCATTTTTGCTTTTGTAAAAACCATAGAAGCTTCCTGGAAAGAGCTTAAAAGTCAGGTTTTCAGTAAGATTTGCTTTTAGGGAAAAAGCACTCTTAAGGTTGGCATTGTTAATGGTCCTGTATACAGAGAGAATATTCCTAATCAAAACCTCTTTTCTTTCTGGCATGTAAATGGCCCCTTAATTTTTAAGTCCATGATTTTTAAACGGCAGAGCAGGATCTAATAATTATCTTGCTTATCTTGTCCTTTTGTCTAAGAAAAGCAAAGATGTTATAAATAGGAAATGGCAAATTTTATCGGCTCCAGTTTACATAAGAAACTAAGGTTGCTGCTTAGGACAAAACCATGAACCATCATGTGGGTCTTTTAAATCTATTCCAAAGACACAGGTTCAGACTAGTGAAATTATAAAATCACTAGGGAAAGGGAATTTCGTTTTGCAAAACTTGCAGCATTAAGTCTCAACCCCAAGTGTCTTTATAGAGAATCTCGGTTGATTCCAGCCACCATGGTAACCAGAAAAGCACAGGAGACTGGAGAAGGTGAAGAGATGCAGTAATGAAAATCCCTCAACTCCTAAAGTGCTTGCTGTCTTTACCGTCATGCTGTTGCTTAACAATACAATATCATGTTTTATGTATTAAATTGGTCCTCTGTGTGTGTTTTCTCCTCCCAGCTGGATAGTAAGCCCTTGAGGACTGGCATTTCTATATCTTTGGCACCTCTCAGTGATACAATGCAGACATACAGATGGATTTGTTATTTCATTCATTTCTTCCCAGAATCCAGTCTGAAGAACTATATTGAGGAAAAGGCAAGAGCTTTGAAGAAAAATAGCCTGAATGCAGATTGTGCCTCTGTCGTGGTTTTGAGAAGTCCTCAGGATCAGAGCACGGACAGAAGCACAGCTTTTAGTGCGCACATATGGTGGATCAGGCGCCTGTTGAGTTGCGTACATAGATAGCATCTCTGCTCTTAACAAACAACAACTGTATAGATGAGGCAGCAAAGCCCAGAGTTGGGAGGTCTCTTGCCCGGTGCTATAGAGCTAGTAGAACAGAGCCGGTGTTCATGCCCAGGCCCTTAATTGCTTGCCTTGGACAAGTTATCAAGACTCTCTGACCTTCAGTTAGCTCCTCTGTCAGAAGAGGGAAACCTAGACCTACCTGGTAGGGTTCTGTGAGAATACAGTAAGAAAATATAAGAAAGAGGTATATTCACTGAACTTGCATAAGACACACTAGATAACAATCCGTTTCCCTTTCCTTTCCAAATCCCCAGCATCCAAACTCTCAAATTTTGGCATTTATAACAGCTAACTAAACTAAGAAAGATTATATACAATAATGGCACACCGTCATCCAATCCAACTGGGAGATGTCCCAATGAAGTTTTGTTGGCGATAGGTTATCTTGGGTTACGTTGTTTCTGGAAAAACTGAAACGCCGCTGAAAGAGTTCGAAGGACATGTTTCCTGACTTGAACTGTCAGGCCAGTCAGAATGAGTATTGAATGAAGCCATGGTACTTCTATAGGAAGGGACCCTTCTCATAGGCTCCACCCACTGCCCTGTCTGCTTGTCCCCTGTGCAATCTGAGCTCTCTACACTTAGCTGCCCCTGGAGTGCTGTAAGAGGTCTCTTTGTTCCTGGTTATTGCCTCCTGCTCTGAAAATTAATTCATCACAGCTTTGAGATTTCATAAATGAAAACGCTTAAAAGCTTCAGTATCTTGAAGGCTTTATAAACCTCAAAAATGGGGTTTACAGCAATAAAAAGCAGTCCTAGTTTCTGCCTTGAGAAATGGATGCCCCATGGTTGGTATCTTTCTGTGTTGTTGTAAAATCACTAGTCTTGAAATAATTCTAGAATATGCTTGAAAACTCAAAAAGGGCAGCTCGTTCTAGGGAGTCCCATGTGGGTAATTCTAAATGTCTTTCTTCCTTCCCCCAAATGGTGAGCTACCTATCTCTCTAGAATTTCTCTGTGTGGTTTCTACAGTGCACACTGGAGAGGCAAAAGCGAACATGGTCAGGCAACCTTCCTCTGTTTTGCAGTGGTGAAATTTCACTGCCATAAAGCCTGTGTTTCTTACTTTTACAAACTTGTCACAAACTTTCACCATAATGTCCAAGTCTCTCCTGAAGATTGTGCAAAGCGAAAATCAAAATTCTTGTACAGCTTTAATGATGACATCAGTGGTGAGAAAAAGATTATGCACGCACATACACAAATCCAGCTGGCACATGAGCATAAATAACAGTTTGGTGACAGCAGAAAAGTATTGATGCCTTTCAAATTTGATGTCTTTCCCTGAAGAAATTTGCTGATTTGCTGTGTTGAATTGAGGATAGTTCTCTCTTTTCTTGATAAATCTATTTTTTTTCTCACTTTCTTAAGTTATTATGCATTCGTAAACTGCATCTTGAAAGATCAGGGTTGTCATCACCCACCCCAATTTTTCTTCTGTAGATAATCTAGGGAACTTTTTTAACCTTTATTTTGGCACTTGATGAACAGCAAGATATTAATACATTTAACAGAAATGGGAAAAATAACTTGAATAGCCAACATCAGAGCTCCAGAGAAAAAAGTTTTGATAGCACAAAGTAATAATACTGGTAATAAATTAGGAACATGCATATATTAGTATGCCTCTAATTTAAGAGCCAATTATCTTTGTTTTCATTCTTTAAAACAAATTTGTTTTTTCCATTAAATATAAAAATGGTTCCACCTTCTAGCAACCCCTTCATTAAAACTATACAAATAATTAAAACAAAGAAATTACCACATAATTGGGCCATATTACGCATAATTTATTACGCCTTTTCAGTCTTTAGATAATAGTTTATTTGTATAAATAATTTTTATAGTGCTTAGGTGTTGTGTAGGGAAGATACAGTCTCTAGGATAAAAGAAGCAGTGTGATTACTTGATGAGGTGTTGACACTGCCTTTATTTTATTATAGCTACAAAGGTTGATTAGCATCATAACATTAGAATAAATCTGCATACAATTAAAATAAAACATTGCAAAAAAAAAAAAAAAGCACAGAGAACTAATTGGCCTGATTCAGTAAGTTCTCATATAGCTGGAATTTTGCTTTAAAAAATTGTTCACAATTCTTCTTTTGCTTATATTTTTCGGGTGTGTTTTCTTTGACAGTTTTTCTTTACCTTCTGAAAGATATTTATAACTCCCCGGGGTGCACCAGCCTACTGAGATAACTGTGTTCTTAGATGCTTGAAGACAAAGATGAACAACTCACTTGTGGTGTGTGGTTATCTCATTATCTCTACCCACCCTGTTGTAGGGTATTGCTTGAGCTGCAGTGAACTGTTTGCCCTGCTGGCAAACAAGCCCCTTGCAGCTCATGACACGTGTTTTAACCGTTATTTAGGCTAGCTCTTCGCAGTGAGCCTGAATATGCCCTTAGGCTCCCAATGAAAAGGGAGCTTAATGATGTGTCAAAAATAGCACTACAAGGGCCCACAGTAAATTCAGACTTTGTAAGTACAGGAGCCAACGGGGCAGCTGAAATTTAAGGTAGTGTTCGGAATCAGACCACTTGTCATAAAGTCATTCTGAAGGGGTGTGCACGCACGAGTGTGTGTGTGTGTGTGTGTGTGTGTACACACGTGTGCGCGCGCGCGCGCGCAGATAGCCCAGAGCAAGAGAAGAGAACCTGTGTCAAAATGACTGAGGGAAGAAGTCAAAGGATAAATCGTAGACTGTGAGTCAAAGAAGACAAATGCACTTTTTCAAAGCATTTTATAAAGGGAGATCTAAACGTTTTAGCTGTCTATCAAAGAAATCACCCATTTATTTCCCAGGCAAAAATAACCTTAGGTAGAAATTAAGCTTTGAAAGCTAGGAAAGAAAGGCTCTGTCTTGTGAGAGTGTGGTGATGACTCATGAACTTTGTTCTCTTACACTGAAGAAAGCAGAGGGAGAAATGGACAACTTTTCTCATTCCTTTGGCAATGTGAGCAGCTTTTCATTGTATCTTCTCTTACTCTAGTTTGGGACAAATTGCATACGCGAGGAGGGACTCCGTTATAAAATGACTCCCAAGCATTTGTGTAAAGAAGGTGAGACTTTGTCTTTTCCAAGTGGTTGAATCATGAACTCAAAGTGGAAACTGCAGAAACCTTGGGGGTGCCCTAGTATTTAGAAATCGTTTAACACCCAAATCAAACGTCAGTAGGTTCATTAAAAAACTGTCCTAGGTTGATACTTGATCAATAAAAAATTCCAAAGAAGTATTTGTTATTTAAAATTTTACTCTGCCCTTTCTCTTTAGCCTAAATATTATCGACATTAATGAAGTTCTTTTCATCTTTTTTATTATTTGAAATAACTGAATACCTCTGTATTTGCCACCAGAAAACATATATATCCATCCCATGAAATTCTTGTGGACATTTACACTCTTAAACATCTTAAGTTTAATTTGAGCTCATTAAAGCTTACATTAATTACATTCCATGAAGGATTCTTATTTTAAGCACCTTTGACTCCTAAAAACAAATCCCATAGACAAGATGGAATACCATGCACAATGGTTAAAATGTCAGGTGTCTGTCAGCTGTAAAGAAAAATTTCAGTGTATCCTTAAAGGACATTCAAAGATCACTTCTGGCATTAAATTTGAGAATTTAAAAACTAAACAAGGTTGGCATAAAAATTCTTGGTAATCATATTTTTGTGTATGGTTACAAAAGACAAATGTTTTATGATTTGTTGGAAGCATACAGCTGTGGCTCAGAGGTTCTTACTGGGTATCTAGTGATAGAAAAATTGAATGAACTGGAAAATAATATGTAGGCCCATTTTGTCCTGTTCAGGAATATCCTTAGTTTAATGTCATCAACTCTGAACTACGTTATCCTATAATCATATAGTAGTGTAGAATTTTTCTTGGCCTTCCCATTTATCAACTTAATTCTCTGTCGCAGTCTGGTGGCAATGCTGTTTGACTCATACTGGTGTTGAGCTCTTAATGTGATCCTGCACTTCAGTCGCCTCCTTTTTAAAGAAGTCTCCAGGGCTGCCTGGGTGGCTCGGTGGGTTAAGCACCCTTCTCTTGATTTCGGCTAGGGTCACGATCTCGCCGCAGTTGCTGAGATTGAGCCCCATGTAGCGGTCTGCTCTGACAGAGCAGAGCCTGCTTAGGATTCTGTCTCCCTCTGTCTCCCTCTCTCTCCCTCTCTGCCCCTCTCTGCCTCTCAAAATAAATAAACATTAAAAGAATTTAAAAAAAAGTTTACAGCACAGTGTGTTCTGGCATAATCTAACAGCTCTTGATAAATGTTAGCTAATTGACAGTAGCAGAATGAAAATCCAGAGTCTTTGCTTTATTTATAGCTAGATATGAACCTGGATCTGGATCTAATTATCTTTAATTTGTTCATGTTTTACCATTTACAAAGCCCATTCACATGCATTATCTTCAAAACAATCTTGGCTGATCGTTGTGCCATACTGTACCTCACAACCCCCTTCATGGGTGGTGGATTTGGGGCTACACCTGGGAGCAAACCTAGTGCTTACTTCACCATTTTATAGCTCGTCCCAGTTGAAGAAGAATCAAGGCACCTTTAAAAATGACCCAATTTATCTGTGTTTGTAAATCTCTGCCACGAAAGGAGGAAAGATGCCTAGAGTATGACCCTGAAATAGTGCTTCCAGGTAGAAACGTAAAGAATCTTCATCCTCCAAACATATACTTCCTCCTTTGGGAATGACCCTAATCAAACACAGAATTTGATCTGGAAAATAAACTCAAATTCTCCTATTTGGAATGTTGAGTCCAAACTGGATGCACAGAAATCAACAATTACATAGCCTCATACAGTTTCTCAAAGATGATCACTATGACAGATGATAAATTTAAAAGATATTTCCACCTGGTAAAATCACAGACATATAGCCAATAGAAACTTGTAAAACTCCTATCATTTCTTAATCTATAGCAGTTCCTTTAAAATTTCCTGGGGGGAAAAACCCTTCGTTTTAAAAATAAATCTTCAACGTTTTTTTTTTTTGTTTTTTTTTTTTTGTTTTTTTTTTTTATTTTTATTTTTGGGACAGAGAGACACAGAGCATGAACGGGGGAGGGGCAGAGAGAGAGGGAGACACAGAATCGGAAACAGGCTCCAGGCTCCGAGCCATCAGCCCAGAGCCTGACGCGGGGCTCGAACTCACGGACCGCGAGATCGTGACCTGGCTGAAGTCGGACGCTTAACCGACTGCGCCACCCAGGCGCCCCAAAAATAAATCTTAAATTTGAAAGTAAAAGCAGAGAAGCTATTTTCTAATACAGCAAGGGCTACTTTTAAAGTGTTTGGGAGAGTTAATTATAAATTCAAATTCAAACTTACTGTGATGTATAGAAGTCCATGTAAACAGCTGTGCTTCTCAGGAGTGTTTTCCCCCACCGCCCCACCCCCCCCCCCCACCCCCAATCCAGTCACCTTTCCTGTCCCTGGCTGTGGAAAGAAACCAAGAAAGGATGATTTCTTTGCCTAGGGTCAGAAAAATATAGGAGTTTGGTTTTGGTTTTGTTCATTTGTGTGCCTAAGTCTTCTTTTTGTTTACTTCCATGGATAATAATAGAGAGGAATTTATTTGGAGTGGGAAAAAAACAGGCTTTTTTTTTTCTGTAAATGAACACCATGAAATCTCTCTTGAATGCTGCCTCTGCTATATCATGTGCTCTAAAGAGAATGGCCCCATTTTCCATCCAATGGTAGAATCTACTTGGGTTGAGTACAGAAACAGAACACAGGATCAATAGCAATAAGGAAGAGCAGACCCTTTGCATGAAGGAGTGGTTCAAACAGGAAGAGGTACAGAAGCTTATAATGCAGACTTGGTGTTTGTGTGTTGGTAATACTCCGGGCTGGCACTTAACGAAAACGTCCTTCCAAGTGTTCATATAATTACATACTTTGGAGGCAGAATTGTGAACATACTCCATCCCTGTCCTGTGCTCTTTCTCTTCTCTACCCTACTTTTCTCTCCTCTATTTTTCCTTATTCCTTTTTCTTCCCTTTAGGGAATCTTTTCCCCACCTTTCCTATTTCCTTTCCCCCATGTCTCCTTTTATTCTCATCATATTGTGTCCATCTCTTCCCCTTAACTCACTAAGATGTGAAGCTGAAAAGACACGTGCATAGTGGTTATGTGTTCAGATTGTGGAGTCAGCCAGAAATCTGTCTCTACTGTGTGACCTTGGGCATTTTATTCAGCCTCTCTGAGCCTCACTTTTCTCCTCTGTAAATGGGGCTAGTAATATAAACTAATTCACAGTTGCTATAGGACTAAAAAGAAAATACAGTAAAACGTTGGTTTGTGAGCATAATTCATTATGGAAACATGTTCGTCATCCAAAGTACTTGTACATCAAAGCAATTTGCCCCATAAGAAATCATGGAAACGCAGTTGACTCGTTCCACAATCCAAAAATATTCATATAAAAATGATTACAATACTGTAATAGAATACAAAATAATAAAATACAAAATATAAAGAAAAATAAACAAATTAACTTGCACTTACCTTTGAAAACCTTCATGGCTTGTGTGAGGGAGACCAGAAAGAGGGTTATTGTGTAGGACGACTTTCACTATCATTAATGGAGTAACTGCTGTCTATTGGTTCAATGGAGTCGTCTTTTCGTGCAACTTCAGCAAGGAACCTAACGAATGACTTAGAATGAAGTAAAGCATTCCTAAGCTAACTCTTGTATGGAGAAGCAAAGGATTGTCCATAGATGCTTCAAAGTGACAAAAAATATACTAATGCCCAGTGCAGGCACCCTCCAACATTCTAAAAAATCACTGATCTCTGCCAAACACTGCAGCCTGAGATTCAGCATCCAAGGATGGGAGGTGATCACCTATAATCCTGCAGTGAGAGAGAGAGAGGGAGGGAAGAACCACTGGCTCAGTTGTGGTCATGTGACGTTCAGCCTCACATACTACTCATATTGCAAAACATTGCTTCCTTATCAAGTCAAAATTTATTAGAAATATTTGCCTGTCTTGAGGAAAACTCACAGAAGAAGTTACTCACAATCCAAGGTCTTACTATACATAAAATGCCATTTAGCATTTTAACTAAATTTCGCATTCTAACTATTAAGCGTTTAGTCAATGCCTAGTAAGTGCAGACTTTTTGTTTCGGTTTTAATATATCCTATCTCCTTCCAGAAAAATAATGGAAGTAGATGACAAGAATACATGCAGTAGGACAAGTAAATGTGTAAGTAAAGGAATCACACTAATGGCCAGCGACTGGGAGGGTAAATAAGATATTAGGGGTAAAGATGGCACATGAAGAGCTCAAGTACTAGACAAAGGAAGATCAAAACTTGGGATCTGGGCTTCCCAGAAAGTAGATGAAGGGAAACACTATCATGATTCATAATCTTCTTAATATTTTTATATTAAGCCTATTAGTTGCTCAGTGAAAGCCCAATTATATCCAGTATTAAGATCTCAGAAATGCTTACTCAAGAGCCTCCATAAAGTTGAACCAAATCTCCAGAGTTCAATACAATTCTGTGCTTCATAGAATTCTCTTCTAATTTCCCTCAGTAGAGGCTGCTGTAACACCAGAATGCAATTCAGTAAAAGCAGATCTAGCTTCACGGGGCATGAAATTCAGAGCCAGGCAGACTTTGGTTTGAATTGTGACTCTGCCATTTCCTCCTGGGTGGTCTTGAGCAAGTGATTTGATGGTGCTGAGGTTGTTTCTTCCCCTGGAAAACAGCTCTTGACCCTGACTTTGCACAATTATTTTAAAGATTATTGCCAGTGTATGAGAAGCGTCTCTGTGCTAGGCATGTGACCACAGATGATAACTATTATTTTGATGCGGCATAGCCATGGCGTTTATGTATGTTACTCGCAAATGGTTTGGCTAAATCCAAAAATAAAATTTAGAACATCTAAACGGGAATGCATGTCCTTCAGGCAACCTTCCATAAATACAATTTCTCATGACTGATTTTTGATAGGCACTGGGCAGCAAGCATTCAGCGTTATCCTCTTTTGACAAGTACTTGGAGTGCAAATATTCTGTTGCCAATTAGGGACAGACCATGCTTTAAGCCTCGGCTGAGATGGGAATATAGTTGACAACTCTTTTAAAAGTTGAGAAGCCTAACCAAAACATACGTCTGTAAAATGCCACCTCGCCTCCACATGGACATGGACTGAGAACGGGACAAGATTTTTCTCACAAACCTCAAAATCTGATGCCAAAGAGCATGACTGATTATTTTAGCCTGGAAAAATGTTAGAGAGTGCTGTGAAACACCCACCGCCTTAGGGATAAGCAAGGTCCCATTAGAACACTTATAGCATCGCTAACCTTACAACTTCCTGTGAGTCCTCCAACAAAACCTGCCACCCTAGGTGACAAAATCTTGTTCAGAGTGGTTAGCTTTGTAAGCAAATATAGTCTAACAGGGCATCTGCCAAAAATAATTATCTGGGCTTTAAGATGTTTAATCTTAACACTATTTTTTAATACTAATTAAATACTAGATTGTTTCTTAAGCTCTCACCTCTTTTGTGACAATAAAGCTATGCCATCGCTACACTAGGAATGTACTCTTTTTCTCTCTTTTTTCTCTCTTCTATTCTTGCTCTGTGTACAGCTCAGTCCAAAGTGATAACAGGTCAATAAAGTATAATTTTTAAAGGAGATGAGGGCTGTTGCAAATGTAGGAAGAACACATCCCATATCATCTCAGTGGAATTCCTATCCTTCAAGACAGCTTGCCCACAAAACCCAACTCAAGATAACACATGGGAAAGGTTCTGTAGGATCATTAATGCCCGGAGACCTAGAGAACCTCATGCAAGTTTGTTCATCGTGAATTCTCATCCACTTTGAGAGGTCTCAGAATGAACTATTTGAAAGCATAGTGTTTGAGGCCAGTTCCCTAAAAGGTACAGTGGTCAGTGGTACAATGCTGTGCCAGGAACCCTCCTGCTCCTTAGATAAAATTTTGGCCTAAGAAAGTTGAACTGCAAACTATTAAGGGGAAATCTAGCTCATAATATCTAATAATATAAAAAGGTTGTTAACTCTAAAAAATAAACAATCACTACTATTTAGTGGGTTGGCCACATTAGACCTGTGCCCTACCCTTAGAGTTGACATAGGTAAACAAATGTGCAGGGCTAGAAATCACTGTTGAACAGATGTGAAGGCAGGGAATCTTCTCTGAAGATTTTATTTACCTCAGCTTCTGTGAACAATAGCACTGTGTGCCAAGAATGTTGGTGGAAGCCAATTGGAAACACAAGAAAATAAACTTGGAATAATTATCTTGCTTTATCAACTGGGGTTGAGATCCCACTCCATTTACACCTCAGGAAATTATGTCCCCAAAATGATTCCTTGCCCTGAATTGTAAGGTCTAACAGACAGACTTAGTTCCTTCAATGTGGGTTACCTGAATTTACTAAGACAATGAGAAAAATTGAATTTGGGTGTTCAATTTCAAATTACATTTTGTCTGCTCATCCTACTTTCCTAATCAAACAATTGCCAGGAAAGTAAGCCCCACATTTTCCAGAACACAGAGGGATTAGAAACTGTTTTTAATTAACCAAGAGGCTATTGGGAAGGGAGAACAGAGACCTCCTTTCATTAAAGTGTCACCCACATAATTGCAATCTCTTCTCTTTCTTGACTGGAGGAGAAGAGGGGTGGTGGCATTATGGCTATGAGAATAACTGTGGCCCACAGCACCTCTTTTCTCCTCCAGGTCTAAGAATTACATTGAAGTGTTTGAACTGTCTTCTTTACCTTCTTTTATATGTGTATGTGTGGAAAGTCAAATTATACTTTCAGACATGTCTGCATCTGGGGATGCATGTGATTGAATCAGAACTCAGTTTCTTGCCATTTCTTGGCTTGGTTTTCATTTGTGCAAACATTTATCCCAAGCAAGATGTCCCTGAAGTGTCCATCAACACCCCCAGGTTTACAGTCTTGTAGCTTTTGGTCAGGAAAGAAGAGATTCTCTTTTTCAGTAGGTCCAAAGACTCAGTTGAGTCTCACTTGTTCTCTTTTTTTTTTTTTTTTTTTTTACGTTTATTTATTTTTGAGACAGAGAGAGACAGAGCATGAACGGGGGAGGGTCAGAGAGAGAGGGAGACACAGAATCTGAAACAGGCTCCAGGCTCTGAGCTGTCAGCACAGAGCCCGACGCAGGGCTCGAACTCACGGACCGCGAGATCGTGACCTGAGTCGAAGTCGGACGCTTAACTGACTGAGCCACCCAGGCGCCCCGAGTCTCACTTGTTCTGATTGGCCCACCGTTGTTCCCACTACTATGACCAGGAGCTGGTACTGCTGTCATTGACTGGGTCTAGCTCAAGTGTCGTACATCTGCAGCCAGAGACAGGTTCTGCTCCACCAGAAACTGTGAATTGGTGGTGGTGGAGAATTTCCACAAGGAAGTTCAGAGTGCTGAGTAAAAAGACAAGGGATGTCAATTGTACATTGATGGTGAATGGGCCAATAGTTATTAATAAAGGCATTAATCATCATAGAGTTGAATCACTTATGAGAAGAGGAGCCCCCATACATAAATAATTAGCTGATTTTTGGTGGGGCATGGCACCGTCTCGCCCTGCCTCCCTCTATTCACCGTCTTGTGTTGCAGATCAAGTCGGACTCCTCCCACTTAGACCTTGCCTAAGATTGGAATGGAGGTATGACAAAAGAATCAACAATGAAAGCAAAATCTCCCCAGAAAAGGGACTGTCACTGTCCTTTTTTAGGTAACCAGTTCATCAGGCACTAACACCCTTGTAATTGTCAAAAAAGATGGTGGAATTGAAAGGTTGTGATGTAACAAATTTCAACCACTTCTGTATGGTGGGCCAGACATATTTTAGCTGTGCCAAGGCATTGGGTGAGTCTTGAAGGTGAGAGAAGATAAGAGGTTTTCAGCAAGGTATGAGACTTCTCTGTTACAGGTCTTCAGTACTGGTTATCAAGTACATTCCTTACCTTTGACACCTGTTATCTTTAACACGGTCTTTAAAATGGATCTTAAAATGGGGAGGGAGAACTTCGTAGGGCAGATTAATAAAATGATGCAGTTAAGTCACATAATATAGAAATATTCTTTTACATTTCACAAGCTTTAAAAATATATCTTTTCATATGATCTGGAAAAGAGGCTACAAAAATTGTCTTAAAATCCTGTCAAACTTTACCATCTTGTTTCTGGAAATAAGATTGTGAAGTAGAGTTTAAAAATTGTGTCTATTGTACATGTAAGAAAATGCTTGCTTCACCCTCAACTCAATTTTCCTATCTGCAGTATGGGAATAAAAATAATTAATTATCAAGGCGAAAAAAAGTTAATTGGTCTCTCCAGGCATAGAACTGCTTATATATAATTACTCCTCCATGGTAATAATTTTACTTAATTAAAATTATTTAAAGATGACTTCATTTTCAGTTCCTATTGAGGTTTCAAAATAATAAAATTTCTTAAATGTATTAATAGTGTAATATTAATCCCATGTAAAATTATTTCCTAAGAAGTGAGATAAACTATATCATTAACAGCATTTAATGAACTTTCACGTTATAACGGGTATTTCCATTCTACAGTTGAGGGGGAAGGGTGCATAAATAATCACTTAATAATTATGGATACACACTTCCCATGGGATGAATAAATAAAAGTATGGATATAGATACAATATAAATTTATATACACACATCTTATGTTATATCCAGACATACACTTGGAAAATTTATTTATACATAAACTACTTTACTCTGAATACTAAACTGTTGCAGCTGCTTTGGGGTTCTCATTATCCATAAAGTTTTTCAATAGAAAAAAAAAGCCTAAATTGTTATAAAGGAGAAATCTTAGAACACATTTTTAGCCCATTTTAATCATTTCACTGTGTTCCTTTCTAGGTTCTGCCTATCTGTAGGTCAGTAACCCTTTATTTTGCATGGACTAGACATAAAAAAGAGAGAAACACAGCTATAAACAATCCAGAGGATTCCACGATATTTGATGAGATAGGTATTTTTTTTTTTTTTAGTGAGTATATTGCCCTCTCTTTGACACCAACCCAATCCTCTTGCTCTAATTTGCAATGAGGTACTCTTTTCTAGTTGCTATTTAGAAGCCATACACCTCTCTCTCCCTGCCTCCTCAAGATCAAGCCATGGCTAGGAAAGAGAAACATGTCTCACTGTCTTTATTACACTAATAAACACTGAATCCAGAGTTGCCTCTGAGTCGATGTCTTTATTAGAGCAGGAAACGTGATGAACACTTCTAGACAGAAGTGTGGTCAAACACGTCTGAAAGGCAACTACATAAGTGAAGGAAAGGCAATGTTGCCACAACAGTGAACCTCTGAAAGGTGAGCTGGATTCTGCCCAGGGTCGTTCACTTAGAGGACAAAGCCACACCTGTCGCCTTGGGAGATAGAATCGCTCAGTGGCACTGACAGCAGAACAGGGAGCCAGTTTAGATTGCAGCAATGATAGATGGAGAAAATGGATGTAAAAACAATGGGAAATCTGCCAGGGCTCACCTGCTTTTCCATGCTTGATATAATTTAGTTAACTTACAAACACATGTATTAAGCTTCCCTGTGGAAATAAAAAAAAAAAATTAAGAAAAGTATGCAGCGGTTTAGGAAGATAGAGGATTTTCCTAGAGTTTTAGAAGTGCTCAAATAAAAACAGTTGGAAGCAGTTTTCAGATTTATTTCACTTTTCCTGCTGTGTTCAGCAGTTTTCATTTCTATTTTCTTGATGTAATATACTGAGAAAAACAAACCCAACCAACCAAAGGGAGCTGCTGACTATTGCTGACCAGAAAGATAAAACAAATGCCTCTTAACATTTTCCTGCCATTTTGGTGGATGGATGGGCAGGGGGAGAGGGAGGTGGTGAGAAGTTTTATTTCCTAATAGGTGGTACTGTAGGTAACTTGGCAGTAGAGATCAATGAGGAATCCACACGAAAACCTAAGACTCTAGGCCCACATTGAAAGAGCTTCCCAGCACAATTACAAAATAGAAAACACTGTCATATTTATGCAGCAGTCCTTTGTTCTGGGCAGGAAAGCTGCCAGTGCCTACTCTGTCCTCATTCTCCTGTACTAAGATTTGCTTCTGTTTTGCTTTATCCAACTTATTTTTTTCAGCCTGTTGCTCTTCACTATCCTTCCCCCCTTTTCTGTTTTTTTTTCCACATCCTAAGTTTTCCTTAGAATCCCTTTTTCATTCTGTCAGCTTGCTCTTGTTCACAGGGTAAGGAATTCAACATTTTCTTTCCCCAAATTGATCATATTTCTCATGGGAATTTATTTATTTTTTTTAATTTTTTAACATTTATTTATTTTTGAGACAGGGAGAGACAGCATGAACGGGGGAGGGTCAGAGAGAGAGGGAGACACAGAATCTGAACCAGGCTCCAGGCTCTGAGCTGTCAGCACAGAGCCCGATGTGGGGCTCAAACTCACGGACCGCGAGATGGTGACCTGAGCCAAAGTCGGCCGCTTAACCGACTGAGCCACCCAGGCGCCCCTCTCGTGGGAATTTAGAACAATCAACATAATAGTCTCACCTTAGGGTGGTAGTATTTTATTATCATTTTCATTGCCTGCCTCTGGGACATTTCATTGCCAATTAACAGTGATTGATGTTGGTGTTTGATTTAACTATTTTAATAGTCTTTGCAAAACTTCTCTGAACTCAAAGGAGCAAGAGCTGTCCAAAGAATCATAATGTAGGTAGTGTCACCAAGTAGCATTTTAAATATTTTGGGAGTAAAGATACATCTGAGATCTATGATCATTCATTGCCTTAGCCTAGGTTTTCTTAGTTCTTTGTTTCAGAATTTACCCTGCAAAAGTTATAATTTTTAATTTTACCCAACTGTACTAAAATGTAATTTATATACCATAAAACTCACCAACTTAAATATGTAATTCACTGATTTTTAGTACATTTACAGAGTTGTACAGCCATCATCCCAAAAAGATCCCTCATGCCAGTTATAATCACTCCCTGTTCCCACTTCCAGCCTGTAGCAGCCTCCAGTCTGTTTTCTATCTCTAGTGATTTGCTTTTTCTGGACATTTCACATAAATGGAATGGTGCAAAAGTAGTCTTGTACGTCTGACTTGTTTCATTTAGCATGATTCTGAGTCCATGACACAGGATGTGTCAGTAGTGTCTTTTTATTGTTGTAGTATTCCAATGTGTGGATATAGCACATTTCACTTTCCACTCACCAGGTGAGAAACAATTGGGTTGTTTCCATTTGGGAGGTGTATTGTGAATAACGCTGCTATAAATAAGCATTCATGTACAAGGCTTTATGTGGGCGTATGTTTTCATTTCCTTTAGGTGATAACTAGAAGTGGAAGTGTTGATTCATATGTTAAGTTAAAGTTTGTTTACCTTATTTAGAAACTACCAGACTGTTTTCCAAAGTGATGACACCATCTTACGTCCTCATCAGCATTTTAGGAGAGTTCCAGTTTCTCTATATCTTGACCATTCAGTACTCTTGGCCTTGATTATAACCATTCTAGTATGTATGAAGCAGTATTGCCTTGCAGTTTAATTTACATTTCCCTAGTGACTAATGATGTGGAGCATCTTTTCATATGTTTAGTAGCCATTCATGTGTTTTCTTTGGTAAAATGGCTGTTCAAATCTTTTGCTCATTTTTTCATTGGGTTTTTGTCTTTGTATTATTTTTAAGTGTTCTTTATATACACTGGATACAAGTCCTTTATCAGATACGTGATTTGCAATTATTTTTTCCCAGTATGTGGCTTGCCTTTTCATTTTCTTACTAGTGTCTTTTGAAGCATAAAAGTTTTTAACTTGAATGAGGTCTAATTTTTAAATACATATCTAGATCATGCTTTTGATATTTGCAAGTTCTTTGCCTAGCCTGGGATGCCTGGGTGGCTCAGTCGGTTGAGCATCTGACTTCAGCTCAGGTCATGATCTCACAGTCCTGAGTTTGAGTCCTGGGTCAGGCTCTATGTTGACAGCTCAGAGTCTGGAGCCTGCTTCAGATTCTGTGTCTCCCTAACCTCTCTGTCCCTCCCCCACTCACGCTCTGTTTCCCTCTCTCTCTCTCTCTTCTCAAAAATATATAAACAAAATACATTTTTTGATTCTTTGCCTAGCGTAAGGCCACAACTATTTTCTTCTATGCTTTCTTCTAGAAGTCTTATAGTTTCAGCTCTATGATCATTTTGTATTAAGTTTTGTATATGGTAATTTTATTATTTTCAAAGATAGATTCATTTATAGCATCCTGCTAATTTTCACAAAGATACTTAAAGATACCTTTAGGAAGGTTCTGAAGGCAAGTAGAAGTGGATAATTTTTTTTGGTATATATGACCTAATTCCAAACTTATCTTTTGTTTAAAAGCCACCTGGGTGGCTCAATCAGTTAAGCATCTGACTTTGGCTCAGGTCCTGATCTCACGGTTTGTGGTTTCAAGCCCCACTTAGGGCTCTGCGCTGACAGCTCAGAGAGTGGAGCCTGCTTCAGATTCTGTGTCTGCCTCTCTCTGGCCTCCCCCCACTCCTGTTCACTCACTCGCACTCGCTCGCTCTCTTTCTCTCTCTCTCAAAAATAAACATTGAAATTTTTTTTAAATAAATAAATTTACTTTTGGAAAATAACCACCTATTAATAGCTCATATTTTTCTTTGAGAGGACATTAAATTCCAGAGAGTTCAAGAAGCCTCCTGAAGCTTGTGAATAATTTAAATATTGAGCAAGGTAGTCTTTGAGTCGCTGTCCCAACAGTGAATATCCAAGTAAATTTTCCCCAATAAACTGATGATCATCACATGGGAGTTTAACATCAGAGTTATCCCATCTGAAGCTGTGATCCTGCCTCCTTAATGTCCTCTTTTGTTGAAAAAGAATGTAATATTTAATCAGGAAAATTGAAAATAATAACACACTGATAGAAGTCAGAAAACCTTGATTAAAAAAATACTTGAAGAAGTTTAAATGTTTGTTGAGAATCATACATCAGTACCATGTGGCTCAACAAAATGTGTCCACTCCCAACAGATTATTTTTAGAAACGAGGTTTTACAGACAATCAAATACAACAACAAAAACGCCTGAAAGATAATACATGTCAGCATATCCATGTCAATGAAGTGAAAGCTTTTCTGAAAATGAAATGGCCTTCTTTTAGAACTCTGGAATCCTAAACTACCAGACATTTCAGGAACTATTTTGGCTGAAAATGATATGAGAGATTTTTCTTTTTCATAATTTTTATTACAGTGGAAATGGTTTTTGTATTTCTAACAGTTTGACAAGAGCTAATTACAATGCGCTCATCTGCTTGGCGGACTAATTTGAGCCATCGGGCATCAACACCATAGACATGCAGCAGCATTGCAAATGATACGCATGCTTCCCTTGCTCCAAGAATTTGTACTTGCTATAAAAGAAAACAGATTTGGACAGCCCTGAAAAAGTTGGGTTTGGTTTGAAGAAAACATTTCAGAATTACATTAGAGCTGGCCTACAAGTGAACTAAAAATACCTGCTCATCTCAGTGGTCTTGGCCCAGGGCCTTTCCTTTTACTGTAAAAGTCAGGCTGTTGGAACAGTTGGAGTTCAGCTTGCTTGCTGTCTAAACTAGTGTTCTCTGATAACTTCTGTTACCATTGAAACACAAGCCCTGTTGCATTTAAGAGAATGTTTGGAGGTGTGGAAAATAGCCAAGAGAAATGTCTACTTAGTGTTCAAACCTCTAGGCTTCCCGTGCAGTAACTACACCACTTAGATCTGTTAAGAAACGGGAGAAAGACATTCATCAGTAAACATTACACAGCAAGGCTAAAAGATGGAATGGAGTAAAGAAGGCTGTTAAAATCAGCCCAAGATGATTATTTGAATTGCAAAGAGAAATGTTCAGACATAGCTAGAGCTGCTAAACATAACTCTTGAAGTTTTTCCAGAACAGAGGGATTGGGGGGAATGAGACCAGTGAAGGAGAAAATTAGAAAATTATAAGACAGAATAGGAGATGAAGTTTCAGAAGCTGGCAAGATAGCTGAAATATATGATATTATTAGGTCTTAAATATATTTATAAAGGTGAAAATTTTAAAACACGCTTTCTGACTTTGGCTCTGCAATTTTAAGATTGAAATGAAGGTATTAAATCTAGACAAAGAATAACCAACAGTAACCACTATGTTGTATCATGAAGGATTAAAAGGATTAAAAAGAAAAATCAGAAATCAATAGCCTAGGCAAGATATTCATGGTAAGTTGAATAAGTCTGAGTGAGATAATTTGAGTGGAAATGAATCAGAATGGTACCCAACATCCCAAAATTTGGCAGGGTACAGCTCTCTGCATATCAGCTGCTGCATCAAAAAGCAGTCACCGTAATTGATCATCCACTTTTTTAAAGGCATTCCTATTCAGTGACATAGAATGGCGAGTATAAAGACTACAGTACTAATTTTTAAAGTAACTTGTATCACAGACTTTACTAACATGTGTTTGGCTGAGTATCCTATTTTCTGGCACAGTATATAGAACAGAGGGAGTTTCCCCCCATGAGCAACTGAAGTGCCAGCTGTTGCCCTAAATATTGTACCTGTTCATGATGGAGATAGCTTTAAAGCCAGATTTCAAGCTTAGGGAAAATTTTACATTCTGTACAACAGCAAACATTGGTATCAGATTTGTAAGTCTACTCACAGCATTTACACACACAAAGAAGGGAGTTGATCAAGAACTTACTTCAAAAATAGTAATGGTAACAGATTCATTTCTTTAAAAATGTAAAAGATGACTATCTTCAATAAGCCTTAACAAACCTTTACAGCACTTCTAAAGCCTAGAAAAATACATAGAAACAGCACGTGCATATGACAATACTCCCAGGTAATATTGTTCAGAAGATATATGGAAGTATATTTTAATAATGGCGTATTTTCATGACAATATCCCCAAATAATATTATTTAAACATTTAATCCAATAATTTTGTTAGTAATAGTTTAGGAATTAAAAGGAAGGGATATCAGAATGCTATACAATGACTTGAATATCACGAAAAAAATATGCTTTTTTCATTAGCCCTGGAGGCATAAATAAAAAACAAAAACAAATTGAGAATCAACATTAAAATACTTTCTTTTTTTAAATGAAAGTATGGAATATTCTTTACCTATACTAGTCAGATAGTCATGGGTCCTTCCAGAACCAGTTGAAGCCTTGAGAAAAGAGACACTAGAGAAAGACAAATTTCAATGAACTTAACAGCCTTAACACATTCTTACATGTTTCTTTATATAGTCTTTAGATATTTTTTAAAGCAGTTGTTCCTTGATATGTATTGATCTGTGTAATCTGCCAGAATGACTTTGCATGCAGCCTGATTTCGAATGAGCAGAACTTCTATGAATAATAAAGCTATTGAAATGAAAAACTTGGGGCGCCTGGGTGGCTCAGTCGGTTGAGCGTCCGACTTCGGCTCAGGTCATGATCTTGCAGTCTGTGAGTTCGAGCCCCGCGTCGGGCTCTGTGCTGACAGCTCGGAGCCTGGAGCCTGCTTCGGATTCTGTGTCTCCCTCTCTCTCTGCCCCTCCCCCACTCATGCTCTGTCTCTTTCTCTGTCAAAAATAAAAAGAAAACATTTAAAAAAATGAAAAACTTAACTGTATTTGGTACTGTAGTAGGCATTAAAAACTACTGGGTAATGTACTAATTTCTAATGAAAGGGACCTCAGAGAATCAACATTCTCCAGGCATCTATAAGCATTTGTCACTTTCGTTCTACATCCCAACTTTTACTAACATTAGACGCACAACATTGCAGGGATTTCTTATCAGTTATTCATGTGTGGTTGACGTGATGCTCAAGTTGGACATACTCTGGGCTTTACATTTTGGAGTTGTCAGTGTTCTCAAAGCAAAGCCAGAGCCTTTCATCTCTGACTTTGATAAAAATGACATGAAATATCAGTACAAGTTGTAAGCTGAAACAGAGAAAAAAAATCTAAATAAATAAATAACTTTCCAAGCCTCCTGGCTGCCAGGTTATATTGATATAATATCTCCATCAAGGAAAGTAGTGTGCATTATGCTATGATTAGTTGATAGCACCATCTTTGAGGTTGTTTTTGGTCCATTTTGTTGTGGAGATTCTTCTGTAGCTGTTTCCGTGAGTCGTACGTAAGACATCTTCAAATGAGTTCTATCTAGTTGTCACATGTGCTTCTTTACTAGATGGAGTCAAGCTATGCTTTTCAAAAAGGCTTGGGTGTACTAAGATTGTGGACTTTAAGTTTCAAGAAGCAACTTCAAAAACCCAGTGCACAGTTTCACGAAGTAAAGAATTAGAACTTACTGATCTGTATTTATAAGTTGCCTAAGTAAATCTGAATAAACAAAGACTTTTCAACCTATCAACAAATAATGACCTAAGTTATAGTATATAATATGCATTCAATTCAAAGCTTTACCAACACGTTAACCAGTTTCTCTCTCTTTTTTTCCTACCCCTAACCATATATTCCTCCTGTCACCCGAAAGGGGATAGATGGTTCTCTTGACATATTTTTCCAAGTCACTATAAGGGATCATTTAGTAGAGTGCTTGAGTTTTTGTTCTAAACCCACAAAATACACACACATGCTCACACACACACACACACACACACACATAGGCACAACAAAACACAACAAACCAACAGTCTTGGCAGTTTGGTATCTGGTTGAAACTACTCACAAAGAAAGCAGTAGAGGGAGCCATCTCAATTCTCATTTTAGCTGAGAGAAGGGATGAGAAATCATTGTATATGAGCATCTGTATGAGGCTCATTTGAACATGATAATGCTCCTTGTACCATTGTGGCATGACCCCAGGAAACAGCACAAGTTGGAGCAATCCATCGGGTCTAAGGTTGTCACCATTTCCCTGCTGTTTATTTTAGAAAACAGTCCAAACAAAACAAAACCTCTCTTCAAAAGAGCAGCATCTCATACTTTAAAATCACCTTGGAAAAGTATCACTATGCTGGGAATTAATCGAATTCATTTTGCCTATCTTCTCTCCTCTTTTCATTGGAGGTGGAACAAAAGGCTTTAGTGGAACCAACCAGAAATAAAGACCTTATAGCAGGTGGTGATGCCATCTGGCTATTTAAATCAAGGCAAAACCACCCCCTTCCCAGAAGATGAAGTTCTGAAGACTGATGATGTGCAGAGTCTGACTTAATCCAAGGGAGGGTAAATAGGCAGAATGGGTTAACCTCCAGTTCTTTAGCCATATTTTTCAGAAATGCTAAATGTTAATAGATGGCGAGAAATAAACTAGAGCAAACGCTAATGACTGAGTGCATGTTTTTCTATACTACTGCCTCACCCTAAGTCCTTCCGTCAGAATTCTTGCCATCATCTAGGAAACATATCTGCCCTTCTTCTGTATACATTTGTTTGTACGCCTACCATTTCTTCTTTGCTAAGTTGGGGATGGTCTGTTGTCTATGTGAAAGAACTGGCGATGTTTCTGAGAGGCGTGCCGGGAGCATTTGGGACAGGAAAATTTTTCACTGGGCAGGACTCTTCCACATAGTTCAGGGTGTTTCACGCCCCTAGCCTTACCCAGCAAATGCCAGTGTTTCCCTGCTCCCACCCCACGGTTGCGATGAAAAATATCCTCGCATATTTTCAAGTGCACCATGGGGGAGGGATGTGGCAGCACAGTACCCAAATTTTTGAAAGCTGATGCTTTCCCCTTCCTTCCTTCCTTTCTCTCCCTGAGCCTAAAAGGATTTAAAGAAGCATCTGATGAGACTAATTTGCCAAGAGTTCTTTCATTTGCTTCTTACTCTACTCTTGAATCATGTCTTTTTAATTCAAGAATTTTATAACCTTGTTGATGGCTTTTTCAAAAAGAAAAGCTGTTATTTTTAGGTGTCGCTCTACATTCCCTAGCTTTCTTCTTTAAGGCTAATCTTATTGGTAGAGGTAAAATCGTTTCTTTTTAAGGATTAATTACTGGAAGCAGTTTTTTATATAATGCTAAGCACCTTAGAGTTGTTTCTGTTGTTGTTTTCGTTTGTTTTAAAGCACTGCACTACCCACTTCCTCAACAGGCAAATGGTAGGTATTTATTACTTTTCTAATTTGAGGCCTCTCTCATATCAGAGATTATTACCATACCAGATGCTCTCTGTTAGGGTAAGCATATATGTACTTTTGATACATTTCCTCATCCTGTTTTTTTTTTCTAAAATAGTTATTATTGAAGGATAAAACAAACAGGAAAACATCAGAGAGGGAACGCTGGGTAAAAAATGGGTTAATACTGTGAGGGCCTGGGTGTAAATGTGTTAAGTTTAAGAAAAAAAATGAATTGAAATTAGGGAGGAAAAGGATTTTCTAAAAGGGCCATGAAATAATTAATTGTTTTGTAGGAGAGGGCCTTTCCATGTAGGCAGAGAATTTTTTCCTCACTTCTTTCTGAAGAGACAGTCAAATAGAGAATCTCATCTCTTAATTAGAAAGAAAAATACTCATCAAACACATCTCATCACTGGAGAGCTAATGATCCACAGCTGTTAGTCTGAAAGGGCAGGCTTTTTTCCTGAACAGTAGGAAGTGTTAATCATTTTGGATGAGATTTCTTTTTAAAATATACTGTAGTTTGCAAAAGAATAGGATATTCAATATTCCAACTTAAATGATTTTTTTGAAGTGTGCTCCCCCAGGGGAACTGTCATGTGTTGCGCTGAATGATCATTGAATGCAGGCATCTTCCAGTGCACTTCAATGAGAGCATCAATTGATAGGATGATGTGAATGGCCCTGTCCTGCCTGGGACTCTCAAGACCCTAGGCTCAAAGAAAGAAAAATCCTGCATGTCTTACATCTCCGAAGAAATGGTGTTGCTCTAAAATCTTAGTATTTTGAATCATTCCCTCTACTTTATATAATTTGCCTTGTTTAAATATGAGCAAAAAGCCTTAGCCCACCTTCACTTAGCTTCTTAGTAAAAAGGGTTTTTGTTTGTTTGTTTAATCTTCATGTGAAAAAGGAAGGCTTTTGTTAATCTGAAAAAATGTAATTGGCTCATTCATTTTTCTAATCTCTGGCTTTATGGCCACCTTGCTAACCTCTTCTAAACATTTTGGATAGAAGAAGACCCCATTTAATAAAAAGCTTGTGAATAGCCAACTCTTGATTATTCAGAACCATGCAAGATAGTGAGAAAGGGGAAGAATGAAATTGGCTCCCCAAACCTCATTTGACCGTTAGTTTTTGACCTCTCTGCTGTGTGAAACCTTTAACCAGAACACCTAAGAAGTGGTGTTCCATTTCTTTGCACTAATACAAAAGTAGGTATCCCAGAGTAAGAGTAAGGAAAGAAATAAACATACAGGAAGTCTACAAATTAAATGATCAGTCAATAAATAATTGATAACTGTGGCCCATCAATATTCAATAAAATTCTTTACCTTAGAGGCGATGGAGCATTGGTGGAAAAGCAGCACACTGGATTGAGAGTCAGAAGACCTGGCTCTGCCTCTCAGTAGCAGGTGTCCCTAGACAATTCTCAAATTTGAGCCTCAGTTTACCTATTTGCAAAATAACACAGTATCTTCTGCCTTCTCTGCCTACCTTTCAGGACTTTTTCCCTAAAGTTCTTTTTTGTAACGTGATACAAGACACGATTGATAATAAATTATATTATTTACCTTTCCATAAGTTATGGATTTTCAAAAAAAAAAAATTCTGAATATTTATGATTAAAATTTAGGTTACTTTTAAAGTCTGGCCCAAATTAAAAATAAACAAACAAAAAGAAAGCCTAGCCCAAATAGACACCAAGTAATTGCATTCTGTAATGTTGATGCTAATGTCATAGGCAAGACAACATTGATTTAGATGAAAGGTATATGGATTTAAAAGTGAAAAAAATTAGGGACAGGAATTAACATTCACAAAACTGCTAGTTGAGAACAAGATTCTTTTATATCAAGGGGCATGAGATTGTTAAAAATGGTTAACATTTAAAAGCCTGATTGTTTTGAGTTTAGATTTCACACAATCTGCAGTGTATGCTAGTGTCATTTACTAGAAATAATGAATTTATGTAAAGACTTGGATTTTTCTTGTTTTAACTATTAGCAAAAATTTTAACTGCAAGCCCTCTGTTTAACACTTAAGATTTCCTTCCAGCAAATGCCTTTCAAACACAAATCCCTCTGAGAAACACTCCCCATCTGCTATAACTTCTCAAAGAGGAATTATTATTTTGGCCATTCTTGGAGGATTAGTCTATAAAGTCTTTGAATTTTGCAGAAACAATTTAAATAGGAAAAGCATTGAGTTGATAACACTTGCACTTACTGAATACTTTGTGATGAAGTGTTTTCTTATACTTTACATGAGTTGTTCCCCACAGCCAACCTGTGAAATAGGCAGGTGTTACCATCTCCATTTTATAAATAATGGAATAAAATAGAAGAGAAAAACTGATTTGCTCAAGGTCCTGTGGTCAAATAGCAGAAATGGAACTAAAACCACTTCTTCAGTCTTCTAGTCCACACCATATTTATTATACACCATTGTCTCCTTGGAAAAAAGGATGTGTATCAGTTAGCTTTTGCTATATAACAAACCACTTCATAATTAGTAGCTTAAAACAACTACCATTTATTTAGTGATGATTTATGAGTGAGCAATTTGGACCAGGTTCAGTTTGGGTTTTGGAAGTATGGGTCAGGATAGATGCTAGGACTTTTATGGTTTGTATTTATGTTCTGTGAATGTGTCAGAGATTTTTTTTTTAATCATTCCTTGATTTCTTTTTCCATCCCATTTTGGCCTGTTATGATATCTGACTTTTTTCTCTCCAATTTAGGAATAAGTGGAGTCAGGACCAAGGATAGATCCTGTATGGTCTTGGCTTTCCTGAGGTTTCCCAGCCATTTTTCTTGTACTGCCCTAGTAGGACACTGAGGACCTGGTCTTGAGTGTTACCTTGGCTTTCTGTAGGAAAAGAGGAGAGGATCAATCTCGGTGCAGATAGGCCCCAGGGAGAGGAAGCTTGAGTATGGAAACAAGAAGCTAAAAGGCACTTTTCCTCCCTTGAGGCCTCTCTTAATTAGAGGATCCTCTCCAGCTAACAAGTATTATAATGATCACTAATATTATAGTGACTGGTTGTTTTTTTTTTCTTAGTGATTCCTAGCAATCTGAATCCAGAAACCATGTCGTATCCTAATTTTGAGCACTATTACATAGCACATAGGAAATATTCAATAAGTACCTTTTATTGTTAATCTGTATTTATGTTCTTTTTGTCTTTGACCTTTTGGAATCTCCAGTTAGATACTGAGAAAGAAAAAAAGAATGCTTTTGTATGTAGAGTTGATTCAGAGCTCCCTTGTTATTTTTTAACAAAAAGATACTGTCAGCAGCAGATGATTTACCTAATCATCCAACTATTAGATTCTTAAGGAACACAAAATAGAGAAGATTATTTTTCTACTGCCAAGATCCATAAAACTAGTGAAATTCTACTTTATTTTTTTTCTCTTCTATATCTTTCCCCATCCTATGTTCTGGTGCCCATGTTGGTAGGACATGTAAATACCATAGGTATTAATTAGGCATGTACAGTTCTGAGTACTGTATTTTTTTAAATGTTTATTTAATTTTGAGGGAGAGAGAGTACAAGCAGGGGAGGGAGGGACAGAGAGAGAGGGAGACAGAGGATCTGAAGCTGGCTCCATGCTGTCAGCAGAGAACCTGATGCGGGCCTTGAATTCACAAATTGTGAGATCATGACCTGGACCAAAGTCAGACATTTAACCCACTGAGCTACCCAGGCACCCCCTGAGTGCTGTATTTTAAGAAAGCTTTTGCTGTATGGATTTGGATGTGGTGAGAGGACTATGCCCACAATGGAGATGTGCCCAGTGAACCATACCTTGTGACTGGTGCTTTAAGTAACTAGTAATGTTGAATCTAGAGAAGAAAAAGGTATGATACGTGTCTTGATTACTTAGTTATCATCTAGAAAGCTTATTCTATGCAATACCTGTCCTCCAGCTAACACTGAGACATAGGCGTCCCAAGTAACATTATTCTGGGTGACCTATCAGAACTCTAACACCAGTGAGTGGACATTACAAGATGGAATATATGCGTTTAATAGATTTAAAATAATTAGAGTTGGTGCTGTTAACTGTGGAATCATCTGAGTCCCATCCCTGAGGCCAAAACACACCAAGTCAAGTTTATGACTGCATAGCCAGAATGGATAGAGAATCTTTGTGTGCCTCAGAGAGAAACTAGTTAGTGGCATCCCAGGTTATAATTCTTTTTTCTTTTAATTATTTGTAATGTTTATTTTTGAAAGAGACAGAGTACAAGTGGGGGGAGGGGCAGAGACAGAGAGGGAGACACAGAATCTGAAGCAGGCTCCAGGCTCTGAGCTGTCAGCACAGAGCCCCACATGGAGCTCAAACCCACCAACTGTGAGATCATATCCTGAGCCAAAGTCGGATGCTTAACGGACTGACCCACCCAGGCGCCCCCCAGGTTGTAATTCTGAATACATTTTCATGAAGTTACTTGATGCTATATAGTGGCTGTATACTACTTTTACTAAACAATAATTAAGTAGACTTCTGTTAAAAGACTTGGGAACCTAATGCCCATTTCTTCATATATTCAGCAAATATATATTTATTGAACACCTACTGTGCCCAAGCACTGTTCTATGCTCTGGGGATAGAACAGTGAATAAAAAGAAAAAGTCCTTATCCTTAAAGAGCATATTTTCTGGTAACAGCCTAAATTTTACTAATAAATGTGTAAATAATTAATATGGATCCCAGCCAAAAATTATTTTCCCTTTTACATGTGTTCATGTCTATCAAATTTGCCTTAATTCATTTCCTGAATAAAGAATTATCTTTTAAAAACATATTTTAATAGAATAATCAAAACCATCAATTATAATTTGTATCATCTTTACATATATTGCATAAGTTTCAAAACTTAAATAGAAATATTTGCTTTTTCTGGAGATCCTTCTACTTCTCTCATGAAAGAAAAGATAAGGCTTATGTCTCATGCATTGATATATTTGAGATTTTTCTTATTCACGAACTCGAATCTATAGTTACCATGTAATTCTGTCCAAAATTCATTTCTTGGGTTACTAAATCATTATTTATTGGTGTGGGTTATAAATATCCAATAATTTAGTAAAATATATAATTTTCAGGATTTAATGTCACATAAAAAATAGATGGCACAATGTCATGAAGTCATTTTAAATATTAGGAAAGGGATGTTAAAGGTTATAAGGTCTATAGTCCTGTGTTTAGAAATGAAAACACTTTGGGGCACCTGGGTGGCTCAGTCTATTAAGCATCCGACTCTTGATTTCTGCTCAGATCATGATCGCAAGGTTTGTGGGATTCAGCCCCATGAGTCTTTGCTGACAGTGCAGAGACTACTTGAGATTCTCTCTCCCTCTCTCTCTACCCCTTCCCCACTCGTTCTCTCTCTCTTTCTCAAAATAAATAAATAAACATTAAAAACAGGGTGTTCTCTACCACTCCACACAAGTTCATTTTCTCTGCCATCTTAATAAGCTGTATGCTTGGCTGAGGTTTATTGAGAAGGCTGCAAATGGTCCATGCTGCCATGCCTGGCAGGAATGTTCTTAGGGCATTGCTCCTAACCCGTCTGGCCTGTCGAATGCAAGATGTCTGTATTACCCCAACCAGCTGGCTCAAATCTCCACTTATATCATGGTTCCGCTAAACCTTAGCAGGAGGATGACTTTCCACTTCTCAGTAACAGAATAAGTACTACCTGAGGACTTTAGTCGACCATAGTTGACTTTCTGAGTTTCAGAAGGTATTGCTAAACATTTACACAATAATACAAATGGGTTTGAGAGCTTATTGGGTACCAAGCAGTGTGTTAACTTCTTACCACGTCTCAACTGTGTAATTGTCACAGCCTCTCGGGTGAATACTCTTATCACCTCCATTTTACAGGGGCAAACCCTGAAAGGAGGATGCATGTGGTGCCAAAAGTTATGGGACTAGTCAGCATTAGGAATAGAATCCAGGTCTTCACTCCCTTCACTAAATCATCTGACTTAATGTTGCCTTATTTGGTAGCCAGAGCCACAGACCCAGAGAATTCAGATGATCTCTTCAGGATTACGAGACTTGGGGGGTGGGGAGTGGTGGGATGGGTAGAGCGAGTCACACTTGGTACACAGTGCTGGTTATTTTACACTTCTTGGTAGCAGTGCTTTTATTCATAATGTGAGATCTTTGCTCTCAGGTGCGGACTTGGTATTTTCATCTGCCTATGAAGCGTGTTGCATTGTGAGACTTTTTTTTAAAAGTCCATGATATTAAATAGTGATTCATTATTTATCATCAAGGCAGATAGAGGCTGTATCTGACAATGTAGTGAAGCTCATTGGGCAGACTTTTTTTTTTCTAACTGTATTTTGTCCAACCTAACAATAATTTCACTAGGGGAGAAAAATTAAAATCACCTCATTGACAGTGTAACGATAACAGTTTTCCTTCATAGAAATTAAAGTAAAAATCTTAACAGTAAGTTTCCAGGGGTCAGTTGTGCTTTTAGAAAAATGCCTAACAAGTTCTCAAGTCTTTGTTTTCAGGATAAATCTTTCCATTCTGAAGCGTTTAGTTTTATGGTTTTGAAGTGGAGTATGGATAAGAGAGTCCATTTAATGAAAGTCTGAGTTGACTCATCTTTTTTTCTCTCCTTCTCCTCCAGCTCTTCCTCTTTGTTGTCTGGAACTTTGAGCTCTACATGATACCACTGGTTTTGTTGTTACTATTGACATGGAACTACTTCTTGATAATATCAGGGAAAGATAACAGGCAACGTGATACAGTAAGTTTCTACTTTCTTTTTTTTTTTTTTTTTAATTTTTTTTTCAACGTTTTTTATTTATTTTTGGGACAGAGAGAGACAGAGCATGAACGGGGGAGGGGCAGAGAGAGAGGGAGACACAGAATCGGAAACAGGCTCCAGGCTCCGAGCCATCAGCCCAGAGCCTGACGCGGGGCTCGAACTCACGGACCGCGAGATCGTGACCTGGCTGAAGTCGGACGCTTAACCGATTGCGCCACCCAGGCGCCCCTCTACTTTCTTATTCGTATGTGTTTTTGTTCTTATTCCGAGTCGCTCTGAAAAGGCCAACATCGATTCATTTTTACAAACTAGAAATTCTGTTTATAAATACTCAAGTTTGGATGAGAGTTTTAATCAGTTCAAAACTAACAATTCTTTGGTCCTAAATAAATAATTTAGGTCCTAATTTAGGTCCTAAATAAATAATTCTTTGGTCCTAAATAAAAAGTATCACCTATTTCTAACATGACTTGTCTTGGTAGGAACTAAAATCAAGAGCTCACCAAAGAATGAGCTATGATTTTTAATTATAAATGGATTATTTCAAACGAGTATTTCTTTTGCTCTCCTTATTTGTTTTTATGTCTTAATCTCGAATTTAGACATAATGTCATGAAATTATTTATGATCAGACCAAATGAATGTATTTTATTTAAGACATTTCTCTGTAGTCTGTCATTGGAAGGAAGGAATGATTGATGGTTGTTGGCCTGGAAAAGTGCATAAAGTACCTTAATTCAATGAACATTCACTGAACAACAGCAAATATCTTTCTTTGTGTCAGGGTTGTATTAGAATTACCAGCTGGAGGATAAAGAGCTTTCTTTTAACCCAGGAAAAATTATACTGAACCCACCTGCCCTCTCTGGCATTTTTGAAAGTTTTTAGAGTCTGTGAGACAGCCTTCTCTCTCAAAAAGAGTTCTAGACTGAGAAGCAAAAGCTAGCCCCACATTATTATCATATCTGTTGTTCTGCCAACTTTCATTCCCCTTAGATTATCTCAGTCACTATACCCTTAGCGAACATACAACTTCAAAAAGCTTTCCTATATGTAAATGAATGGAGGGAGGTGTCTTCTCCAAATAGGACATTTGCGATCTGATAACTTTATAGATAGTTACTGAGAAGACTTTAAAGGTTTTTCAAATGTGGGAATCTATTTGGTAGCTGTTTGTCTTCATCAGATTACATAGATTTTTTTTTTCGGCCATTAAGAATCTACATTTGATTTCCAGTCAGGAGTTGCTGCCATCTACCATGTCCATAAGGGTACAGGAACCAAAGTTGTTTGATCATCAGTTGAGTAACATTATGTCATACTTTATTATAATAGCATCATCACGGTTGCAAAAACATACCTGTGACCTAAAACAATTTCCCTTTTAAACAATGCAAGCAAAACACACTTTAAATGGTAACACAGGGAGAACCAATTTCTTCAGGATAATTTTCTTTATCATCAAAGTAAAAGAAACATCCTGATGCACAGCCATCTACTACATGGCAAAGTTGCCAACAAAACACCATGTTTATTTTCCCGTTTAATTTGTGTATATTTCTGTTTCTCTCACATGACTGTATGTTTGAGGGAGAGGACTCTTTGTTCATCTTTGTACTTGCCACTTTCTCTGGCAAGTGTTTTGCAAGCTTGAAGTGTTGAAAACATTTTTTGTAAGGTTTAGCAAACCAAACATGAGATTGTTAACAGAGATTTTAATGGTTAGGCAGTATTAACAGATGAGAAGTTATTATTAGCAAGGATTTTATGGATATATATATATTTAAATTTCACACTGAGAGACAAGCCCCAAATGCCATAAGCATTGGTGTCATGGGGACTAATAGGTGCTTTTATCAATTAATCCAGGATGTTTTCTTTAAGAAATGAGACTCACTCAGACAATTGCTTTTTTGTTGCGTTTATTTCGGGGAGATTGTCGAGAGAGAAGAATATCTATTTTTCATTCAGTTGCCTTGAGACAAATTTGCAAATAAGATTATTTGCAAATAGGAAAAAGTGGTAATTTAGTTCCAGCTTCTTAATCCTATGAGAGGGCTTATCTTCAATATTTAGTCATTGGTTTGAGTATTCTTAGTGAAAAATTCTGTAACTGTAGAGTTTGCTTGTCATCTCCTCCAGAATACACCTGCCTTGTCTGGAAAGGTCCACTTTTACAGGGGAAATAGTAGCCTATCACGTATCCTCTTGGGTTTACAATTCTCTAGGAATTTTTATGACTACTGAAGTTACTACTATGTAAATTTCTCTACTGCCCTTTTCCCCCCAAAATATAATTCCAATATTGTATTTACCAAATCTTTTATTTTAGGCATATCTCTAAGGGAGTTCCCCTTTAGCCACAAACAACATTTTATTCCTTCAAGTTTCATGAAATGCCAGCTACACTCCATAACTCTCAGTAACTGCTTTTTATTTGCCCACACTATCCACATATTCTTGTGTTCCTAGATGCCAGAGCAGCAATCACAACATTTCATTCAGTTTTTTACTCAGCGGCTCCGTTGAGATTTTATGTAATTTTTAAATCCAATCTGTCTAATTATGTGTCTTCTGTCATACCTAACTGTGCATTTGTACTAGTTGCTCCTTTTGAAAACAAACCTGGATTACACCTTGCTGCTTACAGTTTATGCACGTATGCACGCATACACACACACACACACACACACACACACACACACACACTTCTGTACATATACATATACGTTCATACACACATACATACACATATATGTAAATCAAGGGAAAGTGTAGGGGCTGCCATGCTCTGCCTGACTAACTCTACCGCATAGTGCATAGCACTGGAGGAAGGTATTTTGCCCTGAGTCCTTATTAACCACACCACTGTGTGATTCTAGAAACCTTTCTGTTTTGAGAGAGAGACAGACAGAGACAGAGACAGAGACAGAGACAGAGACAGAGACAGAGAGAGGAGGAGGAAGGAGGGTGGGTGGGCTGGCAAATTTTTTGTCATTAAAAAAAAAAAACATCATTTGTACATTCAGCTGAGAAAATTCAATCAGGATAAAAATTATAAAAGAAAAACAAATCAAACTGACCTTGAGCTTTGTATGCAAGAGAAAAACCGAAGTATCATTTCCATGATATAAGAAGTTGAAAAAAAAAAAAAAAAGAAAAGAAATACTATGAGAGATGAAAAGTGCATCAATGGGTAAAAATTCTGTCTTCACCATATGGGTTGATAGTTGAGATTAATACCAAAATGGGAAAGGATTTCTTTGTGTGTTTATTGTTTATTAAGGAGACCATTTCCTTTCTTGGATGCTTAAAATTGTAGAAGCTAAAACCCCCTATCTTTTCTCTACCGTGGTGCCTGTTCTAGTTTAATGAGAAAAATGAGATGTAATCCTTGCCGAGTAAGTTTTGCTGCATTTAATGAGCTGAACCCTTTGAGAACAGGGTAAGGAAACAGCCGTTCCTGAGGCTAATGCTGTAGGCTCAGAGGTGCATATGAGAAAGAGGCGTGGTTAGAAGTGGTATTTCACCTCTGCTGGTTCCCAATTGGACTTGTTAAAAATAAGCAGTCCTACATCTGAGTCTACCTACACTCAGACCATGACATTAAAATTTCTGGCATGAGAATTGTTAGGCTTTTCCAGAAAAAAAAAAAACAAAACCTGTTGAATAAATACATGCTTCATTCAGATATGTCTCGGCAATGAAGGGGATATAGAGACAGGAATGTCATACTTGTCTTGGTTTGAGCTGTCACTCCAAACCCTGAGGAAAAGTCCCTCCTGCAGTGCCCATTAGGCTTGTCCCAACTACCCACATTATAGTTACTGTAGACCGAAATTTTTAAGTTAAAGAGTAGATACCAGGAAGTTGCCTTTACTTGGCGCTTAAACACTACTGCATGCTCATTACGCCCTGGGCACCATGTTAGGCACATTCTTTCCTCATGTCCTTCATCTCACCCCCAGGAGAGAAAAGCTGATTATATCTGCCTAGCCAGTGGGTTGGGTCATCCTAAGTGCCAACTGGTCTCTTCCTCTGTGGTAAGCAAGGGAACATTCTCATGTGGAATAAGCATGGCCATAAGAGCCTTTCCTTGAGAGAAGGGAATCAAGTCTCAGAGAAGGAAAGACCTGGGTTGGTCGAGCAAATCAGTGGTCTCTTGCACCTCGTGGGGCATAGGTTTCATTATTAGTACTTTACATACAGAGAAACCAACCAGCTTACCCAAAGGGACACAGAACAGGCATACAGTTGGAAAGTAGCAGAATGGGTATTAGAGTCTGTCAATCTGTCTGAAGTTTTTACCTCTAACCACCAGTCAAGTGCATTACTCTTGAGACTGTATTTTGATACATCTCATGTCTCCCTGGATCCCTTTAGAGCAAGTTTCTCCCTTGAGCTTTAAAAAAGCCAGTAGCAGGGCACCTGAGTGGCTCAGTTGATTGAGCGTCCAACTCTTGATTTCGGCTCAGGTCATGATCTCACAGTTCATGAGTTCGAGCCCTGCATTGGACTCTGTGCTGATAGCACAGAGCCTGCTTGGGATTCTCTCTCTTTTCTTCTCTCTTTGCCTCCCCCCTGCTCATGGTCTCTCTCTCTCTCTCTCTCTCTCTCTCTCTCAAATTAATAAACATTAAAAAAACAGTAGAAAAGGCAGCAGTATGAATTCCACCTTCAAGCATGCAGATTGATGGAAAACCCTCATTTTCCCCACTTCGCCTCCATATCCTCCTTCTCTTCAGGGAAATGGAACAGTTATTTATTAAGCAACTTCTATGTATCAGGTATCCTGCTAAGCCTTTTTATACACACTATCTCTTTTAATTCTTTATAATAACTTTATCAAGTAAATTACTCTAAATGGTTTTATCATCATTTTACAAATAAGGAAATTCAAACTCTAAGAAGATAAATAATGAACTCCATAGAGTAAGTGAGATAGGAACTTAGAGTGTACCCTGTTCTAAAGTCCCAGGCTATTTCCATGGTGTATTCTTGGGCATGCCCTTCCCAAGGGCTTACTTTCTAAGTGTCCAGAGCCTTATATGGAATCAAGTATCCCCCCGAATCCTTCTTATGAGGTTCCCCGTGACCTCTCAAAAATTGGTGTTGGTCCCTGTTTGATCCCAGGTGACCCCACTGATTTCAAAATTGTTCATGACCTGTAGGACCACCTTCAATCCACCCAGGTGAACATGGATGGGAAGAGTAAACCAGAGATGAGAATTAGTGATTAAAAGACTTTTAATGTTCTTGATATACAAAAATTCTTCAAGAGGTGTTTTTTAATTACACTTTAAAAGAACATTCATTTGTACTGTCATGATACTCCTCCCACATAGCAATCTCAGTTGCCTAATCAATGGAGGCATTAAAAGACTAAAGAGTAGGGTAAATCAATGAAATCATTCTCTGATTCATGATGTGACTGTGACACAAATTGAGCCAAATTCTGCCTTGCTAAAATACTTTAGTAAATGCTGAAATGTTTTGTTAGCTTCCTTAAATGGCAAAGCCCTCAATTCTGCTTTTCCCCTTTAGAATCATACTATTATTTCTTGTTGGATCTGTTCCCATTAAACCCAGAGCACTTATTTATAGAAATAAAGCTGATGGAGAGAGAATTGTCTTTGTTGCTAGAAATGCCGGTGGTTGGACGACTTCGGATGGTCCACCAAATACAAGCCAGCAAAGAAACATTTGCTTATTTGACCTGAATTCCTGTAAACCAAATACATTTGTCCTTTTCTCAGCCAGCTGCAAAGAAGTCCATGGTGTAATATTTGAATAAGTAGAGTATTGAACAAGTGAAATATTCCTAACAGAATCTAAAGAGGCTGGCCAAAGCGGGCTGAGAAGAGAGGACTCCATAAGCAAAGCACTTTGAATGTACAGTTAGATCTTCTCTGCTTCAGTACTTTATCATTCACGGAAAGTAGCATAGACCACAAGCCTCCTCTGTTTGCATCTCAGTACCAAAAAAGACCACATACTTGCTCTTAACAGAAGCAGCACTGAGTCATACAGCCTGTAAACACATCTAAAAATGGATGATCAGTTTTTTCTTCTTCCTGCTTATTTCAACAGCAATTTTCTCAATTTTTTCAGAAGGTCACCAGCTTGCAAAAATCTGAGAAGGACCATGAAAAGAACCAGACCTTTAGTTTCCCAACACAGTCACTAACATTAAAAAAAAAAAAAAAAGTAGAAACCAACAGCCAATCAGATGTCAGTAGAAAAGTTTATCCCCTATGACTGCCCTCAAAGCTGTTCATCAACTGCTTAGCTGTGCCAGATAATCAGTCACTGGACAGATTGGTGTCCCCAGACACCAGTGATCATCAATGATCGTCACCTCATCAGGCTCTGAACACTGACCAATAGATTTCTACAATTTTTCCACACTGCTCAAATGCCCCCCACCTCACCACCAAGCTCTTATCCCCTCAGTCTCAGTAGATGACAAGGCCTGTACCCCGCAGATTTCTCTCAAACTCTAGCCCCTAAAGCTCTCTGAATTCACCCCCAATTTAAGGTTGCCAGATTTAGCCAGTAGATATACAGATGCCCAGTTAAATTGAAATTTGAGATAAACAGAGATATTTATCCTAAAATAGTGATCATTATTTATCTGAAATTCTGATGTAACTAGATGTTCTGTGTTTATCTGGCAGCTTTATCCCAACTACACCTTGAATTCTTACCTCAAGACCTTTAGGAAGATGAGCCCTTCTGAAACAAACTTCTGATTTTCGGGCCGCTTTGGTCTTTCTCCAACATCTTCAAGCATGTTGTGGAAGATCCCCTCACAGGCAGGCCCCATTCAACCATACCTTCAGTTCTGTCTCCCCCGAATTCCAGCAGAATTGTTTGTTTGTATGTTTTTTTTGTTTGTTTGTTTGTTTCCAAATGCAGAATGTTTATTGAACAAAGGGTGAGGGTACTGGGTGGAAGAGGGAGTTACAAACATGAACCAGGCAGTGCCCCTGCGCTTTTGTCATCTCTTTTACCCACAAAACAATGTTTCACCACTTGGGAGCACAGGAAACCAAGGTTTTGCTGCTTGCAAAGGCTCCCACGTTGAGGCTGGACCAGAACACGGTTCTAACTGGCTCCCAGACCGGGAGTCTGTTGTTCTCTCCTTGCATTCCACGGGCGCCCATTCAGCAGGCCCCCAGAGGGCAGCAACTTGGTCCCTGTAGCATAGTAAGAAGCAGGGAGAAGGAAGGAATGATGCCTTTCTCATCATGTAGATGGGTACCTGGGTTACCCAGGGGAAGCAGGTAACCTCTGCAAAGCCGGTAAATTTGTGTGAGACAAACATGGTGGCCCAGGGAGGAGCAGAGCAGGCCAGGTCTCGAACTTTGTGGAAGCACATGTGCTGCGCCAGGCTCAAGTTGTCCTGGAAGCCACACATGCTTCTGGGGGACGTGCGTGTAGCCAGCCACCCCTGGCACAGTTTGTGGTTTGATTACATGACAGGTGGCTGGAGCTCTTGAAGTGCTTGCCAAAGGAGCCACATGTGAAGGGCTTGAGGTCCAAGTGTGCTACATGGTGGCGCTGCAGCCACTGAAGCCGGGTCTCCCCAGCGCCTTATTCTGGGTCTGCCTCAGAGGCTCCTCCTCGAGCTGCACCAGGAACTTGGAGGGACCTTCTTGGAGTTGACCAGCAGGCAGCAGCTTGTCGAGGCCTTGTGCCCCAGGGGACAGGGAGGGGGTAGGTGGAGAAGGCAGGGGAGGAGAGGAAGGGGGGTGGGGAGGAGGAGGAGAAGGAGCAGCAGCATACTGTTCCTGTTGCTGCTTCCCACCTTGGGGAAAAAGGAAGCTTTGAGGGGTGGTGGATGCAGGAGACCAGGACTGAGCATGGCCAGGATAGCAGCTGCATTGGAAGCAGTGATGTCTGGAGCAGAGTGTATTTGTGGTTTCCCAAATAGTGATACATTCTCTCTATGCGTTCTACTCTTTCCTTAAAAATAATATATTCATGGCATTGGCATGTCATTTACAAAAATTGGATCATCTTACATGCACAGTTAGTACACCTACTTTTACATTTACTTTTTAAATATTTATTTTGAGAGAGAGGGAGAGAGAAAGAGAGAGTGAATGCATACAAACAAGGGAGGGGCAGACAGAGAGGAGGAAGAGAATCCTAAGCAGACTTGGCGTTTTCAACACAGAGCCCAAAGAAGGGCTCGAACCCATGAAGCCATGAGACCATGACCCAAGATCATGACCCCAGCCAAAATCAAGTTGGACGCTTAATGGACTGAACCACCCAGGTGCCCCAGTACATCTACTTTTTATATCAGCAGCATATCCAGAGGATCCTTTAAATCAGTGGAAAACCCCATGATTATTACTAGCTACATAATTTTCACCATATGAATAATTTTTTCTTAAACACTCCTTTTAGAAGTATTTCAAATATTTCTTCCATCTCAATTAATGCTGTAAATAAAATTCTAACCAAATCTTTGGTCAGGTCTCTGGTAATGCCCTTTAGGACTATCATCATAGGAGAATTTCTGGGTCAAAGTCTGTGTACATTTTAAGTATTTTGGTAGTTAATACTATTTTGCCACCCAGTAAGATTTTAATATTTCATGTATATGTTCCTGGGTAATCACCTCACATCTTTATCATTTTCTCTACAAAATCATCCCTGACTTTCTCACTCTCTCCCCCTACCACCAGCGTGCCTCTACCAAGTCATACCAAGAAGATAAGTGAACTGACCCCTCTGAGATCCCATACCTGTCTCACTATATTGTAATAGTCACCTCACTGTGGGTCTTTATCACCAGGTCGAAATTATTCTCATTGTATCTCACATTTTTGTATTTACGCCCAGGACAGAACAAGATGTCTCAGACACAGAAGTGTAGCAGTTGCTCAAAAAATATTTGATGAATGTATAAATATTTTAGTCTAATCTTTCTTTCCGGGTCAAAAATTGTCTAATATTCTTTATTTTTAAAAATTTAATGTTTATTCACTTAAAAAAATTTTAGCATTTATATATTTTTGAGAAACAGAGAAAGCATGAATGGGGGACGAGCAGAGAGAGAGGGAGACACAGAATCTGAAGTAGGCTCCAGGCTCTGAGCTGTGGGCACAGAACCTAACGCCAGGCTTGAACCCATGAACTGTGAGATAATGACCTGAGTTGAAGTTGGACGCTTAACCAACTGAGCCATCAAAGCACCCCTTTTAATGTTGATTTATCGTTGAGAGAGAGAGAGACAGACAGACAGAATACAAGCAGGAGAGGGACAGAGAGAGAGGGAGACACAAAATCTGAAACAGGCTCCAGGCTCTGAGCTGTCAACACAGTACCCAACGCCAGGCTCAAACCCACAAACCGTGAGATGATGACCTCAGCCGAAGTCAGACGCTCAACTGACTGAGCCACCTAGGCACCCCAAAAATTGTCTAATTTTTATGCAGGACTATTTCCATTCAACAAAAGTTTATTAAACATCTACAGGCGTGCCACTAGCTGTTGTTCAAAGATGATTAAGAGAGGGTCCCTTCCCAGGACAGTTTGTGGTCTAATGAGGGAAACAAACAACTAAGTCAAGTACATGAATATAATAGATGCAATAATAGGGGTGTGTATATGATTTGCAGGGTGTGCAACCAAAAGGGGTTTAGATCACCCCAGATGTATGTGCATGTGCTGCATATGTAAAGAAAAGGGGTCTGTTCATCTGTGACCACAGTTCTTATTCCACCCTTCAGTCTGTCCCTTTCACTAACTCCATGTTTGCCTTTAATACTTCTTCAGTATATTGGCTGTCTTTCTACTCTATTCTCAGACTGTAGCAAAACTTCAAATTGGAAAGATAAAATTATAGAACAGTAGAAGATGAGTGTTACCTGTACGTGACATCTCAGTTCATACAGAGAAAGATGTAAAGGAAAACATTTCTATTTTTAAAAGTCAATTTACTAAAGATTCTCCTCACTGGAAGGCATACTTGTTGGTTTGGATCTGTTAAGACTCAGAAGAAAGGTAGGATTAAAGTTAGTGATAGCTGCCATAGAGGATGCTTGTAGTTACTCTCGTATCTTGCCTGAATCCTTCCCACCTTGTTCAGATTCTCCAAAGACGCATGTGAGAGATAAAGAGGGGAGCTTCATTCTTCTAGAGGATTCTTCCCTGAAAGCTAGCTCCTGTTCCACCAAATGAATTGTCTTGGCAACCTTGAAATAAACCTGAGTATCTTGCCCCCATAAATAATGGATTTTCACTTACTTGGGCCCCAAATCACCTCTGGTGTCTCAGAAACTCCTTGAAAAGCCAACTTTCTAAACTCCCTTCAAAGCCTCCCTTAGATCCAAAGAACTCATTACCTAGGTGGTTCTCCAAAGTGTCCAGCCCAGGCGTTTACCTGTATGTCAACCAAATGTTTTTATTACCTTTGTTCTTCCAAAAGGTCTTCCCCACAATTTTGTCATTTCTCTAATTGAAGAGAGAGCTGAAGGAAAGAAGAAAAAATGGATACTCACAGTTTGGGTCTCAGTTCCCAGGGTGGATATGTTATTCTCCCTCTCCCTCTTTTTAATGGTAGCCTGTTTGTTCTTTGTGAATGATTTTGCCATCTCCTTGTAGCTAGCCAAAACTCCTTGGAACATTATGGTGAGGGAGGTAGGATATACAGTCAACAGAAGCACTTTGTAGTGTAGCTGACTCATGACCCCTTCACTAGTTTGCATTGCTAGTCCTGATCATTATACCCTTTGTAGTGGGTGGTGTTGTCACAGGGTTTCCTGTGATATTTGTGGAGATTTATTGCCCTGGTTCGGAAAGGTGACAAGAAAGTGCAAGACTTCAATTAACAAACTAAAAGTAGAAACCAAATGGTATGTCTTTATCTGCTTGTGGAAAATGTTGGTAAATCAGAATTATTAGAGGGGTCCAATAATTCTGAGCGTTTTATATTCATAATTTTTTTAGTGTTATATGATACACATTTATCAAGGGCATGCAGACTTAAAGCCTTTCCACCATCTTGTACATAGAACTATAATGGTACATGTAGGTAACCAAACTAAAATATCCCTTCAAGGGCATTTTCCGTCATCTGTTACTGAATTTATTTCATCATGCGAGAAAAAATAACTATCATACCATGCCATTTGTTTTTTTAAATAACCAAATATTTTGGTAGCATGCTTAAATGGAAGAAAGTCAGTTCATCTAAACGAATTTCCAACTGAGCGACACTCCCACAGGCAGCATCAAAAACATCTTAAAAATGAGTGTTGCCACTACTCGTTTCCAGGTAGTTGAGGTTAAAAGACCAAATTTTGAAATTAGGAAGACCTGGATTTAGCTCAAGACCTTCCCCCTTGTTGGCTGTACAAATTTACTCATTCCCATGAGCTTCAGCTTCCTCATCAGCAAGAGGGATAATACCCACCTTGTTGAGGTCTTGTGAGGATTGAAAAGACAACCTACTGTCTTATACTGAGGACACAATAAATGACAACTAGCCACCTGACCATGTGGAAAACAGGACAAACCAGGGTGGCTATAATGAGGGTTTAAACATTGTATGTCACTTCTTCTCTTGAAGAGTTCCCTTGTAAATGCTCTTGAAGAGGATGGTTTTCTATGACCATCAGTATTGGTTTTAGGCTTATAGACAAAGACAGCACTGTCACAGAAAGACTTCCTGTGTCTATAACCCCCCTGCTATGTGTATGGAAGTCCCACAAATATAAAAACTGTACTTTGTATCAGAAAAAAAAAAAAGCAGATGAAGAAATTCGACCCATCCTCTACAGGTGAAAGCTTCTTCGTAACTGATTTTACAGAAATACCATAAATAAATGCTGTTTTCCAGATCATATCAATAGATATTTGAAAGAAACATTTTTCTTGTTTATTGTAATACAAACCTCCACCATGCACAATGCATAAAGACCAGGGCCAGCAGTGCTGTGAGCAAGGAACAGGGCATTTTTCTGAAACCATCTTTGAGTCCAAAAGCACAATACACCTTCCTAACAGCCTCTCTCTGGATGTCGACTAAGAGAAGGAGGAAGGTAAACCCACACTAGCGTACCAGGCCTGGGCACAGGGACTAATTTTAATAAATCAGAATAGAACATGAAAATGTCAACTTAATCAAGCATTTAAATTTTATTAATCAAGCCTAATTTTTATGAGTGCAAATAATCACTGAAGCTGGACAAATTTGTTCTCGATTGCATCAGAAACATAATTTTAATATTTAATGGACTGATGAATTTAAATGGAGAATTATCTTTATGAAACATGCTCTTCATAATTTGCCATTAAATGAGAAATAAAAAAAATCAACATAAATCTTACATAAAGGTTATTTAACTAAATGTTGGTACTATAAATATTATAAATGCATTATGCACTAATTTAGCAATCATACAGTACACTACATAAAGCAGACATGATAAGTGGACCAGGCAAGCTTTTCCTAGAATATAGAGCTCTTGTGTTATATTGTGGGAAGCTCATGATAAAACGGTTACGGAGGTTTTATGTGAGGTTTCGTGAACATTCTTTTCATTCAGGCTTTTATGCTACAATTCGCCATTCACCACAGACATTCTTTCCAGTTCAAATGTAGGTCTAAACCCACATGGGCTTTCTTTTGTGAGGTGATTATTCTTTACAAAAAGAGATAAAAAATATTTTTATCATTATTATTTATAGAAAAAGGATATAAAGAAAAAAACTAAAGTTTTCTGACTATGATTTTTTGACATTCAAAACGCAGTCTCTTTTCAAAGTTAGATTCTTCTCACATAATGTTCTCAGGCTTCAAAATATTCTAGGCACAAGAAGAACAAAAGAAAAAGAAAATCAAATTAGTGTCGGAATATTTTTCTCCACACATGTCCACCTATTCCCCTCACCCCTCCATTACCCCCAACAGACTGCTTAAAATAGGGAGTAGCGGTGAATTTCTGTAAAAAGTGAGTCAAACCTAATAGAGCAGTAAGGTCCAAAAGTTTGCGAACATTAATCTCCAAGGTAAATGATTGTTGTCGTTGTTTTCAAATTCTGTTGTTCGCAAAGTGTAGCATTTTCCTGTTTTCCATGTGCTAAACCTTACATTTACCTGAAGAGGGACTTCTTGACTATTGCAGCTTTAATGCTCCCCAACATGTCTGCAGGGGTTAGAACAATGCACGTTTCTGAGAAGAATGTAGATGTGGTAAGTCTAACAGAGGTCACACGGCTCCCTCCTCTTGCTTGGCAGAAAATGTTTTAAATGGATAATGTGGACTCTTGATGAGATACTTAAAATAAAAATTCCTACGGTGGTTTTAGAGTTTGAAACATTTAAAATTGTACCCCCTCCCTTCCTTTTTTTTAAAACAAATTTGTGCTTCTGGAATGGAAATCTGGTTTTATAGAGAGAGGCTCGAGTGCATAATTTTCTTTTTTACTTGAGATCTGTTTACTTTGAATTCACAGAGAAATTTGCCTTTGAAAATACTAAATTTTATAAAATAGATTAGCGCTACATCTAGTGATCTTTTAATTTCACTTCGCAAAGCATATTAAACAATTCAATTTGGGGGGCTTTTTATATACTTCTTTTCTAACCTGACAAAAAAAAATAGTTTCAAAAAAGCATTGTTATTTAAAAAGCGCACTGTTGGTTAAGAGTTGACCTATTTTTCCCTGCTCAGTCAAATTAATATGCACCATCCTAAAGACACCAAGCTTAGAATTTTTCCTGCCAGCAAAAACACAATACATTGTGAAGCCTTTAGATGGAGACATAGTTCAAATAAACACTAGAATTCCTTTCACAGTGCTTTGTGTAAGTCTAAGAATGAACATTTAAGAATACTCAGAAGGAAATACGAAAAGAAATTCATTTAAGATGCTTATACTGATTATAGAATTTATATTATATTTAGTCTTTCATAATGGAAGAGGGTTCCTGCATATTAAGCTGACACTTAATAAAATAAAAGGTTACATATTCTTGACCAGTAAAGTAAATTTACTGCCCTTGCACCTTACAGCAAAGCGTATTATACTGCAAATAAGAATGTTGTTGTTGATGATGCAGAGTACAGGCTATATGTAATCAGTGGCATGCATCAAAAGTCATCTGATAGCCACATTAAAGCCACATTTCCTATTAAGAATCAGACTAAATTACAACATGGCACTTCCCAGAATGAGCCAAGGAAATGCATTCTGCAAGAAGAAATAATTGTATTTGAGTGTCTCTGTGAAAATCAGGAAGTCTTTTAGCAGTAAGTAATCGTGCTTTTCTTTTTAGTCTGCCTTCTTTTGTATTGCAATATATTCAACCTCACTGGCAAGCCTATCACACTAATTATTATTACATCTAGTGGTTCAGTTATCTTGATGACTACTGTGGCTGAAATTCTCCAAGGTCAAATCTTTAATAGCGTGAATCAAACTAAGCAGCCATCATACATCCAGTTACTTTTGAGATATACTAGATGAAACAGTGTATCCCAGACCTGTTTACGACTCTTCTTATTCTTGCAAACGTGGAGTAAATTACATGTGCAGCTTAATTGCGCCATTCATTTTGCAAAAGTTCCTTCTCAAAAATTTCGTGAGAAGCAGATGTGCTGTTGTGAAAATGACAGCCCAAGCACACCTATAATGATCTCATTGACCACAGAAGTCTTTAGCTTGACCCCTGGTACTTTTCAGTGATCTGAAATAATCTGACTGGTTATAGGCATCTTCTCAATCCATAGACTTTCTATAATTTCACATATTTACACATGTAATAAATTCATTGGCACACAAATGCATGCTCTGCTTGGTTTATGCACACACAAAATGGTATAAATGAACTCCAGACCATGTTGAAGAATACCATTCTCTCCAAATTCCTCTATATCTCTAGGGTGGAAATAGGCATTTAGTTTGTAATGTGTCCAAATATAAGCATCTGTACACATTTGGATGTTCTATGAATATGAAATTAAATATGAAACTTCTTTCTTTTGTGACAATTTTCTTTCTTTAATTTTTTAACATGCAGTTGCACATCTGGACAGCAGTGATTTCTTCTTTAATTTAAATGTGTTGCTTTTTTATAGACCGTGTTTGAGTAAAGCAATTTGAATTGTGCAACTATTCATTCTGAACATAGCAAAACATCTATTTAATTCAAAGATTATTCCCAAGGAAAAAAGTAAACAGATGAAAGAACCCAGTTTGTGTCAGCTTTGGCTTTTGAGAGTTTCTGGCCTTGTGGTACTCAATCCTTATCTTACAAGAGTGACATAGCCAGGATCCTTTTGGTTCCTTTTTCTTTAAAGAGTTATAAATAAGTGGAAGATTTCATTCCTGGGAAAATCATAATACAGAGTATTTCCAGAATTATTGATGGGCGTTTTAATCCCCTTTGGTCAGTTTTGTCTTAAAACATGCTCCCTAAACTGGCATTAAAAAGCAGTAATTGGGATTCACTGCTCCATGATGACTTTAACAATGAAGTTTACCTGAGTCCACTTTTTGTCATCCCTTCGCCACCTCAGTCATCCTTTTCCACATCCCTTGGTCCCTTCCCTTATATATCATTGTCTGGTGCAGTAACATTAAACATGTCATGTTTTTATTCAGATTACCAGCACCATTATTAACATTTTCAGCCAAATAAAATTTTTATTTCCTTGCAAATCATAAAGCATTTAAGTTGTGTTGAATTATAATTAAAAGTCATAATCTGAAAAGAGCTCCTATGCAACTATATAACATATAGATTCTACAGATGCAATCTTGCTCCATTTGAAAATGGATTTTTAAAAAGTGTAGCCACATATTATGTTTTATATGTTAATGACAAGTGTTCAGCAAGTGTGGAATATGAAGGAAGAAATATTAGGCTTTTAAAAACAACATTATCTGCTTATTCTTCGGCTGTAATGTAGCTGGCATGCTGCATTTGGGGCTGTCTACGTGTGTTTTTAAAAATGTCATCTTTATTAGTATTACGTTCAAGGAATAGTACCAGGGAATCAGTTTCTTTCAAGACCTTCCTCCAGCGTGTGGCATATAAGTCTGTGACGAGCGACATTACAGAAGGTCATGTCACTTTTAACTGCTTGCATTACATCTTTCTGATTTCCCTAGTGCCCTTCCTTTGTTTGATTAATACTACTTGCTTTCAAGCAAGGTATCAGAAAGCATAATTTGGAAAGAGAATTCTAGAGCGGGTCTGAGATATCCCCCTTGAAGAAAAGGGAAAGGGGGGGGGGTGGGGAACTTGGTAAAAATGTATCTTTTTTTAACACATGTGGTTTTTTTTCTCAAGGAAATCCTGCATATGTGTTGTTATTAAATTATTGTTGACAAATGTTTAGGCAACTGGACTTAATATACTTGCAAACAAAACTATGTAGTCCTTATGGGGTTTTATTTGAAGAGGAAGGAGCTGGAGTTTGAGACGAAGCCTCCTTTATTTTGTTTTCCTTTTTTAAGTGTTCAACTCCAGCACACTCTTTCAAAATGGTAGGTGTTGTGTGAGTTCTCTGGGAAAGGTTGCGGTTTTGTGCAGTCATTAAATGCACTTCAGTAATATATACAGTTTGTTTTGAAAAGCTCGGTCTGCAGTTTCAGTATTCATTGCATTTGGCCAGGGCTCACGTCTCCAAGCACAGCCCCACTTCTGAAACACTTTTGCCTTCATAGCCTTCCATTTTATTGGACCGTTAACACCTGAAAATTAGCAAAAGCATTATCATTTTTAATTGGGAATACTTATGCAAGCCTCTACCTGTGTCCCATTGTGTGTTTCTTAGTGTCTGTGAAACATGAATCGAAATTTTGTATGTCATTAAGAAGACTGAATATTTTGCCCAGGAAAAAAATACATAATTTAATTTTTAAAAATTACTGTTTAAAATATTCTTGATGCTATTTTTCTTTTCACTAATAGCTAACATTTCTGAACACTTACTTCGATTCAGAAAGTGTGCTAAGTACTTTAAACACATTATTTCATTGGATCCTTAATCAACACTGTGGGATAGGTGCTATTATCTCCATTTTCGAAGCCACCTTAACTTCACCTGAGCAAAATGTAATAGTGGGATAATTCTGAAGCAGCTTAAAGGCATCCATAGGAAAGCATCAGTATTATAAATCCTCATTTGTAGATGTTTATGATGTAACATTAAAAAGGCACTGGAGGAGGGGAAAAGCCCTCACTAGAGCGCTAAAACACAACACAAAGGCCTCTCACTAACACAACACTTTTCTGCCAAATGTAAAAGCAAATGGTTGTATTGGGTGGTTCTGGCTGCACATTTGTAGAGCAATTGTGCGTAGCCAATTACCCACTTGTGCAGGGTAAGAACAGTTTGGGTTTTGCAAATGAAGAGCCTGATTCTGAAGACCTCTTTGAGTTGTACTTGAACATAAGATCCACAGCTGATTTGGAAATTGTGTAAATTAAGCTATTGGCTTGTTTGTTTCAATAATACTTGGAAGTTTTGAAAATTAACTTGAAGGTAGTACAAATCTCCAAACATTAAAGGGTAAATACTTATGGTTTCTGTGTCCAGGCAAATATTTGAAGGCATTTTGAATATTTGCTTTTATTAATCTGTATCACTGATTAGGTGTAGGTCTTTCCAGACAAGTTAGTTTACTTCTGTGAGCTAGTTCAGTTCTTTTACATAAAAGCCTATTGAAAGACATAAAGAATATGGGCACCTGGGTAGCTTAGTCGATTAAGCGGCCAACTCTTGATTTCAGCTCAGATCATGATCTCAAGGTTCCTGAGATCAAGCCCCACGTCAGGCTTTGCACTGACAACACAGAGCCTGTTTCGGATTCTCCCTCTCTCCTTCTCTGTCCCTCTCCACCTCTCTCTGTCTCTCTGTTCTCTCTCCCTCTCTTACAATAAGTAAATCAATAAAAACTACAAAAGAAAACAAAAAAAAGAAATATTAAGAATTGTTGATGCAATCATTTATTCATTCTATCAACAAATATTTCTTGAACATTAGTATGACCCTTGCAATCTGTTAGGCACAATCTGACACCATTTTTCTTTCCTAGCATCTGCAGTATAATCATACATACTAAAGAGAGGCATATAATACATTTTTAATAATAACTAGTGAAAACACTGAGTTTATGCAAAGGAATAAAAGTATACTGTACTATTCATTTCTTTTGATAAATGACTTTGTGTGGGTAATTTAAGGAAAACATGACTTAACCACACCACATCATTCTGTTTTATACTTTCAAATGTATACAACTTTTACTGAAAAATAAAAATGGATAATAATGACCAACCTAAAAAATTACTTAATCTAAATCAAAACTTTTAAACTCGTTTTATTAGAGATACAAAATTGTAGTTATTTTAATAAAACTTATGAAAGTTAGGTGACTTCATCCCCTGCCCCAATAATTGAGCAAGGGGTGAGAACTGCCTCTATGCTATCCCACTGTCTGGATTTGAGTTCTATTTCAGCTACTTGCTGTGTTAGGTGAATTCTTTGGAAGAATGCAATGTAGTGAAATACTGTCGCTATTTCTCCTATTTAAACCTCCATCAAAACTAGCCCAATTTGGAATTGCCTAGCTTATAGCACCTTGATTATACATTGTTACTATTACTGTCTATATACTTCTGAATACTTCAAAATTTCAGGAAATTAAAAGTCAACATGGAAGATTAGCTTATAGGCTCCATTTAAATTCTATTGGATTATAAACCTCTTGAAGGCTGACATGAGTATAGATGAAATTTCTGTGTTTTTCATCTTTATATTCCTGCATTACCTAGCACTGTGTTTCTTGGACAAGGAGCTTTATAATAAATGCTCATGGAGTTGGTGAGTATAGTTAGAAGTAATGTTAAGAGTCCTTTCTTGGTGAGGTTTAATTGCTTTATATGTCTTCAAAATAAGTGTAAATTCTCACCAGATATTGGAAACAGTACTTTGTACTATTATGGTTCTTTTGAAATGCTGAATGTCCAAATGAAAGACCACAAAATTCTACCATATAATAGAAGATTTAAAGCAGGCCATTAAATTAGGAACAATCTCAGAACACCTGGGTGGCTCAGTTGGTTGAGTGTCTAACTCTTGACTTCAGCTCAGGTCATGATCCTAGGGTCGCGAGATCAAGCCCTGCATCATGCTCTATGCTGAGCGTAGAGCCTGCATGGGACACATTCTCTATCCCCTTCTGCCCCTTTCACCTGCTTGGGCTCTCTCACTCTCTCTCTCTCTCTCTCTCTCTCTCTAAAATTAAAAAAGAAAAAAAAAATTAAATTAGGAACAAGCTCACAAGCTGTCAGATGCTTTAGGTTCTCTATTGGTTTATGAGAAATGGAAGTTTGTGTTTGGGCTATTATTTTAAATAAGTTAATGCTTTTAGAATATTTGAGAACAATTATTAGATCACTGAAAGTCCTGACATGTTATCTCAGTTTGTGTAGCTCTTTGCATAATACAGTCTTAGCTATTGAAGTTTTCACTCATAACATATTCCTGTCTGTATCATAAGCCACATGAAAGAAGCACTAGCTGTCTCCTCTATCTTTTAAAGTTGTGAGCTCTGGGAGAAAGATTTAAAAATATTTAATAACCATGATTCTATCAAGTTTATTCAGAAATCGAGATACAGACTGGATAAAAAAGAAAAGCACCACAAGAATGAGAAATTATATGAAATGGCATAAATGCAATCAGAAGTTAGCACTTACCTGAATGCCAACCCTCCCCAAAGTTTTTTAAAATTTTTGGTTTCCATGGAGAGAGAGAGAGAGAGAGAGAGAGAGAGAGAGAGAGTAGTGTGTGTAGGTACATAAAACCATAATAAAACACCTGACAGAGTGAAATCCCATTTGTAATACCACAGTTACACATTAATCAAGGAAAGGTCAAATTATTTGACAAATCCAAAATGAAGATTGCATTAAGCTGAAGTAAGGAAACTAGGAGTCATAAAAAATACATTCATTAAAAAAAATCTACCTATAGGGTTATATATACATATCCTATACATATCCCATACGTTTGATTATTGAATACATTTCTAATTTTCTTTCATTGTCCATTCTCATAATGTAATCCTTGTGTAAAATCAGAGAATTAAAATTAGAGTTTCTGGTAACCCACAAAATCAAAACTACAGAGAGATAGTCAAAAGTTGACATTTATACATAAGAATTAAAATGTGAGCTTTGATGACCCCAAAACCACAAACAACAGAAGAAAAAATAAACAAATGAGACTACCTCAAACTCAAAAGCTCTGCACAGTGGAACAAATGATTTAACACAATAAAAAGACCACCTACAGAGTGGGAGAAAACTTTTGCAAACAATATATCAGATAAGGGATTAATATCCAAAATATCTGAAGAACTCAGTCAACTCCCTAAACAACAACAACAACAACAACAAGCAAACGATCCAATTTAAAACTAGGCAGAAGAGGGACACCCAGGGTGGCTCAGTTGGTTAAGCGTCCAAATTCAACTCAGGTCATGATCTCATAGTTGGTGAGTTCGAGCCCCTCTACTGGCTCTGTGCTGACAGCTCAGAGCCTATGGCCTGCTTCAGATGCTGATCCTGTGTCTCCCTCTCTCTCTCTGCCCCTCCCCTGCTTGTGCTTTCTCTCACTTTCTCTCTCTCTCTCAATACTAAATCAATATTTAATGAATGAATGAATGAATGAATGAATGAATAAAAATAGGCAGAAGAACTAAATAGACACCTTTCCAAAGAGAACATCAAAATGACCAACAGACAGATGAAAAGATGCTTAACATCACTACTGTCAAGGAAATGCAAACCTAAACCACAATGCAATACCATCTCTATATCAAAGTCTCAATGAGTTAATGAACGTCTCTTAGAATGGCTGTCATCAGGAAGAGACGATAGGTCCTCTTGAGGATGTGGCGAATATAGAACTTTATACACTATTGGTAGGAATGTAAATTGGTTACAACACTATGGAAAACAATGTGGAAGTTCCTCAAAAAAATAAAAATAGATCTGCCATATGGTCCAACAATTATGCTTCTAAATATATACCCAAAGGAAATGAACACAGGATATGGAAAAATTATCTGTGCTAACATGTTTACTGCAGCATGATTCCCTATATGTTGCCAATATAGGGAAACAACCCAAATGCCCATCGACAGGTGAATGCGTGAAAAAGATGTGGCATGTATACGCAGAGGAATGTTACTCAGTTATAAGACAAGAAGATAGCCTCCCTTTTGTGAGAACATGGCTGGACCTTGAGCACATTATAACCAAGATAAGTCAGAGGAAGAGTGGTACTATATGATAGCATTTATACATGGAATCTAAAAAAGTCAAACATATACAAAAAGATAGTAAAATGGTGGTTACCAGGGAATGGGTGGCAGGGATAGCAGTGATGGTGTTTAAGGGCACAAGCTTATGACAGGTATTAAGTAGGCCATCAAGATCTGATGCACAGTATAATGAACATAGGCACTAATAGTGTACTATAATTATGTAATATAAATACTGCTACATTAGCAAACATATTACAACACATAAATGTGTCCAAGTAACACACAGCATACTTTAAACTTATGCAATGTTACACATCAAATGTATTCAATAAAAAAATTTTTAAAAAGTAAAATTTGAGCCATGGAAGATACTAGCTTTATGCCATAGACCACCAGCATAAATCAACAGACAGACAGTATACTTAACGCTTGGTGAAAAGTGAATTCGAAATAGCAGAATTGGATTCTGCTTAGTTATCTAGCTCCAAACTTAAAGTGCCTCATTAATACAGACAGTGGAGTAGGTAAAAAAGGAAAGTTCCTGATTTAAAGCATCTCTCAAATTAATGTTAGTTTACCTTATGCATAGTTCAAATTCTTTAAGTTGTCACGGAACATTTCACACAAATAGGGTTTCCCCGAGTGGGATCCACTTCCCTGGTTTCAATCAATTAAAGGCAGAGCATTTCCCTAATCCCTATCTCTAGATCAAATAGTCCCTCTCCACGAATCTGTTTCAAATGTTAATAAAGTTTTCATTTCCAAAAGGTTCAAAATGACAGAACAAAATTCTCTCCTCTTAAGAGCACGAAAATGACTTCTGTTTCTGTCTGCAGGTAGTGGAGGACATGCTGGAGGACGAGGAAGAAGAAGATGACAAAGATGACAAGGTAATTATCTTTCCCAGCACTTGGGTACCAGGGGATGGGGAAATGTAGACATGACACTGTTTTCACAGACAGTTAAAAAAGGAGTTGAAGTGTTTGAGTCCAGAAAATTGGACAGCGCTGTTTATCATCCTAACAATGCCACTGCATGTTGCAAAGAAGGAGAGAGGGCTATAAATCCTCTTCGCTTTTGTCCAGAGCTGGGTCAAATATTTTTCTGCCAGGAACAAAAAAAAATAATTCAGCTTGTCTGAAACTTGATAGCTCTCGTGAAGATAACAGCAGTGACAACTGTTTTTGAAGGGCAAAAATTTGTCCTATCTTGAGTATTACAAATCGGGCTACACTTCGGAGGAAGAGAGAAGTGAAAAAATAGCAGCCTGCTTAAGTTCAACATGGATGTTGTCATCTGTAATTTTCAAAGAATTGCTCAGCAAAAGAACACACGTGTGTGTGGAAGGCTTCAGAGGGCATTTACATAATCCCAGTGCTCATGGTCCTTGCCTGGACTTGACTTGGGGTAGCCCTGTGGCTCCTTGGTCAGGAAAGCCCGTTGACAGGTTATTTTCTGATTGCTGGTTGGCATGGGAATGATGACCACGGTAAAAAAAAAAAGAAAAAGCTAGTTTCTGGAATCGCTTGGATTGGCTGTCCCCTGTGTGGAGAGGGGATAAATGAAGGGATGAATTAGAATGACCTTGAACCACTGTGGTGGTGGTGTCTGGGGTCAGAAGAAAGTCTTTTTATGGCAAGGAGGATAGTGATGCTGGTTTATCAAAATCCTTGGGCATTTCTAGATCAAAAATCTAAAAGGTGCTAGAGTGAGATTGGGAGGGAAGAGAGAATATCATTCATTATTTCCAAATTGTTTGGCATACAAAACCAGATTTTGACCTTCACTGGAATCTGATTTCTATTATAATAAAGCAGTGAATTTTTGGAATAAAGGAGAACAACAGTATATCTTAATTTATGCCCTTGACCTTTGATTCTACTAGACATGTACAGTTATATCCTTGTATAAGAATTCACATGCTGGAAGCAAGCATTAGAAATGTTAAAAAAAAATTCACAGCGATTAGTCAAACTCCCACATGATTTTTTCTTGACTAATATTCAATGCTAGAAGGAGAATGAAAACATAGACACACACACACACACACACACACACACACACACACACTTTCTCCCATCTAATGTTGTTCCAAACATTTTTAAATTGATAGAGATTTTATGTGAAATTTTTCTTCTGTATATCATTTAGTCATTAGTGACATCATCAAACATAAACTAACAAAATCTCCTTCCTACAAAAACATGTATGTGCTTGTTTTTAATGTTAAATAACATGAACATACACTTCTGGCAATAAATGATATGATTTATTGTTAAGGTCAGTGTTAGAGCGGTAGAGAGCTTGTATTTTAACTCAACATGCCAGCCCTGAATCATCATTTCTCTGCTGATAAACACTGAGCTACCATCCATTTATGGCTATTTTCCCTTGCTTGTTGCTGCTTTATTATTAAAGCCACCATAAAGATTCATTCCAGCAGCGGGCGTTTCTCCAGAAATGCTAATAAATGGAAACCCTTAGTGAAGTCTAGTACTTCAATGTCCCTGCTTGAAGTCAACCTGTATTTTTTTTAGCCAGTTTGTTGCTACTCCAAACCACTAATCTCCCCTTTATGGTCATTTTTTTAAACAGAGAGGATGTTAGGAGTGGGAAGCAAATAACACTTGGTTAACCACCTCCCTAAAACCTAGATGTTGAGTGGAGCATGCCAGGTGGAAACAGCACCAAGTCTCTGGAGTGGCATCTATTGTCATCTAGTGTTTAGGGGTCTGGAAATGACACCCTGGTTCTAACACATTTGCAGATCTGGTTACCAGAGTTGATTGAAAGTGAGTGCTTAAATTACTGTGTGAATTCTACTGTATTCTTGCGTGCAGGACGCTGACAAACAGTGTGTTTTCCATATGAAAAGGTTGTGAGCTGATTTTCATAAATCCAACCCTTTATTCGAGGGATATATAAGGAGGCTTTTCTTTTCCAGTCACAATGCAATTGATAGCATAAAAATTATACCTGAACAAAAAGAAAATCTCAAGTATAATAATTTACAAAAGACTTTTAGGGGCTTGCGTAATGGAAGAATCCTAGAGTGGACGTGTTAAAATAGAAAGTTTTTACCATAAGAAATGAAAATATGAAAAGATCCTTCAAGTTTCCATTTACCAGCTTCCGTCTCTTGAGTGGCTGTCATAGTGGCAAAGGTTGTAAGTCTTGGCTATCAGTGTGTCTGAGTGAGAGAAGGGTAATTTCCTACTTTAAAAAATTCATTGGTTCCTCTGTTTAAAATTTGTGTATAGAGTTGTGCGTAATGGAATTTCAGGAGAAAACAAATGTGTTTTTTGCCATATGAGCAGGCACTGACCTCTAGCTCTCATTATTTCTCTGTTTTCTCATATGGCATAATAGTGGGGTCAGGTCAGTGAGTCCTCTTATAGGATAAAAGTAAAAAAGATTAATAAATGTGCCAAAGCCTCACTTTAATTGAACCTGAAGCATATGTTGCAAGTATGTAAAATATGTCCCAGATGTTACACCAAGGCTGGTTTCTGGGCTTTCCCTGATTACCACAAGGCAGCTATTAGTCCTATAACCTTTGGACTTGGGGGTAAATGGGGTATTACGTGGCACAGAATGAGAGCACCTGTTTTCCATTCAGCAAAGACCCCTGGCAGGCTTTGCCTAAGCCTGTCCATATGTTTTCACTTAGCAGATTGTTGGGCGATTATGAAAAGTGTCTTTCTTTAGAGCCAGCATTGATATTAGTCACTCACAATGAAAGGGCAAGTCATTGGCTACTTGACAAGGTCCGTGTGGGCATAAACCGAAGTCGTTTATTTCATTTCAGCTCGAAGTGTTTTCCCTCAACATAATTATATAGATGGCAAAGACACAGGTACAAGAAGTTGAAGCGGACACAGATTATAATTACTTCGCGTAACAGTTTCGTAAGAGCTTTTCTTTAGTGCTAACTTCAGCACCTGGGAAGACTTTGGTTAAAGTTAGTAAAAGCTAAGTCACAATTCACCTGGAACCACAGATCCTAAAGCTTTTCCATGCGATGGGCTTTTGAGGATTTTTTTTTTTTCGTGTGTCCTTTTTTATTAAAACAGCTAATCATTCAGGTGAGAGTTTGTGATCCTCAGACTTAGCCTTCATTCTAGGATCCATTGTCCACATTTGCCTGAACCTAAAGTTGGGTGGCTTCTCTCTTAGTCCAATTCCACGGTTTTCACAAAGGCAGAGAAGATGGGTTTTAAATGGTGGTTCTTAGTTATGAATCATTGACTTGTTTCACTTATCTGCATTATGTAGTAGTACTAGATGAAGCTCTACCAGAGATGAAATTTCTCCTGAATTAAATGTTAGAAAGACATCCTACTTTGTTCTCAGTTCCCTTTGTTGTAGAGCCTTCTCTCAGCCATCAGCCACAAAGTCACAGTTTGATCTGATTTTTGACCTGACACCAAATCCTGCCTTTGTGGTTAATAGAATATCTTAGTAAATACTTAAGGCTTAGCTAAATTACCTAGGTGGACCTATCAATAAGCCATCTAATAGTGTTTTTGACCGTGTTATTTATAATAATACATTGGTCAATCTGCATAATCTAGACATCTAATTAATGAAGATCAGCTTTCGTTTTGTAGCTTAAAAAGTTTAGGCATGCTTCCCATGGTCTGTTCTACCCTTGTAATGGGATCCAGCTGCAATATCAGGAAGCAGAAGATAGAATGCAGGTTTTCCTCAGGGTAAGCATGGATTCAGACGCATGGCATACTACTAATGTTTATTGATAAAAGATATTAAAGTGTTCAGGCATTTATGCTTGCATTGCTTCTCCTTTTTCCTCAGCCATTATGTCAAGGTTACTGTGTTTCAAGATAACTAGATGCAATGAATGAAACATATCTGAGTTACTTCAAAATACACAGATTGTTTGCTTTAATTCTTGAAATCTCTGTTTTCTGCTTTGATTCTCCAGCCCTACAAATGTATACAATATACCCAGGATGCATACATCTCTGCATCTCAAATCAAGGATGGGGTGGGGGAGGAGATACCTCTGATATGTGATAGAAGAAGATTCTAATCTGGCAACATGTTCTAGTTATATTCCATGAAACAATTACATGGTGGGGGAGCCGATCAAAGCTTTGGAGAAAGGCAGGGAAAGAGAAGTCAAGAAAAAAATTTATTTAAAAAAATCTTAATTCACATTTAACTGGAATAGCATTGTATTAGTTTATTAGTTTTCTATTGCTGCATTGCAAATGACCACAAACTTAGAGGCTTCAAACAAGCCACATGTATTAACTCTCAACTCAGCAGGTCAGAAGTCTAGGCATGGCTCAACTGGGCTCTCTGCTCAGAATCTCACACTCAAGGTGTCAGGCTGAGTTCTCATTTGAGGCTCTGCAGAAGAATCCACTTCCAAGCTCATTCGGTTTGTTGAGAGAATTCAGTTCCTTATATTTGGAAGACTGAAGCCTTTGTTTTCTTGTTGGCTTTTCACTCCCACTGGTTACTTTCCATGGTCCCTCCCATCTTTATATCCATCCATGGAGAAGCTCCCTTTTGTCAAATCTCTCTAACACTTTAACTCTCTTTCTTCAGGAAGAGCCTAGTCCCTTTTAAGGGTTCACCTAATTAGATCATGCCAACCAAAGATAATTCTTTCTTAAAGTCCACTGTGCCATCTAATATAACCTAATCATGGGATGGCTATACCATTATATTTCTAATTCCCTTCCCCTACAAAGTGAGGGGATTATACAGAACATATACACCAGGAAGTAGGAATCTTGGCAGTCATCTTAGAATTCTGCCACTGCATCTAGATCCACTCAGGCTCTGGAACAAAAATGGAACAGTCTTTGTGTTCCTTGTATGTATCTATTGCCAGGCAATGCCATAACTATCTTACAGTAAACAAATTAGGAAAGCCTGCCTGCACAGACACATCCTTTCAAAGATTGTAGGAAACATCTCATACCAGAGATAAAAACTGAAATATATTTTACTGAGGTAAACTTTATATTTTAAACTGAGTTATAGTACAGTATGTCCTACTTATTATCTAGTTCTCTGGGGTGAGGAGTGGTTGGGCATGCAGAAAGCCTGATGGAAAACATGTTCTTTCCCCTTGTTGCTTCCTTTTCTGGAGAAGAACAAAAACGAATAAAATAGGCAAAAAGCAAGGAAGGGTCCATTCCTCCTTTAGGGGATGTATTGGTGCTCAGACCCGCTAAGGTGATAGATGGCACACTGACCTTGAGTCAGCAGGAACACTCTACTTCATCTAGAATCATAGCAACATTCACACTAGAGGATGCCCAAGAGAAGTGTCAGAAGGATGCCTTGCTGCCCCATGGCTTTCTGCCTCCTGCAAGGCAGGAAGTCTTCTGAGTTTGCCTGCACAGTCACTGCCCTTACCCTGCCTCTGCTGGTGTTGCCCCTGCACAGCCCTTCGGCCAGAGCCCATCTGCCCCACCTGGCTGGACCCCTAAGGTGAAGCTCTGCAGCCTTGTGACTCTGACAGGTAGGTCAGGGGAGGTGTCCACAAGGATTGGGGTTTGCTTGATAAGTGCTGTGAGCCAGACTCCTTAGTGAGAGTTCACAACTAGGGGCTTCTGGCACCATGGCACCCAGGTGTTTCTCATTCCAGGACTCCCTTGTGGGCCAATAAAATTCCCAAGATCCTCCGAACAGCCCCACACACTCAGCACATCCCAGCCCATCTTCTCCTTGCTCCTCCTAGTTCAACTTCATTTAAAAATGGGGAAACTGCTCCAGCCAAACATGGGTGCATTGCCAAATAATAAGATATTATTATAGATAATTACAGATATTACAGATAATAAGTGGCAGAGCCAGGGCTGAAACTCAGGTTTTCCAAGTTTAGCATCTTTATCCTTCCTTAAAACTAATTTTTCCTGGAAAATAAAAATCAAAGAACAGATGCAAATTACTTTAAACATGCTCTTTAGGCATTCTGGTAGCATAATCAGGGAGTACAGCATCCATCCCCAGCCAGGAGCTCTTTACTTCTAGGTTTCCAGTTCTTCACACTGCTTTCGTGTACATTCAGCCCTTTCCCACTATACCAGCTAGGCAGGACTGTGGTGAGTGAGTAATAACCCCTCAAAGATGTCCTGCCAGAAGTTCTGCAGCCCGAGAGAGGGTGTGCCCTGTAATGTAGGCTCAACAGCACAAGAAGAAGCTGAAGACCCAGAACTACAGCAGCAGAAGGAGCTGCTGGACAGCACCCAATGTGGGGGAGTATGGAGCCAAGGCCAGAGCACTGGCGTTAATAAAACAAACTGATGGGGGGCGGGGGGCAGGGTAGGTTGGAGGGTTGAAGGGCTACACCAGCTTTGAAGATGGAGGAAGGTGACCACAAACCAAGACATGTGTGCAGCCTTTAGAAGCCGGAAAGGGCAAGGAAGAAGATTCTCCCCTAGAGCCTCCAGAAAGAAATGCCGTCATGCCCACATCTTGATTTTAGTTAACCCTGTGAGACCCACTTCCAATGTGCAGACCACAAAACTATAAGATAATAAATCTGTGTCATTTAAGCCACTAGGTTTATTCATTACAGCAGCAATAGAAACTAATACAGGTGCCTTCCAATGGCATCCCCCCCCACACACACATATATATGTACATTTTAAAGCACTAGATCTAAGCTCCTAATTTTTCCTTATTAACTTAATCTACTCTTCTATATAAATATGGCTACACAGTTCTTCATTCAATATGGAAACTAAAACAGTATAGCAAAGCGAATATTTTTGTCCGAATTGCCTTAGTTTTTATTCAGAAAAGCTTGTCCAAAGATGAGAGTGGGTTTGTACCCATCTCTAGTGCACGTGCTTACTTTCCTGTTGAGGAGCCTGTATTATTCATTGGTGAGTACAACACCAAAGCATGGTTAACTTGACTTATCATCAGGAGAATTTCACTTCCTTAGAACATTCATTCTATTCTAGAAGGCATCAGGACAGAGGGTATTAGCCCTATTTAGGTCACAGACCCTTTGAAAACCTGAAGAAAGCTGCAGATTTTTTTCCCCACCCTGGGGAAAAATATGTAAACACGTAAAAAAAAAAAAAAACAAAACTTTTCCATGCCTTTTTGTATTGCAATGGATGGAAATTGAATTATTTTTCAGAGTAAAGTATTTTTATAGAGTCATACCTCTGTTCCTCTCACTACCTTCCTCTTGACATTAATGCCTATTTTCCTCAAACACCTGAGATAAATGCAAATTTTTCAAGTAAAAATAAAGTTTAGTTCAGCTCAAAAGTAAGCTTCTACAAGAAGGCTGATGTCTGGCTTTGATATTGAAATTATGGAGTGGTTTTTGACACAGCAATAGGCTTGTTATTTTTGACATCTGTTTGACTATGACTTTTCAGTTGCATGGCAATACGTGCTTAAAACACTGACTTGGCAAAAGAAAACAGCAAACAAAATGGGAGCTGCTATGGCTTTATTAGAAGAGGGTTAAGCATAGACAAATTCCTAGAGTTCTCCAAAGTCCTTGTTGAATTCCTATCATATTGTGCTGAGGATATCATGTTTTAAATTGTTTGCATCATTAATGCCTCATCATTATTTTTTTAAAAAGGATTAAGGGGCACCTGGGTGCCTCAGTCGGGTAAGCACCCAACTTGGTTTCAGCTCAAGTCATGATCTCATAGCTTCGTGGATTCGAGCCCCACATCGGGCTCTGTGTTGGCACTGCAGAGCCTGTTTGGGATTCTCTCTCTCTGCCCCTTCCCCACTTGCACTTTCTCTGTCTCAAAATAAATAAACTTAAAAAAAAGGATTAAATATTCACGATTCCATGTTAGGGTCATTGGAGACAGAATTAGCTTTTGAAGAGTTATGATTCCAACTGTCTGTGGGTTTCCAGCTGTAAACAAATTGAAAACTTTCATTACTCCTTGTTCCAGTATTCAGAAGTATTTCTCCAGCCTCAGAAAGTTTAGGTAAATGCCCCAACATGCCCTTCTGCATGGCAGTTGAGCTAAAAGAATTTAAATAGGAAGATCGCCTTAGATAATTTGGCAAGAATAATCACCAAGTAAAGCAAACCATGAATGGACTGTTTCCTGTGGTTTATTCTCATCATTGGATTTCCTTTGCCTCAAAAAAGCAGAACTCATATTTGAAAGTCAATCACATGTTTCAAGACAGGTCCTCTAGAAAGCTAGTTATCGTCTGTACTGCAGCAATGAACTTACTCTTATACTCCCATTTCTTGACAAAACCTCTTGAAATAGTGTGTCAGCTCTGGCTCTCAAGAGGTTGACAACATCCGTAGAAACAGACACAATTTTTTCAGGATCGCTGGCAGAATCGTTGACACTGGCTGACACCACTGCATGTTGAGATGAGAAGCATGTTTCTTCACCAAAGCAGCAGAACCAGATGTGTTGCCAAGCATCACAGATGCTCTATCGGAGCCCAGAGTGCCAAGATTTTTATTCTGCCTGAAAATTTGTTTGGCAAAGAAATTCTTCACCATGTTAAAGACATTGACTCTGCAGATTCTCAAAGAAGTTCACAAAGTAGGAATTCTTTGATTGTAAGAACTTGTCGACAGGAGTTGGCTATGCAAATAGAGGTATCTATTTGTATTATTATGTGCAAAAGGGAGATATTAAAGACATGTCAGAAATTCTGTAGTGTTGACATCATTTGATGAGAACACAACTTAAGAAATGTGTGGCTTCACCAGCATCTTTCCAGTGACATGTAGGTTATTTTTCTTGGTGATACGATGGATGCAAAAAATATTTTAATACAGGTCTTTTTTTTTTTCCTTGGGGCAAATCCAAAGCCAGGTAAAGTCCCAGTCTTTAATAACCAAAATGTATTTATATAAAGAAAAAAGATACACGATGTCCAATAGATTTTCACAGTAGGCAGCCTGAGCTACTCCCTTTAATTTTATTGGTTGCATACTTCTATTGGCCAGAATCCTGCCACGTAAGAAATACTGTAGTTTTGCATCCCATTAAACTCCATAATTAATAGAAAATCAATAGATATGAAAACCTCATGGTACTGCTTTTTTTCTTTTGAAATTTTCCTACTTAAGCTAGACTCAAGGTAAACAGAGGTGTATGGCTATAGTCATGTTAGCACCATGTGTTTTCTTAGATTCCTATCCATAGTAAACCATTCTAGAGGTCTTAACATTATAGAGACAATATTACCTATCTGTTTACCTTCAATATCAGATTGCTCGCTGTTCATAATATGTCTCCCTGCCTAGTGATCTCCAGCCTGGCCATGTATCTCACTTTGGCTGACCTAGGCCATTTCCCAGCCAAAGGTTCAAGAGCCATCCTTGGCTCTGCCATCTCTCCTTTCCTTCTGAAGCATAGCTGGAACTGTCCGCATAGGAGATCCTTGTTTAGCTTGAATTCTAGAATAAAGGTGATGTAGATCCAACCCATAAGGGCATGTAGTATGAACAAAAAATAAACCTGTGTTTTTATTTTTATAACCTTTCATGATTTTGAGGGGGTTTTTCTTGTTTTTTTTTTTTTTTTACCATGACGTAATTTAGTCTAGGCTGGCAGATAAAATATTCATCCATATTACTTGGTGTGAATCAAGGTGTTAATATCTAATTTCAAAGAAAACATAAATTTTTTATTTTTTTTAAATTTTTTTTTTAACGTTTATTTATTTTTGAGACAGAGAGAGACAGAACATGAACGGGGGAGGGTCAGAGAGAGGGAGACACAGAATCTGAAACAGGCTCCAGGCTCTGAGCGGTCAGCACAGAACCCGATGTGGGGCTCGAACTCACGGACCGCGAGATCATGACCTGAGCCGAAGTCGGCCGCCCAACCGACTGAGCCACCCAGGCACCCCTAAATTTTTTAAATAAAACTAATCAAAGTCTCAGAAAGGAAAATTTAAAATATTTTTTTCTTCTTAACTTCACAGATCTACCCACAGACCTTGAAGCCCAGTCTCAAATCATTCTGCTGTTAGGTCTCTCTCATTGAAAAGTGCTTTCTTTTCCCCATAAACTTAAAGTGAAGGACAAGATGCTGGGCAGACAGAGATAAATATGGCAGAATATGGGCCTTTCAGGAATCGCTGTCTGATGGGACCCTTGATTATGTAAACTAATAACTACAATACAGTGAGAAAAATGTTGTAATAGAGTTATAAAGAGTTTGGGTGGGAAAAACAAGAAGGTGACCATCTTCACAGACTTGTCAACAAATGTTGCACGGTAGAGGTGGCATTTAGTTTAAGTCTTGAAGGATGAGTGAGAATGTACAAGGAAATGTGGTATGTGAATTCAAGGAGTATTTGGTACAGTAGGAGCATAAAGTGGAGAAAAATGACACTGGAAAAGGCAAATTTAAGATTGTGAATGCTTTAGCCATCAGTTAAGAAATTTGAATTATCTTCAAGCAGTGAGAAATCAAAGGCTCTTTTAAAATAGGGAATTGTCATGATGACATTTGTGCTTTTAGAAGGAAACTCTGTCAGGGCACCTGGGTGGCTTAGCCGGTTAAGCATTCAACTCTTGATCTAGGCTCAGGTCATGATCTCATGATTCATGGGTTCTCCCATTCTCTCCCTCTCTCTTTCACTCACTCTCACTCTCTCTCTCTCTCTCTCTCTCTCTCTCTCTCTCTCTGTCTCTCACTCTGCCCCTCCCCTGCTCATGATCTCCCTCTCTTTCTCTCTCTCAAAATAAATGAATAAATTTTAAAAAAGAAGAAAACTCTGCTAATGGGCAGGTGATGGAATAAGAAGGAAACGAGACTTGGTCACCTGCATGGCTCAGTCAGTTAAGCATCTGACTTTGGCTCAGGTCATGATCCCAAGGTTTGTGAGTTTCAGCCCTGCTTTGGGCCCCCTGCTGTCAACACTGGGCCCACTTCTGATCCTCTGCCTCCCTCTCTCTCTGCCCCTCCCCTGCTTGCATGCTCACTCACTCTCTCTCTCTCAAAAAATAAACATTAAGAAAAAAAAGAAGAAGGAAATGAGACTCGAAGTAGAGAAATATGCGAGGAGGTGCCATGGTATTCCCAGCAAGAAATAATGTCAGCCTGCACTGAAAACAGCAATCATGATAATAAGAAAGAAACAAATTTGAGAGATACTTTTAATAGTAAATGTACTAAGATTATTGAAACAATTTATGTTCTATAGAATAAGGGAAAATTTAGAGTTGCTGAGGACTATAAGATGCTTGGCTGAGATATCCTTGTATTTGTGAAGCACTTCACATGTTTCAAAGTACTTCCATTTCTTTACCTTAATTTAATGTTCACAATAACTCTGTGTATTGGCTTATCAAGTATTATTCCCATGCTTCAGTATCAGGAAGATAAACTTGGCTAGTGGGGAAGTAGCTAAGATTAGAAACCAGATAATGAGACTAAAATAGAGAAGTAGTTGAATCTGAAAACAAGTTAACTTATCTAAGAAGAAGGTAAGTCTGGGAATTAGGTAACTTGTCTGATGATGAAGAAACTGAGGTCAGAAAACTAACTAATTAACTTTCCTCCTGGTCATGTTGCAGTAAGGCCTGTTGACCCACCCAGAGATGACGACTAGGTCACTTGGTGTGCAAAATTGCATGTTCTGGTCAGTATAAACAGAAAGTGTCCTCCGTGCCTGCCCAGCCCTCTTTTCCTTCAGCACTAGGTCTTAAGAGAGCCTTTGAAAAAATGATGGCAACAGGTCCATATTCAGGGCCTCTTCCCCATTTAGTGTGCTTTCACTAAGTGAACTCACTCACTCAACGTCACAAAATAAGCGAAACAACCAAACTACAAACTTTAGCCTGTTTGCCTCCAAAGCCCGCCATTGTTTTGCATAACAATCTCCCAGTGCCTACCCCCTACAAAAACCCACTTAGTGACTAAAGTAATAATTTCCATTCTTTCATTATTCACTGGCTTCACTGGGCTCACCTGGGCAGCTCTTGCTCGAATCACTCTTGTGGGTCTAGCCAGCTATCTGGGGCTGTGGTCCTCCAAGGGCTTGACTAGGCTGGACATTCCAGATGGCTCAGTTGGATGACTAGGGGTTGTTGCTGGCTTCTCATGACGTGGCAACTCAATTCTAAGAGGGAGAATGATTCTAAAAGTGAGTGTTTCAAGAGATCCAAGCAGAAGCTGCAAAGCTTCTTATGATGTAGGCTTGGAAGTCCCAGAATGTCACTTCTGTCATGTCCTATTGGTCAAACAAGTCACTAAGGCCAGCCCAGATTCAAGGAGAGGATGGCTTTGGTTCTACCTCTTAATAAGGAGTGTCAAGGTCCTATTGCATAAGAATCTAAGAGATGGGAGATATTATGTGGCCATCTTTGGAAAGTAAAATCAGCTACCATTTCTAAAGAAGAAAAGCTCCTAATAGATGTCCAGTAGCATTAAGGTATATGAAGCCTGTTGCCTAACAGGAGACTTTCTCTTTATCTAAGGTTTATCAGCATATAGTGCTTGATTAGGTTATCTCAAAACTTAAACAAGCATAGTGCCTTCAAGTTGCCAGGTGTATCCAAAGTTTATCATCCCGTATATTTTTGTTTCATTTTTTGTTTTTGATTTACAAGTGGAGAAGCATCAAAAGACTGACTGAATTGTCATTCTCTACTTCGCTAAAACCTGAAAGTGCTACCTAAATCTTTCTTCTTCTGCTTTGTCCATAGATAAGAATTCAGCCCAGAAATTTCACTATCTAGCTGAACTCTCCCTTGAAGCTAGTTGGTACGTAGAAAGGAGTCATAAAAAAAATCCTTTTTAAATCCTATTCAGACTATACTGGATATCCATTGTCCTCTACCAGTGAAGGAAGACAAAATGCCACTGTCCAGTGTCCTGGAAGTCAGGCTTTACTTTCTCTGACTGGCTGCCAAAAATGAAAAGCCAAGTGAGGAAAGGAGATTGCAGAACATTTCCTTCTTAAAGCATAAGAGTTTCTTCTTTTTAGAAAATGTAATTTGAAATTGCCAGCAGTTCACATCTGGTATTTTACTAATTTGTTCAAGGATATTTCTCATAGGATTTAAAAGATGACTGATATCTCTGAAAATTTTGTTGTACAAACTCTAAGTAGCTCGGTCAAGACTCTTTTCCAGGATCCTTGGAGCTAATGTTTTTCTGCTGTAGTGAGGTAGCAGTATGCAGATATTAAAATCAATATTGAGCTCATCATACACATATATGCTATTTCTTGGTTCTGGTATCTTACCCATGTATTCTGATCACAATGATTTGGAAACAGAGACAGCATCTGTCTTCTCTGTGATTCCACACTGGAATATTTTGGAGACATACAAGGCAATATAAAAAAACAAATATACAGCTGCTGCAGTCTGATAATGTAAGATTTTATTGATTATCCGAAAGAGTAACTACCCTAGGTATTAGGTTTTCTTGTCACAACCTTCAGTGCCTGGGGTAGTTGAACAAGTTCTTTTTTTCCTTTGAGCTGACCTCAAAGTCACATAGTTTCTGAATCAAGGTCCTCAGATTTCATACTTTGGCAATTTCTTTCCTTTCTAATGGGGTATATTAGAGAAAATGTGTCACCTTTTGCACCATGTAATACCAAATCAGATCAGAATTCATGCACAATTATGTCAGTGGAAATCTAATAGTACAGGCTGGCTTATCTCTAGATAACACATGGAAAAATAAACTTCCCCGACTGACAGATTTACTTGATTTTTTTTTCAGATAAGTTATTTGTGAGTAATCGAGCTAAAGAATGTAACTGGATTATTTTTCATACTATAAAAAAAAAAAAAGACTCTCAACAGTAAAATGGTTGCTAAGTATCCAAGCTCTGTCACTCTGTCCCCCCCCCCCCCCACACACACACACATACCCCTTTTTCTTTGAAAAAGTTCCTGGGTAATGAACACAAAAAAAGAACAAAAAAAATATTTTGCATTAGCTATATTTATTAAGAGGAAGAGGACTAACAACTTTAGGAAAACAAAGTTTACATAAAACATTTATGTAAAAATAATGTTAGTTGATAGTTAATGATATTTAAGTAACACAGGCTAGGTGGTAGTCTACCTGGGAATGGTATTAGGCTGCCTAAAAAGCCTTCATCTGTGTTTCTCTTTTATAATCAGAAAAAGTCAAAGCCCATCGGTAATCTGAAGTCGTCTTGAAACCAATTAAAATAATTTAAGATAAGTTGTACTGCAAATGTGCTTTTTAAGTGTTTTAGACTTAGGATGTCTTAGGGATGTTGTAACCCCTTTTTAATGTTACTATTTATATATAACTACCATGTGTATAGTATTACACCTTTAATGCACTGTACTAGCTGTCACTTGAAATTAAGTGCAAGCATGTTCTTTTTTGGCCTTCAGTTTCTCCTACATTAAACGTTTAAATAATGGTACCAGTAGTAAAAGGGTGGGTAGCATTCCCAATGGAAACTCACTTCTGCATCTGGTTGCGTTGTGTTCGGGTTTCTGCACAAAAGATATCGCAATATCACAATCTCTTAGTGTTTACACACCTGGTATCCAGAACTCTACCTGATGTCTTTTCTCAGGAAATTAACGGAATCAAAGTTTAGGGTAGGCATGTTTGATAGATATACCTTGTCTGTAGAGATCTGGTGATAATTCTATCAGAGTTTGTCCCTGGTTGATCATATATCTATGCATTTTTATATCTTTGTGGTTTTCTTCACCAACTCTGTGCTTGCCTCAGTGCCTTCATTAGAAGGTCAGGTTCTTAGGATTTAGTAATTCACCTTGAAAACGTACTGTAAGTTGAATGTATCAAGCATGAGTTTTCCCCACTCAGCATGAATTTCAGAGCATTAAAAAAAGACAAACCCATAACTAAAATATTTTCTTGATCTCTGTTTTTCATTTATACAGAGACAAGTAAACAGATGCTTCCTGATTTCAGATGTTTCTTTGTTTCCATAAGTCATGTTTACTTTTCATATTGTAATGATAGTATACAAACTTTTCTACCTCATAATAAAACTGCATTTTCCAAACATACAAAACAATTAGTTTTAATAAAAGAGACTATCCACATGGGAGCCACTTGGAAGGGTTATCGCTTATGTGAAAACAATTGATAGGAAAATTAAAATTCCTTGTATTTATTTCTAAACATTTCCCTTCCCACAATCTAAATCATAATGATAGAACTTCCTGTGTGAATCTTTTCCCATAACAAGTAAAAGTAATATGCTAGAAAGAGATCAACTTTTTTTTTTTTACAAGAGTTGACCAACTTTGTTACCTTTAAGTATGTTTGCATCTATTTACATACAGCACAGAAATGAAGGTGAAAATATTCTGATTAAGAAAAAAGGAATCAAGATAGGGTATTTTTCTCTCATTCAGTATGAATGATTCATTCAATTCATTCTTTCATTCACATATTCATGCATGTATGCACGTAATAAATATTTGTGTACCTATGACAAATGTCTGTTCTGTGCATCAAATATAGATACATTGTAAGAGAGTAGGTTTCTTTTCCTTTGTTCACCATCAATCTCAGACATGCTATACATCTGTTGCCTCCATTTACTCCCCTCTTTTGTTCAATCTTAACTCTTTCCTTCGTGGCTTCCATTTATAACACCGTTCCCTGAACTTGTTCCCTGAAGACATTAATAACATCATTCGGCCTTCTACCTTTTTAGTGCATTGAGCTCAATGCTATCTTAGCCACAATTTAATCATATACACTTCTATCTCCCTGGACACTCAGGTCTTTTTACTCTAACACTTCCATGTTCATTGTTTGTCTTCAGTGTTTGTGTATCTCCCACTTTTGTTCTTTCTTAATCTTTGCCCACAATTTTAACTATCACTTCAAGGAAGATAACTCCAAAATCTTTACTTTGATTCATGTATTCTTTCATCACTGCAACAAGTATTATGTACTTGTAACGTTCAAAGCACTACGCTATGTTCTCTGAAGGATACAAACAGAAATGAGGCCTAATTCCTCTTCTCAAGGAGCTAATAAACATCTCTGGTTATGCCTTCTGTCCCAAGTCTGTTGTGTCTTTCCACCCTTTTGTACATTGAAAGTTGCTTCATCATAAACCCAAACACAGTATATTTCAATCTGAACTTCTATTCTTTCCTCTCAAAAAAGCGTCCTTTGTAGCTCAAGAATTTCTACCAGTAGCGCAAATATTTTACTCATGAAGATGCAAAAACTCGAATCATTTTTGGTGGTTTTCTCTAACCTATAAGAAAAATTCTATAGATTTTGCAGTTGCACTATTCCTTACTTTGTATCTTCCTCTTAAGATTCTCCTGATATGCTCTTACAGTCTACATGAAGTGCCCTTTCTGCTTATTCAAGACCCATTCATCCTTTTTGTTTTTTGTAGTATTATGGTTTTATGAACACAGACATGATGTGCACATAAACTGTCTGTATGTTCATTTTCTTCGCTGCACGGCATGGCATTGGGATTGTGACTCTGATGGCCAGCTGAGCTGTTCTTTCCACAATGGCTTTGTGGTTCTCAGAGGAGACATTGTGGGCAATCTCTGCACAGTAAGATTTGTTGCACATCAGCAGCATTTCAAGCTCTTTGACGTTGTGGACTAAGAACTTCTGGAAGCCACTGGGCATCATGTGCTTTGTTTTCTTGTTGCTTCTGTCACCAATGTCGGGCATCAAGATCTGGCCTTGAATCTTCTGTGCACCCTATTGTCAATGCCTCTGGGTTTTTACCAGTTGCACTTAATTTTGACATACCAGTCTGACTGATGCTGGGTGACTTCTTCCTCTTTTTAACGATCTGGGGCTTCACCAGAGGTCTGAGGTCAGCCATGATGCTGAGTGAAAGATGGCTGCCACCTCCCCAGGTAGCACTGAGGAGCAAGACCCATTCATCTTTAAAACCCAGCTGGAATCTGCTCCCCACCCCAGATCCTGCCAATTAACTCTTTAGCCAGTGATGACTGTACTTCAAAACACACAATAATGTGTTTTTTCTCCTCAGTTGATATTCATCTATTTTCCCTTCCATTTTTTAAAATTATGTGCACTATACTGAGCACTTCACATGTATCATCTCATTTCTTGTTCACGACAACACTATTAAGTAGTTCTATCATCCACTGTGCTAGGCTAAGTGACTTGTCCAAAGTCACAACTAAAGACTGAAATTAGAACCCAGTTCTGTCTAGACTCCAAAAGCCCATGATTTAAACCATTATGCCACATTCTTACAACATTTATGTATTAATTAATTAATTCATGGTCTTATTTAATTTAATGCGTAAGTCTCCACAAAAGCATTATAAACCATAGTGACAAAAACAGTATTATAACACATATTAAGCACAATGGTATATAAATAGTAAGCATTTGGTTAAATGTTCAGTGAATAGAAAGTTCTATGTGTGGGGCGCCTGGGTGGCGCAGTCAGTTGAGCGTCCGACTTCAGCCAGGTCACGATCTCACGATCTCACGGTCCGTGAGTTCGAGCCCCGCGTCAGGCTCTGGGCTGATGGCTCGGAGCCTGGAGCCTGCTTCCGATTCTGTGTCTCCCTCTCTCTCTGACCCTCCCCCGTTCATGCTCTGTCTCTCTCTGTCCCAAAAATAAATAAAAAACGTTGAAAAAAAAAATTAAAAAAAAAAAAAAAAAGAAAGTTCTATGTGTATGAATGGAAAACAGCAATTCAGGTATCAGAGTCCCATAACCACTCCAACTAGCCATGTTGTATACTGGATATTATTTAGCAAAAGAAAAGTGATTGTCCTATCATCTTCATTTTGCCAATATCTTTCTGATCCCTTGCCTCATATTTACATATCCCATAAGGAAACAGAATTGGATATACCTTTGCCAGTATGATATTAAAAGGAACTTTCTGCTCCCTATGTATAGAATTCATTCTATATTCCCATTCACATTCACTGGTCTCTGAGACCCAGTCATTACACATGGTGCCAAGGATGATACAGAGTTGAATGCAGTTTCCATCATCGCAGAGTTCCAATGTGTTCCCATCAGTCACTCTCTTTTGTATTCCTAAAACCACCACTTGGTTTCAAGTCCCTCATACCTCAAATGAGCCACCTTCCAGCGACTCTCAGCTATAATGTGTTCTTAAGAATGCCTCCAAAATTAGCTTTAGATTTTTTGAAACAGGGTAGCATAATGGTTAAGAGTATTGGTTCTGGAACCGGGCTTTTGTATGCTGTTAGGCACAGTACTTCACCTCTATCCCTCTGTTTCCTCATCTTTAAAATGGGGTTAATGATAGTTCCTACCTTATCTTGTTATAAGGATTAAATGAGTAAATATGTATAAAGCTTATAATGATGTCTTTATCATAAAACAAATTTCATAAGTATAATGTTATTAGAGTGGTGTTATCATTATTGTTAGCAGCAACAGCAACATTATCAGTAATGGGAGTCCAGGAAGATTGTTATGTTATTAAATGGAAGAGAGCGAGTCTGAGTAGGGATAGATTTTAGAGGGAAAGAAATTACTTTTGTTCTAACATGTTGAATCTGAAATGTCACCAGGCCATCAAATTAGGTATTCCAGTAGATACTAGAAATATAAATCTGGAATTCAAAGAAGAGATTATGGCCAGAAAGTTAAATTTGAGCAGTACTAATTACAGATAAAAGTAATTACTGAAACAGAGGCTGTTGAGAGTGCAGGGAAGAGGGCCAAGGACAGTTCTGTGGAGAATGCCTCTATTTAAGGGGCAAGACAGGATGAAGAACAGAGCATATGGCTGAGAAGGAATCATAAGAGTGGTAGGAGGGGAATCAGAAGGGTTGCTGTTATGGGAACCAAGAGTTTTGAGAAACGTATTACTAGAATTAAATATGGTAAATGCTCATGGAAGATGACAACTGAGGGAAAAAGTCATGAACACTGATGATTCAATTAGTGAAGACCTTGGTGCTTGTAGTTTCCCTAGAGTGGTGACAGCAGAAAGCATAGGGTATGTTGAAGGCAGCATGTATGGACTGCTCTTCAGAATGGCCTCACTCTGGAAGGGGAGGGAAGGAAGAACAAGAACTTAGGATCTTGGCAGGAATTTGAGTGTTGTTTTAGTCTTGGGGAACTCACACTATTTCAGAAGGAACAAGTGGGGGAAGGTGGGTTTACAGAGCTAGGAGAGTACAAGCTCAAGGTCTCAGAAGAGATAGGATAGATGGACGGAAGAACACTAGAGAAGGGATTGAGTTTCATGGGAGATCCAGGATGGAAGGGTGGGTGTTAAGGAAGTACACATGGCCTCTTTCTTTCAGCAAAGTGGGAGAATTGGTCATCTGCTGTGAATTCAAAGTTAGGGTGGGTCATATGTGGAATTTGAGAAACTTAACAGAAGACCATAGGAGAAGGGAAGGGGAAAAAATAGCTTCAAACAGAAAGGGAGGCAAACCATAAGAGACTCTTAAATACAGAGAACATACTGGTGGTTGATGGTGGGGAGGGGAGAGGAGGAAACGGGTGATGGGCATTGAGGAAGGTACTTCTTGGGGTGAGCACTGGGTGTTGTATGTAAGTGATGAATCATGGGAATCTACTCTCCAAGCAAAGAGCACAGTGTATATACTGTATGTTATCCAACTTGACAATAAATTATATTAAAAAAAAAATTTAGGGTGGGAGGCTCTGGAATATGGAGGAAGTTTGAAAGAATACCTGAAAGGAATGTGATAACCTGTCAACCCCAGAATGACTGGATGGTCAAGCAGCAGTGAAGGCTTGGCTGGGGCCACGTGACGTAAAGTGAGTATGTAGCAATGAAAACACAACAGTTCATGGTTCATCAACCCAGAATGGTTTGTACACAAACAGGGTAATACAGAAAGGACATAGAACAAGTTTCAAAGAAAGATGACAAGTGAAGTTAGAATTGAGCTGATGGGCTGGGAGAATGGTGAGGAGTTAGAAGGAGGAAGCCCCTTGATCAGTGGGGTAGGAAAGGCTTGCCCACCAAATGAAGATGTAAATGACAGAACTAGACTGTTGTGTTACTCTAGACACTTCACATTGTCTCTTCCTCCCTTCCTTCCTTTCTCCTTTCCTTCCTTCCATCCTCTCTCCCTCCCTCCCTTTCTTTCTTTCATTATTTCTTTTTTTCTATCTTTCTTTCATTCATTCTTTCTATTTTGTTTATACTGGAAAACTCTTCCTGGACAATAAAAGAGGGTATATTTTAAAGTTAAATGTACTGTGATAATTCTAAGAGCATCACTCCAACTGTTGAATAAGGAAAGTGGAATTTTGTTCTCCATCTTCTTTAACTTTTCACCTATGGCTTTCGATGAAGTCTGCTTGAAAAGAAGAAGAAGGTGAAAAAAAGATGTCAAAAAGAGTTGTAAATTATAGAATGACATCTACCCTGCAGTTCTGTCACTCTCACTAATATTGCTTAGCATTCTGAGTTTTAAAAATAACGCAGTTATTGAGATTTAAAACTCTGCGGATGCAGAATACATTTTGGAAAATAAGACTTTTTACTATGCATAGCCAATTATAGTCCACTGAGAAAATGATGTATTTTTCCAATACATTTTTATTATGTACTTAACTGACGGACCTTCCCAGCTTCTTCATAGACATTCCACTCCATCAGCCACTGTACATAATATACTTCTTAGGAATCTACTTAAATTTGTATTTACCTGTGAGGCTAGATTGGCTCCAGAGGACACAGTCCTTTTTTCCTTGAGTAAATTATACATATTTTAGAAAACTATCTAAAAACATATTTACCTCATATGGAATTCTGGTCTCCAGGGTAATTAAGACCAGTTTTTAAAAAGCATAGCCAATGCACTTTAACTCTCTCAGGTAAATAAGATATATTTTATAATCATCTAAGAACGATTTCTCTCTTCCTTGCCTTCTCTTTCCCTTCTCCTGTAACTATCACCATGCCTCTTTTATACACATATTTAGTAATTATTTCAATGTTTCCTCAGATACTGCTTTTCTCTCAGGGGCTGGCACACCAATTACACTTTCCTTCTATTCCATGCACTGGCAACTCAACACAAAAGAGGCACAGCCTATCCTACATACAATTTCTATAAGAGAAGTTACTTTGTGAAGATCCAGATTCTTCATATACAGTTTATTTGGTTTTCACATTTTAAGAAGGACTTACAATATTGGGGCATTTACCCATTAGAGCAAGCATAGAATTTTGTTGGTTAAGAGATGCCAAATTGAACTGTATTTTGAGCTTATACTAAAAATAGAAGGAATATCTAAAAAGAAATATGCAATAACATCACTGTAATGTTTTGCAAAAGCCACTATATACCACAATCGTTATTAAAAACCAAAGAAATAAATGAAATTTCCTAGAAAAAAAAATGCTTTCTCACTTAGCTATTTTGCACTCCTAAAACATCCTTTACACACTGATTTCTTTGCACACATTGAATAATGAAAATGCACAACCCATTCTTCCTTTGTCCTACAGAAATATTGCAGTAGTTCCCTCAGGAAGAAAGCAGTAGGAAATCCATGTGACAATAATTGTTAGGTGGTTTGTGCCAACCACGTGAGAGTAAAACTAAAAACTTGGGGGAAAGGTATTTTCTAGAAACTGTAAGATGAATGTAACGAATAGAATAATGTCTGGTTTGTTTCTCCTCTTCTTTGCCTCTGAGGAATAGTCCTTTACATTTCATGAGACTGATTTCTGAAGTTGCCGTGGATAAATGTTACTGCTGTATGCACTCTTCCACTGGGAGGTCAAGATTTCTACTGGTCTCTTCCTGGTTGGCATAATTGGACCACAGAGTTTATCCATTCTGTCCAAGCTAGTGCAAGCCTCTGAGCCAGATCCTCTCTGCTTAGGGCTCACAAAACCCTCCCTATTAAAATATTTGCAGTGATGTTTAAGCATCAAGACATGATTGAGGGCTTTCCCTTGGGCTGGTGGCCTAAATCCTAATCACCTTTCCTATCAGATTAGTCTTAGAACTCTGGTGACCATGAGTCCTGGTTGGCCTAGCAGAGTCCCAGTCTACACCTGCTATCCTGCTGTAATTATTAGTAATGCCCAATTTTGCTTTCAGAAGTGTCTTGGTTTGTATAATAAAAGACATGATCTCTCTACTTATATGAGTTCTTTGGATTGAGTTCTGTTTCCTTAGGTGTGTTTGTGTTTGTGCTTTTTGTGTTTATGAGGGGTTACTTTTTGTTTTTTTTCTACTCAGGTAAATTTGAGGAGATTGAAAAAAAAAAAAAAAGACCCTGGTTTTCACCAAAATAATACAGGAATCATGTTCAAACATTGATTCCTCAGCCCCACCTCAAGATATTCCTATTCAGTAAGGATGGGGCGGTTCACAGGAATTTTTTCTAAGTAGGTGATTCTTAGGCACCTGAGTGCGAAACTTCAGTTTCAAGCATCTGCAAACTCAGCCTAGCTATTTGACCCCTAAACACCGAATTCAGATAGGTGCAAAGGGACATAACTACTCCAGGGTACTCTGGTGAACATGAGGGCCAGCAGGTCAGCTGCAGTCTATCTGGGTAATACTGACCAGCTAGAAGAGCTACTGTCTCCCAAGCTACTTGGCTGGAACTCAGGTAATCATTTTTGAGGAAATTTAATCAGGAGGATTCTTTCCTGATTCTCTAGCCAAGCACACAGACACAGCTTCAGCCAGGTGAATTAATTGACATACCTGAGGAAGCTATTTTGAGTATTTTGCAAGATGAGTGGTGTGTGCAGGCTGAATAGTGGTTGGTTTCTGGAAGGTTGATCCTAGAACAAAAGACAAATCATTAAGTGATGCAGCCCCACCACCCTCGTTCCTTCACAAGGCATTGTGCTATGCGCAGTCAAGGACACATGCCATTCAACCACGGCTCCGCTTTGCTGACACTCTCAAAGTCATTCTTTCCCTTCGCAGCTGTCAGGGCTCTGCACACGTTATGCATTCCTTCTGGGCACTTGATGCTCACATTCCACCAGGCAGGAGAAGCAGGCACCTGAACAAAAGCAAGCAAAGACTCCTGGCCCCCCAAGATCACGGCTGTAAGCCTCACACTTATTAACTGACTGCCCTTTACATTCTCCAGGTCACTTTTATTAGTCTCTCAAGGGTACCTGCATTTGGGGGGTCTTAAAATTTTTTCCTCACTCTCCTCTTTGCCTCCACCCTCTACCCCGCCTTGCCCCTTCTCCCATACACTATCTTGCTTGCCTGGGCTCTGTAGAAGGAAATTAAACTGTGATTTGGTATGCTAAATTACCTGAACTAAAAACTATAATTTGCAATATTATTAAGTCATCACTGTCATGGATTTCAATTTCTTTCTGTTTAAACCTCTAACTCACAGCATCGCTCTTTTTGATTATTACTGAAAGGAGAGAGAAAAGCCCTTGGTTGTACTACTGACTGATAATATCTGTCAGGAGGGTTAAAATAGTATGCTTCCAAGTGGTTACTTCAGCCAGTCTAGTAAAAAACTCCACATTGCTCCCACAGTGCGCTTGTTCATATATGAGGGCACATGGGAAGATATGGGGCTTCTTCGGTGCTCCTCACAGTTTGAGTCAGTTACAGGAGTTGGAAATTTCACATTTCTACATCCCAAGAAACCAGGATTTCAGCCCTGGATGATGAGGACTTTTTCTTTCTGCACTGCTAACTCCAGTCCTTTTGGAAACGCCTTAGATATTTCCTGCTAAGCTGGCAACAATGGGGGTCTTGATGATAGCCAGAAGCCCAGTCCCCTTCTTCTGCCATATTCTCTATGTTGCTGCTTTTATTAGGCATTCAAATTTTCTGTAAGAGTGCACCAATCAGGATAGGCTAGGTTTTGCTGCAGTAATGAATCCAAATCTTGATAGGTTAAAACCATAGTGCTTATTTCTTGTTAATAATATCTGTCCATCACAGGCACACAGGAAGCTTTGCTCCACAGCTTTACTGTCATCCTCACCTTGGGCTCAAGGCCAACAGAGCAGATGCTATTGGGAATATTGCCAGTTACCAAGTCTGAAGGAGAAAGATGGCAAAGCATGCACTGACTCTTAAAGCTTCTTCCTGGAAGCAACACAGACTACTTGTGTTCACCTTTCACTGGCCAAAGCAATTCACTTTAAGCAGGTAGAAAAGTGTGATCCTACCACAGTCCTAAAAAGAGCCAGAATATTTGTGCATGGCCTTAATGATTACTACAAGGGCCTGGTAGGTTCACGAGCCTAAAATAACGAAGGAAGAGAATGACCATAAAAAACAAGTTTTGTCTACCCAAACATATGTAAGCTGAAACATTGAGAATGTAGTGCTTCTCCCTGCATTTCAGTAACATTACAAAAGCAAGGCACAGACCTCAATAATTGTTGGGAAACAGCTATGTTGAGATCTGATCTTGGGGTCCTGTGTATCCCTCTGTGACACCCCAGGCAAGGACAGGAGCACAAGGTGGGATGTACTCTGTAATATGTCAGCAGTGATCTGGGGAACAAGGTGACTGGAATATGTGGTCTGCTCTTTCTGTTCTTCTGCTCCTTCTCTCACTTAACAAGTCTCCATTGAAGGATCTAGATTTTATCAGGTGATGGTGCCATTAGAGTAATGGTTGATTCAGTCTCCGGAGTCAGACTTCCTCAATGTGCATCCCAGCTCCATCATTTACTAGCTAAAAGACCTTGGATCCATTGTTTAACTGCTTTATGGCCTCAGTTTCCTCATTTGCATAATGGATATAGTAATAGCATTTAGTAAATAGTATTTTACTTCATAGCATGGATAAAATATATTTATAGTTCTTGGCCCAAGGCTCCATATATGTTATCCCTAACAGGAGATCACTTACAATTTTCATATTTATTTTTAATACAGTACTTAAAAATTATGAAATTTGGGGAAAAGAGCTCTTTTTTCACTGCTTTGATAAAATATTTTAATTATTCCTCATTCTTCACAAGCAAGTTTTAGGGTATAGGGTTGCATATATCTTAAGTGCTAGGAGGGGCCAACAAATAAGACATAACTTTCTTTTGCCCAGTCATCCACAATAAATACTTGTACCTACTCAAAGATATTTCTTTTCATCACCTTCATGATAAGTTGGACTAGCAAAAATTATATAGGCTGGTGAAGATTCTGAACTTCTTTCAAGGTTGCTCTAAGTATTTAAATATGATGCGCATAACCTAATAAGACATGGACACTCAGAATCAAAACATAACCCCAGGTCGTGACACAAGTCAAAGACAAGAATGCTGTGGGGCCACAATTATAGCAGAAGCATGAAGGATATCTATACTTCTTGACCTTGTAGAGTCAGCTTATCTTGCAGCCTTCGGATTATGTCGAGCACTCCTGAATAGGCTGGCCAGTCTACTAATGGTTAGTCTACTGTGAACAGTCAAGGTAACAGCATCTTGTCTTTATTTTGCTGATAACAGTGCTCAAGAAATAGATGTGCAAGGGGATGTTAACTATACTTGCCATGATATTACAAGGCTATTAATATAAGGAATGAAAGTCACATAATAACAGCTTGCCCCACAGAAATTTTATTTCCTGTCAAAGATTTGAATCAACAACGCAGAACTAAATTTCTTAGAGCATGGGACTAAGGAGGTCAAGCAGTCATGGGTTTTGCCCCGTAGCTGCAAAGTATATTCCTACCCCTTTTAACCATGTCAGAACGTCCCCTGGCAAAATCGGAAGCCAAATTAAAAAGTTGGCAGGGAGCCATGTACATTTAGAACCATTCTGAGGAATCTTGTCACAGGACTTCTGTGTTGACAGTGTTTCAGTTGTTCCATACCCACCAAGCAATGCTTTTCAACAAGCACTAAGTCCTAAGTATATACGCAATTGTGATATATGTTTGGCTGATCTGGGAAATGCTTTCCCCTGCAAGATAAACAAGGAAATTGGGTCTAACAGTTCATGTACCTTTGGGAGATCCAGAAGACAGAATAAAATCCACATCAAATTATATTCATCTAATCACCTGGATCAAAATGATATAGTTTTTCAATAGTATCATATCTGCTGTCTAGCTTCAAAAGTCCAATTTATTACAGAATAATTATCCCAATTCACTTAGTATTAAAGACCACTAAACCAATCAGAAGACCTGTATTCTGGATCTGCCTCTGGTGCAGTCTTGAGCAAGTGGCTTTACCTCTCTTGGCCTAATATATAAAAGGGGTTATTTGGACTAGAGCAGAGGTTAGCAAACAACAGCCCATAGGCCAATCCCAGCCTACTGCCTATTTTTGCAAATAAAGTTTTATTGGACCACAACTACATCTATGACTGTTGTCATGGTACAACAGCAGAGTTAAGTAGTTAACGGCAGAGACCATATGGCCTGTAAAGCCAAAAATATTTACTCTACAGCCCTTTACAGAAAAATTTACTAACTCTTAGGTTGGAGGCTATCTATTTCATCTCTTTTCTCATCTGCAAAGTGAAAATAAAATAGTACCTCAGGGCACCTGGGTGGCTCAGTCAGTCAAGCGTCTGGCTCTTGATTTCAGCTCAGGTCATGATATCACAGTTGGTGGGTTCAAGCCTGGTGTCAGCCTCTGTGCTGGATTCTACTACTTAGGATTGATTCTCTCTCTCTCTCTCTCTCTGCCCTTCCCCTGCTCATGTGCATGCACATGCTCTCTGTCTCTCTCTCAAAATAAACTTTAAAAAAATAGTAACTCATAAGATCATAAGAATCAAATGATAGTTTTTAATACAGTTCCTATTTATGACATGCTAGGTAACATAATTATATCACTGTTAAGTAAGTGATGAGTATAATCACTATCAGGATTCTAGCAGTTTCCCATTACAGAAGAAATAGTTGTGGCTGCAGTGCTCTTCTAAGAAGCTACACGGAAAGGAAAGAGTGGCAGTTGATGCATGGGACTTGGCCAACTGGAGTAACAAAACCCAACAGTCAAAAGATAAGCCATAGGCTAACTACATTTCCAGCCTAAAGAGTGCTAGAAACACACGTTATGTAAACATTTACATATCTACTTGATACTTAAGCCCACTTTTGAAGGCTAAAATTTAGACAAGCCAAGTGAGGGGCTGAAGGTATTCAAGGTCAAGGAAAAGAGAATGCTCAAGAGGCATGAAGAGCAGTGCGTAGAAAACTTAGGTGGGAACAAAATATTCTGATACAAGAATTTTGAGTAACAGAGCTAGGAAGGTTGGTTGAGTACTGGAGTAAGAAATGCAAAAAGGTTTTGTTGTTGTTGTTGTTTGGTTGGTTGGTTGGCTTTTTTTTTTTTTTTTAATGTGCATTGAGATCCACCGAAGAGCTCTGCACCTGAAAGCATTAGTATTTATAAATTGAAATATCTTTACAGTATAGAATGTATCACAGGACAAAGAAATGAGAAATTAAGTTCATTTTATAGAGAAAATTTCAGTTTTGTCTGCATTGTTGTTATAATTATGTTTTATATTTGTTGTTTCTGTTTGTTCTTCTTTTTTGAAACTTCACTTAAGCCTACTTTTACCTAGTGTGTTTAAAATGGACTTGTAGCTAATGCACAAGTGTAAAAATGAATTCATGTTTTTTTCTTTAAGAAATGCTACTTAAAAAGCATTATTTTATATGTACTACAAAAAACATTCATAGTATTTTCAGTTTATTCAGTAATACTTACAAGGGCCTACTCTGTAAAAGATAGGGGAAAATGAGTAAAACAGGGGTTCTGTCTTCAATCTAGGAGGGAAATAAATGACATTAAATAAACTAAGACAATGCCATTAGTACTTTGAGTGTTCAGAAGGAGTGAGGGATGGGGAGGGCTCTAATAGTGCTGTAGACATTGTTAATTGTCTATTCAATGTCCATTTCCCTATTTTCCCCTGCTAATAGAGAACTTATTTTATATATAACAGCAAAGAATCTGGCTAAATATTTATTTTCTAAAGGTTTCATTTCATCTCTAAATGGCTTTCTAATATAGTTCTGACTAAAGATCTGTAAGAAAACTTTTCTGAAGGTTTCTAGAAAAACTTGCTACTGTCTTGATAAAATAGGACAGATACCACTAGCTCCTTTCTTCCTCTTTTCATCTACTCTTGAATGTGGTTGCAATGCCCACAGCTGGGGCAGCCATCCTACCACCATGAGGCAATAAAAAAGAAAATAATAGAATGGAAGGATAGAAGTTCTTGAGTCCCCAGTGATATCATTGAACATATAAAACAACATTTGCAACCACTGACTTCTGCACTTCCTATTACGTGAGGAAAATTAGCTCTACGACCTAAACTAGTATTGGTTGGATATTCTTTTGCAGACAGCTGAACGCTAAAAGATTCATTGAGAAAAGCTGATTCTTTGTTTATTCACTTTTATAATAAATATCTTTTCTACAAATACTTATTTCTTCAACTCCTTTATTTCTTTAACAAGTATTTTTAAGCACCTACGAAGTGTCAGACCCTGTGCTAGAGGCTAAGATTACGTGGTAGTTCTGTTGGAGATATTCAGGTAGGAACAATAGAACTTCTCTTTTCTCTCCATCTCTGTTTTTTATATCAGTCTAACTGCTCTGTATCTTTACCCTGCAAAAGAAACAAAAAGAGACCAAGTGAAAATGAGGCCAGGAGGATCCAATATATTTATGTATCTATTGCACATGCTTCCTCACCATTCCCTCAGAAGAAATGGAAAGAAATGACCACTCTGTAAGAAGAAGTCAAGGGAGCCAGTAAAACTCCTTTATTCTACCTCATATCTTGGCCCAAAGAACACTCTCTGAGCTCTAGCACTGTTACGGGATCTTCATCTAGAACACTGTAATAGACCCATCTGGGAAAAGGTTAGTTCACTTGTGGTATACTGCTCCCAAAAAGAAAGATGGTCATTAAGTGAATCCTCAAACCCAAGCCCCTAAGCTCCATCTTGGGCTTTGCCATGCTCCGGCTTGTGCAAAAAGAAATCCACAAGCATGAGACGTGCTGGGGAAAGTTTTTATTCTACACGGGTGGGAGTATATCACAGGAATGCTCTGGAGACTCCCTTCTTGTTTTTCACCATCTTAAAAGCAAACGGTTATCTGACAGGAAATGCTTTGTGTTCACTCTCTCCTTTTGATACATTATTTTGGGAAACGAGCTGAATATAGGTTTAGTCTTGGTATCGAGTCCCTGGGTATAATCCAACCAAGAATTATCTTTTTTTTTTTTTTTTCAACGTTTTTAATTTATTTTTGGGACAGAGAGAGACAGAGCATGAATGGGGGAGGGGCAGAGAGAGAGGGAGACACAGAATCGGAAACAGGCTCCAGGCTCCGAGCCATCGGCCCAGAGCCTGACGCGGGGCTCGAACTCACGGACAGCCCAGAGCCTGACGCGGGGCTCGAACTCACGGACCACGAGATCGTGACCTGGCTGAAGTCGGACGCTTAACCGACTGCGCCACCCAGGCGCCCCAAGAATTATCTTTTGATAAGAAAACCCAATTGCTTCAGAAAGGATCATTTGACTAAGGTGCTGCAGTGATAACGCCAGTAACAAAGAACTTTTACCAAAAGTGAAAGTGTGTCATGTACCAAAACTCTACTAAGGCTAAACTCAACACATCATTCTTGCCCACAAACCAGCATCTCCTCTCGCCTCCTTTGTTTCCGTTGATGCTATCAAACACTTGAGTCCAGCCAACAACTTACGTTGCTTCCTTCTCCTTCCCATCTCTCGAATCTTCTCCTCCTGGATTACTTCACTGCCACTGCATTAACTCAGGCCATCATTATCTCTTGCTGGAACTAGCAATAGCCTACCAACTAGTCTCCTCAACCCCAGGTTCTTGGATCCAACCCACATCCGCTTCCGGTGGCCTCTTGTGTGTGAGCTCCATGGAGCAGTGACCTTGTTTGTTTGCCTTGTATCCCATTGCATTCCTAGGACTGAATACAGCGCCTAGACATAGTTAGCTCCCAGGAAATATTGGATGGATGAATGCATCATACAGAAAAACCCTGATCCGATTTTGATCCCCTGCTGAAAACCTTATTATCTCCTCATTTCCCATGATATAAAGCCTGGCCCTCCCTAGGGTGGCATTCAGGAGCTCCAGAGCTTGAGTCACACTCTGACATTTTTATATTCACCCCTATACATTCTGTCATCTACTCTCTGTTCCAACCAAACTAGGTGTCATTACTTTTGCAAGACAGGATCTTTTTGCCTCCTCGTAGTGTCTAAGCCTTCGATCCCTCTCCCTGGAATGCATGAAAACCCTGTAAGCCATCTCTGCCAATACAAGTCCTAAATCCTACCTATCTCTTGAGAACCAGCTCTCATCTTCCTTCCTTCATGAAGCCTTTTCTAAAAATAATAATAAATGTGTCAGTTTTTTGGAGAGCTCACTATGTGCTAGCTCACATTTCCTTCTCACAAAAACCCTATGAGGCAGATCTGTTTATCCCCAGTTTAAAGATAGCGACACTGAAACTCAGAGCCACTTTAGGGATTTGCCTGAGTTTGCACAGCACAGGCCAGGTAGGATTTGAATCCAGTGCTAAAGCGTCTCCCTTAGCCCTGCCTGCTGCTACCCCATTATCCATCATAATTGCTCCTTGTGCATTTTGGAAGCACAGAAGCTTAAAACTGGCAGTCAACGAGTTGAATTCAGCTATGGGCAGGATTTTAAAACCATGTTCAAAAATCAGGAGATCAGAAAAATGTGGATTTTTAACTTCTCTTAAAAATTGGGAAGTTCTGGCAACATTGGATATGGGTTCCCACGTGGCCTTGATCCAGGGGAGTTGGGTCATATATGCCCCTTCACATGGGACTTGTACTCTCACCCAGCCTGGCTTAGGCAGGCATTTGAGTTTGTGTCCCCAAGAAGAGCTTGTTAACACCTGTCATAAAACATTTTCCAAACTCTCCCTTATCTCATTCCACCTTCCTGAGGCTGCAAGCTTTCTCCTGTATTTCTTTCTTCTTTAGTCTGTTTTTTTTTTCTTTTTCTTTTTCTTTCTCTATAGCATGAAATCAGTGCTTGGCATGTTGTGGATCAATTCTCCTTTTATTAAATTGAATATAGGTAAGTTTGCAGGTTTGCCAATAAACCCAACTTTGAATATTTCTCTAAATACAGCTTTTGGGTTAATTTTAGTATAACCAATTCTGACATGGCCCCATTTGTAGAAAAATTGTAGGAATGAAAAACCACCGAACAATCTCTGAGGTTTTTTATTTGTTTACATTGGATTACATTGATGTTTTCATTAGATTTTCATGAGATACTTGCTTCTGATTGTTCTCGTTGGAAGATGATGAAATCATTTTGCTTTCCATGTCAAGTCAACCTTGCTTCCAGCCATTAGCCGTGTCCTCACCTTTCTGTGCCTCTAGTGTAGAATTTATCAGACAAGATCCTAAGGATTTGTTTAGAAGCCTGTTTTCTTACTGGCAGAGACTATTATTCATCTTTGTACCTCTCATGCTCAGCATACTGCCTGGCAGATAATAGGTGTTCAATATGGTTTCATTGACTGAATTATTGCCTGAAGTACATGCACAATAGACAGATGATCTAAATTGAAGTTTCTTAAGTCTGACATGAAGAAACATTGACACTACTTCCTCAAGTTAATCAATGATATTGATAATGTAATATAGTATTTTTCTTTTTTCTTCCTGCCAGTTAAAAATGTTAACACTACGTTCTTAAACACCAAAGGGAAATTTTGTTGTGGAGTTCTTGGTAAAATCAAGAGGCTTCAGAAGTTACTTATTCTTTGTTCTTTTGAAGCGGTTTTAACAGGCAGTGATTTGTTCATTAGCCTAGGCTTCTCTTTACCACAGCCTTCGGAGGCCAGCCCAAACACCCTGTGGCTGACTTGCGTGTTTGATCTGACCATCAGCAGCTACAGTTCCTGGCCCAGCTCTGACTTCATTGACCAAAGCAAATGACAGCCATGGTACTCCATCTTCTTAATATCACCAGGCCCAAGAAATCAAAAACTAGTAAACAAACAAACAAAAAAAAGACATGCCTCTCTTTTACTTTCTGCTCTTGGCCTGGAGTAGAAGGGTTCCAGAGTCCTGGCTTTCCACTTTCCAGGGGTTTCATTCTAATATTTTACTGCCCTGATGACACTCAAGATTTTGCCTTGAACTCCGCAGCTTAAATGATGTCATTGAGACATTCTGGAAATAAAATAATAAGGGTTTTAACATTTATGGAATATTGCTACAGCCAACCCCTGAGACAAGCATTCTAATTGGATCATTGCATCTGATCCTTAGAACAACCCTGAGAAATGGGGATTCCTATTAACCCAGATCTTATGTTTGAAGAAACTGAGGGTTTAGATGGGTTAAAGAACTCATACGAAGTCTCAGCTGGTAAAACTGCAGAGTAGGATTCCGGTTCAAGCCATGCAAGCATTCGCCCCTTTGTTCCCCCAGCATTCTTCTCTCATAGGCAGCTTTTTGGAAATTCACCATCCACAACACGCTGGTGACTCTCACTGAAGGAAGTTCCTAATTGGGTGGTATGGGCTACTATTATTCAACTGTTATTGAAGCACCTAAGAGGAAGCTAGACACAAGTTACATTATTTTTAAATAATGCACATAGTAGCATTAGCAAAGTCTTCAAGCTTGCCTTATTTCACTTTTATCATCTAGGATTGCTTTCATACTGGACTCCATGTTGAATTTAACAGCATAATTATTAATACAAGAAGAGAGTAAAGTGATTTTATTTACTAAAAACAGAAGCAAATATTTGAATGTTAGAAACCAGACTGTCTCTTAGTGTTTTCTTTCATACTTTGGTTTAAGAGGGAAAATACAATTCGAAATGTCTAAACCAGGGTTGCATTTTTATACCTCTATTGTGAGACCCATTATTTCCTATTTTTAATTTAATAATTTTATTTTTAATGGTAATTATGTGAGAGGCTCTTCAAAAGCCAAATATTTTCTGTGAAAACTTTAAGTTTGGGCAATAGAATTATAAGTAAGAGTAATTAATTTACTCTTTAGGGTTTTCTCACCTTATGCACAATTTAGAGATAAAGAGTGAACAGCACTCACTTCAGGGAGAAAGGAGATGGTACCAAGATGGCTGAAGAGGTGCCCTTGGCAGCTTCCCCACCACCTTCCTCTACCTTCAGTTCTCCTTGATATAGATTCTTAGCTTTTATTCAGCACATTGATCTCTCCTCATCATACAGTAACTTGTATGTTTCCACAGTCTGTGTCCTCACCTTCTCCTAAAAGTCTTCCTTGACTAATCCTACCTACCTGATTATTCCCCACACTAAACCCCCCACACCCAAGTTAATAGATTCAGCATTCTCAAGTATTTGAAGGAGTTTTCATATATGGCTGTTCAGCTCCTCAAGGGCACAAATTAAAAGCTGGATTTGGGACACTGTACACACAGTGGGTACTCAGGAAATACAGATTGACTAATAAACAGAGGCAAGGCTTCTCTCAAACTGAAGCCCTATATACTTTGCATAAAAATTGCTAAGATAGCAGGAATAACATCTTCATTTGTATTGAAACTATGAAATCCAACTGACAGAATTTCTACCACATACAACCACACCAGATATGCTCCCAAAGGGCAGCTTGTTCGCGGGGAAAACCTGACTCAGCAGGTTTAAATTATTCCTTCTGAGCCACTTAACTTTTGAATTTCCTCATTCAGTGGCTTAAACTTGACTTTAAAACTGCATGCACTCAAAACATTTGCATTTAATTGCAGCGGTAGTATGTTTTCCTGTTGCCATCCGAAACATATTCATTATCAGTGTCAGGCTTACATTGAGAGAGTTTGGTTATTTATATCTAAAGAATCAAATTCAACAAAGATAACTGAAGGCATGTAAGTAGATTTTGCTACTTTTTTATTATAAGAAGATGCAGCCTGTAGATACACAAATTCAAATCCTTGGCAAATCATATTTTCAATGACTGTTTGTCTAGAGATAAATGGATATGAGTAGAGAGAGTTATTTTAGGAATGATAAGTCAACATGAATTTTATTTTTTGTAATGTATATATACATATATTTTCAATATGTGTATGATTCAAGAAAATATTGTGTCTGGCAAGTAATTGCTATAGCACTTTGTGTGATGAAGAGATTTGAGTCTTAGAAAAAATGTATTTAAAACTGTCTTAAACCTTATTCCAAATTAAAGAACATTGAGATCCTGTTGTACACTGGTGACCACAGGGTTAAAATGGAGGTTGGAGATACCAAGGGGCTGGGTGTGCACTCCCTGGATTATCCATTTTATTAAGACCAACACATCCTCCTATTAGAATGCCATGTCATTGAGAGCACATGTGGCAAAGCTCAATACCTTTTGTTATTCCAGGATACATTTAAATTAATTTAAGAACAAAGTGTTCCCCGGGATCCATGAGTTGTTGCAGTAGTTTTAATCAGAACCAGAAGTTCTGGCTGCCTCCGGTGATGTCATGTGAACAAATGTTGATTTCATGAGTCCTATGCCCTGTTGATCAGACCACATTCTTGTCCAACGTGTTTGTGAAACAGTAAGTTTCTTTCTTCAAAGTGTAAGGTTGCTATTTAAGATTGATGTATTTGAAAGATGGATAGTGACCTTTGAAAGGTATTCATAAATCACTTACAACTGACCTGCAAATGCAAAGTGAAATGAATAAATGAGACAAATCCTTGCTGATATGAGCCCTAACTTTACCTTAAATACCCACATAATCAAAGAAGAACTGTTCTCGTGGCCTAAATTACTAGGAGACATCATGCCAGTTCTCCTCCTCATTGAATATGCAGATACATTGACATGAATGTACCTGAGCTGTTGAAAAGATCACATGTGTTTTAACCAGCAAAAGTGACAGGGTGATCAGAAGCCACACCTGGGAGTCATCTGTAGCCCAACAGATCAGAATAATGAAATGCTGGTAAGGGTTGGTGGAAGCAACCTCAAGTATTTAGTGAGCTTTGTGTTCTTCACTGAGCTGAAGTGTGAAGGGTATAGTGGAGAAGGGGGTATTTAAAATCACAAGAGAATAACCTCTGTTTGCAAGATGTTTCCCGAATCAGTAGAGAACCTGTCTACTAGACCACAGATGTAATGGACACTAATAAGAAGGCAGCAAAAACCAATCAAGGGTAAATCTCAGGCTACAGACAACCATTCTTAAAATTCATCACAGAGAGAGATGAATGGATTGCAGTCGTCGGTAAAGGCTTCTTGCAGGCAATGTGCTTTGAGCTAAGTCTTGAAAGAATGGGTAGGAATTCTTCAGGTGGACGGGTGGGAGGAAGAGGGCTTCAGGTCATGAGTTCAGCAAGAGGACAGGCTGGAAAACATGATGTGTGCTCACAGAGCAGTCACACTTGAAGTGCTTACTGGAATCCACCTTGCTGAGCAAGTTCAAAATCAGGCACTTCGTATCAGGCCCAGGTGCTTCTACTGACTGTATTACAGAGGAGTTTATCTGCATTTCTTAAGCAAAGGAAGGCTATAAAGGGCAGCGTTTTAAAGGGATTGGAGAATTTAGTCAGGTGGCTACTCCCACAATGCCAGGATAAGGTGACGGTTATCTTCTCTAGACCGTGCAGTGGGGACTGAGATGGAGTGAGAATTGCTCTGTTCAATTGCTAGGGACTGAAACGTCATAGTGATCTGGAAAATGGAAGTTATTTGTAAAGTTTCTGATGTTATCCATGAGTTGAATTAGCAGAATAAACTACTTTAAGTGCAAGGTAGCTGCAGTTTGCTGAAGATGCCGCTAGGTGGTGAACGTGCATTATTCGTGGCTTTAGATTATCCATTGGCTTTTCTTCTGGTGAAAGGGGTTTAGTTTGAGAATTCAGGTTTTAATTAAGTCAAATTAGATTCCTATTAGTGAAATATAACTTTATAGCTTATATGACTAGTTATTAATAGATAGAGGAAACTGAAATATTACTCAGTGGTAGTTATTTCAGACATATAAGAACCTGTGTACAAAATTGGAGCTATCTAAATAAAACTCCTATAGGAATCCCCATTTTATTTTAATATTTCTTATTAGTTGCCCACTCGGGAAACTTCCTCACTTAGTATTCAAATAGCAGCAAGTTATCTTTGGTAATGAATGGCATCAAACTATCTGGGTGTTTAGAGATTTGAAAATTGTGCTGCTTCTAATATCTGAGCTGACTGCTCTGGGTTAGAACCTATTTCTTCTGCTTAGCTCTTACTAATGTGTTAAATAACACCCTTATATGCAGTGCTTCTGCTATTACCAGGAAGCTCAGTGAGACTGTGTCTTACTTGCACTGTTTCCCTCAAGGTATTTTACTGACTGTAAGCATCATGAAGGCAGGACCCATGTCTATTGGGCTCGGCACTCATCCCAGTGCCCAGCACGGTACCCCACACAATGTAGACCCTCAGTGAGTTAACGAACTTGTTCTGCTAGTAAAAAAAAAAAAATGCACTTTCCTTTCCACCTCATCTCAGTAAGTCAAATACAATTGCATAGTATATTTTTACCAATTGGGCAATCAGAGTTTACCTCTTTTACCTTCCAAGAATGGCTCAAAAAGAAGTTCACACAAAGATTTTGACATATTCTTTGTTTCTTGCAATGTTTCATTTAAAATATTCACAGGGGAGGTGCCTGGGTGTCTCAGTCAGTTAGGCGTCTAACTCTTGATTTCAACTCGGGTCATGATCTCACAGTTCATAAGATTGAGCCCCGTGTTGGGCTCTGAGCTGACAGTGTGGAGCCTGCTTGGAATTCTCTCCCTCTCTCTACCCCTCCTCTGCTCACACATGTTCTCTCTCTTTCTCTCTCTTTTTCTCTAAAAATAAATAAACAAACTTTAAAAATAAAAAACATAAGATACTCACATGGGCATGCATGTATGTGTTTAAGAGCCTTGGCACTTTGGCCTCAGTCTTTCTAGATTAACTCTACAAGATTATCATTCTGTTATGCTTAATTCTCAGGGTAACCTATATTTCTATTGCTTATATTTATCTTTATAAATGTGAAAACACATCTTACAATGGGATAGAATGTTCGGGACTGTGCATCTCCGGCAGTGTTACAAGTGGTAGTAGTAGTGATCTAATGAGTATTTAGTATATGTCATTTAATGTTTCAAATAATCAAGTATCATCGGCCCAATTTTGTAGCTGAAGAATCTGAAGTGCAAACGGGATAGGTTAGATACTCAGGGACACATAGTTAGCAAACCAGGGTCCAAACCTGGAGCTGGTTGGCAGTATAGCCTGTAGACACCCGAATGCTATCCGCTTCCCATCTCTACTACTGTGTTGAATTTTTTTGCTTGAACACCTATCCAAAGCAGTAAAATAGAAAAATATTTATTCAAACATATGTACAGGGTTAAATACTGTGGACATATGTAAATAATATTAAAATCTCTTTCAGTTCATCAGTTTCGGTGGAAATTGCCATTTAACAAGTTTATTGGTTAGTGGTTTGGAAATTATTCATGACCTTCTTACACTGTACAATACTCAGCGGGTTTGGCAATTTCTATAGCCATAGGAATTCTGTCCTCTTGTCTAATATATATTGTGCACTCAAAAATCCTGTATATCAGGGGCCCCTGGATGGCTCAGTCGGTTGAGTGTCCGACTTCGGCTCAGGTCATGATCTCGCAGTCAGTGAGTTCGAACCCCGCGTTGGGCTGGGTGCTGACACCTCAGAGCCTGGAGACTGTTTTGGATTCTGTGTCTCCCTCTTTCTCTGCCCCTCCCCCTCTCATGCTCTGTCTCTCTCTCTGTGTCAAAAATAAATAAACATTAAAAAAAAATGTCTTAGCCCTGTATATCAAAGTGACTATTACTTAATTAACAACATGTGTAGACAAATACTTGGTTAAAAATGTAAAACCTGACACTCTGGGGCCCCCACAGCAACTAATCTGGGTCTCCAAACAGTCTTGGAAACACAAGGAAGAGAGGAAGCACATCTCTGACACAGCCTGGCAAGGAATCGGGCATGTCTCTGTCTTCCTGGTGGGAGTGGAAACCGTACATTCTCTTTTGGAAGGCGATTTGGCAGTAGGTATCAAAATTACAAAAACACAAATCCTGTGCCCAAACAATTCCACTTTTAGAAGTTTATCCTACGGATACACTGACACATGCGTAAAATTACCATATACACAAGGTATTCTTTGCTTTTACTGCTTTGTAAAAGCAAAATATGAAGAGCAAAATATTGGTGAAGAACTTAAGCATCATGTATGGAACCACTGAATGATCACATTGTACACCTGGAACTGCTCTAACACTCTATCTTAATTGTACTTCGATTAAAACAAGAAAGAACCTAAACATTCATTAAGGAAAAACTGATTAAATAGATTATAGTACATCAATACAATGGACTATTATGCAGCTATAAGAATGAGGGAGTTTTTTAGCTCTGGTATGGAACAATTACGTATACATATATATTTTTTATTTTTAACTAGGAAAAAAGGGCATGGCAACGTTTATAAGATTTGTGTCTTAAGAAGAAAGGAAAGCAGGGGTGCCTGGCTGGCTCAGTTGGTCAAGCATGCAACTCTTGATTTCGGAGTTGTAAATTCAAGCCCCACGTTGGGTGTAGAGATTACTTAAAAATAAAATCTTTAAAAAAAAAAAAAAAAGGACAGCAACTGATATTCGCATACATTCATGTCTATATTTGCTTGACTATGCGTATAATAATCTCTGGAAGAATATACAAGAAATTGGTGACATTGGTAAATGTCCAGGGAGGGCAGTGAATTGTCTGGGAGCCACGGAGTAAAAGAGAGGACTTTCCTTATGTTTGCACATGCATTCTCTACCTTTAAAAACCGTCTATTTTAATCCTAAAACCTTTTTTCTTTTAATTTTTTTAAACGTTTATTTAGTTTTGAGAGAAAGCGCATGTGAGTGAGGGAGGGGTGGAGAGAGAGAGACAGAGAGACAGAGAATCAGAAGCAGGCTTCATGCTGTCAGCACAAAGCCCCATGGGGGGCTTGAACTCATGAGATCATGACCTGAGCCGAAGTTGAATGCTCAGTCACTCAATCGACTGAGCCACCCAGGTGCCCTAATTCTAAAACCTTTTAAAAACGTGTATATCTTTTAATCCTGTATCTCAAGGACTTTAGCTTGGGGATACTATAAAAGATGTATCAAAGGCTTATATCCAAAGATGTTCTTTGCATCATTATTTATAATGGTAAAATAGAGAGGAGATGCAATAAAATATTTAGCATTTAGAAATTTGAAGCAAGAAGTAAATGCGGAAGCGCTGCACACCTCCTATGTAAAATGCAACAAATTTTTATCTTCATTATCATGGATTAAAAGCATGCTGTCTTGTTCATTGAATCCACAACATCTGACACAATGCTTGATGCATAACAATCCCATGATTAATAATTACAGAAAAATTAATAGAAAAAAGACTGGGAGGATATATTCTGAAATGTTGACAACATTCACCAGAGATTTTTATTTTCTTCTATGATTTTTTCCAAGTTTTCCGCAATGAACATGTACTATTTTTATGATTGGAAAGAAGTACAATAAGGGTTGTAAAGACTTCATCCCCAAAAGAAATTCATATTTTCATGCCATGTCTATCAATAGAGGAATGAACAGCTATTTAAATGAGTACCAGTGAGTGCTTGCATTTGCTCAGCAGTGCTTACAGAAATTCTGGAAAGGACGGTGGTGGTGTGTAAGTGGCAGCTGGTACATTTAGTGAGTATTGGAGGTACATGAGGGGATAATTTGAATGCTAATTACAATATCACTCTGCACTTAGGAGGAATCACAGAACTAGGACTGGGGTTATTTGACTGAGCAGCACTATATGCACATTAAGATTTTTTCTGTAACATTAGACCTGATTCCTATTTTTTCCCCATTTTTGACTGTAGGCAGATCTAGGTTCTGGTCCCCACTCAGCCACTTACACACTCTGTGATCTTTTTAAGATGATCTATCTCCATCTGCAAAATGAAGCATGGTCTTTTCTGGGTTACCTGTGGAGTGCATTCTTTCTTTTTTTTTTAATTTTTTTTTTTGATGTTTATTTATTTTTGAGAGAGACAGAGACAAAATGAGAGTGGGTTGGGGCAGAGAGAGAGGGAGGCACAGAATCTGAAGCAGGCTCCAGGCTCTGAGCTATCAGCACAGAGCCCGAGGTGGAGCTCGAACTCACGAGCTGTGAGATCATGACCTGAGCCGAAGTCTGATGCTTGACCGACTGAGCCACCCAGGCGCCCCAGAGTGCATTCTTAATGCAAGTGAGGAGGTTAGTTCAGTACCTGGCATATAGAAGTCTCTCTGGATGCCTCCCTCCCCTTTTTGCTCCTCCCATATGTGTCAGTGTGTTTGGATGTGGATGGGGAACAAAAGTTGGTTTAGAAGTGGGGAAGAGACTAAATTTTTAAGCAGTTTATTTAATCCTATGATAGCTCCTTTAAGATATGAATCATCCCATTATACTGATGTGGGGAGAGAGTGTTGCCCAGTAAGCTGTGAGCATCCTAAGATCCTAATGATTAGCATCTCTGATATGCTCATACACAATATACACAGAGTTTTTCTATGACCTCTAGAATTTTGTTCTGAGGAAAGAAGATGGAAATCCTCTATTGATCGTATTGCTGTGCCTGAGGACACGGAGAACTTATTACATTAGTATGGGTTTTGGATGTTTGCCTAAAGCCACAAACCTTTTGATGTCCACCTTCCAGCCCCAAGAAATTCCTCATCAGTCATATAATTCCTGCAAATAAGATAAAGCAGGACTTTTAATGGAAAATTTTCTGCTCCTTCTTGCTCTCTGACTTCAATTGCATTAGAAAACTTTTTTTAAAATACTAATTTCACAAAATAATTTTTCATTGTGTGTTCCAAATAATTTTAACACCCTCTAACACAATGCACTTGCTTAAATGACAAAGTAGATGAGTATGATCAAGATTTCATATTTAGAACAGATAAAATTACAATTAGTTATGCAAAATTCAACTTTAAATGTAAATTGTATAGGTATAAACTGTTAACGTTATAAAAACCATTTTGTAAGCCATACCTGGATGATCTAACTTAAATTCTTAATTGAGCTAATAGTGCATTAAGGAGAAATATACAAACTTGTAGATGGATGAACATTTTATACTAGCAGGAAAAAAAAATCCTGTGTGTCAGCAATGTAAAAAATATTCTGTCAACAAATCCTTTATGTAACGTGATAACACTACCTTCTAATATTTCTTAGAACCTTCTCTCTCAAATGTAGTCATGGGGTGCTAACTTCTCTCCCACACCGATGAAACACGGGATGCTTGCCACCAAGTGGCTCTTCCACAAAATAACCTTACTGTTGCTACCTGGTGTCACTAACCTTTGTTGTTTGTTTGAGAAAGAGACAGAGTGTGAGCAGGGTAGGGGCAGAAAAAGAGAGGGAGGCACAGAATCTGAAATAGGCTCCAGGCTCTGAGCTGTCAGCACAAAGCCTGACATGGGACTCGAACTCAACAAACCATGAGATCGTGACTTGAGCCAAAGTCGGACACTTAACTGACTGAGCCACCCAGGTGCCCCACTTATCTTAAATTTTTAATTGGTATTGTTGGTTATCTCTGCTAAGTTAAAAACAAATAAATGCCCATTTACTTAAAGTTATTTTAATGATTGTCAGAAATAGAAAAACAGGAATGCAGAAATTAGAAGCAAAATTTCGGCATTTGGACTATTGAGGTGCATAACAGTTCTCTTGAAAAGAAATTAATAAGATTTTTGTTTCCTCAGCTCTCTGTCTGGAGAATGCTACTCCTATTTGTATGTCTGCATAGGAGCAGTTTGGCTTAGGTAAAATTTCTAATTCATAATATGGTAGCTGTGCCAAAAAGTCACACAAACCAGAAGGTTAAAAATAATTTCTATCAACTCTGCCTAGTGTGTTTGAGGAAGAGCAGAGTGTTGTAACTCTCATGCTTACGATTAGAACACATTCATAAACAAAGGCATTTAAATGTTTGTGTATATCCGATATCATAGAAATGTAAGAAATCAGGTAGGAACAGTCAATGTATATTGTCATCTATCTTCCAACACTCATTGATAGTAACAAAAGTAATAATATTAAAAGGGTGATTAAGTCACATTTTTGAGAACTCACCATATACCAACCAGCAGGCAAAATGCTTTGCAGATTCAAGATTAATTTACCATATTAGACTCAGAACGATTTTAAATCCATCTAAGTATGTAGTAATTTATTAAACTCTGCAAGCAAATATACCAAAAACATTTTTTTTTTGTCCTTCTGGAATGTGTACTCAGAAGAAAAGAACTGGAAGTAAGATCACTCCCTATTGTCGTGATACTATTTCCCAGTCCCTTCGCATTGGAAGTTTTCTTCTTTTTGACGCAGGTACTTGATTTTGCGTTTGTCAAGTTCTCCTTCATTTAGTGTGTGTATGTTTGGCTGGAGTTGCTAATATTAACCACAGTCCAGAGCTCAGCATTTCTGACTATTACAGAGGTTCCTACATGGTGATGAACATCTATTTCTAATTCCCCTCTGAAACACTTGGGAATGGGGGTTAGCAGGGAAGAATGGATGTCACAGGATGAGAGGAGGGCTCCTTAAAGGCAGCTGGCAGGAGCACTTTGGTGAGATGCCCAGTGAGCTCCTCCTCCTACAAGGTATGGCTTTGAAATTTGCCTCTGGGTCACCATCTGCGTGTAGGGCCATCCCTGTCACCAACTCTTTCCAGCTTACATTGCAAAGAATTCCTCCTCCTCAGTGGATGCTGGAATCTCTGGCACAAACAAGACTGGGATTAGAGGTTCACTCAGAATTTTGACTCGGAGGATGTTTGGTTAAAGAGCCAGGACAAGGATAAACACTTTACTAAAGCTTGAGTAGCTTGGGCGCTTGGGTGGCTCATTCAGTTAAGTGTCTGACTCTTGATCTTGGCTCAGGTCATGATCTCACGGTTTTTGAGATCAAGCCCCATGTTGGGCTCTGTGCTGAGAGCACAGAGTCTGCTTGGGATTCTCTCTCTCCCTCTCTCTCTGACCCTCCCCTATCCACTCTTTCTCTCTTTCTCTCAAAATAAATAAGCAAACTTTAAAAAAACAAAACCAAAAAAAACTTGAGAAGCTTGTGGTGGGATGATAGTATTCAGTTCTTTACTACGAGCAATTGGATGCTAACGTATCTAGAGGTCAACAAAGATCCCTCATGCCAACAGCAAACACAATAGAAATGTGATGGGACGGTTCACCTATTTTAGAGACAGGTTTCCTGCCATCATTCTAGCATAATGAAACAAACCTAAATCACCTGTGGCCTGGCTAAGTTCTAGATTGTTTATACAGTTACTTACCCAAGAACTGTCTTTGGCTCCTTAGAAATCACAAGAGCCTGGAATAAGAAGCAGGAATTGGTGAGAACGAAACCAAAATATCGCCTCATTCTCAGGTGTCAGATATTGACGCAGGCACAGGCTGGATCCCCAGGTCTTTTGGGGCAGGGCCAGGAGAGTCCGTCTTTGTCCAAAAGTAGGGTCTTTTTTCCTTTGGGGAGCAAGTCATGGCTGTTAAACACAATTCTGGTTAAGACGTTTTAACAGTAAGTTATATGGCATCCTTTTAAGCTTTATAAAAAGGGGCTAAATAAAAGACTGGCTAGGCAAGCTGGGAAAAGTCTTAATTTTATTAAGGCAGTGAAAGGGAATGAAATGCAAAATCAATAGCAAGTAGGACAGTGCAGAGCTCCTATAAATCACCCTAGCAGGCCTGTGAACAGACCTGAGAACTTGAGCGACGCATTTCCCAGTGAAAAGACCGTTCCCCACACCTGCTACTGGCTCTCCCAGCCTCTGTTCCTGTTCACTCTCAGGAGTAGGCTCAGTGATGATTTGCCTCCTGCGTCATTGAGGAAATAGAAGGCAGTGGGAACTTGCACATTCTCACATCTTTCTTCTGCCAGATCTCAGACCTAATTCATCTGCACCACTCTCCTTCACTCCCTCTCGTCACAGGGGAGGAGGTATCCCTGCTTCTCCCCTCCACAGCTCAAACTCTGTCCCACCTCTTCCCAAACACATGGCTCCTGTACCTGTTGCCCCTTTCACCCCCTCCCTTTCTTTTCTTTACTAGATCATTCCAAAAGCAAGAAAATACACCAGAGTGTAGCCCTCCTCGAACTTCAACATGCATGTGCCTGGGGATCTTGTTAAAACGCCGGTCGTTTTTTGAGTAGTCAGCCTGTATTTTCCGTCTTTAAATAAACAATCCCCTCTCTTGATCACATGTCTATGCTCTCCACCCCTTCCCCCATTTTTTTTTTTTTTTTTTTTTTTTTTTTTGCCATCCTTCACAAGCAATGCTTTGTGAGGTAGGGGTCTTCATTTGGTTTGTCCAGTTTTCACTCCCATTCTCTGCTCAATATATGCAAAACTTCTATCCCCACCACTGAACTGAAGATGTTCTGGTCAGTGAACTCCACCTGTCAAATCCTCTTCCTCCTGGAAACACTTTTGTTGTGACTTCTGTGATGCCTCTTTCTAATTTTTCTTCTACTTCAGTCTTTTTCAGTATTCTTAGCTGGCTCGTCCTCATCTGTTCAGCTACTGAGTTTTGTTGTGCCTTGGGGCTCTGTTCTGGCCCCCCTTTGTCTATATTCTTTCCCTGGGTGACTCCTTCTATTCACATGACTTTAAGGACCTTCTAAATGCCAAGGGTTCTCATGTCTCTCTCTCCAGCCCTGACTCATATATCCATCCACCTATGGATAACACCTCTTGGATGTCTTGTAGGCAACTCCTACTTTTTCATGGCCCTAATGTAGCTCTTCATCTACACTTTTCCCATGTTTTTTCTTTCTCTACTCTTCCGTAGCTCAGTGAAACCAGCATTCATTTACCCGAGTGCTCATGGCAAAAATGTAAGCAGTTCTTGATTTCTCTTTTTCTCACCTCCCAGATACAGTTGATTAACTTGTCTGTGGTCATTTTCCTTACAAAACATCCTGAGGATGTCCAGTGTGGTCTAAGCTATCACCTTTTGTAGATTACCACAATAAGCTCTTGTTTTTCCTTCTACAATACATTTTGCCTAAGTGGTCTTTTAAAAATGTCAGTTAGATCATATTAATTCCCTGGTTGACATACTCCACAGGCTTCCCATCACACTTATAATAAAATCCCCACTCCTTTTTTTAGATTTATTTATTTTGAGAGAGAAGAGAGAGCACAAGCAGGAAAGAGGCAGAGGGAAAGAATCCCAAGCAGGCTCCATGCTGTCAGTGCAGAGCCCGACATGGGGCTTGATCTCACAAACTGTGAGATCATGACCTGAGCTGAGATCAAGAGTCTGATGCTTAACCAACTGAGCCACCCAAGTGTGCCAACATCTTCACTCCTTATTCTGGTTTACAAGGCCCTCTGGCACTGCTCCTCTCACATCTTCCTATGCCACTCTCGCCTTCACCTGGCTACCGTAGTCTAGGCATCTTTTGTTTTCTCAAGCACGTTACATTTGTTTCTCCCTTAGAGCGTTTGCTTTACTGGTCCTAGCTCCCTAGATCTCCTGGTTAGGTTCCTTCTTGGCATTCAGACCTTGTTCTAGGTTTTGCCTTTTTGCTTCCAGGTTGATCCTCACTCACCTTTCCCCTGCAAGCCACATTTCCCAGCTCCCTGACAGTGGCTTTTGGGGGATTTGCCCAATGGGAGATGGTAGAAGGAAGGAAGAAGGAAAAAAAAAAAACTGGACAATTTCTTCCACTCCATCTCTTTCCTTTCTCCTCCCCTTTGTTCTCTCCTTTCCTCATCTCCCAACCCCACATCTGCTTCTTGGGGCACTTTCCAGTGGGGACTGGGTGCCTCATTCTCCCCAGCAGACAGAGAGAGCCTCTCTGCCATAATCACACATGCTGCCCAGCAGCCCTGTCCATAGCTCCATTTCCTGCCACAGTTGGTGTATGTGGTCTAGCAGTTACATCGCCTCCTCTGGTGGTGGCTTCCTGCATCGCTAATGTCTGCCACTCTATTTGATTCTCAGTTCTTCCAACACCAGTGTAGCCATTTCACTGTGTTAAATTCCTTTGTGTGAAATACCTACAGTAGTGTCTATTTTCCTGACCAAACCAGTTCTCAGCTACAGGGTTCACCCTCCTGCACCCGTCCCAACCTGCTGGGTCACTCCCCAACTCTCTAGGACATGCATCTGTTTTGAGTCTCTTCATTGCACTGGTCATTTTCTGCTATTTTGTCTTCATTTCTATCTTTGTTTGGTGCTATCCCCAGAGCCTAGAATAGTGTCTGATATGCAGGTGAGATTCAGCAAATATTTATTGAATAAATGAATAAAAAGAATGGACTGAGCTTGGGCTAAGCTGAACACTGCTCCAATGGGGAGATGATGTGAATGAATGATAATCAGACTTCTAAATACAAAATCCATGAAAAAGGAAGGAAAATAAGAGAAAGAGAGAAAACTAGGCCAAAAAGGAAAATGTTACCCTTTGGCAAGAAAGACCGTTAGGAGGGAAGAGAAAGCACCTTTATTTAATATCCACTGATGTGCCAGTTGCCTTATATACATGATTTCATTCTGTTCCCACATCAGCTCTATCAGGTAGAGACATTATCTCCATTTTACTGTTGGGGAAACTAAGGATCTGAGAGGTTAACTTATTTAAAATCACAAGGCTGTAAAATGTACAACAGGATTCAAGCCTGCCATCTGTCTGAGTAGGACCAGCTCAGGAAAGTACATCATTGTTTCAATTCATGCCCATGGTACTTTTATTTTAAATGGAGCAGCTTTAAATGCAGACATATACACTGTTTCTGAAGCACTTACTTTATCCTATTCAGCCAGTGGCCATCCCCAGTGAAAGAATTGGAGATGCTTTTTCAAATCAGTTCCCAAGTTTTTCTTGCCCTTCCCACTGCTCTCCCCTCCTCCTACGTGAATCGCAAGACAGATCACGATCCACACAACTAAGTAAATAAAAATACTGCCATCAGCTCAGTACAGTGGGCCTCTGGTGTTTTCTTCCAGGTTGACCTCAGAATGAGCCTGTTTTAGTGATTTAGGCTGCAGTAAGGAAGGGGGTTAGGGGATAGGCCCACCCCATATATCAGCAGCATCCCATAGAGCATGAAGTTTTATTCAGGTATGTGCTACATATGGCATCAATAGAGAAAGATGGCCCAGTTCCCTTCAAATTCACCAGGCCTTTATTTGTACCATCACCTCTGTTTTGTCAAATTTCATTGAAGAGCTCCATTATCATCTTAATGGGGACCAGTGAGTTCTCACTATTATCCTTGATTTCCTATATTATGCCAAAGTCTGAAAATGGGGGTGATGTTATACTATGCAGTTTATAGGGAAACTGAGGGAGAAAAGCCCAAAATGGTAGAGCGAATCATTTTTTCCTAATTTTAATGTCCTTTGTTTGGTTGATTCAAGTACCAGTATGACTCTAACATTGCTTTTTTTCCGGAGCTGTTCTTAAGACAGCTATCCCCAAACATCATGCTCTCAGAACACTGAAAACTTAGAGCAAACAAACAAATCATGGAAATTAAATAGCAATAAAACTGTTGTTGGATTCATATAAAAAATATTATCCAGTATTTAAATGGCTATTATTTACAGAAACTTGGCAATTGTACCATACAAATAATGAAATTGATTCCAGTCACAGTCCATCTTTGTTTGGAAAGGAAATACCAGTAGTGTTTGAAAAATGGATTATTAAAGACCTTGGTTTGCTGAAGGTGGCTCATATGTTCTATTTGCTAACACAGCATCTTGTTGAGGGAAAAAAAATAATAAGTGCAGCTTTTCCCTACCCCAGATTATTTTCACTACAGATCTTTAGAGCAGGAAATAAAAAACAGCTAATGGTTCATGGGGCATGTGGAATTAGTTTAAGCAAAGCCGAGCCCTGGTCCTGGTGACCGCCTCCTCTTTCCTGTGCTGTTTTGTCTATGCTGGCCTTCGAGTATGTCAACAAATCTCTTTTAAGCTCAGATGGGAAAGAAAGGATGGTGATTCTCGCTCTTTCTGCAAGGGGGTAATTTACAACAGATGTGCTTTTTTAGAAAGGTACAAGTTTGTCTTGTAAAATATTTGTAAAGAAAGATAGCCTCCGGATTTCACAAAGTAATCCTTACTTGGTTTTGGAGATGTCACAAAGAGCATTGTTTTTATAATACTAATATAATTCTTTTCTCACACAATTTGATTATAACTCAAGATTCGTTTTTGGGAAGAGCCAACTTTAAATACCTAAAACAGTGCAGTGAAGAAATACCACATGTGACTTGATGGCTTTCTGACAGTGACCTGAAAGGAGCCCAATTTCAGTCAGGAGACATGGGTTAAAATCCTAGGAACTCTTTTTAACCAGTGATGAGGTCGTCTCCAAGCCTCAGTTTGCTTATCTGTGAAATGGAATATTCGCTTGCCCCTGCCATCCAAGTGGGAAGATAAATTTAAAATGTTTTATAAACCTTAAAGTCCTACATAATGGTAAATGATTATTTTTATAACAAATCTATTCAAGAAAAAATTCTTTGTGGCTTCCACATCTTTATGTATATGCTTTTTTGTATATATAATAAAAGGAATTTTTAAGTTGTTACTAAAAACTGTGCTAGTAGGTAGATTAGCAACAAAGCTTGCACTATTTAAGATTAAATAATACATTCTGGCTCTGATTGAGCCATGAGGCTTGCTGAAGAACCAATCACCGATTCTAATGGGAAATTTTGCCTGCATCAACACTGACAGATAAAAATCACACGACAAAAAGGTGTGTGCCCTGCTTGAGTATGACTAGCTTTGGCCTACGGAGGATGCACAACTTTCAGTGGGTGGGAAATACTATAAACCGATGAACTCCCTGCTAACTTTTCAAATCCCATATCTCACGTGAGAACAGATATGGCTATAGGCACCAACGAAGAGGGAGCATAGACTGGGATAGAAGTTTGAGGTAGGACGCCAGGTGACTGGTCTTTAGTTTCCTCGTGTAGGGAATGAGAATAGTAATACCTATTTTCCTAGTGTGACTGTTGTAAGGACCTTACGGGATGATATATTTAAGATAATCTATGGTTATATTAGATATATAAATAAGAGGGGAGAAAACTCTGTCATCTTTACAAAGATTTAATACAATTAGCATCTGAAAGTTTTATTGTATTTTCTTTGTCAAGTTCATCAAATTGTTAATAATACTAACGGCTAACAGGTATTGAGCACTTCCTATGTGCCAGACATTAATGGTGAATGCTTTAAATGGATTAGGCGCATTCAATTCTGTAACCATCATGAAAGTGGGTTCCATCGTTACCCCCACTTTATGGATGAAGGTAAGTAAATTGCTCAAAACCACATAGCTAAGGAAATACTGAAGGTAGGATTTGACCAGGCTTAGCAATGGAGCCAGTTAGTCAGAATTCTGATCTTCTAAATCAGATTGTGGTCGAGTAGAATAGGGAGGTCACAGCCTTCTCTAACTTCTCAGTTGCCCTCTCAGCTCTGCATTTGAATTCCAATCTTATTTAAACACACATTTTGAAAATAAAAGAAACAGTTTCAAAAGAGAGTATTATTAGTTTGAGAGAGAAAGAGCGCAAGCAAGGAATAGAGGCAGAGGAAGAGAGAGAGAGAATCTTAAGCAGGTTCCACAATCAGTGCAGAGCCCCATGCAGGGCCCAATCTCACGACCTTGGGATCATGACCTGAGCTGAAATCAATAGTCAGACTACTCAACCAACTGAGCCACCCAGGTGCCTCAAAAGAGACTTTTTAAAACACACATACACCCAACTTTTTCATTACAAGTTAAGGTAAAGAAAAGCTAGAGTGGCATTTGCTATTTGGATTTAGAAACAAGCTAGGTGCTTCTTTTCGCTATTGTCACTTAAGCTCCAACCACTAAACCCATACAAAGAGCAGGATAAACTCCACCACCAGCCAGGTCCTCACATTAGCTCTCAAAGAACTCTGAGGGGCAGAAAACTAAACCACAGCTCTTACTGTCTCTGTAATATGGCTGGTTTGGAACCAGAAGGGATTTGAGGACACATTTTATTTAAATATTTTGTGTGGGTTTTTCATTTGTTTTGGTTTGGTTTTGGTTTTCAAATGAGGTCTAAGGACATGAAGTGACTTGTCCTAGGCCACTATAATCCTGCGTGTGCCCTCCCATTTTCAAAACTTTTCCACAATCTGTTTTGACTTTACAGAAAATTCTGTGAGGCCTACAAATTCTTATCTCAAAACGTGTATTGTACTGTTCTGGGTGAAAGTATCCTTTGCCACTTATTTTCCTGGTTATTTGGGAACAGGAACCTCACAGCTTCTGATGTGCTTTCTATAAAGGTTAGCCTGGAGCCAGGCCTACTGGCCCTTTCACTTGGGAGTCCATCTGAGAGCAGTTTCCCATGGGACAAAAGCCTGAGATGGCATAATCTATAAAGCTGCTCTCTAGAAAGTACACTTCCTGCCTGCTGGCAAGGAGATTAAGTCAAAGGTTTTGATATTGATATATAGTCCTAATCTTTTAAGAGCTTTCAAGCACTAGCAGGACAGTTATAAGGAATTTTCTTAAATCATTAGGAAGAGGGAGATTTGCAAGTCCCTTAGGGCCTATGGATGAGGGGTTTGAGTTGCAAGGAATTTGGGGGAACTCTCCTTCTTGACTACCCTTATATACGTGCATCCCTGGGTGCTTTCTGTAAGGTTTATGTTTACATTTAATGAAAATTAAACATTTATGTGCAGACTTATACAATAATTATTTTTGCTTAATTGAGAGTTAATACAGGCAACAAGTTTTGCTTGTGCTTTGGTTTTATGTCTTTTGTATTTATGATCAAAGATGTTTCCCTTCCTTTCTTCGTGTTCATCCCCATACTTATGATCCCCATGCTCCATCCTCCTTCAAGGCCTTAGAGTATCTCTGAGTCCCTCCTCTACTTTCTCTTGCCCTCATTCTCCTTCTCTCTCCTTCTTCTTCTTTTTCTTTTTTCTCCAATCACCTCTCTTTCTTTTCTCCTATTGTTTTCCCTTCCTTGCTGGCTTTCATCATAATTCTTAGGAATCTTAGCTGCCATTTAAAAAATGCCTATTGTTTACATTGCCTAGCCCAGGAGCCATTTGTCTCTAAATTTCTGTTACTTTACAATCAATTGTAAAGTTACAGGCACAATGTATAACATTAAACTAACAGGGCAAGGCACAACCAAATGCAATTAAAATTGCATTGTAGAAACCAAGTACTGAAAAGCATAGGGCTACCTTGCAAGAGAAGAAGCAAAAAATGAAGACCAGGTAAATGCTCATTCTGCAAAAAAAAACATGTGCAGGGTCAGCAGAAGTGGGGTGGTGGTGGTGGTGGAAGATGGTCTCTGTGTAACATTATAAAGATCTACCATCATTTTCAAAAATGGAATTTGACAAGTTAACACTAAGTCATCTGGGGCAAAACTAATCATGCATAAAAAGGTTGCATATTTTAGGGAATTCTGTCTATTATTTCAAAATTTTGTTTTTACTATAAGCAAAAACAGATAATAATTTAAATTCTTTTAATAAGAAACTGTGTCCATAACTTTATTATTACTACTACTATCAATAATAATTATAGACAGTTTATTTGTACAGGCATTATACTAAGAGCTCTACATGTCTTATTTAATTTAGTCCTCTTTAGAACTCTGAAATGTAAATGTTTTAGAGAACTTTTATTTTTTAAGAGAAAAATATACTGTATTAACTGGTATACATCTGTCCTCTTAACCTTAAACATTATCTCAGAATCCTTTAATGTCTCAATAGAGGGTTCTTATTATTAAGGTTAATATGAGTTAAAGAGCCAAGGCATTAAGTAACCTGGGTAAGATTTGATATAATAAAAACTGAGTAACACACGGAGATACAATTCAGTAGGAAAGGGTCTCTGACTTGCCAAGCTGCTGTGAGAATTTCAGTATTCTTGATTTGGGGCTGAAACATAGTTTTCTCTATCTGAAAAAGAAGGAATATTGGCACAGAGAAAATATTTCATCACCTTGTGTGTCTTTATTCAATCTATATCTAATTTCTAATATATTTTCCTTCAGTTAGAAGTGTAGCTCTGAGAGGAGTTTTGCAGGGCATTTTACTGAATGAACCAAGCAAGTTGGGAACCCAAACCATCTTTAGCATAAAAAATAAATCACATGAAACACAAGATGTATTCCAAACACAGTTGTACACCCTGTGCTACGTGAGACTCTATTTGCTCACAGAAAAGCTGTAAACTATAACAATTCTGTCTCATAGCAAATATCAATCTTATCACTCACCCTTTACCAGAGGTTACATAGCAAGACTTTAAAGGAAAAGCAAAATTATAATCAAGATGAGTTCTTTGGGGTGATATATCTGAATGCTTCATCCAGGAAATAATAGGTAAGGTGATCATACGTCCCAGATTGCTGGCTGGGTCAGTTCCTTTCTATGCTTCTCTTGGCATAAGATTTAATAGCTGCCCCTTTGCACTCTTAAGACATTCTTTCACTCTAGAAAGTAATTGAAATAGTATTAATTTTATAACAAATATTTTGACCAAACATATTCTACATACTTGTTGTGACCAATATAGTGCAGATGTTCAACACATCCATTTTCCATCACGTCAACAGGGCTGACAATGACTACTTTGGCCAGGCCCCTAAATAGCGTTCGTGACTATGACAGGATGCAGCTGGATACATGGAGAGTCCAGCCACACAATACATATCCCCCAACACCTATCACTTTGGGTTCTTGTTCCCATTCACAATAGGACCCATGAATGGGGCACTTGTCATTTTGGTTTGAAAGTCACTGGACAGGATTCTCTAAATATGTAATGTACTCCTATTGATTCTTTAGGTCTTTAGATATTCCTAAATATTTCAAAGCTAGGAAGTAGATACTTCTTTAGAAAAATCTAGTTAACTTCCTGTCGTGATATGTGATCATAAAATAGGTGAATATGAAAGAATCACTGTATTTCAAGTTTGCAGTTATTTATGTTGTGTGGACTATTTAAAATATAATAAGATTTTTAAAAATTATATAGAGCCATTAGAAAAAGTTGTATGATATAAATCTCACATGTTCTCAGATTTATAGTTATAGCTTTTTTTTTATGGGTAATTTTTTTTTTACATCTTCAAAAGAAACCTTAATAATGCATTAAAAAAAAAAAAAACAAAAAACCAACCAGTGTCACTACCAAGCCTTTGGATGATTAACTACCCTATGATATTTCTTTCATCCAAGCTGGTTTATAAAGGAAAGCAAAAACGACAATAAAAGAAATGTACCAATTTATTCTCTACTAATAAAGTATTGAACATTAGTGAAAAAAGTGTGAAATATTGGAATGCAACACAGAGCAATTCCATTACCCATTGCAGTTTTGGGTCATATACTGTATATAAAGAGTAATTACTTCATTGGTTGGGGACCACAGTGGAGGAATACAGGACTTGATGAAAGAGATTTCAAAATAAAAATTTTATCCCAAAGCATTTGCTTTTCAAAGCTTTGTCAACATTACAGACCATCTTATTTCGTTTTTTTGTGTTTGGGGATGAGGGGTTGGGTAGTAGGGTAGGAGTAGAGAAAAAACAGAAAATTAAGAGTGAGCAGATTTTTAAAACTCTTTAGCCAGTAATCATATACCAGCACATCAATTTTAAAGTATCTACTAAGAAGACTTTGTACATGCTTTCAGTGACACATCTTACTAACAAAGATCCAGTATTTAATATTTACACACTGCATTATTGACATTACATCTGGTGGTTTCTAACATATCTTTCACTTCCTACTGTTGAATCAAGTTTCCTGACTTTATTATCTTGCTGGTCATGGTGACTACAATATAAGTTCCTAAATGTTTTCAAGTCTTTTGTTCTTTTTTATTACACTGGAATTCTGGGTAGGAAATGAAACCTTCCTGGATAGGATGGTAAGGTAACATGGTATATTATGGAGAGAATAAACTTTGGATTTGGCCTATCATAGTCCTAATCCAAGTTGTCACTTTTCTCAATCCTTCCTTTCTTCTTCAGTAGAGTGGAAGAAACTACATTGTAGGATGACGTTATGAAGATTGAATGAGCCATGTTGAAAAACACATGATAATGCTTAATGTGTGTATTTATCTTCTACTTCTTTCTAAAAATAATTTAAAACAGATATAAGAATACAAAAAAAAATATTAAGAAAAAATAGAGAAACCACCTAAAATCATGCTCAATGAGTATCAATTCCTTTATTTCTTCTACTCATGTTCCTTAAATTATGATATTGGAGGAAATCAGTGAAATAAAAGTAAAGCATTAATTGCTAAGAATTATTAATATTATAGGAGGTAACTTCTATTACCTGTAATATTTTGACACATTCTCTTCATCTTTTTTCCAACCCACCCATTTCAAAAAAAGTTATTATACTTTATCTCACATTTACCTCTCCCCCCCAATATCTATGAGATCATAAGCATTTTTGTTGCCATTAAATATTCTCTTTAATATTTTGTAATTTCATAGTAGTATGTCACTTGTTTGTGCTATAAGTAATTCCACAAAATATGTCACTGTTTTTTCTTTTCTTTTTGTTATAATAAAAAAAACTGCAATGAAGGTCTTTTCAGACCCACATTTCCAATATTGAGTATACTGGAAATCCCATCCGTTGATGTGTCATATTTGTTGCAAATTTTTTCCCATTTAGCCTTTTAAATTTATGAGGATTTTTGACAGAATAAGTTTCTTATTTTATGTAACTTTTGCCACCAATTATTGTTGTGACTTCCTTTACTGCTTGTATGTTTAAAAAGTTATTTCCTGTTCCAAGGTCACTAAATAAGTTACCTACATTTTCTTCTGTTTTTATAATTCACCTTTAGTTGTTTTGCTTTTTAATTAATCTAGAATGTATTTGGGGCTATTTGAGGTAGAACTGAGTAGAACTGGGCTATCTCAAGTAGATTTGAGAGTCTGTGGAGGTAGGATTTAACATAATTTTCCGCAAACAGTTGACACAAGTACCCAGTAACATACTGCTTTCATCTTTATGGTGGATTTATGCGGTGCTTTATCATTAAACAATCTCTCTTTCACTGTTCTTTCATATTTTAATTACTTAAATATCTGGTACAATAAATGCCTTCTCATTGTTTCTCTTTTGCAAAAATTTCTTGGCTATAGCGCTCAATTTATTTTTCCAAACAAATTTATCAAATTCTCCCCATTTCACTGCATTCCAAACACATTAGAATTTGCTTGAAAATGCACTAAACCTGTATGTTCAACAGAAGAAAAGAATACATTCTTTTAATAATCACTGTTCCAGTGCAGAAACACAGTATCTCTCTTTTCTTTATGCAGATTCTGTACGTATCTTATTAATGTTATGCTTAAGTGATTGTGGATTTTATTGCTATTGTGAAAAGTATTTTTTCACATGATCATTTCAAACTGGTAAGACATTATTCTCAATGAATTTTGATTGTGCAACCAGCCTTCTTCGATTCTAGCGTGATTTATTCTGTGTGCAGAAAAATACTTGTAAGAGCTCTTTATTTCATAGAGATAAATGAATTTAGCCGGTGTTTGAGAGAGAAAACACTGAAGGCCATAGAGATGATTAGAACAGACCAACTTTGTAATTAGGAAATAACAGAAGGAGCCACTGGATATCCATTTTTTTCTGAAGTGTACAATTGCAGAAGTGAAATTAATGGACTTTGTTTTATTACTGGGGAGGGAAAAAAGACAAGAAATTGATGCGTTCATGTCTGTAATGGTAAGTGAAGGGTGGCTTTTGAAGACAGTGGGGACTTTGAGAGTACTTAATTGTTCTGTATACTTTGAGCCTTATGCATCACATCTACCTTGTTGTCTGGACAGTCTATCTTGATATAAGCCAAATGAATAATGAAGACAATATCTCCCATGGGAATTAAATTTAAAATGACAGCTCTAAGTAACTTTTATCTCAAGATCATGTTTCAAACTGGCCTCCATATCCTCAGTCCCACTGTAGCCTGTTGTTCTTGGGGGCTGCAGATACACCTGTCATTCACTTGCCCTCAGTTTCTAAGGTGGCAGGATGCCAGCCCAGCCATGTTCACAGAGCAAAGTGCTTGAGACTTTTCTAAAGTGAAAGTCAGTATGTAAATGTGCAACATGACGACATTATTATTCTAGCTTTCTGGCTGCTTTCAGCAAGCGCTGACTGCCACATGAGGTCTCAAGTGTTCTGGCACAGTGTGGAAGTGTTCAAAAGAAGTTAAAGTAATGAAATTGGATCTACATTTCCATAGATATTCAAGCTGGCATGGAGGAATGGAGTCATGGAATCAGGGTTGGATGGTCTCCACCAAACAGCCTAGGCAAGTGCCTGTGATGCCAGGCTACTAAGCAGAAATTTCAATCGTGAAAGGCCACCACTATTTCTTCCTCTGGGTCTAAAATTACAAAATGTGCACATTTCCCCCAGGCTCACACCATTCTCTGGGTGCTTTACACTCAATCCCACCCACCCATTCCCTGGAGCACACTAGCTCTGCTTAAAACCAGGACAAGTTTTAAAATGAAGAACGAAGTACAAAGAGGGGGGGAAATGTTTAGTTAGAACCCGAAAATAGCATATGCTATTGCATCAGGTATGGACTGTTATACTTAAGAGATGGGCCAGGCTTACTTTGCATCTGATTTTCCTAAACTACTACTTAGGAAGTGTTTACTTGATTAGTTTCCATTGACCTTGTCTTTTTTTTTTTTTTTTTTTCTCCCCTTTCAGTTTTCATTGCTCACAGGTCTTCCGGATTTGGTTATTCTGAGACCTGCCCTCTCTCCTACACCTTTACATCCTTCCCCACCCCCACCCCCCAACTCTGGCTAAAATGTTTCTGTTCATCAGGGCAAGATCAACAGAATTGGAGTCTCTTGCTTTGCAACTACCTTTATGTTGGCATAGGTCCGTGATGCTGGATGCCCCTCGTCCTCCATCTCCCTTTACACCCTGATATTTTTATCGGTTCCAAGCATCCATTTATATATACACAGAGATGAAGCTTATTTAAGTTTAAAAATGTAAGAGAGGGACAATTCAAGAATTCAAGCACTGAAGAGTACCGTTACTCACACAGAATCTCTCTTTTTTCTTAATTGTATTTTAGGACAGTGAAAAAAAGGGATTTATAAATAAAATCTATGCCATCCAGGAGGTTTGTATCAGTGTCCAGAACATCCTAGATGAAGTGGCTTCCTTTGGCGAAAGGATAAAGAAGTGAGTGATGCTGACATGTGAGCCCTGACCTTCTGTGGGACAGAGTGTCCATTTGTTTCTCAGAGGGTGAAATGCCACATTCTTTTTGGCAGGGGATACTCCTTCTGGGTGATCTATTGCTCAGTTTCATCATTATTTACTTTGTTTCTGCCAGTCTTTGGTTTTCTGAAAGTTCTGTCAATTTCCTTCCTGAAATTTAGAACATATTGGTTGGAAAGAAGTCCTACTTGTAGCTTTGAAGAAATAACACCGTCCTAAATTTTAGCACATTTTCACAGTGAAAGACTTTGTTCTTAAATGGAATATGAAATCGTGATAGGAAAAAAATAAACCAAACTAGATGAGAATTTCAGGTAATCAAGACACATCTTCATTTTATTATAGGTTGACATATTGTCATCGAGTAACTCTAAAATTAAAAAAAAATCATATTTTATAGAGCACTCTGCAAAAATATTTTTTTAACTTGTCTATTTAAATAGTTGAGATCATAATTACAGATGAAATAAACTAATAGTTTTAATAATTCTTAAAAAAGGAATTACCTTTCCTAATTAAAAAAATAAATACAGCTTCATTGAAAGCTAATATAAAATTAAGAATATAATTTTCTTATATTAAGAATATTCTTGTGAATTTTACATTACTTGTGTTTTACTTGCAATAGTTTTATTTACTAATGAACTTTTAAAAACAACTGTCTATAAATCCAATGATGTGGATTTATAAGTCTTAATGACCAGTTAAAAATATACTAAGGTCCCATACTACTAAAGTATGTGAAAATTGGCCTACATAATGATTGCTAAATAGTCTATTCAAGGGGTGCTGTTATCTGGATAAACCTACATTTTCTAGTTTCATGTATCTATTCATTATTATTCATATTATCATTCACCAGAAGTGTTCTACAGATATGAATCCTTGGGCATACACATTTGAAAGGAGTAAATTATTTAAACTAAAGGTGTGAGTCATTCACCTAGTGCTTTTCATGTTTCAAGGAATAATGCATTTTATTTTGTATAATTTTTTAATACATTTCCACTTATGCATAGGTGCTGAGTTTCCATTTTTTATATCATATTAGAATAGCTTCCCCTTTACTCCAAATGTACAGCAGCCTTCAGTCTCAGACATCTGAAGACCAAGTCCCACATTTTTTTCTCTTCCTCTCCATGTTATTTCCATTTCTAAGAATGTTCCTTTGTTCTGCACACCCTTTCCACTGGAGCATAGTGTGAAGTCCTAAATTAAATAGGGCATTTCCCTTTTGAGTGTTGTCCTTTCTCTGAGATACACTATGTGTTGATACCTGATGGAAGTATTTCATTTATACCATAAAGACACTGGGTCAGCTCTGAGGTCAGGCAAATTTATGCCTGAGAGGAAAAGGCTTCTTTGTAACTCTAGGTGGTTGGGGACCTCAGATGCTTGGTTGGAAAACATCAGAGCCAGTTGGAGGATATGACCAGATCCTGGCTGTGGAACAGCCTTGGGAAAAACTGAGTTTTATGGAACTTTCCACAGGTATAGACAGAGGTATAGGTGTAGGCTGAGGTACAGAAACAGGCATAGGATCCAGTGAGTCTTATAGAAGCCATCTTTCCTGCACAATTTTTTGAATATTAAAAAAGAGAAGGTCCCCTGGGGTCACATGAGATAAAATGCATCTATTCAGAAAGCAGATTCAGAAGCAATCATTAAGTAAAAAGTGAAAAGCCTCTATAATTACCACATCTTGTTACTAAATAATCATTCCAGAACTTTCTTGAATTGCATCTTTTTTGGGGAAAGATCATATTCTAGATTTAGTTTTCATGATGCACTGTGGATTTAGAAAAGGGCAGTCTTTTTTTCTGACATTAGCTACACTGGTAGCGATTCCTTGCCATTTATCCTTCCAAGAGGAGAAAGGAGAACACAGGGAGCCCTTCAGGAGGCTGCCCAGAAGGAGGGTTTTCTCACTGAAGAGCCAGTGCTCTTGCACACTGAGGTGTGCTGATGCATGGCTCTGAGCTGAGCCCCAGGAAAACGAGCAGACCCTCCTCAGCCTTTTGTTCTCTCCACACGTGGGCAGAACCAAGGGAAGCACAGGTGTCAGTGAAGAAAGGAAGGCACGATCCTTTAGGTGACAGTGAAACAGGGTGCTCACTCTGGCCAGGGGAGGAAACAAAGAGAAAAGCCAGACCCCAAGAGTTACTGAAAACAAGACAACCAGATTGATTTCACTGTGCCTCTTTTACTAGAAAAAAAACATTTTTAGGAAACATTTGACCCTAGACAGACAAAAGGCAAGGTATATGCCCACAAAGCTAAGGATTCACACCTCAGTGTTATGCCGAGGGGAAATATAGGAAGAAAATCTCTTAATCATCCTTTATAGGAGCAAAACCTGCCCTGGACAAACCCCACTCCAAGTGCAGATAACATACATTATCAGGAAATTAGAGAAAATTAAAAACATTCACATTTATCCCTATCATGTATAATTTCATATTTTCCTGAAGTGTCTTTGGCGCCCTTGTCACTGCAATAGACCACTAGAGTTGATTAGCTCTAAAAATATCACTTTGATTCACATAAATATGTTGCCATCAGTATCAGTCCACCACAGTAACAGCTGTCCTCATTTTTAAAGGGGGAAGTTGAGGCACAGAAAGGTTGATTTGTCTAAAGTCAAATGGCAGAATCTAGGCTCTGAACATAGGTATCTTTTTTGCTTTTTTCATTAAACTGCAGTAAAGTGTCACTCAACAGTATGTGTTAGTTCCTCCTCAGAGGCTGGTTGTTGAGGCAGTTGTATGCTTGTAAACGGTGACATAATTATATGCCCAACATTGTGGACTCCATGCAATGGTTCCGTTATTATTTTGCCATTCTCCATTAAAAACCGTGAGATTCACTACAGAATTTCTACACAAAGAATCCTAAACTATTGCACTATTTCCATGTTCGATTTCCCTGCTTTTCTACATCTTTTTAAACTTCTCTGTCATTTTCTTTTTTGTCCCACTACATTCCTCCCCATCTTCCTCGTACTGTCTTTTTTGTAACTTCTACTTTTCCTCACCCATCCTGTTTTTGTTTTGTTCTGATGTTATCTCACTGTCAACATTCAGTCTTGCAGCCTTCCCTGACCCCTCTACATTATCAATCAGCAGCAGGATGGGAACACTGCAGACCCATCAGGCAGGCCCTGCTGTAACCCACTTTGCCAGCTTACACTCCATTTTCAGTCTTTCCAACAAATCTACCACGTGCTTTCCTTTGCCAGAAATAATACAGGGAGAATAGGAGTCGGTACTGACTTTATTTCTTAATTATCTCTGTATTTCTGGGAAGGGCAAGGATGGCAGGTGAATTTTTACAAATCTAACCGCTCTGTTCCCCCTTCCTGACTTCTAGTTACATTTGAAACATAGCTGAAGTGAAAAGTGAGTATTTCTCGAAGGAATTCTAAACTCAAGAGGATTTACACAACAGTGTAAGATTTAAGTCTACAGACAATTGCTGACATTTTATTTCCAGTGTCGGGAATCCAGTGTGAGTTGACAGAAGAAAGAATGGTAGGCCCAGGGGCATTCTCCTCTATGAAATTTTGGAGAAAACAAGATTGGCTACTAGTTTTAAAAGCAGAAAAACCTATTTAAAAAAATTTTTTTTAACCACCTAGGAGTCTAGTGCACCTTGAGGCCCTGAAGTCACCTGGGACAATCTGGAGGGGTTGGTGGCAAGCCTTGTTTACCTGGGCCCTGCTTTCATGAAACTCAGCAGATTGTGACTAACCTGTGTCCTCTGACAGTCTACTGCAATTGCCTTCTATTCCAGAGAGAAATGCAGTCTTACTAGATCCCTAGTCCAGTGTGTGGGTTAGAATCACATTTATTTTAATCTTTGCTTGAAAAAAGTATCAAGTGCTCAGATTGCTGATGTGTTAATTTCTTATTCAGTACTTTCAACTGGACTGTCCCATTCTTAAGCTGGCTGGCCATTGTAGCCCTCTGTGTGTTCACAGTCATCCTGTACTTCATTCCACTGAGATACATTGTCCTTGTCTGGGGTAAGTAAAGCCTTCTTTTTTTTTTTTTTTTGTAAACTGCCTTAGATACTAGGAACAAACTATTTTTAAGGAATGAGTTATACTGTCAGTAGTTCCCTGTATTTATTATCATGAAGCTACTCCATGATGAAAAGAGACAGGTCAGTTAAAAATCACAACAGTATAAAGATTTAGGTCTACCTACAAAATGCATTTTTCTTATCTGGCACCATAGGCTCCATCATACTGTAAACATGTAGTTGTGCAGATTCTTCATATATCAAAGTGTAGCTTTGTCTAGATACCATTCTGATTTATTTTCACCACTTATACGTAAACAGAGGCATTTCGATCCATATGGTGCATTTAGGACAATATGCTTTTGTGCTGTGGTGCTTTATCTTGTGGAAGTGTCCGTAAACACAGTTCTATATATGGCCGCCTATTTAAGAGGTCACCTTTAGGAGGCACAAAAAGGGTCCTTGGCACTGACAGGCTGCTTAGGAATAAGAAACCTGCTTTATGTATACTAAACAAAATTGCTTCTGTGCAAGCCCACTTTAAAGGTGGTATTTTCTGGTCCTAATTTTTAACGCAGTTATGCTGCAGGCCAACAGTTCCTGTGGACCTAGACTCCACTTAGGTGGTAGTTTCAGCATCCTTCATTATTTTAGGGCTTCTGTTCCTTATCTGAGAATATTCTTGGTTTGAAAAAAATTGTCCTTCTCTAAGATGTACTAACCTATAAAACTACATTAATGATATACATAAACATGACTCAGTAGAAGTATGACTCTCTACTTCCCCCTCAGCCTGCATACACCTAAGATTGCTAAACATATAAAATGCAAAGAACCAAATTGGGTATTAAGTCCAGAAAACACACGTTTACACTTGAAAAGGTATGTTTTGTTATTTTCTGAGATTTTTAAAGAAATGCTGGAAAAAGTGACAAAAGGGATCAGAGGTCTCCAAACCCTCCAGTTTTCAGATTCCTGTCTCCCTATTCTTTTTGGCCTGTCTTGTCATATCCTGAATCAGCCCTCTTACCCTTTATCATCACTCTCCTTACTTTACATCTTGAGTAAGGAGTGGGGGGAATGATTACTTTTTTCCCTTGTTATAATTTAAACAGTTTCAAATAAGATATACCTTCACTACACAAGGAGGGAAGCATTTCTACTCTTCTTGCTTCCCTGATGTATGTTCAAGGTCTTTCATTCTTTCCTTTGGTATTTAAAACAGATGCTGTTTTATTGAAGGAATTAGGGTAGGGCATGAGGTGTGGCAGTTTATTATCTCTAACCTACTTAGGGTCAGAACTGCCATCTCAGCTGTGATAGGTAGTGAACCTCTGGTTCTGTTTCCCCAGCGTTCTCAAAAAGCAGAGCCCATGGCAAACATCTGGCTCTGTAACCTGGGGTGGCCTCACTAGCTCTGTCTTAAACGTAATTCTAAGAGAATGTGTTTGGGCCTCTTGTTTCATCAAATGAAATAAAACAAGAACAGTATTTCTTTAGTGCTAGGTGATTGCTGAAATGTTAACCAGAAATTTAAGACATGGGTCTCACATGGGGAGACAGACCAAATTCAAGACTGCAAAAGAAGTTTATTCTGCTGAACTTCCTGAAGAAGAGCCAAGATCCTCTAAGTTACAGCTTGGTTTGTTGATTTCATATAAAGCTGTTAATTTATTTTGTATATGTGAATATGCTTGGTCACTTATTAAGAGCAATATAAATTTCAGAGTAGACTTATCTCACTGAAATTCTACCTTGTATCATAGAATATGTGGGATAGATACTTCTGGTTTTGTGTATTGTTTTGACATTGCTATCCCATCACAGTTTTTGTTTCTGTAATAGCTCCAATTTCCCCTGTTTGCCGTCCAACGACATTTGCTCTTCAGGTAAGAGCAGAGGATTCACTGTTGAGTAACTTAGTATGGGTAGATATAGCTCCTCTGTCATGGTTTTTGGCTGCTCTAGTCCAAAAGTGATCCAAGTAAGTCAATCACAGCATCTTTTGCAAGCATTAAATTTATATTTTGTGTAATTTAAAAGGAAAATTGCTTTCTGAAAATCTCATTGCCAGAGATGGAGAAGTGCAAACATTTTTCCTATGGTGAGAACTTTTAAGATCTACTCTTTAGTGACTTTCAGATATGCAGTACAGGATTATTAACTAGAGTCACCATGCTATCTATACATGACATGCCCATGAATTTGTACCCCTTCAGATCATTTCATCCATTCTCCCACTTCCTGCCTCTGATAACTACCAATCTGAATCTATGAGCTTGGTTTATTATTTTTTTAGATTCGACATATAAGTAAAATCGCAAGATGTTTGTCTTAGACTCATTTCACTTAGCATAATGCTCTCAAGGCCCATCTATGTTACTGCAAATGGCAAGATTTCCTTAATCTGTCAGTGGATACCTAGGTTGTTTCCATGTCTTGGCTATTATAAACAGTGCTGCGATGAACATGTGCCAGGAGGGTGTATTTATCTTTTTGAGTTAGTGTTTTTGTTTTCATTGGCTAAATATCCAGAAGCGGAACTGTATGGACATAGGGTGGTTCAATTTTTCTTTTCTTTTTTTTTTTTTTTGAGGATTATCCATACTGTTTTCCACATGCACCAGTTTACATTCCCACCACCAGTGAATGAGGTTCCTATTTCTGCACAAGCTTGCCAGCACTTGTTCTTCCTTGTCTTTTGACAAGAATAATGGCCATTCTAACAGGTGTGAGGTGATAACTCAAGGTGTTTTTATTTCCCTGATAGTTAGTGATGTTGAGCATCTTTTCGTGTACCAGTGAGCCATCTGTAGGTCTTGTTTGGAAAATAAGATCCTCTGCCCATTTTTTTTTTTTGGACTGTGTTTTTGTTTTTCCTATTGAGTTGTATTAGTTCTTTATATATTTTGGATATTAGCCCCTTATCAGATTTGTAAATATTTTCTCCCATTCAGTAGGTTGCTTTTTTATTTTATTGATGGTTTCCTTTGCTGTGCAGCTTTTTAGTATGATGTAGTCCTGTTTATTTTTACTTTTGTTGTCTTTGCTTTTTGGTGTCCACTCTGAAACATTGTCAAGACCAATGTCAAGGAGCTTATTACCACCTTTATTTGTCATTTCTTCTAGGTTCCCAATTTGTTGGTGTGTAATTGTTCACACTAGTCTCTTATGCTCCTTTATACATGTGTGGTTTCTGGTTTAACATATCCTTTCATTTCTGATTTTATTTAAATCTTCTTTTTTTCTTGGTAAGTCTAACTCAAGGTTTGCCATCTTACTGATCTTTTCAAAGAACCAGCTCTGAACTTTATTATTTCCTTCCTTCTACTAACTTTGGGTTTTTTCTGTTGTTTTCTTCTCTAGTTCCTTGAAGTGTAAAGTTAGAGATTTTTTTTTTTTAATTGAAGTAGGCATTATTGCTATGAACTTCCCACTTATAACTGCTTTTGTTGTACCCTATACATGTTGGTATGTTTTATTTCCATTTCCATTTGTCTCAAGGTATTATTTCTTCATTGACAAATTGGTTCAGTAGCATGTTATTTAATCTCCGCATATTAGTGAATTTTCCAGTTTTCTTCTTATAACTGATTCTAGTTTAATACCATTGTGTTTTTTTTCATCTTTTTCAGATGTATATGATTTCAATCTGTTTTATTAAGATCTGTTTTGTGGCCTAACATATTTATCCTGGAGAATGTTATGTTCCATATGCCCTTGAGAGGAGTGCATATTCTCCTGCTTTGGGATGGAATGTTCTATACATGTCTGTTAGGTCCATGTGCTCTAACATGTCATTTAAGACTGCTTCCTTATTGATCTTCTGCTTGGATGATCTATGTGTTGATGTGAGGTATTAAAGTACTCTAGTATTATACTGCTATTGCTCCCTTTATGTCTGGTAATATTGACTTTACATGTTTAGGTGCTTCTACGTTGGCTGTATAACTACTTTAAAATGCTCTGTCCTCTTGTTGGACTGGCCCCTTTATCATCGCATAATGCCCTTTTTAGTCTCATGTTACAGTTTTTGTTTTCAAGTATGTTTTGTCTGATGTAAGCATAGCTACCCCAGTTATCTTTTGGTTTCCGTTCCTTCACTTTCTGTGTCCTTCTATCTGAAATGAGTCTTTTCTAGGCAGCATACATACAGATGGGTTTTGCTCTCTTCCTATGTGATTTGATAACTTTCTTTGGTGGTATGCTTTGGTTGCTTTATTATCTTTTGTGTATCTGGTAGAGCTTTCTGCCTTGTGGTTACCATAAAGCTTATATATTACAACTTATAACAGTCTATTTTAAATTGGTAACATTGTAAGGTTGGATGTATTTTGAAGTTCTACATTTTAACCTCCATCCACGTGTTTTATGTTTTTGATGTTAAACATCTTTATTTTTGAGCAGGCACAAGCAGGGGAGGGGCAGACAGAGGGGTACAGAGGATCCGAAGTGGGCTCTGTGCTGACAGCTTGTGAGCCTGATGTGGGGCTCAAACTCATGAACTGAGAGATCACGACGTAAGCTGAAGTCAGATGCTCAACTGACTGAGCCACGCAGGTGTCCCACATTTAACATCTTTTAATCTTGAATATCCCTTAACCAATTATTGTAGTTTTATTATGTCTTTTAACCCTCATGCTAACTTTGTAAGTGATTAATCTACTACCCTTACTATATATTTACCATTACCAGTGAGATCTATACTTTCATATTTTCTTTTTAACTATTTAGCATCGTTTTTCAGCTTAAAAGTAGTCCCTTTAACATTTCTTGTAAGGCCAGTTTCATGGTGATGAACTCCTTCAGCTTCTGTGCCACTCCCTTCCAGCTTGCAAAATTTCTGTTGACAAAAATCTTATAGTCTTATGGGGGTTCCCTTTACTTACCAAGTTGTTCTTCTCTTGCTGCTTTTAGGACTTTTCTTTTTGGTCATCTTTACCTTTTCTCTTTTAAACTATGCCTTGGTGTGGGTCTTTTTGCCTTCCTCTTATTTGGAACTCTCTGGCCTTCCTGGATCTGGATGCCTGTTTCCTTCCCAGGTTTAGGGAAGTTTTCAACCCCCTTCTCTTTCTCACCTCCTTCTGGGATGCCTGTTGTGTTAGTATGCTTGGTTTTGCCCCATGTCCCTTAATCTCCTCTGCCTGGGTAGTTCCACTGCCAGGTATTCGAGTTCACTGTTCTTTTCTTCTGTTTCATCTAGTCTGCTATTGAACCCTTCTAATGTATTTTTCAGTTCAGTGACTGGATTCTACAGCTGTGACTTCTATTTGGTACTTCATTATATTTTCCATCTCTTTTTTGAAATTTTCACTGTGTTCTAGTCTTCTGAATTTGGTGAACATTATTATGACCATTACTTTGGACTGTTATCAGGTAAATTACCTACCATCTTCCTTAAGGTTTTTCCAGAGATTTTTATCTTTTTCTTCCCTCTGGAACATGTTCCTGTTTCTTCATTTGCCTTGACTATTGTTTTCTGTGCATTACATGAAAAGACACTTCTTCCATTCTTGAAAGGCTGGCCTTGTTTAGGAGGTGAACCTTATTATTCAACCCTGCCTTAGCTCTTGGTTGTCTCTTGATTGTCTGAGTAGCTTATTTTAATAGCTCCTTGTAGTTGATGGTGTGCCAAGACCAGTTAGTACCTAGATTCAGGCTGGTTGGAAACCAAACCCTCGGGCAGCAGCTGTTAAAGAATGCAATTTAAATACACACACACACACACACACACACACACACACATATATATATATGTGTGTGTGTGTATGTATATATATATACATATATGTTTATATATATATATGTGTGTGTATATACATACACACACACATATATAAATTTATGTATATTTATAAATTTATGTAAATATAAATAAAGAATGCAAATATATATCTATAATTTCTATAGGATTGCACATAAGCCCCTCTAGCCACTAGAACCAGGTTATCTAGAGAATATCCCCTGGGAGACAGTGACTAAAATTGGGGCTCCAGGTAAGTGTGTGAACTCCTTTCTAGGAGATGCCAGGGAGCTGTAGGGAGGTGGAGGGACAGCACAAAGATGACACACTGCTGCACTCACTTCCTCAGAGCACGTCTCTAAGCTTGTAGATGTATGCCAAACTGAAAGCTTGTCATGTAGGCCTGCAGCTCCAGGACAAATAGTTCTCTTTCACAGACTACGTGTGTTGTAGCCTGGGACTACAGAAATGTGTGGGACCCAGAAACACAAGTAGCACCTTATCCACCAAAAGCAGCTACAAAAAATCAAGGGTGTCAAACAAGGATATAAGCACCTTCCTAGGGAGATATTTATGAGCTCTAGTGAGGCAGAGAGTGCAAAGACCGTATCCACTGGACTCTGTTCCCTGAGAACTCTCCCACACATTATTCTAAGTGTGCCGGAGCAGAAGGTGGCCCACAAGGCCAAAGCTTGCAAATAGGCTTCTTTCTCTGAGCAACTGGGAGGATCTTTCCCTTTGCTATGTGTGCAGTGTCCTGGGGGTGGTCTTCTGCCAAGGATGGTCTGATTGTTAGAGTCCCGTGCAACTCAGGAATGGAAGCAATACTGGCCTACTGAGCCCGGCAATCAAGGGGTGTCCCCTTGCTGGCAGCCACAAGAGCAAAGGCACCAGATGTGTGCAAAAACTCCCGTCCAGGAAATGCTGGTGCTCTGAAGCGTGGCAGAGGGAGAGTGTGAAGATGGTGCCTGCCAGCTGGAGGGTAAAGATGGCACCCACCAGCTTTACAAGGCAGACAGAGAGTGCAAATATGTCACCCACAAGCAGAAGAGTGTCCCAGCAGGTCCCTGCCCCTCCAGCTGAAGCTTTAAGATTATAGGGAAGATCTTCATTTCTTAAAGTCTGGGTGCATTTCTAATGGCTGCTTCTGTGCTGCACCCTGGGGCAAGAGAGTCTGCACACTAGCTCTTTGAGCCATTTCTCATTTCACTACAGCTCTTTAGGGCTCATGGTTTTCTAAGCCAGATGTGTTGGGGCTCATCTGTTAGGTGCAGGAATTAAAAGTTAGGGTGCCTGACACAAGGTATCACCTGCTGGTCCTCAGAGAGATGCTCCGGGTTTGTGAGTTACGTTGTGATTGTGGGTGGCCTTGCTGGGGTAGAGACCGTGTCTCAGCCTCTGCTACCCACTTCACTTTGGCCTTTTCCTTGTTGCCTGATGTGAAGAAGTTGCTCAACTAGTTTTCAGGTCTTTTTCGGAGGGAACTGTTCCATATGTAGCTGTAGATTTGGTGTGTTCATGGGAGGAAGTGAGTTCAAGATCATCCTACATCACCATATTGAGCCACCTCCTAGAAGTAAAACCAGACATAAAACTGGGGCACCATACATGTGTCAAAGCTTCCCTCAGGGAGGTACTGACACTCTGGAGTGTGGCAAAGGGAGAGGATGAAGATGGCACACACCAGCTGGAGCAAAGCAGAGGGAAAGGACAAAGATGGCACCCCCTGTCATTGGCCCTCAGAGCACTCCAGCTGTCCTTTGAATGTGTGCCTGTCTCTCGAGTTGATGCTCCAAGACCAGCAAATGACCCTCTCCCATACAAAGTCCAGGCACCCCTCAATTACCTGCTTCCATATTGGGCGCGGGGGTGACTTCAAGCACGCAAGCCCTTTAAGAGCCATTTCTCAGAGCACTGTAGCCTTGACATGAGCCCCATTGTTTTTCAAAGCCAGATGTTTTGGAGAGTCTTCTCTTAGGTGCATGTCTTAAAAGCCTGGCGTGTCTGATGTGGGGTTCAAATCTTTCAGTCCTCAGGGAGAAGCTACAGGTTTTTAGTTTGTTCCTGACTATGGGTTGCCACGCTGGAGGTAAGGTTTATGACGAGATTTGTGTCCCAGCCTCTCCTACCTGCGTTGACATAAGCCTTCTCTCAGCACCTAATGTGTGGGAGGAGAGTTTAGGATCTTCTTGCATCACCATCTTTAAAAGAGGTTCATTTTTTTAAAAAGCTGGTGGTAAACTCTCATTTCAGGTCATTTTGAGGGGAAAAAAACCCCCACATGGACAAGTATCTTCTAGATATTTAGTTTGCATATTAACACCCTCCCTGCTCCCCCCTCCCCCTGCAAAAAAAAAAAAACAAAAAACCAAAAAACCCAGTAAGGTTTATCTTTTGAAAAAGGGAAAACCAGTAAATCAGACTTTTTGCCTTGAAAACAATGTAAGGAGACAAGTTTCATAGTAGATGGAACACTAAAACAGGGCTTCTAGTCACGTGAGACTGAGTGGTGAAGCAAAATGCAGCAGTGCAAGGTGCTGCCAACTGCCTTTTGTTTTCCAGATAAAAAGTCTTTCCTGTGGGGGGAAGAAGCCATTAAAGTACAAAGAGAAAACCAGAGCAGCCATTGAGTGGGGATGGAGGGAGGAAGGGGACAAAGGAAAGGAGAGAAAGAAACAGGAGAGGGAGGGAAGAAGAAAACAGGGTTTACTGCTTCATTCAGTCAAGACTGAAGAGCACCTTAATCCAGATCTTTAAGTCACTGCGACATCTAAAAAATAAACATGATTAATTCCTAACTGGAGATTTCAATCATCTTTGATCTATCACTTTCTCAGGTATCAATAAATTTACAAAAAAGCTGCGGAGTCCATATGCAATCGATAACAATGAACTACTTGACTTCCTTTCCAGAGTCCCTTCAGATGTACAAGTGGTATGTAGGTTTCACTACTATTACTACTATTTAATGTTGTATGGCTTTGGGTTTTAACTTTTAATTCTTTTAATTTCAAAGGTTTTAGAAGAACCAATTAAAGTGAAAAAGGCCTGTAGTAGATTTTGCCTTTCAGGAAAGTAGCCCACTTGGGGTATTGTCCAAGAAGAATTTTATAAAGAATGGGGAGTGGAGAAAGGAGAGAGAGAGTTACATCAAAAACCTACCAGGGCTCTTAGGGCAATTTTCCTCCAAGGAAGGTTCAGCTGGAGTTTGTGAAGGAAGTCGCCATTACCTGAAGGGAGGAAATGGGAGTATAGATGATGAAAGCAGAAGTGCCAAAGGACATGTGAAAAACCTTTCTTTGCATAATCTGCAGGGATTGAGTTTTAAAACTGCGTGTTTTGGAGACTAGTGGGGGGGTGGGGCCAGGGAGAAAAACTGGTGTGTGAAGACTGGGGCACATCTCAGTCCTTTAAAATTCTTTGAGTTTAACTAATGCCCATTAATCAGCAACTATTTTCAGAATGAATGAAAAATGTTTTTAATCGAAATCTTAAAGCTACTGGCAGCAATACCTTTTTTCTTTTGTTTCAGTTGAGTTTTTGATTTGGTGTCAGACAGGAGAGTGGGCTGGAGGGAGATTAAGCCTGTATTAAACAAACAAATTGCAAAGAACCGTTATCCAGTCTTTCAAAACAGATAAAGATGGTTTTGCTTTGTGTTACGGACAGTGAAGACCCAGCCTATTAACCAAAGTTCACATCAGGGCTCTCATGTAATTTCTGGCAGGATTTCCCTTCTGATTCTTGCTGTATCACTCTATTGTTTTCTGCATCCCAGCTGCAGATCTCATACAGCTTCCAGGGTGAGCACTCTTCCCACCCCTGACTCCAAACACAGTCTCATTCCTTTGCTTTTCCTTCCTTTGCCAGAAAATGACCACCTGACCAGTCTTTCTCTGAACTCTGTTTAAACAGGTGCAATACCAAGAACTGAAACCAGATCCTTCTCATAGCCCATGTAAAAGGAAGAAAAACAATCTTGGCTAGTCAGCTCCCAGCACTGAGGAGACCAGCATCTGTTTGGGAAGATAAAAGAAAAAGCCTTCAGCCTCAGCAGCATTTCCTTTCTTCCTGCTTTTTATTTATTTTGTCTTTTTATCATGATCGAGAGAATTTGTAAATAGTGTACAAAGGCATATGTCTTTGAAAATATACTTCCATTGTACAGACTCAATTTGATAAAGGTTTAGCTGTTGCTGTGTGAAAGCCTTGGTGGCTGTGGATAATAATACAACACACTGAAACAACAAATATAAGAATGGTAACACTGGGAGATATACACTTCTCTAATTACAAGTGGAAGAACTAGAATATCACATTAAATGCTCAGCTGTGCTCTATTAAATCTACATAAAATGTAAATGTCAATTTGATTTTAAAGTTTTTTTTTAATGTGACTATTTTTTATCTGCTAAGTAATCCATTACAGTTTTCTATGTTTTATACATTTCAAAAGAGAAGGGAGATCCCAAAATCTGAATAATAGAACAGATGCATTTCAATTTAACATAGTAGTTCTACTTCAGATCCTGACATTCATTCCTGTGCAAATCATAAAGATATGACTCGGCTCATTTTAAGCTAATGAGTGAAGGTAGAGTCACTCTGTCAAAATAATCCTGCATACTCTGCAAAGAAAACTTCCAAACCTTCTATCATTCCATCTAAAACCTTAAAATCTCTACAGGACTACACGTAAATACTGCCAGGTTTATAAATGATTGCCTATCTGAATTTTTATACTATCACTACTTTAATTTATATCAAGTTAGTGGGTTAGCAAACCAGTTCAGTTGTCACAAATACTAGCAAACTAAATCCGTATTGCTTTTGGTGTCTCTGTGCATCTAAAAATATTTACTATTCAACTGTTCTCACAAAGTATCTGCTTTCTCATTAAATTACTGAAATGCTTTAATGCATAGTATAATTTTTGTTATTAGTGTGAATTTTAATGTAAAGGAGAATGCAGTGTGGTAAGTGATATGCTAGTGTTTCATTATATTCATTTATAGAAAAACTATTCTTGTTAATATGAATGCATGAAACCTATTTTGTAAAAAAAAAAAAAAAAAAAAAAGATACAACTGCTTATGGGGTGGGGGGGAGTTTGTCTTTACAAAAATGTTTCAATACTTACCATAGAATCTATACTTAAAAATTGCATTCCCAAGATTTATGGTAGTTTTTGTACCTAACTCCCTGATAAATCAAGGGAGTATACCTCTGGAGAGAGAAATAATTTGGTGAGAATGTTTTACTTCCCCGACCGGGTACAGGATTAAGTTTGGGTGAAAATGCTATAGAAAATGTTTTTGCACTACTTTATTAATAACTGGGATAGGGTGAAGGTGGGGGTGATGGAAAAATGTAGAAAAGTCAGAAATATATATATATTTCACTCTAAAGGAAGATTCTTTAAAAAAATAATCTCATCAAAGCTAATTTTTAAAGTATTTTTATTTTAAAGCTATGTTGTTAAATACTATTTCTTATGATATAACTATTTTGATCTGTTTATACACTATGCTTGAAAGAGAATGTCAATTAAATTCCCTTTCTACAGAAAGGCTTTGACCTCAGTATGCTCTATTTAGCTCACCATGTTTATAATGACATGCTTATATCTGCACACCATCACTGTTTGTTACTTAGACATAATATTCCATGAAGCTGATGATACTACAGAAAGTTTATGGATGGGCTAATTTGTTCAAAATACCTTTTGATTATACCTTATGCGAAATTTATGTTGTGTGCTGACAGTGTCTACTCAAATGTCTACAAGCCTGATATAGTACAACTTCAGATGTACCTAGTGCATAGTAACCATTAACAGATGCCCAATTTTTGTTTCATTCTACCAACTTTCAGATGTTAAGTTTAATGGTAATGTTAACTACACATTCACTGCATTAAATAAAAAAAACTCTTTTCTAAGTATAATCTGTACTCCTTTTTTTTTTTTTTTTCCTGTGGTGGTGGTAGAGAGAGGAATGCTGGAGGATTGTTTGCATATTCTTACAAATGACACTTCACTTAGAGGAACTTGGTTTGGTGTGGACACATAGGACCTTCGCCAAAACCCTATTGTTGTATGAAACTCAATGCCTTTAAAGGATTGAGCATGGAATGAAGATAGAAGAGGAAGAACTATCTTGAGGCATGAAATGATATTCAGAGGGATCTTCATTGCTTTCAAAAGTACTACATTCACAGGCAGAAAAGAAGAAACTGTGTCTAATAAAAGTTGAACTATTTCTTTCCCCTTCTCACATAGGTACAGTTTTGCCTTTTGAAAGCTGTTTAACTTTAGTTTTTAAAGATTTTCCATGTAAATATTTCAAGATATCTTTAAGAGATTAAATGTCACTCCAAATAGGTGTTAGACTGCTAAAGACAGTAATCTTGTCAACTATTAATACCTTCCTCAGTATCTTTTAGTGAGTAAACTCACTAAAGGTCATTCACATGGGAAAGTATTATTGCCAATAATTGTGGTAATTCCTAAGAAAAGCATATTAAATTTCTTTTTCATTGATAAAAAGAATGTAATACTTGTTCATTTTGGTATTGTTCCACGGACTCAAATTGACAGATGCTATAGGGATTACAAATTACATTTGAACCAAAGAATACACTAGGATAATCTGAGTTGAAAAATTTTTTTAAAGATTTTATTTTTAAGTAATCCCTACACCCAAACTGGGGCTCTGAAAACTCACAATCCTGAGATCAAAGAGTCTCATGCTCCACCAATTGAGCCAGCCAGGCGCCCCAAAAGATTTTTTTTGGCAGGGGGCAGGGGGCACCTGGGTGGCTCAGTTAAGTGCCTGACTGGAGCTCAGGTCATGCTCTTGCAGCTGAGTTCAAGCCCCACGTTGGGCTCTGTACTGACAGCTCAGAGCCTGAAGCCTGCTTCAGATTCGCCCCTCCCATGGCTTGTGCTCTGTCTCTCTCTCAAAAATAAACATTAAAAAATTGAAAAATAAAAGATTTTTTTTAAGCAACTCTGCTTTGTGATACATTTATTAAGTACCTAATTATATGATTTGCCCTGTCACAAACAATGATCCAACCAATGACAGTATATTAAAATCAAATCTGGAGCTAAAGTAGGTAAGAACAAAATTTAATTGACAGGTTTCTGGAAAGTATCTTTTATAGAATTTTATTCTATATTTAAAAATGAAAAAAATTTAGTAGTAAACTCTCTTACCCAGGGACCATGGGAACTTATTTTTCCATTTTAATATCCAAATGTCTGTAATGCTGTAAGTGGTCTAATTTTGTATTAACTAGTCTTATGCAGAAGTTTTATGTAAGAGAGTAAAGACAGCCACCATTCTATTTCTTGCAAGAGCTTCAGATATTATTAAAGTGATGCTTATTTAAATTCTGGGGCTTTAAATGTCATGTGTGAGTATGTGTATATGTACAGATGCCAATTCATTTGTTTGATTAGAGTATCTGGAACCAGACTTTTCTAATTGCTCAGTCAAGTATGAATTAAAACTACATAAAAAACGTAATGAATACTTACAATAGTGTCATTCTTTTCAATTATAATTCTCTTTCAGTGATGTAACTCACTGAAAGAAAAAAACATAAACCATTCTTTTTTTTGGAGAGAAAATGTTATCTCTTATGACTCAGTTTCTACATTTGTACAGTGGCAGTCACATTGTAAAAGTTATTTCAGCTGAATCTTTGAGATTAAACACCAAACACAATCTCTTGTTATATAAGGATACTGTGCAAAAACAAAAACAAAAACAAAAACAAAAAACAACCAAACATTAAATGTCCAAAGTGGTCACTTGCTGCAGAAACTAACACCACTGTGAACGGTTTGCTGGAAGTTAATGATTATATACCCCCATTTCCAAGGGGATTTGTGCTTGGAATCGAAAAAGTGCAATAATCAAATATGTAAGTGGTCTCAAATGATTTCAATTTATCAAGATCTTCTTTCTTTGCATTTTAAATTAATAGCATAGAAGTGGTCCTTCAAATGCACAAGCAGTATTTCTGTAGACGGTTTTTTATCTATATGATGGTTGTGTCTCCAAATGTTACTGAACAATCGTGAAACTCCGTTTTTAAAAAAGTATCTAATGGCACTGCTCTTCTGCTCTAGTCAATTAACAGCATTAGTATATTAAGATGAATGTTTTATTTGTATTAAGGAGAACAGAAATAGGTAAGGAGCTGTGCCAAAGTTTTCTCAGTTTGTAGCAAAAGTAAAAATGCAACATAATTCTTCCCTGCTGGAGATTCTTCAGTGTTCCTTCAAGAGAGAAAAGGAGTGACCAACCTGAGTCAATGAAGGAACCTGCAAACCACCTCTTATTTTCTTAGGAGGAAAGCACGAGAGATTCCAAGAGCTGGCCGGTTGCTGCTGTTGTGCCAAGATGATAATATAGACTCAGTTCCACTTATTATCAAAGACAAGCTTCACAAAGGCATGAGTCAACTTGAGACATTTTATTTTGCTAAAATTCAAATGGTAACAAGTTTAGGGGAAGGCTCACAGCATAGAGAAAGGTGCACACCTGGCCCCAACCATGCTTAAGTGTCTCTTGATTACAGGAGACCCACCTGAGACAACAGTCAAGAGTAATTACTGAGGCAGCTGGACTACAGAAGAGGGCTGAGAGAGGGGAAATACCCATGTGTGTCCCAAGTTCAGAGATCTTTTAATAAAGCCATTCAGAGAACTGGAAACCTTACAACTAAACTCTACATCATTCGCACAAAACATTCCTCCTTTGTACAGCAAAATTCTGTTACAAGACAAAATCTGTGTAACCTGTAATACTGAAATCACAGAAAACAACTTATTGGTGTCAAGAACTTATAAACTCTCAGAAAAAATTGATAAAGACTTATGTGTCTATTTTCTATTATACAGAGAGGGATAATGTTTGTGCTTTTGTTGACTCTGTTGTGTAACACGATAGGTAACTAACCCAAGTTCTGACCCAGTCTTATACAATGGTATACTTACTCCTTGCCTTTGATCTGGAACTCTTACATGGAAGATTCTATTAACACAGAGAACTAGCAAACTACAGCAGGGTCTTTGAAGTACATGGGAACCCACTGGGAAAAGTCAAATACTTCATATGTTTGAAAAAGTAGTTTTAAAATAGATCAATGTGACGGTCCATTTTATTCATTTGAAGTTACTGAACACTACTTTAAAAATTTCCCTGTAGGATAAAAAAAAAAATGCATTTTCAGATTTAACAGAGAAAACCTTTTTGGGGGGTTAGCACAAAACATCTGGCACATGATAGCCAAGAGTCAGGCACACTAACTCTTGTGGGGTGGGGCAGCAGGTACACACCCCTCTCGTGGCACTAGAAGCTAATATGGAGAACACAGAAGTACTTGATAACGCATGACTTCCCGTGACTGTGACAAACCGGACAAGCAGGTGAGAAATCTCCCTCCAAAAACAAATACTGGAATATTCACCACTGCATTATGGTTACATTACAGGTATCCACAGAATTCATATAAATTGTTAAAATATTCTATTTTGAATTGTACTATTAAAATAGTACCTTACAAGCAATCATTCTCCTAGCCTTCACAGAAGAGGTGCAAAATAATATGCTCTGGAGAAGAGGGTAAGAATTCTCTCAGTAGACACTGGCTGCTTGTATCTGCATTAATGTTGTATAGAATAAAATCTATAGTAAAAAGTGAGTTTTTTCCAAGTCTGGGATGATACAAGAAAAAAAATGCCCAGTAACACAGTAGTAAACTCCCTTCAAATGCATTTAAGCTACAGCCTTGATTCAGTCTTAGTTTCTCCCTGTTTTTGGTGTTGAATCTGAAAAAAACAATAACAACAACAACAAAAAAAACCAATCAGAAAAGTAATTCTTCAGGTTCCATGAATACTTCTAAAATCAGAAAAGGCTCATAGTGAAGCTATGTTATCATGACTCCACAAGGTTTCTACATGAAGAAGTTTAATCTTTAACAATTTAAGAATCTTCCTAATGGCCCCACCCTAAACGCTACTTGGAAGAGGCTTAGAAGACTGAAGCAGCATTTATCAGTAAAATGATGAGTAAAATGATCAGTAAAATGATTCACAATCAAAGGTGGGGTGAGGCATACAGTCCACATATATTTTTTTGAGATCTACATTAGATGGTACTGTATTTAATTATATCCTTCACTGAAGAAAAATGGCGTGTTTTAGAAACGTACTTTATATTTTATTTTTTTTATGTTTATTTATTTTTAGGTGTGTGTACAAGCAGGGAAGGGGTAGGGAGAAGGAGAGAGAAAATCCCAAGCAGGCTCCATGCTGACAGCACAGAGCCCCATGTGGGGCTTGATCTCGTGAACCGTGAGATCGTGACCTGAGCCAAAATCAAGAGTGGGATGCTCAACCAATTGAGCCCCCAGGCATCACAGATATACTTTATATTTTAAAAATCCAGTAGATGCCATTTTGATTAAGAGCTTTAGAAAAATTTCAAGACTTGATTCTTACGTTAGGAGCATTACTTTAAAAAATAAATGAGTTACTGGCATTATAAATATGAATCATGTTACAGAGAAACTTGGAGAAGTGAAGAAAATATTCAAAATTCTATCATAAATACAACCACTATTAGCAACATATTTGCTTATAATATATTCCCCTACGTAATTTTACTTAATTTTTAATTACATTTAATTTTTAATTACATCCTATTTTTAAAAAAGAACTATAATTAGTCAAGAAAAATGGCATTGAGAGAAAACTAGTCTAACCATTTTTTTTGTAAATGGCTTTCAACCTCTCCTTAAGCCCATTTCCTCCAATAACATGACTATGAACTTACAAGTATTGTGCAAGGAAGAGTAAAGGAACTGAAGTCATGGGGAAAGAAACTAGATTGGCCTAACCTTGAGGAAAGGCCTGAATATTGCTAGTCAAGATAGCCTATTTCTGATAATACCAGTAAACCAGGGATTTTGATCCTCCTTTATTTTTAATGGAGTAAAAGACCCTCAAACAAAACAATTATCTTGACCCTTTGGTTAATGAACATTATTCAAAAATTTCAAAGATAGGTTAGTTTATTCCTGAGATTAGGAAATCTGCCTATATGCTTTTTGTCTGATTTTATACTTTCATTAACTTCTCAGTCAACAGAAATCTTTACCTGAGTCCTTTAAACCACAAAGACTCCTGACCATTTTCCCCTTAGCCCTTTGCCCAGTTTTCATCTTTACAATTATGCTTTTAAAAATTCATGAAAAGCTCTTAAAATGCTTATTTTAATTTTACTGAGTATTACTTATTGCTCTGTCATCTCACCTCTATGTTGTAAAAAAAGAAAGAACGCAAAATAGAGAAATGCATCTTTAGGATGGAGTCAGATAGCAAAGATACATATTCCTTAAAACAAAAACAAAAAACTATTATAAATCAAACTATTCTGGTCATTAGAAAAATTTATCAGTGTCATGACATAAGCCATTGCTGACCTAACCTTTAAGTTGAGAAGTACTGACAACAAACTAAGTCCTTTTTATCTGTCACCACTTGAAGATTAATGATTTTTTCAACCGGACTATTTCATTTTGAGGACAGAAAAAAATGGAGAATCATTGGAAATTTCAGTTCATCTACTATTAAGATAAATGATAGTATAATAGGTGTAAATTCAAAGCTGGATTCCAGATTTTCTGTTCAGTGCAATTTACCTGCTGGAATTCCTAACTACATTAAAACAACAACAACAACAACAAAAAAAAACAAAACAAAAAAAACACACATTCTTCAGTAGAACTAAATCCTATGTTCCAAAGCAGTTAGCCATTCTCTATTAATGTTTAACACCCATTATGCATAAATGTTCATTTGCTCCAATTCAGATGCTTTTGAAAGAAAGGAGATTGTATTTACCAAATCTGGGTTTCATATCCTAACAAGATTTGGAGACCATGATAAAAAAATTGGAGGAAATGTTTGTGTCAGTTGTAATTGGAGACAGCTAATTGTAAATGCTTGAATAAGCAACTTTTATTTTTTGGTCTATACTAAGAGCAATGTTACATGTTATAAGCTACACACACACACACACACACACACATATATATATACACACACACACACAGACACTACATAGATCTATAAATTATATCATATACTTATTAGGAGTACTGGTTTTATAATAACTGATTACTGGTTACCTTGCCAATTTAATACTACTGGATCTTATTTCAGGAAAGCAGTTTAAAAACCCAGATATGTTCACTCTATTTCTGTTTTAAACAAGAAAAAAAATATATATTCAACAGTACAAAGACAACATTATAAAAAAAATCACGTATATCTAGTCCTACGAGTTATGTTTTTGTTTTTTTTTTTAAACACAGAGTGTAAGTGAATTTATAACAAAAACCATACACTTACACTTAAAAAAAAAAGGCCTATAGTAATTAATTCAAACATACAAAATATTGGAAAATATCTATATATCAGATTATAATTTTGCTTATAACACAAAAGTACTCCCAGACAGCAGACTCCTCTGTGATAAAAAGCTGATCATTTGGATTTGTGATTGGGAAACATTAAGAAGCCTCTATTCTCAATTAATTTAGTATGTCTTCCCCCCCTTCTTAACAATTCACATAAATTCATGGGTCTCAAGAAACAAAGATGTTTATGGGCGTTTGTTGCTTGAGGCTTTCATGAACTGGAAAGCATGATTCAAAGACTAGCACTTACTGAAAACGAGAAACTTTTTAAAAAATCTAGTGATCCATGATGGTAAAAATCTTTTGTTTGTTTCATCTGAAAAAGGTCTTCTTTTAGTAAAATTTGCAATAGTTGGAAAATACATGCTTTGGAACCAAGCAGAAACAATCCCACAACCTTTTCCAATTAATTTAGTCTAATAATTTCTAATTCTGAATCAGAGCAAATAATTGCCAGAGAATATCCTCCCACCACAATTCATTTCAACCCAAAAGGTTAATTTTTTGATAACATGATTTGATTTATAAGAAAGAGTTAAGTATTCAATGTTTCCATGGAACTGATGTCTACACTTTGACAACACCAGGCACAGCCTAATTCCAATAATGCCATCCCCCAACCTTTCTAACTCAATCCACATTTGTTATAAAAACAATTATCATTCAGAATTTTGCAAGCTCCACGTCAGCAGGAGGTGAGATTGGCGTGGAAGCTGCGTGATAAATGCCTGAGGGAAAGAGAGCCTCATGTCACTCAAAGATGACCCTTTCTTACTGCTTCAGGAGCAACAGTGACAGGCTCTCATCAAGTTCATAACTTAACTGGAAAGGTGTGTAAAGGCATATGGATTGCACATTCCAGCAATAGGGTTTTCATGAGAAGGTATTCATTTAACTTTCTGTAATAGCATAGACAGCAATGGCAAACATTTCCTGGTGTTTATATAAAGTATCCTAGCATTAATGCATTTGTGTTTACCTGGAATGCGTATTAATTCCCTAAGATTGCAAAAGCACACCCCCCACATTATTATACTCACTCTAAAACAGAATTGCTAAAATCCTAATGATCAAAGGATTAAAGTTTCAGATCTAATATACTACACAGTTTAGAAACACACAAACTGAAAAGCTTTTCAACAGCCTATATAGAAGACAATAAAAGTAACAATATTTCAATCTAGTTTACCTTCCTAGACTGTAAGCTTTTTTCCTTTTATTGTAGCCAGCCCTGTTAAGCACACCACCTGGAATATAGTAGGTGTTCAAGAGACAAAAACACTGATTAATTTCACATTTGATTTATATAAGGATAAATGCTTTTCTGGTCATCTTGGAGTTAAGGAAATGACAGAAAATGTATAAACGTGGACCACTTTATTCTGCATAGGGAAATTAATAACTAACAAGCTAGAAAATGTTAACTTCAATGAGACCCTTCCTAAGAAGCTACCAGTAAACATTCTAAAACCTTTTATATTCCAAATATTTGTAGGGATTACATATGGGGAAGGGTGCATCTTAACAGCTCAGAAATCTTATTCCAGGATTTATTTACACTTGTAATGAGGGCCTTGATAGGATTTTTTAAAAACAAATCTAGTGAACTACGATATTAAATCTAGCAATGTATGAGAAAGAATAGCATAACTCAGCCTTGCCTTCAGCTGTTGGAACTCTGAAACATTTACAACTAAAAGCCAGGACTCGAAAAGACTATGAATTTTATTTATTAATATTTCTATTTCATCTACCTCTAAGATCAATCTGAAGCAATTATTGTTTTCTAAAATAAAACATAAGGAATATTAGAAATCAAGTTTCTCATTGAAGGCTTAAATTCACATACATTTGTCCAAATTCATATACATATATTGATATTGTTAACTAGGACAAAGAACATAGTAATCTGTTTGCCAAGTTGTACTTCTGAGTCAGTGCAAAACTACAACGATACCTGATTAAAGGCAGAGACCTCAATAGCAGTTTAGTGTTTAATATTTCACATTATCATGACTTGCAAAAGTGGGCAGATAGACGGTTATGAAAAATTACTTCTCACTGCAACTAAATGATATTTCTTAAGATCATTTAATTTAGAAAACTACTTTTTCTTAGCCGTGCAAAACCCTAACTCATAGCACTGATTATTTTATTAACTTAGAATTATCACCTATTTAAGCAATTACTATCTTAAGTGACTCATGGTAGCTAAAAAGAGAAGGTAAGAGTTAGACAAGAAGCAACATTTATTAAGAGCCATATAAGGTGATAGGCTAACAATTCTATCATGACAGAGATAATACCTGGTGTTATTTCCATTTGATAAGTAAGAAAACAAAAGCTCAGAAAGGAACTTGCCTTATAATTTAGCTAATAAGATATTAAATAGGGATTTGTAACTATGCCTGTTAGATCTCAAAACTATGTATTTAAGTTTATATTAGTTGACCAAGCAATTATTCCAGAATGCCTTCACAACTGAAGTAAAGTGGCTATTCTTTGGAATAAAAATGTCCTTATTCATCATTTTGGGAAACATTTTACTAGATCTTTCTGAGTATTTTAATGTTCCTCAGTCTCTGCTGCGTCATGTTTTCTCTGATACTCTGGCAGATTAAGTAAATATTAATGAGGCTTTTATTTCACATCTGAAGGCTAACTAGAAACAACTAATATTTCTTACAGTATGTGTAAAAAATTACTGATTTAAAAATATAGAAAAAAAAACACCTTGATTTTTATTCAGAGCTGATATAGCAGCTGAAATGTAGCAGTTTTCAGTTTAGATTATAAACCCAGTAATAAAACACTCAGAATTTGTATCTTATTAAAAGATTTCCGAGATAAAACTAAAGTTTGCTTCTTTAGTAGATTAATTGCTGTGAGATCATCACTTTAGTTACAAAAAAAAAGCTAAATGGAAGTTTTAACGTTTCTTTTTCAGCTGTACCACAGTGTAACTTATTCCCACAAGTAAAGCAACTCCAATTTCAAAAGTGGTTATTATCCACACCCTTTCTTTCAGTCTTACCATAAATTGCTGTTAGAAAAAAAACTGCAAATTGAAACATAAATTCATACTACACATTAAGATTTTAGATAATCTCAGATCTATTACTTAGTTACCACTTATAATCTTGATATTTGGTAAAACTTAGTACATAGCAATATGTTTTCACTTAGAGAATAGTGATTACATGGAGTAGAAATAAACTGTACATGAACTGCTAAAATAAGGTAGATCAAGGGATTAAACTGTCAAACTTGGCACATTCACTGCATTTAAAAACCAAGAGAGTATTATTATTGTAAATTTTAGAAACGTTTATTTTACAACAAAACTAAACTGAGTAATTTTAGCTCAACAGCCTACAGAGAAGAAAACAGGTAGCTACATGCTTATAGGTACACATATGCATGAATATCCTTGTCATGATTCTAAACCTCAAATCCCTCGAACAGAGGATGTTACATTTTGATTTGAAAAAATATTTAAATTAAAATGTTTTACATGTACAATATAAATAAATATTTTCAGAACAAGAAATAATAAAGATTAATGAAAACAGCATACACCAAATGAAACTCTTTTTACTTCTGAGTCAAATTCTACAACATGGAAAAAGTCAGGGGCTTACATTTAGAGTTTTGCAGCAGCTCATTAAGTGCTTTTGAAATTCAGCAAAGCTGCAAATTCTGTCAATAAATAAATAAAATTATTATTTGTTAATAAGCTATGACATCCATGAGAAATGACAAAGCAAGCTAACTGCGTTTGGAAAGTGGACTCATTGTTTTTGGCATCATCACGAAAACTCTGTGACTGAACGACACATCATTTCCAGTGTCACCAATAAGGCCTCAGTGTGCACTCCGGGGCACACTTTTACATTCTCAGGCAGTTCCTTAAGAATATTTGGGAGCGTCTGCAATGTCTTTATATTTCTAGCATAAAGATCCAATAACCAGTCGGTGTGAGCACTGGTGGCTTCCTTATAATTCTTACAAGCTACAAGCAGCTCATTTAGATGAGTTAACCCTTTGAAAGCTAAAAGGAACTCCGAAGATAAATCAAAAATTGAACAAAAATTTAGCAACATCCTACTAAGTAAAAATGAACCAAATTCAAGTTGCTGGTGGTAAAAATGTTTCTCTGTTTGTGCATGAAAGTTCTCCACTGTATCTTCTATTTTTGTAATGGCAAATAGTTCCTCCTTGATTTGAGATGATAGCACATAATCCAAGGGCAATTCTCCCTTAGAGTTCCTCTGCTGTAAAAGCACCGGGCCTGGGAAAAAGAAAACATACAATGTTAAAACATTTTTATTTTGGCAGCTTAACAGTTGTTTTCTCTATTTTTTCAAAGCATCCAGGTCTCTGTTTACAATCCAAATTTGTCCTAATTCATGTTGACAAAATTAACTGGCTATATGAACTGAATGCCTAATAAAGGTACATTAAAAAAACTCAGACTTTCCGGCAATGCCTAATTAGGTTTGCCTAAAAACAGAAGCCTTAGTTCAATAAACAATAGATTTAACTACAAATTTAAAAGAAGCATGTAAAACTTCATCAATTGTCATCTTCACCTAAAAATTTCAGTGTTCCCAGAAGATATTAACAAAATACATTCATCTTCAATTTTGTGTAAGAGTCTTAAAGGTATCGTAATTTTACCAAGAAAAAAAAGTATTGTCCCCTTCCATGGCTAATAGGTGACTGCATTAAAGACTACAAAACCTTGCATAGCCACAGATCACACTTTTCACTTATTCCTGCTTATGTTCAATTTTTAGTACAAAAACTGATTCACAAAAAACTAAATGTTAACTTCTCTGGGTCAAAATCAGATTTCATCTTTCGGTCCTAGCTAAACCTATCTATATCTACTTAGCAAGCACTCAAGAGTTTATCCCCTGGGTAGTAAAGGATAATATGGGAAGGGCAAAAGAAAAATGACTCCGTATTTGGTTACATAGCACTGAGTACTCTGTACCCCCCCTCTGTCAAGTCCTATAATTATTTATGCATTCTGCCATAAAAATGTTATAAGGGATAGAAAGGTTTTAGTACTAGAAGACATGATCAGAAGATCCTACATACAACAGAAGAATATGTTGTCAGAGAATAGATTAAAGCTGCCAAAATTCCTAATGATGAAACTGATGAAACACATGTAGTGGTCTAGATATAAAATGTATTTAATATAAAAGATCAGCAAATGAGAATATGTGATTGATTTCATGGAAAAAAGAGAATTCTATATCAAAATTAGGTAGGTCTCGTCATTATGTTTTATTTCAAAAAACTGCACCAAATGATTCCCTCTTAAAAAAAAAAATACAAGAAAATTATAGACCCAAGATGCCAAAAGTAAACAAAGGCTTTAGAGATGTAAGTAAACTCTTGAAATTACTTCTCTCAACACTGGGTAACTCATAATGAAGAGTTAATGTAGTTACTATAATGATGGTGTTAAACCATCTGACAGATCCAAAGTCAGAATATGACTACGGGAAAGGTAAGTGCAAGTGTGACTGTCAAAGGGCTGTAGTAAATTCACCTACAAGTAGATTTCCTCTCTTATGACAATAAACTCATACATTTACTATTCTTCACCAAGAGCCATGGAAAAATTCACTTTGGTCAGTATAATCCCATTCTCTTCCAAAGAGCTGGACTTAATACAATAATGGCTCTACCATCGCTTAGATCATTTGAAGCAAGGCCAAATACTGGCTTCGAATGTCACATACGTGATTGAGTAGAAAAATAAAGCACTTAGGAGACAGAACATTATAGTTTAGTAAACATGTAATAGTAAAAAAAAGTGGAAGAACTGAAACACATATTGATTATGAAATGGTGTCACTAAAACAGACACACTAAGGCCTTTAGGGGGCAGGAGAAGACTATAAATAACCAAATTGCTTAAGCTACCAAGCTATACAACCATTCACTTATGGGTATATATTGGGGGGGGGGGGGGGGGGAGGGAAGGGGGTGAAAGACACCTAAAGAAAACATGCTTTTTACTTTCATGCAAAATGAAACAGCTTTAATTAGAAAATAATTTTAAAGTTAGCACAAATAAAAGTCACAGGAAATTTAACACAAATTTTTATTTCTGCATTACAAGCTAGTCATCACTTTTCCTTTGTTTCTCTTGTAAAACACAAATCAGTTATCTGTGAAATTTAACCTACAGTGTATACTATTCAGTTCAGATATAAGAAGAACTTCACTTAAGAGGGGGTTGGAGGTGCTATCTGAAATGCAGAAATCAAAAATTAGAAAAAGCAGATGAGTATTAAGCTCAAGTTATCTCCATCACAAAACCCCTGCACAACAGTTACATCATTTGAAAAAAAGCTTCCTACTGTAACTTAAGTGACTGCAAAATATGAATGAAGAAAAGATATTCTAGGTTATCTTTTTTTATAGTCTGTAAGAAATGACTCATTAAAAAAAAGATTAAAAAAAAGATTAATCACGTTAGCAGCTACATACAAGAAATGAAACAAGAATGAAAAATCCAAGTAATCACAATGGAACATTTACATTCTTTTATTAATAAGCTTTCAGAAATGGCTGGTTCACAAAGATATTACACAATTTAAGTAAAAGGATTAATATTTAAAATCAACACATTCAATTGAAAATACACCCTCATATACAAACCTAATAGGCTTTATAATTAATAAAAATAAATAAATATGTATGGATTATGAAAATGCACCCCTATTAAATAAAAGGTGCTTATGTTCTAGGAGATTTTTTATCTTTTTCACTAATATGAAATAAAGGCATCTTTCCTTACAGATCTTAAACATAAAATGCTGTCTACCTTTAAGGGATTCATCAAAAAACTGGATAATTTATCAAAACCCGTTTAGCATAAATGCACTCACCCCCATGCTGTAGTAGCAGCTTGCCAATTTCTACATGTCCGTTTGACAGTGCATCATGCAAAGGAGTCACCCCGTCCACTTGAGTGAGCAGATCTACCTCTGGACAACGTTGCAAAATTTCCTGGACACACACTGTGTTGCCATAGTTACAGGCTTCATGCAAAGGCGTCCAGCCAGCATTGTCTAAATTAGAAATCAAGGCAAGTTTTAGAACAGCAAAAGTAGGACTTTTGGTAGTGAAGTACTGATATTCTGCTTCCTTTATCAGTGTGACTTTCTAGATGCTTCATATAGAAATAGCATGCTTTGATAAAAATGTCTAACACATAGTTATATTTCTAACTGTAAGAAAATAAAACAGTTTTAAAATATGGATTTTGAGATCTTATCAAAATATGGACAAAAAATGTTTCTGCACTATTAATCACTAATTTCTTGGTTTTGTAACTGGTAATATTTTAAAGATATGTTAGGTAAAGAAACTTAAATGATTTTTCTTAATGTTGACATAAAACCATTTAATACCACAAATATTAAGACACTGGATCAGACCACAAAAATGGAAAACTTACCTTTAACATTGATGTCTATTCCTGGCAAAGAGAGAAGAAGAATCAATTTCTCCACTTGGTTATTTATGCAAGCTCTATGGAGGGCTGTTTCTCCTGCCATAAAAAATTAATAGATTATTCCAGAGAAGACAAGATATAAACTAAAGAAAATAATCAAAGGGCATGAACTAGGAGATCTGGCCACATGCCAGAAAATTATTTATTGAGTTTTCCTTTTGACTGGTTTAAACATTTCTCGCATTAAGAAAAAGAAGGGGGAGGGATACCCACCAATCCATAGAGCTTCTGTTCTATCAGCAATTCAGCAATGAAATTCTACTGCAAAAGGTTTAATACAGGCATTGTCTCCCCCTAGTTCAAGGTTTAAAGCTTCAATCCCGCTATAAAAGCTCCAAATGATCAGAGAACACCAAAAATACTGGGTTTTGCAGCAATAAAAGTTTAGAGTGCAATTGCCCTCTCTTAAATTTATTCATGAACCTACGTTAAATGTATGGCTCTTTTTTATACAGCATTTATAGCTTAATTCAAATGAATGTTTCTGGCTAAGCACGAGTGCCTCTACACACTCAAGTATAATTCAGAACTTCAAATCCATTAACAGATGGTTTGCTGCTTCTCAATAGGCTGTCTGGCTTGGCTACAGCAGCACAGAGAAGGAGAAATGGGGGAATCTTAATATAAACACACACACACACACACACACACACACACACACACACACACACACACGAAAGAAAAAATCCTAGTACCATTTAAAGCTGAAACAGAGTGACAAATGAAATGGTAAAGTTTTTTCTAGGAGGGATGCAATTAATGCCTGCTGGCTAAAAGTGTCCATATCCATCTCTGTTGTAACCAAGACTAGTAAGACGTAGTGATAATTTGATGTAACTTGAATTAAAAAAAACTTATAATAAGCGACTGCCTAGAAAACAAATGAAATGATCAAACTCTTTCTTGATATGATACTAAATAGCATATTTTTAGTATTCAATTTTATAGATTAACTCTGTAACTTCTACCAAAACATCTCTTTTACATGCACTGAAAAGCTTTTGAAGTTTTTTTTCTCTATTATTTCTCAGTTCTCTTCCTCCCTCCCAGTTCCCTCTGCTGTTCAGCTTAAAGTCATTCATATTCATTTTACTTTCTGACACAATAAACAAAGAAAAAGGACACTGTTTGTGCAGTTAATATTGGAGTTCTCCTTTAATACATTTTTCACATTTTGAGCTAAATGGGCAGCTATTTTAAATACATGAAATGCAATTATGAACTTTTATTCATGTTGAAGGATTAAAAGAGCTTCACTGTTACTGTTCACATTGGTGTCCTAATGAAAATTTGTGTATTAAAAGCACAATACAGCTCTGTATCAAGAGACTGCGCAATTTTCTTTGGCCAGGTACAGACTCTTGGAAGAGTCTTATATTTTAGTTAAGAGGTCACTAAGTGAAAGAGGTGCCGAAGTGAATTATTACAGCACTATTCTTGTAACTCCATCCTTTAGGTACTTAGGTTCCAGTATAGTCAGAACCAAAAGCCAAACACATTTCATAGTCTGGGCTCAATGCCTGGGAGAAAAGAGTCCATATGCTTAACACAGCTATGTAACATAGACTACTCCCCATTCTTTGTTCACAAAATGTCTAGGACTGAGAGAGATGAAGACTGAATTATACTTTCAAATCAAAAGAGTCTAATCCCAAGCTGCACAGGTTGAGGTGGAATAGAAAAGTAAGGCGGGCAAATTTGGAATGAGCTCAATATGAGTTAATATCTGGAGAGGCAGGGGGAAAAAAGAAAGGGAGGAATATTCTATTATACTGAGTATTAAACAATCACTTTCTTTGCATAAATGACAGTTCAAAAAAATAATATGCTAAGAAGGTATTTTCTGGACCTAGTCAAGTTCAAGTATTCATCAGGGCCAGTGTGTAAAACTTGCAAATACTGACTACAACCATGAGAAGTTCCTAGCATAAATTAGATACTTGGAATACCTTTTAGATTAGTTTTGTGAAAATTCATCTTTGTAACTAAAGAGGGGCAATTCTCCTTGGAACATGATAATTCTCCTTCTGACTTCTTTTTCAATCTTTTTAACGATGAGGAACATTTAGCAAGGTTCAGCTCTCTGAAAATAAAGAAAAAAAAAAAAAAATGAAAGCTGGTTTTTCACCAAGGTATGGCAGTGTACATTACATACTGAGTACTTTCAAAAATCCAGCCCCCTGTTCATTTAACCCCCCCACCCTTATTCATTCACGTTTTTACTGCTTATTTTTTTCAATATTTATTTCACATGTACAGAAATAAGTTTTCATGCATTAATTCTTATTTTAATAACGTGGTACCCCCAACTGCCCACTGAAAAATTTATGAATGTGGACTGTCACGTAGAGGAGGAGACCAAGTGAACTACATTTGGCAGAGAGAAAAAAAGCCAAGCGCTAAGATCCAAATGCAGGCCCTTGTTCCCCATTCTTATTTTCATATTCTGATCCTATTCTTTCTAAAAACATTTTAAGGTTTTCTGAATTTTATACAGTAAACTTTTAGAAGAGGTATCTCACTTGGGGAAAGCTACTGTTAACAATTCAGAGTATCCTACACGACTATAGATTCTGAAATCCTATCTTTATCATATTATATATACAAATAGTAATTTAAATCACAGGCAAAAATGGTGTAAAAGAATTTGAAAAACAGTTTTATTTCTTTTGGGAAGCACTTGCTCTTAATATAAAACATATACCCTGCATTAAAGAAAGTAATAATGTTGATCATATGTATTTATTTATACATCTCAAACTGAGTTTTGTGCTACTCAGTATAATTCAGACAACATCACAGGTAAGTATTAAGTTTAAGACTAATGTGTCCAAAAAAGGGCTGTACTTTAAAAAAAAAAAAAAAAAAAAAAAAAAGGTTGATACATGACCATCACTTACGGTAATTCTGGCAGCCCTTCCACTTGTTTCTGTTTCGCACCATTCAGCATTAACAAGGCTCTCTGAGATTCAAGGCAAGGCCGCTGTCCCATTTTCTTTGATATCTGTATCTTTCCAGCCCCATGCACACCAGCCTTCCCCAAAGCTGGCAAATAGGAATATACCTGTTGCAAAATAATATTATAATGCTTTCTCAACTACAAAGACCTGGAAAAGCATTAAAAAGAAGTTATCTGATTCATTTCACCATTAGATTATTTATATTTTCTTGTTTTAATCACTATGGTTGCTACCGTTTCTCATTTGAACATGCCAAGATATTAAGAAAGCCGCTAGTTCCATGTCATTAATATGACATACGTAAAAAGAAAAACATCTTCTTGAAAGTAACTATTTTTTCAAATTCACTTTTGATGCTCATTTAGCAAAGTTCTTCTGATTAGCCTAATGTTCAACTTGTTATAGTTCATTTGCATATTTTAAATATTTATGGTTTATGTACAACCAGTATTTTGTCATTTCCACTTTGGTAATGCCTTCCTTCGACATGAAACAAGTCTGGAATAAGTAGAATAAGAAGAGCAAAAGTCACTGAAGACAAGGATTGCTGCAAAACAGTATTTGCCCAATTTGATCAATAAACAAGCATGTTTCTCATTTGTTGAAGAAACCGAAGACAGTAGATCTTAAAGACAGACAAAACTGGAAAACCTTGAATCAAACGCAGCTTATGTATGTGTGTGTGTGTGTGTGTGTGTGTGTGTGTGTGTGTATACACACACACACACACACACATATATATATATATATATATATGATAAAGAGGAATAGCTTGTGGCATCAATGACACATTTTGCTTTTTAAGTATCATTAAATATTACATAAATTTTTTTTGGATCTACATCTTTCCGAAATTATTATTTTATGTGCTATGGCAAGGAAACAAAGATTTTTGTATTATTTTTCTGTTATCAATCCTTAATTACTCTCAAATACGTAATTAAAATTTCTATCCACTAATCACTTCATTTTCAAGGTAGAAAATGCCCACTCTTACACAGAATTGAAAGGTTATATAGATTTATATAAATTTGTAAGATTTAGAGTTAATAAGCTCTGCCCAATTATTAGAAATAACAAAAACATTTTAAAGTTGAATTTATGAAGTCACCTTTTGGCAATTAGAAGAACTAGAACAGACTGGTGCTTACCATTTTTTGGAGAGAGAGTGGCTCAGAAGAAATGCTGATGGAACTCTGTGAACACAACTTTTTAAAGACTGCCTCTGCAACAAACATTTGAAGCCAGGAGGAGGAAAAGGAACAAATGAAAATCTCTAATTCCTGTGAAGAAAAGTCTGTACAAAGCAAGAGAAATAAAAATAGTTACTGCTACACCCTATAAAACTTCTTTCTACAGAGTATTTCTGCATGGGTGTCATTCATTGAAATGATGACTCCTACACCAGTAAGATTCATCCATATGATTTTAAAGCACAAAAAACAGACGATACTCCTAAGATGATACTTGTCTTTCAAGAAATTAGAAATTTTATTTTTTTTATGGTGCATGTTCTCACATTTGAAACAATCATTAATTTTTATTATTTTAAATAAAAGTTTTGAAATTAGATACACACACACATGAACAGAGAGATGATATATGAATAGATAGGTATAGGATTTTATCACTATATTTTCCAACTAATGTAAAGATATCTTCACACAATAGGGTTGTCTTTGGCGAACCAGTACTTGGTTTTTTAATGGACACATATATTATTTAATTTGAGATGACAGGAAGAAAGAAATTAGGCCCTTTCCCCTGACAACATCCATGAATCCTATAACTGCAGAGGAGGAGTAAATGTAAAGGAAAGGAAAATGTAAGACAAGAGAATGTATGAGGACATCCTTAGAAGTCTGTACCCATCTACTATATAGGAAGTAGGGGGAGGGGGCTATAATTTTAAATGACAAAACCAAAATGAAACACCAAGAGCCTCAAATCTTTTCTTCCAAAAACCTCAAGTTTTCCAATAACATGGAAATGCATAAATATACACAAGAACTGAAAGTAATAAAGGACTATTTGCCACATAAAATAATCTATTCGATATTATGAATTCTCCATTGATACTTTCTGTATAAGTAACAGAATGGAATATAAAGAATAAACAAGACCAATCAACAAGATGCTAAAAGAGCTAAAATTAAAACAGGACAAAAAAGTTGTGATATTATACAATATGGCAGATTCACTCCTGTAGGGGAGAAAACTTTTTTTCTTTACCCTTCTAAGTTCTTTTGGCAGGTCTATTAATTAAATTGACATAAGAAAGATTAACATAGGGAAAACAAATTTAATTCCTTTCATATGGGAGCCTCATATACATGAGAGGTTCAAAGGTAATTAAGGTTTACATGCCATCCTAGTTAAGGAGAATGGAGGTGGGGTCACAGGGAAGGAAGACAATTTACAGAAGATGGGAAAAGCAAATGTTTGGTAAACAAATATTTGACATGCTATACAGAGACAGTGGGACACAGAGAGGAATCTGAACAAATAGGCTTTGCTAAACTTGCCCTAGCTCACCACACCTAGCTTGTACTCTTTATAGTTACCTCTGCTGATATTTCTCTTTCAGGACCAAACCCTCTATCCATTTTGAGAGAGAGAGCACACGTGTGGGAGGGGCAGAAAGAGGGGGGAAGAGAGAGAACCTCAAACAGGTTCCATACTGTCAACGTGAAGTCCTATGCAGGGCTCGAACCCATGAATGCAAGATCATGACCTGAGCTGAAATCAAGAGCCAGATAATTAACAAACTGAGACACCTAGGCGCCCCTCGAGTCTTTTGATACTTGATTATCTTTAGTGCAAAATAATCCACCTGCCAAAGTGACACATTCTCGGGTGGCATTTTTTTCTCCCCTTCAGTCCAGCCTTTGAAACTTCCCAAGAAGTTTAGCATTCTAGAAGCTGAGTTGATAGATTGCTCCATCTCACTGAACCAGTCTCTTAGCCCTGAGAACTGGTCAGTTCAATGAAAAGAGTTGTGTCTCATTTCAGGAGGTAGTAATACAGGTGTGCTCCCAAAGTTAGGCCTACATTGTACAATCTGGAATTTACTAAGGTTATTTTTATGGAAGCAAAAGTTAATGGCTGGGACAGACTATAATCTAAATCTCTAAGTTGTGAAGGCAGCCAGTCAAGATTTCTAGATGTCTGGCTCAAAACACCTTCAGACTGAACAAGTGCAGGCAGTGGCAATCTGACAGATTTTCCTCGTTTGCAGTGTGAATGTCTCTGGTGAGTTTTCTGAGTGGCCACACAGCATTAGGTATGAAGACCATCCATGCAGGAGCTGCTGTGGTAATTTCTATAAAGTTTCTATCAAGCTATCCAGCTTTTGCTTGCACAGCTTCAGGAAAAGGGATATTTCAGTTCTCAACAATTCCAAGTCAGAAAGGTGGGGAAAAAAAACTTAGAAATGCCAGTTTGGAGATTTATAGCCAAATACTGGAGGGAACTAGAAGAATTCAGCATCTAGTCCAGTTTACAGGTATAAAACAGGACCTCAAAGGCAATTAACAAAAACAGGATCTGATATCCATAAAAGTGTATTATGGAAACAATTTTTCTTTCTACAGTCACCCTCATTTTATCAAATATAACCACAATGAGACAAATTCATTTGCAAATGAAGTCTAGTAAACGTGGCTGATTATTTACCTAAGTGCAGCAAGAATAGATATTGACCATACAGGCTCTTTTAAATCTGCTGGAACTTTTCATAAGGAATCTCAGATTGACCTTTTATTTTTTATGATTTTTAAAAAGTTAATTTTCTTTTCTTTTTTTTAGTCATCTTAACACCCAATATGAGGCTTGAACTCATGACCCCAAGATCAAGAGTTCATGTTCCTTTGACTGAGCCAGCCAGGCATGACTCTGATTGAACTTTCAAAAGACTCTTGAGGCTAGGAAGCCAAGCAAAGTTCCTGCTATAAGACTTTGCCTGCTATACCTATAGACGTGGATAAATTCCTCTTTTCTTGAGGTCTCCAAAATATCCCAAGGTTTCTGAGCCTGCTAGGAAGTGACCTTGTTTACCTGGTAAGGCTGCTGGGAATCCTGAAAGCAAGGTACCAGGCTGTTTTTCCAAAGGGATTTAATGGCTCCATGAAGTCCGCTTTAGTTCCTTAAAGCTGTCTGGTCATAATGCGATTCTATGCACATTCTCAAATATGACATTCCAGCCAAAACTTTGGCAACATAACCAATGTATCCAATTGTGTCTTGTTACAAGGAGAACCGATTCTTACTGAACTTATGCAAATAACTGTACTGCCATGAAAATAAGAATACTAAGAAGTTTCTGAGTTCCAGAGAGATCAGGTAGGGAGAAAAGGTTAAGGTTTTGTCTTTGCTTACAAAGGTATACTTTACCAGTTTGTTATAAAGTTTCCTTAAAAGTGGAAAAACATAACATTAAAAAACAGTAATGTTTCAAACAAAAAGTTATAAAAATTATAGTCATCCTCATTAGTCCATTCAGTCCCATAAAATCAATGCTTATTGATCAGGATCTTATGTTTGCAGTTTTAGGAAATGATATTTCTCCATCAGAGTTCTGCAAATCCTTACCCAATTAAATGGTATGATCTTAAAATTATGAGAAACAATATACTACAGTATTTGTCAGAGTTCTTTCCATGAATCTGAGGATGAAACATATTCACAATGCAACAGAGCAGAACAGTAACTCTTTGTAAATAACAAACTTAAAAATGGCCCTGGTTATTTGGTTATCTCTCTGGCACACATCTTAAGGTAAAGACTAGAATGGGGCACCGGGGTGGCTCAGTCAGTTGGGTGTCTGACTTTGGCTCAGGTCATGATCTCATGGTCATGGGTTCGTGCCCCACATCAAGGCTCTGTGCTGACAGCTCGGAGCCTGAAGCCTGCTTCAGATTTGTGTCTACCTCTCTCTCTCTCTGCCCCTCCCCCGCTCGTGCGCGCGCTCTCTCTCTCTCAAAAATAAATGAATGTTAAAAAAGTAAAAAAAAAAAAAAAATGAAGACTAGAATTACAAGTGACAACATTATACCAGCACATATCACATTTCTGGGAATTTTATATTATTTTTGGAACACTTACATACAACTATAGAAAAACAACATAAAGAAGGCTTAAGTATTACTTCTTATTTGACAGTGTTTCCCATGTGACTTATCAAATAAACCTAATTTGTTCAGGAATGCACATGTGACAAGGAGAAAGAACATATCTTTTGCAATACTCCAGGGATCCTTTGCAAAATCGCAAATTTACTTCGAAGTCACAAATGGCTTTAGAATTCGATTTTGAGAAGTTTGTCAGAGTATCAAAAGATTTTAGGGCAGCCTGGGTGACTCCTTTGGTTGGGCATCTGACTTTGGCTTAGGTCACGATCCTGCGGTCTCTAAGTTCAAGCCCTGCATTGGGCCCTGTGCTGACAGCTCAGAGCCTGGAGCCTGCTTCGGATTCTGTGTCTCCCTCTTTCTCTGCTCCTCCCCTGTTTGTGCTCTGTCTCTCTTTGTCTCTCAAAAATAAACATTAAAAAAAAAAAAGATTTTAGAACGCTTGGTCAAACAGTATCATAAGCCACTGTGAGATAACTTAACCAAAGTGACAAAGATTTTGCACTCAAATATAGAAATTCAAGTAGCCAAAAAAAACACAAAAAAACAAAAACACCTTGGCAATAGAGAACACTCTGTTTTCTTAAGTAATCAAAAACTTGTTAAGACAACAGAGGAAATTATTTTGATAATACACAGAATTGTTGTTTCCTAGGCAGATTATTTAAAAGGTGAATAAAAACCTTTCACATTATTGAAAGAAAATCGGATGGTCCAAGAAAACTCTGTCCTTTTAGCAGATGAAAGAATACTTTCAGTTGTACTTAAATGTAAGTACATTGTTGACCTCAAAGGTTATTTTGTAAAACCCTTATAATAAATTCATTTAACTTTAGCCAACTTGACCTTGAAGGTAAAATTTTCTCTCCTTCCCATTCTGAAACAATTAGGAAAAAATTACTTGTTTCTCTCTTACCAAAAACACATCTCCATACCTCATACCTTCTCTTAGTCAGAAACTCGACTTGTTCCTTGCATGCAGTTATCACCCCTATTATTTCCAGTAGTCTTAATTACATATATTAAATAAAATTCTTAACCCTTAGAAATGTTGATTTCTAGTAAAAACTAAGAAGTAGACAATTGTAACATTACCAAGAAATTTTGAACACATTCAATAATTTCTAGAAATATATTGTTCCTCACAGTAAATCTGCCAAAGTGACAAAAGACAAGTTTACTAACACACCAAATATCTTTAGTTCCTCTGTGAATCCAAAAGGGGATAAAACTTTATACGGTAATTAGTGTTGTAGTATTTTATCTTATTTAGAAATGATCTAGTATTTCCATCTTATTTAGAAATGAATTTCTACCGGGGTGTTGGGGTGGCATTCAACTCTTGATTTCGGCTCAGGTCATGATATCCCAGTTTGTGGGTTCGAGGCCCACATCTTCACTGACACTGCGGAGCCTGCTTGAGATTCTCTCTCCCCACCTCTCTCTTGTCCCTACCCTGCCTGCACGCTCTTTCTCAAAATAAATAGACTTTAAAAAATTAAAAAAAAAAAGGGGGCACCTGGGTGGCTCAGTCCGTTGGGCATCCGACTTCGGCTCAGCTCATGATCTCACGGTTTGTGAGTTTGAGCCCCACATCAGGGGCTGTGAGCTGTCAGCTCTGAGCTGTCCGCACAGAGCCTATAGTCTGCTTCAGATTCTGTGTCTCTGTCTCTGTCTCTGTCTCTGCCTCTCCCCCACTTGTGCTCGGTTTCTCCTTCTCAAAAATAAACATTAAAAAAGACATTTTTTTAAAAGAAATTAATTTTTATAATGTAACTTGACTTTACAAACAAAACTCTAAGGATTTAAAAAGTTACCAAAGAGATTTGGAAAGCTTTTTAAGTACACATACCATAAAACATAATTACTGTGGAAAAAATTCACCTAACAATTCTCATCTCACTTATATCTACCTAAATCACTTGCTCCCAACAATTATGTTCGGATTACCCATGAAAATCTCATGAGATAGACAAAGTCAGCCATCCCAACCTATTTTTCTTGCTGACAAATTTTTTAACAGAGATAACATGAACTTATTTCACTAATAAACTCAGGTACAGTAAGTTGTATGTCTGCATTATATTCAGTGTTGATAATTTTAAAGACATGTCTATTGTAACTAAACCAAACTAGCTTTAATACTAACTGCTTTTCCAAATTATGTGGACCTAAAAGGCATTTGTGTTAGGTCTTATGTATTTCTCAGAATTTTAAGATTACTTAATCCATATAAGCACTTGTTTGTTTTTAAGCCAATTAAGTAGAATTCTTTTAAAAACTGATATTAGCAACACTATCCAGAGGTAGAATAATACATCTACCACACAAAATATAGTTGTTTAAAAATTTTAGCCATGAGATGGGTATGATAATGCAAACCTTACTGGTTTTTAAAAGAGCAGTTGGATCCAAATTTTGTTTTGACAGTTGAAGTAAGTTAAATCACCTGCTCAGATGGCTAAAGCTTTTCAATATTTATGGAGATAACACTTAAGATTTTTTATTCGCTTTATTTCCACCAAGCTCCTTTTTCCCTCCTTCTTGATAAAAAACTTTTTCCTGAAGTTTGCATTTCAAAGAATGGTTCTTAGGTCTTATAGGATCTGGGGGTAGAAAATTCACATCACAAAAGCACAAAGTATCCATAGTTATCTCCAAGATTCTGCTTTTGGGATACATTTGCCTATTATCAGAGATGTGGGGTAATTACTATCTAAATTTTGCCTTCTTTTTAAGTGAGGGACAATTCTATTTTCAATGTCCCAATCTTTTACAGTATCTACACGGATTTATAAGGGAGACTTGAGGGATGGTAATTGTTCCCAGGGCTTCATTTCTGGTTTTGCAAAGATCTGTAAGATAAAGACTTGCATCATGGAAAGGATTTCCGACGAAGATAGAAACCAAAAGATTCCCTTATTTATAACTTCAGGGTTTAGTGCAATATACCTCTGTAAAGTTTCTATTAAGCATTTTAAAACACAAAGGCCTTCTTTCAGACTGTACAATTCAACCTTGGACCAATTCACCTTAGGGGAAAAAGCCTCTACTATTGCTTCTATCAGATCCCAAACACCAGCCTTCAGGCCTTCAGCTGATCATCTGTTGGAGGATCTAAGAGATACTTTGTGGTCACCAGTTTCCTATGGGAGGCAGATTTTTCCTCAGGGAGCCATCTGGCTTGTCAGTTAACTACAGCGACACCATGGGTGGGGAGAACGCTCTTTTGCAGCTAATCAAGGTCTCTGTTAGTAGTGTTGTGAATGGCCATTAATGTTTCTGCTCTCTAAATTTGGTATGTCTTCTGAAAGTGGAGGTAAGAGGGCTTTATAATGTGAAAGATCTGCTCCTGTTCATGGGTCATGAATTCTTTGCAGTGGGGGTTCCAGGATATATCCTCTAGGGACACTGCATAGGAAGGCCCAAAGCTGGCAGGGCCTGATTACAAAGCCCTGGGAAGTAGGAGGAACTGTACGAAATAGTAAAGTGAGGCCTACTGCCTGTCACAGGTGCTTCTGTTTAAATTTACTTCCCAGCCTTCAGCATTTAAACTAGAAACCTATACACTCGCGTCTGAAGTACAAACTGAAAAGCTCCAGGCAAATCTTTTAGAGAAAGTAAAATTTATACAGGCAGCTGGGTGTATACGGAATTTTCTAGGGAAGGCAGGGGAATTCAGGGAGTTAGGGAATTTGCTGAGGAGATGGGACTGGAATTTAAGACAGAGAATTTACACTGGATGTGTACTATAATTTTTGTTCTAATTTCTGTTATTTAACCTTGTAAAGGAGTCCCTAAGGCTACTGATTATATTCCTTTGGGTCCTTTTTTTTTTAAACTATTTTTTCAGTTTTATTTTATTTGAGAGAGACAGAGGCAGTGAGAGTGGGGGAGGGAGAGGGGCAGAGAGAGAAAGAGGGAGAGAGAGAATCTGAAGCAGGGTCCGCGCTGTCAGCTCAGAGCCTGATGCAGGGCTCGAACTCACGAAACTGTGAGATCGTGACCTGAGCCAAAACCATGAGTCAGATGCTTAACCTTCTGAGCCACCCAGGTGCCCCCTTTAGGTCCTCTTTTTAAATCTGGTCATTCCAAAGGCACCAACTGTTTAAGATGACATCTCTCTAAAATTTTTCCTTTTAAATATAACCAATTATATATTTTTGTGTTATAAAGTATCTACTGTCTGGCCATTGACAAGAATGATTGTGTATTAATCTTAATAGCAACTCAAACTAATAAGCCTTTTTGTGGAAAAACCCGGAAGCAACTTTCTATGCTCTGAATCAATTTTTACCATGGACACAAGAGACATTCCTCAAGTGGGTACAGAAGAGGCAGCCCCTATGATTCAAGAAGTTCAAAGAGTCTACAAAAGTTGTTACAGTAAAAATGGTATAATGATAACACTGTGTCAGGTTTCCAAGGAGAATGTGAGACATCTCCAGTCACACACATGCTAATCTATGACACCAGGCAGGCGCTACTGGAATGGGACTTTTCTAGCACTGACAAAATGACACAGGCTGAGATGGCTAAAACCCCTTATAGACTGAGTGGGACCTCTCATAACAAACTCCCCTCATAGACTGCACACTCAGAGAAAGAGAGTGCTGCTTATGACTTCATGTCTCGGAACTCCAGTCTATTTGAGTGGCCACCAAGATGCATGCTGGTATGTGCACCTTGCACCTGGCAGAGAGGATAGAAAATATTCTCACTGGTCACAAAGCCAAGTTCTCAAGATACAGAACGAGAGAAAAGTAAAACCTCATCCAGTTTTTCTTATATGTACACTAACTGAACCTCGGGGCTCTCAGAGCCAGCGTAATACTTAATAGGGACATGTTGCTCAGTTGGAAATTTTGAGTTATTTTAAATCAAAGAACCTCACTGCACAGAAATTATCTTGAGGATGATGGGTGACCTAGTGCCAATCTAACTTATTCTAGGACCAACTTATCCTAACATGGGGTAACTGAGTTAGGTAGTGAGCACTCTAATAGCTTTTAAGTGCTTGACCCGTGCCCACCAATCCTGCAGCTTTGGCTTCCAAAAGCCTTCACCTTATGTGCATGTTAATGCACAACAAAGCTTGTCTAAACAAACGCCAATTTGATTAAGAGTCAGAAAACCGTGAACTCACTAGTCTGTGAGGTCAGTGGCTCAAATAGCAGGTTTATAGGGATTGTGTTTGTTACACCCTAAAATTTTCCTCCTTATGACAACACAACAGAGAGACAAAGAAAAACAGTGACCATCTTTGAGAGGAAAATGGCCAATAAAAACCAAGAGAACTTGGGGTGCCTGGCTGGTCAACTGGAAGAGCATTCAACTCTTGATCTTGAGATCATGAGTTCAAGACCCATGTTGGATGCAGAGATTACTTAATTAAAAAAAAAATTAAACAAAACCAAGAGTACTAATTACACACCTTTTCCAGAGTCCCTATATGCAAGGAACTAGTTTCACAAATACTTCCTCCTAATCTAAATTTATAAAAGGAAAAAGAGGACTCTCACTATTCTTGCTTCCACTGGACGCTGCAGGCAGAGATCTGGGAAACTGACATGATAAGAATTCTTACCTTCTGTGGCTTTCTGAAAATGGTCCCAGGATCTCTCAGCTGCAGCAGCCAGAGAATGTCCACCATCCAGACACTAAAACTACTCTCTCTCTGTGGCCACTTGTAGGGGAGGAAAATTTTTTCCTCCACCCTTCTAGGTTCTTTTGGCTGGTGTCTTAATTAAATTGACATAAGACTAACAGAAGAGAAACAAATTTAATTCCTTTCATGCAGGAGCCACACACAGACAGGAGAGATTCAAAGACACTTGGCAATTGAGGCAATTGGGAAAAGCAAATGTTTGGTAACAAAATGTCTGTCACACTATGCAGAGACAATGGGACACATACAGGAATCAGAACAAACAGACCCTGCCAAGTTAGCCCCAGCTTACCACATCTAGCCCATACTCTTTGTATAGTCTGGAAAAAAAGTTACTTAAATTATTTTAGGCAGTTAAGGGGGAGATAAAACTCTTCCTAAAGTCTGTTGGTCCTCAACTGTCTTTAGCTCAAAATAACCCACATGCCAAGGTGGCACATTTTGGGGTGGCATATTCTGTTCTCCTTTACTACAAACTCTGGAAAAAGTCAATAAAATCAGCAAAATAAACATAACAGGTTAAAATGCATTTTAAAAATTGAACAGAATGACAAACTAAATATCAATATGAAGTATAAAACTTGACCTCTGTACACAGGGGCTGAGTTCCTTTGGGCTGAAAAGAATCCAGACACCCAACAAGAGTCCTATCCTGCTCAAATGCCTTAACAAAAGGCTCAGGGCTGGTATTCCTGCAGTTCTTGATTGTCTGAATTTTGACTACAGGAGGGGGCATAGCAGGGTGAAGAGGGAGAAAGAATGAACTAAGTGGGTGGGGAATTTCTCCAGGGAACATTTGGCAATGCTTGGTTGCCATAACTAGTGTGGGAAGTGCTACTGGCATTCAGTGGCCAAAGGACACAGCTACTACTGAAAGCCCTACAATTCACAGTTCATAGGACAGTCTCCAACAACAAAGAATGATCCAGCCCCAAATATAAACAGTGTCCAGGCTAACCTAGAAATTCTGCCTTGCCTAAAGACCTAAACTTGCCTTGAGGCACACACTGCCATATAGGCAAAGGGCTCCAGTCAGATGTTAAGTAGATCCACCTAACCCCACACATACAGGAGACTGCTCAATTCAAATAAACCTTTCCAAAATAGCTTCCACTGAGATACAATTATAAGAACTGGAAATGAGAAAGGAGTTATTTACAACCTTTTGTTACAACTGACTACTTACAACCTACTGCACTGCAAATACTGAAACTGTGCAAGCAGTAAGAATGATCATCAAAAGATTTTAATCAACTTGCCATATGACATTTTATAAATTTAAGGTGTACAGCCTGTCACTTTGAAACTTTTATATACTGTAACATGATTGCCACTGAGGTAGCATTTATTATATAACATCATTATACTACAATATTATTATCTGTGTTCATCATATTGTATATTAGATAGATTTCTATGGCTTATTTACTACTCGCTTCAAGTTTGGAGCCTTAAACACAATCAACTTTATCCCCTCACTCCCCATCCTATAGTAACCACCACTGTGATATGGAAAACAAAGGCAAAAGAAGCGTAGAAGAAAAAAATATTAAATTTCCTTTGCAGCCCACCGACAAGTACTTAAGACAGGCAGAGGGACCTTCCTACATGAACTCAAATGCCTCAATGTTAGTACTTTGCTAGATGCAAAAGGCAACCTTAGCCTGACATTATGATGTTAGCCCAACCTCCAGGATCCTGTAAGTTTTCTTTAACATATGAAAATCCCTTTGAAAACTTCCTTTATCTCTATTCCCTGCCAACCCCCCTGCCCCCCATCCCAAGATATAGGTTAGCAATTATCCTCCAAACATATGGCCCCCTGATACACATCTGAAGAGTCTCATGACTAAGGTTTTACTAGAGATTAGTAAATGACCTTATTCTTAAACAGCAGCTAGCCCCTCAAGGTCGCAAAAACCTTGCTTCCAAATTCCTTAGAGACTTACACTATCCCTAAGCCCCTCCCAACTTAATAGTGTATCATCAGTCACTCCTCACAATCCCAGTGTAGCTTTTTCTGCCCATGATTCCTGTTGCTGTGCTTTTGCACCAAAGACATCCCAAGAACTCTTTCTTGACCGTTTGATTCCAGAACCCAATGTATGTCACATCAATTTTACTGGGTTTGCTTTTTGTTTTTTGCAGGTTTGACTTTTTAAGATTCCACATGTAAGTGACTTCATACAGTACTTGTCTCTCTCATTTAGTGTAACGTGCTCAAGAGCCATCCATGTTGTTGTGAATAGAAGAATATCCTCCCTTCTCATGGCTGAATAAGAGTCCATGGTATATGTATACCACATCTTTTGTATCCATTCATCCAACGATGGGCATTTGGGTTTTTCCATATCTTGGCTATTGTGAATAATGCTGTGACAAACATGGGTGTGCATAAACCTCATCAAAATCCTGTTTTAATTTCCTCTGGGTATGTACCCAGAAGTGGTACTGCTGAATTGCACGGTAGATCAATTTTTAATTTGTTGAGGAACTTCCATGTTATTTTCCATAGTATTCGGACTACTTTACTATCCCATTAATAGTGTATACAGGCTCCCTTTTTAACACATCCATGTGAACCACTGTCTTGTCTTCTTGATGATAGCCATTCCAACTGGTGTGAGGTGGTATCTCACTGTCATTTTGATTTGTACCTCCTTCATGATTAGTGCTACTGAGCATCTTTTCATGTGCCTGTTAGGCATTTTGATTCCTCTTTGGACAAATTTAGTTCTTCTGCCCAATTTTTAACAGACTGTCTGCTCTCAAGTTTTGTTAGCTCTTTATATACTTTGAATATTAACCCCTTATCTGATATATGATTTGCAAAAATTTTCTATTCTGAAAGAATTCTTTTGAATATTAAATCTCTAGTTATACATTTAAAAAAAGCCTATCATCACAGTGTTTATTACAACCAACTGATCTCTTAACATATCACCTCTAAGCAGAGGCAAAAACAAAGTAGAAATAACTTGCACTGTATTGTGCAAAGGAGATGATCCAATTGAAGTTATTCACCCAGAAAGAGCATTTGATAGGCTTTTTAAAAAAGTCATGCCACTCCCTTGTTAAAAAAAACTTTTTTTTTAAACGTTTGTTTATTTCTCAGAGAGAGAGAGACAGAGTGCAAGCAGGGGAGGGGCAGAGAGAGAGAGGCGGACACAGAATCTGAGGTAGGCTCCAGGCTCTGAGCTGTCAGCATAGAGCCCAACTGGGGGCTCCAACCCACAAAACACGAGATCATGACCTGAGCCAAAGTCAGATGCTTAACTGACTGAGCGACTCAGGCACCCCTAAAAGAGCTTCTAACTCATCAACATGGCTTAGGAGTTCCTCTGCAAACTCTCTTACAATTTCTTTGCCTTTATTCTGGCTACTCTTCTTGCATCTTGCCATCAGCTAGCTACCATAAGATTTCAAACAGGCCCTGCTTCTTCCTATCTCAGTTTTGGTAAATGTTGTGTCTTCTAATGGAAACATGTTTCCCTGTCTCTGCCCAACTCCTACTTTTCCTTCAGGTTCTGTTTTACACGATTACCTGATATGAAGTATAAGTTCACCCATCTCAACACCTAGTTTTTCTTGTTTGAAGCACTCAGCATTTTTAAACGATATATTTACATTAATCTAATTATAGTCTGTTTCTCTCACCAAAAACTCCAAAAAATCAAGGGCCACCACGTTTTGTCACCCACCCCTTCACTAGACACAGTATTTATTTCGGTGCTTAGTAGAGTAGCAATAAAAATATGTTGAATAAATAAAGTGAATAGAAACATTCCGATAATTAGTACAATTATGAAAACATATTTATGAAAGAGGTCTGAAAAATGGAGAGGAATTAAAAAATAAAAGAGTTTGGAAACATTATTTATCAGGAAAAAATAATGAAGTAGTCTGCGAAGGGTAAAGGGAGTTTTACTAAATTTCTCTAAAGATGTAAAAAATATTATAGTACATTTTGATGACATGTTTTCTTCCCACTAAAAGCAGGAGAAAAAATAAGTTTAAGTTAGAAGTTAAGAAACAATATCTTGCTATTTTTATAAATAAAGTTTTATTGAAACATCACCATGTCCATTTATGTTCTGTGTATGGCTGCTCTTCGTACAACTGCAGAGTTGAGGAGCTGGGATAGACTACAAGCCTGTACAGCCAACAATGCTTACTATGTGATATCATACACAAAAAAAGTTTGCCAACCCCTGGTTTAAGCCAATATACTAGAAATTTCAATAAGCATAAAAAAATAATTTCAGATCACCTGATCTTAAAATATAGAAAGGGATATAAGAAAACTCTTTCTGTTCAAAGCGTTTAGAAATAAAAGAGAAGGACATCAATGTGGGTTAACGGACATGAGATCTGAAGGAAAGAAGGATTTTACTTATCTACTGAAATATCTTCTACCTTAATCTTCTACAGAACAAAAATGAACAACGGTTTTACTAAACTGAAATTAATAGATTTGAATCTGAGTAGCATCATAATATGATTTGTATTTGCGCACTAAGAAAAACAAAAATGTACAGATGGCCATGAGAAAGATGGACCATTATCTTCAATTAAATGTTATGTAACAAACTATAACATCGTTACTAGTGACTTAGGAAAAGCAAAAAGCACCTGATGAAAAATGCAAAGAAATTTTAAAAAAGGGAGTATCCAGAGATAAAGAAATCATTCTTCATCAAAATACTGACATACTGACAAAAAGGACATTATTAAAACACCTGGTCCACTTGTAGGGATAAAAGTTATTATGCTATTAAAGTCCATAATAAACACTTTAATTTTGTATACTAACTATAGAAAAGCTACTTACTGTTCTCTTAAACTGTTCACTTGATTTCTGCCTCTTGACAATAGTAAAAAATCAAGTCATACTAACAACAAAAATTTAGGAAGATATTAATTTGAACCATTTTAGAAATGTCTTTTTTAAAACTACCCACCTGTAGCTGAATTAGAAGCCCAAAGGACCAATTATGTGTGTTTTGAGAAGAGTTTAAAAAAAAAAAGGGTTAAGCCTACTTTTCAAACATGGATATAGTTTAAATCTCAACTAGAGTTTTAAATACTAGTGATCAAACATATCGGGGGAAGCAAAGTAATCGCTCAGTGTGTCAAAAAGATCATAATGGTAACATTAACATCTAGCTTTAGCTTAGGTCAGTCATAGGCTCAAACTTGTTGGGTTTAAACTTGTCATGCGAAAGGAGGAAATAGCAGTGGATAACAATACCTTGCTTTAAAGTACAGTGCAAATCAGCATATGAGTGAAGAAAGCATCGAACCTAACTTAGAACATATAATGAAACCCTATTAGTACAGGCTCATATTTTCTGCATTTGGCTAAACTATGAGACAAATTGTATTACCTTCAAGGTAACCAACACATACTGGAAACAAGACATTTAACTATACTGATGGCCTCTAAAGCCACTGCAAATCCTGTCCTGGGTCCCTCAACTCAAAGAAGTTTCATTATGGAATACAAGCAGGGGAATCCTTTTAGCTAAATGTTCAGTTCTCATGCTAGCAAATAATGACAGAAATTTGCTATTTCTAAAACAACAAGAACATCAACGACAGCAACAAAAGAACTACCCAGTAGGAATGGAGTGAAATAAATAAGAAAGGATTTTAGAGGAATATTGAATTTGAGCTAAGGAATGTTAAAAAGTCAAACAACAAAGGCTAGCTACTCCACAAAAGTAACAGTAATCACCCCTCAGCTCAAAGAAAAAGGAAAAGAAGAAGATAAAATGCTTGAGATAAAAATCTTGTAAGTTCAGTAGTATAAAAAGGAGACCTCCGTTTGCAGAGGGCATCATCGAATAAATCCTGAACTCCAGTTTTAGTCCTGGATTCCTATTCTAGAATCTTTCTTCAAAGTATTAAAGTGATATTAAAGCATATTCAAGAACTTTTTCTTTTACATAAAACCTAGATGTACTGAAACACATGTATAACAAAAAAGAATACTTGGCAGTCTAAAATTTTTGCAGTATATAAAAAATTATCTTTTATATTTGAGGGCCACAAAAACTCACTTGTTTTAAAATACATTCATTTTAGGAAGTTAGGATACAAGTGAGAAAGAAAGAAATGACAAGATTCATAGTTTCCTAACCTGACTTTGAAGTTCAGGAATGGTGCCCTCAGGTCTTTTGGAAGTCTCCCTCACTCTGGAGACCAAGAATTAGGTAGAACCGTTCATAAAGTGGGTATGTGAAAATGAGTTATTTTAGAGGAAAATTTAAAACTAGAATGGATGATTGGGGGAGGAGAAAGAGTGAGAAAATTATACATATGAATTACTTCTTTTTGCTTCATCCGGGCTCATTTGCTACACCACCAGACTCAATTGAAAAGAAATAGTAGCAGCTTTTTATAATAAGAAAAATTATACAGCAACAGGTACATCGGGGCAAAAGTTTTAAACAGTGATAGTAAGTTAATAAGATAAACAAGTTAATGCAAGTGGTTTTATAAAGTAAGTATTCTGAGTCAGTGAATTTCATTTTACTACTGTTAAGTATTTACATAGGAAGAGACCTGGGAACTGTTCATATGGCACATATAAGATGAAGGATAATGCTTTCTACTCAACCTCAATGATTATAAGTATTAAAAGGACTGAAAATTGTTCTTACCATGTAAGATTCTGAAACGCCATACATAAAAAAGTTAATCCGCTTCTTCAATGAAAAGACAATAAACTGATTTAAATTTGTCTAGTTAATAAAAAAATTTTTTGAAATTAAAAAAAATTTGGTCAAATATTTACTTGCATAGGGTAGTTTACTTATAATTTTTAATTATATGATTAAGGAAAATATTAATAATATTGCATATAAATAAATATTTCCAAGTACTATTTTCTATATTACCATCTAATATTCCGTTTTTGTGAAGTCATCAAAATAATATTTTGAAAAATAAATAATGTGGTGGGGGTGAAGGCTCATGTAACATTTAGAGGAAAATAAGAGTATAAAATGATATATATGAGTTCAAGAGTATTAAAAAAATACTTAGATATTACTAGAAAGAAATAGATTAAAAATTTAAATGTTTACCTGCATGGGAACATTCATGATGAATAATTTTTACCTTCTTTATACTGTTTCTATGTTATGCATGCCTGTGTGTGTGTAACTATTTTAAGAAAGCTTCATATGAATGTATGTTAAAGATTACAGACTGCCTAAAGGAAAATCACATAATAGGTCTAAGAAAAACAACCCAGAACACTCACCATCACATGAAAGGGAAACATAACTTCCTAAGTCATCAGACATGTGTCGCATCACATTTTTACCCCTCTTCAGACCAAGGAAGATCCAATAATCTATTGCTGCTCCAAGAATTCCTGTGAGTAAGTAGGCTAGTTCATGTTTGAAGACCTAACATTAAGATGGGACAAATATTAGTAATGCATATTAAAATAGATGTTTTTTTTTATTAGTGTTTATTTCAAATACTTGTTGAGGCAAACTTAGCTATTTAAAATTAGAGTATGCTAACACTAAAAGGTGTTCCTAGAACCGCAGCAAGCTAATTCCCTCTCTCCATTTTCTGCCTCTCCTTCCTCCCCCTATCCATATCTAAATCTTTATACCCATATGACAAAACCGCTAATAAAACAAAACCTCCAGTACTTATATACAGACAGCTTAGAATAAACTTTTAAAATATCATTATTCAACAGTGTCAGTGCTTTACTATGGCAGTAATTCCATTAAAACATGCAGGAGATATCTGGCTTCTGTGGATTTCTGTTAACAAGAATACAGAGATATTAAAAAAAAAAATAGACTTAGCCATCCCTGTTTATATATAAAATTAAACTTTCCATTTCTCCATATGGCATACTCCAGAAAAAGACTTAAAAAACACACTGAATAAGAACTTTAGCAAACAAGATTGTTGTAAAGAAACAGATTGGCTAAAATTCTAATTATTAAATTGTATCAAGTTACATTACCTAATTTAGAGATGTATAGGGATCAATTCTTAAAGATGAATATTGTTCTATATTATCACTTCTAAACATTAAATTCCTATAAAAAATAAAGCAAGCATACCAAATTTAATTACAGTAAGTATGCTTTACCCTAATGTGGAAAATCTCTAATTCAAAAATATGAAGGCAAAGAGGTATAAAAATATTTTTAAACACTTTTGATTTAAAAATTAACACTTTTCCACAATGACATTAAAACTAGTTGAAATTCCTTTACTTTCGGTATTTGTTCTTTAGGTGGGTTGGATGTGTGAAAAAAAATGCCAAATTAACAGCTGGGTACAAAACATGTGAAAAGATTTTAATAAATAAATGTTATAGTATCCAAATAGATGGTAAGTGCTATGTTCCGCAACTATACTAAACCTAATATGGGGTTAAGGGCAGAGAAATCGCAAACCATCAGAGGCTACTGGATTTCTTTCTCCTGCCTTCAGCAGACAAGGTTCCTACAGTATAAAATATTTCATAAGAGTACCATCATTCCTTATTATAAGAAGCTATTATTAACTTCAAAACTAAAGTTCTAGTTCTGGTTTGTTGTGCAAGCAGGACATACACCAGGCCTGCCAAAACAGTGTTTACTGAGGAAAAGCCCAGAGTCAGGGTGCTTAGGTAGGTGTGCAAGTTCCCTGTGGCTCTATCACACTGTATGGCCGTACTGCATTAAGGCAGGGCTGGACATTAGAATGTGAGAGACAGACTATGAAGAATGGGGCCGAGGAGATTTTAAGCTGCATGATTAGGGAAGCACTACCCTTCCTGTAGTATCATCAGGAGCCTCAACACAAAACCTTGACCACAGCTCGATGCTGCCAGGTCAGGATTCATGACTGGGCATCAGCACCACCCTCTCGCCCACCCTGATTAGAGGGCTGTGTTTAAGTCTTGCAGTTGCAGCTGTGTGACCCGGGCAGCTAGCAGTAGGACTGGCTGTATCAGCAGGCGGGAAAGTACCAACTCCTCCCCTAGTACCCTGGTAGGGTCCGAGCCATAAGCTGACCACAACTCACTCCCTTAGGCATTGAGTCTTAGCTAGTCTTCAAAGTAGTTTGCAGGAAGCCAACTCTTGACTTTGTAAAGCCAACATGGAGATAATCACTCTGAGCAAGTTTTATTTCTCAGGGTTCAACTTATCAAGAGAACATAAAACAGGACAGTGAGAATCTACATTTGAACTAAAAGTTGATCATATCAAGATCCATGCTGCAGAATGTTCCTTGCAACAAAATGTTTATCTGAATGTCAGCAATGACACTACTTAGGAAACCATCAAGAGACTGGCAAATTTTGATTTCGCAAAATATTCTCCATCCCAAGAGTAGAATAAATCAGGATCACTTCAGATCCCTAGTCATAAGGCTCTGAATAGGGAAAAAGGAGGTTAGCCCACAGAGCTAAGTCTCATGTAAAACCACAATCCAGCACTCCATCAATTAAAAAAAGACCCCACAAAATCAACCAGCTGGGACCTTTCTCTTTCCTTACACAAATGTATGTACACATGTACTTGGTACCACAAATTAATTTTGATAGTGCCTATTATCCAATTTACCTTGATACTACTGTTATTAAATAGAGACAGGTAGTACTTACAAGGAATTACTGTAGCTTCTTTGCCATGGTAAGAAAGATCTTGTTAAAATTATTCTTACCTGTGTGACATTAGCTAAGCATCCATACTACCACATATTCATTATAGTAAATTTTTATACAAAAAGACACTTTCCAATCAGGGTTTTGGACCCTTTCATGTTATATTCTTATCTATGCCACTCACCGTCACCACAGGGCCAAGATATTGCGCTATGGACTGTACTCACTGTGACTTTAACAGTGTATAAATAATGCTACCAATTCTAACAGAGTGAATATATATGATTTAGAAGGAGATTAGTGAGAATATGGCAAATACATCATCAAGGGAGACAAGCTTTCCTGGAATATTGAAATGTTTGCTAAAGCTGAAAGAACAGAAAACCCTGAGAATTAACAAACAAATGAAAGATAGATATGATCTGCACATGACATATATTTATCTTAGAATCCCCTTTCTAATGTGTTAAAGTCTATTATCAGACATTTTGTCAATACAGTTCTCTAGTGTCTCTATTGACTGCCAGTACAAGTAATCTCCATTGAATCAATCAATTTGGTGATCTTCCAAAAACCAACTAGTGTATCATGTAGAACAAACTACAATCTTGGCCTTCCGACTCCCAGGTTAGGGCTTTACATAATATCCCATGGCAATAGAGGACACACGGCTCCTCTAGTACCTCTGTCAGAAAGATGCAAACATAATACACGTAATGTGCCTCTTCCTGTTTAAAACACTGGCATCTGAAACAAGAGAAAGTATGTTGCAATGGAGACTTGGCCCCTAGTCAAGACTTTGCCCTAACAAGCTGTGACACCTTGAAGAAGTTCCTTAAACTCTTTAGCCTCAATTTCCCTATCTTTAAATACAAAGTAGCTTCCATTTCTACCTATAATAGTAGGGTTATCATTAAATAGCACTTAAAGACATCACAAAGAAAAGTAGGACTAACCACCAAGCTTAGCAAAATTTATACCTCCCTCCTAACCTTGACACAGCTCACCTCTGCTCTTTACCAAGGAAAGCCCAAAGCTTTCTCAGATTAATGACAATGAAATTCACTGCCATTGTGTCACTCTGCAACACTTGCTGATTGACATTATGACAAAACAATATTAGCATAAACTGAGGACTTCTGTTTAGCTAATGACTTAAATTGAATGCTTCAACTCAGCAAATCAAGAAACAAATGCTTTATAGTACAGAAAATGATGTCTGTGAACATGCATGGAATTCTTGAAATTGGAAACTGCCAAAAAGATTTAATTAGTTCAAGAATGAATTCTAGCAGATAAGGTAACACATACACACAAAAACCAGTTTATATGAATTTACACAATTCAAATGTTAAATAAAATATTAATCTGTCAAGTTTAAAGTTTAATCTGTCAAGTTCTAATATTATAACCGATGCTACAACTGCAATGCTTCACAAAATGTTTAATTTATTTAAAAATCTGAACAAAAATCTTTGAAGTTAAATACGGGTAAATCTGTTATTATTTACATCAGCATTTCCTGAGTAAATTTCTATCTTTGACAGTACTTTTGTAAAACTGAAAATGTCAGTGTTATTATTATTTTCAGTTATAAATGAGTAATTTAATCTATATAATCCAAATGGATAAAAAAGAAATGCTCCATAATAAGAAAATATTTTCTATCCCTAATGATTCTATGATCTAAAAAGTACATAAAAAGACAGACAGTAATTAATAAGAATGTTATCAGTTTTATCTTAGAAGTATTACAGAAGTATTAAACTCAACTGCCGATGAAGTATCATTTTATGTTGACTAACTTATACACATGTATATAACCTTATTTTTTTTTTTAACCCTATTTTTTTAAATAAGACTACTCACTTGGTTATTGCCACATACAACTCCTTGGCCACAGAGACAAGCAATACTCGGAAATAATTCTCCCTTTTTAATGCCGAATTAAAGAAAGTTTGGGGCCTTTAAAAGAATTTTCTTTTTTTAAAACCTCAGGTACCACCTAAACAGAATTCTGAAAGACCAGTAAGGGCTTCCGTTTCTGATAATAGAGGCCTAAATAATTCAAATATATGCTGTTAAAGAAGAAAGCTAAAAATGTTGAATAAAATAGGTAAAACATCTTCTGGAAACCTATTAAGAAATTGCTAAGCCAAGATCTGGAGAAGGTAAAAAGCCAAATAAGGCACTCAAAGCTAGCTGACTTTACCCTAAGGACACTTGTTGAATCCAGAGAAAGAGTTGATATATAAAACTGTGGTTTTTGGAGCCCAGAGGAAAAGGAGTATAAAAGTCATAGCCCAAGGCCTAATATAAACTGTTTGTATTTGTAGCCCTGTACTTCACTTGGGATTACCCAGGAACCCTCAAACCTGGCAACAGAAATTCTCTCCAGAGGAAGATATTCTGTGTCTTTGTCATGTTATTGTTTTTACAAATAATTTTTCAAATGTGATTTATGGCATATAGTAAATGATAACTAGCTCATAAGAGAATATATACAACACAAGAGAAGTTAACAGGAGAAAACAGGTAGACTTACGAAGACTTCAGATATGCAACAGTCAGTCAAAGACTATAAATTTATTACTGCCACGTTGAAAAACGAAAGAAAACCTTGAATATTTTGTAGGCAACCAGAAACCATAAAAACACGTCATAGTAATTAGGAAGTAAAAACGTCTAAAACTGGCAAAAATACAAAACGTAAAAATGCAACAGTCATGTTTAACAACATATTAGACACTACTGAAAAGAGACTAGTGAATTAAAAATTAAATGAAAAGACACTACCCAGAATGCTTCACAATATGAAAGACCTGAAAATCTAGATGACAGGGAAAAAGCACAGAAGATACATGGAGAAAGTATTGGAACTAAAAAAAGTAGAGCAGAAAAAGTCAATCAGAGGAAATATGAGAAGAGAAACTATGTAAGAATTTTCCTGGAGAAAGAATAGACTTATGGCCATTTGACACCAGAATTCTCCACCTAAAACACTATGCATCATCTACACAAACAAATGGTTAACATAAAAAAAAGAAAGAAAGAAAAAAGGAACAAATTTACAAAGTAGATTCAGAAGTATTAATTAAGGCAATTATTAAATTTGACTTAAAAGTGACAGAGAGGAATTTAAAACAATGGGGAAAACATACTGTTTACTCTGATCTTACATGGACTCGAAAAGTAAAGTTCAGTTAACTTCACATGCCAGAAATAGAGGGCTCATTTTTTTAAACTATAATTTACATTAGAAATTAACAAAAAAGCACAAACAAACATATCCATTAATCATAACAAAAATACATCCATTGAGAAGTTTTAAAGCATATTAAAATGCTTCTTGAATCAAAGAATTCATAACTGACAATAAAAAACATTGGGGAAAAAAAAAACACTAACAGCACACTGAAGTATTAAAACCTGTGAATAAATCTCAATCTGTAGTCAAAGGCAATTTATTTTGAATATATTAGAAATAAGGACTAAAAAGAAAATAGATCCAAATATTCAAGATATAAAAGGAAAGAACTAAAAAAATTATGAACAGCTGAGAGACTCTTAATGACAGAGAACAGAGGGAGGTGGTGGGGCATGTGCTAGTTGGGTGATGGGTATTAAGGAGGGCACTTGTGATGAGCACTGGGTGTTATATGTAAGTGATGAATCACTGAATTCTACTGCTGAAACCAATATTGCACTGTATGTTCACTAACTATAATTTAAATAACAGTTTGAAAAAAAATTATAAGCAGAAATCAATGATATTAACACACAAAAAGCAGACAATTAAGTCCCAAAGGCAGATTATTCTCAAGAGAAGAAAGGTGATAAATGGTTATTATGCATCCAAAACATGGCACAGTATGTTGCAATGCAGTGCATTTAATTTTCCCAACTACCCTTCAGATAGGTAATACACTGAAATCACCGTACTTTAAATTTCTAATGACAAGCAAGATCTACTTATGAAGAAATAACGAACAACCACAAAGGTAGTTTTAAAAACAAGTAAAACTAAAAAAAAAAAAAAAAAAAAAAAAAAAAAAAAACAAGTAAAACTTTCTATTTGTACACACAAAAAATTGTATGGACTCAGTTTTTAAAATCATAGGTTCCGTAAGAATTGAAATTGTACAAAAGTAAAAAATCTAGAGTAAGTGAATTCAGATATCTTAGCAGTAATGATCAAAAAAACTGTCCCTAGCTACTACACCCAGATGTAAGATGATGAAGAAACCAACTTCTAAGGATCTTTTACAATAAAACCTAAATGAACAGAAAACAATGATACATTTGGAGAGATTTTACTTTTATTCAAACTGTTCAAAGAATAAAGACAAAAGATGTGTAACTCAAAGATGTACTTTTTCATAGGTCATTATTCATTTGTAAATCAATTCTACTTACATCATTAGACTTGCATTTTTCCTTGTGAGAATATATGGTCCACTCCAAAAGCATATTTACTGGTTTGGTCAAAAGCCCAGAGGCCTCATTTCCTGACCAAAAGATTTCAAGAAGAATTGCCTTTCCTGTTATTTTCAGACTCTGAGAATCTGACCAGTCATACAACCTAATGAAAATATGAACCAAAGTATATTTTTATGCCAACTTGATCACTATAGTCATTAGGCATAATATCTTTTGCCATAATACAAAACGATCTAGTGATTTCTAAATATAGAAAGGGTGTAATATATAAAGATTTTAACAAAATTATAATAAAGAGCACAATATAAAAAATGGTCATAATTCAATATAATGACCAAAAAACACAAATAGTAATCGAACTGCATGTCTTAGAACATACACAAAACTTATCGTGGATATTACAGATTCAATGTTAAAAAACCCAGTAGAACTTCCACTTAGGTATTCCATTACTTAAGAATTAAAAAATACATAAACCCTGAAAAATATATGAAATTTTACCTATCCAAATGTCTAAATAAGTGAAAAACAAAAATGTGAACTGAAGCCACATAAAGAACATAAAAAACTTTACTGAAAGACTATGTCTACAACCATGTTTTAAAAACAAATCTACTTTAAACTAGAAAATAAGGTGACTTTTTAGATGTACATAAATTAGAACAATAATACATAAAACAATATAAATATAGAAAAATTTTTCTTTATGATTAAACTTACTTTTGGCTCAGATGTCGCACTTCACTTTCCACTAAATTAAAGAAAAATTTGAGCAGGGTCAGGTGGAGCACCTTACTGCCAATAATATTTTTCGAAATTTGATGACAAAAACTTTCATTGTAAAGACAAGACCTGAAGAACATGAACCCAATAATTTGTAACATACAAGCAATTTAATGAATATTCCGTGGACAAAGTATTTCTTTGAGAGAATTATTAGAAATCTAATGAAATTTGCTTCAACAAACTATAAAACTAATCAACAATATTTCATTAGTATGTTTTCTTCCTTTAAAAATTAAACCATGTCAAATCTCATGACATTTAATTTTTAGTAATACAGATCTCATTTCTGTTTTTAAATGACTGTAATATTTAATAGCCAAATGGTACTCTATTCTTTATTTCATTGATAAAGACCAAAAAATTATGTATTTCATTAAACACTTCCAATTCAGATGATAAGCTATAGTCTCTTAGAATACTTTCTATAGTCTTCTTCTTACTCAAGATTATTTGTTGTTATTATTTAGTAAAATGAAGGTCATTTAAGGCTATTTTTTAAGAGTTTAAAAAATTTAATATTGGGGCACCTGGGTCGTTCTGTCGGCTAAGCATCTGACTCTAGATTTCGGCTCAGGTCATGATTTGGTTTGTGGGATCGAGCCTCCTGCCTCCTGTTGGGCTCTGTGCTGACAGCACAGAGTCTGTTTGTGATTCTTTCTCTCCCTCTCTCTCTGCCCCTCCCCTGTACTTGGGCGTGAGTGTGTTCTCTCTTAAAATAAATAAATATGCATTTTAAAAAATTTAATATTTTCTTTTCATCTACTATAGCAGTACTGTCCAACAGAACTTTCGGTGATGATGGGATATGTCCTGCTGAACACGTGAAATGTGGCTTGTGCAACTGAAGACTTCAATTTTAATCTTAAATTTATTTATTTATTTATTTATTTATTTTAATTTTTTTAACGTTTATTTATTATTGAGAGAGAGAGCGAGAGAGAGAGAAAGAGCATGAGCAGGGGAGGGGCAGAGAGAGGGGGAGACACAGAATCCGAAGCAGGCTCCAGGCTCTGAGCTGTCAGCACAGAGCCTGACACGGGGCTCGAACCCACAAACTGCCGAGATCATGACCTGAGCCGAAGTCAGTCGTCAGCCAACGGAGCCACCCAGGCGCCCCTAATCTTAAAATTAAATACGGTTACATGTGGCTATTGGCTACTGGGTTGGACAGGAAAGTTGTATAGTTTTTTTTTTAAAGAGGGCATGCAATTACTCAGAAGTCTAGGACTAAGAAATCCTACGTAACAATACTTATAATAATGTTCCAAATTTATTATCAATTATATAAACAATGTACTTGTAATTTTCTACCTCTGTCTCCACCTTTCCCATCTTATTTTTGAATACCACATTGTCAGGTTAGGAGGGTCATGAATGACTGTTAAAGTTTAATTTAACAATACTCAAATCTCTTCTAGAAGATGTTCTATGCCTATATAATTAGTCTATCTGAAAAGTGCCAGAGCTGGACACCATAGTATCTTTCATTTAAAAAAAAAAAAATAAAATAAATAAAAAAAACCCAAAAACATATTTTAGGGAATATTTCAAATATATTTAAAAGTAGACTAATATTATCCAGCTCATCTATATGACTACCACTTCCCTAAACACATTCTTTCTGACTCCCAATGAACCCAATTGTTTGGAAATGAAATCTGGGTATTTGTTTATTAAAAAGTCTACTTGTAATTCCACCTCCTATTGCATCAATTAATTGATCTGAACATTTATTAAGCATTTATTACATTCCAGATATTGTATTAAGAATAAGGATAGAGATGTTTAAAACTGAGCATTTAAGTGAAGAGATGGGAAAACATGCAAATGGAAGCAAAAAGAAAGCTGGGGTAGCAATACTTACACCAGACAAAACAGACTTTAAAACAAAGACTGTAACAAGAGACAAAGGACACTACATAACCAGAAGGGAATAATCCAAGAAGAAGATATAACAATTTTAAGTATTTATGCACCCAACATGGGAGCGTGAAAATAAATAAAGCAACTATTAACAGACATAAGGGAAGAAATCTATAGTAATACAATAGCAGTAGGGGACTTTTAACACCCCACTTACATCACTGGATAGATCAGACAGAAAATCAACCAGGAAACAGTGCCACTGAATGACACATTGGACCAGATGGATCTAACAGATATATGCAGAACATTCCATCCAAAACCTGCAAAATACACCTTATTTTCAAATGCACACAGAACATTCTGCAGAAAAGATCACATGTTAGGCTACAAAAAAATCTCAACAATTTTAAAAAGATTGAAATCATATCCTGCATCTATTCTGACCACAAAGTATGAAACTAGTAATCAACCACAAAAAAAAAAAAAAAAATTGGAACACAAATACACAGATGTTAAATAACATGCTACTCAAAAATGAATGGGTCAACCAAGAAATCAAAGAGGAAATAAAAAAATACATAGAGATGAATGAAAATAAAAATATAATGGTCCAAAATCTTTGAGATACAGCAAAAGCTGTTCTAAGAGGGAAGATTATAGCAATACAGGTCTATCTCAAGAAGAAAGAAACATCTCAAGTAAACAACTTAACCTTAAACCTAAAAAGAACAACCAAGCCTAAAGCCAACAGAAAGAAGGAAATTATAAAGATTAAAGCAGAAATAAATGAAATAGAGACTTAAAAAAAAAAATCAATGAAACAAGGAGCTACTTTTTTGAAAAGGTGAACAAAATTGACAAACTAGAAACAGGACTCAAACAAATTCAGAAATGAAGGAGAGGAGAAATAACAATTTAAACCATAGAAATATAAAGGATTATGAGAGTATTATAAAAAATTATATGCCAACAAATTGGACAACATAAAAGAAACATAAATTCCCAGAAACATATAATCTCACAAAATTGAATCAGGAAAAAAAAAGAAAATTTGAACAGACTGATTACTAGCAATGAAAATCAGTAATCAAAAATCTCTCAACAAACAAAAGTCCAGGACCAGATGATTTCGCAGGTGAATACTACCAAACATTTAAAGACAATTTAAAACTTACTGTTTTCAAGCTATTTCAAAAAATAGAGGAGGAAAAAAAGCTTCCAAATTCATTCTGAGGCCAGCATTACCTTGATACCAAAACTGGATTAAGATCACAGAAAAAAAGCAAACTCTAGGCCAATAACTGATAAAGATGTAAAAATTCTCAACAAAATATTAGCAAACCAAGTTTAACAATACATCTAAAAAACAATTCATCACGATCAAGTGGGACTTATTCAGGGGATGCAAGAGTAGTTCAATATTCACAAATCAATCAATATGATACATCACATCAACAAGAGAAAAGAAACCATAGGATCATCTCAAGAGACGCAGAAAAAGCAGTTGACGAAGTACAAAATCCATTCATGATACAAACCCTCAACAAAGTAGGTATTGAGGGAACATACCTCAACATACTAAAGGTCACTTATGAAAAACCTACAGCTAACATCATCCCTAATAGTGAAAAAGTGAGAGCTTTCCCCCTAAAATCAGGAACAAGACAAGGATGTCCACTCTCACTACTTTTATTCAATATAATACTGGAAGTCCTAGTCACAGCAATCAGACAAGAAAAAGAAATAAAAGGCATCCAAATTGGCAAGGAAGAACTACAACTTTCACTATTTACAGATGATGATGGGATATTATATATAGACAATGTTAGGGGTGCCTGGGTGGCTCAGTCGATTAAACAACCAACTTTGGCTCCCGTCATAATATCACGGTTCTTGAGGTCAAGCCCTGCATCGGGCTCTGTACTGACAGCTCACAGCCTGAAGCCTGCTTTGGATTCTGTGTCTCCCTCTCTCTCTGCCCCTCCCCTGCTCACGTTCTGTCTCTCTCTTTCTCAAAAATAAATGTAAAAAAAAAAAAAAAAGAAAAAAAGAAAAAAGAAAAAAGAAAATGTTAAAGACTCCACCAAGAAACTATAAGAAATGATAAATGAATTCAGTCAAGTTGTAGGATACAAAATCAATATAAAGAAATCTGTTTTATTTCTGTACACTAGTAGTGAAGTAGCAGAAAGAAAAAATTAGGCAACAATTCCATCCACAATTGCACCAAGAAGTATAAAATACATAGCAATAAACTCAACCAAGGAAGTGAAAGAACTGTTCTTTGAAAACTATAAAACACTGATGAGAGATACTGAAGGTGATACAAAGAAAAAGCAAGATATTCCAGGCTCATGTGCTGGGAGAACCAATATTGTTAAAATGCCCACACTATTCAAATTAATCTAAAGATTTAACGCAATCCCTACCAAAATATCAATAGCATTTTTTACAGAGACAGAATAAGTAATACTAAAATAGAACCACAAAAGGCCCCAGTAGTCAAAGAAATCTTAAGAAGAATAAAACTGGGGGTGCCTAGGTACTTCAGTTGGTCAAGTGTCTGACTTCAGCTCAGGTCATGATCTTGTGGTTCTTGAGTTCGAGCCCCATGTTGGGCTTGGTGCTGACACCTCTGAGCCTGGAGCCTCCTTCAGATTCTGTGTTTCCCTCTCTGTCCACCTCCCACTCACAATCTGTCTCTTAAAAATTAGTAAACATTAAAAAAAATAAATTAAAAAAAAAGAAAAGAATGAAACTGGAGGTATCACAATCGCCGATTTCAAGAAATAGTACAAAGCTGTAGTAATCAAAAACCATATGTACTGGCACAAAAAGAGACACAAAGATCCATGGAATAGAAGAGAAAACCCAGAAAGAAACCCACAATTATGTGGTCAATTAATCCATGGCAAAGAAGATTAAGAATATATGAGAAAAAAAGATAGTCTTTTCAACACATGGTGTTGGGAAAACTGGACAGACAGCTACATGCTAAAAAATAAAACTGGACCACTTTCTTACACCATATGCAAAAATAAACTCAAAATGGATGAAAGACCTAAATGTGAGACCTGAAACCATAAAATCCCTAGAAGAAAACACAGGCAGCAATCTTTTTGACATCAGCCGCAGAAACATTTTTCTAGCTATGTCCCCTAAAGCAAGGAAAATAAAAGCAAAATTAAACTACTGGAACTGTACCAAAATAAAATGCTAGGATCTAGCAAAAGAAACCATCAACAAAACAAAAAGCCTACTGAATGGGAGAAGATATTTGCAAACGATATATCTGATAAGGGGTTAATAGCCAAAATATATAAAGAACTTCTACAATGCAACACCCCCAAAAAACAAATAATCTAATTAAAAATGGGCAGAAGATATGAACAGACATTTCTCCAAAGAAGACTTCCAGATGGCCAACAGACACTTGAGAAGATGCTTGACATCACTCATCGTTAGGGAAATGCAAATCAAAACCACCATGGTATCACCTCACACCTATGAGAAAGGCCAAAATCAAAAACTCAAGAAAAAAACAAGTGTTGGCAAGGATGTGGAGAAAAAGGAACCCTTGTACAGTTGGTGTTAATGCAAGCTGGTGAAGCCACTTTGGGAAACAGTATGGAGGTTCCTCAAAAAATTAAAAATAGATATAACCATATGATTCAATAATTCTGCTCCTGGGTATTTGCCCAAAGGCAATAAAAACACTAATTGGAAAAGATATATGCATTGTGTTTACTGCAGCATTATCTACAATAGTCAGTGTATGGAAGCAACCCAAGTATCCATCCAGAGATGAATCAATTTCTTTACAATGGAGTATTACTCAGCCATAAAACAAAAAAACAAAAACTCTTGCCATTTTCAACAACATGGATGGATCCACATGGTATAATGTTAAATAAAAAAAGTAAGTCAGAGAAAGCCAAATACCACATGATCTCACTCATATGTGGAATTTAAGAAACCAAATAAATGAATAAATAAACAGACAAAATAAACCAAACTCTTAGATACAGAGAACAAACTGGTGGATGTCAGAAGGGAGATGGATGGGTAGGTAGATGGCCAAAATAGGTATTGGGAATTAAAGAGTACACTCACCATTATGAGCACCGAATAATGTACAGAATTGTTGAATCGTTATACTGTATGTCTGAAACTAATATAACACTGTGTGTTAACTATACCTGAATTAAAAAAAAAAAAGCCTTAGAAAAACTGGGCATCTACTCTTGAAAAAGTCAGAAGCTGAAGTGAGTGACAAACAACTTAGAGGAAAGGGCAAGAATTATGAAGTGGCATCTGAGTTATAAGTTGAAGTATAATTAGGAATTGGCTAGATATTCCTGGGGTTCAGGAATAGAGGTATATTTAGGCAGAGAAAACATAAGAGCAAAGGGATAGGAAATGAAAAATAGTTTAGTTACTGAGCACATTTGGGAAAATAATGAAGATGAGAATAGAGCCATATACAGCAGCTAAATCACAAAAGGTCTTACATGTTTTGCTAAGGAATTCCAATGGTCTCTTATAGGTGATGTGTCAGTTAATGGAAAACTTTTACCTGGGAAATCGCAACATTACTTTGGTAAGAATATACTGAGGTACTTTGGAAGATAAAGGGCAAAAAGTAGAATCAAGATCAATAAAGCAGGTATTGTAATAGTTTACATATGAAGCCATGAGGGCTTTTAAATAATGACAATAACAGTAAAGATGCAGATTTGTAAATACATAACCCATATATCTTCACATTTTATACAAATGCTGGGCTAGTACTGGTGCTTTAGAATTGTATTTATATCTCAGTCACCTTCAAAAGTGAAGGAACTGGCACCTGGGTGGCTCAGTTGGTTGAGCACCCAACTTCTTGAGTTTTGCTCAGATCATGATCTCAAGGTTCGTGAATTCCACCTTCTGCAGAGCTCTGAGCTGACAGCAGGGAACCTGCTTACAATTCTTTCTCCCTCTCTCTGTGCCCTTCCTCTGCTCACGTGTGTGCCTATGCTCTCTCTCAAAAATAAACAATCATTTTTTTTAAAAAATGAAGGAACTGCTTTTTTATTTATCTTTTTATCCCCAGATAAAAAAAAAAAGATATCCCCTATATGTTGCACAGTGCCTGGCTCCCAATAAGTACTCAATAAACACTTGTTGAAAGAATTAACAAAAAGCATGCTAGCCAGGTGATTAGTTCACTTCCAATATATCACAACCTTTATATCTTTATATAATCTCAAAGATATAATCTTTATAATCTCAAAGAGATAATCAAAGGTCTAGCCTTTGCCTGGCTAGTCAAGAATCCTTTCTCTCGCCATGATGGAGTGTCATAAAACTGAACACTTGGATAAGGAAGTAATTTCCAAACAAAAGCAGGCTATCAGATACAGGGAGCTATCAGAGAAGAAAAAAAAACAAAAAACAAAAAACAAAAACAAGCAAACAAAAAAAACTTCATGGTTTGGTACAAAGAAAGAGAATTAAAAAGGATTTCCAGAGAAACATCTTCAAGACAAAAAGAAGAATCTAGGAAGAAAATGTGCAGAGACACAAAAGGAATGACTGTTTAGGGAACACTAATTTGTTTCAAAATTCAGATTTCTAGCTAAAAAAACCCCACAAAACACTGTAAGAGAGAATATATACAGATACCAATGTTTACACTTTTGATGATCAAAATTTGATGATCGCCATATTCAATAAATTTTAATTAGATTTTAAAATATATACACATATAATTTTGTTAAAAAAAATCAAAACAAATAATGATTTGCTTTTCCTGTCTATTTCATTAAACTTCTTTCTTTTGTAAAGAAACTAAATGACAAATATGACCAATCTAGACTTGACCTTTTTGTGAGTTTTATAAGAAATACAACAAACATATTATACACACACATAAACTTTTTCTAACATGAAATGTACTTCTTTCATTTTTGTCTAAAACATATATAGCAAAATTAAGCATTCTCACATGTCAAATTCCTTACCTGATAAGCACTTCTATGAGAGACCATGCTCCTTTCATACAAGTTGGACACTGAAATAGCTCTAAGTAATATGTTGACATGGCTGGGGACTTCCAAGGAGGATGTAGGTGAAGAAGAGCAGACAATATATGAAAGTATCGGCCAGAAAATGTATCTATGTTATCCTATTGTTTAAAAATAAACAAACAAGTAAAACGCTACAGCTAAAAATTCACTTTAACTGTTCCTCTAGCCTAAAACTGTAATAACCATGACCTAACTTTCTTCCCAAATAGATGTATTTGGAAGTTATCATATTTAACTAGTTAAACACTGCAACTGAGAAAGACACACATTCTAAATATGTTTCTATACATTAGGTAATCCCAGCTATTGACACTAACTTATATGAAATGTCCACTCTACTTTTCATGATTATAGTGAGATTAAGAGTGCCCAAATGTGACCTGAGAGGAATTAAAGGTAAAAAGCTTTTCATGCAATATGCTTAGTTATCACCAACATTAGTCTGACATGTTATTAGGTTTGTTATTTCTTCAAATTGTCACTATGATGAAGAACATAATTAGAAAGCTACCTTTGAGAAGCTGTTCTTACTGGTATTCACAGTTTAAGGAATGTGTTTATTGTCTGCATATACTATGAATAAAATGATTATCACTGTACAAATGGCTTTCCTGATCATTGTTATCAGATTTTTATGTTACTTTACCGCCACAGAAAAAAATCAGATAAATTTTTCCTAAGAGAAAATTATCTTAGAGATTCTAAGAAAGTAAATTAGATCACTCAAAGTAGTACCTAGAAAATAGTTTAAAAGTACCTAGAAAATAGTTTAAAAGTAAAAAAGAAATGGGCCGCGATCTCAAGTCTTGGACTCGCTGGGATGCACCAGAGAGATCTGACACCCAGTCCTTATATAGTCTTTATGAGAAACCAACCTTGTGCCTGCAGGAGATCCACGTTCCCACCTGGACACATGTGGGAAACCTGCCTCCACAAAAGTGCTGCCTCCTAGCTCAACAATGGGATTATCTAAAAGGAAACATGAGGGAGGTAGTAGCCCTCTCTTCCCTCTGCACCTTCTTCTGCATCACCTAGCCTAAAGTTGTACCGTCCTCCACCAGAGTAGCAGAATATACTTCTCCCATCCCAAACCAGCATCTGAAGGATTGCAGAATGACTCAAGTTCCTTAGTGCATTTGTAAAACAGCTCACCCAGTGAAGACAATGAAGATTACTGACAATGCTGCTCTGCTTTTTCTAACATCCTGTACCAGGTAAATCGTGTTTTTAAATCTTATGCTATAATCAGCATAATTTCACCTCTTGAATTTGAATGAGTTCTGGGACATAACCAAGATCAGGCTGCAGACATCTAAGAGTGAAGGCCAAGGCCTGGATCCTGGTGAACTCACCAAGACAAATCACTCCTGTGAGATGCTCCTGTAGCAGCCAATCAATGCTCTCTTTTGTGCCACCAAGTCCTTGCTGTGTAATTTTGAATTCCTATAAATTCATTAAGGTCCCATTTTGTCTCCCATTGCTGTGTTAGTTCTATGGGACTAATAGTAAATTGTGAATTTTTAGCAAATGTTTTGTAATAACTCCAAATACAAAATATACGAAAAAAAATGTAATATATGGCTACAGCATTTCTTATTAAAATGAGGGAGGGGCACCTAGGTGGCTTAGTTGGTTGAGCGACCAACTCTGGATGCTCAGGTCATGATCTCGCAATTCATGAGTTCAAGCCCCACACTGCCTTGCTGTTGTCAGTGCGGAGCCCACTTCATACCTTCTGTCCCTCTCTCTCCGCCCTCTCCCCCACTTGTGCTCTCTCAAAAATAAAACATTTAAAAACTAATAAATTTTAAAAATGAGGGAAAAATACTGAAAAGACAATATGTAAATACATAAAAAATGAGAATGTCCGTATTTTAACATTCTCTGAAAGATTATAAACCCCTAGGACTACTCTTACCTGCAGAATGTTCTCTAGGAGAGCATGAAGAAGGCATACAGGGGGGATATAATGTGCCTGTAATGAGGAAAGCTCTTCAATCGCCTCTTTAAAAAACTGTCCTTCTATGAGACTTTCAATTAAATTTAATACACCTCTGGGAAATTCAGCATTTTTAGCCTAAAAACAAAAAAAAAAAAGATTCAAGAACTCAAAAGAGAGAAAAATTGGGGGAGCAAATCAAATTAGTAAGGAGACTTAATTTTCCTATCTGTAAAATGAAGACAATTCCTGCCCTCATGACTTCACAGGATTGTTATGTGGTTCAAAAAGATTATTTATATGAATGTGTTTTATAACTATAAGGTACTACAAAAATATACATTATTAATTGATTTACTTATTATTCTCTGTTGCCTTAAATAGTAAGAGGAAATACAACCACTAAAGGAAAACTTTAAAAGTCATTTCCAAAGTATGGCTGATAATGAGGAGATCTCAGAACTAAAACTACACATAGTTCTTTAGGTGCAAAATTATTTTTTGGTTTTCTTTAAGCTTACAAGCAAACTATATCTATTAAGATATACTAAAGAGATTAAGATGTCACCAAGCACAATCAATGTTTGCAAACAGTTACAACTGTTATTGTGTCACAGAATCACTCTGAAGATGCACAGTAATATAACTCTAAGAGTTCAATGAAATACATTCCCCTTGGTCAAAATATAACTACAATGAACTACTGTGAAAGACTACATGAGATAAATTGTAAAGCAATGAATAATATAAAGGAAATATGTACTTTGATAAATACTAAATTGAAAATTTAATATGGAAGTAGTAATCATAAAAGCTGGGAAATGTGAGAACAGGGGTATATAACTCATCCATGATGAACACAAGGTAAGTTTTTAATTCTCATTATCAGTTTTTATTACCATATACAATTTTTTCAAAGCTTTAACAGAATATTACTTTTTTTTCATTACTGATTAGAGAACGTACATTTCACATTTGATGGCAAGCTTTGCTACAAAGACAACACATTCCTTTATATCAAAATAACTAACAATGACAAAACACAAAGTTTATTTTTTGCCCCCATCACCACCCTGCTCCAAGCCCCTTACCTCAATATTGTACACTGGTTGTTTATCTATTCTAATGCAGCTGTATCTGATAGCCTACAAAATAGCAACCATATTACCAAAATGAATAATTTTTTTTTTCAGATAGAACAATACATTATAGTGTATAAACAAATAAAACCTTGGGTAAACTTACAGAACAGACTCGGAAGCATATTAATAGCTATAATTGATCTGGAACATTCTCTATTTTCTCTTTCTAAACTAAAATAACTTAAAAATTAAAGTCATATTCGCTTTGAAGAACTGAAGAGGTCCCCTGTCCTTAGTATTTTAATAATTAGAAATACAATGGGAAGAACATTTTGTATAAAAGTCCAGAGAATAAAAAATATAGTCATGTTTTCTATACAATAACCATCTTCCTCCACTGTTCTAAAAGATCTATAATTGTATATTGGTTTCAGAGATTAGACTGGAAAAACATTTGCAACCAACATAAAAAGAGATAATAATCTGATTATATAATGAGTTTCAGATACAATGATGTAAAATAACCTAATGGAAAACTGAAAAAGAATCTAAGTATGCAGGTGACAGAGACAGAAATACACAAATGGTAAGTGAAGGTATAAAATATGCTCAAACTTGCTATTACCAAAAGAAATACAAATTAAAACAATGATAAAGCTTTGGCTTCCACCTAGGATGTAGAAGTGAAAAGCCATAAGCCTCTGGGTAAGTGAACAGGAAAAAAAAATCTTTACTCCTGAAGAAGTACAAGAAAAGATCAGGGTCCCAGATCGTTAGCAATCTCCTACCACTGGGGGCAGGGCAAGATCACTGAGAAAGCCCTTTCCCCCAAACTCTCAAGAGCTGCCTAAAACTGAGGATGACCCAGAACAAAGGCCATTATCCAGCCGTCGTCCTCTAATATCAGGCTAGCAAGCCTTACTGCACCAAGATACAGCAGTTTATAAACAGCCAATTTATCTTTAGCGTCAGTGAGCTATAAATAGCAGAGAATTCAGCTTACTTATTAAATGTCCAAATACATTACTGTTCATAACAAAGGAATAAACTGAGAAAATTTTAAGATATGTTAAATATAATAATGAGTCATTACTATTATTATTATATTTTGGCTACACCAAAGGAGGACATGAAACTAGAGAAAATTTTAATACGGCAAGTTCTACCTGAGCTCTATATATGTGCTTCCTTAGGTCATTTTTTATTTCAACAATATCCACATCTGTCCTGACATCTTTGGGATTTGATTCTTTGGCACCATCAGCAAAAATGGAATTCTTTATTTCTTTCTGCATACACATAAAAGTACTTTAGACAGTGTACTAAAGCAATTTCACCACAAATCTAAGTATCATAATGAACAAAAGAATACAAAAACAACTCATTCATGCAGCATTAATCTCAACAAAGACCTTTACGATCATATTTCGTAAAAATTACAGAATGAAATAGAGTTTAAAGTAGCAAACATTTTAATTTGGAGAGTTTTACCTATTCCTAATCTTTCCTGGAATCTCTCCCTCTGCCTCCTTTTTGTTGCCACGGTCACACATAATATGATTCATTATTTGTCTACTTTTATCATTTTTCTCAAGATTTTTCTGAACATAGTATGTAAACATGCTGTAGTTTACATTAATTTGTACCCTAGAAAAATTAACTCAAGAGGGATCCCATTCAAAAGACAAGCCATCTTATTAAAAATAATCTGTATTATACCAGGGAAGAGAAAGACAAAAACTAACATTTAGATTAGGAATGTATTACCCAAACTACATACATATGTAGTCTCAAGGTATTTTTCATAGGAATTTTTGGAAATTTTTTAGAAATTTTAGCTTCTTTTTTCTGAAACTTTGTTTCTTTTTCTTTTTTGTGACGGGCAAAAAAGAATACATTTTAATATCCGGGCTATTAACTCAAATTTCTTTGTGTATGCATGTAAAAATACTTTCCTTATAAACCAAAGTTAATTATAACATTAGTTATAAATACCACACCAGACCAACTGAAGACAATTTTTTTCCGTAAGATGTGCAGGTTATATTTGACACAGCAAGCAATATTAAAAATAAGATTCTATGTCTAGATTTTATTATAGAAGAAACAGAAAAAATGAACTGTTTAGCTGAGCTTACAAAGTTTTACCTCATCTCTATATATGTGCTTTCTTGAGGTACTTCTAATTTTGTTACGTTCAATGTCTTTCCTGGAATCTCTTTCATTTCCTTTTTTGCGTTTTTTCCTCAAAGTATAACTCCTTTGAACATCTTCATCCTTTTTCTTAATTTCCTTCTACAAGTATGTAGACCACAATTAAATCTCAATATGAATGATATGTATTACAAAATCCAAACAAACTCAAGAGTCTGACTTCTTTTTGTTTTAAAATTTTTTTAACATTTATTCATTTTTTAAGAGACAGAAAGAGAGCGCAAGCAGGGGAGGGGCAGAGAGTGGAAGACACAGAATCCAAGCAGACTCCAGGCTCTGAGTTGTCAGCACAGAGCGCGGGGGTGGGGCTCAAACTCACGAACTGGCAGATCATGACCTGAGCCAAAGTCGGATGCTTAACCGACTGAGCCACCCACGGGCCCCTCAAGAGTCTGACTTCTAACACAAGTATACCATGTTAAAAACATAATAGTTTTATACAAGAGGAAATCTCATCCATTGTTAAAGTGGGTATACATTAGTAAAACGTTTTAGAAAACAGTTGGGCATTACCTACTACAGTTAAATATGCAGTCCTTACCACACAGCAAATCCACTCCATGGAATATATCCTAAGCTAGAGAAACTCCTGAACACATGTGCCAAGAGTCATGTAAGAAAATGTTCACACTGTTCATGGCACAACCGTTCATAGCTGCAAATACAAACCAAACACACACTAAGAAAATGAAACCCAAAAATTTACTTATATGAATGAATAAAATGGATAAAAGATAAAGTTGTGAGGGGTGCCTGGGTGGGTCACCTGGTTGAGCGTCTGACTCTTTCATATTGGCTCAGGTTGTGATCTCACAGTGGTGGGATTGAGCCCCACATTGGGCTTCGGGCTCCTCACTGAGTATGGAGCCTCCTTGGGATTCTCGGTCTCTTTCTGCCCCTTCCCCACTTGCATGTGCTTTCTCTCAAAAAAAAAAACACTTAAAAAATTTCTTAAAAAAAAAAAAGAGTTGTGAATCAATTAAACATTATATGCACCACAAAAAAAAAAGTCACAGAAGACTATCAATACCATAAATTATAAATACATAGCTGGCAAAAGTGTAATGAAAAACAAGAAAATAACACAAATGCCAAGATAGAGGTCATCTGTGGGTATGAGGGAGAAAAAGAGGACACAGTTTAGAAATGACACACAGCAGGATCTTACAAAACTGGTAATGCTCTTATTTCTTAACCTAGCTGATGCATAGATAGCAGTCACTTTTGCAAACTTTTAAAATTGTATACAAATGCCTTATAAACATTTTTATAATGTAATTACGAAGAAGCAATTTTATGAATATCATTACATTTGGTAAATTTAGAAAAGAGTTGTAAAATATAAATTATTTTTCATTTAGAAGATCTTACCTGACTTCCATACGTGCACCTTCCTAAGGCATCTCTCATTTTAACAAATTTCAAATCTTTATTAGAATCTCTGAATTTTTCTTTTTTGTGATGGCCAGTCAAAAGAGAACTAATGTTAACATCTTCATCATGATTTTGCTTTTCTTTCTATGTGTATGTAAGAATACTTTAGTTAAGACTGTGGATGCAATATAGCCTCAACCAATGCAAGTCACAATAGAAACACCTACTCAGGAAGGCAGGTTTTCTGTAACATACATATGAGATTAACTATGGCAAAGAGCCTTGTGAATTGTATTACGTCTTAGTTATATTTGGATGAAGCGGAGAAATACACATTTTTAGTTCATGAAAGGTTTATACTGTGTTGACATATACATTTCATATAGGTACTTTTATTAACTTAGTCTTTCTTGGAATCTTTCTTCCCCTCTCCGCACCATTTATCATATGACCAGTCAAAACACTATTAGGTTATTTATCTCCATTATTTTATTTTTCCAAATATTTGTAAAAATAATTTTAGACTATAGATCAAATAGAAACTTGCCATTATTAGGCATATCAAATAAAAACACCTCAAAAAAATCTTTTTATAGAACATAGGTTTAATAATAAACAGAGTAAGAAGTATTAAAACCATATTGTTTATATTCATTTTACAACGTTATATTATACAAGCATTCTAAATTACATATATTCATTATATTAGTTACGGGCATATAAGGATTCAACAATTCTATACATTACACAGTGCTCATCATGGTAAGTGTACTCTTTAACAAAGTTCACCTATTTCACCCATCCTGTCACCCACCTCCCCTCTGATAATCACCAGTTCTCTATATTTAAGAGTCTGCTTTTTGTACAAAGAAACTTATTTTTAAAAATAGAAATTTCTACCTGAATTTTAAATCCAATATAAATTGATGTCTTTTTCTTAATTTCCCTATCTTTCACAAAATCTCCATTTGATTTTTTGCATGTTAAATAAAAACTAAGTTTATTTTAGTAACTCCATTTTAAATTCCTTTCTGTATGTCAAAATTTTTATAGTGTGGTTTATAATGCATTTTTCACAGACTGACTCAAAAAGCCTCTTATTAAGACCATGTACATGTAGTCATAGAAAGCAGTCTTATGAATCACATAAATACCAATTATACTTTGAAAAAGCCAGAAAAAATTGCATTAATATTTTAATCTGTTGTAAAGTTTTATCTAATCTCTCCATATATAATTTAAGGCACTGTTCATTTTAGGAAGTTCCAAATACTACTTCAAATGCTCTTTGTAAAATTTCTGATGTAGTAAAAGATGCAGTGAAAACAAAATTTTTAATTTCTTTCTTGTCACATTTAAAAACATTTTAGTTTAGGTTAAGTAATAATAATAACTAGGTATAGAACTTGGTACATCAACTAAAGAGTCTGTTTTATAAAACACAATATGAAACTGAGCATACTTAAACATTAGCTATTCTAGGATAAAACTAAGAAACCCTTTTTTTGGTTGCTATTTGAAAAATATTACATGAGAGCCACATACATGCTTCTTTAAGGTACATTTCATTGCTCCAAGTTCAAAGTACTTCCTGTTTGTTTTCCTTAATCAAAACAGAATTCATTTGTATCATTAAAAAAATTTTGTTCTGGGGGCACCTGGGTGGCTCATTCGGTTAAGTGTCCAACTTTGGCTCGGGTCATGATTTCACGGTTTGTGAGTTCGAGCCCCGTGTCGGGCTCTGCCCTGACAGCTCAGAGCCTGGAGCCTGCTTCGGACCCTGTGTTTCCCTCTCTCTCCCTGCCTCTCCCCCATTCTCTCTCTCTCTCTCAAATAAACATTAAAAATATTTAAAAAAAAAAAATTTTGTTCTGTATGCAGCAAAATACTAGACTTCAGATCATGAATTATGAATACACATATTGCTGACAGATAAGAGTCCTTTATAAGAAACACATCCATATTAAAAATACAGGGGAATTTTAAGTAATTCTCATGTGCTGAGAACACACTACATACTAGGAACTGTGTGTTTCTATATGCATATATGCATTATTTCAATAAGAGTCTGAAGAGACATAGGGCAGTATCTTGGTAAGCTCAAATCACACATAATAAAACATAGAGCTGGGTTCAAATACTAGCTCTGATTCCAAAATTTGTGTTATTTCTACATTGCTATATTGCATCTCAAACAATTACATAAGAACCAGAAATATACATTTTTGGCCCATAAAGTTTTACCTGGGTTCTATGCATGGTCTCGTTTAAGGCACCTTTCATTTCAAGAAATCCCCTATCCTTCCAGAAATCTTTGTTTTTTTCCTGATTGCTATGTTTATTCCAAACAGAATTGGTCTGGGAATCTTCATCATTCTGAATTTCTCTCTGTACGTATATATAAATGGGTCAGACAATCAGTTAAGTATAATTTCAACATTATGTACTTTTTTATGTTAACCAAATGTATCTATAATTGCAAAATCCTTTAGTTAATAGGTAAAATGCATTCTCCTATATCAGAAGTTATTACCAACAAATTCTTTCCAGAAAAAAAAAAACAACTTCAAAACAAAGGTCCTAATAAAGTGATTTCTGTGTATCTCCAAAAAATGTAATGCTTTGTTGGTCTAGCAACAATTAATCTTTTTTATGAATAATCATGAACAGAAATATTTTATCTCATTCCTGACCAAGTTAAAGGTATAATATAGATAGAAAAGTTTCAGATTATAGATTACATGCCAGATAATTTTTCAACTTTTTACTGGTAAGACTTCTCATCTGAAAGTCTACTACATACAAAGAGGAAAAGAGGCTTAATAGATGAATTCACAGCTCCTATTTTACTTGAACAGAGATAAACAATCATTTTTACCTAGCTCTATCTCAAATATTTAAAATTTCTCTTGCCAAGAAATCCAAACTGAATTCATAAACCACCTACCAATAATGTTAAAGACATTTGCATATGTACCTATACATACAATTCTAAAAGTTTAGTAGGGTAAAGAGAAGGAAGCAAAGATGAGTTCCTAACAGATCCCACAATGCCCTTACAGAAGAGTATTCAGAGATTAACTACCTTTACACTGAGACTAAAGAATCACTGTCCTCTTAAAAAACAATTACGATAGAAATTGAAATGGGTAAGGCCTATGGTATCATCTTCGGTTCCCTTTCACTTGTACTGGGATTCCTGTGTACACAGACGGTCCTTTAAGCAGGCTGCAATCTTCCAATCAGAGAAGAATTCCTGGGAGTACCTGACGGACATCTTTCAGTTATTCAGGAAGGTAAAAACGAAAACTATGAAAAAGGAATACCTTTCTTTCTTCCTATTCCTGGCATGAAAGAAAGAAGTAACTCTGAATGTACAAGCACACCTTGAAGTGGGATAAAAGTAAATATCTGGCTTTAAATTTTACCTGGTTGACAATGGGAGGATAAATCCTCAAGCCCAGATCATCAAAAAATGTCTAAAATACAGAATGAATTAATCCCACATGGATTCCAGTAAAACAGAATATTCAACAGAACATTCCATTATCATTAACAACTAGCAAGAACATACTGTTTTCTAATCCTGAATATATTTACTTATGTATCTGTTTCAGATGTTATACACTGATATGTGAATTAAGATTTATAATGCAAGTACTCTACATAAATTAAACAATTAAAAATCATAACCTGATAAACCATGGCATATACAAGATTTTTTAAATAATCTATATTTTTATAGAGCTAAACAAATGATCAATGTATAATTTTCTCCAAACCACCAATACTCTAATTGGCTACTTTAATGAAATATATAGGAATTATTTTATTTATCTGTACATATTCATTTCTTAATTCTTTTTATAAATATTCCTTTAGTGCCAACTATGTACTAGGCATTGTGTTAAGTGTTTGTCTCCTATATGACCTAGGCAAAAAGGGTTATGTCTAGTCTCTTTTATATAGTATAATGCTATGTTCCAGATAGATGACCCAAAGCCTACTTATTCAGTAAATTATTCTATTATCTAGGAGGAGAGCAGCATAGTGTGCAGTAACAGTTGGCCTGACTTCTGATTCAGTATTTGATGGGATGTACTGTTTGGCACTTAGGTATGGATAGGCTCTGGTCTTCAAGTCTTATTATTTGATTCAGCCATGGCATTTACCACACAACGTGAATGACTTCATGAGAAGAGATGAAGAATCAGAGAGGTCAAGTAGAGAAAGAGTGCTCTACATGGTTCTTAACTAGTATTTATACTCTGATTCTTAAATGATGTCTCAAGATCTTATGATTGACTACTGGTTCTAGTACTGTTTACAGAATTAAGTATTTTTAATACCCAGAAAGACACCAGGTGAATATCAAGGAAATCTATTAATACCCAAAATGAGTAAAGGAAAGGGAGTTCAAGAAAAGTCTTTTTACTGAGTGCTTGACTCTAAATTTTTGGTCTGACACATGCCAGTTGTAGGAGCATGGAAAAATAATTTAACATGACTCTACCTCATTTCACCAACTATAAAATGAGGCTATAATACATAGACACAGGAACATGAGGTTTAAAATAAGATTAAGGGTATACAGGGGTGCCTGGCTGGCTCAGTCAGAAGGGCATTTGACTCTCGATATTGGGATCATGAGTTAGAGCCCATGCTGTATGGAGACTACAGGAAGGAAAGAAGGGAGGGAAGGAGGAATGAATAATGCTTAGCACAGAGCCTGGCACATAATAATCATTCAATAAATATTAGTCCAGAGTAACATTTTTAATAGTTTTCACAACAATCAAAATGAGAAAGTATGAACTTTGATGCACAAAAAAAGAAATTCAGTCTCAGGTTAAATTACTTTCCTACCGTCAGAACACTAATAAACTATACGTCTGGGTCACAAATTAGTTCATCTGCCACAAAAAGTGTATGTTTTTTCTATTGTTCCTGTTATATTTCTCTAAGACTTTGTGTGGTTCACTTTTTACTTTCTTTCTTAGGCTGATAGTCAAAAGAAGTTTTAAGTATTCCTAAATATCTTCTCTTTTTTCGTGAGGCCTTCTTTGGGCCAAACAATTGAGATACATTAGTCACCTGTTTCTCTAAATACCTATCCCTTGTACTTAAATTTGCCAACGTACAATACACACTATACACTAAATGTAATTAACAGTTTCCATGTACTGTTTTCACCACTAACTAAATAGTAAGCACCTTGAAGCCTGACACATGGTCTTATTTATTTTCCCTACTCCTCAGCACAGTGCCTGGTACATCAAAATTCTTCAATAAGGATCTATAAGCCTGAACTAAATAAACAGATCCCTGATTCTGTTACTCAGTAGCTTTCCAAATAAGTATAAGTAGGTTAAACAAAACGTTTTTTAAAAAAAAAAAAAAAAAAAAATTGGTTGTTACTTTCAACTCAGTCATTTTACATGGCTACTCTCAGAGGACACTTCAGAATCCAACTAATGAGGAATGTGATATGCTATATGACAAAGTGGTAGAAGAAGATACTACAATGAAGGTAACTGTTTTCTGATCATAAGTGATCACAAAATGCATTCCTTATTTGGAATAAATGGCTATGAACTCCCAGCTGCCTAATCTAGAACTTATAAAACAATATATTCTAAAAATAAATCTAAGTTATAGATTATTTGCTACTTTTACTTGGTATACTATTGCTGCCTTGTAATATTTCAACAACTGAATCTGAATGCTGTCATATTACTGCAGTAAAATAAGACTAAGACTATGGATAAAGCATATTAAATTTTACACTTCATTCATTTCTTTCCATAGAAAAAAATTTATATACTTTTACGAAACTAGTTAAGAATGGCTTTCACTCTATTAACAGTAAAGGCTACCATTAAACTATTCAGATAGGTAGATCAGATAGGATGCTTCTGGCTGCAAGTAATAGAAAACCAATTCAAAGTAATATAAATAACATGGTCGTGTTTTACAGCACAGAATGGTAATGTGGTCCAGGGCCAAGACAGGTTTTAGTGTCTGATCTAGTAACTCAAGTATCTCCGTAAGGATCCACATTGTTTGTATATTTTGCTATCTACAAGGCTGGTTTATTCCTAAGGTTACCTCTCCTCATGGTCAAAAATTGGCTGCTAGTAATAATTTAGGTTACATTATTCCATGTTCACATTTAGCAGGAGCCAGGATACCAGTGGTGGTCTTTTCAGAAGAATGAAGAAACTTCCCAGAAACTCTTACATACCACTCTTCATGTCTCATGGATCAAAACTGGCTCACATGCCCATTCCAAGAACCATCATTATCAAGGACGATGAGATCATCCATAGTGCAAGCAGATCCATCCCTTGAACTAAGGTCAAATTTCCAATCTACATTGCTGCTACTCAGTAGGGAAAGGTAATTATAGAGTAATATATTACATCTACTCTTGGAAGACTCAGAGATATTTCATAATTTCTCTGTTTACCTAATAAAACTGAGAACTCATGTGCCAAGCTTTATACAAGATGACTTGGATATAATCATGGAAAAGTCAGACATCATCTTGATGACATGGTTCTTCTGGTTTAGATGGGGAAAACAGACATTAACCAAATAATCAGCCAGCTGATTAATTACAAATGTGGCAAGAACTATAAAGCAAAATAATGCTATGAGAACAATTATAGGTGAACCTATTTTAGCAAAGGGTAAGGGAGGCTTCCTTGAAGAGGCATCATTCTAACTGCAACTTGAATGATGAACGGACAGAAGGCACGCAGGCACAGGGAGTGAGAGAATACCGGGGAAGGCTTTTTCAGGCAGAAAGCAGTTTTGTTATTGTATAGTTGAGTGCAGAAAAAGTAGAGCAGGATATGCCTTAAAGGCAGGACTGACAAGGATTCTGTGGGGGAACTTTTAAGCCATTGTTACAAGTTTAGGACTTTATCCTAAAGGCAATGGGAAGCCACTGGAGGGTTAAACAGGACAGTGACAGAATTAGAGTTGTTTTAGAGCATTTTGGCTGCTCCTTCTGAAGAAAGAAGAATGGACTAGGAAAAGGTTAAGAGTAATCAGTAGATTAGCAAGAGTTAAAAGGTAGAGTAAAAAGATGAATGATTAAGAGTCTATTCCAGGAGGGCAGGGGAAAGAGGATGAACTCAATATGATGTTAATATAGGAAGAGGGGCGCCTGGGTGGCTCAGTCGGTTAAGCGGCTGACTTCGGCTCAGGTCATGATCTCGCGGTCCGGGAGTTCGAGCTCCGCATCGGGCTCTGTGCTGACCGCTCAGAGCCTGGAGCCTGTTTCAGATTCTGTGTCTCCCTCTCGCTGACCCTCCCCTGTTCATGCTCTGTCTCTCTCTGTCTCAAAAATAAATAAAACGTTAAAAAAAAAAAAATTAAAAAAAAAACATAGGAAGAAAAAAGCACAGTGATTCAAGTGGTATTTGAGATAATAAAATCAATAGGATTTGGTGATTGACAAGATGTGGGGAATCAGGGAAAGGAAGGTTTCAAGCGTGATTCCCAGGTCTCTAATATAAATTATTAGGTAAAAGGTTATAGCACTTACTGAGATGTTAACATGTAAGGAGCCAGTTTTTCCTAGAAGATCAAAGTGTAGTTTTTAGACACACTGAAGTTTCTCTTTTACCTTGAGTGACCCTTCTTAAAAATTCTTATCTCCAGACAATTCCTTCTAGGACTGTTCCAATTCAAACAACTTAAAAAGTGGTATTTGCACAAAGTGGGAAGAGGGAGGCAGAGGAATAGGACAGAACAGTATTTCTAAATCCTTAGAAATAGCTTCCTCCTTTCCCACGGGAAAATTACAAATTCTTACATGATACTACATGATACTGCTACTTTATTTATACTGACATTAAAATGCTAAAATTGTTTTGTAGTAAACATCACTAAAGCACTGAAAACTAAGAGACTCAATAACACAAATTTAACAAGCAAGGTTCTTTCACATTTATCAGAAATATTCTCAAATATTTAAAAAACTGAGAGCTATAGCCTTTAAGAATATGTCATTTTAATTATAGCCGACCCTTGAACAATGTGGAGATTAGGGGCAAGAACACCTCCTGCCAAAGTTTAAACTCCACATATAACTTTTAGTCCCCCAAAGACTTAATAGCCTCTGTTGACCAGACACTGTACCAATATGTAGCTGAGTAACATATTATTTTATATTTTGTATGTATTATGTACTATATTCTTGTAACAAAGCTAAAGGAAAAAAATGTTAAAATCATAAATAAAATACACTTATAGTACTCAACTTACTGAAAAATCTGTTTATAAAGTGGATCTGTGCAGTTCAAGGGTCAAATGTATTTCTAATCATTGTATTTTTAAAATTCAAAACATAATTTAATTTTTAACATATTTCACAGTATCAATATTTTATAAAATAAACACTCAAAAATGTTTACCATTTATTTTGCTTACCTCTAAAAGAAAATCCCCTAGATACTGAATTGGATAAAATGGAGCTTTAAAGTTGTCTTTTTCTTGCTCAGCCTTGATTCTTGCATTACTGGCAATCACATGAGTTATTTCACTTGGTGAGCTTTTTGGTAAAATAACATTTGCTTTTCCAGCCTCCAGAACTCTAAATAAAAATGTAAATAGTATAGAAAGTATTTTTTTAAAGTATATTCAGTCACATCATCTAAATCAATTACTTCCTTAGAGTAGGAGTAGAACTTTCTGAAAGAATTAAGTGCCCCTGGGCTATGTGAGTGTCATGGAGAATAAGTACTATAGTGATTTCTTAAATTATAAGTTGTTCAAAGATGTTGAAGAAATCATGATATTCTTTTTGCTTATCCATTTCTTGATATGGGAAATATTTTTAAGAATCAAGAATACTGACTTTATTCCCTAAGGAAAAGTCACCTCCGTAAGTCCAAAGAATAATGAAAGAAGTTTAGGGATGTAGCTACCTCAGAAGGCAACATACCTCCAAGGAAATCATTCTAAACCACTAAAAAAAAACTACAGTTGCCAGCATTCTTTTAAAAAATTAGTTTTTGATTAACTTTTAACATCCCCAAAGTTTCATGAAAGTTCTACTTGTGCCTAGGATATAGAAAGCCACAAGAGAACACTGTTATTATCTAACAATAAGAAAAAGCCAAATAATCTACAGAACCTTTAACCTTTCACGAACTATCAGAGAACTGAGGTAACAAGCCAACCAAGAAACTTAAATTTCCTTAAGAGTGATAATAATAAGCCCCTTTATGAAGAGAACGGACAGTCAAAACTATTTCATTTTGCCAGGGTGCTAGAGAGAAGTAGCTGCCATAAAAGTAGTAAGAATCAGATAAAATTCTAACAAATTTAAGAGTCAAGTGCAAGTACCATGACAATTTATAATATTTGGGAGTAAGTGACTCAAGCAAAGTCTGCAGTCACTTGCGAGCTCTTTGCCATAGGCCTCTATTAAGCATTTATGAAAAAGAATTAGGGCAGATACCAATGGGAGTCCCTACACGTAGCACTGGTGGGTCAGTGGGGATTGGCTGCCATCAAGAGATAGACCTAAAACTAGGTCCACTTCCCTGGATTCTTCTCTCATATGAGGTAACATCTTAAGTCATGTGGTTAAGGTAAGAAGTCCTATACTTTCAGAACCCAGGAAAAGATGCACAGCTTCTGTTGGGAGAGTGTAAGTAAAACCCATGCGCCTTTGGGAAAGGAACAGGAAAATCTCCTGCTGCACAACCCAAAAAATAATTCACTATTTCTAGATAGGAAACAGAAACAGAAACAAAAGCCATTTGTCCCTGCAGAAGGGACAGAAAAAATGCCAGCCAAACCTAGGTTCCTGCATCAATAGAAAGCAAAGATCTAATACTGGGACATAGGCTAGAAATTCTCTGTTGTCAAAACCCTAACAACACATACAAGGCAGAATTTCTCTGCCATGAGGGACTGAGACACAAATATTAACAAAGTCCCAACCTCAGACACCAAGAACACAAAGAATGCTTAAAATGAAGCATATCCAGGGGTGCCTGGGTGGCTCAGTCGATTAAGTGTCTGACTCTTGATTTCAGCTCAGATCTTGATCTTGACGTCATGAGTTCAAGCCCCACATTGGGCTCCAAGCTGGGCATGGAGCCTACTTTAAAAAAAAAAAAAGAAAGAAAAAGACTGAAGTCTTTCTAGCAGAACCAAAAACACATCCACTCTTACCCCCAACCAGCTAGATATTAGTAACAAGCAAGACAGGGAGACAATGATGACAGAGTCCTTCTGTGACCTAGCAAACGCAGGGACTATTGAAAGCTGAAAGTGAGAGACATTGATTAAAACCCCTTCAGCAACCCAGGTCCCATGGCAAGGACAAAGAAACTGTATTCCATATATGGCTGGAGTAATCAGAAAGGATGCATTGAAGTAACTATAGCATTAAAAAAACCCAGTGCCTGCTCAACAACTGACAAGATTAACTACCCATACTAACTACTTTACAGAAAAAGTAAGCCCATTGTTGGATAGAAGTATTTACCTCAGCCCCTATTGTACTGTGATATCTAAATATGCAATAAAAAAGACATACACAAAAAGCAAGAAAAACAAACCACTGTCAAGAGACAAAGCAATATAAAGCATAGAAAGATGATTCACTTGTTGAAATTACCAGAAAGTGACTTTAAAATAACTATGACTGTGGGGCGCCTGGGTGGCTCAGTGGGTTAATAAGCCTCTGACTTCGGTTCAGGTCATGATCTCACGGTTCATGAGTTTGAGCCCCACGTCCGGCTCTGTGCTGACAGCTTGGAGCCTGGAGCCTGGAGCCTGCTTCAGATTCTGTGTTTCCCTCTCTCCCTGCGCCTCCCATGCTCACGTTCTACGTCTCTCTCTCAAAAATAAATAAAAGTTAAAAAAAAAAAAACAACACTAAAATAACTATGACTGAAATGTTATACAATGGATAAAGTGATCAAATTGCATTAAGAGATTAGGAACTGTGCATAGAGTACATTAAAAATGGTAGAGGGGAACCTGGGTGGCTCAGTTGGTTAAGCAACTGACTCTTGATGTCAGCTCAGGTCATGATCTCACGGTTTCTGAGATCCAGCCCAGGACCAGGCTCTGTGCTGACAGTGCAGGGCTTGCCTGGGCTTCTCTCTCTTCCTCTCTCTCTGCCCCTCCCCTATTCTCTCTCTCTCAAAATAAACAAACAAACAAACAAACAAACAAACAAAATAGTTTAAAAATGACCCATGATCCCAAGATCATGGAATCAAGGTTTCCCTCGATATCTGCACTGGGTGTGAAGCCTGTTTAGGATTCTCCCTCCTGCTCTTTCTGGCAGTTCCCCACTTGTGCAGGTGTATGCACATGCTCTCTCTCAAAAAAAAAAAAGAAAAAAAAAACTGATAGAAATAAAAGTTACTGTCAAAACAATAATCTTTTTGACAGGCTAATGAATAGATTGCAAACAAATGAAAAAGTAATGAACTTGACGATAGGTCAATAGAAATTATCCAACTGAAAACACAAAAATGGGAAAAAAGTTAAAAACAAAACAGAACATGCATAAACTGTGGAAATGAATTAAATGGTCTTAAACAAAGGTAACAGAGTGCAAGAAAAAGAACCCAACAGAAGAATTTAAAACTTGGTGGCTGAGAATTTTCCGTAGTTAATAAAAGATAAAAAAAACTACATGTCCAAGAAGCTCAGAGAACCCCATGCAAATGACATAAATAATTAGAAAATAATACACACACACCCACACACACACAAAAATTGCCAAAAAACAAAGGTAATATATTTTTAAATTTTAATTTCCAATTGTTCATCACTAGAATATAAAAACACCATTGATTTTGTACAGTGACTTATTATCCTGTCATCTTGCTAAATTCACTAATTAGTTCTAACAGCTTTTCTGGGTAAATTATTTATTATATGACCATACCTTTTAGAAATAAAGACATTTTTATTTCTTTATATCTGACTCCATTCCTCTTATTCTCTTTGTCTTACCATATTGCCTAGTACCTGTAGCAAAATACTGAAAATAAATGGTCAGAGTGAGCATCCATTTCTTCATTCCTATTTAGGGAAGGAAAAAAATCCATGATATGTAATTTATATATTTTTACAGTTGTCAGTTTTGCACATTGAAGACACAAAATTTTTAAAATATCTGAAGAATCTGCAATTATTAAAAATGGATAATACACTATGATGAAGTACAGTTTATCTCAGGAATACAAATTTGGTTTAACATTTAAATTGGTCAGGGGAGGAGTTAAGATGGTGGTATACTAGGCAGACCCTGGAAGTCTCATCCCCGGAACACAGCTACATCAACATCAAATCATTTTGAACACCTAGGAAATCAATCTGCGGATTAAGTGAAGATTCTGTATATCAAGGAGATTCAAATGTGGCAGGTATGCGGTGCGGAGAGGGGAACGGGGAGAGAGAAAAGCCACAATCCTGCAGAAGGTGGGAGGCCTTTTCAGAGAGGAGAGAGAGTAGGTTGTTGGGTTTGCGCAAGAAAAGCACTCCTCCAAAACCACTGATGGGGGAATCATGAGGAACTGACTATCCCAAGTTTCTGCAACAGTGGAGCTGAAATTCTCAGTTTCTGGAAGTTTGTGCCATTCGCTGGAGTAGATCTGGGTGGGCAGCAAGTGCTTCTGGGGAGAAAGACAGGAAGACTGGGAATGGACAGCATGATGGGGGGATCCCCTGGGTCACAATGGGAGAGAAAGTTCCCCTTCCTGGAGTACATTTGGAAGACTGTATATTGCCTCTACAAGGACAAAAGACCTGGCTGGCACCTTTAAGCAACCTTCCTATGACAGAGACATACGTGTGCACAGAAGGTGGTTAAAGTGCTCACAGCTTTTTGCTGTGCTTCTCTCTAACCTCCAAGGGACTGCCCAGCCAAGGGACTACTTTCTGCAACAGAATGGCACCAGGCACATCACTGCAAGGAGGAGCGAGTCCATGCCCTGATGCGTCCTTTAAGATTTGGAGTTTTGGGGTGCCCGGGTGGCTCAGTTAAGCATCCGACTTCGTCTCAGATTGTGATCTCACAGTCCGTGAGTTTAAGCCCCATGTTGGGCTCTGTGCTGACAGCTCAGAGCCTGGATCCTGCTCCAGACTCTGTGACTCCCCCTCTCTCTCTGCCCCTTCTGAGCTCATGCTCTCTCTTTCTCAAAAATAAATAAATATTAAAAAATTTGTTTAATTTAAAAAAGTAAGAAGATTTGCAATTTTGAATCTCAGTTCTGTGCCGAAGATGAAACATAGGAGAGCTAGATGCTGGGCATGTCCACGGCCCAGGCATAGACGGGTTGAGGGCAGGGATCTGATGGAAGCCTGGGATACAGAAGGGGAGAATGTACACTTGTGAGGGCTTCCTGAACAGCAGCAGGTGCAAGCTTTCCTTCCCAGGGAGCAGAGAGCAGGTGAAGCCATCTTTTCCCACCCACCAGCATGGTCAGACTTCAGCAAGCAACATAGTGCTGCCAGTAGAGGCTGGAGCCACATACATCAAAACTCACTTTTCTGTGCCCTATAGGGAAATCTTTACAAGAGCCGGTCTGATTGTTAGACAGCGCAGCTGGCCTCTCCCCCAGAGGACCAATAAAGGACCCCCACATGCACCAAGTCTACTGATCATAGAGTGCTCCAAAGCGTCAGCTTCAGTTCTGGTGGAAATAAGATCAGGCTTTTTTTCTTTCTTTTCTTTTTGAATCAGGATTATAATTTCTTTGTTCATTTGTTTTTTGTTTGTTTCTTTCCTTTTCTCGTTTTTTTGGATCTTTTTTTTTTTGCTTTCTTTTTCTGTGGAATCTGTTTTTTTTTTTTTTGTCCATTTTGTTTGTCCGTTTTTGTTGTTGTTATTATTGTTATTCTTTTTCCTGCTCTAGTTTTTGTAGAAGACTTTTCTTTCCTTTTTTTAATCAGGCTTATTATAACAAATGAACCAAAGCACACCTTGTTAATGGTCCAAACACTCCCCACTACAAGCAAAGAGGAACTCTGCAAAGGACTGACCTGGGGAAAAGAACAGCGAAATCACAATAGCAGAGTGCACAGGGCATATACCAGAAACACTTCTTAAAGCACCAGGCCCTGGACAGTGTATATCCCCCTTCTTAATATAGCATTGCACTCAGGAGCAGAAAACAAAACAAGTTTTTATATAACATGTAAAAGACAGAAACCTAGACAAAACGTTAAGACAGAAGAATTCTATTCCCAAGAAAGATCAGGAAGAAACTAAAACCAGGGATTTGCCTAAAACAGATATAAGTGATATACCTGAACAAGAATTTAGAACAATAGTGATAAGAACATCAGCTAGTTGAAAAAAATCATAGAAGACTCCAGAGAAACCCTTGCAGTAGAGATAGAAGACCTAAAAACTACTCAGGTTGAAATAAAAATGCTATAACTGAGATGCAAATCCTACTGGATATAATTACAATGAGAATGGAAGATGCAGAGAATCAGATAGGTAAACAGAAGATAAAATTATGGAAAAGAACCAAGCTAAAAAGGAGAGGTCAAGAAATAAGTGACTCTCTAAAATGCAGTAAGATCCGTATCATAGGAGTCCCAGAAGAAGAGCTGGAAAAAGGGATAGAAAGTTTATTTGACCAAATTATAGCTTAGAACTTCCATAATCTGGGGAAGAAAACAGGCATTATTCAAGTATAAGAGGCAAAGAGAACTCCCCTTGAAATCAACAAAAACAGGTCAACACCAAAACATACATTATAGTGAAACTTAGAAAATAAAAAGATAAAAGAGAGAACTCTGAAAGTAGCTAGGGACAAAAGGTCCTTAACAGACAAAGGTAGACACACATAAGGTGAGCAGCAGACCTATCCACAGAAGCTTGTCAAACCAGAAGGGAGCAGCATGATACACATAACATGCTAAAGGGGAAAAATATGCAGCCAAAAGAATACTTTATCCAGCAACGATATCATTGAGAATAGAAGGAGAGATAAAGAGTTTCTAAGACAAGCAAAAACTAAAGTTCTTGAACACTAAACCAGCTCTGCAAGGATTATTAAAGGGGAGCCTTGGAGCGGGAAAGAGACCAAAAGCAACAAAGACTAGAAAGGAACAGAGACAATCTACAGGCACAGTGACTTAACAGGGAATACAAGAGCACTAAATTCATATCTATCAATAATTATTCTGAATATAAATGGACTAAATTCTCCAATCAAAAGACACAGCATATCAGAATGGACAAAAACAAGAACCAACTACATGCGCTTACAAGAGACTTATTTTACACCCAAAGACAACTTCAAATTGAAAGTGGGGGGGGGGGGGGGGATGGAGAACCATTTATCATGCTAATGGATATCAAAAGAAAGCTGGAGTAACCATACTTAGACAAACTAGATTTTGAACAAAAGACTATATAAGAGATGAAGAAGGGCACTATGTCATAATAAAGGGGGTATATCCATCCAGAAGATCTAACAATTGTAAATACTTATGCCCCCAAATTGAAAGCAACCAAATGTATAAATGAATTAATAACAAAGAAATTCATCGATAATCACATAATAGCAGGGGATTTTAACACCCCACTTATAGCAATGGACAGATCATCTAAGGAGATCAACAAGCAAACAATGGCTTTGAATGACACACTGGACCAGATGGACTTAACATATATTCACATTTCACCCTAAAGCAGCAGAATACAAACTCTTTTTAAGTGCACATATTCTCCAGAATAGATTCACATTGGGTCACAAATCAGGCCTCAACCAGTACAAAAAGACTGAGATCCTATCAGGCATATTTTCAGACCACAACGCTATGAAACTTGAAGTCACTCATGAGAAAAAATTTGGAAAGACCACCAATACATGGAGGTTAAAGAACATCTTATTAAAGAATGAATGGGTTAACCCAGAAAATTAAAGAAGAAATTAAAAAATACATGAAAGCCAAAGAAAATGAAAACATGACAGTCTAAAACCTTTGGGATGCAGCAAAGGCGGTCCTAAGAGGGAAGTATATAGCAATTCAGGCCTTCCTCAAAAAGGAAGCAAAGTCTCAAATACACAACCTAGCCTTACACCTAAAGGATCTGGAAAAATAACGGTAAATGAAGCCCAAAACCAGCAGAAAAAGGGAAATAATAAAATTTAGAGCTGAAATAAATCACATAGGAATAATTAAAAAAAAAAAAAGGGATAGATAAAACTAATAGCTGGTTCTTGAACAGAACCATAACCAGTAAAGAAATTCAATCAGTAATCAAAAATCTCCCAACAGACAAGAGTCCAGGGCCAGATGACTTTCCAGGGGAATTCTACCAAACATTTAAAGAAATAATACCTATTTTTTCAAAACCATTCTAAAAAACAGAAACAGAAGGAAAACTTCCAAACTCATTCTAGGAGGCCAGTATTTCCTTGATTCCAAAACCAAAGAAGTCACTAAAAAGAATTACAGACCAATATCCCTGATGTACATCAAAACAAAATTCTCTACAAGATACTAGCAAGTCCAAGAGTACATTAAAAGAATTATCATAAATCAATATCATATATTAATAAAAGAAACGATAACCAAATGATCCTCTCAATAGATGCAGAAAAAGCATTTGACAAAATACAGCATCCTTTTATTCGTAAACACCCTCAAGAAAACAGGGATAAAAGGAATGTATCTCAACATCATAAAGGCCATAATAGAAAGACTAACAACTACTCTCATCCTCAGTGGGGAAATACTGAGAGCTTTCTCCCTAACGTCAGGAACAAGAAAGGGCCATCCACTCTCACCAGTGTTGTTCAACATAGTACTAGAAATCCTAACCTCAGCTATCAGACAACAAAAAGAAAAGGCATTCAAACTGGCAAGGAAGAAGTCAAACTCTCACTCTCTGCAGATGACTTGATCCTTTATCTGGAAAACCTGAAAGACTCCACCAAAAAATTTCCAGAACTGATACACGAATTCAGCAAAGTGGCAGGATACAAAATCAATGTGTGAAAATGTGCTGCATTTTATACACCAATAATGAAGCAGCAGAAGGAGAAATTAAGGAATTGATCCCATTTACAATTGCACCAAAAACCTTCAGACTAGGAATAAATCCAACCAAAGAGGTAAAAGATCTGTACTCTGAAAACTATAGAACACTTATGAAAGAAACTGAAGATGACACAAAGAAATGGAAGAACATTCCACGCTTATGAATCAGAAGAGCAAATATTGTTAAAATGTCTATACTACTGAAAGCATTCTACACATTCAGTGCAATCCCCAGTGTAAAATACCAGTGCAAATCCCCAGTGCAAAATACCACCAGCATTTTTCACATAGCTAGAGCAAACAATCCTAAAATTTGTATGGAACCAGAGAAGAACCTGAATAAGCAAAGTTATGTTGAAAAAGAAAACCAAAGCTGAAGGCATCACAATTCCAGACTTCAAGTTACAACACAAAGCTGTAGTCATCAAGACAGTATAACACTGGCACAAAAACAGACACAGAGATCCACGGAACAGAATAGAAAACCCGGAAATACACCCACATCTATATGGTCAACTCATCTTCGACAAAGCAGGAAAGAATATCCAATGGGAAATACAGTCTCTTCAACAAATAGTGTTGGGAAAACTGGACAGCAACATGCAAAGGAATGAAATTAAACCACTTTCTTATACCACACGCTAAAATAAATTCGAAATGGATCAAAGACCTAAATGTGAGACAGGAAACCATCAAAATCCTACAGGAGAGCACAGGCAACCATCTTTTTGACCAGAGCTGTAGCAACTTCTTACTAGACACATCTCCAGAGGCCAGGAAAACAAAAGCAAACATGAACTAGTGGGACTTCACCAGGATAAAAAGTTTCTGCACAGCTAGGAAACAATCCATAAAACTAAAAGGCAGCCTAGAGAATGGGAGAATATATTTGCAAATGACATTATCTAGTAAAGAATTAGTATCCAAAACCTATAAAGAGCTTATCAAACACCCCAAAAAACCCAAAAAATCCAGTAAAGAAATAGGCAGAAGACATGAATAAATACTTCTCCGCAGAAGACATACAAATGGCTAACAGCCACATGAAAAAATGCTCAACATCACTCATCATCAAGAAAATACAAATCAAAACCACAATGAGATACCACCTCACAACTATTGGAATGGCTAAAATTAATAACTCAAATCAAGAGATACTGGCAAAGATGTGGGAAAAGGGGAACATGCTTACCTGTTGGTGGGAATGCAAACTGGCGCAGGCACTCTGGAATACAGTATGGAGGTTCCTCAGAAAGTTAAAGCTAGAACCACACTATGGTCCAACAATTACACTACTAGGTATTTATCTAAAGGATACAAAGTACTGATCTGAAGGGGCACATGCACCCCAATATTTATAGCAGCAATATAAACAATAGTCACATTATGGAAAGAGCCTAAATGTCCATCAACTAATAAATGGATAAAGAAGATCTGGTAAATACACACAATGAAATATTACCCAGCCATTAAAATGAATGAAATCTTGCCACTGCAAGGACATGAATGGAACTAGAGTATATTATGCTAAATGAAGCAAGTCAGTTAGAGAAAGACAAATATCATAATTTCACTCATTTGTGTGTGGCATTTAGGAGACTGAACAGATTAACATAGGGGAAGGGAAGGAAAATAAAATTAAGACAAAAATAGGGAGAGGCAAACCATAAGAGACTCTTAACTAAGGAGAACAAACTGAGGGGTGCTGGAGGGGAAGTAGGAGGGAGGATGGGCTAAACGGGCTAAGGAAGGCACTTGTAGGGATGAGCGCTGGGTGTTATCTGTAAGTGATGAATAACTAAATTCTATTCCTGAAACCAATACTACACTGTATGTAACTAACTGGAATTACATATAATCAAAATAATTTACCGTATTAACAGAGTAAAGGAAAAATGCTGATTACCTCAACAGATGCAACAGCATATGTTCAATATTTATATCATGAAAACTGTAATACCTTAATGACAGAATCAAAGACTTGGAGAGATATGGTGTATATAGGTAGGAAAACTCAGTATTGTTAAGATCTCAATTCTTCCCAATTTGACCTATAGATCCAATAAAATCCTAATCAGAATCCCAGCTGGTTTTTTTTTTTTTTGTAGGAATTGACAAGGTGGTTCTAAAATGTATAAGGAAATAAATATTCCAGAATCACCAAAAACATTTTGAGTAAGACAAATTTGGAGGACTCACTCCACCTGACTTCATGACTCATTATAAAGCTACAGGAACCAAAACTGTATGTTTTTGGTATAAGGCAGACACAGACATCAGTGGAGTAAAAAGCCCAGAAATACACAACACAACTACAGTCAAGTGATATTTGGACAACAGTGTCAAAGTAATTGCACAGCAACTGAAATCTTACACAACTTCAGAAAATAGTTTGGCATTTTCCTATAATGTTAAATATACAACTGCCATCTCAGTCAGCAATTTCATTCTTGGTATTTACCCAAGAGAGATAAAAACAAATATACATGAAGACTTGTACTCAAATGTTCATGGCAGCTTTGTTTATATTAGCACAAATGAAAAAAACAAAAACAAAGACAAAAAACAAATGTCTATCAATGAGTGAATAAACAGCAATACATCTGCTAAGTGAAATACTACTAAGCAACAAAAAGTAATGAATCTGGATGATACAATAACCTGGATGAATCTCAAAAATAATGAGTTAAGCAAATGAAACTATACCAAAGGAGTATATACAGAATTCCATTCACATGAACTTAAAAAAAAAAAAGACAAATTTAATGTGTGGTGGGTGACACAAAGGAAGTTAATGGTTGTCTTACATTGGTGGGGCAAAATTAAATGTGCAATGACACAAGGGAACATTGTAGAATTACATAATTGTTACAGATCTTGACAGTAGCGTGGGTGTGGGTGTGTGTGGGGGAAACATGGGTATATAAATTTGTCCAAATTCATCAAAATGTATACTTAAAATGTATACATTTTACTTACCTATAAATAAAACTTCTGTACAGGTGACAAAAGGCCCTTGCATCACCCCTAATAGTTATCACAGTCCCAGAATACAGTTTACTCAGAAGACTTTTAAAAATATGATGTAAAAAACAGGAAGAAACAAAGGAAACAGTATGAACCATGAAGCCTGCACTATATAGACCCAGAAAAAGCCTTGGTAATACTTACAAAATTTTAAATTGCTTCAAAACTAAAATCAAAATCTTTTAAGCTTTATTTTGCTTGAGTTACCCAAAACAAATAACATGGAAAGTTAAACAGAAACCCCAAGAGTAATCTAAATCAATACTGTAAAATAGATTTTGTTCTAGTAGACACATACACTTAAATGTACAGAATGACTTAACTCTGAGTTTAAAGAGTAAATCATCATGGCTCAATTGGACTAAATCACAAATTTCAAAGAAATTCAAAAAGGTATTCATGCAAACCAAAATTATTTTTTTTTGTTCATTGCTTTAGCTTTCATGAGATTGAACTCCTCTTACCTTACAAGAGAATCACTTCGTTTATCAGCTCTAACAAGGAGGACAACTTTCCATCTATGGAAGGCTCCTGGAGCACCAGTGCGTTTCAGCTCTTCACGCCATCTTTTAGGTGCAGATTGCATTTGAGGCGAATAATGAGAGTCTTTTTCAATTTTATAGCCCCATTCATAAGTTGTTTCATCAAGCCATCTGCCACTTTTGGCACTATGAATTATGTAGTCCTTAGTTAGTACCCACTTTCCTAGAAAGCAAACCAACTGTCAGTCACAAAATAATTTGGGTTCTAATGAATGGTAAACAATAAGGACTAAATATCAAATAAAGTTTGACCTTTTTCAACATGAGACCTTTAGGCTATGTTACCAACACGATCTTTGAATTATGTTTGTTTCCCCAAATTTTTGGTAGAGGGTTACAATGTCACTGAACATTGTATGCAATTTTTCCCATAATAATTCTAAGTCTAAAAACATTACTGAAGAAAATACAAACCCAAGGCTTAATAAAATACATGTGGTATTACTTAAATTATGTCTACTATTACTATTCACCAAGTTGGCTGAGATTTATATTTTTCCTCCTATGCTAATAACTTTTGCAATGATGTTTACAGCAACGTTACACTTTGTAAAAGAAATTTACAAACACTCTTGCACCTTCTTTAACTGGGCATCAGTAATTGTTTTCAACAGCATGGACAGTATAGGTTTTCATTTTCAGATATAAAAATAAATCCAAGTATCCTTTTGGTGAGTTACTCTAAAAAATAATAAATTTACTGGCATTATATATAATTTTTTTCTGAAAATTAGTGGACTGATGACATGCCAGATCAATCACAGTAAAAGAAACAATAAAAGGAACATCAAGGATGACAAAGATAGAAGGGAGGACACTAAATCCCAAGTTGGACTTAGGGAATTTAAAATCTTAGAAAAACAAAACAGCATGATCATTGCTTCATAGCATGGGTGGGAACAGAGGCCGTAGAAGGAGAACAAAGTCTCTTTTCAACAACAGATCAAAGAAAACTTGACTAGAACAGTTCACTGAAGCTTCAAGAAAAGCTTTTTTTTTTTTTTTTTTTTTGGCATTTTGTGCCTATCTTTTTTGTTAATTTTTTTTTTTCTGACATAAAACATTTATGTAAGACACTAAGTCTTTGGTAAAGTTAAGGATTTCTGCCTCTTTGATACATTTTCGTGTGTTACAAAGTTTTCCTTAGAAAAATAAAACAAAAAAATATTATAATATATTTTCAGAAAAATATCAGGAAAAACCACATTTATTTGATATAATAAGCATACTATCTTTTGGTGATGAAGGTACTTCTTTTTTCACATGAAGATTTTCATTCAAGGAGGAAAGTAGTTAATTTACCTGCTGCACAAGCTGCTAAAAACTTTTCACTTTTACACAAGCGTTCAGCTATAAGATGTGTACAATTTTTGTATTTCTGGAAGAAAAAAATCCAAGTGAAGAAACGTTACTAAGGTAAGATTTCCTTTATAGCACATTTATTTTATTCTTATAATATCAAGAGGACATTTTATCATTCTTAGGCCAATATTATTTTTCAATTCTATTTTAAATAGTTGGTAAGTTTCTGTACTCACCTCACTCTTAATAAAAGTGCAATCTAATTTTAAAAGCAATTTGCCTAGAGCTTCCTTTTCTTCCATCTTAAATCCCGTCATCTGGATGATATGCTTTGGAGCACCATCTTCCATCTAACATATATACACATAAAGATAAAACATGTTAAAGATATTATTCACAGGATTGACATTATTTTTTTAACTATGAGTGCAAAAATAAAAAAAATAAAACTTAAACATAAAAAGAATTAAACATCTAAGGCTATATTGTCAATACCACTGTTAAGATTGCTTATGTTCAATAGAAATTGGTTTATAAAGTTATCTTCTCAAAATACAACTGTAAATAGATTTTTTTTTTTCTGTCTTGAACACTGAAAGTTTCCATCAGAACATCACTTGACACTAAAACACTGATGAATGAATACAATTCTTCAGAAGGGGATATTTAAACAATATTAGTATAATAATACTAGCTTCGTTTTAAAAGCACTCCTTTTGTTAAGGTCTTACGCAACAAGTACAATATGGACAATGAAACCTAATCTTACCTTATAACAATTTTTAAGGTGCTTATGGATATATATTGAGAGTATGTGTAAGTAAGTAGAGATGATAAAACTTATGGTCCCATATCATTTACACCAAGTAACTTAGTATAGTAGGTACATATAATGAACCTGGATTCTATTCCCAATATACATTTCTTAACTCTGCTATATGTTAGTTTCATCACCTACAAAATAAACTGAAAAAAAAATCAGTTTTCAAGTTTATTTTTTTATTTTTTTTATGTTTATTTATTTTTGAGAGAGAGAGAGATAGAGCAGGGGAGGGGCAGAGAGAGAGGGAGACACAGAATCTGAAGCAGGCTCCAGGCTCTGAGCCATCAGCACAGAGCCCGATGTGGAGCTCGAACTCACCAACTGTGAGGTCATGACCTGGGCCCAAGTTGGACACTTAACCAACTGAGCCACCCAAGCGCCCCTCAAATTTATTTTAATAGGAACATTAATCTACATTTAAATGTTATTCATAAAACATTTTGTTCTTGAAGAGGCACATTTATTAAGCAAAAAAGATTACACCTCACTGTATTTTTATTTATTTTTTTTAAATGTTTTTTTTAAAAAGTTAATTTACTTATTTTGAGAGAGAGAGAGAGAGAGAGAGAGAGAACAAGCAGGGAAGGGTCAGGGAGAGAGAGGATCCCAGACAGGCTCCGTGCTGCCAGCACTGAGACTAATGTGGGGCTTGAACTCAGAAACTCTGAGACCTTAGCTGAGATCAAGAGTCAGATGCTTTACCTGCTGAGACACTCAGGCACCCTCACAGTATTTTTAATTAGAACACAGAATTTTGTTTGTTTACATGACATCAGAACTTCAGAACTAGATAGTATCATATAGAAAATCTACTTTCTCTTTATAGATGAAGAAAGCAGGGACTAGAGAAATTGGTAATTTTTCATTTCTCTAACAATTATGTCACTATGGCTCTAAATTAGTGTTTAATTAATGCCGTGGAGCAAAAGCAGCTGACCCTTTAAAGACAATTAAAAGGAAACTAAAAAATTATACCTGTTTGAGGCCGGGAATAGTAACAGCTGGTGACAAGTGTTACATAGAACAAGACGAGTATAAAGACAAGTGTTCTTTATAGAAAGTCTACTGTCAAAGACCAAACGTATATAGGTACTAAATATATATGAACTATACATACATATATGTATTTAAGTAAAAGTTGAGATTCATTCTTGAGTAAAACCTGAAAGAAAGTCTCACTGTGAACAATTAAAAGCACTATTCAGGGTTATGAGTGAAGCTTCATTTTCTTTGCTTAAGGTTTCTAAGAGGAAGAACTTCAGCTGGAAATAAGCCTGGTTTCTCTCTACCCTTCATCACTCCTTGCTTTGGGAGGAGAAGTTACCTGAGAAAACTAACTGGATATGTATGCTTTGCTGGACCATCCTCTTGCAAAAACAAGTTCCTATTAATGCTTTCTGACATGTCCCAAGAAACTGCCAGTAGTAATCCTGCAGTGTGGTGGGTAAATGAATTCTGAGATTAGGTATTAAGAAGCACACTTGAGTACACAAAGCTAACTCTTCCAAACCAATTTTTAATCAGTAAAAAAGCTGATATTTTGGCCCCAAAATAATGAATTTTCTTATTTCTCTAGTGGCTCCAAAAGAGGGAAAGGGATGTAATGCATTAACCCTTTAAAATCCTAAAAATCAAGATACTTAACATAAAGAATGTGTCTCTAAGGATAAGGTTCCTCAATGAAACATTTTTTTTTAAAGTTAAAAGGTTCTGGTACAAAATTATAAAATGCACAAAACAGGGCTTGTTATCATATGAAAAACCACTCATGAAAATACAACCAACACTAAGTAAATTATAAGTGGCTTCTTGCAGAAGGAACTCCTTATAAATCTCTTTAACCATGTTTATGGGATATATGACATAGCTGCTGAGTGATAATATCCACTTATATAGACTGGTAATATACAAAAACTTTACAAAGAATATGCTCTGTTGCTTGAAACAATGACTCAGTTTGATGCAGAACACATTAACACATGTAGAATAAAGCCACAAGTGGATTACAAGGCATATGACCACAAGTAGGGAGAAATGCTGCTTCTATTAATTCTATGGATATAAATAAATCCTTCAGGCAAATTTCCTTTAAAAAATGATAGGTCCTCCTTGAAAAAGAAAGCAAAGCTGGAGGCTTCACAGTTCCAGACTTAAGTTATATTACAAAGCTGTAGTGATCAAAACAGTAAAGTACTGGCACAAAAATAGACACATCAGTGGAACAGACTAGAAAGTCAGAAATGAATCAACAAATATATGGTCAACTAATCTCTGACAAACCAGGAAAGAATATCCAATGGGAAAAAGATGGTCACTTCAACAAATGATGCTGGGAAAACTGGACAGCAACATGCAAAAGAATGAAACCGGAACATTTTCTGACACAGGACACAAAAATAAATTCAGCACGGATGCAAGACCTAAATGTGAGACCTGAAACTATAAAAACCCTAGAGGAGAACAGAGGCAGTAACCTTTTTCTAGATAGGTCTCCTGAGGTAAGGGACAAAAGCAAAAATAAAATATTGGGACTTCATCAAAATAAGCTTCTGCACAGAACTAAGGCAATTTAGGAACGGGAGAAGACATTTGCAAATGAAATATCTGATAAAGGGTTAGTATCCAAAATATATAAAGAATTTATAGAACTCAACATGCAAAAAAACCCAAATAATCTAATTAGAAAATGGGCAGAAGACATGATAGACATTTTCCTAAAGAACACATCCAGATGGACAAGAGACACATGAAAAGATGCTCAACATCACTGATCATTAAGGAAATACAAATCAAAACCATAAGATATCACCTCACACGGGACAGAATGGCTAAAATCAACAATATGAGAAACAACAGCTGTTGGTGAGGATGTGGAGAAAGCAGAACCCTCTTGCACTGTTGGTGAGAATGCAAACTGGTGCAGTCACTCTGGACAACAGTATAGAGGTTCCTCAAAAAGTAAAAAATAGACCTACCCTATGATCCAGCAATTGCAATAGTAGATATTTACCCGAAGAATAAAAAAATATATATACTAATTTTTTATTGGGGATAAATGTACCCCAATGTTTATAGCAGCATTGTCTATAATAGCCAAATTATGGAAACAGTCCAAGTGTACATAGACTGATGAATGGATAAAGATGTGGTATATATACAATGGAATATTACTCAGCCGTAAAAAAGAATGAAATCTTGCCATTTGCAACGACATAGGTGGAGCTAGAGAGTACTATGCTAAGTGAAATAAGTCAGAGACCAACAAATATCATATGATTTCACTCATCGATGTAATTTAAGAAACAAAAATGAGCAAAGTAAAAAAAAAAAAAAAAAAGAGAGAGAGGGAGGCATACCAAAAAACAGACTCTTAACTATACAGAGCAAAATGATGGTTACCACAGGGGAAAGGAGTGGGGGATGGATTAAATAGGTGATAGGGAATAAGGAGTGCACTTGTGATGAACATCAGGTATTGTATGGAAGTGCTAAATCATTATACTGTACACCTGAAACCAATATTACACTGTGTTAACTGAAATTTAAATACAAACATTAAAAAAGAATTAAAAAACAATTAAATAAGCAAAAAAGAAAATGGTAGGTCCTTTAAGAAATACTAGGTAAGTGGGGTGTCTGGGTGGCTCAGTTGGTTGAGTGGCCAACTTCGGCTCAGGTCATGATCTCACGGTCCATGAGTTCGAGCCCCGCGTTGAGCTCTGTGCTGGCAGCTTGAAGCCTGGAGCCTGGTCTGGATTCTGCACCTCCCCTGCTTGTGGTCTCTCTCTCTGTCTCTCAAAAATAAATAGATGTTAAAAAAAAAAAATTAAAAAAAAGAAATACTAGGTAAGTGAAATTCAACACACCAGTGAAGATCATCTTGGTATTTTCTTTTTTTTTTTAATGTTTATTTTAGAAAGAGAGAGAGAGAAAGAGCAGGGGAAGGGCAGAGAGGGAGACACAGAATCCCAAGCAGGCTCCAGGCTCTGAGCTGTCAGGGCAGAGCCGGACACAGGGCTCTAACTCATGGACCAAGAGAGCATGACGTGAGCCAAAGTCAGATGCTTAACCAACTGAGCCACCCAGGTGCCCCCCAAAGAATAATAAAAAAGAATTAAAACAAACAAAAAGAAAATGGTAGGTCCTTTAACAAATATTAGGTAAGTGAGATTCAAAATACTGGTGAAGATCATCTCGGTATTCTAGTGGAAAAGCAATCTAACTTTTTATATTTCTTGAGAGCCACTTTTATCAGAGGAACACAAGTGTTTTAGTCATATTTATATTACCTACTACATTTATTTTGTTTATGTATTTTAAAGATTCAAAAAGCTATTTAGTAGGCTATTCGAAGACATGTTGCCAAAAGAGAGGCTGATTAGCTTTAAAAACCTAACATTTTGCCCATCTGGCTTTTCTAAAATATTGACATATATAGACTGTTAAATAATCAGAATATACATACAGAAAGCAATGAATACAAAATCACTGTAACATTATTATCCAGAATGTTCTATTTAAAGATTCTCCTTTAAATTTCATTCTTCTGCTTCCTGAGAACTAGATGTTATATAGAACTACAAGGGGGAAAAAATTATACTATATTCCTCTTTTCGATCAAGTTAATTAACAGCTATTCTATAATTGGAATGTTTATTATTATTTTTTTAATGTTTATTTAGAGAAAGAGACAGCATGCAAGTTGGGGAGAAGGGCAGAGAAGAGAGAGAGAATCCCAAGCAAGCTCCACACTCCGCATGGAGCCAGACGCTGGGCTCCATGCCACGACCATGAGATCATCACCAGGGCCAAAATCAAGAGTCCAGTGCTCTACTGACGGAGTCACCCAGGGACCCTGGAATGTTTATGATTATTGGCATTTTCGCACATTTTGATGTATAAATTATTAAATGACTTGGATGTGCATCATGCAAACTTTTCATCTTAAATCATACTTTCTTTGCAGTGGAATAAATACATCCATTTTGTGTATTTAACAGCATTTTCTATCACAGCCAAGAGTTCACAGTAAAATGAAAAGAGGACCAACTACTTAATAGAAATCAGGAAAGCTCTTTTAAAGCAATTTCTTTCCTCTGAAAAACAATTAAAAATGAAACTGAAACTAAACAAGCAAGAAGAAGGGAAGTGTGAAATAACAGCATGTCCTGATTCAAACATTATGAAAATACTAATGTTGAAAAACAAATAAAAATACAGGGCACTTATTTACAAGTTTATCAGAAAAACTGGGCTATTAGCTAAACTTTCACAGAAGTGTGAATCCTAGCAATGGCACAAACTGACTAGCACAATTTTTTAAAAACAAATTGCAGGGGCACCAGGGTGGCTTAGTCGATGGAGCATTCAGACTCAATTTTGGCTCAGGTCATGGTCTCATGGGTTTGTTAGTTCCAGCCCCCCATCAGGCTCCACACTGACAACACAGAGCCTGCTTGGAATTCTCTCTCCCCTCTATCTCTTTCTCCCCCCATCCCTCCTTCTCTCTCTCTCTCTGAAAATAAACATTAAAAAAAAATAAAAATAAATTCCATTAACCTAATCGAGTAGCATCCTATTAGCAAGTGTTCTAGTTTAAGTAACAGTTTACAATAGATTTAGCAATGCTTTTTAATACTATAATCCTACGACAAACTTATTGGCTGGATCACTGATATAATTCATACAGATACATGAAAAAATTGATATTTGTATACATAGAAAAAGACATTTATAGATACATGAGTAGTGTTATTTATATTTATTAAATCAGTGGTTTAATGATTCTTCCTATGACCCTGCAGGATTAAGAAAACAAGAAACAACAGCCTGATATGCCCATAAGCCCAAAGAGAGGATTATATAATACTGGTTTAATAACTACTAATGACTCAAACAATTCAACGTCCTTATAAGAAGGGTCAAGTTTTATGTGGGTGATATGTTCTGGGGTACGGAGGATCAAGGGCTAACTGCCAGATGTCTTCCAGCGCAAGAAAGTAAGTAAACATGCTGCAATATAATTCTATCATTGGTATTTCTAAGGAAATGATAGCTTTTTCTAGAACTTGTAGGGAGTGGTCCTTCAAGCATTCACACAGAAGCTACTATCCTAACACAACAAAAAAGAAGAGAAAACAGAGAGCATTTATTTAAAGTTAAAGGTTTTATCTTTACTGTCAAAAAGTGAAAAATTACACACTAGATTCTTAGTTACAAGAAAATACTTTTGTAATAATTTTTTTAAACATAGTAAGTATTTAAAAAAATAGTTACTTACCTTGAACCATATAATACACACAACTAAGCAGATAATGATTGTGAACAGAGCTGGCATTTATGCAGAGAAAGCAACTGTCTCTGTGGTGTGGACTTTCCCAAAATATCTCCCACATGGGCCTATCCCTGATGCCTGAAATTCCTGTGCAGTTGGTGTTGGTTGGAAATGCAAATAAACTATAGCACTCATCATAATTAAGAACATTTTATTATGTACTAGCTTTTTAGGGTCTATGAATTCTTTACAATGACACATAGCTAGAACATAACTGAAGAGTATGACCGAGTGTATAGAAAAGAGAAGTCAGGGAGAAGTAGAGGCAGGAATACAGTTGAATGCAAAGGTCTGGTTCAGGAGGGACGATAAAAAAGCAGGGTGTAAACCACTGAGTGAAAGAATAAAGTGCTTCAAAAAATGGGCAGGGATGCTCAACAAGGTTTGTGGTAGGAAAATAAGCATAAATGTCTGATCCTCTGATTACATTGATTTTATGATCAACCATAATGCATCCTTTAAGTTATATGCTAATAATTAAGATAAAGGATTTACTTAAAGGTTTATGTATGTGAAAAAATAACATACATATATATATAGACAAAACTGAGATGATATAGTTCTGTATTTTAAGTTTTATTTAAAATATTATCATGTTCATTTTTCCATGTCAGTGAATATTCTTCATCCTTTCAAGGCAACCAGTAAGTAACTGAAAACTGAAAACTAAAGTTTCTTAATGTTATTCTAGCGAACTATTTTGCTTTTAAACCTACCTCTCTTTTGATTTTAAATCTACTAAAGAAAATCACTTCTAAACTTCCCTTTTCTGGAAAGGATATACCAAGTTTAAATACAATCAATATTGCTGCTTTGTCAAGAGTTTTAAGATTTTCATGGTTTCTCCTACCTAAATTAGCGTTTAACAGGGAAAGCAAATAAGTGAAAAAGGGTCAAAGGGTTGGATCTCTGTTTTAACCAGTATCACAAAAGGTATATACAAATCACTGTATTCATACTGAGTGAGTAGATTACTGTTCGGCTCTGAATGCGGTAACATCAAGTGAAATTTAGGAATTCTGTACCCTCTTGGCCTAAGAGCCAAATTAGGCCTTTTTAAATTTCATTCAGCTGGCCTTTGGAATTTTTTTCTTAAAGATGTAGTGTCCATTCCTGCCTCTTCCTTTAAAGATACAAAATATGTGTGCTTGTGTGTATTTGACTCCAGTGTGTATAGGTCTCCAGTGGTGAGACCTAAGGCACGCTCTTATTCCAATGGCATTACTTGGGAAAGGAGTAGTCATACTCAGTCTTTTTGACGGTAAATTTAGCAGAAGAGGGAGCAAATGAAGTTGCAGCAGAATGACTCTGGTGAGGAAGAAATGGCAGGCTAAGAGGACTTATGGAGATATTCCATCTATCCAGTACCATACAAGGAACAAGTGCACTGGAGATGCTACTTTTATGGATAAAGCCACCCTTAAGGAAACAAGATGGACAAGAGGGGCCATGTTCAGGGAAAAAAGAATGGATAGACCGTCTATGTTGGCTAGCTATGGGGGATGAAAGTCAAACCTGCTTTAAGTACACTAGGAACTTTGTATTAATTACTTAGTAGAAGCATAAGATATAAAGTTAAACAAGCAAGAGTTCACTTTTAATGAGGACCCAACTATAGTCTGTATACTACATGTTAGTTCCTTCCCTTATTGACAATTTAAGTGCTGTTTACCCTTCTTATATGGATGAGGATACTAGAGAATCTTAGCGATTAAGAAACTAGCTCGAGGGTACACAGCTAGCAAAATGGTGAAACCAAGGTTTGGTTCAAAGATCTGCCTGTTTCTGTTTCTAAACGCCTTTTCTACAATACCACGAACTTAAATTTCAGAATTTAGCCTAATACTTTTAACCACATTATAATTTTACAAATTAACCTATTTTTTAGCTAGTACAAGAGAAAAAGATACCGCAGGAAAAGGAATCTACTATGAGGGTGAGGAGATATTTAAATGAACAGTATTACTGAAAATATTTAAACATAATTAAAAAAATAACACTAATGTCTAAAATTTCAACGCATTTCTAGGAACAATCTAAAGAGTGCCATTTTTTTTATTACGAAAAAGTAAATTTTCATTATTTTCTTTTCAAAATGGATCTCAGATGAATTAATTACTAGACTAATTCATATGGGCTTTTCTCCATCAAGAACAAGGAAACAGACTATTTCAAAGTAATTTTGATACAGAGAAAGTAAAAACTAAGTCAACCTAAAAGTTTCAGGGAGGGGCACCTGGGTGGCTCAGTCCGTTAAGCATCTGACTTTGGCCCATGTTGCGCTCTGTGCTGACAGCTGAGAGCCTGCTTCAGATTCTGTGTCTCCCTCTCTGCCTCTTGCCCACCTGTGCACGAGCGCTCGCGCTCTCTCTCTCTCTCTCAAATAAACATTAAAAAAAAGTTTCAGGGATATTTTGGGGCGCCTGGGTGGCTCAGTTGGTTAAGTGTCCAACTCCTGGTTTCAGCTTATATCATGATTCGTAGTTCCTGAGTTGGAGCTCCACATCGGGCTCTGCACTGACAATATGGAGCCTGTTTGACGTTCTCTCTCCCTCTCTCTGCCCTGCCCCCTGCTCATGCTCTCACTCTCTCAAAATCAATAAACCTCTAAAAAATAACTTAAAAAAAGTTTCAGGGAGATTTTACTTTTAAGCAATAAGATGTCCTTAGAAGGTTAGAAAGAGTACATAATACATTGTGCAGGATACGTTTTCCATTAGCATATTTATGGACAATTACAAGAGTTACATATTTCATTACAGTTGTATTATTGAGAAAGAGGATTCTGTACTTTCTTTAGGTTTTATTATTCACAGTCTATACGCAATTGTTTATTTTAAAAAGTGTTTAAGCAATGAAAAGATTACCTTAGAATTAATAAGAAAAATACTCTTTAGTTAATAAAGCTATACTATTGGTTAAAAAAAAAACACAACATTTCCATGAAAATTTTGGATACTATTATGAAGTCATGAGAGGTATGAATTTTGATTATGAAAGGTAGCCACATTTAACCACTGTTTCAAAGACTGTTTCACATGACTATGCTTTCTGCTTTAAGGAAGCAAGAAAATATTACATCATACAATTGAACCTAAGTCAACAGGCAAAAAAAAAAAAAAAAAATCGTTACTTAGAAAACAGATCTAAAAGGGGCTTATCTGCATTACTTGAAGGCTAATGGTCTTCACGGTAATTTATAACTTCAAGTGTTTAAAACATCCTGGTTCATTTAAATTAACAATACTCTTTAAATCAGATATAATCAAGTTAGACATAAAAATACACCCCCAACATTCAACTTATGTACTGAACACCTGCAATACAGGTTATCAAAAGTTCCTAAAACGAGAACACCTTGCATATCAAGATACCTAGATACTTCTAGGTACTGAGGCATAACTTAACATAAACCAAAAAGTTCACTAGGCACTCTGTCGTCACACGTCTACTGTAAATTCAATTTAAATGTTCATACCTAAAGTCTCAACGAAAAAAAAATTGGGGAGGGGGACAGGATAGTCATTTGTCAAAAAAAGAGCTGGTGACGTCCAAAAATCAGGCTCCATCTAATTTCTGGGTCAAATCCTGACAGGAAGTATCTGAGACAAACCAAAAAAAATTTTTTTTCAATATTTAATCAGACACTTTGGAAGTGGGAGGAAATGTGAAAATGATTAGTCTTGTTCCCAGACTCAGGCAGCTAAGATATTATAACCTCCAGGAACGTACACCCTTCTTTTAGGAAAAGTGTGTGCGTATGTTTAAAGGCATACAGTAGCCGCAAATACATGATCATTACCATTTGGTTATGTTAAAAAATTCTACCAGGGAGAAAAGAATGGCACCACTTTCCCCGTCACTGGTAGGTGGGCCAGGGGGATCCGAGCCACCTGCACTGACGCTAAATTATGGAAAGCAGCCAAGAGACTCAGCGAGAGGCGTCCCAGTCGGTTCTATGGAAACGAGAGACGCGGGTGGCCTAGCGCCTTCCTGGCAGAAGAAAGACCAGCCGAGCTGCGCAAACAGGAGGCGGGGGAAGCCGCTCAGCCCTGCACTGCGGAGACTCTCGGCGGCGGTCCCAGCCGCGGCAAGGGCGGAGCGGGGCGGGGTCTGCGGCCGCAGCCCACCAACGCGGGCGCAGAGCTCAGCGAGGCCGGGCGAGTGGGAACGAATGGTGGCTGCGGAAGGCAGGAGAAGCGGGCACCGCCGGCGTTCAACCCCAGCCCCTTCCCAATCTCACAGCCGGGCGCCGCAGAAACTTCGGGGGCAATGAGGAAACAACCCGAGAGAGTCAGGGTACACTGTGTCTTCCGAGCTGAGGCCCTTTACCTTCCCTGCCGGAGAGTCTGGGCTGCTTCCCTCGGGTGGCGGTGGTGACAGGGGAGACGACTGCCGCTGCAGCACTCACTACCTCACTAATCCGGGCTCTGGGAAATAATTTCCCGCCGCGCGCTAGGCGGCCCCGGAAGCTATTGTACCATTTCCGGGTGGTTGTCAGTGACGCTCTCGATCCGTCGTCAGGGTGGTCCAAGCGGGTGCCTGACTGGGTTCTGGCGGGAGGGCCAGGTTCTGCTAGATGTGCGTCAGACGTGGGAGACGGGTAAGTCATTTTTCTGGGTTGCCTCCTGGGGCTGATAGTTCCGACCGGTCGGGGCCCGGTGTAGCATCTTAGCAGGACCAAGAAGTGAGCGGGAGAGGGTTGAACCAGGAGTCTGCATCCAGCCCTAAAGCGTTTGATTCGCTGCTGCTGGAAAAGGCCCCGGGATTCCGGCTCACCCCGTTCTCCACGAGGACAGTCCATCTCCAACTTGGAATTCGACCTCGGAATCCCAACTGAGGCCAAAGACAATGTGTACCCCGATTTGTAGTAGCGAGTCTTCCAGTATCCAAGGAGTGTCATTACTCTCCCATTGGCAGGATTTAGTCACTCTCGATTTTCGAGAGCTACTTTACCATCCTTGTCCTGGCTGTTTCCATTGCCTTGGGTTGCACCTTTTACAAATGTTTGGGATGAGGGAGTCGTTCATGTTTGGAATTAAACGTTCCCGCCGCTGTTTGAATTGGGTAAGAAGGTGCTTTGTTTTCCTGACTACCACGAGCTCCTGGACCGTAGATGTACGTTTTAGCTTTAGGAAACCTGTGATCACGAGGGAGAAAGTAGGTGTAGCTTCAGACAGAAGTGCTCTTGCTCTGCTCCAGGTTTCCTCCGTAATGAAGGATTCGGGAGAATTTTGAAGACTGAGGTACCCACAATAATTGTAAAGAGATAATTGCTTGCGATGGAGAGATGATGTGAGGAAAGGTGTTCTCTCAGTGGAAGGTTTGAAATATGTCATTTAGGGAACCTTGGCTATTTCACTTTTATGTATGCACTTTCTTCAGGTAAGTAGTTTGCCTTCACCACCTTATATTTAAATCATTACTTTTCCCCCTAAAAGGCAGCTAATTTTTATTCCCAAACAGCCGGTTCCAAAAAGAGTTCTAGAAATTACCCTAAAGAAAAAAGCCCCTGATGCATTAGCCAAATTCCTTTTTACCTTTTGAGAGTCATGCAACCATATTTAGGACAGCACATTGATATTCTGATCTCCTTGTTGATTCACAGTTCAACTTTTATAATATCCTCATTCAGTCCCAATTTTACCATGTTTATTTAAACTTGTGTTCTCCATTTGAAAGGATTGTAAATAATTGAAGGGAAATTACATGTGTCAATATAGCAACTAGTTTTTTAGACAGGCAGTGATCTTTTGGTATTCTTGCCCTTGATTTGTGGTCTTTGAAATTTATACAGCCAATGACTAATACAAATAGCTAGCATTTGCCAGGCACTGTACATTCCTTGAAGTTACTACCATTCATTCTACAAGAAAACTTGCATTATCCCTGTTTTGCCAACGTTTTCTACTGAGACTCAAAAACATTGTGACTGAGACTGAAAAACATTCCCACAAATTATATAATCAAATGGCACAATTGAGATTTGAACAGTCTACGTGACACCTAAACTTGGGCTCTTTTTACTGTGCTTTATACTCATAAATAACTATAACAATCATTCTTTTTATTCTCACGTAAAATTGGATAGACAGTATGTCACATTCAGAAGTCAGAGGGATAGCAAAACTGGAGTATAAAGAGATTTTAGGGATGTGTTAATGGGTTAACGGATTCCTTACGTTAAAGTATTAAAGATTAAGGAATGTGTTAAGGATTTAAGGTATCACCATGAAGTAACTTTGTCATATGAATAATCCGGTTTCTTTTCTATGTTGATTCTTGGCCTCTTTTAGCTTCCTAACTCAAACAAATGTAAATAATCTAAAGACCATCAGGATATAGATGACTCTAACTCCAGAATATCAGCTGTCTTTTTAGACAGGTGTTTCCTCTCTTTCTCTGTCTCTATGTCCCTCTCTCCCCCCACCACACACACACACACACACACACACACACACACACACACACACACACACCCCCCCCCCCCCCCCACACACACACACACACACACACATGAAGAAAAAGAAAAATGAGGGGTGCCTGGGTGGCTCAGCCAGTTAAGCATACGACTTCGGCTCAGGTCATGATCTCATTGTTCGTGATTTAGAGCCCCACATGGGGCTCTGTGCTGACAGCTCAGAGCCTGGAGACTGCTTCAGATTCTGTGTCCCCCTCTCTCTCTGCTCCTCCCCCACTCACGCGTGTTCTCTCTCTCTCTCTCTCTCTCTCTCTCTCTAAAAAATAAACGTTAAAAAAAATTTTTTTTAAAAAAGAAAATGAATGAGCACAAACTTCATAAAATTGAACTTTGTAATGCCCTGTAAGGAATTGCTATTTATTGGTTATTAGCAAAACTGTTACATTTCATTCATGTAACCCTCAGACAGATGGTGCTTATCACACATTTTAAGAGAGTATCCTTAATTAAACATACCCGTTCCAGTATTCTATTTTATGTAGCGAAGAAGTAGCCTAATTGTCAGGGAATTTACTAAAATTTCATTGAAATGACCAATATTATAAATAACATAGAACTTAGTTATAAAGAATATCCTATTTTATAAACACAAGTATATATGTACAGCTAGTCTCAAATACTAATGTTCATTTTATTACATTGTATTAACTTCACTGTGTGAAAGGTATTTGCTTTGCGTAGTTCATAGGTAGATCTCAGGTGTTTGTTTTCAATCCAATGTTACTGCTATGAAGATTGAGACTGTATCTTTTGTCCATTATCCCATATTCAGCATTTAGCACTGTGTCTTGCATAGGGTAGGGGCTCAGTAAACATTTACTGAAGGAGTGATTGCTTTTCAAAATGTTCTTTATCCACAGAGAAGTATTTGTACATGCGTTTTTTTTTTTTAAAAGGGTCTTACCACATACTTATTTATCGAAACTCACTTGGATGCTGAAATGTAATGTCCACTCCACACTCATCCTTAAAAGGCAATGTGGTCCCTTGCGAAGAAAATGGGACAGTGAGATGGGAGATAAGAGAATAGCTAATATTTATTGTTGTTTACACTCTGCTATGCAGTGTTCTATTTTATCCTCACAGAACTATATAGAGAGTATTATTACCCTGCTTTTACAGATGAGAAAACTAAAGCAAAGATAAGCTTGCAAATGGTCCTAGGTTACCATACTCATCAGGTGCCAGAGCTGTGATTTGAACCACTGCTCGCTTCAGAGGCCACTACCTTACCCACTTTGCTATACTGCCTCTATTTGGATTTTAATCCTGGCTCATCTACTAACTAGGTATATACACAAAGGGAAATTTATTTCTCTGAGGATCATTTCTCAAATACTCAGAGTAATACTTGGGAGTCAGCTAAAGTCAGAGGATTTTACAGCTGAAGGGACCTTATAGATCATTTAAACCCACCCTCATGTGTTATAGATTAAAAATTAGAGACTATACAAATCAACTAAAAATAAATGAAAAATTGTCCATTATTCTACTCCAGCCCCAGTCCAGCACCTGCCTATTACCCCCTACCCCCAATCTGCTCACCTGGTTAGGGAGTAGTCCTGTCCTTCTTAGTGAATGGATGGCTGAGACTCAGGGCTCAGGCCCAGCCAGAGGTGGGAGGGGACTCCAAGGGTCCATCTAGCACTCCGTTTCTGGGGCTTCTCCCTGAGAGGACATGGATTCACATCAGTAGTGTGGCGATTGGTTTATAAGCACTTTGTTCCGACAGGGTGGGGGCTGGGCACTGGCACCTAGCTGAGATGCTGTTGGGGGTTCAGGTTTGCCTGGGGGTGGGGATTCTCTGAAGCCGTGAGGTCTTCTACTCCTGCTCTCCGTGGCTCCTGCCCCTTACTGATGTCTGTGACTCTGAGCAACTACCTGCCCGTGTCTAGGCCTCAGTTTCCTCAATTGAAGTCACTGGGTAGGGGACGCTTGCCTCTTTCCTCCCAGGAGTGGGTCCAGGACCTCCATGATGGGGTCAGTCTTGGGTCTCCTCTTCCTGATCTGCCTGCGCGCAGATCCCTAGGATTGCCACTTTTGGAAGATCTTCCACAGGCCTTTGCTACAGAAAAACAAAATAACAAAAACAACACCAAAAAACCCCCGCACCTTGCCTCACCCACCTTCCAATGTTTGCATATATTGCTGACTTACTTCCAATACGCAGCTCTGACTGACGTACTGCACAGTACTGCTAGGCTGTGTTCTTTTAGAGGCTGGGAAACAACCAGGGATTAATCCTTAGACATGATGATTCTACAGACGCCTGACTTACCTCTTCAGGTGACTCTGGTTAAGGGAAGTTTTTGAGTGGTGCACACAAAAGACTGCAGTTGAATCAAGAGATAAAGGTAAAAATCAGCATAGAAATATTAAAAAGTATCAGGAAGTGTGAAGAGAATACTGCCTGCCATCCTCAACTGCTGACATGTTATTGGAGACAGGTTTTTGAAACAGTGCCCCAGCAATTTTCCTGTAAACTTTGGTACAAGTCAGTAAGGAGAGAGGTGGCTCAGGCTTAAGTTGCTAACAGAGTATCTATAATATTTATGAATACCCGTGTATTCACAGAGAGAGAAGAAACATATATAGCTGTTTAAATCATTTGGTGGATTCTTTGCTGAATCACATTCTCAGCAAAATTAGCTAAAACTAAAAAAAAAAAAAGTTATTTTGATTAATTAGGCAAAACAGTAAAATGTAAAGCAGCTGAATTCAGATAAGACCTGCATATGAGCTCAAATTCATGAACTTACACATGATTTGAAAGGATTTACTTAAGTTATTTGAGCTCCAATTTGTTCATCTGTCAAGTGCTAATATCAACTTTATAGATTTATTAGGATTAAGTGTGATAATGTGTGAAAGCACACAGGCATCAGAAAGAATGTTGTTAGGGATTTGTCTAGTTTTGTTGTTTAATGTAGTGTAATTGCTTTAAAATAAGATCTGGGCTCTAACTCTGAAGGCAAACAGTTCAAATCCCAGCTCTGTCACTAGTTGTGAGACTCTGGGAAAGATATTTTTCTATTCTTAGTGTTTGTTTACTTATTTTTAAAATGAAAATAGTGATAACGTGTTCATAAGTTTTGTGCGAAGATTTAATAATGATGCATAGAGTTTAATATGGTGGCAAGACTTGTATGCACTTTCTTTGCTGGTTCAAATTCCCAGAAAAGCAGATCCCAAGAGGGGTTTAGACTTCCTAGAGGTTTATTGGGGAAGAGGCCTGTGAAAGATAAAGAAGGGGCAGCAAGAGTAGGAGGGAAGTGCCTTCAGGCCTCAGTGCCTGAGAGGGAGGGAGGAAGGGAAAGAGCAAGGAAGTCCGACTGCTGCGCTGTTTTAACAAAGCTTCAACAGCACAATGGGGAATATGTGATCCAAAGTCATCTGTTAGAGGAATCTCATGTTACCCAGTGCTCAATATAATGTTAGCTATTAGTAAAAATAATTGGTAGTTGTCACATGCTATAATTTACAAGTGTATTTAAACTTAAACTCTGGGGTTTTTTTGTTTTTTTTTTTAGAGACTAAGTGTAGGGATAGGCACAGAGGGAGAAAGAGAGAGAGCATCCTCAGCAGGCTCTATGCTGAGTTTGGAGCCCAACAAGGGACTCAATCCCACGACCCTGGTATCATGACCTGAGTTGAAATCAAGAGTCTGACGCTCAACCGACTGAGCCACCCAGGTGCCCCTCAACTCTTACTTTTACTGTCTGCCCTAACCTCCTCTAAGACAAGTACAATCCCTGCTGCCAAACATTGACATTATTAACATTTGAGGGACATATTCTTAGATCAACAACTTCCTATATTTTATGACACAGTTTTGTTAGCCAGTGAACAGTTGAGGAATCATAAGATCCAAATAGCAGTTGGAAAAATGCAAACATTAGCTAAGCAACTGATTTTTTGACATTAGGTAGTCAAACACAATATGCTGTTTAAATTTCTCAATTCATGGGGCACCTGGGTAGCTCATTGGGTTAATGGTCTGACTCTTGATTTTGTCTCAGGGTCTCCCAGTTCTTGAGATCAAGCCCCGTGTTGGGTTCTGTGCTGACAGTGCAGAGCCTGCTTTGGATTCTGTCTCTCCCTCTCTGTCCCTACTTCATTCCCTTGCACCCCCCCCCAAAATAAATAAATAAACTTTAAAAATTTTTCTAAATTCAGGTATCCAATAAATACAACAATCTCCAAAACTGGAGTAATGTTAATATCCATAGTTGAATATTAGCCCAAATATACATTTTTGTGAATGTACATTTTTTCTTCCTCCCAAACATACTTCTGTAGTTAAAAAGATCATGATATTACAGTTTTGTGGGCAACCCCCTCACTTTTGTTTTTAACAAGCAATTGTGGATGTCAATCAATTCAGTGCTTTTCAAATGGCAGATTATAACTCATCTGTTTGGTGAGTACTAGCGTGTATTTTTATTTTAGATGTGTGTGACTTTAGGATTTGGATATAGGATGTGTTACCGTGCTTTACAGTTGAATTTTAAAGCAAGAGATTTAGACTAACTTTATTATCTTACATAAGGAAATGAAAACTAAAGAGGTAGTTTAAGTTGCCCAGGTAACTCAGGAAATGCGACTTGAGCCAAAAGTTAGGTCTCAAAGAATCTAAATTTAGGGCTTTTTTTTTTTTTTTTTTATCATGCTTCCAAGAAAAGACTTGTTTGTCCTATTTAGGGGACGTAATTACTCTATTTTCCAGTTGGTTACTATGGCCGTCCTTTTCTGTCACTTTCATTATTTGTTTGCTAAGGTTACTGAAAAGGGCTCTTCTCTGACTCAGGCCATTCATTGAGTGTCAGAGACATTGTACAGTTGTAGTTGTTTCTAGCATCCGTACCATGTGACCTGAATTTTCCATTTTCCCTTTGGGGAACACAGCTAATCCAACAGTTTAAGTCTGGAGTTTACGTAATTTAAATTGAGGAGTGATAGGAGCTCTTTTTGAGAAGCATTTTACTGATGAAGTCTTAATTTTTACTGATAGCAGTGAATATTATTCTGTGCTTCATTGGCATGATGACATTTTTTATCCATGTTTCTTGCTATTTTAGACCAGCTCACTGATATTTTTTTTCACACTAATATTTTTAAATGCAAGTTTTGTGGATAATCACATGTTAATTTATTCCTCTATAATTTTGTAAAACATCATTCTTTCCTTTTCTAGCATATATTAATACCTGCCCTCACAAATGCCTGTGGGCTAATTTAGCTTCTCAAGGGCGAGCTCTGTCCTTGCTAATCATAGATTTGACCGGGAAAGACTTTGGGGGTGGGGCTCTTTGTAAATGGAGCCCTCCTTCCATGCCCTGTTTTTATGTTGTCTTCTCTATCCTGCTAGCCCAGTGTGGCTGCCTCAGCTTATTCCTTTGATAGACTTTATCTGATCATGATCTTTCTGGGGCTTTCTCCTTTATCTTACTAGGCAGTTCTCAAATTTTTGGTTTAGGAGTAATTTACACTGTTAAAAATTACACTCAAAAAGAGTTTTTATGTATGTAATTCTATCTACTTATACTTATTATAAATTAAAATTAAATATTTTTTAAAAAGTAGTTAATTCAATAATAAAGCCTTACACATTAACATATAGAGCATTTTTTTAAAAAGATGATTATATATTCCCAAAGAAAGTTTTAATGGAAGAGTGGTATTTTGTTTTTGCAGTGTCTTTAATGTCTGGCTTAAAGAAGAGTGCTGAGTTCTTAGATCTGCTTCTGTATTCAGTCTGTTGTGATAAATTGTTTTGGATTGAAGTGAACAAAATCCAACCTCATACAGACATCTGGTTGGAAAAGAAAGGATTTTTTTAAATGGCCTTTTCAGATCATTGTGAATATTTTTCTTTGATCCTATACCCAAACTTAGTAAGTAGGATTTCTTAAAGTTTAATTGCAATGTGAAATCTGAAACCCTGTCAGTGAACTTTATGTAATCTGTTACTGGTCTATCTTGCACTTTGAAGGACTCTTTTATAAACATATGATTTTGTTACATAAAATATTGGCCATATGGAAAACACTGATTCATTGAGGTATGCTGATCTTCCAAATCTTAATACCTTTCATTATACATGATTAAAAAGTCCTACTTGTTAATATTACCAGCAGTCTCATCAGGAAAATTTTTAAATGTTGGGAACCTCTCCCTCTGACAATATATGAATTTTCCAAAATTCTTATTTTTGCTTTGAAAGCTGTAATTTTATCATTGCCAACAAATGTCGTCTAATGTTTTCCTTGAAGTGAGAGCTCAATTTGGTTAATTTTGAAAAAAAAAGTGTGTGGTGTACTCACAGGTTGACTTCATAAAATTACTAATCTTTACTGCCTCATTGAGGACATTATCAAGTAAACCTGGCTTTACTTGTTATTCCAATTGTGTGATTGAAGAACTAGGACTAAGGTGTTAAAACAGGATATACCAACCCCTCCCCCCTGCCCCGCCCCCAGATGCCTACATCCTGATCCCTGGAACCTGTGAATATGTGAGATTATATAGCAAAGAGGAATTAAAGTTGCTAATCAGTTTACTTTATAATAGTGAGATTATCCTGGATTATCCAAATGGGTCCAATATAATCATGATGGTTCTCAAAAGTGGAAGAAGGAGGCTGAAGAGGAATTCAGAGTAATCCAGTATGAAAAGGACTCAACCCACAAAGCTAAATAGAAAAGGAGGGAAGTGGGCCATGAGCCAAGGAATGAAAGCAGCTTCTAAAAGTTAGAAAATGCAAGGAAATAATGCATCCTCTTCAGATCCTCCAGAAAGGAATGCAGCTCTCCTGACCCATTTCCTTTTAGGGTGGTGAGACCCATTTCAAGACTTCTAACCTAGAAAACTATCAGATGATATAATTCTGTGGTTTTAGAACAGTAAATTTGTGGGAAGTTAGTACAGCAGCAATAGACCACTGATACAACTAATACAGTTTGGGGACTGCAGTTTGGGCCTGGGCATCATTGCTTTTGCAGTATTAGTACAAATGTCTATCTAGTGAATGTCATAGGTCTTATTATGAAAATAGTTTTGAAATTTTGAATGCCCTGAAAGAACATTGGGGCTCCATCCAGGATCTGAGTACCACACTTTGATATCACTTTAACTTTTCCTTTGTGCTTCTTCTGTGTCAGCCACTTGAATAGGTACTGAGGTGCAAAAATTAAGAAGGCCCAATCCAGGGGTGCCTGGGTGGCTCTATCAGTTAAGTGTCTGATCCTGGATTTTGGCTCAGCTCATGATCTCATGGTTCACGAGATCAAGCCCCACTTCGCCCTGCATTGGGCTCTGTGCTGACAGCTTGGAGCCTGTGTGGGATTCTCTCTCTCTCCCTCTCTCTCTGCCCCTCCCCCTGCCGTCTGTCTGTCTCTCTCAAAATAAATAAATAAACAAACACATTTTTGTTTTAAAATGCACAGTCCAATATTAAAATTCAGTTTAGTGGTTGAAAGAGGTAAGCAAATCAGTAATTGCAGGTAGTACAGAATGACAAGTGCCCTAACTAACATATTCACGTGAAGCAAAGTGACCTCAAACCAGTTTTCATGTGCTTTCAGTCTCCTGAAAGATATTATAAAAATAATTACAAAATGCAAAGTGCTTTTAAGGAAATATTCCCACTGACAAGGTGAGCGATAGTGCTTTACATTCCCAGTAGCAGTTTATGACGGTTTCAGTTTCTCCACATCTTCCCCAGTACTTGCTATTGTCTTTCGATCATAGCCATTCTAGTGAATTGTGAAGTGGTACCTCTTGTAGTCTCAATTTGCATTTATCTAATAACTAATGATGCTGAGCATCATTTCGTGTACCTAATGGCCATTTGTTTTTTTGTTTTTTTTTTTTAAATTTTTTTTTTTTTTTAACATTTATTTATTTTTGAGACAGAGAGAGACAGAGCATGAACGGGGAGGGTCAGAGAGAGGGAGACACAGAATCTGAAACAGGCTCCAGGCTCTGAGCTGTCAGCACAGAGCCCGACGCGGGGCTCGAACTCATGGACCATGAGATCATGACCTGAGCCGAAGTCGGCCGCTTAACCGACTGAGCCACCCAGGTGCCCCCCTAATGGCCATTTGTATGCCTTCCTTGGAGAAAAGATCTGATCAAGTCCTTTGCCATTTTAAAACGGAATTACCTGTCATGTTATTGTTGCACTATAATAATTTCTTTATAGGTTGTGGGATATTATTTCCTTATCAGGTATTTGATTTACAAATATTTTCTCTCATTCTGTAGATTGTTGTTTCACTTTACTGATGGTGTTCTTTGAAGTGCAAATGTTTTTAATTTTTGTGAAAACCAATTTACCTGTTTATTTTGTTAATTCTGCTTTTATTGCTTTAAGAAACTATTGCTCAATCTAAGGTCAAGGAGATTTATACCTGTGGCTTTTTTTTTTTTTAATTAACATACTTTGTGCTTATAGTTAGGTGTTTCATCAATTTTGAGTTAATTTTTGTATGTCTTCTGATGAAGAAATCTGACAGTTTTACATGTTGGTATCCAGTTGTCTCACCAGCATTTCTTGAAAAGACTAATCTTTCCCTATTGAATTTTCTTGAAATTCTCATCAAAAATCAATTGGACATGTATGGATTTATTACTGGACCATCAATTCTATTCCATTGATTATATCTCTATCCTTAATTATAGCGTGTCACACAGTCTTGATTACTGTAGATCTGTCCTAAGTTTGGAAAAATGGGAAATGTGAGTTCTCCTTTTTCTTTTTCAAGATTGTTTTTGCTATTCTGGGTCCCTTGTATTTCCATATGAATTTTAAGATCAGTTTGTTAATTTCTGCAAACTAAGCAGCTGAGATTTTGATAGAGACCACATTCAATTTGTAGATTGATTTGGGAATTACTGCCCCTTTCACCATATTGTATCTTTCAATCCATAAGATACGGACTTTTAATTTACTTAGGGCTAAGTCAAGTTTTCACAATGAGGTTTTCTAGTTTTCAATGAATATCTTGGACCTCTTCTGTTAAATTTTTCTTAAGTATAGTATTTTATTCTACTTGATGCTATTGTAAATGGAATTGTTTTCCTAATTTCATTTTCAAGTTGTTAATTGCTAGCATATAGAAATACAGTTTGATTTTTGTTTATTTGTCTGATGGCTTACATACTTTTTGAATGTATTCGTTAGCTTCAATCATTGGGTTTTTTTCCTTAGAGTTTTCTACATACAAGATCTTGTCATCTATAAGTGAATGTAGTTTTACTTCTTCCTTTCAAATCTGGATGCCTTTTATTTACTTTTCTTTCCTAATTGCCCTGACTAGAACTTCCAGTACAGTGCTGACTAGAAGAATAAAAAATGGATATTCTTGTCTTGTTCCTGACTGTAACGGCAAAGCTTTCAGCCTTTTACCATTAAGTATGAGGTCAGCTTCTGGGTTCAATTCCTAGTTTGTTGAGTGTTTTTCATCATGGAAGCTTATTGGATTTCCACACATTCGTTTCTGCATCTTTTTAAAGCATTATGTAGTTTTTGTTCTATATTCTGTTAATAAAGTGTGTTACATTGATTCATTTTTGTGTGTGATTCAACCTTAAATTTTTGTGATAAATCCTACTTAGTCATGGTGTATAATTCTTTTCATATGTTGCTGGATTCAGTTAGCTATGTTTTGTTGAGTATCTTTGCCTTTATATTGGTTTATAGTTTTCTTGTAATGTTTTTGTCTGGTTTTGGTATCAGGGTAATACTGACCTCAGAGAATGAGTTGGGAAGTATCCCTGCTTCTGTTTGTTAGAAGAATTTGTGAAGGTTTGGTGTTAATTCCTCTTTAAATATTTGGTAGAATGCACCAATAAAGCCAACCTGGCCCTGGGCTTCTCTTTGTGGTAAGATTTCTGATATTAACTTCAATCTGTTGATTTGTTATAGGTCTATGCATATTTTTAAAAAATTTTTAGTCATTTCAGTACTTGGTATCTTTCTCAGAGTTTGTTTCACCTAGATTGTATAATTTGATGATACACATTTGTTTATCGTATCCCCTTATAATCTCTTTATTTCTGTAATGTCAGTAATATCCCTTCTTTCATTTCTAATTTTAATAATTTGAGTCTTTTCTCTTTTTGACTGGGGGGGAGGTCAGTTTACCTAAAGGTTTGTCAACTTTGTTCACCTTTTAAAAGACTCAACATTAGTTTGATTGATTTTCTCTGTTGTTTTTCTATTATTTTTATTTACTTCAAATCTAATCCTTATTTCCCTTCTGCTTGCTTTGGGTTTAGCTTGCTCTTTTTCTATTTTCTGAAGATTGAGAGTTAGGGTATTGATTTTAGAACTTTCTTTTTTATTTTTTTAATGCTTATTTATTATTTTTGTGAGAGAGTGAGAGAGAGACCATGAGTGGGCTAGGGGCAGAGAGAGAGGAAGACACAGAATCTGAAGCAGGCTCCAGACTCTGAACTGTTAGCACAGAGCCTGATGCAGGGCTCAAACCCGTGAACCGGGAGATCATTACATGAGCCAAAGTCAGTCACTTAACTGACTTAGACACTCAGGTGCCCCATATCTTTCTTTTTTAACATAGGTTTTTAGTCTGCAGTTTTATTTTCTTGTGTTGTATCTGTTTGGCTTTGCTGTCAGTATAATACTGTCACAGAATTAGAAAGATTTCTTTCCTTTGTTTTCTGAAATAGTTTGTGAAATGTTGCTATTAATTCATTTTTTTATTTCATAGAATTTACCATTGAAGCCCTTGGGACTTTGCTTTTCTTTATGTGGAGATTTTGAATGACTAATGTTTTTACTTGCTTTAGGTCTATTCAGTTTTCACCTTACTTCTTAAGTCAGTTGTGCTCATTTATGTCTTTCCAAGAATGTGTCTTTTTCATCTGCATGTCTATTTTGTTGGCATGAAGTTGTTAATTGTGTTGTCTTATAATCCTTTTGATTTCTGCATAGTCAATAGTGACATCATTTTTATTCATTATTTTGATAATTTGTGTCTTTTTTCTTCTTGATGACTCGTGGTAACAGGGTGCAATTTTATTCATTTTTTCAAAGAACCAATTTTTTACTTTATTTTTTCTATTGCTTTTCGCTTTTCTGTTTCATTTATTTCTGCTGTAATCTTATGTGTTGCCTTTCTATAATGCTTTTTGTGTATCCCATAAAATGTGACATATTGTATTTTCACTATCATTCAGTAAATTTTTTTTTTTATAGATAGAGATTCTCTGACTTTATTTATTTTTTATTTTATTTTTGAGACAGAGAGAGACAGAGCATGAACGGGGGAGGGGCAGAGAGAGAGGGAGACACAGAATCTGAAGCAGGCTCCAGGCTCTGAGCCATCAGCCCAGAGCCCGACGCGGGGCTCGAACTCACAGACCGCGAGATCGTGACCTGAGCTGAAGTCGGCCGCCCAACCTACTGAGCCACCCAGGCACCCCAGTAAAAATTTTTTTTAATCTTTTGTGATTTCTTTTTTGATATTTAGAAATGTGTTCTTGGGGCACTTGGGTGGCTCAGTTGTTAAGTGTCCGAATCTTGGTTTTGGCTCAGGTCATGATATCACGTTTTGCGGGTCTGAGCCCTGCTTGGGATTCTCTCTCTCTCTCTCTCTCTCTCTCTCTCTCATTCTCTCTCTCTGCCCCTTCCACACTCGTACTCTGTCTCTCTCTGTCTCTCTCTGTCTCTCTCTGTCTCTCTCTGTCTCTCTCTCTCTCTCAAAATAAATAAACTTTAAAAAAAAGTATGTTCTTTAACGTCCAAATATTGAGGATTTTCCAAGATTTTTTTTCTACTATTGATTTCTATTTTAATTCTGTTCTATTCATAGATTATGCTTTTTATGATCTTATTTATTTAAAATTTGTTGAGACTTATTTTATGACTTTGTGTATGGTCTAATTTGGAAAATATTTTTTGACATTTGAAAAATTGTGTGTTGCGGCATCATTGAATGGAGTAGTATATATGAGTTAGGTTGAGTAGGTGAGTGATATTTTCTAATACTCTTGCTGCTTTTCTGTTCTATTAATTTTTTATAGGAAAGTATTGAAATATCCACGTATACTTGTCAAATGATCTATATCTTTTTTCAGCTCTGTCGTTTTTTGCTCCACTGATTTTGGTGCTTTGTTTTAGTGCATATACATTTATAAACATTATTTTTTTGTAATGTACTGACCCTTTTATCATTTTGAAATATCCCATTTTTGTTAAACATTATTTATTTTCTTTTTTAAATTTATTTTTCTTTTGTTTGTTACTGTTAAAATTTCCTTTTTATTTTTATTTTTTTAAATATTATTTATTGTCTATTTATTTTTTTTAAGTAGGCCCCAGTTTCAACATGTGGCTCAAACTCATGATCCTGAGATCAAGAGTCACATGTTCTACTGACTGAGCCAGCCAGCTGCCCCTCAAATACTATTTTTTTTAAACATTAAAAAAAAATTTAAAAAAAAATTTTTTTTATGTTTATTTACTTTTGAGTTAGTGAGACACTCACAGTATGAGTGGGGGAGTGGCAGAGAGCGAGAGAGACACAGAATCCAAAACAGGCTTCAGGCACTCAGCTGTCAGCACAGAGCCCGACGTGGGGCTCCAACTCACGGACCAGGAGATCATGACCTGAGCCGAAGTCGGGCGCTTAACTGACTGAGCCACCCAGGTGCCCCTCCCCCCAATTTTTTTTTTAATGTTTATTTATTTTTGAAGGAGAGAGAGACAGAATGTGAGTGGAGGAGGGGCAGAAGGAGAGGGGGAGACACAGCATCCTAAGCGTCCTGAGCTGTCAGCACAGAGCCTGACATGGTGTTTGAACTCATGAGCAGTGAGATCATGACCTAGATGAAGTTGGATGCTTAACCGAGTGAGCCAACCGGGTGCCCCTCAAATACTACTTTTTAAAGCCTATTTTGTTTAATATTAGTGTAGTAACTCCAGCTGATTGCGGTTACTGTTTGCATGGCATCTTTTTCCATCCTTTTACTTTTAATATGTTTTTTGTTTTAGGATGTAAGATATGTATCTTTAGATGACACGTGGTAGGATCTTGCTTTTTTATCCACTTTGACAATTTCTGCCTTTTGATTGAGGTGTTTAGACCATATACATTTAATGTACTTATTAACATGGTTGGATTTACATTTTCCATTTTGCTGTAGTTTTAATATGTGTCTTTTTTCCTTGAAGCTTGTTTTATTTTTGAAGTATATTTATTTTGAGAGACAGACAGATGGTGCATGTGAGTGGGGGAAGGGCAGAGAGAAAGGGAAAGAGAATCTCAAGCAGTCTCCACCCTGTCAACACAGAGCACAATGAAATGTTCAATCCCCTGAATCATGAGATCATTACCTGAAGGAGATCTAGAGTCAGATGCTTAACCGACTGAGCCACCCAGCCCCACCCCCCCAACAGTGATTGTACTTTTCAGCTCCAAAATTTCCATTTGATGTTTTTTTCTAATTTCTATTTGTTGAGAATCTATATTTTGTTCATTGTTGTCTTACTTTCCTTTAATTCTTTAAATAAGGTCACTTGTGTTTCATCGAACATATTGGTAATAGCTACTTTGAAGTCTTTTTAAAAATCTAATATAATCTAGGGACACTGAGATAGTTTCCCCTATTTCTTTGTATGTCTCATAATTTCTTATTGAAAACTGGATATTTTAGATCATCTATTGTGGCAACTCTGGATTCTGATATATTTTTTTTCCCCTGAAAGTTGTGGTTTTGTTCATTTGATTGTTTCTTTGTTTAGTAATTTGCCTACCTAAGTACAGTGACGGTCTGTCTCCCTTGTGATGTGTGGCACTGATAAATCTGGGGTTTTTTGTTTGTTTTGTTTTTTTAATATTCTTGTTTTGAGTTTTACATTTGGCTTTCTAGGACTTGATCCTGTGTCTGTGTATGTTAAACTTTAAGGTGATTGTTGGACAGTGCTCGTGCTTAAATCAGTAAGTCTTCTGTAATCTACTCATGGATCTCTGTATTGATAGAGGAATGTATTCGAAGTTTACACTGTTTTCAGGTGTGGTATAGCTTTCACTCTCTGCTGGGCTTTTTCACATTTGCTCTGTGCATGTGATTATTCAGCCTCAGGAATATGTGACTAGCTTTGTTCCTCTCTGGTCTTGATTACACATCCTCTCAACCTTAGGTAAGAATATATCTATCCCAGTTATGACCATGACCTTGGACTAAAGCGGCTGTTTACTCTCCCTACTTGCCCACTTACAAGATGATCACTTCCACTGAAATGCTGCTGGACATGGGCATAACCTACCACTCAAGTTCAAGCCCTATTTGATGCCCTATTTGATGACAACAGAGATGTTTCCAGTCTTAATGATCTTCCTCACCCTGGAAGAACCTCTTTGCTGACTGAGTTGTGGTTGATGGTGATAAGAGGCCAGACCAGAATGTAACAGGGTCTTAGTGTTCTTACCTAAAGATCAGCAGTCTTTCAAATATAAATGCTTCTCAAATTGTTATTGTCCCTTTGGTCAATTTCTAGAGCACTGAAATGACTGTGCTTATCAGTTTTGTCTGGCTCTTTAGTTTCTTTTTAGAAGAATATTTGCTGATTGTCTGGAAGTCCTACTTCTGGTCTTATGTATATGTTTTTTTTTTTTTTCTTTATTACAATGATGGAAAATTTATATGTTCTATTGTTTTATCTGTTTTTTGGAGGGTAAAGTTTTGTTTTATAGTGGTCCCAAATGTGGAGGAAAAAAAAAGATTTTCTTGAAATGCCCAGTGGTTCTTGGCTGTGCATTCATATTAGAAATGAGAAAATCAAGAATGCTGGCAGTCAGGTAAAGGCCTGAATGAGGTTGACTTTTCTTTAGAAGTATCCATACCCATACTGCCTTTCCTAGTTTTCTAGACTGTTAATGCATTTCTTCAACCACAACACTTCTCCCATGTGCTTATTTTTTTTCTTACTCACAGTCAGATATTTAATCAGGAACAAGAAAAAGACAAAGTACATAGTTGCTTGTACAAAAAGGTAGGGGAGGGAGATTTGGCATATTTTAGCTTCACTTCTTACTCCACACTTCTGTCAGGGATATCAAGCCATTCCCTTAATTGCAGCATTCTCTACACACACTCTAGAGTTTGACTTTTCCTTCTCTGCTTCTTCCATGAATGCTCTTTTATCTGTCACTTTGTATAAATTTATAGTGATGGCTTTCTCAGTCTCTTCATTGTTATGGCTTATATCCTCTCCCCCAACCACTAACACACACCTTTATTATCTTTTAAGGGGATGTCAGGGAAAAGGGAAAAATGCATGCTGATTGGTCTTCCTAATCAAAAATTTTGTCCACATAATTAAAAAAAAATTTTTAAGTCACGTCTACTCCCAACATGGGTTCAAACTCAGGACCCCAAAATCAAGAGTCGCCACCAATGAAGCCAACTAGGCACTCCTATCCACGTATTTTAAATAGTTGCAGTGTAACGTGTACATGCTGTCTTGGGTCCTGCTTTCACTTTGCCATTTAAGCATTTTGTACAATGCTATACATCTTTATAATTCTTGTTTGTAGCAGTATATGAATGTATTTTTAAAGAAACAGTTTGTTGTGTCTTTTTTATTTCAGGGCGTTTGCATTTTAATTACTTCCTCCTCTATCTTTACTCTTTTCTCCATAACTTCCCTCAGGTAACCCATGATAACAACATTGACAGTTTGTGAAGCAGTAAATCTTAATTTTTTTCCCCTTTGGTCAGCCAATTGGCTGAAAGCTATCAAGAAGGGCAGTTTGCCCTGGGGCAGGCTGACATTGTCGTCCAGAAGGCAATTTCAGTTATTGATAGGTTTTCCAAGAAATCTTGTGATTTCAGCTATGGAGTATAGATGATGTGTTGTATCTCTAAAATGGTGTCCTAGCTTTGGCATCTTCACCCTACTTCATAGGTGGAACTGAACCATTTCTCTCTTTATAATTCCTGTTTCCCCTTTTGTTCAAATTCAGTTCCCAGAGTGTCCAAGTTATTTATGAGGATGTTTGTCTGTTTTTGATGAAATAACAACTGGATGTCAGCTTGGTTTAATGAATGTTAGTAACAATTAAGCACTTGAATATTAGACACCAGAGAAAGGCAAAAAGTATGAGGACAATCAATAAATGTCAAAAGAAACATTTGGAACCTTTATAGCAGATTTCTAGTCAACCTAGGCCTAACCAAGAGATCAGTTTCATGGATTGAAGATAACAAAATAGTCTTTTCTATTAAATAGCACATTTATTGTTTAACTTTTTTCCTTCTTTTAGTAAGGCAACATAAAGAGATAAAAAGCATAGATTTTGGAGCAAAGAAGTAAAACTTATTATTTGTGCATGATGCAAAATTAAAGAAAAAAATATAAGAACATTAATTTAGCAAATACCCCGGATAAGAACATCCATATTCAAAAATTATACAAATACATATTTAAACAAAAAAGTGAAAAGATTTTTGCAAAGACATACTGTTTATGCTAACACTGAAAATATGAAGTCCCTAGGAATACATCTAACATAATAAGAGATATACAAAACTCCTATGGGGAAAGTATAGCACTATTGTGTGACAATAAGAACTTGGTAAGTGGAATGATATACCATACAGATGGCTTGCAAAACTCGATGTTTTAACAGATGCCCAATTCAATCAGTGCAGTCTCAAATTCCTGTTTGTTTTGGTGTGGAAGGGGGAATACTTGACAGTAGATTATAAGATGATACGGAAAAACAAAGGGCCAGTCATCAAAAATAGCAACAGTACACTTTGATGGAGGGAAAGACAAATAGACTGGTGGAACCCGACTAGTGAAAGCATGATCCATGGCTCCATAGCATTGGTGGCATTATCTAGAAGCTTCTTAGAAATATAGAATCCCAAATCCCAACCCCCAATCAACTGAATTAGAATCTATTTTAACAAGAATATCCAGAAGAGTGAGAAAAAAAATGGTTTTAACAAACTGTTCTGGAAACTAAACTGGTAATTAACAGGATAAAAGTAATTGTATTGAAGTGCTTTGCTTCTGTGTGGTACATCCATCCTTTACTCTATAAAATCTACATTTATTTAGGAACATTTGAAAAATCACTGACAATGAAAGGAATGTTTTGCATGTAGATTTTTCTAGATGCGTATCTTATTCATGTCTGTAGTCTATGGATCGTCTAGTTAATAAGTTTTCTTAGGTACCACAACTTTAGCATGTCTTGATGTATTTCCGGTCTCTTGACTGATGCCTGTATGTCAGAACTTCATGATAGTACTGTCACTACCATCGTAAACAAGTAATGTGGCCATACCCCCTCCATTGTGACGGTGATAAAGTTTTATCTAATTATTTTATAGGTATATTTTGTATATGTTGGGGGGGGAAATGAAGATAATAAAGAAAAGGCAGCTTTTCCACTGACAACTTGGAAGGAAATAATTTCCCCTTATTTAGCATTAGAAGACCAGCTCATTCTTCGAGTCTTCTGAAACAAAATTAGGTAAGAAAAGTTTTTCTTCATATTTTGAATAATTTGTTCTCTGCCCGCTCTGTCTCCTTGAAGGCTTCTGTAATTCTATTCCTTTGGCCTCGAAGAGAAATACAGTTAGCATTTTCCTTTAGGAAGTTGGTGTGCCAGCCAGCTGTCAGCCTTATGATGTACCTGATCTCCGATGTCAGGGGAAGCACAATTCAATTTTAAACTAAGTCTTCTGCACCACAGTGCAGCGGGACTGCCAGCAGCTCTTTTTTATGTACCTTGCTTTGAAATGCTGCCTTCTACCCAAACAGTACAGTTTTATTTTTAAATCCTTTGTGTGAGGTAAAACCACCACTAACTGACTTTCCTTGTCTTTAGTTAAAAATCAATGAATTGAACGAAATAATCTGTAAGCATTTCTTAGCTACTCTTCCTCATTTCTAGAAAAGAAAGTCCCACTGCTTGTTTAACTTATGACTCGTCTCAACATGTTGAAAGCATTGACTATAAGGCATAACATTCAGGCTCTGAAAGGAACTGTGACAAGTTCAGTCAAAAGGGAAAAGAGGAATAATTTATAAAAGATGCTGCAGATAATGATGCCAGCCAGTTATTTTAAAATGCATCCATCTCACCTTCTAATGAATTAGATTTGTCAACAGCAAATGTTTTATGCACCACTTCTAATAAAAGTGGCATGCTAGCAATGCGGTGCTTTGAGGTTGGCTTCTTCAAAGCCTTAGGAGCATCTTCAATTCAAAGATATTTTTTAAATAATAGATATTAAAAAGTATATTTAAATAATATTAAGGTTGTGACACAAACACCACATGACAAAATTCAGGAGTTTCAAAGCAGACACTGACATGCCATCACTATTTCACATAGTACCTGTTTTTTAAATTAGGAGAGCAACAGACTCATTTGGGGATTGTGTGTCAATTTAACTTTAAATTCTCTGTTGTTTTGGTTGGTGTCACAACCTTAATGTCAGCTTTTCAAATAGGTTTCTACGTTTCCTTTAGTTCGGGGTCATTAAAAACTGCATATGATAAATCTAAGAGGCATAAATGGGTCACACTGAACTGGAATTTGTTGCTTCTCTGCTGTTGAAAGACAAGTAATGCCTGCCTCGTAAATGGACAAGTTAGCTCAGGCATTTTGGTGAATTTCTGGTTTTTCAGAAATTTTATTCAGACCAATAGAAACCCAAATAACCAGATATGAGATGTTGATATAATTCTGTTCATAATCGACTCTTCTTGTGCCTCCAGTCTTAACCATTGGATCTTGGTTGTCACCTCCATAGATGTTGAGAATCACAGTTTCCACACTTGATATTTTTTTTTTTTTCACTAAGAGTGTAAGTTATTTCCTCTGGAACAATCCTTATTCGGTGTAGTTGAGTATATGTAAAACCTGCCTTAAAACTTCATATGGTAGTCTTTTATATGAAACACTTTTATGTAGATTTTTGGCAGGGGCAGAATCTTGTGTTTTAAAGTAACACTTGTTACAGAAAGTAAAATGTAAAGTAAAATGCGATATGTTGTGTTGTGTGTTAAAAAATTTTCTAGTACCCCACCACATGTTAAAGAGCAACCAAGAGCATTCTGCAGGGAAAGAGCAAAAGAGAGAGAGGAGGGAAAGAGTAATCTATTCATTCACATTCCTTTCTTCTCCTGGATTCTTATCTGTCATGATCTCACAACTCAGGTCTGAATTGTCTATGCTAAATCTAGTTTTAATTTAGAAAAATAAACATATTAGAATCTGTCCCATAGTTGTCTTTTTCATCACCTGTGTTAGAGGTACAAAAGATTAAAAGAGAAGCAAATTACCTATTGATCTTTTCTTGCTGGCTCAAAGATACTGACTAACCAAAAACACTACATAATTCTCATCTCCTCCTTGATTGAACCACTAGGTTTTACCCTTCCTGGTTTTTATCAATGACTCAGCAAACATTAATCTTTTCTAGTTCCCTCTAGTTCCATTCTGTTCCCTCTATCTATTTTTCAAGCTGTGTTAAATTTTAGACATTTTTAATAGTTTTCATTTAGGACGATGCTGTGAAATCTTCACTTCTGGTCCTAACTTTTCCTATTCACTGGACCCTCCCATATCACATCATTATTAAATCATCACAATTCTGACAAGTAATAGTCTTTCTAAGCCCTAGTCCTCAACAGGAATGCTGCGTGGTGTAGTGGTTTGAAAATCTGTACATTTGTTTGTGAAGGTTTGGACTAAATCCTTTAAACCCATTTAAACTATACTTAGTGTCCTTGTTTGAACAATTTTTTTTAAAAATAACAAATGGCCCCCCCCCTTTTTTTTTTTTTTTTTAAGATTTATTTCTAAGTAAACTCTACACCCAACATAAGGCTTAAACTCACAACCCCAAGACCAAGATTAGGGTTGCATTTTCTACCGACTGAGCCAGCCAAGCACCACTGAACAAATTTTTAAAATCATGATTATTGTTCATACTAATACTAATTCTGATTTCTCTTTGATAAAAATAAAAAGTTTTAAGCAAAAATGAATGTTTCTAAATTCAGAGGAAGCTATTCAAATAAATGAATCAGAAGTCATTATATACCTACAATATGAAAAATTTCTCTGCAGAAAAACAAAATATTATAGGCCAAGCTGGTTTCTTGCAAATTCATTTAGAGCAGTTTCAGATTTATGTATTTAATAAAGCTGGATCCAACTTATGTATTAAATGTCCTTCATTGTACAGTGATGTCCCAGTGACTGCCTGGGAAAGAATGATGGAATTTTATTTATTGTTTCTGCTGTATCAGTCATTTCTATAAATAACTTTCTAATGGGATACAATATATGTTTTTAATAGTTTTTTATAATAGTAAGAGTTAATATTTATTGAGTGCTTTCTGTATGCCAGTGACTGTTGTGTAAACAATCCATGGATTATCTCATGTAATCCTCATTACAACAATTTAATGATCTTACTATTTTACAGATGTGGTAGAGGCCCAGGAGAAGGTTGCAAAACTAGTAAGTAGTGGAGCTAGAAGTCACACACCAGTAGTGTGACTCCAAAGCTTGCATTCTAAAACCCTCACTACTCAAAATGTGGTCCCTGGACCAGCAGAATCACCATTAGCTGGGAACTTGTTAGAAATGAAAAATCACAGACCTACTGAAAATCTACATTTTTAACAAGATTCCCAGGTTATTAACTTTGAGAGAACAGTTCTAAACCACTATGGTCTCCTGCCCTTCTATATATGCAGAATAAATTTTTTTAGGTTTTTTTTTTTTTTTAATGTTTATTTATTTTTGAGAGGGAGAAAGACAGAGCGTGAGTGGGGGAGGGGGGAGAGAGAGAGAGGGAGATACAGAATCTGAAGCAGGCTCCAGGCTCTGAGCTGTCAGCACAGAGCCCAATGCGGGGCTTGAACCCATGAACCGTGAGATCATGACCTGATCAGAAGTTGGATGCTAAACCAACTGAGCCACCCAGGCGCCCCAGAATAAAATTTTTTAAACTGATTTCTATTTTTATCTGCAGTGTAATACTGAATGCTCATCTTTATGCTGTTTTGGGTATTCCTATTATATGTAAAGTGTATTATAAAGAAATCTGACAAGTAAACATGAGCAGCCATCCGAGGTTAGACCCCAAGTTATCTTGAAATCAGTTGTATAAAGAGTGGGGGGGGAAGGGGAGGAAATGGGGCTGACATCCCATAGTGTAAAGGGCAAGAGGTCTTTTCTCTCCACAATAGCACCTAACTACTCCAACACCCGAGACTTTCTTACAAGCACAGTGTAGCACACTGCCTTGAGTACAAATTCTAGAGACCACTGATAGGGGTTTGGATCTCAGCTCCTATTTCTAGTTTTGTGGGACCTCAGGAAAGTTAAACAGCTGTCTGTACCTTAGCTTCACCATCTGGGAAATGAGGTCTAAAATGGTTCTTATTTCACAGGATTATCGGAATGATGAAATGAGTAATCCATGTAATCCATGCAGAGGGTCTAGAACAGAGCCAGATATGAAGCAAGTGCATAAATGTTAGCTACTGTAGTTTAATGTTGCTATGATTTCCATCTTAGAATAGAATAGATTCATATCATATACTTCTTGGTTCTCAGTTGGTAATAAATTGACAGATACTGTTGTTAGCATAGCTCATCACATAAAGGGATATCTTTGCTGTTATTGTCCAAACCATAAACTTCAGTATTTGGATTTTTCTGAAAAATATCTCATTGAGGCACTTCCTGCCTGTGAGTTCTGCTAAAGGCCACTTGATTGTGGTACTTAACCAGTTAAGTCCAGTGAAATCAGGTGAAAATAAAAATGAAATATGTTAATATATTGAATTCTTAAATATGTATGCTTTTAAACTGAATAAAGATAATGAGAACTGTAAATCCATTTGGCCAACTACTTGCATAAGTAATAGAGGAAAAATTAAGTGGATAAAGAATATTTGAGGTGCCTGGTTGGCTCAGTCTGTTCAGCATCTGACTGTTAATTTTGGCTCAGTTCATGATCTCAGCATTGTGGGATGGAGCCACATCAGGCTCTGTTCAGATGAGTGTGGGGCCTGCTTAAGATTCTCTCTCTGTCTCTGAAAAAAAAAAAAATAATAATAACATTTAAAAAAAGAAAAAAGAATGTTTAAAGGCTGAAGACTCCAGAAGCTTCTTTGTTTCCTTTGGGGAAACCCAATTCTGAAATTAATCATGATAGTCTCTGGGGGAGTAATGGTTTAGTGTGCAGGTACTCCCTTAACTTTTCAAGAATGTGTCTAATATGTGAAGTGAGATTGCATGTTCCTGGAAAGTAACATTTTGAAAGCTGACTTGTGAAAGGCACTGAGATAAAAATAGTTGGTGAAAAGAATGCCCTGGGAAACTTAAATTGCCAATGTCAAGACCCATACCTAGAGAGTTTAATTCACTAAGGCCTGGGATGAGACCCAGGTATTTGAATTTTTAACAGTTGCTGGGGTGATTCTGCTTCAATTAGTCTTGGACTACACTTTGAGAAACACTACAATAGAGTCAAGGACACAAATTTGATGCTATTTTTTTTCCATTTTCTTTATCTTCTTGGTTCTATTCTACTCCCTGTTAGTGGTCCCATGCCAGTCCTTAATTTTCTGCTTTTTTTTCTTTTTTACCCTTTCTCAAAAAAACATTTCCTCTGGATTGATTAGTCATGTCTTTATGGATGGTTCTACAAAATGATCACAAAGGTCTCTTTAAAAAAAAAAAGGGGGGCGCCTGGGTGGCGCAGTCGGTTAAGCGTCCGACTTCAGCCAGGTCACGATCTCGCGGTCCGTGAGTTCGAGCCCCGCGTCAGGCTCTGGGCTGATGGCTCGGAGCCTGGAGCCTGTTTCCGATTCTGTGTCTCCCTCTCTCTCTGCCCCTCCCCCGTTCATGCTCTGTCTCTCTCTGTCCCAAAAATAAATAAAAAACGTTGGAAAAAAAAAAAAAAAAAAAAAAAAAAGTTTATCTTGAGAGAGAAAGAACACCAGCACTGAGAGCCCACCCAAGAGTGGGGGAGGGGCAGAGAGAGAGGGAGAGAGTGAATCCCAAGCAAGCTCTGCATTGTCAGCCCGGAGCCCAAAGTGAGTCTCCATCCCATGAACCTCAAGACCTGAGCTGAAATTAAGAGGTAGATGTCTAACTGATTGAGCCACCGAGACATTCCCAAGGTCTCTCTTTAATCTAAAAATCTTTAAGCCAAAATGCAGGTGCTTAAATCATTCTAGAGGCTGTGGGTGCATTAAAAAATAAATAAAAATGAAGAAAGAAAAAGGAGTAGAATAGAGAATAGAAATCAAAGCAAGAATTAAGGATCAGTAGTGGTTCATGAAACCTATGTTTAAGATGAGTATGTGCACACATACACATGAGTTTGCAATGCACTTATTTTAGAGAGAGCACACAAGTACTTTTTAACCTGTGAATCATAGTCCAAAATTTTTTTAAGATACTGTCTGAGTCTTGGTATTCCAGACTTCAGTGTGACATTGTTAATGATATGTTTTCTCATGCATTCACCTCATGTATCGCCTCCATCTCTACTCTGGACATTTCCATTTGTATAATACACTCAAAATCATCTGTGTAAAACTACATTTGCCGTGTCTTCTTATCACCATTTACCTCCTATATTTTATATCTATTCATAACTTCATCCAGATTAAAGTTTCAGAATTTCCTTTGTAATAATTTAGCTCCTTCTCGTTTGTCTATCCTTATGCCCCAACCAGTAGAAAACGTATGGGTGACCATGGTAGTGACCCACCCCTCAGCTAGCTCCTCAAAGGCTAGCATGGACATACACTAGATGGTATCTATAACCGCCTTCAGCAAGGCTGTAAGAGCCCTTGACAGCAAGCATCCCCTGCTCTGTTTGATGCCCATCTTTTTACAATTAGTTTTTTCCTGCCCTGAGTTTTATTGCCCAGGAATACCCACACCTTGGCTTTCACTCTTTGCTAGCTTCTAATGACACATCCACACATCTCCTATCTCTTACGGTGCCTTTATAATTTTCATATTGTCCTGTTTGGTTTCTCTAATGACTTGGGTCTAAAATCCAAGCTTGGGACATGTGACACATGTACCTGGGACATGTGACACCTGCCTGGTTTTCTCTCAGCTATACTTGCCTGCCTCATTCAGCAACCCAAGTTTTATACTCTGGAAAGTCATTTCAAAAACCATCTTTCCTTTTCTCGTGGCCCATCATCCTCTTCCTATTCATCATCACCTTCATGTGGGTTAATTCACTATCTTAATTGTTCTTCCTGCCTCTGTTCTCTCATCTTAACACTGAAAAATATTTATTCAACATTAGTTAGGTACTGCCTTAGTAAAACACACAAAAAAAAACAAAAAGAAAAAAACACAAGAAAAAACAAAAACACTCTGACTCCCTATTTTGTATAGGATTTACAAAATAAAGCCCAAATATTTTCCTTCTAGAGGAAAAAAAAACCTTAGCATACCTTTTCAATTTTTTTTTTTTTTTAAGTACGTTCTAGGCCCAACATGGGGCTTGAACTCATGACCTTGAGATCAAGAGTTATATGCTCTACTGACTAAGCGAGTCAGGTGCCCCAAACCTGTTTGGTTTTATTTTTCACTATTTTCATCTGTGAGTTTTCTGCTCTGTCTTGCCCGAACAGTCCCATTTATGCTCTAGGGATGTTCTAATCACTTTAATTACCAGGGGCCCCTCTTGGTGGTGGTTCATGAATCTGGAGCAGGTAGTTGTGGCTGGGGTTTAGGAGTGTGTCCTAGTACATACAAAGAAACCTCAAGATGGGAACCTCAGGGCACCTGGTGGCTCAGTTGGTTAAGTGGCTCTTGATTTTGGCCCAGGTCCTGATCTAACGGTGTTGCAAAAGACCTCACCCTCCCCCCAACTCCACCGCGAGGTGGGCATAGAGCCTATTTAGGATTCTCTGTCTCTCTGCCCCTTCCCCACTCATGCATACATCCTTGCACATGCGCTCTCTCAAAAACAAAACAAGACAGAACAAAAGATGGGGACCTAATTATATATTGGTAATAAGCAAGTTATTAAGAAGAGTCTAGGTTCTGGAAGAGAATAGAAATGAGCAGGAGACAAACTTATTATTTACTTCTCAAGTTAACTGGCTAAGGCTTCTTATGTCCTCTCTTCACTAGTTGTTGGATTGTTCCAGATTAGGAGAAGGCTTCAACCTACATGTGGTGAGAGATTAAATGTCTTCAACTGTGGAGCCTGGGAGGCTGTAGATTTTAGAAGATCACTGGGCTCCCACCTTCAGGAAATGCCTTTATCTTACTTTTTCTTGGTGGCTTGACTTCTCTATCTCCATCTGCCTCGAAGGAACTTCCCACTGTAGGATTCTAGGTCATTTGTTACTTGAACCATTCAGTTGATACTAAATTAGCTAAGGCAGTATTTTTTGTATTTTTAAAATTTTTTTCCATTTTTTTTTTCAAATTTATTTATTTTGGGAGAGAGAGAGAATGTGTGTGGGAGTTGGGGAGAGGGGCAGAGAGAGAATCCCTAGCAGGCTGCATGCTGTCAGTGCAGGTACCCGATGTAGGGCTCCATGTCTTGAACCAAACCATGAGATCGTGATGTGAGCTGAAATCAAGAGTCAGACGCTTAGCTGACTGAGCCACCCCAGTGCCCCAAATTTGTTTTTGCTTTTTGTGTCAGAATTAAGACATGCTCATTATAAGTTCAGATAGATAAAGGAAGTTACTAAGAGTAAAAATTTCTTTTTTCCCTGTCCCATTTTAGTTCCATTGCCCATATATTAGCACTGTTACTAGCTTGTTGACTATCATTCGTGATATTTTGGGATGATTTGTTTTTTTCAAAAGCGTTTTAACTATACCATGCTATATATGTACTTCTACAACTTACTATTTTTTTAATGAAATAATGCAGCTCTTTGGAATCTTTTTATGTCATGCCATACAGAGCTATATTATCATTTTTATATGTACATAAGTTCTTTTACTTGTTATATTTTTATTTAAAATATTACATATAGTGATAACATATCATATATTGAGTTTGCCCAAGATAGTCTCAATTTATGCCTTTTGTCCTAGTATTTCATCTGGTTTAGCATTTGTCCCCGATTTTTCATTTTTGAATAAAATATTATTTAATAGTTGCATGTAAACCAGCTTAGGTTTAGGTAAACCTATATTTTGTATTTCTACATTCTGACATAATCTCATATGTGAGATTCCAGTGTACTAAACGGAATTCTCACTTTACCATATGGCTAAGTTGGCAATCTCCCATTTCCCTTTTCCACATCCTTTCTGGAAGTAATAATTGCTTAACACACCTTTTTCAAGGGTAACATGAGGGTGCTTGCTGATAAAATGAATGTGCTCTGGCATGAGCAGTTAGGTACAGCTAACTTTTTCAGGCTTTGGGTGGTGGTGGTGGCAGAAGTATTTGATGCTGCTCCTTCTGCTGGACACTTGATATGTCAGCCACTTGGTGCTCAGCCCATGCCCTTGCCCATGGGTAGCACCACATTTGCCAGCTTTTGTTCAGTCTCGCCAATGGAGTGAATGCAGCCTGAAATCTATTGCCACAAGTTTTTTATCATGTATCATAAATCTACAACTACTTTTATTGTTGAGTAACACATTTTTATTTTGTAATAACCCTTTTAGTGGCATTGATTTCAAACACAACATGCATGCGCATGCACACACACACAGCAGTGCACATTTAACAGCATGGAATTTTGTTTAACTTATGGAGTTGAAATAATGTGTAACTCAAACTATGGGGGCTATAATGACATCACTGATCACATGAAAATAAGAACACATGCTTCTGCTGATGAATCAGCAACATCTATTGCACAGTCATATTTTAAGGTTGTGCCTGAAAATGCTACATTTAATAACTCACCTGCAGAAGGTACATTTGTGTGCCACTCTGTGAAACCTTACTTTTTATTTAGATCAAGTGGTTCTTCTAAGTTAACTTCTCTCATTTTCAGTTACAGGTCTTCTTGTTCATATAAGAAAGGTGAATCAATAACTATTAATGTGTTGGCTCCATTAATAGAACCTTATCAACAGTTAAATAATGCCAATTTTAAATCAGTATCATTGGATATTTCTAATAAAAGATTAATTCCAATAATGGTTCAAATTTCATGTCTAATTCATGAAATTAAAGTAGAGCATTTATTTTTTACCTATTTATTGTAGTTTATTTTTAAAAAATATTTATTTATTTATTTATTTTTTCAATATATGAAATTTATTGTCAAAATGGTTTCCATACAACACCCAGTGCTCATCCCAAAAGGTGCCCTCCTCAATACCCATCACCCACCCTCCCCTCCCTCCCACCTCCCATCAACCCTCAGTTTGTTCTCAGTTTTTAAGAGTCTCTTATGCTTTGGCTCTCTCCCACTCTAACCTCTTTTTTTTTTTTTTCTCCTTCCCCTCCCCCATGGGTTTCTGTTAAGTTTCTCAGGATCCACATAAGAGTGAACACATATGGTATCTATCTTTCTCTGTATGGCTTATTTCACTTAGCATCACACTCTCCAGTTCCATCCACGTTGCTACAAAGGGCCATATTTCGTTCTTTCTCATTGCCACGTAGTACTCCATTATGTATATAAACCACAATTTCTTTATCCATTCATCAGTTGATGGACATTTAGGCTCTTTCCATAATTTGGCTATTGTTGAGAGTGCTGCTATAAACATTGGGGTACAAGTGTCCCTATGCATGAGCATTCCTGTATCCCTTGGGTAAATTCCTAGCAGTGCTATGGCTGGGTCATAGGGTAGGTCTATTTTTAATTTTCTGAGGAACCTCCACACTGCTTTCCAGAGTGGCTGCACCAATTTGCATTCCCACCAACAGTGCAAGAGGGTTTCCGTTTCTCCACATCCTCTCCAGCATCTATAGTCTCCTGATTTGTTCATTTTGGCCACTCTGACTGGCGTGAGGTGATATCTGAGTGTGGTTTTGATTTGTATTTCCCTGATAAGGAGCGACATTGAGCATCTTTTCATGTGCCTGTTGGCCATCCAGATGTCTTCTTTAGAGAAGTGTCTATTCATGTTTTCTGCCCATTTCTTCACTGGATTATTTGTTTTTCAGGTGTGGAGTTTGGTGAGCTCTTTATAGATTTTGGATACTAGCCCTTTGTCCGATATGTCATTTGCAAATATCTTTTCCCATTCCGTTGATTGCCTTTTAGTTTTGTTGGTTGTTTCCTTTGCTGTGCAGAAGCTTTTTATCTTCATAAGGTCCCAGTAATTGATTTTTGCTTTTAATCCCCTTGCCTTTGGGGATGTGTCAAGTAAGAGATTGCTACAGCTGAGGTCAAAGAGGTCTTTTCCTGCTTTCTCCTCTAGGGTTTTGATGGTTTCCTGTCTCACATTCAGGTCCTTTATCCATTTTGAGTTTATTTTTGTGAAGGGTGTGAGAAAGTGTCTAGTTTCAACCCTCTGCATGTTGCTGTCCAGTTCTCCCAGCACCATTTGTTAAAGAGACTGTCTTTTTTCCATTGGATGTTCTTTCCTGCTTTGTCAAAGATGAGTTGGCCATACGTTTTTGGGTCTAGTTCTGGGATTTCTATCCTATTCCATTGGTCTATGTGTCTGTTTTTGTGCCAAAAAAATATTTATTTTTAAGGAGAGAGAGAGAGAGAGAGCTGGGAAGGGGCAGAGAGGAAAGGAGAGAGAGAATCCCAAGCAGGCTCCACACTGTTAGCACAGAGCCTGACACGGGGCTTGATCTCACCATCCATAAGACACTACCTGTGCCGAACCAAGAGTCAGAGGCTTAACCGACTGAACCTCCCAGGTGCCCCAAAAGTAAAGCATTTAGACGTTCATTCTCTAAACAGTGAAATACTTGGCATTATTGTGGATCCTACTATAAATTGAATTCCAAACTGCAACATGATAAAATTTTTTGGTCTTAGTGATATTAAAAATATGTTGTAGTAGAACACAACACCATAAAAAATTTAAGTAAATATAGAACCTATGAAGAGAACCTATACTTGGAATATGTTGTGATGCCATGGTAACTCATAATTATACCCCAAATACTCTGCAAATTTACCAATCTAAATAGGAGATGTGGTTGTCAAAAAGACAAATATGTTTATACACAAGATAACCAGCCTTAACTTTTTATGATTAGACTGCTGTTGAAGAAAATAAAAATAACTTAAGCATGGAAGTATGCACTTTTTATTTTTGGATTTAGAAATATTTGAAACTTTGAAGAATTTCAGTATTTTGGAAATTGACTTTAAGTGCTTATCATGGTATTAAATACTCTTATAACATTACCCTTTAAATTTTTTGTTTCATTTTCTTTAAAATCTATATGAAATCTTTAATCAGAGTGTTCAACAAATGGTGGAAAAAAAAATCAATTTTATATGATGCATTTAGGGAATTGAATTGAAACCAATGCTCAAAAATAAATAGGAAGACCATGAAATGTATCCCTATGAAATTAAAGGGAAGACTGAACAAATTAAATGATGAGAACTCAAATGGTCTACAAGATTTAATTGTGAAATTCCATAATTGTGTTTTGAAATATGCAGACTAATAAGAAACATCTTTTGCTGGAGTTTATATTTTTAATTGGATAAATTGATATTCCAGCTCAGAGTAAAGTTGAACTGAGAAAGCCTGCAGCATCTAAGTTTAGCAAAACATTGAAACTAATCATAAATACGTGATGAGGTTTTTTTAATTTCAGAAATTTAATTTATATGTATTTGAGTTTTGTTTATTGATCATAGTCTCCATGGAGGAAAAAAATATTTATACAAAGAGCCCAAGCCACTACCTTTAAGAACATTTAGGCTAAGTATTAATATATTTTATTAATAAAAATTCAAACTGAGGTATTTTCCATTTAGTAAAATTTGCTGTGAACTTAATAAATTTACCAAGTAACTTAACATCTGAGGGAGACTATACAGGTATCAACAATTTAAAATTTACCAACCCTAAAATGCAGTTTAGAAAAATATAAAAAATATATAATCATAAAAAATACTTTTCTCAGAAAAGTATCTGAGAGACAGATATAGCTAAGAAATTATTTAAAGCATATGGAAATGAATCATGTATATTTTTTAAATATTCAAATAACATAAACTTTTTACTTTAATCACAGATACAAGAATTCTTTAGAAAGCATGTGTTTTTTTTAGTTTATTTATTTATTTTGAAAGAGAGAGCGAGAGTCAGTGGGGTAGGAGCAGAGAGAGGGAGAGAGAGAATCCCAAGCAGTCTCTGCACTATCAGCGCAGAGCCCTATGTGGAGCTTGAATTCAGGAACAGTGAGATGATGACCTGAGCTGAAGTTGAATGCTTAAGTGAATGAGCCACCAAGGTACCCTGAAAGCATGTAATTTTTGAAAGTAGTGTTTGAATATAATTATTAATGTAGATTGTAAGTCCACAGATAAAGTAAGACCATTTAATTGGTTAATAATCAGCATTTGAAAAATTATGTAATTTTAATTATTTTCAGTACCTTTTTTATTCTAAAAAAGACCTGGTTTGGGTGACCCCCCTCCTTGCCAAATTTCTCTCTACAAATTAACAAGTTCTTCTGATTTTTCTGTCTCTTAAGAGTATGATTTTTCTCCCAGTCACGGGGACTTAAAATCTTGCTATAAATGATTTCTATCTCTGTTTTACAAAAACCATTCTCTTGGGAGGATAGAGGATGAGTTAGAGGGAAATGATGAAGTTTGAACCTATTCAGGTACAATAGGATATGGATGGGTAGGAGATATAAGAGAAGACTGATCATTTGGCTATGAGATTAATGAGAAAATGGTAGAATGTGTAAGATGACTCCCACTCACAGACATGAGTACCCGAGTTGATAGTGGGGCTGTTAACTATCATAGGGACCTCAAGAGAAGAAGGAAACTTCGGAGGGAAGATAATAAGATGGTCTGGGGACATGTTGAGTTTAAGGTATCTGTGGGCCATCCAAGGGAGTTATCCAGTATGAAGTCGGATAGGTAGAGCAGGTGCTCCAAAACACAGGTTGTAGCAGAGGACATGGATAGAGATTAATTTGACCAAGAGGAAGATTAAGAAATGAGTAAAGGACACAGCTGTGGTGTCCAACATAGCAGTGGGAAAGGAACAGGGCTCCAATAGGCAATGGTTTGGCCTATGGAGAAGGGAGAACCCAAGATTAATGCCAAGTGTAACAGGTTGGAGGGAAGATTTGACATCTGGCAATTGTGAGGTTCTAATAACTGTAGGAGGAATTTAGGCCTAGCTTAGACAGGAAATGGTCCAAGAAATGTCTTATCATTTGGAACTTTCAGATTCAAATTCAATAAATTAAACTTCCAAGGTATAATGCTCTTTAGTATAGTTTTACACTGTAACTTTTATTCTAATACTTTTCTACAAACTTAGTATTATTATTTCTTTTTACTATAACTTTTTTTCGGAGTTTTACTTTGTACATGGGCACATTGATTAGTATAGAGTGGACTTTAAAAAATATTATTATTATTAATTTTTATTATTATTATTATTATTTTATTGTTAAGGAATCCACTTCTGTGACTACACCCGACTCTAGATTTTCTGGTTATGAGCACTGTATTCTCTTCCTGACTCAGCTGAAAACCCAGACTCATGAAGTCCCAATCCCTGTATCCCTAGGGATGGATGCCAAAGCCAACCATATAGGAGGCTTTTTCAGAGGAGAACACGACTTTGTCTTCCCAGAAGACAAACCCTCTGCTTTGCTTTACGAGGCAGTTATGAACCCCAAACCACAGACAGGTTGGGACCTGTGCAGGCCTCAGTGTAGAGTGGACTTTTTTTAATGTCTTGTCAAGAACATTAGTTTTATTAAATAATTTGATGCATAGACCTTTCCTAGAAATTTGACTATTCATTGAATCAGCCCAAAAAAATCTCTTTTGATTTCACTCTTAGAATCTGTTTGTCAATAATATCCATGGATAAAATTTTAACTTTTTTTTACATTTTATTTTTACTTCCTAGCATTTTCTTTTAAAAATTATAGGGGCGCCTGGGTGGCGCAGTCGGTTAAGCGTCCGACTTCAGCCAGGTCACGATCTCGCGGTCCGTGAGTTCGAGCCCCGCGTCAGGCTCTGGGCTGATGGCTCGGAGCCTGGAGCCTGTTTCCGATTCTGTGTCTCCCTCTCTCTCTGCCCCTCCCCCTTTCATGCTATGTCTCTCTCTGTCCCCAAAAAAAAAAAAAATAAATAAATAAAAATTATATCAAAAATGTATTCTGGGGGCATCTGGCTATATCAATCGGTAGCGCATGTGACGCTTAATCTCAGGGTTGTGAGTTCAAGCCCTAAATTGGGTATGGAGACTACTTTAAAAAAATAATAATAAAAAGAATGTATTCTTACGTTCAGACTTAAGTTAGTGATTAAAACACCTAATTTAAGTAGTTTTCCTCCTATAAGGTATGCCTTCACATATGTCTTATGTGTTCATTGTGGTCCATTAGCTTTGATATATGATTTATCTTTTAGTAGAAAAATGCTAGGTTCTTTCATCACAATTACAGTCATTGGTCTGATAATCCCGTGAGTCAATCTACACAAAACAAGAAGCTCATATCAAACTCCTGGCAGGTTTAGTTAAAATTAAAATGCATGCTCAACTGTAGAGATTGTCAAGTGTGGAAATAATATTTGTCCAGCTGGACAGCTTTCTTTTGTAGTTGCTAAATGAAAGTTGAGATTCTGTCTGCTCCTTGAAAGCTTCTGTGTCATGAAGGTAATTTGGACTGTTTGTGGTTTGACAGGGATTATTAAAATCAGATGAAGTGAAGGGAAGCAAGTGTGAGAAAGCAAAATTGACACTGACACTCTCTATTATTTGCCGCTTGGATCATGATGACTATGTTGATATGATAGATTCACTGTTGAGATATGTTAAGCAGCAAATAAAGTAAAAAGCGAGTATAGTGATGGATTTTCAGATTTAACATGAAGAAATCCTATATGTACTTTCACTGATTGCTTTTTAAATAGATTTTCAGGTCATTTCATATGAATCCGCTTTAACCAACAACAAATTATACTTCTATTGTACTATAGAATTAAAACATATTCTGCAAAGGCAATAAAACAGAAGATTAAATATTAGAGAAATAGATCACATGACTAAAATAATAGAAGTTTAAAACTAGAAGGGTCCTTAGAGACACTTTTTATCTAATTTCCTTTTTTTCATAAATGGAAACTGGAAAGGGTTTCAAGTTACCACATTTAAATTTTATTTGATAGCTTAAATGTTAAATCCTGGTTTTTCACAAGTATATTTTCTTACCTCTTCACAATTTTTAAAAAATGGTTTAAGTTGTTAAAAAGCATTTAAAAAATGATTTAAGCCACAATTTTCTTTGTTTGAAGATAATAAGTGTTATAATTATATGTGGTCTATAAACAATATTATATACATAGATGAAGTAAATGTGTTCCATAAATATGATTTCTGCTGCAAACATCCTTAGCAGAGGGAGTTTATAGCCAGGAGGCTATTTCAAATTGTTAATCAAGGACAGTTATGGTAGAAAAATATAATTAAATATGAAGAACTATATACATAAAAAAAGATAAAAAGCCTGGGTTGTCCTATGCATTGTACAAAACCTACAGTGGTATTTAAGCATGGTAATGAATTGTCTGATTTGGTTTTTAAAACAATAAGTTGAATGCCAATATGCAAGTTGGAACCCAACTCAGTGTCCTACAATTCAGTTTAATTCAATTCTGACACTGTCTGGGGTTAACACAAACCCCACAAAGTTAATGGCTCAGTCCCGCAAGGCTGTCCCCACTTTATGTGAGAACATCAAGTGACACCTCTCCAGGGGATGTCTACTTCCACCCTGCTGACTACAAATTTGAGGGTTCCCACAGTCCCCTCTTCAGGTTCAATAGGTCATTAGACTGACACACAGAACTTAGTAAAATGCTGCAGTTCTGGTTACAATATTTTTAGAAAGGCTACAACTTAGGAATGGCCACATGGAAGAGATGCATAGGACAAAGTAAGGAAGGAACTAGGGGAGACAAGGAGCAATAACCAAATATATATTTCTTATGAAGGCACAAGATGTGAATTTTGGAGGCCAGATAGGAGGTTTTTCTGTTTTTTTCAGCAATAAATAATGCCATAGGTAGGACACTGGAAGCACATAGAGGGAGAAGTCAAATTTGAGAGCATTTGGTTACCATTTACTATATTAGAGGAAAAAAAGGTCAAAGAATTTGGTGACCATTTAAGGCAGAGTTTAGCAAACTTTTTCTGTTAAAGGCCAGATAGTAAATATTTTGGGATTTATGGACTACATGTGGCCACTGTAGCATATCCTTTTTGTTTGTTTTTATTTTTACAACTCTTGAGAAATGTAAAAACCATTCATAGTTGGCTGGTCAAAGAAAAAACAGACTGTGCTCTAGTTTACTGACACCTGATTTAAGTTAATAGGGCAAGGAAAAGGAATGATATTAGGTAGGTAGTGACCCTGTAGTCTAGGAAGAGAAGGCAGTGTAAGGAAAAGATTTTGAATTATATTTTGGACATGTTGAGTTTAAGGGACCTTTGAACCTGCAATGTTGAATTGCCAAGTAAGTGTTTGGAATAGTTGTTGGGGTTTTGGAGGACGAACTAGGTTTAGAGATACAGACTTTAAATTTTCAGCATAGAGATAATAGATGCATGAGGTTACTCAATAAAAAAAAAGTGTAGAATAAGGATTGAAATGGATTGAAAGGGAAAGGGAGGAAAATTTTCTATATTTCCCTTTCCAAGTCAGGCAAGGGGAATAAGGATATTTGGGAAGACTACAACATGAGAACTAATAGGAGTAGATTTTTTTTACGATCCAAGGAGAATGAAATCCAGTGAAAAAAATAAAATTTTTAAAAATTAAAATACTTTAATCTGGTAAAATTACATAAAAAGAAGCAATAGCTTTGAATGAAGAATGCATAGGGAAGTAATTAAAATGAGAAGTAAATTCTAGAGAAAACCTTGTGGTGAATATCAGTGTTTAATGCCAGAGATGAGAGAGGAGCCAATAAATATGTTTATTAGTTTAATAAAATAGTCTGGTTAATTTAAGCAAAGAAAAAAATAGTGGGTGTTTCTCAGTAGAACCGGGAGAAAATTTATTGTGTATATCTGACAGAACCAAAACAAACCCAAAAAAACAATATTTATGAACTTTCAGTCCCAGAAGGACAGAAACTAGGCAATTCTAGGGCCTCAGCCAAAAAAATGTATGCACCTTCACTTGGGAGGCTGGATTTAACTTGGATGGTGTACCTCCAAGTAGTTCCCTATTCCTGCCTTCATTCCAACTTTCAGAATTTATTTGCATCTGATGGTTCAGTTTGGGTCAGATGTCTAGCTTGGATCAGATAGTTATGACCAGGAAAGCTGGGTATGCTAGCATAGAAATTGACCACCATTTCCTATCCATATGTTGTCTGTCAGCTTAAAAAAAGAAATTTTAGCTGGTTGGCTACCTAATTTGGGGACTCCTACTGGGAGCCTGTGAATACATGTGTAAGAGGCAAGAAAAGAACTAGTACTTTGTACTAGTACTTTGGAAGATTGACAAGAGAGGAAACAACTTCTCCTCTCTTACAGAAGGAGTAGCTGTCAGTACCAAACTAGTGCAGAGATTAAGTATGAATAGGAATTGAAAAATATTTAGTCACTTTCAGTGTAAGGACAGAGACAGAAATCAGATTGCTCTGAGTTGAGAAGTAAATGAGAGATGAGGTAAAAGATTAGGGATTATGGACGCTGTTTGCTGAAGTTGGGCTATGAATGGAAGGGGGCCCTAGGGAAGGTTTTGTTTCTACAAAGCAAGAAAGTGGAACATGTTTATAGTCAGCTGAAAGGGATATTGATGATACAGGACTAGTTAATGATAACTGATGGAGCAAAGTCCTAGAAGACATAACAGGGTATTTCAGTGGATAGAGTATTCATGAAATTAATGTTAGGTTACTAATATTCCAAAATTTAGGAGAACAATATCACATTAATATGAATTGCTAATTAACACTATTAACAGCATTTTAGGAGAAATTCTAAAACCCTTGGAACATACTGTAAGACCTACATCCTTTAGGGGTGCCTGAGTGCTCAGTCTGTTGAGCCTCCAACTCTTGGTTTTGGGTCAGGTCATGATCTCACAATTCGTGAGTTTCAGCCTTGTGTTGGATTCTTCGCTGCCAGTGCAGACCCTGCTTAGGATTCTCTCTCTCTCTCTCTCTCTCTCTCTTCCTCCCATCCCCTGCTCTCTTTCTCTCTCAAAAATACATAAATAAATAGACCTAAAAAAAAAAAAAAAGACCTACGTTCTTTAGAAGCACCAATTTAGATAGAAAGTGCATACTAAGTTTAAATCATTCTCACCTAGTTATTAAAAGAAAATTCCTTAAAAATGTAATTGACGCATTTTATAAGCAATGTTTGTTATTCCTAGTTGAGAGATAATACAATTGCCTTTTTAAAAGTATACCATAACTTAAACTTTCTACTAATGCAGATGTACTACTTTCCAAATTAATAAAGCTTTTACTGTGCTTGAAATTTCATTAGTTAATCCTTAACCCTATGATTTGTGATTGTATTTAGGTCTAATCTAAAAATATAAAATTTTATAATTCTTAAGTCCTGTGAAATGCATGAGTGCTAAGTTATAAAAGAACGTGGAGATTAAAATTTCACATTATCTGGGTTTCACTGTTGTGTTAAAGCAAGAGATGGCTAGGATTGCATATTGAAGATTATAGAGTTATTAAAATGAAAATATTTTCTACAAAGAGAAATACATTGAAAAATAAAGAAAGCGATGTCAGATTTGGTGAGTAAAACATATGACAGTTAATTCTGTTTGCTTGTCAAGCTACAATAGTGTATTCTGACTGATCCTGTCAATTTCTGCTTCATACATGCACATATTTAAATTACTAATAGAGGAGTTACAAGGAAGTATTTTATATTTTATCAAGGGGGATTTTAATAGCCATAGCATGTTACTATGTGTATTTATTGGATGTATATTAATATTCTCATGCATTTAATTATAATAATCAGAATTTCCACAATTATTAATAGAAACTATAGCAGTCTGTGGTGGAAGTCCTAATACATAGATGAGAGTTGAGAAAATAAATGGAATAGAATATAAAGTTCTGTATTTCCTAATGTAAGAGTTTAATGCATAAGGAATCTTAAATGACTATCAACAAATTGAGATCCATCCTAGTTGTCTCTCAATCTTTGGAGAGGCTAAAACATTAAAATTTCAACTTCCAGTAATTGATGAAAAGAAATAAATTTCTAGTGACTTTGAAATATCATAAGGGGAAGATCTAGCTGTAAAAAATTTATTTTTGGAAATTTATAGTGATTTTAGGGATAGCTGTCAAATACATATGGCAGTAAATAAGTCAATACATATAAGATGTAAAATAGTAATTTTTTTTTTCTTTTAAGTAGAAGTCTTCACAGAGAGGCAGTTTATAGCATTGTGATTAAGGACTCTGAGTCCCAGCTTTGCCACTTCATATGTAAAGGATCTTGGGCTCACAAACCGCTCTGTGCCTCAGTTTCTATATCTTTAATATGGAGATTATAATAATACCTGACCCATAGAATCATGGTAAGAATTAAATGAGTTCATATATATAAAATACTTAGAACAATGCATGGCCCATATAACGCTATATAAAAGTTAGCTGTAATTATCATAAAAATAACTATTCAGCCATCATACTTTTAATCCATGTCTTAATGAATGAATTTACTGAACTACATAAAATTTTCAAGATTTATTGAAAGTTAAATTTTGGATTATGTAATATTGGCAAGACTTTGTGAATGATCCAGAGAACTACTTTGTGACTAGATATGGATGGAGAAGTAAAAATGAGCCAGACTGGAATAAAAGGCTGATCAGAGTTTAAGAAAGATGACCTGGGGGCGCCTGGGTGGCTCAGTCGGTTGGGCATCTGACTCTTGATCTCAGCTCTGGTCTTGATCTTGGGGTCTTGAGTTCAGGACCCACATGGAGCCTACTTTAAAAAAAAAAAAAAAAAAGATGACCTAGTCAAAGTTTATTTTCACTCTGCTACTTTTATTAAACCAACAACTCAACCTGAACCAGCAATACAACAAATAATACAAAGAATATAAAGAATACAAAGAATAATAGGTCAGGGACACATGATGTCTGTGAAGGTATGTCACCCTGTTCCTTGTGGAGGCATAATGTCCAAGGTCAGTTGATCTCACACATCTTTTGTTGAGTGAAGAGTGTGCCAAGTCAGAGAAGCCCAGAAACATGCACTCGCTGCTTCTTAGTATATTTTAGGAAGCTAGGGGGTGGTGGGTAAAACATTAGTACTGGGTATCTACCTATTGCCATGAAAGAGTATTTTGCTGCCTCACATTTCCTCTTTTCTCATATTATTTCTTGCTCAACTAGAGATTCCACATAAGCTTTTTCTTTTCTTTTCTTTTTCTTTTTTTAGAGAGAGTGAGCAAGAGAGCACAAGTGGGGAAGAGGGAGAGCATATTAAGAGGGAGAGAATCTTAAGTGGGTTCCATGCTCAGCACAGAGCCTGATGAGGTGCTCAATCCCATGACCCTGGGGTCATGACCTGAGCCGAAATCAAGAGCCAGCAGCTCAACCAACCGAGCCACCCAGATGCCCCAGATTCTGCATAAGCCTTTCATGTAACAGTCCTGGGAAAGGGCAAAGGAAATCATTTAAAATGGCTTTGAGTGCATGATATAAGAAAAATGATGGTATTAATGAATAAAGTACTCCATTGGAAGAGTTAATAGGCGGGGGGGGGGGGGGGGGGGAGTTAGAAATACGTCCTACTCCTTCCGTTCCTTAAAGAATACAACAAATTTATAGCCAGAGGAAATCTCAGAGCCTAATAAATCCATCCATCTCATTTTATAAATGAGGAATGTGAGCTCTCCCTCTTGAGAGATCAAGTGTCTTACTCAAAGTCATTAACAGAATGAGGATCTGAACTCAAACCTACTGATTCTTTGATTCAATGGTGTTTAGGGTTAAATGTGTTTTAGTATAGTGTAACATTTTGAAATTTGTTTAATTAAATGTGGAGCATAAATTTTTAATTAATGAAAACATTTCCTTACCATGCTGATTAAAAGTGGTTTTTTTTTAGGCTAGACAGTAGGACTTCAGGTAAAGTAGAGGTGGCAGACACATTAAGTCCACAGTTTGGGCTGAGAATCTCAGGCATCTGACCTTCCTCACTGGGCTTTTCCACAGAGGAGAAATCACATGGTCCTACAGTTTCTGTTTTACTAACTCATTTTCAGTGTAGATTTCTTCCCACTGGTTGGGTTTTCTTTTTTCACTTTTTTAAAAGTGTATAGTTGAGAAAAGTGTATGCATGAGAAAACATGCATTTGTTTGGTTACACAAAAAAAAAATGACACTCTGGATTTTTATTCTTGAAGAAACAGAAAAAAAAAAAGGATAAAATGAGGATTCTAATCATATGTGTTTAAATAATGAAAAAGAGACCCTAGGTTAGAAAGTATTGTTTTAAAATATGGTAAAAGACAAGATTCCGAAATTACTTTCGTGAACTTTCTTTTGATCACATGAGGTTTGATTTTTTTTATTGCTTTATTTTAATGTTTTCTGGCTGTGCTTATAATATGTACATATTTTATTGTAGTCACTGTTCTTAGGAATTTATAGCTCAACTGCTATAATTTGCCTATGGCTGAAACTTGATCTACAGATGTTTGGCTCAGATATAATTCTTCAAACATTACTCATTTTTAAAAGGCAATAATTAATATTAGATTGGCTGTTAATACTTGTTTGAAATATTAAGCACTGGTTTTTTAATCTTATGCCAAAAATGATCAGAAACATTACAGGAGAATGAATATTTAAAAATAGTACTGTGGAATGACAATTTCAAAAAGAAAGCATACTTTAAAAAGTTTCAGCTCCCATTTTTGATTGATCTTGGATTAGGTTAAGCTACACAGCTTTACAGTTTCTTCCTCTTTCCACCTATAATTTTTTAAATTTTTTAAAATTTATTTTGAGAGAGAGCACAAGTGAGTGGGCTCAGGGCAGAGAGAGAGAAAGGGAGAGAGAGAGAATCCCAAGGAGGTTCTGCACTGTCAGCACAGAGCCCAATGTGGGACTCAAGCTCACAAACTGGGAGATCATGACCTGAGCCAAAATCAAGAGTTGGATGCTCACCCAGCTGAGCCACCCAGGCGCCCCTCCCCCTAAATTTTTTAAAGGTTGGTCTATGTTTCTGAAATACCACTGAGGTATTTGTCAAGTTACATTAGTCCCTTAATAACTCACTTTTTTGGGGCGCCTGGGTGGCTCAGTCGGTTAAGCGTCGGACTTCAGCCAGGTCACGATCTCGCGGTCAGCAAGTTCGAGCCCTGCGTCGGGCTCTGGGCTGATGGCTCAGAGCCTGGAGCCTGCTTCTGATTCTGTGTCTCCCTCTCTCTCTGCCCCTCCCCCGTTCATGCTCTGTCTCTCTCTGTCTCAAAAATAAATAAAAAAAAAACGTTTAAAAAATTAAAACAAAAATAATTCACTTTTTTGTTGTTGAGGTCCTACTTAGTTATGTCTTACTTAGAGAATAGAGTGCTCTTTCTACTGGCTCCCTTGTTTATTGTCTTATGTTTTTACTGTCTCTGCTCCTTTAGAGGAGAGACTGTCAATCTCCCTTTCATGATACCCTCATGAGGCCCCGGCACAGTGTCACACGGTGGACCCGCAGAGTGCTTGAAAGGACATGGAAGGTCTGGTGTCTGTGCTCATGCGCATTCAGTCCTTTTTTGTCACCACATTCCTGCAGGGATCACTGCCATTCCATTGAGAAAACTTTAAATTCACACTTTGTAGCATCACTTACACAGGCTACTCTCCCTTTTTAATTTATTTCTTCTGTTGGTCCTGTGCATCTCTATTTGTTCAGGTTAATTTTCTCATCCTATTTGTTCTATTTTGCCAATCAAGTTTTCTCTCTTATCCTTGCTCTCTCTTTACCTATAAATGTCATTCTTGCTTCTCATGTCTTTCATGACCATGGAACCATATCTTAAATACAAAAGCATCATAGATCTATGGTGGTCACATGAAAATTCTGAACCATCATCATTCTGGTACCCTGTTGTTACCAAGTGGCACTTCTTTAATGTATTATTTGTATTTATTGATTAACTTATCTACTGAGGTTAGATAGAGAAAAATCACACAACTCTGTATCGGGAATCCTTCAAAATGATGTCACCAACCCCATCTGAATGTTCAACATGTTTCAGCCCATTATTGTTTTACTCCATTTCAATGAAAGACATAACATACATTTAATACCAACATAGCACAGAACAGCACATTTTCCTTTAACAGCATTTGCAAGCACAAATACCACAAAATAATACAAAAAGTTTAGTGAAATGGTAGTCAAGAGATATTTAGGGATTATGTAAGTTTTGAATTTGATTTTGAGAATAATGATGAATTCAAATTGGCAAGAGAGGTGTTAAGGTTCGAAGAGGTTTCAAATGAAGACAAAATGTAAGATCAAAAGCCCCATGAGAGCAGGCATAATTTCTTTTTAAAATATTTGTCTTCATTATATATGTCTTAACAAAAAGGAAAACCACAGGCCCAAAAAGGTATAGCTCAGACCAAGTTCCCAAACTGGAGCTTAATATCCAATCTAATTGCATTTTCACCTTCCACCAGAAATATGGCCTTACCTAGTTATTCAGGAAATTTTCCTTTCCGTCAATGCCAATAAGTCTGCCACTTGAGTCCTCTCTATCCTCTAGAGAAAGATGAGGTATTCTGCATGATAACACCTCATACTTTTTCCCCTAGAAAACAGCCTTGTCTGGAACAACACACTGCTTTTGTTAATAACTCTTATGTCCCCACCCTCCTCTATAAAAACCCTTCATTTTTCACACCTCCCGGGAGTGCCTCTCTTTTTGCTAGATAAAGTGCTGCCTGACTCATGAATAGTTTAGCAAAGCCAATTAGATCTTCACATTCACTTGGTTGAATTTTGCTTTTTAACGTGTATAAAAGTACTCACTGCAAAAATATAGGAAAATGCTAAGTATAAAGAAAATAAATATCAACAGTAGTCAAAATATCCAGGGATAACCATTTTATTTTTTTTATTTATTTTTTTATTTAAAAAAATTTTTTTTAACGTTTATTTATTTTTGAGACAGAGAGAGACAGAGCATGAAAGGGGGAGGGTCAGAGAGACAGGGAGACACAGAATCCGAAACAGGCTCCAGGCTCTGAGCCATCAGCACAGAGCCTGACGCGGGGCTTGAACTCACGAACCGCGAGATCATCACCCGAGCCGAAGTCGAACGCTTAACCGACTGAGCCACCCAGGCGCCCCCAGGGATAACCACTTTAGCATATTGGTTAATATTTCCACAAAACTATGGGGCGCCTGGGCGGCTCAGCTGGTTAAACATCCCACTCTTTGTTCCAGCTCAGGTCATGATCTCAGGGTTTGTGAGACTGATGTCCGCATCCGGCTGTGTGCTAACAATGCTGAGCCTGCTCCGGATTCTCTCTCTCCCTCTCTCTCTTCCCTTCTGCTCATGCATAAGTGTGCACACACAGTCTCTCTCAAAAATATATAATCTTTAAAAAAATATTTCTGGGGCGACGGAGTGGCTCAGTCAGTTGAGCGTCCAACTTCAGCTCAGGTCGTGATCTCGTGGTCCTTGAGTTCGAGCCCCGAGTCGGGCTCTGTGCTGACAGCTAAGAGCCTGGAGCTTGTTTCAGATTCTGTGCCTCCCTCCCTCTCTCTCTGACACTCCCCCGTTCATGCTCTGTCTCTCTCTGTCTCAAAAATAAATAAAAATGTTAAAAAAAAAAATATTTCTGCAAAACTACTCTGTATGCAGTAAGTGATTCATTTCTCAAGACATGAGGCAGCCTTAAAATTTAGAACCAAATAGATCCAGTTCAAATTCTACTTCTAACAGTAAGTAGCTGCTACACGGGCATGTTAGTTAATGTCTCTGGGCCCAGGTTCCTTCCCTTATAAATGAGGGTAATAATTATTTTGTAGAATTAATGAGAATTAAGGAAGATGACGTATATGTTTGTACACAGTAGGTATATAACAAGTCATATTGCTATTTTGCTATTATATTTAAACTGATCTCTATGCCTGTTTTCTTATGTTTTAAATATGTAGAATCTGAGCTTATGAGACTTTCTAGTATTGATAAGACAAGTCTTAGCAGAGTATTGATATATAACTGGTTTTGTTAGAGAAGCTAGTTCCAAAGTATTTACTAAGTTTGAGCTTTCTACAGACCCTCAGCCGATCAAATTTTTTCACTGCAAAAGCAAAATTTTATTTTCTTGCAACATTTTTTGAATGAGTCATCATCTGAAGAGTTGAACTACCCAAAATGATCCAAAAACATGCAAATACAGAAGCTGAATTCATTATTAGTAATATTGGCCATTGGATTTAGAAATGACTAGGGAGGTAAGAAGATCTCAGACTCTGCTTATATGGAAAAACTGAGGTTTTGGTACCCTAAAGATATATAATTTCTGATGAATATATGGTATTCTATACCTTTTACTGCAAAATATTTTAAAAAGAGGATCTAAATACATGAGAATTTATGTATTTTAGAATGACATTTCTGTGATTATTCTGTATTGGGGCTAATTGAGTTTACAAATGACAAACCTTGTGATGCCACCGACTTTTATATTAAAATGTTTTAGTTGGATGTTTCCCTTTTAAAATAAAATCTGTGCAAAAAATAAAAGCTTTATCCCAAGACTACCTCATTGAAGTTCCAGATGATGCCTGTGTGAAATTCAGCTATTTTGTTTTGGATAATGAATTAGCTGAATTTGTTGCAATTAAATAACTAACGATGAGGAAGTCCACTAGTGTTGTAGCCTCTGCAAAACTTTTTAGACAATTTGTCAAGTATTTTGGGTTTATCTGAAATAAAACCACATTCCCCAATCCTTTTTCTTGTTAATATTTATTCCGTGTATATTTCTTATAATTTAAATTTCTCATTTCATTTATACCGTTAGTCATTATGTACTTTATAAGCACTACTTTATATTCAAAAATAACATATCCCTAAATAAAATAGATCACATTCTACCCCATCTCCATCATTTTTAGTCTGTTCCATTGCCCCGCTTTCTTGTATTCACAGCACTTCTCACCATGCGATCTTTTATAAAGTATACTTGCTTATGTGTTCTTAAATGAGATAAAAACTCCATGAGGGCAGAGACTTTGACTTGTTGCAATTGTATCCCCAGCTTCCACAGCAGTGCCTTTTACGTATCAAACATTCAAGAATATATATGCACTGACTGAATGAATGATTCGATAGTGGGAAAATGCATGTCTCTCTAGGAAGAGTAGAATATGTAAGTTTTAGTCAGTTATAAGTACTTAGGTTGACAGAGGTGATAGAGGAATTCAAGGAAAATTCTGCCTTCTTCACATATAAATAAGGGATATGGGATGACACTTTTAAATTTGGAAGTTACAATTTCCAGGTCAGTGTGTTGACAAGGGTGGAGGGAAGGTGGTGAATTCTTGTTGCCGCCACCCTTGTTCACAGTGGTCTATGTGGTTTGGGATCGCCTTTGCAGCTCTTGGTTACAGTGAGAAGCAGCAGGATGCTTGAGTACTCTCTGAGGGGTGCGGTTTTGTTCAGCTTTCAAACCATAGAGAAGTGTGAAAATCAGGTCACACCTCATGCAAATTAAATAACAAAACACTCTATACCTAGTTTAACAATACCCTAGTTTTCCTACTGCTGTATTTCATTTTACCTATAAATGAGAATTATTATTTTTGGTTTAGGATCACAACTTGAGGTGTTTTTTTTTTCTTTATTTGTGAGGATGTGACATGCTTTTTATTCTTATTCCACAGAATGGATTGGGGAGATAAATATTCCCATACTTCTTTTGACCTACATTGTTTGTTAAACTCACTTCCTGGAGACTTGGAGTTTAAGCAGATCTTCAGTGACATTGATGAAAAGATAGAACAAAATGCTACAAGGTAAATATTGTTAATTATTTAAAACTAGTTGGTTTCATGTTTCATTTACACAAACTTTACCTGGTCTAGTTTTAGTGTTTTCTACTCTTAGATCATTTTAGGTTTTCATATTATTAATTTTCCTGAAAAAAATTGATTAAACCCTCTTCCCTAGAATTTAACATTATTAGTACTTTAAGACTCAAGGGGTTCCTGGGTGGCTCAGTCCTTTAAGCGTCCGTCCGTCTTTGGCTCAGGTCATGATCTCGTGGTTCATGAGGTTCGAGTCCCACATCAGGCTCTCTGCTATCACTGAGGAGCCCGCCTACTAACCTCTGTTTCCCTGTCTCTGCCTTTCCCCACACGTGCAACACTCTCTCAAAAATAAATTAAAAAAAAACTTTTTTAAGCAAATGTGACTCAAAAATTTAGGCACTGCCTTCAAATAGGTAAATTAAAGTTTATTGAATTTCTACTAATGTTTTCTTAGAGTTTGCCAATATTGATGACCTGGATTTTCATTAATATGTTTAGAGTTAAGCAGCTTCACTTGATAGATAAGCACAGAAATTAAAAATTTCAAATTACAGTATTAAAATGGTAGTATAAGGCCATGCATTGCTTGAGTTGTTGAAAGAGACCAAAAAAAAATGCATTATTTTTATGTAACATTTGTCATTATAAGTCACCTTCCCACGTGGAAGTCCAGAGACTCCATAGAGAGTTGCTCTGCAAGATTAATCTTTATCACCTACTCCAAAAGTTAGTGCTACCAAACATTAGGAGTAATGGGACAGTTAAGCAGTTTGCCATTAGATGGAAGAGACTTTGTCTTTATATGTGTTTTGGGTCCTAGAATCAGTTCACCTATTTGGATCCTTTTGGTCAAAGGTTCTAATAATTCACCTCATGTAGATTATAAATATGCAAACCACAGTACAAATTTCTAATATAGCATGAGACATAGTATTTCCTTTTTTAAAATTTAAGGTATAGTTAATATTGAATTGTCCAAGAAACCGAACCAAGCAAGTGAAATGTTCCTATCTATGATTTTTTTTCATGTTTTATATAAGAATGCAGTCTATTTTTTGTCATAACAAAGGGCATAAATAACTTAAATTCAGAAGAAAGCATATTTTGGGGGAATTATAATTAAAACCAAAATCTCCCATCCCAGACATTCCCTCTACAAAGGCAGAAGAGAATAAAAACACTTCTGTTATTCAACAGGCGTTAAACCAGAATGCGTTGCATATCACAGGCTGTCTGCTAAGAGATTGGCAAGTCAGAGCTGGGCATCGCACCTCTTCATATAACCTGGTAGATACAATCTATAACAAACATATTTTCAAGATAAACAGTAGCTAGTCCTCACGTAGAGGATTTGGCATGGCAGCATATTTTTTCACGCATAGTTCATCCTAATTTTACCTGTGTTAGAGGATACCTTCGTTAGCTAATTGTCTTTATCCTGAGGACAAACACACTTCTCCTATCTTTAGGACAGTGATTTTGCAGATTGGAACAAAGCAACCACTGAAATTAGTCCTTGCCCTTCATCAGGAACTGGAGCCAGGAGCCATTGCGCTTGGTGTTTGCATTTGGAAAAGATGGCTTCCAGGTTCTTGAGATAGTCCTGGTTGAGAAAGCTGACAAAAGATCTAATCTAGTCTTCTAAGGGATATATTTCAAAGAGATGAAAAAATACTTAAAATTATAAATTTCAAAGATAAATAAGTAAAAGGAAGAGAGGGAAATCCATTCCCTTATTTTCAACAGAGAGAATTAAGCCTTTTATTTTTGATTTGCATTGCCCTTACAATATATATACATATATACGTATATACATACATCTATATGTGAGTATATATATATATATATATATGCATACACACATACATATGTGTATGTGTTTATGTATAGTTTTTTTAAAGATAGCATATATGTATGATTTAACCATACTCTAGAGTGTGTATTATAATTTGTATATAAATATAAAATAACTGTGTTAAACTTTAGTATAATTACATATTATGTAATTTATATATTATATATTTGGATATTTTATGGCACAGTTTTTAACCCAAAGAAACTTATAAATGAAAATAGTATTAGCTTAAATATATTTGTAAGTAATTTATCTAAATGCCAGAGATGGTTATATTAAAACAAATTTTAAATAATTTTTAAAAGGTAACCTTTTTTCATAATAGCATTTAGGCTTTTTCAAAATAAAACAAATCACTGAACTCTGATGCTTTTGTTATAGAATGCTTCGTTTTTATTTGCTATACCATCTGTAGTTAATTTCCTGCCCTACCTGGTCAATAAGAAATCATGCTCAGAAGTACAACAGTGATTAAAATATTGTATTTTGCATTCATAAGTTGTTATTTAGGTCAAAACTCATGTTATTAAAAAGGAAATATGACATGGAATATAAGGATATAATTTTTAAATTAAAAATATTTTATTGCCCATATATTAAAACAAACCTAGAACAGAACCACCTCAAGTGACCATTGATCTTCACAAGGGATAAAATAAGGGAGTAGCTATATGTGCTGTATGCTACATTTAGAATAAAGTCTATTTTTCATCAAATTCAATTATGTTTTTATTATACTCTAGAGAATAAACATAATAGTATAGGGTGTATATATTTTTTAGAATAAAATACTGAATAATAACCATGGCTCAGAAGAATGTAAATCATTTATGCACTCATTTATTGCCTTCTAACAGAATAGCTTTTAGAAAATTGTATGTCATGACGAATCAGTTATGCCACACTTACACTGCAGTAGTTGAATTACCCTTGGCATTTTTGTATTCTAACAGTTCTATTTATCTCTCAATGGTGTACATTGAATAAGTAATGAACATCTGTATGATATGGGTTTACCAGATACTTTTTAAAGGAAAAAACACTAGTAATTCATTTTTAAATATGGTATTTTTCCTTACCCTTGAATTTTTAAAGTTGTGTTTCTAGCAGTGACCCTGAATTCTAAGTATAAAATCCTTCCCTCTTCTTAATATCATCAGGTTTTACGAGCCACAGGGTCTTTTGTTTCCCCAAAGCAGTGATTCACCAGAATGGAGTAGAGTGCCCAGGGGTCAGTGAACCTTCACCTGCCCTTCAAGAGAGGCTGTCATTCTCTCAGACCATTTTCTCTTCTACATCATCATTTCCATTCAAGTCAGAGCTAGGTGACTCTTAAGTCTGACCGTGGAAATCAGTGATCGCAAATTATTTACTTTTAACACATATCAAAATTGGTAACAAGAAGGTAAGTAACTTGCCAAAGAGGAATACTATGAATGTTGTACCCACATTAGTTCAGTAACTGAAAACTGCACGTCGCTGAAATATTTTTGAGCTAAATGGATCTTAATAGTTGAAAAAGATACTGAAGAGTAGAAGTTTTATTGGAATCACAATAAGAATATTTTTTTTGCTCTGAACTTTCAGTTGGATAGATACAATTTTATCATTAAAAGTTTATTTTACCTTTCTGTTTTCTAAATATAGAAGGTCTTTGTGTGTCCTTCAAGACCTAAGTTTTACCTACAAAAACAACAAGAAGTGTTATCATAGATAATATTTGCCTTAATCCAGGAGAGGCCTGCGGGGTGCAGAGCATTAACTTTAAATTGTGACAGGACATTAGATACATGGTTTCTGTAAATTTAGTCATGCTTATTTACAGAGGATACATATTCCATACATTACATTTATTTTCCACATAATGCTTAATTTTTTTATATTTATATATGAAGTCTTGGGGGGAAGTTTTCCACATGATGGCCTAAAGTTCTGAAAGAAATAACCAAAAGAAATCTTCAAATAAGCTGTCAACATTGGGCTTGTCATGGTAGAACCACAAATCTGCCAGTGGACACACATATTCACGTTAATATATTTTATGGCCATAGCAAATCAGATAAAGTGAAAATTAGTCATTTCATACACTGTACTATTACTATTTGTGGCAGTATTTTGGCACTTACTTAGGAATAAAAATGGGATACTAATATATACATACTCCTTTTTTAAGTTTAGTGTTTGTACTTCTCTCATGTGTTTCTCTATTCTCATGTATCCGTCTGACAGAATCTGTACCTCTTCTCCTAAATTACTCCACAAGACTAGGCTACATGGAAAAGAAACCCGAAAGCTTTCCCCATCTATCCTTGAACCTAGAGTGAGACTTAAATAGGCATTTTCCGTTTCCCCCATCAGGGCTCTTGTCCTTCTCAGAATGAATAATGCCTCCAGGCAAACAGCATCCTGGGCCTCAGCTCTGTAACCTAAACTTTCCATGACTCCATTTACATTTGCTGCTTTTTAAACTTATCTGGTCCTCCTACTGAAGCTCTCAACCTAAAGTCTAGTGATGCGTGCAGGTAGAAGTGGAGATAGGCGAGAAGACAGGAAAGATGAGCCATGTTTCATGGTGGCTTGCGAACCTGCTTTCTTCCCTCGTTTTTTTCTCTGTTAGCTCCTTATTTGAATGTCTATGGTGTTCCTAACTCTTTTCTGCATAGTCCTGTGTTGTGTGCCTGCAATACTGCCCTTAGACCTCTGCTTTAGGTAAGGTAAAGTACCTTATCAGATGATTATTAAGTGATCCTTTCAAGAAACACATGGGTTTTAAGTGTTTGACATTTTTAAAAAGTGTAACTTTTATTTTTATGTGTGTTAGCTTCAGCTGCTCTTGGTCCAGAATGTATAAGGCAATAACGGGTTTTTATTTGATGATTTCTTTTTATTTTTTTAATGTTATTTTTGAGAGAGAGAGAGAGAGAGAGAGAGAGACAGAGTGTGAGCAGTAGAAGGGCAGAGAGAGAGAGGGAGACACAGAATCTGAAGCAGGCTCCAGGCTCTGAGCTGTCAGCACAGAGCCCAATGCAGGGCTCGAATCCATGAACCACAAGATCATGATCTGAGCAGAAGTTGGACACTTAACGGACTGAGCCACCCAGGTGCCCCAAATTTAAGATATTTTTAAGGATTATTATTGTCATTATCTTTCCATGAGAAATAGCAGGAAGCAAGTGTCTGCTTGTTCGTATGTTGTTATGATAACAAAAATAGAACAATAGTATACTAAATATCCATCCAACAATAAGATTGAGCCAACAATAGTTAGGCCCCTGTTTCTCAGGGAGAAAGGTAGTTAATTGGCCACTAGGAAGTAAGTCCTCTTGAGCTAAGAATCAAGGGTGCCTGGTGAAGACCTGGCTCACCTCTGAGGGAAAGAATAGGACAGAGATACTAAAAGAGAACTGAGCCACGGTAATGAGATGTGACTGCTGTGGCTGGCTCATCTTTCCTGTTAGATCCATGCCCTGAGATCTAACCCAACCCTGCCAGTTTTCCCTGGAACACGCCTAGTCAGGGATTCAGCAGAGTCAACACGTTGTCTAAAAATAGTCACTATCAGGGGCACCTGGCAGGCTCAGTCAGAGCAGCATGTGACTTGATCTTGGGGTCTTGAGTTCGAGCCCCATGTTGGGTGTAGAGGTTACTTACTTACTTACATAAACAAAGAAACTTCTAAAAAAATAAAAAGAGGGGCACCTGTGTGGCTCAGTCAGTTAAGCATCCAACTCTTGATTTCAGCTCAGGTCATGATCTTGTCATTTGTGAGTTTCCAAGTTTGAGCCCTGCATCAGGTGCTGTGCTGACAGTGGAGCCTTCTTGGGATTCTGTCTCTCCCTCTCTCTCTGCCCCTCCCCTGCTCACTCTCACACACACACTCTCTGTCTCAAAATAAATAAACCCTAAAAATATATATTTTTAAAAAAATCAAAAGAGTCCCACTAACACAACACAGCCTTTGTTAATTACAGTCCTAATTTTAGAATGTCTGGACTAAATATTTTTCTTTGGGATGGTAAGGGAGCTGAGGGGTGGATCGGGGGATTTGGAAACTGGGATTATTACTTCCTTCATCTCTACTTTAAAGACTTCAAGTGCTCAGGGCATCTGGGTGGCTCAGTCAGTTAAGCATCCAACTCTTGGTTTTGGCTCAGGTCATGATACCACAGTTTGTGAGTTTGGCCCCGTGTCAGGCTCCATGCTGACATTGAAGAGCCTGCTTGGAATTCTTTCTCTCCCTCTCTCTCTCTCTGCCCCTCCCTTGCTCGCGCTCTCTTTTTCTCTCAAAATAAATAAATAAACATTAAAGACTTCAGCTGCTCAACACTGCCTTAAATAGTCCTGGCACAAAGTAGTCTAGAAGACAGTCAATTAGGCATCTATTGTGTTTGCTTTATCTTTAACTAGTGTGAGGCTAGATGAGTAGTATGTGATAGAAGATGCTGTCATCAAATGCTAGTTTTCTTTTCTATTATGTATTTGAAAATACATACATGAGTATGACTCATGGAAGATTTCAGACAGCAGAGAAAGGCATATATGAGGAAAAGTTCAGTACAGAAGGGTAGGCTCTGACCCTCGTAGTCTTATTCTTCAGAAGTAACCTATATGGTTAAATTATTGTAAAACTATCCAGAAGTAGTCTCTGCATATGTATGCATGCACCCAAACATACTTTACCTTTTTATACAAATGGGAACTATATGATGTACTATAGTTAGGTTTTTTTTTTTACCTAATACATTTTTTAAATCTCTCCATATAATTTTACCTCATCTTTTAGATTTCACTCATTTAGGTGTGCAACAATTTATTAAGCCATTTCCCTCTTTTTTCTTAAGTTTTTTTGTTTTTGTTTTTGTTTTGAGAGAGAGGTAGAGAGAGGTGAGAGAGTATCCCTGCCCTGTCAGTGCAGACCCCAATATGGTGTTCGAATTCACACCGTGAGATCAGGACCTGAGTCAAAGTCGAGTCAGATGTTTAACCGACTGAGCCACCCAGGCACCCCAAGCCAATTCCTTCTTTTTTTTTTTTTTTTTTTAATTTTTTTTTTTTAACGTTTATTTATTTTTGAGACAGAGAGAGACAGAGCATGAACGGGGGAGGGTCACAGAGAGAGGGAGACACAGAATCTGAAACAGGCTCCAGGCTCTGAGCTGTCAGCACAGAGCCCGACGCGGGGCTCGAACCCACGGACCGCGATATCATGACCTGAGCCGAAGTCGGACGCTTAACCGACCGAGCCACCCAGGCGCCCGCCAATTCCTTCTTGATGAATGTTATATTCTTTGCCGTCTCTCTGCCTTTACTTCACACATGCATGCATATGTGCATTCTTCCTTCATTATGAGAGTTTATCTACAAGATGATTTCTTAGAAGTTGTACACTTAGTGGGGCGCCTGGGTGGCGCAGTCGGTTAAGCATCCGACTTCAGCCAGGTCACGATCTCGCGGTCCGTGAGTTCGAGCCCCGCGTCAGGCTCTGGGCTGATGGCTTGGAGCCTGGAGCCTGTTTCCGATTCTGTGTTTCCCTCTCTCTCTGCCCCTCCCCCGTTCATGCTCTGTCTCTCTCTGTCCCAAAAATAAAAATAAAAAACGTTGAAAAAAAAAAAAATTAAAAAAAAAAAAAAAAAAAAAGAAGTTGTACACTTAGCTGTTGAAACATTGTTCTCCAGCAATGCTAAAACTGTCTTCTTTCCCAGAGGCAGTATAGAACAATGCATGCTGTATGTGCCTTCCTACATGGATGTTGTTAAACCCTCACTTGTAACTTCCAGTCAAACCTGTTGTCCAGCACAATGATTGAATTTATCCAGGAAATGGAAATAAAGATGTAGACTAGTCTCACAACCTTGAGATCATGACCTGAGCTGATATCAAGAGTCCAACGCTTAACCAACTGAGCCACCCAGGCACCCCCCAAGTTAGATGTAAATTTAAGAGAGAGGAAAAAAAAGATGTGCTTTGGGATCTAATGCCAGGCTGACTCCGATCAGTTCCAGCTTACTCTTGTACTCCCAGGATGACTCTGCCATTGATTAGAAGCTGGGGGAGTATTTCACATTTGAAATTTTTTGAAAGCGCTGTAGACTTTTAGATTGGCATAACCCCTATACTAGGTGTGAACTTTCTTGAAGCTGTCTGAACCATGCAAGAGCCTCTCTAAATTGCTGTTGTGAGGATTAGTGATATAAAGCAATAAATAACAGAGTCCTAACTCAAAAGTTTCTTTCTTTGTTTTTTACAGTTTATTCATTTTGAGAGAGAGAGAGAGAGAGAGAGAGAGAGAGAGAGAGAGAGAGAGAGAGAAGGGGCAGGGGCAGAGAGAATCCCAAGCAGGCTCTGTCAGTACAGAACCCAATGCAGGGCTCGAACCGACAAACTGCGAGATCATGACCTGAGCCAAAACTAAGAGTCAGATGTTCATCTGACTGAGCCACCCAGGCACCCCAAAAGTTTCTTTCTTCCTACATTCCTCATAGAATAACTGAACATAACAACATGAATCTTGGGAGGTTATTTGTATATTTCAGATGAGACATAAAAAGAAACTGAACCCAGTCTTTCACAGTAAGAATTGAAAGGGGAGGATACATTTAAGAAAAGATTTAAACAGATAGTGTTAACAGGATTTGGTGTTGAGGATGTTTTTTCCTTGCAACTATACTTAAGACATTTTGAAATGACCAAAATCTCTTTGAAATAAAAGACAGTTTGGCATAGATGTTTAATTTCTTACTATACTTTTTAGCCATTAAAATAGTTTTATGAATCCTTTTCTCAACCTTTTAGAAAGTACTATCCCAAAATACGTTTGTTTCAGGAAAATAAGCTTTTATTTTATGGCTGGCTTATAGTTTAATTACTAATTTTTATATATCAGCCCTCTTCCCTATTAATTACTTATTAATTCCTAGGAATTTTACTAATCTAGTTAGATAAATTGGACTTAGCTAAAAACTGGAAAACTGTTTATCTCATAACTATTTGTGCTTTTAAACATGTGATAGATTGAAAAAGGTTTTTCTTTAGACTGAATTTATGTTGTGGGTAAACAGTATAAACAAGAGCATTAAAAATATGAAATGAATTTTTTTAATGTTTAGATTTCTCTTACTGTAAAAATCTTAATCTCTACCATGACACCTCTACTCTGATTTTAAAAATAAAAATAGAAATTCTAGCTTTCCATGAAAGCATACCAAAATGTTTTCTACAACCTTTACATCAAAAACATTGTCATAATTTTCCCCAATGGAACATACTTTTTTTTTCCTTTGAATTATTATGTGGTTGAATAATAAAGACTCTGTGTTTTAAATCTTGAAAGAACTTTTACAATAAAGTTTCTAGATTTTATGTCATAAATATTCTCTTCTCTTTTCCTCAGTTCCTCTCCCTATCCTCACCGATACCAGCCTGATGTTAATAGGCTCTTACACTTTTGTTATTCAATGCTGTCTAACTGTAAGACATCTCAGTCCTTTTTTGGAAGTAAGATACACACCTACATGCATACATAAATATAGTTGTGACCATAAAAATAAACTATTTTTCATTGTCCAAATAAACATTGTTTTTAAGTGACATGGCAATAATGTTAGATGATCACTAAATTCTCAGGGGTCAGATGTCAGGGAATTCTAAGAACAGTGATCCCATTAGTTTTCTTTTTTCTTTTAAAATTTTTTTTTTAATGTTTATTTAATTTTGAGAGAGAGAAAGATAGAGTGCAAGCAGGGGAGAGGCAGAGAGAGAGGGAGACACAGAATTGGAAGCAGGCTCCAGGCTCTGAGCTGTCAGCACAGAGCCTGACATGGGGCTTCAACTCATGAACCACAAGATCATGACCTGAGCTGAAGGCAGTCACTTAAGCGACTGAGCCACCCAGGCGCCCCCCATTAACTTTCTTAAAGCATCAATATCCTTGCATATAATTTCCTTTTCTATAAGTTTTCTATACCTTTCAAGGCACATTTAGCAGCTGCCTCCTGTGTAGTCCCTTAGCACTGTACACACCTCTTATCAAGTCTTATTGTAATGAAGTTATTTATTTACAGGTCTGTCTCTCTCATTAGACAGAATTCCTTTAGAGATGGGACCCTGTCTTACTCACATTTGGATCCCAAGTATATATCACAGTGCCTGCCACATATTCAGCATTCACTTAATGTTGATCGAACATGTCTTCATTCAATAAGTAATTTTTACACTCAGGGTACCCAGGGGTGAATGTTGAATGAGAAAACCACCACAGATATCTTCTAAAAAAGAATATTGCATATTGCATTTTAAAAATGGTTTGTAAATCTGATTTACACACAGCCTGTCAGTAATGTATGCAGTCATACACGTCATTAACTTGGATAATTCAGAGTCATTATAATTAAGTACATTGGGTTCAAATTTATTAAGAAATGTTGAGACATATGAAAAGGCATAAAGGGTATTAATGATAAACATTCATACACTCATCATCCAGTTTAAAGAATAAAACAATACCAGGACTGCAAAGGCTCACTATATGCCTTTCTCCAATATCATCCACTTTCTCATCTCCATCCTGGATTTGGTGATGGTGATCACTCCAGCACATTTCCTTCTACTTCGACTACCTATGCTTATAATTCCTTATAATAAGGTGTACTGATGCATGGCAGATTTTCAAACTGTTGTGTGGATAGTATCGTACTGTGTGTATTTATTTGTACCTTTTCCTCTCAACAGTGTATTTGTAAGATTCATCCATGTTGATAGCTACATTTCTACTTTTATTTTCATGGCTCTCTCCCACTCGGTGAATTAACTATTTAATAATTTAATAATTTAATAATTTTCTTGTTGATAGACATTTAAGATGGTTTCAGTGGATAAGGCTAAAAAAATGCTTTTAAAAGTTCTTCTAATAAAAAAAAAAAAAGTTCTTGCTAATGATCCCAGGGTCATGGGATTGAGCCCCACTGGGCATGGAGCCTGCTTGAGATTCTATCTCCTTCTTCCTCTGCCCCTCCCCCACTTGTGTGCCTATGCTCGCTCGCGCTCTCTCTCTCTCTCATGTTCTCTTGCTCTCAAAAAAAAAGTCCTTGCTAAGCCAACTAATGGTGTAAATTTGGGAATTTAAACTAGGGAAGAGATTCTACATCTGTTTTTAGACTGTTTACATTTTTGGGCTAATGTCTAGGATCTAACAATAAAAGTGTTAATTGGATTTCTATTTGTTGAATTATCTTGGTAGTTTTTTTTTATGACTGACCTTTCTTCTAAAGAAAATTTGAAGCATCTTACAGTTAATCAGAAAACACTTAAACCCGAATAAAGACAAGTACCTTGTTATTTCAAAAATCCTAGACTAGGGTCTTTCATCATCTACCTCTGAAGTTATATAGACCTCCTCCCATCCAAGATTATGATCCGCATCAGCAATATTACTACTACACATATATGAAAATAATTTTAGGGGCGCCTGGGTGGCTCAGTCGGTTAAGCGGCCGACTTCAGCTCAGGTCATGATCTCGCAGTCCATGAGTTCTAGCCCTGCGTCGGGCTCTGTGCTGACAGCTCAGAGCCTGGAGCCTGCTTCAGATTCTGTGTCTCCCTCTCTCGGACCCTCCCCTGTTCATGTTCTGTCTCTCCCTGTCTCAAAAATAACTAAACGTTAAAAAAAATTTTTTAAATAAATAAGAAGAAAATAATTTTACATTTTAGGTAATTTTGAATTAATTTTGACCTCAATAAAAATTACATATCAAGCTTTCACCTTAAATTTTGAAAATAATACCTTTGTATACTAATCGGGCAATAAATCTCTACACTTCCAACTATTGTTTTGCTTTTTTAAAGCAAGATGTTTAGACAGTGGTGAATGGCAGAATGACAAGATGTTTAGCCAACTAAAAACAAAATCAGAAGTTCTGACATTGAAAGTTTTGTGACACAGCAAAGGAAACAATCAACAAAACTAAAAGGCAACCAACGGAATGGGAAAAGATATTTGCAAATGATATATCGGACAAAGGGCTAGTATCCAAAATCTATAAACAGGTCACCAAACTCCACACCTGAAAAACAAATAATCCAGTGAAGAAATGGGCAGAAAACATGAATAGACACTTCTCTAAAGAAGACATCCAGATGGCCAACAGGCACATGAAAAGATGCTCCACGTCGCTTCTCATCAGGGAAATACAAATCAAAACCACACTCAGATATCACCTCACGCCAGAGTGGCCAAAACGAACAAATCAGGAGACTACAGATGCTGGAGAGGATGTGGAGAAACGGGAACCCTCTTGCACTGTTGGTGGGAATGCAAACTGGTGCCGCCGCTCTGGAAAACATTGTGGAGGTTCCTCAAAAAATGAAAAATAGACCTACCCTATGACCCAGCCGTAGCACTGCTAGGAATTTACCCAAGGGATACAGGAGTGCTGATGCATAGGGGCACTTGTACCCCAATGTTTATAGCAGCACTCTCAACAATAGCCAAATTATGGAAAGAGCGTAAATGTCCATCAACTGATGAATGGATAAAGAAATTGTGGTTTATATACACAATGGAGTACTACATGGCAATGAGAAAGAACGAAATATGGCCCTTTGTAGCAACGTGGATGGAACTGGAGAGTGTGATGCTAAGTGAAATAAGCCATACAGAGAAAGACAGATACCATATGTTTTCACTCTTATGTGGATCCTGAGAAACTTAACAGAAACCCATGGGGGAGGGGAAGGAAAAAAAAAAAAAAGAGGTTAGAGTGGGAGAGAGCCAAAGCATAAGAGACTCTTAAAAACTGAGAACAAACTGAGGGTTGATGAGGGGTGGGAGGGAGGGGAGGATGGGTGATGGGTATTGAAGAGGGCATTTTTTGGGATGAGCATTGGGTGTTGTATGGAAACCAATGTGACAATAAATTTCATAATAAATAAATAAATAAATAAATAAATAAATAAATAAATAAATAAATAAATAAATATTTTTTAAAAATTTTATGACAAAAACTTTTTAAGTTTATTTATTTTGAGAGGGAGACCAAGAGTGTGGGTGGGGGAGAGGGAGAGAGAGAATCCCAACAGTGAGGAGCCTGAGTTGGGGCTCACTCTCATGGAGCATGAGACCATAACCTGAGCTGAAGTCAAGAGTCAGACACTTAACCGAATAAGCCACTCAGGCACCCCAAAAATCTGTGATTTTAAAAGCCAGCTCAACTGTCTTAGTTTGTATCAGTGAGGGAGGTGGTCTGAAATGCAACTAACTGCTCAGTCCCTTTATCAGTGTTTGGACAAATTACTAAAATATCTAGCCTTCAGAAGGCTTTACCCTATTTATAGATTGTGGTTATTGGCCTCTACCCAGATTCAGATGTTAGAGATTAGCCTAAAAGCTGAGTCTTGATTGAAACAGATTTAGGCAGACTCAGCACTGAGCCTTTCCAATTCACTTTGCTATAATCTATTAGGTTTCATTGAATGAGACACATGAGGATGCTATAATAAGAACCTTTGTTAAAGCGTGCCTAGAGTTAAGGTGTATGCTTCAGGTATCATGTTTCTCATCCATAGATGTGCTTACATAAGTTAAAAACATATCTGCCAATATTAAGGCTGACTTAGAGCTGGTATTCCTGAATAGAATTGTCCCATCAGGAAATTGCATGGCCTGTGGCCTAAGGAGGTATTCTTTCTCTTGTTTTCATGAAAAAGCTCTTTGAGTCTCAGAATGTTATTTGTTTCATGGTAATTCAGTTTGAATTCACTCATGCTCAGAAGTCTCCTGAAAAGCCTTCCTTAAATTGACAGTGTGTTTTATAGGCAACCCACACCTGATGATTTTTGAAGAGCCATTCATATGATGTCAGTTTTAATAATCAGTTTTGTTTCCGAAGCTTAAATAATTTTGTCACATGGTACCTATAATTAATAGCAATGATATTTTCAAAACATTAATAACCTTTTTAGTAACAGATCTTTCTTAATACTATTAAGAAGCAAATGCATAGCTGTCAATTTTGGGTGAGGGTGGTCAGCTTCAAAAGAATTTTTCTGTTAATAAGCTTTCTTGCAGTTTAGATATGCTGCCATCAGGTGGTAGTAATATGTCATATCCATGTGGCTCCACAGATGACATTCTGCTTAAGGTCATCAGTTTATACCATGAAGATTTATAATCATGAATCCACAGATTTTATATGAAAATTAAAATAACATAGTATATCCATTTAGTGTTAGAACTAAGGGTACTGTGTATATTATTTTTAAAGCAGATATGTATTGAAAGATTCAATTGGACAAGTGTTTCTGTTTTTAGTTTATTTTTTGGTAAATGAGTATTATATACTTTCTAAAACTTTAGAAAATTATAGAAAAGTAAAATGTAAAAGATCAATTTCATTACCCAAAGATAATTGCTATTAACCCTTTGTTTTGTTTCATTTCCTTCTAGTCTTTTTTTTTTTTTTTTTTTTTTTTTTAATACAGTGTTTAGTATGTTTTTGTTTTCGTTTTTTGGAATGGAGTTCCAGGGCAAGAAAAGATAGTTGGCTGTAATAACAGTGTGTATACAGCATGTATCTATGTTTTACAACTTTTAAAATTACAAGGTTTTTGTAATTGCTTTGTGACATTTTAATATCCCATTGATTGAAGTTTTCCATAATTTGTATAGTCATTCACCTATTAGTAGACTATGTTTATGATCATTAGTCAACATGAGTATCTTATCTCTGCATTCCATCTACTGCTTATCAAGAGGACCATCATTTCATTGTAGCCATGCTTGATTTTTGTTTTAACACAGAATGATTTCTGATTCATCTCAGAGTATCTAGATATCTTACATCTTGTATTTCCTCCACTGTGTGTGATAGGAAATTGCCAGAAAATCTGAGCATTCAGTTTTCAATTATGAATGAAAATATGTAGTCTCTTTGTTATTGTTTCCTATCGTAAGAATGCTTTATAATTTTGTAAACCATATTCAACCAGGTACCACATATAAACATCTCAGGTCCTGTGATATTATGACATGGAGCCATTACTTGTTTCCTACCAAAATAATCTTTTCTTTTCTTTTTTATAGCATAGAACATTGCATTAAAGAAATACAATCTGAAGTTAACAAGCAGTGTCCAGATGTGCAGCTGCAAACGACAACTGACTGTTTTGAGTGGCTAGATAACTATAATTATAATTCATCCAAGTCACCTTCCATTCCCCATGGAGATTTGATAAAATTCCTCAAAACACTGGTAAAAAAACAAAACAAAAAAATCCTTTGTTTTATAGTGAGATGGGGTGGGTGAACAGGAATATAATTCATTCAGCTTCTTATATGTAAATATTTTAGTGACCGTGTTATCCTACCATATCTAGGGGTTGGGGTTTTGTTTGGTTTCTGTATCCCCAGTGGAGTACAGTGAGCTGTTTGTTTTTTACCTTTTACAATGATTTGTATCAATAAAATGAAGTTTTATATAAATGGAGATTAAACATTATAATTCCAAAATGTGTAGATTGATATGTACCACACATTTGTCTACCAGAAAAGTTCATATTTATTATGTTTTATGTCCTTCACAACCACTCATCTTCTCTGTGCTTATTATTAAGCATAATGAGATCACCGTTGATTGTATCTTTTAAGTTGCCTTGTCTATCATTCCGTGTATTCCCAAACTGCAGGCATACCCAGTTTTTTCAAGCAAGGCAGTAATTTCTACAAGACCACTGTTAATTGATGGGGAAATACTACATTGGTCATTCTTTGATACTGACCACTCACTATGTTAGGATGTGTTTGTAGCCATGGAGTAAGAACACCCACTTTATTACCCCTATATCTACAAGGAGTAGCTTGCAACAACAGTTTCCCAAAGAAACAGCATGATTGTTAGAAAGCAGTATGTCTGTGGCTATGGGTAGCTTGCAACAACAGTTTCCCAAAGAAACAGCATGATTGTTAGAAAGCAGTATGTCTGTGGCTATGGTTTTAATTTTCTTTAGGGGGAAAAAAGGCACTGTTTTCGTCTAAACATCAAACATTGACTAAGGCAGATGTGGAAAATATCTTGAGGTTGTAGATGGCTTAGGATGACAGAATCAGATGAAAAGTTTTTGGCTATTGTTATTATTGCAGATGTCTCTTTAATGTTTACAAAGTAATAAAAGGAAGAGAAAGGAAGACTATGTGCCCTGAAGCCTATTCTTTTAAGAAAATCCCCTCACCCATTATCTCTTGAAGGTGCAGGCTTGAAGAATAAATATGGACATAGTTATTCCTTTAATTTCTATTAAGAGTCATATGTATTGAATTTCATTAATATTGATGTAATAATGCTTTCTCATTTAATTAAAAGCAAAAGCTTTTAATTATCTTTTAATCTGTCACACATAAGTCATTCTGTATTCACTGCAGGGCAAAGGCCGCTTTAGTTTTGCTCAAATTCATTAAACTGATAGGGTTGTTCCAGACCTAGGTTTTTTGTTTTGTTTTTTTTTTTTTTTTTACATAATTGATCGTGTTATTTTGAGGAAAGAACCACATTATTAAACAGATTCGGGTTGAAACGACCTTATTATCAAGTTTTTACATGCTAAAGCTGTCAATCTTAACAGCCATTTTTCATAGCTCTCTTTTTTTTAATAGAAATTTTTTAATTTATTATCTAAGTACTTAAATAAGAAACAGAGGTTCTCATTGTGACAATTATACTGAAGTTATTCTCAAACTTAAGTAGTCATACTATACACGTGTCCTGAACCTATTATTCTTTAAATATTGTTTGATCAAATATTTACAGATTTAGACTGATTAAAAGAAACCCAAGATAGAGGCACTAACATGACTTGTTTGTTTCATAGAATTTACCATTTTTTTCTAGAAGTATCAAAAGCACTAAATAGAGAGGGATGAGAGAGAGAGAGAAGCTTCAGAAAGATCAGTGCACTTTGTGGCTCTCTGGAGTGTAGTAGAAAGAGCATAGATAGGGAGAATGAAGCCACGGATTCATTCTTGGTCTTGTGCTTTACTGTGTGTGACGTTTGGAAAGTACCTTAAACATGTTGCATGTTAGTGTCCTTATCTGCAAACTGGGTTTCTAAATATCTGTATCACAGAATTTTTATTGTGAATAAGCCAAAGACTTGATAGATAAGTGCTTTTTATATAATAAAATACTATCTATCTATCTATCTGTATTACATATGGAACATTAAATTGGATAGAGCACTGCTTAGAATGGCTTGAGAGCAAATTCCTGGAATTCGCATGACTTCTGCATAATTCTGAATCATACATAATACCTGTAGTGTCTTTGTCAATAGGAAATTTCAAAGCCAGCCTTATTTAATGCCACTTGAATTTTGCTTCCAGTTTTCTTAGAATCAGCTCGTTACTACTCAGAGAATATAAACTAATTTCAGTGTTACCTGAAAGAGACAAAATTAGGAAATTCAGCATGTAAGGAGAATGTGTGCATGTAATACAAGGTCTAAAAAGAAAGTAACTTTTTATTCCTTTACTATTCATAATTATACCTATCATTGTTTTCTGGCAACACAGAAGGCATAAAGGAATAATTTTGTATCATCTTTTGGGGAATGATTCTGAGAGTATTTTTCCCCATATTGAGTTACTTATCTTTTTGGAGAGAACTGAAATATTCTCAGATTAATTTCCTAAGTAAAATATTTCTTAACATGGCTCTCAAAAAGGGACTTAAATGAAAGTTAATGTCTTTATATTATATTTTATTTCTCAGGATGGCAGGTATTAGTAACCTCTGGGCACAGACTATATTTAAAGGTCTCCATTTTGTATGTTCATTTGGGGTTCTATAATAATAGATATGCTTATTCAGGCATGAAAATTTTCTACCAGGAATCACTTAGGGACATGATCTTGAGTTTATTTTGTCAGAGGAATACATTTCAATCAACATTTTGCTATAGATTTTTATTTAGAATTTTCAAGCTGCAGCTCAGATTATATTGGGGATGGATAACAATGAGGGCTGAAAACTATATTATGTTTGGAAGGCTAACTGAAAATATAGATCATCACCTGAGCATGCATAATTTAACGGATCACAAAGCTAACCTTCTAAAATACCTGAATTGATTAAATTCCAAATGCAAAACACACACACACACACACACACAAAAACCCTTGAAGACCATTTGAGTATTGATTCTAAATTGAAATGAATTAGTATGAAATTGTGTGACTATAGAAATCATTTTTACTATTACTGTTACAGCTAATCACATTTTTCATGTTATAATTTACTTTTATTAGCAAGATTCGTTGAAGAGTGAACTAAATCAAGAAGAAGTGATACTGGATTTACTTTGGGATCTCTCCTGCCAGAGCAGCGTTTCGTTCCCGGCAACTCTAAGTGGAGCATCTTTCCATTTCCTCTCTCGGACTTCTCTTCATTCTGTGGAAGATGATTCCTCCATGGATGTACAGTCTATCTGGGATAACATAAGACTACATCTTCGACGCTTCTTAGTGAACAAATTACAAAGCCATAATGAAATCATCAATTCACAGCACAAAATTTGGTTGAAAAAGCAGTGCATACAACAACTGTTGTTTCTTTATCCAGAATCAGAAGTTATAATCAAGTACCAAAGCATACAGAATAAACTGTTGGCTGAGCTCCTGCAGAACTGTCTTCCTGCTTATAGCAGAGAATTGAATTTAGACATAATGGCTCATGGATACCAAAGTACAATGCTTAGGTTATACTCAGTGATAAAAGAAGATTTTAACACACTACACGAAATTTTAGCTCCCACCTCAACGGTGAAATTCATTAAAGAAACTTACCTGGATACTGTTGCAGAAGAAATGGCAAAGTTTCTTGAAAATTTTTGTGAGCTGCAGTTCAAAGAAAGTGCTATCCGTGTGATTAAAACAAGCAAGAGCTCCAGCAGGCATAGAGGATCAGTGCATGCTTTGGGTTAGTGATTTTTTAAATTTGTTCGGTTTGACTTAAGCCTTTTGATACCTTTAATTTTCTAACATTTTTCTATTTGGTTAAACTTACTGCAAACTTAAAACTAAATCAGAAAATAAATATTATGAAATTTTTCAGTGCACATTTCTCTTCTGCATTTCTTTTTCTGTAGGTATAGTCCTAGATGTGCTTTTCTTCCTGTTCTTTAAATTGTTAAAGATATTGAAAATGTAAGTCAAAAATGTTGCCAATAAGAGTCTTGGTTTTTTTGATTGCATAAATTGCTGGGTGAAACTGTATATATATATATATATATATATATATATATATATATATGAATCAATATTCTCATATATGTAACAGAAAAGTATAATTCTTAACCCTTTGTATCTTCCAAACCTGAAACATCATTAGGTAAAAAGAATTGTTAAAGATTTGTTGAAATTTACATGAACTAAAATTGGACGATTAGAATTGTATTCTTTTAGTCAATTCCAATAAAGAGCTATTGTGAAATGGTAACTATAAAAGTCTATATTATAATTGGTCACAGAGGCATAGCATTTTAAAAGTTCCTCTAGTATCATTTCTATAAGAATATCCATAAAGAAAAGGTGATTTGAAAATTCCTAATTTTATATAAAAGGTAAAGGAAAACAGAAAGAAATTATTGTGATATAATAAACTTTTCTGTCACCATTTTAATTTCCCACTAGTGGAGAAAAATCACGATAAAAATATTATTTTTTAAAATTATTAGTCATGCTTTTATGTAAAAATTCTGAGGTATATTTCTAAATAGGTACATAAACTATAGTTTTTAAGTGTTTGAAAATTGTTATTTGGTGAATTGCTGTCTTTGAATTTATGGTCACTTTTAAAAATTTCCATAGCTCACCATATTTTTACATACCTTCCTTAATAAAATGCCAGAATACCAAAATACTGTGATATATGAATTTTCAAGTAGTTTAATGTTTTATCTTATATTTTTTTATTTTCCTCTGGAAGCTATATCATATCACAGAACAGACATGCATCAGCCAACTTTAGGTTATGGCAGAATGCAAAGTCAGCTAATTTAGGAACATTACAGTTTTGCTCAAAGCAAATAGATTTTCATTTTAATTGTTACATAAATTTTAAATGCATGTCATGAGTATACTTATTTTCTAAAAATTTTTATATTCTCTAAAAGAATTCCTGCTTACTTGTAAAGTGTTTAAAACATGAAAGTTTTATATATGCTAAATATAGTTTATAACAGAAGAAAAGATCCATATGGTTGAAAATATGTGTAAGTTGCTATGGAGTCTTTAGGGCTGATATTGAGGTGTTTTCTCATTCGTGAAAGAAAACTATGTGTGTAGGCTTTAACACCAAAATTTGAAACATTTTCTGCAAGTCTAGGTGCACTGATCTTTCTCAAGCTCCTTTATCTAACCGTTGGTGTAAATCACTTGTTAAATTAATACTTTCCATATGCCAGGCACTGTGCCACATACATTCTTTTTCTTATTATCTCAATTTCATAAACAAAGAAAGAAGCTTAGAAACATTAACTTGCTCTGGGCCCTGTTGTACAGAGTCAGAATTCATATGTTGGTCTTCATGTCTCCAAGACCCGTGTACTTAACCATCATGTGATTGGACTTTGTTTTAAGGTGTATAGTGCTTTGTGACTTGCAAAAGAGATTTCAGACAGCACTATTCAGGTGGACTACCTGAAAATCAATTTGGTGCAGCTTTATTGAGCATTTAACATTGGCAAGGCATATAGCAGCTTCCATGTTTAAGGTTCTGAGCTAGACCCACTAGGGGAAGAAAACAAAATGAGTAACTGCTTCTAATGTAGTATAAGAACTGCTAAACTGATTCTTAATGGATCAACCATATTTGCTACTAATATCTGACCCAATGACCAAATTTTATTTATCAAGGAAATATACTTTGAGATAAGTGAAATAACGTAATGATAAACATTCTTAATAAATATTAATACAATTACAATAACTTATAGTCCTGTTAGAATAAAGTCTACATTGACTTGAATGGGTTGTACATTGTATTATCTTTATTTTTTTAAGAACTCTTTGGGGTCTTCAATAATTTTTTTTATGTTTTATTTTTTGAGAGAGAAAGCAAGTTGGGGAGAGGCAGAGAGAGGAGGGGGACAGAGCATCTGAAGTGGGCTCTGCATTGACAGACTGACACCAGCAAGCCTGACATGGGGCTCAAACCCATGAATTGCAACATTATGATCTGAGTCCAAGTCAGACGCTCAACTCACAGACCCACCCAGGCACCCCTATACATATATATATATATATATATATATATATATATATATATAGAGAGAGAGAGAGAGAGAGAGAGAGAGAGAGAGAGAGATCTATCTTTATATATATCTATATATCTATAAGATATGATACCTATATATCTTAATATATGTCTGTATCTTTATGCTCACCAAGACTTACTTTGCCTGAAACTATAGAAAAGATTTTCCCTAAGATAACAATAGCTAACATTTATTGCACCAAACATTGATGTGCATTACCTCATTTAATCCTAACCAACCAACAAGGTAGGTGCCGTTATTTGTTATCTCTATTACACAGTGAGGAAACTAAGACATAGAGATAATGAATTTGGTCAAGATTACAGAAGGAAGCCAGGACTCAAACTTTCTAACTGAAGATCCTCTGCTATGTCACTGTGCTCCACTGCCTGAAAGAACAAGATAGAAATAGCTCATTCTATTAAAAAAACACTCTGCTCTGAATTCTCCATATTGCTAACTCTACTTTAGTGCAGCCATTGTTTTACTTTTTCTAAATCATCTCACCCTCTTCTCATCTGATGACTATATAACACTAATTTGAAAGTATTTTTCTTATAATTCCTATTTTGTAACCTATTGATCTATCTTAAGCAGGCGTTGTATGTACACCATTCTTTTTTATTCCAGCTTTATTGAGGTATAATTGACATATAACATCGTGTAAGTTTAAAATTTACAGTGTGTGATTGGATACACTTATGTATTTTGTTAGTTACCACCACAGCATTAGCTAATATCTCCATCATGTCACATAATTACCATTACTTTATCTATATGGTATATACCATTATCTATATGGAGATAGATATAGATATATATGTATCTATATATATCTATCTATCTCCATATAGGGACACTTGGGTTGTTTCCATATCTTGACTATTATGGTTAATGCTGCAATGAATATGGGAGTACAGATATGTCTTCAATATCCTGTTTTCATTTCCTTTGGATATATACGCAGAAGTGAGATTGCTGTTGGTAGTTCTTTTTTGTTTTGTTTTGTTTTCTTTTGTTTTTTGAAGAACTCCCTACTGTTTTTCACGGTGAAGATACCAATTTATATTCCCACAAACAGTGCACACAGGTTTCCTTTTCTTCACAGTCTCACCAGTACTTGTTATGTCTTGTTGTTTTGATGATAACCAGTCTAACAGTTGTGAGGTTATATCTCATTGTGGTTTTGATTTGAATTTTCTGCTGATTACTGATGTTGACCATCTTTTCATGTAGCTGTTGGCCATTTTGTATATCTTCTTTGGAAAAATGTCTATTCAGGTCCATTGGCCTTTCTAAAATTTTGTTGTTGTTATTGAGTTGTATGAGTTCTTTATATATTTTGGATATTAATCCACTATTAGATAGGTGGTTTGCAAATATTTTCTCCCTACTATAGGTTGCTTTTTCATTTTGTAGATTATTTATTGTGCTGTGGAGAAGCTTTTTAGTTTGGTGTAGTCCCATGCAGTTTTTGCTTTTGTTGCTTGTGCTTGTGGTATCACATCCAAAGAATCATTGCCAAGACCAGTGTCAAGGAGCAAAGGAAAAAAACTGCTTTCTTCTAGGAGTTTTACAGTTTCAGGTTTATATTTAAATCCATTATGAGTTAATTTTTATGAGTGTTGTAAGATAGGGTCCAATTTCATGTGATTATCCAGTTTTCCCAGCACCATTTATTTAATCCTTTCCTAATTGAGTATTCTTGGTTCCCTTTTCAAATCTTAATTGACCATATACCTGAGGGTTTATTTCGGGGGTCTTGATTCTGTTCCTTTGGGTTTGTGTCTGTTTTTGTGCCAATACCATTCTGTTTTGATTTATGAGTTTGCAGTATATCTTGAATCAGGAATGTTATGCCTCTGACTGTTCTTCTTTCTCAGGATTGGTTTGGCTATTTGAGGTCTTTGTAGTTCCATACAAATTTTAGGATTATTTTTTTTTCCACATTGAAAAATTTTTATTTTTTTTTTTCTAAGTAACTTCTACCTCTCTTGTGGATCTTGAATTCACAACCCCAAGACCAAGAGTTGTGCACTCCACTGACTGAGCCAGCCAGGTGCCCCTGCATTGAAATTCTGATAGAGAATTAAATCTATAGATGGCTTTGGGTAGTATGGATTTTTAACAGTTTTAATTCTTTCAATCCATGAAATCCAGTATTTTTCCATTTCTTTATATCTTCTTCGATTTCTTTCCTCAAAGTCTTATTTTTTCAGTATACAGATCTTTAACTTTCTTCGTTTAATGTATTCCTAAATATTTTATTATTTTTGGTGCTGCTGTGAATGGGATTGTTTATTTATTTTTTCAGATACTTCATTGTTAGTACATGGAAACGCAACTGATTTCTGGGGCACCTGGGTGGGCTTAGTCGGTTCAGCAACTTGGTTTTGGTTCAGGTTATGATCTCACAGTACATGGGTTCAAACCCAGTGTTGGGCTCTGCACTGACAGCATGGAATCTGCTTGGGACCCTTTCTGTTTCTCCTTCTCTCTCTCTCTCTCTCTCTCTCTTTCTCTCTCTCTCTCTCTCTCTCTTTCTCTCTCTCTCTCTCTCTCTCTGCCCTTCCCCCACTTGCACATGTTCTCTGTCTCAAAAATAAATAAACATTAAAAAAAAAAAATACAACTAGTTTCTGTATGTTGATTTTATACCCTGAAACTACTGAGTTTGTTGATTAATTCTAACAATTTTTTAGTGGAGTCTTTAGAATTTTCCATGTAAGATTATATCATGTGCAAACAAAGACAATTTCACTCTTTTTTTTTTGTTTGTTTCCTGATTTGAATGCATTTTATTTCTTTATCTTGCCTGATTGTCCTGGCTAGGACGTCTAGTATTATGTTGAATAGGAATGGTGAGAATGGGCACCCTTGTCTTATTCCTGATCTTAGAGGAAATGTTTCAATCTTTATGTATATACTACCATGTTCTTGATGAGCAAATTCACTGAGAATTTGGTATAGAGGGAATAGAATTTGGGTATAGGTATAGGGTATAGAATTTGAAAGGATGTGTATTTTGTCAAATGCCTTTCTACATCTATAGAGAATATCATATGATTTTTATTTTTTAAATGTGGTGTATCACATTGATTAATTTACATAGGTCAAACCATCCTTGTACCCCAAGGATAAATCCAACTTGATCTTGGTATATAATTCTTTTAATGTGGAGTTGAATTCGGTTTGCTAATATTTTGTTTAGAATTTTTGCATCTATATTCATCAGGAATACTGGTCTGTAGTTTTGTTTTCATGTAGTATCCTTATCTGACTTTGGTGTCAGTGTAATGTTTGACCTTGTTAGTTGAGTTTGGGAGTGCTGCTCCTTCTTTATGTATATACTACCATGTTCTTGATGAGCAATTTGAACCTATTGAATCCTTAACTGCCTTTGATTCTTTAGGTAGATTGAGGACTGGTTTTTTCCCTGAATGGTCTATAAATTATTTATTTACGCATACATATAAACATATGTGTATTTTCATCTCTATTTGTAATATAGATATAGAGAGATAGCATTGCTTGGGTATCAAAATTAGAGATAACATTACTTGAATATCAAAAAAAGTTATACCTTTTTTATTATGTATAAGGCTTTACACATGTGAATTCATTTAGTCTTTGAACAACCCTTCATAATATTCATATTTTAAATATGAGAAAACTGAGATTTATAAAGGTAAATCTTTTCCAAGGCCATACATTATTATTTTCTAATAATCCACAGAAAGGGAATTTCATTGTTTGCAGTTATTTGGTATATTATTTTGATATACTGCTAAATTCCATGGCAAAAACTGCACAAGGAACATGATAATTAGCATAAAAATAATTTTCCAGACGCTTTCATGTTTTCTTTTTGATTTTAACATTTCTGTGTTGTACTCTCAATTTTTTTGCTTTTTTTTGTTGACAGTGATTCATAACTGACTCATAATTTGCTTGTGCATATTAATTCAGAAACTGACTAGAGGCACTTTTTATTCTATTTTATTTTATTTTACCAGCTGGCCCTTCTGGTGGCGGTGGGTGTTTACTTGCACACCCCAGAGTGACTTCCACCTGCAACCACAGCTGGGTATTGATTCAACAACGATAAAGTACCTGGCAGACACTGAATTTTATTTTGTATAAGCTAATCCCTTGACTTGAATTGCACATCTTGGCATTGTATGGTAACCTTTCTTTCTCCTTAATATTCATGATTTTATAATTTTTATTTCTTTGAGAGTATGTGTAGTATTATAATATATTTAGAAGTATATGGCTTGTATATTCTGTAATTTGAAGAAAATGATGAAATAATGTCAATATAAATATTGTAGGATCTTTGTGATTTGGTTATCTATCCTAGAAAAGAGTAATATAATTTTTGCAGATACTCTTTTACAAAGTTTCAAGAATGATTTAAGAACCCAGACTTTCCCAATAATTCTGATTTGTGTTCTTACAGTTTCTCTAATAATTTTTGGAGAAAATTATTTTATAACAATTTATAATATAGTGTTTTTTCCATTTAATTTATAAGGCTTTAAATTTTTATTTAAAGTCAAAACAAACAACTTTCTTGAAGCTAGAAATTTACCTTTTGTATTTTGACTGTAACCTGATTGCTTATTATCTGGAAGTCAAGTCCATATTTACACATGTGCATGTGTCATCCAAATTTCAGAATAGTGTCATCCTTATATTGTAACATTTTTTATGTCTACATTTGGAGTGGTAAACTGATCAAATTACTTTTACTTTTTAAAATTATATTTTATTTGAGGGTGCCTGAGTGGCTCAGTTGATTAAGCATCCCACTTCAGCTCAGGTCATGATCTCATAGTTGATGAGTTCAAGCCCCAAGTTGGCTCTGTGCTGACACCTCAGAGCCTGGAGCCTGCTTAGGATTATGTGTCTCCCTCTCTCTCTGCCCGTTCCCTGCTTGCACTCTGTCGGTCTCTTTCTCTCTCAAAAATAAATAAACATTAAAAATTATGTTTTTTAAACATAATATATAATACATAATTTTTAAATTATATTTTTATTTGGATTAAAAGAAAGTTACTGCTGTTTTTCTCAATGTTTGAAAAAGAGGATTTGTTTATGTGTAGTAAATTTCAATTATATAAATCCTCTGTATTATAATATAAAATGATACAATTAGAAGATTTTAATCATAGAATAAATTTTCTGGTCCCTTATACGTCTTTACTCTGAATTTTTTGAGGTTTGTTAGCTTTGAGAAGGAAAGACTTAAGAGACTACAATACATGCCTTTGAATATTTGGAAGGTTTCTAAAGATCTGCAGTGGTTGTGAGGTTGAAACTAAGTGGCATCTAAAGCCCCTTCCCATTCACAGTCCCTTGCTGTTTTATTTAAGGAAGACAGAGTGAGAAAAACAGAATTTCTCAAGGGATAAACAGATCCTTCAGAGTAAAGAAGACCTTGAAAACAAAATAAAAGTAGAAGTTTTGACTGGGGGAGGCTTAGATCACAGTTGGAAAGTAGGCCAGTCTTATAGTTACCCAAATTTCTCTCTTGCTCCTCAAGTAGCTTTGACTAGCTGAGTGGTGACCATCATTCAGGAAAGATGAAGAAGCATCTGGAGGCCAGCCTACAAAATGCGTACAAAAAAGAAGCATTTGTATGAGTACTGTTACAGAAGGTTCCAAGCCTCCATGAAGGACCGCATCTTTCACCCTGTCATGTGCTCCTAAGACCGAAGGGAAGAGCTTTGTTAACTCTGATGACATTTATGCTTTCTATCCCCACCACTAGTAGAGGCTGAAATTCCAAATAATAGAAAATAGTAACGGGGAAAAAGAATTCATAAGAGAAAGTAGGATCTTTTTTCAAATTATTACAGATTCTTGTAAAATCATAATGTAGTTCCAGGTTTTGTAGCATTGTTAAATTCCAAAAAGTGATATTGTTGCTCAGGTTTTTTTCCCCCATTGCTTTATTGTAATTGCCATGTTTAATGAAATACTGGTGCATTCCTTGTCTACAGTTATACCTTGGCTCTCAGAAGATGAAAAGCGTACTTACTGGGAGTCAAGGGTGCTGGTCCTGAATCTCCCACCCCTTTGTTTTGTGACCTTAGATAAGTCATTTAACCTTTTCAAATTTCTTAATAGATAAAATTTAAAGGTTATATTAGGGAACATCTAAGCTCTACTACACTTTCTCAGGCTCTGCGACTTGGAAATCATTCCACAGCCAGATTTTATACCTACAGTTTGTCATTGGAAGCTGTCACATTTATTTTCTGTACTGACAGTACAGATGTGTAAACTGGCTAAAGATGTGATTTTGTTCGTCACAGAAGCAGGTAGAAAATTTTCTTTTAGATCTTTATCTGTATGATTTTTCTTCCCCAGGTGAAACTTGAAAATCGCTATATGAAAACTGCCCACCTCCTGTGGTTGCGTTTTTTTGGTTTTTTTTTTGTTTTTTTTTTTTTTTGTCAAGATGGGAGGGTGAAGAGAAGATTAGGTAATTAAGCAAAAACAAGAAGTCGAGTCTCCCCTTCGAGCTAACATCTGAAGCTTTTCCTAGTAATTATTTTTTGGGTTTCCCTTCTGATCCCACAACCAAGTGTTTTAATTTTGTTTTATTTGTAGTTTCTATTTTTATTTATTTATATTTTTGCAGGAACATTTTTAATCATATTATTGAAAATTAAGATCACAGGCGAGGACTGGAAATGCAATTATTATTCTGTATTGTCAATTAAAAAGAAATCCATATGCCTTTTCTCTGGCATGTATTTAAAGCAGACAAGGCAGGAATTTAATGATAACTTGTGTTTTTTCCTGGGGAAGAACCAGCTTATTTCTGCAAGCCCATAGGCATGGGCGATACTTTTTCTCTAAAAACCTCTCCGTATCCATACAAATCTTTGTGTAAGTACAAAATAAAAGCCTCAGAATTAAGCCTATAAAGCATAGAGGAAAGAGCTTGTCCTAAAAGACCGTGGGTAAGAATTTCACGAGGCATATTATAGTAAAACAATTAAGCATGTTAAACTTCTATAAATAATTCTATTTTTCTTTTTCTTTTCTTTTCTTTTTCTTTTTCTTTTTTTTTTTTTTTACACATAAAGAACATCAGAAGTGATGATTTGAAGTTTTGGCATCATTGATCCATCCTAAAGCCTTTCCTCCAGTCAGTTTTGTTACATGGCACCTTCATATAGCTACTGTGACCATGTCATCAGCTGAGAGAAGGAGTCTTGTCTTCCCTTTTTCTGAGCCAGGAGGGCCTTCTCCCTCTATTCAGTCTACTTCCTGTACTGTTGATCTCTGCCTAGTAGAAGTATACAGGTGGTCCATTAGGGTGATGGTAAAAATGAACTGTTCATTTTTATTTCATACTTTATGAATTCAGGCAGAACAGGACAAATTCTTCAAGCCATTTAAGATGGTGTTTTGTGTGTTAAAAGTCATTCCCAGCCATTTTGATTCTTGAGTTTTGATAAGGCACATATCACTTAGGATCTGTTTTGTGGGACATACTTGACTAAAGTATACACTTTGCAAAGGATGGTACTCAACATGAATTCAACATTAATGTTCAATAGTATTTCCCCCTCGATCATTTTTACTTTTCCTTATTATTGGTTTACAAATATATAAAGTCATTTATATGATGGACTATTTTTTTAAGTGCTTTTAATTTATCATGTACTGTGCTAAGTATTGTATATAGTGGTATACCATTTACTCAACATCTCTGAAAAATTGGTTATTATCTGTATTTTATAGATAAAAAACAGAGTTTGGACAGGTTAAATAGCTTGTTCAAAGTCCCACTTCAGAAAATACCTCAGCTGGTATCGAAGGCCCTTTCTGAATTATAACTAAGCTCATTCTCTTAACTACTGTAATTTCTGTCTTTTTCTTAATTCCCTTGTAAGATAAATAATCCTTTTATGTACAATTTGAAGAGTAATTCCCACTTTAACCACAATTCCGACTTCTGTTTTGAGCTTTCTGGAATTGCAACGTGTATATTTATTTCATGTAAAATTAAACAAATTTGTATTTTGGAAAGAACTAAGTAATAGAGTACAAAATTCCATCACTGGATTTTCTCTTTGGGAAAAATTTGGGAAGAAAAAGAACTACCCAAGACTTTACATAGTAACACATGCAAAGGAAAGTAATTTTTGACTTAATATTTTTTAAAAAATGTATCTAGAAGGAGACTCATTTTATTCCTAGAGATGCAGTTAAGCAGCTTACATTCAAGCTTTTTGCCAAAGTTAAGCTAAAAGAAACTAAGCTACTGAAATAGTTGAAACAATTATTACCACGTTTGAGATCCTCTTTAGATTAATAAATAACATTAGTTATTAGATTAATAAATAACCATTAGTTAGCATCATGTTTGCAAGTTGCTTCCACAGTTGGTTGTTTGTTCGAGTTCTCTTTGCCACATCACCACGCTGAAATTAGTGCAACATTTTCAGTTCTTGTGTTTTGGATGAAAATCAACCATTCTGGCTGGTTAACAAATCAATTTTGAGACAGAACAAAGATTAGAAGAATCATCTCATTGTGTCTCAATGCCTCATAAGAAAATAAACAAAAAGCCGGATGCTAGAATGTTTTTCCCTGAGGAATTGATGGTGTTTTTATTTTAAGTTCTCCCTACTAGAGATTGTGTCATCTGTGAAAATTATTTATTTCATTAAAAACTCGGAGAAAATGACTGAATGTGTAGGTGTATGAGAGAAGGGTATATGTTATGGGTAGACGTTTGATATTATACAAATGCCTGTATTTATTTACTTTAAACATGTTTTCTGCTACATGGACTCTGTTTTTCTGACCCATTGATTCACCATTAAATGTTCTAGGACCTCTGGGTCTTTGTTCTAAAGACAGGGCAACAAAGATGGAAAGTATATTCCATAAGAAAGAAAGTGGATGCAATTTAGTTGTAGTAATATTTTTGCATTCATACAGCAACAATTAGCAACCACTAAATTGCTATCAGTTATTTACTCCCTCTCTGCTTAGAATACCTGTATGTTTTTCCTACAGAGGGAAAGGATATTTTCACTTGCTACATATTTTAATTATGACATTCAAATATGAAGAATGACAGATGAAATGACTCAGGGGTTTCTCATGAAGGTCATAGGACAGTTTAAGATTTATATGCCTATGAGCCGTTGAATAACATTTTTAAAAACTGAAAAACTAAAAAAAATTAAAATACTGAGATTTTAACCTTTGTTTCTTTTTAACTTGGAAAAGAAATTGATTAAAATATAAATAAAATGTTAAGAACAAGATGAAAATAATTGAAAAGAATCACTGAAGTTTAGAATAAAATTATTCTAAAAGTGAACAAATTTATTTTACAACTATTTTATATTGAACAAAGAAATTGGAGAAATATAAAAGTAATATATATGAGGTCATTGCAAGCCAGAAATTCATATTCTATAGAAAGTGCGTTCCTAAATCACTTTGTAACCTTCCTAAAATTTTTGTAACTTCTGCTTTACCTTGCTAGAATTACTTGTTATTCTGTCTTGATTTATGAACATAATAGTAAATGAGAATGGTCAGTTCTGTTGTTTTATATGAAAGCATTTGTGGGTTTTTACATGTAGGGGTGATAAATCCCTAAATTTTTGTTTAACAGATGATCATTTTCCAGTGGATTATTATAATGTTAAATATTGTTCAATTAACATATTTTTTTCCTCAGGTTCTCAGAAAATGTAGTATGTGACTTCTGGCTATTATACTTTTGTTTGTTTGTTTGTTTATTATACTATTAGTCATTGGTACCCAACAAATTTTTTTCACAAATGTTTGAGAAGTAAAGTTTAATAAGCAAACAAACATTGGTAATATTCATTTTAAAATGGAATCATTTTAATAATTGAAAAACTTAATGGTTCTTTTATCAAAACATTCTTTATTATGAAAATCAACTTGGAACATGCACATTATGATATAACATTTTCACTGTCATTGTATATATATGTGCATGAAAATCTTTGACCATCAGTGTCACATCTATGAAGTCAAGTGCTTAGTATAAAACGTATCTTCTGCCTCAAAGTGGGTGTTATTTAACATCTCCACCTATTTTTTTTGAACTCAGAGGAAATCTGTGTCATTTACACCTGGGACTGTTAAAATTCTTTTCCTGAAGTAGTATTTTCTGAGTATGGGCTGATCGCTGAGTGGGGATTTATACAGGAGAAACGGCTAGCAGCTTTGAGAGTTAGACCAATCAGTCCCCTATTGTGGAAATGAGAAAACAATCCTTAGCTTTGGGTAAAATGTTTCAAGTCCTAATGGATTTACAGTCAGAAATTATTTTGCCTCTGTCATTCTTAAAATTGAATTTCTTTTCCTTTGTTTATACATATAGTTTTAATTTGCTTCTCCTCTTACCAAAACATTCATGGGAACTCTGGTTGAGTATCTAAGTGGAGATCTAAATTATTCACGTAAGGAAACAAAACGTTATTTAAAATGAAGTACAGTGTATTGCCTCAATCAAAAGCAAAATCTATCAGTGTTTGTTTTTGCAACTTCTTTTTAACATTGAATAAAAACCCCTGTGTATTGTTTAGAAAAGTGAAGTTTACTCTATTACTGGTTTAATCTCTTCCACAATTGAACACTAGGAAGTACTAAATTAACAGATAAGTGCTAGTGAGAGATGATACTCTTGGCCTTTGTGTGTGTGTGTGTGTGTGTGTGTGTGTGTGTTTAAGGCAACAAGATAGTTTTGCCTGTTTGTTTTAAAGATTTTCTTTTTTTAAGTAATCTCTACACCCAAAGTAGGGCTTGGATTTACAACCCCTAGATCAAGAGTTGTGTGCTCTACCAACTGAGCAGCCAGATACCCTGATAGTATTGGCCTTTGAAATTCTGATGCCAGTGAAACATAAAAGACAATATTTTGAAGTTTTGATATTTTAGATCTCTATAACATGATCATACTGAATTGATTTTAGACAACTGGCATTATATTGTTTGTTCTCCAAAGTAGAAATTAAGTTTAAAATTCAGTATTAGGAGCACCTGGCTGGCTCAGTTGGTGGAGCATGTGACTCTCGATCTTGGGGCTGTGAATTCGAGTCCCACGTTGGGTGTGGAGATTACTTAAATAAAATAAAATTCAGTGTTAGCATTTCCATTAGTACAAGGCACACAGTATTAATTCTAGCAGTAATTATTGAAGTGGATACCAAGGTTTGTAAAATAGTCTATCTAGAAAAGAGAAGTTGCCTCTAAATTTTATAATGATCATTGTCAGAGAAGGCTATATTGTAAAATTGTTTTATTGTGCCTTTCTATATATTTTTTCCAAACTGTACTGAAATCACTTATAATCATTGTTGCAGTTCTTTTTGTAGCACAGTAAAAGAGTGATCCTTCAGCTATTTGAAGAGGGTATATTTTTAATGGATATTTTTCTTATAATTTTTCTTAGTCATGGTTACAAAAGCCATAAAGTTCACAGTTGTTGGTATGTGAGTCTAGTTAGTAGAGCCTGGACCCTGAAGAGAAATAGGAAGACACAGCAGTCATAGTCCTTTTAAGACTAAGTAGCCAAGATCTAATGTGGAATCAGTATGTAAAAATGAGAAGAATCCTTACCCGACTTTATAGACAAGCTATTACTGCACAGATTTGGTTGGAGCTTTATGTTCACTTGAGATCCCTATAAAGAGACTTGTGTTGTCTTTTTTGAACTTGAGCAGTTGGCCTTAATATCTCATTATTCAGATTAAACCTATGTTAATTTATACAGTCTTTCTATGTTTATTGATAAGTGATAATCTCATATTTTGCCTTGTTTCTGTGGCATACAGACAAAATATAAAGCATACATCCTTTATATTTTTATGAAAGGAGCTTGTAGGGATTTGAGTTATAGAAAAATGCATACCTTCTTGACACTATGACTGTATCTAAAGACAGAACTAATGAATACTAAATTTGGTTAAGATCACTCAGTCATGAACCAATGCGAGTTTTTGTTTTGTTAAATTTTGATCGTGTGACAAGTTTTCTGAGACACAAAAAGGAAACCAGAAATCAGACAGATGATCAAAAATATTAAATACCCTGATAAGGTTTGCATCCTTGTGGTTTTCTCTGCTATCCTGACAGTTCTTTAAGGTTCTGTCATTTTCAGTCAACAGAGAGTACATGTGATCAGTGTATCTGATAAACTTGTCAATGCCTCTTTAAAGCAGGATTGCCCAACCTATTCAATTCAGGCCCTGCCCCCCCCCCCCCATTTCAAGTATCATCTTGATAAGATAGCTATGTCACAGGCATCTGTGTATAGCCAGCTCAGTCTACAACTAATTTGTGCAGGAAAAAATTAAATCAGGAGGTAAATTATTTCATGATTGCTCATTCCCAACAGAGTTAGGCATCATTCTGAAGAAAATATCAAATAATTGGTTTCAGGCCGTGTCAGACACATGCAATTCCCTTCTCTAATGGCTGTGTGTGGTAGCACCAGGCCTCAGGGGTCAGCAAAGAACTGGAAATAGCTTAGTGCCAGGCACGGCAATGGAGAGATGGAGCACATAGGAAATGAAGTGGCAATAAGTGCAATCCATAGGGGAAATGTGCTTCACTTGGAGTTTAATATATCGGTTCACAATCTGGCAGGAAGCCATGCAACAATTGTTTACCTTTTTGTCAGCATCTGCATCTGTTCTGTTTTGTAAACAGCACTTAACTCTCCGTCGGTAAATGCCGGAATCAATAACAACTGTTAAGGGATTTCCTAGCCCCCCCCTTCTTTTTTTTTTTTATATTCTATAACAAATGCACACTACAAACAATGTTTGCCTTAGATTAACAAGGAACAGACATTAACAGGGTCAAAGGGATTTGGTTGGGAACATTTTATAGCTTCTTGGGTTTACAGTAATTATATCTGTGTGATTTGAATGTATTTTGTAACCTATCCAAATTAAACTGTTAAAAAAAATGCTAGCAAGCAGTAATGAAGATGATTTTTTATAATTATCTTAAGTACTGTGTATAGAAAACTGCTGGCACTGTTTGTAATAATTTAGTTCTGTGCAATATTGTGTATTACAGCTGCTATGCAGAAATATTAAGTTGCCTTTTGCAGTTTTAGGAAATTAGTGATTATATCCAGCAGTACTAATTATTTTAAACATACAGTTATTAAAAAAAAATTACACACCACAGTGAGACATAAAAAAGGGTCGATCTGTGACTAGTGCCTATAAAACTAAATATATTATTAGTAAATGCAAAAGAAAGAACAACTACTTTTAAGTTCACTGTCTTCAGGGACTGAGTAGATGAATGTTGTCATAAATGCAGGATTGTTACAATAGTTATGGCATCACTTAAAAGTGAATATCACCAAGATCAGAGGAACACATTATTACTAATGGGATTTATGCATAGATCTCCCCATGCACCACTTTGAAAACTTACTCCTTAAAATTTCCCCCTGCACAATTGCTAAGTTGCCTTGCTTTTGGTTTATTAAACTACTTCATATCTGATTGAACCCAAATCTAATTTTGTTTTCTTCTATTTTTACTTGTATAATAAGCGTTAAATCTTAGACTTTTCTAGTAATTTTTGTCAAATGTGTGACTTCTTTGGATTTTTCATTGGTTTACCATAAACCAGAAATAAAATTGAGGAATTATTTGATCAGGTCAGTTAGTCAAGATTTACATTCCCTTGTCTTTTTTTTTTTTTTTTTTTTACTTTATGTGTCTTATGACACTGTGTAGTGAATTTTTTACTTTTTTTGCCAATCATTTTGCTATTTCACTTGTCTAAATTATTTTGGCCAACATTTTTTTTTAAAGTTTGTCATATTTTTTTATTAAATAGATCCAAGTAGAATTTAGAATTTGGAAATTTGGATAATAGTATCTTTCATACTCCTACTGATACAGAAACTATTTTGGCTTCATTTTCTTGACTGCATATTTACTTATTTCACTTTCTGTCACTGGGTATGATATTAATATATGGTAATATACATACAATCACAAGTTAGATGTACATTGTAAATTCATTGTTATCACCCAAAATATCTAGATTTTCATGCTTTCATCACCATCAGAATTACAATCCAGATTTCATAAACTGGCACTTCAAACTCGTTTATTTGATTGAAGGTATAGCATGTTTTGAGGCTTAGAAACTAGAGATGTGCCATTGAAAACAATAGACAACTCTTAGAAGTCAGCTTTTCCCTTTTATAATTACTTCCTTTACCAAAGTCTCGTGTTACCGAATATCTCTATAAATTTAAAGAACGTAAGAATGAAAGGCTTTAGCTAAGGCTGTTTGTGCTTTGCCTCTTGAACATCTGTTTGACAGGAATTAATGGCTCGCTCTTGCCATTTCATGTTAAATATTTTAAATCACACCCTAATCATTCAGTATAGAAGTTTAAAACTCATGATTGAAATTTTCATACCCAAAGTCAAAACGTTCAAAGTTTTATTGTTCCTGAAATAATCAAAATGACTATTCTGCATTTATGTCAGCATAAAAGTTAACTATGTCTTAGCAGAGCTTGAAAAATTTTAGTGGTGCTGTCCTGATGGAATGTGTAAGGCACTCACTGGGAGATGGGTGTTGTCTATGGATCATTGGCTAATTTTTAAAAATTGATTGTTAAAGGTAGCCCTTGTTGTATTAGGTGAAAGCAGTAATCATTATTCCCTAAGCAAAGGGAAAATTAAGTGCTAATTAGTAAGTTATGGAGTGTGCAGTAATACTTAGAGGGTAAGCAGAATTTCCCCACTGGTAGCAAATGCTATCTGGGGACAATAGAGTCAACAAATTGATTGCTGATATCTAATTGTGTTTTTCAAATCCCGCAAAGTACTAACTGTTAAATGTCAGGAGGGTTTTCATCTCCATGGCAAAGTTTCTGTATTGAAACCTTAGCTTGTAATAAAATTTGAATTTTATGCTATTATTTTAAGAGTTTATCCTACCCATGATTATTTACTTACATGTAGCATTCTTATTCATTAGACCTTTTCCTTCAAGATCTTGAAGTCTCTATTCAATTATAGTTTTATTTCCTTTTATTTACTTAAGATGAAACTTTGAAAAAAAGATATATGTCATCCTCTTTATATTAATTTTATAACACTTTGAAGGATATTAGCTTTCATAGTCATCAAATGAGAATTGCTAAGTTGTTTATATTGTCACAGTTTGAAGATCTAATCTTTATTGGTCGTGCAATAGAGCTAACATATTTTATGCTCTTAGTTATGCCATAATGTAGATTCGATCTTGAAAATTAGCATTTAAGATATTTTAACTTGATGTCCACACAAAATAAAGATTTGAATACTGAGATTAACTTTTAAATATCAGGTAGACACAATTCTAAATGTTAACTTGATTTGTAATAAATATAAATGAATTATAAAAAGGCAGCTTCTGTTAATATAGTTTTTGATTTCTCAGGGAAAGAACAGATTTTTATTTTTTCCATAGTTAAAATTTACACACACTAAGATAAAATCTGATCTCCATGTTGAATCACTCACAAAAATAAGATTGTTCATCTAATACCAGCTTGGAGTTACTTGTGCCACTTTGTGATAAAAACAAAGGAGCACAGCTGCTTCCCCGATTTATCACAAGCCTTTTGGAGCCTTCTAGCCTCCAAGTGAATTCCAAGCATGTAAGTCTCACTTTGGCAAACTGGAAATCTTGGCTCTTCCAACAACTGTAAATGGCTGCTTTCCGATCCTCTTGCTTGGCATGAGTGAAAGCAAACTCAGCTGAGATTAAGAGAGGGGCTTTACAACTTTCACTCCAGCTGATTGTCAGTTATCTCTCTACCCATTGGAGACAAAGACCACAGGACAGCCCTCAGCTTGCAGGAAATTCCCATTTCTTGCTCAAATTTACTTTTCTGTTACTTGAAACCAAAAACTTTGGAGAATTACAATCTTATCAATAAATGCCTTCTCTAAGATACCTTAAGGACTCTGATAATACTCTCTTTGTTATTTGTTAAAAGCAGCCCTTCTTTTAGACCTGATTGAGCTGATCTGAGGTTCTTTCTTCCTTAGGCCCCTTTGAATTTCAGGTACATGTTTATGATCATAAGCCTTAGTACACAGGCTAGAATCCTAGGTGTCTTCCACATCATGCCCTTGTAGTACCCTGTCCTTTTGGTCTAAAGGTGATGAAGTCTGGCTCCAAGATATCTGGCTCCCTGGAAGATGTCGAAGGTTGGAAAAAGCAGAATAGATGATTCCTCATTAGGAAGATACACATATTTGCCTTTCAAGTGGCAGGACTTTCTTTCTGAACCCTTGGGAGAAATCAGAGAGGCTCTTGAATTGGTCTTCTCTGAAGACAACCAAGGAGATGAAGAATGCTTAAGGCATGAGCAAGAGCTCAGAATCAGGATTGAGACTGTCAGATAATGGAAAAGTGGTGTGAGTGCAACGGGAAGCCTAGAACACAGGTGAGACAGGGACATGCATCGTGGCTTATAGGACAGTGGAGTCTCACTAGGGGTCTTCCCAGTTAAAATAGAGAGTTCAGTTTGGTGTTTTGAGAGAGGAGGTGGGGCCAGAGGACAGGTGGCTCCACATCCAAAATGAACGCCAGGAACATTTCTGGCCTAGATTTATATTGTGAGGACAGAAAGAAAGAGAGAAACTAAGATTTGGAAAATGTATTAAAGTATTTTTACATTTTGTTAAGTTTTTTTTTTTTTAATGGTTATTTATTTTGAGACAGAGAAAGAGAATGCATGCAAGTCTAGGGAGAGGCAGAGAGGGAGAGAGGGAGAGAATCCCAAGCAGGCTCTGCACTGTCAGTGCAGAGCCCGATATGGGGCTCATTCTTAAAAACCCTGAGATCATGACCTGAACTGAAGTCAGATGTCGGATGCTGAGCCGACTTAGCCACCCAGGTGCCCCTCATTTTGTTCAGTTTTGAGGGCACCTTTATACATGAAAGCTATGCTAAATTATATATTTCATAAACATGGATCTGAAATTTTTTCTAGGACACAGTTGTAGATGTTGTGATATGGAATATTTGAGATCTGAAATAAAGTGGAAATAAAGTGATCCACTGACCCACTGCTAAAGCTGCATTTCATTAGAAATGGTCTTACTACTTTAAAAAATGATCAGAGCAATGAATTTTTATTTTAAAAATTAAAACATAAAATACATATTAAGAAGAAGGTCAAAAGGGGCGCCTGGGTGGCTCAGTCGGTTGAGCATCCGACTTCGGCTCAGGTCATGATCTCGGGGTGTGTGGGTTCGAGCCCCACGTCGGGCTCTGTGCTGACAGCTCGGAGCCTGGAGTCTGCTTCGGATTCTGTGTCTCCCTCTCTCTCTGCCCCTCTCCCGCTCATGCTCTCTCTCTCTCTCTGTCAAAAATAAATAAACATTAAAAAAATTAAAAAAAAAAAAAAAGAAGAAGGTCAAAGTCACATTTCCTTCCCTCCAATCCCAGTCTCCAGGATCACCACTCTTATTCACACTTTGTTCATACTCTAGAATTTTTCTATGCACATGTAAAAATTGATATACAAATTTATATTTTTCAAAATGAGATCAAACTAGACATATTGTTCTGCATTGTGCTTTTTTCAATTAAAATTTCATGACCTCCTCCCGTGTCATTGCAATTTGGTTTGGCATTCTTTGCAGCAGAACTATATTCCCTAATAGAGATGTAGCATAATTGATTTGCATATGGCTAAATTTAAATTGGTCTTATCAGGTTGTTGGCTCAATGGATTTAGAAAATCTTAATTTTTTTTCTCCCCCAAAGCAACATGCCCACTTTTAGAGAAATATGCGTACATACACACACGTGTGTGTTTAATCAAACATGCATGTATGTTTAAAATGTATAAATTAAACAGTGATAATCTTTTACCCTCTCCACCCCTAACCCTAAAACCCTAAAGTAATCCCTGTTTTACACTTTAACGTGTGCCCTTCCACATTTATGTGTGTGCATGTACTATATATGCACATTCTACAAATTCCTCTGCAATTTTTTTTTAATTTACTATATCATGGACCTCTTTTGTATTAATATGTACAAAATGATCTGTATTATTCTTTTTAGGGCCTGCCACCTATTGTGTTTATGATTATGTCATTATTTAATTAATTAACTAACTCCTGTTGATAGATATTAGGGTTTTCCCAGTTTCTTTTTGTTTGTATGCTCGTGTGAATATCTTTTGAAGTTTTATTTCTAGAAGAGACATCGGTGAGCCAAAGAAAAAGCTAATTAAATTTGGTATGTGAACTCAAAATAGCCCTCCAAAATCAATAGACTTACTGGGTTTTAACTACAACTATTCAGAAGCATAAATATCTAAGTTAATGCATGAATTCATTTGAACATCAGATCATTATGACTTTTTTTGAAGTGTTAAAATTCCTGTGCTCACCTGCCTCCTCCTGGATTATCAAGGCTATTGCTGTCTTGTCAGCTGTCTTATTGCTGCCAAAAAAGGCCCTCAGCAAAGAGATGGGGGTGTAGGAAGGACACTTAATGCTCAGTGTCTTGTAGGGGGCTTTGCAGCTGGAGAGATGTGGCTTTGCATTCCAGCTTTGCCACTTGACAGCTACATGGCTTTGGACAGGTTGCTTATCTTCTGTGAGCGTCAGTTTAGTCTGTAAGATGGACATGATAATAAAATCTACCTCATAGTATCTAAGTATTAATATAGATGTACTTAGTGTCTGGCACAAACTAAGCATTTTGTTATCATTATTTTTTTAAGTTTATTTATTTATTTGGAGAGAGAGTGAGTGAGCAGGGGAGGGGCAGAGAGAGAGGGAGAGGGAGGATCCTAAGCAGGCTCTGCGCTGTCAGCACAAAGCCCAACGCAGGACTCAAGCTCAGGATCCGTGAGATCATAACCTGAGCTGAAATCAAGAGTCAGACGCTTAGCTGACTGAGCCACCCAGGCACCCCTTGTTATCATCATTTTAAACATATACATGTATACATACATAGCATTAAACTGAAAATGTGACTTGTCATATATTAATATGGTGTTCCTAAATACCTATACATGACAAAGGGCTGCTTATTTGTTACTTTTGTCAATTTCTCATTGAATAATTTTGTCTTCAGAATCTTTCATATAATATTCTCTGGAAGTGCTATATTAACATTTTCCAATTTCAAAATAAGCAATAGTAATGAAATAAGACTAAGTTAAAATAATAGATGCATGTAGATTCTCTCTTTTTTATCCTCTTGATTCCAACCATCACTGTGTTGGAAGGGCTACCTGATGTAGGTCCTGCACTGATCCCCCCCATTGGAGCTTGTGTATTTCCAGAGCTAAATGCCTGCTCAGCTGGTCCCTGGGATGGTCCACAGGCACTCCAAATACAGCATGGATAAAACAGAACTCCTCTTCATTCCCCCTAATCCCTGTTCCTCTTCCCCAGCCCAAGTTAATGTCACTAATAATCACTCAGGCAGAAACCGTGACTCATTTTCCTCTTCTGCCCATCTCCCCACCGTCAAAAGAATTACCAAGATTCTTTAATTTGCCGTGTCACCTAAATGTTTTCAAGTCTATCTACTTTCCCTTCTTGCCATCAAGGCCTGATTTCGGTCTTCATCATCTCTCATTTGGACTGTTAAAAAAAATCTTTTTTATTGGATTCCTTGCCCTTATTCTTGTATTTTCTGAAACATCTGACAAGCACATGCCACTCCCCGTTGAAGGCCCTTCACTGGCTCCTCATCACTGTCAGCATGCAGCCCCAGCTCTTCAGTATTAGAAACCAAGCCTTCCTTGACCTAGCACCTGCGTTCTCCAGCCTCATCTCGTGCCTCTACACGTACCTCATATTTTTCACTCTCTGACAACATGAAACTGACAGCCCCGCTCATGCTGTGCTCTCTCTCACCTCCTTACCCTCTTCCCTTCCCTTCTTTGCCTAATTCCCATCGATCCTTTATGACAGCTCATGTGTCATTTCTTCCAGGAAGCTTTCTCCGAGCTAGAGCCCCTAATCCATACTCCCACAGCATCTCCGTATGCCTTTCTCAAAGCTCTTAGCATATTCTATTAAAATATCTAATTAGGGGTCTGTCTCCCCATATGGACTCTAAGCACCTCAAGGGCAAGTATTATTTATTTTCCTCAGCACCCAATCCACTGCCTAGCACACAACAGGAGTTCAGTGAATATATTTTTTTAACTGCATCGTTTTCTTGAAATAAATCAGTGTCCGGAGGTATAATGTAGGAGACAACTTATCAACTTACTAATTGAGCCTCTACAATATTTTAAAAATATTGTGCTAAGATGAATGGGGATTCCAAAAAGTATAAGACCCACACTTCCTATATAGATAGAGAAATAAAATGCGAATGTGAAAAGCTGCTGGAAGTTATGCAGACAAGCAGTTGCAGAGCTCTAAGAAAGTGATTCCAGCAGGTAAGGGTCCCTTCTGCTGTCCAGGGTGATGAAGATGACAGATGACATGGAACTGAATTGGTTGCAGGGTGAGCGAGATCTGGAGAAGCAGAAAGCGGGAAGAGTTGAGCGACAGTGTTCACTCCCTGGTGCTTTCCTATAATGCAGAGTAGGGGATGTTCACAGAGTAGAGGGTTTATTTGGAAGGCACAACAGTAAGAAGAACACCCGGGCCTGGTTTCTCAGGTCTTCTGGCTTCTCCCATCTCAGCACTCAATCCCAAGACTTCCAACAAGATACCTTCTTCTGTTCCTACTCTCTATCACCCACTCACACCCCCAGCTCAACTCAGCAGTAGCTAATAATATTCCTTTGGAGAATAACTACTTTCCTTGAGGCAATCTTTTCTGAAGTTTGAAATCAATTTAAAGTCTACTTTTATTTGGTGTCTTCAAGTACTTTCAAATCTAGGGCTAACACCTAGAGAAAGGGTGAGAAAGACTAACCCATCAAGCCATATGTGAGGGAAAAAGCATATAATACCATATTAAGTTAATTAGCAACTAATTTGTCTCTTTAAGTGCATTAGGAATTCATAAAAGGGAGGTTTTACTGTGAGGGAGAGCAAGCTGGCAAAACTTCACGAAGAATATGGCCTTGAATTTGGCCTTGAAGGATGAGTAGCCCTTGTATAAGCAGATGGAAAGAGAAAGAGGTTCCCTTGCAGTTCAGCAGTACCAGCAGTAGGGGTTACTGTTTGAGACAGTGAAGAGTACTGTGACTGGCACATAAGAGATATATGTAACTGATGAAGGCATTAGCCAGGACTCTGAATGTGCAAGTGACAGCTTTGTTCTTCCATTCCTCATCTCTACTTCTTATACAAAAAAAAAAAAAAAGCAGGGAGAGAGAGAGATGAGCATTTATTTAAAACTAACATGGTAGTTCACACAAGAGAAGAAAGAGCTAAACATTTAAACCTCTGGAAAGATAGGGATTGGAGGATTTCTGGAAACCTGAGCAGCTGAAACTTCGCTTTCTAGTGTATTGCATTATCTGTCGCCTGGGTTCCTCCCCACGAGGTGTTGTCAGACCAGTGGTGATTCCACTCAATAGAGTATGTGCACCCTAGGAGCTTCCTGCTTACGTCCCAACATCTTCCCTTGTACTTCAGTTCAGAAAGTCTCAAGGAAAACCTCTGCTTGGCCAAGGGATCATCAGCTTGTTACCAGAAGGAGGAGAAAAGTGTTAGGCAGACAAAAACTAAGATGCCAAATAAATGGTGGACTGAATGAGTGATGAGATATGTAGCATGAGGAAAGGTTACAGGGTCTTGAAAAACAGTCATTGATGTCTCAATTATACATGGTCTTGTTAAAGTTTGTAGAGCAGCAAAGTAACTAGAGAGAGCCACTGAAAAAATAGAACTTGTCCAGTAATAGATAAGATTACCTGAATGGGGAGAAAGATACAAAGAAACCACCTCGAAGACCATTTTTATCTCGCCTGCCCCTTTTTAGCTCTGCTTTCTCCCTTTGTGTGTCAACTTATCCGTGACTGTTTCTCTCTTTCGCATTCTTCCTACTTGTCCAGGGCTGAGGTTGTCCCTTTCTGCAAAGGGATAAGGAGTTAGTATTTTAGGCTTTGCAGGCTGTACAGCCTGTGTCTCTACTACTCAACTCTGCACTGTGGCACAGGCCAGCCACAGACAATAAATAAGTGAACCAGTGTGGCTGTTTCAATGAAACTTTTTATTTATGGACACCGAAACTTGAATTTCATATAATTTTCACATATCATTAAATACTCTCCTTCTTTTGATTCTTCTCTCATCCATTTACAAAGGGAAAAAGCCAGCTTAGCTCACAGGCCATACCAAGACAGGCTATGGGCCAAATTGTCCACAAACTATAATACAGTGTTCTCTGTTTGAGAACATTGCCTTCTAGTCTCCTACTGCCTTTCTCTTTTTCTACCTACTCCTGCCTTTCTTTCTTTTTCTTCACACCCAGCTGCCAACAACCCTGTACCCAAAAATGCAATGCAAGTTGAATTCGAAAACACTGTGTTTATTGAACAATTTCATTTTTTATTATGATATAAAAATCAAATACATATAAGATTTGCTTGTATATCAAAAAACAAAGTCTAGTTGTTTAATTTTCATGTATTTGTATTCACTTTTTTTTCATTTAGAAAATGTTCCCAGGAAACAAACCCTAACAAGACAATAGAGCCCAGCATTGACCATTTATATCAAAATAGGATGACCATCGACTCCTGATAATTTCTTCAACTAGTTCTTTATCCTTGCATTTTTCTTCACTCTGAATTTTTCTTATATATTGAACCTAATGCTTTTCTTCCTGCCTGAACTTAAATAAAGGGGGATAAATTTATTCTGAAGAGATGGGCATGGCCACAGGAGCTGATGGTGATAGATCTGAGGTATGACTCTTGTTAGTCACCCCTGTCTTGCTTTTAGAGAGCTTACTCTATTCCTCTGGGATGGGTCACCATGAGTCGTATGCTACCTGGTACCTAGTGCATTATAGGCACAAGGGAAATCTTTGGTTGAATTAGCAAGGGAAACCCACTTAAAGGTAGTTTCTGTAGTTCGTAGGTCTTGAGGAAGACTGTAAAAGATGATATCTGCTGCCAAGGTTCTCCAAAGTCCTCTGTGAACTTTGAGGGAAATATGACCTTGCCTCTATGTCTGGATAACTATTTGTCAGGTGAGGGGGGCAGCTAAAAGTGTAAACTTAACCACAAAATTTGCTGTGTGCGGTGCCATCGCACCTGGGAAATGGCATCCCGAAGTCTAGGACCTGCCCTAGTCTGTTAGAGTAACGAGCTCATGACTACAACTTCCTCGGTTGGTACAAGAGATTGCTCTTATCACCGTGGCTATCTCTTTCCATAGTAATTTTAACATACATTCATAAGCATTATAATTTGCCTCTTTGATAAAAAGTGTGAAGAGAACCTTAGTCTTTATTTTTTAGTATAAAAGAGGAAAAGTGTTCAATTTTGAAAGGTTAGAATTTAATTAGAAAATATATTAGGAGGCGCACAGACTCAGCAGGTGCCTTGACTTAAATCCATCTTTTTGATGATGGCATGATTTTTATCCCAGTGCTAAATTTTTAAAATTAGTTTCTAATATGTTATACTAAGAGTCGATAATGTAACATCTCTGTCATGGTATATTCCTTTAAAAACGAAATATCAATTCTCCAATACAACCTTAGACAATAGTAAAAATGAATTGTTAATTTAGTTTAAGGTTTTTCTATTGGTTAATTTTTGGTCATGATAATAGAAAGTAACACATATGGTGAGAGATATAATTAACTGAACTTTAGCAAAATTTGAGGCTAAGAAAGGGATGTTAGGAAGATACTTCATTAATGATGTGCTATTAGCATACAGTACTTAGAATTTAAACCTCATTTCATTACACTAGAAAGGTCTTTTTATTAAGCTGTTCTGTGAGAAGGTCAGCATATCTAAGTATTTATAACTGGGAGTTAAACTAGCCTAAAACAAAAGCCAGCTGAGAAAATATTCAGAAATTTGCCCCGGGTATGGTTCTCAATTTTGGCTGGATTCAAATGTAAGCCATTCTTAGATTAGCATCTTCAACTCCTGGTGGCCACATCAGGAGTCAGATATTCTCTCATGTTCTCAGCCAAAAAAACAAAATAAGAAAGGTAGAAAATAGGAGAGGGCTACAAGCATTATACCCTTGGCATATGAGCAAGAAGTCCGATCCCTTGTTAATGTAATACTGACAGCTTTTGCCAGAGAAGATGGAATGGAGTGTGGGAGAATTTGTTATCATTTAGGAGTACGTTTAGGTATCATCCAGTGGAGCCAGTGTTGGCTAGGGAATAATAAAGGGTAATAATAGAAGCAGTTTCTTTTCAGTTTTTCTCATTGACCCAGAAGAATAGCTTCAAGGTGACTCTATCCTCGTTAGTCGGCTAGGTGATTCTTGATATGGGAAGGAAAGGGATATTTGTTTGTTGTGTGGGCCCCTCCAAAGGGAACAGCAAACCTCTCTCTCATGTGGGAGCTTTTGGTGGGCTGTGAGGCTTTATTTTAAGTGCAGCAATTTTCTCTGTCCATATGTCTACCTGCCTTTAGATCATGAATACTGATCCTGTCAATGGATATAAAATTAAGTGTCACAACTACCTGGGCCCAGAACAGTCAGAGAAAAAAGATATAAAAAATGCAGATGAAGTATATACTAGCAACCCAGTTTTTTATAATAGAATGTTTCAGTTGTCATATACGATTATCTATGCAGTGGCCAGGTAGTGCTCATCTGTGTGTTTGTCTAAGTTCCTGAAAGGATGGAGTATTAGTTATTCCTCAGTTTATTCCCTCACCTTACCCAGGACCTATGTCACAGAAGTCAGGAGGGTTAGCTGTCTGTGTAAATGTTGAGACCTTTATTTTATCACACGGAAAGTGTGAAAAGATTTTAAGGTAGAAGCTAGACTAGACTTATCCTTCTTGCAAGGGAAGTAGAATTTTTAGGGGCTATAGGTTCCCATAGTGGGAGGGATCTATGGGGCCTACTTCTCATAAAGTCAAGCAGACCAAGGCAGAGGGCCTCAAGCTGATCAAGTAGAACCCTAAGGCCTTGAAGGATCTGGGAATCTCCCAAAGCTGTATGCAAAACATTATTTCTATGAACATGGGTGCCTAACTTAGATTCTAAAAAAGGTGATGCCCACACCCACACAAAATCAAAACCTCCATATGTGGGTTTGAAGAACCCACATAGCAAAGAAGCAGTGGAAGGTCTTAGAGTGGGCTCCCATGCAACTTTATGAGTGTTTAAGCTTAGAGATGGTTGAGTCCATTTAATAACAGTAATAAGATCTCTGATATGTTTCTAGTTCTTTCTCCTCTGAACATTTCCTGTTCAAATTGGCATATAGTAATTAATGTGAAACTCATTTAATGTTATTTTACTAAAGAACCATGTTTATGGCAGGGAGAAAAAGCTAAATAAAATGAGTTAAAAGCAGTTGGTTTTGTCTCTGATACTCAACAGTATGTATAATTCTGGTCATTCATTCATGTAGGCACTCTGATGAATAGTGGGAATGCAGTAATGGGGAAAAAGGATCTCTCCCTTGAGAAGATTAAAGTTTCAGGACACGTCTCCCAAACTTATAATTACAATGTGACATAGTAAGTGCTAAAATGAAGGTATGTGTGAGGTAAAATAAGAAAGAGCATGTAGAAAAGGAAAGTAAGTTGGTGTAGGATCTGAGGGCAGGCTTCTCAAAGGAAATGATAATAATATCTAACATTTATACAGGACTTACTACCCCTCAGTTACTGCTCTGAGATGTTAACTCAGTTAAACCTCATGTGCTGTTGAGTCATAGAAAGACTAAATAACTGTCCAAAGTCACATGGCTGGGAGAGGGTAGTGTCAGGATTTGAACCCAGGCCATATGGCTCGTAATTCCACATGTTAGCTACTCCACTCTATTACCTCCTGTACTTCAGGTAGTGGTGCTATGAACAGTATTCCATATAATAAAACATGAGGGAAAAATGGAAGTGGGGAGAGACAGAGAGACCCAGAGGAGTCTAACTTCCAGTTTTTAAGAGTTTAATGTTTTCTGATTTCCAATTCAGATTCATTAACCTTTACAAGAAATTTTTTTTAACTTTTTTTTTGTTGTTGTTGTTTTTAAGTAGGCTTCCCACCCAGCGCAGAGCCCAGCATGGGGTTTCAACTGACAACTCTAACATCACAGCCTGAGCTGAGATCTAGAGTCAAGCTCCTAACCTACTGAGCTACCTGGGCACCCCTTTAAGATTCTATTTTTAAGTAATTTCTACACCCGTCATGGGGCTCGGACTTACAACCTGAGATCAAGAGTCGCATGCTCCACCTACCGAACCAGCCATTTCCCCAGATTCATGAACTTTTATGAGGCTCAGCTTTCCCTATAATTCCTTCTCCATTGTCTCACCATAAAGAAGGGTCCCGATACTTATCTCTGGGGCGTCGAAATTTCCACACATTCAGCTTGTGTTGAGTTGCATTTTCACTTCACTTCAAAGATAAACACTTCACCCTTTCAATCACATATTCAGTCTCTCATCCATTTACTCAGTTCATTTTAAAGTTTTACCCTGTTTTGGGTGGTAATATGGAAGCTTCCTGACGAGATAAGAAATAATGAATTCAGTTTGAAAACTAAGGTGGAAATACTCCTTTCTTAGTTTTATTTCAAATATTTTCTGGGGTGCCTGGGTGGCTCAGTCAGTTAAGGCTCCGAGTTCGGCTCAGGTCATGATCTCACATCGGGCTCTGTGCTGACAGCTCAGAGCCCGGAGCCAGCTTCAGATTCTGCGTCTCCCTCTCTCCCTGCCTTTCCCCCACTCACACTCTGTCTCTAGCTCCTTCAAAAATACATAAACATTAAAAAAAAAATGTTTTCCTACTTGTATATATTTGAAAAATAACTAAAAGTAAAAAAAAATAATAATGCCAAAGCAAAAGGGGAAAATAGCTTAATGCCTGTAGGTTGTCCATGATTTTCCAGGTTCTTATTAGGCTAACATGACAAAGAAGATTCCTTACACACTTGGGGACATAGTGTGTGCATTCTTTCCTTCCCCTGCTGTGTGGCTCCATGGAGGCAGGCGCAGGCGCTCCGGGAGGCACAGTGCTCATTCAGGCTTCTGGAATACGACAGTGTGCTCCAAAGTCCCACCTGCTCTCAGGAAGTGACTTGGGTACTGGGAAAAGTACTGCTTATTATTTGTTCCCATGTGGTCCCTGCTGACTTCTTTTGTAATATTGTTAAAAAGTTTTCTTTACTGAAATAAATATATTCCATTTGGATTATGCCATGAATTTCATCTGCAATAATGAGCCTTCTAGTAGCTTTTGTGTGTTACCTCTTTTTTACATCATTTGTCTGGTGGCACCAAGAATACGCCTCACTGAAAATGGATCCATTTACGGTCAATAATAGAGTGGCTAGTGTTCGTTTTTCTTGGGAAAACTAAAATGTGCTTCTTTTATCCTATTATACTGATCCACCAGCTTCAGATTATCTGATTTTCAAGCTTCTCATTTTCTCCTGTATCTTAATGCTATTATTAACAAGAATTCTGTTGCTAATGGTTTTGAAAAATAATATGTGTTCTTTCAGCAACTACCTGTACTTTTATGGTTTGTCTGATTTAGCTGGACTTTGATAATTAATCCAAATACTCCTTTGTTGTGGATCAAGTGTGAGGAGCCCTAATGTTTCTCAAGATTTGTTTTCAATTTCCTTAATTTTGCTATCAGAGAATGGAGTTAAGATTCTAACTATTAGTCACTAGGTGAAAAACACTTGTAAGTGTAGAGTCTATAGTCTATATTCTTTATGAGTGATATATCCATATATATGTATACTATGATGCATATGTATATATATGTGTGTGTATATATATTTGAAGAGAGAAGAGAGGTTTTTTTATTAATTTTAGAACAATATTTCTATGAATATCTGTGCATATTTTTTCGTGGTGAGATATTTTTCTTAAGTATACTCTTTTTTATTTGTGTATAGTTGGCATACGATGTTACCTAAAGTATATATAATTTATTTTTATTTTTATTTTTTTTAGAGAGAGCGTGCGACCTAGGGAGAAGGGCAGAGGGAAGGAGGGAGGGAGGGAGGGAGAGAGAGAGAGAGAGAGAGAGAGAGAGAGAGAGAGAGAGAAAGTCCAAAGCAGGCTCCATGCTCAGTGTGTAGCCCAACGCAGGGCTGAATCCCACAACCCTGAGAGCATGACTTGAGCTGAAACCAAGAGTCAGACATTCAAAGTCAGACATTCAACCAACTGAGCCACCCAGGAACCCCTAATTTTATTTTTGTTAACACATACAAAAGATCCTATTTTAGAGTCAGTTTTATCAATATGCTCTATCAGGTTCCCAGCTCATAATTGAGTTTATATATATTTTGCACACATTTTCTATTTTAGAAATAATCTTCAAATTTCTTTTGTCTAACTAAATATTAAAAAAAAGTGTATATAATACTGTATTTATTTATGCATGTGTTTATTTATCTATTTATTTATTGACTCAATCTATAGTCATTGTTTTGAAGAATGCATTTCAGGAAGAGGTATAAAATCTTTCCTTGTTCTGAGACAAACCTACCTACTTCTAGGACCTGTGGAATTTCATACATTTATTTTTTTAACCAATTTGTTTGTTTGTTTGTTTGTTTTGTTTTGTTTTGTTTTTAGTGCCCACTTTGTGTAAGAAATTATGCTATGTTCTTGAAATATTATGATGAATACACTGGAAATAATCTTGGGCCTCATGGAAATCATTTCACATTTGTGATGAATGTGCTATAAAACCACAACTATTCTTTGGGTGTTTTCCTAGGAGCATTTCTTTTGCCCAGAGCAGATATGTAAGATATGCTTTTAGAAATTTCCTACCATTGTTCTATATTTCCTCCAGAAATTTTTAAAAAATCAGAAATCAGAAAAAAGGGAACATTTCTCTTTTAAGTCATTGTTTTATGCAATAGCACCTCTTTGGTTGACTTACTAAGACCCAAAATCCCCAGATTTTCTGATATCCAGAGAGTAGTTTTCTACCATAACAGTTTTTAACTAGACTTCATGGACTCCTCAGGCAGTGGTCTCAAACTCCAATAGGTGGAAAACTCAATTGAGACACTTGTTTAACAGGCGTCTGGTGATGGCCAAGGAATATATATGCATTTTTAACAATTCAGGAGGTCCTGGACCACAGTGCCCTGTGAGAGCCATAATGGACTTTAGGTGGTTCTGTTTAAGCGCTGAAACAATGACTACATAGATTTTTTTCTTTTTTCTTTTTTTTTTTTTTTTTTTCAATGAGAGTGTCCATAGGGATTTAGGAGACTTTGATTAGTTTCTCAAAGGGGTCTGCAGAATACTATGATGCTATTAGGAGCAGTAGTTTACAAATGGAAGCAAATACTGGTAAAACCAGTCACAAAGCCAGCAACAAGAACCCTCTGCTAAAGGTCTAACAATTGGAGGAAAGACTACAAGTCAGATATAAATACTCAAGTAGTTCTGTAATCTAAACCAGTGTGCCCTATACAACACTGCTGTTTGAGAACATCCCAAAAGTTAATAGATTTGTTGGTAAGCTGGTGTCTCAAAAAAGTTTGAGAAACATTGTTTTTTTTTTTAATTTACATTATTATAAAAGTAAATAGATTTTAATATGCTAATTTGCATTGTGGGACTCTTTAAGTAGCATTTAGTATGTAGTGATTCCTAAACCTATTTGATCATAGAATCCTTGTAGAATGAGGTTTGAGAAGTGCCCTTTGATGAGGGACAGATATTCATCTGTCAGTGGAGCATATAAAAAACTTTTATCCTAACTCTATCATGAAGAAAAATTTTAATTGTGTTCTAAATACTAAATAATAAGAAAGCAGGGAATCATATTTTAGAAAATTTTTTATTAAAATAATATGGGGGAGGGGGGAAAACCCTCAACATGGACTTATTCATTGTTAGTTAATGGTAAATCAAAGTCTTACCCTAAGATGCAAATGTAACCTTTGTTTATAATATTATTAGGATTTAGAAGAATTTTATATTTTTTAAGAATCATAGAACTCATCCTATAATAAACTGACAATCATTATTTCAGGTATTTTATAGCAGTGATTGGTGGACAGCTAAACATATTTGCCTGTGGATAAGCCTGTATGCCCAAAGTTTCTTGAAAGAAGACAGTCATATAATGTTTAGGAAAAAAATAGATAAAAGGCCAGATTAGTTTAGCAGGGAAGATGAATTGATTGTATTCAGGTAAGATTTTTCTGGGGAGGTGAGTTGGAGGAGAGGACAAACAGAATGGTGAAAGAAAGAGGAAAAAAAGATTAATTGACTGAAAGCAAAAGTAAAAGGGGAAACCCTTTCCTAATTTTGTTGACAGTGAAGAGTCTGAGAAACAGAAAAATATATATGTGTAGGCAAATAGAAATTATGAGCTAAGATGTGATGAGTAGAACTCTAGTCCTGGGAGATATCGTAGGGAAAATAAGACAAGTGTGGGCTATGCTAGTCCATCCTTTGTGTTTAATTTTGCTTTAAATGGACTTCCACAAAATGAATTTATCACAGAATTATTTTTCCATAAATTAAGAACCTTCACAATAGCCCTTGGGAGAACACTGAGCTAATAGTAATAGGAAATAAGGACTACTAATTAATGGACCTCTACCATAATCATTGCTTCTTGGGGACAAAAATGATTAGATTTAGGTCACACATATTTTTCTGTCCTCTTTCACTATGAAGTTGTAAAGATGCATTGAATTGAAAAGCCTTTAGCACTCAATATTGTTAAATTTCTGCAGTACAAGATTATTCTAAATCCAGATCATGAAGGTAAGACCTCTTCATATGGAATCCTCAGGCCCTACATAATTTTTTTTCATGTTTATTTATTTTTGAGAGAGAGAGAGAGAGAGAGAGAGAGAGAACCAAGCAGGGGAGGGGCAGAGAGACAGGGAGACATAGAATCCAAAGCAGGCTCCAGGCTCTGAGCTGTCAGCACAGAGCCTGACCCAGGGCTTGAACCCATGAATCATGAAATCATGACCTGAGCCAAAGTCAGACGATTAGCCAACTGAGCCTCCCAGGTGCCCCAACCTTACATAATTTTTAAACAAGTAGCACTGTTAGGTTAGAGGGTTTTGACCCCAAAGATGTTTTAGGAAGGTGTGTGTTTCTTTGCTTACTTTATAAACACAATACTGTAATGAGAATGGAGCTACACAAAGCCTTCTTATTTTTCTAGCTAAACTATTAAAGAATGAAGAAGAATTCTTCAAGTCTGAAAATTTGGCTTATATTTAGTTCCAAAGGAACACCTTTAAGATTTAGAAGGTTAAACCAGACCCTTCAACCACATGAGCAAAGCCTAAAAGAAATGAAACAGGCAAAATGAGAGTCAAGCAACAGCTAATGATTCACAGTATATTTATTCTCTTTTCTTTTCATTTTTGGGTCATGATTTTCATGGTAGAATCTTAGTTATATGCTGATCATCCATGTTTGTGTTCTCTGGCATGCCTGTGGGTGAATGACAGGTGTGAGCAGGGCTGTTTAGAGGTAGACTTTAATGTATGTGGGCCTAATATCAATTTAGAGATGAAATAGTTTTTGTAGGCACTTGTGGGTTTTTTTGGGTTTTTTTTAAAGCGTTGCTTTACTCTTCAAGAACAGGACTAAATTCCACTGTTTAAGTTGACTGACAGGGTCTCTCTCAAATTATCCGCAGAGGTACCATGACATTTTTGGTCCTCAGTGAAAACCTCTATCATACGGTTACAAGTCTGATGCCAGCGTTTTAAAATTTAACTGAAATGAAGTGGATTACCCATTAAATTGTCACATGTTTGGAACCCTCCTTTTAGATCCATGTGATGAAGGTAAACTTTTTCACATGGAATCACCAGGCCTTACAGTATTTCTAAGAGACTTCCCACGTGTTTTCTCACCAAAGGGATTGTATGCTTACCTTACAAGAGTGCAGATTTTTCAATTTGTTATTAAGCCTCAAGATAGTTCTTAAATGCCATGTATGTTTTAAGAAGTGTCATTAATAAAGAAGAATTCTTTAAATCTTTGAAAACTTCGTCCACAGTGTCATTTGGTGAGGTTAGTTCTATTCTCCATATCCTTGAAGTTTAAGATATTTTTCTGTATTCAGATGGTAGTGTGATGTAATTACAAAAGTAGAAAACACTAATTATAAAAGGGAAAAATCAATCTTTATTTATTTTAAGTTGTTTTGTTCTTATGAAAGCAATAGATATCACAATTACTTAGACTGAAGTTATTTTTAAACATGATTTCATGAATTATGTAGTCTAGATTTAACAATTAGGTTGCTTCTTTTTAATGATATAGGAGGAATCCTTCTAAGGTCTTGAAAACTCCTTTTATCTTGTCACTTTTTATTTTAAGTTAAATTTTTATTTTAATTTCATACTTACAAAAATTATCCAGATTCATCAAATGTTAATAATTTACCACATTTCCACCTTTGCATTCACTGTCTCTGAAAACTTTTTTTTTTTCCTGAACTGAGAATAAATTACAGATATTTGTCCTTGTATACTTCACTATATTTCTTAAAAACAAGGGCATTCTCTTTCATAATCACAGTATAGTTATCCATATCAGAAAATTAACAATCATGAAATAAGAGCATCAGATTGTAGACCTTACTCACATTTTACCAAATTATCCCAATAATGTTCTTTGTAAAAAAAAAAAAATAAAATAAAATAAAACACTGATCATGTATTGATTTCTGTTGTCATGTCTTTTTAAACTCCTTTTGACTAGAACATTTCCTAGTCTCTGTGTTTCATGACATACCACTTTTAAAGAGTACAGACCAGCTGTTTTCTACACTTTCTGTCAATTTGGATTTGTGATGTTCCCTTGTGACTAGATTCAAGTTGTGACAGACTTAAAAAAATAAAATTGTATAAGATATGATTTTACAACAAATCACCTTCCTGTTTATAACTCTGAGAATCAGTATAATTATTTAGTTGTCATATTTGTATCAAACAGAATACTCATCCCCAGTTTCCCTAAAGAAAAGACTCCTTTAGGAGATTTTATATGCATTTTTTTTTTTTTAATTTTTAGAGAGAGAGAACACAAACGTGAAGGTGGCAGAGGGAGAGACAGAATCTTAAAAGATAAGTGCAGAGCCCAGTGCAAGGCTCAATCCCATGACCCTGGGGTCATGACCTGAGCCAAAATCAAGAGTTGGACGTTCAACTGACTGAGCCCCCCAGGCGCTCCTATATTCATTTTTTAATAACAAACTTGGTTTACTTATTGAACTTGTTAGTTTTGATGGTTTATGGAAACACATAGATTGTTTCAGTATTTACTGAGAAAACAAATAAAATGTACAAATAGATCTTCTCTTTCACAGTTACACCCGAATGTTCACAGAAAGGAAGAAACTTTTTCCTCTCCATAAATGAACTCAAATTCTTAGCACAGCTCGTAAAATCCTTTTTGAAGCTGGAAGAAAATGTTGAAGAATTATTGGGAGAAATATTTATATCACTCAAGACACCCAGAAATCCTTCAGGTAACATGCTCCTTTGTTTAAATTTGTAAATCAATTCTTCTCTCTGTTTTCACTTCATGCCACTAAATCTATACCATTACTTGAAAAAAAAATGCATGATAGAATCCTTTAAATAAATATTAAATATAATACACACCGTAGAATTATATTTTCATCCTTTATATGTGGCAAACTCCATAATTCTAATTAACAAAGCATTGGAGGTCAATCTGGATAATGATCTTTAGATAAAATCAGATTTTTTTTTTTAATTCAGAGAAACACAGCCTAGCCTATGGAAAAAACAAGCATAGTGGGTGATGTAGTATCTCCTCTTCTTAGCTGCCAGATGACTTTAGGCAAGATAGTTCATTTTTTTAGACCTCTGTTTTCTCATCCTCAAAATGATGGTGTAGGACTAAACTAACTTTCTCTCTCTCTCTCTCTCTTTTGTTATTACTACATGCTTCAGATCTCATTATGTTATGTAGGGTTGTGGGAATTCAATGATCTAGTGTTATGTATTTAAAAGAATGTCTAGTAGGTCACAATCAGTAAATGAGAGCTGTTATAAAAGTAATAATAATTATATAATGTTTTAAGTTTAGTCTTCACAAAATCCTTTTGAGGCAAACTATGCCATGTATGTTGAAATAATGTTTCTAGATTTCAAAATCTAGATAGTTAAAATATGTTCCCTGTGTTCCTATCTGTACTTCCAAATATTTTCATCTGTATCAGAATAAACCATACAAAGTTCTCTTTTGCATGATACCATATATCATGTTAAGGACAATTAATAGAGCTTGTGGCTGCGTTTGCAAAATGATGTGAGAAAACCAGATGATTAACAATCAATCAGAAGATTTCAAAACCCAATTTCTTAGTAAGAAATTACATATAATTTAATATATGTATTAAAGTTTAATATGTTTAATATGTTTACTTTTCCATTTCTTTAGTTAATTTGCCTGGGTGAATAATATTGGGAAAGTTATAGGGTCTAAGTTTCTTTCGTTTTAAGCATAGCTTATACTTCTATGTGTCAGATTACATTTAAGTAGCACTATGAAATTATAAAGTAAAGTAGATCATTTTTTCAAGTTTGGAGATAATTTGAAGAAAAATGGAGGTGGATGTCAGGTTTCTAAAAGCTATTAAAAAGTCTAATAGGAAAATAATAAAAATATAAAGACAGAAAATATGAAAATTAAAAGACAGAATGGAAAAGTAGATTTAATTAGGAGATAATATGAACCCTAGCGGGTCTTCTAGATTTAACTGACTGGGTCAGAGAAAGATCTGAGTGGATAAATATGACATCCTAATTTTTTAGTGACAAGTTGGTGCCTCAAGCAGTTGACAGTTGATGTTGGTACTCATCCACCATGGTTGGCTATGATTTTGCATCTCTCATCCACATCTCTAGCAGATCTTTTCTGAAGTGTGAATCAAGAAATAGAGTGGACTCCAACACATATAGCCTCTTACCTCTTTGGACTCATATTGGTCCAACACTAGGCTCTAGAGAAATTAGGTGGATTTTAAGAACTTTATTCCTTTAAAGAGCAGCATAAATTCAAAATCAAAATTGTATTAGAGAAGTATTATGAAGATAGAAAACTTAATGGCTAATGATTGAGGCAGAGGTTTGACATACTGATTTCAGAATAAAAGGAGAAAAGGAAAAGCTGGTCCAACTTATTTAGATTAAGACCAAGAAATGTTGAGACTTGCAAATGCTATATATTTGAGAGAAATAGTTATCATTAAAGAGTAAAATCAACAGAGAAAACATATAATTATGCTACATATACTGCCTTACCCAAATTTGTCATATAAGCAGCATGGCAGATAAAAGTAACTCAAGTTCACATTAATAAGAATGCATTGCATTATAGAAACACAGTTGTGGGTTATTCAACGTAGTATGTGGAAGGTGTTTTGAAGGACAGGTATAAGAAATATCTTAAGTACTAGACTATCCCCTTGTGATATATGCGTTCTTCATTGTTGAAATTCATGTTTTTTAAAACAAAGCTAAGATTGATTTAATCTGACATAACTTTATATAAATGGCTCCCTGAAAAGAGTGATCTTGAGGGAAATTGTCAAGAAAAACTTAAATGTTTTATTCAGTACAGCCAAGTTAATCAATTCTTATCAAAAGCATAGTTTTTTTTTTAAATCAGGAAGGAAAAGATTCCTTGAAATGGATGATTAAAGAAACCAAATGCATCTTAAGTTATCCTGATAGTTAATGTTTTGCTTGGAAATCTTGTGTGGGAGGGAATAGCGAAAAAAAAAAAAAAAAGATCAAGTCATTTGGTTTCCTGTGTATTTCTTTTGATTGGAGCATATTTTGCTAATAAAGATCTTGGAAAGAGTTGCCTACTATGTCCATGTAACCAAAACAATGTGATGAAAGTGAGGGTTTGTTTTTTTTTTTCTTATTGTCCAGATGTTTTAAAAATATCCAGGTGCTTAACATCACACAGAGAAAATATAAAGATGATTAAATATTTTACTTTTTACTTTGATGTTTACCATTATATCATCAATTTAGCTAAATTGGCCATGCTCTTAGTAATTTGAATATGATACAATAGATTTTGTAGAGACATAAGCATTTTCAGAGAAAAAAAAGATATTTAGTTATTATATTTATTTGGTTTTTTTGTTTCGTTTTGTTTTTTCGTCACGACTTGATGGTTTTCTGTTTTGGTCATTTCAGTAAATGATAGCACATTATTTGACTGTAATGGTGCCTTACTGTATTTCTTTTAGTTGATCGTGTCTTCTGGAGTGGCCTCAGGTTTGATTTATGGGGCACTTCTAATGCTCCTTTGGAATAAAGTTGTTCTTCGGGCAGTTCCTCAAATTTTCCAAAGGTGGCATCTGAGATTTATCTAAACCAGGAGGTTTCTTGGCCCTCATTTTTCTTTAGCCCCAGCAATGACAAAGAGCAATGGCTGCTTCAATTGGATGTAAGAAGAACACTTAGGGTTTGTCTCAGAAGAATCAAAGATTTCAGATCTTCTGAAAGATTGTTTGTACTCTTAGGGGGTCTTAAGAGGGGTCAAATGGCTTCTAAGAGTTCCTTAGCTAGATGGTTAAGGGATTGTATTAGGGAGGCGTATGTAGTTAAGGTAAAGAGGCTCCTAGGGTTTGTAAAGCTCATTACACTAGGACTTTAGCTGTTTCTTGGGCAGAGAGGTCGAAGGCTTCCACATTGGAAATTTGCAAGGTGGCCACCTGGGCTTCTCTTCATACTTTTTCATAGTATTATCTCTTGGATGTAGTCTCTTCCACAGATTCAGCTTTTGGTGGGAGGTTGCTTGTGAGCCAGAAAAGAACAGTGAAGAAAAGAAAGACTTGTAGTTCCCACTTAGAGCTGCCAACAAGGCAAGTTGCTTTGTAGTGCACACAATGGGAGCCTATGAAGACCAATTTGGGTGTGAAAGTGGATGTCACAGGGAAGTACTGCCAACCTCTACTCTCTATGAAAGAAAGCGACAGTGTGGAAACTAACCAGAAATGTAAAATGAACCACAGCGAACTCTTTAGGGAGAGACTGTTACGCAGCTGGCATTCCTGTGACCCTCTGCACTCTACTGAGGTCCTTAATCTGGGCATCCTCTTAAGGAAACCAGTGTTGACTGTATATAAATAACTATGTTTTAGAGTGATGAGCCAAAAATGATCTACTTTTCTAGACAATGCTAGTAAGTGAATAGAATTTTCAATATATATTTAAATAGGTAAAATACTTTGCACATGTTCACAGAGCTCATAAAGTTTGACAGTGCCAAATTTTGATGTTGACCATTTGGAATTTCAAGTGAATGCAAAGATGCCATAATTCACTAAAACCGTAAGATATCTTATTAGTCTAGAATCGGTCCTACTAATACTGCCTTAAAATGATACCCTTTGCTCTTTATATAGGATTAGATTTAATTTTTTTTTTTTTAATTTTGGGGGGAAAGATTGTATCCTAAAAGTTAACATAACAGCTTCATAATTCATTTTCTGTCTTACTGTAGAATTGCTTACCAGCAACAGAAGTCTTGGGAAGCTTATCTTTTTTTATTCATCTTGAAAATAGGCAAATGGTTTGTATAAACATCAAGACATATTACTTTGAGTGAATAAGCATAATGTATTTGGAAGTGAAAAGACAAATATAAGATAATTAACTTTTTTTGTAAGTCTTAAATGATAGCTGCACAATGGCAGATAGTTATCTCCAGAAATAGATCTGCAAAGCTTGTACTTTGAACTAGTGTTATTTTTCCAGAGTAAGTATCTTTTTAAATTAGCTGGCTTTATGAGCTATCTGTAGAAAAGTAAGGTGACGTTAAGAATCTAAGCATTGTCCCTTCACGTCATTAACAATTTTATCTTTATTATGTCTTCTTCTTTAAAATTTGTTTTGAATAGTAGTCCATGCATATAGGAAAACTTTTAAGAAGACAAAAGAGTAGACTGTAAATGAAGTCTTTTTCCACTCTCCTTGTGTAGTTTTCCTTTTTAGGGACAACTACTATTCACCAAGTTAAAATAACACGGAATCTTGTCATACGATGCAGAGCTGCTTTTTTATTAACAGTTATATAGAAAGACCTCATTCTTTCTAATAGCTGAATAATTTTCCATTGGTGCATGTACCATAATTTCACCAGTTCCTAACTGATGAGCATGTAGGGTTCTTTTTTCCTCTCCGTTTGCTACCACAGACAATGACACAGCAGATTTCCTTGAAACTATGTCTTATATGAGCACATACGTATCTGGCAGTATACTTCTGAAGTGAAGTTGCCAAGTAAAAAGTTATGGTAGTTAAGAGGATAAGAAGACAAGCCATAGACTGAGAAAAATGTTTGCAAAACACATCTCTGGTAAAGGACTTGTATCTTAAATATGCAAAGAACTCTTAAAATTCAACAAGAAAACAACAACAACAACCAAAAAAACCAAAAAACAAAAAACCTCAATTTAAAAAAAGAGTAAACGATCTGAACAGACTCCTTACCAAAGAAGATATACAGATGGGAAATAAGCATATGAAAACATGCTCAACATCATATGTCATCAGGAAAATGGAAAGTGAAACAAAGAGATACCACTACATACTTGTTAGAATGGCTAAAATCTAAAACACTAACACCACCAAATTCTTACAAAGACGTGAAGCCACAGGAACTCTCACTCACTGCTGATGAGAATGTAAAATAGTATAGCCTCTTTAGAAGATGATTTCATTGCATCTTATAAAGCTAAACACTGTCTTTTATGACCCAGTAATCACATTCCCAGGTATTTATGCAAATGAATTAAAAACTTATGTTCACATAAAAACCATCATGTGTGTGTTTTTAGCAGCTTTATTCATAACTGCCAAACCTTGGAAGTAACCAAGATGTCCTTTAGTAGATGAATGCATAAACAAATTGTGGTGCATCCAGAAAATGAAATATTATTCAGTGATAAAAACAAATGAGATATCAAGCCACAAAAATACATGGAGGACTCTTAAATGCATACTGCTAAATGAGAGAAGCCGATCTGAAAAGACTACATACTATATGATTCCAATTTAATGAACTTCTGGAAAAAACAAAAGTATAGAGATGATAAAGAGCAGTGCTTTTCAAGGCAAGGGAAGAGAGGGATAGCGGTGACTAGATGGAGCACAGGAGACTCCTAGAACAGTGAAATTATTCTATATGATACAGTAATGGTGGACACATACCATTATGCATTTTCAACACATAGAGTACACAACACAAAGAATGAATCCTTAATTTCAAAATAGATTAAAGATGTAAATGTGAGACCTGAAACTATAAAAATCCTAGAAGAGAGCACAGGCAGTAATTTCTCTGACATCATCTGTAGCAACATTTTTCTAGATGTGTCTCCAAAGGCAAGAGATATAAAAGCAAAAATAAACCATTGGGACAACATCAAAATAAAAACTTCTGCACAGCAAAGGAAACAATCAACAAAACTAAAAGACATTGTACAGAATGGGAGAAGATATTCGCAAATGGCGTATCAGATAAAGAGTTAATATCCAAAATATATAAAGAACTTATCAAACTCAACACCCAGAAAGCAATCCAATTAAAAAATGGACAGAGACATGACAGACATTTCTCCAAAGAAGACATCAAGATGGCCAACAGACACGTGAAAAGATGCTCAACATCCTTCATCATCAGGGAAATGCAAACCAAAATTTATTGAGATACCACCTCGCACCTGTCAGAATGGCTAAAATTTAAAACACAATAAACAAAAAGTTTTGGTGAGGATGTGGAGAAAAAGGAACCCTCCTGCACTGTTGGTGGGAATGTACTGGTGTGGTCACTGTCGAAAACAGTATGGAGTTTCCTCAAAAAGTTAAAAATAGAATTACTCTACAATTCAGGAATCACATTACTGGGAACTTACTGCCCCCCAAATACAAAAACATTAATTCAAAGGGATATACGCACTCCTATGTTTATAGCAGCATTATCTACAATAGCCAAATTATGGAAGCAACCCAGGTGTCCATTGACTGATGACTGGATGAAGAAGATATGTGTGTGTGCATGTGTGTGTGTGTTTAAGTGTATGTACACACACACACACACGCGCACGCACACGTGCACACACACACACACACACACACACACACACTGGAATATTATTCAGCCATCAAAAAGAATGAAATCTTGTCATTTGCAACAATGTAGATGGAGCTAAGAATGTATTATGCTAAACGAAATAAGTCAATCAGAGAAAGACCAATATGATTTCATTCATATGTGGAATTTAAGAAACAAAAGAGATGAACATGTGGGAAAGGTGTGATAATGAGAAGAAAGGGAAACAAATCATAAGAGACTCCTAATGATAGAGAACAAACTGAGGGTTAATGTAGGGGAGGGGAGTGGAGGGATAGGCTAAATGGATGATGGGCATTAAGGAGGACACTTGCAATAAACCCTGGGTGTTGTATGTAATTATGAATTAATTCTACTTCTGAAACCAATATTGCACTCTATATTAACTAAAATTTGAATTTAAAAGTATGCTTGGGCTATTAATTTTTTTTAAAAAAAGAAACAAACAAAAAATAACAAGCAAAGGAAAAAAAGAGAGAGGGAAACCAAGAAATAGACTCTTAACTATAGAGAACTGATGGCTACCAGAGGGGAAGTAGGAGGGGAATAAGTGAAATAGATGATGGGGATTAAGGAATGGCCTTATCCTGATGAGGCTTGGTGACATATGGAATTGTTGAGTCACTATATTGTACACCTGAAACGAATATAACACTGTATGTTAACTATACCAGAATTAAAAACTTAATTAAAAAAAGAATGAATCCTATAGACTTTAGTTAATATTAATAAATACTGGTTCCTCAATTGTAAAAAAATATACGACACCAATGCAAGATGTTAACATTAGGGCAAACTGAGGGCAGAGAGAAAGAGAATATATGGGAAACTCTGTACTTTCTGCTCAATTTTTCTGTAAGCCTAAAACTGCTCTAAAAAAAAAAGTCTACTAATAAAAAATATATAGTATGGACATTTTGAAAAAGAGTGCTAAGTCAGTTTGTCCCATCTATTTTGACTGCTAATGGTATTTTTGTTATGCAGAATTATTTTATGGCTTTTGCATTTAGTGTCCTTTTGAAAAATCTTCTCTACACAGATCTTTTGAAAAAGTATTCCATATTTTAATACCTTGTAGTTTCATTTTTCTTTATTTAAAGATCTTTCATGGGGCTACTGGGTGGCTTATTGGGTTAAGAGTCTGACTCTTGGTTTCAACTCAGGTCATGATCTCACAGTTGTGTGCGTTTGAGCCCCACATCCAGCTCCTCACTGACAGCGCAGAGCCTGCTTGGGATTCTCTGTCTCCTCTCTCTGCCCCTCTCCCACTCATGCTGTCTCTGTCTCTCTCTAAATAAATAAATAAACTTAAAAAAAATATTTCATTAATCTAGATTTTATTTCAGTGTTAGAATTAGTTATTTATAATACCATTTTTTTAAAAGACACAATAAAATGCAAGCCATGGTGAAAGCAATTCGGGTTAAATGATATAACGCTGATCTAAAACCCTATGTTGTGATTTGTGTTGAGAAATGAAGCAGGATTCCTAAACTATAGTCCACAGGCCCTTGGGGTTAATGAGTGCCCTATGCAAAAGAGCCTGGGAATCCCCAATAGTATTTATGTGTGTATGTATGGGGGTGCGAGTGTGCGTATGTGTGCACATACCTACTATGCAATCATATGGTGCATTTTGGCTGGAGCGTTCTGTCACTTTAATCAAGTTCTCAGAAGTGTTCACAAACCCAAAATGATTAAGGAACTCCAGAGTAGGTGGGTGGGGAGATAGGGAAAATGGATGATGGACATTAAGGAAGGCACTTGTTGGGTGAGCACTGGGTGTTATATGTCAGTGATGAATCACTGGATTCTACTCCTGAAGTCAAGACTACACTGTATGTTAACTAACTTGAGAATATAAAAAATAAAGTAATAATAATAAAGAAACACTAGAGTTGAGGAAAAGTTTTCCTCAGAATAAACTCTGATAAAATTTCCAAAAAGGATATTATTGTTTACCAAAGGGAGTTTTTACCTCTCCAAGGAATGTTTTGGTTTTGTTTTTTTAAAATATAATTTGTTGCCAAGTTACCTAACAATACAGTGTGCTCTTGGCTTTGGGAGTAGATTCCCATGATTTATCACTTAAATACAACACCCAGTGCTCATCCCAACAAGTGCCCTTCTCAATGCCCATTACCCGTTTTCCCCTCACCACCCCCCCATCAACCCTCAGTTTGTTCTCTGTATTTAAGAGTCTCTTATGGTTTTCCTCCCTCTCTGTTTGAAACTTTTCTTTTTCTCCTTGCCTCTCCTATGGTCTTTTGTTAAGTTTCTCAAATTCCACATATGAGGAATGTTTTTGTAAATTATATTACTTAGAAATCATTCATGATTATGCTCATAGAACCACACTTAGAAAAAAACAAAAACCCCACACATCTGCTAAATGAATCTATCAGTCAGAGCCCTATTGATAAGAATCAGTAGATTTTGAAATTTGTTTACTCAGGATGTAAGCAGAAACTGACTCTTAGGATCCTAAAAAAATGTTTTTAAATGCATCAGAATATATAATTCATCATAATATGTCAAATCTAGGCAAAAGCAAAAGATAAATGCTAAATCATTTATTTAAAATTAAACTGTAATTAATAAAACCTTAATGGAAAAGTGGAAATATTTCTTTTTGGCATATTTTTAAATTACATTTTTGTAGCTCTATTTTTTTCCCCATGGAAAAGACTTCCTTAATTCTCAAAGATAAAGGTGAGGAAATAATTCCGTTTTAAGAGCTGGAGATTATTTCTTATCCCAGTGTTTGTATTTTTCCAAAGGATTATTGTTATATTTATTAATAGCGTAATTTTTCATGATATGTTGATGTTTATTCATGTACTTTTTTTCTTCCTCATTTCAAGAAATGAAGTATTAATGTGCTAAGGAACACCATCATTTCTTAAATGCACCATTCTTTATTTAGAATTTAAATTTTTAAGTGAAAAAAGAAATTCATTTTAACTTTGTACTCTTATCCTACATTACCAACATGACGATGAATTAATGACAAAGGGATCTATATTTTACAGATTACATACGCATGTATATCAAATATGAATATAAATGGCATACTAATTTCATCAAGTTGTATATATGGAAAGGGACACTCTATATTTTGATCCTGTAGTTATTGTAATGGTAACATCACCCTACATCTTTTGACTATGTTGTCTGAATCTTGATATATGTGTATGTATGTGTATACTATGTATAGAGCTTTTCTACATAATTAATGTTAAACTGAGCCTATTAATTCCGTCTAGCATGGTTTATTTTCCTTAATGTATGTTTGTGTGTTTGTTTTCTGTTGCATAGGAATTTTAGAAACAGCCAGTTGGAAAGTTGTAACAGAGAAACCTAAAAGAAATGCGACTAGTGTTCCTTCAGAGCAATTGCTACCAGTAAAAGAGGTGAGTGACGAGAAAAGAGTGGTATTTTTTACTCATATATAATAGCATCATATGTCTGTGAATACATTATGAATCAAAATGCCTTGAGTTTTACCCTTTGCCTCTAAAATAAATAAATAAATAAGATTGATTCCTGGTTGAAAATTAGCTTATAAGCTTTGGGTGCTTAGGTGGCTCAGTAGGTTGAATGTCTGACTTCAGCTCAGGTCATGATCTCACCAGTAGTGGGTTCCATCTCCACATCAGGCTCTATGCTGACAGCTCAGATTCTGGAGCCTGGATTCTGTCTCCCTCTATCTCTGCCCCTCCCCCCTTACACTCTGTCTCTTTCTCTCAAAAATAAATATTAAAAAATTAGAAAAAAAAAAACAAAGGAGGTGGTAAAAGCTGGGTGGATTCAATTTTTAACTAATTTATGTAAAAATAAAATGAGAAATGTGTTTTCAGGCCCTCTGATGTTAAAACTTTGCAAAGAAAAATTCAATTACAACATAATTATATGCATAATGAAAATGGGAGCCACTTTTTTGACCATGGATTTGATTATTGATTATAGTATATACAAAAAGCACTAAATAAATGCTGTACAGAATGTATGTGTATGAAAACTAAGCTAATGATCATAGTCCCAGTAATTTTAGGCCTAAAGAAACCATAGAAATCATCCAGAGTCAGAAAAATAAGTAATTCAGTCAGGTATATTGGCTTAGAGTCTTCTGAAGTCGGAGTAGATGAATTATTACAGTAAACAAGATTACATTAAAACAGGGAGAAAGTAATGCTAAGCACAGACTCACCTACTTAATGTTCTTAGTACATAAGAGAACATTAGAGGACTTGGGGAAAGTATACATTCACAATTGTATTGAGCCAGACCACAAGAAAAAGGAAAACAAAACACCACCAGTCTCCATTCTCTCCAGTCTCCCACTCCTCCCACACAGAGCAATGCAGATAATTTTAATTCCTCATCTCTTGGAACAAAAGTTGTGTTGCTTACCACTTTGTGGGTGAAGAAACTAAATAAAATTCAAAAGAAAAAAATCCAGAAAGGTACAATGATGTCATTTTCTTTGAGAAATTTCTTGTTGCTATTTTTTTGGCTTGTCTGGATTTCTGAGAGTGAAAAAAAAAATGAAAGACTGAATATTAAACTCTGTCTTCTGTTGGAATACTTGTTAACAATAAACTATAAAAAAGACTATAAAAATCCAATTTAGACTTTATTAACTATATTGAATTTAAAGGTTGCTTTATGTGATAAATAGTAAATGTAACTTTTAACTCTCATAAAGATAGTTTTATTGAACTATATTTAAGAGATTAAATTTTGAAAAAAAGTTTCTGATTAAATCTACTGATGAATTAAAATGAAATGCCAGTATATTACTCTGTGTAAAGAATACACATGTTTTTGTATATTGCTTTATTCGCTGGGTAATATTTTTCAGGTTGTAAGAAGGGCCTTTGCCATTTATCAAAGAATACCCATATTCAAATGCTGAAAGAAAATAATAATTTTATATCTATAACAATAGGAACATGTGTTGCTGAGTTAAGATTAATATAACTTCATATAAATTTATATTTCAGGCTACTTTACCAGACTTTCGTTGGCGAAATGCATTTAAAGAATTGTCTCTTCCTGTGGCACATTGTATAACAGCAGCAACTGAAGATTTTTCCGCAAAAATTCTCCAACAGGAACAGAATGAAAGGTCTTCAGCTGTAACCTATGCTATGAACCTTGTAAATGTCCAGCAAGTCTGGCAAGACAGTCATGTGGTTCCGGAGGAGGACCAACCGAAGAAAATTGCAAAGGCAAGATTCAAATGAAATCCTTTCAAACTGTAGACTGGCATAATTAGATTTTTTTTTTTTTTTTTTTTTTTTTAATATAAGACTTTGCAAAGGGAAATGGTGGAGTCTCTGGCAAATACTTGGTACTTGACCCAATACCAGATTTCTTCCCTGGTGTACATGGGCTACTGCTAGCAAAAAGACTTAAACTTGTTGCCAACTTGTTGTTCCATGAGTCTCAGGCCCCTCAAGGGGAGGCTTCTGTGACTTCATGCAGAGCTGGGAAAACTATTTGTTTGGGTTATTCCTTTGAATGATTTCAGGAGAAATTTAGGAGGTTGAAGGAATTACTGTCTTTTATTAGCCTAGGCGACTTTTAAATCTTTATTTACACATTAATGTACATTCCATTTCATTAGCATCCATCTTGCATCTTTATGTGTGTCTTGAGAGTTACAGAGCATACTGAGAAAATAGGAAGTAATTACGGAAATAAATAAATACCGTTACTCAATATTAAGTCCACAATGAGTTTGGCAACATATGATTGGAGTGTTTGTAAAAGAGCATTCTTTTTTTTTTTTAGTGTTTTTATTTATTTTGAGAGTGAGCAAGAGAGAGCAAGTGGGGGAGGAGCAGAGAGACGGAGACACAGAATCTGAAGTAGGCCTGTCTCTGAGCTCTCAGTCGAAAGCCCAATGCAGGGCTTGAACCCACAAACTCTGAGATCATGATGCTTAACCTACTGAGCCGCCCAGGCGTCCCTGTAAAAGAGGGATCTTAAAGATGGCCTCCTTATTCGGCTTCTGGCAACCTGAGGCTCCAGAACATTCCCCTGGGAACACTGTTGGCAAATTGGCAGTGCAGGCAAGTTTTGCCCCTCCATCCACTGTACTTCCTTTGCCATTAAGAAAGAGTAGATTCATAATAACTACTGAAAAGACAGGCACATCACTTCTGAAAATTGCTGACTCCTTACCAGTAAGAAGATGGCAGGTGACATTGCTTCTGATGCTTCTAGATTATTTAAATTAAATCGATATAACCTTATGTACATGTGATTAATAAAAACTTACTTTATGAAAATTCAGCCAAAAAATTAGAATGAGTTCAAAAATAATCCAATCATATTAATGCCAAGGATACATGTTTTCTGAGTTCTATGAGCTACAAATAAAGTATTGTCATGTAAAGCTATTTCATGAGTTTTTCATAATGTCTGTCTGGTAAGCATAAGGTTTGAAGGTTATATGTAGGAAAGCATAATTTTGGGATTTCCTTATTTGACATAAAACATTTAACTTTATATAACTGAGAAATTGATTGTTATAAAGTTGTGTCATTATATTTATGTTTGATGCCAAATTCATTATTTAGGAATTTGGCTCCCCTGTACATAAATTACACGGTGCTGTCAGAGTACAAATAACTCAGTGCTACATTTATTTCTCCCTAGTTTTGTTCTGACATCATGGAAAAACTTGACACAATGCTTCCACTGGCTCTGGCATGCAGAGATGATTCTTTCCAGGAAATTAGAGCAAACTTTGTGGAGGCCTGTTGTAAAGTGGCAACAGCTGTCCTGGCGAGACTGCAGGAGAGGGGCAAGGAGTTTCCTTCCAGAGCACCCCTGACAAACTTACACACATTGCTCTCCACAGCGGTATATGTCTTCCAGCATTTTACGCATTTTGATAATTTGATGAAAGAAAACACTAAGAAGTGAGTGTCATTTAAATTAAGTTGATGGCCATGCTTAAAGTAACATGTAATCTTTGGAAATCACAGGAGCGAAACTTTGATGACAATATTCAAGAAGGAGAAAATGATAATGAACATGGCGCATTATATTTTCATCTGCCTTGACTAGAAAATGTCAGAAAGGTGGGGTGTGGGGTGTTAAACCAGATACACAGGTAGTAAGAGAGACAGGTATTCCTTTGAAAGGCTCACTCCAAAGACCCATCCGTTTTCCATCTAATCTGGGGCAACTATTTTCTGCATGCTGTTATGACCTGACGGAATAAACCCTGTCCATTTTGTAAGGCACGCTACTGTGACTACCCCGGAAAGGAAAGCTGAACTTGTTTCTGTCCCTTGTATACTCAGTTGTGAAATATGCACTTTTCTTTTTTTGTTTCTAAGCAAACAGGATGTCAGGACTGACAGAGAGAATAAACACATTTTCAATCTATTCTATTGACCAATGTAAACATATTTCAAAACATCCATTTAGTAAGAAACTATCCTTAATATGTGAGGAGAAAGCATCCGGCAGTCTTAATTCTCATGTATTAGTAGTCTAAAAAGACTGGATGTTTCCTGGAAAGAGAATAAAAATGGCCACATGGTCTTTTTGGCTGCTCTTGGCCCCTCTAGGAGATAGCACAGTCCTTTGCAAAGGGAACATGTGGACGTGGCTGTCCAGCGTGAAGCCAACAGTCTCTTCTTATTCTCACTCAGTGTTTGTAGTCCCTTAGCTATGAGAGAAAGCATAAGAAAGTGTAATATAAATAACTAAAGATAAAAGTAAAATAAATTTGACTTGATGCAGAATATAGCTCTGCTATTTAATTCTCGTAAGTAGTCAGATGTGGTGACTCATACTTGAAGTTATAAACAAAATGTGCCAGAAGTCACTTTATTTCCATAGAATATTTTAAAACAGTTTATGAGATAATTGACATCTACAAAATTACAATTTTTAAAACAAAAGAAGTGTGTTTGTGGGACGTGTGATAGCTTTATAAAAGTTGGTTCTGACAAATGCATGTTGTTCTCTGTAATAACAATACCCTAATGCCTAAATAATGCACTGATCTCTAATAATAGGCTTACAAAGAATACTTTTATTTTTGAATGATGTATTGACAATGCAGTTTGTCTCAAGTTGAAGTGCATATTTGTGGAACAGCAGATGTACGTTTTCAAAGGACTTGCAAAACAAAGACCAGCTTTTTTTTTTTTTTTTTTTTTTTTTTTCTTTTTGGAAAGTGAATGTGGATGCAGACTTCAGCATTAGGAGGAAATGAATGATTGATATCTAATAATCAAAACCATTTGTAGTACTGGAGATTGTTACCGCCTACTGCACAGGCTTTAAATCTCTGTCTCTTTGATCATTGCCTCTGAACAGACCCATATTCCTGGTGCCTGTCCAACGATATCAGGAATTCATCAACACTCTACAGTTTCAGGTTACGGACTACTGCGTCAGAGTTTGTGCTACAAGCATTTTACAGGATGCTGAGAGCCACCACTGGGATGACTACAAAGCTTTTTATGAGGTGTGAAGTTAAGTTTACTATCCCTCCTTTTTACACAAATATGTTTTACTGCCTACCTGCTTTCTGGCTAATTAGAAACATGAGCTTGGCATTACCAACACACGAAGGCTGTTAGGATAATATTTTTTAAATATTGAATTTGTACTTGGGAAAAACACTTTTTAAAAACCTGAAATAACTAGACATCAGAACTCTCCTTCTGCTTAAAAGTAAAAATAACTTAATTTGAGCTGCAGCATGTGCTATATAAGTTGGAATATAATGGGATACAATGAGAAAGTCAAAGAGATAACAATGCCAAAATGCTACAATTTCGTATTTTTTTTTCTAAAGGGACCAGTTATAGGTACTCCTGCACTTTTTTTTAATGTATTTCTATTTTTTATAAGTATCTTTTATTAAGCCATTTTATTCTTTATACATATTTTTTCCTTCTCATTGCATGTTCTTATGAGGGTGCTTTAAGACCCATCTGATCATTTATAGCTTACCTATTTTCATTTAGCCCATGTTTTGAAATCCCAAATTCCAACTGAATTAAAGCCTAATGATTTCCAGTGCAACCAAAACCAGGATCAATTAAAATTATTCATCATCAGGCTTCATTAATTTCCCTTCTCCTAAATCCCATAGATTATACATAAGCCACAATATTTGAAATTCCTTGAAGTTGATTTCAGGGCAGGGTGAAACATTTATAATATCTTAATAAAAGATAATCAGGGTTTTTAAAAAAATTCATCAGTCAAGCCCAACAACTCCATTAACTTTTCCAATTTGCCCTTTCCTCTGGCTTGAAGCTTATGATTTTTGTTTTTCCTGACTGTCTTAATATCAGTGGAGTACTGGGAAAAACAGACTGGGGTATTATTCAGCAGAGTCCCCCTTGTCAATTCTCTGGCACTGAGGGGTCCTGTGGCTCTATTTATGCCTGAGTTATTATCATAATAAATGTTGCCGTAACAGAGAGAGGGAGCTAAGAAGCTCTTTTAAAGGACTTTCCACTTTTTCAAAGGCCATTTCATCTGTCCTTTAGAGGCCCTTCCCAGATAGTTTTTCTTTCTGCAAGAGCATTCATACAGGGTTTTCCAAACCTGACATGCTTCAAACAGCAGTGAGCAGAATGAGAACGAGAAAGTGGCACAGTGCAGCTGGTAGCTTGAGATAAGAATGAAAGTATTGGTCTTCTCCTCTCTTGGCAGCATCACAGCTTCCTTATTTGCCTTGAGGTAAACAGAGAGATTGAAAATGAATTCGTCTCCTGTTTCAAACTATTTCAATATGTCAGTGTACTAATGAGCAATTTCATACGATGTTTTCATTGAGGAACAGGTATCATTTCACTATAGGTCCACCATAGGGGTATTATGTTTTCTCTTATGCAAATTGGGAGTCAGAAGAATTGTACAGTATAAATAATAAGTGGATGCATTGAGAACCTGGTATTGAAGTTACCAAGTATTAAAAACAACAACAACAACAAATTACCATGTAACATGCAGCTCTCAGATCTTATGACAAGGCTTTAGCTTCAAAGACAGAAATAACAAGATAGTTACCCTGTGATTACATGGTACTGTGGCTTCCATATACTTACGTGGTCAGTAGTTACAATTTAATTGCAGAGTTAGTGGCTGTTATTTATGCTCAGAAAAATAAAGTGATACTGCTTTTATATTTACCAAAAATAAGGAACTTCTAAAAATAGCACAGATTTTAAACTGTTTTGACAACTGGAGTACTTGACATGGTTTTGTCCCATTCGCTGCACCCTGTTCTCCTCCTCTCCCCATTATTCCAACTGATTTGTGAAACAGGACCAGTCTGTTTTTTGGCTGGGCTGTTGTGAGAGGAAAGAGATGAAATCTGCCTGACTGCAGGCGAAGAGTGGGATAGAGATCTCAGGGGAGCCTATCGCCTTGTGCAGAGTGTAGTAAGGAAACAGTGAAAGAATTTACAAGATATGAAGCAATATTCGTCCGTGTTTTGTGATATCCAGTGAGCCCCAAATACATTATGTCCATTTGCTGAACTGTCAAGTTGAGAGAGTCGGAGACTTCGGTATCTCTCTGATGAGGTGCTGGTCAGATGGCACGGTGGGTGTTCACATTATGTGTTTAGAATTAAGCTTTCAGTATACTTGACATCTGCTCAATTTTAGCAACTTGTGTTTTCCAGTGGTCAAAGAATAAAGAATTGTCTGTTCAAAGATAATCTTGAATGCCTTATATAATAAAGCCCAGCTGCTTGTTTCCTGATATATAATCTAAATAAAAGCTCACATCTGTTTACATTATAGTGGGTCTACAAAAAATAACAGATGTTTACTAGCAGAATAGCTTTGAAATGACAACAGATAGGGAAACAGGTCAGAAAAATAAATGAATCCTATTTGGTTCAATGAAAACCCTTTTGCATACATTGCACGTGACACACTTTGAAGAGAATCGTGAGAACGATGACCTGTTGGGAATGTCTTTAAGGAAATACAAAGTTTGTATTTTTAAAAGTCTTACAATAAGTGTTTTGCACTTCTAGGGAAAGAAATCCGCATGCCTCAAGTTATTTTTATCTTCTCATTTATCGGTAACTTTTAAGGAAACGGGTTTTTATTTTGAAACATATGAGAAATCGTGTTGGCCATGTTATTCTAATCACCCGTCCATTGCCATGGAGAAAGTTAGTGTAACTCATTCATACGAGTCATTACGTCAGCCGGGGCAATTTTGCTTTAATAACCTACGATACAAAAAGTATGAGAAAATCAAGCTCTAAAACTCCTTTCTGACTTAAGAAAATCTTATCTTTTTTTCATTTTTTTTAATCTTTGAGAGAGAGAGATCATGAGTGGCAGAGGGGCAGAGAGAGATGGAGACAGAGGTTCTGAAGCAGGCTCTGAGCTGACAGCCGCAAGTCCAATGCAGGGCTCAAACTCACAAACCCCAAGATCACAACCTGAGCCAGAGTCCGACGCTCACCTGACGGAGCCACCAGGCGCCCTTTTAGGAAATTTTAAAAAGCATTCCTTATCACAGAACACACCGCAAAGCATAAGAAACTATGATTTCGCTACTCCCACACGAATTTTGTAATTTTTTTTAACAGTTTTGATACACATCTAGTGTAGAATTTAGGGTAGTCAAAGCCTTCTCTTTTGATCCTGACTCTTAGACATTTTGATGCCTGGATTCCCACCCAAGTATCCCCGTTCTACTCATTTATAAACTCCATTTGGAAGTCAATAGATAATAATTATAGATTATTACTACAGTGACTACAAAAGATTTTAGTAATCAGGGAAATTATCAGAAGAATATGTAAGGAGAATACTGATAGGCATATATGCATGAAAAATTATCAATTTTTGATATAAGAGTATAGCAGATTTTTCTTCAGATAATGTTTGAGAAAGATAAGTAGTTAGCAAAGCCGAATTTTAAGTCAAAGAGGATTGCTTAGGGATAAAATGGGAAGTTTTACTCATTTAACTTTTGATATAGTAATGATCTGGGTAATGTTTGAAAAACTCATTCAACTCTTCCAATTTCAAGTGATTTTTTTAATCTGGTTTGAGGAAAATGAGGTCAAACTACTAGCCTACCTCCCTGAGAGCATGTTAACTAATTAATGCTCGTAAATCACTTGAGGCCACCTTCTATTTCTGCCTGTTCCCATTGGCCTTGGCCACTGCTGGGTCTTCCTCTGTGGTCAGGGAAAATTTGGTACACAGAAGAGGTCTGTAGGGGGGTGGAAAGGAATGAGAATCTGGCCCCTTGGATGTATGAAGTACTGTAAAAATACTAAGACATGACGAGACTATAACATCTGCTTTAGGTTTACAAAATCTTGTAAAATCAGACCATTGTAGTGTCTGTTTCTAGCATTGTTATTAGAACTCCATGAATGGAATAGCCTGATGCAATAATCTTTAATAGTTACCCATGCCCCTTGGTATCATGCATGTTAATAAGTATGTGGCATGTAAGTTTGTTTTTACTCCTGTCATTTCATTATAATGTGAAATCTCAAACATTAGCACCTCAATGATGCTAATAGTCTCAGAAACATATACATACTTAAAACATTTAAATTATTAACATTTAATTTTAGGAGCATCAGCCCACCATCTTAAACTAGTATGACTTTTTTGGCAACTGTAAAGCTGATTGCTTAAAATGAATTTTAAACTCCAGGCTAGGAGTAGGTAAAACTAGATATGCTAGGTTAAAGGCTTGTGGTCTGGATTTGCACTAGAATATCTGGTCTCGTAATTGAAATAAAACATATGTTCCTTTGTCAATAAGGATGTTTTACATCTTGTCAAAAATCTTTCTTGGTCATCTAGTGTGTCAAACTCTCCAGCTATTTCCTTTCAGCCTGAATTAATTATGTTCATAGGAAGCAAACTGACATTTTGGAAGATGTGATTCTGTTGTTTAACGTGTGGTGGTTTTGCCAGGGGGAAAGATGCTCCTTCTCACTCCAGATGTGGCATTATTTCTTCTGCGCTCTTCACCATGATCTCTGGACCATTCTGCCCCCGAAGTTAGCCCAGGAAATTCTAACAGATGTGCTGGAGAAATGTTTGGGTCTACTGGCCTCCAGATATGCTCGGGCCCATCCCAGTTATAAGAGAACTCCACAGATAAGGTAATTGAAGTTGTGAAAACCATTGCTTTTCAAGAAAACTCTTTCATCATCTGGTATAAAGCAGAATGTAATTCTAAATCTCATGATATAGCTCCTTGTATAGTTAACACGTTCCTAACATCTGAGAGGAAATCGTATTCAATTCTCCTGAGATACTAAAGTGGAAATGTGGAACTTGAATCAAAATGACTGTGCTCTTTTTTTCTTCTTAAAATTGTGTATAGAACCCACTAGTTTCTAAAAAATGATTCAGGATGTATTACAATCTAAGACACTTATATACAAAACTTAATAAATAAGATAAAGAGGGAGAATTGGGGCCCTGAAATGGAGAAAAAAGCAACAGTTCTGTGATGGGGTAGTTAATTTGACTTTGAGATTCTAGGCAACTGGGGGATTTTAGTTTTTGTTTGTATATCTTTAAATAGTGTACTTAATCTTCATTAAGGAAACTCCTTTGTCTAATAATTTTTCTTCTTGATATATTGTAATTACCTCTCCCCCCCCCCCTTTCTTTTTCAATATGTATTACTAAAAGCCAGTTTAACAAAATGTGAAATCACAGAAAATGAGGAGCAGCAGTCACGGGATATTAATGACTAAATTATATATAGTCCAGGTCCATGAGACATCTAGGCAATGACCTTTACAAAAATTTGCTTACATGACAACAGGCCATATGAAGAAAAGGTTTTTGTTTTCTAAATATTCTCACCAATGTGATTAAGAAGTGTCTTTTAGGTATAAAAGATTTTTTTTTCAGATATATTTTTGGAGGAATCTAGAGACATCAGAGGGTTTTTTTGTTTTTTCTTTTTGGCAGTGGGAATCATTTCCTGATCATGTTCTTGTAAAACATGCTGCATTTGAAGGGTATTTAGGTCCTGCTACAGTGTTTCATAAATATGGTATTTTGCAAAGGCTGTTTTGAATTACTGACCAAACATTTTTAAATCATTGAACTCTGAAGAATAGAGGGAAAGGCTTTTTTTGAGAGCAAAGGGTACCTTCATTCTTTTCCTTATGTAGATTAAATCACTTTTGACTCGGAGGTGGCAAGTCATTATGAGATGTGTGTGAAATCAGATTTACTATTAGCTCATGAACTTGGTAGTATAGTTAATTAACTGTACGATGGAGACTTTTGGTTTTTGTTTTCTGGATGGTTACATAAAAATGCTATGAAATGCTAGAATTATTTCTTCTAGTTTTTTTAAGTAAAATAAATAAATTGTCATATTTGAATGGTTAATACTAAACCACCATTACTGTGGAAATCAGATTGTGTGTGTGTGTGTACATATCTTCGATTTGTAATTGTTTAGTTAACAATTAGAGAAAGTGGATGCAAACAACAGCTAAACCTTCCTAAAGGCGATTATTGATGTTTTTAGTATGGCTAAAACTATATATATGTAATCGTTGTAATATGTAGTATATGTATAAATTTATTTTACATATATAATAAACTTGAGGCCAAAATGTCATTTAAAAGATCTTCAAACTTATTTGTTTTCTTATCACTTCATAATTTCTATCTTCTATTTCTTCAACACTGAATTTAAAAGAAAAAAAAGAGGAAATTAACTGAGGTTTATACAATTCAGTCAGTCATATACCAAAATAATCTTTGAACAGATCTTTGGGTCTCTGTTGAAACAAAAGAAAGATAGAAACAAATGAGTTTATGAATAAGATTATATAATACAATAAAGTTTCCACAAATTTATTCAATATTGAAAATTTCTGAAACTATAGGCTTCTCCATTTGTGCTTCTGGTCTCATTTTTTTCTCCTCTCCCACTTGCTAGGGAAACGTGTTTACCCAAACTTGTAACTTTCTTTTGACAGCTTGTACTTGGATAAGGAGAATTATTCTCTTATCAAAACTTTACCGGGGCGCCTGGGTGGCGCAGTCGGTTAAGCCTCCGACTTCAGCCAGGTCACGATCTCGCGGTCCGTGAGTTCGAGCCCCGCGTCGGGCTCTGGGCCGATGGCTCGGAGCCTGGAGCCTGTTTCCGATTCTGTGTCTCCCTCTCTCTCTGCCCCTCCCCCGTTCATGCTCTGTCTCTCTCTGTCCCAAAAATAAAAATAAAAAAAAAAAAAAAAAAAAAACGTTCAAAACTTTACCTATCATATATATGTGGGTAATAGCAAATTTTCTTTTAATCTGCCTCCTTTTTTGTTGGACATAATTTGAAGGAAAGTGTCTTGAGCTTTTTGAACAGTATCCTAATAATGAAAAGTAAGCCTTAAAAAAAAAAAAAAAAGCCCTCCCAACATATTTTAGTATTAGAGACCTCACTATTCCTAAAGATAGTGGTATATGGGTTATCTAACACCTGGAAACTCAAACGCTAAGCTTTGATGTTTTCTGTTTGTCTTTGATTTCTGAAGCTCTGATATCTAACCAAATATTTCTATCCTTACATTTGTTTAATATAAGAGATAGGGATGATAGTGTATGTACCAGTCAGAGAAACAATTTTGCTTAACAAAATTTTCTTTTTTCTTTCCAATAGACTTGATGTCACGACAATTTTAATATGCACTGAGAACTTGTTATGGTCAATTTGCACATCTGTACAGAAGCTTTTGAATCCCCATCAGTATATAGATGATAAAATTTTTAAAATTCATACCCATTGTAATAATCTGTTTACAACATTAGTCATTTTGACTTCACCATTAACTGAATTATATCAGTAAGTATCAAACATATTTTTTTAGCTATTAGGGTATATAATGTGACTTAAAGTTATTTTTATACTACTTATTGAATTGTGTGAAGCAGCGAATAGAAATATTTTGAAGTGCATTTTTGATATTGTAAATTGGGCCATTTTACGAAAGGAACTAATACTGTGCTGTATCTCTGTTATCAATCTTATTCAGATGCTAAGGCTCCAGTAGGATCAGGATTATCATGAGCTTCACTATTTGAGTTGTTTAAATGATTATATTAATAGTCAGTTATTTTAATCATTTCATAGAAAAAGAAAATCATATTTAATGGCTTTTTGAAAATAGTTTTTAGTTTTAATTTTATATGAAGTAATTTGCTTTAATTGAAAAATTTTAAAAGAGGATTCTAAAATATTCCCAAATCTGGAAGAAACCTAATGGTTCCATACTGCCAGTTAATCTGCCATAGATTTGCATTTTTAGTAGTAGGCTGAGTGCCTAAGCTAGTAATGGCAAGTAGAAATAGGATTAAGTAATTGAATTTTTATTTTCTGTCTGTGTATCTATCTATTTATCTACCTATTTTTTAAAGTAAACTACATGCCCAATATGAGCTTTGAACTCAAAACCCCAAGATCAGAAGTCATGTATTCTACTGACTGAGTCAGCCAGGTGCCTCAGCAATTGCATTTTTTTTTTTTTTTAAGAGATAGAAGTTTATTGAATATACTGCAAGGAAGCACCAGGCAAAAGAGTAAAGGAGAGACTGCCTGCCAGGAGACAGTGATGGGGGCTACAGTTACAGGGGTGGTAGTGAGGAGGTATAAGAATGTATGGAATTTTCCTTTTTTGGTACCTGTGCCAGGTTGTAAGCAGCCCATTGGCCAGCTAGGGCTTATGGATATATTGAAGTGGGCTGTTTGCCCTAAAGAGCCTAAAGAGCCTGTTTGCATTCAGTTCAGCGGTCACTGTGGCCCCTTTTACCCATTGCTCAAGCCTGTTGCCTAAAAGTGGCCTCTATATTCCCCCTTGACAGGTCAACAATGACAAATCTTTGGCATTTGGGCAGAGGTATCATCTTCATTAGCTGCTTCATGCCAGACAGGGGAGGCACCTGTCCCTACCTAAAATTGTCAGTCTGTCAGACATTCTGTGCGGTTATAGACCAGAGCATGGTATTAGATCAACAAGCTGATAGGCAATTCGAGTGAAATTCCCTGGTGGCCAGCTCCATAGAATTTAGGGGGAGCGGATCCTCCCATGGTGTGGGCTGGAATCCTTGTTGATTCATGGAATTGTTGGATTCACTCACACAGATAGTAACAGATTTTGCCAATAGATCAAGATGGTGCCTGGATCCTCAGGAACAAAGGGAAAAAAGAAGGGCAGAAAGAAGCAAGGTGACTGAGAGATAGCCAGCATCAGGAAAGCATTCCAACCAATTCCGTTACTAACGTGTGGATTGACCCTGGATGAGCTGCCATACTTTGGGGATGGATGCCTCAGGGGGATGGAGTGGGAGAGAGGACAGAAGTCCTTTGCCCTCACAGGCATGGGCAGTCCAACTTGTTCACCCTCAGACCTTCAGACCACACCTGGGAGCCACCTGGGCTAGAGATCTTCAGTTGTATGAGGTGTACTAGGGTTAGACCACAGAAGGGCTGAGAAGAGTAAGGGAGAGGGAGGAAAGGGTCCCTCCAAAGGGCAAGAGGGGAACTGGTTCCCCCTGGAGTTTGGATCCTCATGGAGGAATAACCTCCTCCTGAGCTTCAGTTTCCCAACGAGTACTAGAATCCATCCACCAAGGGAAGAGTCCCAAGAAGTTCCCAGATAATCCAAGGAAAGTCCCAGACCAACAGAGGTTCCCTGTGAGAGCCACCAAATGTGGGGTGACCCAATCAGGTGAAGGCTGGTGGTAGGGTGGTGAAAGAATTCACCCAAGGCAGAACAAAGGAGATAGAAGTTAATTGAATACACTGCAGGGGAACAATGGGCAGGACAACAAAGCAGAGACTCGACAAGTGCATTTTATTTTTATTTTTACTTTATTTGAAAATTTATTTATTTTGAGAGAAAGAGAGAGTGTGTGTGTGTGCACACGAGTGGGGTGGGGCAGATAGAGAGAGGGAGAAAGAGAATCCCAAGCAGTCTCTGCACTGTCAGCACAGAACCCGCTGCGGGGCTCAATCCCACAAACTGTGAGATCATGACTGAGCCGAAATCACGAATTGGGTGCTCAACCAACTGAGCCACCCAGGCACCCCAGCAACTGCATTTTTAAAATATTGAAAGATTTTACATAGTAAATAAGATTTAGGGAAATTAAAATTTTGAACTACTTTTCTGGTTTATTTCATTCAAATTGGTAATATTGTAGAAGAGGCTGGAGTAGATCTTATCATAATATAATTATACAAGTTTCTTTAAACTCTCCTCCAAATCTCAAAAGACTAGATAATTGCATATTTGTAGTTTCTTGGGTAGGAAAAATGATGAATATTTTTATTTCTTAGGATAAATTAGGTAAAGTATTCCTTTCTGGAAGATTCTGGTAGGAGAAATATATAAATCTTGATTTTCAGTGAATTTTGAGACTTCTGTGTTAGAAATTCTAAGAGTAATTAACAAGTTTGATTTCACCTTCCCTATAATTTTCACCCACTCTTTGACTTTCAACAAACCCATTGTTTATAGATTGTTTCTTCTGGCAAGAAGAACTAATTTTAGAAATGGAGAATTCTTTCAGGAAGGGGAAGAAATAGTAAGATAAATTGCTGTAAGTTTGGGATTATATGCATAATAGTTCATAATCATAAAAAGCTCAAGGTCTGAAGCACGTAATAAATCCTAGTAAACTAAACTGATTTACCATAGATGAAAAAATTGCTATGCTCTTAGTTCAACGGGTCATTTCATCTGAGAGGAAGGCCCTGTGAAAATCAGGAACAAAGTTGACAAATTTCATGGATTGGTCATGGTGAGCAATATTGAATTTCATGGTTTGTCACAGATGAATAGAAAAATTTTAACCCCCCCCATACATTTGTAAAACAAATAAATTATTATCAAAGATTGCACATTTTAATAATAATAATGTAACATACATTGATTATTGTTAACCCATGGCCTTTTGGTACATTTTTTTAACAACTATGCAAGTACTCAAATCTCTGTGATTTGTGCATTAGATACTGCACTGTAACCTCATTCAACAAATTTAAATTGCTAATTTCAACCAGGATTACAGAACATTTTACACCAAGCACCGCCTCTGGTTTTTCTTAATATAAAACACAGATAGCTACGTTGCCTTTAAGCATGAACAAAGTCTAGGTACTTTCCTTTTCAATATTTCTCAGTTTGTATAAATTTTCACAAATTGTATCCATTCAAGTTGATTTAAATGTTATGATTGTTTTTCTAGAATACCAGTGTAATCTTTGAAATATATTTTGCTTTATATTGACAAAGGAAATCTACAGGGTGATCTTCACCAAGTAGGAAAAAATTGTATGTGTGTTGCAAGGATCCTATTGACTTATTGAGCTTCTTTTCACAACCAGAGTATGCAATTGTCATATTATTAGTATTGAAGAAAAAAATATGTCTCTAGCTCACATTTAAAAATTAAGCTGTGCTTTGAGGGATTGGTGAAAAGTAACAATCAGATGTTGATAGTACTGAATTTTTCATAAACTGTACCTGACATTTGTCACTACATGTGATATGCCTTTTTTTGAAGGTGACTGCCTTTCTTCCAAGTAGTTCTGACAGATAAACTGAATGTATTTTCCTTTCTGAGTTTAACGTAGGACCACTAAATCCCAGGGCAGGAATACATGATTTTAAAATCTTTTCAGGAAGAATGAAACCTGTTTGCAAAAATGTGTGTTCTCTTTTAACTCTCCTTTGTAGATTTCTGTTAGAATGTTATAAAAGGAGTACTTTAAGTTTGTCCTCCAGGGAAAGAGACGTGCCAAAACATGAAATATTCACCGTGTATTTTTCCAAAATGCCTATTGCTTGTAGATCTTTCATAAAGGCAGTTAAACTGCACATTCAGAAGTATACTCAGTGCACATTCATATACATACCCCAACATGGTTCTGTATGTTGCATTTTGCTTGCATAGAATGTTAATTTTAGTTTCTCTGTAGCAAATTAAAATTAAATTTGTAGAATTTTAGGTAAATGCAGTTCGTTTTCGATTCAACAAATGTTGCTGCCTCTCTAGCCCCTGTGATTAAGCACAGGGATTAAGCACCAGGATTATAGCATTGAGCAAGATGAAGTATCTACCATCAAGTAAAGTCTAATAAAATTTTCCATGTTAACATTGAATTTATTTACACACACATAGCCACTGTCCCCAGTGTTACAATATTTAACAACACAGAAGGATGATTTTCAGTACAAGTGCCAACCTAATAGGCAAAAACCGGAATCATCAGAAATAGGCCAGAATATTGACCACTATGACCAGAATAGCAGACCTACTATCTTGGGGTTCACTTGGTATCACCAATATGGCTTTGAAGAACTAAATCCCAAGGTATTTCAATGCTGTGTCTCTGGTTTCAAACCAACACTAGGTAATCATTTTGAGGTTATGGTCTTAGCCTTTTTATTTACTTATTTATTTTAAAGTATGTCACTGTCCCTCACAAAGCAGAGCATATTAGACTAAAATTTCATTTTTCATATTGCTAGAGTGCCTGGCATGCTTTGAAAGCAAGTCGTTCCTCAAAACATTAAGCATAGAGTATGCTTATGTAAAATGTTGAACATACGGTCATCTGACCCAGCAGTTTTACTCTTAGGTGTATATATGTAAACAAAGCAAAAATGTATGTCAGTACAAAGATTTGTACACAGTGTTCATAGCAGGATTTTTCATAATAGCACAGAGTGAAAAGAACCCAAATGCCCACCAATTGGTGAATGGACAAACAAAATGTGGCCTATCCATACAGGGGAATATCATTCAGCCATAAAAAACTATGGGGTGCTGACAGGTGCTTCCTACCTCAGGGCTGAACTTCAAAAGCATTTGTGAAGTAAAAAAAAGCCAGACCAAAGAGAGTACATATTGTAAGGTTTGTTTTACTAGAAATTTCCAAAATAAGCAATGAGAGACAGAAGGTAGATTAGTCAGTTGCCAGTGGCTGAAAGGAGGGGAGAATCGGTCATACCTCCTAATAGGTGTACGATCTCTTTTGAGGCTAATGAAAATATTATAAAATTAGATAGTGGTGAAGTTTGCACAACTCTGTGAATATAGTAGAAACCACTTTGCTGTAAACTCAAAATGAGTAAGTTTTGTGGTATATGAATTAGACACCTTAATAAAGCTGTTAAAAAATAAGTACGTACTGAATAGAAATAAAAATTGAAATAATTAACATGTTAAAAAAAAGTGGCAGAATGCAAAAGGATTCAGAAAGGGAAGTTAGTTGTTTTAGCCATTTTGTTTAGATTAAATGACCCCCATAATCCCCTTCCTCTAAACATTGCTTTTGAATAAACTTTCTATTTTTTTGTTTAAGCCTATATGTGATTCTAATCACAAACAGCCTTATATGTGATTCTAATAAGGTAATAAAGTAAAACACTGGTGAAGGGCTAGTCATGACCTTTGAAGAAGGCCTGTGCCCTGAATCTTTGACTAGCTGGTTCCTGCCCTGTCTTCTGGGATCCAGTCTTATTCTGCCTCACCACCATCTGTCCTGTTCTCCATCTGCCCTTCGGCTATACACCACTCAAGATTGCTTGTCACAGATGGCCCCTGAAATTCATCTTCATTGCCACTGTTCATTCTTTTTTCTTTTTTTTGTTTTTAATGTTTTTATTTATTTTTAAGAAAGCATGAGTAGGGGAGGGATGGGGGAGGGGACAGAAGATCTGAAGCAGGCCCTGTGCTGAGAACAGCAAGGTGATGTGGGGCTCAAACCCACAAACCATCAGGAGATCATGACCTTAGCCAAAGTCAGACCCTCAACCAACTGAGCCACCCAGGTGCCCCATTCTTTTCTTTTTTTTTTTTTTTTAACCAATTTCTGCTGTGTACCTACAGTCTGTCCAAGCATTGTGCCAGTCATTTTCCAAATTCAAATCATTATTGTCTAACCTCAAAGAGTTATTTTCATCATGAGAAACATAAGGCAGGGGGCAGGAGAAGTGTGGGGAGCCATTGTTTATCCTAAGTGTCTTACCTTAATTTCTCTCACTGAATGATATTCATGCAACTATTTATAGTCCCAGGGATAATGCTGGATTATGAAAGCAAAATAATGACTTAGAACTGTGTTTAAAATGGTGACGTAGATGGGGCACCTGTGTGGTGTGTCAGTTAAGTGTCCAACTCCTGATTTTGGCCTAGGTTATGGGATCAAACCCTGTGTCAGGGTCCATGCCGGGCATAGAGCATGCTTGGGATTCTCTCTCTCTCTCTCTCTCTCTCTCTCTCTCTCTCTCTCGGCCCCTTCCCCGTGGATGTGCATGCCTGCTCTTCCTCTCTCTACATAAAATAAATAAAATGGTGAAGTAGATTGAATTTGGCTCTCTCTACACGTTCATGGTTAATTGTGATTTTTGAGACATCAGAAAGGCTTGCATGTCTTCATTGTCTCGAATATTCCATTGCTATCTCTGTAGTTCAGTTTCAAACTAATTCTACTTCTTCTAAACTTGTGGTCTTCTCTTGGTACTTTAATTTCTTGAGCACCTCCGGTGGCTTAGGCACTATGGTAGACACAGAAGTGAGGTGTCTGGCCTGGCCCCTCCACCCCTGTGAAACTTACATCCCTCTGCTGCCTCAATTCCATCCTGGAGATTTAATCCATTAGCATCGTATTATGAGACAGAGTTCTCCTGGGAGGGCAGCCAAAAGCAGGGTGGCACAAGAGAAGCGTAAAACCCAGCTAACTCTTTTTTGCTTATCAGTTGTTCTCACTTTTGATGTGCATTGGATTTCTTTCTTTCTAGCAGCAGCTGGCTGCATAAGCCCCCAAAAGTCATTCAGTTTTGTTAATGAAGAAAGGAAGGAAGGCAACATACTTGTACATCACAGACCCACAAGAGACTGAATCTGGGGCAGAGGGCCCAAGTGGCATGCTGTGAAGACCGCAGAGTCTGTCTGATGTTAGCGAGAGGGAAGGGGCAAAGGCCAGCTGATGCTGGAGGAAGGGCAAAGGCAAGGAATTTCCCCCAATTCACATTTTTCCCCCTAAGCAAAAACATCTTTACAATCTGCTAATTTGGAAATGTGAGGAAATGTATTTTGCTTCAACCTATGGACAATTACTTATTTTTTAAAGAGTATTTAAATTTGCTGTATCAAAGTTCTTTTAAGTCTTGTGGAAAATATAACTCTGTGGCTCATATGATTGTGTTTTATTCTCCACTATGAATTATTTAGAGCATCCTCTCTTTTAAGTGTATACCAAAACATCATTAGAGGTTATCTAATAGCCAGCTCATCATTTCATTCCCCCATTGAGGCTTGTGGGCCAATTTTCACCCTGTTATACTCTCCAGAATAATGACACTAATTTGGGATCTTGCTGTGGAATTAAATGCTTATACAGATCCCACCCCCTCTGAGACCATAAACATCTGCCATAACATTTCTTATAGCCAAATAACCCTACTATTACCGGGATGACTGAGAAACCATGAGCGGAATAAAAGAGCTTAGGTACTGGCAGAAGTGTTCTGGGAAATACCGTATTGCCAGTGGTTTGTGGTCTGAGAAGTTTTCACACCATTCCAAATAACCATTCCATTATCCTTAGATTCTCCATTATTGTTTTCTGATCTCAAGGATGAAACTGTATTAGGCAACCATTTAGACTCTGAGATAGTTGTAGACCTTCTTAAGAAGTGTTTACAACCGTTGTTTTCATGCTGATAATATGTTACATATGTTGGTCCTGGATTATGTACATACACTTTCTAGGTCCTTTATGTGCATTATCTCAATCATCACGCTGACCTCGTGAGGTGGTTATTATTTCTTTTTTACCATTTTACCAATGAGAAAACTGAAACTGAATAAATTGTCAAACCACACTGTGTGTCCAATAAAAAGCCCACCCAAAACACCAAAATACAAACTCAGTCTGTCTGGCTCCAGAGCTCCTGCATGTGCCCGTGCACTGCCTCTAGATAATCTTCAGTGACCCTCCCCTTGGGTACAGAGCAGACAGCAAAAAAAATAAATGTAAGAGGATCGGAGGTAGACTTAAGTCCTAAGAAGAAACAAAGCAAAATAAGACCATAGACAGGGATGAGGTGGTGAGATAGAAAATTTCTTAGTCAGGGAAGACTTTTTATAAGGTTTTGAGGTAGAGCAGTCTAGAGAGCCAGCTGACCATGGCAGAGAGTACTTTCTAGGTAAGGTTTTCATTCTTGGAGAAATGAACTGCCCCCCCCCCCCCCCGATAATTAGACAGAACGGACTTTATGCAAAGGGCTCAATCATGTAGGTGGTAGAATGGGCAGAGGTTACAATACCACAGCCCCCGATCCCTACTGGTCTCTCATCAAGCCCTTCATCTCTTGTCCCATCCTTTTCTTCCAGACTGCTTTCCTATGAGGTCTTCTCTCTTTCCAGAATGCTTGCTTCTTCTCCTCTCACGTTATGCCAGTACCAACCCTTCCTAGCTCCCTTGCTAGTGCATATCCCTTCTCTCTTCCCTCACTTTCTTGGCCTCTCCATCCAGAATTTGGAACACTGCCCATGACATTCACTTAGCTGGCCTTTTGTACTTTCTGATAACTCCAGTGTTTGTCTTACATCTGGGTGGCTTTCTCTTCCATCCTCCTCCACTTTAGCAAACCCTCCACCTTGCCCTATCCCACTATTTGTTAGCAGATGACTTTGCCCCTATACTTTTCTGAGAAAACCTAGATCATCATGAATGTACTTTAACTTCTCATTTCCATTTTAATAATTATCTCGATCCTTACTCCCTCTAAATCCTTTGATCAATGTATCTCTTTTCCCAACCAAAACAAATATTTTCACCTGAGCTCTCGATCACATTTACCTCCTACTCCGTAGCTGTAGTCTTTTAAATACTCTTTCTGTCTTCTGACTCTTTCTCCAAAGACTCTTTTATATTTAAAAATATTCTTTTGGGGGCACCTGGGTGGCTCAGATAATTAAGCACCCAACTCTTGATCTCAGTTCAGGTCTTGATCTCAGGGTCAAGCCCCTCACTGGGCTCTGTGCTGAGTGTGAAGCCTACTTAAAAAAAAAAAAAAAAAAAAAAAAATTCTTTCTTTATTTTTATGTTTCCTTTTTTTTTTTAATTTTTTTTTTAACGTTTATTTATTTATTTATTTTTTTTTTTTCAACGTTTATTTATTTTTGGGACAGAGAGAGACAGAGCATGAACGGGGGAGGGGCAGAGAGAGAGGGAGACACAGAGTCTGAAACAGGCTCCAGGCTCTGAGCCATCAGCCCAGAGCCTGATGCGGGGCTCGAACTCACGGACCGTGAGATCGTGACCTGGCTGAAGTCGGACGCTTAACCGACTGCGCCACCCAGGCGCCCCAACGTTTATTTATTTTTGAGACAGAGACAGAGCATGAACAGGGGAGGGTCAGAGAGAGGGAGACACAGATTCTGAAACAGGCTCCAGGCTCTGAGCTGTCAGCACAGAGCCCGACGCGGGGCTCGAACTCTCGGACCGCGAGATCATGACCTGAGCCGAAGTCGGCCGCTTAACCGACTGAGCCACCCAGGCGCCCCTATGTTTCCTTTCTAAATGTAGTATGCACTCATTGTCTGCACTTTCACACCTACCATTCGTTCAATGCACTGCAACTGCCCTCATCATGCTAAACAAAAAACGTGGGCCAGGTCATCCATGCCTACCCAGTAGCTAACTCAAATCTTTGTCCCTACGTTCAATTACCCTTTGTGCAGCTTTTATCACTACTGGCCATTTTTCTTCCCTTGGTTTACCTAACATCACTGTCTCCTGGCTCTTTGCCTGCATCTCTGATTATTCCTTCTTGGTTTCATTTGAGTGCTTCTTTTTCTCGCTTCATCCTTTAATTGTCAGTGTGTTCCAGACCATCTCTTTTCCTTTTACACTTTCTTTTGGGTAATGGCACAGCCATCCCCTTGGCTTTGCCATTATGCTAATGACTTCCACATCAATATCTTCCCCCTAGATATCTCTTGTATATGTTACATCAGCAAATCTAAGTTTCAAGTGGGTGTCTCTCTTTGGATATACTTCAAATTCCTGCAGTTCCCTCAACATATCTGAAACTAAGTAAAATGCCTTCGAGCCATCCCAGGTTTCTCTTAACCCTTAGCCCTTCTCCTTCTACCTTCTCCCTGTGCCATCTCCAACCCCATGTCTTTAGGGAATGAATATCGTTGATTCTATTAATTTTATATTTTTTATATTTGTCTCCTACTCCCTGTCTCCTCTGCCTCTTACTTTGGTTTAGGACATTGTTCTCTTCTGCCTGATCTTCCCTAGCCTTGATCTCTTTAGTCAACACTCCACACTATTGCACAAGTGATTTTTTGAAAATATAAGATAGCTGATATAACTCCCATGCTCTAAAGTCTTCAGTGATTCCTCACTGCTGGCACAAAGTCCATACTCCTTAGAAAAGCGTATCCTAGGATCCTGATCTAAGCTTCTGCTTGGTTCACACAGTGTAATGTAAGGTTTGGAAATATGACAGCCTCATTTTGAAGCCTATCTAGTAACTTTTGTTCTTTCTGAAATTTAGTAAAAAAAAAAAAAAAATTAGTAAAAAAAAAAAATGGCTTTCAAAGAAGAGATATATTATGGGCCCCTGGGTGGCTCAGTCAGTTAAGACTCCTAATCCTGATTTCAGCTCGGGTCATGATCTCAAAGTTCGTGGGTTCAACCCCCACACCAGGCTCTGCACTGACAGTATGGAACCTGCTTGGGATTCTCTGTCTCTCTCTCTCCCTCTGCCCTTCCTCTGCTCATTCTCTCTCTCTCTCTCTCTCTCTCTCTCTCTCTCTCTCTCAAAAATAAATAAATAAATAAATAAATAAATAAATAAATAAATATTCAAAGAAGAGATATATTAAAGTCTAAAAAATGTTGAAGTATATTTAATTAGAAGGTGTTCAATTTGGCAAGACAGACTGAGAAGAGTTAGGTCAAATTTGGAAAGTGTGATATTATAAGAAGCAGGATATGGAATGAAAAGGTAAGAAGGGTTTTCAGAATGGAATTCTGTTCTACATATTATTTAAAGACGCTGTTGTTCCTGTACTATATATAAAAAGAGTACCACTTCAAACAATTCCATTTCTAAAATATTCCCAGTTGTTATTCCTCACTCCATGTAGGCAAGTATAGTCTCCTGTTATGATAAAAATTTTATTAACCAAGCTATCTACTAAAGATTTTATGTAGCAAATTCTTTCTTATTACCTCAAGATTTATTGTTGAATTTGGGCCAACCAAGAAAAATGTTATAGTCACTTCTCCAAAGATAGTTGTAAACCAGATATTCTGGCCAAATTGTTCTAATTTTGAAATCATAGTCATATATTTTACAGTTAAATTCTTCTTTATAAGCTCTCTATAGGCTCTTAGGAGCATACAGAATTAATTATAAATTCTCATTAATTGTTTAGTATTTATAAATCACTTTAAATAATAAAGAGAGGTATCTTTATGCTAAACATCTTACATAAATGAAGCAAATATGACAAAATATTGACATTTATTGGATCTAGGTTGAGGAGGGAGATAGAAATGGTATTTACTGTCCTATTCTTTATACATTTATGTTTGACAAATTTTATAATGAGAATTATAATATAATGATGATATTGTCAGGCCTTTCTAAGTATAAGGATTGCTATATGGGGGCCTCTGTGTTACCTATTAACACAGATTCCAAGTGGATGAATGCATTGTCCATTCTAACACGATATCATTTTGTGTAAAATCATTAACTTTGACTAAGTGAGAATAAAAAGTTTGATGGTCTTCATGGGTAATGTTTTCTGTATATTATGAAATAATTATTTTATTTCCCCAGGACTTTTCAGCATGGCATGGATGACTCTGCTTCAAATTCCATGAAACCATTTTTTAAGCAACCATTACATTGGTTTTCTTGCATATCACATTTCTACCCTTCTTTACTCAGGTGAGAACCTCTAAATGCTTTACTGTGTAAAATTCGGTGATTTCTTTCAAGTTTAGGAGAAACTTTTACTCATTGAGGGAAATGCATCTCACAAAAAGAACTTACAAAATTTTATATTATATAGGTAAGTAAAAAGTATTACTTCTTTTTTTATTAGCTCAAGAATCCAGGATACAAACTACATAATCATTTACTAACATAGTTTTACTGATATAATGGCAAATTGTTAATTTTTGGAATTTAGTGGTTCTAATTGCTTAGCCATCTTACAATTTATCCTTTTTGATCTATGACTGGGGATTTGACAGTACTACAACTAAGTATCAAAAAAAAAAAAAAAGACAGCAAAACTGGATAATTCATGTAACTAACTCAGAGCCTTAGGTAAAAGTTGAGAGAGGAGAAACTTTAAAATTAAGAATAGGGTCTTTAACTTTTATTATTTAATTAACAGCATTTAAACATAAGAAAAATCATTTAAAGCATGAAATATACATCCAGAATAATCTGATGACATTTGGTGGCATTATATAGAGTGTCAGTTTGATTCTTCACTGAATATATCATTGGAGAGGACCTTTGCTTGGTATCTGTGAATAAATATATCATGTGTAGCTGAAGGAGATATTGTTAATCACCATACATTCTTGATGCACCTTGGAAATACACTATCCATGATTTCACTCTCTAAATTTACTGAGTGTATCTCACTCTTGAGGAACAAGAGTCATACCCAGGAATAAGGGTGTGTAAACCTCCTACACAAAGTCTCCATAAATACAATAGATATACCCTGTTGACCTATTAAGTTGCTGTCTCCGTATAGGTAATGGGGAATCCGAGGTCAGTGACCCATAAGACTCTATATTCAAGTGTATTGTTGTTACTTCACTTACAAATAAAACATTTTCACCATCTCTGATTAACTCCTTATGATTGATTCCTAGAAATGGAATGCCCTCAGTACCCTGTCATTTCAGTACTGAACAGCTTGCATGTAAATAGACTCTTATGTCATTGAAAAGCAGAGCTGACTCTTTAAAATTCATTATTGCACAAATAAGAAGTTGCTTTAATCTTTTAGTAGTATCACTTTCATCTTAATCTATAACCATTGATCTATAATCTATATGCTGTAGAGCCTACATCCTATATATCCTATAGACCTAGGTCCTAGGTCTATAATCTATGCTCTCTAACCATCTATAACTTTAGGCATTGCTCTATAAGACTTGCCCTTCAGGGTCGCTCAGCCTAGAAAGAGGCCTGGAAAGTCAGCATGGAAATGGGTTTATCTTTCAAATAGCTACTTCTTATGTTTAACTTCTTTCTTTCTTCTATACCTGCAGCAAGTATAAATGTAATAAGACTTTTCTTTCTGTCTGCTTCTGTGTAGTAATCAATCTCCACTATTATCCAACACAGACATTAGCACATGAGGGTCACTACTTAGTCACTACTCAGAAATGCAGTTTGGTACACGCTTTCTGGAGGACTTTTTAGTAAGCTGTGTCAAAAACCTTAAAAATATTTATTCCCCTTGACCCAGAAATTTCTAGGAATCAATCATAAGGAATTAATCAGAACTGCTGATGAAGCTTTATATGTGAGGATATCTGCGGAAACATTATTTCTGAAAGACAAAAAATGGAAATGAATGTCCCACAATATAGAATGAGACAAGTCAATTATAGGACAGTCATATGATACACTACTATGGAGTCATTAAAAGGGTTGATATTGAAAAATATTAAAATGACAAATAATTATGATTTATAGTTAAAGGGAAGCTACAGTTAGTGATTATGACATCAAAACTGGCCCAGTTTTTCGAATGATAACTATATACCAGACATTCTAGGTGCTTCATGCACATTGTCTCTCTTAAATATCTCACCAGTCTGTGTGTATTCCTGTGCTTCTTTCATGAAGAGTACAGTGATGTGTAAGTAACGACTTTCTGAAGACATCAAAGCTGGGAGGCGGACGGTGAACCTAAGCTTCTCAACTAGAGAGCACATATTCAGAAAGATGTTAACAGGTGTGCGTGAAACGTCTAAGATTGTCAGTTATTTACTATGTAAAGACTCTTTTATGGGGCTCTTACATACTAATCTATAGTGTTTATGTCCAGGGGAAGGATCTAGTGTGTGGATTCCTCAAGCTTGCTGGATGTGAGACCCATGTTTCCCAGGGGATGAACAGTTATTGGAAAGTGGGACAGAATTGAAAGTGTTGAACTATGCCATATTATTTACATATAGCATTAAAAAGTATGTATAGAGGGGTGCCTGAGTGACTCAGTCAGTTGAATGTCTGACTCTTGATTTTGGCTCAGGTCATGATCTCACAGTTCTTGAGTTCATGCCCTGCATCAGGCTCTGAGCTGACTACACGGAACCTCCTTGAGAGTCTCTCTCTCCCTCTCTCTCTGTTCCTACTCCCACGTACTGTCTCTCTTGCTCTCTCCATCTTTCTCTCTCAAAAACAAATAAACCTAAATAAACAAACAAAAAAAAACTTTAAAAAAGCATGTATGTAAAAACAAATCTTGAAAGGATATATGCTAGGGAGCTTATAGTTTTTATCTTTATATGGTAGGATTGCAAGCAATTTTGATTTTTATATGTATCATTTTACCTATTTTCTGTATTTCATATAATGAAAACAATTTAATTTTACAGATCTTCCTGGACTAGTGATGGGGTTACATCCTGATGACCTCATCATAAGTTTGAAAATATTGTTAAGTCACAAATGCATTTAACGTGCCTAAACTACGAATCATCATAGCTCAGCCTTACCTACCTTAAACGTGGTGCAAACACTCACATTAGCCTACAATTGGACAAAATCATCTAACACAAGCCTATTTTATAACAAAGTGATGCATATCTCATGTAATATCTTGACTGTTTACTGAAAGTGAAAAATGGAATGGCTGAACGGGTACAGAGTGGTTGTGAGCGTCTGGGTTGTTCACCCCATGACCGCACGGCTGCCCGAGCTGCTGCTCTCTGCCACCACCCAGCTCCATATCGTACAGCATATTGCTAGCCCGGGGAAAGATCTAAGTTCAAAACTTGATGTGCGGTTTCTACTAAAAGCCTATTGTTTTCACACCATCATAAAGCTAAAAAATCGTAAGTCGAACCATCGAAAGTCAGGACTGTCTTTATTAATATAAATTTTTTTTAACAAAAAGAAACCCATTTTTTATTGCTTTTTTGTTCACATGGCTTATCCTATAATCTCTATGCAGATGATTTCCAGCTTTGCGTCTCTAGCTCTAAGCACTTACCTTTACCCTCAACATTGTATGTCTGGCTGCTCGCATTTCTCAAATGACCCACTGTATTACTGGAGATCTACTATGATGTCCTCAACTGATCCTTCCTTCCAATCTTCCCTTGTCCTTTCTGCATGGTGTCTTTTGTATTAGGAGTGTCATCATTCTGAAACACATGTAGGGTAGCAATCTTGATTATAGTTTCCATACTGAGCTGGTTCTTTGCCTGTTCCTCGTGTATTATCAGGTTCAGTTGATCTTTTCTTGACTGTTCTCTTAGAACCATCCTTTCTCTCCAACCCATTACACCAACCTTAGTCCATCTGAATACTATTTAACATGTTTCAAGTACTGTTTTCATTATATCACTCTCCTGCTCAAAAATCTGTTGTAGCTTCCGCTTGGCCCACAGGGCTGGCTCATTTTCTGGAGCACCCAACAGCTTTCTCTACTCCAGTTGTTAGTCTCTCTTGTCTTTAAGACACAGTTACTCGATACTTTTCACTGTTATTATTTTTTATTCTCAGCTTCAGACCTTCATGTAGTTTCTTTTCTTGTAATACCTTTATTCTCCTTTTTGCCTTTCTAAATTCTCCATACAAGGTACAGGATGAGCTCTCCTGCCATGAAGGCAATACTTCCTGATAATTATTCTCTAACAGGTCCACAGAATATGCCCAGAAAGACAGGATCCATGTGACCTGAGATCTAACACTTTTAGAACAGTGGAATAGTCACAGGAACCCAGAGAAGCAACGAAAGTATTTCAAAATAACTCAACATGTTGATTCATACTTGTGACACATTGCAGTGTGAATTCCTAGACCACCATCATGTGACATTAAAAATCTCCACCTTTCATGGGGCACCTGGGTGGCATAGTTGATCAAGCGTCCAACTTTGGCTCAGATCACAATCTCATGGTTTGTGAGTTCGAACACCACATCGGGCTCTGTGCTGATAGCTCTCCGAGCCTGGAGCCTGCTTCGTATTCTGTGTCTCCCTCTCTCTCTGCCCCTCCTCTGCTTGCGCCCTGTCTCTCAAAAATGAATAAATGTTAAAAAAAATTTTTTTAATCTCCACCTTTCCATCCATTTCCCTCACATACACCTGCTGTTTCTGTATGTTTTTTCACCCCCAAATTATTCTTCAAAACTCCATTCCTCACTTTAGCAACTAAAATGAACTGTTCAGGGAAACACATGGGTTGGATGATGCTAAACTAAAAATATATTAGGCTTTTCTTTTTTAGAAAAGGTACGTCTGAGGGTAGAGGTGACTGAAATATCTAATATTATGAAGGATCTTAGTAACTTATTCACCTATTTGCTTATTTATTTGCACATGTGCATTGTTTTAGAAAGGATTTAAGTTGGCCTTTAACAAGTATTAAATATATTAGGATAATGAATTAAAAGTAGGTGAGAAGGAAGAAGCAGAGCAAGGAGGAGGACATGAAATTAAGACTTAAAATAAGAGTTACAAATGCATACACAGTTGTATGGACCATCAATTTGTCTGTAGGATTACTAGCAAAAGCCCATGAAGTATATAAATTGGTAAAAATAGAATGTTTCATATTCTCCCAGAATCCCTGGAATAGAGTTTAGAAGAGTTTGCTTTAGGGAAAATAAATGTATTTTCAAAGCAGTAAGTGAAATGTACTGTATTCATTATCCCTAGCACTGGCATAGGCTAACAATGTGAGTTGATTTAGAAAGGGTAATCAGTTTCATACTAGATTAAACTGAGGCATGTGGAGAATATATTAATCTCAAGGTTAATACTATGACACCATACTGTGCTTTCATATAAATGTTCAAGGAAGAATACCATCTTAGTCAATTATGCCATTATATTATAATGCTTTTTATTATTTTCCAAACTTTCATCTTCTTGTGGTTCTTTAAATATTTCCTAATATTTTTCCAGTCTTCCTTACCTAAGTAGGTCATAACTGCACACTGAAACCAAGTAACGTAATCAGTGTGAGTAAACAGCCCATTCATTTTACACTGCTCATTTTCTTTTATGATGACAACATGATGTTTGGATTTGTGGCCAGTCCATTCTGAGCTGCCGATATTTCTTTCCACTCTGCTTTTGTTTCTATTATTTTTTTACACAGTGTAATCCTGTTTTATATTTATATACATTTTCCCTCCCTAAATATATTAACTTTTGGCTTCATTATATTATATGCTTTGTGGGTCTTTCCTTTTATCCAGTTCACCAAGAGATGTTTATTCATTTTCTCAATAAATGCATTTAAAATGTTTTCTCCAAGTAAGGCACTGTGCTAGGTGTTAACGGTGAGGAAAGAGGTAGACAATGAAGTTGGAGACAAAGCCCCTTTCCTCAAATAACTACACATACCATTAACCACTTCTTCCATCTTGAGATGCTCTCCCAATTCTTCCTGACATATTCTCCCAATCTTCTTCCTCCTTTTCTGTTGCTTTTTCTCTGTCTCCTTTGCCAGTTCATCTCCCTAGATAGACCTGGCCATGAAATATCGAACGTCTTTAGTGTTCTGTTGCAGAACTTTTCCAGGTGAACTGAAACATGCCTGTAGCTTCCTGTACTCCTTGTGTGCCCTCAGATTCAAGTCTCTAATTTTTACCTCTCCTGGGACTACAGACCCGTATATCCATGGGTGCCAGCCATACCTGAATGCCTTCCTGAAGGTTGCACCTGGTGATCACAAAGACACCTCAAACTCAAAATGACCAAAATTGGACTTAGGATATTCTCCTCCAAACTGCTCCCCTTCTTTTATTCCCTGTTTAGATGATGGTACCTCTATGCAGTTGTACAAGCCAGAGACATGGGAGACAACCTGAATACCTCCCTCTTTCTCTCCTACTGTATCCAGTCCATTGCTAAGTCTCATTTACTTTAACCCCTAGTATTTGCTGTCCATTGCCCACCTTTGCGTTAGTCCTAACAATCATCTTTCTCCTCTGTAACTGCAGTGACCTCTTAGTTTTCTTCCTATATGTATGTTGACTCCTATGTCCAATGTTTTCTGAACTGCAGCCAGAGATTCCTTAAATCCAAATCTATTTTCAAAACCAAATTTTTATCATTTCACATTCATGGCTTAAAAACTTTCCATGAATTCTTCTGTGTCCTTAAGTGTAAACAAAAACATTTAGCATCCTATAAGACTTACGTAGGTGTGGCTTACCCACCTCTGCAACCTCTTCTGACACCATACTATCCTGTGATTCTGCTCTGCAGACATTAGCCTTTTTTTTTTTTTTTTAATTTTTTTTCAACGTTTTTTATTTATTTTTGGCACAGAGAGAGACAGAGCATGAACGGGGGAGGGGCAGAGAGAGAGGGAGACACAGAATCGGAAACAGGCTCCAGGCTCTGAGCCATCAGCCCAGAGCCTGACGCGGGGCTCGAACTCACGGACCGCGAGATCGTGACCTGGCTGAAGTCGGACGCTTAGCCGACTGCGCCACCCAGGCGCCCCGACATTAGCCTTTTTACATTTCTTTGTTGTGCCACACTCCTTTCTGCCACAGGATCTTTGCACATGCTTTTCCCCTTTCCCTGAGATGTCTTTATTCTCTTTCACCTAGTTAATATCAACTTATCTTCATATCTCAGCTCCAGTGTGACCTCTGTATGGAAGCCTTTTATCAACCACAAAAACTGGTTCACTTCTCACTGCATCTTCTTTTTCTTTTTAATGTTTATTTATTTTTGAGAGAGAGAGATACAGAATGTGAGTGGGGATGGGGCAGAGAGAGAGGGAGACACAGAATCTGAAGCAGGCTCCAGGCTCCAAGCGGTCAGCTCAGAGCCCGATGCAGGCCTCAAATCCACGAACTGCGAGATTATGACCTGAGCCAAAGTCGGACGCTTAACCAACTGAGCCACCCAGGCGCCCCTCACTGCATTTTCTAAAAGCATCTTTTTTGCTTTTCCTTCATCGAGTTTTTATGGTTGTAATTTTATCTTTATTTGTATGGTCATTTAAACTATACATATATTCTTCACTAAGTTCTGTAATACAGTGACTGTTTTTGCTTACTGTTGTGTATACATGACCTAGCAGGTAGAAATCAGCCAGCAAATAGTAGTTGAATGAATAAGTGAATGAAGGAACACATGAATCATTATAATATTGTTTCAGATATTGCCAGGCTAAATGGTACATGGAGCTCTTTTCAAACATTTGATTTGAATGGTAAAGCGCAGGCACAGGACGCATGGTCTTATTGAGGAGGTGGCTTCTAGTATCCTTAGGATAAAACATCTGGGGAGGAAGACAAAAAAGAGTTTTGGTTTCCCAGCTGCTTCTGACAGCCTGTTCCACAGGACTCAGGAAAAGAGCTTAGAGATCTTGTACTCTGATGAGGTGCCAAGCTTTGACTTGGAGCCAACAGTCAGGGAAGGAGAAATGAGAGCCTTTTAACACCAAAGCTCTTAAGTGGTTGTTCCAGAGTGTGAGCGAACAAGCACCTGGATCATTGAAAAGGTTTTTTAGAAAGTCGCATGTCTGTGGATCCGTTATTAAAAGAAGCTAAAATGTCCAATGAACTAGTTACTTGATATATCTAGATATTTATTCATATCTTCCCTTTTCTATTATGGTTTAAAGGTATTATGTAAATGAGAATATAGCGTTAGAGCCAGCAATGAGATAATAGAATGGGTTTTCACATGAGACAGACATGATTTATAGACTTTTATAGTTTTGTGATCTTGGAAAATTATTTAACTTATATGAACTTCAGTCTCCTTGTATAGGAAATATTTATATTTTGGAGGAAAAGTTAAAACATACATACAGTACAATTTTACTGATCTACTTGCAAACAGCTTGCAATACTTCTTCCATCTTGAAACATCTTCCTTCCTTGACTTCTGAGACGCTCTCCTACGAGAGTCGTGAGGATTAATTAAATGAGCTAACATGCCTCATCACATCAGTACTTACTAAACAGTCATTCGGTACTGCTGTGCTCGTATATGTTTCAGAAAGTGGCAGATTTTATCAGTTACCCAAACATATGAAAATGAATCTTCATAAATGTGTAAAGTGAATAGAATATTGAACCACTTTCTTACTGAGCCTCAGTTATCTGAAACGTGATGCTAAGAGAGACGTTTCTTGAACTCCTTGTAACAGGCATTTATTATCTGGTAGACAGGGACCAATAACAATTAAAGGTGCTAGAGAGCTAACTTCTGCTCCTCAAAATGGATGACTGAGTGATTCAGTAGTGTCCAGTGTCTCGTGACTCAGTCGCTAAATTAGCACTTCAAGGGGACTCCAAAAGTGATGGTTGATATGAAGAAATATTAAAATTAGATTTTATATATTTTAAGAAGTAGCATACACTAACCTATGTAATATTAAAGTGTGGATCTGGGCTATGAGTTTTGGATACTAATATCTTTGGGTGATTTGGGGGAAATGGGGTCATCCCAACTAAAAAGTTTAATTTTGCTAAAATCAGGACATAACACAGCTCCTCATAGTTTTAACACCTGCCCTCTAATTTGTACACAGATAATGTAGATACAACCAACTGTAAAAAAAAATGAGACCCTTTAGAAGTGTAAATCTACTTAAGTGAACAGAATTACTAAAAAGCGAGGCAAATGCTGTATGTAAATGTGCAGGTGAACCTTGTATGATTTCTGTTTATTGAATCACCTTTAATTATAAAGATCATAGAGCCTTGACTTGGGTTTTTTCCCTGAACTATTTTCCTCTGGTACTAAAGTTATTTTCCTAGAGAAAGAAGACAAAATTGCTTTAAATATTTGTATTTACTTATTTACCTAGGAAGATTGTAAAAGATCAGTTTTGGAAAGCCAAGAATAGTACAGTAAAACAGGGCTTCTCTTCTGTTTTTGTTTTCTCACTTGAAGGCTTTTACTGTCCATTTCTCTTTAGTCGTGCCCTTGCCTTTGTTCTCTGAATCATGTAACTTATGGCCTCTGGTATAAATTTGGTCCAGCAATCCATGACAGGAACCATCTGGTTGAAATCAGCTCCTAGATACCTTGAATAACGTGGCTCCAATTTGGGAATCAGCCTTGAGACCACAAACTTGATTTTGGGTCAAAAAGATGGTGTCTTCAATCAGGAGGTTGAATAGAGTCGAACATGCTCAATGCTGGAAAATATAACTTACCCACCAAATATCAACCAGGTTGAATTGAGAGCAACATGGAGTACAGGAATGAACATGGGTCAGAAAGACCTGGGTTCAGAGTCCAGTAGCTATATTTATTAATTCAATGACCTTTGAGTAGTTTCTCAGTATTCCTGAAACAAAGATTAAGTGAGGTGAATTCAAAGTGTCTCTATGCATGTCTTATTTTAGATTTCCCTAAGAAGCAGACCCAGAGACAAAGATTCAAGTGAAAGTAGTTTATTTTCTAAGTGGAGGAAACCCTGGAAGGGGAGTGGGTAAGTGGGACGAAGAAAGAAAGACAGTAAATAAAGATTCGTGTAATCAAGCCAACTACCGAAGGAATAACCAGAACTTAAACCTTCTGGGGAAATTCTTGGAGCCATTGTGGAAGGCATATATATCAGCATTATCCCACCAAGGGAGCAAGGATACTGAGGCATTTATATAGCAACTTCCATCAGTCATTGGTTGAAGGCTGCTCTGGGGCTGTTAATTCACTGGCACTTCCAACTTGTCTTGCTGGAAGGCAGAGAAATGCAGGCCAGGTCAAGTGAGTGGTAAGGACAAGAGAATGTGGGGACATTAACAACACCTGCTTTGGTGTACCCCTTACATTACTGAAATCCACTCATTACCCATGTTAATTTCTCTGAGTCTTACCATTGATTCTTCAAGGTGATGCCTGGCTAAAGCAGCTTTAAAAAAAATACTGCAGTAGCGTTAATGGGACAAGCTAGAGTATCTCCTACTACAATTATTCCCGAGTCTGCAAATGATAATCATCATTACATTTTTCTGTGACTTATTCCAACTTCTCCTCACCCTTGACAATCACATCTGCTGAGCTATGTTGCTTGCCCAGTGGAGTCACTGAGACATTCATCCTTGAGGAGTTGAACCCCCGGCTACCATTCCTTTACCAGAATGTTGTTATTTCTGCGTCCTGGTTATGATTATTAACATTCAGGAGGGCATTGAGAGCTGCCCTGGTGAATCCCTTGAGTCACAGACATACTCCTCCCTGCTCCCCTTATGCAATAGCAACTCCATTTCCTCAATAATTAGGGTTCATTACCCTTGCCAATATAATAACTCCTTTCTTTGCCTGCTAGACTGCTGGCATGGGAAGCCACAAATGACCAGATGGCAGCTGTAACATTAAGTTTATTGGGATTCTTGATGGTACCCTGGTAGAGGTGTGTGTACTCCAGCTCACCCCACCATGGAAACCAGAACCTCTACTCCTCCAGGACTTATGGGGAGTTGTGGGAATGGAAAACACAGATTCCCCAAGTGGATCATTAGGAGCACCAGTGAGGGGGGCCCCTTTTAATTTTACTCTTGACTCCCAGACTCGTGTAGTTTATCTTTTAGGACATATTACCATATAATGGCTATTGGTTCAAAGTAAATATCAAATCCTGAAGGACAGTGCCTCAACATTGCTGGGTGTTATTCCCAAGATGTGAATTTTAGAGTCCATTCCAATGTGTTCCGAGTCTGACAGCATCTGCATGAAACATATATAGTAGGATCAGTGGATCCCATGGTCATGCAGTCTGAACCTGCTACAGAGCCTTCTCTTGTTCTGTGCCTCATGCACAACCATGGTTGGAAGTCAAGCCCGTACATACTGGCACAGCTAAGTTTTTTTTTTTTTTAACTTTTTACTACAGTATGAGTTCATACTAAAAAAATTGCAGTAATTACAAGTGAACTACCTGATGAGCTTCCATAAAGTAAACACACCCAAATACAGCTTAGGTTTTGCATGAAGATTCTGTAAAAATAATTTGTTAGTTTCATAACCAGTAATGATTGAACCCTATTATTATATTGCTTCTTACTACTAGGACTTGAAAAATTCTTTAGGGTAATTCATGCCCCAGAAATGTAGCACTTATTAGAGTATAAGCCTAAAAAAACCCAGCCATAAATTCATCTTGTCTCCCAGTATAAGTTTTATGAGTTCCAGTGGATTTATAAATTTTTGTTCTCTTTCTTTGTATTATACTGGAATTCAACATGTACATATTTGAAACAAAAATATAAAATATATATATGTATAAAATTTCCCTTTCTGTCATTTTTTGTGAGGCTAATCTCACATTCACAGCTCTACCAGCTCAAAGGATGAGGGAACATATGCTTCTCCATATGCCCAACACAGACTCCTCAATGCATTTATTACTCGGAGCTTAGTGATTAAGGAATGTTTGTAATATTTTATTTTTCCTCATAGTGAGTCATTCTACTGTACATTTCAAAATCTGTGATAAGTTGAAAGATCCAAGAATTGAGGTACATTTCAACACACAGTTTCCCATCTGGTAAATGAGGGGTTTTATTTATAACCAGGTATTCAGATGTAGTAGTATGAAATGACCTTCAAATTATTTTGTTTTATTACACGTCTAAAGGGCTGAGCAAATACACTAACCCCCTCCAATCCACTCTCCACACTGTAGCCAGATCAGGAAACTCATGTGCCTTAAATTCTTCAACCAGTCCCAGATCCCCACTTTGCCTAATAAGGCCCTCCATGATCTGGCTCCTATCTTCTTCTTCAGCTTGTCTCTCAACAATCCCCTCCTTTTCAATACTCCATCAAACTAAATCTTTCAGTTTATTAAAAGTATCTTTAAATCAGCATTCAACTCAAGTGAAATATATAGGTAGGACATGTTTAAAAATTAAGTCACTTTTAATATATAACTTACTACCAACTAGTTACTTTTCATCTATTGAAGCCCAAGCAAGTTCCCAGAAGTCAGCACCTGGGAGTTAGGATGGGAATAGGGACAGCCATTGTGAAGATTTGCTTTAGTGTTTCAGTCAAAGGACTCACCTAGTGTAATCCTTTGGTACTATGTTTGGAACTTCTGCAAGGGCCAGACCAGCCTGGGAGTACCCAAAGTAATTCAGAACTCTTCAACTGAAGGCCTTGATTCCTCTGGCCTGAGAGTTAAGTTTAACTCCCCGCTTCTCTCTTCAGCTCACCTAGGACAGGAGTTTTCCTGGCTAAGTGACCAATCAATTACCCAAGGAATTTCTGTGTTTTAAGTTATGTTATCAGAGAATCTCACTTTGGGTGGGTCCAAAGTTCATGTAAGGCTGAAGGATTTTGCATCATAATGTTGTGAGATGCCACACAAGCCAACCCAAGCCAAACCAAGGGAAGGTGCTTTGAAATTTCATTTTATATCTTCAGATCCTCTCACTGCTCAAATCAGCCTTGTGACAAAGTATCTTCTTTTTTAAAAAGAGTTTGCCTACCCATCTGTGAGCATATGAGTCAATCAGTTAACATTTACAGTGCCCTTAAATGAGCTTAGTTTGCTGGTGGGAGCTTTGGGGTTATAAAACGAGCATCCCGACAAGGCCTGACTCTGAGTGGACAGATAAAGCTTTACTTGATGAAATAATAAAGTGCTAAAATGTGTATAATTGCCATAAGTGCTTTAATTTAGAGTGATAGAAACTCCTATGAAGAGAAATTTTTAGTGAAGACTGAACAGAGAAAGTGATGTTTTTGCTGCAAATTGAGGGATGGGTGGGATTAAGGTAAGTAAAGTGTTGTGAGGACTTCATTGCATGGGTGGCAGCCAAGGTGGACCTGTAAGGGCACAAAGGCACAGACAGAAGAGAAATGATATCAAGTAGGCCTGCCCCTACTGCCAGTGCTCCAGAAGGTACTGCCTACCACAGTGGTTCTCACACCCAAGAGGGCGTCATATTCCATTAAAACACAGATTTCTGGGACCCACCGCAGAATTTCTGATAGGATGAGGCCTGGGAATTTGCATTTTAAACAAGTTCTCAGTTGATGCTGCTGGTGCTGGTCCAGGGCCCAACCTTTGAAAACCACTGGCTTGAGTAAACTGGTAACTGGTTGGTTCACTACTCAGTAAATGTCATCCGGGAATTATGCGACAAATCGTCTCTCTCAGCAATACCCTTTGTTCTGCTTCTTTCTGCTCCTAAGCATATGGTGTTCTCATTCACACCTTTCCATTTCAGTCACATCGTTCCTTCCCAATGCCACCCTATTCCCACAACCCTTATGGTCGCAACCAGATTGAGTTCGATCATTTCCTGCCTTTTCTGTTGTTGTGGTTGTAAGCTGATTTCGGATGTTGTGATCTTCAGCCAATCTAAACTTTGAGATCTTAAAAGGAAAAAGTGAATAATGTTATCAGTTTTCAGTTTCTACTTTTACTTCCTTATCTCTTGCCAATTCATTGGTAAATTAATGTAGTAATGTGGAGACCTGATTTTGATTTTCTATTCAACACTGATAATTACTTCCCAAGTAGAAGTCTATTTGCCTTGGATTTATTTCTCTTTGATGAAATGATTACCCAAGTAGGTAGCAGTGTGACTGTTACAGTGGCTCTGATAATTGCATGTTGATTTAAGGCTTTACTATTAAATAATTAGATTACAGTTGACCCTTGACAGAAGCTTTGAATTCCTTTAGTTTTATCAGCAATCACAGTACATGGCCAATTACAAGTAGTCAAAACCCACTGTAACTTTCTTTCCATGAATAATGAAAGGAGTTAATAGCACATAGTAGACACTCATATATTTGGTGAATGAACAAATAAATGCAATTAAAATAAATGCATAAATAATTTCAATTTGCTCCATGAAACAAAAACAGACATAGTCTTGTGAAATATAGGCATGGTTATTTTGTATCAGTTTTAAATTTGGCAGGCTACCAAATGTTAATTTGCTTTTAGCTAGTTGAGATTAAATGTAATTCCTTCCCAGAGCAACCCTAAAGTAAGCAAGCATGAAAGCGTTTTCAGAGTAATCTAGGAGGAATTGACATTTAAAGGAGTTAGCATTACATCTGTACTTTAAGGCTATTAATTTCATAGATAAATTAACTTCATTACTCTATCTTTATCTTACATTTCGAAAGGGCTCCATCATCTGGACGACTGACAGCCGAGGGTCAATTGAAACTGCTCTTATCCCAGCCAGGTTGTAATTGGAACCTGCTTCTGGAAACCCTACTGCATCAAGATGGTCTTTTACTGAGAATCTTGCTGAAGAGCTCAAGTGAGTATATGAGAATGTCCTCAAAAAACCCAGTCATTGCTCAAGTTGAATGAATTTTTTTTCCCTATTTGAACATGGGCAGAGGAATGTAAACCAACTGCCTTGTATCAACAGTCAGTGGGGTTAGCTGCAAACAAAATATTGAATCACTTTATAAACCTATTGAAAAGATTCTTTTTGGTACCTCAAAATGTGGGAATATTATCTTTTTATGTGGTTCTAGTTTATCATAACTATCATTATATAGAAATATATTAATATCTGGAGTTTGAGATGCCCAAGAATATTATACAAACATAGTTAAATGTCAAAAACAGAAGTCTCAACCAGATCTAAGAGAGAGGGAGAGAAAGGAAGACAGAGAAAGAGAGAAATTGCATTAGAACTACACCAGAAATTTCAGTGGATCATGAAGAGGGCTTATGTAATTTATAAACAAGCAAACTGTGGCTTACAGCCATATCCATTGGGACATAGAGAAGTCATTGTAAGAAAAGTATGAATGGAAATTGAAGAGTAATACAAGACCATACTTCTCTTAATTAGATTTACTTTTTTCCCTGTAAGTGCTATTTTAGAAAATGGTAAGTGAAATTATGCCAATCTAATTATATTCCACTGCTCTCCTGCTATATCTTTGAAGAGTTTTCTAACCATTTTCACATACCCCTATACGTTTCTCTCCTTCCATTCTATACCCCACATGAAGCCAGACTAACTTTTTCAATCACTAGCTTCACTGTAGGTTTCATGCATCACATTCTTTTTTTTCTAGCTCTTCATCACCTGAAGTACCTAATTCCCATCCATCTGTCATTCAAATGTGACCCAAGAGTAGTTTTCTAACCTTTTATCCCCCACTATTCACTTATATGCGTGCATGTGCCTGCACACATATGCACACTTATTTCAGCCCATTGTCCTTAAAGTTACGTGCACCTGCTCCCTCCACACCTTGGCTCACCCATTTGTTTTCGACTTGAAAGACCCTCCATAGACAGCCCAGCCTCCACCAGTAGTATCCCAGGACCAGTTGACGTTCCAGATCTTTGAATGTTCTAGTTGACCCTGTTCTCTTCCTCCCCTGAACTTCACAGTGTTTGTTATCTTGGCAACTTATTTGCCCTTTAGTATATGCTGCCTTATGTTGTTATTATGTTTGTATATAAATAAGGCAGATGTCACCAGGCCCTATCAGCCTGTTGGTATATAAATGAGGCTTATAGTGTTCTCCTGTCCAGATGGCTCCAGTCATTTCTGGGAATTTTTAGTTCCTCAGATCTGCACACAACAAGTTCCCCATATTCTCCTCTCCCACCCACCCTGATGATGGCTTCCCAAAAGCCACTTATTTAGGGAAAGTGCTTCACTGCTGATCTCCTTGTGAGACTATTGCTCCTGCTCAGGTGCTCCTAAGCTCATAAAATCTTGTGGTGCCAAAGGTCACCTCAACTCCTCATCTTGCTGTGTTCCGAACAGAAATTCATAGATTACCCCTCTCCCAAACCCTGAATCCCTGAATCTCACTTTATTCCCATTGCCTCCAGATAGTACTGTTTGGGTCTCAAATCTCACAAAGTTGATCTGAAAGCAGTTCTTTAACTTCAGGCTCTAAGGCCACTCTCCTGAAGAGAACTGGTATTAGGGAAATACTTCCTTAAGTAGCCAACTTTTATTGTTTGCTTATTAGGTTTTAGGTGCTGTGCCAAGCACTTCACATTTGATTCTTACAACCTAATAGAGTATATACTATTGTTTTCTTTATGTTAAAAGTAATGACATTAGAGTTTAAGATAATGTCATTTGCCTAGAGACACACACAGCTTATAAATGGTGGGTAAACCTGGATTCTGAACCCAGCCGGAGCTTTCTGTCCCCTGCCCTTCCTATATAAATACTCACGCAAATCAAATCCTGGAGTGGGCTAGGGGAATCTGAAAGAACTTTAATCTGCCCACTCTCAGGCTGAATCAACTAAGACATTCTGATGCACATGTATTTAACAGGTCTTTCCAGTTAAGTAATTAGGCTGATCACAAGTTTTTATATTCCTTTGCAAGTTACCACAATGCTTTATGGAAAAAGTCTAAAAAAAAAAAAAAAAAGAAAAGAAAAGAAAAAGAAAAAAAAAAGGAAAAGTCTAGTGATTGTACAATCAATGATCAGTTAGAATATAAAATACAGAGCTCCCCTTAAACTTAATAATCGGGGCTTTCAGGCAAGATGACTGACTGGATACTATCCGACTGGGCTACAGAGTTACACTAATATAATCGTAGAAACTCACAAGCATGGTCCCAGAATAGAATTGGTCTCTTATCGGTAGAGTTATATAGAGTAGCCTGGAAAACCAATTGTGATCAAACCTTTTGACTATAATGATATAGCCACTAAGTATAGCAGTCATAGTTATGAATATCTAACCATGTTTTCTTCCAAATGAAAACGACATTTACTTGCCAAAAATATTATATCCACCTTCTGGTACATATAGTATTGTTAGGTGTTTGATCAGGGTTATATGGCTGTTCTGGTATTGTCTTGTATTGAATTTTATTATCTACTGCAAATACTGTAAGGATGAAGTGACAGAATTTACTAATCAATTGATTGACTTACTTATTAAGTTCCCATGGAAGTCTTGTCACTTTAAGTTAGAAACAATATACTCAGGGAATCTTATTAACTAGACTAAGATGGAAATTATTATGTACATAAAAATAAATTTGTAATATTTTATGCAGAGCTTTTCTTTTCATTTGATTAGAAGTCTCAGAGTATTTCAGAACTCATTTGGTAATTTAGAAGTTTGATCATATTTTTAGAAAAGCAAAATTTTGGAATAAGATATGCTGAATTAGCTGTTTCAAGCAACATAACTGTCAGCTTTTTATGGGAGAGTTTTCCTTTATAAATAGGGTCTTTTTGGTCTAATTGATAAAACTTAACTTGTGTTAAATTGGCTCAGGAAGAAGAATCAAGAGATTTTGAGTACATATTTTCATTATACATATTTTAAAACAAAGTTCTTTCTCTAAGAAACAGTTATTAAATTCTGTTAGGTACAGATTTTTTGACACATAGTCGTGTATTATAAAGGCTAAAACACATGCCACTTATCTCTTTTATATCTGTAGCTTTTGGTTTTGCTCTATGAAAATGATTTATCAGAATTTGTATTTATTTATTTTTTTAAATCAGCAGATCATAGAGGTGCCTGGGTAACTCAGTCAGGTAAGCCCTGACTCTTGATCTCAGCTCAGGTCTTGATCTCAGGATCATGAGTTTAAGCCCTACATTGGACTCCATGCTGGGTGTGAAGGCTACTTAAAAAAACAAACAAAACAAAACAAAACAAAACAAAACAAAACAAAAAAAACATCAGCAGGTCATATACAGAAATGATTGTCTTATAGTATGAGATGCAACTTCACTGCTATTTTGGAAAATAGCAAAATTTAACAAAGGAATGGTAAAATTTTAACCTATAATATATGCTTCATGGGCTCCAAACTTCTAGGAAGTGAAATCATGTTTTTGCTATGGGTAATAATTCCTCCTGTATAAAAAAATGTAGCATTTTCAGGGAACGATTACATTACTAAAACTTGATAAACATAAACTGATTTCACATGGGGATAGTTTATAACATTCTTAGGGTAACGTTCAGTTGGCATTAGAAGATAATGTTTGTTGGTTTTATTTTTAAGGTAGGACATCTTAAATTTGAGGGAAAAAACTCTCAGTTACAAATGTTTATAGAGGATTTTAAAGTTGTAAGACACTATTTTGGATCATTGACTTTAAAAACCTAGGGTGATTGTTTTGGTAATTACTTCACAAAGACCACATGGCCCAAACAGTTTCTTGAGGCAACAAAGGAACAAATATTTGTTAACAGGTGGCCTCTTCCTGTTGGTGACACTTGAATGAAGTGTGACTAACATTCTTTCCTTTGCCCATTGCCCCAAGAATGACTCCCAGTGAAACTTCTGAGTTTCTGGTGGTTTTCACGTGGAACATAACAACACGAAGCAAGCAAATACGTAATGTTTATCATGTTCCAGACATTGTTTCTAACTACTTTACATGTGTTCAGTGAACAAATCCTCCTAAACAACTCTCTGTGGTAGGGACAATTTGGACAATTTTCACCTCCATTTTAAAGATGAAGAAACTAAGACATTAAGTCACATGTCCAAGTCACATGTGATTGGCCAAGCAGGATTTGATCCAGACAGCTGGCTTCCAGAGATTGTGCTTTCCCCCACCACACCCCTTGGCATCTACGCAGAACCGGAGTTTCCCAGATTGCAGGGCTGCACAACCTGGGAGCTGTCAGGAGCCTGTATTCCGCACAGTGTGTACATTTCAGCCTTGTAACAAAGTGAAGATAATCAAGAAACAGATCTACACAAAACTCTTAGATAAAAACGCTGCTACCACTACAAAGGGACGGTTGACTTAAAATGAATGAATCAATTCAAATTCTCTTATTTTACAGTTAATATCAGCCTGATTTTTTTTTTTTTCATAATGAGAGCACTGTTAGGGCAGAAACTTAGTGTTTGTTATACACTCTGTGTGTGTGTGTGTGTGTGTGTGTGTGTGTGTGTGTGTGTGTTGTTTTACTTTGTAAGTATGAGCAAAGTGCTGTTTTATGCCTGTCTTGAAGGAGATGACCAAAAGTAAAAATATACTCCCTCTTGATACCCTCAGTGTACCTAACGTCGATGTCCTAAGCTACTTTTGCTGGTGATGATATCTGTACTCTGACTTGTTCAGTCTTTTTTCTTCTCTGGATTTGTACCCTATTCTTATTAGGAACAGTAGAACCATTTTTGTGTGTTTTTTCCCTAGTCTTTTCCAACCAAGTGTCCATCCTGTCCTAGAATGATGATGAACTAGCTTAGAATGTCAGTGGGCTCTGGGGTGCCTGGGTGACTCAGTTGGTTAAGCGCCAGTCTTGAGCTCAGGTCATGATCTTGTGTGGTTCGTGGGTTCGAGCCCTGTATCCGGCTCTGTGCTGAGGGCTCAGAGCCTGGATCCTGCTTCGGATTCTGTGTCTCCCTCTCTCTCTCTCTGTGTCTCCTCTCTCCTCCATCCCCACTCTGTCTCATTCTCTCAAATAATAACTAAACATAAAAAAATTTTTTAAAAAGAGTATCAATGGGCTCTGTAGAACTATTATAGTCCCAGAAACATTTATCACTTATTGCCTAGGGTCTGCTGAGTTTCTCTGAGGGTGGTGTGTTTATAGGGTATTAAGTAAAACAAAGCTTCTTGACTTTAAAATGCAAATGTGTCACCTGGGAAGCTTGTTAAAACTGCAGATTCTGATTCAATAGGTTTGGGGATGGGGCCTGGGTCTCTCCATTTCTAACAAGCTCCCATGTGATGCTGCCCCTGCTGCTGCTGGTCCCTGGCCCACCTTTTGAGTAGCAAGGCTATCTAAGAAAGAGTCTATAGACTCCTTCTATAGTTGCTATAGAAGGCGAAGAATCTGACTATGTGGCTTGTCTTTCCAGTGTATTACTGGCTTGTAAGGAGACAATATTTACCTAGGAATATTTATAAACCATTTTATCTGGAAGGTCACGTAGTCAGAAAGCGTGATCTCAGTATTGATCTGATTATGTCACTCCCCTCCTAAATCCCTTTAGTGGCTGCCCACTACTTACAGGGTAAGGACCCTCTCCTTGAGACATGAGCAACACCCATTGTGCTCTGGCTGTGGCTGACTCATCCAACATACTGCATCCTGCTTTCCTCTAGCTTAACATGCATTTTCTGGTCTAGGTTGTGCATCCTAGATTTGTGTATCTGTAACAGCAAGGGCCCTGCAGAAGTGTCGTGAGAAAATAGGCAGGTACTTTAACACCAACTACCTTTTACTTGGCCCGTATGACAAGTTCTTTTCTGCTGCAGAACCTTTGAAATGTGGTTTTTGTGTGTCCACAATCTCTTCCCTCTTCATTTTCCTGGCTGCCGCTAATCCTCTTTTAGCTTGAATATTACTTCCTAGGAAGTCATCTTTGATTGTTCCAAAAGGTCCTACCATGATTCCTTTTGTAACACTTGTTACAATTTTAAGTGAATGCTGAATTAACGTAACTATGTACTTAACGTCTGTCTCAGTGGGTGCAAGTTCCAGGAGGGCAGATAGATCATCATTGTATCTGCAGTGCTTGGCCTCCTTCTAGACTCTTTAGTACATAGAGTGTACTTGAAATCATTTATTGAATGAATGAGTGAGTGAGTGAATAAATGGCAATTAAATTTCCATGAAGCAATTCCGTTTCATTCATTTTTAAATGGAGTACTAATATTGATCTTATGTGTTCATTTTAAGGTTTAAGAAAGTAAATGAATACGAAGTACCATTGTTTGGCACTTAGTAGGTACTTAATTTGTATTAGATTCTTTCCTTCTTTTATACTGAATGCCTGGAAGAATACATCTGATGTATTTTTCTTTTCTAATCACTCCTCCTGTGGTCCCTATGCAGTGGTCTCTCCTTGTGCTTGTCAGTAATCCTTCCCTCTGTCTAAGCATAAATTTAAGTGCTTCCTAGGAAGTAGAGTTTCTCCTTTAAGGCCTTGTGCCTGAGAAGGTATTGACCGAGCAGCTGTCAAGATGCTAGCACGTGAAGATGAGAACTGGGACAAATAAATATTCTCAAGTTCTAAATATTGTAACACTCCTTGGGAACCTTCACACACAGCTTGGGAGACTGGGAGCATGAATTTTGCTATAATGCTTCTCTTCCACGGAATCAAATCTAATCTGGCTTGACAGTGGCTGAAATATTTTATATTCTATCTCTTCATGGCACCTAGAAAATGTCTAATATAACTATAGGAACATGTGTCTTCTTTAGCAGTTAATGTGCTTCTGGTGTTAGCATTGCAAAATGATTGGGCATTATATTACAAGTGATACTATTATCATGAATTTATGTAGCATCTTTGTCCCCAACAACTCAGAGCGATTTAACATATTATTTCATTTATGACCCTTGGATTATTAGGACCATTTTGCAAATGATGAAACTTGGATTCAGAGAAATTGAATAAATTGCCCACTTGATATTTAAGTGGTCCTTGTTAGCAGAGAGAAGAGCCATTATTTTGTGACAGTATATCAATTGTTTTTAAATAAATTTCTAAAATAAAAACATGGGACTTTATGGAGGTATTCATTCTTAGAAATAAGAAATAACATTCTTTGGAATTAATTTCTGAAAATTTCGGTTACTTGATTTTACAAATATGTTCTCTATTAGACTAATATTTAATGGGCTCTAACTAGGTATGAGACACTGTTCTCAGTCGGAGATAGAGTGGTAAATGTGACATGCCATAGTGCCCTTCCATTCGGGGGGATTAATTGCTGGGGAAAATTGGAGAGGACGGACCTTATAAAGTAAGCAGGTATTAAAAATTGGATAAGTTCAGCTGCTAATAAGTGCCATGGAGTGCTTTTATAAAACAGAGTGACTGAAGAAAGATTGACAGACTGGGTAATAGGCAAAGGCTGCTCTGAAGAGCGGATGGCTACTTGCTTGAAGTAAGTTATTTGGGAGTAGATGGACGATGTCCTTCACTATTAGATTATTTGGAATACATGTACACTTTCTTCCAGTATTCTGGAATGGGAGCTGGCAAACTTTTGTACAAAGGGCCACATAGTGAACATTTCAGGCTTTGTCAACTCTTCCATCTCTGTCACAGCCACCAAACTCTACCACTGTCATAAGCAAATGAGCATGGCTGTGTAGGGGAGGAAGAAGTTTTCTTCAACACTCTTAGGGCTTCTGAACAGGTTGAAAATTCAACTGACAAAGATACATTAACAGGAGAAAAAGAATAGAAATATATTTTAAAAAAAATTTTTAATGTTTATTTTTCTTAGAGAGAGAGAGAGAGAGAGAGAGACAGCGTGTGAGCAGTGGAGGGGCAGAGAGAGAGAGGGAGACACAGAATCAGAAGCAGGCTCCAGGCTCTGAGCTCTCAGCACAGAGCAGAGCCCTACACGGGGCTCGAACTCACATACTGTGAGATCATGACCTCAGCCGAAGTCGGACACAACTGGCTGAGCTGCCCACGTGCTTTCTTTCTTTCTTGCTTGCTTGCCTGCTTGCTTTCTGATACAGGAGTGACCCAAAGAAACCGTTAAACTGGAGCCTTTTTATGCTAGGTTCAATGAAGAATGGACAGTTATGGAGAAATACGATAGGTCAAAGGGTATGAAATTAGTAAGTTGGGGGAAACTTAGCAGGGCCTATTTGTTAGGATCCTTCTTAGTATCCTTTTGACTTCAGAGACAGGGATGCCCCTACCCTCCTGGTATAGAGAGGGCACCTGTCCTGTTTCAGGAGAGAAGAGCAGGGGGAAGGTCAGAGTGACCTTCCTGCTTCTGCTGTTTTCTCAAACTCTTTCCAGTGTTTAAAATATTCAGTATGCCTAGGTACCATATTTGAGGTAACATGTCGGAGCCCCATCAGCTGTATTCCAATGAAGTTTTATTTATGCACACAGAAATTTGAATTTTACATAATTTTGTGTGTCACAAAGGATATCCTACTTGTGATTTTTTTTTCCAACCATTTAAAAACATACAAATCATTCTTTGCTTGAAACAGGAATCAGTCTGTTGAAAACAGGCATCAGTCTGGATTTGTCCCCCAGGCTTGCCAACCCTTGCTCTAGAATATTGTACAGCACCCAGGCTCCCACGGTGGCTTTAGTACTTCTCTGCAGTGTAGTCATCTGGAGAGGAGACCTGCACATACTGCTAGCATGACAATTTTAACTTCTCTCCCAAGGTCTGAGTAGACATTCCCACTGGGTAGATAGGCTTGATATCTGCCTACAATTTCCCTTTGAAATAGCTTTGACTTGGATTTACCGTATAGCCATTTAGGGACCTTGCGTACTGGGGGTCCAGGTGGAGCTCAAAACTTATCTCTCACTCCCTAGGGCTGCCAGCTGCACAATTTGGACCAGTTATCCACCTATGCTTAGTGGTTATCAGATCCTGCCTGAAATATCATGGTCTTTTCTTGACACAACTTGTTTAAAGGGAGATTGCCCATTAAGAGTGAAAACTGTGCCCCTGGGTGGCTCAGTCGGTTAAGCATCTGACTTCTGCTCAGGTCATGATCTCACATTTCGTGAGTTCGAGCTCCACATCAGGCTCTGTGCTGACCTCTCAGAGCCACGAACCTGTTTCAGATTCTGTGTCTCCTTTTCTCTCTGCCCCTCCTCCACTCATGCTCTGTCTTTTTCTCTCAAAAATAAATAAACTTAGAAAAAAAGAAAAAGAGTGAAACTGCTAATATGTTACCTAGGCCATACCTTGCTTAAGTGAACTGGGTATGTATAACTTGGAGAAGAAAAGACTAGAAGAGGCAGGATAGCTATCTTCGAATATTTTAAGTCTGAATGTAAAAAAAAAAAAAAAAAAAAAAAAAAAAAGCTGTCCACGTCAGCAAGTAGAAATACTTGGGAATAAGTTGGAAGGAGATGGATTTGGCTGTCACTCTGTCAGTCAGAAAACCTGAATTCTCATCCCTAATGATACCTGAGGAAATTGTTTACAACTCTGTGCTTCTTTTCTTTATCTACTAAAGAGAGGAGAGTAGATTTCTATACCCCTTTCTGATAACAGTATCGTGTAATGTTTCTTAAAAATGAAAAACAGCTTGGTAACTTTGTTTCAGTATTCTTTACCTCAACACCTAGGGTCCTTGTCTCCCTGCTTCCAAGAATAAAGAGGTGGACACAGAATAAAAAGAGCAGCAGGCAAAAGTTTATTACTTTCTTACAGAAAGTAAGAATAGTATGAAAGCTGTCTTAACAGAGAGGGGGCATTGGAAAGTGAATGCCTGTGAGAATAGGCAGGGGTCTTTTTTAAATCGGGTTTTGGTGGTGAGGGTGGGGTGCTTCCCTTCCCCCATTTTCCTTCTCAGGTTCTACCCTTATTGGCTAGGTAACTCTAAATGCCTAGGCATTTCTTTTTGATTGGCCCATTTCCATAATGGTCTATGGCTGTACCGTTCTATGGTCTACTACTTATTTTTATAGTCAGGACTTTTGTCAAATTCCTGATGGGAACATGAGGGGGAGTAGGTGGTGTCTGTTACATGCTTAAGAGGAACTTACCCCCAAGGAAGTCTGCTATGGTCAGTCATGCCCAGCATTGTTCCAAAATATGTGGTTTTCCCCACCCAGGGACCTCAGGTCCGAACCTTTCCCTCTATGCTTCCTGAATCCTATCTTTTCGTATCATAACTTGAGCTGTCCAGCAGTGGGACAGCTGCCTGGAATGGTAATGGAAATCTCACCACTGTAAGTATTCAAAAAGAAACTAGGTCACCGTTGTCACGAATGCTAGAAGACTTTTTATTCATTGACTCAACAAATGTTTATTCATTTATTGACCAAATATTTACTGACCTCCTTGTAAGGTGCCTGCCAGTCGTATAATTTCATTATGTTTCTTAATCAGATGGTTAGAACCTGATATAAATCTGTGGGCTAAGAATCGGTTTTTCAAGACCTCTTTTGGCTGTGCTTTGTTATTTTTTTATTTTTTAAAAAAAATTTTTTTAACGTTTATTTATTTTTGAGGCAGAGAGAGACAGAGCATGAATGGGGGGAGGGTCAGAGAGAGAGGGAGACACAGAATCAGAAGCAGGCTCCAGGCTCCGAGCCGTCAGCACAGAGCCCAACACAGGGCTCGAACTCGTGAACCACAAGATCGTGACCTGAGCCAAAGTCGGACACTTAACCGACTGAGCCACATGTTATTCTTGGCGCCCCATGTTATTCTCTCCAGTGTCTACTGGTAAAGCAAAATCCTTCTTTGCCCCAAAATGATTCATTTGAATTAAAATTAAATCCAACTTTGGTGACCAGATTTCTTTTCAAATTGGCAATCTCCTTATGCAGAGTAAAACTTTGCACTTCTTTCTACCTTGCTTCCCTTTTCATTTGAAATGCTCACTTTCATTTGCAAACGTAAAGGGCTTGAAGTTAATTTAAGAGTCTATTTGTAAACAGTAGAGCCAGGATTCCGAGATTCAGTTTTATAGAATAGTACTCCTGCTAAATGTAATACTAGAAAAAGGTTTTATGGTCAAAAATGTTTTAAAACACTATATACTAAAATCCCTTCTTGGAGAGGCACAGGGCTCATGAATAATTAAAGGCTCTGAGAAATCCTGCAGAAAACAAAACTATTTAATATTGTTGAAGCCAGCACTTCCAGAACATATGGGCTACTACATTAACATACCATGAAATGCACTTTGGAGAAAATCTTATCTTATAAAAAGTATGGAGAGGAACCTTAGTAGATACAGGTAGATAGAGCCAAAACTGTTTCAGAGAGGTTTGCGTATCTACATTTATAAATTTGTAGATATTACATAATAATTTTCAAATACACAGAATTACCTGTGCCTTCTCTATAAAGATGATCAGTTTTCAAGACACTGGAGTCAATTGTCCAATTATAAATCTCTCTTGAATGTAGCTATTTTCTTGATGACTTGTAGAGAACTTTTATATTTTATTTATCATCAGCCTCTTTAAGACTTATTTTCTTTATTTGTTAAAAAACATGGAGATTGATGAAGTTTTGGGGTGGTGGGGGGTTTGTGGGGTCCAGAGCCGATGGTCAAGAAAGAATTCTTAAAGACATCTTTGGTGCAAAAAGGTGATTTTATTAAAGCCGGGAGACAGGACCAACGGGCAGGAAAAGCTGCACTGTAACTGTGGGGCAAGTCTGGGGAGATCAAGTCAAGAGGGAATTTCCAAAGAGACTCTCACATGCAAAAGACTTACTGGAGGCCTAGCTATTGTCAAGTTAAGGTGTTTTTCCCCCTAGCAAAGCATTAACATTGACAGTAGGAGTTCCCGGACTTTAGGCTTTTGATAGGATTGCCTTTTTCTGGTAAACTGGTGGAGACTCTTAACCAGATTAACCATTTGTTTTTTGTCCTTTCTTGTTTTTGTGCAGCCAGAGGTGTCCAAGGAATATCACACGAATCCCACCTTGGCGGGGGCGGGGCAGGGCGGCGCTAGCTTGTGTTTGTGTTTTGCCCTCAGCTTGCCTCAGGCTCCCTCAACAGAGATACTCTATACTTAGTAGATTTTTGGGGCGCCTGGGTGGCTCAGTTGGTTAAGTGTCCATCTTAGGCTCAGGTCATGATGTCGCGGTTCCTGAGTTTGAGCCATGCATGGGGCTCTCTGCTGTCAGTGCAGAGCCCGCTTCAGATTCTGTGTCTCCCTCTCTCTCGCCCCTCCTTTGCTCGCTGGCACATGCGCGTGCACTCTCTCTAAAAAATAAACATTTAAAAAATATATACACTTAGTAGAGTTTTGTGAGGATCAAGATAAATAGGTAAATACGTGCAAAACAGTGAGCAGAGAGCCAGCACCATTGTGGGTATTCAATAAAGGCCTGTCTCCCATCTCACCGTTAATCACAGCCCTGAATTTGGGACTGTGGTTGTTCAAAAGAGGTAGAAATCTGATGTTTAGTTTATTTGGGTATTGAGGAAAACAGCATAGAAAATGTTGTAAGTGCTTTAATTTGCGTATGAGAATTTTAGAACAGAAAGCAGGAAAATAATTCCCAGGAAAGACTTGGGAAAGAAAAATCTCTGAAAAAGAATGACTTTGTTTTGTTTTGTTTTGTCTTTGTAGTTTAATTCATAGACCCATTTCATGAGACTTTGTTTTTAAAATTTAAATTTTGCCAAAATAAGAATACATTGAGGGAGGAAAAAGTAATAATCAAGTCACGTTTAACTGAAAACTTGTAAATAAATGGCAGATCTTTGTATCTATTGTTACCTTTTATGCAGTAGACTCCAAACCAATTTTCCAAGTCAGGTTTCAATTTTATTGTTATTAATTTTTACAGTGAACTAGGCTGTGATTTTCAAATTTAGTGCTTCTTTGAAGCCATTTTCACATGACACTCCACCCCCTTTTTCTCAGGTATCAATTTACCAGCCTGGTGTTTTAGGTGTTGAATCCTGGTTTTATAGGCTACATTTTCTATCCGTGCACTTTCTCTCTAATATCTATGTCTAAAGTGAGTCTTTCAGCCTCTTCCCTTTGGTTAGGGATGCTCGTTAGAGCCTGGTTAATTCAGCGTCCCTCAGCTGATGGCACTCTCTTCACCAACATTGCTGCCAAATCCATTTTAGTGACTCAGCAGGAGCTTGTCATTAACAGCATTTTTGTAGAAAGTAAAAATTAAGCAGTCTTGGAAAGCAAAGTGCTAGTGCACCATGTGTGTATAAATCTGTGGTAGCAGTAAACACAGGCTCCTGGTGGGGTTGGTGGGGGAGCTCCTCCCCAGATACCACCCTCTTTTGAAGCGCTAACAAGTTTAGTTCTAGTTAATGTCTGCAGTGAAAAGAGCCCTTCAGTGTTACTGAAAAGGCAATCTGTTTTCAATTCTTTTATTTGTTTATAGAAGGTATGAAACATTTGATAGATAGAGGGGAGCCAGATGGAATTCAAAATAGCAGCTTTATTATTGCTTGGGTCAGAAAATATGGCTTTAAATATGGCTTGCCCACACAGCCTTATTTTCCAGAATTAAGATGATCCTCCTGTCCCTCATAGACTTATGCAATGGCAGAACCAGCCCTCATAGACTTAATGAGGAGGAGAGCAGGCCAGAATGCAACTCCCTGTGGTCAGGTTGGCCCCAAACTCACCACTGAGAAGAGTCCTCCCTCCTTCCTTAGCTAGAAGTGTGGAGAAAGACAGGAGTGTGACTCATATTAAAGGGAGAACAATAAGAGAGTGCAGGCCTGGGTTAGTTGTAGATCTGACGGGAAAATACCTCTTGGGTATTAATATTGACTGAGGAAGATGAGGCTAAGTGGATGACCTTTGTTTGAACAGTGGATGCTCTAGACAGATCTACAACTCCTTGATATTTATGTCTTTCACGATTGAAGACACACCTGGGGAATTTTCCATTAAACAAACAAGTGCCTTGTCCAGAATGCTGAGGGAAAGAAAAAGGAAAGGGCTAGACCTGCATGTGGAGGAGCAGGGAAGGGACGAACTTAAAAAGAAGGTTAAAAGAATAGAACCCTAGCGGAGTCTTCTTGAAAGGAATGGGAAATAGAAGAATGAAAGGGAACGCAGAAGAAAAGCCCTAAAGTGTAGGAAATGTGCAAGCTGGGAAGAACCAAGGTTTGTGGAGGAGTGCCTCGAAAAGGTATTGGTTTTCACCAGGTTTCTAGGACACCAACCTTAGAAACATTTGAAATCAGCTGAGGCTCACCCTCCATCCAGACCTTCTTAGACAGTTGGTGAGGTCCGACTTAGAACTCACCTTGGTGGGCGTCTAGGTGGCTCAGTTGGTTAAGTGGCTGACTCTCGATTTCAGCTCAGGTCTTGATCTCACTGCAAGCCCCATATTGGATTCTGCCCTGACAGCATGGAGCTTGCTTGTGATTCACTCTCTCCCTCTCTCTCTCTCTCTCTCTCTCTCTCTCTCTTTCTTTGAGGTCATGTCATTGTGACCCTTCTCACATTTTTCCCCCTACAAATATCCTAAGTATCTCAGTAACAATATTGGGTTTGGTGGGCCATTACTCTGAAAGAATATGGCATTTCTCTTATTATGTAAATATTAATCAAATACAGTTTTACTGCAATATGCTTGGGTAAGTGACAAGAATTTAATCACATTCACTGATACCTATCTTACCAAATTAATTTTATTCTTTCCAAGAATGTACCTTTCAAGAGCAAGGTTCTGATACAGATGATAATCTGAACCAAGGATCCAGCTTAATAGAAACCATCTTTAAAGTATTGTACCATTGCAATTTTTCTCCACAAACATTTGGAAATGTTTTTGTGAGCTACATGGAAGAAGAACAATTATGGAACTTTCTATATAACATTCCAGGTATGAAAAATTTACTGTTTGTTAAAGAAGTGTTTTATGGATACTTAAATATATCTTTAAAGATGCTTTGAAAGTTTTATTGATGTCGCTCTTGTTGAGTCTATTATTTGTAAAAGTTTATCACACATTTTTTTTAAGCATAACAGTTTCTTTGGGGAATCATTAACCATTCAGTCCTATCAAAATATAATATACTTGGGACAAGGTGCAGGGGAGGGAGAGGGAGAGAAATTATGTAATGCAGATTTTCTTTTTAAATTATTATTAGGAACTGTCCCCTCATAAAAATTTAGTTTAATATTTACCATAGATTATGTTTTGCTCTTGAGCAAGTAAGACATTAGTGACATATTATTCTTGGATGCATTTTTTGGCAAACCAATGCACAAAACTACATAAAAGGTGTTTATTACGACCACAGCACCTGTGTCTCTATAAGGCAAGTATGTCTTCTCGTTCCTTTGGGAACAATATGTTTTTCCATTTGTATTGTTCTTCTGTCTACATAGAATGGATGTTGCAAGTTGCATATGTAACTAGAAAGTGTTCATGTGTTGCCCTACCTTGGGGCCAGATGAATAGATTCTCACCTTGTTCTATACTTAATATCCTGCCTTAAATTACATACTTATTAATATCTTGGGAAAACAAAGACTGAGAACCTAGTGGTTACACTGTTAGTCCCTTAACCATTTACATCATTTACATTTGGCTTTCAACCTACAAACATTTTTATACACTGTTTCAGAAACTACATTTCCATGAAATATTTCCTAGGATCCATATAAAAAAATCTAACTTGCTCATATTCATGGTTTCACTCTTCCAGGACTCTAACTATCCTCTAGATACTACTTGAATATCTTTTTAGCTAGTTTAAGGTTATTATGTTACATCTTTTGGTCATTATCCCTGAAAAATACCAATAGATAACTGTATAATGATTTTTAAAACCCGAATCTATTACTTAAGACTCCCTAATAATTATCTCCTCTTAAAATTTTATCTCCTAGTTTCCATGTATTTCCTACTGTGATCTCTTTACCCAAAGGAGGGACAGTTTTCCAGTTAAAAAGACTGAATTACTTCTGATGTAGACTTTATGGAACTGAAAGAAAAATAACCTTGGAAGCCCTACCACTCCAGTTTTTAGTTATTCAGGTGAAGTGAGAGCCAAATTCTCTCACAAGATGACAAAGAATCGTTGACCCACATGCTTCAACCACTATTTGTCCTTCAACACTTAAGTTCTTGAACCATTTTGTCACTTAGCACAACACTGTACTGAAGATACCAATGGCCTTCAGGTGCTGCCATGAGAAAGTGAAACTGCTACTCACTCCTCATTAGTCTTCTCTTCATATACACATTGAGCAAACCCTTCTCCACCAGGTCAGACAAGTCTCTTGAAACAAGTGTTACACAAATTAATACAGCCTGAATTGTGTGGGGTGTTTTAAAGGATCAGAATTTCAGATTGGTACAATATCCTTGGTCTTTGTATAAATTGTTTCTCCATAAGTGTTAAATATCCTCTGGGTCTTAAGTATTTTCTGGAACCTGAGACCTTACAGTGGTCACAAGGGACTCCACTTTTGTACAGTTATGTATAAGATATATATACATAAGTGAGTACTTGTTGGTATTATTATTTTGAACAAACTTATCTGTTAGATCAATTATGAATAAGAAAAATAAAATTTTTTTATATTACCAACACTTATTCCTTCTTTAATGTCTTTTTTTTTTTTTTACTTTATGTAAATCTGAGTTTTCACTCTTGTATTATTTCCTTTTACTCTAAAGAGTTTCATTTAACATTTCTTGTAAGACAGGTCTACTGGCAACCAATGTCTTCAATATTTGTTTGTCTGAGAAAGTCTTTATTTCTCCTTCAGTTGTGAAGGATAATTCTGCAGGGCATAGAATTCTAGGTCGTTTGGGTTTTTTTGTTTGTTTTTTATTTTTCCCCTTGATACTCCTACATATTTCACACCACTGTCTTCTTGTTTGCATGGTTTCTGAAAAGCTGGATGTTAATTCGTCCCTTTGTTCCTCTGTAGGTAAGGTAATTTTTTTTTCCCTCTGGCTTTTTTCAGGACTTCTTTGCCTTTATTTTTTTTGTAGTTTGAAAATGATATGTGTAGGTATAGTTTTAAGTATTTATTCTGCTTGGTGTTCTCTGAGCTTTCTGGATCTGTGGTTTGTGTTTGATAGTAATTTGAGGGGAACTTCTCGGTCATTATTGTCTTAAATATTTCTTCTGATCCTTTCTTTTTCTTCTCCTTTTGGTATTCCCATTACACATATTACATCTTTTGTAGTTGTCCCACAGTCCTTGGATATTCTGTTCTTCTTCTTTTTTTTTTTTTTTTTCAGACGTTGATCTCTTTGCTTTTGAGTTTTAGAGGTTCCTATTGAGATATCCTCAAGCTCAGAATTCTTTTCTCAGCTATGTCCAGTCTACTAATAAGCCCAGGAAAGGCATTCTTCATTTTTGTTACAGTATTTTTGATGTCTAGTATTTCTTTTTGGTTCTTTCTCAAGATTTCCATTTCTCTATTTACATAGCCCATTTGCTCTTGCATGCTGTCTACTTTATATATTAGAGCCCTTAGCAAAGTAATCAAAGTTATTTTAATTCCTGGTCTGGTAATTCTGATTTCCATGTCTGTTTCTGATGTTTTCTCATTTCAAAATTGTGTTCTTTGCCTTTTAGTATGTCTTGTAATTTTTCTTGGAAGCTGGACATGATGTATTGGGTAAAAGAAACTGCTGTAAAGAGGGTTTTAGTGATGTGGTGGAAAAGTGGGGGAGGCATGGGAAGCATTCTGTGGTGCTATGATTAGGTCTTTTAGTGGACCTGTGCCTCTGGATGATGTACTTCATAAGTGTTTCTGTTTTTTTCTCCCATTCTATGTAGGAGAGTATAGCTAGAGTGGGCTGGAATTGGGTATTTCCCTTCTTCTAGGTCAGTTAGACTCTGATAATACCCCAGTGGGTTAGGCTCTATTTTAGTAGTTTCTCCTGAGGGCAACCCTGAAGAAGAACAGAGTGCTCTGACTTATCTCAAAATGTTCCTTTTCCTTTTCCCTTGCTGGAAGCTCTTGGGGATTTTTCTCTGACATTTACTATGGGCACCTAGTTGAACTCACAGAGATAAAACTCACAAAAGTGTGGCAGCCTCCACATAACAGGGTCCCCATTGAATTTTAACTCTCAGACTTGTCCACACTGAGCCTCCAGCAATTCATCAATTACAGTTCAGACTTCCTACTTTGGCACTGGTTCCCATGGTAGGTTCTGCTTATGAGTCTCCACTCCAGTAAACTGTGACTCCCTGTATTTGCTGTCCATCACTCCAGTCTTGGAGGCGGTGGTTTGCCTTATGTCCCCACCTCTCTACAGATCCAAGAAGACTTGTTGATTTTTCCATCTGTTCAGCTATTTACTTGTTGATAGGACAGAGAGGCAACTTCTAAGCTCTTTATATGCAGAGCCAGAAACCAGAAGGGCTTGTCACTTACTATTTTTTTCTTCTCTATTCTCTCTTCCTATATTTCCTTCTCTTCTTGCTACATCTGTATCTTATCCCTACTGTAGGCATCTGTGGATATTGCTTGATCCTCCCTATACTATCCCATGCTCAACTTGTTGCAGAACGCTGCATCAAAAAACACTGGGCACCCTATACTATAATATTGCAAACTTTACAGAAAATTCCTCTTAGGTAATAATAATAATAACATAGGTTTACATGGTGCACATAGTGCCTACTATGTGCTAGTTGCTTAACACAAATTAATTCATATAATTTTAAAATAATTCTTTGAGATAGGGCTGTTATTTTCTCTATCATTTGTAATACCTTGATTTTATTTTAAACATTAAAAAAATTTATTTATTTATTTATTTTTTGAGAGACAGAGACAGAGCGTGAGTGGGGAAGGGCAGAGAGAGAGAGAGGGAGACATAGAATCTGAAGCAGGCTCCCGGCTCTGAGCTGTGAGCACAGAGCCAACGTGGGGCTCAAACTCATGAACTAGGAGATCATGACCAGAGCCAAAGTTGGACCCTTAACTGACTGGGCCACCCAGGTGCCCCAGCATGCTGGTTTTAATAATGGATTGAGTCACTTGGGAAATATTACCTTAGAGTGCCTGACTGACTCAGTCAGAAGACCATGCAACTTTTGACCTCAGGTCAGGGTCATGAGTTAGAGCCCCTTGTTGGATGTAGAGATTATTTAAATAAATTAAGAAAAAACAGAAATACCACCTCAAATTTTGAGGGGAAAAAACATATGGGTACTTTTCTGTGTTGATTCAAGTGGTTATCCCAAGACTTTCCTGTCATATTAAAAAAGTAATAAAATTTTATTGCATTTATCACACAAGTAATACATATTAACGGTTGGTAATCTATATTATCAGAAAGAAGGTAGGATGGCAGAAAGAAGAAAAGAAGGGAGGATGGGAGGATAGAAAAGAAGGAAAAGTAAAAGAAGAAAGAGGGAAGGAGGAGGAAAATACCTGAAATCCCATCAGGCATTGATAATCACCATTAACCTGGAGAATGCATCTTGTAATTCTTGTGTGTGTGTGTGTGTGTGTGTGTGTGTGTGTGTGGTATAGTGTGTTTGTAATAAAAATAACATGTCATAGTTTTCCTAACATGTCTTTATTTTTATTTTTTACTAAACAATATATGGCTTTATTGTGTTGATGGATATATCTTAGCTACTTAAATAACTGATGATTATTGGACATTAAGATTATTTTCGATTTTCCTTTATATCCTTTACATGATTATAATTAATTTCTTAGGATAAGGTCCAGAGAAGGAATAAATGAGTTAACAGGTAAGCAAAATGTTAAAGATTTGGTATTATTGCCAAGTTATCATCTAAGAAAATCATACAACTTCAATTTCCACCGTTAGAGTTGCAGACCACAAGCAAATACTGTTATTCCCTGTTATTTTAATTACCATTTTCTTTATTACTAAGAAGAATTTTTTTTTTTAATTTTTATGGACTGTTTATTAATTATGTGATTTCAAGGTTAAAAACAGCTCTTCTTTTCTATGGCTTTAAACTAGCTAATGAGAAACTGAATTCCCAATTAAATAAGGCACAAAATATTGCCAGATTCTGCTAACTATAATATGCTGTCTGATTTTAAAGTCTCAACATGCATGGAGTCCGAGCCAGAGGTCATCCGATGCTTGAGACTGGCACTGACTGATGCTATCAAGGACATTGTACAGCAGATAGTATTTGTGATGAAGTCTGGGAGAAACTGTGGGCCCAACCTAAACAAGCACAGTGTTCCTGAACGTTTGCGTGAGAGCATTCCAAAGGAATGGAATTATACTCCAAAAGAAACTAAGAGGAAAGAATCAAGCAAAGGTACCTTATTATTATTTTTTTTTGTAAGAACCCATCCTTGAAGAAGCAATTTTGTAAGATATGAAATCAAGTAAAATTCTAAAATTATAAGATTTGTAAACTATGTTAGTCCTTTTCCCGCCATTTCTATGTATTTGGGACCTGTAAATTTTTTTTTTTCTTTTTTTTTACTATGAGCCTTATGACCAAGGAAACTAGAAAGGGAAATGACTCAAATGGTCATCTTCTTTATTTAACTATCAGCTCAGAATTTTCTGTGATATGTTGTGTTCATGTTAGTATTCACACATTAGTCGATGATTGTGACTAACTTACCTCAAATCTGTTGAGTAATCTAAAATTCATACTCTCAAGAATATTGCTCTGATGTTTAATGTTCTTTCCTTGAAGTTTTTCCCTCTGCCACCACTAATTATTACTTTCTTTTTTCTTGTTAACAGACCTACTTGTGTAGCCTTTAGGTCAAAAATAGCACTCCATTGAGTACCTACATAGTTTTTTGACAGAGTAATTTCCCCCAATACCTATGGTTCTGAATTCCGTGCATTGTTCCTATTAGGGGCAGTGCATCTATTAAGTGTATTTTAGAACATGAGTTACATTATGATTTATTTTATTAATTAAGTGCTGTCTTCTTAAATGGTTTCTTTGTACCTATGTGTTTCTGCATTACAAAACATGTAATGTTTTATTATGTATATTATATAGACATATGAATGAATCTTCTTAGGATTTTTAAAATAAAACTTTTGTGGGCGCCTGCATGGCTCAGTCAATTGAGCATCTGGCTTCAGCTCAGGTTAAGGTATCGCAGTCTGTGAGTTTGAGCCCCCGTTCGGGCTCTGTGCTGACAGCTCAGAGCCTGGAGCCTGCTTCAGATTCTGGGTCTCCCCCTCTCTCCCCACCCCCTCATGCTCTGTCTCTCTCTCTCTGTCAAAAATAAATAAACACTAAAAAATTTTTTAATAAAATTTTTCCCTTTATATTAATCTATAAAAGAATATTTTTTCATTAACTTGAGGAAAGTTTCAATGGTAAAATACTCCAACTGAACCTACTAAGTCAATTGAAGAGACTAGCCTTCTTTCATTCTTCTCTATGGAGATCCTAACTAATGTGGTTCTTATCCAGCGACCTTATATTGCAAACTCAAATCAATTATCTATCTGTGACCTTTCATAGTAATGCTTTAATTCTGTCCAAGCCCTATTAAACTGCCTTTGAATCTAGTAAAGCCATTTAATTGAAATTGGAAAATGTCAGCTTTTCATTACTTCAGTTCTTCCTTGTCTGAGTGGTTGCCATTTCTCCTTCATTCTAGCTTTTGGATATTTCATAGATTTTGAGCAATTCAGGAGGCATAATCTGTAGTTAATATATCATGTTGTATGAGTAGCACTATTTTGTTCGTGGCTTTCAGGTCATTGTATTCATGAACAGTTTTGCCTTCTACAGGTGTTCTGGAACTCTTCCATAACATTTCAAAGAACCACTGGTTCCGAGAAAAAATGCTTACTTGTAGATACCAGTTTTTGTGATTTTCCTTACTAAATAATATTCTCCATAAAACTATCACTAAGACTCCACCTTACACCTGTCAGAATGGCTAACATTAACAACTCAGGCAACAACAGATATTGGCGAGGATGCGGAGAAAGAGGATCTCTTTTGCATTCTTGGTGGCAATGCAAGCTGGTGCAGCCACTCTGGAAAACAGTATGGAGGTTCCTCAAAAAACTAAAAATAGAACTACCCTAGGACCCAGCAATTGCACTACTAGGCATTTATCCACGGGATACAGGTGTGCTGTTTCGAAGGGACACATGCACCCCCATGTTTATAGCAGCACTACCAACAATAGCCAAAGTATGGAAAGAGCCCACATGTCCACTGATGGATGAATGGATAAAGAAAATGTGGTATATATATATATATATATATATATATATATATATATATATACACACACACAATGGAATATTACTCGGTGATCAAAAAGAATGAAATCTTGCCATTTGCAACTACGTGGATGGAACTGGAGGGTATTATGCTAAGTGAAATTAGTCAGTCAGAGAAAGATAAAAATCATATGAGTTCACTCATATGAGGACTTTAAGAGACAAAACAGATGAACATAAGGGAAGGGAAACAAAAATAATATACACAGGGAGGGGGATAAAACATAAGAGACTCATAAATATGGAGAACAAACTGAGGGTTACTGGAGGAGGTGTGGGGGGGGGGTGGGCTAAATGGGTAAGGGGCACTAAGGAATCTATTCCTGAAATCATTGTTGCACTATATGCTAACTAATTTGGATGTAGATTTTAAAAAATAAAAAGTTAAATTAAAAAAAAAAAAACTAGGGGCGCCTGGGTGGCTCAGTCGGTTGGGCGTCCGACTTCGGCTCAGGTCACGATCTCGCGGTCCGTGAGTTCGAGCCCCGCGTCGGGCTCTGGGCTGATGGCTCAAAGCCTGGAGCCTGTTTCAGATTCTGTCTCCCTCTCTCTCTGACCCTCCCCCGTTCATGCTCTGTCTCTCTCTGCCTCAAAAATAAATAAATGTTAAAAAAAAAAAAATTAAAAAAAAAAACAAAACTATCACTACTACTACTAAGAGTAGAAGAGTAGAAGTAGAACATTCCAAATCACATAAAAGAAAATGGTGGAAGAAAGTGACTTTATAAACCATTTTGTGCATTCCAGGTGGATATGACAATAGGAAAATAGCATGATTCTCCATCTCTGCCCTCTTTTAGACTGATAGTGCTCAACCTTTATTATCCCTACAGTATACAAGACAGATTTTATTTACAGGCCAGACATTAAGTCACTTATTCATCCAATAAATATTTACTAAGTGAGCTACTACTACATATCAAGCATCTCAGTGCTTGAAGACTAGTAAAATTGGTTCCAAATGGGTGCAAACACCTCAGAGAATGTACAAGACAATTCTTTGGTGTATAACAAGAAAGAAAGAAATGAAACTCTACTAAAATTTCGTATGGAGATTGTAACTGTAACTGTCCCTTGGTCTGTGAGTGAGACAGTCATGTGCTGAGTTTGGTGTTGGTGGGGAGGTGATGGACAGTGCTAAAGCACTTCTTCAGCTTTCAAGGTGCAGTACTGAATTAAGTTTGTCCTTTGTATTTCAGAATCTACTTTTAACAAAATTAATCCCCACAAAACACACAAGTGGCTTTGACATATTCCTATAAATCAACAGATCTACTGCAGTTTAACACTAATATTGATGCAAGGAAGAGCAAACAATAACAAAGTGAAAAAGTTCACGTTTATTTCTGTTCCTAACATGCACTCTTACTCAGCCGTATTATAAGGCAAAATGATGATGATCTGATAAGATTTGGTCAAAAGAGGATTTACAAAAGGAAATAAATAGGAAAACCACTTGAAATATGACTTCCCATATATTATTGTTAAACAAGAATTCCTCTTAAGTAGGTATTATGCCTTGAGATACAAGCTAAAGATGGTTGGAAATCATCATGGCTAGCAAAATGTTTCAAAACTCAGCATCCAAAACATGAAGACAAACCTCTGTAATTGTTTTCAAGAACGTTTTAAGTCAAATGATATTTAATTCAGTACTTTACAGAAGGTGTCTAAATAATGATAAATGTTTAGAGTCTTTTTTTTTTTTTTTTTTTTTTGAGGACTCTAACTTATTAAAAGACAAATAGTTACTAGTGTAAGGGAACATTTGTCCTTCCTGAAACAGCGAAAATGACAACATAGAAAACACTGTAGTGACAAATTAAAATGCATTTCTTTATTTCTTTGTCAGCAAATACTGTTACATAGAAAATAGTGAAGATTTAAAGAAATAAACATTAAAATAAATTATACAATGTAGGAGATTTAAAGAGTTGAATCAAAGTTCAGATATTTCTGGTACAGCTCAGCTTAGGTATTTGTTATGTTTCAAAGTTCAAATACACAAAGAACTAGTTGTTTTGTTTCTTTGACAACAAATAAATGAAAGATATACCAGAAAAATTTTCATAGCAGTAAATTACTTTTTATTTATTTTATTTTAATTTATATTTTTAAGATTTTATTCTTAAGTAATCTCTATACACAACAGGGGGCTCAAACTTACAATGTCAAGATTAAGAGTCACATTGAGCCAGCAAGGTGCCCCAGTAAGTTACTTTTTAAATAAAAAAAAATGCTTTATGGGAAAACTGTTGGAGTAATTATTTTAACCGAATGGGTGCTGGAGAGGAAACAGAGATAACATTGCAAGAAAAATGTATTCATGGCACCGTTCGCATGCAGGTTGTGGAGAAAGAAACCAAACGCAGAAATACACAAAATCCTATAAAGAAGTTCTTAAGATAGTTTATTTTATAAAATCCAGAAATATTCATTTTAGAAAAACCAGTATCACCAATAAAAATATCCTATCTACATACTTAAGAACTTAGAAATAATTTTTTTTAATGTTTATTCTGAGAGAGAGAGTATGAGCAGGGGATGGTCAGAGAGAGAGGGAGAGGGAGGAGAGAGAGAAAAAGGAGAGAGGGAAGAGGAGAGAGAAAGAGAGAGATTGAGAGAGAGAATCACAACCAGGCTTTGCACTGCCAATGCAGAGCCCAATGCCGGGCTCGAACTCATGAACTGTGAGATCATGACCAAAAATCAAGAGTTGGCTACTTAACTGACTGAGCCACCTAGGTGTCCCTTAGAAATAATATTTTCTAACATAATTTATAATATTCTAAATAAAGGTTTCAATGATTCCTGAATATTTTTCTTAAAAATAAAAAATTTATTTTTCATTTTGTTTGCTAGAACAACTGAATGACATCATGGATAATGAATATTTACTAGACAAATTTCAACAACAGCCTTGGCCTATTTGATGCTTCAGATTGAACAACAAGTGCCATGATTTCATAAGCACAGTTATCGATATACTTGTTCCCATGTGGATCAATGTATGTTCATGTAGTAACTTTTTCACCTATGACAGCTATTAAAACCAAGTGCTGACACAAACTGAATGTAAAACCTGCCCTTTCAATCATTGTATTCAAGTGTTAAACCCAGATTTTAAAAATTACAAAGCATATTAAATCACATTATCCTCACTCAGTAAATTGTTATTGACATTTTATACCATTAATAAGTAAAATTTTTTAAATAACTTTAAGATGTTATTTTGTCTTTACTTCATTCATTGTAAATTTCCTTTCAGCGTGTTTTATAATCCACATAATATGTTATTACAGCCACTAGTACATGTGTAGGAGGAAAAAAATGATAAATATGTAAATATTCATATCACATTGCATTCATTCTAAGGCATACATTTTTTTTCATACCTTATCAGCTCTGAAATTGGGATGGCCCTTCCAAAATGTAATATATATATATGGCTTAGATAGAAGTCAAAACATTTAAATAAGGACAGAAAAATGAGTGTTTGGCATTCTTAAAAGATCCCTCCCTGGTGTGTTGTTAATATCACCACAGACTCAGAGTTTCTGTGATTAGTAGAATGAATTGAATAATCTGACATCAACCTAAAGGTTCTGATTGGAATTTGCTGTAAGTTTTAATGAAGTAGTGAGAATCTGAGTACTTGGAGTCCTCAAAATCTCTAAAGTATCAGTAGAAGTGCAGGTGTGAAGAGAATTGATAGTATTTACCTGATATCTATTTAGATTGTCAAATGTTTCCTTGGTATCAGCAGTTAAATCCTCTTTTGAATAAACAGAACATAAGATATAATCTTTTAAGTCAAATACTTCAGAGTAGAATAGGGAGTGCATGGTACAAACACATAACGAACAACAAAACATTTAAAATATTTTAAGAACACAGAGAAGAGTGGTCACAGACGAATTTCTTAATTTGCTTTACCTATATTTTAAGCTTCATCTAAGCATATTCATTTGATAAAAGGATAGCATTTTATCAAAGAACTATATTTTACAAGTACTAAACTAGGTGTTTTCACATTTAGTATTTTATTTAATACAATAGTCTTACGAGATCTTTCAAATATATGTTGGGCCCAATTTTACAAACTTACAAAGACTATTCCAGTCCATTTTTAACATGATTCTTAAGTTGTCCTGAGTTTCTGTGGAGTCACTAGACTAGACATATGTTTTCCAAAAGCTTCGCACTTTGTTAGAGCAGAATGACTTCTTTAAATGTCACAAGTATCTTGAAAATTATTTCACATTGTTTTATTATTTTTGTTTAGTAAAAACAGAAAGGATGTTTCATGGAAGAACGCAAAGCTACCTTCTTTTGACTTGTCACTTGGTTCCAATTATCAAATTCAGTCATGTATTTAGTGGATTAAAAGATTGTGTCTGGCTTTGTAGGATAGCCAAGGACCGATGAGGTTCTTTTATATGCTCTTGAGGAGATTTTTGTTTAGTTGTAAAGATAACTCATCAAGACAAAAAACATAAACAATAATAGATGATAATATAAAAAGATGACAGCATGGCACATTATGGACCTAATTACCGAAGTGGTTATATAGATGGTATGTTCAAATAAATTTATAGGAGGAGAGGACTTTGAACCAAGAGTTGAAGAAGATGGACGACTCATGGAGAGAAAGGGCAACCCATGTGAGAGTAATGAGATATTCAGAAGTTTAAAAGCAATGAGGATAAAATAAAGATAAGGTTTACAGAAACTGGCGGAGGCTGGACTGTGGAGTGTTTTGACAGCAACACTCTGAAGACTGATCAGTGGAAAACAGCTAAAACAATTGTGGCAGAGAAATTAGATAACAAATTTTACAGTGTGTGAATCTGGCTTCACAACACAGGAGAGAGGCTGGGGATAGTCTGGAACAGAGAGATGAGTTAGGAGAATAGTGCAGTAGTCCAACTACCATTTATAAGGAAGGGCTTTAATAGGTCGGTAGCCATGGTTACAGTGAGGTGACGCTGTATGTCAGATGAAGGGTAGGAGGATTTATCAACGTGGTTACTATTTAAAAGATTTTAAAAGACAAAAGAAAAGAAGGGACAGAGGGAGGTGGGGAGGGAGAGTCAGCAAGGCCAAGCTAGTTCAGGAGGAAAACAGGGAGCTGAAGTAGTAGGACTGCTACCCTGGAGAAAGACCAAGACTAAAGATTCTAGAATCATCCAGAAGAGTGGCTCTCAACAAGGAAAGGTTTTGCCCCCGTAGGGACATTTGGCAATGCTTGGAGACATTTTTAGTTCTCACAACTGAGGAGAATGTTACTTGGCATCTAGTGGACATAGGTCAGAGACGCTGCTATAATATCTTATAATTCATAGGACAGTCATCACAACAAAAAACTATACAGCCCAAAGTCATTAGTGCCAAAGTTGAGACACCCTGATCTAGAGAGGGAGGATCAGTACATCCTTCAGAGCAAAGAAGGGAGAGTGTGTAGACTCATCAGTCAATAGGCAAAGACTTCTTAGCAAACAACTACATTTAAAAGGTATTAGTATAAATTAGAACTAGAATGGGCCATGAAGAAACAAAGAAGAGTAATAAAGGTAACCATGAACCAGTTTGTTGACCCATTTATTCACCAAATATTTATTGAACAACTGATATATGAGGTACTAAGGGTTGAGGATACAGAAGTGCCTTCATGAAGCTTATATTCTAGTGGATAGTAACAGATAAAGAAGAATTAGGGAGATATTTATTAGACAATGGTTAAGTGCTATAATAAAGGCAACAAAATGGCGTCTAATGATACAGAGGAAGTGGGAGCTGGGATGGGAAGAGCATGAAGGGATGCCTTGGAGGGGGTGGTGAGTGAAGGCTCTCTGAGGAGGTGACATTTGTGCTAAGAAGTAGAAGAGGCGCACCTGGGTGCGGCTCAGTCAGTTAAGTGTCGAACTTCAGCTCAGGTCATGATCTCATGGTTTGTGGGTTTGAGCTGTGCATGGGACTCTGCACTGACAGTGCGGAGCCTGCTTCTCATCCTCTGTCTCCCTCTCTGCCCTTTGCCCTCTCGCTCTCTCTCTCAAAAATAAATAAGCAAACATTAAAAAAAATAAATAATAAAAAGAAGTGGAAGAAGAGGAGTCAGTCCTGACAAGACCTGGAATAATTCTGCTATGGATTTCAAGGGAAGAGGAGAATGGTTTAAGAAAGTATCAAAGGCCACAAAGAGGTCCACCAGGAGTGCTTTTGCATTTGTTAATTAAGAGGACATCGGAGCCCTTTACCCTGCAGTCTTAATAGACAAAAATATACCTAATAATTTAAAATTTTCGAATCTTCATTTGTGAGAGAGGAAAAAATGAGTCTGAGACTTGAGGAATGTTAGGCAGCACTGGAGGGGATCCCAGTAGAGTTCTGTCGGAATATGTCAAGCACTTGCTCTTCTCAACAATTTTCTCCACAAAAATTAGACATCCCTACGCAACACTGAAAACAACAGAGAGATGGAATGCAAATGCTAATATTAATCATACCTTTTCTTTCTTTTCTTCCCCAGGCTTCACGAGGCTTGCTGCTCAGGCAGTATCTATTGTAATCAGCGAGTTACCTACGGTGATTGCATGTTTGCCTCCCCCAATTAAATACTTCTTTTTTCTGTCTGAGAGAAAAATGTCAAAAAACTTTGTTGAATTGAAGAAAGCTAGCCTCCTTGTCTGGAACTTGATTGTAATTATATGTCAGATATTTGAGGATGGAAACACTGTGGAACTTTTAACAGGTGCCTCCCTTGACAGATGGAGTAAAGAGAAACTTGGTTTAATCTGCCTGTGTTTGGAAAGTATCATGGGAAAGCAGACAAGTGACCCTAATCAAATGACTCAAAAGGTCATACAGATCATTGAGCAGCAGAAACCCAACTGGATTGAGAGCCAGTTGGTGAAGGCAAGGAAACTGAGCACCAAATGGTAAAGCAATGTTTTTCTTTCACTGAATTTCATTAAGTATGTTCACTATAACAAAATTACCAATAAACAACAACAAAATACCATTAAGATAGGCAACAATGGTTATTCTATTAACTTAATGGGAACTTTGATGAATACAGAAAAAGGTAAATATTCCAACAAAAACTGCATTATTTAGATGTGCCTTGTTTTATGAAAATTTGAACCCCATTGATACCCTGGAACATTATACTTGTTTACTCACCATCTTAAGGTTTCTGATAAAAAGGGTGGGAGTTAAACCCAAGAGAATTTGGTTTCATTTCTTTTCAGTGCACAAACAGGTATCTAGTGGATAGCCTGGAGCGTTTTGTAAATGGATTGGGCATGGAGATTAAATTAAGAAGGAATTAATGGGTATAAAAGGCTTTTTATTGCTTTCTGTGTACCTGATTGTCAAAAAGGTACACATTTTTCATCTGGTAATGTAAGAATCCCAGAGGGCAGCTGGGGCATATCACACTCGAGCTATAAACACACCCAGCTGTTTCTGTATGAAAATGTCAGCCTTCTCATAGGTTTGTCACCAAGAGCTAAGTGATTTGTGGTATTGCTAAGATTTTTAAGGGTCCCTGATGAATTTAAATATGTACATAGAGTACTCCTGTCTTAAAATTCGTCTTCAGTATAGAACTGCATGATATTGATAAAGAAATTATGGTTCATATGGTCTACAGATCACTAAGCCAGCCCTTTTTTATACCACTCCACACACTGTCCCCCATTCTTTTAAAATATGTTCATGATTCTAGCAGATACTATTTTGACTTTCTGCCTGAAACGACTAAAAGTTGTTACTTTCCTTACTACATAGTTCTTTGTAGTGACAAAGAACTCAGGCTTTGGAATCAGACAGACAAATACAAATGCCTTGTAAGTGGGCCATCTTGGGCAAATTATGGAATCTCTCAAAGCCTCATTTTCAGTGGTGAGACCAAGCTGATGGCATGATTTGGAAAATTTAAATAACATTGATAAAGTTCTTCACATCAAGCTTAGAACTAGCAAGCATTTCTTATTTATAAACCCTATTAAAACACATTGCACTCACTGGTATTATGGTAACAAATATTCTTTACTGGTTTGTATTAGTCTGTAAAACTGTGTTAATCCAATTAATCTGTATTAATCCAAATGGAAAAATGTAGGTAATCGTGATTTTCCTGGTCTTGTCGTAGTGACTTCTAGAAATGTACTTCTGGCATGTCCTGTGGGTAGGAATAACAATCGCAGTCAGGCAAGTGCTTAGTATCTCTGAAAACAACTTTCTTAAAAAAATTTTTTTTAATGTTTATTTATTTTTGAGAGAGAACAGGAGACAGAGCGAGACACAGAGCGTGAGCTGGGGAGGGACAGAGAGAGGGAGACACAGAATCTGAAGCAGGCTCCAGGCTCTGAGCTGTCAACACACAGCCCAAAGCAGGGCTGGAACCCACAAACTCTGAGATCATGACCTGAGCCAAAGTCGGACATTTAACCCACTGAGCCACCCAGGTGCTCCTGAAAGCAACTTTCTTAATCTTTACATTTGCATTCAGTCCCAATTTACAAGCTTTAATTCAATGACTAAAAGATTAAGGCCAGATGTCATTATCCATGGCAGTGGTTGTAAAGGAGAGAGAAAAAGAATAATAGTGGATCTGATTAGAAAGTTAAATTTCTGATACTTTTGATTTAGGAGTCCCTCTGTCAATAAGGTCAGTTTAAAGTAATGTCTCAGTAATATACCTGAGGATGCATACAGGAATCCATAAATAATATTTTTTCATTAAAAGTTGGTTTAAAGTCTTTATAAACAGCACCACTGTATCTGATGCCTCCTACATAGGGAGTTGTCCAGCTAATATTTGGCTGATTAGCTCTCTGTTGGAACATGCATCTGAAATGAAGAATTGCTGATTTTTAAAAATGTTTTAAAAAGGTCCTGAATGTACATTATGGAAGCATGTAATAAGCACAATGCTACATCTTTCTCAATTTCTGAAATGCAAATATATAAGAATTCAGATTAAAAGTTAGTTCTTATATTTATTTGAAAAAGTTAAATTTGACCTACTAATTCACTTTAGGTCACCTCTACAAGATTCAGGCACTATAGGATGGTACTTCTTGACTTTGATTTCAGATTGATTGTCTATTATACAAGTAAACTTCCCCGTCTACATATCTCACAAATTGATGATTGATGATCATTTTGTTTATAGATCTCTACCATTAGGAAAATGTATTTTAAACCACGATGTCTGTATATAGATAGAGGGTTTCCTTGGCTTTATCATAACTGTTTTAAGTTTGAGAATGTAACCATTTAAACTTAAACAATTCTTCTGTTAAAATAAATGAAATGTTAATTCCCCATGAAGATCATCTTGGAACTACACAACGTCACTTAGCTAGATCTCTTTCACATGGATTCAGACTTAATTTTGATTTTATGGAAATTGTGAAAATATCTGCAGTGGAAAGGTGGCAGCTGGAAGCATTGCTTGTCTTGCACACTGCCCGAAAGCATTACTATTCATTAAAATAACCTTCACTTTGTAGTAACACTCAAGCTGTAAACAGTCAACTTAGATTCTGGAGAACACACAGCCCAAAAAGTAAAGAAATGTCTGTCTTTGCAAAGTAATTTGTCGAGTTGAAGATTATTGTTTTTCATCATGGTGACCCTGACTTGGCTGGCTGGGTGCATATACAGATTAAGATTAATGCAGTTATTCCTTGGCTAAGGTCTGCCTCTTTCAGGGCACATTCTCCCTAATGACATGATTGATAGGCAGTCCCAAATCCAGAGAGGAACTCATTAATCATAGCATTGACTGAATCCAATCATTTGCTTCACCTGCACAGTGATGGACAGGAAAGGATACAATTCAGGGGCTGACACTGAGACACTCCTTTGTCAGAGGGCCTCAACTTTTTCAATGTCAGCCTCAACAAAACCTGACATGAAATTTTGCTTGCAACCTGTGTGCAGCTTCAAAAAAGATATATACAAACTCCTTTTACTGAAACAAGGTCTTTTTGTCTGTTTATTAAAAATTTACTGCAGCTAATGAATATCTCTAAGAGTAGAATTTGCTTTACTTTTAGCAAGCCTTATACAATTGTAAAGTTCTTTTTTTTTTTTTTAAGAAAGATGTTTGGAAGCTACATGTGGAAGCAATATAAAAGTTAATGTCCAGCAGCTGGGTATCATTTGGTTCAGTCTTCAGGTCAGCGGCACTGACTCTTAGCAGAACTAATTTTATAATCATGGCAAAATCTCAGTAATGAACTGCAGTATATAGTTGATTACACCACAGTAAATTTCATTTAGTCTGAGAAACAGTGGAAAACCATGCATTTTCTTAAGAATGCTTAGATTGCAACGCCTAACATGATCATACCTAATATCAAGTGTAATAAGAAAAGTAGTATGGAATATATATGATGCATGTTGTATAGAGTTCTTTTGCACTGGTATAGTTTGAGAATTTTTTTTTTACTTATGTCATTCATCATTACTATGTAAATAATGTTTAAAATCAATAACAAGAGTATGTGTTTTTAGAAATGTTTCACAAATAAAACTTGCATATTCCCGGCGTGGTGACACTAGACCCTTTTCCTGAAAGAATAATCAGGGCAGTGACTTTTGCTAGGTATCCTTACCAAGAAGAAACAGGAGAGGGGCCTTATATTTTTAAAAGGCAACAAGTGTCAAAAGGCTAATGTAAAATACCCAGTGGTAAGCACACTGCCAGGAAGCACCCAGCCTATATTTAGCATAATAGGCTCCCCTTTTGACACTTTAATTAGTCTATAATGTGTTCTACGACAGGTGTAAAGAGGAATCTACAAAAGACAGAATACCAAAGCTATTTCTGGCATCAAAGATACTTTTTATCCTCAAAGAGAAAATACAAATTATTTCTTACATGTTCTTAAAAAGAAATGTTTTGTTTTCATCCCATGATTATAGCAATTTCAACAATTGCAGTAATGGGAAAATGTTTTATAGATAGGAGTATAAATGCAATAAAGAAGTGTTTTAAAAGAAACCATTCAATTTTTAAAAATGCTTTCAGGTGCTCAGTCCTGAGGCACTATTTCTATGAGCAGGGGCGGTTTGGGAAGGCTTACCTATTTGAGCAGTCTTTATGGTGCTTTGAATATGAGATTTACATCGACTCTCCACACTCAATCTCTTTGATTATTTTCCATCTTTACAATTCTTCACCACTGATACTTATATGCTTTCTTTGTGTTTAGTGCATTTATGACGATGGAGAAAAGCACAGCCTTAGAAGAAGGAGATAGTGCTCTTGAACTGACTGAGCAGAAAATAAACATGATGGTCCTGGATATCTGCCACAAACCAGGTGGCAGCGAGTACCTGCGGCAAATTTATCACATCATGCGGCTCAATGAGGTAGGGAAACGGCCTTTTTACCGAGCAATTAGGTGTGTACTGGCCTGAGGCAGCGTCTGCTGGCAGCTAAGGGTTAGTCAAGGAGGTGATAATACTTCTTAAAGTCAATACCAAACTCAATATTGCATTATTAATAGAATCTATTCAGCCCCGGCTGTTCTGCATTTGTACAGCAGAAGCTTCACCGAAACAATGTAGGTTTTATTTATATGGTTTAAACAATAACACGGCTCATAAACTCAGTGCAGTTCTGAATTGTATAGACTAGACGTGTAGTTTGGGAATTGTGTGTTTGTGACTGTTAAGCTGATGTTAAAATCTGCTGTTGGCGAATGATGAATTTTCCTCAGAGAGATGTACTTCTTCTCCTATAGACGTCATACTTGGTGAAGTTGGAGATTTCTCACATAATGAGAAAATTTCGGAAGAATATTGAGCCATACTCGGGAGCAACTAGATTAACGCAAGAAAATGCATTAACGTATGGACACTGGTTAGAGCCAATGTCATGCTTGTCTATGTCTCTGCTGGGTTAAGCCTCTGACCTTGCATGTTTGTGGCTGTTTGAACAAAAATGTAAAGAGGAGGTATCTCAGTTATTGCCTTGAAACAATACAAGTTTGCTAACTTGATCAGGTTTTTAATCTGAGCATTTGTATGTGAATTAGAATGTGACATCTAATGTGCATTAGAATTATGTTTATATTTGCAAACGCATGCATGTATTTTTGGAAATACTAAAAATTCTATAATATGAATAATGTGAAGCTATAGTGTTTTATCTCAATGAGGTAGGCCTTCAAAACCATAAATTTCCAAGGAGTGAATTAAATTCTACCACAGCATTTTACAACCCAGTTATATAAATGTTCTTCCTGCTACCATCTATCTGAAAGTTATTTCAAGTAAATTTTGTTTCCTGGCTTTCCTAGAGCTAATCAACCAGTCAACCTATAAACAGGTGATATAATAGTGCATTCAATGATCGCCTGAGAAGGAGGGGAAGGATTTGTTGCTATGAGGAATGGTCCAGTCCCTGAGGCACCTAAGCTCAGTATATAATTGTTAGCTACCTACTACCTATTCACATTTGCTAATGATCCCTCGTAATTTGTTAAGGGTTGCTATGTGGGGAACTCAGGTGCTCCTGGACTTGGCTAATGGAAAGACCACCACTGCGAAGTCATGGTCTTCACTGGCATGTCCACGTGGCCACCCAGATTAGCTTAAGTAACCATGGTGACTACTGAGCAACAGCTGTTGAAGTAGGATTACCATGGGATTTTTAGGAAAGTGGCGTTGCAAGAGTTCTGAGAACAGTCGTGGCTGGTATAGATTGCCAAACTGATAGACGAGTCCACTTTTTAAAAGCGTTTGGCATGAAAAAGATCAGTAATCACCAATAAGAGAAATTAAGTTGGATATTTACTGGCTGTCAGCCACCTGTCATATTCAGGAAATCAATCAAAAGGCTGTTTTTCCCTCCTAGAGCTTGTGGACGTTTGAGGCAGGGGCTCTGACCAGGTCTATTGTGAGACCTGTTGTATATAAGGCTCTTCACTGGGGCACTGCCTCATTTTGATCAATTAAGTTCAGAGTTAGGATTTTTCTTTCATTACAACTGAAGAAACTTACTGTTAGGGCAGTGTTTATCACATGGGATGTCAAGCCACGTACTTGTTGATTTACTGTTCCCGAATGAGAAACATCGCGGCAAGGTAAGAGGCCTGCTGTGAGGTGAGGCTAGAGCCAGAAAAAGTAGTGAGCCCTTTGTCTTATGACTACTAAAACAAAACAGGCAAAAAATTCAATAACAACATAAGGCTGACTAGGCACCTAGTGTTACTACTTCGAGCTGCTTTTATACTGAGGCATTGCTATGCTGTAGGTAAAATTTGCACTGTGAAACGTGTTCATTTGCTGAGCGTTATGAGTCTTTAGCATTTTCAGGTGTACTGTTTAATATGCTTCCAAATGGCAGCACAAATACAGATGCATTGACAAGTATAGGCATGGGTAAGGGGAAGAATGAGTGTGCCATCGAGTAACAACAAAGTTATCAGAGGAAATGAGTTTAAGAATGTTTGTCTTTGAGACAAAGGTCAGATGTCTTAGTTAAAAGTTCAGTGGGTAGTTGAAGAACCTGGCCATGAGCAAAGATGAGGAAGGCCGTGACTATAGTTTTTGGTGGCCTCAGTGAGTTTGGTAGTTGAGGTCCTGGGACTGGTGGAGCTCTTCCAGTGGAGAAAAATGCAGAAACGGTGGGTAGAGAAATAAGCTTTAATGTAACTGCACCGGTAGAGTGTTCAAAAGGATGTTAAAAGAAGAATATATTTTTTTTCCAAAGAAGTACATCAGATTTAGCAGTGAATCCGGTTAAAGCGACGACACCGCAGAAAATCAGTTTTTTTTAGAAGGGGTAGCAACCATGGTCAAGATAGCAGAGAGGCCAGAGAAATTAACAAGGGAAAAAACACCATTGTGTTGACAACTTGCAACACAGCACTTTATCTTTTTTGAATTGTGGAACAAAAAAAGCCGAAATGCAGCAATGTAAGGGGAAATCAGTTGAAACAGATTGCCATTAGCCAAAACAAAGCAGTTGTTCTCGTTAGAATCTTTTATTCCTTTTTAAAATTTTACATTCCGAAATCATAATGCAGAGAAATTTTATTTCTGTGTAAAAATCTAAATCTAGGCATAAAATTCTTTTTTGGTGGCTTTATTATTATCTAATGATACTTAGTAGGAGTCTGTGTGTGTGTGTGTGTGTGTGTGTGTGTGTGTGTTATGGAATTAATCTAAGGAGATGTGGTCCACAATGAGCAAGTTTAAGAAATGATTATCATTGTTAAGTGGTGATTTTTACGGTTTCAGGAACTCAAATTTACCTTCCAGGATGAGTGCAGTGGGCATTCTCTATTCCCGAAGTTACAGAGCCACAGGAAAAAGCACAGTGAACTGAAACCAAATATGGGGATTCTCACTCACACTCTACCACTCACCCCTGTGTAACCTCAGGCTCAGCCCATGACCTTTCAGAATCAACCACTGAATGTGGGGTGGGCTAGAGTTATTTAAACTTTCATATGCCTGCCAATCTCCTGGGAAACCCTGTTAGTGATCAGATTTTATTTGGTGTGGGGTCTGAGATTCGGGTTTTCTAAGTTCCCAAGAAAGGCTGACTTGAATGGTCTAGGCCCTAGACTGTGGGTACCAAGGGTTTTCCAGATGACCTCTGACATCCTTTTCAGCTCTAATGCTGTGAACCTAGCCCTACTCTTGAAGAAAAACTGAAAATCAGAAAAATGTTTATATTCCTTATGTATTAAATGACTTATTAACATTAAGTCATTACTATTTGATAGTTTATAGGAAACTGTAAGTCATTTTAATTGTTGTCTTCTAGAAGAAGTCTAATAAAATAGATTAGGATCATTCACCTTATTTATTTATGGATGGAGAATGAAATATAATGCAGTAGATTGACTTTTTTGCCCAGGCTGCCACTGGCAGTTGGGGTGTTAGAATTACGTATGTTGAGCTTCTTTTGAACCTTGATATTTTCCAGTCAAGAGCATGGAAATAGAATTTAGGAGTTTGAATTATAATTAATTCTACATAGAGTAAGATTGCTTGCAGTGAAATATCAGAGTACTTAGCACTCTGCTGAGCATGAAGTAGATAACAACTTCACTTAATGAATGAATGAGCAATCTTGTCCTGTGAGTAATCATGCATCTGAGTTAAGTTTTGGTAACCAGACATGTTAACACATGAACCAATGACAAGACAATGCCTATTAAAAACATCCTGATATATCAAGCATACATTCATTATGTGAGAATTGGTAAAATGGTTTTCTAATCTATCCTATATATTAGGTGAACCTGTTTTTGATGGGTTTATTACAACGCTGATTGGTATTCTGCTATGTTTCTTCCGAAAATGTATTCTGTCCTGAGGCAAGTAATACACTGTAATCTAGCAAATGTGCTGAAAGGGTAGATTTGGATATTGATCAGTGTATTTTTAAAGAGAATATATGCTTCCCACCATCACGACTTGTAATTTTTTTTCCCCCCTTGAAGGAATATTTAAAAGAACAGCTGTTTTCTATGAATGGTTCAGAGGAAAAGCCATTACCCATCAGACCTTTAAAGACGACCTTGAGGAGTGTGGAAGATCAGCCTTCTGCCTTTAACCCTTTCCATGTGTACAAGGCATTTAGTGAAAACATGCTAGATCAGGTATGTGGAAAATAGTAAGTTTACCTTAAACGTGTATTTTGTTTTTTGTTTTTTGTTTTTTTTTTACATAAATAAAAAAGGTGCTTTGTGTCTGAATACTTACTCATAAGCTTTTTTCTTTTTTTTGGCTAGGAAGCAAAAGGCCTTGTTCTTACCTATGTGGTCTACATGAATTGACTTTGAAATAGTTATTTTACCTTCTTTCTATTTGTCAAACTGATTCATATGTTTGGTCTGTATAATTTAACTTTTGACCAGGTCAGCTCGCCATGGGCAGTGGGAACATCTGTTAGGCTGTGTCTACAGAAGGCCTGAAAAACCAGGCATTTTGTAACAGTCTTCTCCCTCTCTTGTGCCCACCCCCATCCCTGATCCACACACTCAAAGAACACTTAGCAATTATTATGAATTTATCTAATTTATCAGGAAAATAATAACAGTTTATAATTAATTATAAATAAAGCCTTGAGCTCCTGTTTTAAGTGGAATGAGATAAGTTTCCCTTCTTATAACCCTAAACATATTCCTGATCTTTAAGTCAGGATACTTGGAATAAAGTCAATGTGATAAATACCACATGTTTTTAACATCAGATTATGCCACTGTTGAAGCTACCTGCTTCAGTCATTACGTGAAATAGATCAAATTTATGCCAAAGTATTTGAAGTCTAAAGTTGCTTTTGCTTTGTTTGTTCTTTTGCTGAATAAAAAGGAAAAAGCTTTTTGACAGACTATTTGAAATAACAGGGCAGAAGAGAAGGATTGCTTGACCTAGAGCTCTGATGAAAATAAGAATTAAAACAATGGCCTAATTCGGGATGCAGATAATATTTTTGCCATGCCTGTTACGACCCTAGTCTACATTCATCAATACTGTAGTAGAATAAGACCTTCAAATGCTGACAACCCGGGGCAGAATTCTCCTGCTCTATGACAGGATTGTGGTGCTCCATTAATCAGCAAGTGACAGGGCATAGTTCTTGTAGGATTTTAAACATCGGCCTGGACTCTTATTAGCACAACTATTTCATTTTAAGGAATGCAAGCATCTGTAATACTTGAAAACAAATATATTGTATAAGTTTGAGTTTATTGGCTGCTTCTCTATGTTGTACATTAGACGGCCCCAAACCATAAATAATCATTGTAGCTGTTGAATTATCCTCACTTCATTTAAATAAATGGCATGTTTTATTCTGCTCTGAATTATGAGATTATCTTTCACAGTAATTTTTCTCTTTACTTTGTTGTGAAATTACCTATTAAATGAGAAAAAAGAATGCTTTTTACATTCACAGCTCATTCTCATTTCCACTTTAAAGCATTTTCTTAACCACAATAACGTTGATACCATACTCTAATGAAGTGTCTTGTAATTTGAGTCCTAGCACTTCTAAGTTTGTTTTTTACATCAGAGCTCTGGATGCTAAAGAAATAAAAACCATGAATGGATATATGAAAAAGTTGCCAATTATTTCACTTTTCAAAGAGTCACCCTCTCAGAGAAACTTGTTGGGCAAATCCCATTAGCACTTGGAAGAATAACGACTCAAGAAATTGATTTATATTTTTATAAATAATGACTACATCCCCAAATGGATTTATAAATTAATTGCTGTCTTATTGGAATAAAAACCTTCTTCTGTGGACATGATTGATGCTATCTGTCTAAGTCCTTGTTCTGGACCCCCCTCCTTCTTAGTTAGTCTATCACAGCTGGAGCTTTAATTTACTGATCATATTAACTCTGATTAATAACTAACAATAGCGTCTTCCCATTTATCAACAGTCAGCCATCACAAAATGGAGCTGGAATTGGTCAAACTTGCTGCCAAATTATCTGGGACTGGATAAGATGACCTTCAGTGTACTGCTCAAAAACAGGTAATGAGATTTGTGATTTGGGGGATCTGGTTAGGGGATATATATACATATATCCTTTATATATTATATGCATATATGTGTGTGTGTATATATATATATAGAGAGAGAGAGAGTGAGAGATGGAAGTAGATCAAGTATACTTTCTAAATGCTGTTTTCCCATAGTAAGCATTTATAAAAGGCAGTACAAAATTTTTTGAGATGAAATTAGTTGGTTTTAGTCTGAATTTCAAATATTTTTGAATTTGTATATACAATAGCACAACATTGTACACACCAAAAGTTACCAACTTGAATGTCATTAGAATACTATATATTTGTTTACAATAATTTAATGAATGCGTACAAAATGCCAAGCCAAATCAACCAGTCTCATCAGGGGAAACATGTAAGTAAAACTGTCATGATTGAATTTTTGCTTTGAAGCCAGTTATTTTGGCACTTTCTTGCTAAAGCTTCAGTTGCATATTATTTTACACACACATAAACACACACACACGCACACCCCAGGACAATCCAACAAAATGATAACGTGATTTCAGCCTGGGAACCTACACATGTAATTTATTTTGCAGAAAAGTATAAACATTTCCTTTTATTTTGGATCAATTAACATAGATTTTAAAATACTTTAAAGTCTTTGGTGAAAACTGTAAGGTGTTATCTTTAAAAATTGGATTTCTCTATCAAGTATGACATTTTCACATAAGCTACATATGTGTGCAACTTTTAAATTCAAGCATCATTTGTTTGCTTGTAGTTCAGTATGAGAATTATTTTGTATAGAATCTTTGTGATGTAGAATGTTCATATCTTTTTGATATAAATATTAAATATATATTTTTTCCTGATAGCAATGACAGAATAGTCAAATCATCCTTGACAAATCTGGGTATATATATGAAAATATCAGGAGGGAGAGATAACCAGTATTTCCCATAATTTCTTAAGTGGAGGTTTAAAAAGGGTAGCTTTATTGCCAGTGAAAGCTGGAGCTTAAATGTGTGGTCACGATGGTGTTTCTAATATTTCACCCCTGAAGGAAGCTCTCCTGCCCATCATGTACAAAGCTGAACCATCTAGCTTTCCCATCAAGGACAGCCTTCTCCCAGCAAGCTTACCACCTGGCAGGCAGTAGTTGAAAATGTACTCTGTTCATGCACAAGTCCCCTGGAGTGGCTCCTATCATCTCCCAAAGTTGCTTGGGAGATAGGAGGTGGGGTGGTAGAGGAGACACCAGGTCTTTGTTGAGTCTATGGTTGTGTGATGTTTACATAATGTTAAATGTCTGTCTGGGAACAAACTAGGAAAGATAACTCAGTTTTTCCCTGCTGTCTGTAAAGTTTTGAGCCTTTGCTGACTAACTGTATTCTATCTTACTGAGTGTTTTCAGCTGTGAATTGGTGCTTCCGGTCCACTAAATGGTGCTCTGGGGGCAACACACCCTTCAAACCTTTCTGCATTTGCTATGTATAATGTTCACTTTGAAGTGAATTTGTGTTTTTAACAAAATTGCATGTTGTTATTTTTGTTTAACAACTTTAGATACACTTCAATTAGGACAATAGCTATTAAAGTCTATTTCCCTGAGATAGCATGTGCAAGAGTGAGAAAATAGAACTCCCACAAATTTAGCCAGAAGTAACTGGTCAAAACAGTTTTATTGGAAAAGGGTCATGAATCTTTAATAGAAACAGCTAGACTATCACTTTATTAAAGAACCTTGGAACCTTAAAGAATGCTGTGAAAGGCATTCTACTCCAAACTACTACATAGTGCAAGCTATGAGTATAATTGATCTACCTTAGAGGGAATTTTTATTTATTATTTATTATTATTTATTATTTATTATTACTATTTATTATTATTTATTATTATTATTATTTATTTTTTTAAATGGTACCTTGAAGTTTTGACAATACGGCTATTTGAGAATATGCATTTGAAAGTGAGACCACAGAACACTGAGCTTTAGAATGAGAGTTATGAATTTTATCATACATCCATAAAGTGATACTTTTACATACAATTGTGAACTACCTATAGTAGTTCGGCTGAATATGCTGAATTCTTTTTTTTCAAACTCAGCAATTAAACTTGTTTTCTTTTTCTGTCTTTAATTGGTAGTAGGTTTATACTAATCTATGTCTGCACTTTGGTCAAGTGTATATATGGGATGCAATTATTATCTGAGGACATAATGGTACAAAGAAGAGTGAACACAAATGCAAAAATTTGAAAAAAGTTGAGGAGCAGGGAATCCTTTATATTCACCTTCTAAATTCTTTTGTGCCTGGTCTTCAAATTTAATATCATAAGCAGACCCTCCATGGACTTACTCTCTAAAGACCCCAAGCCTGGAGTGAACCAGACCTCCATCATGGCTTTGGAAGGCAAACAGTGACAAAATGGGCAAGAAGCAGGGTGTCTAAACGCCACATGAGTCACTTAGGAGATACTCAAGAGATGACCGTGTGAAGGACAGTTCAGACATAGGAAGAAAGGAGATGCATGGCACCAGCTGTATCTGGATCTGAGACAATACTGGTTATTTGTTCCACAGGCTGGCTCTGAGATGATTCCAAAGGCAGAACCAATCTTAAAGTGACTACCTGAGAACTTGGTAGGGATGTGCCCTCTGCTCACTGTCAGGCCTCATCTCAAAGCAGTTCTCCCAATTCATGATGTTCTGAGTTCATTGTCTTCTTCCTATTGTTGGGGTTCTCCAAGCTCTTTATTGTTTCAGGGTCTCTGTACTTGCAGTTCCCTCAGCTCTTCACATGGTAGCTGCCAGGTTGTCCATCTGAGGTACATGTTACCTCCTCAGAGAAGCCTTTCCTTATCTCCCACCTAAAGGTACCCTCCAGGTCACCCTAGCATTGTATTCTACTGTGCTTTCTTGAGTTATCAGTATCTGAACTCTTACTTTCTGTTGGTTTTCTCCTAATCCTGCCCCCTCCATTCCTGCCCCCCCCCCCCGCCCCAGGTAGAATATAAACTCCATGAGAATAGCACCTTACCTGTTTTACTCACACTGTGTCTACAGTACCTAGAACAGCTATCAGATATCTACAATAGATTTTGAGTGATATTTGTTGAATTAGTTAACAGACAAATGAGGAATAAGAATACAGGGGAAAAGTCGGCTCCTGACAGATGAGCACAGAGTTGGCATTCTCTAAATGTGAGTTTGGATCAATAGTCATGTAGATATGAGAAGTATATTCTGGAAAATCTCAAGTAAAAAAATTATCGAGCTGCATGATCATTCTCTACATTTTCCACATTCAGCTGAAAATCTGGTTAAACTCTGTGTGTTTAAAATGCCTGTTTTTATTATTATGCGACATTTGGCTCAGATTAAAAGCATGGAACACTGGTCTTTATTTTTAATTAATTGATCCAGTTCAAGTCATAACCTGTTCAGCAACAAGGTCCGTTCTTTATTCCGCGATTCAGAAATCTTGTGACATTTGGATGGTAGGGTTTGTATTCATTAAATGATACTAAAAACACAAGTTGAAAAATTTAAGGTAGTGTTAGCTGACAGAAGTATCTAACCAAGCCTTTGTAAATTTGCGATGTTCAAGGCATTTGAAAAAAAAAATGTAGTCGCTGAGACCTCAGAGAGAGATCCCGAATATATATTAATGATAGATGTTTTTCAATTTAAAAAATTTGCCATTGCGGGGGAAAAAAGGCTCCTCCGAGGTTCAGAAAATCAACATATATATCAGTTCTACGCCTTTACCTCTAATGCTATGTAAGAGTAAGTACAGTGATTGTACATTGATCTTTTGAATCCGTTTCTTACTATTAGTTCCTCGCTTTCTTTCTCACTCACTTTAAAATAAATCCAGACTAGCGAATGAGACGGTGATTGCATTTGCAGGAGAGTTCACCAGGAGGGACACTGTATATTCCTTCATTCATGGCGAATCTCCAGATTGCCATTTTGATATTGTTTTCTTTGTCACTGCAACAAATTTATGTAGCTTTACCTTATTTATTCCAGACTAATTCCCAAGAATTGTGGCATTGAAAATAATCTGTGAATACAGAGGAATGCTATGCTATTTTAACCATCTAAATATACTGCATATGAGTTTGGCTTCGAGTTGAGCAAACACAATTAAATAGGACGGCAGGAACAGCAGAAGGGGTGGTGGCAGCAGATTTCTGGCTATCACTTTGGGGCCTTTCCAGGTGGACAATAACCATACATCTGAGAGGAAACAGAGATTAGAAAACATGTTTTAGAAGAGCTGTTGATTTGTGGAGTTGATTGTTTGCTTTTAATAATAATAATTATTAAAGTACCTTTCTGCTATATCAGATGATAACGTGTGTGCCCTGTGGTGTGCAGAGAGTAGAAAATATCGTCTGTGGCCTTTAACTGAGCACACTGCACTCTGCAATGTCCGTCCTCGGGCCGTGCAGCCATTAGCACAATGTTTATGGTTGCTCACAGCAGTAAATTCCTGATGCAGCAGCAGGCTGCCTGGTGATGGAGAGATGGGTTTAAAAAAGGGGGAAGCTGATTTTAGAAATAACACACCTCTGAGCCATTACATACATTACATATGCCGTGGCATGCAAATCTGGGTATTTTTCATGTTCTCGCTCTCTCTATAAAAAACCCTTTTCTTTCCACCTCCCCCAAAGGGAAGGCCTCAGACTCAGTGACTCTCTACCCATCACCAGTATGTGCTCAAGTAGGAGCAGGCTTCCCGCCCATCCTTAACTCCCAAAGCAGCACATCTAAAGTGTATTTAGGATGTAAGAATTTAACACTGTGACCCTCAAGATTTTCAGGAGTTAGGGCCTCTGTGCATGGACCAAACAAACTGGTACCTGTATATTGTTTTCTGTTTGGTAACTTCTATATACCGTCTTTTGTAGTGTGTAAAGTACTTTGCCACATCTCCTCTGACCCTCACAACAACTACGTAATAAGAGACAGGTACCAGTGAGGTTGCAAAACATTGAATCACGCTCCTAAGGTCACAGGTAATAAATGGCATCTGGAACTCAAAACGAAGTCTTCTGAGACTGTATCTGGTGCTTTATCGACTACACCGTATTCCTGATCAAGTTTCTTTTTTCCAGCTTCATTGAGATACGCTTGATACATAACATTGTAGAAGTTTAAGGTGTACCATGTGTTGATTTGATACACTTATGTATTGTGAAACGATTACCACCGTAGTGCTAATGAACCCCTCCATCAATCACATAATTGCCATATCCTTTTTGTGGAAGGAACATTTAAGATCTACTTGCTAAGCAACTTCCAAGTGTATAATATGGTCACAACTATAATCTCTATGCCATTCTCTAGGTCTTCATCTTATAACTGGAAGTTTGTACCCTTTGGTCATTTTTTTTTTTAATTAGCTATGTATTCACTGTAAATCTACTGATGACAATGAAGACAGCAAACCTGGAGGTCAATTGCAACCTGGCTGGCATAACTTAAGTGAATTGCATACACGTATTTAACTGTAAATCCTTACAATAACCTTATAAATAACCTTATAAGGTTATATATTATTATAGTTTTCTTGACAAGGAAACTAAGGCACATAGGCACAGAGGTCTAAGTGATGGTGCCTGGATTCCCGTTCATGTCCACGTTCTTGACCACTTTTCTCTGAAGTTGAGGGACAGGATAATCCAAAAAAGTGAAGGCCAGGTTAAAGACTATGGCTAGAGGCTGAGGAAGAGAGTATACATCACACATATAAAAGACATTCATGGGGCACCTGGGGTGATTCAGTTGGTTAAGCATCCAACTATTGGATTTCAGCTCAGGTCATTATCTCAGGGTCATGGGATCAAGCCCTGTCAGGCTTCCCGCTGAGTGTGGAGGCTGCTTGAGATTCTCTCTCTCTCTCTTTCTCTCTTTCTCTCTCTCTCTCTCTCTCTCTCTCTTTCTCTCTCTCTCTCTCTCTCTCTCTCTCTCTTTCTCTCTCTCTCTCTCTCTCTCTCTCTATCTCTCTCTCTCTATCTGTGTGTGTGTGTGTGTGTATCTTTCTGCTCCTCTCCCAGAAAGAAAGAAAGAAAGAAAGAAAGAAAGAAAGAAAGAAAGAAAGAAACATTCCCAAGTAAGCTTGAGGGCTCAGTTTACTCTATTCCTAATTTGCATAAAAGTTAGGTACCATACATTCTCTTTGAAGATGGTGCGGCCCAGATATCCTTGAGGTGGAGAGGAGCCAAGCTTACCCTTTCTTCAGAGTCAGTGTGTCAGATTAAATCCTGCAAGTAGATAGGATTAGAGATGCAGGAAGTTTTCTGGAAGAGCTACATATGAAGGGTACAGAGGAAGAGGGTGGGTAGGCAAATAAACCTTCAGACCAAGTTGCTGATCTGTTAGCTGTGAAAGGAGAGAGGGGAGGAGGGTGGGGTAGAAAGAGTCACGGGTAGAGGGTAGTTATAAGGTTTCAACAAGGCCCATGTGACTCCACGAGCTAAGGTCCACACACTAGAAGAGTCTCATGTCCTGCAGGCGTGGGCTGGCATTAGTACCTCCATTGTGCTCAGACATTGGCTAAAGTCCACATGGAAGCATGTCCTGAGCACAGGGGAGATGTTGAGCAATGACAACGAGGGCCACTCATCCCCATGATGACTGTAGGCATGTAAGTGGTGCATTTCTCCATTGCCACCATTGTGGGGTGCAAACAGTGGTTCTCTCCTACGTGAGAGAGTGTATGTGTATGTATTGTATAAATTAATAGGAATGTGATTTAAATGAAGGTCTGCATTAATTCAGTGAAGCAGAAAACAGGCTACCTAAATAAATAGGTTAAATACTATTGACAGAAACGCAGAATTGGCAACATTTTGATGAAAGGAAGGTATAATAATTTTCTCAAAAGCAGCCATGGGAGAATTTTTCACTTGTCAAGTTGAACCAAAATTCACTTTGTAATGAATTTGTGCCTACCTAATTATGCATTCACATACTGGCACTTTGGGGTTCTTGCAATATATCAAAAGCTATTAAAAACTTGCTTGTATGAAGTACATTCTTTTTTTCAATAACTCTTCTTTAAGTCTTTCCCCTGTCAAATTCTTTTCAGAACCCAAACCCTCTGTGATGTTTTTCTGCAAAAAGTTTCAACATGGGTGCATCCACGAGTAGTTGTCATAGACCCATTGACTCATTTTGGTTGACGATGAAAGGGCCATTGACTGCTTTTTCGGCTTACTGGTCACCATAGGATGTCTCTGTTTATGTTGCTACATCAGCGTAAAGACAGGAAATTATCTCTGAAGATATTTTCATTATGACATAATTATGAGAGAGATTTAAATGTTTGCTAAATATAGTGAAATAGTGTAACAAATGTGAACAATAATGTTCACTTTCTTAGCATTTCTGATATTATTATTTCAGTACTTTTCTGTTGTGTTGTGTGTGAAACTAGTTAGGATGTCTATAGTGCTTTCTTAAGTTGTCAATGAGACTCTCACCTTTATGTACCCTGAGGGGCAGCCTTAAATCTGATTTTTTTCCCCCAAAATAGGAGCTCTGGTGAAAAAAATTTTAAATGAAGATGTTTTTGTATCCAGAATATGTGTATTAATATAACTGTGAAATTTGTTTTGCAATCAACTATAAGCAATACATACACGTGTATTATTTCAAATGGTACAGGAAGATATGAAAGAGAAAGTTCCCCACCCCAGCTCCTCAGTCACAGAAATCCCACTCACTTGTAACCATTTGAGCCATTTCTTTATTTATTTGAGTTGACACATCTAAGGGATATGCTACACCAGTAATTGTTAAAACTTTATCAACTTAATATGATTGATTCCTTGCAATGAAAGATATAGAATTTGAACTACCATCTCCTGTCCCCTCCTCTTCAAGCGCTACTAATAAAATTTCATTTTAGCTCTTCCACTGGCCACTTTGATGTCATATGGTACAACCTCCATTTTTAAATTGATTTGTATTGTTTATATTATGTACTTTTATTTTACATAAAATAGAATTCACGAGTGGCGTATATAGTTCTGAGTTGAAACATGCATGAAATTGTTCAACAATCATGACTAGCAAAATCACTTAGGGGCACCTGGGTGGCTTAATCGGTTAAGCAACCGACTTTGGCTCAGATCATGATCTCATAGTTGGTGAGTTCGAGCCTGCTTTGGATTCTGTATCTCCCTCTCTCTCTGCCCCTCCCCTGCTTGCACTCTATCTCTCTCAAAAATAAATAAACATTAATTTTTAAAAAGAAATCATTTAAAAAGGTTCTCTTGCACTGACCCTCTGTAGTCAATTTCTTCCCTGTCTCAATCCCTGGCAATCACTGATCTGTTCCCTGTGTGGTTTTCTTCTTTCAGGAAGGTATAGTAATAGAATTATATACTATGTTGCTTTTTCAATCTGTCTTTTTTTACTCAGCGTGATGCATTTGAAATTCTTCCAATTGTTCTTCTTACTGTAGAATAGTAGTAGTCCATTGTATGAATGTTCCATTCAATGGTTTGTTGATCCATTTACCTGTTAAGGGACATTTGGATTGTTCACAGTATTGGTGATTGTGGGTAGTCTTTATAACCATTTGTGTGCAGGTTTTTACATGAACATAGGCTTTTATTTCATGTGGATAATACCTAGAAGTGGGAATGCTGGATTGTCTAGTACATTTATGTTTAACTTTATAAAGAAATTGTATCTGCCTATATTTTACACTGCCTATGAGAAATTTGATGCCAAAAGGACTCTTTCCCCCCTTTTTGTCTCCCTGGATGCTTTTTTTTTAAGTCATACCCCCCACCTCCCAAATGACATCGTGTCTATCTTTGTGTGAGTCCTTGATTTCTCTTGGCATTGAGTAGGCCCCTTCAGTATTGTGATTTTCTTTAGATTTTTCCCCCCTGTTATTGATTATTCCCTCCGCCCCCATCCCCAGTTACATCTATATCCCTTTCTGGGTTTCCTTTTAAGACAGTTGTTCTGATTTATTCTTTCCTCAGATACTGCTAAAGGCCTCCTAGCCTTGGTCCTCCCATTCTCAAACACTCTATATCCTTCCCTAACCTCTTTTCAGCAATGAACTCCTTCACTTCTGTGGCTTTGAATGGTTATCCTGGTTTCAAAATCAAATGCCTTCAAGCCTGGGCAAATAATATAAATATGTGAAGGCAAGACCTAATACAATGGGATGGAGGTGAGTGCATACCTAGGTAAAAACATCCAAATTTTATTTTATTTTTAAAATTTTAAGCTAAAAAGTGCAAATCCCAGAATGGATTAGGCCCAGCAATGTGAACCTATAAATCTATGCCACGGAGTCATCTGTAGCTCCGGTTGTAAAATTGTTCAATGAGATTCTAGGTCACATACACTTACATTTTCACTGCAATAATATTTTAATGTAATAACTCTCATCTCATATAGAAATCCTCACATCATAATTACCTTCATCTGAAACTGCCTCCTCTTTAGAGTTGTGTGATTTCCACTCATGGCACTAACATTTTTCCAGCCCCAGCCTAGAAATCTTGAATGACTTTACGAAGTTTCCATCTCCCTTCATCTGTATTCTGTTAGACACAGAGCTTTCCCTCTGAACATTTCTCACACCGTTACTTTCTGTCCCCCAGCACTGCCACTCTTGAAATCCAGTGCCCCATCCACTGGTGGCTAGATCCCCTGCTTACTCTCTCCTTGACTTCCAGTCCATTGATCTCTGCTGGATTAATGTGTTTTTCTCTTTAAGTTTTTCTATTATTATAAAAACCAATTGAAAATAGCATTCACATTTTTGGAACACAGAAATAATGTTTATAATTTAATGCCACCACCTTGATTCAGCTCTTCTTTTCTCCTAGTGACCTTTATATGTACATAACAAAGACATCCTTTTGCACCTCACAAGAGGGGATCTATACTTATCATTGTAGGTTCTACATTTTCACCAAACTTTTTTTTTTTGCCATTCATCGATGCAAAGACATAATTTTTATTCTGAATAACTTAGCATTATGCCAAATTACCACAGCACAATTTAGCTAGCCATTCCAGATTCTTGGGTTGGTTTGTTTTTCTATGTTACACTGCCATGTATATATACATGAGTTACTGATGCTGATAGAATAAAGGTGGTAAACAAAAGGACACAGGCAAACTTGTATTACGAATTACCAAATATTCAAAGAGATAAAAGCTAGAATGAAATATACAGAAATATATTCCACTGCGAAGTTTACAGTGGCTCCACATCGCCTACGCACCAAAACCAAACTCCTTAGCCCCAATTTCAAAGCCTCCTTCATCTGGTCTTTCCATTCACAAATCCCTTTTTTATAACAGACCCACAACTCAGCATACTCCAGAGTATGGCAACCTGTGGTTCAAATCTTTGTCTACCACTTGATTTTAATTTCCTTTTTCTTGACTGCATGCAGCACCTTTCTTATTGAATGGGCAGTTCAGAGCAATTAATCCCAGCAACTTTTTAGCACAAAGCCTGGAGCACAGGTTATGCTCTATAAAATTATAATTATTTTTAGTTATTATTTCATCCTCTTCTTTGCACAGGCCAGAGTAAGGTGTAAGGATAAACATATGGCCAGGGATAAAATAGTAAGGCACAACCCAAGCATCCTGATAATTGCAAAATGAGAGAAGGGAGGACTGAGGAGAAAAAGCAGAAATGAGAAAAGAGGTGTTTAGAGAACTTTTTATTAGGTGTTGGCTGTGTGATGCATGGTCTGGGTTCAAGACAGAATAGAAGCTCAGGAAGCTGATGCTGGTCATTCGTGAGTCTAAGGCAGAACAGGTGTGACCAGAAAGGGCCAATATTTAACAACTAATCAATGAACACACAAAATATGTGTACCAGATCTTGTTTTCAGCTGTGGATTTTGAGTTATTCAGAAATCAGGATCTAGAGATGGGGTCCAAGTTGAGGGCTCCGGCATCCATGGCAAAACTTGGTCTGGACATCTGTTCTCAGAGACAGAGACCCTTCACCATTGCCTGACCAGGACTCAACTTCGCCTCAGGTCATTGGTAGACTGGAGGCTCCAGAGGAGAAGACTGATAGAGCTGGAATATGAGAATGACTGTTGCGAACTTGAGCATTTCCTGGTATCTGTGTCAGTGATGCCTAGGTTTGCCTGGGTTTGTCTCCTTTGCTCCCTTGGCTCATCTTCCAAGTCTGTCCTTAACCCGCTTGGGTCCACCATCAAGCCCATCTCCAGACACAGAGATCTCAAAAATCCCCCATTTTCCAAATTCTCAGGGCATTTATGGACAGTTATACATGTTAATGTTCAGCATATGCTACTCTCTAATGTTCACTAGTTTTTGGTTGTCACCTCAGATAGATAGCCAGCACCAGGGAAGCAAGCCACTAGGGCTCTCTTCTCCCTTGACACTTACACCATAAAGCACAATGTTCAGGCATGCCACTGTGCTGTTCCTTCTTTTTGGCTGCTGGTCTCAATTTACTGTTCTGGAATGACTTTCATTTGCTTTTAGGCCTTTCTGAGGTAGGGAGAGGATCACCAACAGAAAGAGGCTTTGTTAATTCATTTATTTAAAACCTTTATGAAACTATTTTAAATTACATGTATGCTCAGGAGAAGTGAAATAATATGGGCATTGTGGAAAGTAAAAGTCACTAATCTCTTGCTCTGCCTCACCATGTACCTTATAATTCCACCCACCTGAGGTAACAAATCTGTCCTTGTCTCTCATTTAAATCTTAAAATACCCTTCGAGCATTCAGTCATCATTCTGAATAGAATTTTGGAAGAAAAAATATCAGGATGAATGTTGTGACTCAGAAAAATAGAAGGCAAAAAGGGAATATTTTAGTTTTCTATAAAATGAAATGTTTTAAAGCTACAAAGAGTAGCTTTTAGTGATTTAGTGATTGACCCGGAATGGGAGCTTGTGATTCTCTTCTTGTCAAATAATTGTTAACTCCAAGTTAATCAATTAAAACCTATAAAAAGAGTCCTAAGATGAGAGAATTGGTCTCTCTTTGGAAAGGAGTCAGTAACCTGATGTAAGTTTTTGTTGTTTACCTGTGTCACTTGCCCAGTAAGCTCTTTTCATCAGGATTATGTCTTTGCTGCATTTGTGCATCTGACTTAGCCCAAAGCCAGTGATGAACATCTACTTGTCCATTTCAACAGTCAGCTCTCTAAAGGACTTAAAGATAGTCAGGACTCTCTGCAAACAGGTAACTTTGTATAAAGGACAACCCAGACTCCTGTTACTTTATTATATAGAGAATACTACATTTACCAGCATATGAAAGCCAGGTATTATATAACCCACAGAATACACTGTGTTGATTATAAGAATACTTCTATCCCATTATTCAGTCCAGCAAGACTTTGAGTAAATAGATGGATCTGTGACTGTTTGTTCATTCATCCATCCATCAAACATTCTAGGCACGGCAGATAAAGAAATGAGCCAGACACAGCCCCTGCTGTCAAGGAATTCAGAATCCAGTGGAGAAGACAGACTGAAAAATCAGTGGCTATAGCTATACTAGAGGTTCATGCAAGTTACCATAGACATACAGTGGAAGATTGCAGATCTGACGTGAATGCCGGACCAGTCGGGAAATATGCCCAGGACGTGGTGACACTTAAGCTGAACATGAGTCAGCCAGGTAGCCAACGTGAGAGGCAATCTAGACAAAGGGTTTGAGGTAGATGGTAACACACCATGAGAGAGAGAGTATGCTGCTTCCAGGTTATTTTGGCTAGAGTAATGGTCTCTTCACTGCATTTTTCATTGGCAAATCTGCTCTGTCCACAACATACAGGCACGATGAATGGGGAGCTGCTTAGGACAAAGTCAGATGTTGAACTGAGTGAGGGGTGGTATGGGGAGAAGGGGGCAACTGTCCTATTTAGGCTTATACGTGGAGAATATTAACAGCTACAGATTCTTCCTTTTGAATCCTTGGCCTCATCTGACCCTGAAGGTTTCCAGGCATGTGTAAGCAATTGCAGAGCCTGTGTAATTCATAGATCAAATGGCCTTGTAGTCTGTCACTAAAATTCTATTTGCTTTATATTTATACGGCTTGGATGAGATGTACCTTTGTGAGGGGCACTCTTGGTACATGATTGATGGCTCTTCAGACAAGATGTGCTAGTTTAATACTGGCCTTGGTCAAGTAGGAGAGGGGCACCTGATTTGTCTTGCTCTTAATCTCTCAGTGTACTTGCAACTTGTACTGAGGCTGCACGTTCTGTTCTTTGGTGCTTCAGTTTTTCCGTGGATGGTAGAATTTCAGTGGTGGAAACGCCCAAGAGAGGTAGTGACGCTTCCAAGTCAGCACGTTCATGTTTGTTGCTGTGAACTGGCTGGTCTGACATGGCCTCAACTGTATTTCTAGATCCCAGAGGGTTTCTGGGGAAGAAATTAAGTGGAATTGTTTCTCGATTAATTGCTGATTTTTCTCATTTAGCAAATCATCTAACAAATTTTAGGATTGAAATTTGATTTCAGCAAAAGTACGTGCACGTCAGCTATAGATGTTTGTTCATAACAACTCTGTGAATGTGGATTATATGTGTGATTTTAATGCATTCGTTGGAAATAATGTTATTTTTCACAAAGTAAAAACATTCGTAATTTTGCTACAAGGGAGAATATTTGCTTCCTCTCACACATTTTATTTAATAATTTTACTTCTTTAAAAGCAAAACAGCACACAATTTGAAAATGAAATTTCCCCAAAGTGTTCAGTTTGCTAATATGTTTTTCATTTTCTTCATTATGCTATAGTGGAATGTTGCCATACTTTGAAATGTGCAACTTATCTCCCTGGAGGCAGCAGATGGTGTGACTAGTGTGTCTTTTGGTACAGGATTTATCATGAGAGATGGCATCTAGCACTGGGTTAGAGGGGGGCCCTGTCCTCAAAGAGCATTGACTCCCGCCCGATTACCTCATTACAACATTTATGTTAATTATTATTTTTAAATATGAAAAACCTACAAAAATGGAAAGGTTTTGGCACTTTTTAAAAGCTTCCTTTTTCTTAGTCTGTATAAGAAAATGCTTTATGTAAGAACTATTTGAGTTATTTCAATTGTATTTGCAAGTGTTTTGTCATTGCCCCGCTGCTAGAGGACCAGCTGATCCCTTGGGAAGGACATGATTTTATTGGTATTTCCACTTTATTTGTGATCTGGTCTGTAGCTTTGAAAGTCTGACAATTTCATTTCCTATAAGGAATATTGACTCACACTAACCAAGCTCACAAGAGTCTTTTGCAAAATCCAGAGCTCCATTTTGATTACGTACAGTGAAAAATACAGCTTCAAGCAGATCTGGCAATTCCCTCCCTCTAGGTGAATTGACATCAGAACCTAGGTCACAACGAAGCAGTTTGTTTGGGGAGTAGAAGTAGGCCATCCCTCCATGAAGCTGTGCCTGCCATTAGGACTTAGTCACATGTTGTGAGTCATGGTGTCCTTCCGGAACTGTGCTAACAGTTTTTTATTCTTTCTGGACATTTTTAGTCTCTTGCTGATTACTCTGTTACATCATCTCTTTAAAAAGAACAGTGTAGAGGAAGAAAGACTTCCCCTCTACCCTCCTTGGTTTGACTGTTGGGTCTATGAAATAAACTGACAACAGGCAGGTTAACGGTAGAAAAGATATACAAATTTATTAATTTTTAACATATGCCATGGGGGTGTTATGGGAGAAAATGTGAATACCTAAAAAAATGGTGAGATTTGAGACCTTATATGCCATCTTAATAGGGGAAGGGGAGAGGGAATTTAGGCCACTTAGGAAAGAAGAGTGGGCCCTTAGAAGAATAGATAGTAGGGGTGATAGTTGGTGACAAAGTTTGTCTAGGGATAGTGCCAACTTCTAGTCTCTTCTGTGACAAAAATCAATCTTCCCTCATTGATGAAACTCCCCTGGAGGGGACAACTGAATTTCTTTTGGAGGAAGTGTTTTAGGCAGATAAGAGTTGTTCAGGGAAAGCCCCTCCCTGCATCTGCTGTTTTTCCAGTGTCTTCAGGTCAAAGTAGTCCGTATACCAAAGTGTCATATTTTGGGGTGGTGACTCCTGAAGTCCTGTAACAGCTAATACGCACTTAACTCCCAAAGAAAAATAGCTTTATCCTGAGTGCAAACTCCAGGAGAGTATTTTGTTTGTTTGTTTGTTTGTTTTCTCCCTCTTGTGCTGTAATCAGTTAGCAATGTCTGCCACAGATAGGAGAGGAGAATGATAGTTTCAGTAATGTAAGTTTGGTCGCCTTGGCTTAAATCCCACCTTTAGTATATAGAATCAAATAAGTACTCTGATTAACATTTAAGAACAACATTCTGTACTCTTGGAGATCATTTGAGAAAATCCTTTTAAAGCTAGAAGAAGTCTTAATTTTCTCCTTTTATAGATCAGAATGCATTTGTCTTGAAGGACTTAATGACTTCCTAGGGCTGGCTGAACAATGACTCAATCCCAAAGTTTCTGACTAATGGTCTAAGCATATTTTCTTACAAACTGTAATAGGTCTAAGAATCCTAAAGATTGATGATTTCATTTTCCAATTTAATTTGAGAAATATCTTTTCCCTTTTAGGATTAAATTTTTTATCCTTTTAGGTCAACAATATAAACATGAGGATTACTACATAGAACAGTAGTACTTAATCTTGGGTACACATTAGAATTATTTGGGAAGTGTTAAAACACACACACACACACACACACACACACACACACACACACTGTGCAGGCCTCCAGCAGACAAATTAAATAAGAATCTCTGGGGCGGGGAACAGTTACTTATACTTTAAAAAAGTTTTCCACATGATACCACTTTGCAGCCAGGATTGAAATAGTTGATAAAACAATTTGAAAATTTTTTGAAGTGATCAAACACTTTGAAATGGTTAAAAAGTCATTGTTGGCATTAAATTGTTGAAGGAATCAGTATGTTTATTAGCCAAAATCAATCCTTCCATATAAAAATCACAGAGTTAGAAATTCAGATAAGTAGAGTACTAAATATTTTTCATTCCATAATTCCGAATACAGGCATCAAATAGGAAACAGGAAAAATAGCGATAGCTGTGATCATAATGATGAATTATTCTCAGATTATTCCACGGTAAAATAAAGGAAAATATTTCTTTTCACATTTTGGGTAAAATGCATAGTAATAGTATTCACTCTTTAGTTTCAATTTCAATTTCAGATGAATGGAAACATGGCGGTAGGGGATCTGAATAAATGCTCTAGGAAATCACGCAGGTGTGCTCTTCCAAACGAGAGGACTATTCACTGATAATGTGTACAGTGATATAAAAATTTTGTGTATATCATGCATCAGAGATTAGTAATTGCTAGAACAGAGGCTTTTGGTCCTTCACTGCTCAATTCTTGTAGTGCTACTGAGAGTGTTGTGATTCCATCTGCCATTTAAAGATAGCTAAACCATGCACGGTGTATGTAGCTACTAGAAGGGAATGCTGGTCCAAAATCTAAAACAAAGAACAACAGTATTTACCTTTAAAATGAATTTTAGTATTTATTTAAGTATTCCTCATGTTTTGAGCCTTCAGAGTGCCTCAAAAGAAGAAGCTATGGTATTAAACCGTGAAGGGAATAAGTTTCCTAGCTTAACATATTTCCTTACTGCTTTCCTCCCTACTTTGCCCTATAGTACGTTGTGTATACAGTAGACCTCAGGTTATCTGCTCTTTGAGTTCTGTCATTTTTCTCTCTCACTTGCCCCTGCTCTCTCTCTCTCTCTCTCTCTCTCTCTCCACAACTCCTTCCTCTTCCCCCCTTCCCCCTTTCTTCTCTAGCTCACACTTTGTTTTTTTGTTAATTTTTTAACATTTATTTTTGAGAGAAAGAGACCGAGCATGAAGGGGAAAGGGACCGAGAGACAGGGAGACACAGAATTGGAAGCAGGCTCCAAGTTCTGAGCCGTTAGCTCAGAGCCTGATGCGGGGCTCGAACTCACAAACAGTGAGATCGTGACCTGAGCTGAAGTCGGATACTCAACCGACTGAGCTACCCAGGTGCCCCTCACACTTTGTTTTAAGATAGGGAAAGACTTTAAATGGCTTTTCAGTCTCCAGAGCAAGACTGGAGAGAAAGCATTTGCAGTGCTGTCTTGCACTCAAGAAAAAGTTGGAAGAATATTACACACACTTAAAGTGGACCAACTAATGTTGAAGAACTTGAAACAAGACTTTAAACAATTAGATTAATCATTTATAGATAATCAGAGTTAAATGGCTGGCTGGTCATGAACTAGAACCTTCCCCGGTCTGATGAAAATACATATTGTATAGCCTAAGAGCTGCCATTGTAGAAAGCCCTCTTATAGCCCAGAGAATTTAGAGTTATCACTCTAAAAGTTGACACTGAAACATGTCATTGAGGACAGCTTTTTTTGTGTTACTCTTTGGATTGGCAGGTTATGACAAAACTACATTCATGTTACTTGAATACATCTTTTGTCTAGTTTTACATGCTTTTTGACTTGTCTAGAAAATGACATATTGCGGTTTTCATTAGCTTTAACCAGGTGTGATTTTCTTATGGAAGATACCCCAGCAGGACTGCAGTTTAAGGCGAATAAACCAGTGAAGCTCAGAAAGGCCATAGCCCTCCTTCAGATGGTAGCAATGAGCTGAGAGACTCATTAATCAACTACAGAGTCACAGGTGTGATGGCTTGCCTACAAACTGCCAACAGACTGTGAAAGTCACATCAGACAGGCTAAATTGTCAAACTAGACCCATCCACAAACATTTTAACAGAGCAAAATTCCAACTCTTTTGTCTTCAACATGTGATTTTGAACCGGTAAATTTCCTCCAAACCTTCTGTAAGCTTATTTTATATAATAAAATTCAAATTTATTGAAAAACAATCAGATTTGGCATTTTTTCTTTGCTAAAAATTTGTATCAGTGTCTTTTTTTCTTATTTTTCTTAATGCTTCTTTCCTCTCCTTTATCTTAAAAGCCTATTCTTATGCTACATGAAAGGATGGAGAATGGAATTTGCCTGTGTCAAAGCTTTATCAGTAGTGAAAATCCACTTTGTTGCATGTGCATATGCTTGAGCTATGCCTCTCGGAAGGGTTTCATTCATGAGGAGATGTCTGTAGATGTTTTTTAATGGAAGGACTATGGAGAGTAGTTTTTTTAACTAGAAGAAATTCTCTACGCCAAGTTAACAGCTCAAATTTTTGCTTTTTTTGATCTCCAAGGAATCATAATTTTTACTTTGTTTTAGTTTATTTCTTAAAAATTGGCACATCACAAAAGAAGTCAAGTTAAACTTTAAGTTTGATGTGTGATTTTGTCAAGAGTTTTACAACAACATGACAGTAATTTTAAAAATGAATATATAGTTTATATTTTGGGAGGATTTCAGTGAACTCCAGTAAAATATATGTGATGGCCTTAAGTCTGATGTTCCTAGATCTATTCTGTAACTCCTTCAGTAACTTGTATTTTTTATTTTTTGTACAAATGGAACTTACCCATAACTCAGAGATTCATATTTTCTTTTTTCTTCAGTGCAATTTCACACTATCGACTGGAAAGTGTTGAATTGTACATTGGTGCTCATTGAGCAGAGGAAATAGAATTAAGTTTGGTGTCAACAGAAGTTGTGTGGGTTCTCTAGAAACTTGCCCCTCAAAGCTTGTCCCATGAACAGCAGCATTAGAAATACAGAACCTTGGGTCCTACCCAAGACTCACTGAATGAAACTGTGCATTCTTATAAGATACTAAAGTGGTTCATATGCTTAATGAAAGCTGGAGAAGCATTAGGCTAAGGGAAATTAGGTAGTTCTTTGCTCTTACCAGTTTTTACCTGTCATTTAAGTATTATCCTATTAAATACCATTATAAATGAGAGTTCTTATATAAAAAACATAACCAAACTCTATTTAATTTTCTGGATGCTATAAGCAGTATTAAATACAATGAATGTTAACTTGAGAATAGAACTAAAACACCCCAATAATATTGTTCAGGGTGGCATTTGATCTTTTAAATATAGCTAAGTGATGGGGCGCCTGGGTGGCGCAGTCGGTTAAGCGTCCGACTTCAGCCAGGTCACGATCTCGCGGTCCGTGAGTTCGAGCCCCGCGTCGGGCTCTGGGCTGACAGCTCAGAGCCTGGAGCCTGTTTCCGATTCTGTGTCTCCCTCTCTCTCTCTGCCCCTCCCCCGTTCATGCTCTGTCTCTCTCTGTCCCAAAAATAAATAAAAAACGTTGAAAAAAAAATTAAAAAAAAAAAATAAATATAGCTAAGTGAACATTAAATATACAAAGGCCAATGATACTCTGCCAAAACATCTATGTACTAAGTCTGGATATCTTATTCTAGTGTAGGAAAAAGCAGCATTTACAAAAAAGTGTGAGACATATCTTTGTGTATAAAAAACTTATCAACCATATTTTCATTCACTGTAAGGCAATTCAATTATGAAGTTCTAAAGTTCTTTCATGGCCTTGTTTTATCTTTTTTTAATGTTTTAAAATTTAAAACGGCGGAAATATTCTTTAAAATAGCAGAATTCTTACAGTGTCCCTTATGAAGTTTTTTACCCGAATTAAATGCTTTCCTCCATCACCAATTCTGATTAAACAAAGGCTGAATGAAGTATGTTATTTTTCACCTTTTGAATTGTTTCTTTGTCCCTTGGAAAAATATGAACATTTACACTACATAGACTGGAATGTCAAGAAGGAGATAGAAGTCACAATTTGTACTTAGGGAGTCATACTCTAATTCACATTCCTTGTCAATCTCTGTTCTGCCAAAATAGTAGTAGATTATATATAAAAAATTGCTAATAAAATACTATGTTTACTATTCTGTGTTGACCTTAAGTTGATACTAAAGAGTTACTTTTTAAATTTTATTAAAAAAATTTTTTTAATGTTTGTTTTTGACAGAGAGAGAGAGACAGAGCATGAGCGGGGAAGGGGCAGAGAGAGAGTGAGACACAGAATCTGAAGCAGGCTCCAGGCTCTGAGCTGTCAGCACAGAGCCTGATGCGGGGCTCAAACTCACAGACCACGAGATCATGACCTGAGCCGAAGTCGGACACTCAGCCGACTGAGCCACCCAGGCGCCCCTTGAATTTTATTTTTTTAGGGCCTTTTTTTTTTTTTTTTTAGGGAGAGAGCAAGCATGAGTGGGGGAGGGGCAGAGAGAGGAAAAGAGAGAATCCCAAGCAGGCTCTGACAAGGGGCTCCATCTCACAAGTTGTGAGATCATGAGCTGACCTGAAACCAAGAGTTGGACACTCAATCAACTGAGCCACCCAGGCACCTTGATACTAAAGAGCTACTTTAAAGGAGTTTGGCAGGGGAGCAAGGAGTGAATTTTTACAACTAGAAATTAAGAAGTTAATTTGTGTTACTACCAGTTTGTAGTTAATTTCATAGTTTCCACAATGAAATTGAACAAACTTTTATATTTCTACAATTTGTATATACCCAAGATTCTTTTGGTAATTCTTGGTTAAAGAGACACCAAGCTGATTTATTCTAGGGGTAAATATTTTCACAGAGGAAGCCCTCAGTAACCACTTATTTTAACTTGAAAATATTTGAAGGATTGATAGGAATGTAACAGAATGAAAGAATGAGAATTAATGGAAGTACTAAAAATTGAGTCTCACCTGCAATCCTTATTTAATTGAATCAGTGTGGAGAATAGGAAATGATATTATGTGATATTGTGTGATATTCTGTGTAGTATATAATAATACAATGATAAAGGTTAAATTTTCAATTAAAAGATATATGTACTTGAAATTTCCATTTACGTATGGTATTCTATGCTCATGTTAGCCTCAAAACATTTGTTTTGAGTATCATCTTGAATTTTCCCCATTCTCTCACCCCATTTTGCTTTCTGTGTATGTCACTTCATAACTTTTTGCAACTGTCCTCTTGCTGGCAAATACTAGAAGAGCTGTCACATCAGAGTGTCATCATAGGTGGAATATATAACTGACTTAACTTCATTTTAAGGGAAATATGTATAAAAAGATATGGTCACTGGGATCATTGAAAAGTATGTCTTGAAGTAAGCCTCATGAGTATTTTTTTTATCTACATTTTTAGTAGCTAATATTTTTCCATTTTTATTTTTTTTTAATTTTTTTTTAACGTTTATTTATTTTTGAGACAGAGAGAGATAGAGCATGAACGGGGGAGGGTCAGAGAGAGGGAGACACAGAATCTGAAACAGGCTCCAGGCTCTGAGCTGTCAGCACAGAGCCCGACGCGGGGCTCGAACTCACGTACCGCAAGATCATGACCTGAGCCGAAGTCAGCTGCTTAACCGACCGAGCCACCCAGGCGCCCCATTTCCATTTTTTTTAACTTAGAAATTATATAACCCCCTTAAATAATATAGAAATGTTCCCTTGTCATAATAAAAACTCAGAACTGCATTTAAATTCATCCACACTCCTACCAGTAAAGTGTTAATGAAATTAATAGTGAAAAAATATAATGATTTCTACTGGGATAATTACATGGGTAATTTAACAGTAGATTTGGATGAAACTAGAAGCATTTGTATGATGTACAGTTAAACCTCCATGAATGGTACGGAGAAAATCAAAGACTGTCACACGGTCTTTTAAATACAAAAGGATTCTTTAAAAATGTTAAGTAGTAGCAATTCTTAAACGGTAAATTTTCACGTTTATTATCCTAATATATCACTTTTTAAAAATATGTGGCTAATTGTTGTTTCATGACGTGACTGTCCACTTTTTAAAATACAACCATCACAGCAAAGTTAAAAATTCAGTCTGCATGTTTTTTAATTTTGTCAATTAAAAGGACAGAGTGAACTACAACTTCTCTCAAACAACTTGGGGCAGTTTTCAACTTTAAGTGTGCTCTTTGGAGCTGGTTTCCACACAAAAAGACTCTTGACAATCCCATTATAGCGGATTTAAAATGTGAAGAAATTCTTCTCAAGGGAAGAAAATAGAGCCTCGAAATGTTTAAAGCACTTGTTCCTTGATTGGCAACCTGCTGTATATTTTTATATAAACTTTTAATCCTCAAAAAACTTTTTATAAAACGCTTGTCAGGTTCTTAATTATAAACATATGAAAATAGATTCAATGAAAGTAACAATTTGCTGAATGTCACAGTGTGTACATGAGCAAGCTAGGATTCGAAGCCAAGGCTGGTGGCTAGCTCCAGAGGCCACATCCTCTTCACCTCATACTGCCGGTGAAATGCAAGTTGTAAAGACACAGAATGTGAATATTTTGTGTCTGTGAAGATGCATGTCATATATATGTTATTTTTAAAGATTTTATTGTGAAAGTGTAGCAAACAGAAAAGGACATAAAACATAAATGCGAAGCTCTGTAAGTCACCGTAAAGCAAACATTCACTTAAGCACCACTGATAACCAGCACCCAGGAATATAACATTGCCAGTACCCTTGAAGTATCCCCCATGCTCCCTGCCAGACACTACCCTCTCCCTTCTCCCCTAAGATGAACTATTCTCTTCACTTCTAACACTATAGTCCAGGTTTGTGTTTCTTATAATTGTGGTAAAATATACATAACATAAAATTTACCATTTTAGCCTTATTTATTTATTTATTTATTTATTTATTTATTTTAATGTTGATTTATTATTTTGAGACAGAAAGAGAGCAGGGGAGGGACAGAGATAGATGGAGAGAGAGAATCCCAAGCAAGCTCTGTGCTGTTAGCATCGAGCCCCACACAGGCTCGAAATCATGATCTGACTCAAAAACAAGAGTAGAAGGGTTAACTGACTCAACTACCCAGGCACCCCTAGCCACTTTTAAATGTACAGATAAGCAGCATTAAGTATATTCACACTCTTGCACCGTCATCACCACCATCCCCTCAGTTTCCATCTGATCTTGTCTTTAGGTATAAAATGAGTCTCTTCTAGGCAGTGTACAGATGGGTCATATTTTTTAAATCCATTCTATCACCTTACGTCTTTTGATTGGAATGTTGAGTTTACTTACATTCAAAGTAATTATTGATAGATATGTATTTATTGTCATTTTATTTGTTTTATTGTTATTTCTGAAGATTTTCTCTCATCCATTCTTGTCTTTTTTCTCTTTCATGGTTTTCTTATTTTCTTTAGAAATATACGGTAACACCTTGGTTTGCAAGCATAGTTTCATTCTGGAAGCATGCTTGTGATCCAAAGCATTTGTATATCAAAGCAAATTTCCTCATAAGGAATAATGAAAATTCAGATGACGTGTTCAACAACCCAAAAGTATTCATATAAAAGTGATTACAATACTGTAATATAATACAAAATACTAAAGAAAATACAAACTATAAAGAAAAGCAAATGAACCCGCACTTACCTTTGAAAACCTTTGCGGCTGGTGTGAGGGAGACAAGAGAGAGGAGGGTTACTGTGTAGGATGACTTTCACTATCACTAATGGAATCATTGCTATCTATTGGCTCAATGGCATCTTTTTCTTTTCATGCAACTTTAATAAGGAACCTATCCAATGGCCTAGAATGAAGCAAAGCATCCCTAAGCTTACTCTTGTATGGAAAAGCAAAGGACTGTCCATAGGCACTCTGAAGTGACAAACAAGACACGAGTGCCAGTTGTGGGTACCTTCCAACGTTCTGAAAAATCACTGATTTCTGTCAAACACCATGGCCTGAGACTGAGCATCTGAGCATGGGAGATGATCACCCACAGTCCTGCAGTGAGAGAGAGAGCAAGCGAGAGAGAGAGAGAGAGAGAGAGAGAGAGAGAGAGGGAGAACCATTGGCTCAGTTGTGATCGTGTGACTTTAGGCATCATGTACTACTCATATAGCAAGACATCTCTCTTTTGTCAAGTTAAAATTTATTAGAAATGTTTGCTCATCTTGTGGAACAGTCACAGAGCGAGTTACTTGCAATCCAAGGTTTTACTGTATTTGGATTTCTTTCTTTTTATTCTTTGCATATTTATCAGTGGTTTTTGGTATGTGGTTACCATGAGGCTTGTATATAACCTCTTCTACATGTATAGCAGTCTCTATTAAATTGATGGTCATTCAAGTTTGAACACATTCTTTTCTCCTCTCCTCCCCATGTTTTAGGTATATATTATTACATTTAATGTCTTTTATTTTGTGAGTTCCTAGACTGATTTTTTATAGAAATATTCATTTTTATGGTTTTTGTGTTTCCTACCTTTATACTGTCACTTTTGGTCTCTCCTTTTCACTCAAAGAATCCCCTTTAATGTTTCCTTTAGGGTTGGTTTAGTAGTCATGAACTCCGTTAGTTTTTGTTTGGGAATTCTTTATCTTTCTTTCTTTCTGAATGGAAGCCTTGCTGGATAGAGTATTCTTGTCTACAGATTTTTCTCATTCAGCACGTTGAATATATCAGGTCACTGCCTTCTGTCTTGTAAAGTTTCTGTTGAAAAATCTCCTGCTAGCCTTAGGAGTTTTCCCTTGTAAGTTACTGTGGTTTTTTGTCTTGCTGCTTTTGAGATTTTTTTACTATATCACTATATTTGCCAGTGTAATTACAACCTGTCTTCGTGTGGGTCTGCTTTTGTTTTTTTTGATGGGAGTCCTCTGTGCCTTCTGGATCTGGGTATCTGTTTCCTTCCCCAGATTAGGGAAATTTTCAACTATTATTTGTTCAAATAAACTTTCTACCCCCCTTTCCTTTTCTTTTTCTGGGACTCTTACAATATGAATATTATTATGTTTGATGGCGTCACTGAGTTCCCTCAGTCTATTCTTGTGTTACATAGTTTTTTTTTTTCTTTCTTTTGTTCACCTTGATTACTTCCCATTACTCTCTCCACTAAGTCATTAATTTTTTTCTCTGCTTCTTCTAGCCTATTGTTCATTCCATTAAACATGTTTCTCATTTCATTTATTGAGTCCTTTATCTCTGATATGTTATTTCTTATGTCTGTGTTAAGGGTCTCACTCATGTAATCCACTCTTTTCTCAAATCCAGTGGGTATCCTTATGATCATTGCTTTAACTTTTCTATCAGGCTTGTTACTTATATCTGTTTTGTATAGATCTCTGGCCATGGCCTTCTCCTGTTCTTTCATTTCAGATAAATTTTCTGTCTGCTCAATTTGTCAGCCCCTCTTTGTCTGTGTTAAAAAAGTCAACTATGTCTTCTGCTCTTGAAAGTAGTGACTTTATGAAGCAGAGGTCCTGATGTGCACTGTAGTGTTCCCTACTCACCAGAACCTGGCACTTCAGGAAAGTACCCTTTGTGTGTTTCTTATAGTCTGCTGTTTTGTCTGAGTCACTTTTCCTTTCAATGTAGTTGTCTGCACTGCCTCCTTGCTTGTGGGCTGTACTTGTTCTCCGTGGTGTTAGTGGTGCTTCCTCTGAGGGGGCATGCCCACCAGGGAACTTGGAAGCAGTATGGGCCTATTAGTAAAATTTGTGCTGGGCCACTAGTCCTATGCCAGATCCCCTGAAACACTGTAGCTGTGCACCTGGCCAGTGGGGATGGGCACCAGACTGGGCATAGTGCAGGAGAGTGACTAGGTGTGACTGTGCTCTACATGCCACAGTGGCTGGGAACATGTGGCTGCTGGATGCTGTGTGGCAGCTATGTGGTGGGTGTGCGTGCTATGTGCTATGGGTGCTGTGTGCCCCTGCAGCTGTGCACGTGTACATGCAGTGGCTGGGTGGGGTGCACATGGCTGTAACAAAATTTGCCCTGAGGCCAGTGCCAAGACTAGCAGGATTGGCATGGGTGAGTCATCAGGGGAACTTGTGGGCATGGTGCACTGTTAGCAGGTTAGGTAGCAAGTGGCTGTGGCCCTACCTCCTATAAATGGCCGTGTTTATATTGTTGGGGGCTGGGAAGGAAAGTAGCACCTGCCAGCTCCCTCATTTTGGAAGAAGCTACCTAATACAGTCTGAAATCAGTGTGACCAGATCTGTCTCCTGTTTGCCTGTGGTGTTCTGTAAACTACTGTTTTTATATTGCCTATCCCCATAGGCCATTGTCTCTTTAAGGGAAATGGCCCAGCTATCCCTGCTCTCCATGCTTGCCCAGTACTGAGTCAGCTGACTTTTAAAGTTCCAGGCTTCAAATCCCACTGGTAATACAAACTCATGGATTTCAGCCCCTCTGGTTTTCAATGCCAAAGGTTATAGCGATGAGTCTTCTCCATGTGAGCTCCCTATTGCAAGGGCCTGTTTCTCTGCCCTCTCCATATGTGCAAGCTGCCTTTCTTCTGTAGGCAGCCTCCCTCTGCCTTTCTGACCCTTCTGGCCTTTCAGATGCAGCTTCTTCTGTGTATTTAGTTGTGGAATTTGTTCTACCCATCTTGGACTGCTGTTTTATTTACTTGGATGTGGATGATGTCTGCTTGTAAATGTTGGACTGGGTGAGCTCACAATCCTCCTACTCTTCCATCTTCCCAACTCCTCTCCTGTGTATTCTTCTTTTGTTGAACACTTGTGTTTCTTCCACTTTGTGGCAATTGTGAAAAATGTTGCCATAAACATGGGTGTACAATTTTCTGTTCTAGTCCCTGCTTTTAATCCTTTCAGATAGTTTCCCAGAAGTAGAATCATTGTATCATGTAATATTTTGAGGAACTGGTGCCATATTGTTTTCCACAGACACTGGAGCATTTTCCAACGGCAATGCACAAAAGTCCCAGTTCCTCCATATCCTTCACAACACTTGTTATTTTGTGTTTTTTAAATAAATTTCCTTTTTAAAAGATTACATACATGAAATAATATTTTCTAATTATTCTAGATTCTTTTCCTTAAGATAACATTTGTGAGATTCATCCATATAGTTGAATGTAACTGAAGTTTTCCCTTTTTGTTCTGTATAGTGTATCATTGCGTATGACTATATCCAATTTTTCATTTCACTGTTGAACATTTGGATTATTTCCAATTTTTAGTTATTGTGAATAATGTGGCTGGAAATGTTCACCTACATAAATCTTGGTGTATGTGTGGAGTATACTGTGTATATGCCTAGAGGTAGAATTGCTGGGTCATAGAGTATGCCTATGTTCAACTTTAGATTATACCAAGCTATTGCCCAAATTGTGTACCAGTTTACATTCCTGGTAATGTGGTAATTGTGGTAAATTGTGTACCAGTTTACATTCCTGCCAAAAGTATATGAGTTCTCATTTCATCATATTTTCACCAATACAAAGGTAATTTAGCCATTCTGATAGATGTGAATACTAATGACGGTGAATTTTACATATAAAGCTTTTGGATAGCATCTTTGGTGAAATGCCTTTAAGCTTCATACCTATTTTTATTGTTTTATTTACTGCACTGTTTTAATATTAAAAAATATAAATTTATGTGTGGAGGATTGTATGAATGGATGGGAGATACAAACCCTTTGTTGCAAATATCTTCTTAAATTCCTTGGCTTGCTTTTTTACTTTTCGAATTATTTTTTTCTAAATAGTAGTTATTTTTTTTTAATTTTTTAAACGTTTATTCATTTTTGAGAGACAGATTGTGAGCAGGGGAGGGGCAGAGAGAGGGAGACCCAGAATCCAGAATCTGAAGCAGACTCCAGGCTCTGAGCTGTCAGCACAGAAACCAATGCGGGGCTTGAACTCACAAGCTGTGAGATCATGCCCTGAGCCGAAGTCGGACGCCCAACTGACTGAGACACCCAGGTGGCCCAATAGCAGCTAATTTTTATATAGTAAGATTTATTAAACAATTCCCCTTTCTGGATGTTATTTTGCCATTTTATTTTTTTATTTTATTTTTTATTTTTATTTTTTTAACGTTTATTTATTTTTGAGACAGAGAGAGACAGAGCATGAATGGGGGAGGGGCAGAGAGAGAGGGAGACACAGAATCTGAAGCAGGCTCCAGGCTCTGAGCCATCAGCCCAGAGCCCAACGCAGGGCTCGAATCATGGACTGCGAGATCGTGACCTGAGCTGAAGTCGGATGCTTAACCGACTGAGCCACCCAGGCGCCCCATATTTTGCCATTTTAGAGAAATCTTTTCCCACCCCAAAGTCATGAAAATATTTTAAGATTAGCTTTCAATATGCTCTTTAAATGGGAGGTGTTAAGATCTTGATTGAATTTGCATTATGTCTAAAGATGAATTTGAAGAAAATTGTTATCTTTATAATATCAAGGCTTCCAAGCCATGAACATCGTATATACTTCCTTGGGTCTTAGATTTTTCTTAACGTATTTTCACGTTAGATCTTGTATAGCTATCTTGTTCATCTTGCTTTAGAATTTATTTCCCAGTTTCTGTGACATTTAATGCTTTTGTAAATCTTATATGTAAGTTTTTATTTTCTGTTTGTTGGTAAATTGAAGCATAAAGTTTGTTGATAGGTCTGTCACTTTGTTAAATTTACCTATTCTAATCTTGTTGCCAGAGATTTTTGATGTCCTTTTAAAATAATCATATCATTGAGAATAACATCTTAATTCCTTCTTTTTTTAATCATTAGAGCTTTTCTTAGCTTTTTCTTACCACCTTCTTTACAGTCTCTACTCATATACTGAATTACAATTGTCACTGTATGGATTGTTCTGTCATTCCTTGATCCCAAAGGGTATAACTTAACTGAGACTCCTTCTAAGTTCTATAAATTATGAAACAGGATAAATTTTTGAACAAATAACTTTTTACAACTTCAGCTTATTACCAGTTATATAGTATATGCTGAGATTATATTTTTTCTACAACTATCCTCTGTTTCCATTTATTTTTATTTATTTATTTTTTATTTCTCAATGTTCTGACCTGAGCCTCTCCATCACTGATTTCCAAAAACAAAATTTCTTAAAATTTGAACCCCTGAATTTTGGCCTTCTCACCTGATATTTTAATACTAACCCCCCTAAATCCATGTATGTTACATTCTTGTTTTCATTCTATAACAACTGCTTTTAAATGTGGCTAGGTGTGTGTTTCTGTTGGAATCTTACAAATCTTACAAATTTATTTTCATTGACTGATTTAACAAAACGTTAACAGTAAAAGGCACACCTGACTGCTCAAATATATTTAATTGCTTACCAGCTGTATCTCTATCACTAAAAATAGTTAATTCATCTTGATGCACATCCCTCAGGTTGTTCTTCATCTGATATGAAGGAAGTCTTTATTCCCCTCAGTATAACATATTTTTGCTGATTACTCAAATATCTCATTATTTCAGATTATTAAAATAAATAATTAAAACTATTTTTTTGGTTTTATGTAGCAGTGGAAATAAGCGTAAGAGTTCAGTCTGTTTTGGGGTGCTTGGGTGGCTCAGTTGGTTAAGGGCCTGACTTTGGCTTAGGTCACAATCTCATGGTTTGTGGGTTCAAGCCCCGCGCCGGGCTCTGTGCTGACAGCTTGGATCCTGGAGCCTGCTATAGATTCTGTGTCTCCCTCTCTCTCTGTCCCTCCCCTGCTCACACTCTGTCTCGCTCAGTCTCTCAAAAATAAATAAGCGTTAAAAAACTTTTTTTTAAAAAAAGAAAGAAATCAATCTGTTTTTTTGTAGCAGATTGAAAAATTAATACATGTGGGGCACCTGACTGGTTTAGTCAATAGAGCATGTGACTCTTGTTCTCAGGGTTGTGAGTTCAAGCCCCATGTTAGGCATAGAGCTTACTTAAAGAAAAGAAAATTAAAAAGAAAAAGCAATACATGTACTTTTCACTGACTTCTTTCCACTCTCTTAATCAGTGTCTTTCTACCTCACACAGTATTTGGGAAAAGATAAGAACAAAGATAGCGCTTCTTAAGTTTCATTCTTCCATTAATAGTCATGCTTTTTCTTTACTTAATTTCTGCAGACTTAGCTCTCCGCTGTACCTAGACCTTTCAGATCTGTGACAAATAATCACTCCCATGATTCAGATTTATTGAGATTAGCTAGACGTATTCAATGATGATAATGATGACGACAGTGGAGGTGGTGGTTGTAATGATGCTAGAATAGCCAGTTTGCAGAAGCTTTGAAAGATGTTCTGTACCTATATAAGCAGAGTGTGTACTGGTTTCATTGGGCATCTACTTATAAGATAGAGAATTGTAGCAAGCTCTTACATCGGAATTTTAAGCAGAACTTGACATTTGGTGTCAAGAACCATGCAGCGTCTTCACACATTTTGAAACTACGTTGACACCATGTAAGAACAAGAACAGTTTTCCAGATAATTCCTATGAACTTATTATGTCTCTATAATGATTATAGTAAAATGTTCTATTTTATTATAAGAAGATAGTGATTTTTGTTTGAAACTTTTACTTTTTCAAGCTATCATTATCGGATATCCCCTCACCAACGCAAAGAAGCATCTTTGAAAGAACATCACACTAAAATTATTAGAAATCTATCAGTAAAGTGATGCTTAGAAAGAGTTGAAAGGAATGGACAATAAATATGTAGATCTATGCAAACTGTGTTCTTTCCTGTATTTAATTCACACATCTTGAGCCTTTCTCAATTTTAGGCTATATAATGCACTGCTGAATAATTGTACAATTTGAATTCACAAACTACAAAATTTTGCTCCATTTTACTTTGTCCCACTACAACCTGACTCCATTAAGGAGCTTAACTAACGTTTATATTCATTACCCCAACCCAGCCTAGTATAGCTCCATGTGCAGTTTAGAGTAGCTAAAGGTCAATAACATGTATCCATGGTGAATTTTTCCATAGAATGTCAGAGTAATTCACGTATTTCGTTGCAACAGAACTTCATTCGTTTCAGAAACTTAATCATTCAGATTGGTTTACGTCTTCTGTTGCCATGAACTTAAATTTGACCTAAGGAAAGTATACTCAGGTACCATGAGTTGTAAAATATGAAATACATATGATTGTTCATATTAACTGATAATTCATGTTCATATTAATTTTCATATGTGGACCAATTTTATATTTAATCATTTTGTATAAATAACTCAGCTAAAATTACCATTGGCATATAGACTAAGAATTTATTATGAGTTAATTGAACCAAACTTTTTTTTTTTAATAATATCAAGGAAACCTGGATCATATTTTTCAGTAGCAGGGATTAGGCACATACACAGAATCCAAAGTGGGAAAGAGATTATAAAGCATTTTCAGAAAGGAAAGAAAATTTTGCTGTGTCCAACCATAAACTTTATAAAAATAAGGGAATGTATTGCATCTTATTTATCATGGTAGTCCAATTTGGTAGCAGAACAAAACTTGTCTCATTCCAGAATATTTTACCCCTCAACTGAACTTTTATTATATTTGAGCTATTTTCTTTTATTAAATGTTTATTTATTTATTTTTGAGAGAGAGAGTGGGGAGAGAGAATCCAAAGCAGACTCCACACTGCCAGTGCATAGTCCGTTGTGGGGCTTGAACTCACAAACTGTGAGATCATAACCAAGTGGAAACTAAGAGTCAGACACTTATCCAGCTGAGCCACCCAGGCGCCCCCTTGAACTATTTTCTTAGTGACTGCTCTAGATGTTATAAATATGCAATTTTTCACAATTTACTTAAGATGAGTAATAACTTAATTTTAGTTATTTATACTATAGTATTTATATTTATTATTATTAACTAAATACTATTATATTTAGTTATTTATACTACAGAGACTTTGCTCCTATATCAGTCCATTTCCTCCTTCCTCTTTTGTGCTCTTATTGACATACATATTAAATCTACTTATATTTTAAACCCAACAGTACAGTTTTAATTATTTCTTTATGCAATGTTTTAGAGCATTTGAGAGAAAAGAGGAAGAATATTTATGCAGTCTCTTATAATTATTGCCTCAAATATTTACCTTTTATGGTATTCTATTTCTCCTGTGGACTCGAGGTACTATCAAATATTATTCCCTTTCAACTTCAGGCACTTCCTTTAGTATTTCCTGTAAAGCAGGAGTGCTTGAAACAAATTATATGTCCTTGTTTATCTGGAAACAGCTTTATCTTATATTTCTTTTTGAAGGAATAATTTTGTGTATTTAGAATTCTTGGTTGATAGTTTCCTTCCTTTGGCACTTGATGTCGTTCACTTCCTTCTGGTTTCTGTTGTTTCTGATGAGAGCTTTAAAAAAAGAGAGATGAATATGTCAGTGCACTAATAACAATGAAGCAATGAGTAGTAAATCTAATTGCCAAATGGAAGAGAATTATAGATGACAGAAGGTATGGAGATTTAAAACTTAGAAATTACATTGGTTTTGTAACCATTTTGAATGTTTTGATATACCAGAACTTTTCTAAAAGGAAAAATTCAAATCACCAAGATTTACCAAAAATATGCATCAAATTGAAAACAACATCATCTAAGTAATTAGATCTTAATTTTCATCATACAACTGGACTTAAACTGTCAAGAAAAAATTATTGTTTTTCTCTGAGCTTTTCTGAGAAAAGAAAAAGGAACATACCTAATTATTTTATTAAACATGTATAACTTTTTGGGGTGCCTGGGTGGCTCAGTTGGTTGAGTCCAACTTTGGCTCAGGTCATGGTCTCCCGGTTTGTGGGTTCAAGCCCCACATCGGGCTCTGTGCTAACAGCTCGGAGCCTGGAACCTGCTTCGGATTCTGTGTCTCTCTGTCTCTCTGCCCCTCCCCCACTCCTGCACGCGCGTGTGCGCGCGGGCACACTCTCTCTCAATAATATAATAAATAAACGTTAAAAAATTTTGAAACATGTATAACTTTTAAATTAAGCCCTAATGAAGATAGCCCTCCAGAAAACTATGGGTAACTATTAATGATAACTGTTAGTGACAATATGCTAAGTAAAATTTGAACAAATCAGTGGAGCACAGGGTATAATGCAATACAATGAAGTTGGATTTATTCCAGGTGGGTCAAATATTATGACAACATGCCAAGGCTAAATAAAAAAGGTCATGTGATAATTTAAGTAAGTGACAATAAAGCATTCAGTAAATACAATATAATTCCGGATGAAAATTCTTGGTTGATGAAAACTGAGGGGGACATTCCTTTAACTTAATCTCAACCCAATAATCATCACTGTCAGAATCAAAAGTATGAGAGACTGTCTTTTCAAATGAGAATAGGATGGATGCTATTTTGATGTAATATTTTTTATAAAAAAATTAACCTGAGAAACTTAGAATTAATGAGAGATCAGTTATAAAGTCAGTTTTAAAGTAAACGTACAAAATCAATAGTTGTCCCGTGTAGTGACAATAGACTTAAAATGTGGAAAAAAAAAAAAAGCAGTAATAGTAGCAATAAAAACCTTAAAATAGTCCACCTTAGAATAAGTTCCATGAGAAAATGCAGTCTCTATTAAGAAAATGTAGGGGCACCTGGGTGGCTCAATTGGTTAAGCATCTGACTCTTGATTTTGGCTCAGGTCGTGATCTCAGAGTCATGAGATCCAGCTCCATTTTGGACTAGGCGCTGGGTGTGGAGCCTGCCTAAGATTCTCTCTCTTTGTCTTCCTCTGCCCCTCACCTGCTTGTGCATGCTTTCTCTCTCTAAGAGAAAAAAAAAATTAATTAATTAAAAACAAAAAAAAAGACAATGTAAAATTGCCCTGAAATTTGAAAAAGAGAATGAATAAATTGAGAAATGTAACATGCTTAAAAAAGGAAAATAGAGTATCATAAAGATGGTGTTTTTCCAAATTTGATTTATAGTTTGAACAAACAAAAAGTATTTATCTTGCATACATGAAGCCATAGATGTAGTGTGAAAATCAAAAATCACAACTAGATAAATAATGAAGGGTAAGGCCCCCACCCATGTCCTCCAGCCACTCTACTTCCCCAGCAAATACTGGTGTTCTGATGTTAGTTCTTCTGATATACTACCCTGTATAACTATAACTTTGCATAATATACTTAATCGTATTTCTTTGGCCTTACCTATTGACTCCTCACAATGGATAGAGATAAAATTAGCATCTTCAACTGCCTCCCGCTTTTCCTTTTTAACCTTCCTACTGTTTACCACCTAATTTTAATTGAATATTTTCTTTTGGTTCTTTTATTATTTACAGTCATAACTCTAAATATCATATTAATTAGTTAAAGGATATCTTTTGACCTATCACTTAGAAGATAAGAAAATTAATGTTCTGACCTGAGAAAGTTTTGCTCATATTATTTATAAATTGTGTTGGTTTTAACATTTACATGCTGTTTCTTTTTTTTTTTTTTTAAGTTTATTTATTTTGAGAGAGTGTGCGTGCACACACGTGAGCAGGGCGGGGCAGAGAGAGAGAGAGAGAGAGAGAGAGAGAGGAGGAGGGAGGGAGGGAATCCCAAGCAGACTCCATGCTGTCAGCATGGAGCCCCGTGCAAGGCTTGAACTCATGAACTGTGAGAGCATGACCTGAGCCAAAATCAAGAGTTGGAGGCTTAACAAACTGAGCCACCCAGCACCCCTACTTTGTTTCTTAATTAAAATTCTCATAGTTATTTTAATCTTACTTGTATATTTAAATGCATTCAATTCTCATTATTACCTGTTTGCCATAGTTTTTCCATTTATTTCTTAGTTTAACTTTGGTCTTTTGTAGTTTGTTCAAATGGGATCATACCAGTTGTCTTTTTTAAATACTGCCTATTTAAATATTTTTTGTTTGTTGCTGTTGTTATTTTTAACTTTTTTAAATGTTTATTTTTGAGAGAGAGAGAGCAAGCATGAGCAAGGGAGGGGCAGAGAAAGAGGGAGAAAGAGGTTCCAAAGCAGGTTCCATGCTGACAGCAGTGAATCCGACTTTACAAACCACGAGATCATGACCTGAGTCAAAGTTGGACATTCAACCAACTGAGCCACCCAGGTGCCCAATTTTTGTTTTTAGTTTTTATTTTAATTTCATTTACTTAACATACAGTGTAATATTAGTTTCAGGTGCACAGTATAGGGATTCAACTCTTCCATATATCACCGCGTGCTCATCACTACAAGTGTTGTGTTTATCCTTGAATGACACTTTGGCTATGTACTTATGGGGTAATGCTTTGTTTTTCAGAAGTCTTGGTAGCCATAGTTCTACTGTTTCTCTAGATAGTTTGGAGCCATCCCATCTTTTCCTCCTTTGGTAACTTGATATTTTTACCTCAAAGGAGAAAAAAATTACTTTTTCATCTTTGAAGCTCAGCCCTCTCAACCCGGATATGTCTTGGTATTTATCATTCTGTGTCACTTTTCCTAAGGCAATGTGTTCTTTCAATCTGAATGTTCAAGTCGTTATTTCTAGTAAGTTTTCTTAAATTATATCTTTGGATATTTTCTCCATTCCATGTGTTTAATTCTTTTCTTTAGGGATACCAATTATGCTTATGTTGGACCTCCCTCAATGCCTTCCATATATAACACCTTTTATCTTTAGTTGTTTGCTTATTCCTAATAATTTTGTTATTTTATTTTGTCAGTTTTCCTAATTTGTGTGTGTCTGTTCTCCCTTTTGCTGCTTCCACCATGGCCTTTACAAAACAAAATAACGTTAATAAATACATAGATAATGTGACAAAATTCCCATTTCTTTGTATTGATAGTTGAGGGCAAGATTTATTTTGATAATTCTTGGTGTGGTTCTTGGAAGTTACATGGTAAAATTTCTTCACAACCTCCTGTAAATCTATTTCTAAAAGACAGACTCAGTAAGACAATGAAATCTACTTTAGAATTATGACTTTACTTCTTTATATCTATCTCTGCCATTACATTTGAAACATATTTTGCTACTTTAGTATCTAAGTATAGATAGGAGGATTGTATGTTTAGTATTATCCATGATCAAAATTATTGTTTAACTTTTGAAAAGATTTGTCGTTTTTTTAAAGGTATGTCTGTGGTCATTTTTTCTAGCTTCTGTTGTAATGTTTATTTTAGTAAAGTGCATTTGGGGCAAAGAAAGGTATTTGATTATTTTAATCAATACATTTTATTACAGTTTTTACTTTATTATTTATCAAACCATCTGTTGTAGTCTATAATATTAGCAAGTAATGTAGTGATAATTGGTTAATTTTACATTTTTTTCCTTATTATTTGTTTTTAATAATAATGCATACTGGCCTTTTTTATATCCCATTAATCTTTCTCAAAAAAGATCCTTTTAAACAATGACAAGAGAAGACAATATCTATTTCTATTTACTTTATTGTTCCATATAACTCTGCATTGTTAAAATAGGGAACATGGAATGACTTTAGAGAATAAATATTTATATCCATTTCAAATTTCAGTCCGTAAATACTATCAAGGGAACTTACTGCCACCCTAACAGCAGTATGTAACTAATGGAAGACATACACCTGAGAACTTTTTTAATCTACATGAAACTTTTTATAATTGCATGGAAATTTAAAGTCATTTCTACAGGGAAAGTTTTTGTATGTTCTTTATAAATGAAAATAAATTTTTGTTTCACTTATGAAACAAAAATATCTTTGGATGCAACTCAGTGATGCATGCATAAGTATAAATAAATCTTAGTGCTCTGTCAGGAAAAGTGAATCCACTGTCTTTTATAACAACTATTAACATAAGAAAAAATTTTTTTAAATGAGTTACATATTAAAGATTGATTATAAAACAAAATCTGGAAAACATGAGTTTTTTTTCCTGTGGAGAACCCCTTGAAATTATTAATTTATAGCCAAAGTAATAAAGATTTTTCAAACCACTATATAAAAAAGAGGTTGAAAATGTAGAATCAACATAGTATATTTGATTTAGATCTTATTGTTGTCGGGTGTGCTACCTCATGAAGACTCAGAATAAAGAAAAAATCAACTGTATAGTATATGCAATTTTCTCCTACTGAGCAAGGAATTAGCAAAGTCATGATTTCTCAATGTGGATAACAAATATACCTGTAGAAAGTATATGATGAAGAGATGGAAATGAGTTTTTATTCCCTCTTCCTTATACTGAATTGCCTACAAAACAAGAATAAAAATCCAAAGAACAGTATTTTCTTCTGCATAAAGTAATATTTAAGTTCTGTGCTTTGCTGAAAATATAAATAAAGGCAGAATCATGTAAAACAAGCTTCAGTATGGCTGGATTAATAATTTACAAAGGAACCAAAGATTGCCTGGCAACATGCATCCTGTGATTCAGCCACTTCTCCCCTGCTTATTAACATTTACTGAGCAGCAACTTATAACATAACAAACCAGGACTCTTAGATCATTTAAAGCAATCTTGCTGAAAATCTCCAGATAGTATTCCTTAAGTGTGAGAACTATAGGTACCCTCAAACGCCAGTGTTCAGCTTCGCCGTAGAGCACTTAGCATATTTCTTTTTTTCTATAGTTTTAAATGTGTGGGAACATGTGATCAGGGTCCTTTTTACATTCAAAATGGGTCAGCTTCTGTCTAGAAAGTGTCTTATTGTCATGATGTCACCACATCTCAAGATTTGTGACCTTTTGCACCATATGGATTCATGGTAGTCCACGTCCTAGCTTACAGGCCAGAGTGCTTTTGTGCCCCCGCTAGGGGGTATCAAAGGCTTTTGGACTGGAATTTCAAGTACCGATAGATTTGGAAAAACAAAAAGTAATTTTTATATATCCTTAGGACCGCCAGATGTCGCAAAGGCATCATTGATGAAACGGTTTTTATCCAAAATGTGGCACTTATATAAGGAATACCAGTATTGTGTTTGAGAGTCGTAGAGGCCATAACAGGTCAGTGAAATGTCCTTCAAACATCTGATTTTTACATTCAAGAATGGGCCCAGATGAAAAGATAACCACATATCTGACATTGACGTTACTACCATTTAGACAACCGATTCAATTGCCTTAGTCAGTGGGATCAATCAGGCCTTTATTACTTTGAAAAACCACAGAAAGATATAGTTTTCCTTTTTATTTAAAAATGATGGTTTGAAACTATATCCCACCACTATATTTTAACTCTAAACCTCAAATGCTGTGTAGAAGCACATAGAAACTTTCGTAACTTCCACTAACCCCGAAGTTTAAGACATTTTATGAGATGTACAAAATTATAATAATGACAGAAATGGTGCTGAGTGAAATTCTGCTGAGCCAAACTGTATGCATAAATTGGCAGTTTAACAACTAAAACTTGGAAGCAAGCATTTGATGATTGATTTTTTATTGAGACAGAACAAGCATGATAGTGGGTAAAGTGATTCTCCTTATTGAGAGAAAATATAGTGTTTTTCAACATGTCTCTGGTATGAATGGAAGCCTTGTCAAAAAAACGGAGCAACACATAATATCTTTAAAAAGGTGAATTAACATAAGTATATCACTTATTTTATGGATCAAATTTTATACTTGTCAGTTTTATTCAGAATGTCATAAAGTTTATATCGTAAAGATGGTATTATTACCTTTGTTATGTCCTGAAAAAAAATCCGATATTAACTGCTTTGTAAGTAGGTTATAAAATATATTCAGTTGTAGAAACGCAGTGATGAAAATTAAGGCCAAAATATGTATTCACATGGAGATCTTAGGCAACACCCCAGTAATTTTAAGTACTTGAAATACATTATTCAGCACGTAACCTGCTGTATATTTGTGTGTAATGGGCTCTGCTTGAGAATACAAGAACTGTCAAGATAAAAATAAGAAACATGCATCATTCTAATTTAATTACAACTCATCAAAAAATTCCTCTTTTGTATGTATTAAAGGAGATATATAAACTTTCTTATAAGAATAATCATATACCAAAGTTAATTGAGATTTGCTGCTTTTGGATATAGTTGTCTATTAAAGAATATATGCATACGCATACATGAAACATGTATGTACATATGCTAAGTATTTGGTTTAGAGTACTCTTAACTGCACCTATTAGTTCTATCTATGGGAAAATTTAAATGATGAATAGGAATTTGTTTATAGAGGGTGATTTCCAAGTTTGTAAATGTACATTTATTTCCAATTGTGTTTTCTAGCTATATTTTGTAACTCTACTTAGCTGTGGATATATTATTCCCATTTGGAATAAAACGTATAATGGCATAAGGAGGACATGCTCATGCTGTTTTTCTGGATTTAATTAGTAAGCAACCTGCGAATCCATGGTTCCTATTATGTTCGAATAGGTATATCATGGGTCCATGTTCTATGTGAAAGATTATCTGTATTTTATTCGAAGACTTTATGTATATTTAACCTTTAATTTGACTAGCAGGTTGTATGATTTACATAAAAAATAGATCAGCTTTGAATTCACTGAATGTTATTGGTATAACATAATCAATCATCTCTAAATGTTAATGGTGTTAAAGAGCAATGAGAGCATATGTCTTATATTTGTAATCCTGTGAATTTATGAAATTATTTAGAATGTCTCAGAGCATTAGATCATGTGGCATTTCTCTGTGGTTAGAGATTGAAATTTTTTGAACAGTGGGTATCATTCTACTAAAGTTGGAGGATCAGCCAAATAGAAGTACTTCTATTTATTTATTTATTTTTACCATGAATTACCTAATAGGTGCCTTGATGACTAGAATATTCTTATGAAGATATATATATATATATATATATATATATATATACATATATATATATTCTACATGTATATACGTATCTATCTATCTATATATGTTCTACAATGCAGTGCTTCAAATGCTGTGACTTTGTCTCATTCTCTTTTCACTATCTTTTAATAAAATATGACTTTCATTGGTGTTATCCTAATTACATCATGCATGTAATTCCTCAATGAAATAAAAAGTCAATATGTGAATGACAGTAGTAAAGGAAAAAAATAGGATTTCAAATGGTAAAAAGCCTGCTCTGGTAACAAAGACCGAATCAATCCCTGTGTTGTATAGCAGCTTGATCATATCTTTAAAACTGATAGTAACAAAGAATATTTATTTGTTGCCATGCTATTGTAGGATTTATTTTTAAACTCAAATCCCAATTATCAAGAAAATTGCATCCTCTTTATCTCACAGAAGGGCATACTGAATCATAGCATATTTGGTTATTGGGACTATAATATTGTTACCTTGCTTGAAACACATGGTCTCTCTTGATATACAAGAAAAAACTGAATCCATTTCAATAAATTAATAGGGATGAGAATCCCAATCCATCCTTCTTTTCAGAGGTTCGCATACATTGTAATGAAATGCATTAGGAGTTTTCTTCACTTGAAATCCAAATGAGACCCATTTTGGCTCACACCCTTGACAGTCTCTTTTATAAGCATCGCTGTCTCCTGTTCTTGTGTGGGCCTAGTAAAATGCTTCCTTTGTAAGATGCACAGAGACAATATAATGCCACGAAAGACGAAGGTGTCAAAACACAAAGTTAGAGGCAATCTAATCAATGCCTCCTGATTTAGCCTTTGAAGGCTCTCTTCATTAAAACTCTTTAATGGTGAGGCTTATCTTGAGGTAGAGCTGTTACTTAATATTTTTCAGTGTCATTCTTTGGACAGTCATTTGTACCTTTTAAACGTATTTTTGGTATTCATTGTTTAGTAAATTGGACGTCTTGTTAGCATGGTGGTGGTACGAATGACTTGCATCAAAATGATTGAAGGTAATAGTGTGTAAATTCTTAGTACATTTTTTTTTTCCTATCCCCTAATCCCCATCTTTCCTCCATCAAAAAAAGTCTTTATTTTCTTTCTAAATATCAGGTGTAGGATGTCTTTTGATGCTTTACAGAAACAGACATTTACACCTTTTTTTTTTCATATCCAAGAATCTGATTGGAAATCTAAAAATAAAGCAATTAAAATTTCTCTTTCAAAGGAGTTTATTGTCATTACCATCCTTTTACTAAATACACTTTTCAAATTCATTATCTTTTTATTAGAGCTTTTGAGTAAAGCAATGTGCATCTTGGTTAAGTGGTAGAAAAAATCCTAAGATGTCCCATGCTCTTCTGAGTTTTTGTTTCAGGAAGTACTTTGGAATTGTTAAAGGCTGGAGGAGGAGAGATAGGACACCTACCCAACTGCAGATGGAGTTTGAGCTTAGGAATTATGTCCATAGAAGACATTCTTTAAAACAGTTTTATTTTCCTAGGTGTAAGTGAAAGTGTATTAACAACAAAATGCTTTTGAATCTTCAGTTCGCTCTTCCCCTTGCCCAGTAATTTGTTCAAATTTAATAAATGAAAAACTTGAATTCTTTTCTTATACATGGACCAGATGGCTTGTTGATCTGAAAAATTATAGAGGATACTTTGAACAATATCTTGCTAATGACGTGTGTACCTATATTTAGACTCATACACGTGTGTGGAAAGCTGTATGCATGCAACAGTAAATATACTTAAGGGTTTTTGTTGTTGTTGTTGTTGTTGTTGTTGTTTATTCTAAGAATATATCATAATCTTTCCTGTAAGCAGATTTAACAAATATGCATGCTTTGGGGTCGGCACACTCACGTAAACCATTTAAAGAATCTGAGAAATCAGGAGCTTAATTTCTTTTAACATGCCCAACTTAAAAACAAGCTGACAAGATATGCTTGCCACCCTTCCCACCCCGATCTACAATTATCAGTAAAAATAAATAATTTACAAAATGCAGGAAATAGAAAAAGATAAACACCACAGAATGTATGCACCCGGTATCTTGAAAATGGAAAAGAATTCAAGCAACTTTGACCTGATTTTTAAATGACTACTGTGGTGACTCCAGCTGCTCTGGCTTAGTAATTATTTGTGATAGGTTGTTTTTGAGTCCCATATGTATAGGAGCTCCAGGCCCAGCTACCTCATTTGCTGGCACACAAACAGATTCTTCCAGGTGCTGAAAATTAAATTTTAATATATTATTTAAATATTAAGAGAATTACAGTTTCAGTAATTTTACTGCTACAGCTGGAGTGCAAAGCATGCCTGTAGAATGCAGAGTATTGGACAATCTAACATATAGGAAGTTTATAGTGATTTTTTAAATTATTAGCTTATGTATTTAAAAGATGATGGCTTTATTTGGCAGCTTATTTGTGGGTAAACTTGATTCATTTCTGGTAGTTTATGCATGCTTTACATTATTGCAGACAATTATTTTGGGGTCTTTTTATGTTATCGACCTAAACAGGAAAATGTATCCGACGACACAGAAATTTAAGATAGTAAAAGGTAAATGGTTAAGAAATTGTTGCCTCTTGTGGCTTAGTACGTATGATTCACTCTGTTTTGAAAGGAGTTTTAAAGCCTGGAAAGAAAAAAAAAAAAAAAATATATATATATATGTATATATATGTATGTATCTGTGGTTTCTCCTTTCTAGTGAGAATGCTCTCAAAATCAAGGTAAAAGTCAACAAAAATTCCAGTCTCTAAGATCCTAAAAGCAAGATTTATCATTAGTATGGCTCTTGAAATTTGTGTGGTTTGACCTGTCCAAATTAAGTTAAACCCAATTTAAAATAATTTTTCCATGTTGATAAGATGTCCATAGTTTGTTTGGAATTTAGAGTAAGAAATCAATTTAATCATGAAATGTTATAACTTACAATCCTTTGTAACTTATTTTATGATAAAATCTTGCTTTTCTGGGAATTTTACACATTTAACTTTGCTAATTAAAATTCTTTTCTATTAGCGTTATTTTAACAAACGGACCTTTAAAGAATTAAAGACAACTAGATGATTTGTAATGTGTTCAATTGTTTTCCATAACCACCAATTTCAGAGCAAAGGGTGCTTAGGTACCTTCAAGATATATAGTGTAAGAAACTAATTTCCTTTTTTTTTTTTTAATGTCTATTTATCTTTGAGAGAGAGAGAGAGACAGAGTGTGAGTGGGGGAGGGACGGATAGAGAGGGAGACACAGAATATAAAGCAGGCTCCAGGCTCTGAGCTGTCAGCACAGAGCCCGATGTGGGGCTTGAATTCACGGCCACGAGATCATAACCTGAAGTCTGATCCTTAACCAACTGAGTTGCCCAGGCATCCCAGGCACTAATTTCCTAATATCGATAATCTTTTATACATAATAACTTCTGTCTTTTGCTAACCAAATCACACTCTTCGAGCAGAATCATGGAGCAAAGTGCATGTGGCATGACTCCATGGTAGTTCAGTTCACATGCTCTGGAGCTAGATTGCTTAGGTGCCAATCTCAACCCTACCACCTTCGAGCTGTTTGACCTTAGGCAGTCAACCTTTCAATGTCTCAGTATTTTCATCTGTAAAATGGAGCTAGTTTTTAAAGGTTGCTACAAGGATTCGATGAATTTATTAACTAAAAGACTTCAAATAGTACCTGGTACAAAGTAAGCATTATAAATATCAGGTTTTTTATTAGTAATATTCATGCCGCTAACTTTGAGTTTATGTGGTGTAAATAAATAAAATACGATGTTCGCTTTATAACTCTGAAGGTCTTTAACATTTATTCAAGATGCTTCTAGATAGCCAAAGACTTTATGGTATCTAACCTATTAATATAAATAAACTCTTTGCCCTTGGAATTTCTATTTACCCTACCTTGAAATTTCTACTTTCGATCATAGTATTAGGCCATTTATAGTTTCGTTCATAACTCCAGATATAGTGTGAAAAACTGTGACAGACTGTCAAATAGTAAATTATTTAACAAAATCTCAGTAGGAAAAGTTACGTAATTACCACTTAAATTTCAGAACACATTTTAAAAATATAAGACTAAAGAATTTGTCAGCCTATTCATTTTTCCCTCTCCTACCATGTAACTGTAGAAAGTACTTACTTTTAAAGGTCTTAATTGATTTTGAAAAATCTAACTGGTTTTGAACATCACTATAAGAACAATAATCATGCACATTATATCCCAAAAGATGGATTAAAGGCTATATAACAAAAAATTTTTGCTTTGTAGAACATGATTTTTATGTGTCACATGAATAATATTTTCCATTGTGAAACAACTGATTTGTGGTGTCAAAATGAGCAGTTAACATACATGGACTGAGTACCTGTTAGTTCAGGACTATTTTAGGTGGAGAGGGTGGGCAGCAGAGAGCAGATGAGACAAAATCTTTACCTTGATAAAGTTAACATTCTCCTTTTTTAAAAGTTTATTTATTTTGAGAGAGAGAGAGAATCCCAAGCAGGCTGTGCACTGTCAGCGAGGACTCTGACACGGGGCTCAAACCCACGAACCATGAGATAATGACCTGAGCCAAAATCAAAAGTCAGATGCTTCACTGACTGAGTCACCCAGGACCCCTAAAGTTTGTATTCTAATGATAGAGTAGACATTAAACTGACGAATAAATATGTAACACAATGCTGGGAAGTAAAAAGCTGTGAAGTAAAGTAAAACACATAAGGGTATGGTGGACTGGTGACTCTTCAGGTAAGGTAAGTAGGGAAGGCATCTGTGAGAAAGTGATACTTGTATGACCCGAGGGAGCAAGCTGTGAAAATGTCTGGGGAAGAGCACATTTGCCATTCTGCTCAGAGACAGAAACAAGCTCCACATAGTCCAAGGAGAATGAGACCACTATGACTGAAACTTAATGAGTGGGGGAGGGAGGAAGGAGAGGAGGCAAAGAGGTGACCAGAGGCCAGATCTCATTGGAAGGTTTTGATTTTGTGTGGCAACAAGCCTTTGGAGGGTGCTGAGCTTGAGGGGATGAAATCTTGTACCTTCCAAGCAATGTTCTGATTGCTACAAAAGTAAACTATAAGGGTAGAAAGAGAAGAAGAGAAAAAGTAGAAGGCAGCAACCATAGTCCCAGGTAAAATTAGGTTGATGGAGGTGGTATGAAGTAGTTGGATTTTGGCATCCATTTTGAAGATGGGGAGTTGACCCAAGTGAAAAACAGAACTTGAAGGATTTGACAGATTGAGTGAGGTGTGAGACAAACAAATCAAGGCTATCTCCCAGGCTATTAGCATGAACGGCTTTGTGAATGAGGTGTGATTTATTGAGATGAGGAAACCTGGGGGAGGATGGAATTTGGGGGAGAAATCAATAATTCTGTCTGGTACATACTACATTTGAGACGCATTGAAGACATCTGGGAAAATGGAGTAGGAGACAGACATGGTTATATGGAAAGCAAAGGAGAGGCCGAGGTTGGAATTAGTATGGCAGTGATCACAGTTCAGAGGTTATTTATAAACTGGGATGGACCCAGTAAGGGTCATCTTGGTGGAGGGCTGAGGCCCAGGGCACTCTAATGTGGAGAATTCAGGAGGTGGAAGATGCTGCTAGGTCTCTGAGAAAAGATGGGCGGTGGAGTAGGAAGAAAGCTAGGAGATTGTGGTATCTCGAGAGACTCACTTGGCTTGGAGAGAGGGAGGGGTTAAGTGCACTCTCCATCTCCTTTGGGTCCTTCTGCTTTTTTACATTTAGGTCACAAATATTTATACACAAGTGGTAGCTTTAGGTATCCCTGTCTTCTCCAGTCACAGCACTTGGGTTTGTTTCCTCTCCCTTTCTCCCTCAGTACCAGCTCAGGCAACTACCCGCTACACAAATGTCCCTTTCTTACTCCCAGTTTTCTCATGGTGCTTCTCTCTTCACTCGTGGGTGGATGTAGGACTCACCCAAAACCTCTAGGGGGACAGAGGTGGGGGGTATGTGAAGGACAACAAACCTCTTAAGCTTCCCCTCTTTTTCTGCCCACTGCTTCTGCCACAGTGCCAGTGTTCCTGTCCTAATTCCTCCTCCTCCTCTGACATCTCACAAATCCCAGCCTGCTTAGTTCTACTTTGTTATTTTGGTTAGTAATTATTAACCTTTTATTATGTACCACTAGATAGCATATATAGTCTCTGCTCCCATTCTTTATTCCTGTTTCTGATCATTTGAGTTTGGTTTTTCTTCCAAAAGTAAATAAATTGGCGTCTGCTCTCTGTACTCTCAGATCTCAGCCCGTTGTACCACTCGTCCTTCCCAACTCTCCAATAACCAGTGAAAGAGACTGACGTTGCCAGCGAGGGCAGATGTGTATTTTCTACAAGAAATTCTTGTCACTACGTGGTTATTAATCTTTGGGGTAGATGATGGGTCAAATGGATTTTTTTCTGGAGGTAGGCTGGGCCCACCACATCATATTAATGTTGTTTCTGTGATAAAGTATTTCTGAAGTTGTTAATAAGCAATTTACAATAAACTTTCAGATATAATCCATTTATAATTGAGGGGCTGCTTTGTGTATTTATAGCCATCTTTCCTAATTCTGTATCTATTATATATACATAGATATAGGATGCGTATTTACCTATAATCTGTTATAGACATAATTAATGATTAATCTAAATTAAATTTTCTGAAATATGCAAGAGAGAAATATTAAAAAATTCTTATATATTAGTCTTCAGTTTAATTATAATTCACAGAATCATAGAACATTTAATTTTTTGCCTTTGACTTAATTGTAATTTCCCTTACTTTTTAAATTAATGAATTCAAAAGCATATTCCACTGCAGAAAACAAATGGTCCATAGGAATTAGACATTTTAAAGTTAATTATTATGTAAAAACAAATGACTTTTCATAATAAGTAATAGTTTCTAAAATTAATGTGTTCTATATTTTAATGTGATGCATTGTGAAATTACATTTGTTATCCATGATTGTTAGGTATAAATTTGAAGATTTTATGGAGAAACATAGCTTACATGGCAAAATCAATATGCTTGATTCTAATTTTTAAAATACAGAGAACATAGGATTCAAGTGCAAGCTATACATATATTTAAAGCACACTTAAAACACATTCATGTTTGTTATCACATTTTCACTACACAACAACCCTAGAAGGAGGGCTAATATCATGATCCGTATTTTATAGAGGAAGAGGTTATGACTCAGGAAGGTCACTAAAGGTCTGGGTGCTAGTGACAAATGTCTGACCCTGTCATTCTGATTCCAAATCCAGGTCTCTTGCCACTGCCTTGTACTGCCTTATATTTTCCAAGGGTTGTGGAATGCAGCATAGGTTTCAGTAACCACATGTCTAGCTTTTATTTTAGCTTGCTGGATGCCTGTGGAGCTGATTTAAGCCTTGAGCACCAAAGTCAATGATCTACTCTCTACTTGGAGTCAATCTGTACAGTTCCGAGCAAAAGAAGGAACTGGCGGCATCTCCCTTTGTGTTTCCAAAATATTTTATTTTTTTACTTAAAAAAATGTTCTTTTAATGTTTATTTTTGAGACAAAGTGAGAGAGAGAGACACACACAGCATGAGCAGGGGAGGGACAGAGAGGAGACACAGAATCCAAAGCAGGCTCCAGGCTCTGAGCCATCAGCACAGAGCCCGATGCCGGACTTGTACCCATGAGCTGTGAGATCACGACCTGAGCCAAAGTCAGACACTTAGCTGACTGAGCCACCCAGGCGTTCCATGTTTTCAAAATATTTTAAACACTTAAAGGCACAACTTTGTTTCTACAACCCCACATGGCAATACGGTACTCCGGTGAGGAGTATGTGCTCTCACTTGTGGACTGTGAGGCACATCAGCAAAGTGGCTCTCAGACAATAAAACACTGGGAGGACATTCAGGCTCTTGGGGGGTTGTGGCACTGTTGGGGAAGGAACGACCAGAATTCACTTCCTCCCTGCTCCAGGGCTGTGGCTGTTGATTGTGACTGATAAGTGAAACAGTATTGTTTCTCATGTCTTACTGTTTGATTTAGGCATAGGAAAAGAAACATTTTCCTGCTCTCTTTTCCCTTTCTCATAACTCTTGTTATCATGGATCAGAGGTGGAGGGTAAATGAAATGTGGTGCTTTCAAATGGCTTTTAATATATAAAGAAGTCTAGAGGAATGTAGAACCCATGATTGATTTTAAGGTGGTAGTTCTTTCCAGGTGGGGTGGTTAGCTTTCAAGAGCTAAGGGAGGGGTGCTTTCAAGATATTTTTTCGCTATTGTATGATGGGTATGAGTTACCTTTGTAATTTCAAAAACAATAAAAGACTCTCTTTACAGTTGTTTTTAATCACTCTGAATAGTGCAAAGGAGACGTACTTCCCCAACTCAGAAAAGCAACTGAAGCTTTTTTGAGGAAGAAACGGCATATTCTCTTGATCAGAGTGAACTATTTCTGTATGGCCCTCAGGACAGCCACGGAAGGTGAGGGACATGCCTGGACCTCCCCGATATGGGCTCACCCGCCAGGAAAACTCCAGGAGGCCACAGCTATCCATGTGAACTCTTAAGTCAGTTTGGATTGGCTGTTTTCACTGTCGGTTTTTTTGATTAAATAGACCAGAATACAGTCAAGGGGAGAAATGTTCACTTATCAACAAAGTTGAGATGTTCTTTCCTAGTTCCCTGCAGTTTTTCGTATAATGGGGTGTTTTGGGGAGGGTATTTTGGAAAATATTATACTTCGATTTTTGATGAAAAAGTAGTATGTCAGGAGACTTAGTGGCATAACCTAGAATAAAACTTCTAATAGCCATTTCCTATTTAGACCATAGTAACAAAATTATTTAGAAAATAATAATGAGAATATAAATCAGTAACCGCTGATATCTTAGGTTTACCTTTCTTCTATCTTTTGCTTTAAGCACACGCAATACATACAGATGTAAAACCATATTTAAAATGGGAACACTCACGTACCAAAGACATTCATTACCTTTTGTTTTAACTTAACCTCTTTGTCCGTTATTTTATATGCTGATGTTCAAAAGTTTGAGCAAGAAGATCTGGTTCCTTCAGGCAAACCCAAAATACACAGAGATTTGCTTGATTTTATTATATGGACTGTTTTAACTCAAAATTAAAGAATGTAGCACCATTACCAATTAGTTATTAAGAAAAAAGCCTAATTCTGCATTTTGCCATAAAACACAGTTTTGGAAAACAGATACCAAAGAAATGAGCAATGCTAAAATTGTAGAGTGTAAGGACTAAAAAAAGTTGATTTGTTTTTAATAACTCTCTTTATAATATGATCACGTATCATGTCAGATTCTCAGAACTGTCCAACTATACAGTGCTTTTCATTGTTCTCCAAGCCCCACATTGGGGAGAAATAGTAATTAAATATAACTGGGATTGTCTCTCCAAGAATAAAATTGTTTCAAAAATAACTAGAATTTATATCAATTACTGAAGTTTTTATTTCTATTTTTCCTCTTATTTCAAATAAAATAGTGAGAATTTGAAAACTCTACCGTTTTAAGAGGATAGTGATCTATAAGACTTATGTTTACCATCCATCCCTTTTTTTCATGCTCAGTAATTAAAAATGGCCATGGGCATTTTTTATCCACTGAGATTTACCAACTGCTATAGCTTTCAACATTTATAGAAGGATTTCTACACCTGCTTTTTTTTTTTTTTATGAAATAACCAAATATCAGAGCAGCTTGAGGTGTTTTCTTTAAAAAAAAATAATAAGTTTACCTCTAGGCCTCTGGTTTTCAGCAGATAGAAAGCACTATCATTAGCCTACCATCCGTTTTAATTTGAAATCCTAAGAACAAAAGTCATTAATAAGTCCTTTGTCATGGATTTTAAAAAAGAAGACGCCTTTTTAGTATTTGTATGTCATCATGCCAGGCCTAGAAAATTAGGCTAATTTATTATTTAAAACACTGGTGGGATTCCTAATTGCATTCATCATTAGATATGACACGTTTAGAACTGAGAACCATATCCAGTGAGAATTTTCCAGTTTGAATTTTGAAATAAAAATATTTTTCAAGAGATCCCTAGCTATTGCCTGTTACCATGGCAACAGTCCTATTTGTCTGAGAGCTCTGTCCGCTGCCAATGAGAGAGAGAGCAACGTCAACTAAACATACGAATACATCAAAGACAAATTCATATGCTCAATCTGATCAGCTCAATTAATGTAAGAACAGAAGCTGAAGGGGGTTAAAAGAGGGCACCCATTCAGGATAGACGAAGCCCCTTTTAGCAGAATATACACGCCGGCCTTTTGGGGGAGGAATTTAGCACACTGTCAAAAACATTATCAGAAAAAGAAAGTACTAGGCCTCCTACACCTAACAGATATGAAGCTGTCAGACAAAGAATAGCACTATTCATTAAATGACACTTATTTTCTCCCACTTTACAAGAATACAGCGAACAAAACAAGCAGGGGAGCAGCTGAGAAAGACACTTTTTTCTTTTGCTAGTGATGACAGACATGCAGCAATTATGGTGATAACTAAGGAATACTAAACAAGAAGCCAGCCTCCATTCTGTTTATCACCTTAAATTTTATGTTACTAAATTTGCATGCAACTCCTGTTTTGTTTTATTATTTATGTCTGGAAAAAATTAGATGCCTTTGTTTTTAACATGGTGCCTTGAGTTTGGTGTAGCATACCTCTAAACTCTATGAATTCGCTCACTTTTCTTGTTATATGGCCATATCAAGTTGAAATGCTTTTGAAGTAAGACATTCCCAAAGCACAACAAAACTGCTGTTGTCAATGTGAGGTGTGTGTGGGGCTTGCACGGGGCGGGGGGGTGGGGGGGTGGGGTGGGTTCATTAGTGTAAAGGGAGATATCATACATCTGCAGTTTTTTTTTTAAGAGATAGAGTGAATGTTGTATTAATTGCCACCTTTGCTCTAATGCTTCGTTTTACATGGTGAAATGTTTTATGGTGTATGTGTATTTAATGGATCCTTTTTTTTCCCTTTGGAGAAGTTATAGGTGGTAGGTAGTAGAGACTGGCTTATAGGGTCTGTAACAGGTGCAGGCAAGTAGGAGTTCCCGTGAGATTGTTGCCTTTTAAGAATCTTATGCTTAAACCATGATGATCTGATTTAAGGCCCATTATCAATAGTCTGCTACTTATATCTGCATGATCGTGGACTGATTGATACTGACTTTGTAGCCATGTGCTCCATAATGCGCTGTCAGGAAATGCTGACAGATGCAATGAAAGAACAATAAATGTGGGGCAGCCGTAATGTAAAGGTCCAGCTAGGCTGTATGAAAACTGATAGCTAGTATATTGGCTCCTATGTTACCATATACACCAGTCCCTTTGAGAATTTAGCGGGTGAGTGAATTAAAATGGTCTCCTGATACCCAGAAGGGGGAAAAAAAAGATCTTCATTTAAGGAACTTGCCGACTTTGCCAAAACATTGCTTTATAAGAACAGAGCCAAGATTAAAAAAAAAAAAAAAAAAACTCTTTTACTCAAAAATCTAGGCATGTCTGACACATATGAGAAACTATTTCTTAAAAATCAATATACACAAAAAAGCACTATATCCTTTTTATGGTACTTAATCTATTGGTATAAAATTACAAAAGGAGACATTTTATTAGAATTCCTATTTTAAATGTAAGCCATTTGATACTGTATTTTAAAATTCTTGATCTTCAACTCAGTGCATGAATATAGCTTGTAGTCTGCCGGTGTGGGTTTTTAACAAATAATTAGGATAATATTAATATGAGGGTATGAAAGTTATCCTCTTCTCCCTAGTCTTAAAATGTTGCTTTGAAAGATGTCACCTTGGACTGTAATTTAAAATTTTATCATACTTCTTCTTGTTTATGTTATTTTACAGATGGCCTCTGTGTTCTTAAACATCAGTTAATAATTCTTAGTATTTAAAGATGTAATCAACATTCCAAGGTGGATGTCTGAAATAAAGTAGAATTCTAATACACTTTAACAAATTACTTGTTCCAAAAGTAAGATCACATATAATGATATCTTCACAAATCAACAGAGATGCTGATATTTAGCCTTAATCTTTCCTCCTTTGATTGGAAAATGTAGACTGTGTTGAGTACTTACATATTTCCACTGTTGAGTCCCTTGCAGTACCTACATGTAGTGATGGGAGCTAAAGTCAAAGCTGCATTGATAATTTGATTCATGTCCTGATGGAAGGAAAGTAAAAGTTACCTTCTTTATTTACAGAGTTCTCAAAAATGTTTTGGGGGCGACTGGAGAATCTAATGATATAGGGGGAGTTGGTGAGAATAATTTGCTCGGGTGAATTTAATCTTTGATCCAAACCTTTTTATATTAATTTGCAACATTTAAAATGACATTCAAAAGCAAATTTTCAGGATGAGAAAAAACTGAGTCTAGCAGGATTTTTTAAATGCTGCCTTCTGAGAGTACTCAGAGAATATTCTGAGCAGATCATTGACAGAACACGCCTACGACTGTAATTGTGTACATTCAGGAGAATGACTTTTTTATTCCATATTATTGACATAATAGATTGAGTCATCATTACTGTCTGATATGCAAAGGCCTGGTTTAAAACTCTTCTGCGGATCCTCTTTAGCACGCAAAATATTGACACAATAGATGATAATGGCTCCTTTGGAGCCATTAGGACCCACCTTGTCAGGGCCCGCTCAGACATTTCTTAGCAGGTAGCATGCAGGCTCTTGACATGATAGATCATAACAAGTCCAAAGGAATAATTATCATTTCTTAGATTATACCATACTTGGGAATTTCATAGTTTATTAAAATTAGAGCATATTATCACCACTGTGAGTTTTAATCCATTAATTATAGCCTATTAGTAATACACAATTAATACACACCCACAATGTATGTTAAAAAATACATAAACAAACCAGATTACATGCAGTTAAGTACACTTTTCCCTGTCTAGGAACTTAAAGAAGTCCACCCTGATTGTGATGAATATTCATAAAAAGCAGTTCATTCTCAGCCTTATACCTTTTATGCCAAGAGTCAGCCTGGAGCAAATTTTTAATGTCCACAGCCTAGACCTTTGAAAGTAGAGATGCCTAATGGAGAGAGTGACAGAGGTTGAGCGACACTGACTGTGACAGGCAGGAGCTCTGGTGGACACCCATATAATTAGATCTTTGTGTGGTCTGGTTAGCGAAGACAGAACTTGATGTTTTACTAACAAAATCATTTGAAAAGAAAACTCATTCCCTCAAAGTTGAGGCTGTTTCCCAAGTACAGAAGTGAAAATAAAATTTGCATAGAAAAATTTCCTGGTAGTTTTGGGTAATATGTATTCTTGTGGTGTAAAAGCTGAAGTGAGTGATGTTGGATTGGCCTGTAAGGAACGCATCCTGCTTTTTCTTTTCGTGGGAAGAGTTTTTATTGTGTTGAGATTAGAGACAAATATAAATTATATTATACAATGTGGCAAGCCATTAGCTTTTCATAAAAAGAAATTTTATCTGCAGTGAAAAGCTTTTGATCTTGAGGACTTTGTGGAAAGCTTTTTAAGTTTGATTTTTGGTGGTGTTTGTTATTTGGTGTAAGTGTCATTATTGGCGTACAGAAATTATGTCAGGTAGTCTGCCTATTTGCGTGGCAGGGCGGTGCATTTAAAGAGTGTCCTTTTTGAATTTTCATTTAAGAAAATGTGAACTCAACTTGTATTTCAAAGCTTCAATAAATAAGCCTTAATTAGATCACACAGAAGAAAAATGGTTTTCTAGCTTCTACTGGTCACAGATTACTGTTTTCCCATAGTTTAATGCTGGTTGTGTTTTCAGATTCTAAGCAACATCATAAGCTTCAAAAAGAGGAAAGAAAGAAAGAAAGAAACCTAAAACAAAGCAATTGCTTTGAACTTACAAACTCATTTTGACACAGAAATTCCCTTTCCCCTCTTGTTTAGCACTCTTAGAGAATTAGAGTAGACCAACGCAGTTTCTGTTACTGCAAAAATGCAGTGGCATAAACCTATTGCACACTGGAGGTCACCCTTGCTATTTACAAATTTTCGACACTTTTACGGAACAAAAGTAGACCCTGCATACTTTTAATATGTACCACAGTTTGCATGATATTTTGATACAAATACATGGATACGATGCGTCTTCCCTGTATGGTCAGTCATAGTAAGTGCAATTAAGGAACCCATTATAAAAATCTTATGGTTGTCTGATTTTTCAGATGAAATAAGCAAATGACAAGAAGCTTTTCAAGACAAAACCGGAAGCTTTCATTATATATTGCATATGATGGATTTTGAAAATCTTTCCAAATTGTTATAACAGAATTCTGGAGTAGAGTTCTTACACATTTCCTATTCAATAATTTGTCATATTTTTTTTTTTACCGCATTATTTCTGGAGATAACTTTACCCTGCTTAATTAATGCTTATGGCTTGTTGATAAGAAAAATGACTTCTTGGTAATGTTATTTCCACATAATTTATTGTGGTATGCTAAGTAGTTGACCATGTTCTGTTTTTCCACCATGTTACTTTCATGTTTTTATGTCCTTTCGACAAAAAACAATAATGTATTATTCTACTATGAATAAAAATGTATTTCTTTAAAAATTTACTCAACAGCCATGATGTACATAAAAATGAAATTATTAAACTCAAAAAGAACTCTGGTTTTTGCAAATATCTCAATGACAAAACATAAAACTGAAGAAAAAACACTTAGTCTACATCTTGAAGCCATTCAAAATAGCAGCCAAAGATAGACTGGGGAGTGTCTAATTCCTTTTCAGTGAGAATATTCTGAAAATCTAAGGGTTCATCATCTGGGAGCCGTAACAAGCAAAGTGTGAAGTTTTACAGAGAAAAAAAATATGCATTTTACTTATTTTCCCTTGAGATATAATGTGAACATCATGCATTTTTCCTGATGCATAGTACCTTAGCCAATTTTCTTTCTCACAATTATTTTATAACAGTTCTAATCTTTCATTAAACGGATCCTTTATAGTTTCATAAATGTCTAACATAATATGTCAATTATTTGGCACAAGGGTCAGAGGTCAGAAGTGAGTTAAAATAAGGGATAATGGCTTTAACAGATTCATATGAGGTAGCAAGATCAAGGGAGCAGAGGGCACGCCATCAGGTTCCCTAGTCAAAGACTGAAGACATCCAGGGATATGTGTCCCGTAAGGGAGCACTTCAGACCGTCTATGCTGTTTATACCATGTGAGGTTTCATCCACTCTCCTTTTCTCTCCCTGTTTAAGGTTCACTGGAGGGAATTGATGAGCCATCCCTCAGGCTCCAGATGGTTGATTTGTACAAACAGAAGCAACTGCATAGCATCTCCTCCTTTCAACTTGCTTTTTGAGACAAGCAGACATTGCGTCCCATGTCTCAGATCCCCCCTTTTGAATCTAGTCATTCTGTCCCTTGTTGAAGGCTCAACAGGGAGCATCTCCATGAAGCCTTTCCCAAACACTCTTGCACCACAGCTCTCTTTCACAAATAGTAGAGCACTGAATGTATCTCATTCTGGGTCTAATATGTGAATCTTGAGGTTTTTATTTTAACAGAAACCGTGTGTTTGTCTGTTTCATCTCACGATGGAGTCTGTATATCCATTTGCAGCAAGTACTGTCTTTTTTTTTATCCTATAATCCTAACTGGACACTGAACAGCTGGAAGTAATCTCTCCCTCCTCAGAGCTCCCACAGCACCTCTTTTGTAGCAGTTCTGTGACCCTTGTCACCTCATACTTTCTATTAGTTGTTTGAGAATGTGTTTTCTATCTCCTCGGCTAAAATGCAAATTCCGTAGGAGCAGAACTCTGTCCTAGACATCGTTATATCCCACACTATCATCCCCACAACACCACATTTCCGCCATGTTTTCAGTTAAAATTTTCAGCAACTTAACTAGCATTTCTTGAATACCCTGGTACAGAGCACTCTGCTAATTGCTCAGTATGACATACATAAGCTTTCATTGTTTATACTGAGAAGGAGCCTATATACAGTGGGGTGCCTGGGTGGCTTAGTCGGGTGAGTGTCTGAATCTTCATTTCAGATCTGGTCATGATCCCAAGGTCGTGGGATGGAGCCCGTTGTCGGGCTTGTGCTGAGAGCGCAGAGCCTGCTTAAGATTCTCTCTCCCTGCCCCTCTGCCTCTCTCCCTTACTCGTGTACATATACACACTCTCTCTCTAATATAAAATTTAAAAAAAATAAAAAAAAAATACAGCAGGAGAGAGAGTAATCAATGTAATTGAAGAACATGACCAGAGCAGGATGAATGGAGAGAACATTGAGTTGTGGCGGAGAATGAAAGTAGCCATTTTCAAGCTTTCAGTTAGATATTTGCTAATGTGGTGAAGGTTGCCTTTAAATCCAGGTTCGGTGGTGTGGTTTGTGACAAAAACTTCTTCTCTGGGGGATAGAAGATCCTGAATGGAAACAATTTTCATTCAATCCTATCTCACCCAAAGGAGCAATGGCCAAAAGGCCTCTTATGTTTGAGCACCTGAATCTATCTCAGGACAAAGGGGAGGAAACATTTTGCAGGAAGCCAGTCCTAACACATTTATGAATGAAAGAGTGAATACAGGTACTCATTCTGATTTTTATTGGTTGAACAAATCAAAAAATGAATAATCCCATCTTAAAACACAAGAGTTCTTTGTATTTAGCAAGAAACTTTGTGCTTCCTATGTAGAAAATCTAGATACCCTTAAATTTATGTTTATACCATGTGCCTTAAATATTTTCATAACAAATTTCTTTTCCTTCTGGAATTTTACTAACTTCCTTTTACTTTCAGCCCAGTAACTGAGAAGGCTGCTTGAGGTCTTAAACCACTACTAGATTTAAACCCCCTTGATGAAAAGGCTACATCTTACCGTTCTTTTTTTTTTTTTTTTTTTTTTTTTTTTTAATGCTTTCATTTTTGAGAGAGAGAGACAGAGACAGATACAGAGCATAGGTTGGGGAGGGGCAGAGAGAGAAGGAGACACAGAATCCAAAGCAGGCTCCAGGCTCTGAGCTGTCAGCACAGAGTCCGACGCGGTGCTCAAACTCACCGAGTGTGCGATCATGACCTGAGCCGAAGTTGGACGCCCAACTGACTGAGCCACCCAGGCGCCCCTGCGTCTTACCATTCTTTATCCCACAAGTGCTTACATTCTAATTTAAATTAGTTTCAGAGTAGAAAAGAAATTGAGTGTAATGGAGAGAAGACACTGTGTCGGGTTCTGAGGAATCATGGACTGACCGCCCCTGCAATACCTTAGGCCAGAGGGTCTTGCCATCAGCAGAAACACTTGATAAATGTGGATTGTATTTAACTTCATTTTGCCACAAATAACACCTGAATTTGTGAGAGATTTAGTATAGAAAAACCCTTTAAAATCGCTATTCAGTCTACAGCCCATGATTAAACCCTTGCTTATCTACAATAAAAATGACCCATGCTCTTTGCCCCCATAACCTTTTAGTCTACCAACAGCAATTTGATTCTTGGTATCTAACTAGAGAAGTTACTTTATAATACCAATCAACAAATATTTCCTGCAAGTGAGATTTCCAAAAAACACTAAAGGAGATTAACCAAGATGAAGGAATGGTCCTGCCTTCAATATTACCATATTTGGCAGAAGAAAAAAATTAAGGTAATGAAAATATAGTGTATTGTGTGCTAAGTATCTAATGGAAGGAGATTCCATGAGGACCCAAAGGAAGGTAGTCTCTCTTTTTGATGTGGAGTAGTTAATATAATTTTGGAAGAAGTGGAACTTGAGCTGGAATAGGGAGGATGAAATCAGGTTCAGGTTATAGGGATGGTTGTTAGCATAAAGCAAATGATGTGAACAAAGATCCAAAGGCTGAAAATGTATGTCATTTTGAGGAGACCATGAGCGAACCATTTGGCTTGAGTAGAAGAGAACTAGCTGGAAAGATAGTTTGGAACCAGATCACAGTGGGCCTTAAGTTCCACAGGAAGGAATAATCCTTGGGTTCCTTGGGTTGGGGGGCACAGTGACAGGGTAAACAATATTTTTTATATTTGAGTTGTAAAACTGTAGTAATTGAATGAATCTCATGGATCAGACTGACGGGGGGCATTGGTGATGGGGGGTGGGGGGTGGGGTCTATGATTAGGAACTAAGACCAGAGTGAAGAGGCCCACAGGAGGAACTAAGGAGTATTTTTTATACTTAATTTTTTTTTTTACATCCAGAGCCCCATACACATCTCTTTGTCTTTGAAGTTGGCTTACAGATTATTAGTGATAAATATATGAATGTAGATTATCTAGAGGTTTTTAGAAATCTACCTGAGAAGATGTAACAAGATGTCCTCTTAAATATTTTATCAATATTGTGAAAGAATGTGTGGCAAGTGCTGACATGTAGCAGAATCACCTGCAGAGATGGTGTGGCTACATAAACCCAAGCTCCCTTCATTAGGTGCCTCATCAGACTGCCCACGAATGACACCTGGGCATCTGTATTTGTAACCAGCTTTGTAGGTGGTTTGGATGCTTCTTAAGTTTGAAAACCATGCCCATGACGTGTTCTTTCCTTTGTGGTTTCTTCATTTACCATTGTTAAGGCGATCAACTACTTGAACAAATTATAGAAAGGAATGTTTGCTCCACCATCCATACTTAAATATTGATATCAGTATTGTTAATCGTATTTTGATAATTTCCCTTTAATGTCTATATTTTCTCAAAATGATCCATTCAAATTCACTGAGAAGAGTAATTTAAAAAAAAATCATCATCAAATTTAACTGAGGGTTTAGTACAATGTTAGAACCTATCTACCTGGGTAGGATTCCTAGCATCCTATTAAAGTAAAATACTTCATCAAAAGTTATAATGGACATTTCCCTTGTGTGGAAAAAAAAAATGTGGCTGTTACTTCCATAACCTTTTAATGTGGTTCTGGAATTGCCCAGATGGTCCATTACATTAAATCATTTTGTCAATTCTTAAATGATGATGGCATACCAGAACTAAACAAACTCTTTTCCAATATATTTATCATCTTCTGAATTCAGGATTTTATAGTTATAATGGTATACTTATTCGTCTGGATGACTCTCAAAGGCAATAAAATCCAAATATATTCTTGATTTTGGGAATCAGTGATGTAATTAATTATAGGAAATAAACTCAGATCTCATATGTCTCCTTTTTATCTCTCAGTAAAACCAGTCATGTGATATATATATATATATATATATATATATATATATATATATATACATATATATATATACACACACACATATATATATGAATAAAAATATATGAATAAAATATACATTAACTCAAATTGTTATCACTGTATTGCTTTGTTAATTATTTCAAGTTTTCTCCTTTAGGGATTTTTGTAAGCATTAGGATTCAGGCCACTGGAGGGGTGGGCATGGTTCATGGTGAGGCAGTAACATATATATTCTCCCAGTAGGTAGAAGGTGTCTAAATAAGGTTGTAAGTATACTAAAATAATTTCCATTATGACAAGTTCTGTATCACTTATTAAAAGTGCAAGAGTTAGACGTCAGTTCTGCTTCAGGCACTATCTGAATCTATTACTATCTTTGAATCCTTTTATTGGTACTTACATAATCACCTTTTACATTCACAAATAAGTTACTGAGTTTCTCTGTTGATAGTCATGAAAACAAATTTTAATTAAGTTTGGCATGTCAAAACCCTTTCTTGGGTTTTATGTTTGATGTACCATGCCACATTTTCAATGAATAAAAAACTGCCTCCTTGCATATTTATTACACATTCTGTTAGTGAGGTTTTGTTACACAAGCAGTTGCCTTATTATTTTTTACACCTGCACTTTGATATCACAGTGGTTCATTGTCAATCGACGTAATGTATCAGAAGTGGCACGGCTAATGAGCACACAGTTGCCTTTAGTTCATTTTACATCGTGAAACTCTACTGGGGAATAGGCTATAAAAATTGGGGGAAGGGTTCTGACATTTTATAAATGTCATATGTCAATCCTACTCTGTGGTGGCTGTGAAACACTGCATTCTGATGGTATCATAGTCATATGATAGGCTGTTTTCACTAGCAGGCAATGAGACTTTTTTTATTATAGCCCTAAAGAAACGTACGTGTGTGTGTGTGTGTGTGTGTGTGGGTGTGTGTGTGTGTGTGTGTGTGTATGAGAAAGAGAGAGAGAGATTTTTGTTTTACAAGTTAACTTTAAGCCTTTAGGCTCTTGTGCGTGAATCCGGAAAGCTTGGTCATTTTATTAATATAAGTGAGTAGAAGCAGTATTTTGATGGCTTAAAGTAAAAAAAGTGACATGAAAACTTAAATTAGACTTTTATTAAACACAATATTTTGATCTTTGAACAACAGTAATTGTTATTTATTTTATGGTTCCATAAATTTGAATTGGAATTTGTATTTCAGAGAAGGAAAAAGTCAGGGCATAATATTTAAACTTGACCTTTGTCTTAAGGTATGTGTTAAAAATTTGTTGATGGTATACAAGGTGTTATCAGGTAAGTTAGTTTTTCCTCAGTGCATGAGGTTTGGATTTTGTAAATAAGAAGAATTACATTACTAATTTCAAAATAACAGGTGTGTTTTTCTTTTTATTATTTTTAAGATTTTATGGACTTTCCTTTGTCTTGTGATAACTATAGAGTTATGAACTCAAAATATGATAGCAAAGGGCAGGTGGATTGTTTTCAGCTTTGAAATACTTTTATTTTTAAACTGGTTAATATTCAAATTTTTTTGTTTATTCTGAGACAGTGAGAGAGAGAGTATGCATGCAAGCAGGGCAGGGGTAGAGAGAAAGGGGGGGAGAGAGAATCCCAAGCAGGCTCCATGCTGTCAGCACAGAGCCTGACTTGGGACTCGATCTCATGAATCATGACATAGTGACCTGAGCTAAAATCAAGAGTCAGACACTTAACCTACTGAGCCACCCAGGCGCCCCTTAAATATTTTAAAATTGAGAAATTTCTTTCCTTCAAGGCCTTTGTGCATATGTGTGTGTGTTGACCATTGTTAGAGGGGTCCTTGAATGGTTCACTTGGGCCACTGACCAACCAGAAAGCAAAGAGAGAGCAAAAAGGGCAGTGGGAACTGTGGTTTCAGGGGAATAATAATACCATACTTAAATGAGATCCAGCATGCCTGGTCACCTCTCATACCAGGCTCAAAACTGCAATACTAACTGCAATTATGTGATGTCTTATCATCTCCAGGCATCTTCACTTACAACAATCCCAGCCTCACACTTTTGCTGAAAGGAAGCAAATGTTACTTTCTTTAGATTCAGAGAAATGACTTGTCTTGTTTTCATATATCTCATAACTTGTAAGTAGCAGAGGCAGAATTGTATCATGACTTGTAATTTCTATCCTAGTGCTCTTTCTACCACACCAAGTATTGGCTCTGTAAATATTTGCTTTTTCCCACATGCTGGATTTTTATGTAAACTTAGTAATTTTTAATTTGAAGCAAAGGTGAAATTTATTGGGGTAGCTGGGTGGCTCAGTAGGTTGAGCGTCAGGTCATGATCTTGCGGTTTGTGAGTTCGAGCCCTTAATCAGGCTCTTTGCTGACACCTCGGAGTCTGGAGCCTGGAGCCTGCTTTGGATTCTGTGCCTCCCTCTCTCTCTCTCTGCCCCTCCCCCCCACCTTGCACGCATGTGTGCTCTAAAAAATAAACATTAAAAAATTTTTTTTTCTAAGGTGAAATTTATTACATGTCTTCTAGGCCAAACAGAGGTGCATCATCTACTCTCTATTTTCTGGGCGTGATCTAATGTTGATTGAAGTATTCAATGATTACTATTCAAAGAATATGGTGAGAAACTAACTGCTTCCTAAGATCCAGGTGACAGGAGGATACAACCTTTCTGATGACTCGCTTTGTGCACAGGTGTCACTCTCGTGACTTCAGTATGTTGCATGCCCTGGGAACCCGTGTCCCATTTTACAGGGATGAGTTAGGTAGGGGTGTGGGGGAGCCTTGCCATGGAAAATCACCATAGCTTTCCTCCCTTCCTGCTAGGACCCACTTAATGCTTTTAATGACTACATTAGAATATGGACATCCTAGTAGAAAGGACAATGGAAATAAGTCAGGGTTTTTTTTTTCAATTTTTTTTTTTTAGAGTTTATTTATTTTTGACAAAGAGAGAGACAGAGCATGAATGGGGGAGGGAGAGAGAGACACACACACACACACACACACACACACACACACACACACACAGAATCCGAAGCAGGCTCCAGGCTCCGAGCTGTCAGCCCAGAGCCCGACGCAGGGCTCACAGACCGGGAGATCATGACCTGAGCTGAAGTCGGACGCTCAACCGACTGAGCCACCCAGGCGCCCCGGAAATGAGTCCTTTTAGTAGTGACAACTTTAACTTGTCAAGTTGCATTTGAATATTCTATTTTATAGGACTCCAACTCTTCTTCATAATGAAATATGTATTTCAAGTTTTAAAAATTCTCTACTCCAAAATTCAAACTTGACCTTTTGTGAAATTTTTACTGAAAAGGCCGTTTTGGAGGAAATTTTAGAATCCTATCTACTAAGAAACGCTGGTATTTAAACTAGGAACATTTCAGACTGCTCAAGGGGGAGGCAGTTTGTTTTGCATTGCAAATGAAAATCATTTCTGATATATGGACTGATTACATTGACTAAACATAATATATGTTTTAGTAAGCATGTCTTTTTAAAATTTTTTAGTGAAATTTGGGCCTAAGAGTCCTAATTTAATATTTATTTATTTATTTATTTATTTATTTAATGTGTATTTTGAGAGAAAGAAAGAGAACCAGTGGGGGAGGGGCAGGAGAGAGAGAGAGAGAGAGAGAGAGAGAGAGAGAGAGAGAATCCCAAGCAGGCTCCAGTGAGGTCAGTGTGCAGGGCCCGATGTAGGGCTTGAACTCACAAAGTGTGAAATCATGACCTGAGGTGAAATCAAGGGTTGGACGCTTAACCCACTGAGCCACCCAGACACCCCCTAATTTTATATTTTAACTTTAGGCTTATACTTTCATTTTGAGGTATTATTGGAAAAAATCTTAAGATACATTGTAACTTAAGAAGATTTAGAAAATTCTTTTTTAAGCCCAAGATGCCGTTTCTTCTATTAGAACTAAATAGAAACCGTGAGCAGTAGTAAAAGTTTTGTGTAGTACAAGTTAGGCTTCATTTGTTTTGCTTTTTTGTTTTTGGAGTATGTCCCTAGCAAATTGTGTGTTTGATGAACTTACAAGTAATTTTAACTTCGTCTGCTATTGAAACAATTGATATGAAGGTGCTTTTTACAAATGGTAAGAGTAGTACTGAGTTTTACTTTTAAGTGTGGTTGTGAGCCAACAGAATCCCCTGCTCTTCTAGCATCTGAAAATAACTGTGAATTACAACTTTCATTTCCTTTAAATGAGGGAGGCAACAATTTGAAAATACTTCTTTCTCAGAGTTGGTTTCTCAAGTTAGGTAGGGCATGCTGAAAATAAGAACTTTTTTTTTCGGCAGTTATTGTTGTAAATACTATGCCTAAATTATGAACTGTAAATACATTGTTAGAGACATGCCAAGAGTAGACAACCCATTAAATTTTCTTTGTTAAAACTATCCAGTTCTGTTGTTGGGTAAGACAATTTATTCATACAATCATATAAAAATCATATTTAATAAAGAGCAATCCAAGGCAAGGAGAAAAAAATGTCTTTATCCATAAGCAACCAGATGAGAAATGGATTTTTATTCAGTCAGATCCTTTTAGTCAATGAAACAGCATTTTCATGCATATTGCTCTCAAGTGATAATTAATATAGTCTAATTCAGGACATGATGCCTGAATTGATGTACTGTCATCAATACTCCATGTTAAAATCAAACCTTGACAGGGGTTTAACACCCTGGAACAGGTCATCATACGATAATACTCTTTGCCTCTCAGTATTTGTCTTCAACCAAGCAAAGTATTACAAGATGGGGTAAGAAAAAAAAAAAGGGAAATAATTACAAATGAAGAGTGACGCGAGCTGTGAATAGAACATATGTTAGGCTAGGCAGAAGCATCAGTGAATTATATCATTTCATGATGAAGCGGCACTGGGGCTGAACGGGCCTATTTTAAACCTTGATGTATTTTATCTCTACTGTATTTGGACTGTCATCTTTGGAGAAAGACTTGGTGTAATTGAGAGTCAACTCCAATCTGCATGACTCGAGCGTGAAGTGGGGGCCAGGTGAGCACTGCTATGAGGCCAGGGAAGCTTCTAATAAGATAAAATGAACAATCACCTTTCGTGCCTTACAGTTACAAGTGCATTCTGTGAAATACAGCATTCAGAGTTCTGGCTTACAAATGTCATTCATGTTACAGAGTTTGGGAACTGTTCTAATGATTCGTATCTAAAAGGAGGCCACTTTGTCTTAATGTTCGCTTTAGGGGAGACAGAATCAAAACCTGGTTTATGATAGGCTTTCCTTGTGAAAACGTATTAGATGTAATCAGCATAATTTGGTCATAATGTGTTTTCATTATGTTTGATTTTATTTGGCCATTTCACTAAAATCCTTGTCATTTTTGCACATAGTAAGCAAAACACTCTTGAACACGCACTCACATGGCCCCTTCTTGCTTGAAATTTACCATGATAACTTCTGGCTGAAGAAATCACTCGCCTCTCCGAATACTTTAAGCACTTAGTCCCTAAACCTGTGTTCCCCATTTCATAATGCTTTCTGTTTTCCCCGTGCAAGTCCGTCTCCTCACCTAGACGGTGCGCACAGCTGTAAATTCATGTTGCTTATCAGCCTTGTGTAACAGGTAGTCAGCAGCCTTCCCTGCTGAGTGGGAATTCAGCAGAAGGTGGCATTAACTCCTTCTCAGATTCAGGGAGTGGTTCAAAGTGGAATAGGCTGTACACAATTGTTAGTGATAAAGAAGGTGATAAAAACTCTGTGATTCAGTATGCGGTGTAACCACGTCATGTTTCTTAAGCATTTTCTATCATTCGCTTACTAATCCTCAATAAAAAATAAAGTCTGTCTCTCTGGAAGACTGGTGAATTTCAGCTCAGCCCATGGCAGCTGAGTTGCATGGACAATCTAGCAAAGTAGGGAGCATCGACTGCTCTCTCTTTTTATTCCCCTGTCCTCTTTGTTTCTCCCTCCCCCTAGAATGGACTACTTGTCAATTGTGTTCTTGCCTGATGGTAACAGAAAAGTTGCTCCCTTTCTTGTCCACCTATCACAGAAAACTTGAAAGAATATGGATAAGTTCTTCTGAAATACATAGTCATCATTTTGTGGAGCCATGGCCTTGGATCCTTATCCTTTAGAAAGGTAAATATAAGCAGATCTCACTATTCATTTCGGATTTGGGGAAGTTTTATATGAATTTTAGTATTGATAAATTAATATGGTTTCCTGTTGCAAAACAGCATGTGTCTAGCAAGATATGTTTTCATTGCCTTTAAAATACAAACTGAAATTTATCAATTACCATCTCATTTTTGACAACTCTGCATACACAACCTACTTAATTTTCTTAAAATTTGATAGTCAATGAACTTAATTCAGTAAATTTTAATGTGTATTAGTAATGGAACAATTGACTAAGATCAAATTACAACTTAAAAATATATAAAATTTGGGAGCTATTTCTTAGGAAATGCCTGTTAATATAAAAACAAATAACAAGAATGTATCATTTTAACATGATTAAACCAAGGTTAGGAATATACACCTTTACAAAGATATTAAATTTGAATCTTCAGAGAGGAAGAGAGGGATTATACTACCTTACTATATGGCATCTTTTATCCCAACATTTAAATTATTTTGAAACATATTATACATATTAAATATTTCTCATCACCTCCTAATATGTGTAAAACTGGTTAAGATATATAATACCTTACCAAATAAGCATTTGGTAAGGTATCATATATGTCATATTGTGATACCAATTTTGCCAGTTAAATCCTTAAAATTATGCTTTTCCATTTGCAAAATATAACAAGGAGTCTTAGAGGAATTATATATATATATATATATATATATATATATATAATTTATATATAACATTATATATATATAACATTTATAAATATTATATATGTAATATATATAACAATACATATATAAATATATATTTTCTTCTATTCAATGATTTCCCCTATTTCATAATTTAAATTACTAAAAATAATTTAATAATTTTGTCTAAGTCACTTGTCCATTAAAAATCAGTTGATTTTGTCTTAGATATGTGCCCTCATTTTTCAGATGAGAAACAGATACAAATGTTTAGTAATTTTTACCAAGACAAGCTGAAATAGTTAATGGCTCTAGTTAAGGAACTCATGAATGCTGACACTGTTCCTTATTCTAATACATTTCAAAAATAAATTATCTCCTTTTACTTAAGCTCCCAAAAGCCATTTAAACTTTCATAATTATTATTAGCACTGTATCTCTGCCTTCAGTATTAAACTTTTAAGTGTCGAAATAAAATTCACATTAGAAATTCCAAATTATGAGGGAGCGTAGAATTCACCTTAACAAGTGAATAGGCGTGAATATGCGTAACGCTATATATAAACCTGAACGAAGAAGGATTTACATGTATACACATTAAATATAAGAATGAATCCAAAGCTATCCAGCCTGTGTCCAATCCTTAGGAAATGTTATAGGTTAACTTTTATGGAACTGGATCAGTTATGTAGAAAAAAAATGAAAATGCTCTTAAAATGGAATGGAAGCAAACAAAAATAAAGCCTTTTGCTTTCTAAGTGATGTGCAAGATGCTGAAGAGAAGGTAGTGAGTTTATACATCTCGGTAACCTGCTTATCACTCATATCCACACAGTGTGCTTTGGACGTTACCTTACCCTGTTGCATACCCTCACAGCTGATGAAAAAGGAAAGCTTGGGTCATACCAAATATTTCTATGTGTTGAAACATTTTTATATCTTCATAACTACCTTGCCAGCTGATTTTCCAGCTGCTCAAATACAATATGAACATATTCAAAGGAATCTCACTGCTGGTACTTTCTGGAAGGAGGCACATCATCAATTCAAAAACTAAAATCCTCAAAGAAATCTGATCTTGGCATCCCTGTAGATTCAGAACCCTCCTCACTTCCTTCTAATATGCAAGCAACAAAAATCTACATGAATGAGATGTGAGAAAGGAGGGGAAAAAGAAAGGCAGTAACAAAGTGAGCAAATAAATAACCTGGAACCTCAAAAATACAGTACAGAAATTTCCTATGGTAGTTCAAATGAGTTCTTTCAGTTCCAAAAGGGAAGAGTGCTTAAATCCCACACAAATAAACACTGCCTTCAAAATTCTAGGCATTTTTAATCTTGGCTTCCTCTGAGCTGATGATAACTTGAAGAGATCAGCATTTTCTCCCAGTCTCCTAAATTGTGCATTTTTATCATAACTACACTATGGAAGAAAAGAAGAAACTAATGACATCAGTAAATTGCATAAAGCTCCTATTTAAGTCAGTGACATACTGAGCATATTTGACACCTGGAGCAGATCATGCTTAACACCCCCATTCTACACCACAAAATTATTTTCAGCAACAATCATAAAGCAAAATGAATAATAACAGTGATGATGATGATGTCTGGGGGAGGGGGACATACATAGTGAAAATTTTCTTTCATTGAACTTTGAGCATGTAGTCATTTTTATCAATAAAAATGATAAATAATAAAATAAATATTTCAGTACCAAAAAGAAAAACAGTAATTGACTTACATCTTATAATGACATTGATTTCTTTTTAGAAAAAAACATTTTTATTCTTTAAATTTTAAAAATTTCAACACAAATGAGAACTACTCCAAGTGATCATACAGAAGAAGAGATTAAAGTAACTCAAGTTCTCTTTCTTTGTCTTTATCCCGGTGTGCTATCATCAGTTATTTCAAGCCTACTGTTTAAACACTGGAGTATGTCATAGAACAGGAGTTGGAGACATCAGCTGCACTTGAAGCCAGTAGCAGAGTTTGGAGTGGTTGTAATCTTACTTTTGAACATAGTCTTGCAATCACCGTGCAGCTGAGTCTGCATATATCTGAGCTGGCCATGAAACATTAAGTTCTCTGAATTATTTTCCATGTAGAATAAAATGTTTATTAAAGGATAAGTAATAAAACTGTGCTAATTTGAAGCTTGCATAAATAGTACTAAAATTCAGGGCACCTGGCTGGCTCAGTCGGAAGAGCAAGTGACTCCTAATCTGCCCAAATCTTGACTCTTTTTTTTTTTTTTAAATAACATTTATTTATTTTTGAGACAGAGAGAGAGAGAGCATGAACAGGGGAGGGTCAGGGAAAGAGGGAGACACAGAATCCGAAACAGGCTCCAGGCTTTGAGCCATCAGCACAGAGCCCAACGCGGGGCTCGAACCCACGGGCCGCGAGATCATGACCTGAGCCGAAGTCGGACGCTTAACCGACTGAGCCACCCAGGCGCCCCTCAAATCTTGACTCTTAATCGAGCTCCACATTGGGTGTAAAGATTACTTAAATACATAATCTTAAAATAGTACTAAAATTCAACTGTAACCATTACAGCAGTTGTTGAGAACTTAGACTTATAACATTTTTTTTTTTTTTAAGGGAGGAGTATTTATTATTGATGTTGTTTAGAATTCCTAAGACATGAATAGTAAAAAACAGGCTTTTTGTTAGTTTTTTTTGTTAGGGTTTTTATTTTTATTTTTTAATTTAATTTTTTTTTAAATTTTTATTTTAAAAATATTTGTTTATTTATTTATTTATTGAGATAGTCTGCATATGCATGCAAGTTGGAAGAGGGAAGGTAAATCTAAAGCAAGTTTCACTCCCAGCACAAAACCCAATGCAGGGCTGTCTATCTCATGACCCTGATATCATGACCTGAGTCGAAATCAAGAATCAGATGCTCAACCAACTTAGCCACCCAGGTGCCCCCAAATTTTTATTTATTTTTTAAGTAATCTCTATACCTACTGTGCGGCTCAAACTCACAACTCCGAGACCAAGTCTCATGCTCCATCACCTGAGCCAGCCAGGCACTGCAAGGGTTTTTAAATCCTTTACCAAAAATGTGTCTTCCTACTGCCTGACCTTGAGGCCGACTTCTCCTACCTCCCTTCCCTTTGTATACCATTGATTTATTATTACTATTTTAACAGAAAAATGACACAGTCAAATAAGATAGTGGCTTTTGTCTCACTGTACAGTGTTAAGTTCCAAGACTGTAGATCAATAATAAATATAAAATAGCTGTCATTTTGAGTATCTTTCAACAAATACTGCTTCATTTGTTATTTTATTCATTCACTTATATATGTCAGGGTCTCCACCAAAGTTCAAAAGAGAGTCGTTCTTCCTTTCTGTAGTATAATGGTCATTCTTCTCTTTTCCTACAAGCATGTTTACATTATTAGAGTTGTCTGAGAAATAATGAAAATTCTTGTGTCTTCTGCGGTATTGTTTTTAGCAAGCAACTGAAAACATCCGAAAAGATAGTTACAGAAACTAACTCCACTATGAGTAATCCTGTTCTCAGCCAATGACTTTTTCAAACACACTGTTACCCAAAAGGGTACAGAACAAGATAGAAGGATGAGGATATAGGCCTTAAATCCCATCTGCAACAACAGAAAGTCCCTAATTTCACTGGGTCAAGAAAGGGGGATGAGGGTTAACCAGCATCACACCCTTACACTGGGAGCTGCCTCCATGAGCGTGATTTACTGCCCAGTGCAGCTCAGTCTGGGGTAGGCCTTTAATTCAGAAGCCTTAATACAATCTTAAGATGCGGCTGATAAAAGTGTAATTATTCTTATATTTAAATAATCTCTGGTGACAGACAGTCCAGGTTCTACAACTCTTGACGAGCATAAAACCTGTAGCAGCTTTCACAGAATTGGCACATTGTTTGACTTGGCAAACAGGGTGTTTAAAGCTGTTTTTACAAAAGTTTCCATTATTTTTACAAAAGCTGCTACAGAATTTAAGCTTTTTTCACATTTCAAACGTATGTGTGTTTGTTTATGGGCAGATAAAACCAAAGGGAAAATGGGAAAGCATCCCAGGTTTTGTGCTAAATTTCTACCCAAATAGGTGTGCATTAAGAAGGCTTGCAACTAGACCTGTAGATAAACATGTCTATTCAGATTAGCTAAATAGACCCCTGATTTCTCCAACTGCGAAGTTTCTTCCAGTGTCTATATTCCTTGGCCTCGATCCCTTTATTGTAGACATCATACGAGTACATCTGAATGTCTATTTGAAATTGAGCTTGGTGAGAGTTCTAATTTTTAGAACTTTTTCTTAAAAATAACCCTAATCCTATTTTTTAACATTTTTACAGGAATCCTATTTTTTAACGTTTTTATTAGGAAATGAATGCAAATTGGAGATGAGAAAAAAAAAACCTCCTGAGGTGATGATTCACGTCTGTGGGGTGGTTGACGATTGCTATAGACTGCTATGAGATTAGTCGCTACCTGTGGGCTCACTGTTTCAGGTCCTGCTTCCAGCCACTGCTCCCTCACTTCCCATCATGTCAGGTACCATACCACCTTCTAGAAACTGTTGGTGAAAGCAGAATTTGGCTGATCCAAGGGCAATTAGTCTTTTCCCCCAGAAGACAACCTTAACAAGGGAGCAGGAGGAATAGGCATGTCCACGTCCTTTAAACCTTCCTCTCTGATGTTGGTTAAAGAGGATGAGACTGTGAACTTGTCCTTCAGTAGGAGCCTGCTCAGGAGGATCCATGCTGGGTTCCTGACCCCACACCCCCAGGACAGGAATGTCTCAAAATGTCTGAAGGACCCCTGTAGTAGTAACCCTAGGACCATGATGACAGGCTGAGTTACCATTTGGCCTCGTGACACAGCCCAGAACTAGCAGTAGGATAAATTTTTTTTTAATTCATCATTTCGTGATGACTACTAAATGTTTAGATTTAGTGCACATTTCTAGGAATACAGTGAGTAGGAAATTGATGTTTCATAAATTCTTTCATTAAGACACTGAGAGTGAAGTTGTCCTTAATACGATAATTTTCTTTGGCTTCTAAATATATTTTTGAGAGGAAAAGAACTCTGTTTTGGCTCATCATTTGTCAAGCACTTGAAATTTTAACATGAACAGTACAGAGGATTCTTGTGTGAAGATAAAGTACATTTTTTTCAAGTCCTTATTTGACAAATAAGCTGTTGAGCATGTAACTCTGTGCCTCAGAATAATTATATTTGTTTTCCAAACACAAGGAAGATACAGCAGCTGAATTAGTTGCCCATTTTTATTCATAAAATGGTAATTAGTGAAGATACAAAATCTGGCACGTCAGGGTTCAGGAAGAAATGTTTGCTTGCTTTTAAGCATCTAGTAAAGTGCTGATTTATTTCAGGATAACATTGCAGACCTTTAGATGTGTCTGCAAAGGCTGGCGTGTATTATAATTCTAGTTAAGAGTCATCTGAAGACCTAGCTATGTAAGATTTGTAGCTAGAGGCAATGTTAGTAGAAGTGGTTTAACAATAGCCACCATTTATTGAGTTGTTGCTATGTGCCAGACACTGATGGGGGAGGCCTCATAGACATTATCTCATTTCATCTTCATGACAACCATTTGAGGTATAGGTATTGTTACTCCCACCTACCATATGAGGAAACTGAGGCTCAGAGAAAATAAATTATTTAAAAAAATTTTTTTAATGTTTATTTATTTTTGAAGGAGACAGAGCGTGAGTGGGGGAGGGGCAGAGAGGGAGACACAGAATCTGAAGCAGGCTCCAGGCTCCGAGCTGTCAGCACAGAGCCCGATGCGGGGCTCGAACTCACGAGCTGTGAGATCATGACCTGAGCTGAAGTCAGACGCCCAACCTACTGGCCACCCAGGCGCCCCTGAAAATAAATTATTTTACAGAGCACACAAAGCTAGTAAATTGGGGCCTGTGCCAATTCCTTTTCTGGACAAATGAAAGCCTGAAATTCTGGATAGGACATAACCTCATAGATATGTGGGATTGGCCTGTGGGCCCTGAAGGCCGAGGAGGACCCCAGAGGAGAAGCAGAACAGAGGATTGTGGGGCAGTTTTCCTGGGTATTGCCCATAGCACCAGGCTGCAGGCCTCCACGGCTAGAGTTAGGATTTCTAGATCAAAAGCTTCTGTTACTCTCTTCGTGGTTTGTGAAACATCTGGTAGGTGGCTACCAGTGGTACCACCACTACTGTGGGATGCAGAAGTGAGTAGGACATGTCACTGTCTTCAAAGAGCCTGCAGGCCAAAGCAGGAGACACAGAAACAGATCTTAATCATATATGGTATTTGGTCTTTGTTTGCGTTTCTTGATTGCCAAGGAGCAAGGATCTACAGAGGGTGGATGTGGCCATCAGTGAAGGCTTACTGAAAAACTTACCAGAGATGAATTTTAAATAGCAGTTAGTATTTAAATACACACACATAAGCTCATACATATGCACACATACACGTACATTTACTTTTTGTGAGCCTTGTTATGCCACCTTGCCCAAGTCTGCTAATCAGAAAGAAAGATAAGAAACAAAAGAATGTTGTCAGCACTCACTATTGCGCTTGGTTTGACTTTGTAGCTATGTTGACACTACACTTGATCTACCCTTGTCCTAAATGGCACGCTGACTTCTTGATTAGGGGTTTGTGTTTTGTTGTCGGGTGCTTTAGGCAATGTACCGCTCAGGTAGCAGAATTTGATTATAGTTTTCATCTTTGCTTTCTGAATTGTCGTGGTTCTTCTCTGGTGTTGACTGATACATGACCTTTGCATTTTCTGATTTGGAAAAGTTTCCTTGAGAACTAGCAGGATGCACTCACTCCTGTCCATCCCCAGCCCCTAGTTTTCTTTACCCTTGCTGGGTGTGGCTGTGTGTGCTGTGTTTCAGAAGGCTAAGCCTAAGATCTCAGGGCGGCTTTATCTGAGAGCTGTGAAGAGTGGATCCAAAGTGATACTATCAAGTCTGGCAGGACTGGTCATTACCTAATGGACTCTTCAGTCTTCATAACTTTGTCAGCCCAGTCAAACTCGGGCAAGAGCTAGAGAAGTTCAAACCTGCTGATGGACTTCAGTTAGAACTTTTACAAGGTCAACAAGAGACCATAGCTCTCATCATTGTCAACTTGAAACCATGTTAACTCTTTAAGCAAGTTCAGTTGCCTTTCTCTTTGTAATCAAGTATTTGGTATGCGAAACTCATGTTGGGTATGGGGGGGCTTTATATGTTTTTTAATATCTCTGTTTAGAGGCATTGCCAGGTATATTTAAGAAAATGAGATTGGACTAGATTTCTTTAACTGGAATGTTATGAAATTGTGGGTCAGTAAAAATCTAAAGAACATATGAAAAGCCAGAGCGTCCTTTAAAGTAACTTATTTTTGGTATTTGTTTGTTCATTCAGTGAATATTTATGAAATGCCTACTGTATGCCTGACATTCTTTTAAGTACTTATAATACATCAGTGAACAAAATAGACAAAACTTCCTGCCTTAAATGCATTTATATTCTAAAATTACCTTCTTATCTTTGGAGCAATCAATAATTGTTTCAACACCCATGTAAACTGCACATGCAGCTTTTGATTTTATTTCACTATTCAACCATATAATGTAATTCTTCTAATATTTTTCTTCTCCTGCACCCATTCATTTAAAAAATATGTATTGAGTACCCACAGAGTGTGAAATACCAGTTTGTGTGCAGGATAGAGGCCTGCCTTCAGGAGGCCTGCAGCCCAGTAAGAGAAATTAAGACTTGTACACAAATAGCTATATAGAAATTAATACAGTTCGTAGAACTGTAGAAATGATACAGTTTGTAGAGATCATGCAATATTTCTACTGAAGTAAGGGAGATCAGAGGCAGAATAAATGGGAGAGATGAATGGGTTGATTAAGGGATGCCATGCAGAGATGGGAACATTTAAGGGGAGGCTGTTTCAGGCCAGGAGCCATTTTTGGCAGACAAATGGCTGCCTTTTGCAAAACAAAAGGTAACGAAAAAAGGGCAAGATATATTTATTTTATTTATTTTTTTTTAAATTTTTTTTTAACGTTTTATTTATTCTTGAGACAGAGAGAGACAGAGCATGAACGGGGGAGGGGCAGAGAGAGAGCGAGACACAGAATCGGAAGCAGGCTCCAGGCTCTGAGCCATCAGCCCAGAGCCCGACGCCAGGCTCGAACACGCGGACTGCGAGATCGTGACCTGAGCTGAAGTCGGCGGCTTAACCGACTGAGCCACCCAGGCGCCCCAGGGCAAGATATATTTAAAGAAAAGCAAAACAGCACAGCTTTACTGGTGCATATTAGTATTGGAAAGTTGTGTTAAGTCCAAACTGTACAGAGAATTGAATGACATGCTCCAAGTTTGCACTTATTCAGAAGTGAGGGAGGGCCCTCATGAATTTTTGCTGTACAAATGGCACTAAATACACCGTGTCTAAAAGAGTTAAGTAATATGTTGTCTGTAGGACGACTGGTCTAGCTAAGACAGAGTGCTGAGGTAGTGACACTGAAAAGGATTCTGTTTGTGGCAGCTTTCTTGCACAGTATAAGGTATGATTAAGTACTATTTGGACCAGTCCACAGTGTGATGACATAGGCAAGGATGTCTGTGGACTTTCTCAAGAATGCTGGTCTCTTCTTATACTTTCAGAACATAATTTTGTCAAGATGATGCCCTTATTAAAGAAACAGGAGTTATAATTAGATATTGAGGAACTACAGAAAATTTGAGAACATGAAAGATATGAGAAGAGAAAAATATCAAATGGGAAAGTAACTAGTGATTCATGTCGGATTCATTTATCATAGTTGGGGAATTCAGCCCAAATATGTAATTTTTATACAGATTCTATGGTGTGAGTTGCTTTAGGAGCGTGGCTTTAAATGTCACTGTTTTGTTTTGTTTACGTCGGATCCAGATAAATAACTATGCATCAGTAGACGGTGCAATCAATAAATGATCACTTATTTGTAGTCAGTCTGTAATTGAATAACTGGTTGGATCTCTCACTTAAAAATTTATCAACACTAGATTCCATCAATAAACCCTTAGAAAGTCAGTAGATTCGTCCTGTGGTGCCAACTTAGGCGCTCAGTAATCATGTTTGTGTTTAACTGGTAAATCACTCTCTTCTTATGAATGCTTAGTACACCAAAAAGGTGTTGAGCTTGAGAAGTCATTGGCTATACCTGAGGTTATTTTTTTAGTTTGGAAGTAATTGTTGTGAAAACACCAGTTGGATTTGCTAACAATTCTTTAAGAAGACAGTTCATTGATTAGGGATTCACGAAAAGCTTTAAAATTTTTTAAATAAAAACTTATCCCTTAATTTGCTGATTGCTGCTGAAATTTTACCATGTCTGCACTGGTCTTATTTAAATGACAAGTTAGGTTTTTCTAAAAATATTTAAGGATTTGGTTGTGCTTTTTTGTTTGTTTTTTGTTTTTGTTTGTTTTTGTTTTTGTGTTTTGGCTTTTACTAGTGATGTAACAGGAGCATGAATCTTAACCAAGACATAATTTTCATAATTATTTTTACAAAAATTAATTAGGGATCATTTAGCATGAGACAGAAAACACTTCCTCCACTGGAGAGCAGAGAACTTTAAATTCCATTTTCAATATTACCATTGATTAATTGTGGCAATGAACAAGTCACTTAAGCTCTACATAACCTCAGTTTCTCCATCTGTTAAAAGGAAATAATATCCGTCACAAGATATTTTCAGAGCACTTTGGAATCAATGGCATAAAGATGTTCAATAAATCAAGAGTAGTAGTATTATTACTCATCCAAAATGTAATAAAAGATCTTTTTAATGTGGTAACCATTCAGCTCAGTTTTAAAGTCTGTGAATTTAGAATTCCTTCCTACTCCTGCCTTTTAGTCTTGAATGTTTATATTATTTCTTCAAGCTTCAATCCTCTGAAGGTAATTATTGCATTCTTCTGCTTTGTTGAGAATCGTTTTATTTTATGGCTTCCCTTAGCTTCTATTTTAGGTGCTTTCTTCTTCATTTTACACGCCCTCTCTCCACCCCCAGAATTTTTACACCTTGTGTCTCTTTTCTACTTTGTACTTTTTCTGTTTTCATTTGAAAGTATTCCCTGTGATTTTTCTTTCCTTTAAATAGACGACTGTTTACCTTGAAATTGGCTTTCTACATGTTTGAAAATTAAAAAGTTATTTGACTGTCACTGGTCATTCTGACAAACATTTCTTACAAGAAAGAGGCCAGTTGCATTTTACTAAAGCAACCAGCTAAAAAAGCAACTTGGTTTTGAAGATGAAACTGACAAAACAGAAATTAAGAGTTGAAATTATTTGAGGAAAATCAAACAGTAGCTGTGAATTTCAGTATTTCATATCAGGAAGATTAGCTGTGCCATTTTTCCTAGTTGCTCATTCCCCTTCCTCTGCTGAAAGTGATTTGTGATGCTACTTTCCTCATTTATTAAATTCACATATATTCATGGGTCTATCTCTGAGCTCTCTGTTCTCTTCCATTCATCAGTTTGTCTGTTTTTTTTTTTTTTTTTTTACCAATTCAATGTGACTTTTTATTATTAGGACTTTATTGTACGTCTTAATATCTGGAGGGGCAAGTCCTTTTTAAAGGTGTACTTAGGTATATGTGGCTATCTTACTATGTATCAATTTAAATTTTTTTAATATTGTTTTTTTTTGTTTTTTGGGGGTTTGGTTTTGTTTTGTTTTGTTTTGTTTTGAGAGAGAGAGCACAAGCAGGGTAGGGGCAGAGAGAGAAAGGAAGACAGAGAATCTGAAGCAGGCTCCACACAGTCAGCGGCAAAGCCCAATTTGGGGCTTGAACCCACAAACCATGAGATCATGACCTGAGCCAAAGTCGGATGCTCAGCCAGCTGAGCCACTTAGGCGCCCTTATTCAATGCACTATTTAAAAATCCATGTCTGTATTTAAATGACACAAAGTGTAAGAATATGCTTTTAGGTATGGTGTGTGTGTGTGTGTGTGTGTGTGTGTGTGTGTGTGTGTGTGTGTGTAAAATCACTGGACTTTCTGTTGGCATTCAGGAAGACTGTGTAGTTACCCCATTCTCTCCTGGCTCCACCCAAAAGACCTCAGGATCCTAAAACTGCCGTTTTGCAAATAAATCCCATAGATGCATATTTTAAGTCTATTTATAGGTCTACTAATGCAAACAGTATTTTTGTCATTTATGATTTTCTGTATATATTGAGGTGTTTAGAAGTTTAGTGTATGCATGAACTGAATTGTTGATACTTTTGTCAAATTATCTAGCTGTCTAGTATGATTTGGACACTGTCTTCTTGCTCAAAACACTGATACAGTTTGGTTTCTCGTGTCCTAGAGTTATATTATTGATTCTGAAATGGGCTTCCTTTTCCAAACTCCAAATCTATGGAGCAGCTGGTGGTGGTTAGTGACCGTCTGCACCAGCAGTCCTATCTTTTTAGCACTGAAAATTAATTTTTCTCCTCTTGGCACATAAAGAACTCAAGTTCGCCCCTTTCCTCATTACCTGAAATGTTACTGTGGCACCAGCAGTTGGGGGTGTGATGGCGCAGCTATTTGGGCATCAGAAGGAGCAGCACCAAGAGACTTCACACAAAGGGAGTCCACCAGGAGAAGACCCACACCCCCTGTTGTGGAAACAAGAGGCTTATATTCAGTGGCTTCCAATATCTGATAACAGTGAATATAACAACCAGGGCTCCAGTTGACTTTTTCCTCCTCCTAATGTGGCACAAGTCTGTGTACGAGATGAGTGTGTTGTGCCATATACAAATAACAGATGAGTATTGAGTTGCTCCGTATAAAAAATGTGGAACCAAGATCCCAGAGCTCGTGAATAGGGTCTTTGCAAAAGACTTACCTTCACAGAGTTACATGTAGTTAACAGAGCCTATAACCAAAGCACTTCTGTTTCACCACAGGATAAGAAACTGTGTTTCTGGCATGGTGGAGAGAGTTCTGAACTGGGAGGGGAGAAGCCAGGGGTAGGATTTGGCAACTGCTAGGGTTGTTGTTTAGTGCTCTTTACTTTCTGACCAATAGGGGGCACCTGTGTCACTCAGCAGGTTGAGCATCTGACTCTTGATTTCTGCTCAAGTCATAATCTCAAAGATTCCTCAGGTTGAGCCCCACATGGGGCTGTGCACTGACAGTGTGGAGCCTGCTTGGGATTCTCTCCCTCTCCGCTCCCTCTGCCTGCCCCTACTTGCTCTCTCTCCTCTCTCTCAAAATAAATAAACTTGAAAGAAATACTTTATGACCAACAGGCATCCCTCATCTGGGACCTAGTAGAAAAATACTCCCAAATCCTTTTCTGAACCCCAGTTTTATTCTTTTTAAACCTACCTTTCACCCTGGTACCGGTGTGAACTTTGTAAAATGTAAAACTAGTCCTGTAACTCCCCAGGCTACCAAATGTGGCTGAGCAGGCACTGGTGCTTTGTGTTCCCTGGGTCTTCATTCATGTTATGCTTTCTGCCTGAAACCTATTTCTCCATTCCTTTTTCCTAGTTAATCATACTGGTGCTCTGGTCTCTAAAATGCACCTCAGGGTTCATCTCATCCTGCGAGCTGGCTGAATTTAGGTGCCCTACCTTAGACTTCCCTCCACTTCCATCATAATTATCACATTGAATGACAGTTATCTGTTTAGGTGTCTGGCCCTCCTGTAAAAGTTGTGATATACTCTTAAAAGACAGTTAATCTGATTCTAATTATCTTCCCTTGATACCTAGCATGATGCCTGACAATTTCCATTCAGTAAGGAATAGGATGGGAAGAAGAAGGGAAGGAGGAAGGGGAAATAAAGGAGAAAAGGGGGAGGGAAGGGTTATGCTGGAGTAAGGAAAGATGAATAGAATAGGATAGGAAAAGTGGGAAGGAAACAGAAAAGAGGAATGATGGGTGATGTAGTTGATGTATAGTGATTTCTAATATGGATCCCATTTTAAATGTTAGTGACTTTCTACTATTACAATGTTCCATGTAAAGCCTATTCTTTCCATGGTATTTTATATATATTAAGCCACACTCGTCCTTACATAATCCTTTGGTTTTGAATGGAGTATCTAGCTAGCCATGGATCTCTAGTAGAAGGGCAAAATCGAGACCAAGAAGTAGACTTTCAAACCTCTCTAAATTTTGCTTTTATTCACTAAACTTTGCTGGTCTTATTTTGAGATTTTGGTAGTTCATATTAGTCTCTTGTTGTCTCCTAAAAAAGCTTACTTAAATATTACGTAATGTGTAATATACTTACTTAAGCATAAATAAGTATCTAGAAAATTTGGTGACTTTTTCTGAGAGCCTATTACTAATTACTAATTAATTATTCATTACTTATAATATCAGTGCTATATTGGCCCTTTAAGTTGCTTAGGCTCATGGGTAAGATTTTGACATGGTGGGATTTTATATTTTATTTTGATAAAATATAAAGGAAGGTTATTGAAAAACTAATTTATATTATGTGACCTTTTGTTCTCCATCTTAGAAACCTAGGGTAAAAGATAGGAAAATCTGTAATTTATGCAGTGGCTTCCCATTGTCACATATGTGGGAACAATATTCAAAATTGAGGAAATTGTACAGATAATTTAAGGAAAAAAAGAATTGACATTTAACCGTGTATATTTAACTTTAATGTCTAAAAAGATATATTTTAACTTCATTTGTAGTAAAAAATCTCACTTAAGAAATAGTGATCATTCAAGACAAATTATTTCCACCAACTTCACACTATCATAAATACAAGTTGCCTAAATTCCTGGACCCTTCCATGGTGCAAGAAACATCGGTGGAGCTCTAAACTCAGGATCCCGGACTTTAAGAAAAACCTCACTAAATACTCTAAGTTAGTGTCAATTTTATTTTGTTTCAAAAACATCCTTGCTGGAATCACACAACTTCGTAGTTAGGTATTGTCTTTTACAGTTCCTTGAAAAATGTAGTAAACATTCAGTAGTCTAAGTAGGTATTTCTTTTTTTTTTTTTTTTCTGTTTATTTTTGAGACAGAGAAGCAGGGGAGGGGCAGAAAGAGAGAGGGAGACACAGAATCTGAAGCAGGCTCCAGGCTTTGAGCTGTCAGCACAGAGCCCAACAGGGGGCTCAAACCCACCAACCATGAGATCATGACCTGAGCCAAAGTCAGAGCCTTAACTGACTGAGCCACCCAGGTGCCCCATAAGTAGGTACTTCTAAATTCCAGTTTTTCATACCTGATTTTGTATATGGAATCCTTACAACTCAATGCAAACAAGCCATGAAATGATGTAACTAGAAATGTTTTAATGTACTTGTTCGCATTACACATTAGGATCAATGGTTAGAGGCAGTTCAACTCATTGACTCAATTAAAGTTTGCTTTTGTTTTCTTTTTCTTTCTTTTTTTTTTTACAACTTCAATTCTTCACTTTTACATATTTGGACCATTATAACATCAATCTGTCTCATTGTCTTTCTGGCAAGAAGAAAGCCAACTTTAACCCTGATTAAATTAGTGGTACATTATTGATTCCTGTTTCAAATTCATTAATATGCTAGAAACCACATGTCAATTCAGTGTCTCACTAGACGGGATTATGAGATAGTTGGAAGCTAATTGTTACTTCCTGTACATTTTTATTAGGTGCAATTTCAGTGCCACATCTTCATATGCTGATTTTAAAATTCAGTGGTGTAGCATAGCAGAGCTAGAAAATTCTTCTTGATGAATTTTCCAGAATCAAATTTCATAATTAGGTTATCTTTAAGTTTTTAATAATTAATAAATTGAAGTTAAGTAGTACGGTTCAGTCCACGTTTTCTTTTGTCAGATAAGCTTTATCTTTCCTAAAGCATTATACTGTTTTATGTAAGCACATAATCTGAATAAAAATATATAATTAGAAGAGAGTTAAAATTTTAGATAGGCATATGAAAAGGAGAGAATAAAGACCAAGTTATGAGAAACAGAAAAGAAAATCTGAAATACACGGTACAACGAAATACAAAGAGCCTTTATTCTCCCCCCGAAATATTTACATATAGTGAAAAAAACTAGCTTTCATAGATAATTAGTTTCTGTAGGATCCCTGAGTCTTTATCATTGAATTGTTGTAAATGAGAATACTAGACTGTCTATTTTGTCTTTAGGGTCTTCTTTCCTCTTAAATTGATTTCTTTCTATTTTTGCTTATATATGTTTTATAGCATTCCAGTGAGTCTCCACTTTACAAACAAGTTGTTTGAGAATTATTGTTTTGCAAATTAGTTCTTAAAAGTCATGATGCTTTTTTTAAGGCAGCAAACTATTATTATTATAATGTTACAGTAAATCAAAGGTTATCTGACCAACCCACAAAACCCTACCTGGCCCGTATTCAGTAAGACTACCGTGCTAGTTTTGTAAGGTAACAAATCCATATTTCTGATATTCTGAATTTTAAAGTCAACAAATGTTCTATCTCTGATTGAACCACAGCCATCACCGAGGTGAGGAGGCCCTGCTCTCTTTGCTGTTTTCTTTCCTGAATGAACAGAAAACCTGCAGTTTCTCTGTGCTTAGCTCCTCATTTAGCCAAGTGTTTGCTTCCTTTGGTTACATTTGCCAGGTTCTGTCTGTCTTGTTGAAGGCTTTACATAAATAACGTGGCTGATCCTTCCTCTTGCTTCTTTTGGGTATAGAATGGTCCCAAACACCAGAATAAAGACCAAAAATTATTTCCTCACCATTGGAGTCTCTGAGAGGCGGGCGTGGGGGTGGTGGTGTGCACAATATACAGTACTCCTCTTTTCCACTTAGGTCTTCCAACAATTTGAGAAACAAAATAGTGTCAAACAGAACTAAAAATGTCACCTTTGCTCTGAGATGGTGTCAGAGGATGTAGGTTCCTGAGCCCCACAATTATACTTATCTAGCTATTGAGGCAGATCACAGGAGTAAAAGGGTCCTGTGGGCATGACCTGATGTTAGTTATTCCCAAATGTATCTGTAAGTTAAGCAGTTGCATCTCCCCCTTGAACAAAATGAGTAAAGGAACAGAGAGAGGACAATAGTAGGCTTAGGAAAAGAATTCCCATTCATAGAAAGTAGGAGTTAGGCGAAAGGCTGGTGTTTCATAACTTCTAAGCAGAGGATAACAACGCCTAGCTGCGGGGTCCACTGACATTGGGGGTCCTCTATTCCTCTCTCCTTCCATTTTTCATGACAGCAACAGCCCATCTATCTGTTATACTAACAATCTGCAAGGCCTTTCTCATGTCTGTATGAGCCATCACCAGTCTTCATCTTACCCTATTTAGCCCATTCTCGGGCATGCAAATAAGAACTCAATTTCCCCTGTCCTCCTTTGCAGAGGCCTCCACATTAGTGTGGATTTAGTAGAAGCCAGGAATCCCTTCCTGCTGGTCTCCATGTTCAAAGAGTTTGTCCTTGTGGGAGAAGCAAAACTTTCTATTCTCTCAGTCTCTGCTTGGGCCCGAGAATTAATTTGATGTAAATTAGATCAACAGGAGAAGATCATATAGATTTTTTTACATGTGCGTAGGAACCTGAATAAGAAAATGAAGACCCAAAGAGGTCTAATTAGACCTAAGTGCTTGTGTTGAGCAGAGTAGCAACTGTGGAAAAGTAACTAAAATATATGGGGAGACTAAAAAAGATAAGAGTTAGGTTAACAAAGTCTGTACAGATTACCCTCAGCCTTGACTCCCCGCCTCTACTGACAAGAATGCTTCTTTCCCCCTGGTACAAAGAGAACATCATTCCCTTGAGAGCTTTATCTCTTGCTTCCAGGAAGGAAAGGGGAGATCAGGGTGACCTTCTTGTATGTGCAGCCTTTCAAGTGTCTTTAAGATCAAAATAATGCTTATGCTGAAGTGGCCTAGTTTGGTGGCATATTCTGTCACCCTCCGCCCTCTGCTCCATACTCCACGCCGCACTTCCAAACACAGACCTGATAACACTTCCCCTTGCCCAGAGCCCTTCAATTTCTTGTCTCCAGGATCAAATCCTGACTTCTTCACAGTCCAGGCAGTAGTAGCCGTTCAGATCTCAGAGTACCTTCGTCTCTTTATCTCTCTCTCTCTCTCTCTTTCTCTGTAGACTTGGAACTCTTTTCTTTCCCAAAGTAGAAAACAAACTACTTTCCCCAACCTTTCTTTGCTCATGCTTTTCCCTCTGCTTTTTTCCCTGCTATTTATCTGCTCAAACCCCATTTGTGTGTCAGAGTCATTACAAGGCCTACCCTCAGGCTTTAGGCAGTTCTCCAGGGCTTGCATAAGTATATGGGCATCTCTCTCTGATAGAAAGTTGTCATATTTTGGGGTGCCTGGGTGGCTCAGTCGGTTAAGCGTCCAACTCTGGTTCAGGTCATGATCTTGCAGTCCCGTGGGTTCAAGCCCCATGTCGGGCTTTGTGCTGACAGCTCAGAGCCTGGAGCCTGCTTCTTTTTCAGTGTCTCCCTCTCTCTCTCTCTCTCTGCCCCTCCCGAGCTTACACTCTCTCTCTCAAAAATAAACATTAAATTTTTTTAAAAAAAATTGTCACATTTTATTCTGATTATTTTTCACTTGTTCCTCTCCCTTTTCCAGAGAAGGGACCATGTCTTATTCATCATTGTGTTTCTATTTCTAGCACAGTACCTGGCACAAAATGCTGAGCAAATTTATTTTAATAAGATTCATCTCCTTCTTACTATCCAATAGTAGTGATCACATTGATGTCTTCTAAAAACACTACCCAGACATTTCCCAAAACCATTCATTGTCAGGCTAAGAACAGTCTCACTAATTAATAATGTTTGGATTTTTTTTCAAGCTTCTAATCTGATACTATAAGTGGCAGAACAAAATTTTTAATTGAGGCTTGTCAGACCCCACACTCTTCCTGCTATACCTCTTCTTCTAACAAATGGCCTTGCCTCGCAAATTGGTTTTTTCCATAATCTGTGTAGAAAGATCACTTCTACTCCAGCAATTCCCTTTTCTCAAGAAAGAAATCTGTGTCAGTTAAAGCACACCACACACACACACACACACCAACCTGGGCGATTGGGAAGCCCACTAAGTAAATATTAAAGGAAACAGCTATAAAGCTAAATGCAACTTTAAAACAATAAATAACACTAGGCAGGATATTGAGCAATATTTGCCATACCCGTAACCACTCACGTTCTTAGTCTAATTTTCTTTCCTAGTTTATGTTCTTTCATTAGGCTCTGAGTTAGACTTCTATACATTACCACACACTTAATAAAGATATTTCATTTTTCCTGGTGTGCTTCCAGAGACCTAGCATGCAGTGAAGGTTTTATAGTCCTGTGCGGTGCAGCAGATGTCATTCCATTTGCCTAAGTCCTGCTGACATTTGGAGATGTGGATTAATTGAGCTACAGAATGAAATTTAATTAAAATTAAATACAGACTTGGCCATTGTATCTGTTCATTTCCTGTACTCTAGTGTGTGTGTTTGCAGGCAGCGCCATAGTTAATTTGTTTAATCACGATGCTCTGTGGGGGAAGCTGCACTTTGTTTTATGCCGAAAGGCTGAAGGTGTGGTGGATGCCAGGTTGGATTTCATGACACACAATGCGAGCTGTGTAAATGATGCCACTGATGAGCCTCAGAGGGCTATCTGAGGGAGCAAGGGGCCTCCATATGAACCTGTAGAGAGACACCTTGTTGTAGGCAAGGTTTAGTCATGTCTTTTAAATTGACATTATATGACCACAGGAATCTCATCTATTACCCATTAGCATGTTGCCATATACTTGTTCATTCAAATACTCATTCATCCATTCATTCAACCAAGATTCTTTGAGTAGCGATTCAGTCTTGGGCCTCAAGTTGAAGGGAGGCACCATTATTAATGGTGATCCTAATCTTTCTGCCTGTAACCACGACTAGGAAAGTTGGTCATCTCATGAAGATAGAGTTTTTAGAACAAGGTGATAAAGGATATTCAAAGGTCATTCCAGAATAAGGAGAAATTGTATTACTTGAGGTTAGGATGAGATTATATTAGGGCAAGTAGAGCCTGTTCTTTAGCACCCATAGAAGGCTCTTTCCTTCTGGGGGCTTTCCTGATTTCTCCAGTGGGAAATGAACTCTATTCCAACAACTCCAAAGTACAGAGGAGTTCTTCTTTATGTTTTATCTGTATATCTTCCTGTCTTCCTTTCTAGATCATAAGCTTTTTGTCAACAGCTTTTTAATCTTGAAAAATGCTTAGGCCGGTGCACTATCCCCACAATGTTCTCCAAGACTATTTCTTGAACATGTTGTCAAGCATGTATATTCCCAGGTAGTAGACATTTGTTGTCTTAGCAGTTCAGCACCCCTCCTTCCTTTGTGAGGCAATAGTACCCTGTCTCTGCTTTGGGGAATCACTCCTCCCATACCTGTGTGCCTAAGAGAAAGGTGACTGAGCTGGGAGCTGAGTTTATCAGGGCATTTGATCCCTCTAGCCTCTGGGATTGGCTCAGAAATGGGCACATGATTAACATCATCCTAATCAGGGCCGATAATACTATATTCTAAGGCTTTGATTTCTCTTCAGGTATATAGCATGTGCAACCCATGAGCTCCTGTCTTCTGCAAGTAGGGGTGGGGGAGGTTGTCTAAAAATGAAGAAACCCCAAGGAAGCTCAAGTGAAATCAAGAAAATGGTTTCCTATTATTCTCTGAGAATCTATTGCTGCTCTTACCTTAACCAGTAAGTTTTTCCTTAAGATAGTTTGAGTGGGGCTTTCTGGATCTAGCATACAAAGAAGCATACCTGAACAGCCTCATTATAACTGTAATAAAATGCTGGAATCACTTATATGACACTCCCTATTCTGTAAGCCCCTTAAAGGTAGAGAACTTGCCTCTTCATCTAGTGATGTATTAACTAGCTCAGTGCTGGAACATTGTGCACTCAATAATTTGTTGAAATGAAAGAATAAATGTAAATTCAGGTGGTGATGTGACAATGTCAGTAATTATTCTTTTGACTTTCTAGTAAAACTGATTAAATTGGTATATTGTTTATAAACCCTGTTACATTCTTTTTCACTGATAGTCATGTGACTTGAAAGGGTCCTAAAGGGTCCCAACAATTGCTAAGGGTGAGAGAGTTCAATCATCTCCTACTGATAATTAACCTTATATTAGGGAAAACAAAACACAACACTGAAAAGGAAACTCCACAACCCTATTCTGTTATATTTACCAGTGTGAACTAATCTTACCACCTGCACATTTTCTTTGTATTCTCTATATGGTACAAGAAGATTGTAAGTTCTTGTAAATTCCTAAGTAGTCTTTTTCTCAGTTGAGCTATGTTGCTTCTAGCTGTGGACTCAAATTGGCTCATTAAATGAGCACACCATGTTTTTTGGGCTCATCTTTTCTATTCTATATTACTATATCTATTTTATATGGATAACATCCTATTCATCCTTGCACTTATGGCAAAGTAAGCCTAACATTTTTTTTTTCTCCTTGCATATGTCTTTTGTGGATTTGATCCTGCTTTTTCCCTCTCACTGTTTTCCACAGACCTAGTGATGTTGATGGTCAAGAAGGACAAAGTGTTCATTATGTCCTTACTTCTCAGTAAAGAGGATAATTTGGACTATTGAACTCTGGAGACTTTGAGTCAAATACCTATGTCTATTTCATGTTAAACAGTCAACATAGTCTAGCGTATTACCTTGCATGTGGTAGAAGCTCAGTAAATATTTGTTGAGTGAACAGAGGAATAGGGTTATGACGGGAGATTTTTGACACTTGCAATGTTAATGAAGCTACTTAGCTAAGTTGTTCAACTGGTGTTTATTGAGCACCTACTATGCATATAGCCCTGTGCTATGGACTTTGAAAGGTAAATGAGTAGTCTTCAGTAAGTTTACACTAGATATGGAAGAATCAAATTTGTATAATTATAACTAGAATGACAGGCTGAAAACAGTCTAAGCCATAAGAGGCATAAATAAGGGAACTCTCAGGGGGAAAAAAGATTATTGAGAAATTGTGTGCCATTTATTCATCAGAGTGCTTCAATTTTCAGGATTGGGCTTCTGATGTCTATCTGTGCAGGTGTGGCTGAATAGACAGGGAAAGCATGACCAACAATCCTCCTCTCATAGAATATATTATAAAGACTCTCCTTTGATATGGGGCTGCAGCTGCTATTTGCCTCTTAGTCTCATTTGGCCCAATGCCTTTGCTCGAAAAGAGCCACCCTGTTTCTATTTGTGGCATAGCAGACCAGCCTGTCCGCTGCTGTGGGTTCTTGGCAGTCAACAACTTTGCCACATGTTTTTGACATTGTAATTCAGTGCTCCTTTGAAGTGTTGCTCCCGTCTCCTCCCCTTGTGGTTGCCCCACTTCACTTCACCATGCAGCAGCTGCTTGAGTATTCCACTGCCATCCCACACCCATCCCGCCCAGAGGAGTTGTGTTGTGACAGCACAGCTTCAATGCTAGTAGACTGGCTACCTGCCAATATTGTGCGGTTGGTGATCCAGCCTCCCAGGAAACATACCATGTAGTGGTATTCATAACTCACATTTTCCAAAGCAATGTCATGGAAGTCCAAGAGTTGTTTTTAAAAACCTTGCCTGACATTTGGAACCACTGCAAGGTGAGGCAGGCGAGGCATTTACTCTGTGAAGCCTCTTTTATTTGGCATTTTTAAACAATAATTAATCTTACTCCATGTAAAACTAAGCTTCAGTTGACTTGTCTCTGCCAGAACACCTCATTGTTTTCTGAAACCGAGTCGGATTTAATCCTCATTTATTTCACATTGTGGTGATGGGAGTGTTAACGGCCAGCTATTTGAGGCAGCCCACAAGAGTAAACCCCTAATCAAAAGCTAGGCTTAGATAATCACAACCTTCCTTGTTTCCTTTGTGTTGCTTCACTGATTCAGTAACTCACCAGACATTTATTGAGCATCTACTGCAATGGTTCTCAAATGTTTCATTCCAGGACTCTTTTACATTCCTAAAAATTGTTGAGGACCCCAAAAAGCTGTTACGTGGTTATTTCTATCAATATTTACTTTGTTAGAAATTAAATCTGAGAAATTAAATTTTTTTTAAATGTTTATTTATTTGCGAGAGAGACAGAATGAGGAGGAAGAGCAGAGAGAGAGGGAGACATAGAATCTGAAGCAGGCTCCAGGCTCCGAGCTGTCAGCACAGAGCCCGGCATGGGGCTCAAACTCACGACCTGAGCCAAAGTCAGAAGCCCAACAGACTGAGCCACCCAGGCACCCCAAAACTGAGAAATTTTAAAGGTATTTGTTAGTGTACGTGGAAATAACAATGTCAGTTGTACATTAACGTAAGTCATATGTTTTATGAAACAAACTATTTTCAAAACAAAAAAAATATAGTGGTAAGAGTGGCATTGCTTTACATTTTTTGTAAACTTCTTTAATGCTTGGCTTAGTGCAGCTGGATTCTTGAATCTGATTCTGCATAGAATCTGTTTTGATATGTTGCTTTGGTTGAAATATATGGGAAAGAATCTGGCCTCACACAGATAGGTAGGCATATTTTTATCATTACTTCATTTTAATACTACACCAAAACTCCACAAAGGGTGAGCTTAAAGGTTGGTTGCAACGTGGAATCTGAAACCGTATCTTGCACTTCAAATAGATCTTTTACCATATGTAACATTAAGTAGCTTCATGTATTGGCTCATTCAGAAGATATAACTGAGTTATATAAATCTTCAACTGTTGATGCCTCCCATATACAGTATCAAAAAATCATAATTGTTAATATCACCCCTGATCTCATTAGAAAAATCTTCAAATTTAGGAAGTTGACAAGTATATGGTAGCAAATACAAGTCTTTCAAAATTCTGATTTTGCTTTCACGTTTGAATTTCATCATTGACAATAATAACTGTCATTTGCTTTCCCTGAAATAGCTGTCTCACTGTGTTCATCCTTGAGGAAATATGTGCCAGATATCTGTCACTTATTCTTTCAAGTGAAAATAGTATTCTAAGACAAAAGTGGCTAGTTCAACCTGCAACTCAGCCACACAAGTGCTTTTCCTCTAAACAATCGTTGCACTATGGTAAATAGTGGAAGTGCTTTCTGTGCCCTCCTCATTCCATCATGCAGAATATTAAAAACATAGGGGTGCCTTGGTGGCTCAGTCAGTTAAGCATCTGACTTCGGCTCCGGTCATGTTCTCACAGGTCGTGAGTTTGAGCCCTGCGTCGGGCTGTGTGTTGACAGCTCAGAGCCTGGAACCTGCTTCAGATTCTGTGTCTCGCTCTCCCTCTTCCCCACTCACACTCTCTCTCTGTCTCTCAAAAAAAAAAAAAAGAATAAATGTTAAAAATTTTTAACAAGTTAAATACACAAGAGTCAAGTTTCAATAAAAGTAATTATTTTTACTGCTCATCAAGGGAATCCCCTATGAAGAACACAGTGAGCACTACTGGAGTTTGGTGCCACTGCACTGATTGATGCAAAGGCACCACTGGTTTTACTCACCATTGTTTTTGCATCATCAATGAAGGTTTCCTCACAGTGAAAAAAAGGCAAATAATATTTTAGCATTACTATGAAAATTGTTTTGGTTTCACGGACCCCTAATAAGATCTTGGAAGTTCACAGGGGTCGTCAGACCTCAGTTTGAGAACCTCTGACTTCCTGCCCACATAGAATGGTGCCCAAGACAAAAACAAAAACAAAAACCTTTATGACATGGTAACCTGCCTTCAGAAAGTCTCATTAAAGACTAATGAGGTTGAGCCATATGCAATTGCCATTTTTTTGTAGGTCAAAAAACTTGAATATTGGCAATTGCATATGGTTCAGCTTCTAAAACAAAATAGAGCCCCGTGTGTGTAAAGAATCATGTCATACAAATGGTGTACATCTAAAGCAATGCAAAACTTTTACACAACCAGGTTGAAATGCAGAGACTTCTAGAGAGTTTCCAAGTTGAAGAGAGGCATGAACTTAAAACCTTTATACGGGTAGAACCCTTTCCAAGCAGGGGAAATAGTATAATCAAAAGTTCAGAAATGATATAAATGCAAATAAAGGATATTCATGACCTACATGAGCAACAGACCCCTCTTTCTGAGGCTTGAAAAATAAAGAAACGATACTGGGGAAGGGATGAACAATTTGAAAGAGTTCTTTGATTGCCAACTGACAAAGTTACTTTGGTGTAGAAAACAAAGCCATAGAACATTATCTATTCATTCAATACATTCCTCATGTGTTAAATGAGCACCATGTCCCAAACACTGTGCTGGGTACCGGAGGAGTCAAAGAACTCCCAGTGTAGGCATTGCACCAGGTTTGTGCTTTGACCGTAAACAGCTGCTCATAACAATAGCACATAGCACATGTTATATGTGTGTTTAACATATTATCAGAATGCAGATGAGCAATTAATTTATCTTGGGGGCAAGGAGTAAAAACGCATGTAAGAGATGACTTGTGAGACTGAAACAGTTACAGGAGCTGGCCAGCTAGAAAAGAGGGGCAGGGTGGTGGCGGCGGGGCGAGGGGGGCGGCGGGGAGGAAGGGAGGCACACGCTGGGCGGAGGAAGTTGAATTGGCAAAGGGCATAGAGATGTGGAAAAACTTGGCGCTGTTTAAAAACAGAGAGCTTTTCATTATACTGAGAAGGTAGGAAACAGGGAAGGTGTGGTTGAAATTAAGACTGGAACTGTCGACTGGATTCAGGTAGCAACACTGCCTATAGTCTATACTCTGGTAAGCCATTGGAGACTTTTTATTATGAGGCTATCCTGGCTGTTCAGATGATGGTCTAGAGGTAGCATCTGCAGCATGGAAAACAGCTAAAGACTAAACCAGAGATACCAAGGACTGGAATCCTTGTAGTACAGCAGGCATGAAAAGAGAGCAAACACTGGGAAATTTTTGGAAGAAGAATTAGCAAAATGTGTTAAATGATTGTGGAAAAAGCAAAAGATCATTCAGTGCTTGTAAGCTTGATCCATTTACAGCAGGGTTATGGCATCAACAAGATGAGACACACTGGAGAAAAAGGTCTTCGGGAAAGAAAACAAGTTTGTTTGGGGACATACTGAATTTCCTACTGGAAACTCAGGAGGAAGGTCAGGACTAAAATGTAAATTTGGGAATAAGTAGTTTATAAGTGATTGCTGAAGAAATGGGAACAAATAATCGCCGATGGAGAAAACACACGGAGTGGGAAGAGAGCGCCAAGCACAGGGCAGATGTGAGGAGAAAATGGATCTTAAGTGGGGGAGGAATGAGATGAGAAGTCAAGAAGTTCTCCAGAAAAGAAGTGATGGGAGTCCAGATGAGGATCTAGATTCAAGTGGAAGTTGTGATGGTGAAGTGGAAAGGGCAGATACGACCCTTTGTTTAAAAAAGAAAAGAAAAGAAAAGAAAAAGTCTTTGACGACTCAAGTACTGTGGTTGAATTGAGGTGTCACAGGGCCCCTGGAAACCCCCTCTAGCACGTCTTACAGCACCCAGTTCTGGGGAGCACAGAAACTCTAGACTGGGTCCAAGATGGAGTCACCATAAAGCTGCAGAGAACAGAAGGCTGAATCTCCCTTTGCGCAGAAACAAAGCAGCTTTGCTGGGAAGCTACACCTACACAGGCCCTCCAGTTGCTTACATTCTTGGCTTCACTTAACAAGCCCTTCATCCCTACTTCCACCATTCTTATTTCAAGTTAAAACCTCACATTCACCAAGAAAGTTACTCTTATCCCTTATCCCTTCTCACTCTGTTCATTCCCATATCTTCACCTTTTTTTTTCCACCCCTTGATCAGTTGTTAAATATTCCTGTGCTGTTATTTATATGCTTGTAATTATTTTGAGCTGTTATGTGTGTTTTTGCACCCCTAACTACCCACTTTCAACTCATTCTTTACCTTCTCTTTTACTCTCAAAATCACTACTAAAGATTGATCAAATTATAGCTCCTTAAAAATCAATCAATCAACTCTCTGAATTTCTGTTCATATATATCCATTTATCCAGAGACCAGGCATTATGTTGATCAATAGAGTTATAAATGTGAACAAGGGCAACATGGTACCCATCCTCATGGAGTTTGGGGTCTAGTGGTAGGAAAAATATTAAGTGTGAGGAGTGCTGTAAAAAGGGATATGAAGATCAGAGAAGCCTTCCTGGTGGAAGAGACTTTAAAGTTGAGTTTTGCAGCATGAAAAGTTGGCCAAGAGGAGGTGAATCGTGCAAAAAAAAAAAAAATTGTTCCATGTGCATCTGAGTAACTGAAGATGTTCATTACAGCGAATGAAAGGCAAATGGAGAGAGAATGGGTCACTGTGAGGTTGAGGCTAGGTCTTGGATATTACGTACGCTTTGTTAAGGAACTTGAATGTTATCCTAGCAGTAGTTAGACGCCATTAAAATTGTTAAAGGTGAGAATAGCATGATCATATTTGTAATTTTTATAGCTAGCTCTTTTTAATTATTGAAAAGCAGCACATGTCTCTGTATAAAAGGGCTCCACAAAGGCAATCACGGTAAACATGTCTTAAGCAGTTTTTCAGAGAATCTCTTTCTATTCATATACATGCATATGTATGTTTGTAGATCCATTTTTTATACCAATAAAAGCACATTGTCCAACTTCTGTGTCTTTTTCCACTTGAAAACATAACATGGAGATTTTTTCTTACTACCTCATGAAGATCCATCTTATTCTTTTTTACTATAAGCTAATATTCTAGAATAGGGGTTTCCATAAATTATTTAATCAAAACCCAGTTAATAAATATTTATATTATCCTCCATTTTTCTTATTGTAAGAATTGCTGCAGCAAGCATCCTTGTTTATTTATCTAATTTACATCCTCATAGTATATGATAGGACTCATTTTCCCCACATGTTCTAATTTTTAAATTTTCTCAGTCTGGTAGGTGGAAAATGAATCTACTTTTGATGTCCATTCCCTTTACGATGAGTGAGATTAAGCATCTTTTCAGTTTCTTAAAACTCATTTTATTTTTATGTACACTGGCTGCTTCTATTCTCTGCCCCTATGTCGTCTAGGCGCTGATTTATAAGCATTCTTTATTGACTAGCAACATTAACTCTTTGCTATATATGTTGCAGATATTTTCCTGAGTTATGATTTATCTTTCATTTTATTTGGATTTTTTTTCTGAAGCCATGTTGACAATTTTTATGTATTGGTGTTTATCCGTTTTTTCCCCTCTCATTTTTTATTTTGGAAGGATCTTCATTCTATATCATAGAGAATGTAGTGGGAATAGATGGAAATAAGCAAGTTTGTTAAATTGGAGGTAAAAGCCTGTGAATTTCGAGATTGGTTGGACATAGGAGATGGAAGGGATGTGTTTGTTGGGTGATACATAGGTTTCTGGCTTGGGCAGTTGGGTAGTTGGCTCACTGAGATAGAGAATACCTGGGACAGAATATATGTGATTGCAGGGAGAGAGTAGAAGCAAATTCAGTTTGGGGCACATAGAGTTTGAGATGCCTACGTGGAATATGTGAGAAGGATACTCATTAGGTAGATGGTTAAATGGGTCTGGAGATCATTGAAGAGATAAGTTGGAGTCATCAGCACATATATGCTGACTTCAGCCATGGGAAGGGTGACATTACCCAGGGTATAGAGGGAGAGACAAGACACAGTGCTGAGGTCCAAAAACATACTGGAAGTCGAGAAGTGGAAGGAAAAGGAGGAGAGGTGATGTCTGCTAAGTGAACTTTAGTTTGCAGGTGGCCATTCTTTTTTTGTCCTTGCTTTCTTATCCCATCAATCTGATGACACTAATTTGTATGTATGGTTAACCTTTCCCAATTCAGCCACGTGATTCCACTCCTCTTCACAGATAAATACTTAAGTGAAACATCTCAGAAAAGAATTTTGTTTAATATTTCTTAAGGATTATAGCTGCATCCTTATGTATCCAGGCAGTAACATTATAGATGTGTTATTTGTCAGTTTATAACTAAATTCGGCTATTATCAAATATTCTACTTGGTAGTATTTTAAGATGAAATAGAGAAAATGGATCATAATTAAAACAAAAATACAACATTTTACTTGAAAATGGAAGCTTAGATTTTTAGTGTTTTGATTTTATACTAAAAATACCTACTGAATTCTTATGGTTGGCTTCTTTTGCAAAATTGACAATTGAAATTCCTTTTACACAGATGAGTGCCAAATCATACCAGCCTAATGCTGTTGAGTTCTTTTACTGTAATCAAAATCATGTTAAAAGTAGGTATAGTACCAGTGTGAACTACAAACACCTCTTCATTCAAGGAGAGAGATCGCAGTAAGCAGCTGAGACCAAATTAACTCCATCTCTCTTGTTCTGTACTGTATTTCTGTAAATAAGAAATGTACCAATGTTGAATGTATCCTGACTTGAGAAACTTATAATTGGAAATTAGAGACCTCCAGAACTATTTTGGCAAGACTTTTAAATCTGGACAACTCCCTGCTGTTATAAAGACTGACAGTGCTCCTGAACTATCACAAGGAGATTTTATATAAGACTGTTCTTACTAGAACCTGTTTTATATAAGAACATACTTAAAAAGCTAATTTCTTTTCTCCTTTTGCACTGCAATCCACAAAGTGTGACTAATAATAGATTTAAATTTGCTAAGTGCATTCACTCCTTTGTGCCATCATAAAGAGAATCTATTACTGTAAAATTGAGGCTTAGTTCCAAATTGCGCCATTATGAAGTTTTCTTCCAGCAATGTTTTGTCTCTAATACACTTCCCTCATTGTAATTCTATTGCAAACCTGATGTCTAGCATCAAGTCTCACAATAATTATTTTAAATTGCTACTAGGAACAGTAGTCCTGGTGGGATATATTACTACCATTCTAACAAGATGAATTTCAATGCACTTGTAACCGTATTATAGTATATTATGAAAGAAAAAAAAATCTTTGAGTTTTATATTTATGGACATGCATGTAACACAAAAAATAATATTTATAAACTTCAAAATACTTTGTCCTGAACTTCTATTTAAACTAATTATAAGTCACAAGAACAAATTAGGATGCCTAACTATATGGCCCATTAATAGCATGCTGAATGACTTGAAATGAATAAATATTTATAAATATGAAAATAATAATGCTACTGCTTAGAATAATTACACATGGTAATATATTTATATGATAGATGTTAAAGACAACATAAATTAGATTACCATAGAAGAGAGGTACCAGAAAACTATTAAAAAATGAAGCTTATATAAAACTTTATTCTTAATTATCCCCAAGCTTTCGGGGTCATTTAAATAAATGAACTACCCAAAAGGTTGTTCAAAATAATTTATTGTGTAATAGAAACCTCAAGAACGTCATGTTCAGCAGTGTCAAACATTAGGCCATTAGTTTGCTGATATAGTATCAGTGGGAATACTAGTAGAGATCAACATGGAAAGACTGGCAAACATTTTAAGTCACCCTGAAACTTAGGTGATTGTTTAACAGTAATGTTACAAAACACATTGTGTGTTTCACGAGTGATTTCACATCCTCCTGAGGGCATTCTAAATTCACCTTACTAATCAGCCGCCTCCAGGCTTACAAATAATTAATTGAGAAGATGATCGCTTCAGATTTACCAAAAGTATGAATCTTGAATTTGGGACATAGCAAAATCACTGTGAAGAAACAGTACAGTCAAGCTTGTGTTATAGATGAAATGATTGCAAAATGACGGTCTGAAATCAAAAGCTAGTTCGGTTGTAATAATTTAAATATGTGGGCACATAAAATTTAGAGGAAACTCCAAGTATCAATTCTTTATCTGTTGGAATTCCCTTTTAAAAATGTTCACATACACCCCAAATGAAAATCACTTAGCTCCGTAATGAAATTTAGAGTTACTCCCTGGAGGTGACCACATGGGAAAAGTAAATCTACATACTTTACAAAAGGGGGCGGTTGAATTTACATGAACAATTTAGCATTTTTACCATAAATAATAATGGAATGAACTACATTACAAACCAGCCAGCATAGAGCTACCAGTTGAGTAGAAAGTACACAGAAATGGCTGCATGGCCTTCGGTTTTTCATAGTCTATTGTTAGGCAGTAACAACACTTCTGGAGCATTTCTTGCATAAAGAAAAATCTGGAAATATATCAGTATTTTCTGGGCATTGCTTTTAGAAATGTAAAGTTAGCTTTTCCCAATTAGGTCACCTCTCACACTTTTGATACTGTTTTGTAGCTTAGTTGCAATCACTTTTTAGTGATGTAAACCTGAAATCACATACTGTTGATCGGGAAACATTGGTATTTGCCAGTAGATGTGTAGGAGAGCTTGCATTTGCTTCTGTATTTGTATTTCCTCCTTTATATATAAGCTTAAATTATTTTAAATATGGTATGATGTTACTGGGAAAAAACATAACCCAAGGCAAAACTGTCCATCGTTAACAGTGTTTTCGGTCACAGATCTATTCTGCAAGTGGCCAAATGTAATTGCATTATGATATTGGCAAGTGCCTTCATAGAACTAAGTATAAGATTTCACCCACACTTTCAGGTTGGAAAAAAAAAAAAGTCCAAGTTAATAGAAACATGATTAGAAACAGAAGGTGTCTTGGCTCTCAGTTTTGTTAATCAGAAAAAAAAGAAAAACCCCTCATAAACCTTTTACAATTTTCCACCAATACCCTGCCCTTCCCCTTTTGAATTAAAAGCTTTTTTTGTGAGATCCAAAAAGAACCACTTGTCCAGAAGAGCATATTAAATTAATATTTCCCCACGAGCATGACTGAAAAAATATGCTGACCCTGTGCTTATCAATGCCTTTTGAAATCAGTACTGATTTTTAAAGGAGGATAAAGAAAGCTGTTATTTTTAATATCATACACATGTTCCCATTCCCTTACAGTTCTTGACAACAGAATTTTGAATTAACTCCTGGAATGCTGTGTTGCATATTCACCAACAATTCACTTCATGATTGGAAATGTGTTTTCTGAGCCTTCAGGTGAAATTGATTTGAGAGAGTTATATAATATATTGAAGTTCTTCAGAAGAAAGGAACCACATACCAACTAGCCCAAATCCAAAATCTTAAAGGACTAAGAATACCACATCCGCATTTCCCAAACTTGTATGATCATGACTTACCTGGATTACCTGTTACACTCTAGATTCCCAGAGCTCTTCCTGAGCGATACTGTTGACATAAACCCGGCATGGGGCTAAGATCTGTAATTTTTCAGTCATCTGAGACACGCTGAGAAACATTTGACTCATGTCATATTCGACTTTTTGTATCTCAGTCAATTGGGAGTAAAAAACAAAAACAGAAACATAACATTTCAAAGGTTTTTGGCAAGATTCACTTGCTTTTGAGAATTCGGTGAGAACTCAAGTGAGTTGATGGCACAAAAGTACATAGAACTCGGTTCTCGATCATCTCAGCCTTTGTGTCAGTGTTTGTGTGTGTGATTGGGGTATTTTGGTTTAAAATAGGTTTCCTTTTTTAAAAGACAGGTTAGCTAAGCATGGCATGTGTCTAAAGTGATGTGTTTGATTGGCAATGAATAAAAATAGTTATTTCATGTCTTCTACATGCATAGTAAAGACATCACAAACCTGGAAAGGACCCCAGGATTTCTTACCTAGCAGTCTACTTCCTAGGAAGAACTACACCTAATGTGTCTTAGAGAGAGGATTTGTTTTTATCTCAAATAGCTCAAGGAAAGCCATTTCTTGACCTGCCCCTATTAATCTCTCCCACTGCTCAATGTAGAAATAATTAGTGTAAATTTTTGTAGCTGCCATTTGTGTTGCTTTCTTTTCACTTGTTAGAAACAAAACACAGCACTTTATTTCCACTAATTCATAAAGCAATTAAATTGAACAATATATTTGTAAATATATAGATACCTTTATTAGAGAGATGAATGTTAAATACTTCTTGAAAGCAAACACAAACTGAACATCTAGAGTAGTTGTTCATACCCTTTCTTTTGATACAGGCACTCCTTTGAAATTCTAAGAACTCTTTGCCTAGAAACAGGCAACATATGCATATACCTCCAAAATTTGCATATACTTTCAGAAGGTTCATGGACCCTGGAAACCTCACAGGTTAATAAACACTAATCTGGTGGGAAGAAACCATCCCCGAAATACTGGTACTCAGTACATTTTCTCATACATTAAAGTGGGCAAATTATCATCAAAGGTCTGATGGTATAAAACACTAATTCATTAATACTATTTTAATAGTCAGAAGATGAAAATTGAACTATATTGACCATGTAATTATTCTATAAATCTGTGTAGCATGAAAGTGAGTACTATATTTCACCCGAGAATAAGCACTAAATGATTTTAATTTTTTTCTCGTTTTTAACAAAATTGAGGAATGAATTTACATTTTCTAATTATTCTGTACAGAATATTCATATATATTTTTAAGAAGATGGTGATTATTCCTAACCACTGTAGGAGTTAGTGATAAGCCCATAGGCTACAGAAGGCTATTTGAGGAATTCCACTACCCAGAGATTTAATGATAGACATGAACAGAAAGGAGGTGACACTGTTGAAATGAAAAGCTTGTATTGGCCCACGTACAGGGAACATACACATTACACCTTAGTTTGGTGCTGTCTGCCATTTCCTTCTTGGATCACATAAGTGTTAAGCCCTGTTACTAAAATGTCTCCTCCTTTTACAAAGCAACCCCAAGAGCTCTTGACTTGATCTTTTACTAAAAGAATCAAATCTAAGTTAGTTACAGGAGGGGGACATAACTTTACAGGCCTACTTAATTGCCATATTTCTGAAACTTTCCAGTAAATCAATTTTATCTTTAAAGAAGATCGCTTCAGGCCTGAGAAAAACACACAGCTTTAAGACATCTTAGGAATAATCATTTTATAAAATGAAAAATGTGTTTACTGTCCTCCCTTACTCCACCATCATGTGGTTTTTTTTCCCCTCTTCTATAATAGTGAGCAACCAATTTTCTCACAATATCATTTCCCCAAAGACAGGGTCCTATTGGGTTGCACAGAGAAGTCTCTACCTCCCATAGCTGCGTCAAGCTGCCTCTTCTACCCTGATGTTTAAGCATGCTATTCTTGGCAAGAATTTTCCTTAAATGCATTGTCTCTGTAGGTCCTCTTCATGCTTGGTATTGAGCTTATATGTTAGGTTTGTATATAATACATCAAACTAGAATTGCTATAATTATAGAGGCTCAATAGGAAAACTCCTGCCCACCTTCATGAAGCTTTTCTCACCTCCTATTTTGCCCATAGGGTATGAAGTCTTCCACTCTCCTGTTCTCCTCCAATCAAATGCCATTGTCATGAATAAATATTTATGTAAACACTTACTATGGATCAAAGAGATATTAGACATGGTCTGCCCCCTGTGCATACTGTCTAGTTGGGATGTTAGAGCATGCAAAAAAAAAAGTGATTAATAACAATATGAGGGAGCATAGACTAAGTGATACATGACACCCTCTAATTTATCTGTTCAACAAATCCAAATTCCCATACATTTATGTTGCTTAAAGGGAGATGCATCTGTAATCCTTGACTCACCATGCCTTTTCACTATGCTTGTGTCTTCTAGCATAATGAAAAATAATGTGATAATATAGTGACATATTACCGTGACTTCAGGCTGTTTCCATAGAGGCAGAGCAGTCTCATGGGTACCACAATGGAATGAGATACCGAAGACAAGGATTCCAATCTGAGAAATGTCCCTGACATTTTATGTGACCTCTGACAAGTGACTTAACCTCTCACTTTGAGCTTTGTCATCCTTAAAGTAAGCTTAATTAAAATTGCAACATCATAGAGATGTTATGAAGTCTAACTAATTTTAGCCTACTAAATGATTTTGAAGATCTAAAGTGCTTGCTTTACCGTCATAAACAATGAGAAGAAAAAAAGGTTTTGTATTAAACTAATTTTTGTACAATGATCACAAAAGATGATACTGATGCCCTCTAGAGCCTAGTTGTAGGGATGGATTTGTGTTGATCCAGACGTGCTCTCTCATTTGGTTATTTTGGTGACCAGTAGCACTTAAGACAGCTGGATAAGATGAGGTATCCATCTGTGACCATAGTACAAAGTAAAGCTAACTGGCCCCCCTGGAATTGAACCAATGACCTGGGTCTCATTAGCACTATTGGCTAACCAACTGAGCTAATTGGATACCACATTGATAATAATGTAACAGAACATGGTTCGGTTTATTTTTTCCAAAGCTTTCCCTAGACTTAATTTCAATAACCATAAAAAAAAAAAAAAAAAAAAAAAAAAACTAGTTTGAGTAATTAGAGCCAAAGACAATAAGCTAGACATTAGGCGATGCCGCTAACATCCAAAGGACTGACCCTTGATGTCCCTGACAGGCCTGGAGTCCTCAGCAGGCTCTTGACTGCCCTAAGAAAGTGAAGTTCAGAATGACAAGGCTGATAAACCCCAGGCCCTTCTGATGAGATTAGGAAGGGCTCTTGTGCATCTCTTGCTCGCTCAGATTCTATTGGTGGGAATTAGAAATTGTCTTGGTCTGTGAGTCCTTTAGAGGCTAATAAAGTGACAGTGAAGATGCATTGTGCTACAGAAAACAGTCCTAAGTACTAAATAAAAAATGCCTCAACACTGAGCTCATAACTCTACCTCTTGGGATTGATTATATCTTTCGGTTTGAGAACACGAAGCAAGCCTTAATGAGGACCTGATATTAGGTGGGACCATTTTAGTAATTCTTAGTTCTTTGAACTTTCAGGCAAGGTTAATGTATGTGCTATTTCATGGAATAAAACAAAAATACATGATGTTGAAATATTCCCTTTCCAGAAATATGAGAGTAATAGAATCCTGCAGTGCTAACAAAGTAGCATGTAAATCTTAGGGCGTATACTTGAGATTTCAAGTGGAATGAATGGCCTATTTGGCCCAAACTAGGTAAACTTGAATGCTGCAAAGCTAAAATACTGGGAAATTAGCTCCATGATGTATTAACTCAAATAATAATGTTCCTGATGTAAAAAAAAAAAAAAAGAGAGAGAGAGATGGAAATTAAACATCTAGTTATGAATACTGCGTCTGCACAATGTGCCGCATGCACCGCATGTGTTAGAATTTCTTCTCAGTTCTTTTTTTAATCTTTTATTCATAGCATTGCAGGTGATGAAAAATTTATGCCTTGAGTCTGGCATTGAAATTAAATGCAAAATGAAAACAGAAGCAGTTTATACTGACAGCTTAAATATCTTTATCTAGCATACGGTTGCACTATAAAAAATCACTGGGTGACTTTTTAAATCTCCCACATGTAAAAAACCAAGAGTTGTACAATAATGAATAAAGTTATATATCTAAGACATCAACAGAAAAGTTGTATTTTATTAGCATTCTTTGTTAATTTCATTTTGCTCTATTTTGCTGCTTTTGTTTAATTGGCACAGACAGATGGATATAAGCTTTTAAAAATACTGCACAACTTAATTGTTGATATTAATTCCTCTGAGTGGCAGGAAACAATTGATTTTTGCAGTATGTTTAATGAGTGTGATTTCTCTGGTAGGTTTATGTCTTAAGCTGAATAGAAAACATGAATCTGTGCCTAAGGTAGTTATGCTGTAGTGAAGGTTAATTATTCAGGTAAATCAATTTGTTCGTCACTGTATTAATATGAGTGATATTTGGAAGAATGGCAATAATTACAATAATATCCACAGTTGCTAGTTATGTGAGGTTTCAGGTGTATTTCCTTCCTTAGAATAGTAGCAGTTAATTCTTCGCCCACTATTTTGTTAGTCAGAACTCTATTCACAAAGTGAGGTTCCTTGTAAATGGTTCCTATTTTCTAGAGATGTTGGGTCTTTTGTCCTAGGCATATCTGTATTTGCTGTGCTGCATTAAAATGTTCTGTGTGGTTTTGTTGATGAACTAATGTTGAATCTCAAATAGTTACCTCATAATACAAATTAATTGAAGAAAGTAAATCCTTCTTAGTTTTGCAAATAACGCACACAGGTTTAAAATACATCCAGTCTAGATATATTTCATATATTTATTTATGAGAGTTTTAAAAAGTATAGGGTTATTTAGCATTTAAATAAGTAAAGCATGAAATTTAGAACTGTCTTCAGTTACGTAAAGCACCAATAGTAAAACAGCCACTTAGATTTCCATATTTAGAAGACTTCAGCATACAGCTTAAAATATTTTACACTCAGCCTCTGATTTGTAGCTTTTTCCTGGATGTTTTATGTAAACATACTGTGTATAATTATGCAGATAATTTTATGCAATATTAATTGTGCTAAGAGTGGAGTGAAAGTTGTTTAATTCAGTAATTCGTTTACATTTTAATGATTTTAATAGCATAAGATTACCAAATCAAATTGAAATAACTCTGACCATTATACCATATTGTGTGAAGAGTTCAGTGTTATATTGTCTTCTATTATTCAGAATATACTTATCACATCTTTTTTACTGATAACCAAAAAGGATCTTGAAATACTCATATTGAAAAAATTAAAAGAAACATTTTCAATGCATTTTTTAATCCAACATTATATATACTTAAAGAATGGTGCCCCAAAGCCTGACACATCACATATCAGATTTTCAATAGTATGTTTAATATCTGTTTTCAGCACGTGAATTGAGCTGGCCTGCATCTTTGAAATGAAGTTGATGAGACATACTACCTTTTTTTGCAGCCAGTCTGTACAAAATATATATATGTATATACATATATATATATATATATATATATATATATATGTATATTCATTCTTCTTTAATGTAGAAAAAATAATTCAAGGTGTTTATTATGGGAAGCGAGTGAATATGCTAACTTTTACATGTAAAGATAGCATCTGAAGCCACTCTCCAAATCAACAAATTTCATGTTAGCATTTCTTTCTTATTTCTTTCATCATGTACAGATTTAATATCATCAGGAATAAATCTAAATTGTTTGCTTCTTTCCTCCTAATTCCTGAAGCAATGTAAAAGCCTAGAGAGGTTTGAAGTGACAGGATTACAAGCAGTCTTTTGCATACATGGCCTTTAGGGATAAGCGGCTACCTTGCATCTAATAAACAAGAAAGTGAATTCGTTGAATAATGAATTAAGTGGCATAAGTTGTGATAACAAGGAGCAAATGTAACTTCAGACGGATGGTATTTGCTTTGTGTGGGGTTATCTGAGAGGGCTGATGCTCCGCCAAGGGAGACTGAAAAAGGCTCATTATATTAAGATGTTCTTTTACAGAACACAGTCTAAAATGATCTTGCAGTTTCTTCCCCCCGTTTGCTGAACTCCTTTGTGTGCTTCTATCAAATCAACCACCTCCACCAGGGGGATAACTAGGATTCTTTCAGACTGTTGAGTGTTGTTGAAAATGAAAATTCCTAGTGAGTTTTAGATGGGTCACCCAACAATTAAATAGAGATGTCTAATTGGTTCATTCATATTAGGGTCAGCAGCTGGTTAAGGAATAAAAGGTTGTGGTGCCCCATTGCATAGTTCTGAACCAAATTAAATTATTAATCTACTCTTTGCTTCAATGTAGCTTCACGGGGATTCCTAACCTGCCATACTGAATAAAACAGAACGACTGCTTTACATTTTCATTATGGAAAATTATATTTTAAATTGCAAATGCTCTCCTATTTAGCTTGCATTGCGTATCTCGTTGGATATGTAGGAATGTCTTCAACAGTCAGTGCTTATAAATTGTTTTGTTAATGTCTAGTTATGGCTGGAAACTATGAAACCACCAAAAAAAGATGATTTACATGCAGTAACCAACTCTAGGCAGAACCATCTGAGGCACGGAAAGTAAAGTCAAGGCTTTGGGGGGCACTGTCTTTAACCCTTAAATTCAAAAGATATAATTAAATAAGTGGACTAAAAGAGGTTTATCATCTAACATGAGCTCCCAGTTAATTCAACCAAGGTTATTTTCAGGATTGCAATTCCTGCAACGGGTCAAAGTCCCAGTTTTTGTGACCCTTTATAATTAGTAATTCATTGTTGTTGTTATTTAACTACTCTAGATTGAATATTAGCTCTGTGAAAAAATTGGAGCTGCATTCAGTTTTCTAATAAAGTGTTTAATAATGACTTAATTATATCCTATTACCGACAAGCACAGTTGCAGTAAAAAATTACCATATTTTCTTAGAAATTATTCTGAGATGTTTTCTGTCAACATTTTAATATATGCCTACTTTTCACTTAAAAAAATTTAAGATATGAGATCCATAGCAGATTTAACTCTAATAGCTGGTTGACCTTTAGAATGTAGTATGATTTGTAAAGACAAATCACTTAGTAATCACAACCTAGTGAGTGTGTTTCACTTTGGATGTATTGCATGAGCTGTAGTGTTGAACTTCATTCATTGGTTCGTTCTTGTGTTTGGATGCGTGCATGCGGATTAGCTAAGTGTTCAAACACATAAACCCTGGAAGACCAGCGAAGCTTTTTTATAAATTAGAAATATTTTGTAAATAATTTAGTTTGTTCAATTGTTCATCAGAAACATACTTAGTGGCACCTACTATGTAGTGTTTGAGGAGCCTATGACCAAGAGGGAGTGAATAAGATGAAGTCACTTCTCTGTGGAGTTTATATCCCAATGGAGGGAAACAAGACAATAAAGAAGTCAATAAACAAATTAGCAAGAAAATAACAGGGAAGTAATGGAAAGAAAGCAAAATAGTATTCAGAAAAATGACGTAAAAAGGAGGTCCTTTAGACAGAGATGTCAAGGAAAACCTCTTTGAGGAGGAAGCATTTTTGCTGAGATCTTAGTCATGAGAAGAGCATTTCAAGCAGAGAGAATAGCAAATGCCAAAGCCCTAGGGTAGAATGAGTCAGTCATAGGCATATGTGGGAAACTGAAAGAAGCAAGGTGACGTCATGGGCATACACGCCTGGTGGTGACACAGCGTTCCATGCTTAGAAGTTTCCAGTTTAATGCTCTTCTGTCACCATCTTTAAATCCTTAATGATTTTCAGCAAGGATCTCATGTTGCAAATTAGCCACTCCTGGAAAGAAAACTCATAGAGTGTACGTAGCGGGGCTGGGAGGTAGGAGTGTATTCGTTGGGGTAGGGGGGCAGGTGTGCATAAAAAATAAGACCAGCAATTGATATTTCTGGGTATGTGCAGTACTGGCATCAGTATAGTTTATGAAAGATTAGTTGCACTTTACAATATAGCCATTTAAGTCTGCAACGTAGAACACGGAAATGCTGTTTTTGTGCTATATTTAGCCAAATCCTCACATACAGATGATAAATTCCTCAAGGGTAATGTTGGTCTCTTCTGTGTATTGTATATACTTCACAGCACCGCGTGATTAGATATTCCACAAATACTAATTGCAGCTAAAAGGAATTTGCCTTCTCTGTTAACCCAGTAGGGTTTCCTTGGGAAGAAATAAGGCATTTAGTGTTTACATCTGAATTCTTGTTTTCTCCCCGCAGTTACACTGTAGTACCAAATCTGCATGACCAATTAACAGTTAGGTCAAGTCATATGAAATCACTGATAATCAACCATTTTTTGACCTAGCAAATGGCGATTTCAGCGGCTCATAGCATCCTGAAACTGCAGGTTTCTTTAAGAAAGTAATGCAGAAATCTTACAAGCTTCTTTGTAACTCTTGCAGCATTTATTTAACAGAGAGAAAACCACCTAGCACAGGGCTGTTCATTAGTGCAGCACGCTGAGCTGGGCTGTCAGGCCTGCACCCATGGGCCTCCTTAGAGGTGAATCCGCATTGCAGCAAAGCCTTTCTGCCAGTCAGCAACTACCCCTACCCCAGTAATGGTGTCTACAGCTACACACCCACTTTCTCCTACATTCTACATGATAGCAGGTGGTGAGTTTGCCAGAGTTACTGTGGGACTGGCCCCAGAACGTGCCTCTGTTCAGAGCTGCAACAGGTTATAGAGCTTTGGCCTAGGCACTAATCACCCTTCCTCTAGGCAAATCTATTTACATTTGATGATGGCCCTGATGATTTACCCAATGATGACTAAGTACAACGACATGATGGGGTCATGTGACAGAATCTGGTCAGCCGGGGTTTATTTCATAGCAGGATTTTTCTGATCAGGATAAAGAAGTGATTTCACAATTACAGCTGATGAATTTTCAAAACAGTCTTCTGTAGGAGGGTCTTTTGTTGTCTGCTTCTTAACGTTTCTTTGGGAAGGGTGATTGATTTTAAATGATCGTTATCAAGCTGCTTCTTACCTGGTAATCTTTGGCATTTTAGCAATACACTAAAATTCATCAGTTTATTGTTCTTCCACTTGTATGTTGCAGTTCTTGCATTTTATTGCTTTCTTTTGGTTTTTCAAAATCTTCTATACTTGGATCCACACTTTGAACATTTTGAACCTATCTACACATTTTTTTTTGAGTCAGTAGCGGGATCATAAAGTAGGTTCTTAGTAACTTAGCCAAAATGAAAAACTCTTGAGTTTCAGTCTTACCTCAAAAACACTTCTTAAATATATTCATTTATCTCCCTTTATATTTTCCCAGTAACTGTCCATGGCCTTCTACTGAAAGATAACTACATCTTATCTACTCATCTCCAGAGCCCTGAAATAGAAGCATGTGTTTGATTTTTTTTTTTTTTCGTATACACAAGCTACACAAGACCTCCAAATACAAAGTGAAAAAATAAATCTAACCCTTTGGTTATTGTAATCTCTATAGCTTTTTTTTCTCCCTAATTTGACACTGGCACTGGAAATAGTCCTTGAATGAACGAATGTTCTCAAGGAATTTATGGTCTAATGATGGAATCAGACAAACAATGATAGCAAAGTAAGATGTGCTCTGATAAGGGGAGATACAAGTATATACAAATGCTCACAGAAGAGACACGTGATCTGATACTGGGGAGTCAGGGAAGGCCTCCTGGCATCCTAACTGAAATTAAACCTTATTTAAAAGTCTGCACATGTCTCTTTTCCCCCTAGATCCGCACAACCCTAAATAAAAGGCTGACATGCTACAAGATTACTTTGCACAGAGCGCCATACTCCTTCCTGGCTTCTACTCCTTTCAGTGTTCCTTTCTCAAAGAACTTCTTCTGTTCTCTGCTACAAAGGACTCATTTAAACCTTTCATGCTGCTTTATTAGCGACCAAAAGTTGCATGTTCTATGATTGATTACAGTGGGTGCATAAATATTGGGAAAAATAGTAAATAACATGCTAAACTTACTTGTTCCAAGACAACTTTGAGAGACAAAGTTCATTTAATCCAAAGGAGTGCCTCTCTAATGGTGGGAATTCAGCAGCTATGGCAGGTGAATGCAAGGTATTTTCTTTTTTAGTCAGGGTCCATTCAGAAGCTTCCCCCACATTCTACAAAGTAGGAAACTGCACAACATTTGCCACCATTTTCTCTCTCAAAGAACAAATCTTTTTACTTAATTATAAAAATGGGGAAAATGAAGAGGTGAGGAAAATAAAAAGATATAGGAGACAAGGGGAAAAATGAACCAGAGGAAATGCTCAAATTCCTTTCAAACCGTATTTCTGCCACTTCCTGGAATAAATGACATCTTCATTCTACAGCCAGCCTTTCCCAATTGAGGTATTGTGACATTGTATGGAAGGAGCATGGATTGTGGTATCATAAAGTTTTAGGTTTGAATCTTGGTTTGCTACTTGCTAACTGTGTGACCTTGGGCAAGTCACTTAACCTCTCTGAGCCTCAGTTTTGCTCAGGTGCAAAAACATTAATACCTCACTCGCAGAGCAGTTATGGGGATTATGAGATAACTAAAATTTGCTATGTGTACATGTTATGAAGTCATCATCAATATGGCAGAGTTCTAGAATAGTTAGGAATGAGGGGGACAGTTACTATAAAATTACTGTAAGATAAACAAAATAGTAAGTATGGAACAGTTTTCAAGTTCAAGAGCCTTCCTATGGAGTTTCATTTACTTATTTACCATTTGCATCCCATGTGCCCCAGCCCTCCTCCCCAAAACCCAATTCAGGTGGGGGTGAATTAGAGAGCCTGAGGGAAGGAGTAGAGGGGGCTTGGTTTGCTAGAATAAGCTTGTCAGTGCTATTAGTCTTTGACGAAAGAACATTTTTAACCTCTTTCACAACATGATAGAAATTGTTGCTCTGGGAATCTCACTTCTGAGACTAGACACCATGTACACAGGACAGAGAGAAGCTCTTGTCCACTTTGCCACTTAGGAAAATACTTTGCTGTACCTTTTCCTTCCAGGAGAAAAGGTAGCTCACTGTTATGATAACCTCATATTTTATTATCCCATCAAAGCAATAAAATGCTCCTGAAAATTGTTCCCAGCATCTGTTTTTATATATATGGGAGAAAATCTCATTGTTGAGCTGAAATACCATTATTTTGACATTATTCACTCAGTTTCTCTAAAGCTTTGGCTTTCCAAACAGAAGACTGATTATAAATCTGTGTTGTGCAGAGTTGAGGTCACACTGGAACCTCTTTAAAAGAGCAGATAACTGGGGAAGTTGCTGAGTCAGAACTTCTCAGCAGCCCTTCTAATAAGAGTTTAAAGAGGGAGCAGTAAAATATTCCCTGCTTCCCCTTCTCCCAAAAGCCAATGGTAAAAATTGTGGTTTCTCAAGACTTATTTTATACTCAGGGATGAATCCCTGAAGATAGAGCTTGTCCTTTACCACCATATGTGATAAGCTGGCATTTCAGTCATATATTAGTCATATAAAATTTTAGATTGTTTCTGTCTCTATCCTGCCCATAGAGGTAGTTTAACCCCTGCATGCTAACTCTGACTCAGAGGTTCGATCATCCCCTCAGAAGATATCTGTAGCTAGAAGCAGACATGTCAGTAAATGGACTAGGTTGAACAATTTAGACTGTCCTCACAAATTAGAAAGAAAGGAAGGAAGGAAGGAAGGAAGGAAGGAAGGAAGGAAGGAAGAAAGAAAGAAAGAAAAAGAAAATAAGGTTCAAATTGACTTTCTATTTAAACGTAGGAATTCTACATTTTATTGTGATTTCTCTACTCAAAAATACTGCTTAAAGCACGTTTTAGTTTTAAACCACTCATTTCTCAACCAAAGTCTGGATATACCCAACCAGAACAAGTGTTTGCTGAGGGAATTATTAAAAATTTGGAGGTAATTTCAGTTATAAGATTCATTTTGGCATGATAATTGTGACTGCTGTAAAGGAAATTTTCATTAGATACCTTGCAAAACACTACCTTATTATCTTGGAATACATTTCTAGAATGCAAAAAATGCAAAAAAAATCTAGAAATACATTTCTAGAATGCAAAAGAAGGCAAGCCATGTGTATGGTAGTTGCACTCCTCTGCATTTTATCCTTTATCGAGGGACTTTTTAGGCTTTGGCCTTCAATTTCCTTAAATGTGAGGGAAAAATGAGACCAGTGTTTCATTTGAAAGGTAATTTCTGATGTTAATCAGCTTTGAATAACTAGTAAGTTACGGCTTCTACACGTTTCGTGACAAAGCACTTAGTTCTAAGTTTAAAAATACTGTATGCTACTCTTAAAAATTAGTTTTGTAAAAGATGTTAAATGTTTGCATAAGCATCCAGCATAAACATGTAGACAGTCATGATTGTATCAATATGTATATCAATGAGGATATACTGTAAATACTGTTAATATGGTTTGATATTAATTGGAAGGGTTAAGTATCTACAATGGATTCCCTATTATTTCTCAGGTACTTTATATTATTTATCTCCTATATTCCTCATATCTTTTTTGTGAGCTAGGTATTAGTATGTTCATATTGAATGAAACTGAGGCTCAGAAAAGTGACTTGCCCAAGGTTACATGGCTAGTAAGTGACAAAACCAAGATTCATACCTTAACCTCTAATACTTTGAAGTCCACGCTTCTTCCGGACAACATAGTGCTGCCATAATCAGGTAAGGCCACCTGTAGAATAAAGATGTCATTTATTCTAAGAAGTGGCAGAAATATAATTTGAAAGGAGGGAAAATTCTTTCTAGTACATAAAAATAGATTTGGCCAATAGTAAGGACAGTTGGCACATGAAGGGCATGGTCTGCATAACAGAACAGGAAGATTATCCAGAAAGCTTTGTGGATTAGCCAAGAAAAAGAGAGAGAGCTAGGAAACAAAAAAGATAGTGAAATATCTCTGGAGAGGCAAACACACAGCAAATGCTGCAAGACAATTTGTAATTAATAGTTAAATTGTGTGGTAAAACCTATAAATGCTTCAGAGATTTAGATGACAGAGAGAGAGAGAGATCTTTGAAGACTAAGTTAGTCAGAAAGTCTGTGGCAGAAGCAAGCTTCTTAAACTTAGAAATATGGAAGATGGATGGCCATAGGGTGGATGTTTCCACATGTGAGGGGTGGAGAAGGGAGTGATCAACGTGAGAGAAGATACACGGCCAGGAAGAATGGCCTTTTTGAGAGTTTATGGACCCAGGAGGACAATAACTGAACTGTTAGAGAATAAATGATGCATTTTAGGGAGAAAATGAGGGATAACATTTCAGAGGAGAGAAGATGATTAGGAAGCACTCTCAAAGCTAGAAAAGAGGGGTCAGTGTCCCAGTAGAGGGAGCATAAGACTCACCCCCTGTTTGGAGAGTGATATAATTTGGTAGTTTTTTAGACAGTCTGGGAGACACATGACAGACTGGGTTTGGGAGAAGTGTTATTCAGGAAGCCTTTAAGAAGGATGCGACAGTAATTCAGGGAATTATACATTCATTTTGATGGTCCTCTCTCACCACCTAGAATTAGATCAAGGAGCATTTTGAAACCCCTCTACACTTATGGAGGTCTTGCTATGGATCAGGCACTGCTAAGCCTTTTATTTTCAGCTGATCTTAACAACTATCTATGAAGTATAGAAACTTTAAACTGCCTGACTTTGCATAAAAAAAAAAAAAAAAAAAAAGAGCTAGTAAGGGCCAGGCTGCAAAGACACGCAGTATGACTCCAGAGTGATCAGCCCAGAATTGGATGTCCTGGTCCTCTACCTGGGACTGTAAGTAAATGTAGCTTTAAGGCCTTCAAAAACACCCAAGGCAATTACAGTTGTTTTCTCTCGACATACAAATGTCACAACAAGTATTTTTCAGTCCTTACCGAATATAAGAATGTAACAAGAACTTGAATGTTCACTGGCATTGTTCTAAGTATTATCCATGCATTACCTCATTTAATCTCACACCCTATGGAGTAATAATCTGTCCGATTTTAGAGGAGAAACTGAGGCCTCATTTGGTTACATAACTTCCCACGGTCACATAGCTGGGAGGTGGCAGGAGTAGGAATTCTAGCATGTTGTGATAAAGGAGAGAGAAAAATGCTCAAGAGACTTGAAGACATAAGAAATAACACATGGGTAAGGGAGTAGGAAAAATGTTCAAAGAGGTTGCCTTTGAACTGAGACATAAAGGGTGGGTAGGATGGCCAGAGGGCACTTCACGCTGAGGGCAGGCAGCCAGAGTGGGAGGTGTGTGGAAAAGACTTGAGGCAGAGAGACTACCTGTATTAGGCCCTCACAGAACTGCGGAATCAATGAACTGGTACACGCATGAACGTATGAAGGACTCGGCAGGGACTGCACAAGCATGGTGACAGTCATAATTGAAGAGAAAATAACAGACATTGTAAAGGCAGACCGTGTAGGGCTTAGCAATTGATGGGGGATTTTGGTAAAAGGGAACCAGTGGGAGAGAATGTCCAGACTTGGACAACCTGGATCTGAGATGGCAGGCATATATTTTTGAAGGATTCCTCAAAGAATGGGAAATGACATGTAGAAAAAAGTTCATGATACACACCTGTCACTTAACTTAGTTGCTAGCCATGCAAAATTTTGTACAACGCTACTTTTCTGTATTAGGGAGTTACTTACTTATGTATTGAGAGTGACAGTGAGAGAGAGCGAGAGTAGACACATACAAGGGAGAGAGGCGTGAAGGGAGCGGCAGTGCGAGAGAATCCCAAGCAGTCTTCACACTCAACGCAGAGCCCGTCAAAGGGCTCAGTCTAATGACTTTGGGCTCATGACCTGAGCCAGAATCAAGAGTTGGATGCTGAATCTGAGCCACCGAGGTGACCCAGCAGTTACTTATTTAAAAAGAAAAAAAGGACGAGAGTGGCAAAGTAAAACTGTAAATTGACTAGCAACAAAAATGCTGCCTCATTTCAAGAGAAGGTTCAGTGTTTGCACATGTTCAGTAGCTGCCTTCATGAAGTCATTTTGGGATTATATACCAGCGGATGAGATTTAGCAACGATGAATCAGGCCAATGCACAACAGGCCAATGTGCATTTCCCTTAAATGCTGAAGTTCTGGGAAAGTGATTTACATTGAGGAGAAATTTGAGGTCATGTTCTCGGAATGTGAGACCAAAATTTCCAGTCTGTCAAAGTCTTTAAGAGAACTGTGACAGTTGTGCTTAGAATGTAATTGTTACCGCGGCCTCTTTTGAACTCCTCAACTATAGGAAGGGTTTTGGTTTTTAAATGCTTGAAATTATTCTTTACACCGTCTTTTGGCAAAACAAACAAAAGATGATTATTTCATTCAAAAATAATGTATTCATTCATCAAGTGGATGGAACCATTTTCTAGCAGGTAGCTCACCTTAGATACCTCACCATCCCACAGTGTAAGTAAGAACCGTGTCCACAAAAGCTGGGGTGCAGATGTCTGGGAAAATAAGAACAAGTGGGAGCTTTTGGCAAAGGGAAGCTATCAGTTGATACAGATTGGGGGTTTTGATCCTGTCACAATGTGACGGCTTCAGATGTTAATGATGACTGTGTAAAACAGTCCAGTATAGAAGCATCTAAGATAAAATTCTTGTAAATTTTTGGCCAGGAACCTAAAACTTGCTTCAGTCGGCGGCTGCCTTTTTTGTGCCAAATAAGAAGGCACTTTGCTGGCTCTTTTTTTATAGAAGGGCCAAATGAGATAGATTGGAAATATGTACTTTGAACAGCTAGGCAGAGTCTCGGGAAGTTTGCCAAACAAGATTTCCAAATAAAATGTTTGGGAAAGAAAACAGGGATGGACTTTGCAGATGCTGGATGGGTTCCACCAGCCATCTGTGCAAAGAGTTACTTAGTATCACATGAGCTGAGAGCTATGAAGTGGCACAAAACTATCAGCAATAACTTCATTGTTAAATGGGTTCATTTATTTACCAGGCAGGCCTCTCTACCAAGATAAAGTATCTGCATTTCCTTGAGAAACAATAATGATGACCAAAATTATTTAAATGTAAAGGAATTCCAGCAATGGAACTATTACCTCAGTGCTAATGCATTAGCAGTCAAAGAAGGCAGATTAATTTACTTACGGTGAGCTAAGTGCATTCTTGGCTCGCAAAGGGGAATCATTTGCTCACTTAAGCCAGAGATCCCATTTTTGACGGCAAATGTCACTGCCTGGATTTCCCTTTGACAGTCTGGCAACCCCGCACCCCTGTTATAGTATCCATTTATTTGTCTTATTTTCAGCCAGATTAATCCATTCTGTTTTGACAAGAAGACTGATGGGTAATTGATAACTGTGATAGACACAAACAGAAGAGTTGGATGCTGAATAATTCAGCACTTTTCAGTATCAATAAGAGAACAGGTTGAAGAATTTGTGTCTCTATTTACACTTAAACTAAACTAAGTCAGCCCAGACATTTATGCTGCCAGTCTATCAGAAAACCAAACAGTGTACATTCGGTTTCCACCCGACAAAATGTTTTATAAGCTTGTAACAATATGTGTGAAGCTGCCAGAATAATAAATAGGTACAGCAGCCCATGCATGCTAATGTTATGTTGTAAGCAGTTTTGTTGACAAGTGCTAATACTTCTTTCATACTATCATCAAAAGCAGCTAATACAACAGCCATTATTTGCTGGCTTTCCAAGCAAGACATGATGGATTGTGACCTTAATATGGGTTAGCCGAGTTTTGAAAGTTAAACAACTTGCAATAAATCATAGAATTATTACAATGCAGTTTAATTGGTTAAGGACTGTTTATTTCCTAAACAGGGTGAAAAATTTCTGTTTCGGCACTTTTAATTTGCAAAGTGCATTTTCATTATGAATGGCAGTTTAATATTCTGCTCTTTTGTCATGCAAAATATGCAACACGCAGGCAATCTATTAATTGGACAAAAATGCATTGCAAGCGTAAATTATCCTTTATATCATCACTTGTGAGCTTTTACATCTATTAAATGTGTTAAATGGAACATAGTTAAAGACTGTACAAGTTGTAGGCTACTTCTGAAATTTAAGTGAAGCTTCAAGATGATTTTAATGACCTTTATTTTTGGCAAAATACAGTCATTAAGTAATTGTAAATATAAAGGGCAATTTAAAGAGTTACTGTTTCCTTAAGGCATAGGTGCCTATGTTTTATTGATTCAGCAGGAAACAGACAATAGCACTGGTTCATACTGATATGTCTTGAGAAACGGAATCCACCCTCATGCATTTACTACTTTCTTTGCTATAGTAGAATTTCTGAGCAGAAATTTCCATTTCTGGAAATGTGTGGAGAAAGGTGAGGAAGGCAGTAGTGATTTGATACTGAAGCATAGCTCAGCATAACTGAATAGCCGCCTCCATATGCTTTGGTTCAATGATGTGCCTTTGCATGGGGCTATTTAGAGCACAGAAACAGTAACAAAATACTTTGTACTAGGAATGTTGATATGACATATGCTTGATTTTAAGAATGCCAGATCTCTCAATGTGTTCCTGTAAGACTGCCTTCAAGTGCATGCAACCTATTCATTTACACACAGCTCTGAGCCCATTTCTCATATTTATTGACACCTGGATAGGCCTTCCCAAAATGCAAAGCTTCCACTGACTTCAAACATTACCCATAGGTTGGCCCAGCTGAAGCAGGGTGACTTTTGTGCCTTCATGTCAAGTCTCCTTCAAAGATGTCGATTGTCTGCAATACAAACAAGTTGAAAGTATACTTTGGGATGGGCGTTCTATTAGTTTTTCCTAGAGTAAGAAAGTGTGAACGTGAGAATGTGCATTCTGTTGTTTTAAAAGAAAAGCTAAAGAACATTTTTTTTTCCATTTAAATCATTCACAAAAGCAGTACATTAAAACAAACTGTCCGAGACTTAAATGACGAAGAAGGCGGAAACCAAAAGTTGTGCAAATTGAGAAAAAATGTTTATCTTTATTTAAGTTACATGGTAGCACTGTGGTGCTTCGGAGCGTTAGAAATTTCATTCTGAAAAAAAGGCAAATCTAGTTATACAACTTTAATCTTAAACTAATGTTGATCATTTCCCCTCCCATTTAAAAAATGCCACGCTTCCCTCAAGCTATGCAGTGTCTCCACATTGAAAAAACAGATGGGGAAAAGGGAGCCAGGGAGGCAAAGAGAGGGGGAGAAAGAGAGAGAGAGGTAAGGAGAGGGTGAGGAGAGTGTCACAGAGACTGTTGCTATGTTATGCTGATTGTACTTTTTGCCATCGCTCCTGATGAAATGCTAAGGCAAGACTATACTGCTCAGTGAGCAATAGGTAATTATTTGTATTCGATTTCATTAAGTATCACAAAATATTAATTTTAGTAATGATTTAATGTTTTAACTTTATTTTCTGATTTTGACAGATCGGAAAATTTAACAGAGGCATAGCCATCATTTAGAAAATATAGGTGAATATAACCCAAATTGTTACCTTAGGAAGCCATAGGAAGTTGAACTGATTACGCTACTTCTTGGGGGGCACTTTTCAAAGTCATAAGGAAATGGACAAAATCTGTATCCTGCGTAAGGATTAGAAGATTTCCTGAAAGCTCAGCTACATAAGCTGAAAGTACAGAACTATAAACTTTAACATTTTGTTAATATGCTCTTTTTCAATGATCACTTTCAACTGGCTTTTGACCATATTTTTTATGAAAAATTTGAAATGCATAGTGCAGTTGAGATAATTTTATAATAAATAACCCATATACAGAATCACTTTGATCCTGCCATTTTACTCTACTTGACTTTTCACATTCTGTTTTACTAGAATGAGTACTTTATATAGGGCTCCATCAACAGTTACTAACCTATGTTATGTACCTATCAGGTGTAATGCATCTGACTAAGTGCTATGGAGAGCACAAAGGAATCTTACGATACGGAGGCCAAGATATGGAGTCTATCGAAGAGCATTTGGTAAAATTATGTGCTACACACCTAAATTGGAATAATACAAGATTACATATATGTAAAAGCCAAGTGAGTAAGAGAGGAGGTTCCAGGAAGTCCAGAGGGAGGAATGTTTAGGAAGGCTCCCTGGACTCTATCTCCACAGCATTCATCTGTCAGCGACCAGAGTGACCATTTAAAAAGTAATTCAGATCCTGTCATACCCCCTGCTTAAAATCCCTCCATGATTTCCAGCATGCTTAAAAAAACTGTAGCCTCCATGTGACCTGGCTACCTATGTGACCTGGCTACCCTCCCACCCTTGGGCCTCTCTTTTCACTGCCCATGTCCTTTTTTGCTAGCCGCCTTTTCCTCAAACACATCAAGCTTGCACGCCCATCGCAGCCCCTCACAGCTGACCCCTTCCCATGATTCAGGTCTTAGGCCAGACATCCCTAATGAAAGGTCTTCTCTGCCCAGAGAAAACCACCCATACACCTACAACCACCTGCCCAAAGTCAACAAATATGTGGTGATGGAGGAGACCCGTCTAGCTTGTTGTAGTACAATGGAAAATGAGTTTATAAAGTTTGTGTATGGGTGCCTGGGTGGCTCATTCTGTTAAGCGTCCAACTCGTGAATTCAGCTCAGGTCACGATCCCAGGGTTGTGGGATCAAACCCCACATTAGGCTCTGCGTTGAGCATAGGGTCTGCTTAAGATCTCTCTCTCTCTCTCTCTCTCTCTCTCTCTCTCTCTCTCTCTCTCTCTGTCTCACTCACTCACTCATTCTCTCTGCCCTTTTTCTACCCCTGTCACACATTCCCTTTCTCTAAAAAAATAAAATATAAAATACAGTTTGTGTAAAAGATTACTGGAGGGATATATGAATGAAATTAGCAGCAAACTAGGAAAGAAGAGTCAAAAAATGAAAAGGAAGTATAAATTGGACTGATGAACATAAATATGTGGATGCAAAAGCAAGAATCTAAGAGAATCCAAGATACTCAAGTTTAGAAACTAGAAGGAAAAGAAACTCCAGAGGAAAAAGCCAATACTGATAAAAGACTCTTCTCAGACTATTTATCATACAACATTTGTACGTATACAGGCAAGAGAGAGAAATGAATTACTCAGAAGTTTATTTTAGTACTGGAAACACTCAGGAAAATTTTACAGACCTACCTAAAACTTTTTCCTACAGTGAAAACAGTAACATAAATGGGATCAGAGAAAAACCTCAAACTACTCTTTCCCCTGAGTGACTATAGTAGTAACTATATTAGTTATTTGCAAGTCTCATGTATTATTTGACCATTGAAACCTGAATTTAGAAATACACAAAAGATTGGCAATAAGAAAATGTCAACGAGTGTGGCAACAGCTGGTGATGGGTCAGAGGCATCTGAGATTATATACAGATAGTCCCCAATTTATGACAGTTTTACTTAATGATATTTTGGCTTTCACGATGGTGCAAAAGCAAAATGCATGTAGTAGAAATCGTGCTTGGAATTTTGATCTTTTCCCCAGATAGTGATATATGGGGTGCAACACTCCTTCCTGATGCTGGGCAGTGGGCCTCAGCTCCCAGTCACCGACAGGGACCATGAGGGTAAACAATTTGTAAATAAACAGTGTGTAAAACCGCTCTGAACCCACACAGCCATTTTGTTTTTGACTTTGAGTGTACTGCTCAATATATTATATGAGATATGCAACCCTTTATTACAAAATAGCCTTTCTGTTAGATGATCTTGTCCAACTGTAGGTTAATGTAAGTGTTCTGAGCACATTTAAGGTAGGCTAGGCTAAGCTATGATGTTCAGTAGGTTAGGTGCACTGAATGCATTTTCAACTTACAATATTTTCCACTTAAGATAGGTTTATGGGTTTATTGGGATACAACCCCAAGTTAAGTGAAGCCAGGTTATTCCAATAGGAATGTCCTGAATGTTTGCAATGTATGGAACTTTCAGAGTCTTTGATGACATAGATGACATCTGTATTAGGCAGTGTTTCTTTCAACCCTGACTCCGTTCTTAATGGTACAGTTTTTTGTTTTTTGGTTTTTTTTTTGTTTTTTTTCCTTTAGTGAGTTTACCACACCAGGAGCACATCTACAGGTTAAAGACTCATGCAAGATTTTTCAATGGTTTTCAGTTAATTAAAGTACACCTATGGATTTTCAACCTTGAATACTTCATATATTTAACTTGGAATGGCTTTTGTATATATGTGGAATTCGTTTTCTCACAATAACGTATGAGCTAGACAGTGCCCTTATATACAGATGAAGAAAGTGAGCCTCAGTGATTTTCTTTCCTCAAGTTCTTAGTACAGCCTAGTAAATAGTAGCTATTGCTTTGGTTTCTTGAGAGCTGAGACAGAGCATTATCACTGCAGCAAATTATTGAAATCCTCATATGGCTCACCACCTTTGCTGGCTGCAACCCCTCCTTCCACAACCCATGCAATATTTCATCAGCCCTGTAAGTATCATGAAAAATTATATTCAGTCTTGGGGCAAGTAAGATACTTTTTTTTTTTAATAGATCTTTCAAAAAATGTTACCAGCACGCTGACATCTTCATAAAAATTAGGGATCCTTGAGGTGTCAAATTGACTAACGCACAAACACTTGAAGAGGCTCAATATCCAGGAATGAGAGACAAACTTAAATACCTATCTTGTGTTTTCGTAGGTGTGACCTATTCCCTTGAAAAGGCCATTTCAATCTCAAATTTCCATTACTGTTTATCATCCAAAAATATTGTTCAGTAATGCCTCATCGCTATACAAGAGTTGTGCCAATATTTCTCAGGCAGCCTTGTCAATTTGAGTTATAGTACATGCTACTTAGATACAGTAGAAATAAGTTTAAAGTGCTGAAGACATTGGATCTTTTCAAAGCTGTTCTTAAATGCTATGAAAGAGGATAATCATAACATGCTAATTTGTAAATTCCCTATTCTTATGTTCCTTGTTCTTGTCTCTTCTGTGGCCTTAGGCAGAATTCTGTCATTTATCAAAATCACGTCTATGTTCAAAACCCCATTTTTCGGTATTGGAAATACACAATTTTGAAAGTAAAATTAATGTCATTTCCTATGCTGGTTTTTAGTCCATACCAGCCTTACCTACTACTTGTTACTATATTTAAAAAAAAAAAATTTATTACACCTTGATCCCTAACTACTCTACACAGAAAGGTAAATGAATTTAAGATATGGGAAAAAAAAATTTTTTTTTTTGAGTTATGCAAGGATCATGTCTAAAATAAGAAATAGGGCGCCTGGGTGGCTCAGTCGGTTAAGCATCCAACATCTGATTTCGGTTCAGGTGGTGATCTCACAGTTTCATGAGTTCGAGCCCTGTGTCCGTCTCTGCACATTGACCATGTGAGAAGCCTGATTTGGATTCTCTCTGTCTCCCTTTCTCTCTGCTCCTCCCCCACTCACGCTTTCTCTGTCTCTCTCAAAATGAATAAACTTAAAAACAAGTAAAAATAAGAAATAGATCTGTATGAATTGTTTTCATTGCAACCATGGAATCTCTCACAACTTTTTAGTATTGCAATTCCACTACTCTATTCCCCAAGGATGGAAAGAGTGTGCTTTATTTTTTTGGAAAAATAAACGAACACCCTGAGTTGGTAAAAACATCAATTACAAGAATATCTACCCTAGAAGTCAAATTCATTTTGTTTATTATTTCAGGTTATTAAAAGGCTTCCAGGCATGCAGATAAAACCTGAAAAACAGTGGTTGAATCTATCATATCAAATTAAAATCTCTCCATAAACCGAAGTAATTGATGAGTTAGGGAATGCCACGCCACCTCAGAAGTCAATACAAGTAAGACTTTATTAAAACATAACTAAAATGAAGTTCCACAAGAATCCTCAATGGAAAGTGTTGTGCTTCAGGTTCAAATGTGGAGAGTTAAAATGCATCAGCTGACCTTAATTTCCTTAAAGTAACAAAGAAAGAAAAGAAGAATAATTCCATGCCCAACAACTGCAGTTACCCTTGAGAAAGAAAACACAGCCTAGCAAAGGTATATGTGAAATACAACTGTATCTCAAGTTACGTAAGTCTCTGCTTTCATAGCAGAAAGTCCTACTGCTAAATTCCTTTGACCATTTGTCTGACACTTAACGTACCTTCTGAGGCCGGTACCTGCAATTCTACGTAGCTGCCATGAGTTGGTGATGCAGATCATTTTCGTCGTCTTTAGTGACTCTTAATTACCTATCGTATCATGAATTCTTTTCATGACGGTTCTCTATTTTTTCCCATGAAGCAACTCACATGTTCACTTACATAAAATTCAGAAGTGTGCTCAAATTTTGAAAATCAGGCTGTAGTCTTGATAAAATAGTATGATGGATACATACACTTGCAGCACTTTGGCTGTAACTCTTCCTGTTTTTAATCAGATAAATGAATGTTACCCCATCTAAAAGCTGACGTTCTACATTATCATGTTAAATGGCTACAAAATACATCATGAAGTGGATGCTCCAAATATGTGAATTATCTATAATTAAACATTTAGCTGGTCTCTAATATTTTATTTAAATCATGTCATGATAAAAATTCTTCAGAGCTTTGAACATTCATCCAGATAGGAATGATTATAGTATAACTACTTTTGACACATAAACCCAAAATACCAAAATTTAGCAACATTTTCAAAGAGTTGAATAGCAAAGCAATTTTCCAGATTAAAAAAAATTTCTATTATTACCTTCATTCTGCTTTCTTGTATAGTTCAATGAACTATAGAAAACAAAGTAATACAAGTCAATTGATTGTTTTCATTATGTGCAAAACAAAGTAAAATGTAGCAGCAGTTAAAGAAAAAACAAAGTAATACAGATGGTTTTGTAAAAATTGTTTGAATAGCTTTTTAAAAGAAAAGGCCCTCTTAACAAACAGCATGCAGTCTTTGATACTTTCTTTCAAATATGGAAAATAAAGAATTACTTCTGCAAACACAAAAAGGGAGTTTTGCATTTATGGTGATGGACATTTGAGATCACATCACTATGCTGCCTGTGTAAACTTACTCTGGCATTTAGATGAGAAACGTGCTTCTGTGGAACCATTTTATTCAGCATAAAGATACATGTTGAGGCCCTCTTGTGAGCCACATACAGCACAGATTGATGTCTTGGCTTTTGTATGTTGAAGACAACAAAAGTAACTGTGAACTCAGGCAACTCTCTAGAGCATCATCCTCCATGTGGTGACTGAGCAACCCAGGCCTCTTACATTTTTTTTTTTTTTTTTTTTTTTTTTTTTTTAGGCCTCTTACACCTTTGAATCCACCATCTCAGCACATAGTCTCTCTTGTTGCCATGGCGATGAAGGAGTCCACTGGAAGGTCTCCTCCCATTGGCAGTTAAATGCTTTGACACATGGTAAATCTGCTCATAGTCCATAGGCCAGAACTAGTTACATGGCTCCATCTAAACTGAAAAGGGACTCACGGACTATTTAGCAAGCATGACTGCCATCATCACAGACATATAAGGTCACTTATCATCTAATTGTTTTTTTTTCCTAGTTTTTGTCATAGCTGTTATGAAATCTGCATGTTCAAGAAAAGTTATGTAAAGTTAATTTTTATTATAACAGTTGAACTGTATTCCCATGGTGAGAGGGAAGCAAATAAAATAAGTTGCAAAGTTTTAGTGAAGATTAAGAACAAGATGGTAATCAGTCCTCATCAAAGTACAAGTAGTTCGCTTTCCTCTAGCCACAATTTCAGCACTTCCCAGATAATTTTCTTGTCTTCTGCATCTCAGAAGTAGCTGCCGTTTCTAAAGATTTTTTTTTTTAAATTTTTAATGTTTATTTTTGAGAAAGAGAACATGAGGGGGGAAGGAGCAGAAAGAGAGGGAGACACAGAATCCAAAGCAGGCTCCAAGCTCTGAGCTGTCAGCACAGAGCCTAACGTGCGGCTCGAACTCACTACCCGTGAGATCATGACCTGAGCCAAAGTTGTACACTCAACCGACTGAACTACCCAGGCACTCCAAGATCTGTTTATCTTATGCTTACATTGATGCATCTGTAACTTTACTCTCTTTGTTTGAATCTAATAGAACTGTCCATGACCTACACAGTTGGTATGTTCAACTTTCTTCATTTTAATTTTACAACTTGAGGGCTTAGTGCACTGAAGGTACTCAATGTATGTAGAAAATTTGACTAAGTAAAAAAAAAGAAAAGAAAAGAAAATGTAACTAAGTATAGTGTATATGAAGGCTATTGCCTAAGAAAAACTTAGGCAGAGGAGAACCTTACCCTCTTGGGAAAGATGGTTGGGATTCATACAATAATGAGACTAAACCAAAATGGAGAGTGAGATCATAGTGGGGTAATGGTCCAGATACAGGCAAAGCATGATTGTAGGGCCACCCTAGGAGATAACAGAGGGAAGGAGCTGCCTCTTGAGAAAGCAGGACCAGGGCAATACCAAGAAAGGAAGATTTAGCCAAATGAGAGTCTATAAAGAGGCATACATCTTCAAAGTACATCTTTAGACATCCAGGGTCCCAAGCTAACATGTTTACTGTTTGCCCTTACCCTTTTAAGTCTTATTGCTTTGCAACTCTTCTTTAAGGATACAGTATATCACTTACTCCAGTATAGTCAGTATAACCAGTCTTTACTAATTATCAAAAATATTGACAGTCATCACTTCATGGTTCAGTTGCCCTTCTCTAATTCACATTAATTGAAGCAGGCAATCATGGAGACTTTGCTGGTAGAGAAAGATTTTTATGCTATTTAAAGAAAAAAAAAACATTCCCTTCTGACAGAAATTTGCATTCTGATATTTTATTTGTACTTTTTTTTAATGTCATGACAAGAAATGGATTTGATTTTGAAGAGGAATCATTTTGAATAATTAACCATGAATTACTCTAATTAGCAGAAAATAATTATAGGTTGGACATAAGCTCTTTCAAAAGCAAAGGATAAAGTAAAAGATTATTGGAAAAATAATACCACCTGATAGATGTTGAGAGGAATCCAAAAGAGAGCTTTTCTTTGAATCAGTCTTCAACTAAGGCATTTAAAATGCCTCCCATTAGAAAACATTCATATTCCTGCAAGACAAAAATTATTAGCAAGCATATGTTGTTGGTTAGAGAATCTTAAGTGTAATAATTAAAGAAGACATCTTTAATGCTTCCAGAAGAAGAAAATACAGTTTCACTTGTTCTTTTCAGAACACTTTCTGGATCAGAGACCTTAGATAGACTTAGCATATTTGTACACCGTATATGGAGTTTAACATATTCGTGTCCTTTGAAAAATGTCAAATGATCGGCATGGCAAGTTGCACTTGTCTCCTGACGAGGGATTGTGGAACAGGACATGTGGCAAACTGACGAGAAAAGGTAACACGTTCCGTTTACGATTGCGATCAGTTTATATGAAGCCATCAGCAGGACCTATGTGAGAGCCCACGAAGGGGTGGAGTCCACTCAAAGTACATTTTCAAGCTAAATACAGCACAGATGTGGATCCCAGGAGACCTATCCCAGATATGGCACCACAGATAACTAGCTAATCCCTGACTAACACTCTGATTTAAGCAAGTATCATATGTCGGTTTACCTGTGCTTTTTACCAATACCATCCCTCTCACAGGATTGTAACATAGTGAAAATGAAATGTGAAATTAACTTTTCAAAGTTAGGAGCTACTATAATAACAAAAGATAGAGTGTTATTTGGTCGAAATCTAGTTTTCATATATTTGATGTTTACCAATCAAAACATATTGACACTTAGAAATGAGAAGTATCTGATGTATGGTTGAATAAAGCAGACTTATTTTTATATGAGCATCATATAGAAAAGTAAATAAAATGATGCCTTACTGCATTAAGACATGCTTTTACAACTGTTGAGAGCTAATTATGCAAGAGTGCATCTTTACAAAGTAAACATATAGTGGCACATTCCGTGGTCACAAATGGTCTCTTGGCACATTTCACTGTGATCTTCCACGTTATGTTCCAATTTAGACAATAACATTCTTGCTACTTAAATCTTTGCTATTTAAAAAAAAAATTCTTTTATTTTAGAGAGAGCATAATTAGGGGAGAGGGGCAGAGAGAGAGAGAGAGAGAGAGAGAGAGAATCTTAGGCAGGTTCCACACAAAGCACAGAGCCCAACACGGAGCTTGATCCCACAACCCTGGGATCATGGCCTAAGCCGAAATCAAGAGTTAGATGCTCAACCAACTGAGCCACCCAGGCACCCCAACCTTGTTTTTTTCTATATTTCTCTCCTGCCACCATCTAGATAGTTGTTTTCTTGGTTAATCAAAATAGTAAGTGGTACCAAGGCATATGCATAGAATAAACGGCTGTTCCCACCTGCTCAAAAAAAAAAAAAGTATAGCACCCCTCCATCCTTCCATTATATAATCTCCTCCTCTTTTCTTTCCCCCTTCTTAACTGAAATATTGATGAAACATTATCTTTAGTGAAACACTGAGTGGAATGAAAAGACACTGTGTATTTGTTCCTTCAGTGATAGAAGGAATTTACCAGAAAATAGGGGGGTGGATGTCTCATTCCTTAGGGGCTACTTAGATTTTCCTTGAGATCTTAAAAGCTCTAGCAACCAAAGAACTGAGCTCTGACCTCTTGGTGACAGGATGGACTGGTTGGTGGCTAGAGAACGGGCAGAAGCTATAATGTTTTCCCCTTCCCTTGTCCACTGGGCCTTACCCCCTAATCTTCAGGAACCTCCTTCTCTTAGAATGTTCCCTCATCTGGCCTCTCTCACCTCAGACATAGCTAAGGGCCTTGATACATATATTGGCCATGACTGATTTCACACAAATAATCCTTATAGGTATGTTGGTGGGACCTTTACAGTCTGCATCTGTGAGGACATATAAATGCATACCATTTACTCATAGTCAGTAAATGTCTGGTGGATTGGATGGGAGTGTCTCTCATGTGGCAGTTCCTAGGGGAGGCCAGGGATGAGGGCAGATTCCCAGTCCTGGCCAACTAGGTGGAGAAGTCACTCTTCATTCAAGCCCCTTTTGGAATTTTAGCAGGCTCTACCCCTTGGGCTAAAAGGGTGGGACCCTCAGGGTCACATCTGCTACTCTATGGAAGAATAAGCATTATCAGCACCCTCTCCTGATGGGATTAAAACCTAACACATGATTCTCTTGGAAGAGAGAAAATGAATAAGAATTATAATAACCTGGATTTATTTTTTTTATTACAAAATTAGTGAAATAATTAAAACTAAGAGGCATGTATAACTTCACTCAAATGGGTGAATGGTTAGTGAGGAGTCTGAATTGTAGATCATCCTAACAAATATTTGTTGCCAGGTAGAAGAATCTGCTTTAGTATTTAAAATAGATTAGTATTAACAGTTTTCATTCTCATATTAAAATAGTTCTAAGACTTAGTGCAGTTTATCTTCTTAAATTGGCTTACCATGTACAGCAAATGTATAAAAGAACCAGATCAAATTATTTACTACAAATTATTTTATTTTTACTTATTAAAATTTTTTTTTAATGTTTATTTACTTTGGAGAGAGAGAGAGAGAGAGAGAGAGAGCGCACATGAGCGAGAAGGGGAGGGGCAGAGACAGATGGAGACACAGAATCTGAACAGGCCCCAGGCTCTGAGCTGTCAGCACAGAGCCAGATGTGGGGCTCGAACTCACAAACAGTGAGACCATGACCTAAGTAGAAGGCAGACGCTTAACCGACTGAGCCACCTGGGCACCCCACAAATTATTTTAAAGGAGGAATTTTAAAAACAGCTTTACTAAGATATAATTGATGATTACATATGATAAAGTGTACAAGTTAGTAAGTTTTGACATATGTATACCCTTAACCCATCGCCAGAATCAAGATAATGAACATTTCCATTATCCTTCAGAGTTTCTCATCCCGCTTGATAATGCTTCCCACTCAGCCCTTCCCTATTCCCAAGCAACCAGTTTTATATGAATTGAATCATACAGTAACACTCTTTTGTCTGTTTTTATTCAGCATAATTATTTTCAGATTTATCCATGTTGTTGCATGTTCATTTTTATTGCTTTATTGTTTTTTCTTTAGTTTTTTTTTTTTTTTTTTTTAAAGATTTATTTATTTCGGGAGAGAGATAGAGCAGAGGAGGGGCAAAGAGAGAGGAAAAGAGAGAGAATCCCAATCAGGCTCCACAACATCAGCCCAGGGCCCGATGCAGGGCTCGGACTCATGAACCATGAGATCATGACCTGAGCCACCCAGACGTCCCCTTATTGCTTTATTGTTTATTCATTCATCTGTTGGTGGACACTGGGGTTATTTTCAATTGTTGACTTTTACAAATAAACTGCCACGAACATTCATGTGAAAATAGAAATTCACATAGCTTATGATTTTTTTTAAGAAAACATGTTTTTCTTTATAGCTCATGACCTTAGCAAGGTAATATTTATAATCTGTTACCAATATATCATTACTACAAATTGTTTTTGCCTTAGGTTAACTGCATTAAATTAAAAAGTATTTACAGAGTATTTAGTATGTATAAAGCTTAGTGGTAGTCAGTGTAAGAGCACAAAGATGGATAGGATATAAATATATAATGGGAATCCAAAGCTGAATAAAGTAAATGTCATAAGAACAACAACAACAACAACAACAACAACAACAACAAAAATTTATGGGTCAGGGTCACATGAATAATATCCAGTTGAAAAATAAGAAAATAAGAACAGGTAATTTGCTGGAGACTTTGAAGTGTGGGTAGGATTTTAGCATGTGATATTGGCAAGAAGTATGCAGTGGGAAGGAAGGAACATAATTAGGCTTAGAGGCAAGTTACATGGGGTAAATGCTTAAATGAAACACCCCAATTTAATTGATTTAATCGTAGCACATTATCAACTCTTATGGTAAGTTGGCAGTCTCCCGTTTCCTCATACCTCTTCTGGAATGTCCAATTCTGCACTTTGGTTTAGTTCAACAGCCATTCCTTCAATGGCCACAGTGACAAGCATTGTGCCAAAGCAAGGGGATAAAAGATGAAGAGGTAAACACACTCTTTGTCCTCAGATCACTTACAATGGGGCAAATCCTTTCAAGTATTTTGGTTACTAGAGATATGTTTGGAATGCTGTTGGATAGAGAGGAACACCTAACTCAGTCTGTGGAGTCAGAAAAGGCATTCCAAAAGCAGGATGGTTGGAACTCAGTCTAAGCTGACCAGTAGGCTTTAGGTAGAAAACAGAAGCAAAGGTGTTCAAGGCATAGGGGAGAAAAGCATGAACAAAAGCAAAAGTTGTGACCCTACATTTGATTTTGGGAAACTATTGATAGTTCAAGATTGCAGAAGCATTCATTTGAATGTGTGTGGTGGTTTTTTTTTTATTTTTCTATTTTTTACTTTGAGAGAGAGAGTGTGCACACATGTGTGCACAAGCCGGGGAGGGAGGGGTAGAGAGAGAGAAGAATCTCAAGCAGGCTCCACTCTGTCAGCGGAGCCTGACGCAGGGCTCAATCCTATAAACTGTGAAATCATGACCAGAGCTGAAATCAAGAGTCTTCTGCTCAACTGAATGAACCACCCAGGTGCCCCCATTTGAGTGGTTTTTAAGGGGTATCATTACTGCTATGATCATTTTGGTTTTTTGTATGTCTGGCTTTTGATATGACTTTGGAGTTACTAATGATGTTACGTTCCCAGAACACCTACTTATTTATGTGAAGTGTTACACTGTTTTTATACACATGATTTAGTAACCAAACATTCTATAAATTCAATGTTTTCTGAATTTCACTACTTTGACTCAATGAGCCCCATGCTTATATATTATTGGGTAATATGTTCAAATTGTAATAGAGTCCAATAATAAGACATTTGTAGAATTCCCACTTTCTTATTTTGATAAGAAAATCTGCTTTATAAGTGATTCTGATTACAAATCACACAACCCCCTTAGTATCATGTGTTTTGGGCCCATATCTGTTTTTATGTTCTCAATACTGACACCTTAAATCTCTATAATAGATTTATCTGTCCTTTTTTTTCTTTTTTTTTTTAAACAAAACACTTATACCTGAATATATAAAAAGCAGAAGTGTTCCCCTATAGTTCTCTACCCTAATTCTCCATGTTTGAACTAAATTTAAAGAAAGTAAATTTAAGTCAAACTATCATTTTAAAATATAGGCTTATCTACACTATGGGTGTATATAACTAAATATGTTGTCCAATGGGCTGCTCGTTCAGTGCATGACGATCCTGACAGGATTTCATTCACCACTCAGTTTTGTGAAAACTGCATCGCTGCAGAAGTTCTGTCTTCATGATTTCTCATCTGTGGTGCTCTGCTCAGCTATAAAAGAGGTTACTATGTGCAAAAGATGTGATACCAGACATCGCCGAGAACTGTACATTTGTCAAAGTGAAGCGCTTTATTCTCTTGCTAAGTTCTCTGATTATGCTGTTTACGTATATTTCCATTCTAAGACAATACAAAATGACGTATGCCATTTGAAATTGTCTAGACTCACCAAATAAAATGGAAAAGTAGATGTAAATAGTTAAGTTTGAAATGTTTCCTTCAGTTATCGAGATATTTTGAACTCTGAAATGCTTGAATAATTGCCTCATATTCAACTCTTACATGTATGTATGGTAAAAAAGGGAAAAATCTTTTGAAATGTTCATATTTTCCCCTTATGTCAACATTAATATGTCATAATATTTTTTGTTTTATGGGACTCATTTCTAGATGATGTAGAATTTTAAAGTGAAGATAATCACAATAATTAAGGAGTAAATGTGTAAATGAGGGCCCGATTCGAGTTATTTAATTAACATAAATTCATGGAAATTTGGCAACTGGAAGATTAAAATATAGATTTTAATCTAATCTGTTTCTGTACTTTTCAGTTCTCCTAAAATATCACCAAAGAAAGGGCAATAGTAGAGGATTAGAAATGTGTAAAAAAGAAAAAAAAAAAACCAGCAAGCTATTTCCTGTTCTTTTGTGGCTGTCTCTGGCATAGGAAAGTTCTTAGAAAAAATTCCTGTGAATCTATTCTATGGAGGGGAGGAGAGGAGGTGGAGAAACATGGCTCACCTCTCCAAATGGAGCCCTAGTGGTGTTTATGCTAATCGGCTCAGGGCAGACAGAGTCCGCTAGTATGAATGGGAGCCTGGCAGGCCCGGCCCAGGGTCCTATAGCACCAGGCAGTCACTGCCTTTTACCTCCTGTTATCGCAAATGAATTGCTTTATTCCTCCTGACCAGTGTGAAAAGCCAAGTTTTTATTTTATTTTTTTTTTCTTTTTTTTTTTTTCTTTTTTTATTTTTTAATATATGAAATTTACTGTCAAATTGGTTTCCATACAACACCCAGTGCTCATCCCAAAAGGTGCCCTCCTCAATACCCATCACCCACCCTGCCCTCCCTCCCACCCCCCATCAACCCTCAGTTTGTTCTCAGTTTTTAACAGTCTCTAATGCTTTGGCTCTCTCCCACTCTAACCTCTTTTTTTTTTTTTTTTTTTTTTCCTTCCCCTCCCCCATGGGTTTCTGTTATGTTTCTCAGGATCCACATAAGAGTGAAACCATATGGTATCTGTCTTTCTCTGTATGGCTTATTTCACTTAGCATCACACTCTCCAGTTCCATCCATGTTGCTACAAAAGGCCATATTTCATTTTTTCTCATTGCCACGTAGTATTCCATTGTGTATATAAACCACAATTTCTTTATCCATTCATCAGTTGATGGACATTTAGGCTCTTTCCATAATTTGGCTATTGTTGAGAGTGCCGCTATAAACATTGGGGTACAGGTGCCCCTATGCATCAGTACTCCTGTATCCCTTGGATAAATTCCTAGCAGTGCTATTGCTGGGTCATAGGGTAGGTCTATTTTTAATTTTCTGAGGAACCTCCACACTGCTTTCCAGAGCGGCTGCACCAATTTGCATTCCCACCAACAGTGCAAGAGGGTTCCTGTTTCTCCACATCCTCTCCAGCATCTATAGTCTCCTGATTTCTTCATTTTGGCCACTCTGACTGGCGTGAGGTGGTATCTGAGTGTGGTTTTGATTTGTATTTCCCTGATAAGGAGCGACGTTGAACATCTTTTCATGTGCCTGTTGGCCATCCGGATGTCTTCTTTAGAGAAGTGTCTATTCATGTTTTCTGCCCATTTCTTCACTGGGTTATTTGTTTTTCGGGTGTGGAGTTTGATGAGCTCTTTATAGATTTTGGATACTAGCCCTTTGTCCGATGTGTCATTTGCAAATATCTTTTCCCATTCCGTTGGTTGCCTTTTAGTTTTGTTGGTTGTTTCCTTTGCTGTGCAGAAGCTTTTTATCTTCATAAGGTCCCAGTAATTCACTTTTGCTTTTAATTCCCTTGCCTTTGGGGATGTGCCGAGTAAGAGATTGCTACGGCTGAGGTCAGAGAGGTCTTTTCCTGCTTTCTCCTCTAAGGTTTTGATGGTTTAAGCCAAGTTTTTAAAAAAGCCTAAAAGACAGCAACTAAACATACCTTCTATTCCAGCTGAATGGAACTGCCTCCCAGCAACATTTCTCTCAGTCTTACACAAATGTTCCTCTTTGTCTATGCCCACTGCTACCCCTACCTTTTCATCCCAAGTCCCAGACTGAAGTTCCAGATTCAGGCCTAAATCCCTTCGGTTGAATGCCAGAGTGATCTTCCTTAAACACTGTTGTTATTACATTCTTACTTTGTTCTCTGTTTCCTACAGTCAGACAGAACCAATACCTATCTGGGGTCAAATCACCCAGCTGATGTGTAATTCTAAACTGATGGAATGATGTTAAGGTGATATGCTGGGGGTGCTGGACTAGTCTGAACAAAGCAAGTTGGGAGAGTCTTTTTCAATGGGATGAACTGAATTGTCTTCCCCAATACACCAAAATCACAATGAAGGTGCATCTACTATGGGGTCAAGAGGAGGCAGTGAGATAATGAATGCTAGTTTGGATACTGAATCTGAGGTGCCAGGACTTTATCCTCATGGAAGTATGAATAGTTGCAAATATGGCTTTGGAGCTTATCAGGTGAGAGTCCTCAGGAATGCCTAGGGGTTTACTTGACAGAAGGTGATGAGATGGCCAAAGAAGGGTTTGTGGAGTTCAGAGAAGGGGTGGGGGTAGCCATAGGTGGAGGAGGAACTCCTGGGGATTGATCAGACAGGGAGGACAACCAGAAGAGAAGAAGTAAGAAAGCAATGAGGAGAGAGTTTCTTGAAAGAACAAGCATTAGTTAGTTCAAATGCCAGAGATTAAGATCAAAAGTGTTCACTGATTAGCTCACTGATTAGGCCAGGTAGATTACTATGACTAGGAGAAAATGCATTCGAGGTAAGGCCCACCCTTTTCAAGAAGCTTACTGGAGAAGGAAATGAGTCAAGGCATTAAAGTAATAGGAGATAAGGAAGGGGCTCATAAAAGGTAACTAACAAAGCAATAACTAGGTTGACATAATCAAATGGCTTTTAGAAAGATTAATCAGGGAAAATGGGAAGAGAGAAATAGAGAAAACAAGTACTTAGGCCAATGAGACTAGCAATAATAAAAATAGAAGGAACTTTAACTCATAAATCTTTCTTTCCATCTTTATCTCATATTTAGAGCCAGACAAAAACATATCTCTATAATCTCTGTCAATATTTCAGCTCATCAATTTTTTAAAAAATATCTGATTCTTCACAGCCCCCACACTAAGTCTAAGGTCAAATCTTTGTCCTATGCTGTCTTCTGAACCCTTCCTCCCATTCCTCAATCAATGGTGTTTCCTGCACCCTGGTATACTTCTTGCATTGATCTCTCCTCTCGCCTGTATGAAATGTACCTGCTGGATGAAGACTTGTGCTCATGCACATGAGGTCTGTTTTCTTACTACTTTCATTAGCTTTTGCTCTCCTTTGGTAATACATTCAAATTTCCACTCGGCCCTTATCTCTTATTGCCATTCGGATGCTTCTTTTCCATTTCCTTCACTGCCATTCCATCTTGCTTCCTGATTCCCTGAATATTTGTCACCCAATGCTTTCTGCAACCTAAAAAGTCATCTTTCTGAAGCTCTCACTTCTGTTCTCTTGTCCTTTGAAATTGTTTGCCTGTCGTATTTCCTTAATGAATTCCTCAATAGGAAAAGAGAAGCAAGTTAATGTCGTTTGAACGTTGTGATTTAGATTCTACTCTTAACCAAATTTGTATTGCATATATACAATTAACAATGTTTTAATGATTTTTCTTTGTCAAAACTCAGGCTAGGCCCGCAACCAAACACAGGGAGAAAGTCTGAATGGAGATTATTATTTGATGTGTGTTCTAAAGCTCAATAGCTTGTCACAGTTGCTCATGTATTTACTGTTCTCTTTCCATTGAATTGAGGCATTTTAACTCCTAGAATGCAAAAATAATTCCTTGAGCCATTAGGATATCAGCCAGTGTTACATTTGCAAAGGAATGTAGGATGAAATGAAGTTTGATTAAGGCAAGATAAAGATAGCCAGGACCCGGCGAATTTCTCAAACAGGGCAAGCTCTGGGGCCCCAACAGTGGATGGCTTTGGGCAGCTAAGCTCAGCAAGAACACTCAGTTATTGATTTAGGAGAAGAGGCTGGAGGTGGGGAGAGTGATGCTAATTAGGAAAGGGTGTGGAAGTGAGACAAGGCCAAACAAAAATGAACTTCTCTTATATCAAAGGTTTGTTTAAATGAATAAAAGCCTATTTTGAAGGGTTTCCTTTTTATTATCTTGTTTTTATTTGATGGTTTAGTTTCCATTTCTTTTCAAATATGTCCCCAATTACTTAATAAGAGAAGAGTCTAATCTGTGTAGAGCCCCTCTTTGCCATGCATCACATGAGCTGTAGAGAAAATTACAGGAGTCCTAGTTCATTTGTTCACTTATTCACTCATTTATGTATATACTCATCTATGCACTAAAAAATACTGAGAGTGTGGTATGTGCTCGGTACTTCAGCACTTTGTACAGAATGGTAAAGAAGACACAGTTCCTGTCCCTCCTGGGGTTTGTAGTATATAAAAACAAATAGAAAGGCAGTTACAGTCCAATATGATGTATGCCATCATCAGAGGACAGGTGCTGTCTGAAATACAGAGGAAGGAAATTCAATCCAAATTAGGAACAGCAGCAAGGACTTCACAATAAGAGCAACATTTTAGAATTCAAAGGATAGGAGTTGGCCAGGCAAAGCTGGAAGGAGGGTCAGACAAGTGAAGGCAAAAAAGCAAAGTAATATTCCATGGCACAAAACAGCACCTGTGTCACTCAAGATGAGAAAGAACATTATACATTCACATGTGAAAATAGTTACCTATGCTGGAAATCAGAGTTGGTTAAGGTAAAAGATGAGTCTGGGTCCCCTCATAAAGCACTTTTGTGTGTTCTGCAAAGAATTTATCCTAAGGACTATGGAGAATCAAAAGTTTTAAATAGGGAAATGACTTAACCACATTTCCTTTGTAGAGAATTAGTTCTAACTGAAAAGTGGAGATGGGTTTAGAGGGGGTGGGCAAAATAGGAGATAGTAAAATACCAACTTGCAAGTCAGTCTTGCAGTCATTCTCACCAGAGACCATGGTGTCCTAAATTAAATGAGTGGCACTGGGGATTAATTCAAAATATATTTAGTAGATAAAATAGGACTTGATGGTTTATCAGAAAAAAACAAAATTATGATGCTCAAATGTCTCATTTGGTCACTGGATAAATGGTTCTGTCATTCACTGAGGTAGAGAGCACCAGAGAAAAAGCCTTTTGTGGGAAGAAACACCCAAGATGCTTAGCAAAACTTTCAGATAAAAAAAATATGAAACTCACAGTCAGATAGAAACCAGAGTTATAGTTCTGGGAGGTCATGAGTAAGTATACATATATGGCAACACATTCTGGGGGAAATAAATGAGATCATCCAGGTCAAAGTATGCAATGTCACTAAGTAATTCTGTATTACTTGTTTGACAGTGTTCTCTGTGATTAGACTTTAAGCTCAGTGAAGGCAATAACATTATTTCTGTTCACTACAACCAAACTTAATACTTTTCCTAGACTAGACAACCAAACAATAGTTTTTGAAAGGAAAAATAATATCTGTGAAACCCCATGGTCAATTACAAAAGAATATACAAGTGTACACGATTCATATTGACTATAACTAGTCAAATCCAGACTTGTTTCAATAGCCTATCAGGAACTTCATTTTATGCCTCCTTTCTGAAATGCATGCATCAAAATTTGGTTTTGACTATTTTTTACACAAGAATATTACTATTATCTATACAGCATACTGAGTAGCAGGTACTGCAGAAAAATGTCCTCTTTGGTCAAGTAACTTAGAGTGCCTCAATTTTTCTTATCTATGAGATGAGGATAATAGTACTTATCTCATAGACCTATTGATAAAATTAAATGATATAATATACACAGCAACCTAGACCACAGATGTATTCTAATGAATATTATTAATAGTATTTAAAACTTTATTAAGGTGGTAGCTCTCCATGGTGTTTCCACAGGTGATGACAGCTTTTGTTCTGGACTATCTTCCCAAGGATGTTTGCATTTCAGGGATGTTGGTGATAGCAAAAAGCCTTTGGATGACAGAGGTAGTGCCTCCCTCAGGACAGACAGCAGATTTGTTTCTTCACCAAGATAATAAAGATAATGTCCCCTTTAGGGGCAAAGGGTGGGTGCATTTTCTAGAAGCCATCTTGTAAGAGTAGATTTCCTAATTTTGAGATTCCTCAGCTGAGACACAAACCCTCTATGGGTGCAGCATCTACCTGGGCCAATCTGCATTGCCCTGTGCAACTTGAGGAGCTATAGTAACAACGTGAACCTGAAGCTGATTTGCCCCTGGTGCCCTGATTAAGTAACATCTTTGCCTCTTTCCTAAAGGCCTTGTGTTTTTGTCAGCATTTATGAGACTGTGACAGGCTATTTGGTTAGCTTGAAAACGGGGTAAAATCTCAGACCCTCCACTTCTCTTGAGAGAGCTGTCTCTTTAGGGTAGATATGTGTATTGTAAAGCCTTGATGCAGGTGTTTTCTAGACCCTATTTCCTAATCTTGACATTGCATGTTTTTCATAATTCTAATTTTAACAATATATAAACAGGAGCTAAAGAGATAAGATTGTTTATTTTTACTTTGAAGAATTCAATCATTTTGCTTTTTTTTTTTTTTGATTGGGAAAAAGTTTGAGAAACACACAACTACTTTGTTTTTAAAAATTTATTTTTTCACCTTCCACAGATGACAAATGTGTGTAGTACAAATCCTTACTATCTTAATAAATACGAAATATTACAAATATATGTTGAAATCACACGAATATTCATAGTATTGACAGCAACCACTGCATAGACAGCATAGACAAAGGCAGCCATTGGGTAGCAAAAACCATCTATGTGTTAAATATAGAGTAACAACTGTGTATTTTTTAATATACCAGGTGGTCTCTCATCTAATTTCCCAATGTTGATTCAGGTATGGGTACATAATTTCTAAAAAGACCCCAAATTTAATTTGTGTATGTGTGTGTGTGTGTGTGTGTGTGTGTGTGTGTGTGTATGTATCATTGTGTACATAAAACATATAGTCACATCTCAGAATGCAGTTAGGGATATGCTTTGTAAGGAAATATCATGATCTAGGAGCTAAAGAAGATAAAAAATGTTCACCAGGATCAAATTTGAGCAGATGGGGTCAAGTAAAGGATAGTGTGTGTACATTTTAAAAAATTGGGGGGGCAGCAAAATACAAAGACAAGAAGGTAAAAGTGAGTTGTAAGTAGAACCCAAATAGCAGACAAAATATACAGGACATAGATCTTACTTGAATAGTCCAAGACAGGAATAAGATAAAAGGAGAAGTAAAAGATGCAGTGTGCTTTACTGGAAGAAGCTGGAAACAGGAGAGGTCAAGAAGGAAGGCTTTGAGCAGGCAAGACTTCCTCCAATAAGGACCACTAACCTGTGAAAGGAGGAGTTCTCCATGATGACATGTGACCTTAATCCAGAAGACAAAGAGGTTGACTTGGGAGCTCAAGAACCTTATGTCTCCAAAGATCAGAAGACAGTAACTCATGCTAGGAAAAGAGGAAGAAAATGCTAAAGGTTTGGTAAACAAAAATATTTATGATGTAGGGAAAAAGTTCCCTGCATCCCTTGGTTCTGTTGGTACTGAGCAGAAGCATTTTAGTGTTCTTAAACCACATGCGTCAAGTGCTGTGGCAGAGGTGAGACCTGAGCTACATTAAACAAACATGAAAGTACACGTAATAGTATTTCTAAAGTGTGTATCCTTTGCAGATTTAGTTGTACCCCTGGGGCATCTGTCTCTGGGCTAAAGAACAAACAATGAGATGGCAAAAGATTTACTAAGAAGGCCAGAGAGAATGGAAGTTGGGAACTCACATTCTGATTTTCATTCAGTGTGTTTCCCTCTCTCTTTCCTAGGTGGTGGTGGTAGATAAGATAGGGCAATTGTAAAAAACTGCTTAGTTTTGTAGACATGGCCCAAATCTAAAACAACACCATATTTAAAATAATTAAAGTGTCAGGCATTCTTTTACTTGTACACCACATCTTTGTTTATTGTTCTGTTAGATAAAGCCTCTTGTCATTATACTGCAGGCAAAGCTGTTAACTGGGAAACTCAAATCCACACCCTAGACCTAATTTTTTAAATACAGTTTCCTCTTTGATCTACTGTATCTCTGAATTTAATTATGAGGTCTAACTTGATGCCCTGCCATTGTATCCTTTGCTCTTCCTGCTCTTTCTGTAGTTTGTAAAAAAGAAGAGTTTCGGTTTCTTTTAAAGCAAGCTCATTTTTAGTTAGTTCATTGAAAGGTGTCACCTTCTACTTCGTGTTGCTCCTTGGGTACTTTTATTCTTTGTCTCGTGAACTGACACAATTACCATCTCTACATTCTGCAAATATAGCTTGCAGAGCGGGTTTCCTAAGAATATAATTTTCAAAAGTGCCAGACATAAGAATGGCTCTAAAGCCATTTGATGAGTTCTCTGTTACATCTCCTCATTTGCTTCCTTTCCCAAAGAGATTTTTGATTTCTGCCTGGAACATGCTTATCAGCTTAAAGGTATGCAGCATCATTATGTTATGAAGATTTTCTTCAGCAGCAAGAGCACTAACCTTGAATGAAGCAGTTGCTAATCATGTTGCACTAAGCAAATAAAAGTCAGAACCGACCTAATCTTGCTTGCCTAATATCAGTTTCTGCAGACTTCAAGCGTAATGTTCTAATCACTGGCGCAAAACAGCCAATTAATTTGCTTTCCCTACGTGTTTTTACTGGCCAAGATGCATAGGGGAGCAGTGCATTCGGTCATAATCATGCTCCACAAAGATGGGAAATGTTCCCTTTGAGCTTCCAATCATTAGGCCAGCCGAAGTGAAGACAAGCCCATTGACAAGTGAGAATGGCAATAATTTATTTTCTATTGATGGGTTGTGACAAATCATGTCGAAGCGGTGGCTGCATACTGTGGGGCTCAGCTAAGGAAGACTGTGATGGGCAAAGATGAAACCCTTCACAGCTCATTTAGTCCAAATGTAGCCACCTGGGTGGTGAATCGGTTCAACATACCAGCCCAGGCATTCCAGCACAAAATTAGATCGCTAACAGGCAGGCCATATAGGGGTTCCTACAAGGCATTAATCAACAGGGTTGAGCTGTCAAAATGCAGAGTCGGAAATTAAGAAACACCAAAAGGATGAAAATGTGGCAATGCTGTCAAAAAATCAAGAATGTGATTCCTACTGCAGGATTCCAGCCACCATTAAAAAAGCTTAGAAGAAAAATGAATTATAAAGGGTAAGGAGAGGCATCACCTTCTCCTGTGGAAAATTTTCCTATGATTTTTACACATGTTAATTAGTAAAAGCAGCATGAAGATTTATGTAAGCATGAGCACACCCCTTTTCAACTTAACACTGACAGGTCAGATTACATAGAAGTCCTTCTTACTGCTTCACAGCGTAGTTCATCCCTTATTTAAATTTCTCTTCTACCCAAACCTACTGATGTGCAGAGCATTTGATGTTTCACGCTGCTTCTGAATACAGACACTTCAAACTCTGCAGAATTCTTGGGCTTGCACAGCTTATTTTCTGAACACTCTTTTTGGTAGAAGAGAAATTTCTTACATCTGGAGGTGTAGGCTGTTTGTGTGTGTGTGTGTGTTTGTGTGTGAGAGAGAGAAAGAGAGAGATAGAGATAGATTACATTTTATCAATATTCTTTTAAGGGCTCATTATCTGCTTTCATAATAGAAAAAAAATATTTAGTGCCATAAACAAATCGAAACAACCAGAGTTTCTGTAACCAAATTTTCCCTGTTCAAAAAACATGCAAAGTTTCTTTTACCTAAAAATATATTCTAAATTCAGAAGAACTGCTTTCCAGGTCCCACACAGGTATTTCGCAAAGTGTGGTTCTAAGGACCACAGATCAGAGTGATCTAGAGTGCTCACTGAAAATGCACATGCACAGACCAGTATCTGGGATGGGCCTTGGAACTAGAATTTTAACTGGATCCCCAGAGGGATTCTGAATGCACAGGGAACATGGAAAACCACTTTTTCTTATGTGAATAAACCCCAATCCATTTTCAGGTGTAAACATTAGCTTCTTTCCAACCTTAACACGTCTTCCCATGGACAAGCTATGCTCCATTTGTTCAAAACCTCTCTACTCCTTTCACATTTGCAAGACTTTGATCATGCTGTGCCCTTCCTAGGTCCCTGCCCCATCTTTCCTATCCTCTGAGGTTCAACTCAAATGCTCCCTCCTACACAAAGCCTTCTCCATTAACTCCCAGCTAAAAGTGAATCTTCCGGCTTCTCTGCTAACCCAGCCTTTCGTTTTTACCTTTCATAGCATCACCACTTTCTGTCTGCTATTGCAGTGACCTGTACGCATGCTTTATCTCCTAGTTACTGGCTTGTTCACTCCTTAGGGCCTGACTTCTATGTCTGTTTATACCTCATACCACCTAACTCAGTGCCTTGTGCTATATGTATAGTAAATGTCTGTCGAACTGAACTGTTGAATAATAGATGTTAGTTAATTCAAACCCAAGCTTTATACTTTGAAGTCATTCACAAAGATAAGGGTTCTCTCTTACTGTGTGCTTGGAATGCTCATTAGAATCTTGGAATGGGTTTCCCTGTAAGCAAAATTACATGAGGCCTGTTATTTTGTTTATTTGTTTGTTTTACTTAACTGCAGTTTGTCTGTAAAATGTTACTCTGATTTAGAGTTTCTAAGCTTGCTTTAATGATATTTTCCCTGAAAGAATATTTGTTAATATTTTAAGTCTTGAGCTGAAACAGATATTTAAAATGTATTAATTATGCTGGAAAATAAAGTACATTACAGTATTACAAACCAGTAGAGTTACTAAAAACCATTTGTTTTGTAAATATTTTAGATATTCTTAGTTTTTAAAAAAAAATACCATGAACTATATGGACTTACATATTTGATAGCTTTGTATGATGATTAACTGTCAATGGCTATAATTGTTTTTGTCTGATTTGATTTAATACTAATATCATAGACCATAATAAAGCATAAAACATGGAAGCCACAGTTTGGATTTAAGGAATAAGTTCAGCCTGATTGTAAAGCAAAGAAGTGTTTTACTTGGAGCCTCCCTATATTGTGGAAGTACATGAAAGATGAGACACAAAAGTGGATGAATGCTATCAGTTTTGTCAGTCGTGAAAACAGTATGTCTCCTTAGCCTGTTATAATTGTTTATTATCGAGGTACAGTTGACATATAACATGTTAGTTTAAGGTGCACAACATGATTCAGTACTAGTATACATTGCCAAATGATCGCCACACAGTAAGTCTAGTTAACATCTGTCATCATACATAGTTACAAAATTTTTTTTCACGATGAGGAATTTTAAGATCTACTCTTTTAGTAACTTTCAAATATGCAATATGTTATTATTTACTTACCATGTTGTATGATTGTGGTTATTGTTTTAAAACCCCCTTTTATCTATGATGTTCCTGTTTGTTTGGGCACCACAGAAATACAGGGAAAGAATGTTTGCAGGATACTTGAGAATATAATACTTGAAAAAATAAAATAACTCAAGCCAAACTTGTTCTAGTTAGAAGAATAGCCTTTTATCTGCCTCTGTCTTCAGTTACAACACTCTAGATGAGGAGCAGGAGCTGAGGAGATGCCTCTTAGTTTCCTTCACTGCCAAAGATAATTAGGGCAGACTACAGCCAGGGCAGAGTGGCTTGGAAAAGTCCTGAAGGTCTGGGAAAGTATGCTTTTAAAAAGAAGGTGATACGTAAGCTTACCCCTTTCTGACAACTTCGGTCGTTTTAGGACTGAGGTAAAAAATGTTTTCAGGGACCACACATTTCACAAAGTTTGTGTTGCAGCTTAATAGTCATCTCAGTAGGTTTAACTCAGTTGATAATTATAATAGAACAGAAAATTATATTGCATTTTTATTTATATTAGAGTTCTTGGCCACAGGCACCTAGGGAGCCCCTAGATATAACTAAAACCTAATTAGGAGAAAAGAACATTGCTGACTCAATATCTGAATTGGAGAGTAAAAGAAACACGATAATCCCTGATACAAAAACATATAACCATGTCAAAATAAAGAACTAAGAAGGACACTACCTTTAAAATACGCTCTCCACTTCTCTAACCAAAAAAGAACAGCAACGTGGTGTTTAATAAAATAGAGTCAATTTGATCCTTTGCTTAGTCCTCCATTCCAGAGGTGTATTAATGCCCTAAAACTATTTTCACAAACATCACATGTCACTTGGAGACAGAAGTGGAGTGAAAGGTTAGCCCAAAAATGTTTGATGAACAGTGATTAGACTTTCAGAGGAGCCTGAAGGAGTGTGATAGATAAGCACTGAGAAAAGAAGAGAGATGAGAATCAGCCAGCCCATGGTAGGAGTTTTTGGGAAACCTTTGATGTGTGAGAAACACTGAAGCATTGGATGAAAGGTTGTTAACACTGACCTCAAGATATTCATGATGCAAGTATTAGAAGAACTCTTGATGATAATCAGATTATATATTAATTTCAGAGAGGCTTGAAGAAGCCAGAGCACAAATAAACAACAAAAAGAAATAGCCTGTCCTTAAGAAAGTTTACCTTATCAGCATGAAAAACCCAACTATGACCTACACATAAAACTCGGGGAAAAAGGGAAAAGGAAAGACAAATGAAGAGTATATATTGGACGAAGGATGGCACAGAGAAACACAGGAAGTGTTCAAAAAAATAATTCTCCAGAGTCTCAAAGAAATTACAGACAACATGACCTCTTGAAAACAATCAAAGGACAATTCAAAAAAGTGGTACAATGACATAAAATGAAAACTGAGCTGGAAAACCCGGGAAAAATGGAAAAAGTAGAAATCATTATAGACTTGGAAGCCCCCTTAAAGGCAATAAAAATTAGAATATATAGTTGACCCTTCAATAACATGGATTTGAACTGTGCAAACCACTTTTTTTTATAATACTATAAATGTATTTTCTTTTCCTTAGAATTTTCTTAATAACATTTTCTCTAGCTTCCTTTATTGTAATAATACAGTATATGTTACATATAATACACAAAATACACATTAATTGACTGTTCATATAATTGGTAAGGCTTCCATGAAGTTTTCAGGGAGTCAAAAGTTACATAAGAATTTTCAGCTGTTTGCGGGGGATTTGTGCCTCTAACCTCTGTGTTGTTCAACTGTATACTCCTGAAAATAAAGTCATGGGGATCAGAATTGAGAAATTAAATTGTGGAAGATAAATCTCACAAACCAAATAAGGATAAAACTATAAAATTTATTATAAAGGAAATGATAGATATAGCAGACAAAGGAGGTTCAACAACCAAAAAATTTCTGAATAGCAGAACAAATGGAATGAAAAATGATGTAATATATAAAGAAAACATTCCTAAAGAAAGATCTGATCTGTATATTGCCAAAGGCCCTTTATATGTGAGAAAACTTAATAGAAAATAATCAACACCAAAACATATGCTAATGTAATTTCTGGTATTTAAGGATAAAATTACTTGGGCATCTTAGAGATGCCTGAGAAATTAAGTCTGATAAAGGAGAAAACCAGGTGTGTCTTAAACTTCTTCAAAGCAACACTTAATGACAGAGAACAGTGGGGCTGTGCCTGTTAGTTTCCAGGGGCAAAAAAAATTTGATCTAAGAATTTCATTCATAGGCAAGTTATCTTTCATATATAAAGACAACATTCTAAAGCAGGTAAGAATTTAGGGACTGGAGCACCCATGATAATTATTATTAGCAAAAGATGAATCCAAATAAAACACTTGATAAAAATTGCTAAGATTAAACAATTACGGAAATCTAGATATGTGGTTGAATGTTATAAATCCTGAATGTGTAAAAACATACATAAGTGTGCCCATACACATACATAAACTGAAGAGTGGAGAAAAAGGGAAGTGGTAGGCAGGACCACTGATGTGTCAGCATATCCTTTTCCTTCTGCTTTCAAGAGATGCTTTTTAAGCACGGACTTCAGCCACTTCTAGTTCTTTCATAGTATTTTTTTTTCTTAAATAAATTTAAAGGATTTTTTAAGGAATTCTAACAATTCAGTGAGGAAACAGTTCTCAGAAGTCCATTTTTCACTTCACTTTTTTCTTTGTTATTTGTTATTAAAGCCATCATTTATAGAATTATCCTATTTAAAAATTATTCTATGTTTTTGTATGAACATAGATGCTTAGAAAGACATTCACCAAATATTGAAGTTATTTCTGGGTAGTGAGATTTTAGTCACTATTAACTGCTCTCTATAGATGAGAGCATATAAATAGTTTTATTAATGAACAGTTTTAAATATCCAGAAAAGTGGATATTAATTAAATACCCAGAAAACCGGAGCATCTTTCTGATGTTGTCTTTTGGATCTTCTTCCTTTTCATTTGTTCCTGGGTGGGGGAAGGTAAAACCCATTTGATCAGTGTATGTAGGAAGCTCACAGCGGCACCATGTTAATCTTTGGAAGAATTACAAAGAAAGCTAAAGTTATTTTTTGCAAAAAGAGCTTACAGTTTACTTAATGGTCTTTAGTTTTTTGCATTTGTTTGAATGCAAGGGCCATGCTAACATTCTGTGTAACAGAAAGAGGATTTGCAAAGATCTGTGATATTTTTAGGTAGCTCTCTTACTCCCTGTTCACACCTAATCCAGGGCTCTCTTATCCAAGTAAATCGGCAATTTTTTATTTAGGAATTATTCAAGATATAAGGCAGCATCTTTGGGAGATACTTTTTGTGGGCTTGAGAGAGCAAAATGTAGATCTGAACTCTTTATTCTACCTAAAGAATATATTTTTGTGTATGTCTCAAGTCACTATTTTGGTTTAAGGGAAATTCTTGACTGAGCTGGCAATTTTCAAAGAAGTACAAATTTATCAGATTTTCATAACCCACATTGCACCAGGAACAAAAGTGAATGATCTCACATATTGTGTCCTAGATTTTATAAAATAATTTGTTGCTGCTCTAAAGATCCTTTTAGGATGAATTAGTTATTTATAGATTCAGATAGTTATCCAAATATTTTGTCATCAGCTAGTTTGAATTTTTTTTCTAAGTACACTGTCATGTTTGTGGGATTCTGACTGCAAAGCTGTAATGATAACTACTTTTTATTGTCATGTTCATGAAAGAAGTTAAAATTTTGAAGATTAAGATAACATTTCATGATTGTCAAAGCTCCCAGCTTGACATACTACTTTCTAAAGTTTATTTTAAAAGGATGATGGGACTCTTTGGCAGTTATCTGGGTTTACTGGCATAAAATATATGGGAAGGAGATGAGGAGTTGTGTTTAATATGTTAGGTCACTTACAACATTTGTGCAAATCGGCTACTCAAATATTTGCTAAATGGGCAGGCTTCCATGTGATTTTGAGTACTTGCTTTGTGATCTAGTTTACTTCCTATTTTTACAGTAAATTTAAACATCTGATCACCCTCTAGATGTCTTTACCTAGTACATGTCTTCAGTTTAATTGCAAAATTTGAAACACTTTCTTAAAATCATGAATTTTTTAGAATTAATCATATTACATGATTAACCACAAAGATCTTTCATAGTGAGGGCTATTAACATTTTTAAGTGGATACTAACAAATTGCTCACTGTAGTTGCTTTTGTAACTTTTGGTTCTGTATATTATTTTGTCCTCCAAGGTAAAATGACAGAGTGAGCATATTGCATAAAAACCAAGATCATCATTCTTTCACTGCCTATCACCCTGTTTATGCTTAACCAAGCATTTATTTATTAGTTCTTAATGGTAAGGGCTACAAGGTTACTACACCTGAGAGAAAAATCTGTAAGACAGGCTTCCTAATTAATCACTGGGAGGGTTCACGAAGGTCTAGCTATTTCTGTAAAGTGAAGCATTTATGCTCTCTATTGCAAGTGTTGATCACGAAAATGGCAGGTAATGCTTTATTTCTCTAAGTTTCTGTTCTTCGATTAGAAATAATGAACCCTTTATGTCTGTGTGTACATGTGGACGCCATCATTAAAACTAGGGCCTTTGTTCAGGTGAGGACAGACAGGGATAGTTTTAAGAAAACAGAACTGTGGTACCAATATCTTAGGAATGATACTCAAATGCCACCCATGATGCTCTGAATTGAAGACCACTGTCTCAGAACAACAGGCTCTGAGAACATTCAAAAGCAACAGTTCTGGCTGGCTCGGTTTGTAGAGCATGCAACGCTTGATCTTGAGGTTGGGAATTTGAGCCCCACATTGAGTTAATTTATTTATTTTTTGTAAAGAGTCACCATTTTGGAGTGCCTGGATGGCTCAGTTGGTAAGAGCATGTGACTTGGCATAGAACTTACATTAAAAAAAAAAAAAGCAAGTTTCTGTTAGGTGAGAGTTACGATATGATAACCAGGATCATTTGCGTCTAGTCAGCTGGAGCAATGTTCCATACGAGTTAATTGAGTTCACAAACAAAAACTGCAGTGAAAATTGCAGCAAAGCTCCATGTGAAATGGTGACTTAACTGACAGCATTGAGGCTCTTTCCCAGATTGACTGAGTCACTGGGTTCTATTGCACCAACTCTCAGATAAAAAGGCACCAACTCTTGCCATATTTACACGTCTATTTGGGAAACCACACCCTTCTCCCCAGTCCTTGGTATCTGCTTTGGTGTGTTTCCTGGTGCAGGAGCTTCTCTCTAACCAGAAACAAAAAGCATTGGCATTGCAGGTGTTAATAGCTTGTTCCTCCTTCTCTAGCCAGGACCCTGACATTGGCAGAAATCACTACTTAAGCCACATCGTTGGCATAATCTACCTTAAAAGCACAGTAATATTCATTTTTTAAGCCCAGCACATGCAAACAATACAGAGATATGTCCTCCCCTTCCTGTGTTCATGTACCGCAAATGTAGCACAGCAGGACAAGACATCTAATCTACATACACTCCCCTTGTGATGTTTCTCTTCTTCCTCACCTACATCTCTCCCCATTTTGACAATCCTTACATTCATATTTTAGTTGCAAGAGATGCAACTGACAGTAGCCTTTCAGTATTGAGTAGCTATGTAAATGCTCGCTTCCTCCTGGCCATGCTGAGAACAGGGCTATGGGCACTGAGTCCCTAGTGCATTTTATTAAAAGAAAGGCACCTTACCCAATGACTGCTGCCTCCTGTCCTTGTATTGACCAAGGATTCTCTGGGTCACCCTCATAGCCTCAAACACTTGCTGTCTTCATTTTTTAGGTTTTACAGATCATGCTTTGGTAAAATACATTTTATGCAGATGCTACTATAGTTTAATAAAAGGAATGAAATTTAAAAATTCAAAGAAGTTGACAACTTAAGGTCGTGGGAAGTAGTAGATCCAAGGAGTGAGGGAAATGTGCTCTATTAGTGGGGAACATAGCAGGGGAAGACAGATCAAGAAGAGGAGTTTCTATAGAAGGAAGCAGAAAGACAAGGAATAGAAATAGGAGATAATAGTTATACTGTTCTAGGAAGTTTTTTTCTTTGTGGATTGGTTTAATATGGTAAATGTAGAATGAGATGTGTAACTTCATCCAGGTCAGAGGTCAGTGGTCATGAGTTCAAGCTCTGGTTCTGTTTTATTTGGACTGTTCCATACTGGCAGAGTAGATTCCAGCAGCCTGAAGCCAGCCCTCTTCTACAGATGCAGGTGCTGGCCATTGGTGATCAGGCTGCAGGGCACAGATTTCCAATAGCGTCTCGCACTATTTTAAGTTATCCATCAGTAAAACCACTAGGTAGAATGCAGCCACATCCTGTTAAGGAAGAAAAAGCTTCAAAAAGAGAGCTATAAATCAATGACTGGCAATTAAATTTGTCTGAGGTTCTATAAATAATCAGACTTTTAAACATTAATTTTATACAAATTTGTACTGTACATGACTGTAGCATAAATGTGCTTTAATGGTTCTCAAATATTTCAAATTGAATAACATTTAAAACATTATATATTTTATTCTACATTAATATGAAATCAACTTAAAATGTATATTAGAACTTACTGGATTTTTAAGTGGAAATCATTGATGCTACATGTATGTATTTATTTATGCCTTGTGTTGTCTAGAAAAAGACTGAAGATAATACTTGCACATATGCTCCAGATTATAACCCACATTCTTTCATAGGGACAAGAAATCAAACTCAGGGATTTAGAAAATTAGTTTAAAGAAATTGGACTCAGTCAACACAAAGAGGAAAGATCTGAGTTGTCCTCAGACAGAAATGAGTATGAAGTTTACCTGTGCTGTTTTGCCCCATGAGTTTGAGTAAATCACTTTCTCTCTCTTAATCTCAGCATTTTTATCTCTAATTTTGAGAATGAGACCCCATAGAGCTATAATGAAGATCTGGTAGAATGATGTTCAGACAGTCCCCCAGTTCTTTTTGTTTTTCTTTTCAAAGTTTTATTTAAATTCTAGTTCACATATAGTGCAATATTGGTTTCAGAAGCAGAATTCAGTGACTCATCACTTACGACAACCAGTGCCCATCATAACAAGTGCCCACCTGAATACCCATTACTCATTTAGTCTATTCCCCCACTCCCTCCCTCCATCAACCCTCAGTTCGCTATCTTTAAGAGTATCTTATGGTTTGTTTCCCTCTTTTTTCTTTATTTCTCCCCCACCCCATATGTTCATCTGTTTCTTAAATTCCACAAATGAGTGAAATCATATGGTATTTGTCTTTCTCCGAACGACATATTTCACTTAGCATAATACACTCTGGCTCCATCTGCATTGTTGCAAATGTCAAGATTTCATTCTTTTTGATGGCTGGGTAGTATTCCATTATATGTATATATAACCACATCTTTACCCATTCATCAGTTGGTGGACACATTTGGGCTCTTTCCACAATTTGGCTATTGTTGATAATGCTGCTATAAACATCACGATGCATGTATCCCTTTGAATCTGTATTTTTGTATCCCTTGGGTAAATACCTAGTAGTGTAATTGCTGGGTCGTAGGGCAGTTCTATTTTTAACTTTTTTCTTTATTTAAAGTTTATTTATATTGAGAGAGAGAACAGCGGAGGGACAGAGAAAGAGGGAATGAGAGAATCCCAAGCAGGCTCTGCTACTGTCAGCACAGAGCCAAACACAGGACTTGATCTCATGAACCATGAGATTATGCGAGACAAAATCAAGAGTCAGATGCTGAACTAAGCCACCCAGGTGCTCCTCTGTTTTTAACTTTTTGAGGAGCCTCCATACTGTTTTCCAGAGTGACTGCCCCAGTTTGCATTCCTACCAACAGCGCAAAAGTGTTCCCCTTTCTCCACATCCTCACCAACACCTGCTGTTTCTTGTGTTGTTAAATTTAGCCATTCTGACAGGTGTGAGGTAGTATCTCATCGTGGTTTTGATTTGCATTTCTGTGATGATGAGTGATGGTTAGCATCTTTTCATGTGTCTGTTAGCCATCTGATGTCTTCTTTGAAGAAATGTCTATTCAGGTATTCTGCCCATTTCTTCACTGGATTATATGTTTTCTGGGTGTTGAGTTTGAGAAGTTCTTTATGTATCTTGGATACCAACCCTTTATCAGATAAGTCATTTGCAAATATCTTCCTCCATTCCGTAGGCTGCCTTTTAGTTTTGTTGTTTCTTTCACTGTACAGAAGCTTTTTCTTGATGAAGTCCCAATAGCTCATTTTTGGTTTTGTTTCTCTTGCCTCTGGTGACAATGTGTACTAAGAAGTTGTTCTGGCCAAGGTCACAGAGATCACTGCCTGTGTTCTCCTCCAGGATTTTGATGGTTTCCTGTCTCACGGTTAGGTCTTTCATCCATTTTTAATTCTTTTTAGTGTATGGCATAAGAAAGTGGTCCAGTTTCATTCTTATGCATGTCGCTGTTTTTCTCAACACCATTTGTTGAAGAGACTTTTTCCATTGGATATTCTTTCCTGCACTGTCAAAGATTAATTGACCATATAGTTGTGTGTCCATTTCTGGGTTTCTGTTTTATGGGTCTATGTGTCTGTTTTTGTGCCAGTACCATACTGTTATGACTACAGCTTAGTCATATAGCCTGAAGTCTGGAATCATGATGCCCCCAGCTTTGCTTTGCTTTTTCAGGGTTCTTTGGCTATTAAGGGTCTTTTGTAGTTCTATACAAATTTAAGGATTGTTTGTTCTATCTCTGTGAAAAATGCTGGTGGTATTTTAATAGGGATTGCATTAAATGAGTAGATGGCTTTGGGTAGTATAGACATTTAAACGATGTTTGTTCTTCCAATCCATAAGCATGGAATATTTTTCCATTTCTTTGTGTCCTCTTCAGTTTCCTTCACAAGTGTTCTACAGTTTTCAGAGTACACATCTTTTACCTCTTTGGGGAGGTTTACTCCTAGGTCTTATTGTTTTGATGCAATTGTGAATGGAATCAATTCCTTGATTTTTCTGCTGCTTCATATTTGGTGCATACAAATGCAACAAATTTCTGTACATTGATTTTATATCCTTTGACTTTGCTGAATTCATGTATTAGTTCTAACAATTCTTTGGTGGAGTCTTTTAGGTTTTCTATATAGAGTATCATGTCATCTGCAAATAGTGGAAGTTTTACTTTTTTCTTGACAATTTGGATGCCTTTTATTGCCTTTTGTTGTCTGATTTCTGAAGCTAGGACCTCCAGTACTATGTTAAATAGTAATGGTGAGAGTGGACATCCTTGTCTTGTTCCTGCCCAGAAAAACTCTCAGTTTTTCTCCATTGAGGATGATATTAGCCATGAGGTTTTCGTATATGGCTTTTATGAGGTTGAGGTATGTTCCCTCTATTCCTATTTTATAGAGGGTTTTATCAAGAATGGATGCTGTATTTTGTAAAATGCTAGAAATTTTTTTTTTTTTTTTTTTTTTTGCTAGAAGATCATATGGTTCTTATCCTTTTATTAATGTGGTGAATCATGTAGATTGATTTGTGGATACTGAACCACACCTGCAGCCCAAGAATAAATCCCACTTGATGGTGCTGAATAATTGTTTTAATGCAGAGAGTACCACAGTCCTGATGTATAGTATATATGCTCAGCTAAGATTAGTTTAGGACCCAGATGGATACATGGAAAAAAACGCAAGACAGAATTAATTAGATGTTGCATTTTGCAATACGGACATTAAATGTGAAGGAGTTTAGAGTCACTGAAAGCTGAAGTAATCAGAAAAGATTTTGTAGAAAGTTAACAAGCGTCTATAAATATGGAGAGGATTAAAGAGTGTCTTACTTAGTCTGTTTGGGGGTGGTATAACCAAATACCAAAAACTGGGTGGCTAATAAAAAACAAACATTGATTTCTCAATGTTTTTAGGGCTGAGAAGTATAAGATCATGGCATCTGCAATTTGGTGTCTGCTGAGAACCCACTTTCTGGTTCACAGACAGCTGTCTTCTTACTGTGTCCTTACATAGTGGAAAGGACAAGGGAGTTCCCTGGGGCCTCTTTTATAAGGGCACTAATCCCATTCATGAGGGCTCCATCTTTATGATCTGTTCACCTCCCAAAGGTCCCACCTCCAAATACCATCACATCAGGGATGAGGTTTCTATGTATGAATTCTGGGAGAAGACAAACATGCAGTCTATAGCAGGGAGTAAGAAGATGGAACCTTGCTAGGGGGAAGAACCTGAGCAGAAACAGAGGCATGAATGAGTAACAGCAAGTTAGGAGGTGAGGCCAATCAGTTCCACTGCTGTGGCCTGACAGTGACAGGAGCAGATGGCAAGGGAGATGTTTGGAGACAGACAATTGGCTTCATTTTGGGTTTCCAAGACTTGAGGTAACAAGATGTCCGAGTGAGAATACGTCTTGCATAGCTAGAGATGGGAGGGTTGGCGTTTTGAAAGGGCGTTTGAAAGGGCGTTTTGAAAGATTTGGAGGTCATCAGCCTCACAGTGATAGTTAAATCCAATGAGCTGTCAGTGAGAGAGGAGAGAGCACAGACCGAACACTGAGTGTGTGGAGGATACTATCTAGTTACAGAGTAGAAAGCAGAAGAAGCCCAATCAAAAATCAATCCACAAGAGGGGTGGTCAGAATATTAGGAGAAAAGCTAGGATAGTGGTGTGGAGGCCAATGAAAGAATGGCCTTTAAGCAAGAGGGGGTAGCCAGAAGCCTGAGGAGGGCAAAGAAAGGAGGTGGTCTATGAATAGCTGCTCCTCCCTTAGAAGAATGAAACCGGAGGCATCTGGATGGTTCAGTTGGTTAAGAATCTGACTTCAGCTCAGGTAATGATCTCATGGTTTGAGTTCGAGCCCCGCATCTGGGTTTCTGCTATCAGTGTGGAGTCTGCTTTGGACCCTCTGTGCCCCGCCTCTCTCTGCTCCTTCCTAACCTGCAAGCATGTGCACACATAGTCTCTCTTTCTTTCTCTCAAAAATAAGTAAACTTTAAAAAAAAAAGAAGAAGAAGAATGAAACCAGTATACCCAAAGTGAGCCCTGGAAGGAGAACCATTGTTGGAGGAAGAATGTTGACCATCTGTTCTGCTTCTGTTGGTTCTGCCTTTTCCTTGGGCTCACTTGTACAGATGATTTTCTTTCTGCTCCTCATCTCCTGCCTCCACATCCTGATGCCTAGACTCACATAACACCTCTTTTTGTGTTTTGTCCAGAACAACTAATTTTATTCACCCTTAGAACAACTGGGACAGGCTAAATCTTTAAGAAAAGACTTTACAAAGTACTAGGAAACAACAGAAGAAAATAAACAGAACTAGACCGTCTTGGTTCAAACCCAGCCTCTCCCATTTAGTAGTTTCATAACCTTTGCAAATTAATCAATCTCTCTGTGCCTTAGTTTTCTACTCTGAAAAATGGGAATAATACATAGTAAATATTTCAGTAGTACATATTTCATAGGGTTGTGAGAACTAAGTAGATTTAATGTCTATAAAATTCTTAGATGAGTACCTGACATACTTAAAGTGCAATTAAGTATTTGCTATTCAATTAAATAAATACAGAATAGAAAGAATTGAAAGAGCAGTATGCATGTTTAAAAGCATAAATACTAAAGCCAGACTGATTGGGTTCATATCCCTGCTCTGTTATTTACAAGTATGTAAGTGTGGACAAATTACTTAACCTCTCAGGGCCTCAGTTTCTTTAGTTATAAAATGTGAATATAATATTAACTACTTCATCATGGTGAGGACTGAATGAGTCAATATATATAAAGTGCTTAGTAAGTACTGAATAGTTAACAGCGATTACTATTAGCTCTGTGGCTTACCAATGCAGCATTCTGACCACTAGGCATCATGAGTACGGTCCCCTTTTACACCCGATATAGGCAGGCAGGCTTCCTTTGGGTCTTGGCAGTCTACTCTGGTAGATGCAGCTTCTTTCATGTCTTTATCTCTTTACCAGGAGCAGGATAAATCGACCACCTATTCTTTCACCAACCTAAGCCTGTTCATATTTCCTCTTTGTAATGACTGTGTGCTGACCTTACCCTTCAGAAGAATCTTTCAAATCAACTAGGATGGGGTGCTCTCTCTTAGAATAGAAAACATTTTTAATATAACCACCTGCAGTTGGCATTCATTTAATAAAATGCAAGCACGATTAAAATGAAGACAACATAGTCATAAGCAGAGAAGGAGAAAGGAACTTCGTTACAGGAATTTAAGGGTCATGGCTCTAAAAGATCCCTTCTCTAAAAGCAGAAACATGCAGGAAAACCAATTCCACATCTATAAAGTCTGGAAATGTTTTTATGGCAGAGGCAGGGGTTTTTCAGGTCAGGGACAGTGTACCTGACGGGAAGGAAATCTCGCTGCAGAAGGAACCTGAACTCAGCTGTATCTACCGAGAACCACCATTTCTTGCTCTGATGTCTGGGGAGTAGATGGAAGGTAGCTCCAGCCTAATTTAACCATTCTGCCACTTGCACAGACAAGGGTAGTTCAGAAAAAGTTCTTGTCAACTGGATAAAGAACTGCCTTTATATCTCAACCATTTGGATGTTTCAGCTTGCAGATGCTGTGCAATCAGCAAGTGTCCATATGAAGATAACTTTAAATAGTCGTTTTCTCAAAATAACAATCTATAAAACATAAATAGTAAATTTCTTTTTACCATAAAAGAAAATTAGATTATCAGAAATAGAGGCTATAAGTCATATGTTGTACGTCTGAACTTTTTATGTACCATAATAACTAATCACTTGGCTATGAGGGCACTGGGGAAATTACAATAAATTATATTTTGTGGGGTAAGCACCACATGAATGAAGGCAAGAATATTATAGAAGTGACCTTCACCTTGTGTGATGTCATAGAAAAAAATGATGCTGCCCTAATAACTTCATAGGGTTAATTAGTTTCAGAGAACACACAAGAGGCGGCGATGTCACAGAGCTTTTTTATTTTCTTTCCCGTGGGAAGTTGGGCTAATAAAAATGAAAAACATTTCAAGTAGCTAAGTAAGAAAGAAGAGTTGCATGGTTAGAAGGAAATGTTTTAGTGCTGTCCCCTTTAAAGGCCTAGTTCTCTTTCTCCTTAAGCTGCAAATCTTACTGTTTTCTCATGCATCTTTAACCACCAACTTGGGAATCTCTGAAATGACCATTGTTTCCAAAACTTGCTCTGAGGATGGATTTTTTTTTTTAATTTGCTAATGAATACAAATCCATTTAATCAGATAAGGACCTCTGCAGATAGGGAGACATTTATCTGTATAAAATATGTGGCTCTGTTTGGTCTTGCCACTTGGATCCCCCTTGGGGGTGGAGGTAAAGTTTCCCCAGTCGTGCTGATTTCAGACGAGTAAGTTTGCTGGTGTCAAAGATGGGCTGCCGCATTGGCTGGCATCTGGGGTACAGAAGGCTAATTCTTCTGAATAGAGCCATTGATGATCACATTTTGGAGAAACTTAATCATAGAGTAATTAGGCTTTAATTCTTACAAAAACTTACAATTAATTGGATCTTTTATATAACTTTTCTTGTTTGATTTAAAGTACCATGTAGGTTATAGGAACTTAAATATGGATTTAATTAGAATTGTTTTATGATTTTAATGAGTCTTAAAAGTCTTTTGATGAGCAGCTTGTATAATTATGGTATTTAAAATGATTGGGTAAATGCATACTTTTATAATTTACCTTTCAGGAAACTGTACATTTTGGAGGCTATTTTTTTGCATGATGAATTGTTTCATTTTATGTGCAGTTTTTTGTGGGGATGGGTGCTTAGTCCTGCCCCTAATCACCGAAATGTTTTCTCCCTAGAATGAAATTAAACTTTATAGAATCAAAAGCATCAGGCGGTAGCCCAATACTAGTTAAATTCAATCACAGAAATATTTTTGTTTTTATTATAAAGAAGACGGAACCACTAGTAAAACTTTTAGCTGGGCATTCAGTTTTCCTACATAATCAGGTACAAACAAGTTACCTGAAGACAAGCTCTTTTTCTAAATAAAAAAAAAAAAAGGTAATTTTAGACAAATGACTTGAAATAAAAACAAAATGACATGCAGTATTGAGTTGTCAACTATTTAATGTACTGTCAAAACAAATGGAAACGAGTACTTTCAATAAGCCTGCAAAAATTTTAAATTAGACAAGGAAAACATTACTTTCTCCTCTTTGAGTAGGTCCTGTCCCAACTGATACCAAGTCAGATAGGTAGCATTTGATCTTTTTGTGATGATTTAAAAAAAAAAAGTGTATTAAATAAGTAATATTAGGACACATGTTTGCATTTTCCATTAATAATGTAATTATTGTGTTATGTCCTTATGTTCTATCCTTCACTTTCCAGTTCAGGGGAAATTACTTACATGTGCTTGAAAATCAATCAGTGCAGTTCACAATATCATAAGAGTAGAGGAGAAAAACCATGGAGTCATTGCAACAGATGTAAAAAAACCTTGGATGAAATCATTTCATGATAAAAACTCTCAGAAACTTGTAATAAAAGCAAAGTTATTCAACTTGATTAAGGGCCCCTATGAAAAACCTACAGCTAACATAATACTTAAGGTCAAGAACAAGGCAAGGATGTCTTTTAGTTAATGTTTACTGAAGGTCCTATCCAGTGCAATTAGACAAAGGAAATAAATGGCATGCAAATAGGAAAGGGAGAAATAAAGCTATCCTTATTTGCAGATGACACGATGGTATAGGTATAAAACTTTAAGGAATTTACAAAATAGCTATTAAATTTAACGAATAAGTTTAGGAAGATTGCAGGATACAAGGTCAAGATAAAAACCAGTATTTCTATATACTAGTAACAAACAATTGACCATGAAAATTTTTAGATTTTATTTATTTTTTATTTTTTAGAGAGAGTGAGCATTAACAGGGGAGAGGGGCAGAGAGAGAGAAAAAGAGAACCTTAAGCAGGCTCCAAGCTCAGCATGGAGCATGATCCCATGACCTTTGGGTCATTACCTGAGCCAAAATCAAGTCGGACCCTCAACCAACTGAACCACCTAGGTGCCCCAACCATGAAAAAAAATTTAAAATCTCCACTTAAAATAGCATAAAAATACTCAGGAATAATTTTTTTTTAAAAGATGTTCAAGACCTAAACATTAAATTCGCTAATTCTCTATATACTCTGGTATCTAAATTCTATGCAACCCCAATCAAAATCCAAACAACATTCTTTGAAGAAACTGACATGATTTAAAATTTACCTTAAAAGGTACCTGTGCCTGCATGGCTCAGCCGGTTAAGTGGCTGACTCTTGGTTTTGGCTCAGGTCATGATCTCACAGGTGATGGATTTGAGCTTCATTGGTGGGCTCCGTTCTGAAGGTAGGGGGCCTGCTTGGGATTCTCTCTCCCTTTCTCTCTGTACCTCCCCTGCTTGCAATGTCTCTGTCTCTCTCAAAATAAATAAATAAACTTTATAAAAATGAATTTTTATTTATTATTTTTAAATTTTTAATGTTTATTTTTGAGAGAGAGAGACAGAGCATGAGCAGGGGAGGGGCAGAGAATGGGGGAGACACACAATCCGAAGCAGGCTCCAGGCTCCGAGCTGTTAGCACAGAGCCCGACACGGGGCTTGAACTCAAAGACCAGGAGATCATGACCTAAGCCGAAGTCGGATACCCAACCAACTGAGTCACCCAGGAGCCCTCCCCACCCCCAAAAAAGAGTTTAAAAAAAAAAAAAAGTGAAAAAGGAAGACAAAGTTGAAAAGTTGAAGGAATGTTGTCACCTGATTTGAATACTTAGTATAAAGCTACAGATCAAGACTATGTAAAACTGGCATATGAATAATATAGGCATATATGGAAATGGATAACAACAGAGTCCAGAAATTAATCTACACTTACATGATCAATTCATTTTTTAGAAAAGTAGCAAGGTAATTCAATGGAGAAAAAATAATCCTTTCAACTGGATATCTGTATGTGGAGAAATATTAGCCTGATGCTTAACTTTCATAATGATTAACTCAAAATGAATCTTAGGCTTAAATACGAGAACCTAAACTATTAAACCTCTGAAGACAAGAAAAAAGAGAGAAAATCTTTGCTACACTAGCTTAGGCAAACTTTCTTAAATAACATATAAGAAGTACAAACAATAAAAGAAGAAATAAAATGGATTCTCATCAAGATTAAAAACTTTCGATTAAAAAACTTTTCGATTAAAATCTCATCAAGATTAAAAACTATGTCCTTCAAAAGACATAGTTAAGAAAACAAACAAACAAAAAAACACATCAAGGCTGGAAGGAAATTTTCACAGAACACTTCTGGCAAAAAGCTAGAATCTGGAATATATAAGGAATTCTTACAACTCAATAAGAAAAAAAAAACAACTACATTTTTAGAATGGGGGAAAGATTTAAACAGACACATCACAAAAGATGATAGACAAATGGCCAATAAACAGTGGTAAAAGTATTCAGTATCACTAGTTGTCAGGGAAGTGTAAATTATAACCACAATGAGATACTAATACATACTTACTAGAATGACTAGAATTAAAAGGACTGACAATAGTAGGTGTTGATGATGATGGGAATAAGTGAAACTTCCATACATTGCTGGTATGAATGAAAAACAATATCACCATTTTGGAAAACAGTCTGAAAGTACTTCATAAAGTTAAACATATATATTTACTGTAGAACTCAGCTATTCTACTTCTTGGTATTTTAGTCCAGCGATGTAAAAACAAATGTCCAAAAAAGATGTCACTGCAAATGTTCATAGCCACATTATTTGTAACAGCCAGAAGAGAAGCAGCCCTAACCCTAAAATCTATCAACTGTTGGATGGATAATCAAAGTGTGGTATATCCCCTATGATGAAAATACTACTCAGCAATAAAAAGGAAAAAAAAATTAATAACTCAAACATGAACAGATCTCAAAAATGTGCTTGTTGGTGGAAATACAAACTGGTGCAGCCACTCTGGAAAACAGTGTGGAGGTTCCTCAAAAAATTAAAAATAGATCTATCCTATGATCCACCAATAGCACTGTTAAGAATTTACCCAAGGGATACAGGAGTGCTGATGCATAGGGGCACTTGTACCCCAATGTTTATAGCAGCACTCTCAACAATAGCCAAATTATGGAAAGAGCCTAAATGTCCATCAACTGATGAATGGATAAAGAAAGTGTGGTTTATAGACACAATGGAATACTACGTGGCAATGAGAAAGAATGAAATATGGCCTTTTGTAGCAATGTGGATGGAACTGGAGAGTGTGATGCTAAGTGAAATAAGTCATACAGAGAAAGACAGATACCATATGCTTTCACTCTTATGTGGATCCTGAGAAACTTAACAGAAGACCATGGGGGAAAGGAAGGGGGGAAAAAAAGTTACAGAGAGGGAAGGAGGCAAACCATAAGAGACTCTTAAAAACTGAGAATAAACTGAGGGTTGATGGGGGGTGGGAGGGAGGAAAGTGGGTGATGGGCATTGAGGAGGGCACCTGTTGGGATGAGCACTGGGTGTTGAATGGAAAGCAATTTGACAATAAACTTCATATTAAAAATAAAGAATGTTACAATAAAAAGCAAAAAAAAATGTGCTAAGTGAAAGATTTTAAAAACAAAAGAGTAGGTACTATATGATTCCAATAATATGAATTTTAGAGAAAGCAAAAGTATGATGACAGAAAGTAGTTGAAGTACTGCCTACAACCAGAATTGGGAAATGATAGTACAAAGAGACCATGAGAAAACTTTTTAGGATGAGGAAATTCTTCTGTATCTCAATTGTGGAGGTTCAATTTAATTGTATGAGATTACTAAAATTCATTTCAAATTAATGAATTGCACTGCATATAAATAACACTTCAATATATATATATATGAATATATATATATGAATATATATATATATATATATATATATATATATATATATATATATGAATATATTTTACATATGGGGTTTCCCAAGAATGCCATGGTATAATTTACATGAGGTCTCTTACCTGTACTATATCCTTTCACTTTTAAAGATTTGTACTCAAATTTTTCCTCAACTACAGGATTAAAAATCATGCTTAGTTAAAAGGCCTACAAATATAAACCTATTAGTCATTTAACTACTTAGATATTTTCTTTTTATGGAATACGCCACAGGAGGCCCAAAACTATATAAAAGTTTTAGAAGTGAGTCAGCCTCCTTTATAATGAAAACACTGTTGTCTTAAGAATGTAGTCAGAGGATGCTGGCTTTTGTAACTGAAGGATATAATCACATAGAAATACTTCTGTGATTTTTGTTTTCTTCTTTATTTTTTAGACTGTAATAATCCTACCTGATAATGTATATGATAGTGACTGGTGGGAAACATGCAGTTAAGTAAGCTTACAAATTACGCTTCATTGAAAAGGACAACATGATTTTGCTGTTGTAATTATCAGAGCAACTAAGAAGTATGTTCTTAATTGTCTGCTTTTCTGTGTACCTGTTGAAATGCCTTTTTCCCAACCCTATCCACCTTCGTGGTCCATTTAATCAACTTTATACAAAACTACTAATATTACTTAATAGAAAGTCAAATGTAAAAGACAGAAACATCTATTGAATACAAGTCAATGTATTAACCAAAGGGGCACCTTCTCAATATGGCTATGAAAATGCCTAATCTATTTCTTCTTTTGGCTTCCACTTACTTTCTTAAAGAGTTTCTCTTCAACATTTTGACTTAACTTTACCATTGTATTGTCTGAGCTAATATTAAGTTACTACATAGAAAATTTCCAGACCTTTGGAACTAATCAGAGTCAATCTATTGAAGATAATCTTCTTAAATGAATGATTGTAACCTAAGAGATGTTATTTAAGTATTAAATCAACTACTTATTTTCTATTTTGTTTCCTATTTATTATATTTAAGTTTTTGAGTAATTATTTTCTTTAAAGAGAAAACAAAATCCTCCTAGCTAGTCTATGCTGAGCGAATTTACTACCCCATTCTGGATCAGGTATTTCCATCTTAAATCTCCAAATATATAAGTAGGATTAATTAAGAAAGATATTTATTTTCAAATATTTGAAGGGCTCTTACCTACCATCTGAGACGGTCTTGGTTTTGAAATTTTAACTGGACAGTTTAACTGACCTTTGGTAATTTCATACAAATAAACTAGATTAAATTGGTTGTACGATTGTATCTCCACAATCAAGACATAGCAGACTTCCCTCATCCTAAAGAGTTTTTCTCCTGCCTGTCTCCTGGGTAACAATTTCCACTTCTGGCTCTAAGTAATAATTCACCTATCATGGAAGATGGTCTTCTTTTGAGCTGTTTTAGAGGATAATTTTTACTAATGGATAGGAGTTAAAAGAGACATCAGTATGGCTTAAGGAAGAACTTTCTGACAATTAGATGTTAACTATTCATGAATTAGGAAGGTCTGAATACTTGCAAATTTAAATCGGCGCCTCACAGTCTCTTCCCATTTGAGTGTTCTCTGACTCTCCTGTATGCTTTGGAAGGGTATGTTCTGGTTAGTTGCATTTTCTGAGTAACTCTAAGGTAACTTCAGTTTTTTGTTTCAAACACTTGGTGAAAAGTCTTTATAAAATGTGTTACCACGGTGTTCTATTGTATTTTCCTGGCGTACATTGTGTTAGATTTGTTTTCTTTGATGATTTTGATGATTGAGAATGTTGTGATGACTTGGGAGTCACCATCATTTCTGAACATTAATCATCACTAATAAAGTTATCAGTGTAGATATAAGGGAGTTTAGGTCCTGTAATTTGCTTTTTAAAAAATAACTTCCTGCTCTCAGCTTTCTTTTGTTTTCATTTCTCTCCCCCACCTGACCCCCTTTACTCTGTGGACTCCTCTTTCTTTCCCATCTGTGCCCATTCCCATCAACTGGTTTGCCAATCTGAAGCTGTACTGGTTAAAAATGCAGTGTTCTTTTCTGCTTGTTTTCATGCCTTCTAACCAGATTTTTAAATTTACCTTTTCTTCTTCCTATTCAACAATTCCTTACCCTCCTCGCTGAATCTTACCCTTACTATATGCCTGCATGGATTATTTCAACAGCCTCCTTGTTTCCAGTCTCTCCCAATTATGATTCACCTTTGTATTTCACTGTCAGGCTAAGCTTGCATTAATTCAGGATTTCATTCCTCAGCTCAAGAACTTGCAGTGATTTCCTATTACATGATCCATCAAGTCCAACTATTCCCTCTAGGCTTTTATATCCCTCCACAAATGGCTCTACTGCATGATTTCAGATTCATTTGTTGTTCTATATACACTGGTCCTTCTCTGCCTCTGGAACACGTTACTACTCTCCTATCTTTGCTTAACATGACATTGTTGCTCAGTTATCTTTTCTCTATCCAAACTGAAGGTATCCTTCAAGTACCACTTACTTTGTAAAACCTTCTTTGGCAGCTCCTATCCATACTGACCTTTTTTTCATATCCATACCTTTTAAAATTTCTAAACAATGGAGAACGCTTTGTGCTCAATGACTTCTTCATTTTTACATGTTAGTTCTATCTCTGTGCTGGAGGGCAGAGAGATTTTATATTGAATGTTTCCCTACAAATATTAAGTAAAATGCAGGGCACACAGTACATAGCTTTCCTAACTTTACAGTGTACTTTTCATGTATATTTTCCCACTGATTATATATTCCATAGGTAAACTAATTCAACACCTACCGACTGGCTTATTTATCATGCATTCACTATCACTGCCATTCATTGCCCTTAAAATCTCTTCTTACTTCTTCTTTCTTTTTTGTTTTTTAATCTTCTTCCCTCTTCTTTTCTTCCAAATGTAAATATTATTCATTACTTTATGAAGATCCTATATCGATAAGGAAAGAAAATTATAAAAACAAAGATATGAGTCATCTATAACTATATAAAGCCAATCTTAACTATTAAAGGTTTTGTACCATTTTTTAAAACTTAAAAATGGCCTAAACTTATTAAAAACATAAAATAGAAACCCACGATCCCTTATCTGCAGTTCTGAGATACAAAAGCTCTTAAACTAAAAGCCTTTATAAATTTATAGTCTTAATTCACTCCACTTAAATGTTTTGCTGCAGATATATTAATGTGTTTGGTATAGGGTACTATCCTACACTATGGTAGGAATGTTACTTAACAAACAGAATATACATTGTATTACCTGTCTAAAATTTAAATAAGTCTAAATTCTGAAAATGACCTCAGTGGTTTCTGGTAAGGCACTGCAGGCCTGTAATACATTTGTATAATTCTGCACAGCCCTTCATTAAATCATATCATTTAATCTTCCAAATAAGGTTATAAAGTACCTACTATTATTATTGCTTTATTTTTCTAGATTAGGAAACTAAATTGCTGAGAGATTAAGTGACTTGATGGTCAGTGATAAAGCTGAAGCTCATGTTTTCTAATTTTAAGTCCTATATCCTTTTCTATGCCAATACCTTAAAAAGATGCTTTGGAATCTCTACTTTTTAAGAATCATAATAAACTGCCCTAGGAATTTATATGGATTCGGATCTGTGCTTGTCCAGAACATGCAGTCTAGGTAATATGGACTGGCCAGCTTACAGTGGTGAATGGAGAGTTGTTGAATATTAATTGCTGAATAAAAACCAGGATATACGAGCAGTCCTTCTAGGCACTTAGAATTTGAGGAAAAATGAAATAAAGGAAAGCCTTGAGCATCTGATTCAGTAGCTACAGGTGAACGTGTGGTGGGCATCCAAAGGCATGTAAAATCAATAGATGAGAAATATTTAATATGTAGTTTCTTTGTAAATTCAGAGAAGCACTTCAATGTAAGTATATATCTCTAAACCAAACTTTATATATTCTTTTGATGTATATCCATCAATAAGTCGTCAGAATCCTCAAGGCCCTGTGTAGCTAATTAAGCATATCCTCAGCCTTAGAAGTATATGTGATATAATTTTAAGTATGTTATAAAGATACTCAGTGTGGTAGATTATTGGAATAATTGCCTCTCCATGAATCACCACTCCAAGCATCCTACACTTTCTCTGAGCTTGGCCAAATGACTTGCTTTGGTCAATGGACATCAGTAAATGTGGTAAGAGCAGAATCTTAATACCTACACTGGGGCTATGGTCTTGGAATCTTGACACCACCATATTGTGAAGAAGACCAGTATGACAGGCCAGACAGAGACCCAGCCCATCCAGTTGAGCTGCCAAGGGCCACATGAGTGAGTCTAGGCAGGACAAACAGAATTTTCTTCAGAGCTGTGAGAAATAATAAATTGTGTTATTTTAATTCACTAAATTTGGGGTGGTTTGTTACATAGAAAACTGATACATCTAGCTGCCAGTTTTTCATTTGGGAAGTCCCTTCATTCTGATTTAAATAGATTCCAAAGACTAAATTTACTCTGACCTGTGCATTTAAAGTCTAATACTTTCTAAAGATTATGCAAATGCATATATGTACATATATATATATATATATATATATATATATGTGGATGTGTGTATATATATGTGTGTGTGTATACATACACATATATAAGCATTTTATAAAATTAATGTCACTCCTTTTTAATCTAATTTATGTGATAATAGTATAAAATCTATACATAAGCTTCTTAAATATTTACTTATATAAACAGATTTTGTTGACCGTGAAGAAGACGAAGCATGTATTTCTTTTGGAATAAGAACAGAAAACAGGAAAAATATTAATATAAAGACTATGAGGTATATGTTTGTATGAGGGTTAATTTGTTTAAAGGCAGAAAAAAAATAGAGAAACCATAAATGGGATAGCAAGTAGGTTGGCTTTCCAGAATGAGAATGCCTCTAAGAAAATGGTGAAGGAATTTCTTGAGTAGAGAAATTGTGTGTGTCTCAGGCATGCTTACTCTCCAAGTGTCCAGCTTATTGCTGGGCCTTTGTAAATGTCTAATAAATACCCAATAGATGAATAACTACCAAATGAAGCTAAGTATAATAGAAATGAGAGGCAAACATTTCTGAATCCTCATGTTTAAAGTTGAAAACCAAAACTGCATCAAGTTTAGAATACTCACAGAATGGGCCATTACAGTTTTGTAGAACTAAAATTTCTTTAGTTCCCATATTTTAAGAAAAGAATTGAGTTTTGAATGAGTCAAGTCAAATTTAAATTCCAGCTTGGTAACTGGTCAGATGAGTGGCCTGATACAAATTATATAAAGAATCACATTTTCTTTTTAAAATATTTTTTTAATGTTTTATTTATTTTTGAGAGCAAGAGAGACAGAGCACAAGTGGAGAAGGGGCACAGAGAGGGAGACACAGAATCCGAAGCAGGCTCCAGGCTCTGAGCTGTCAGGGCAGAGCCCGACGTGGGCTTGAAATCATAGACCGCGAGATCATGACCTGAGCTGAAGCTGGATGCTTAACCAACTGAGCCATCCAGGCGCCCCTAGAGTTTTCTTAACTGTAAAAATGGGAATGATAATATTTATTCTGAATAGTTGTTTTTGGATTAAATGAGATAATATACATGGAAGGCATATCAGCACCAAAGAAGGGTAATCCTTTGCTCTGCTTCCTCCCTTCTTCCTTCTTCCATCCTTAACATCTGTAAAAGCTTTCCAAAGAAGCAAACTCTGGCTGTACTTTTGGTGTAGTCTGAACCTGTGTCAGAAAAAACAAAACAAGGGGTGCCTGGGTGGCTCAGTCAGTTGAGCATCTGACTTTGGCTCAGGTCATGATCTCAAAGTTGGTGAGTTCAAGCTGTCTCTGCTGACACCTCAGAGCCTGCAGCCTGCTTCTGTGTCTCCCTCCCTCTTTGCCCCTTCCCCACTCATGCGTGGTCTCTCTCTCTCTCTCTCTCGCTCAAAAACAAACAAACATTAAAAAAAAAAAATCAAAACGAAAAAAAAATTGTTTTTTTGTGCTCAGGACCTTAACAAAATTTGGGGCAGAGCAGGAGGGACATGAGCTATAAGAAAGGCTGTAACTACTAAGAACTTGTTCTGTATCTTTCTAGAGATACCTGCCTATTTACTCATAGGTACCAGGTACTTCCCTAAGTTCTGATATTGTTGGAATAATTGATCTAGTCCTGCCCTTGTAAAGGAAGGGGACAACACAGTGGGAGAGAAAGACATCTACAAAATAAGTAAAACCAATCTCTCAAGGTATGTAATATTAGAAGTAAATAAACACGTAATTCTGTATTATCATAAAAGAAAAAAATGGGATAACTTGCCTGGGGGAAGCAGAGGAAGAGGCTGGAAACAGAGGTGGATAGAGAAAAGTTTTCTCTGGCTGAAGAGGGGATATTTCAACTTACATCCTGAAAGATAAGTGAACCAGCAGAGTCTGCAGTGAGAGCTGAAGGTCCTCCTAAGGGGTAGGATGGAAGGAGCATAGTGGTAAAAGAGGCTGGATCTGTGAGTAGGATTCAAATCATCAAGGGATTTATAAGTTCTGATAAGGAGTTTAAACATCATTCTGTCAGCAGTAGTGAGTCACTAAGAGATGCAACTAGGCTTTAGTCTGAGGAGGTGAAGTCAGTTCCCTGCAGCTGGTGTCCAGAAGGCAGAAAGATGAGAAAAGTCAAGTTAGACCTAACCTGGAGACATCATTTGTCCCCTACTAAATATAATCTAAATCAAATGAAAACCTTTAAAAGCTCTTAGGACTTTTCCATCTTTAGCCAGTGTTACACTACAACGTAGAAATGGATGGATCAAGATTGCAACTCTTCCCACTGCATCAAGTTTTTAAAATATGCTGGTTTCCATTCTCCTTACGTTGATGTAGGTTTGTTCTCTTCTAGCTCTCCTCCTGGCTGGATATGCCACAGCATGTCTTACAGAAGTAATACATTAGGTTAATAAAGCAATTATTTAATTGACTTTAATTTCATTGGCATTCCTATTAGCTGAAGGAAAGGGGTTCAATCACTGTTTACATTTGTAAAGCCAATATTATGGTTTAAATTATGGCCTTCGGATGAATTTGAAAATTGAAGCCTGATAATCCTTAAAGCAATATTTACAGAGGACTCTTTGTCTTTGTAAAGAATAACGGGAATGGAAACAAGAGCACATTAAATCAGAGGGGCTTTTAAATATTCATTTTGCAATCAGCTTCACTGGTTTCCAGGCCACTATCTAACTTCATAATTCTCTTTATGGAGAAATAGCAAATCTCCTGCTTTAATTATCCTGTGACGTAGAAATTAGTGCTTTGCATTCTTTTTTCTGATTCTGGAGTACAGGAATTCCAGATATAATGCTTACAAATATTCTTTCTCCAAAGAAATATCTTGAGAGATAATGTTAAAATTACTAATTCGAAAATGCAGACATTTTGGGTAGGTAGCTTCTGACTTAAAATGGGCTCTACCAAACAGTCCCTAATAAAATCTCTTTGAAAAAACTCCAACTCCAAAATCAATCAGTGTATTTGTTGTCAGTGGTTTTCCACAAGACGATGAAAACGGTCTAGATATAGAAACCTCTCCTACTTTGAAGATGAATGATCCAAAGAACTCAAATAGTACTTGTGAAAAGAGGCTCCAGCTTAAGGAAAAGTAAAAATCACTCTGGAAACACACACACACACACACACACACACACACACACACACAAAACGTGTTAATATGCTAGAACACTTTCCTGGTATATCCTCGGTAGATGGAAGTCAAACCCTCTGTGGATAATCCTTAGGTTACAATCTGTAAAGACAAAAAAGAGAAACAATGAGATGTAACAAGAGACCAAAGGCCAAAGTGAAAATGGAAGTGGATAACATTTGGGGGTGGGAGGAATGATTTAAATTGGCACTAAAGAAAATCAATATATATATATGATATATATCATATATATATATCAGATATATATATATCATATATATATATATGATATATATATATATATACATCAAATATAATGATATTATAAGACTTATTTTCAAGAAAGAGGAAAACAGATTTAAAGCATCCATACAGGAAAAAGGTAAAGCAGATTACCTAAAAAGGGACAAAAATTAGACTGGCCTTAAACTTCAAGCAGCGGTGCCATGAGATGATGGCACATATACAACATTATTTTAGCACATTTTTTTTTTTTTGACTTAGAGAAAAGTGGCAAAACCAGTACACAGATTTCCTATATACCTTCACTCAGATACTCCTTATGTTCAATGCCTTACATAACCAAAGAACATTCATCTATACTAAGACATTAACCTTGGGACACTACTATTAACTAAAGTACAGAACTTTTCCAGATTTCACCAGTTTTTCCACTAATGTCCTTTTGTTGTTCCTGGAGCTCATACTGCATTTAGTTGTCATTTCTCCTTTGTCTTCTCCAGTCTGTGGCAGATTCTGAATCTTTGTCTCGGATGGCCTTATAAACTTTTGAAGGTTCATGGTCAGTTCTTTTGTAGACTGTGCTTCAGTTTGGGTTTGTCTGATGCTTTCTTGTGATTAAGAATGACCATTATTGGAGGGGCGCTGGGGTGGCTCAGTTGATTAAGCGGTTAAGCATCGGACATCGGCTCAGGTCATGACCTCATGGTTTGTGAACTTGAGCCTCTCATCAGGCTGTCAGTGCAGAGCCTGCTTTGAATCCTCTGTCCCCTTCTTTCTCTCTCTCTCTCTCTCTCTCTCTCTCAAAAAAAAAAAAAAAACACTAGAAGTGTGCATTACTGGGAAGGAAAGTCATAGAAGGAAAGTCACGTGCCTCTCTCGGTCTATCACATCAGGGATTGAATACTATCAGGATGTCTGACTACTGGTGATATTACTCTTGGTCACTTGATTAATCTGGGGTTTGTTAGGATTCTCTACCAAGGTTACTACTTTTCCTTTATAATTTTTAAATATTTGGGGGAGATGCTTTGATCTAATGCAAATATCCTATTTTTGCATAAACTTTCACCCACTAATTTTAGCATACATTGTGTGGCAGTTATCACTGTGGTATTTTACTAATAATTGCTATTTCCCTCAATCCTTCATATTTATCAAGTGGAATCATTATTTACCACTTCTGCCCCATTTATTCAGTTGTTTATTTATAGTCATATGGAATCATGAATATTTATTTTATTATGGAGTTACCATCCAGTGCTGTTGTTATTTATCTTGTTGCTCAAGCTGTTCTGACTTTGGCAACTGGCAACTTTTTCAGGATGGCTTACATTGTGTTTTCCCTGCCACAGCCCTAGAGTCAGGTATTACCCCAAGAGTCCCATTTCTTTCATTAGAGAATGGAATTTAGAAGCCAAGACTTGGGTGCTGGCTTTGCTCATTGTTACTCAGGCACCTTCTAGACCTCTTCAGTGGATGAACCTAGGAAATACAGGTACGGATACTGGCTCATGCATACACACCCATCAGAGTTCATTTCTCTGTCACTTACGTGTACGTTAAAAAGAATAAGTTCATAGTGATATCTCCAATTTTAATCCAACACCATAGGGCTTATTCTAGCCTTCCTCTATTTTTTGTAACTTCTTCCTCTGATAGTAAGAAATCTGAGTCCATTTTCTGTAATTTATTTCTTAACTCAAACTCCAGTATATAAGCATAAATGAAAATAACTTTAAAAGCATCTAAGAATACCTTTAAAATCTAAAAAAAAATCTAAAATTTAAAAGAGCAGTTTTAAATTTCCTAATCCATATCTCTCTAAGAAACAAATTACCAACTAGAGAACGATGTGTGTGAACAGGTCTTTTTGTCCTTAGCCTTAAAGTATCCAGTCAAAATGCTGCTTGCCTTCCAGAGTTTCTTTGCTTAGCTTCTTTCTCCCCCATTCCCTTCAGTGTAGTTAATGTGATTCAATTGTGATATAGCTAGATTTCTTTTGTCGCCATCTGCATTCCATATTTGCCCCCACCTCCCAGTAGATCTTGTGGTATTCATACAATAAAATTCACCCTTAGTTGTGTACATTCTGTACATTTTGACAAATGCAGAGTCATGTGCCCATCATTACACTTCCCTACAGAAAATGAGACTTACACTTTATGGATAATGTGTCCTCCCATTCACAATCCTTGGCAACCACGGATATGTTTTCCTCCTTGTACTTTCGCCTTTTTAAGAGTATCATGTAAAATAAAATCACACAATAGGGGAGGCACCTGGGTGGCTCAGTCATTAAGCATCTGACTTCAGCTCAGGTCATGATCTTGGTGCTCCTGAGATAGAGCCCCACATCAGGCTCTGTGCTGATAGCTACAGCCTCCTTGGGATTCTCTGTCTCCCTCTCTCTTTGCTCCTCCCCAACTCATGCTGTCTCTCGCTCTCAAAAATAAATAAACATTAAAAAAAAATCAACACAACCCATAGCCACTGTCTTCTTTAGCATATATAGTCTTTCTTCTTTCACTTAGGAAAATGCATTTAAAATTCACCCAACCTGTTGTATGAACCAACAGTTTTTTCCTTCTTATGGCTGAGTAATAGTCCATTGTATGGAAGAATTTAAGGACACCTCTATAGTTTACAGGTTTGGGCTACTATGAATAAAGCTACCATAAACATGTTTATAGGGTTTTGTGTAAGTGTAAATTTCCCCTAAATTGCCAAAACACTTCCCAAAGTGGCTGTACAATTCTGTATTCCCAATGGTCTGTGGCATTTTAAGGCAGAAACCTGTAACCTAAGAATTGTATGCCCTCCTAGATATTGTTTATATGTGATGGTAACAGAATTCTCAGTTACTGAGGAAGTTAAAAATTGTAGCACCAAATGCTCCTCTTGAAAAAAAATACTTAAAGTGATACAGACAGAAAGGGGGGCGGGGGGGGGGGAGAGAGAGAGAGAGAGAGAGAGAGATCATAATTAAATAATTAAGAACTTAGGGGAAAAAATTCCTAATAAACAACATCTTAAGGGAAACAATGAAGTATACTTTCTTCTCATAAAAAAAGGGTATCTAGAAAGAGCACATCATGTAATACTAATTATATAAACTGAGCTCATTAAAATCAAGGAGGGATGGAATTCCCAATGTTGTTATTCAACATTATTCTAGAATTTCTGGCTGGTGCAACAACACACAAATCAATTAATGGAATAACTACTGGAGGGGGAAAGGGAAAAGTCATTAGTAACTGCAGAGAATATTTCTTAGAAAGTTCAAAAATGCCACATAAAATCCTTTTAAACAGAAATCTGTAAGGCTGTTAAATACAAAAAAATATCAAAAAATATCAATATACCAATAAGAAACAGTAGAGATAGTAGAAAAAATTCTCTGAATAATACTAACATATGTACCATAAAATCTCTAGGAAAAACCCTAATAAAAATATGCAGGATCCATATAGAAAAACTATAAAAATTATTAAAGAACCTGAATATTGACTTTTGTAGTACTGCCACTCATTCATTTTATTTGATTACTTGTCCAAAATTTCTCTTTGCGACAGATATAACATCCATAAAGGAAGGGGCAATAATTACCATATTCACTGTTATCTCCTGCACCTAATATATTGCCTGACTCATAGTAGACAGTCCAAAAGTATTTATTTCTATATACCAATATTTTGTTCAGTAATCTGTTTTAGAAAATTTGTATAGCTTCTAAGACACATTCACTAAGTAGCTGAGTCATTTTTGAAAGGAGACTAGACTCGTTATTTACCATTGCCTAGCAAATTATAATACCAACCCATTTGACCACAGACAGCATCATGGCTTGAAGCATAGGCACCCACAGCCCTGCATTAGTATCTTTCTGCACTTTCTCTCTGTGATATTAACAGATTCCACAACACAACACCAAGAATTTCAAAGCTTAAGGGAATTTAGGGGATTTTAGAAAAGGCTCTTCTCTATAAAAAGGTTGGCTGTACTTCATGAAATCGATTTTCAGATCCCACAGGCAATGCTAGGTCAGTAGCAAATGAATGGGAATGGAATTCTAATTATTAAACATTTGAGCTATTAAAAAAGAGAAAAACCCAGAAAAGAAAACCAGAAAAGATTTTAGGAACAGGTTAAAGTGAAATATTTCACACTATGCAATTTGAGCCTTTTATCTGGAATCTCTTCTCCTTGTGTATAATATAGAATTTAGATTAATGATTCACAGTATTTTATTGCTTGACAGCTTAATTTCATTTCATAATTAGGTTGACACTTTTCTCATAATATTTGATTGCTAACATTTTCCTATATTTTAAAAATAATATATGGTATTATAAAATTGTTTAAAGTTGGCTGAATAGCTAAACCACAGGTGAAGATATAGTATTTTCTTGATTATCCTTATCATTTTCCAGTGTTTTATTATCTATGGGTGTGTATTTGTATTTTTATGTGTTTGCTGGGGGTGAAGATACTGTCTAGTAATTTCCCTGTTGTGCTTTTAAATAGGGACTTCCTATGAACACTAATAATGGTAATGTCATAGTTATTTACTGAGAAAACTAATCTGGATTCTATGGAGGTGTGTTGAAGTTTTGTGAAAATGAAATTAGAGATGCAGCATATCTCAGCAGTAATGAATCTGTTTATGTTGTACAAAGCACGGTTAGGTTGAGAAAAAGCAATTTTTCAAATGCAGTGCTTTTTGGTGGTCAAGTGTTTATCCCACTGGGTCATTAATGTACTCCATTCCCAAGGTATTCTTCCAGAAGAGTTCATTTTCTAGCTAATGTTAAAGAAGAACTGGCCTATGACAAGCATTTTACATTTTTTTAAATGATAATCCTGAATTGTTAAGTAAGATCCTCTTGAGTAGACCCCATCACCTATAAATGAAAGGGCTGGCAAAGACCTTGTTTTTAATAGCTTAATTTACAACAAAATTAGGCATGTTAAAACATCATTAGACATTATTGATTCTACTGCATATTGTTGGATCAATGATGGATTTTGATAGTAAATAAAATTTAATAAATTTTATGGGGAAATGAGAATTGTAATATAGTAGCAGGAACTCATTACAATGGGTTCATCAGTGAAGATGGCTTCTGAATGTCAACTGCCTATAACTGAATTTGACTAACTGCATTTTGGCCAAATTCATAGGTTATGGCAAGTAGAATAGCTGAGCAAGATAGAAAAAATTTGAATGATTTTGTTTACTAAATATCTCAATTTCCTAGCTGATTTTATTTTTTAATGCTTCCTAACTATTTCCTTAGGGAAAAAAAATCAACCTAAAATTAAAAAAAAATTTTAATGTTTATTTATTTTTGAGAGGCAGAGAACAAGACAGAGTGCAAGCAGGGGAGGGGCAGAGAGAGAGGGAGACACAGAATGTGGAGCAGGCTCCAGGCTCTGAGCTGTCAGCACAGAGCCTAATGCAGGGCTCTGTTAAGTACAGAAGAAATTTGTTTAACTTGGTCGATAAATGGGTTCTGTTGGGAAGTTAATTTTAGTATTAGTCAACTCATACACTTGACGTTAGAATTTAAATTAGGGAGATAAAGTCAGAAAAGAGGAATAAGGGGCAGTTCTGTAGGGCTATGAAGGTGAGGAAGAAGGTTGTCCAAAGTAGTAAGGCCTTCTTTCAGGACATTTGGTAGTTGTACTGGCTTATTCACCAGGCAGTCTAGAAAGAGGTAACACGGTACTTGACTTATTACTCTAGTGCAAAAAAGCTCTGGAAATGTCAGGCAGAATTTTCTGTATGTGGTGGTAACTGTGGTGCACCCACTGCAATAGTAAAGTATTATTAGATATAATCACACCTTAAGCTGTGATGACACATGTTAAAATGACTATAAGCAGTTGAAAGGGAATAAGAGTCACAGATAGTTATCTGGAAGCAATGAGACAAGGATGTTTGGAGAAATAACCTGTTCTCTGGAGAATGATATGATTTTAGGGTATGAGAGATAATGGGTGAGATAATTGGGAAGACAGAATAAAGGGCCAGTTTCTAGTTAAATTAACAGCATATATCTGATTTTACTCAGGGAAAATAGCAATGATATGTGTTGGACCACCATTTAGTGCAGGCAGCTCTGCTGAAAGATGCCTCCCTCATAAACAAGGGCTAGAAACATGGCATAGCTTTTTGGAGCAAGACTTTTTTGGCTATCTATCAAGATAAATACCATACCAGTGATATGTTCATCCACAAAATGGTAATGAAATAGGAAGAGGGCATCCAGGGTGATAGCTGTGGGAGTTAGTCAGTGCATAAATTCTGCTTAGCAAGGAAGATGTTTAAATTTGAAAAATATCCATAAGTATTAAAGGGTATTCATGCTGCCTTTCTATTATGACACTCATTGGACTAAAAGATAAATCAAAGGAAATGAACTGATAGGGTTGGTAATTGGATGTAATAAGAAGAAACCTGAATAAATGAGCAAAGGACAGACTTTTTGCAATTTATTTATAAGGATTATAGTTTTTGGATGTTTGACCTCTTAAGGCAGGGTGGGTTTTTTGTTTTGTTTTTTTTTTTTTTGGTAAGCAATACTCACATCTGAAATAGTATCACGTACATTTTTAGCTAGTACTCAAACAAGTTCCATATTCTATACAAATGAGAGAAATGCAATTCATAATTGACAAGGTATGAATTTTTTATACTTTAAGCCATGGGGCTGCCACATCAACAAATGTAATTCCTTAGCAAATATGTCTTATGTTTATATTTATGAAATGTACACAATTGACACAGAACCCAAAAGGGAATAACTAAGCATTTTATATATATATATATATATATATATATATATATATGTGTGTGTGTATATAAATATATATATTTATATATATATATATAAAATACATACATATGTACGTATTACAGACTTCATTCTGGGAAACATTTATTAAATTAGAAACAAGGAAGGAATGCAAGCAAAATGTGCTTAGAGTTTCAATTTACCTTAGACTTAGTGTTACTTTTATGCATTTTGCCAAAGCTTGCATCCACATTGAAGTGTTGGCCTTGTTTTGTCTTTTTTTTTTTTTTTTATGTAGAGAGAACGATTTTCAAAAGTTCAAATGATAAATTATTAAAATTCATCTATGGGAGTCCCACACTGCAGTGGTGATTTCTTGTTAAATATCCTAAGGTGAAACAGCACGAAGAGATCAAGCCAAGAATCTTGGAAAGAATGACCAAGTCTAGACGCATGATGTACTCCATATTTTGTGAGCTATTAAAGAGGGCACCATAGTTTACTGAAGGGCCATGAGATGAAAAATATTACTGAAATAACTTTGATATCCACTTTAATATAAATTCTATGAGGGCAAAGATCTTGCTTGCCTGCCTCTTAACCTCCTTGATGCCAGCATGAAGTTAAAGGAAGCAGTATTTCTTATTAGTTCCTCAGGGATGAGGAAAGGAAGTGAGGAAGCGATGCCATCATCCTCAAGGAGATGAGGCAATGGGAGTTATTTTGAGATGCTCCTACTTTGCCATGACTGTGAAAATGATGGCACCTCAACTCAAAAGGATCTGCCATGTTCTCAAATCACTTCTCCCAATCCTGGCCTGGCATGGGGAGGAGAGAGAGAGAGAGAGAGAGAGAGAGAGAGAGAGAGAGAGACCCTCATCGATTAATTTTTTTAAATACACAGAGTGGATATAAAATGTTGTTAAACTGGGAGCTCCACGAGAGCAGCTAACATTTACTGTTATAGGAGACAAGACACAGAGACAGACCTAGGTTGCGGTACATGTACCGTATCGGGTAAGAGCACTAGTGGAGTCAGCTGCTTGGGTTAGAATATTGGCTCCATCACTATCCAGTTGTGTGACTTGGGTAACTCTTAGTCTGTGGCAATAATAGTTAACTTACCTCATAAAGTTGCTGTGAGAGCTAAATGAATTAATATATGCAAAGTACTGAGAATACTGCCTAGCATATTGAAATTGCTAAATAAGTAATAGCTATTATTATTATAGGCTCCATACCCCCACAGTACCAGCACATAGTAGGCATTTGGTAAATAGTTTGATTACTGAATGAATGAAAGGAAAAGAACTTTGAAACCTGTATGAATAAGAACATACAGTCAGTGACTCAATGAAGAGTAATGGCATTAATAATGTAGAGCTCTCATTTTCTCCTGGATTCTACAACAGTTCTAATCTTTCTAAATTCTTAGCCAATTTCAAGCAAAATATAAACTAGGTCCATATTTCAAATCCTTTTATAAATATGATGTTACTACTAATTTGAATAACAAAGGTTGCAAACAGGATCTTTCGCTGATAGACCATGTGTTTCTAAATAGAGTTTTCATTCAGATCATTATCCCCAGAAGTGGTTCGTGCAGTGCTGATCCTTGTGTTGTCATCAGCTGTACACAAGCTAGTAAAAATGCACTCAATTTCTGCAAATATTGGGGTTGTAAATATGTAATTCTTTCCTTGATGAAGAGGATTTTTTTAAACATAATTTTTAGACCAAGAATAGTATTGCTTAATATAACTTAAGTACCTTTTAACATAGCAGTTTCATAAATGCAGTAGACGGTAAATGTCTCTAGAACACAGTCTGTGAATATTTTCAGGTGTGTCAAATTTAACTAAAAAAAAAAGACCTTTTTCTTTTGATTCATTAAATTATACATTACTCTAAGAAAAATCAGCAATGCACTCTGGCAATATATAGTATTCCTGACACTTCTCTTAACAGAGGGCATTTCTTCTACATCAGCACTAAATGCTACGCAAATAGCGTGACCTTGGCCTTTTATCTAAACTCTTATAATTAAAAAAAAAAAAATCCATGGGTGGAAATGAAGTCTCTATGGAGATATGGATGATTTACTGGTTACGGAAAAGTTCAGCTTCCATAACTACTGATGGCTGTGCTTCCGTTTATGTTTTCCCTAGGCCATAACTATTTAAAATGTTACTGTTAGCATTCTTAGTTGTCCCATTTGTTGGTATATAACTCTCCTACTTAAATATATAGCACAAATCATATTAATTAAAATAAATTGCTCGGACAGTTAAGTTGTGTTGCAGATTGCCTCTGAAGGCTATAAATTCAAATTAAGGGTTTTGCTGCTTGTTCTTGATCTTGGAAAGACTCCTTTCACCGCATTAGTAGTAGTACAAGAAATCAACCACCTTACAAAAAGAACATTCATTTGAATTCTCAGAGAAATAGCTGGATAAACTGCATCTATAGCTAGTTATCTTAATCATACAACCAATTCTTGGCTGAAGCAAGCCACCAAACTGTTAATTCATGATGGCAAGCACTGATATGTAATAGTATTGAGTATGGATTTTCATAGCTATAACTGTGTTTCTACATATTTAAAATATATATTTTAACATAATTCTTTTTCTATATATATATTTCTATTTCTATTTTATATATTATGTATGTAACATTTGGTTTCAGGGGTTCTAAGTGGCATACTGTATTAACAATGATATAATTTTGGTAAAGATAAACAATCATTTCCTGGGCATTAAAGTATCAAATTAGGTCAGAATAATTTGTAGGGAGTTGAAATAACTTCATTTGCTTATTTTAAGAAAGGCCTATGTTCTATAATTTCTAAATGCAAAGATGTAACTGCCATTTATAGTATTGTATAAAAACTGGATGTCCTGTACAGTTCATGGAAACCTCTATAAAAATAAAAATAAAATCTCAATCTCTGTTAAAATTTGAATTTATTCAATAGTACAAATAAATGATATTCCTAGCTTTTTAAAAACATATTTTATGTATGAGTTTCCTTAATGCTTTCCCTTTTCCTAATGAATTCTCCCCAAACTAGCACACCTTAATTTGAGGTAATGACTAAATTAAATTAGAAATAAGTTTGTAAAGCTCTCTCTGCTCCCTATCAAAATAAGATTTTTGCCATCCATTGTTCCCCAATGCCCCCACTGAAAATGGTATAAGGCCTTGTAAATCTCATGTAAGATCCCTATTATTTAACTACTTAGAGATTCAATATAAAGTTGAGAGAGAAGCAAAACTTTTAAAGCATTAAACATTACAACCTACAAGGAAATTTTAACCTATTCTATTTCAGAGAAGATAAAGGTAAGCAATAAATCAATTTTCTAGGTTGACATGAAAAGGATAACATTGATTTCTCTATCTTCACTAAATGTATGCTAAAGGAGATGAACTAAAACTGAATATACATTTCTTAAAAGTCAGGTTTTAAAATACTAGACCACAGTAGTTGGAGATTTGCATCATCTGGAAAACATATCAGAAACAGAGTAGGCCTCATTTATTAAGTATACTATTTTAAGGACCTGCCTGCAAAGGGAAAGAACAACTTTCTAATCCTGTGGTTTAATTTGGATAAAAAGAGTGCCATTCATATTTAAGTTGATTACATTCAAACCTAATTTTCTGGTTTATAATAGATTTCCCGGAACTATTCATAAGTCAGTATACTCATGAAGTTATGTGTCCCCTCCCTAAAGTTTGTCCTTTGGGACTAAGTGCTGTTCAGAATCACCTTCCTACAGAAGTGTTTTTAAAGGAAAACATCACAGTCTGTAGTTTCCAAATTTACCACAGAATTGGATAATGACTTTATGCAAAAAACAATCAACACACTTTCTGTTATTGATGTTGTTATCTTCCAATGAATAAGAAAGGACACAAGTTATTCCCCAAGGGTACCTCAGACTGCTTCACGAGACAAGGAAGAAATGCCTGAATTATGCGTTTCCCGTGAACAATTGCTAAAATAAAGCCTAAGGAAATGGTCCAAGTGCAGTATATTACCACTAACATTTCATTCCTAAAGTGAAATATTCTATAAAATCTTTACCGGATTTTGAATATGGATTTAGAATAGCCATTCACTCTAGCCCATATGATGAACTCTCTTGTTCTGAATAAGCTCCCTGCGGACAAAACCATATACAGCTGCTCTCACTTCGGTATTACCTAGCATAATGGTTTGAAGTTAGGAGGCTCTCAATATTTGCTGGATAAATGGCAAATTAATTATATACAGTAAAACAGTTCTACAGTGTGTCTCACTGTGATAGATATCAAATAAGCAACAAACCAAGGCAGATCTCGTAAAACAGGCTACATGTACTAAAGGCCCATAAAGTAACTCACAAGGTCCTTTAATTTCACTTTTACAACAGTCTTAGGTAGGGATCCACTGTAATTAGTTTCCTAATTGTTTCCATTCATTAAGACAGAGTTTCACAGGGTTTTTGCTAATTTGGGCCAGTCTTCTATTTCTTCTCTGTCTGTAGCACCATATCCTAGGAACAAAGCTTGTTTTAAAACTTTTTATGTTGGTCAAAAACACTGTTAACCAAATAACATGAAGTTACTCAATGTCTTGTTTTCCTCATACTACCATCTCATTCTTAGAAAAGGATATGGAAAGGTTAGTAAGTGAATGAACTTACAGCATTTGCTGTCTTTTGGCATGATCATTGAATTTAAGACCTCAAGAATCAGCTAGTGATGTAGGAACTAAGGATGAGGAGACTAATTTAAAGGCTCAAAGAGCCCTTATTTTTATCATTCATACACATAACAATTTAACAACACTTGTTTGAAATACTGACTACTATTCATTGTGATACTGGTGGTTAAAGGTAATTATTTATTCAATCCACCTAGGAATAACAAAACACCTAAGCTTCTAATATGTATCAATTAAGAGATATTTTGTGAGTGCTTAAAGTTGAAACATGTTTTTTGAAATAAAATATGTGGAATAAGGGCTATAAGTCTTTGTCAAAGAAAAGCAAGTATAGATAAAAAGAGACATGTGAAAAATTAAAACGTAATGCAATCATAAAATAACAGATCCAAAAGGTAACAGAAGAATTGTAACAAAGCAGTATGTGGTTAACAGACCAGAATAGTGTTCACATTAGGTACATAAAGACTCAAAGGAGAAGGACAATCACATCAGGGTTGGGTAGTTGGGAAGGATGTTATGAAAGAGGTAGGATGTGGACTAGGTCTGAAAAATGAGCAGGTTTAGGGTATATGGAAAGGCATTTTAGGTGAGTGGTACAGTAAAAGTAGACAGCAAACATGGGAAAACATAAGGTAGAAGCAGCAAGATACCGTTTTCTCCCTGAGGAGAGATGATGGCTAAACAGTACTACCACCAAGCTACAACAGTAAGACTTGAAACTCTCTAGGCCAGGCCGTCACTGCAGGTTTGGTATAGCCATGGTGCGAGGCGTGGGCTCTGAATATCTGGAGAATATTGCACTGTTCAGGCAACAAAATCCTAAGCACCGATGATTCTGCACACATTTCCAATATATGGAGGCTGTTTTTCCCACATCACCAAGCAATTCTATGTACCAGGTAGGTGTCCTACAATTAATCTTAATTCTGAGACTATTTACCTAGAGAGGGCAGTAGATCTTACAGGTTAAGGCCTCATTCCCACAAGACTGGCTTCTACTGTCTCCATTTCAGATGTCAATCACCAGTGCAGGTTGTCACCTGTACTTCCGACTGACAGTGCTATAGAATGGAATTTCCATTGAACCCCTCCTTAGATGTGAGTAATTTGCTACAGTAGCTCACAGAACTCAGAAATATATTTTACTTACTAGATTACCATTTTATTATAAATGGATATAACTCAGGAACAGCCAGATGGAAGAGATGCGCAGGGCAAGGCATGAGGAAGGGCACAGAGGTGCCATGTTCTCTCCCAGCATGCCACTCTGCCCAAATTTCCATGTGCTCACCATCCCAGACATTCTCTGAACCCTGTCCTTTTGGGTTTTTATGGAGGTTTTATTACATAGGCATGATTGACTAAATCACTGGCCATTGGAGATTGAACTCAGTCTCCAGCCCCTTGCCCTCTCTGGAGACTGGGAGTAGTAATGGAAATCCCAAGTGTCTAAATGACAGGGTTGGCTCCTTTACTAACCAGCCCCCAATATTATGTGTTTTTCAAAAGTAACCTCATTAACATAACAAAAGACACCTTTATAGTTCTCATCACAGGAAATTCCAAACTGGTATGGTGACCAAATACATATTTCTTATTAGAAATCACATTATCACAGCACCTGAACTGTGGACTGATGGCAGGGAGATGAATGTTGGAGTGACTGCAGAATAAATTATCCTTTAATGGTGACTGACTGTGTAGACAAGATGCCAGTATAGGCACACAGTACTTTTTGAAGTCAGACCCTGCTTTACAGTATGATGGTAATGGTTAGTTTGAATAATTAAAAATATACATTAGAATAAATATGAATTATGAATATAATTGAAGATGGAGTGAAAGCGACCACCACCAAGTTGAATCCAGAAAGCTTGAAGATTCAGTACCTTTAAATTTAAAACCTAATTCAGTACCTTTAAAAACATTAAATTAGGGGCGCCTGGGTGGCGCAGTCGGTTAAGCGTCCGACTTCAGCCAGGTCACGATCTCACGGTCCGTGAGTTCGAGCCCCGCGTCAGGCTCTGGGCTGATGGCTCAGAGCCTGGAGCCTGTTTCCGATTCTGTGTCTCCCTCTCTCTCTGTCCCTCCCCCGTTCATGCTCTGTCTCTCTCTGTCCCAAAAATAAATAAACGTTGAAAAAAAAAAAAAAATTTAAAAAACATTAAATTATGTTTTTAAAGGTACTGAATTATAGTTTGGAACACAGATGAATTACAGATAAGGAGACAAGAGCTGAATATGTGGGAGTAGATGTGGGGTTTTCCATGGGAGGAAGACTGCTTTTCAGTGCAGAAGGTCCAGCATGAATCTGGGGGAACGCCCACATTTATAGGACAATAGGAGAAAGAAAACAGACCTCTTTTTCCCTCTGATTTGAACCTCCCTTTGAAGTCAGTCTGCACTATGTTGTGCAGAAGAGAAAAGAGAAGGACAAAACAGTTTGTTCAATGAGAATAAAATCCAATATGACTTTACTTTTTACTGTTCAGCTACCGACTGGTAGGACAATTTGAAATCATTAATTTGGCCAGATGGTTAATGTTGTTTAACAGTACAATTAACTAATAAATAATTGTAAAGCAATTTGTAAATATAAAGTACTACATAAATGTTTACTAATAACATTAAATCAGGAGGCTTATTTCAACTTACATTTTTATATCCAAATATTTTGTTAGCATTTCAGGAGAAATGCCAATAATATGATCAAATGCCATTATTATGCACTGTATTTGAAAGATACAACAAAGGGTTTACAGGAAAACAAAAATAGCCATGGCCATGCTAGGCTGAATGAGTGAACTAGCATTGAAACGCCTCCCTCATGAAAGACAGGAGGGGAACAACATAATCACAGAAATGTGTACATGAAAACTGAGTCAAACCACTGTAATACTAACCAACTTCATTTTATCCATGTACTTAGAAGAAAGAGAATTTACCTGATAAAACAGTATAAAGGCCCAGGGCAGAAAGAACATCAAGGCAAGAGCTCTGGGGAAGCCCCTTGAGAGAAGTAGTCTCATAAAATAATACCACCACTTTATGAATTCAGAGTTCACCTACTCTTTACAATAATGCACTAAGAGCAATACCTATCAAAATAACACTAGCATTGTTCACAAAGCTAGAATAAACAATCCTAAAATTTGTATGGAACCAAAAAAGACCCTGAATAGCCAAAGCAATTTTGAAAAAGAAAAACACAAAAATGAACTACTGGGACCTCATCAAAATAAAAAGCTTCTGCACAGCAAAGGAAACCATCAGGAAAACTAAAAGGCAACTGACACAATGGGAGAAGATATATGCAAGTGACATATCAGATAAAGGGTTAGTATTCAAAATCTATAAAGACCTTATCAAACTCAACACCCAAAAAACAAATAATCCAGTGAAGAAATGGGCAGAAGACATGAATAGACACTTCTCCAAAGAAGACATCCAGATGGCAAACCGACACATGAAAAAATGCTCACCATCACTCATCATCAGGGAAATACAAATCAAAACCACAATGAGATACCACCTCACACCTGTCAGAATGGCGAATATTAACAACTCAGGCAACAACAGATGTTGGCGAGGATGCGGAAAAAGAGGATCTCTTTTTGCATTTGGTGGGAATGCAAACTGGTGCACCACTCTGGAAAACAGTATGGAATTTCCTCAAAAAATTAAAAATAGAACTACCCTACGACCCAGCAATTGCACTACAGGTATGTATCCAAGGGATACAGCTATGCTGTTTCAAAGGGGCACATGGACCCCAATGTTTATAGCAGCACTATCAATAATAGCCAAGGTAAGGAAAGAGCCCAAATGTCCCTTGATGGATGTATGGATAAAGAAGATGTGGTATATATATACAACGGAGTATTACTTGGCAATCAAAAAGAATGAAATCTTGCCATTTACAACTACGTGGATGGAACTAGAGGGTATTATCCTAAGTGAAATTAGTCAGAGAAAGATAAATATCATATTACTTCACTCATATGAGGACTTTAAGGCACAGAACAGATGAACATAAGGGGAGGGAAGCAAAAATATTCAAAAACAGGGAGGGGGACAAAACACAAGAGACTCTTAAATATGGAAAACAAACAAGAGGGTTACTGTAGGGTTGTGGGAAGGGGGATGGGATAAATGGGTAAGGGGCATGAAGGAATTTACTTCTGAAATCATTGTTGCACTATATGCTAACTTGGATGTAAATTAAAAAATAAAAAAATAATAATGCACTAAGTTACAAACCATTATCATCCTCTATTTTGCATATAAGAAAACTGAGGCACAGAGAGATTAAGAAATTTGCCCAATGCCACACAACTAGTAAAAGGTAGAGTTGGGACTCAAACCTACACAGTATGGCTATAGTATCCACTGAGAGGAATCTAGGAATGGTTTTAATTCCCTGTTAAAATGAGACAGGAAGAGCTGGTATGCTTCTTCCTCATTTTTCTTGACTCAAACCAAGGATAGGATGTGAAGCTCCAACAATCATTTTGGAACCATAGGGTGAAGGACAAGAGAACCACAAAGACATGAGCCCTGCTGTTACAAGCTTTTTAACCCATTCTGGTAGTCACCTACCTCTGGATTTCTTGTTATGTGAGAAAAATACCCCTCTATTGCTTAAGACATCATAATTAGGACTTCAGCTGTTTGCAACTTTAAACAATATGCCACATAATGGTAACAATAATCACTGTTTGAGTGTCTGCTCTGAAGCATATACTATTTTATGTGTACTGAGTCCTATCATCCTGACTGCAACTCCAAGTAGCAGACACTGTTCTTACTCTCACTTTATTGATAAAGAACTGAGGCACAGTTTATCTGGCTTGTTCATAGTCACACAGTGTGTAAGGGATTCAAATCCAGTACCTGGCTTCTAAACTTCCACTCTTCGGTAAAGAGTTTTCTAAACTGTGAAACACTAAAACGATTTGAATTAAAATCACAAGATAGGCATGTTTCAACATTATTTTGGAGATTCTAGGGCACATGTTTCTCAGCAGAGATGTTATTGACATTTTGAGAAGACAAAATATTGTTTGGGATTGCTGTATATAAAGATGTTTACCATCTCTGTTTCATGGGTTGGGGAAACACTCTCTAGATAGCATCACCCAAAAATGCTCTCCACATTTCCCCATAGGGAGGCAGCACCACCCCAATTAGAATGACTTTTCTGTAAAAGCCCAAATAGTAAGTATTTAGGCTTCCTGGGACAAACTTAGTTGGTCTCAGTCATAACTACTAAATTCTGACATAGACTTAAATCAGTCATAGGCAATACATAAACTAATGGACATGGCTGTGCACCTAACTATTCTGACCCCATTTTATACATGGGAACCCTGATGCACAGAGTTAAGAAATTTGCCTTAAGTAATTTAATTAGTAAGTGGTTGTGTGGATTCAACCCAAAGGCAGAGTGATTCCAGAGCCTGTGCTCTTACTCAGGATACAGCTGAGTTCATCGATTTTAGATGTATTTCTTCTAGGAGAAGCCATAGTAAATGCCTCAGAGTACTTCTCACACTCTAGATTCTTGCCCTCTTCCTCTGTCTAGTGTTGGTCACTCTTTCCTATAGTAAGGGTGCCCCAGGAATTGCTTCCATGACAGACTGCCCTACCAAGGATATGTATACTTTATGTGTATGTTCTCCCCAAGCAGGACTCTCTTGGTTGGCTGTGACACACAGCTATCCACAAAACCCTCCAATATAAAAGATTCTACTAAACTGACAACTAGAACAGTTACTCAGTGTGGTGTGACTGTTTTTTTCTTATCCCCCAAGGTCTTATTTTAGAGGTCCCAAGGCCACCACTGCTCACTGAGGCAAGCAGAAACAGAAAGCTCTTAGCACATGGTGTGGTACGTGAAAGAGCCCTATAATATAACTAACAATCATATAAAATACAGAGGAGTAGGTGGATACTTCTGGTCCGGGGCTGAATGTATGTGTAAATCCAGAAGACCCACCGAGGCTGACAACTCCCAAGTCAATCCACGTAGTGCAGGAGACCAAAGTTGTCAATGCTGGTTCTATTAGAGTATCTCAGTCCAGGGTTTAGAGTCCCTGTTGTGACTGGATAGAAAAAGAAAACCATAGTCAAAGATAGGCCATACTCCCACATCTATATACCCAGGAGTTATATAGATGGAGCACACTCTAGAAGACAGTTAAGATTATGGTAGAGATCAGTGAGGTCTCATGAATTTTGCTGTTATTAGGGACTAAAATACAACAATTCATTGCCAACAGCTGGAGTGTGGGTCAGGCTGTAGTTCTTTTTCCATAGTAGGCAGGTAGGAAATTTAGCAATAGCGAAAGAGAGCAGGCTACCAAAGTCAGGAAAAACAAAAATATACTCACTTCAAAATGCTTCTAAGGGAAAATTAAAATACACTGGTTCCGGGGCGCCTGGGTGGCTCAGTCGGTTGAGCGGCCGACTTCGGCTCAGGTCACGATCTCACGGTCCGTGAGTTCAAGCCCCGCGTCGGGTTCTGTGCTGACAGCTCAGAGCCTGGAGCTTGTTTCGGATTCTGTGTCTCCCTCTCTCTGACCCACCCCCGTTCATGCTCTGTCTCTCTCTGTCTCAAAAATAAATAAACGTTAAAAAAAAATTTTTTTTTTTTTTTAATTTTTTTTTCAACATTTTTTATTTATTTTTGGGACAGAGAGAGACAGATCATGAACGGGGGAGGGGCAGAGAGAGAGGGAGACACAGAATCGGAAACAGGCTCCAGGCTCCGAGCCGTCAGCCCAGAGCCTGACGCGGGGCTCGAACTCACGGACCGCGAGATCGTGACCTGGCTGAAGTCGGAAGTCGGACGCTTAACCGACTGCGCCACCCAGGTGCCCCCAAAAAAATTTTTTTTAAATACACTGGTTCCAACATTTTCTGGTTCCTGAGGGACATGCTTCCTCTACAGATTCTAAACATATTAATATAAACTAGGGATAGACATTTTATTTATTTTTTAAAAATTTTTAATGTTTATTTACTTTCGAAGGAGAGAGAGACAGAGTGTGAGTGGGGGGGAGGGCAGAGAGAGAGGGAGACACAGAATCTGAAGCAGGCTCCAGGCTCTGAGCTGTCAGCACAGAGCCTGACGCGGGGCTCGAACCCACAAACCGCGAGCTCATGACCTGAGCCGAAGTCAGACGCTCAACCGACTGAGCCACCCAGGCGCCCCCGGGATAGACATTTTAAATAAGTTTCCCAATCAGTTGTGTTTAACAAACTGATAAACTATTTTCTTTTCCAATAGTAATTTGATAGAATTGACTTGTTTTTACACTGTGTTAACAAAGCCTAAAAACTAGGATAGAATTAAAGATAACTCTTAAGAGCTTACAGATGGGAGAAAATTCAAGATGGCTTCATAGGAAGAACCTGAGAGCACCTCCTCCCACAGATAACTATGGAGGAATTTGGAATAATTTCCTCAGAAAAAAACCTGAAAATGGATAAACGGCCTCCAAAATCAGAGACAGAAAGGCAGCACTGACATGGGTAAGAGTGACAGAGACAAGTTCTCACCAAAAAAAGAAAAAGCCCAACCCAGGTGCAGTGATCTATAATTGAGAGGGATCTCAAGAACACAGAACGCCTCCCTTAGGCATTTCAACTCTTAGGTCCTTCACAGGAGAGACAACACTCTAAAAAGCCAGATTTTGACAACTAACAGGGATTATAACCAGAAAAATCATAGTTTTAGGGAATGGAGAACCCACTCTTAAAGGGCTTGTGTGCAGTCTAACTGGCCCTAGGAACCAGCAATAAAATGCTAGTTGGAAAAATGCCTAGAACATAGGTGTTAGTCCAGGAACATCTGCCAGTCAGGTGGAAAACTGCTGAGACACTGGGGATGGAAACACTGTCAAGCACCACTTTTGTGGTCATATTCTACCATGCTCAGCCAAAGCCGCTACTACTCATACTCGAAGGTGCTAATGTTGGTAGGGCTGCCTGCTGACAACCCTGCCAACAACTGCAGCAGCACCCGTAGTACCCCAGAAGGATGGGTGGGCCTAGGAAAGCCCCACCCACCACAGCAGCCCCAACCAGCTGGTGGTGGCAGAGGGTGAGGGGCGGAATGTGAGAGCCCTGCCCACTACTGAAGCCCAGGACAGCGTGGTCAAGGGAAAAGCCCCACACACTACAGCAACCCCAGCCAGCTGAGCCACAAAGAGAAATCTAACCAGCTGCAGTGACCTAGCCAGCTGGGCCAAGGGAAGAGTCCCAACCACCACCATCATGCCAGGCTGGCACACAAACTAACACAGGAAATGTCCCCTTGAGCACCTGATTCTCGTGGCCAAGGGAGAGTGTACTTCTGGGGCCCACAGGACATTTCCTACACAAGGAAACCCCTTCAAGACCGGAGAGGTAGCCAGTTTGCTGAATACATAGAAATAGAGACAGAGAATCAAGCAAAATGAAAAGAAAGAGAAATGTATTCCAAAAAAAGAACAACAACAAAAACGCAGAAAAAGATCTTAATGAAATGGAGGTAAATAACTGACGTGATAAAGAATTCAAAATAATAGTCATATAGATACAGAACTCAGGAGAAGAAACTGATGAACACAGTGAGAACTTCAACAAAGAGAGAGACAATATAAAAAACTACCAATCACAGCTAAAGAATACAAGAGCTAAAATGAAAAAATATACTAGAGGGAATCAACAGCAAATCAGATACAGAAAAGCAGATCAGTGACCTGGCAACAGATAGTAGAAACTACCCAATCAGAATCAAGAAAATCAGCAAAAAGAAAAAAAAGTATTTGAAAAAACAAGAGTTTTGAGGGCTATCAGGGACAACATCAAGCTTGCTAACATTGACATTATAGGAATCCCAGAAGAAAAAGAGAAAGGGGCAAAAAACTTACTTGAAGAAATAATGTCTGAAAACTTCTCTAACTTGTGGAAGAAAACAGATACCTAGGTCCAGGTAACATGGAGTTCCAAACTAGATTAACCCAAAGAGAGCAACTTCAAGACACATAATTAAAATGTCAAAAATTAAAGATAAGAGAGAATCTTAAAAACAGTAAGAGAGAAAAACAACTAGTTATATACAAGGGAGCTCACATAGGCTACCCCCTGATTTTTCAGCAAAAGCTCTGCAAGCCAGAAAGGAGTGGCATGATATCTTCAAAGTGCTGAAAGGAAAAAACGTAAAACCAAGAATATTCTGCCTGGCAAAGTTTAAACTTGAAGGAAAATGAAAGAGTATCCCAGACAAGCAAAAGGTAAAGGATTTCACCACCACTAAAACAGCCTTACAAGAAATGCTAAATTAAAGCAGAAAAAGTCATAACTAAAAATAAGAAAATATATGAAAGTAAAAGAAGTCTCTCTGGGAAAGGCAATTATGTAATAAATGTACTGAACCATTCACTTATGAAGCTCATACAAAGTTTAAAAACAAAAGTACTGGGGCACCTGGGTGGCTCAGTTGGTTGAGCATCTGACTCATGATTTTGGTTCAGGTCATCATCTCATGGTTCATGGTTTACGATTCATGGGTTTGAGCCATGAGTCAGTGACAGTGTGGTTCCTGCTTGGGATTCTCTCTGTCCCTATCTCTCTGCCCCTTTCCCATCTTCAAAATAAATAAGTAAACTTAAAAAAAAAACCCACAAAATTACTAAAACCAACGATAACTATAATAATTAGGTAAGGGATATATAAAATAAAAAGATGTAAAATACGATGTCAAAAAAAGGGGGGTTAGTAAAAATGTGCTTTTAGAATGTAAATGAACTTGAGTGACTGTCAACTTAAACTAGGTTGCCATATATATGTATATATATATGCTATCATATATCAATTTCATGATAAACACAAACCAGAAACCTACAATAGATACACAAAGAAATATAGCAAAAGGAATCTAAACATTATACTAAAAAAAAGCATCAAACTGCAAGAGAAGGAACAAAAGGAACTAAAAAAATAGCCAGAAAAAATTAACAAATTGAATAAGTATATATCTATCAATAATTACTTTAAATGTAAATGGACTAAATTCTCCAATCAGAAGTCATAGGATGGCTGAAGGGATAAAACAAAATAACAACAACAACACCAAAATAAAAAAAAAAACAAAACAAAAGACCAAATCTAAATGATGCCTACAAGAGATTCACTTCAGATCTAAATATACACACATACTGAAAGTGAAGGGATGGAAAAAGATATTTCATGCAAATACAAACAAAAAGAAAGCTGGTTAGCAATAATTATAATAGAGTTTAAAACACTGCAACAAGAGAGAGAGAAGTACATTATCTAATGACAAAAGGATCAATCCAACAAGAAGATATAACAATTGTAAATATCTCTACTCTCAAAATAGAGCACCTAAATATGTAAAACAAATATTAAGAGACATAAAAACAGAAATTGATAGTAATACAATAGTAGGGGTGAGTTTAACACTACCTTACATTATTGGATAGATCATCCAGACAGAAAATAAGCAAGGAAACATTGGCCTTAAATGACACAGCACACCAGATGGAATATAATATTCCATCCCAAAACAGCAGAATACACATTCTTTTCATGTACACATTTCAAAATGCAACAATTTCCAGAGTGGACCACATGTTAGGCCATAAAAAAAGTCTCAATAAATATAACAAGATTGAAATCATATCAAGCTGCTTTTCAGACCACAATAGGATAAAATTAGAAATCAATTACAAAAAGAAAATTGGAAAAAACCAAAAACATGTAAAGACTAAACAACAAGCTATTAAACAATCAATGGGTTAATGAAGATAAGGGGAAATGTAAAAATACTTTGAGACAAATCAAGTGGAAGCACAATGTTCCAAAATCTAAGGGATATAGCAAAAGCAGTTCTAAGAGGGAAGTTCACAGAGATATAAGCTTACTCCAAAAGACAAGAAAAATCTCAAACAACCTAACTTTATACCTAAAGGAATATAGAAAAAGAAAAGCAAACAAAGACATAAATTATCAGAAGGAATGAAGCAATAAAGTTCAGAGAGGCAATAAATTAAATGCAGGAAAAAGAAAAGATCAATGAAACTAAGAGCTGATTCTTTGAAAAGATAAGACTGATAAACTTTTCCAGACTCCTCAAGAAAAAAAGAGGCCCCAAATAAAGTCAGAAACAAAAGAGAAATTACAGCATATACCACAGAAATATGAATGATCATGATACTACTGTGAACAATTATACACCAACTAACTGGACAACCTAGAAGAAATGGATAAATTCCTAGATATGTACAATCTTCTAAGATTGAATCATGATAAAAAATAGAAAACCTAAGTAAACTAATCACTAACAATAAAATTGAATCAGTATTCAAAAAAATCCCAACAAATAAAAGTCCAGGATCACAGGGCTTCACCTGTGAATTGTACCAAAAATTTAAGAGTTAATAAGATGAACATAAGGGAAGGCAGACAAAAATAATATAAAAACAAGGAGGGGGACAAAACATAAGAGACTCTTAAATACAGAGACAAACTGAGGGTTACTGGAGGGACTGGGGATAGAGGTTTGGTCTAAATGGGTAAGGGGCATTAAGGAAGACACTTGTTGGGATGAGCACTGGGTGTTACACATAGGGGATGAATCACTGGAATCTACTCCTGAATTCATTATGCTAACTAACTTGGATATAAATAAATTAATTAATTAAATTAAAAAAAAAACCAAATAAACAAGAGTTAATACCTATCCTTTTCAAATTATTGCAAAAAATTGAAAAGAATACTTCCAAACTAATTTTATAAGACTAGCACTACCCTGATACCAAACAAGACAAAGAGACTTACAAAAAAAGGCCAATATCCCCAATGAACGTAGATGAAAAAATCCTCAACAAAATATTATCACACCGAATTCAGCAATACATTAAAAGGATCATACACCGTGATCCAATGAAATTTATTCCAGGGATGTGAGGATGGTTTAACATTAGTGAATCAATCAATGTGATAAAAACATTAATAAAATGCAAGATAAAAATCATATCATCTTAATAGCTGCAGAAAGAGCATTTAACAAAACTCAACACCCATATGATAAAAACCTTCAACAAAGTGGGTATAGAGGGAATATACCTCAACATAATAAAGGCCATATGTGGTAAACTCAAAGCTACATAATACTCAATGTTGGAAAGTTGAAAACCTTTCCTCTAAGAACAGGAAAAAGACAATGCCACTTTAATTCAACATAGTATTGGAGGTCCTAGCCATAGAATTTAGGCAAGAAACAAAAATGAAAGGCATAAAAATTGAAAAGGAAGAAGTAAAACTGGCACTATTGGCCGATGATTTAATGCTATATATAAAAAAGTTGGAAAGACTCTTAGAATTAACTACTAGAATTATTAGAATTAACAAATGGATTCAGTAAAGTTGCAGGATAAAAAACACACAGAAATCTCTTGTGTTTCTATACACTTATAACAAACTATAAGAGAAGAAATCAATCCCATTTACAACTGCATCAAAAAGAATAAAATACTTAGGAATAAATTTAAACAAAGAGGCAAAAGACCTGTACTCTGAAAACTATAAGACAGTGATGAAAGAAACTGAAAAGAACATAAATAAATGGAAAAATATATCATGCTTATGGATTGGAAGGAGATTATTGTTAAAATGTCCACACTACCCAAAGCAATCTACAGATTCAAGGGAATCTCTGTTAAAATACCAATGGCATTTTTCACAGAACGAGAACAAATAATCTTAAAATTTTTATGTAACCACAAAAGACTCTACATAGCCAAAGCAATGTTGAGAAAGAAGAATGAATCTGTAGGTACCATGCTCCTTAATTCAAACTATACTACAAAGCTATAGTAATCAAAACAGTATACTACTGGCAAAAAAAGAGACACAAACATTAATGGAAAAGAATTGACATACCAGAAATTAACCCATGCTTATATGGTCAATTAGTCTATGACAAAGGAGACAAGAATACAGTGGGGAAAGGAGAGTCTCTTCAACAAATGGTGGTGGGAAAATGGGACAACTACAAGCAAATCAATGAAACTGGACCACTTTCTAACACCATATATAAAAATAAACCCAAAATGGATAAAAGACTTAAGTGTAAGACATGAAACCATAAAACTAGAAGAAAACATAGGCAGTAAGCTCTCTGACATCTGTCTTAGCAATATTTTTTTTTGGATCAGTCTCTTCAGACAAGGACAGCAGAAACAAAAATTTTTAAATGGCACTACATCAAACTAAAACCAACAGAGCAAGAATGCAACCTGCTGAATGGGAGAAGATATTTGAAAATAGTATCTCCAATAAGGAATATCCAAAACATTAAAAAAAAACCCTCAAAACTCACTATAAAAAAAACAAAACTCTTTGATTAAGAAATGTGAAGAGGACCTGAATAGATATTTTCCCAAACACATACAGATGGTCAACAGACATATGAAAAGATACTCAACATCACTATCATCAGAGAAATCCAAGTCAAAACCACAATGAGATGTCACCTCACACCTGTCAAAATGGCTACTATCAAAAAGACCAGAAATACCAAATGTTGACGAGGATGTGTTGAAAAGAGAATCCTTTTGCAATGTTGGTGGGAATGTAAAGTGGTGTGGTCACTATGAAAAGTAGTAGAGAAGTTCCTTAAAATATTGAAAATAGAGGGGCGCCTGGGTGGCTCAGTTGGTTAAGTGTCTGACATCGGCACAGGTCATGATCTCACAGTTCGTGAATTCGAGCCCTGCATCAGGCCCTGTGCTGACAGCTCAGAGCCCGGAGCCTGTGTCAGATACTGTGTCTCCCCCTCTCTCTGCCCTTTCCCTGCTAACACTGTCTCTCTTCCTCAAAATAAGTAAACATTAAAAAAAAATTGAAAATATAACTACTATATGATCTATCATCAATTCCACTTCTGGGTATTATCTGGAAAAAAATGAAAACACTAACCTGAAAATTATGCACCCCCATGTTTACTACAGTATTATTTACAACAGCCAAGATATGGAAGCAACCTAAGTGTTCAGAGATAGATCAAATGGATAAAGATGCGGTATGTATATATACAATGGAGCATTACTCAGCCATTAAAAAAACAAAATCTTTCCATTTGCGACAAGATGGATAGACCTAGAGGTATTATGCTAAGTAAAGTAAGTCAGAGAAAGACAAATATCATATGGTTTCACTTACCTGTGGAATATGAAAAGCAAAACAAATGAACAAAACAGAAACAGACTCATAATATAGAGAACAAACTGATGGTTGTCAGGGGGGAGGCGGGTGCAGGCTTTCCACCTGGTAAAATAACTGGTGAAATAATTGAAAGAGATTAAGAGGTGCAATCTTCCAGTTATAAAATAAATAAGCTATGGGGATGTATTGTACAGCAGAGGGAATATAGTCAACAATATTGTAATAACAATATTGTATGGTAATAGGTGGTAACTAGACTCAGCCTGATGATTTTGTAATGTACATAAATATGAAATCAATATATTGTACACCTGAAACTAATATAATGCCAATCATACTTCAAAAAAGAAACTTATAGATTTGAAATAAAATAGTACTTGAGATAAATAAACATACATTTCAAATCTCTAATGCTTTATTCAATTAAGGTGAAATTATTAGAGAAAATGTAGTTTGAATATTATTTTTTTTCCTATCTCTGTCAAAATTTCTTATTCTCACATGAAATGATTTCTTCTTAATAAGCACCAGGCAAATATAAAAAGGCTGTGATAGATAAATTATGTTGCTTACGATCATTAATTACTAACAGCTCAATTATACTGTTAGGTGCCTACAATTCTCATGAAGCTTCAAAAATCCTTATCTTGGATTCTATTATGTATACAATTCATTTAAATTACATTAATTATACAGATATTTAAATGAAGCAGAGATCGTGCTTCCAATTTTCACAAGTAGAGACAATGATCAAAATATTTATGTACATATTACATATTTTGTTCTGTTGACAGTCATAAAATAATTCATTTACTCAGTACAATATTAGCACCTTTTCCATGGAATAAAAAAGGCAAACCTAATTTTTCATGTTTGGATTTCTTTAAATTATTTACATTAATTTTAGAGAGTTCTTTTTTTCTTTTTTTAAATATCTAGTCCAATTTGGTCAACATTTTTCAGGAAATAAAATGTTCAAACTATTTTTAACATTAATGAATGATACCTGTAAAATGGTTTTAAAATTATGCTGAGTGCCTCATTTGTAAGTCTAAACTCTAGAGCCTGACTCCTTGATTTCAATCCAAAGATACCTGGACAAGTGACATTAACAGTATATCTCAGTTTACCCCTCTGTACAATGGGAACAACAACATTTTCTAGTACAGATTTAAAGAGTGATATGTCATATGTTTAAAACAATGCCTAAGACATAGTGCTATTTAAGTATTTTGTTATTAATATATTCCTTCTTGGAAGGAGTTCAACTTAATATGAAAATTAATGAAAACCAAGTTCACCTGTATAAAATGAGTAATGACAGTTTTTATCTTTAAAACTCCATGAAAATAGTAGAAAGTACCTTGTAGGCTAAACTTTAAAATTCTAATTACTGACCTAAGGAGAACTGCCCCTTGTCACATGACTGAACAGTGTAGCAGTGAAAAATCTCTTTGTCCTTCAAGTTGTTATTAAAACCTATATGACCAATGACCTAACTCTGACCATATGGGAATGTATAGAGAAATTAAGACAACCATAAATAATAAGTTTTTAGATCCACCGAAGGTTGGGGCTAGGATATGAGGAGAATCCCAGGCAGACAATGATGAAGATATGCAAATTAAACCCATGTCTAATCTCTCAGATAATTCCATCTTTATCTCCACTCTTCTTTCTTGCTTTATAATAAACCACCTCCCAGGACTGGTCAGGGCATATTGAACCCAACACTCCAAGAAAACCCATATGAAAGAAAACAAGGATCCCAGTAGGAGGTTTCTATGGAAAATGAAATGTCCTTGCTTTCTTTTCATTGAAGAAAATCAGAATGATCCCATTCCAAACTCAATATATTTTCTTCATGTATGACAAACTCTTATCCAGGAGTTCTGACTATAATAAAACAGTGGGCTTCTGGAAGACATTCAGTGAACAGGTACTTGCTTGTTAGAAATTCTATTCCCTTATAGCAGAGAGTCTTTTAGGATATATATCTTCTTAGGGTGTTTTAGGATTAAGACATTGGATTTATAAATTTTTTTTTTAACGTTTATTCATTTTTGAGACAGAGAGAGACAGAGCATGAATGGGGTAAGGTCAGAGAGAGAGGGAGACACAGAATCCGAAACAGGCTCCAGGCTCTGAGCCATCAGCACAGAGCCCGACGCGGGGCTCGAACTCATGGACTGCGAGATCATGACCTGAGCTGAAGTTGGACACCCAACCGACTGAGCCACCCAGGCGCCCCAAGACATTGGATTTAAAATCCATTTATGACAGCATGTCATAGTGGATGGCCTGGGGATTGGTAGAAATAGGAGTGAGGAAAAGAGAAAGAAAATATATGCAGAGGATTCATTGTTGGATTGCTAGGTTAAATGTGCCCTGGCCAGTCCTGGGGAAGTGGCATACATGAAAGAGAAAGGAGAAGGAGGAATTAACTGGATTTGGGTTATTGTGCTAGTTACTTTAAAGGTTATATTCATATACATTTTCATATTCTACCATTTTGTTCTGTATCTGTCAATCACCCAAAATTAGAGTATTTAATCTCTCTTCTTTAGCCAAATCCCCATTGAATTTTCCTAACAATTTGCTGCTTTTCTTGGGTCATTTTAACTTGATTACTTCAAATCTTATATTATTTCTAGGAATAGACTGACCTGCCTTTAATATACAGTATATTCAATTGAGCTAAATATTCTTGCTGCTGAAGTCTTCCTGGAGAATCTCTCTGCAGCTTAAAGCCACTGATATGCTGATCAGTGGGGAAAAATACTATGGAAAATATTTACTTATTAATTGCTAATTCTAGGTTTTATTTATATGCATGCATATCCTAGTAAAGCATATACATTTTTTAAATTAACATATTCAGAAAACTCACTTAATATTTTAAAACTTTACCTTGGAGTAGAACTGGTTTGACTCCACTTTCTTCTCCCATTCTCTGTCCCAATCTGCAAGAGCAGTGACAGTGAACTTTGGTGCTGGAGAGGCAGTCAGTAGAAGACAGATGCCTCAGTAAACCAGTGATAGAGTATTCAAGCCTTGAATAACTGAGTGTTGACTATAGTTTGGAAGTTACAAAAATACTAAAATGTGATTTTTCTTTTAGGTGGGAAATGAAAAAGAATGAAAGACTAGAAGAGGAAGAAAAAGCAATGCTGGAACATTTAAAACAATTTTGCACCATCCAGAACTCTTCTGTCTCAGATAACACAGAGGAACCATAATCTGCAGAAAACAGCAACAGCTTTATTTTAGGAAATAATCACATGTAATGGAGTAGGATTTTTACTACAGTCAGAATGAACCTCAGATGTGCTGTGAAGCATGAAACCAATAACTGAGTAATCTCTGAAATGAAAAGGAATACACCACATAAAGAATAAAGTGCTACACATTTTTTACTTTAAAAATAATTTCAAATGTTTTTCTTTCCTCAGTTGTTCTCTTTATATAACTGCTGCCATCTCGTGTTCCCTTTGAATTATATTTTTTTTTCTTCTTTCAGTCTTGAAGTATCTATGACAACAGACAAAATGTTTGGAAATCTTTTCCCTAAGGATTTTTAAATACAGCATTTGGATGTTAAGTTGAATGGAGTAACATAGCCCCTTGAGGGTTGTCTGAAAATTTCAATTTAGTTTTATAGCTGTAGCCCAAGTCCAGGTCTTAGTGACTTTTAAAACCCACCAATGTACCAGCCTCCTTTTCCAAAGCCACTTCCTCAGGCAGTTTATCTTAACCAGAAAAACATTCTCCTAATATATAACTTTAGTCCTATCTCTGCCTATAATGGTTTTTCAAACATCATATTTAAACTTTCAATCATATGCTTTCAGATCCTATACCCAATGTCTCCATGTTCAGGCAACTGCCTGTTATCCTCTTGGTTCAAGCCACACACTTACCATTTTCCCCAACTGGAAACCATCTTTCTCCCCAAATAACATTTAAAACTCATTCCAGCAATCCCATAGTTTCTGTTACTTCTCTTATTTCTATTACACTCACACACTCACTCACACACACACACACACACACACACACACACACACACACAATGGAATGTGTTCTAGAGCCCTCACATCAAGTTATAATTACTATACCCTTCCTATTAGTGCATGGTATTCGATTATAAAGACCTCAAAGGGTTTGTCATATGAAGTCTCCCTCTTTAAGGGGTTCCATAGTTTTCCCAAATACCTGCTCCAGAGTTATCCATCTAGTGGGTAATTAATACACTAATTAGTAAATAATTCAAACAGTTGTTTGAATGTCAATAAAAGAAGACAATTAGATTGTTGAGCAATCTGCAGGACATCTGGGAGAAGCCTTATCTATTTTAGACTATATGACATCGAACATTATGTTTCTGATGTTCTCAGATTGTCCATGTTCCCACATTCTGTGATTTTTATAAAATATGTGTAGGCTAGATAATTTCCAAAGGAAAGTACTTATGCATTTTTTAAAAAGTAAAATCTTAGAATGCAGAGGAGGCCACCTTAGAAAATCTCTTGCATTATTTCCTACATAAAAACATATAAATGGCCATGTAGCCAGCTGTCTACCAAGTAACACATTTTATTTCTATAAAATGTACTTTGTTGGTTAGTATAATCATGAACTAAATGTTTTAAGACAATGTTGAAATAATTTCTAAAACTTCTATACAGACAATTTAGAAATGGTAAGAAATATTTATGAGAATTGAACTTTGCACCTAATCTTACCTATGAACACTAATCTTACCTATAGTAACACTGTAACAATCAACTGAAGACAACAATTTTCTTTCTTCAGCTTCATGATGGTTTGTGTAAATCTGCACACTATATTTTATTAGAATAGACACTAAAATAGAAAGTCAAAATAAAAATAAACTGAACCAATAAACTAAATAATCTTATAAAGTAAAATATTTCATATTTGGGTTCTTTGTTTTCTAATATATTTAAAGATCATCTTTTAACATTTTTTTTTTTTACTGAATCTGTACATTTCTATGGTAATGCTAAGAAGTGACTTATTTCCTCTAGAAAAAATTTCTTAATGGCTCCATTTAAAGGGAAATAAGAATAGTAAGGGGAGAAAGAGATGAGGAGGAAGGAGAAAAATGTGAAAAACAGAAGAGTTTACAGATGAATTCTCTTCTATATTTGCTCAGTGAGATTACTGTAGCCAGTGGAAGGAAATTTATAATTGGGAATATTAAATGACAAAACATTGGTTTATCAGATTATTTTGACTTTATACTCAACATGTTTCTTAAAATATGAAAAGAATGGTATTTAAAAAGTTATTCTTTCTCATGTTTATTTTGCATTTGTGTAACTTAACAGCAGCAATTAAGCCTAATACTTTATTAGTCCCAATACGCTTATTGCAAAAATATTATCTTCCTTCTGTGTTCTGTTTAACTGTATTTTTATGTAATTATAAAGATGTATCTAGTTTATCGGTTACTATGTGAAAAAGTATGAATTTTTAATAAAATATAAATAATAATCTATATTTCAAGTATTTTACATTTTTGTCATCGCTACCAAATACTCTTTATAGAACTATCTACCAAGAAATATGAAAAATAAATCACTTATTTTGTCTACCAATAGGTGCTTACCCAAAGTGTTCTATTACCCCAGTTCACATATTCCTGAGTCAGAGAGAGCTTCTGGTAATTTTTAATTAGCATTTCTTATTATAAAAACTCTTTAAGATTTTTGAATGCTTTTCATTATGCTTGAAATATTTCATAATTAAAAACAAAAAAAAGCTGTATTCAGACTTCTAAAGGAAAGAAATCTGGTCACATACTACAACAGGGATGAATATTGAGGACATTATGCTAAGTGAAATAAGACAGAAAAAGACATATACTGTATGATTCCACTTATATAGGGTAGCTAAAGTAGTCAAATTTATAGAGACAGAAGGTAGAATGCTAGTTACTTGGGGCTAGGGAAAAGAAGAGATGTTTAATGAGTACAGAGTTTCAGTTTTACAAGATGGAAAAGTTCTGGAGCTCTGTTTCACAACATTGTGAATATACTTAACACTATTCAACTATATACTTAAAAAAGGTTAAGATGGTAGGTTTTATGTTACATGTTTTTTACCACACACACTTCCCCAGAACTGCTATATGTAGAAATTCCATTGCAAAATGCCTAACAAGATGCCTGAAAGCTCTTAATTTTTATTGGGAACCACGAGACCAATATATCCAGCATCAGTTATTATTCCACACAATGACAAAACTATCTGGTTTGCCTTTGAGAAATGTTTTCAATAGCACCATCAGTAAAGCAATAAACACTTGTTTGTCAAGAATTTACAGAATTCAAAACCTTATAAAAAACACTTTTCCTTTCAAAATATTATAATTACTTGCACACATAAAGACCTGTATTATGGGGCGCTTGGGTGGCTCAGTTTGTTGTGTCTGACTTCAGCTCAGGTCAAGATCTCGCAGTTTGTGAGTTCAAGCCCCACGTCAGGCTCTGTGCTGACAGCTTGCTCAGAGCCTGGAGGCTGCTCCGGATTCTGTCTCCCTTTCTCTCTGCCCCTCCCCCACTCACACTCTCTCTCAAAAATAAACATTAAAAATTTTTTTAAGTTAAAAAAAATAGAAAAAAAGACCTGTATTACTTACCAATTACTGTACAAAATTACTGACATAATTTGGCAGCTTAAAATAATATACATTATCTCACAGTCTCTTGTGTCAACTGTTTTGTGCCTGGGCATGGTTTAGGATATAACACAGTTGCAATGAAAGTATAAGCCAGGGTTGTGGTCTCATCTGAGGCTCAACTGGGGAAGGATCCACTTCAAAGCTCACGTGGTTGTTGACAACATTCATTAGCCTGCAGACTATCAGACTAAGGACCTCAGTTACTTGCCATGTGTGTCTTCCCATAATGGCCTCCTTCTTCCTCAGAGCCAGCAAGGGGAAAAGAATCTCCTTGAAAGATTAATGTTATTGGGGCACCTGGGTAGCTAAGTTGGTTAAGCATCTGACTTCACTTCAGGTCATGATCTTGTGGTTTGTGGGTTCGAGCCCCATGTTGGGCTCTGTGCTGACAGCTCAGCCTGGAGCCTGCTTTAGATTCTCTGTGGCCCCCTCGCTCTGCCCCTCCCTGCTCATTCTCATTCTCTCTTTCTCTCTCTCTCAAAAATAAACATTAAAAGAAAGATCAATGTTACAACTCTATGTAATGTAATCAAACACATGTAACTATGCACATTCTATCACCTTTAACAAATTCTAATGGTCAAAAGCAAAACACTCTTCCTGCCCATGCTCGGGGGAAGGGAACACACAACAGCATATGGATGCCAGAAAGTGAGTTTGATGGATGGGAGTCACTCTGCAGTCTATCCACCACAAATTGGAATTTAGGCACTGAATATCCTTTATGAGGGTAACCATGTTGAGAAGTGGAAGTAGAGATGGGCTACAGATAAAGAGCCAGGACTTAATATTTACTGCCACTTATCAAGCAGCTACAGTAAACCAGGCTTTTTGCAAGACAATATATATAAAATAGCCAATTAAATTCTTTCTAAGCCCCTGTTTAGAATTTTATTGAGACTCCCACTTGAGATAATAAGAAAATGAGTTACAGAAATATGAAAAAACTGACTCAGATTTTAAATGAAAATGCACAGTGAGGTTCTAGTCAAGACGGCCATGTAAAAAGATCCTGAACTCACCTCCTCCCATGACACACTGAATCTACAGCTACATATGGAACAATTTCCTTTGGAATAAAACCCTAAAAACTAACTAAGAAACAACTACACATCAGGCAAATGAGAAAAACCACATCAAAGTGGGTAGGAAAGACTGAAACACATGCTCACCATAAAACATACCCCCGGCTTGATAATACACAGTCAAGAGGGAACTCAAAAACCACAGCTTCTTCCTAAGGAGTGAAGGGTTTGAACCTCAAATAGGGCACTTCAACTTTTAAGACCTGCAGCTAAGAGATGAGCCAAAACATCTGGCTTTGAAAAACAATGGGGCTTGCATATACAAGACCCACAAGTCTACAGTGATCTGAGAAAAGAGTCTTAACAGACTCACACACTCAAACTTAACCTGCTCCACACTGCTCAGAAGCAGCTGATCCTGACCAGACTTTATGGTAAAGAATCTCATTTGTTCATAAAAAGACAGCGCAATGCATTGTACTTGTGAGTTGTTCAAAAGCGTAGGCATTCCCCCATCCCCAAAGTGGGCACCAGCATTACACCCCACTATGTTTCTCTCCAATCTGTGGGCACCTTTTTTTTTTTCTTTCCATGGGTCCTACACCTTTACAAATCCTCAGCCTTGCTCTAGCCAATGTGTGCCATCTACACACTCTCCCTTTGCATACTATCTCCCAGAGGGGAACTTTTACACCTGTTTGGTGCCCCAATTTTTATGACTGCCACCAAAGGGATGCTCTTTCATTGCCTGACTTTGGAGGTGGGTGGGGTGAGTTGTGCTCCTGGATCACAGAAAAGAAAAAGAGAGGACTCTTGCTTTGGATTATGTCTCCCTCTCTCTCTCTGCCCCTACCCCCCTCACACTCTGTCTGTCTCTCTCAAAAATGAATCAACATTAAAAAAAAAAAAAAGAAAAGAAAAAAGAGAGGAGTCAATAAACACATCAGAAATGAAAAAGGAGACATTACAACAGATATCACGCAAATACAAAGGATCTCATAAGAGACTACTATGAAAAATTACTCATGAAAAGATTTGGCAATCTAAAAGAAATGGATAAATGTCTTAAAAAAACAAAACAAGAAAAATTACTAAGGATGATTCACAAAGAAATAGAAAATGGGAACAGGCCAATTACTAGTAAGGTGATTGACTCAATAATCAAAAACCTTCCAATAAACAAAGTCCAGGACCAGACTGACTACCTGGTGAATTCTACAATCCTTCAAAGAAGAATTATTACCAATCCTTATCAAGCTCTTCCAAAAAAATAGAAGAGGAAACACTTCCAAATTCATTTTATAAGGCCAGTATTACCCTGATACCATAATCAGAGAAGGATGCCACAAAAAATTACAATCTAAATTCTCTGATGAGCATAGTAGCAAAAAATGTCAATAAAATATTAGCAAACTGAATTCAACAATACATTAGCAGGATCATACACCATGATCCAGTGGGGTTTATTCCAGGGATGCAAGGAAGGTTAAACATCTGCAAATAAATCAATGTGATATACCACATTAACAAAATGAAGGATAAAAATCATGATTTAAATAGTTACAGAAAAAAGCATTTGACAAAATTCAACATCAATTTGTGATAAAATCTGAGGGAATTCACCTCAACATAACAAAGGCCATATATGACAAGCCCACCACAAACATCATACTCAATGCTGAAAAGCTCAAAGCTTTTCTTCCGAAATCAGGAATATGACAATGATGCAACTCCTGCCACTTTTATTTAGCATAGAATTGGAAGTCCTAACTACAGAAATTAGGCAAGGGAAAAAAAAAAGCCATTCAAATCAGAAAGGAAGTAAAACTATCACTATCTGCAGATGACATAATGTTATATACAAAAAATCCTAAAGACTACCAAAAAACTTTTTGAATTAATCAACAAATTCAGTAAAGTTGCAGGATACAAAATCAATATGCAAAAATCTGTTTAATTTTTATACAGTAATGAACTATCAGAAAGAGAAATTAAGAAAATAAACCCATTTTTGATCCCATCAAAAATAGTAAAATACCTAAAAATAAATTTAGCCAGAGAACTACAAGATCTGTGCACTCAGAACTCTAAGCCATTAATAAAATAAAAGACACAAATAAATGAAAAGATATTTTGTGCTAATGGATTGGAAGAAACAGCATTGTTAAAATGCCCATAACACCCAAAGCAAGCTACGGAATCAATGTAATCCTTATCAAAGTACTGATGATTATTTTCATAAAAAAATGAATAATTTGAATAGAACTATAAAATACCCTGAATATCAAAAGCAATCTTGAGAAAGAACAACAAACCTGGAGGTATATTTCCTCATTTCAAATTCTATCACAAAGCTATAGTTATCAAAACAGTATGGTATTGGGATGCTTGGGTGGCTTAATCAGTTAAGTGTCCAACTCTTGATTTTGGCTCAGGTCTTAAACTCAGGGTTGTGAGATCCAGCCCTGCACTGGGCTCCGTGCTGGGCATAGAGCCTGCTAAAGATTCTCTCCCTTTCCCCCTCACCCACTGAAATGTGCACATGCACTTCCCCCCTACCCCCCAAACAACAACAACAACAACAACAACAACAACAACAACAACAACAAACGGTATGGTATTGGCAATAGAAGAGACACAAAAACCAATAGAACAGATTAGAGAGGACAGAAAGAAACCCGTGCTTATGTGCCTAATTAGTTTATAACAAAGAAGCCAACAATATACAATGGGAAATAGACAGTCTCTTCAATAAATGGTGATAGGAAAACTGGACAGTCACATGCCAGAGCAAAACTGGACCCCTTATACTGTAAACAAGAATCAACTCAAAATGGATTAAAGCCTTATGTAAGACCCAAACCATAAAACGTCTAATAGAAAATACAGGTGGTCAGTTCCTTGACATGTCTTTGTAATGATTTTTTAAATTTGGCACCAGAAGTAAAGGCAACAAAGTAAAAAATAAACAAGTGAGACTACATCAAACTAAAAAGCTTCTGCAAAGCAAAGGAAGCCATCAAAATGAAAACGCAACCTACTGAATGGTTGATAATATTTGCATATTACATATCTGATAAGGGGCTAATATCCACAATATTTTAAAACTCATACAACTCAATAGCAGAAAATTTTTCATTGAAAAACAGAAAATCTGAATAGTTTTCCAAAAACAAACGGATTGCTAAGAAATATGTGAAAAGATGCTCAACATCAGTAATCATCAGGAAAATGCAAATCAAAATCACAATGACATATAACATCACACCTGTTAGAATGCCCACTATCAAAAAAGTTTTAACAGACCAGAAACAACAAGTATTGGTGAGGGTGTCGAGAAAAGGGAACCCCTATGCACTGTTGGTGGGAATGTAAATTGGTGCTGCTACTATGGAAAACAGTATGGAATTTCTTCAAGTGATTAAAAATAGGAATACCATAAGATCCAGCAATTCCACTTCTGGATATTTATCTGAGGAAAATTAAAGCACTAACAACAGCAAAAAATTGAGTCCCATATTCATTCCAGCATTATTTACAATAGCCAAGACATTGAAACAATCTTTAAGTGTCCAATGATTAATAGATGAAGAAAATGCATGCATGTGTGCGCACACACACAGGAATATTATTCAGCCAAAAAAGGAGTGAAATTGTGTCATTTGTGACAACATGGATGATCTTTTTCTCAGATGGAGAAACACACAAATACTGTATATCACTTTTATGTGGAATCTAAACCAAAACCAAAGAAACAATACACAAGCTCCTGGATACAGAAAACAATTGGTGATTGTAGAAATGGGACCAGATGGGCAAAATGGGTGAAGGGGCTCAGGAGGCACAAGCATCAAGTTATAAAATAAGACATGGGGTTGTAATGTACAATTGATGACTATATATAAAAATATTGTACTTCATACTGTAAGTTGCTGAGAGTAAATCTTAAAAATTCTCATCACAAGAAAAAAATTAACTATGTATGGTGAAGGATGTTAACTAGACTTTTTGTGGTAATCATCTCAGTATATACAAATATCAAATTATGTTGTGCACCTGAAACTAAAATGATGTTCTATGTCATTTAGATGTCAATTTAAAAAAAGAGATGCACAGCAAAGCCCAGACTTCAACACACTATCTCTAACCTAACCAGGTAGTATTGATAAGTGGAATCTAACAAATAAAAAACCAGAATACCAGAGCTGGGGTCAAAAGTAAAATTAACAGACCAGAAATGAAGAGAGATTCAAGCTGGCCCAAAGTGCACACCTGATACTTTCTTCCAACATACAGCTAGATAAAACTTCAGATACACTCCCTCAAAGAAAAGTTCAAAAACAAATAAAATGCATTTAAGGGCTCTGGAAATGGCCCATGTACAAACATCAAATAAAAAAAATTATCTATTCCAGGAAAACCCGTGAAAATTTGGTAGGAAAAGCTATAGCATGTGGTACCTGAACCAAAACCGCCCCTTTCTTAACTGTTCCCAGTGAGGCAGAGACTCCATCTCAGAAGGTTGCAGCAAAGACCCGGACCCTCCCAATCTGAAGACTTTCTTCCTGAGAAGAGCAGGATTTCAACATTTGTCATCCTGCCTGGTGCTGAGGCTAAATCTCTGGCAAATGCAGTCAAGAGGTGGGGGCTCTCACCTTCTGCTCAGCTCCCACTCATGGAATGGAAGCTCTATCTTAGGTGTGGTACTTTAAAAATACTGGAACCCAGATCATCTTTTCCCTACTCATGAGACAGTGGTTCCACTAAGAAAAAATGTGATGTCCAATTTACTAATCTTTTCTGATTCATACTTTTTGCAACTTAGGTTTTTGCCCATCCCAAAGACATGAAGTTATTATATTCTCTCCTAAAAGCTTTATTGTTTTTACCATTTGCATTTAGGTGTTATGACCCATTTTGAATTTTTTTGTGTATAACGTAAGGTAACAGGTCAAGGTCTTCTTTTAGTGTCTGTAAGAATGGAACTTATTGGGGGTGCCTGAGTGGCATATCTGGGACACCTAAAGCATCCAACTTCAGTTCACATCATGATCTCATGGTCCATTAGTTCAAACCCCGTGTTGGGCTCTGTGCTGATAGCTCAGAGCCTGAAGCCTGCTTCAGATTCTGTGTCTTCCTCTCTCCATTCCTCCCCTGCTCATGCTCTGTCCCTCTGTTTCTCAAAAATGAATAAATGTTAAAAAATTTTTTTCTTAAAAAGAATGGAAGTTATTTATTTTGGCAAACATATTTTCTCATGTTTGGAATTTGCAATCTTTTGCTGATATTATTTAATATTCTTAGAAAGTTAACTTTTGCTTTTTAAAAACTTTGAAATATACTGTTAAGATTTATTCATTGTTGTTATCAGTGGCTTGTTTCTTTCTGTTACTGAGTACAGGCATATACCTCAGAGGTACTGCAGGTTCTGTTCTAGACTATCACAATAAAGTGAATGTCAGAATAAAGTGAGTCAAATGAATTTTTTGGTTTTCCAGTGCAAATTAAAGTTATACTACACTGTAGTCTATTAATTATATAAGAGCATTATGTCTAAAATATGTACATACCTTAATACATTATTGCTAAAAATGCTAACCAGTATCTTTAAAAATTTTTTATTTTAGAGAGAGAAAGAGTGAGAGCAGGGGAGTGGGGCAGAGGGAAAGAGAGAGAGTATCTCAAGCAGGCTCCATGCTCAGAATAGAACCCAATGCAGGACTTGATTCCATGACCTTGGGATCACGACCTGAGCCAAAATCAAGACTTGGATGCTCAACCAACTGAGCCATCCAGGTACCCCTCTTAACTATTATCTGAGCTTTCAACGTGTCATAATCTCTCTGCTAGAAGGTCTCACCTCCATGTTGATGGCTGCTGACTGACCAGGAAGATAATTGCTGAAGGGTGGGGTCTTCTTTCTTAGAACACGACAATGAAGTTTGCCTCTGTAGCATGTGATGTTGTTTGACAACATTGTGTGTGTGTGTGTGTGTATGTATATATGCGTGTGTGTATATATATATATAATATATAATATATACGTATGTATATATATATATTATATATATATATATAATATATATACATATATATATCTTCCTTTAACTGGAGTCAATCCTCTCTAACCCTACTGCTGCTTAATCAACTAAGTTCATGTAATAATCTAAATCCTTTGCTATCATTTCAACAATCTTCATAGAATCTTCACCAAGAGTAGATTCCAGCTAAACAAATTACTTTGCTTATACTTAAGAAGCAACTTCTCATCCATTAAAGTTTTACCATGAGATTACAACAATTCAGTCATATCTCCAGGCTCCACTTCTAATTCTAGTTCTCTATTTCCACCACATGTGCAGTTACTTCCTCCACTAAAGTTTTGAGCTACTCAAAGTCAACCAAGAGAGCTGGAATCAAGTTCTTCCAAACTCCTGTTCTTGTTGATATTTTTACCTCTTCCCACAAATCACAACTATTATTTATGGAATCCAGAATGGTGAATATTTTCTAGAAGGTTTCCAAATGACTTTGCCCAGATATATCAGAGGACTCCCTACCTATGGCAGATATAGCCTTTAGGAATGCAATGTTTAAAATAACACTTGAAAGTTGATATTTGTTCTTGATCCAAGGGCTAAAGAACAGATGTTGTGTTAGTAGGGTTGCAAACATTAATTTTGTTGGACATCTCTAGCAGTATTCTTGGATGACCAGGTGAGTTGTCACTGAACAGTAATATTTTGAAAGAAATTTTTTTTCATAGTAGGTATGAAGAGTGGACTTAAAATACTCAGTAAACCATGTTGTAAACAGATATGCCATCATCCAGGATTTGTTGTTCAATTTATAGAACACAGAGCAGATTTAAGATAACTCCTAAGGGCCCAAGGATTTTCAGAATAGTAAATGAACACTGACTTCAACTTAAAAGTCACTAGCTGCACAGCCCCTAATAAAGGAGTCAGCCTGCCCTTGGAAGCTTTGAAGCCAGGCACTAACTTCTCTCTAGCTATAAAAGTCCCAGATGCCATCTTCTTCCATTATAAGGTTGTTCTGTCTACATGGAAAATGTGTTGTTTAGTGCAGCCACCTCCATGAATCATCTTAGCTAGATTTTCTGGGTAAATTGCTGCAGCTTCTACATCAGCACTTGCTGCTTCACCTTGCTCTCTTATGTTATAGAGATGGTTTCTATTCTCAAACCTCATGAACCTACCTCTGCTAGCTTCCAACTTGTTTTCTACCAACTTCCTCACCTCTCTCAGCCTTCATAGAATTAAGGAGAGTTAGGGCTTTGCTCTGGTGTAGGTTTTGGCTTAAGGGGATGTTATGGCCGGTGTGATCTTCTATCGAGACCACTAGAATTTCCTCCTATCAGCAAGAAGGCAGTTTCACTTTCTTCTCATTTGTGTGTTCCCTGGAGTGGCACTTTTAATTTCCTTCAAGACCTTTTCATTTGCATTCACAAACTGGCTAACTGCTGTACCCAAGAGACCTAGCTTTCAGCCTATCTTGGCTTTCAACGACCCTTCTTTACTAAGCTTAATCATTTCTAGTTTTTGATTTAAAGTCAGAGATGTGCAATTCTTCCTTTCACTTGAACACTTAACGGCCATTGTAAATGGGGCTCCTGGGGGGCTCAGCTGGTCAAGCGCCCAACTCTTGATTTCAGCTCAGGTCATGATCTATAGGTTGTGAGATGGAGCGCCACATTGGGTTCTGTGCTAACACTGTGGAGCCTGCTAGGGATTCTCTCTCTCTGTCTCTCTCTGCCCCTCCCCTGCTTGTGCTGTCAAAATAAATAAATAAACATTAAAAAGAAAGGCCATTTTAGGGTTATTAACTGGCCTAATTTCACCATTGTGTCTCAGGGAATACAGAGGACTGAGGAGAGGGAGAGGAACGGGGGAATGGTTGGTTAGTGGAGCAGTCAGAACACACACATGTATCAATTAAGCTCACTGTCTTATATGGGCATGGTTTGTGGCACCCCAAAACAATTACAATAGTAACATGAAAGATCAACAATCACAGATCACCGTAACCGATAGAACAATAATGAAAAAAATTAAAAAAATGCTAGAATTACCAAAATGTGATAGAGATATGAAGTGAGCAAATGCTGTTGGAAAAACTGTGCTAATAGACTTGCTCAATGCTAGATTGCAACACACCTTCTATTCGTAAAACATGCATTATTTGCAAAGCACAATAAAGTGAGGCATGTGAATAGTATTCTACAACATGAATATACCAAAATTTGTTTAGCTACACCCCAATTTGATGGCCTAGGCTGTTTATACTTTGGGACTGTTATGAATAAAACTTCTATGAACATTCTTACACATTTTAATTATTGGCTTTGTAGCTATTCCTCTGCATTTTTTAGGGGTTTCTCTAAGTATTAAAACATATATTCTTAACTTTCTATAGAGTGTATAGGATCATTTACTACTTACCTCATCCTGCCCTTTGTTAATACAGCTTTCATATGTATTACATCAACATGATAAACCTCACCAGACAATATTAAAATTTTTGTTTTAAAGTTCTATGTATTTTAATGAAATTAAGAGGAAAAATAACATATTTACTGAGGTATTTTCTATTTCTAATGCTTCCTCCTCAAGATCTAAATTTCTGTATGGTTTTACTTCCCCTTTAATTAGCATTTCTTGAAGATCTGCTTGTGATAAAGTCTGTTATTTTTGCTTTACCTAAAAATGTTTATTTCACCATTCTTGAAGGGATCTCACTAGATATGGAATTTTGGACTGGCTGCTGTTTTATTTCAGCACTTGAAAGATGATCCAATCTTTTCTGGCCTCCACTATTTCTGATGAGAAGATAGTGATCATGTGGATCGCTGTTCCCCTATTTGAATGTGTCATCCTATTCTGACTTTCCAAATCTTCTCTTTATTGTTGGTTCTGAGAAATGTATTGTGTAAGGTATGATACATTCGTATTTATCTGTTCATTGATTTATCTGTTCATTGATTCCCTCACAATCTCCATCCTGCTGTTAAACCCAACCAGTGGATTTTTAAACATTTCATATTATTTTATTTTTCCATAATAGAATTTCCATTTGGCTCTTCATTATACTTTTTATGTCTCTGCCGAGATTTCTTGTATTTTCATTCTGTATGAGTACACTTTCCCCTCTGTCATTAAGCACAGTTATAATAGCTTTTTAAAGTCTTGTCTGATGATTGCAACAATGAGTCATTTTCAGATCAGTTCGCTGTTTGTCTTTTCAGAATGGTTAAGTGTGTTGGGGGAGTCTTCAAGACTACATCAACATTTGGAGATTAACTAGAACTCACAGGACTCATTACATAGTTGTACTCATAGCTAAGCTTTATTACAGTAATGTAACGTGTGTGTGTGTGTGTGTGTGTGTGTGTGTGTGTGTGTAAGAAGGCTCATTACAAGGATGTGGCAATCGATCTTAAAAGCTCATTGACCACATTTAACATCCGACATACCAAGTTTCAGTGAATATGGAGAGGGAGAATAAGTTTCTGAGGATATTTGGGAATAACCAGGTTGCCCCCAACAGTCACATCAGTACATAAGAGGATTAGAATGAAGAAGATGAAGAAGAGTGAGCATTTAAGTTTTGTGTTTATAGAAGTAAATGTGGAGAACCAGAAACAGAGAACTTCAGACTTTAGATATAAACTGGAAGGGGAAGTTAATAAAAGAGGAAAAGTACAGGGAAGAGATATACTGACTCCCAATATCCCAATGGGGAAGTACCATTCCAACCTTGAAAATGTGATTTTTAAAGACATGACATAACATTTCAAACTTTATAGTTTTTGTAACAGATATATTTGGATTAAATTGATATATTGAATGTACAGCACTTGGGGGATGTGGGTAACAAGCAGAAAAACCTAGATTTTCTCCTACTATTATAATCTAAACCTGCTTTGCCAGATCTTTTTTCCTAACCCTGGATTTTATGCTAGGCATGCATTATGGCTTTTCTGGTCACATTAGGATATTTCCAAATATCTCATTTTTTAGTAATTTAAAAATCCAATATGATCTTAAAGTCACTTTAAATGTTTTCTATTAATTGTGCCATTGCTTCTGTCCTTTAATGTTGTGTCTTCCACTTTTTTCTGCCTTCTCTGATTTTAACTGAATTTTTTATATGATTTCAGTTTCTCTCCTCTCTCCCTCTTAGCATATCAGACTTTTTTTTTTTTTTATGACTTTTTCAAGTGGTTGCCCTAGAGTTTGCAATACACATTTACAACTTATCTAAGCCCACTTTCAAGTAACACTACACCCTTCATGGCTAGTGAAAGTACAGAGTATTTCCAATTCTTCCCTCCTGTCCTTTATAACATTGCTGCCATTCATTTCATTTATCCACAAGCTCTAATTACAGAATAAAATTTGATTGTTATTATTTTGAACAGTGTTATCTACTAGATCAACTTAGAATAAGAAAAATAGATTTATTCTTTCTCTAAAACTCTTTGTTTCTTTATGTAGATCCAAGTTTCTGACCTATAACACTTCCGCCTCTTGGAAGAACTTCTTGTAACATTTCTTGCAGGTCATGTCCACTAGTGACAGTTTCCCTTTGTTTTTGTTTGCCTAAAAAAGTCTACTTTTCTTCTACCTTTTAAGAATAATTTCACTGGATATCAAATTCTAGGTTGGTGTGCTTTTTTTTTTCTTTCAACACTTTAAATATTTCAGTTTCTGAAGATAAGTCCAACGCAATTCTTATCTCTGTCTCCTTAAGCAAGGTTATTTTTCCCCTGATTTCAGTATTTTCTTGTTCTTGATTTTCTGCTGTTTTAAACATATGCACAGGTGTATGCGTATGTTTTTTTAATAGTTTTTTTTTTTTTTTTATAGTTTGCAGTTCTCTAAGCTTCCTGGATCTGTGGATTTGTATCTGCATTAATTTTAGAAAATGTTCATTTTTTTTCTTTTCCTTCTTTCTTTCTTTTTCTTCCAATATTCCCATTATGCCTATGTTACACATATTGTCATTTCCCCACATTTTGGATATTCTGTTCTATTTTTTTTCATTCTTTTTTTCTCTCTTTGTATTTCAGTTTTAGGACTTTCTGTTGACATATCTTTAACCTACATTCTTTCTCTTATTGAGTCCAGTCTACTTATGAGCAAAAACAAAACAAAACAAAAAAACATATTTTTCATTTCTGTTTCCATTGTGTTTGTTTTGGTTTTCTAGCATTTCCTTGATTCTCCCTTAGTGTTTTCATCTGAGTGCCATCTCCTACTGTTCCCCGCATGTTGTCCACTTTCCCCACTTCAAAGGCTGGAGTGGGATGGGGTTGAGTATTTTCAGTCCTCTAGACTGGTTAGGTAAAATAGTTTGCCTTAATGGTAGGATTGATAAAGGAAACAGACAGCTCTGGGCATATTTCAAAATGGTCACTTTTCCTCTCCCCTATCTTCACAGTAAGAACTTGACAGGGCTCCTGAAGGTAAAACTCACAAAAATGTGGGTGGCCTCCCTCCCCCAACAACAACAAGCGGTACCACTTCAAGTTTTTAACTTTCAAGCTAGTCCATGAGTTTAGATCCTCAAGGTAGCCCACAGTGAGCCTCCAGCAAAAGTCAATCACAGTTTAGGTGTTCCAACTCAAACCAACTCCCTCTAAACTGTGCTCTTTAAATGCCTGTCTCTCCAATTTGGTGGTCAGTTTTCCTGGTGACCTCCATTCTTTCATGGATCTAGAAAGACCTGCTGAGTTTTAGTTTGCTCAGCTTTTTTCTTATTGTGAGGATGGAAGTGACTGACCTCCAGGCTCCAAACCATATGTATTGAACTAGAAATGTGTAAGTCACTTCAGAGTATCCTGTTTCCCAGCTCAGGCCTGGCCCACAAATAGGACTGAAAGGAAGAGGGTAAACCTGTTTTGTCTTGATTCCTTGACCTTTTACTTCTCTATGTCCCATACTCATTCTGTTACTTTCAAATCCATTAGCATCAGCTTAAGCACGGGAAGAAAAAGCTATTTTAAACAGAGACCATGGTGCCCACTGTAACAAATGCCCAAGAGCTGATGCTTTCTGTCAGAAGGTACTTTTTGTACATTTTGGAGATTCACCCAAATTCAGGAACTCCAACACTGCCATTCCCAGATACACAGAATGAATGTTCCAGGCTGCATGTCAGAATTCCCATGCAGATCCTCTCCTGATGGCTTACTTCATACAACATCATTCTGCTCTTTGGTTTGCTTTTCCTTTCTTTCATTCTACTGGAAATGCTTCTCTTCAAAACAATTCTAACAGTGTTATGAGTTGAATTGTGTCCCCTCAAAAAAGATACAATGAAGTCCTAAGCCCAGTACCTCACAATGTGACATTATTTGGAAATAAGGTCATTAGAGACATAAGAGACATCATCAAGCTAAAATGAGTTCATTGGGGTGTACCCTCATTCAATATGACTAGTGTCCCCATACAATGGCAAAATATGGATGCAGAGACAATAAATAGGGAGAATGCCATGAGAAGACAGAGATTGGGATAATGCATCTACAAACCAAGGGACATCAAAGATTTCCAGCAAACCACCAGATTCTAGAAGAGGGGCAAGGAACAAAATTTCCCTCCCAGCACTCTGAAAGAACCAACACTACCTATACTTTCATTTTAATTTCCAGAAATATAAGGCAATAATTTTGTTGTTGTTTAAGCCACCTTCTTCAAGGTACTTTGTTATTGGTAGCCCTAGAAAACAAATACAGCAGCCACGTACCATTAAGTCTATTAGCTGTCGGGAAAACTCAACAGTACTTATTTCTTTGTCATCACAGGCACCCTCAGTTAGTCTCCTTCCTTTAAATATTTCCAGGTAAGAGAGTTGCATAATCACCTTTCAGACTGCCATTTCCCAAACTCCAAGATTACTGGACAAGCCTCGTGCCCCACTCTCCCACCTCAAAATCTCTTACAACCCTCTTCCTCAGTGGCAGCATGGAGTGGCCAGGGGCCAGAACATGCAGGATCTTATACTTTTGTGAAAACAACTTTGGATTCTCTTCTATTCGAGTAGAGACGCTCTTAAAAGTTTTGAACAGGGAAGTAACAAATTCTGATATACTTTATTTTATATTTATTTATTTTTTGAGAGAGTGCACACAAGCAGGAAAAAGGGGCAGAGGAAGAAAGAGAATTTCAAGCAGCTCCCCCCCGCCCCACCCCGAAATGGGGCTCAATCCCATACCCTGGGATAATGACCTGAGTTGAAATAAAATGTCAGATGTTCAACCAACTGAGCCATCCACGTGCCCCTACACGCATTTGAAAAGGATACTATAGGGGCGCCTGGGTGCGTAAGTTGGTTAAGCGTCTGATTCTCGGTTTGGACTGTTTCCGCTCAGGTTGTGATCTCATGGTTTTGTGGATTTGAGCCTGGGGTTGGGCTCTGCACTGGTAGTGTAGAGCCTGCTTGGGATTCTCTCTCTCCCTTCTATTTCTGCCCCTCCCCTCTCATGCTGTCTCTGTCTCTCTCAAAATAAATAAATAAACTTACAAAAAAAAAAAAAAAAGATTCTATAGCTGCCAGATGGATACTAGATTGTAGGGAAGCAAAAATAGGAGCCTGTAGAACAATTAAGAGACAATTACACTCTCCAGTGATGAGCAGAATAATGCTGTAGAGGTGTTGAGAACTGATTAGATTTAGAGTGCCCTTTGAAAAGACAGCCAACATATTTTGCTGAGGAATTGGATGTGGGATGTTGGAGAAAGAGAAATCAGAGGATAATATGGACAACTGTAAGAATCCAAGTGTCATTTACTGAGATGGAGAGATATGCAAGAGGAAGTTTTTGGAAGTAGAAAATATAGAGCTTGACGTGCATGTTAAATATCCTAGTAATATGCTGAATAAGAAGTTGGACATGTGAGTATAGTAATCAGAGAAGTCAGAGCTAGATATGGGTATTTGGAAGCCATCAGCATAGTGAAGTTATGTAAAAGACAATGAAGGGAATGGATGAGATCACATGGGGCATGAGGACAGATAAAGAAGGGAGTAGGTCTGGAGCATAACATTTAGAAATCAGGAAGAATCTATCAAAGGAGAATCAAAAGCGCACCATGATTCCACAAAAGTTAAATCAGGAATGTGTTTCAAGTTTCAAAAAAAAAAAAAAAAGGATGTAATTAACTGTGTCAAACACTGCTGAATGGTTAAGTTGTAGATTAAGAGTTGTCCCTTGGATATCTCCGGATTGTTTAAATGACCAGGTATCAATACACAAATTTTCCTTTCATTCTAACTTTAAACTACCTAAGGTCTCATATTCAAGTGTGCAGAATTAGAGATCTAGACTTTATGCTCAACATACGCATTCTGTACTTTGTGGGCCTTTTAAAGGATTTTCGTGGGCAATTTTCACTATCAGGAATTTTGCTAGGAAGCCTGCGTTTACAACCAAACTCCTCTTAGCCACGTGACTACAGGTTTCCACAACTGTTTCCAATCTATCCCACTAGTATTCAGGGGATAGGGAAAAGAGCAGGGTCGGGGTGCCCAACCTTAATGTCCTACTTTATAAATCATAACTTTGAAGTAAATTTACTTTTCCAAATCTAGACTTTGCCACCTCCTGTCTTTTCTGGAATTGAAGGACTGGGTAAAGCTGAATAAAACATGAGTGGGAGAGTGGGAAATTAGCTGCTTGGACAGTCCCGCACATATTTTTAAATTTTCTCTTGGAGAACGAGACTTCAAGGTGGCCCCGTCTCTGAGGATACCTGAGAAGCGGGGTCTCTCGCTTCAGAAGAAGAGGTGAAGAAAAAGCGAGCAGGGCCAACGGGAAAAGAACAGTGAAACTCTTACCTCCCACAAGCCTCTCTCTCCCAGCCCACCTAGCGCCACAGGAACCAACCGAGCGACTGGGCTCCGCCCATTTCCGGATTGTCGCCGCCGCCGTCGCATGCGCAATGACGTTTCAGTCTTCTGCGGACCCCGGAAGTGCGGCTCGAACTTGGTCGGGGCGCGGATCCCGAGAGGGAAAGTCATAACAACCGCACGAGGGAGTTCCACTGGCGAGCTGGAAGGCCACGCCTCCTCCCGCCTCCCCCCGCAGCCCTGTAGCTGGGGGCAGAGCTCAGGTAGGACCTGCGTTTGCGGGGATGTGAGCTCCGGGGGCAGGCCCGGGCGGAAATTAGAGGAAGGGCTGGCCTGGTCGGTCTCGGGCGGGGATTGTTGGCCCTGTGGCCCTAGACTGCTCACGGCGCACGCCGTGTGCCCTGCGCGCAGGTGTCCCCTGTCCCGGGACCCCGCTGAAGAGCAGTTCCACCTGTTCTTTCCACTTATTAGGCGGGGCAGGACACGTGTGTTCCCTGGATGACTTTCGTTACAACTGAACATGTGGGGTTCGTTAAGCTCTGGAGACCACAGAGTAATGGGCCCTCGTACGCTTTCTTAGGAGGGATGGTATTTATTGTCTGATTAAACATTTTTTTTCCCTACAAAATTATAATTAACTGCCGAAGCTTTACCAGAAGTCATTCACTGCAAACAGAAGATTAAAATGCAGTTATAAAATTCGCTCACAACTTGTAACATGCTTGAGCTCTGAAGGGACATTTGACTGGAATGAATTTTTAAACTTTTGACTTTGAAATAAAGTTAGATATATAATGGAAGCAGTCTTCTCCCTCCCTCATCCAGAGATGTAACATATTCTTCTAATCTTCCAGAGTGTGTATTTGTTAGGCCAAGTAACTAGTTAAATTTTAGCGATATTTATTAACAGCTAGTGTTCTTGCATTTCTCTATTTTTCCACCTCCTTTGAAAAGTTGGCAGAGGGAAAATCCTGTCGTTTGCAGACTAGCAAGTGCCTCGTAATGTTTATCAAAATAGGTGCAATGTGATGTTTGTTATATGCAATACTTGGTATCTTTTTGTTTTAAAGCAGTGTTAGAGGTAAATTCTTTATCCTTATTCTTTATCCCATATTGCAAGGGCAGATATACTGTATTCATTTATTTAGGGTGTTTAAAAACTGACTCACAGAGCAAGCAAGCACTGTCTGAAGTGCCTCATAAAGGTATTACTGTCAGTGTTGGTACCGGGCTTCTGATTTTTAAACTGGTGTTCCTCCCACTTAACCTGTGAAAGGCAGGGTACTCTGGATGTCTTTGAGGCAGAGGCTGGTGGCTGTTGCAAGGCTGGTAGGTGGTAGAATAGTACCAAGACCAAGAAGGAAATATGATCAGTTACGCTGTGAACATCCATCTATTCATTCATGTAATGAATATTTATTGACCACCTTCAGTGTGCCAGGTGGTGTTCTAGGTCCTGAGAGTACAATAGTGAACAAAATAAAGTCCTTGTGCACCTGGAATTTACATTATTGTAGATGGAGAAAAAACATGAGCAAGTAAATGTATATCAAGTATTGATAAAAGCTGTGAAGAAAAAATAAAGCCCTTTATGAAGAGAGGGAATCACAGAGGATGCTATTTTGCATAGTGTGGTCAAGATTAGCCTCTCTGATAAGGAAACGATTAGACATGAGAATGAAATGAGTGACCTCTGCACTCTGCAGGTATGTGGGGATGGGTTTCTTAGGATAACAAAGGTGGTGAGGCAAAGTATGTTTGTTGTCTCCTAGAATAGCAATGATGTAGGCATGAAGGCATTAGAGTTTAAATATCTTGAAAATGAGTATTTATTCAGTTGTTTGATGTGTGCATGAGAGAACCTTCTTTATTGACAGACTGTTTTTTTTTAAACTTTCCCAGACCTCCTTGAGGAGTATCTGAAATCTTTAGATGTTTAGAGAGGTTTCCATGCTCTCCTTCAGCACTAACAAAGTTAAAAGTCATTTATTCAGTTGATACATTACCTGTGCTGTTACAGAGTCGGATAAAATTTGCACAGTAGTGATGGATAACTAAGTAGCAAGTACTTCTCTGCCCTGTTGTGAACTTTACTTTTCATTCCTTTTTTTTTTTTTTTTTTTTACTGTGGTAAAATATACATAACAAAATTTACCATTTTAACCATTTTTTAACTGTACATATTAGTGGTATTAAACACATTCATACTGTTATGCAATCATCACTATCATCCATCTCCAGAACTTTTCATCTTCCACAACTGAAATTCAGTATCTTTTAAACATTGACTTTCTGTTCCCCCTCCCTTCAGCCTCTTGCAATCACCAGTCTACTTTCTGTCTCTGAATTTCCCGTCTCTATTTATGGTAACTCATATCAATGGAATCATACAATATTAAGGTCGACTAATATTCCACTGTATGTGTATACCACATTTTTTTTTTTATCCATTTGACTGTGGAAGCTTGTGTTGCTTTCACCTTTTGTCTATGGTGAATAAGGTTGCTCTGAATATGAATGTGCAAATATCTGTTTGACTCTCTGCTTTCATGTGTTTTGCATATATACCCGGAAGTGGAATTGCTGGATCAAATGTCAGTTCCATGTTTGATTTTTTAGGAATTACCTTCCTGTTATCCATAGTACCTCCAGTATTTTACATTCCCACCAGCAATGCAGAGATGTTCCAGTTTCTCCATATCCTTACCAATACTTTTCCACATCCTTGCCAAACATATTCTCTCTCTCTCTCTCTCTCTCTCTCTCTCTCTCTCTCTGTTTTTGATAGTAGTCATCCTAATGGGTGTGAAGTAGTATCTTCTGTGTTTTTGATTTGCATTTCCCTAATGATTCCCTAAAGAAGTTAAACATCTTTTTATATGCTTTAGGGCCCTATGTATATTTTCTTTGGAGTACTATTCACTTATTTTAAGATCTTATTTTGCTAGAAATTTTTGGAGTTTTTGTTTGTTTTTGTTTTTTGGTGAACCTTTTAAGGGTTAAGAAGGCAGCCTTCATGTCTGCTGTTGATTTTTTTTAACCCTAAAATACTATAATGGTAAAAGCTTCTATTATCTATACACCAAGTATCTGCCATAACTCCAAACTTAGGAATAAACGAGACCATAAAGCATTATTTGTAACAGTGAATGAACTTTTTGAATATTAGATTTTGATGAAAACAGTTCAGAAAAGCCAAGGATCATCCTGACCTGCTTTGATGTTTTTTTTTCGTTTTTGTTTTTGTTTTCTTTTTAATCAGAAGGAAGGGAGTATATTGATTGACTGACTGTGCCTGTGAAGTAGATCTCTTTTTTCTGGAAACTGAGAAGGCCTGGAAACAGAAGAGATAAAGATGGTGCAACAGAGAAAAAAAGTATTGAATAGCAATATAGCAGTGGGATGTGAGTTGGTGGAGAGTGGCAGAGGACATCAGTAACAGTGATAGACAATAAGCAGTAAAACTGGCAGCAGAGGAGATAAGATCCAGCAAGGTGACAGACAGTATATAGCTCTACAGATTGGAATGGGATTGAGGATAGGGTGAGAGAGAGCAAATTGCCAGGTACATCTCAGCATGTGATTGGTGCTGAAGTCAGCCACTTGGCCTTCAGTAGTTGAGTAAGACCTACTGTGTATCTGGTAGTGTGTGTATCAGTCCATCTGGTTCAGTAGTCATGTTTGAAAGGTGTGCAGTGTATACAGTCCTACAGGAATAAACGAAGTTTTCTAGACCATGTATCACATTATTTCCATCCGTAGAGTAATGAGGTTTAATTGAGTCATTTAATGAATAATTGTATAAATTAACAGTGTTCAGCATTGGTAAAAAGGTTTTTTTTAGATTATTTGTTTAAGAAAGAATTTTTTGGTCCACAATAGCTAATGGCCCATTAGTTCAAGGTAACACTTTTTCTTTTAAACTGTTGATTGTATTGTACGCTGTCGTCTAAAAAATACTCTTGAGGTACTACCTTAAGCTATTTCAGTTATAAAGCTCATTTAAGCCAATTACTTTGCTTTAATTTAAAGTAGTGAATGAAAAATTGTACCACTGTTTTGCTCATCACTCTTTGCCAAATTAAAATTGATTAATTTGGTACAGATGAGATGGCAGATGACTGACTTGCTCAAGGTTTCACAGCTGAGTCAAAGACAAGTTAGAGACAGCAGTACTGTGCTGCTTTCTGTGATACTGCGTTGGTGTCTCCGTTTCAGGGTAATAGTTCATTTTTGCAGTATAGATGATGTAAACAATTTTTGTTGTAGAGAAAAATATCACTAAATTGAAGCAAAGTATTTATTGTATGTTCCCATTTCTTTTTTAAAATTGAAAAAATATATTTATTTTTGAAACAGAGAGACAGACCATGAGAGGGGGAGGGGCAGAGAGAGAGAGGGAGACACAGAATCCGAAGCAGCCTCCAGTCTCTGAGCTGTCAGCACAGAGCCTGATGCAGGGCTTGAACCCACGAACCATGAGACATGACCTGACCTGAAGTTGGACACACACTGAGCCACCCAGGCATGTCTGTTTCCATTTCTGTATAGCAGATAGGATATTTATTTTACACATAGTCTAGATTGATAACATACCTAGGGTTGATTTGTTCAAAGGTTGGAGAGATGCTAATAAGACTAAGATTGTGTATTTGGGCCCTTGTAAGTTCCTTTAAGAGCTCATTACAGAAATTATCGCAACTAATACCCAACAATTTAACTATTAACTGTTGTTGTGGGATGTAGCTGATATTCTTATCCCCTGCTCATCACATCGCCCTTATATGTGTTTTGGTATAAGGAAGCAGCAAGAATGATACAATATGTGGCTAAACATACTACCTCTCTTTAAAAAAAAACAAAAAACAAAAAAAAAACAAAAAAACAACTATTCAGAGTTAATATCTAAGGTACGGAAGGAGTGTGATTGATACCCTTTTCATCTGTAAGCATAGCTTGGTTTGTGTGCCTTGTTTACACTATTGGCAGGCTAGAATTGTAACCAAGATCATAACTCAAGGTGAATTAATTGAAAAAAAAATGTTCATTTATTTATTTATTTTGAGAGAGAGTGAGCATGGGAGGGGCAGAGAGAGAGGGAGACAGAATCCCAAGCAGGCTCCTCAGCTCTCAGTGCAGAGCCTAGTGCGGGACTCAAACCCCTGAAACATGGGATCGTGATCTGAGCCAAAACCAAGAGTCAGATACTTAACTCTTTCTCGCTCTCAAAAATAAACATTAAGAAAATGAAAAAAAAAATGCTTTGGATTCCGTCTCCTTCTTTCTCGCTCTCTGCCCCTCCCCCACTTGTGCTCTGTCTCACTCAAAAATCAACAAACATTATTAAAAAAAAAAAAAAAAGAGTCAGAGGCTTAACTGACTGAGCCATCCAGGCACCCCTGAAAAAAGTTTTAAAATTTGATTGATGGTGAGATAGTGACATACCCTCTTGATGTGAACTAACCATGCTTCATGGTATCATTTTTATGTATATTATGGAAATGATTCTAGTACTAACTCAAGTAGTTTGGAAATTAATTTGGTTTAACATCCTCTAATATAGTTGGAATATTTATTTTAGGCTTAGTTTTAGAAATTACTTTTGGCCTGATTTCGCTTTCTGGGAAATTATTATTATTCTTCTAAGCAGTCACTGGAGTGATTTTATTACTGATATTTCTGTTTTGCCCTGGATATTGTTGAGCTATATGGGAGAATACTAGATAACGGTACCCTCCATAATACTGCATCGGATAGAGTTTGGAAAATGGAGATCCCCAGGCTAAATGAACCTGTACAATTTCTAATGCTATAAAATTAGTTTTCAGCTAATTTAAGTAAAAATCCAGGTTTTTGGTTTCTCCTGAAAAATAGAAAGTTCCAGTCACACTGGGTCTTCATTCTTACAGCAACAGTGGGGCAAATTGCAACTCCCTTGAAATGAGCTATGTGTTTTCCAGTTTGTTGCAGTCTTCACATTCATACATTGTAAGCTTATGACTTTTAGGGCCTCACCGCCTGTATTGACTGTTGACTTTTTGGTGCCTATAGACTTTTGAATTTTTGATTCTCGGGTTATACAGACTTTAACATGGGTAATTGTCTTTGCCTTTCGGTGGCTATATTGCACCCTTTCATTTTTATTTTCCTTATGTCTATGGTGATTGGGTTGTAGACTCCCTTGCAAACTGATATCTTATCCTGTAAATTAGATTTTTTAATCCCATTTTACCACAGTGATCTCCCTTAAGCTGCTGTGAAGGCAGTGGTCGGGTCTTTCCTGTAGGTTGTATTATGTCCTGAACTTAAACAGGATGGCTCTCGGTTTGGTTCTAGGATCCAACAAAAATTGGATTTACTGGAGACCAATTTGGACCTTTTTCTGCCAGCATCAAAGCATTTTTTATTCATCATTGTTCTTTTAGAATCTTGCCTACTTTTTTCTAGGTTACTAATATGATAAATCGGTTTGTGCTAATGTATTTGACAGGTAATTGCAATTAGAGTATTACTGTTTATAGGTAGTGTTTTATAATTTTGGAACAGTGTGAGTGATATAATGGTGGAAATTTTATCTGCTCTAGGAATACTGCAAATTTTAAGAAACTAGGCATTTCAATTTTACCGTTGAAAACAAACTATTGAAAACAAGCTTATTTATTCTGAATATTTTCTTCAGTAAGAAACATGTATAATTAGTTTTATCCAAATAAGCATATGTTTGTGTTTTTAACTGTTCTGATTAAAAATGTAATGTTTCTCTCTTTCTCAATGAAGAAAGACTTTCAGCCAGATCAACCATTAATTTTGAAAATATTGTTATGTAAGCTAATTTTCCACTATTTTTTTTTTTTTTTTTAAATACAGAGACAGTAAAAGAAAGCATTCTTGTTTTGGTAAATCTGAAGGAAGCTCCTTCCTTACATAGAAAATAAATTATTACTGAATTGGAAAAACAGTAGGCAATTCATCGATGATGAGAATGAATGAATCTGGGAGCTTTAGTGGTGTTCACTTGGGATTTAACTATACGTTGTCTAGTGCTATGTCACAAATTATCCCCAAATTTCACAGCTTAAAATGAAAACTGTTTATTATCTCACACAGTCTCTTACAGTCCAAAATTTAGGGTCAGCTTATGGGTGGTTCCGGTTTAGGATCTTTCATGAGTTTGTAGTTACAGTGCCAGCTGGCTTGCAGTCATCTGTAGTTTGACTGGGTCTGGAAGATCTGCTTCCAAGCTCACTCATGTGGCTGTTGGCAGGAAGCTTCACTTCTGTACCACTTGAGCCTCTCCATAGGGCTGCTCACAGAATGACTTCTCTAGAGTGAGGGATCTGACAGAGTGAGAGAGCACCCAAGGTGGAAGCTACAACGTTATAATCTTCTCCTGTTGAGTATTGGTCTTACTGGTCAACTCTGGTACTTTGTGGGAGGAGACCACATGAAGATGTGAATAACAGTAGGGAGGAAATGGGCTACCATGGTCTGCCCTCCAGGCCCCAGTGGTTCATGTCCTTCCCACATGCAGAGTACACCCACAGCTTCCCAAGGCCTCCCGTGTCTCATTCTGATACTTTATCATCTCAAAGTGCAGAATTTCATCATCTCAATCATGTCCAGGCTTAGATGGGATTCCTTCGATTTCCTTAAGCGCAGCTCTTTGAGTACGCTTTGCTCAGTCTGCCTCCCCCGCCTGCAATACCCAGTGTACAGTGGGGACAGGCATAGGATAACTGCTAGAGACAGTCTGGTTCTAAAACGTGAAAAGGGGAAGATGCAAAGGTGTCACTGGTTCATAGGAATTCTGAGATCCAGATGGGCAAATATCGGAAGTTTCTTGATGAAGTCTCAAGCTTGGGAGTAATTCTTTGAAATTGTCAGCCTTGCCTTCTATACTTTTAGTTTTACCTTTCTTTCTTCATGAAAGATACCAGATGTTTCCAAAGTGAGTAGTTTCTTAGCTTGCTTCCTGCCAGTAGAGTTTTGGGGTCCAAAAGTCTCTCTTCATTTAAGATCTATTACATCTTTTATATATTAAGCAAAAAATATATAAGTATTTTATAAATCTTGTCAATGTTATGTGAATTCTATTGGTATACATTCTTTTGTGCAAAAGTCACACTTAACACACTTTTTTTGAGATAAATCTTTTTTAGACTTTGGGTTTCTGGAAACAAGGCTGAGGGATAATGCCCTTAATCTTTGTAGAGCTTTATTGTTTGAGAGGATCAATAAAGCACATTCTAATGTCTTTAGAGGGTCTTATGGCTGACTGACTAGTAGTCTGAGGCAACCAGACTACTATGCGCCATCTACCTCCTGCCTCTGCCCTTGCACAGTTTCCCCAATGTCAACATCTCCCATCAGAGGGGTGTATTTGTTGCAGCTGATTAACCTATGTTGACATATCATTATCATCCAAAATCCATAGCTTAAATTAGGGTTCAGTCCTGGTGTTTTGCATTCTGTGGGTTCAGGCAAATGTGTAAGGACATGTGTGCACTGTCATAGTATTGTGCAGAATAATTTCACTGCGCTAAAATAGTTTCACATTGGGGCACCTACGTGGCTCATTTGGTTGAGTGTCCAGCTTTGGCTCAGGTCATGATCTCAGGGGTTCGTGAGTTCAAGCCCCACATCGGGTTCTGTGCTGACAGCTCAGAGCCTAGAGCATGCTTTGAATTCTGTGTCTCCTTCTCTGTACCCCTTGCCCACTCACGCTCTCTCTCTCAAAAATAAATAAACTTAAAAACAATAAAATAGTTTCACTGCCTATTTATCCCCTCTTCCTCCTACCCCCTGCCCACCACTAAACTTTTGACTGTCTCTGTAGTTTTGCCTTTTCCAAAGTGTCTTATAGTTGGAATCATGTAGTATGTAGCCTTTTCAAATTGGCTTCTTCTACTTAGTAATATGCATTTAAAGTTCCTTGCTATTTTTTTCATGGTTTGGTAGCTCTCTTTCTCTCTCTCTCGCTCTCTCTCTCGCTCTCTCTCTCTTTAGTGCTTAATAGTATTTCATTGTATAGATGTACCACAGTTGATTTATTCATTCACCTACTGAGGGACATTTTGGTTGTTTCTAAGTTTGGTAGTAATGAATAAAGCTGCTATAAACCATCTGTATGCAGGCTTTTGTGTGGACAGAAGTTTTACAGTTCATTTGGGTAAATACCAAGGAGTGTGATTCCTGGATTATATGGCGAGAGTATGTTTAATTTTGTAAGAATCTGCCAAATTAGCTTCCAACATGACCGTACCATTTTGCATTCTCAGCAACAAAGAATGAGAGTTCCTGTTGCTCTCTACCCTTGCCAGCACGTGGTGTTGTTAGCATTTAGGATTTTGTTCATTCTAATAGGTATGTAGTAGTATCTCGTTGTTGTTTTAATTTGCAATTCTGTAATGACCTATGATGTGTAGCATCTTTTTCTAAGTTTACATGCCATCTGTATATCTTTGGTAAAGCATCTGTTCAGGGCTTTGGCCCAGTTTTCTTGTTAAATTTTAAGAGTTTTTTGTCTATTTTAGCTGAGATACCTTTATCAGAAATGTCTTTTGCAAATATTTTCTCTCAGTTTGTGGCTTGGCTTTTCATCTCTTGACAGTATCTTTTGTAGGGGGAGTCTTGTCTCCTTTCTCTTTAACAGCCCTTTCCTTATTGTCTCTCTCACTTCGCAAGTTTTACTAGAAGCAGCAAAATGAACGAGGTGGCGCATTCAACACTCTGGATTTCTCCTTAGCTAGATCAGACACTTTGTTAGTCATATTTTCTTCTGTCTGTATAACTCCATGGGCAGTGTTGCTGAAGTTTCTGCTACTACTTAGCAAGGAACCTCTTTCCTCAAATTTCCAGTTAACATTTACTTTGCTTTCTTGCAAGCCCTCGCTTATAGATTTAGGAAAAATCATGGGGCTTCTATAAACAGGTTCTTTAGGGTATTTTAGATTTTCTCTAACACTCCTCTCAGAGCCCTATGCCTGGTTTCAAGGCCACTCTCAAATTTTAAGTTTTCAGTAGGGCCGTACTGTACTTCCAGTTACCCAGATTTGTGTCTGTTGCTACCCTAAAAGAAGCCTTTATGTCCTAGAGTTACAATCCTAAGGTTTCTTTAAGATAAATCATGTGGGTGATTGAATTACGGTGCCATTTGAATTTGCAACCTTAAAAGAAGGAGTGGGTTCCTATATGGGCACCTTTGGGCAGATTCTGATGAAGTAGGAACCTTGGATCTCTAAATTCCGTTAAACCTTTGCAGCCCTTCTCCTCCTTCCCAGAATGTCTGTCCCCACTGCCCTAAAGACCCTGTAATATCCCCTGAAGTAGTTGCCTGCAACAGACTGCTGTTCCTCTTCTTATTCTGACCACATTTCATTGCTTCTAGACTTGAGTCCACACAGGCCCCAGAGGGTAAGGCATACGATTTAAACCAGGAGGAAGTATGATATACCCCAAAAATAACTTGATAGTTTTTGTTCATTTGTATCTACAGAAATGAGGGGAATATGTGTGGGAATGGATTCTAAGAGTGTGGAGTTAGGTTAAAGGAATATTGGACCAGGCAGTAGTGGTGGTGGTGCTGCTAGATACTATGTCAGGGAAGCCTGCAAGGATTACACTCTTATGAGGATACACTCAACAGTTCACTTAAGAAATGAGAAATGAAGACAGTAGTGTTGGGGATAGGAAGAAGGAAATGATGATGTTCTTTGTTCCTCTGCTGTATCATGCATATTTTTTAGCACTTGCAATTTAATTATGTAATGTCCTCTGTCACTAGACCGAGCCATTCAATTATTAGGTCCACTTATTTTTATAACGGCATGAAAAATAGCAAACATTATATGCTGGGCATTATTGTAAGCACCTAACATACCTTAATTCTTTTGATCCCCACACCTATTCTTTAAGTAAGTGCTAATATTAAATACATTTTTTAGATGTGGAAACAATGTTACTGTGTTGAGGATCCTTCAGAACCCTCAGGTTTGATGATTTGCTGGAAGAACTCTCAGAACTCAGAAAAGCTGTTATATCCGCGGTTTTATTTTATTGCAGTGGAAGGATACAGATTAAAATCAGTGAAGGAAAGAAGCATGTAGGGCAGAAGTACAGGAGAGACAAGGCACTAGCTTTCACTTTTATTTCAGTACAGTCATATGGAAAGTGCTTAATCTCCCAATACCAGTGTGTGACATCAAGTGCAAAGTCTTACCAACCAGGAAAGCTCCCCTGTGACTTTGGAGTCCAGGGGGTGTGTGTGTGTGTGTGTGTGTGTGTGTGTGTGTGTGTGTGTGTGTGTGTGTGTGCGCGGGCGCGCACGTGTGTGCATGCACGACTGGGGGTGTCAGTCACCTAGGCAGGGAGTGCCCCCATAATTGACAAGTACTCAGTTTCCAGCCCCCACAGAGATCAAACTGATACAGCTTGCTGCAGGACTCAGGTAGATAAAAGCATACACTCATCATAAATCTTACATGGTTAGTATAAACTGTATAACATGGCCCATGGCTTTGTGTGTGCAGAGACACTTTTATCACGCATGATATTCCAAGGCCTTATTGGTTATTTTCCAGAAGCTGGTCAAGGGCCAGCCCTTTCTTTATACACAGTTTGAACACCCTAAGCCTGCTATTAACATTTTACTGCACAACTGGAGGTTAAGTAACTTGCCCTTGGAAATACATAGAAAAGATGGTAGAGGTAAAATGTAAACAGAAGCATTCCAGCTCTAGTATCAGTTGTCTTAGTCATATGCTCTACTACCTTTTGCATCATTTCTGTCAAATACAAATCTGATATGTTTGAGGCAGTTAATAAATTTGTATTAAGTAAATGAAAGAAAAATGGTAGGAAACTATAGTTCTGCTGATTTAATAAAGGTCACTGATCTTAGAGCTTTTATAATCTTTGTGAAATACCACATGTTGATATCTACTCCCAAGCCCTCTATATCTAGAGCAGTTATTCGATGCTTGCTGAAGATCAGCTTGTTTCTTTTTGCCCTCTTCATGTGTGTAAACATTGCTCAAATGCCTGGAGTAGTAAGATTAGAAATCTGATTATTTCCAATGTATTAATAAAGTCTATGACTGCTTGAAATTTCAGTATTTAGAGCTATTTTTTTGGTTTATAGTCTTATAAATTCCTTAATAGCACTTATAATTACACTCAAAGCTAAACACTTGTGATATTTATGTTTGTAGTTGTGTGTATTTACTGATCTCTCTTGGAATAAACAATAAGGTTTGGCTGTTATGTAATAAAATAATCCCCTCTCAAGGAGTAGTTTATATATTTATCATAGTTTTTCTATGTACATGATACATCATTTTCCATAGAGTACTACCATAACATGAAAACATTTTGGAAAAAGAGAATAAATAATACCAATTACCATTTTGAACATTTAAAAATCTCCTCACTTTTATCTGTTGTAACCTTATTAAGATACAATTGAAGTACAATAAAATTTTCATGTTTAAAGTTTATAATTTGATGTGTTTTAGCACACAGCCATGAAACTATCATCACACTCAAAATACTGAATATTTCTATCACATGCAAATGTTTTCTTATGCCCTTTTTCAGTGGTCATTTGTTTCTTTGGAGAGGTAGCTATTTAAATCTTTTGCCTACTTTTCTTTTGAAATCAATTTAATTAATTTATTTTTTATTTTTTATTATTTAAAAAAATTTTTTAATGTTTATTTATTTTTGGGGGGAGGGGTGGAGGGGCAGAGAGAGAAGGAGACACAGAATCTGAAGCAGGCTCCAGGCTCTGAGCTGTCAGCACAAAGCCCAACGTGGAGCTCAAACTCATGAATAAGAGATCATGACCTGAGCCGAAGTTGGACCCTTAACCGACTGAACCATGCAGGTGCCCCTATAATTTATTTTTTAATTTCAGTATAGTTAACATACAGTGTTATAATGGCTTGTGTGTACAATATAGTGATTCAACAATTCCATACATTACTTAGTGCTAATCAAGATAGGTATACTCATTCCCCTTCACTTATTTCACCCCTCCCCCTCCCCCCACCTCCCCTCTGCTAACCATCAGTTTGTTCTGTACAGTTTAAGAGTATGTTTTTTTGGTCTGTCTCTTTAGCATTCCTTTGTTCATTTATTTTGATTGTTAAAGTCCACATATGAGTGAAATCATATGGTATTTGCCTTTCTCTGACCGGCTTATTTCACTTAGTATTATGCTCTCTAGCTCCATGCATGTTGTTGGCAAATGGCGAGATTTCATTCTTTATTATAGCTGAATAATACTCTTGTGTGTATATATACCATATCTTTTTTACCTGTTCATCTATCAGTGGTCACTTGGGCTGTTTCCATAATTTGTCTATTGTAAATAATGCTGCTATAAGCATAGGGGTGCATATATCTTTTTGAGTTATTGTCTTTGTATTTTTTGAGTAAATACCCAGTAGTGCATTACTGGATCATAGGGTAGTTCTATTTTTAATTTTTTTGGGAACCTCCATACTGTTTTCCAGAGTGGTTGCACCAGTTTGCATTCCTACCAACAGTGCATGAGGGTTTCTTTCTCTCCACATCCTTGCCAACACTTGTTTTTTATGTTTTTGATTTTAGCTATTCTGACAGGTGTGACGTGATATCTCATTGTAGTTTTGATTCGCATTTCCTTGATGATGAGTGATGCTGAGCATCTTTTCATGTGTGTACTGGCCATTTGGATGTCTTTGGAGAACTGTCTCTTTTAAATTCGATAGTTTGGTTTTGGGGTATTTAATTGTAAAAATTCTTTATATATATTTTGAATACTAACCCTTTATAGGATATATTATTTGCAAGTATCTTCTCCCATTCAATAGCTTGTCTTTTCATTTATTGATTGTTTTCTTTTCGTCGTGGGATCTTTTTATTTTGATGTATTCCCAATAGTTAATTTTTGCTTTTGTTTCCCTTGCCTCAGGAAACATTTCTAGAAAGATGTTGCTATAGCTGATTTTAGAGAAATTCCTACCTGTGCTCTCTTCTAGGATTTTTATGGTTTCAGGTCTCACATTTATGTCCTTAATCCATTTTGAGTTTTATTTTTTGTGTATGATGTAGGAAAGTGGTCTGGTTACATCCTTTTGCATGTAGCTGTGCAGTTTTCCCAGCACCATTTATTGAAGAGACTGTCTTTTTTCCCATTGCATGCTCCTGCCTCCTTTGTCTAATTTAATTGACCATATAGTTGTGGGTTTATATCTGGGCTTTCTGTTCTCTTCCATTGATATCTGTGTCTGTTTTTGTGCCAATACCATACTGTTTTGATTAGTACAGTTTTATAGTATAACTTGAAATCTGGTGTTGTGATACCTCCCATTTTGTTCTTTTTCAAGATGCTTTGGCTATTCTGGGTCTTTTGTGGTTTTATACACATTTTAGGATTTTTTGCTCTGTGAAAAATGCTGTTGGCATTTTGATTGGGATTGCATTAAATCTATAGATTGCTTTGGGTAGTATGGACATTTTAACAGTATTTATTCTTCCAGTCCATGAGCTTGGAATATCTTTTCCATATTTTTTTCCCTCTCCACCCCCATCTTTCCATATTTTTGTGTTGTGTTCAGTTTCTTTCATTAGTGTTTTATAGTTTTCAGAGTACAGGTTTTTCACCTCATTGGTTAAGTTTATCCCCAGGTATTTTATTCTTTTTGGTGAAGTTATAAATGGGGTTGTTTTCTTAATTTCTCTTTTCACTGCATCATTATTAGTGTATAGAAATGCAGTGGAATTCTGTACATTGATTTTGTTTCCTGTGACTTTATTGAATTCATTTATTCTAGTAGTTTTTTGGTGAAATCTTTAGGGTTTTCTATATATAGTATCATGTCATCTGCAGATAGTGGAAGCTTACTTCTTCCTTGCCAGTTTGGATGCCTTTTATTCCTTTTTGCTGTCTAATTGCTGTGGCTCGATTCCAGTACTGTGTTGAATAAAAATGGTAAGAGTGGACATCCTTGTCTTGTTCCTGACCTTAGGGGAAAAGCTCTCAGTTTTATCCCCTTGAGTGTGATGTTTGCTGTGGGTTTTTCATATGTGGCCTTTATTATATTGAGGTATGTTTTCTCTAAACCTACTTTGTTGAGGGTTTTTATCATGAATGGATATTGTATTTTGTCAAATGCTTTTTCTGCATCTGTTGAAATGAACATAAGGATTTTATCCTTTCTCTTTTTATATGATGTATCATGTTGATTGATTTGTGAATATTGAACCACCCTTACATTCCGGGAATAAATCCCACTTGATCATTGTGAATTTTTTTTTAATGTATTGTTTGATTTGGTTCACTAATATTTTGTTGAGGATTCTTACATCTACGTTCATAGGGGATATTGGCCTGTAGTTCTTTTTTTGTAGTACCTTCATCTAGTTTTAGTATCACGGCAATACTGAACTTATGGAATAAACTTGGAAGTTTTCTTTCCTCTTCTATTGTTTAGAATAGTTTGAGAAGAAGAGGTATTAAATATTTAGTAGAATTCACCTGAGTAGCCATCTTTTTCTGGACTTTGTTTGTTTTGCCTACTTTTAAATTGGGTTGTTATTATTGAGTGGTAAGAGTTCTTTGTATAATTTGGATACAAGTCTTTCTCTTTTCAAATTTTTATTTAAATTCTAGTTAGTTAACATGTAGTATAATATTGTTTTGGGGAGTAGAATTTATTGATTCATCACCTACGTATAATACCCAGTAGTTAACATGACAAGCGCCCACCTTAGTATTCATCACCCATTTAGCCCATTCCCACCACTCTACTTCCTCTCCATCAACCCTCAGTTTGTTCTCTATAGTAAAGAGTCTCTTATGGTCTCTTTCCCTCTCTCTAATTTTTCCTTCCCTTCCCATATGTTCATCTGTTTTGCTTCATAAACTCCACAATGAGTGAAATCATATATTTGTCATTCTCTGGCTTATTTTGCTTAGCCTAATACACTCTAACTCCATCCACATTGTAGATGTTAAGTTAAGCAAATGAGGCTTAGTTTCATTCCTATTGATGGCTGAGTAATATTCCAGTGTGTGTATGTGTGTGTATGTCTACACTATATATACATATATATATGTATTTATTTATGTATACACATTACCATATGTATATGTATACCATGTGTTAATCCATTCATCAGTCACTGGACATTTGGGCTCTTTGCATAGTTTGGCTCTTGTTGATAATGCTGCTATAAACATCAAGGTACACGTACCCCTTTGAATCTGTATTTTTTTTATCCTTCAGGTAAATAATACTGCAGTTGCTAGGTTGTAGGGTAGTTCTGTTTTTAACTTTTTGAAGAACATCTGTGCTGTTTTCCAGAGTGGCTGCACCAGTTTGCATTCCCATCAACAGTGCAAGAGAGTTCCTCTTTCTCCCCATCCTCGCCAACACCTGTTATTTCTTGTATTGTTAATTTTAGCCATTCTGATGGTTGTGAGGTGGTATCTCAGTGTAGTTTTGATTTGTATTTCCCTGATGATGAGTGACGTTGAGCATCTTGTGTCTGTCATCTATCTGGATGTCTTCTTTGGAGAATTGTCTATTCATGTCTTCTGCCCATTTCTTCACTGGATTACTTGTTTTTTGGATGTTGAGTTTGAGAAGTTCTTTATAGATCTTGGATCCAAACCTTTATCTGATACATCATTTGCAAATACCTTCTCCCATTCTGTAGACTGCCTTTTAGTTTTGTTGATTGTTTCTTTTGCTGTGGAGAAGCCTTTTATCTTGATGAAGTCCCAGTAGCTTTTTTTCCCCTTGTCTTTGGCAAAGTGTTTGGTAAGAAGTTGCTCTGGGCCAGTGCCAAAGAGGTTGCTGCCTGTGTTTTCCTCCAGGATTTTGTTGGTTTCCTATCTCACATTTAGTTCTTTCATCCATTTTAAATTTATTTTAGTGTATGGTATAAGAAAGTGATCCAGTTTCATTCATCTGCATGTTACTGTCCAGTTTTTCCAGCACCATTGTTGAAGAGACTGTCTTTTTCCATTGGATATTCTTTTCTGCTTTGTTGAAGGTTACTTGACCGTATAGTTGTGGGTCCATTTCTGGGTTTTCTATTTTGTTCTTTTGATCTATGTGTCTGTTTTTGTGACAGTCCCATACTATCTTCAAGACTATAGCTTTGTAATTTAGCTTGAAGTCCTGAGTCTGTTTCTGTGATGTATGTATCTTTTTTAAAAATTTTTAAGTGTTTATTTATTTACTTATTTTTGAGAGAGAGCGTGAGAGTGCATGAGTAGGGGAGGGGCAGAGAGAGAGGGAGGCACAGAATCTGAAGCAGGCTCCAGGCTCTGAGCTGTCAGCACAGAGCCCGACATGGGGCTCGAACCCATGAACTCTGAGATCATGACCTGAGCTGAAGTCAGACGCTTAACTGAGCCACCCAGTCGGCCCTCTTTTTTTTTTTTTTTTTTAATCAATACCAAACTGTTTTGATTATTATAGCTTTGTGGTAATTTTTTAAATTAGGTAGAGTACATCTTCCACTTTGTTCTGCTATGAAATTGTTTTGTTTCTTCTAGGTCTTCTGCTTTTCTATATGAATTTTAGAATTAACTTGCCCATATCTACAAAAGAGCCTCCTATGATCTGATTGGGATTATGTTGAATTTATAAATCAATTTGGGGAGGAATGTTATCTTAAAATAGTGAGTTTTCTAATCCCTAAATGTGATATTTCTTTTTGTTTATTCAGATCTTTAATATTTTTCAACAAAGTTGAAGTTTATTTTTTAGAGAGAGTGAGACAGCACACATGTGTGGGCAGAGGGAGAGAGGAGAGAGAATATTAAGAAGGCTCCATGCCCAGTGCTGAGCCTGATGTTGGGCTGGATTTCACTATGGTGAGACCATGACCTGAGCCAAAATCAAGAGTTAGACACTAAACTGACTGAGCCACCCAGGCTCCCCTGTTCCCCCGCCCAACAAAGTGGTTTTTAATGTAGCATTCTTGGATATCTTCTTTTAGGTTTTTTTTTTTTTTTAGAAATTTTATGTTTTTGGCACTACTGAAATGATTTTTTCCACATTTTCTGATTGTTCTTGATATGTATATGCCTATATTTATATGAATATGTTCAATTTATACATTTGCTTTATATTCTTTCACCTTCTTAAATTTATTTGTGAACAATAGTAGTTGTTTTATACTTTCTCTGGGATTTTCCATGTAAAGAGTTACATAAAATACAATTAGATTGTTTTACTTCTTTCTTCCAATCGCTTTGCCTTTTTGTCCTCCATAGCAATGTATACTGACTTACGCGTTATGTGTAGTGCAGGCAGATTATCAGTGTGTCCAAAGCTCACTTTATAATAAACTTGTGAACAGAGCCAGCCACATACCACATTTTATTTACCTTATCCACATTTACTTCTCTCAGTTCACTTAATGGTAAAAATGGGTGTTCATAAATAAATGGGCAAAGCCAATCAAATGCTGCATTTTATATACACTATCCACATGTATTTATCTTAGTACAGTTAATGGTGAAAATGGGCATTTCCTGCCTTTTTCCTGATCTCAGGAAGAGTTCAGTTTTTCAACATTTTTGATTCTGTAGTCATTAATGAATGCTTTTGCAATCATACTCTTCTGTAGTCTGATAGTTTGTCCTATCTCACGGAGGACACTCACTTCTCTGATTTAGAGGACTTTGAGTTGAGTGTGTCCCTTGTTTTGACACCAAGCAGTTACCTATGCGGTATTTATATTTTGCTGTACCTCTTTAAAATTAAAATGGAGAATTTACATGTGGATAGCTTATATGATATGTATTATTCAATTGGTTTTGTTCAGTAATTTATTATATGGTGAACTTTGGAAAACATTGATATTCTGTCTGCCCTACATATAATGCCTAAAACATCATAGATTGTTGAGACGAAGCAGAGGGCTTTACATTCTGAATGTAGTTATTTGCTATTAGTTCTCCACTCCTGGAGCTGACGTTTGCATTTGGAATTTTAGCTGGAGATGCTTAGGGTGTGGAAGGAAGAGCATCCTCATTTCTTCACTCTTTATAGTCTGTGATTTTCCACTCTCCTTCCAGTTACCTGGCATTGTGAAATCAAGTGCTTGGAATGGAGAAATTAGAGTTGAAATGTCAGAATTTGTTACACTGAATGTTTATATATGGTTTCATGTGGTTTTAAACCTTGTGGTTCTTTACTTTTGCATTTATGAGCTAGTTTTTCAAAATCTGTCACATGTTCTGTATACATAAAACATCTAAGATTGTTTACATATTGACCTAATGGGAAAAGTTGCAGTGATATTCGAAAGGGATGTCTTTTCTTTTCTACTATTTGCCTTCTTCATTGAGAAGTTTCTCATTTGAGCAGTCTTGTACTTCATTGAGCCATAAGCCTGTTAAAAGATAATATATCCTTTACATTCTCCATGGAGCTCTGTTTGTATATCCCTAAAGTTTACTGGTCTACCATGCATTTCAGAAGATTCTGAAATCCTAAAATTAGTCTTACATGTAGGAAAAGATAGAAAGTTCTGCCTCTTTCTCAACCCAATAATGAAGTGACACTGTGGTTCCTTATGGCTATTGTTTTTAGAGTGTATTGCTTCCTTCTGAATGAGACTCTGATTTCAAATATTATGTAAACCCTAGGTTTCTATATGGCTATTGTCCCTACCATGTATTGCTTCTTTCTGAGTAAGACCTTGACTATAAACATCATCCAAATCCTACCATATCCTCTAATGGCATCAATTTTTGTTATTTAAATAATTAATCTAAATTAGCTAATAGGCCTCATTTGTAAGAGTATAATTTAATATTACTTGTTTACTAAATTGCATAAATACAGTTTCAAAAATGAAGGACTCATTTTTGCATTAATCATTCTTACTTTCTCCAATTTTTTTAAATGTTTATTTATTTGAGAGAGAGAGAGAGACAGAGAGAGAGACAGAGAGAGAGAGAGAAAGCAAGCAGGGGAGGGACAGAGAGAGGGGGAGGGGCAGAGAGAGAGGGGGAGACAGAATCTCAGGCAAGCTCCAGGCTCTGAGCTATCAACACAGAGCCCCCATGTGGCGCTCAAACTCATGAGCCCTGAGATCACAACCTGTGCCAAAGTCAGTCGCTTAACCTACTGAGCCGCCCCAGTGCCCCTTACTTTCTCTATTTTAAGGGGATGTTATCTGCTTTTTTAGGCTTTGATTATTTTATTATCAAGCCCTATTTAAGACAACAGTTATGAGTCCATAATATGTAAGAAATGCCAAAATGAGAAAGACATAGTCCTTATCCTCTGAGAGGTGATATGAGTTGTACATAGATGACTGTAATAGAAAATACAAAGAGCTAAATTTCATGAGGTACTTACAAGAGTACAGTATTTGAGGAAAATATTTCAGGAATAGTAATTAGTGATTGAGAAATGTTTCATAGTAGAAATATTTCATGTCTTAGAATGTCAACTTTATTTAATTAAACAGTGAATTTTATTATGAAAGATGGAAAACATCTTAGCAAAACAAAGTAACACATTTTAGTAAAGATTATTCTAAAAATAAGAAAAGTTTTTCTTCTTTAGAGAGCCTTAGACTATAAACATTAAAATGTATTTTTCTCAGAGCCCCACCACCCTTTGTTTTCTCTAAGTGTTGGCCTAATAGCAACTATAGTACAATATTTAAAGCAGTAGTCATTTATGTCTCTTGTAGTTTTAAAGTTCAACGCATATTCACCTACAAAATTACAGATCTATTGGTTATCTTACTTATTAAGATGTCTTACTGCCTAAGACTTGTTTTGAATTTCTGCAACACATTTGGGTGGGGTTGTTTTCTCTAAGCTTTACATTCTGTTACAAAACTTTAGTTTTTGGTTTATTGTTAGTAAGTGAATACTTCAGGCATTTTTCCATGTACGTTTCCATATATTTTCTCCATGTATTTCCAGTCCAGTTTTAAAGGCATGTCAATATTAGGTAGATCTAAAAATTAAAATATATAAATTAAGGGCCAATTATTTACTCCATAATTTTTTTTTTTTTTTTTTTTTTTTTTTTTTTGCTTTTAACAAAAGTCCTTAAATGGTTTCCCTGTACCTTTAAAATATAAACAAAATTATGGTATTTTAAGAACATACCTTTGTTATAGTATGGTATATCATATTGATTGGTAACTGTTAATTTTTCTTTTGGTACAAGTGTGAATTATATTATTGAATTATGTTGAATTATTAGTGTATTGAATTATATTTTTATTATATTGCATTACTACTGAATTATATTATTTCCATATCTGTTGTTATCATTTCTTTAAAATCCATTTTCTTTGTTTAGGTCCTCCCTCTCCAGTTGAATACCTTGTCGGATGAATTTCTATGCCCCTCCAATGAATTTATTTGAGTTTAATCTGCACTTCATTTTTTGCTTTTTCTTCTGAATGGTTCTTATTCAGAACTGGCACTTTTGTTGGCTCACTGATTAAATCGCCCTAGGATTCATGAGTTTAAGAAGTCAACTCCAAAATATCGATTATGTAAGGAATCATTTGAAAAGAGAAGGGATGTTGTTATGTTTAGAATTGTTTCAGGGCTTTATACAGCCTGATGTGTGTTGTACAGTATATAACCACTATTAAAATAGAAACTGGAATTGTGAAATGCCCTTCCAATTCTGTGATTATTTTTTGAATCTTTTTTAAAACGTGCTTTTATTAGCGATCTGCAAATGACCAGCACTGGAGGTTTGAAGTATGATTGTGACCCTGTGTGTGTGTGTGTGTGTGTGTGTGTGTGTGTGTAAAACCAGGTTTACATCAACAAATATTAAAATATATGAATATTTTCATTAGAAACTAAACCAAACCTTTCAGTTACATGAAGACCAGTGCTACAAGTCAGATTTCAGGTAGGGACTAAGTAATACCTGAAGTCTTAGAGCAAAATTAGTGGATAATGTATCAAATGAACAAAATATAAACTTACTAAAAATCAAGTACAGGCCTTTAAGTATATAGTTTGACTAAGCATTGGTGCTAATTCTTGTTAGTCTAGGCAGCTTTCTAATTTTCCTACTGCTAATTTGTGTGCCAATAAAAGATGGTGGAATCAACATCTGTTTTTCAGTGAAAGGAAGTTTAACTCTCATGCAGAAAAAGCAGTGTTTTCAGCATTTGTCATTTAAACAAATAGAAATGAGTTTAACAAAATGTTATGTTCAGACAAAGCACCAGATAAAATATTTTATGCTTGTTTTATTCTCATTCTAACATCAAGTCCTCCCTCCAGTGGCTGCTGTTACAGCATTTTCCTTTTTCACCTTATTTTGGAAAACAAGGAAAGTTGTTATTGTTTTTCGCAGAATTAAAGCCCATTTTTGTGTCATGTTGAAAGATTGGCAGATGATACTCTGTGGGATATAGTCTTTTGTGACTGGAGTCCATCCGTTCATAGTCAACGGGACATATTATTCTGAATTCAATTCTTAGTCCTCATCTTTCATTTTCCAGTTGCTTATAACTGCCTCTTATGCCAGCATTAAAAGACTTTAATTGCTTGTATATGCCTCAAAGGCAGATTTACTTGTTATACTTATTAGAGGCAGTATGCCAAGCAATGAACAAAAACATAAATGACAGTTGATATTGTCAGAAATTCATAGTTATATTCTTAAATATTATAAAGTTGTTGGACGTTATTATTTTTAATAGATGTTTTAAAAATATTTACAGTTTATCTTTTAAGTAGCTTGTACCAAAGCTTCTGAGGAAATCAATTTTTATTCAGAATATTAGTTCCATTTTAAAACAGTCAATGAATCAGTTGGATTTTAGTGATACCATATTTCATTGATATATAGCTGCTCTGAGGTTTACTCAATACCTGTTTATTCTTTTGCCTTATAACTGCTTCTACTAGGGTTTATTCACCAGCAGGACACCCAAATTTCTGATTAAATACATGAGACTGGACTCTCAACATTATGTTTAGAGGAAAATGCCCCAAAGAACAAATTACAAAAGGCAGTGCTACTAAAATTAGTTATAATATTCTTTTTATTTTAATGCTTTTCTTTATTACTTATTTAAAAATACATTGTTGATAAACAAAAAAATTATATACAGCCAGGACCTGTGTGATTATGTGTGTGATTTAAAAGTGTCCACCCTGTAATGCTTCTGCAAGCTATAAGCCATAATGATATGATGAACAGCTGTAAATTCATCATTCAATCCAAGGCTCAAAGCACTGTCAATAACTAGAATTGACCTATATGTCTCTCCTGATCTCATGCCCCTTCCACTTTCCCAGAGGTGATCACTGTTCTGAATTGTGTGTTTTTTTCTCTTGATTTTTCTTACAGTTTTATTACCTAAATTTTGATACCTTTAAATTGTTGTAGTTTCGTTTCGTTTTGAGCTCCGTATAAATGGTATTATAATGTATGTAGTTTCCTGAGACTTTGTTGTTAACTCAATATTATTTAAAAATCTGGAAAATTTATCCATATTTTTGAGTGTGGTTATGGTTTATCCACTTTCACTACTATGTAGTATTCATCTCTATTAATATGCTACAGTAGATTTGCCCTCCTGTAATTGAAGAACAGCCCTTTCCAGTTTCGGTTGGCAGACTTTAAGATGGTCCCCAATGATTTTTTCTTCTTGATATCCATGCTTTTGTGTAGACCCTTCCTTCATTGAATAGGATTGTCCTCTGTACCAGTTGAGTATCAGGGAAGTGATGTTGAAACCTTGGCAGTGTTTTCCTTGCTCTCCTGGCTCTCTCTCAGAAGCCATGTCATGGTTATCCTCAAGGAGACCTGTGAAGACTCCCATGTGGGAGATATTGAGGCTTCTAACAACTAATATCAGTAATTTATTTGGGTGAGTGAGCCGCCTCTGGATCTAGCCAGATTTGGCCAATGTATCTTCACTGAAACCTCACGAGCCTGAGTCAGAACCTCCAAGCTGGGATGCTCTTAAATTTGTGATCCACTGATACCATGAGAGATTATAAATGTTTACTGTTTTTGGCAACTACATTTTGAGATAATTTGTTACATAGTTATAGATCATGAAAAAAACTGGCTTTTTTGATGACATGAACATTTTGTGAACATTGACATACCTGTTTCGTGATATTGATGTACAGGACCAAGTAGTGACCCAAAATATGAGATTGTTTGTTGGGTTAAAAATTATAAGAATGTTTACTTTGGAAGTCTCATGCCAATTTTTCTAAAGTTTTTGTACATATATGTATATTTTTTTATGTTTGTTTGTTTAAGTAATCTCTGCACTCCATTGTGGTGCTCAAACTCATAACCCGAGGTCAAGAGTTGCATGTTCTTTTGATTGAGCTAGCCAGGTGCTCCTACTAATTTATATTTTGATCAGCAATGTGAATAAGAATCTTCATTAAGCTCTGTTGGTTCTTTTGACATTGTCAGATTTCTTAATTTTTTCTAGTCTAGTGAGTGTAAAATAATATCTCATCACATTTTTATTCCCTGCCCGAACATCAAAACGGTAGTCTCCTATATTTTTCCCCTAAAAAGCTTAAAGTTTTGTTTTTCACATTTATGCCCTAATGCATTCAAAATTGATCTCTATGAATGGAATGAGGTAGGTATCTAATTTTTTCTTTCTTTCTTTCTTTCTTTCTTTCTTTCTTTCTTTCTTTCTTTCTTTCTTTCTATGTGGTTAACCAGTTGTTCCAATTATTGAAAAGTCCATTCTTTCCCCAGTGATATGTTAGTATCATCTGTGTCACACGAATCTGTTTTGTGGATCTGTTTTGTAGTTCTGTTGCTCAGTTTGTTTATTCCAATACTAATGACTTACTTGGTTAGTTTTGGTAATACCTAGTAAGGTAAGTCTTCATAACATATTCTTCTTTAGGAGTGTCTTAGCTCTTCTTGGCCATTTTTTTTTTTTTTTTTTATAGAACTTTTTGAATAAGTTTTTGTTTTTTTTTTTAAAGTTGGGTTTGAGAGGAATTATATTAAATCCATTTATCAGAGGAAAATTGATATCTTTACAGGATTGGGTTTTTCTGTCCATGAATATGGTATATCTCTTCGTGTATTTCATTCTTCATTAATGTCTTTCAATAACATTTTCTCATTTTGTGCTTATAGATTTAACATACCTTGTGTTAGATTTATTCTTACTATGTAGATTTTTATTTTTTGCAATTATAAATGGTGTTTTTTTTTTTTTTGTTTAAACTATGTTTTACAACTGGTTGTTGCTGGTATTGATACAGTTTATTTTTATATATAAATTACTTTAGCCATCCTGCTAAATTCTTTTTATTCTACATCTCAGCAAGGGAGGGGCAGAGGAAGAGGGAGAGATTTTTTTTTTTTTTTTAATTATTTAAATTCAGGTTAGTCACCATACAGAGTAGTTAGTATTGGTTTCAGGAGTAGAACCCAGTGATCCATCACTTACATATAACTCCCAGTGCTCATCCCAACAAGTGCCCTCCTTAATGTCCATCACCTACTTAGCCCATCCCCCCATCTACCTCCCCTCCAGCAATCCCCAGTAGGTTCTCTATACTTAAGAGTCTCTTGTGGTTTGCCTCACTCTCTGTTTTTATCTTATTTTTCCTTCCCTTCCCCTATGGTCATCTATTTTGTTTCTTAAATTCCACATATGAGTGAGAGAATCTTAAGCAGGCTCCACACCCAGTGCTGAGCCTGAGGCGGGCTCAATCTCAAGACCATGGGATCAGAAGCTGAGCTGAAATCAAGATTCATATGCTTAACTGACTGAGCCACCCAGGTGCCCCATCTTGTTTTTTGATTCTAGAAAATCTTGTTTCTTGGCTCTTGTTTTGTTGTTGTTTTAGATAGTCATACTATCTACAAATAGTAACTTTCTCTTCTCAATCTATATATATGTATTTAAACAGTTTTTTTGTGTGTTTATTTTTGTGAGAGAGAGGCAGAGCATGAGTGGGGGAGGGGCAGAGAGAGAGGGAGACACAGAATCTGAAGCAGGCTCCAGGCTCTGAGCTGTCAGCACAGAGCTGGATGCGGGCCTTGAACTCATGAACCAGACCATAACCTCAACGGAAGTTGGACGCTCAACCAACTGAGCCACCCAGGTGCCCCCAATCCTTGTATATTTTTTGTTTTCTTTTCTATAACTTATTATACTAGAAAAGCGTCCAGAAAACTTTGATTAGAAGTGGAAATAGTAAAGTGGTAATGATGGGCATTCTTTTCTGGTACCTGATTTTAAAGAGAATGTTTTTAATATATTACCATGAAGAGCAGTTTTACTGTATTTTTGTTTTGTTGAATCTCTTTATTATGTTAAGGGTGTTCCTTTTTCCCAGTTTACTATGACTTTTCTTCCTAATATGAGTATTGAATTTTATTACTTTTTCTGCAGATATTGAAATTGTTATTATTTCTTCCTTTATGTTAATTTAGTGATATTTCTAGGTATCCTTAGTTTTGTAATGTACCTTCCAAGTTTAGTTATTTTCAACAGGAGGGTCGCTCAAAGGACAGAGCTATAATGTTGAAAATGAAATCTAGTTGTAAAATTCTTGACTCTCATGATGATAGGAAGGGATTCTACCAACTTTTGCATAAGTAGACAATAGTAATGAGAGCTATCTGGCATACTGTGTTTAAGCATAAGTCTAATACATAAATGACTTAACATTTCACAAAGTGCCCTTGTACTGACAACTTCAGTGTCATGTGGCTAAGTAAGGTTGTCTTTTGTTGGGGAAAAAACATATTTTGTGGACGCCAAGAGGGCTCAAAGCCTTTTGCTTTTGGAATAAGAGAATTTGTTGTCTGAAATCCTTTGTTAATTTAGGCAAGGTATGAATTGTGTGTATTATTTTCTGAATGAAGTAAATAACCAATGTAACTAATATGGTAGTTTAAAAGGATGACTTGAGATTTCAAATTCCTAATTCTTTTTTTTTAAGATCAGATTTTGTAGTATCACAACAGTATAGAGCCTCTCCAAATCTTTCTGAATTCTTTGCTGTTGGTTTCAGGATTGGGCATTGTTGAAATATGGTACAAATGTGAAATTCTGGAAAGTGCTATCACTTTATAAAGAACTGGGAAATTCCAGAAGTGAGAAAGAAATCCATTTCGAAGGCACTTAAATGATAATACTCCCACTTGTTAACACGTTTATGTAAAGTCAGCCTTCACAGACATTTTCCCCTTAAATAAATAACAAGGAGTGCACTGTCAGTAGACATTGAATCTGAGTGGTACTTATATGCCTTATTTGCAGTACAATTGTGGTCTCCAGAAGCTTAACTTTACCATTAAACTTTATTGCTAGTGTTATTAGCGTGGTTTACAGGCATTAAGAGTAAATTGCTTGATCCTCTGCTTAAGTTTTTATTTTTGTTTGTATAGCAAACTTCCATTAACTTCTGTTAACTTTGAAGTAAGTTAATAGAGTATGTGGGATCAGTTCTGATAACAATAACACTAATAATAAAGCAGTTATTATTAAATTTCATTCCTTGTTAGAAATTGCATAACATTGGGGTGTTACTAAGTAGTATGTGGCCAAGGAATTAACAAATCATAACCGAAGTGAATCAGTGAATCATTGAATCATTGGAAGAAGTACGTAAGGAATAATGACAGGCCAGGGAGGCAAATTACCATTGACAGAGAACTCCCAATGCACAGAATTAGAAGAAGCTAGACTAGAGCACTGTGAATTATAAAACCTTTATATATGATGTTTACCTTTTATACCTGGGAAATACTGTGTTTGCCCCTAATGTTTAGATAGAGCAGGCCTAGATGGTTCCTAGCCTGGTTCTGGTGGGAGGGATGGTAAGGACATCTGAAAAGGGAAGTTCTTTAAGTAAGTCTGCCTAAAGCCCACTTATCACTCCTGTTTCTTAGAAGGAATAGAGAAGATTGAGTGAAAGGGGCAAGCCTGTTCCCTTTCTGTGCTGTGCCTTGATGTTTGGCATTTAGCTATACAGAAGAGATGGAGAGAGAGAACCATTTAATACGCAGTGAGGTACACTACTCTAGTGTATCTCTTTTGCACTATTGGAATCATCACCTTGAAAAGAAACCTTGTGGGGCATTTGGGTGGCCCAGTCGGTTAAGCGTCTGACTCTTGATTTTGGCTCAGGTCATGATCTCAGGGTTCATGAGTTCAAGCCCTGTGTCGGCGCCTCTGTGCTGGCAAGGAGGAGCCTACTTGGAATTCTTTCCCTCTTCTCCCTTCGTGCATGTGCATGCATGCTCTCTCTCAAAATAAAATAAACTTAAAAAAAAAAATGACAAGAAACCTCCCCATTAGCAATCACTTTTTACTCCCCTCCTCCAACACCCCAAACCCATTAAGTTACTTTCTCTCTTTCTGTGGATTTATTTGCCTATTCTTGTCATTTCTTATAAATGGAATTCTATAATATATGGTCTTTTGTAACTGATTTCTTTTATTTAGCATAATGTTTTCAAGGTTATTCATGTTGTAGCATGTATCAATACTTCATTTTTTATGAGTTAATAATATTCTAGTGTATGGATATACCAAATTTGTTTATCCAGTCATCACTTGATAGGCATTTACTTTCTGGCAGTTATGAATAATGCGTTTGTGAACATTTGTGTTTAAGTTTTGGTGTGGACATGTGTTTTCATTTCTCTTGGGTATATACCTAGAAGTGGAATTGCTGGGTCATATGGTAAATCTATGTTTAACATTTTAGGGAACTGCCAAACTTTTCTAAAATGAGTGTATGCCAGTTTACATAATACATAATAATGTATGAAGATTTCAGTTTCTCTACATTCTCACCAATACTTGCTATTATCTTTCTTATTTATTATAACCTTGCCTGAGGGTGTGAAGTGGTATCTTACTATGGTTTTGATTTTCATTTTTCTAATGGCTAAGGATGTTGAGCATGTCTTTTTTGGGTGCTCTTTCGTCATTTGGATATCTTCTTTGGAGAAATGCCTATTCATATCCTTTGTTCATTTTTAAAGTTAGGTTATTTTTCTTTATTGTTGAGTTGCCAGAGTTCATTATATATTCTGGATACATCTTGTCTCAACATAATGAAACTTTTTTAACTTCCAGAAAAAACATTAAGAAAAGTACAGTGTCACAGATCGGATTTTTTAGAAACAGGTGCTGAGATAAAATTTGGTGTGAAAGATGTGGAAGACCAACACTTGGGGCACCTGGGTGGCTCAGTGGGTTGAGCGTCTGACTTCGGCTCAGGTCACGATCTCATGGTTCGTGAGTTCGAGCCCCACATTGGGCTCTGTGCTAACAGCTCAGAAAATGGAATCTGCTTCAGATTCTGTCTCTCCCTCTCTCTGCCCCTCCCCCGCTCACATTCTTTCTCTCCCTCAAAAAAAAAAAAAAAAAAAAAAAAAAAAGAACAACACTTAGGAGAAGAAGAAAGACAACAGGATTGGTCGGATAGAGAAGTTGAACTTAATGCAGGCCTGACCAAACCTCTACCAACCTGAAGATGAGCCCCGCAGCAAATATTGCCTGTCAGAGGCAGGCCTTCATATTCCCACTGGGCTCAGTCAGCGACTGAGACAGTCAACCTGGGAAAGGCACCACCTTGAGTGAGACAGCTCTCGGCATCTGAGGCAGACTCTGAAGTGGGGAACAGTTGGAGGCTCTTTGCTAACTGTACTCCATGCTGCTGCGTAGCAAGTTCTCCTTGAAGGTGCATCTCGGGGCGGGGGGCGGGGGGGGGGGAGGGTTCCCCTTAGTGTCTACCACATGCATATTATATTTTAAAATCTAAGTTTAACCTTTAGTTCACATAGTTTAGCAGAGATGCTGGTAAGCATATATATGGAATGAGAAAATGTGATGTAGACTTTGCAAGTAAGTTATTACTGCTATTTCATGGTATTGGCTACTTTGAAATCTTATGAATATAGTTAATTTCTCTTTGTTGAATTTGACCTGGAGTTATGTATATTTATAATATTATTTATGTTTACCATAGAATTAAAGTCTGTTAAGTAGCTTACATGACATTTATATTTGACCCATATAAAGGAGGTTATTTGTTTTACATGTTCTGTTTTTGCAAAATTTTGAGCATATCTTTTGAGAATTATTTTGTCCTCATCCATAGCTCTGCTATTTCTGCTCCATATTATGAAAACTTCATAAAAGATTGCTTAAATTAGTTTTTCTTTTGAGGGGCTTCAAAATTGAGAACTTAGTCCTTGTTTAATTTTTTAGCTTCAGCTTTAGCATTGTCTTGCAGATACTCTAAGGATTTCATTCTAGTCTTGTTTAGTTTGTCTTTTTGCTAGGCAAATAGTAATGTGAAACCTATCCAGATGACTTCCAGTTTTGGAACCTGTTAAAAGGCATGGTAGTACATTATTAGTTTCTTCTAAAATCTTTGTATATGAGGGGCGCCTGGGTGGCTCAGTCGGTTAAGCGTCCGACTTTGGCTCAGGTCACGATCTCCGGTCCGTGAGTTCGAGCCCCGCGTTGGGCTCTGTGCTGATTGCTCAGAGCCTGGAGCCTGTTTCAGATTCTGTGTCTCACTCTCTTTCTGACCCTCCCCCGTTCATGCTCTGTTTCTCTCTGTCTCAAAAATAAACGTTAAAAAAAAATATTTTAAATCTTTGTATATTATATTCCTTACCTTTTGACTTTTTCTTTTAAATATTTGATTTACCAAAAGTATTGTCAGGAATGATGAGGAGTGTTTTTATCAATCTTAATTCTGAACAGCAAACCAAATAGACTGCGACAGTTTTGGTTGACAGCTGTCATCTATATGTAATTAACTGTGTCCAACTTACTCAGACTCCATATTGGACTACTTGCTGATAATATAAATTAGTACACAAAAGTGAAAACTTCCTATAGGATAAATGAGAAGTTGAAACTGGAATAGTTTTTTTGATTGAAGTTAAATAGTATGACTCCACCATGCAGGTAAAGGAGCTCATAAGTAGGAGCTCCTATCCAGAAGACTAGAGTTAAAATCCCAACCATCCCTTGCTGATCTGGCATACCTGACCCAGGTTACTTTGCTTTTCATATATCCCATGATACCTCATCTCTGTAAAATGCAGATATGTCAACCCCTCCTTTCCCTGACAGTTGTGGTGATAACCTAATAAAGTAATGGGTATGAAAGCATTTGTTAACTTTGTGACCAACATATGCTATTTAGGAGATATTTAGAACAGTATTCTTCTTTGGATACATTTTTACCTAAATCAAGTTAGAACTCACATACTTGAACATTTTCCAGACACATATTTAATAAGATTAGAAAAGAATATAAACGGGGCACTTGGGTGGCTCATTTGGTTAAGTGTCTCACTCTTGGTTTCGGCTCAGGTCACGATCTCATGGTGTTGTGGGTTTGAGCTTCACATCAGACTCTCCACTGCCAGCCCAGAGGCTGCTTGGGATTCTCTCTGTCTCTGTCTCTGTCTCTCTCTCTCCCCCTCCCTCTCCTCCCTCTACCCCTCCTCCACTTGTGCTCAGTCTCTCTCAAAATAAATAAACTTAAAAAAAAAAGAATACAAATTATATGAAGAAAATTAATTTATATTTCATTATGATTATCTTCAGTATAGTTTTGGAAACCCAAGTCAACTCAACAGGTATTTATTATGGGGCTTTATTATTTCTTTTTAGAATTCATCCAAACAGTGCATATCAGAAGTTTCTCATTCCTCGAAGTTGGACTAATTTGGGTATCCTTGTGTTTGAGTACAAATTAATTGGAATCCAATTTTGTTTGATATTATGTGGATTACTAATATTTATAGAGAAATTTATTGTTTTCAAAATGTGTATACATTTTTTTTAAATGTTTATTTTTTGAGAGAGAGAGAGCAGGCATGCAAGTGGGGGTGGGGCAGAGAGAGGAGGACAGAAGATCTGAAGCCTGCTTCACACTGACAGCAGTAAGCCCCATGTGGGACTCAAACTCATGAGCTGTGAGATCATGACCTAAGCCCAAGTCTGATGCTCAACCAACTGAGCCACCCAGGCGCCCCTTCCATACATTCTTTGATATAATCTTCATAATTGCCCTGTAAAAGGAAGTGCTGTTATTTTTCTTAAGGAAGTTATGACTTTCTCAAGATAACCCACCTTGTAGGTGGTAGAATTGAGATTAAAATGCTGAATTTCTCATACCAAACCTCCTATATCACATTGACTGGGAAACTAAGAAATTACTTCAGAAAGCGTTAGATTGGATTCAGGTATGTCAACTTTGATCCAAGCATCGATGACATTCTCAGTAGAAGATGCCATTTTCTATGTACCATGAGCCCATATTACCCTGGGCTTTGTCTTCTGTGTCTGCTCTAGCCTGATACGCTTGTTCTTGTGCCTTTTCCCCAGTCCGATATGTATATGCACACACACCCTCCAAACTTCTTTCTTTTTTTTCTTTTTGAGAGAGAGAGTGAATATCTTAAGTAGGCTCCATGCTCACCATAGAGCCCAATGTGGGGCTCAGTGTCACAACTGTGAGATCATGACATGAGCCGAAATCAAGAGTCAGTTACTGAATGGACTGAACCACGCAGGTGCCCCCAAACATACATTTTTTGTGCTTCAGCCTCAGAACTATAAGCTGTCCAGGATTATTATGAAGTAACCTTTGCTGATGAGCAATTTCTGAATAACATAGATATTTTAATTATAATTTGGGTAAATCTTTTGGTTTCTCGCAAATCTTTGGTACCAATTCAAAAAGTACTTGTGGCACTACTTACCACAAGAAGGGCATTATGAGCTGGATTTCCAGAGCCTGACTTAGTAAACGTAGATTCTTTGGGACCAAATCAGCTCTAAAGGTCCCAGGGAATTCAGTTTTACTTGTCTTGTGATGTATTTTATACTTGCATCGTTGCATTCAGAATGGGAGGTGGAAAGCCTTCAATTGCAAAATCATCTATATCTAGTCCTTATTTAATACCTACCTAAAAACAAGCAGATGTAGGAAACTTAGGCTTCTGTATATTTCCCTGTACATATTATAAGTGCTCATGCCATATTTTGAGCAAACAGGGCAACTAAGAAATATTCTACTCTTTCATGTTTTGAAATGCTGACTGGATAAAGATTACACATGACAAGTTATTTATAGCTTTATTTATACTTAGTGGATTCTCTGTTGGAATCATAGAAGGAAAGAAGATATGATAATTGCTTTGTGTAGTTCACAGAATGAAATTGCAAACTGAGATGTTTTGAATCTTGTTTATACTACAACCATTTCTAGGAAACCATATTTAAACAGCAGTGGTTATCATGAAGTATACAACGTGTCAACTGTGTCCCAATTCACATCAGTAAAAACCTTCTACCACTTTATTCCCTATAACCTAACCTCCATCAGATAATACTAAATAAACTATGTTGAGTGCACATATTAATATATATCAAATGTATCAAACGGGTTGCTGGCCACATTTTCAGTAGTGTTTATCTGTGGTCATGCAGGTTATAACTCTGAATTTTTATTAGGAAAACTAAATTGAGAATTTATAATGTTCCCGATTTAGCTTCACCAGCTGTGCCACAGCCATGGAAGATAACTTGAGAGGGCAAAAATCTAACAGTGAATGAGAGAGCAACAGACAAATTGCTTTCGCTTCATGCTTACCTGCTTTGCATCTGCTGCTAGAAGGTTTAGGATCACAGATAATAATTAGTACTCTTGTAACATACATATCATCACTTAAGTAAATTGCAACGTGAAATTTTTTGGTTATATCATAAAATAAGAATATGATTATTGGTATATAATTTTGAGAATCTTGAAAATTATTCTTTAAAATGTGAATTTCTCCCCCAACCCCCATCTCTTATTTGTAAATTCAGCAAATAACCAGTGAGTTCCAAACATGCCAGACATGTGCTAGGGACAGACACAATACCTGTCCTCAGTGAGATCAAAATCTAAAGGGGGGATATGTATTAAACATTGTGGAGTATTTAGAGCTTTTTCCAAGGTTTTGTGTTTTTTTGTTTTTTTGTTTTTTTTTAGATATAATTGACATGTAACACTATGTAAGTCTAAGGTATACAATGTAATGATTTATATACATATGTATGGCAGAATGATTCCACAATAAGGTTGGTTAACACATCCATTACCTCACGTAGTTAACCTGCTTCGTGTGTGTGTGATGAGAGCTTTTAAGATCTACTCTCTTAGCAACTTTCAAGTTTGCAATATAGGATTGTTAACTGTAGTCACCCTGCTCTACGTTAGATCTCCAGAACTTTAAAATGTGAATCTTGAAAATGACTCTAGCACCAAAAATATTCTATAATTTCACTTTCATTGAAACAGTCACAATGAGATAATAGTATACATTCTTCTGTTTAAAATTTTTTTTTAATTAAAAAATTTTTTTAACATTTATTTATTATTGGGAGACAGACCGTTAGCAGGGGAGGGGCAGAGAGAGAGGGAGACACAGAATCTGAAGCAGGCTCCAGGCTCTGAGCTGTCAGCACAGAGCCCGACGCTGGGCTCGAACTCACAAACCAAGAGATCATGATCTGAGCTGAAGTCGGACGCTTAACTGACTGAGCCAATCAGCCGCCCCTCAGTTTAAAACTTTTTTAATATTTATTTATTTTTGAGAGAGAGAGAGAGCAAGCAGGGGAAGCGTAGAGAGAGAAGAAGACAGAATCTGAAGCAGGCTCCAGGCTTTCAGCTGTCAGCACAAAGCCTGACACGGGGCTCAAACTCATGAACCGTGAGATCGTGACCTGAGCCAAAGTCAGACGCTTAACTGACAGAGCCACCCAGGCGCCCCAAATTCTTCTGTTTAGTAATCAGGCAATTTGGGGCCATTGAAAAATAACCAAACCACTTATATTTAGAAGAAATATTGGATTGGCAGGAGGATAGATTTATTAAACACTGCAAGAAGCCCTTGTAGATAGTTATGGAATTGTTAACAGAGAGCGGTGCATGAGATTTCTCATTATGAACATTTCTTTTTTCTTTTCCTTTTTCTCTCTTTCTTTCTTTTTTTTTTTTTTTTGAGCGAGTTGGAGAGTATGCAAGTGCAGGAGAGATAGTTGGGGCGGGGGGGAGAGAGAGAGAGACAGACAGACACACAGGTAGACAATCTCACGCAGGCTAAATGCCCAGCACAGAGCCCAACATGGGGCTCAATCTCATGACCATGATACCATAACCTGACCCAAAGTCAAAAGACATGCTTAGCCAACTGAACCATCCAGGTACCCTGTGAACATTTCTCTTTAATTTCTGCTATAGGATGGTGTATAATAGGGAATTGCTGGTAAAACTTGTATGGAAACCTGTGGGACTTGACAGATAAGACCAATTCCTGCACGTAAATAGATAAACCTTTATAACAGTGTTGTAATTATCATTCTAGGTCTTACGTGTTTTACAAGTTGGCAGTTTGTTTTGCTAGCCCCCACCCAGGCCATGACCATGTCTGTTTTACTCACCACTGCACCCTGGTATCTTATACATTGTCCACCATACAAACTATGATATGTTTCTTGAAGGAATGTAGACACATTTTATTCACGTAGATTGACAGAGTTTTTAGTTACCTATTCACAGAAGAAAAATAACTTCTTTCCTGCTAAGTGGAAATGCCTTCCTACTCAAAAGTACTCTCATACTCTACTTTTTCCTATTAGGAAACCTCACTCCATTGAGAAGCAGTATTATTGCTAATAATAGCAATGATCAGATGTATATACCTTCTATAATATTAATTCTCAGCCACCATTATTTGGGCTATATTTTATGAATGAGGATACTGAAGATTTTGGATATTAAGTGACTTGTTCCTGACCACAGAGCTATTATTAGGCAGTGAAACCAGGATACATTTATAACAATTAAAAAATATATAAGCCAGAGTATATTGAGCACTTAATTATGCATCAGGTACTATGCTAGATCTTTTATTTTCCATTTAATCTGAGTGTAACCATATGAGGGAAACATGATTATCATTGTTATTTTTCACATTTGGAAATAAGGCACAGAGAAGCTAAATAATTTGTCAGGGGTATGTGGTAGTTGATGGTAAAGCCAGATGGTCTTTCCTCTTATACTACCTGCCCTCACCCCACCCTCCCTCAGTTAGAATTGAGATAAGGACAATACGATTTATGACTGTTTGAGACATTCATAGTTTTAAAATATTATTTTCAGTGTTGGTATTTTTATTTTCTGCTATACTTAGCTGATTATGAAAATGCCTCAGTTTTTAAAGATAGTTATAAAATAGACCTCCAAAAGGAAACTGAAATTTTCTTTGTGGATAGCAAATAAATTGGGTTCCTCAATCAGAGGAATTTTCAGTGTTGTTTTATTATTGTCATGAATGTAGTTTTTATAGAATTTCATTAACAGTTATAGATTGACTAAATTAGTTTAACTTTTTCCATTGTATGTGTTTCATTTTTGTCCCTTAAACCTTAGGAGTAGTGTTTTTGTTTGTTTGTTTGTTTGTTTGTTTGTTTGTTTTACTCTTCATGGGCATACTGGGAAAAAACTTCTATTTGTGGTGTAAATGCCTTCCCTTTGGCCAAAATGGAGCAGAATTAGATCTTAATAAACATAATTTTATATTATGATTGTTTACTGGAGTGCCATTTATATGGCTTCCAGATACTGAATTTGACATAGTTTCATTTTTAAAACGGGCTAATTTTTTCCCTTAAAGTTATATTTTGAATTACACCAGAGGTAGCTTATAGCTACCTTACATAGTTTGTATTTTTCTCCTTCTGCTGTCTGTTCCAGGTCGAAGACATTCTGACTTTGTAATTGGCACAAGCTTATAGTTCATTTTAAAAGAAATTTCAGGCTTTTGAAATTACCTGGAGATATTTAAAAAAAAATTAGATGATCGAGAACTAAACTTACACAGTAAGTTTAGCTAAATTACATTCAGCAACTTTAGGTATCTGTATGTATAAGGCATTGTGTTTGGTGACATGAGAGATATAAAGATGACAAAAACTTGATACCTTTATCCTGGGACTTGTAATCTGTTAGCCAACCCAGACAAATACATAAATAACTATAATGCAAGGCAGGCTATGATAAGTAACTGTGGTATAGGCATCAACAAAGTGCAGTGGGAAATCAGAATAGAGATTAATCCCAACTGGGAGGATCTATGAAGTTCTCATGGAGTAGGTAGGATTGAGTAGAGCTTAATTTATTGCTTTCATTCATTCTAGACTGTCTTCTGAAGATTGATGTCTATTTCCTTGAGCTCTTTAATTTTGTTACCAATTTGGATAAGCATGGCACAAATCCAGCAGGGAGGTCCAGATGAAAAAGAAAAGACTACAGCACTGAAAGGTACATGCTTAATTTGCTTTTTTAGGGGTTTTCATTGTTCCTCATGAAGGTATAGGAATATTTAGGTGATCTTCCTTTCATTTCAGTTCTAAAATAAGAATATTAGTATTTAATCCATTTGTAACTCTTTGTATCCCTCACAACTGTCTCAGTGTCTGAAGTGTAGTATGTACTCAGTAAATAAATCACAGAATCACATACTTTTACAACTGTAGGAAATCTTAAGTCTTTTCTTATCCAAAGTCATCTATTTAAAGGTAAAACTAACACTATAAGTCTCTTGAGTCAAGATTAAGTGCCATTATCATATTTTTGTTGATCAGAATGTCATGCTTGGCTAGGGTAATGGTGTGCCTAATAATCCAGTATTCTATCTTCATGGCATTAATTAGGAATATATTTTTGATAGTTTTTAAAATTAAAAAAAAAATTATTTTAGAGGGAGAGACAATTCGTAAGCGGGGGAAAGGGGCAGAAGGAGAAAGAGAGACTCTTAAGCAGTCTCCACACTCAGCATGGCGCCTGATGCAGGGCTTGATCCCACGACCCTGGGAGTCAGATGCTCAGCCTACTGAGCCACCCGGGGGCCCTGAATTAGGAATATTTTTTGAGAGGCTTTCCATGTTAACATCTCAGAAAGAATCTGCCCAAGCCATTCTTCCGGAATTTTGAATTCTAGACTTTTTAAGTCTGCAATCTAAAAGAATTTTACTCCTAAATGTGCATTTTTGAGCTGAAAGATTTCTTCATTATTATATATTTCAATCTAACTGTCTAGTGACTTACCCCAGATCAGCTTACCTAAGTAATTTGTATGTGGTCTCACAGTTACTTTCTTTGATGGTGAAAGAAAATCTTATGGATTTTCTAAATGTTGAGATGCCATCTGTGCTAGATAATGAATCTTTTATTCAATGTAGAGTCTTTGTGGTCTTCAAGATGCTTTGTAGGTGATGGCCCAAATGAATGTGTACCAGACCATCTTAGTTGCAGCCATTTCTCTGAATCCCTCACTGCTATCCTGCCCTGCTTTATGAGGCTGGATGATAAAGATATCTCAAGATTCTCTCTTTCGACCTTACTTTATCTCTTTTCTTGAAAGCCTAAAGCATATAAGTATGTAATAAAGAAGCCAGCCTCATCTTGTCCCTGCTTTTAGAGCTAATGTTCTCTCAATGGAATGGTGTAGCTAGCCTGTACCTTCAAAAATGGAAAATGGCTAAGAGCATTACTTTCTTCTCACAAATGTGAGAGATGATGTAATGGATCAGAGTGGTCGCAGAAAGGATGATGACAGATTCTGGTTGTGTTGTGAAGAAAGAGATGACATGATTTGCTGTTGGGTCAACAAGATAAATTCGAATGCCCTTGGCCTAAAAAGCTCTTAGATTTGTTAGATTAAGAAAACTGGGAGAAACAGGTTGTGGTGATTGTAGTGGAAAGCAGGAGTTAGGTTTTAGATATATTAAATGTTAAACTGAGGTGCTTCTTAAACAGGAAGGTAAAGAGGTTGAGTATGGAGTTTGGGAGAGCATTTGGGTTAGAGATAAAAGTTTGAGGAAACATTAGTATAGAGGTAATATTTAAAGAACCATGGGTCCTAATTGAGATCACTGGAGATGTCAATGTAGACAGGAAAAAGATCTGTAGATTGAGCCCTAGGGCATCTCAACTCTAGGGTCAGGAAGATGACCAGGAACCATCAAAAGAAGCTGAAAATGAATTTCTAGGAAGAAAGGCTAAGAACCAGGAGCAAGAGAGAGAGATCCTGAGTGCCAAATGTAAAAAAAAATGGGAGTAATTAATTTAGTCATGATGATAATTCATGTTATACAAGGACTGAGAAATTACTTTTGGAATTTACAGTGTGGAGGTCATTGGTGACCGTCAAAAAGAGCTATTTTCATGAATTGATGGAAATGAAAGCTCTTTTGGAGAGCTTCGGTAGAGAATGGGAAGAGAGGAATTGGAGACAGTTGTGGACAACCCTGTAGAAGGTTTTACTGCATGCTTGTATGCTGCTGGGGATGACTAGCACTCTCAGAATAATGGTTGATTTAGGAGAGAGGGCAAGGAATGTATGTAAGTCTCCTTCTAAATAGACTCTCTGGCTTTCCAACTAGATGTGTTTTGTGAGTCTTCAACCTTACTCTGTAATGTGAAAATTTGAATCTTTCAAGTTATGGTCCAATTTACACTTCCTCAAGCAGTTTGTAAGAGTTTACATAGGTTTTCTGGGTTTTGGAGGTACAATTATGTAAAAAGAGTATGGATAGGGTCTAAAGATGGAACTGTCTGGATTTAAGCTCAGGTTTTTCTGCTTAGCTTCTCTGAATCTGTTAATTCATCAGTACTATAGGAATAAGAATGTTTAGCGCACATGAACTTGTAGCAATTCATGGAGTTAAATAGGAAATATTAGAAAACAAAATGGCAGTGCATAGCAAAGTATATTTCAAACAAATTGTCAAACTGAATAAAACTTTATCTTTCAAACAGTCTACTTACCAGTTTTTTTTTTTAATTTTTTTTTTAACGTGTATTTATTTTTGAGACAGAGACAAAGCATGAACGGGGGAGGGGCAGAGAGAGAGGGAGACACAGAATCGGAAGCAGGCTCCAGGCTCTGAGCCATCAGCCCAGAGCCCGATGCGGGGCTCGAACTCACGGACCGCGAGATCGTGACCTGACCTGAAGTTGGACGCTTAACCGACTGAGCCAGCCAGGCGCCCCTCTACTTACGAGTTTTATGTTTTATGGATTGTGTTTTTGGTGTCATATTCTTTGCCTAACCCTAGTTTATGAAGATTTTCTCCTGTGTTTTCACCTAAAAAGTTCTATAATTTTAGATTTTACTTTTAAATTAATGACACATTTGGAGTTAATTTTTATAGAAGGTATGAGACCTAAGTCATGGGGTTTTTGTTTGTTTGTTTTGCCTATTAATTTCTATTTGTGACAGCACATTTGTGAAAAAGACTGTCTTTCCACCATGGAATTACTTTGTCCATCTTTGTCAAAACTGGGTATATTTGGGTATTTGGGTGGCCTCATTTTGGGCTCTCTGTTTTGTTCCATGGATCTGTGTCTATCTCTTTGGTAACACTGTTGATTACTGTACTGTATAGTATGTCTTAAAATTGAGTAGAGTGATTCTTCCCATTTCATTCTTTTTCAAAAGTTTTAGCTTTTAGGTATTCTAGGTTGTTTGCTTTTCCATATACATTTTAGAGTTAAATTATCCATATCTGCAAAAAAATTTACTGAGATTTGATTAATATTCTTTTTAAGCCTATAGATGAATATGGGGAATATTGACATCTTTATTGAGTCTTTCAATCCATGACATGGTATGTCTCTGATTTATTTAGATCTTTGATTTTCTTTATCAGCATTTTGTAGTTTTCAGCATATAGGTCTTAAATATTTATTAGATTTATACCTAAGTATTAATTCTTTAGGGTGATTATAAACAGTGTTGTATTCTTAATTTCAGTTGCCACGTGTTTATTCTTTTTTTTTTAATATATGAAATTTATTGTCAAATTGGTTTCCATACAACACCCAGTACTCATCCCAAAAGATGCCCTCTTCAATACCCATCACCTCCCCTCCCCTCCCTCCCACCCCCCATCAACCCTCAGTTTGTTCTCAGTTTTTAAGAGTCTCTTATGCTTTGGCTCTCTCCCACTCTAACCTCTTTTTTTTTTATTATTCCTTCCCCTCTCCCATGGGTTTCTGTTAAGTGTATCAGGATCCACATAAGAGTGAAAACATATGGTATCTGTCTTTCTCTGTATGGCTTATTTCACTCAGCATCACACTCTCCAGTTCCATCCACGTTGCTACAAAGGGCCATATTTCATTCTTTCTCATTGCCACGTAGTACTCCATTGTGTATATAAACCACAATTTCTTTATCCATTCATCAGTTGATGGACATTCAGGCTCTTTCCACAATTTGGCCATTGTTGAGAGTGCTTCTATAGACATTGGGGTACAAGTGCCCCTATGCATCAGTACTCCTGTATCCCTTGGGTAAATTCCTAGCAGCGCTACTGCTGGGTCATAGGGTAGGTCTATTTTTAATTTTTTGAGGAACCTCCACACTGTTTTCCAGAGTGGCTGCACCAATTTGCATTCCCACCAACAGTGCAAGAGGGTTCCCATTTCTCCACATCCTCTCCAGCATCTATAGTCTCCTGATTTGTTCATTTTCAGTTGCCACGTGTTTACTGATAGTTTATGGAAATGTGATCAAGTTTTGTTTGTTGATATTATGTCTAATGGCTCTCCTAATGTCACTTAATAGTTCTAGGAGTTTTGGGGGTAGATTCCTTCAGATTTTCTGTTAGGCCATCAGGTTGTTTGCACATTTGATGGTTTAATTTCTCCCTTTCCAATCAATATGCCTTTTATTTCCTTTCTTGCTTTTTTGTACTCGATAGAATTCTTAATACTATGTTGAATAAGAATAGTGAGAAAATGGACATTCTTTCCTTGTTCATCAGGGGTAATAATGAGTGGTGATACTCCCATTTTTACCCCTTTATTTTTAGACCTGTGAATTATGGCTATGGGAGAAACAGCACCATATATTTGAAACTAATTCTGAGTATACACAGCCTTCTAGAGAATCTGGCCTCAGCCCTGCAGGTTCTTTCACTTAGCTGACACAGTAAATGAATCTTCAAAAGGCCATTTCGCCATTCTCTCAAACTAGCTGTTTTAGGATGGTGGGGGAAAGGGTAAGACAAATGAATTTCATAAACATGGGACCATTGCTGTACTTCTTTTGCTGGGAAGTGAGCTCCTTGATGAGAAGCAATGCAATGTGGAATACCATGATGGTGGATAAGGCATTCTGTAACTCCACAAATAGATATGGCAGAAGCATTTCATGTGGGGAAGACAAATCTGTATTCAGAGAAAGTGTCTTTTCCAGTAAGAACAAAAAATGCTACTTCTTTCATGATGGAAGTAATATGATGTAATCCACTACCACCAGGTAGTTCACTGATTACTCTCGGGAGTGGCACTGTACTGGAAGCTAAGTGTTATTTTCAGATTCTGGCAGTTTGGACAATCAGTAATGGCTATAGCCATGTTGGCTTTGGTTAATGTAAGTTCATATTGATGAGCCCATGCCTCCTCCATCCCTGCCACCATGGCTACTTTGTTCATGAGCCCGTTGAGCAATGACAGGGGTGTCTGGGGAAAGAGGCTGACTGGTGTCCAGAGAAAGAGTTATCTTACTCACTTGGTAATTAAAATCTTCCCTCTTTTGAGGTAATCTTTTAGTGGGTATTAAGTTGGGACACAGCTATCTTTCACATCTTTTGCCCATTCAGAGAGGACTATTCACACACCTCTTTGCCTTATTTCCTCATCACCAATTTTCCAATTATATTCCTTCCAAGTCTCTGACCATCCAGCCAAACCAGTGGCCACAACCTATGAATCTTGATATAATCACATGTTTGGCCATATCTCTTTCTAGGCAAACGGTAGCCAAGTGCACTGCTCACAGTTCTCCCCGTTGGGAAGATTTCCTTTCACCACTTTCCTTCAGTGGTATCCCAGACTCTGGCTGGTTTTGGTTGGTGCCTGAATATCATGCAGAACCATCTGTAAACCAGACCTGAGTTTTGCCTTCTATCAGCTGGTAAGAACTCCCCCTGAGGCCTTAGGTGCATGCTGTTAGATAGAAGTTCAGTGTAGCAAGAATGGGGACTTTCTGCATTTGGGCTACTTCATGTAACTTTTGCCTCCAGGGCCTACTCAGTCCTGGTTAGAGATACACCATTTCCATTTGATGATGGAGTGCTGTTGTACACACCCACCTTTAGGACTTGGTGGGTCAGATAACATTCAGTTTATAGTGAGCAGCTAAGGTCACATGGTAACTTGGTAGCCTGTGGTTAAGCATTCAGTCTCTCCTAAGGCCTAATGGCAGACCAACGAGAGTAGTTATCTGCAGTAGATGGCAGGGCTTTACTCCAAAATCCTAAGAGCCTGTACTGTGATTCACCAGCGGCTTACTGAAGATTCCAAACAGCATCCCAGATTTCCTAGTTTAGTGATTTAGTTCTCACTGTAAGGTCTGGCATAAGATGAGTCATTACAGAGCTCTTCAAGAATGCCAGGGTTCTCCTCACAAATTTATTTCTCATTGTAGTAGGGAAAGGTATGTCTTCTGGACCTTCCCATTGTGAGTGAGTACGTCTTCAGTGACAAATCCATTGTAACATTCCTGTCTTCCAAAACCTTTGACCCTTTCCTCTGCATTAAACCAAGGCAGGTCTGACATTTAATCAGTCATCCTAGTTCCCCAAGATTCAACGTTAAATATGGAATATCTGCTTAGTGAGCCTATATTAATAAATATGATCTGATTGTTCCTTCTACTATAATCCCATACCCTTAATATTTATTCCCACACTTGTTTTCTGGATCTGTCTGTATAAATTAGAAAACCCAAAAGAGTGTTGGATATTGTGCTCCCCCTCACGAGTCATACTATATACCTCACCTTTAGGGGCCTGCTATGACTTGAGTGTAGTTGAAAGTCTAGTTGCAAAGAGGGCTTTGGGGAGTGGGTCCTTAAGAGAATCAGCTTTGTCTTGCCTGGCATCAGCCTTGGGCGGGGTGGAGGAGGACATTACTGTTTCCTTAGGCAACACAGGCTAATAATTCTCTAAGAGTAAGGTAGAGAGACCACTACTACTGAGGATGGGAAGGCTTCTTCCACTGACAAAGAATTATCACAATTTAGAAGCTTATTGTCTCCAGCTTCTTCAGGGTTTTCCCACATGTCACCATTCCAATTTACACGATCCCATTCTTTCCCAGTAGGTGTCCTCACTTTAACAATGGACACCTGTGAGGCTGGTAGTTCTGCTTGGACTGTATTTCAGCTAGTTGCAGGATGAGATTTTGTGTTTGATTTTTAACAATCTCAGCCCTTTGGCTACAAGAGATAAGGGTCACCTTCAGGACATGCTTAGAAAATTACAGGTTATTTATGCTACACTTGAGCTGAGAATTCAAATCCCTGAGTGTATCCTTTTTTTTTTTCCACCACTTTGTTCAGTGACTTTAGGAGCAACCAGCCAATCTCATTATGTTCATTAATTTTCCAAAAGTGTTTGAAAGTATCATATACATATTCACCCAAATTCAAATGTTAATCTCATCCAGAAACACCTTCACAGACACACTCGGAGTAACATTTAACCAAATATCTGGGCATGGTATGGCTCAGTCAAGTTGACACATAAAATTAACCATCACACCATTCCTCTGTCTTTGGACAGTTGGGTTGTTTCTTGGCAGTGAATATTGCTACTATGAGATGGATGTACAAATATCTGTGTCTCTGTTTTCAATTCTTCTGGATATCAAGTGGTATTTTTATCCAGTTACTTCATATGCTTAGTTGAAGTTTAGAATTCTAGTTGCTGAATCACTTTAATCACCTGAGGCATGTTTTAGAAGAACCACTTGTGTTACATCTGATGTATATTTAAATTATATGGATCAGTTGTACTGTATTTTAGAGGTGATTGAAGGGATTCTTAATGGAAATGTTTTTTATACTTGATTTCTGCCTAATCTACTGCCTTTGGAACCCAGTCTCTGTATAAACTGCAGCTTGATAGTGTTGCTTTCATTTTAAAAAGTAGAAAACATAATTCCTGATGTTTTCTTTCTACATGTCTCTCAGTGCTAATGAAATTAAGAAAAAAATCTATATCTGATTTCCTAGTTAACAGAGGAGAAGTTTGTGGATTTCCTATTTATTCAGTACATTTTGTCATTCACAGGAACATTCTGGGCAAAGTAAAAGCATATTTTTGTATTTATAACTTCCTTTTTTATAAGGTAATGAAGAGAGGGGGCACAATATTTTAGGGTTGCATCAAACATAGAGTAAGTGTGGTGATTTTGAAAGAGCATTGAGTTACGTATTGGCAAATACATTTATTCTATTAATTCCACTATACTCTTAGGGTATAATTTTGGACAAGCCATTTTACCTCTCTAAGTTCATTTTCTTGTCTGACAGATAGTGAAGGTGGTAATAAATACATGCTACTGTTTTATAGGGTTGTGATGATCAAGTGAGGTAAAGTATGTGACAACTTTAAATTGGTACATAGATGTTAGGTGGCATTTTATGATCTGAGCTGGTAGAGAAAATGGTTATTAGACATGATATAACTATCTGCTTATGTATTGGATCATCGCTGTGTGTCTGATTAAAAGGTTTCTAAGTTTTGAACTGTAGAAGATGACTGAAGTGAAGGAGTCAGTTTTGTCTCAGAACCTCAACTCACTGGAGAGAGAGAAGCATTTTCTAACCACTCCAACCCAATTTTGGGTATTAAGTCTTCTATTTTACTCTGTTTCGCAAATAATTACATGGTGTTCAGAACTTTATGAATGAATCAGAAATTTGTCAGCATGTATCCCTTTTTTAGCCCAATATACATATTATGTGACATTTCCAAACATTTTATTATTTTTAAATGTTGAAAATGGTATATTTTTATATGAGTTGAAGTTTATTTGGTATAGCAGTTTGAAGAGTACTAAAAAATGATTTTTTTGAGGGCTTATCTGTATGTCCTACGAGACAGACTAGAGACTGGAGGCAGACAAACTACTTTTTTGTTTGGCATATTTTCATGTGTTTCATACAGTTGGATTTGTTATATTTCTGTAAGAGAGGAAAAGGGACTGCTTTGCTTTATTATATATCCTAGGAGCTGTTTTCTCTTCAGGAACTTGAGTTAGAATGAATAATCTCAAAACCTAAACTTTCTTAAAAAACATCTTTTCAGAACTGAATAAATTTGAAGTTTATCTTTTTGTTTTTCTGAGCTTTGGTAGGACTCTGTGATGACAAATAGTGAGAATTTTTGCCTCATCCCATATTAAAAGCCTAAAAGATACCATTAAATACTTTTTGACAGACTGATTCTAGAGCTGGGACAGGGAAAAGTTAAGCCTAGAGCAAATATCTTTTTTTTTTTTTTTTCTTTTCTTTCTTTCAGGAATAGAATTTAGTGATTCATTGCCTACATATAACACCCACTGTTCATCCCAGCAAGTGTCCTCCTTAATGTCCATTGCCCATTTAGCCCATCCACCCACCCAACACCCATACAGTAACCCTCAGTTTGTTCTATGTAGTTAAGAGTCTCTTATGGTTTGTCTCCCTCTCTATTTTTATATTATTTTTGCTTCCCTTCCCTTATATTCATCTGTTTTGTATCTTAAATTACACATATGAGTGAAATCATATGATATTTGTCTTTCTCTGACTTATTTCGCTTAGCATAATACACTCTAGTACCGTCTACATTGTTGCAAATGGCAAGATTTCATTCTTTTTGATTGCCAAATAATATTCCATTGAATATATATACCACATCTTCTTTATCCATTCATCAGTCAATGGACATTTGGGCTCCTTTCATACTTTGGCTATTGTCGATAGTGCTGCTATAAACATTGGGGTGCATGTGCCCTTTGAAACAGCACTCCTGTATCCTTTGGATACATACCTAGTAGTGCAATTGCTGGGTCATAGAGTAGTTCTATTTTTGATTTTTTGAGGAACCTGCATGCTGTTTTCCAGAGTGGTTGCACCAGTTTGCATTTCTACCAGCGTTGCAAAAAGGCTCCTTTTTCTCTGCATCCCCATCAACGTCTGTTGTTGCCTGAGTTGGTAATGTTAGCCATTCTGACAAGTGTGAGAGGTGGTATCTCATGGTGGTTTTGATTTGTATTTCCCTGATTACAAATGATGTTGAGCATTTTTTCATGTGTCTGTTAGCCACCTTGGTGTCTTCTTTGGAAAAGTATCTATTCACGTCTTTTGCCCATTCTTTAGGTGGATTATTTGCTTTTTGGGTGTTGAGTTTGAGAAGTTATTTATAGATTTTGGATACCAACCCTGTAGCTGATATGTCATTTGCAAATATCTTTTCCCATTCTGTCAGTTAGTTGCCTTTTAGTTTTGCTGTTTCCTTCCCTGTGCTGAAACTTTTTATCTTGATGAGGTCACAGTAGTTCATTTTTGCTTTGTTTCCTTTGCCTCCGGAGATGTGTTGAGTAAGAAGTTACTGTGACCAAGGTCAAAGAGGTTTTTGCCTGTTTTCTCCTTTAGGATTTTGATGGCTTCCTCTCTTACATTTAGGTCTTTCATCCATTTTGAGTTTATATTTGTATGTAATGTAAAAAAGTGGTCCAGGTTCATTCTTCTGCATGTCGTCCAGTTTTCCTAACACCATTTGCTGAAGAGTCTGTCTTTATTCCATTGGATATTCTTTCCTGCTTTGTCAAAGATTAATTAGCCATACATTTGTGGGTCCGTTTCTGGGTTCTCTATTCTGTTCCTTTGATCTGAGTGTCTGTTTTTGTGTCAGTACCATACTGTCTTGATGATTACAGCTTTGTAATACAGCTTGAAGTCCGGAATTGTGATGCCTCCAACTGTGGAGGCATCTTTGGTTTTCTTTTTCAGGATTGCTTTGGCTCTTCAGGGTCTTTTCTGGACCTGTACAAATTTTAGGATTGTTTGTTCTAGCTCTGTGAAGAATGCTGGTGTTATTTTGATAGGGATTGCTAGAGCAAGCATCTTGTGGTAACACAAAGTAAGGAAATATTTAAAAAAAAAAAAAGATAAGAGCATGTCAAAGAGTTATAGGAACCACCTGAAAGTTTATGGTCATGGCCAATGCTGGAACAATTTGAGCAACAAAATAAATGACATATTGATTGTAACCCAAAGCATATAATAAATACCCATGAATCCATACTGATACAAGTAAGATTGAATAAATGTGTAAATGGAGGAAGAGAGACAAAAATTTCATATAAGAGAATTACAAATATATGTAGATGTTCTCTGCTCCATAAGATAGAACATAATTCCACCTTTTCCTCCTTGATTGTGGGCTAGACTTACTCGCTTCCAATGAATAGATTATGGAAAAGGAAAAATAGTAACATCATAGTTGAGAAACTGTCAGACAATGCCTTAGCCAACCGATGTAAATTAACATCTCCTGTGATATTCCATGGATATCATTTTCCTCTTGATATGTGTGAAAAGAGGGTCAGTTCACTCTTTCCAAAAGTGGTTTTCTTTCCAAAAACCTGTAACCCTAGTCTAATCACAACAAGTAAAAATCAAACATACCCAAATTGAGGGTCATTCTGCAAAATACCTGACCAGTATTCCTCAAAACCGTCAGGATCATGGAAAAGAAGTAAAGACGGAAATCTGTTACAGACCAGAGGATGCTAGGGAGACATGACAAGTTTATGCAGTGTGGTATCCTACATGGAGTTCTGGAATAGAAGAAGGACATTAATGAAAAAACTGATGAATAATATCTGGGCTTAGTTAGTAAGAATGTGCAGACGTTGGTTTCTTCATTTTCACAAATGTACCCTGGTGATATAGGATGTTAATAATAGGGGAAACTGGGCAAAGGGTATATAGACAATATCTGTACTATCTTTCAACTTTTTTGTAAATCTAAAATGATTTCAAGATAAAATGTTTATTTAAAAAACTTTGTTGACCATTTTTTTATTGTATGGAAATCAGATAGTGTAAAGAATAAAAACTTCTTTGTGATAATCAAACTTTCTCCATTTACATGTTTTATTTTAATATTATAATTTTTCATATAAAATTTAATAATGTGCTATGTTACCCCTATTTAAATTTATAATTTTCTTTTTTCATAAATAGTAGTGTCATCTATATGTAAGATTTAGTGACCATTTAAAAATCATCTTAATACCTGAAACTTTTAAGCTATATAGATGGAGGTTAAAAAGGTACAAATTAATAGCTGAATATTTTGAGGGGAAGAAGTTCATAATTTACAATAGGGGTACATAGGATCTAAAATTGTGATTGTTATAGCAATTATGATTTTGAAAGTGCTTTTGAAATTGTCATGGTATAGCACTTTAAGAACTTAGAAACTTTAAAAGCATTATCAATAAGGCAATACATAAAAAGTAAGCTAATAGAACAAAAGAATACTTAAAACCATTTAAAATGAAATCTTTGTAATTAACTATGAAAATAAAAGTACATTTTATATTCTTTTCTAGATTTATTATCTAGGATTGATTTGGATGAACTAATGAAAAAAGATGAACCACCTCTTGATTTTCCGGATACCCTGGAAGGATTTGAATATGCTTTTAATGAAAGTAAGTGGTTGTATGCTACATACAAGATTTATGTATCATGCTAATAGAATCATAGGACAGATGTTATTTGCTACTTTTATTTGCCCGTTAGTGTTTTATGTATTTAAGAACTCATGACTTTTCCCCTCATGGTGAAATTCTTCACTCAAGCAAAAGAACCAAATTGTAATTTCCCATAATTGTCAAATCACTTAAACCAATGGACATGAATTTGATTTGACTTATGCATTTCAGCCTTGAGCATTTAACTTGCTGGCATCCGGTTGTAATTCCGAATTAAATTATATAGAAAGATGCTACTTTTCCACATTTTTAAAATGAAATGACTACCAATTATTATCTTTGACCATATTTTAAAGCATAATACTCAATTTTCCATGATTTTTTTCAGGCAACATCCTTCTTTTAAAATTTATTAATTAAGTTATGAATAAGGTAAACTTTGCACTTGGGATTTGGGAGAACATACCATAAGTTACAGGGATGTTTCTGTAACAAAGAATTGTGATTCACTGAATGGATAACATGCTGTTGTACCTGAAGGGCATTGCTGTTACAAGCTAGGTAGCATTTGAGGTGTAGCTTTCTGTTAGTTGCTCCATACCCACTACATTGGTGATTTGTTATCATGTCATAGTAGATATCCGTTTGCATTATCAGTTATAGGTATCTGCTTATATAATGATGGTCTCTGTATACTAGAAAATTAAGTGGATTTAAACAGATGATATTAGAAACTTTGATCTCTTTTCTGATATTTTCATGCTTTTTTTAGTAAAGGATATCTTACGCCAAAATATGTATGAGTAGTAATATTTTGGTTTTTTTTTTAATTTCTTTATATTTTAATTGACAGAACTAAATGATCACTCAGACTAACATTGCCTTTTTTCCTTTGAAATGATTATTAGATTTTCTCAGAACAGGGATGGGTTGGGATATTGGTATTGTGGCTAAATCATAGAACTATGTTTGCTCTATGGATATCGGACATCATTTTTCATCAAAGTCTATGTTTCATCTTCCTTGAATATTTCTTAAAGTGAGTAAGAAACAAAAAAAACAATACACTTTTCTTTGTTTTCATTTTTTAAGTTGGGACCACACCCAGAGTGGAGCTTGCACTCATGATCTGAGATCACGAGTCACATGCTATACCAACTGAGCCAGTGAGACGCCCCCAGAAGCAGTACACTTTTAATCTTTCCTTTTATTATCAGATATATATGCACACAACCTTTCACACTTTTGCACACCCTTGGATCCACATATATTGCATTCAGACTTTTGTACATACCTACACTTTTGCATGTACATGTGCCCTTTTGTGTATATATACCATGAAGATGTATGCATCCTTGCACACACTTGCCATTTATTTTTTAAGTATCCTGGACATTGTCTTACATAAATAGTGACTAACAGTATGAGGCAGACATGGTTGAATTCTATGGATAGAATGCCATTTTTAAGGATCTTATTTTTAGTATTATACAGTTCACTTTTGAATTCAGGTTAACGGTGAATATCTAGAGAGGTGAGGATTTGTATACGGGAAACTGGGTCTCAATGCTAACCCCCTAAAAGGGAAATTTTAACTTAGTATCTTTGGCGACTTCTTTTTTAGCTTTATAATGACAAAAATTCTTAGGAAAGCTTTGAAATCAAATTTTCATTACCTGATTGAAGCTTCTAATTTTGTATAAAGGATTTTAAAGTAGTTGGATAAAAGAAGAATTTGGATACAAATTTTACTTTAAGCCAATTTGTAACAAAGGGGAAGAGATTGTATTTTACCTTCATCAAATTGATACCTGTTCTTTCAAATAACAGTGCGTTTTCAAATACGTCTTGTGTTTAAAATGCCTGCTTAGCCAATTTTCCCATTGTTACAGTTGTGTAAGGCCCAGCTCGAATATCCTTGCTGATGAAGAACTCAAAGGCTTATCCCCTTTTACACTCACCTATACTCCCTATGCCCTGGTGCAGTATTATGAGGAAGCACACTTTAGTATCACTAAAAAATAATTGGCCTTGTGGCAAACCATTTGAGTTTGAATATTGTCTTCTACAATACCTGATGTTTATTGAACTCTTAATACATGCCAAGAAGTGTCCTAAATACTTTCAACTTATTAATTCATTTAGGCAAGTGATAGCATCTTTTGGGTCCTAGACTCCATAACAAATCTGATAAAATATATGGATACATTTCCCAGAATAGCACATATTTTAGGTGTACATGTGAAACCTTACAACTGATTTCAGGGGACCTTAAGCTAAAGTGTCGTAAATCAGATCTTTGACACTCACTGGCAGGATTGTCCAAATCTTTGAGAAATGCCATATTTGCAAATGTGATCAGGTATTTTTTTCTGGATAACGCTGCTCACATTCTTTGCCTCTTAACCTTCTTTTTACCTTTAACACTAGTGCTAATAGTTGGCTCTTTTGACAGGGCCCATTTTTCCTAAAGCATCAGAATCTTTATCACTTTATGAGAATTATGATATCCAAAAATGAGTAAGTTAAATGAAAGACAAGAAACAAAACACCTTTCTTTGTGATGTAGGTGCAAGTGGTCTAAGTAGTCTATTAAAGTCACTTACTGGCTTGGTAAGTCGCTTCCCTTTCACACAGCAGTCTCACAGAAAATACATTTTAAATTTCAGCTGCAGAAATATTATACATTACTATATGTCAGGTACCTTTAAGGTTATTTTAGTCAAAATCATAAGTTTTAGATTAGCAGATGCCCTCAATCTACCTGCATTGGTATCTGTTTTTTTCTTTTTTTTCAGATTTACCCATTACATGCATCTTTCTTTTCCATTTCAAGTTATTTATTTTTTTTAATGTTTATTTTTGAGCTTTGAGAGAGAGAGAGAGAGAGAGAGAGAAGAAGTGGGGGAGGGGCAGAGAGAGAGGGAGATACAGAATACAAAGCAGGCTACAGGCTCTGAGCTGTCATCACAGAGCCTGACACGGACTGAACTGTGAGATCATGACCTGAGCTGAAGTTGGACGCTTAACCAACTGAGCCACCCTGGCACCCCTACCTGCTTTGGTATCTTAAATGGGAATTTCCCTTTCCTGTGGAGAAAGACAGATACATCTTGTAATTTATATGGCATCATCTAACCAAAAAAGAGTATTGTAGTGATCCAACACAGTATCTCATGTTGAGAGTATTAGAGAACTCTACAAATAAGGATTAGCTCTTATTTTGCATATTAAAGAGTTAATTTTTATATGTAGTGAAATTGATTCATAAAAATAGTGAAGTAGTTTTACTTGGGGTCGTATATTTCCTGGGTTTAGTTTCAGTGCTATAACTTTCAAGTTTTTATCCACTCCTTCATGCCCTCATTGAAAATCAAATACTAAGTTCCACGCTGAATGATCATGTCCTTCTTTGGGCTCTAAACTCTTTCTTGTGCCTTACTGCTCTTAGCATAGAGTCCAGACCCAATATCTGAGCCTTCTACTGTTGGTTCCCAACATGTTCTCCAGTGTTACACAGTTTGGCTCAATACTTTCTGTTTCTGTTAAAATGGATTGTTCACTATTATTTGAACTTTCTGTCCATTTTATACAGTTTTCTTTAAATTGCTGGGTAGAGGCAGGAGAGAGTAGGTTAAAGTAATTGGCTTGTGGTATGTTTCTCTCCTGATTACCAGGGGAATATTCCTGGGACAGAATGAAGACAAAGTGGCCTGGTCTTTTCTCTTTATAAACATGCTGATACTATAAACTTTTAGTGAATACAGACTAATGTTTGCTATGAACAGAGTCTTTATGGAATGCTTTGAGCAGGATGGCTGATTTGGCATTGCGTATGGTAAACGAACATATAGCAAACATATCTGTGGAAATAGGAGGTATATTTCTCTGAAGAATATCATATAAGTAGTACCACTCTCTGGCACGTAAAACTGAAGTATTTTATAACCCAAATGCTCACCAGTGTATGAGGTAACCTTTTTGCCTCACTTAGAGACCTCACTTAGAGACCTCTCTGGACCAGAGTGCTACTACTGAGAGGAAAGGATCTAGGAAGAAATGCCCAGGCTTTCCCAGGCCTCTCCCTGTTTTTCTTTGCCTGTGACACTAGATTGCTTATATCTTTGATATTATTAGTAAAAGTATTATCAGTAAAATCTCAAAATTGAGTGTTGACTGCCTTGACAGTCCAAACCTTTGTTGGCTCACTTCCTTTCTCCTATTTTCATTTCTTACTCATACTTCAAGACCTGGTTGAAAAATCACACTAGACCTATTCTAACCTATAGGGATCTTTCATTTTTCCAAACTTATTTTAGACTTTATTGTCTACAATGAGTTGCCTGTGGCAGGTTTTAGATTGTTGGTTTGCTTCATTCTTGTTTAATTTCCTGAAAAGTTGCTTAACTTTTTAATATTTACGCTTTTACTCCTCAGGTAACCTTTAAGCTTAGGAACTGGAACTATGTTCACAGCTGTAGCCAGCAAGGACCCTTATACATTATAGGCCCTCAAATGTTAATTTAGGTTAGAGTAATGCAGATCAGAATTTGCTTTAGAGTAATGAAGATGAAAACGCAAAGCATTGAGTATGTGGGGCCATTCTCTTACAGTATTTAGATGTTTGCATCATGTTGATATTTGAAGGAAAAAATCTAATGAAAAAATGAAACTGTTCTGAGAAAGTTCAGACATTATTTGTCATACTTTTCATTATTATAAATATGCTCTGAGTCATAGCAATACTGTTTGTTTATCTTCTAGAGGGGCAGTTAAGACACATAAAAACTGGGGAACCATTTGTTTTTAACTACCGAGAAGACTTGCACAGATGGAACCAGAAAAGATATGAAGCTCTAGGGGAGGTATGGTGATATATTCAACTTTAACTCCCCCCACCCCCAATTTTGAATAGTCAGAATGAAAGTTGTAAAGCTAAAACGGTTCATGAAGTCTTTCTAAAAAAAAAAAAAAAAAGACTTGAAAAAGGTTTTGCATTTTTTGTTTTATTATTTTAATGGTTATGTTTGAAACATATTCTAAGTTTAAAAATTTATGTTTTTATGTAAACGTATGCTTCCCATGACCTTAATATTTGGTAGTGAGTCATTACATCAGAAAACAAATTCTGCCAAATTTTATGTTTTAAATGTTTTTAGGAGGTTGAAATCTCTGCTGTGCCAGGTGGAAAAGTGTTACTTGAAATGCTTATCTTCCAAAAAAAAAAAAATTACCAATGTTAATTATATGAGGTGATGGATGTGTTAATAATATTAATCTTTATCATTCTACAATGTGTGTTTGTGTGTGTATAATATATATCAAATCATCACATTTATTCCTCAATAAAGGTAAAAACAAAAGTGCTTATCTCTGTGAAGAAGATTGATGCTCGTTTGGCTAATAAATTGGATCTCACCTACTTACCTTTGACTTGATAAAGGATTAGGCCTTGTGACCATTTAGGTTCTTCCCATGGTAGGAACCCTTGAAAATGTCATTTGTCATTCAGGTGAATGTTTTTTAAAGCCAAAGATTTTACTCATTCTATGTCATGTTAAGTATTTTTAATAAAATGTGTATGGACGCATTTGTTAAGTGTGGTAACTATACACTAGTTTAGTTCTCTAAGGATAAGTTGATGTTTCTGTTTTCTGTTTTGATTCCTTACAAAACTGGTTAAATGGTAGCATAAAGAATATATGAAACTAAATTTATGTTTCCTGGGAGCCAATTCTCCATGTGTCTCTTGAATTTCTACATGTGTCTGAGCAAGTCACTGACAGCTTTTGATGTGGTCTATCTTTTTGAGGGTCTTTGTACAGGAAACAACTTGGAAGACAGAGATTGTGTATTCCTCCAAGGCAGAGAGCAGATATTTTTTGCTATTCAAGAAAATGCTCCTCCCTTCCTGCACTAATGGCAAAGCAACCCCTTACAAGACTGGGCTTCATAAATGTTGAGGTTCCTTAGCTCTGCAGTGTGTTCAGCCTCTGTCCTTAGCCTGTTCACATTGCCTTTTTGGGATCTGAGGGACAAGAGAAAGATGAAGATAAGCTCATGTTGCCTGCTCTACACTGAGTAATAGTCTTTTGTCGCTGACACAGGAGTCTAGTGTCTTTTAGCAGTATCCATGAAACAGTAGCAGGCTAACTTGTTAGCTTGCAAACAGGATAAAATATCAGGTCCCTCAAAGTTCTTAATATTGTTCTCCAGCATTTATATCTTTTTAAAAAAATTTTTTTGAATGTTTTATTTATTTTTGAGAGAAAGAGAGACAGCATGAGCAGGGGAGGCGCAGAGAGAGAGGGAGACACAGAATCCGAAGACAGGCTCCAGGCTCTGAGCTGTCAGCACAGAGCCTGATGCGGGGCTCGAACTCTCAAACCACGAGATCATGACCTGAGCCAAAGTCGGATGCTTAACCGACTGAGCCACCCAGGCACCCCTCCAACATTTATATCTTAAGTATATGTAATGCCCTGAGTAATTTCTGCTGCACATAAGATGTCTGCCCATTTCCACTTGAATTAATTATATGCTGCATACTGGTAATATGTTGATAATAGAATATCCATCGTATATGACCTGAGAGAAGAACTGGGGATGTTTGCTTTGTTATATTTGTATGTGGGGTTTACATTTTACTCTTTTCCATAAGCCATGTGTATTTGTTCACTTGGACAGGTGCTGTTCTCTGAATAAACTTTGTCCTTTTTTGGCATCTGCATCTTTTTTCAGCCTTAATCTGTATCCTCTAACATCATCTCTTTCAAAATTTAGCAACTGTGTCTTATTAGATAATCCCATGTGCAAGTGATTGCTTTCTCCTAGGATCTGCTACCTTTTGTTTTTTGGACATAGGGAGGGTCACAGATTTAATTTTTGGTGGACCTTACTCCATGATAATCAAAATACAGTAAAACCTTGGTTTGTGAGCATAATTCATTCCGGAAATATATTGTAATCCAAAGCACTTGTATATCAAAGCGAATTCCCCTGGTAGAAATAATGGAAACTCAGATGACTCATTGCACATTCCAAAAATATTCATATAAAAATGATTACAGGGATGCCTGGGTGGCTCAGTCGGTTAAGTGTCCGACTTTGGCCCAGGTCATGATCTCGCTGTTCTTGAGTTCAAGCCCCACGTGGGGCTCTGTGCTGACAGCTCAGAGGCTAGAGCCTGCTTTAGATTCTGTCTGTCTGTCTGACTCTGTCTCTCTGTCCCTCCCCTATTCACGCGCTGTCTCTCTCTGTCTCTCAAAAATAAATAAACATTAAATTTTTTTTAAAAAAGAATGATTACAATACTGTAATGTAATACAAAATAGTAAAGAAAATACAAAATATAAAGAAAAATAAATAAATGAACCTGCCCTTACCTTTAAAAACCTTTGTGGTTGGTGTGAGGGAGACGAGGGAGGAGGGTCATTGTGTAGGATGACTTCCACTGTCACTAATGGAATCACTACTATTTATTGACTCAAAGGAATCTTTTTCTGAACGGGGGCCATTGTATGTGCTTGCGCAGATGTTGACTACAGTACAGTATTAATAATCTCTTGTCATACTGTATTTAATGTAGCTGGCAGTAAGGCAGCAGAGGAAAGGGTCTATATCTGCAGGCAGCCTGACCTAGAGTGGAACAAAGCATTCCTAAGCTTACTCTTGTATGGAAAAGCAAAGGGCTGTCCATAGGTGATTTGAAGTGATAAAAAAATACACTAGTGCCAAAGTTCTGAAAAACCACTGATTTCTGCCAGACATCACAGCCTGAGACCAAGCATCTAGGCACATGAGATGATCACCCACAATGTAGCAAGACAGAGACAGAGAAAAACCATTGGCTCAGTTGTGATCGTATGACATTTGGTGTCATAGGCTACTTGTATTGCAAGACATCACTCGTTCATCAAGTTAAAATTTATTAGAAATGTTTGCTCATCTTGTGGAACACTCGCAGAACAAGTTACTTGCAATCTAAGGTTTTACTGTATCTTGTACTTAATGATTATATATAGCTATATAGAGAGAAAATATTCTACGTTATCTAGATTTTTCACCTCCTGTGCCTGTATTCACATTTGTGTTGATGATAAAGTTGGCCCTAAATGTCACCCCAAATCACAAGATTTATTCTGTAATGCAGTGTAACTCAAATTTAGATCATTGGACTCCTGAGCTTCAAGTACCAATCCCATTTACTTCCATATATATATATATATATAAAGTAAACAACTTTCTAGCATAAAACTTGTCACAACAAAAGATCCAAGAATTGGAGAAGGAAGTCTGGTTGTTAACAGCCTTTTGTTCCATACCATCTTGCTTCTCACGTCCTGTTTGAAATACTTATTTTCATTACTAATCTCACTGTTGAAGGCTGGTTATTAATTGAATTTCATTTCCTATATTTTAGCATTGAGATGTATGAGTTTTAGTTATATACGAATAAGAACAGTTTTCACTATAGTGAATTTGTTTAGTGTTCATTATGGTGGGATTTAATAATACATAGGTGTACCTATATTTTGTCCATATTTCTTCATTTCTATTTCTGAGCTATGCTTTCCAGTTAGATTTAACCACCATACTATCCTTTGTTCATACCTTGTACTTTTATCTCATACTGTTTTCTCTCTTTGAAATGCCCTCTCTCCCTTGTTCACAACACCCGTACCTCCACCTGCCTTAAGGTTTTGGCTCAGATGTCTTCTTTTCTGGGGAGCCTTTTCTCATCTCCTCTGCTACTCTCTCTCTCTTCTTCCCAGTTCCTTTTTTCTGATTCTCTTTTTTCTGCCTATCTTGCCTTCTTCCAAGAATGATATAAGGTGACTTTAAATATGAATATGCCATTTAGCAAGGTTAAAAATTAAGTTAAAAATAATAGAATTTTAAAAAAGAAAATAATGTTAGTAAACTAGTGGCATGAGTTTGCTTTATTTCTCTCAAGCTACTTTACTTTGTGTCACAGTGTTTTTTTTATGCATATCTTTAGCAATTTGGGAAAATTTTCTGTGTTCTCATATTTGTTTAATAGGAAATGAGTGTGATAACACATATATAAACTAGTACGAATTCTGGACCTATGCATTTTAGGAAATTTCTTAATTTTAGGAATTTGAACATAAAGATATATTTTCATATCAGAGTAAAGGAAAATGATATGCTAATGATAATTTTCCTGTTTGTAAAAATATTTCCCATTATTTGCTAATTACCATTTAATTTCTAAGTTTTAGAATTTTACTGCTTTGCTGATTAAAATTATTTGATTAAAGGTAGTCCATGTTTGTGGCATTTTCTTTCGGAAAATTTTTGTCCTTCATAGTCACACTCTAGACCTCTGTCGCTGTAATTCAGAAAATAGAAGTTCATGTATAATTGTCTAAAATTCCTAGAACATAAATAAACCTTTGCATTTAAATCCTGGAAATAATTTAGTTTATTGTTACCAGTAAGATCTCTAGTTCGATTAAATGAGAACCTGTAGAAAGTATCTTACCACATCCCGGATATAGAAGCATTTAAAAACCTTTCTTTTCATGGATGTGAGGGTGGAATACAGAAGATAGTGTAAATTTGAGTTTCTTGTCTAGAAGCCTGCCTTAATAAACAACTTCTGATACGCTTAGGATTGAAGCTTTAGGGAAACAGATTCTGACTTTAGCCAGCAATCTAAACCAAAACCCCTTCTGTGTTTTTTCAGTATGTTCCTACTAAATACTGAATTTTGTCTTCACTGGAAAGCTACTATGTATGTTTTGCAACTGCCGTTTTAGTTTATGTTTATTTCTCTCTTAAGGAGATTATTATAGCAGTCATTCAGCAGAAATTGTTTTTAAGACTTGCTCCTGAAATGCTCTGTCATTTCTATGTAAATTAAACTTATTGTGTAAGTAAAATAAACTGAGATGTCAGTTTGTTTTTAGAATGCAGTTCCATAACTACACAAAAGAATACTTCTTACATTTACATAGTTACGTTTTTATAGTCAAACAAATGCTTTTGCTAATATGTATTTTTTTTTTTTTATTTTACTATCTACGTATAGCTTGATAAAAATATATAGCCTATAATAAGTTTGGATCATTTATCTAAATTTAGAAAGATACTGTCTGGGTTTAAGGAGGTGGGAGAGTGGTGTGAAAGTGTAACTTTCAAAATAGAATTCTTTAGTATATGCTATATGCTAGAGTTGAATGCCTGAGAATAATGTTTCTGGTAGGCTCGATCAGAAAGACTGGAAAGGCCATCATGTTAAGTAGTAAGTAGAATGATGAAAACTCAGCATGTAGTTTTTAAAATTTTCCCAACTATTTCTTTCATGTCATTGCTGAATTACTATTAAGTGGAGAATTCATAATCCAACAGAAATTCTAATGAAAGAGAGATTTGATTTTCTTGCCTAATTTGGATCTTTGCATTTCCTTTAATATTTATCTTTATTACCTCTTTAAGAATTAATAAATTGTCAATGTGCTCAATTAGAGAATAGCAGTGATAAAGTAGTCTTATGGTGCATGGCTCTTTATTTTTGGATAGAATCACAGGAAAACAACTAGGGGCATAATTTTTTTCACGTGTGAAGCCATCTGGTCCTGCATTTTTGTTTGTGGGAGTTTTTTGATTACTGATTCAATTTCTTTGTAGGTTATTGGTCTGTTCAAATTTTCTGTTTCTTCTTCCTGTTTTAGTTTATACTAAATTTATACATTTCTAGGAATTTATCCATTTCTTCTAGCTTGTCCAGTTTATTTGCATGTAGGTTTTCCTAATATTCTCTTAACAATTATTTGTATTTTTGTGGTGTTGGTTGTTATTAACCCTCTCTCATTTGTGATTTTATTTATTTGAGTCCTTTTTCTTTTCTTTTTGCTAAATCTCACTAGAGGTTTAAAAATTTTATTGGCTTTTTTTTAAGAACAAGCTCCTGATTTCATTGTTGTGTTCTATTTTTTTGTTTTGTTTTTTTAGTTTCTATATCATTTATTTCTTCTCTAATCTTTATTTTTTTTTTCCTTCTACTGACTGTAGGCTTCATTTGTTGTTCTTTTTCTAGCTCCTTTAGGGGCGTTTGAGACTTTTCTTACCTCTTGAGGTAGGCCTATATTGCTGTAAACTTCCCTCTTAGAATTGCATTTGCTGCATCAAAGAGACTTTGTACCATTTGTTTTCATTTCCATTTCTCTCCATGTAATTTTTTATTTCTTCTTTTATTTCTTGGTTGATCCATTTATTATTTAGTAACATGTTATTTAATCCCCATGTGTTTGTGTTCTTTCTAGATTTTTTTCATGTGTTTGATTTCTAGTTTCATAGTGTTGTGGTCAGAAAAGAAGCACGGAATGACTTGGATCTTTTTGAATTTGTTGACTTGTTTTATGGCCTAATATGTGATCTTTTCTGGAGAATGTTCCTTGTGTACTTGAAAAGAATGTGTATGTTCTGAAAATATCTGTTAAGTCTATCTTGTCCAGTCTATCATTCAAAGCCATTGTTTCCTTGTTGATTTTCCGTTTAGATGATCTGTCCATTGATGTAAGTAGAATGATAAAATCCCCTACTATTATTATACTAATACTGATTAGTTCCTTTATGTTTGTTATTGTTTTATGTATTTGGGTACTTTCATGTTGCATACATAAATATTCACAATTGTTATATATTCTTGTTGGATTATCTCCTTAATGTTTATACACTGCCCTTGTTTGTCTCTTGTTACTGACTTTGTTTTAAAGTGTAGTTTGTCCAGTGTATTACTACTCCAGCTTTCTTTTGATATCCATTTGCATGGTAAATGTTTCCATTGCCTCACTTTGAATCTGCAGGTGTCTTTAGGTCTAAAATTGGTCTATTGCAGGCAGCATATAGATGTGTCTTTTTTTTTTTTTTTTTTTTTTTAATATTCTGACACCCTGTGTCTTTTGATTAGAGCTTTTAGTTGATATATATTCAATGTAATTATTGACAGATATGTACTTATTGCCATTTTATTGCTTGTTTTGTGGTTGTTTCTGGAGATTTTCTCTCATCCTTTCTTGTATTTCCATGTTTTGCTGATTTTCTTTAGTATATATTTGGATTTCTTTCTCTTTATTCTTTGCATGTTTATTTGTGACTTTTGATGTGTAGTTACCATTAGCCTCTCCTGTATATAGCAATCTGTATTAGGTTGATGGATATTTAAGTTTGAACCCATTCTTTTCTACTCTCCTCCCCACAATTTAGGTATATGTTATTATATTTTATATCCTTTTATCTTGGGGGTTCCTTGACTTATTTTTTCAGGAATATTCATTTTTACTGCTTTTGTGTTTCCTGTCTTTATATTATCACTTTTGCTCTCTCCTTTCCACTCAAAGAGTCACCTTTAGCATTTCTTATAGGGCTGGTTTAGTGGTCATAAACTCCTTTAGCTTTTGTTTCTCTGGAAAACTCTTCATCTCTCCTTCTGTCCTGAATGATAGCCTTGCTGGATAGAATATTCTTGGCTGCACATTTTTTCCCATTCAGTACTTTGAATATATCTTGCTACTCCTTCGGACTTGCCAAGTTCCTGTTGAAAAATCTGCTAGCCTTGTGAGTTTCCCCTTGTAAATTAATGACTTCTTTTGTCTTGCTTCTTTTAAAAATTTTTTATCACTACACTTTGCCAATTTAATTACAATACGTCTTGATGTTGGCCTCCTTTTGTTGATTTGATGTGAGTACTCTGTGCTTCTGGATCTGGATGTCTGTTTCCTTCCTCACATTAGGAAGTTTTCACCTATTATTTCTTCAAATACATTTTCTGCCACCCCTTTCTCTCTCTTCTTCTCCTGGTACTCCTGTAATATGAATATAATTATATTTGATGTAGTCACTGAGTTCCCTAAGTCTTATCATTTTGTGTAATTCTTTCTCTTTTGTTCAACTTCATTGCTTTCCATTACTTTATTTTCTATGTCATTAATTTTTTCTCTGCTTCTTCTAGCCTGTTATGTATTGCATTAAGTGTGATTTTCTTCCCTATGTTTATAGGGAAGCAAGAGCAAGAGAGCATGTGTAAGGGAGGGGCAGAGAGGGGGAGAGAGAATCCCAAGCAGGCTCTGCACTGAGAGCATGGGGCTTGATCTGAGGAACTGTGAGATCATGGCCCGAGCTGAAATCAAGAGTCGGCTGCTTAACTGACTGAGCCACCCAGGCGCCCACATCAAGTGTGTTTTTAATCTCATTTATTGCACTACTCATCTCTGATTCTTTTTTAAGTCTTTTATCTCTGTAGTAAGGGTCTCACTGATGTCTTCCATTCTTTCTTTAAGTCCACTTAGTATCCATATGATTGTTTCTTTAAATTCTCCTTCAGGCATGTTACTTATATCTTTTTCATTTAGATCTCTGGCCTTGACTATATCTTGTTCTTTCATTTGGGATAAATTCCTCTGTCTTCTCATTTTGTATAAGTCTTTGCCTGCTTCTCTGTGTTATAAAAGCCAGTTATATCTCCTATTACTGAAAGTAATGACCTTATAAAGAAGGGGTCAGTAGTGTCTAGGGCCTAGCACTTTTGGGAGTGTGTGCTTTGTGTGCTCTTCTGTTGTTTTCTGGCTGCTCTGTCCTTCAGGCTGGTCCTCTGCAGTGGCTCTTCTTGCCTGCTTTTGGTAGTGGTTATTTCTTGGCCTGAATGTGGCGAGTTTCAACTAGGTGTGCTCTGGTCTGCTTGTGAAATGAGACCTGTCATCACCTCCACTGGAACTGAGGCCCTGTAGAGCCCTCTGGTCTGGAGACATCGTGTAGGCAGGGGTTTTTGCTGGTCTTCTGGGGTGGGGTGCACCACACTGGGACTCAGGCAAGCGTGACAGAAAGGCAGTTCCACAAACTCCTGGTGGATGAGACTTCATGTAAGTAAATTAGGTAGCCAGTGTCCATGCTGTGCTGCTTCCCACAGGTGACTCTGTATTTATGGTAAGGGGTAAGGGAGAGAAATGGCACTGGCCAGCTCCTTTGTTCCAGGAGCCATGTCTCTGTGAATGCTGCCTCTCAGGGACATGCTCAGAGAAGAGCAAAGAATCTCTGCATTGTGTGCCCTAGACACTCTTCCAATTGCTATTTCCAGGCTTTATTCCCCCAGGTTGTTTGCTTGCCTTGTCTCCAGGCACTGCAGTTCCCTCCAGGCTCTCTCCTAGCCAAGCCCACTGACCTTTAAAACTCCACATTTTAAGCCCTGCTGATTTCAACAACTCATGAAATTCAACGCATCTAGTTTTCCAAGCCACTGGTTATGGGGTTGTTAAGTTTGTTTTGTCAGTTTTCAGGTTGATTTCTGGCATATTTAGGATGTTTGATAGTTAGCAGGTTGTATTCCTGGGATGAGGTTGAGCCTAGGGTTGTCCTACTCAGCCACCATCTCCTTCTCTTAAGGCTTTTTTTTCAATTGCCATATTTAGGTATTTGGAATAGGAACAACTTAAGGAACAATAATACAAATTAACATTTTAATATTAAAATCTTTAAATATAATATGATTATATGTGTATAATTAATACCTTAATATAATGTGAAATTCACAGATCTTATGTTGTGACAGAAAGAAATGGCTAGCCATCCAGAAATATGGGTCCTAAGTTTGGCTCAGTACTATCTGTATGACTTTAGAAAAAGAATATTTTTGATACACCACTATAATGTGCAAATAAAATTATTCATACTGTTGTGATGAACAAGTAGGATGCATACATATGATATCATTTTATATTCCAAACTTGCCATGCAAATGCTAGGAGCATGGAATCGAAAATAGAACTGTGCTGTTTAACATTTCTAATTTAACTTTATTATTAATATTATAATGGTTTAATTTCTAATTTTTCTTTCCCCTTCCTCTCTCTTAGTCTACTTATTGCTGACATCAAATTTAACTTTCTCTGGTAGAAATGAAGACCCAGGGTTGGTCAGCAGTCTCCTTTGATTTCCATCTCTCTTTAGCATCTATTTCTATAAGTGGGATACTATATCTAGGTTGGTGTTAGTAATTGGACATCTTAGAATTGAAGAAGTAGTCACTGAAATAATAAGACAACCCACGTGAGAAAAACTGTAAGCCTCTTTAAAACAATGTAGCACTGACATATGAACAAACTTAGAGACCAATTGAACAGAATACGAAGTCCATAAATACATTGAAAGTTTTCAAATACACATGGAAATATAGTTTATATTATAGTGTAGTTGTAAATCACTGGGGGAAAAGGAACTTTAAGTAACTGATAGATGATGTTTTGTAAGAATATAAAATTTGACCATTCATCACAATGTGCACCAAATGAACTCCAAATGGATCAGAGGTCTAAACGCAAAAAAAATTAAATGAAACCCATGAACCCAATAGCATTGATTGTATTTTTGAAATACCAACCCAGTATCAATGATTGTTGTTTTGAAATACTGTTTCTCATTAAAGCAATACAAATTCTTTGGAGAAATGTTTCAGTGTGTGGCCAGAAACAATTGATATGAGCCTGGAATATCTTGTAATATTAGATAGCAAGGAAGTTGTCAAAGAATACTATACTCTTCTAAGACTTGAAAAGGCCCAGACAAAACAAAACAAAATAAACCCCACAAAAATCCTCACCAGTGGGCAATATGCAGGAACAAGCAGTTCAGGGAAAATAATGCAACTATCCTTAAACATATGAAAAGATGTTTAACTTCACTCAGAGCAAGAGATGTGTTAATGAAGACTGTGTCAAAGTAACATTTCTCACCTGTCAGGTTTACAAAAATCTATATAAGCTTGATGGCATACTCAGGCTGTGGTAAGAAAGGACCTTTTTATATGTTTCTCATGGGAATATAGAATAAAGTCATATAATCCCTTTAGATGAGAAATTGCCAGTGTTGTACAAAATTACAGATGTATTTTCCCTTTTGTGTGAAAAATTAGGGGAAAATGCATATATTTGTTGTTTTTTTATTTTTCTGAAAAAAAACCTGGAAAATAATCTTGAAATTAATATTTATGGGGAATTTGGAGGAATGAGATGAAGGGATGGCATTGAGAAATCTCTAATAACTTTTTGTATAGTTTTGATTTTTGAACCATTGGCATTTTAATATGTTAAGAAAAAAAACATACCACAAAATTTAAAACAGAATGAAGTGTATATGTAGTTAGTAACATAACCAAAGAGGAAATAAAGAATTACTTCTGAGGCCTTTTGGATACAGTACTTGGTACTTCCTTTGTTGGATTTGTCCTTTGGTTGAGAATGGCCAGTGAAATGTTAAAATTAACTCATTGGTTTTATTGTTAATAGTGATACTGGTATAATAATTTTTATGCCATTTTATGAATGTGGTTTTTAAAGCAAATAAGTAAATACGTAAATGTAATTGTGAGCTATGATTTTCAGGATTAGAGAAAAGAGATCCAAAATGTAACAAAGCAGTTAGGAAAACCCATGTAGAGAAAAATTTTAATTTTGGAATATCACTACACACTTACTATGTTTTCAAAATGTATATTCCTGGTTCTACTCACTAAAAAGGCCTGGAGATAGTGGCTTCCTCTTAACAGTGAGTGCACTTAGTGGTAACATTTTGGTGTCTAAATGCATTGCCTAGTAAAAGGAGCCAGGGGTCATTGAAGAAAAGGCTGATTCCAGGTCAGGGACTGGAAATATAGAAGATGAGCCTATCACGTGATGTTTTACCAGAAAGGATACACTTACTCTGATATGCCCAAATTCAAAAGACCACCAAGAACAAACCACCAGAGTCCAGAGTCAAAGCCAAGCGGCAAGGGTCATTTATTGCAGGTTTGAACCCGGACCTCCGCGCACTCATTACCGGTGATGCTAAGAGGTCCCAAGCGAGGATCTTACAGCTTCTTTTATAGACAGGCACAAACAAGTTAGGGATTTTTCTCGGTTACAGAGCTGTTATTGGTTGACATTTAAATTTGAACACTCAGCAGAACTTGATTGGTTCCCGCCTTTTTTTCAAACCACTCAGCAGAACTTGATTGGTTCCCGCCTTTAGGTCAGAGCACAACCAGGCACGCCCTGGCTGGTTCTGGGAACGGCGGGGGGGGGGGGGGGGGGGGGGGGGGGGGGTCTTTTCTTTGCAGTTGTGAGTACACCTGGTAATTTTCTCTTAGTCTCTCAACTCTAGTGGAAGTATGTGAAAAGGACAGAATAGCCAATCTGAAAGGGCTTCTTTTGGCCAAAATTGGGTCAATTTGAGGATAAAACAGAATAAGCATTCTAATGATTATAAAACACTTAATAAAAAATCACCATGTCTTAATATTTAAAAAAAAAATCTAGTTAATTTACCATAATCAGTTGAAAATTATGTAAAAATTGGTAATCAAAAGAAAAGAATTGAGCACCTAATCTTTTTATAAGAAACTATATAGTTCATTTGCTAGTAAAGAAGGAATATTCTTCTCTATCAAAGGGTTCTGGCTAGTAAAAGTAGTAAATATGATAGAATTAGAAAGTCAGTTTTGCCACCTATGATAGCATAATTCTAAAAATCGTTTTGGAAGAGTCCCATTTTTCTACTTCCTCAAACACTAATCTAGGTACTACTGTGAAGGGACTTTGTAGATGTAATTAAGATTACTCTTCAGCTGACTTTAAGATAGAGAGATTATTCTGGATTATCTGGGTGGACCCAGTGCAGTTACAAGAGTTTTGAAAACTGACAAAAAGGCAGAAGAGTCAGTGGCAGAGATTTGGCAGAAGAGGAATTAAGAGAGATGTAGCACAAGGAAAGCCAGAGGATCCAAACATGAGGAGGATTCAACATACCATTGTTGCCCTGAGGTTCAGGGACCAGAGGGAAGCCTTTGGGAGCTAAGGGTGTTCCTGTGCTAATAGCCCTCAAGGAAATGTTAATCTTAGGTCTGCAACCTCCTCACTGGACTAGATTTTGCCAACAGCCTGAAGGAACTTGGAAGCAAATTCCTTCCAGAATCTCCTGATAAGAACCTGTAGGCTGCTGCCTTGATTTTGGCCTTGTGAAACCTGGAGCTGAGAAACCAGTAGAACCAATGCAGACTTGTGATCTACAGGTCGTGAGATGCTAAACTGTGTTATTTAAAGCTGTGAAGTTTGTGGTTATTTTGTTCCATTAATAACATAAAACTAATGTACAACCCCTCCACAAACTAATGGATTCAGATAATAATCATCAATGGATGCTTATCTCATCAGGTTAAAGGATATGAGGGACTGTTTGCATAGTATATTTGCATAGAATATTTGCATAGTACCAAAGTATCTCCTCAGAGATTTCTTGCAATTGTTAAGAGAAAAATACATACCTTAAAATAGATCTAACTATGGGCACTTTACTTAAGTAAACAGTTAGTATTACTAGTAATAGAATAACTTGTCACTGAGGGGTTTTTTTGATGTGATGCAATTTGAAGTACAGAGTATTAACTGAATATTCTGGTAATATATTTTAAATCTGACTCTAATCAGACCTTTAGATGTATCTTCCCATTTTCATGAGATATAGGAAATAGGGAAAAAAGTAAATGACACCACAAGGACACATCGGACAAAGCATACTATTTTTAAATGTTTCTTAAGAAAGGAGAAAAGCCTACAGAAATAAAAAGCATATATGCCAAAATGTTGTTAACAGTTGTTCAATGAAAGTGGTAAGTGTAAAGGTATTTATTGTATTATTTTTCAATTTTTCTATATGTTTGGAAAGTTTCACAATTAAATTTTGGGGGAAAAATGGAAGATGATAGGAAACTTGAAAGAGTTTGAGCTTCTCATACATGAGTGGGGAAGGCTTTACTTCAGTGTTTTTGAATAGTACAGATACTGTTTTGTTTGGGACCCTTCAAATATTAGAATTGGTATACTTTTCTTGAGGATAACAGCATCCATTCTAGTATTTGGGTTGTCTTCAAATAGTTTGTTCCATTTTTAAGGGATACTTTACTTAGTATTATGGGGCATAAATGCATTTAGAGCCAGGAGGGAAATAACTAGGTCGGTGAATGTTGTGGCACAACTTTCTCATGCTCTTACATGTTTTTCTACGTATGCTAAGAATGCAAGGCCCTCCCTACTTTTTACATAGGCCATTTCTCACAGTTGTGTTTATGGTAAGTGATCTTGAGGGATAGGATTGCTTACAGCTTTCTGTAAAGTGGTAGGCTCCTCAAGCTTCATATTCCTCACCGTCATGTCAAACTACTGTGGGTACAGCATCCATCCAGGCTCATATAACGTTACCCCCTAGGAATTTAGGATCCAGGGAACCAATGTATATACATGGTTATGCTATGTCATGATTAATAAAGATCTTTGTCTCTGACCCAGAATTCTGTGTCTGCTGTCAGCATCAACAAAACAGTAACAGGCTAACAGATTAGATAGTAACTATGGCAAAAATCAAATCTCTGACTTTGTTGTTGAGTGTTCATTAGATAGATTCCAGAGTAATCCCTCTGTTTTCAGTCTGACATCTCATTTCTACTCTTCACTGGGGGTAGGTCTCCTGGGTCAATAGCCTGCTTTCCCAGTTTTATTGGGTGGAATTACCATTTATCCAGTTATGTAAGTCAGAAACTTCATAGTCTTTTCACTTTTCATGTTTCCCTTGTGACCAGGTCTTGTTATTTTACCTTCTTAGCTCACATCTTTCTTCATCTCCACTGCTTTGGTTCTGCTTAGGTATATATCACCTCTTAACTCTTTACGACAATTCACGTATGGAACTGAATTTTGTCCCCCTCTCAAAATTTACATGTTGGAGCCCTAAGGCTTAAATGTGATTGTATTTGGAGATAGGACTTTTAGGAGATAATTTAGGTTAAATGAGGTCATAAGAGTGGGGTTCTAATTTGTTAGGATTGGTAGCTTTACACAAAAAAGGAGAGAGTGCGAGATCGATCTCTCTCTCTCTCTCTCTCTCTCTCTCTCTCTTTTCTGCACACACTGGGAAAAGGTCATGTGAGGACATAGCAAGAAGGTGACTGCAAGCCAGGAAGAGAGCTCTTACTAGGAACCAAATCAATTAGCACCTTGTTCTTGGCCAGAAATCTGAGAAATAAATTTCTGTTGTTTAAGCTACCTAGTCTTTGGTACTTTGTTATGGCAGCCTTATCAGGCCAAGGCAGTGACCTCCAATGTGGTACATCCTTGCCTGCCTGCCTCCCTCCCACCGTTTCCATCTCTTTGACCTTGTTCTTACCACTACTACCAGAGGTACCTTTTAAAACTGCAACTACGATCAAGTTTGCCTGTTTCAGAACCTTTATATGTTTCCCTACAAAATAAAATTCAAACTGCTTGCATTCTCAAAGCAGACATTTCATGAGTTGGCCCTACTGTATTTTTCTGGTTTGAGTTTCACTTGCCTCTCCTCTCTTGTCTAGTCCCCACTCACCCTATGCTTAAAGCTGTAGAAACTTACTTGTGGTTTTGTTTTTTTTTTAATTTTTAACATTTATTCATTTTTTGAGAGACAGAGAGAGACAGAGCATGAGTGGGGGAAGGGCAGAGAGAGAAGGAGACACAGAATCCGAAGTAGGCTCCAGGCTCTGAACTGACAGCAACAGCGCCCAGTGTGGGGCTCGAACTCACAAACCGTGAGATCATGACCTGAGCCGAAGTCGGATGCTTAACCAACTTAACCACCCAGGCACCCCTATTTGTGGTTTTCTAAAATGGCAGTCCGTTTTATATCTCTGGACTTCTTCTCATGCAGAGACCATTTAGTGCCAGGGGTGTTGCTTCACCACCCCCCTCCCATCTGCTTGCAGACTATTTATTCATCTTTCAGGCTTAGATCAACCTCTAAGAAAACTTACTCTGATCCATATAGTCTAGAATGGACATGTCCCTCCTTTGTGTCTCATATGTGCTTTTAAAATGATTCTATTATAACAGCTATTATATTTTACTCCCCTTAGTGTTTATCTCTCTCTCTCTCTTTAGTAAATGTGTCGGGGCTAAACTAAGCCTAAATGGATACTGTGTTAGGGTTCTCCAGAGAAACAGAAACAATAGATTGTGTATATAGAGAGAAATAGGTTATTTTAGGCAATTGGCTCTTGAACTTGTGGGGGCTGTGTGAGTTCAAAATCTGATCAGTGACCTACAGGCTGGAGAGTAAAGGAAGAATTTATGTTGCAGTTTGAGTTCAAAAACAATCTACAGGCCGAATAACCTCTTGCTTGGAAGCTTTTCATTCTATTATGCCCTTCAGCTGTGGTTGAGGCCCACTCACATTACTGAAGGCAGCCTGCTTTACTTAAAGCCACCGATTTAAACGTAAATCTCATTCATCATCCTCACAGAAATAGCCAAAATAATGTCTGGCCATGCATCTGAGGACCATAGCCTAGCCAAGGTGACACATAATGCAGATGGTGATCATACCTGCATGTAATTTAGTGTGAATGTGCCTTAAGACTTCACATCACCTTCTTCAGGCTCAGGGTGGAGTCATTCCCTGAGGGAAATCTGGCCCACCTTGTGATGCCTCCTGCTCTGTGCCCACAAGAAACCCACTGTTTCTTTCTATCCTGTTCACTAGCTTTCCACCCACAGAAGCAAAGGTGATACATGTCTGTACAAAGCACACTACATCATGACAGGCATGTGGCAACTATATTTTGTCCATTATAGCCTTGAACCTTTCTATGCTTTCAGTCATTAAAGTGTAGTTACACAGTAGTTGGGTGCGTGTTGCATAGTGAATAATTTGGTGGCCCAGCAGGGAGCAATTCCTAGTAATCCCTTACCGAATGATATCCTTTGTAGTACATGTAACCTGAAAAGTAATAATCAAAAGATACTGATATAATAGTAGAGTTCCATTTATTCATTAAGAATTGATCCTGTTCATCATCATAGTAAGTGACCAAAATGTCTCCAATGTGATGCTACTCAGGTTAGATCTTATCAGGTTCCAAAGCAGAAACAGTCTTGACAAACACATAGCTTCACCCTTTGGGATCTCTGGTATAGTTGTTCTGAGACACAATATAATTTTCTTGCTATCAACCTATGTCAAGGCACCACTGTAGTGTTAGATTTTACTAATTGCATACGTATTCATTCATTTACCTTCAACTACTATTTCTTCTTTTTGTTTTTGACTTTAACCTCAACTTTTCTACTTTTGAAAGGAACATCAGGTTTATCTACAGTTCAGTGGAGACTAAAAAGAACAGTCATTGAAGTAGGAGGAAAACCATGAGACTTGTGATGTCCTTAAAGCCATGTGAAGAATATATATCAAGGAGAAGGAATGATGATTTCTGTACACTGAAGTCACATGGAGATGAGTGGAAGTGATTCATGTAGTTCTCCTGACTCATCTCCCTGGCTAAGTGTATTTCTTGCCAGCTCCACTCTGAAGCCAAAATGCTATTCCAAAGTTACAAACATTAATCCCTTCTATTTCATGGTGACTTTAGGATAGAGGCCTGACTACTTCATGTGGATTACAAGGTCTGAGCAGAACTGTGTAACTTCATTTCCTCTGTCCTACTCTCAACTCAAGCCATTATGAACTTAATGAGTTATTTGAAGGTTTTTGTTGTTTTTTTTTTTTTTTTTTTCCACAGCCTTAATATGGCCTCTCTTTTTTGCATGAAACACTTCTTTCTCCTTTTGTCCATCTAACTGCTAGGCATCCTTCAGGTAATAACTTCTTTAGTGAGAACTTCTCTGATCCAGGATTAGGTTAGATTCTCATAGATGCTGGTATTTACTGCCATAACTTATGGCACATTTTGTTTTTTCTTGTGTTTAATGTCTATCTTTCTTAGATACTTCTTTCTCTCTGAATTGTAAGCTAATTGAAGTCAGAGGCTGCTCATTTGGTTTATAACATTGTTCCTGGTGCCCAGCAGAGAGACTGGCACAGGACCAGTGCTCAGTAATATATTTTACCTGAATACTACATAAAATGACAGTATGATATTTCTGTTGAGTTTTATTATGGGATTTGAAGCATTTTTCCTGTTGGGACTTCACATGTATTTATGTAGAATGGGAAGGTTTGGCATTCAAGTAGTAATAAACCCATTTTTAAAAAATGCTTATTTATTTATTTTGAGAGAGAGAAAGAGAGAGGAAGGGAGGGAATGAGCAGGGAAGGGGCAGAGAGAGAGGGAGACACAGAATCCTAAGTAGGCTCCAGGCTCTGAGCTGTCAGCACAGAGCCCAACATGGGGTTCAAATTCACAAACTGCAAGATCATGATCTGAGCCGAAGTCAGTTGCTCAACTGATTGAGCCACCTAGGCACCCCAAGCCATTCTTTGTAATGCTGTAAGTCAGTAATTTAAGTTTTTATTTATTTATTTTGAGAGGGGGGAGGGGTAGAGAGCGAGGGGAAGAGAATCCCAAGCAGGCCCCATGCCCAGTACTGAGCCCAATACGGGACTCAATCTCACCATGGTGAGAACATGACCTAAGCTGAAATCAAGAGTCAGACATTTACCGACTGAGCCACCCAGGTGCCCCTATATCAATATTTTAAGCATAGTAAGTTCTTTTAATGAAGTAAGTTGAGCATTTAAGAAGATCATTTTTGGGGTACCTGGGTGGCTCAGTTGGTTAATGGTCTGACTCTTGATATCAGCTCAGGTCCTGGTCTCACCATTGTGAGATCAAGCCCCGTGTGAGGCTTCTCACTGAGCATTGGAGGCTGCTTGAGATTCTCCCTCTCCCTCTCCCTCTCTCTCTCTCTCTCTCTCTCTGCGCCCCCCCCAATAAACCAACATTAAAAAAAAGAAAGCAATTTTTTCTTTATAAAATAACTTTTTATAAATTAGGTCTTTAGTTTATTAAAGGATAATTTGGAGATTGTAATGTTTACAATCCAAGTTAAGATCCTTGTTTGTAATAGTTGATTTGCCATTTTAAAGTTATATAGATAATATGCTATATTTTGTTATTTAAAAATCACTGATTTATTGGTACAGATTCATACATGGCCATGCTTTCTGAAGTGTGTGTGTTATATTATTGCCATACTGTGAACATCACTTACTGATGTCTGAGACATTGTCTACACCATCCCTCTCACCTGGTCTTTTTATAGTACTGTCACACAAACTTCACCTTTTGTCTTAATCAAAATTCCTGTCAGAATCTATATTTTTTATTTTCACATTATTACCTTTATTAGGAAAGGTGGTGAGATTTCCTGGCACAATCTCCTTTTTGGGTTATAGGGTTTTCTAAGTAAATGCAATTTTATATGAGACTTATTTTCTTTGGTGAACAGATTATTCTCTTAAGTATTTAAAAAATGCTAATAGTCCTTAAAGTATCTGAAACAATTTGATTATTTAGAGGAAGCTTTATTAATGAACTTCTGACTCTTGTCCCACTAACTTATTGAATGACTAGTTCACCCTAAATATTGTGGCTAGTGTTGGATATTCTCTAGTAGTCTATGTTTCTTTACCTCCAGATGATTTTGTTCCCAATCTTATGTATTCCAGGTGTGCTTTTCATTATAATTCTAAGAACCCAAGAAAACTGAAAGAAAAAGGATTTTTGTTTTTATGAAAACAAAGTTGTATAATTAGGAAAGATTGAATAAAGGCAAGTACTGAAAGAAACCATGAATGTAATTAGTATAAGAAATTGTGGTGTGTGTGTATGTAGAAAACTATAAAGTTCAAAGACACTTGCACTCATTACAAGTGTTTCTTAAATATTTACAATGTGTTCTACCCACTTTAAAGAAAGTAACTTAGAAATCATAGATGTAGCATAATGGGTGTGACATGTACGAAAGACAACACCCCAGAATTCTAGGCAGTAGAATAATACTCAACGAAAAGGCCTTGGTTATATGAAAGAAAATTGGTAAATGAATGTTCATATTCCTAAAAGTGTATAGGACTTCTACTCCCAGCCAAATTAGAGTAAGAGGGAAAGAATTTTTCCCCTGACTTAAATAAATAAAAAGCCAGAGAAAACGTATGAAACAATAGTTTTCAGACATTGCACAATAGCTCACTGCCTGTGGAGAGGCTCCAGGCTACAGCATAAGGAGAGGAAACTGAAACATAGCCTGGAGGTGTCACTGAGTTGCTGAGACAGAGTTTAGAGTTTGGAGGCCAAGCTGGCTAGGATTTGCTCAAATTTGTGGGGCAGTATACTGGAAAGGAGAAAGCTGGACAGAACCAAAAAGAGAAAATGCTCTGGAGATCTTGTGGGCTTACCTTCAGTTTTTGGCTGAGTATTGAGCAGTGTGTGCATGTGAACAATCTACTAACATGTATGCTTTAGTAATCTGCTATAGACAGGGATAAACTCCTGGAAAGGAGCAGGCAAAACAATTTCTAAAGTTTTCCTTGGGCCAGGAATAGTTTGTGTGTCCATGAATGATCGTGAAATGATCTACACATGCGACATTTGGTATTTCTCAGAGGAGCATTGCGTTAGTGCTGGAATTAAATTAACTGCAGACTAAAGGCTATTCAAGAATTGCTTCTGTAAAGCTTAGAAACATCCTCACAAGAGCTAAACAGTATCAAAGTAATTTAACTGCATTACACAATCCCAGATTAAAGCCTCAGGATATTTTAAGGAATACAGTAAAATCCAGCAGTCAACATAAACAGTGTCTGGCATCCAATCAGAATTACCAGGCAGGAAGAAAAGTGGAAGATATGACCTGTAACCAGGAGAAATTTGGATCAATAGAAATAAATTAAAAGTGATACATAGGATAGAATTAGTAGATAAGAACATTAAAATTTCTATTACAGATATATGTCATAGTTCAAGAAGATAGAGAAGTGCATGAGCACGATAAGGAGGGAAATAGAAGATATAATAAAGGTCCAAATTGAACTTTAAGAGATGAAAAGAATAATAACTGATTTGAAAAATACCGTGGATGAGATTAATAGCAGATTTGACACTGCAAAAATAAAGATAAGTGAACTTAAAGCATAACAATAGAAGCCACCCAAAATGAAACAGAAAAGAAGAAAAGAACGAAAATAAGGAACAGAGTTGTGGACAATATCAAGAGGCCTTAGATATTAATTATTGGAGTGCCAGCAGGAGAGGAAATGTTTGACAGAAAAAAATGCTTGAAGAAATAAAGATTGAAAGTTTTCCAAATTTGATGGAAATTATAAACCCACAGACTTAAGAGGTACAGTAAACCCAAAACAGCATAAACTTGAAGAAAATTACATAGTCACAATGTAATAAAATTGCTGGGGGTACCCGACTGGCTCAGTTGGTAGAGCATCCAACTCTTGATTTCAGAGTCGTGAGTTCAAGGCCTACCTTGGGTATGGAGCCTACTTAAAAATAAAATTACTAAGAACTAGTGAGAAATTCCTAAAAGCAGGTAGAGATAAAAAGATACCTTAGATTTAGAGAAATAAAAACAACAGTGATAATAGATTTTTCATTAGAAGTAGTGCAAGCCAGAAGATACTAGAGTTTCAACTTCAGAGTTCCAAAAGCAAGAAATCAATCTTGAGTTATGTTACCAGCAGAAGTACTATTTGAAACTGATGGCTAAATAAACAACTTTCTAGGCATATAAAAGCTGAAATAATTCATCAACATCAGATAATTATTACACAAAATATTGAAGGAGATCCTCTGGCAGAAGGAAAAATGATACCAGATGGAAATTTATGTCTGTACAAAAGAATGGTGAACATGGTAAATGTTAAATATGTGAGTAAATATGTGTTTTTTAATATATACAAAATTTCTTTAAAAGACAGTTGACACAATTACAGTAGGCAAAAAGTCTGAATAAATATTTTTGAGTAGAAGGTGCACAAATAGCCACCAAATGAATGAAAAGATGCTCAACATCATTAGTCATTAGGGAAATACAAATAAAAACCATCAGATTTCACTTTACATCCACTAACATGGTTATAACCAAATAGAAAGTTAGTAACAAATGTTGGTGAGGATGTTGAGGAAATCAGATCCTTCATGCATTGTAAGTGGGATTGTAACATGGTGAAGCCATTTTAGAAAGTAGTTTGGAAGCCCCTCAATATATTAAACCATATGACCATAGAGTTACTGTATGACCCACAAATCCCAATCCTAAGTGTATATCTAAGAGAATTAAAAACCTATGTCCACATAAAACTTGTATGTAAATGTTCATAGCAGTCTTACTCATGAGAGCCAAGCAGTGGAAACAACCCAAAGGTCTATCATCTGATGAGTGGATAAACAAAATGTATATCCATACAGATAAATGATATTTGGCAGTAAAAATTAATGAAGTAGTGATATGTGCTGGAATATGAATGAATTTTGAGAACATTATGCAAATGAAAGAAACCAGACACACACACACACACACACACACACACACACACACACACACACACACACACTGAGTTATTCTAATGTATGAAATATCCAGAAGAGGCAAATATAATAGAAACGTAAAATAAATTACAAGACTAGGAATAGGGAAGAATAGGGAGTGGCTACTCGTGGGCAGGTATTTCTTTTGGGGCATGATGGAAATGTTCTAAATTTAGGTAGTGTTGATGTTTTCATAATTGTGTGACTGTGTTAAGAAACATTATAGGGCACCTGGGTAATGCAATCAGTTAGGCTTCTGACTCTTGATTTCGGCTCAGGTCATGATCTCCCAGTTCTTGGGATCAAGCCCTGTGTTGAGTTCTGCACTGACAGCATGAGGCCTGCTGTGGATTCTCTCTCTCCCTCTGTCTCTACCCCTGCCCCACTCATGCATGCTGTCTTTCTCTCAAAATAAATATACCTTGAAAAGAACCACTGAATTGTACAGTTCAAAAAGATGAATTTTATTGTATTAAATTATAACTCAGTAAAGCTGATAACAAGATAATTGACTTTTTAAGCAAAAATAATTATAATGCATTGTAGACTTTAAAGTATATGTACAGATACAGTGTATGATTATAGCAAAAAGGTTGAGAAGAGAGAAATGAACGTATTGTCAATTTCTTCTCTATGTGAAATGATATAACATGAAGGCAAACTCTGATACTTTAAAAATATATACAGTGAATTGTGGACTAACTTGGTGAAAAAAGAACACAAAGATATTTAGTTAATAAATTAATATTGGAGGTAAAATGATACACCTAAAAAACTCAGTATAAAAGAAGCCTGGAAATGAGCAAAAAGGGAACAAGGAAGACCTCAGAGAAATAGCAAGAAGTCAGATTTAAATTCAACAATATTACAATTATTTTAAATGTAAATGGTCTAAAAAACCCAACTAAAGGGCAGAGAATGTCATATTGGAATAAAAAGGCAGCTTAGCCTTATGCTATTTTTAAGAACCTGCTTTAAATATGAAGACACAATGTATGAAAATAAAAACATGGCAAAATGATAACCATGTTAGCACTAATCAGATGGAAGCTGGAACAATTATCTTCATATCAGAAAAATTAGATTCCAGAGCAAATAATGTTACTAGGGCTAGACAGGGTCATTTAATCATGATAAATGAATTAACTATCAAGAGTAGTTTATAATAGTTATAATAATCATAAAAGATGAGTTATAATAATTCTGAAAGTTTATAGACCTGATAACAGACCATTAAAATGCATAGAGCAAAAACTGATAGAACTGAAAGAAGTGGATAAATGTAGTTACAACCAGAGATTTCAGTATCCTTCCTAATAACTCACAGAAAAAGTAGATGAAAATCAATGAGCATATAGAAAATTTGAACAATATTATGTAATGTTATCAAATTGATATTTTTAGAATATTCCATTTAACCTAAGAATACACCTAAAATAAAATAGACCACACTCTTGGCCATAATGCAAGTCACAACAAACTTAAAAGGATTCAAATCATAAAAAGTGATCATATATACAGTACATTCTCTCTGATGGAGAGTTATATGGAAAAACCCAGTTTTATTGTTCAAATCTAAACAATGCAATTCTGAATAACCTGACAGTCAAAGAAGAAATTCCAAGGAGAATTAGAAAGTTTATTTAATATAGTGAAAATGGAAATACAACATATTAAAACTAGTGGGGGTGCAGCTAAAGCAGTGTTTACAGGAGCATTTATAGCATTAGCTATTTATATTAGAAACATAAAAAGGTTTAAGAATTATGACCTAAGCTTCCACCTTAAGAAAATAAAGAAAAACAAATGAAATTGAAAGTAAGTAGAAGAAATAAAGAATGAAAATGAAATAAATATAAAACAGAAAAGCACTAAGAAAACAAATCAATAAAACCAAGACCTGGTTCTTTGATGTTATCAGAAACTTTGATAAACCTCCAGCCATTAGCTACAAATAGATAATTTTAGGTCTAAGAGAAGGGATAGCACTACATATTATACAGATTTTAAAAGGATAGTAAGGGAATACTATGAATAACTCTATGCCAATAAATCCAACAACACAGATAAAATGAACAAAATCCTTCAAAAATACAAACTATAAAATCTTACTAAAGAAGAAAGAGGTAACCTGAATAGGTTATTTTAATTTTATGTTATTAAAGAAACAGTTAAAAAAATTCCTTCTCAAAACTATAGACACAGATTGTATCAGTGGTAAAGTACCAAACATTTGTAAAGGTCACACTGAAGAAATTATAGTTATGTTAATGTAGATTTTAACTCTTCAAGATAGGTCTGGTTTTAGTATGAGAAAAAAAATAGTGTATTTAAAAATTGTTATATAAATATTAAAAAAGAGAGAGAGGGAAGCAAACCATAAGAGATTCTTAACTAAAGAGAACTATAGAGGTGGGTAGGGGAGGGCTAAATGGGTGATGGGTATTAAAGAGGCCACTTGTTGTATTGAGCCTCTTATAACACTTGTTGTGTTGTGTTGAGGTGTTATATGTAAGTGATTAATCACTACATTCTACTCCTGAAACCAATATTACCATATATGTTAGCTAACTAGAATTTAACTAAAAGTTTGAAATAAAAAAGAAATATTTTATGTAAATATAAAGGCAAAAAATAGGGTGTGGAATGTTTGCTTGCTTGTCTTTGTTGTCTTAAAATCTACCTTTTTCAACATTTGGATGTTGCATTTTAGCCAGCTCAAGAGAGATAATTTGTGGAGTAATTTTTTACTTACCAGTTTTATCATTCATCAAGGCTATTGAATATATATTGATTAGCTCCTTTAAAAATGTTTTTTAGACAGTCAGATCCTATTTTTATTTGATGAGATCTCTAGGTCTTGTTATCTAGACTTCTTTTCTTCTATTGAGGAATTTTGAGTAGCAAAATCACAAAAGGAAATAATGACAATTTATGTGTATTATTGATATATTGATCCATTTATTGAAAGCATGTGGAAGCTGTTCTTTTTTAAATGTATCCTTTTTTTTTTTTTTACTATACTTGTAACTCTTATGTTGTTTTGTATAGGAATGCTTAATTCTGAATAGTATCCTTTAAATTAATAGTCTAAATAATTTGAGGAAGATATTTGAGGAAGGTAGACAAACTTTTTATATGTGAACAGATGCATTTGCCACTATTCTCTTAAAGAGTCATATTTCTTGGGATTAAGGATTTATAAACACAAATCTAATTTTGAGAGGCATAATACTTAATACATGATCCTGACATTTCTTTCCAGAAATCAAATTAGTTTATTCTCAAGATGCAAGTTTTCAAAACCCTGTTAAAATGAGTTTATTCTCTGAACTTGTACAGAAACCTACATATTGCTCAAATGTTATCAAAAGACCTTTTAAAAAGTGCCAAGAAATGAATTATATATTTAGGTTTATTCTTAATACTAGCAGCAGGAAGAGCACATTGTGAGCTAAATTGGTTAATTGAAGTTGGAATCAGTACTACCTTTATACATAGATCTTATACCAGAAGATAATTAAGAACTACATTAAGATAATCTTGAGGGCCAATATGCTGCAAATATTTTTATGTGGAGAAAAGCACACAGATATACTATATAGAACATATAATCATATGAATAGATTTAACACTACTTGAAAGTAAAATTTTTAATTGTTATTAGTCACAACTTAAAGACAGTATACATGAGTAAGGTGATTTTTTTTTTCAGTGACAAAATTTCAAAATCTCATTGTTGAACAAATTTAGAGAGTAATGCACCACAACAGAGTTTGGCTAGGCAATGGTTCGGTGGTTGGTGAAAGTCTTCTAATTCTTGCTACTCAAAGTGGACCTAGGCTAAGCAGTATAGCCAAAGTCTGGTAGCTTACTAGAAATGTCCAGTCCCATTCCCAGGCCTCAGCCTAGACCTACTGAATCAGTCTATATTTTAATACTATTTCCAAGTGATTAATATGCACATTAAAATTTGAGACGCACCAAATACCTTGTTTTGGTGAGGTGTGAGATTTTGTGGGGCTATATTGCCTGGTCTTTGGAAATATTTTTAGAAATTTTAACCTTCTTTATTCCCAGCTGGTTCTCATACACTTCTCCTACTACTTGTCTAACTCCTGTTTCACACCTCTAAAGTTAAGTCGTATTTTATAGCAATTGACAGCCTCACTGGTAAATAAAAGGTGGCAGAGAGGTGCTTCTCTGTTTGTAAATTCTGGCTACAGACTAATTTAGCTTATAGAAGACATATGTACTAGATATGTGGTGTGGTGTTGATGTTGGCTAATACTTAATTTCACTGTGCATTTCACTTAAGAAAATAAAATATAGGGGCTCCTGGGTGGCTCAGTCGGTTGAGCGTCTGACTTCAGCTCAGGTCATTATCTCGCAGTCTGTGAGTTCAAGCCCCGCGCTGGGCTCTGTGCTGACAGCTCAGAGCCTGGAGCCTGCTTTGGATTCTGTGTCTCCCTCTCTCTCTGCCCCTCCCCTGCTCATGCTCTGTCTCTCTGTCTCTCTCTCTCTGTCAAAAATAAACATTAAAAAAAATTTTTTTAAAGAAAATAAAATACAAAACTTTCATGTTTTGTAGTAATTCATTTGTTTAATTACTTAATACTTATATCTTAAGTTTTTCTGAATTCTTCTGCCTGGTGTAAACACTGTTCCTTAATAAAAAATAATTGCTCTTGTTGGGGAGGAGCTGGACCTTGCCTGCACATTCTTGCTGAGTTTGCCACTTTGGAAGACTTCCATCTGCTGATTTGAGCCAGTTTCCTAGGAGAGTGGTCCTGGCTTGTGTACAGTAATGTTAGCTGACTTCTCAAAGAGTGCTGGGCCCTTGGCCCAAGGCCCCTCTCATAATGCAAACTTGTGTGTGCAGGTGTTATTTGGCCTATTGTGTTGTCCCTGTGGGACCTGAGGGCAAGGAAGACCAACACAAATACGCCCTTGTTGCTTGCTATGCCATGAGTAGCAGAAGGTTTCAGACCCTACATCTTGTGTCTTCTATGAATATCCTTGAACACTAAGACACTAACTTTTAGCCTGCATGTAGAGTAAAATTAAAATCTCAGACCCTTCACAGTTCTTGTTTTGAGTTTGTTTTTATTAAACTCAGTCAATTTAAGCTATTGTGTAAATTTCTTGCTGTATTCTGTGGTATAGATGTGATAGTTATTTTTATTTTATGTTATTTTATGTTATTTTATTTTATTTTATTAAGAGAGAGGTTGGCGGGGGGTGGGGGGGTGGGTACGGGCAAAGGGAGAGAGAGAAATCTTAAGCAGACTCCACACTCAGCACAGAGCCAGACATGGGGCTCAATCTCACAACCATGAGATCATGACCTGAGCCAAAATCAAGAATTGGATGCTTAACTGACTGAGCCACCGAGGCAACCCCCACATATTAAAGATTTTATTGCAACTATTGCTTTGTAAAAAAAACTTTATGCTTTTTAATCAACATATATCATTGCCATATCATTTAGAAATAGACAATGGATTATGTTTTTCTTGGTGAATTGTATGGATCTTTGCATTATGTTGCAAATAAAGATAGTGCACCATCCCCAAATCTATAGATTGTTTTTGCTCTTTCCTCCTTGATCTTTTCTCTGGAAGGAAAAATAGATTTGGAAATCATTTCCCTCTTTCTTACAGGATACTCAGTTGTCAGATGGTTTGTTAGAAATGCATCCAATGTCCAGAAAGCACAATAATAACTGTTTCTCATACCTGGATCAAATTTGTGACATTAGATTGTGTAGAACTAAATTAGTGCTGTATTTGCACTCTGAACCTTGATTTTAGTTGTAATTTTGAAATAGCTAAATCATTTTCAGTTGAGGAAGAAACAGTAATGAAGTACTTTATTACTGTTGTTACCCTGGACGTTTAAAAACAAATTTTTATTGTGTAAGCACTTTTATATTTTATTTAATTTTTCTGTAAGGTAATTTATCCTTTCACTCATCTTTTAAAATGCATAACTCCTCTTTTAACTTATATTTGATTTATTTGAAGTAAATAATATGAATTTTAAAACTTAGAAATTTCTCCCTTAAAAAAACAGTATGAGGGGTGCCTGGGTGGCTCAGTCGGTTAAGCTTCCGACTTCAGCTCAGGTCACGATCTTGCGGTCCGTGAGTTTGAGCCCCACGTCGGGCTCTGGGCTGATGGCTCAGAGCCTGGAGCCTACTTCCGATTCTGTGTCTCCCTCTCTCTCTGCCCCTCCCCCCATTCATGCTCTGTCTCTCTCTGTCTCAAAAATAAATACACATTAAAAAAAATTAAAAAAAAAACAGTATGAGTCACTAAATAATATAGTTGGAAACAACTGCATTTCACTGTTTTCATTAGCTTTTTAGTTTGCAATAGTGTAGATTCATATGCAGTTATAAGATATAATTAGAAAAGTGGACCCTTATCCCATTTCCTCCAGTGCTAACATCTTGTATATAATAGTACAGTATTGAAACCACAGATCTGAAATTGATACAGTCAAGATATAGAACATCTGCATGACTGGTAGGATCTCATATATTGTCCTCTTATAGCCATACCTACTTCCTGCCCATCTCAGTGCCCTCCATTCTTGACCCCTGGTAATTATTAATCATTTCTCCAGTACTATGATTTTATTATTTCAGTGTTCAATAAATGGGATTACAGTTGGTATGTAACCTTCTGAGATTGTCTGTTTTCATTCAGCATAAGCCTGTGAAGATTTATCCAGGTTGTTGCATGTATTAATATTTGTTTTATTATTATTTTTATTGCTGAACATTATTCCAGGGTATAGATATACCATGGCTTTTTAACCATTCACCTGTGAATGGACATCTGTGTTCTCCCCCACCCCCCCACCCCAGTTGGAGACTGTTAGAATAAATCTGCTATAAACATCTGTATACAGGTTGTTTGTGTCAGGATAATTGCTTATTTCTCTGGCATAGTGCCCAGGAGTGCAGTTGCTGGCTCGTATGGTAGTTATGTGTTTAATTTTTTAAATTTTTATTTATTTTTGAGAGAGAGAGAGGGCGTGTGCATGCACGTCAGCTGGGGAGGGGCAGCAAGAGGGGGAGACAGAGGATCTGGTGTAGACTCTGAACTGTTAGCGCAGAGCTCGATTTGGAGCTAGAACTCATGAACTGCAAGATCATGACCTGAGCCAAAGTTGGACACTTAACCAACTGAGCCACCCAGGTGCCCCTACATGTTTAATTTTTTTAAAAAACTGCCAAACTATTTTCCAGAGTGACTGTATCATTTTCCATTCTCACCAGCAATGTGTGAGTGATCCATTTTCTCTTGATCTTCACCAAGTACTTGATATTGTCACTTATTTTTTATTTTAGCCATTCTCATAGATGTGTGATGATATTCCATTGTGATTTAAATTTGCATTTCTCCAATAGCTAATTATGTTGAACATCTTTTCATATGCTTATTTGACATCTGTATACCCTCTTCAGTGAAATGTCTCATTGTCTTTTGGTCCTTTTCTAATTGGATTGTTTGGGGTTTTTACTCTAAAATTTTATGTGTTCTTTATATATTTTAGATACTAATTCTTTTTCAGATATTTGGTTTGCAAATACAGTCAGTGTTCATTATTTATGGAATTTGTATTTGCAAATTCACCTACTTGCTAAAATTAATTTGTAACAATACCAATACTGTGGTGCTTTTGCAGTGATTTACAGATATGCACAGAGTGGTGAAAATTTTGAATCACCTTACACACATGTTCCAGCTGAGGTCAAACAAGTTGATGCTCTGCCTCCTGTTTTAACTCTTCTGTTGTAAACTAGGGTACTTTTTGCAGATATTTAGTGCCACATTTTCCTCCATTTTTGTGCTTTTTGTTGGTGATTTTTCTCTGTAAAAAGACCTTCAAGATAGTGTTGAAGTGCCATCTACTGTTCTTGAATGTGTGGAGTCTGTGAAGTGCCTAATGGAGCAAATATATATGTTAGATAAGCTTTGTTCACACATGACCTAATGGTGCTACTGACTTTGAGTTCAGTGCTAATGAATCAATATATGTTAAATAAGGTGACTTTAAACAGAAACACACATAAAACAGTATTGTATTGTATTGTATTGTATTGTATTGTATTGTATTGTATTGATTGGTTGATGAAAATGTGACTAGAGTCTTGCAGGAGCCTGTCTTTCAGTATTAACTATTTCACTGTTCATGGAGAGTTCATTGAACCTATGTACTATGAGTAATGGGAATCACTTGTATGATTTTCCAGTGTATAGTGTGTCTTTTCATTCTTTTAACAGATCGTTCATAGAACATAAGTTTTTAATTCTCATGAAGTCTAGTTTTATCAGTTTTTTCTTTTATGGATCATGGTATTGGTATTAAATGTAAGGATTGTGCTTAATCCTACATCTTGCATATTTTCTTTTATGTTTTTTCCTAGAAGTGTTATAGTTTTACATATCATATTTAAATCTATTGTCCAGTTTTAGTTAAGTTTTGTGTAAGTTATGAGCTATAGGCCAGGGTTCATTTTTTTTTTGCCTATGGGTATTCACATATTCCAGGACCCTTTCTTAAAAAGAGTATTATGTTTTCTTCATTGAATTGCTTTTATATCTATCTTAACATTCACTTGAGCATATATGTGTGTGTCAATGTATGAGTTTTCTGTTGTGTTTCATTGATATATATATCTGTCATTCTGACAATATCCAACAGTTTGCATTGCTGTAGCTAGGGTTAGACTGAGTCCTCCCACTTTATTTTTCTTTTTCAAAATTGTTCTATCTATTCTAGCTTCTTTACCTTTTCATATATGTTTTAAAATAATCTTGTTTGTATCTTACAAGAGTCTTTTTTGGATTTTAATAACATGTAAGCATTAAGTTGCTTATCAATTTGTGGACAACTGACATCTTTTTATGTTGACTATTACATGAACATGGTAAGTGTCTGCATTTCTTTATGTCTTTGATTTCTTTTATCAGCATTTTGTAGTTTTCATCATATAAGTCCAGTACTTACTAATTGTACACCAGAATATTTCATTTGTTTTAGTGATTATGAATGGTATTATATTTTTAAGTTAAGCATTCATATTTTCATTGCTATATATAGAAAAATGATTGTTTTTTTTGTAAGTTTATCTTGTATCCTGTATTCCTTGCTACATTCACTTATTTGTTTCAGGATTTTTTTTTTTTCCCTTAGTAGAATCTTAGGGAGTTTCTATGTAAATAACATATCATCTGCAAATAGTGACGGTTTCATTTCTAACTTTCTGATTTGTATATCTCTTCTTTTCTTTTCTTATCTTATTGCACTGGCTAAACCTTCTACCACAGTGTTGTTGAATAAGGGTGTTAAAAGTACAAATCTTTGTCTTTTTCCTTGTCTTGGGAAGAAAGCATTCAATCTTTCACCATCAAGTATAGTGTTAGGTGTAGGTTTTTTGTGGATGCATTTTATGAAGTTGATTAATATAATTAGATATGTGACTCCATTTCAGTTTCAAAAAGGCAGTATTTATTTTTGCTTTCGAAGTCATCTATATTTTGGTCTTTTCGTCATGTTACTGACAGCTGGAATTTGTGTACAGTTGTTAACACCGAATAATTGTTCTAACAACATTATTCAGACTCTTTATATATGGAGTAAAAAACTATCACTGTTAGTACTGAAGACACAGTAGAGAATGTTGTTTAATGTGTCCAGGCTTTTCACTCCATATCTCTGCCTGATTCCTTAGAAATCTTTGTTTGATCTTCCTCCTATAACTGTGGTTGCCTTATGTTCTCATGTACCCATTTTATGAATCTATATCTATATCTATATCTGTATCTATATCTATGATTATTGATATGCTGGACCAGATCCTGCTGCTTACTTCTTTGACAATATATTGACTTTCTGATTCCCTGTTAATTGGAATTTCACAAATTATTTCTTTCAGTCTCTAAATGGGATTTCATGACTTTAAATGTTGACATAGATTTAAAAAAATAAGAATATTTCCTGAGTAACATTAAGGATTCTTTCTGTAAAGAAATGGTTTGAGTATTTTAGATACAATGGACTTTGTTATTTAAAAAGTTAGAATGCATTGATGAATATACTAATGCATTGCTTGTTAGATTACTAAAAAACCAATGCTCTCTGAATGTATTCACTCAATTCAGGCATTAGATCTGCCCTTTCTAACCCTTCATAGCACTCCAAGGTTTTGCCACTACGTGTGAGAACCCAAGATAAGCCTCAAACTTGGATTCTCTCTGAAGGTATAATGAGCTACCACCCCAGCCATTTGGCACATCATCCATGTTATTTTAAAGAAAAAAAAAAGCCTTTTAGTGGAATGGGATTATTTTACTTTAGCAGTTTTCTATGTTATAAAGTTTAATTGCAAGTTTAAATGAACAGAAGTAAATTTGTGCCCATATGGCATTAAAGTATGTTAAGTTTAGGGGAGAGAAATAATATGAATAATGCTTAGAGAGGTTTTTCTGTGCCAGAAACAAAAGCATAACATTCTTAAAATTGCGTTTTCACCGAAATGTACCTGTCTAAGAAAAGAATAATATGTTTTGTGCTATTTTTTTTTTCTTTTCTTGGATCATGGGCAGTTCTAAAAGTAGAATAAGATTTGTAGTCTAGTAATGGTTTTACAAGCAGCACAGTAACTGGGCAAATAATATACTGCAAATTTCCTACATGTCTACTGATGTCATTAAACACAAGCATATTGTATTTCAGAATCATTTAGTCATCTTCACTGTTACTGACAGTTGGTGCATTAGTTCATGTTAAATGGAATATCTCTTTAAACTATTCTTGGCATTTCCTAGATTAGATGAATTATGAATTTGATTATTAAAATTAACCTTTTATGTTCATCTGGTATGTTGTTCCGAGCCAATGTCCTTTTATACTAAATTTTTATCTTTCTGCACTCTGGGAAAAAAATCTTTATTCAGGTAGATATTTAATGCAGAGTATATATTGCATGAAATGTAGTTTGCAACATATATAGGGATCTTTTTATATACAAATATTTTACAAATATATCTTTCATGAGCCAGAAGAAGAATGGGTATACTGTAAGCTTGTACATCTTTTTACTTTCTTCTTTTCCACAAAATTGATTAGGATTTTAGAAATAATAGAAATGAAAATTAGGGTAAGTTCTATTACCAATAAACTATATTTGACTTCCAAAATGTATGCTAATTGATACCCCCACCCCATCTCAATACTCTCTAGGTTTTAAGAACATTTTGTTAAATTAGTTAAAGGAAAAAGATTCTAAAAAATCATGCTTGGCTATTATGTCATAGGCAGATGGGACTTCTCATTACACTCTTTATTTTATTCTTCTTCATGAATTTGTCAGTTTTTTTTTCCAATTTTTAAAGAAAAGACTGCACAAATTGTTTCTTGAACCTCTTTTCCTTTGGGAATGCACTCATGCATCTACACATATCCATATTCATATATGTAAGCGTATGTGTGTATACAGATACATACACTATTGAGAACTCTTCTTGGGTATTTGTGAACTGTTTGATCAGAGCAGAGGGATTCTGATTATTTTGCAGTGTGATAATAGAATTTAGACAGAATTCTGGAACTTAATTTATTCAGAATGACTATTTGGGGTCAGTATAACAATATTCAAAGTTGTAGAGAATACCTGAGCAAAAAATAGTGTAAGTCATTGACTGTAAGTCGGTTAAAAATATTTTCTAGTTGCTGAAAGTTGTGTCTGTCCTATTTTTACAGGTGAAATAGTCTGAGGCAGAGGTTCATTGATTACATGAGATTATCAAATCTTGAATTAGAAAGTGATATATTTCAAGGGCATTTGAACTCCTTTTTCTAGAGTAACTTTGTCTAGGAGTTAGAACAGATATAACTTGGAAAAGGGAAGACTAGGTTTTGAAAATGTTTACAGATACTAGGTTTTGCAAACCTAAGATTAAATTTGGATTTTGATTGCTACAAAGTATGTAGAGTATACTATGTGAAAAGATTTTGTGTATTTTTGAGGTTTGGTTAGGGTCCTGAAATATCTCACTGAATGCAGAATAACTAGTTGAAGCTCTCCCCGGGTACTTAGAAAACATATTTAGTGTTCATTTATACTGATTTCCCATCTAGCTCCTAGAAACTGTTTTTTGTGCTATGCTAATGTTAAAATCAACTCAGGGGCACAAGTAGTGTGTCTGATAAAACGTTTGTTGGCTAAAACCTAGTATGGCTGAACCCGATATCTTCTGGAGCTTGACAACTTGCTCAAACAACTGATGTTTGGTAATGGTTGATTTGGTAGAAATATTAAAGAAAAATACAGTGTGAGTATTGACAACTGGGAAGTAAAAACAGCTGGCAGATAAACTTGGCACAGACAAGAGGTGAAAGATTTAGTCAGGAATTAATGCAGTCTATAAGATAATAAAGAGATATCCTATTTATTTCTTTACTTTTAATATCTCTCTCCTCTTAGAGTTGTTACTGGGAATTTTCTAAGCACCTATTATACATTTCAAATTTGGGCTTTACTGTCCACAGTACTCTCTCTGCAAAATTGTAAACTACTTACATTGTAATAGAATTGGGAAATGTTTATATTATTAAAATAGCTCTTTAATTCATAATTTTTGAAGATATACTTTCACTAAAATTTTTTATATTAGTGCATTTATAGGACTGAGCAAAATATTTTATAGTAGATGGTGTGAATATTTTACTTTGAGTCAACAGTGCAAAAGAACAACAAAAAATGTATGGGGAATTCTCTCATGAGCTAGCAAGTCTGTGGATTTAATTTGAATTCACTGAAGAGAGTGGACTTCGTAGATTCACAGTTAATGAGCCATTTCTCTTAAAGTATTCTGTCACTATGGGATTGCATACAGTTAGAACTGACAGTTGGAAACGTGCTGAGATAGGAAAACTAAAAAACAGCTGTCTCTCTGGGCAAATGGTACCAGCTGGTAAGGCTCTCCAAAGCAAAATATTTTATATAATAAAATAGCTTTCAGATATTACTGAAATTACATATTATATATTTAAGATAATTTTTTTTAGTTCATTTACTTTTAACAAGCCAAGATACAAGATATTTTTTCAGTTTAAGAAGTTTTGTATTTTATTGACAACTAATCTCTTTAGCATGTACTCATTAAATTAATATATAATCCTTTAGAGTTTACTTTTTGAAACTGTTTAGGGATCATTGGAAAGGTGTTTTAGTTTCCTACATGGTTTTTAGAAGTAGGAACATTTTTTTGATGCTAGATCTTTCCCAGAATGAAATCTACTTTTAAAATGTCTTGAATTGTATTCAAAACGGTTATATTCTCATACTCTGAGAAAAGATTTACCTCTGAGCCTTAATTTAAATTTTCATTCCTATTCTTTTGATATTGTCATTCTGACTGATAAAAATTAACATTTGGGTTTGTAAAGAATACTGTATTTTGTCTAAGTAGGAATCTATGACTTTTTTTTGGCAGAATGGTCTTTATTGAATTTCTAGAATGCCTTTATTCTGAGTCCCCTTAGTTTTCATACATGGAGAAACTGTATAATTAATGTCTATACAAAAAGAAGTAGGCAAATGACTAGTGTATATTAGAGACTTCTTTAGAAATTAATCCTTTCAATCTTAAGAAAAACCTTAGCTAAAAGTAATAACTCTAGGGGCACCTGGGTGGCTCAGTCGGTTAAGTGTCCGACTTCATTCAGCTCAGGTCATGATCTCATGGTTTGTGGCTTTGAGCCCCGTGTCGGGCTCTGTGCTGACAGCTCAGAGCATGGAGCTTGCTTCAGATTCTGTGTCTTCCTGTTGCTCTGCCCTTCCCCTTCTCACACTCTGTCTCTCTCACAAGTAAACAAACATTAAAAAATAATAAAAAATAAAGTAATAAATCTAACTTAATATATTGTGTTTTGGGTACTAATCCATTTTACCTCCTTTTGGCTATTAACTCTGCCACTTTGTTTGACTTCACTGTTGATTGCCCTAGGGTTTACAATAGGCATCCCTAATTTACCACAGTTTGTCTTCAAATAAAACATTTTAACAATGTTTGTTCTTCCAGTCCATGAACATGGGATGTTTTTCTATTTCTTGGTGTCCTCTTCAGTCTCTTTCATAAGTGGTTTGTTGAATTTGATGGGAGTTATCTGTGCTTCTTGGATTTTGATGTCTGTGTCTTTCACCAAACGATGGAATTTTTCAGCTATAATTTGCTCTTATAAACCTTCTGCTCCTTTTTCTCTCTATTCATTTTCTGGACTCCACACAAGAAACAATAGGTGTTGGCGACGATGATGAGAAAGGGAAACCCTCTTGCACTGTTGGTGGGAATGCAAACTGGTGCAGCCACTCTGGAGAACAGTATGGAAATTCCTCAAGAAACTAAAAATAGAACTACCCTATGATCTAGCAATTACACTGTTAGGTATTTACCCAAAAGATACAAATAACAGATTCATAGGGGTACATGTACCCCAATGTTTATAGCAGCATTATCAACAATAACCAAACTATGGAGAGAGCCCAAATGTCCATCATCAGATGAATGGATAAAGAACATGTGGTATGCAATGGAGTATTACACATCAAAAAATGAAATCTTACCATTTGCAATGACTTGGATGAAGCTAGAATGTATTATGCCAAGTGAAATAAGTCAATCAGAGAAGGACTAATATACCATGTGATTTCACTCATGTGTGGAATTTAAAAACAAAACAGATGAACATATGTGAAGTTGGGAGGGGCAGGAAAAAAGAGAGAGAAACAAACCATAAGAGACTCTAAAAAGACAGACAACAAACAGGGTTGATGGAGGGAGGTTGGTGGGGGATGGACTGGATGGGTGATGGGTACTAAGGATGGCATTTGGTGTGATGAGCCCTGGGTGTTGTATGTAAGTGATGAATTGCTTAATTCTGTTCCTGTCACCAATATTGTACTGTATGTTAACTAACAAAAATTTAACTTTAAAAAAGGGGAAAAAAATAAAATCACCATAAAAAATAAAACATCCAAGTGAATATATAAAAAAAAAAAAAGAATGTCTAATTTAAACAATTAAAATTACTTTTATTTTACCTGCCACAGAGACTTACACCACTTTAAACATCCTTTTGTGTTTCTGTTCTTGCGTGCTGGTATTAGGTTACTAAAACCTTTTAACTTCAGTTTTACATCACACTCTCTCTTAACATCTTTATTGACTTTGTAACATAGGACATGCAGTGTATCATATAAAGTCAGACTAGATTCTAGACTTTAGGGCAGGCAGATTCTGTAGGTTTGAATACAGACTCCAAAACTTATTTAGCTATGTGACCATGGGTAGCTTACATAACCTTTTTAAAGCTTTGGTTTCCTTCTTTACTCTATAGAGTTCCTGTGAAGATTACAGGAATAAAGATTTATTAAAGGAACTTAGGTTAGTGTGAGTGTTAGTTTGAGTGTTTGCTATTATTATTGCTGTTGATTCAAAAAATAATTCAGTTTCCGTTACATGAGTTAGGCTTTAGATATTCAGCCTGAGACAAATATATGTAGTTGCTCCTCTTCCAAAGCTCCAAATCTAATGGCAAAGACATATTTTGGGAAAAACATCATTAATGATCTAAGTGTTAGGAAAGAGGAATGCATGATTCTTACCTGTGTGGGTAGTTTGGGGGCCAGGCAAGGAAGATGTTAAACTAAATAAGCAAAGAATAGGAAGACCATTCCAAGCAAAGCCACATTGTTTGCAAAGGTTGTGACTTGGAAAAGATCCTGAGAATTCAGAAGAATCCTGTAGCTACATAAGACAGAAAATGAGGAAAGAGAGTAGTGTAAATGAAACTTGAGAAGTAGGCAGTACCAGATCAGACAGGTTGTTGCACAATCTAAGGATTGGGGTCTTACACTAATAGCACTGGGAAGTCATCTGATTTGCATTTTTAAATATTTGTTTATTCTTTTTAAGTAGGCCCCACATCCAATGTGGGGTTCATATCCAGGACCCCGAAATCAAGAGTCATGTGCTCTACTGACTGAGGCAGCCAAGTGCTCCCAGATTTGCATTTTTAAATGAGAAATATGCCTGCTAACAGTAAATAGGATTTGAAGGGAGTAGTTATTAAGTATAGCAGAAGGGAGATACAGAACTAATTAAGGAAGGGATATACCTTTTGGTAGACTACATTGGACTAGAATGGTGAGAGTAGAATGAGGAAATGTGGAGGTCTTCAAGTTTTAGCTTGAGGGACTTGATTGATTGTAAGCAGAGGATGAAGGAGAAGGACTGAAGATTTCTAGGCTTCCAGCTTGAGCAGTTAGGTGGATGGTGGTGCCATTTATGGAGTTGATGAATGTACTACAGGGAAATAAGTTTGGATATGTATAGATGGATTTACTTTGAACATAGTCAGTTTGAGGTGCCCGTGAAATCTCTAGGAGGAGGTATCAGTTGGTACATTTACAAATCTGTTGCTCTTTAAGGTATTTAAGAATCCGGTTATTGGGGAAAATATGAAAATAAGGACGACTCTTCTGTAGAAGGGGTAAAAGGAAAATGTGAGAGCATCTGAGCTGAAGCTAATCTAAATGAAGGACAGCTGGGCATACAGACTAGAACTCCAGAGAATGCTAATGGAAAGTTGGAGAAATGAATTTTATTTCAAAGATATGCTGAAAAAGCAGTTACCTTAAAAGACTAAAGATTAGAATGTGCCCACTGACAATGAAGTATAAAAGCTTTTAAGAGGAAAAATAGCAACCAGATGAAGACAGTTTTAGTGAAATTTAAGAGATAGTTATGACTTAAGAGGATATGCACCTGAGGTAAATATACTTTAGTTCATTCCATAGAACTCATTGCCATCCATAGTCTCTTTAATGTAAAGATGTGAGAGGAGCCCTTGTAGGTCTAACCAAACTGACATTATTGAATAATATTAAACTTTCTCTTCCTCCTTTTTCCCTCGTCCCTTCTGCTTCTATCTCTCCCTCCTCTCCACTCCTCCCTGCCTCCATCTTTTCCTTCCTCCCTAGGAGGGAGCTAGGAAGGAGTGTAGAGTTGTGATAAATGGGATATTAGGAGAGAAAAGTTTTTGTTGTTTTCTAAACCATTAGGTGACTTACTGGTCAGATCTTTATTTTAAATGATTTTGAGTCCCAGTATAATACAGTTGGCCCTTGAATAACACAGGTCTTGAACTGTGCGAATCCACCACAGATTTTTTTGTTTAATGAATACAGTACAGTACTGTAATTGTAGTTTCTCTTCCTTATGATTTCCTTAATAACATTCTCTCTTCTCTAGCTAAATTTATTGCAAGAATACAGTACAAAATATATATAACAAAATATGGGTTATTTAACTGACTGTGTTATTTATTGGTAAGGCTTCCAGTCAATAGTAGGTGAATATCAGTTCAGCTTTTGAGTTATATGCAGATTTTCACCTGTCCTGTATTTCTTATGGTTCTTGACAAACTGAAGAGTCACATGTTTGCAATCACTACCAATCATTTTTCATTCTTTCATTGTTGTTATATTGCTCATCTACCCTGTGGTTGATGCTATGATAAAGTAGAGTAGGTTATAATTCTTGCTTTTAAGGTGCTCACTTCAGTGGGCAAATGAGAATGTAAGATAATCAAAATGGAACACTAAATTTCATTAGAATGGTAGAGTTCATTGGCAGAATAAGTGAAAACTTCAAGTAAGAGGCAGCATTTGAATTGAGTTTAAAGAATAATGGGGGAAGTTAACAGAATTTTAGAAATTGAGGTGGGAGATAAGCAGTGGCACAAACTTAGCAAACTCTAAGACTTACTCCATTGAGTCCTTGATTTTGACAAGCAGTAATGGATGAAAATTATCCCCATATAGTATAGTTGTGGTCTTGTCATAACATTTCAAGAAATTAAAATGTTTTAATGAAAGCAAATTGTTGTTATCCTATTTGTCATCTGCCACATTTCGGTTGAAATACTTGTGAAAATAGATGCAGTGTCAGTAGCACCTGAAGTAGGAATATGAACAGTTTGGGAAATTTTAAAATAGCTTTGTGTTTTGATATAATTTCACACTTACAGAAAAGTTGCATGATTATAAGGAATCATGTATATTATATATTATATAATTATTTTTCTGAACCATTTGAGAGTAAGTTGGAAACATCATGCCCTTTTACTAGTAATACATTTGTGTATATTTTCGAAGAACAAGGACATTCTCTTGATAACTACAGTGCAATTAGCAGAATCAGGAAATTTTTTATTTTAAGTTTATTTATTTTTGAGAGACAGAGAGAGCATGAGCAGAGGAGGAACAGAGAGAGAGGGAGACACAGAATCCGAAGCAGGATCCAGGCTCTGAGCTGTCAACACAGAGCCCCAAGCAAGGCTAGAACCCACAAATCGTGAGATCATGACCTGAGCTGAAGTCACATGCTTGACCAGTTGAGCCACCCAGGCGCCCCGGGAATTTTTTTGTTTTGATTCAGTATAATGCAGTCTACAGGCCACGTTTAAATTTTGCTAGTTGTTATATAATGTACTTGATAGCTAATTTTCAAGTCCAGGATCAAATCCAGGTTTGCACACTGCATTTAATTGTTAATGTCCCTTCATTCTCTTTTACTATGGAATCATTCTTTAGCCTTTCTTTATATTTCTTGACGTTGATATTTTTTTGAAGAGTTCAGGCTGTCATATGTGTTCTCATGATTACGTTCAGATTATGCATTTTTGACAGAAGTACCCTGGAAATGACTTTTTGTCCTGCGTGTATGATATCAAGAGTGCATGATTTTGAATGAATGAATATAGTCAGTAATATTGTAGTAACATTATACGGTGACAGATGTTGAGTAGACATTGTGCTGAACATTTCAAAATATATATAAATGTTGAGTCACTGTGCTGTACACCTGATACTAATATTATATGCCAACTATATTCAAATTTTTTAAAAAAGAGTACATTTTTGTTTTGGTTGCTCTGATACTCGTGATGTCTATTAGATCATACCATATGTTATTATCATTTTTCTCTCTGTAAATAAGTACTTTTTGGACAGATACTTGAGACTATCTTCTTTATGAAACTTTGACCTATTAATTTTAGCATCCACTGATGTTTTTTAATTTCCATGATTTCTCCTATATATGTTAGTTGGCATTCTACATAAGAAAAGAGCTTTCTTTTAAGTGGCTGAGTCAGTTGGGTGTCCAATCTTGATTTCGGCTCAGGTTATGATCCCACGGTCGTGGGATGAAGACCCACATTAGGCTCCACACGCCATGGTGAGTGTAGAGTCTGCTTAAAATTCTCTCTCTCCCTCTGGCCTTTTCCCCACCTTGCATATGCTCTCTCTCTCTCTCTCTCTCTCTCTCTCTAAATAAGAAATAATAATAAAAAGCTTTTTATTTTTTTATTTACTTTATTCATTCAGTTCTTTATATTATTACAGACTCATAGATTCTTATTCAGTGAGCTGCATACTCTGTTGCTGTCATCATTCTAACGTCCAAATCATTCCACATTTGGCCAGAAGGATTCTTGTCAAGCAGTTTTTTGTGTTCTTTTAACATTTATTCATTGCTGTTTCAGTATAACCTACTTTTTGGTACAAAAAAAACCCCTTTTTTTCAGATTTCAATTTTCTGTCCACCAAACCCCAAATCAACCTCTTCTCTTAGGATTTTTGGTTCCTTCTAATGGAGAATGGCATATAAAGCCCAAGCTTCTGAATCAACCCTCTCTCCAATGAGCTTTGGTTACTTTTATTAGAAAAACGTTTACATATGTATACATACATAAATATACCACACACACACCAAGATCTGTGCCTTGGTGGCTTTGTCATTGCTTAGTCTCTCAGCAAATGTGTTTGTGTCTGTGCATATACATGCATATGTATATTGCTAGTTTTTAGTCTCTGTAGATAGGTCAGTATTGAAATAAATAAGATATATATATATATATATGTATATGTGCTTGGGTGTGTATACACTCATGTAGATATACACCTATATCATCTTATCTATATGGATGGATATACACTAAAACGTTGGATGGCGAGTAACTTGTTCTGCATGTGTTCTGCAAGACGAGCAAACATTTCTAATTTTAACTTTAGATAAACGAGCAATGTCTTTCAATAATTAGTATGTGATGCTGAATGTCAATGTCTTTCAATAATTAGTATGTGATGCTGAATGTCACATGATCACAACTGAGCCAATGGCTCTTCTTTCTCTCTCTCCGGGATTGTGGGTAATCATCAATACAATGTTGCGTTTCCATGGTCCTCAAAAGGAGGCAAAAGCAAGTGTCATTGGATAGGTTCCTTGTTAAACTTGCAAGGAAAGAAAAAGATTCCATCGAGCCAATAGGTAGCAGTGAATCCATTAGTGATAGTAAAAGGCATCCTACACAATAACTCTCTTCTCTCTGATTTCCCTCACACCAGCCACAAAGGTTCTCAAGGGTAAGTGCGGGTTATTTGTTTATTTTTCTGTATATTTTGTATTTTCTTTTTTAGTTTGTATTATATTACAGTATTGTAATCATTTTTATATGAATATTTTTTGGGTTGTGGAATGAATCATCTGAGTTTCCATTATTTTTTCTGGGGAAATTCACTTTGATATACAAGTGCTTTGCATTACAAGCATGTTTCCGCAATGAATTATGCTCACAAACCAAGGTTTTATTGTATTTGTAAATTTTAAATACATATTAAAATATATGAGATACACACAACGCAACAAATAGAAGTGCATATACTGATATCAAGAAATTTTTAATTAATCAAAGCTCAGGTGAAGCCCTAAGACAGAATAATGAGACCTTAGAAAGGAGGGAACTGTAGGTGATTTCTTTCTACTAAGCTCTTAGTGCATTCACCAAACCACAACCTCAAAAACTGAAGGGAGATGACTTTTCTCAGAGGTAGCTAAGAATCTCCTACCCACTTCCTAGGCCAGTAACATGAAACTGATGCTGAATTACACTCTTACAGTTAGCACTATAAAGTGACTAGGTATCTTATATCTATGAGGATGTAGAGATAGTAATTAAGAAGGAGTTGAGGCTGGAGGGGCTGTAGAAGTGGCATACTCTGGAAACTAGTATTTCATTCAGTGTTTCTGACAATAAAAGTACTACAGATGCTCAAATTACCTAGTGGTAAAAGTCACTCTCAAAACAACATAAACTAGATTTGGAATCAGCCATGCTGAATTTTAGCTGCAATATTTTTGCAAATAAACAGCAAATAAAATATTATAAAATGCCCCAAATTAAACTCTATCTTGTTCATATTAGCTACTGTTTTTCACCTTAAAATCTGAGAACACCATGTGTATTGTATCAAATATTTTAGTCTGAAATTTATGAGACTAAGAAATCCCCAGAAAGAATTGGGAGGATAAATGAGTAGTCAACTGGGTTACAAGGTTCTCTTTTTTAGGCTTGTTTCTGCTATTTCAGTAGTGAATAATTAGAGAAAAATAAAAATCAACAAAAGATTATTGGGTACCTAATCCCACTTTTGTGTGAGGTATAATCAAGTGCAAGCTATAGTCTTTATTCTCAAGGAATGTAATCAAGTAGAGGAAATAAGACTTAAAGAGGTAGTATTCTGAATTGGTGAAAGATTCAGGAAGAACACTGAGTCCTCAAGAAGATTAATAAGACAAAATTCACACCTAGACATGATAGTGAATCTGAAGTCCATGAAAGATATAGAGAACATTATAAAAGAAACCAGAGAATGAAGCCTGATTACCTACAAGCTCAGTTAGACCCATAGCAGAAGTTTTCACTGCAACTATGAAAACCAGAAAATACTGGAGAAAATAATTATTGATCTAGAATTTTATGCCCAAATAAAGCTATCCATTGTTGAGCCCTAAAAGTAAAAGTTACATTGAATATTTCTAACTTTCTGTTTTGGGGACAACATGTTCTAAGTCAAGTCATTGCTTAGAGCTAAAATTCCCTACCAATTGCACTTTATTTGTTTAGAAACAAAATGAGTAAGACTGATTTATTAAAAGCCATGGAGTTTTTTATTCTTAATTTAAAAAAATTTTTTTTGTTTTTCTTTTGATGAACACACATCTTCATTGTGGCCTCTTTTCTCCGTTTAATTGTGGAGTTTGCTCTGTTAATCTTCAGGTCGATTTCTGGGGTGTTTAGGAGGATTTGATAGTTATCTAGTTGTGTTTGTGGGACTAGACGAGCCTAGGGTCCTCCTAGTCCACTGCCATCTTGCTCAAAACATCCCCACCTTGGAGCTTCTTAAGTGTTATTTTTATTAATAAGTGAAGTGGAACTGAGCAACATATAATAGATATAATTTAGAATGGATTGTGTTAAAAGCAAAACTCTCTCCAAAATATTGTCAAACTTCCAATATGGTAAAACCTCATAATATCAAACTTTTTTTACATTTGTGATACATTTATAAGTCACACTTCTACACTGACTTCTCTTGACTTATTTGTGAAATCAGAGCTTTCTAATTAAATGAATAATATTAAAAGGAGATGCTTAGGTAGAACTAAGCTGTTTTCAACTGTTCTATAAATATCTATTTAATAAAAATACCATGTACATTATTATGTTAAGTAGGAACTGAGAGTAAACCGTTGCTTTACTGTAAAAATCATTTAATTTCATTCTGTCATTTAGAACTAGATTTTTACCAGGTTGATTAGCCTAAGGCTCTTTAAAAGCTGTTCCTTTTAAAACATTTTAAAATTCAAATTTTATTAATTCATAATTCAGGTAGGTAACCTATGGAGTCTATTTTCTGATGTTTTCTTTGATTGCAGGAGGCAGAGATATAGTTAAATCTTTCAGAATTTTTCTTTCAGTTCATTTTATTTACCTTTGCACCTCAAATCAGGATACTCTTAACATTTAGTTATTCTCTTTAGGGGTATATATGACTAACAACTTATGAGGTTTGTCGTTTTGTGTTTTGGGCTGAAGTTCTTACTCTTCTAATAAGCCCAATAGACAAGTTTTTACCTTATATTTTTAATAAAGTTGTGAAATAAAAATTGTTATTGCCCTGAGTCAATCAGGCCAAATTTAGTTTGTTGCTAATGAGAGGATTTTCTTCAGAGTAAGAAAGAACGGAAGCTTTACAATTTAGTAAAGTGAACTTTATATTTTCACTTATTTATATTAATTCTCTTTTAACCAGTCATATCTCTTGTCGTATATGTTTATCATCTCACTTAATTTCTTAAATCCAGTTCCAAAAGGGTCTGAAATGTATTCTGGGTAGCTTCTTAGTGTCACCCACTGTACTCCCCCACGCCACCAGAATAATTTTAGTGCTTTTGTAGTGGTAAAGGGTACCAGTGTTCACTTCTTGTTTAAGGATCAGAAATAAAGCTGAAGTGTATGAGATACATTATAAACACACAGCAATTGCTCAATAAGTCTCTAAGGTAAATTTATTGCAGAGTGAACATATCTTTTCTGTTGGAAGTACCTCATTGAGAGTGTATATCAGACTTCATTTTCCTTCCTTCTGTGGCCTATTTCTTTGATCATTCCTCCTCACTTTGTTAAAACTTTGTTTAGTTTCTAGATCAATTAGCCCTGAGCTAGAAAAAGTTAGACTCTAATTTCTTAGAAAGCATTATTCTCTTGGTAGCCAACAATCAATTTCATGAATATATAGTCTTAAAATTATTTTTCTATCTTTTCCATGGTGGTTTTATTTTTGTATATCTGGCTTCTTCTTAGGAATTAAAAGAAATCCAGGAAAATTGTCAGTAGTAATTTTTTTCTTTCTGCTGTTCCTTTCAAGTAACAGCATACTGTTTCACAGGTAGTGCCAGTATTTATAACAGAGTGTTCTCAGTTTCTGTCTCCCGTAACTAATAACCTTGCTGTCGTTCATTTTACTTTTCTATAAGCTATAATCACAAAATACATTCTAGCTGTTATTTTGCACAAACTGTTATCTGTTAGATCAATTAAGAATAAGAAAATTTTAAAAAGTATATTTTACCTTTATTGGTTCTTTCTCTCTTACTATTCCTTTCTTTAGGTACATTCTGACCTATATAATTTTCTTTCCCTCTGAATAATTTCTTATAGTGTGTTTTGCAAGGCAGTTCTACTTGCAAAAAAATTCCCTCAATTTTTTTTTTGTCTGAGAAAGTCTATTTCTCTTTCATTTTTGAAGCATGATTTTATTGGATACAGAATTTTAGATTGATGGGTTTTTTTTCTTTCAACACTCAATATTTCAGTCCTCTTGCTTACATTGTTTCTAAGAGAAGTGTGATGTAATTCTTATCCTTTTTCTTCTCTAGCTAAATTCCCCCACATTCCCCACTTCTCCAAATCCCCCTTGTCCCTGGTGCACCTTCTTTCCCGATACTCTCTTTGTATTTGGTTTTGTGCAGTTTTAATATGATAAAACTAGTTATTGTTTTTGGTACTTATCTTTTTTGGAGTTCTCTATACTACCTGGATCTGTAGTTTTGTGTCTGTCATTAACTTTGGGAAATTCTGAGACATTATTTTACTTCACATAGTTCTTTTATTCCTTTCTTTTTATCCTCCTTCGGGCATTCCCATTATACATATGTTAAACCTGTTACAATTGTCCCACTCACATAAACTGTTCCACTTTTTCATTGTTTTTTTTTTCTCTTTACATTTTTGTTTTGGAAGTGTCTATTGACATATCTGGAAACTCTGATTCTTTTTTTTTTTTTTTTTCCCCTCAGCCATGTCCAATTTATTGATGAGTGCATAAAAGGCATTCTTTATTTTTGTTATGTGTTTTTTATTTAGCATTTCTTTTTAATTCCTTCATAGAGTTTCCATCTCTCTGCTTACATATTTACCTATTCTTTTATATTGCCCACTTTTTCCAGTAAATTCTTCAGCATGTAATCATAGTTGTTTCAAATTCTAAGTCTGATAATTCCAAATTTTCTGCCCTGAGTCTGGTTCTGATGCTCGATTTATGTCTTCAGACTGTTTCTTTTTGTCTGTTATTATGGCTGGTTATTTTTTGTTGAAACCTGGGCATGCTGTTTTGGATAAAAGGAACTTTGGTAGGTGGATCATTAGTTTGAAGTTTTATGTTCATCTGGCTAAGAGTTAGGTTGTGTTTTCTATTTGCTATATAGCTTTCGTGTCCAAGGCTAAAATTTCCTCTGCTTAGTTTCTATCTTCCTTCTTTGAGTTTTCCTAGAGACCTTAAATAGGGTGTGACTCCTACAGTTCTTTAGCTATAACTCCCTGTTATTTTATAGGAACACTACAGATCTGAGGATCATGTAGTGAGGTGTGGGAGGAAATATTCTATTCTTCATTAGGTCTCAGTCTTTTAGGGAGACTGAATTGGGCATTTCCCTTCCCTCATGTCAATTAGGCTCTGGTAAAATAGTTTCTCTTATGGGCAGGCCTTATTAAGGAAGACAGAAAGGTCTAGAATATTTTTAAATGATTACTTTTCCCTTACCACTGCTAGAAGCAGAAAGGGATTTTTCTCTAGTCTTCACAGAGAGAACCTAGTAGGGCTCCTAGAAATAAAATTCACGAAAGTTTGGAGACTCTGTCTTTAAGGCTGTACCCCTACTGTTTTTAATTCTTAAGCTAGTGTTTGAATTGTTTTATATTATGGTGTAGAGGAAAGTTGAGAATTAATTGTAATATTGTATTTCATATTGACAAGGTATGAACTGCTGAAATAGTTTAATTATTGAATTCTCAAATTACATCTCTGAAGTATTTTGCTTAGTGGTAGAAGTCATTTGGGTTTGAACTAAGTTTAATTGGTTTTATTATTGCTTTCAATGTAAGGATTTTTTGTTATTCATAGGTAATAGGAAATTTTTGGAAATTATAAGCTACTCATTTTAGCTAATCTCATTTAGTTATTTTTCTTGAAGTGGCAGAGCATTATATGACTTCATACATACTTTTGTCTGACCCTACATATTTTTAGTTTATTTTTTTCAGTTTACAACACTGCTGCCTTCGGGTAACAGTATAATGAACATAATTTTAACTACTACATTAAGATATGGGAATACTATTTGATTAGTAACTATTAATTACTGCCTCATTCTAGTGTAGTGAGTGTTGTAGCATTTGAAATTATCATTATTAGTCAAGGAAGCGATGTTCTAGCATGCATCTACTATACTCTTTCAAAATGAATTAATAGATATACATAGAAGAAAGGATTTTGACCTCCTTCAAGAAAGCAGGATAGTCTGTTTTAGATTACAGAATACAGTACCAAAGCAATTGACATCTTAATTTTCTAAAAAAAAAAAAAAAATCATCTTCTTATTTTGCTTCATAAAATTTGACTTTTAATTATGTTGCTGCTAAAATTATCCTCTGAGATATTGTGCATAGATGATTATAGATTTTTTTTTTTTTGAGGGAACGACACTCCTTAAAATGACCATTGAAATCTATTAAATCATTGCTTTTACTCAGCATCTCTTTCCTCATTCTCTTTCCTGTTCTTCATAGAAATAGTACATTAGCTTTCTAGTTTTGCGGTAACAAATTACTGTAAATTCAATGGCTTAAAACCACACAAATATACTACCTCCTACTTCTGTAGGTCAGAGGTTCAGTATGATTGTCACCAGACTGAAATCAAGGTATGCACAGTCTATATTCTTTTTTGGAGGCTCTAGGAGAGAATCCACTTACTGCTTATTTGAGTTGTTGGCAGAATTCAGTTCCTTGTAAATACAGAACTGAGGTCTTGTTTTCTTACTGGCTGTTTAAAGGTTATCGTGCCTTTTAGAAGCCACCACATTTGGTTTATGGTCTCCTTCCTCCAACTTCAAAACCAGCAATGACCATTCAAGGTCTTTTCACTTTACATCCCTTTCTTCTTCTATGATCTTCCACTTTTAAGGAGTTAAAGGATTAGATTGGGCCAATTTGGATAATCCAGGAAAATCTCCCCATCTCTGGTCCTTCACCTTAATCATATCTGCAAAGTTCCTTTTACCATGTAACATAAAATATGAATAGGTTCCAGGAGTTAGAGTGTGGACATCTTTGGGGAACTGTGTTTCTGCCTGCTGCAAACAATAATACTAACTGGTGCCAGATTTTTCTGGAATAATTTTCCTTTTTTTGTTTAGAATACCTCTGACCTTTTACTTTTTGATTCAGTAAATACAAAAGAGGTGTTAGAATTTAGTCAAGATACAAATTCCTATATGGAAATACAAATCAGATACTATTCCTATATGGAAATTGTAGGGAAATAGGTTCTAGAAACACTGAAAAAAGCAGAGTATTGCCTTGAAAAGCAGAAAGTCCTTGTATATTTTTGTGAGTTTATATTAAGTGGCCCTAAATTTTAGTATTAAGGTTCACAGTTATTCACACAGCAGCAAGAAGTATGCCATCACAGGTAATCAGTAAGAAGTCTCCAAATTTAGTATCAAAACTTTTCAGTTATGAAATAAGTAAGTACTAGGGATGTAGTGTACAACATGATCACTATGTCGGATACATAGAGGAGTTTTTAAGAGAATAAATCCTAAGGGTTCTCATCACAAGGAGAAAGTTTTTTTCCTTTTTAAAATTTTTGTTCTTTATTTTCTTTTTGTTTTATCTACATGAGAAGTTGGAGGTTAGCTGAACCTGTCGTAATCATCTCACAGTATATATAGATGAAACCATCATGCTGTAATGCCTTAAACTTACAGAGATGCATGTCAATTATTTCTCAATAAAACTGGAGGGAAAACATTCAAAGATAGAAACTCATTCAGAGTAATAACATAATAATTCATGTGGGTTTTGATAATGGATGACATTACATCTTAATGTGTTTTTTCCCCCCCTACCTAGATCATCACGAAATATGTATATGAGCTCCTGGAAAAGGACTGTAATTTGAAAAAAATCTCTATACCAGTAAGTCCTGTTTTTAAAAATGCTTAAACTTCCAAATGAGTTAGTTTTCAATTCAGGAGAAAATGGTTATATTAGTTTTACTGTGGTAAGTTTAAATGTTAAGGTTCTAATATGTTGATATGATAATGATAATATTAAATACATCTGTATACCGCATTTCATTGTGCACAATAGTTCTTTGAAAGTAGTACTTTTAAATGTAGAGGCAAAAAATACTAATAACCAGACTTTTTTGAAAAAGGTGATGCATTTAAAAGGACTACCCCATCTGCCCGTTCTCATTTAATTTATATAATTTATTTTTACTTACATATTTGAAGTAAACTAAGGTACTTGTTGCACTACAAATACACCATCTCTTTAAATATTTCTTGATTGTTTATATTTTTATGTCCATGTTATTTCCTCTGGATATTCCCAAATTCATTCCTCATGCTTCCTGGTTTTTGCAGAGCATTCTTTTCAAATTTTGTACATTTTGCCATTTTATAGTGAAAAAGTTTGAGATTTGTTTTCAGTATCAAATTTGCAAAAAAGTGTTTTAATGTAAAACCTGAAATAGTAAGCGAAAAACTGAAGAAATAGTAATCTTATATGTGAAATGATGGTGGTACTAGATTACATGATCCTTGATATTGCTGACAACTCTCTGATTTTATGATATATAAAAATCTAGAAGGCTTAATGAATAATTAAGGCACAAAACTGTGTATATAATTACTTTGTTTACATGAAATTTTGCATGAGATTTTTAAATTCCTTGGATAATGTTACTCTATGAATTGGAGCGTTTGAGGATTTCTTAATAATATTTATCCTCACAAATTAATTCATACTTCAATATTTAAAAGGAAAATCTATCTTATATTTAGTTTTACATAAGTAAGCTAAAATGCTAGGTCACAATGCTAATCATTTATTCATTTATTCAACAAATATTTGTTTAAGTGTCTTTTAGGTGCTGGGCACTGTTCCAAGTGCTTGTGATGTACTAGTGAATAATATATCATTCTGTGCAATAGCTACACTAACCCTCATTTATTTGGAAACTTTTCTTCCTTTTGTTCAGTCTACCTTTCTTGTTAATTTTATTTCTTTCAAAGTTTCTGAAGAATGATATTTAAAGAGACTTAGGTTTATTTATTGTTACAACACAATTAATATTGAGTCATTTAACTCTGTGATACTTGGAGTTACACGGAACTTTTAAACTCACTTCTGTCCCTTAGATTTCCAGGAGAAATCAGAAGATAATTGGCCTGTAGATTATGTTATATGATTAAGTTTTACTATTTTATTTATAGAAAGCCTGGGATGAGATTTAAGAAGACTTTGTTTTATAGATCTGATTATTTTCCTCTCATTTAAATTTAGACTATAAAGCTAATTAACATAGAAAAAGCTTTACACTAGATGAGACGTATAGTAAGTGTCATGTCCATTTTTGGTTAGCAAAGATTTCCTGATTTCATGAACTGAAAAGAAACCAAAGTTTTTTGGTTTGTTTTAGGAAATTAATATCTCTCCTCAAATTGCCGTCATATATTTTATATAGTTGTGAAATTTTTCTTGTGTAATTATTTTCTCCTGAGTTCTCTTAAATCCCAAAGCCAACATTGAAAGTGTCTTTTTTTCTTTTGTTTTGTTTTGTTTTGTTTTGTTTTGTTTTGTTTTGTTTTGTATCAGAGTTGTTCTTTTTATTATAGGAATAGCACCCAAGTTTTTTTTCCTCTGATGATGAACTAAGTTTTAGTTTTATAGAACTATTTAATAAGGAAAGAGAGACTCTTCTCTTTTCTTCCCTTTTTTTTTTCTTTTCATAAATAACAACACCCTGTGGAAACCCATGATCTGATGGTAAAGATTATGATCATGTATTATGTTTACTCTCTACCCTACATATATTCTCATGTACACGTTATTCTCAATTGTAGTGTCTCACACTTGTGTAGAATTTTAGATTACATAAATTAATAACTTGATTATAAATTTTTGTTCATTTTATTCAGTCATATTTAAATAATCATCACAGTTAGTGGGGTTCATGAGTATCCTAAAGTGAATGGTTAACTGCTAAAAATTGTTCTCACTGATCAGTTGGTCTTTGAATTTGATTGGTCAGTAAAGTGAGGTAGTGCACTAGAATGACTTTTATATGCATTCCTTAATGAAAGCTCAGTTAATGAATTACCACTGTTTGAAGACAATGGCCGGAACAGCCAGTTTCAAACTTAATTAAGCTAATGATGAAAATTATGTTTTAACCATATAGATATTGTACTGTTTAAACTTAGCACTAACTTTATACAGAGAAAGTTATAGATACCAACTTTAAGAATTCTGTGTTGAATTCAGATGAATATAAGCCAGTGACTATCTCAAATACTGCTCTTACTCCTTAATCATTAATACCACTACATTTCTCATTTTCATTGTTTTTTTTTTTTCCCCCTGAATATTCTGGTGTTTTTGTGTTTTTAAAGTCAGTTCTTCTGCACGTTCCAGTAAAACTTTTATTCATCTATTCACGGCTACCTTAATTTGCAGCCCTTTAAATATTCTTGAACAGCATTGTAATATACAAAACACATCTTTACCTTCTGAAAATAAGCACTCTTCCAGTTTTCAAGTGATTACTGTGGAATTTAAAGTGCCAACATTCCATTGCTTAAAAAGTTGACTCAGTTCCTTGTTAACAGGGTACTTAGTCAAAGAGAGAAAGAAATAGTGATCAGAACCTACTAGAAAGTCTATAGCTTTAGAGTTTTGGGTTTTTTTTTTTTATTTGTTTGTTTTTTCTATTAAGATAAACAGATGTCCATTTCCATAGCCATTCCAGGATCCGTTAAGGCCTCAATGATTTTAAGAGGTATTTTATTTGTGCACATTTAGGCATACTCTTTGGTAAATAAATGACTGGGAACCTCTTTGACCTCTGTTTTATGATACACTGACAGCTTTGCTGTTTAATTTTTCTTTTCTTCTTTCCACTTCCCTTTTTTAAAAAAGCCATTTTAACGAGTGATTCCTCTTTTTTTATATAACATTCTTTGGTAAAAAGGAATTTTCTTCTCACATTTGGTTTTCTCCATCTCTCATCTACTTCCCTTCCTCTCACTTCAGTCAGACCTGCTGTCAGCATCATAATCTGGACATCGCATGCAAGAGAAGCTAATGTGACTGCTTGACACTTCATACTTCTCTTCCTGCATACTTAATTGCTACTAATATAGAGCTATGTTTTTTTTAAATTTTTTTAATGTTTATTTTTGAGAGACAGAGCGTGAGTGAGGGAGGGGCAGAGAGAGATGGAGACAGAATCCAAAGCAGGATCCAATCTCTGAGCTGTCAGCACAGAGCCTGATGCGATGCTCAAACCACAAACTGTGAGATCATGACCTGAGCTGAAGTTGGACGCTTAACCAAGTGAGCCACCAGGCACCCCCACAGTTATATCTTTTTAATTCTTAGCATTGTGTAGCTCTTTTAAAATTTCTTATAGTCATATATCATTTTCATCTCCATATTTTAAGGAGGTCACTGGTGATGCTTGATAACATTACTTATTCCAAAAGTTTATTCATTCCTTTATTTACTGAGTGTCTACAATGTGCCAGCCTCTCTTTTAGGCATTGTGAATGTAGCTGGATCCAAACAGAAAAGTCCATGCCTTCCTGGACTTGCATTCTAGTGGTGGGAGAAGATGGTTAATTAACAATTATAATACATATATAAAGTAAAGCATGCGATATATTAGACTGTGCTATGTACTATGAAGGAAAATAAAACAGAATGGGGCTAGAGAATTCTTGGGGAGATATTTAAAATAGGGTGGTCAGGAAAGGCTTCACTGAGGAAGGGATTTTTTTCCAGCCCTGTGGCTGTGCTCTTCTTGCTGAAATAATTGCTCTTTGTGCTGTTTACACAAATGGCTACCAGTCTGTTTTAGAATTAGAGAAATTTTAATATTTTTCTCTTCCCAGGAATAGTGACTGGGAACATTTAGAATCTAGGACATTTTTTTTGGTGTCTAGAGTTTTTGTCTATTTTTTAGTTTCATAAATTTATGAATATCTAATATTGATAAGTGAAGAGCTGTTTCATTATATAGTATGTGGATTGACTTTCTTTATTTGAGGATGTGTATGACCAGGCACCTAGACTTTAGCTTCTGGCTTTGACATCTGCACAAGAGCTTCCATTCCTAGTGAATAAGGTTATAGGAATACATAAATAATATTCCTTCAGAAAATAATTGTTATATGAGCCTGTGTTCACATTCTGAAGGAAATTTCAAAGGCCACTGATATAGAATAGTAGGTGATTGAATTTTTAAATAGTTCCCTCTCTCCCCTTTTAAAAACTTAGTAGTATTCATGGGTAGTATGTGATTTTCCAATAGGTATATCATCCTATTGGGTTTTCCTGTTTTCTATTATAGGTGCAATATACTTCTGTGATAGAATTATAGACTCACTAGCTGTGTGATTTGGGGCAAGTTATTTAAACTCCTTAGGCCTCAATTTCTTTATCTGTAAATGAGTATAATAATAGTACAACCTTAATGAGATTGTGATTGAGACAAACATTTACCATAGTATCTAGACCATAGGAAGCTTTAAAAAAAATCAGTTACTCTCATTTGTATTATAATACTAAACCTATAACATAGAGAGATATATTTCAAATATTCTTTTGCATATTACTATCATGTCTTTTATGCTCACCCACCTCATGTGTAATTGTTAATCTCTAATAAATAATGAATATTTTAATTTTTTTAAAGGTTTTTACTTCTATAATTCTGGAATAGCCATTCTATAATTTATGGTAGCCATGAGTTGTTTTCTCATTTATGCCTTTGCTTGATCAGAAAACATTTATTTATTACTTAATTTTTTTTAATTACAGGTAGATGCCACTGAGAGTGAACCAAAGAGTTTTATCTTTATGAGTGAGGATGCTTTGACAAATCCACAGAAACTGATGGTTTTAATTCATGGTAGTGGTGTTGTCAGGGCAGGTCAGTGGGCTAGAAGGCTTATTATAAATGAAGATCTGGACAGTGGCACACAGATACCTTTTATTAAGAGAGCTATGGATGTAAGTGCAATTTCTTTTATATTTTTTTGACATTTTATAGCTCTGTTTTATTATAAGTTATTTTATCCTGTCTCTTCAAAAGTACATTCTAAACATAATCCTATCTTTAAATTGTTTTTTATTTGTAGTGAAAAATTATCCTGTATTATTTTGCAGTTACAATGAAAAAATGGTATCTTATAAGTGTACACAAATGTAGATAATGTCTTTGGGATGAATATTATTATTCTAAATTTATTATTATGTAATATATCACTTAAATTATCAAATACTTATCAGTATTATTTAAAATACTTATAAAAATATCAAGATGGCTTTTGGAAATCGTTGCCTACTTAAGTAAGAAGCTAAAGGAAATCTACTTGAAATTAATCTCTTATTCTATAAAAGAAGAGTTAGAATAAGTCAGTGTTTGTTATTTCTTTTAAAAACACCAGAGCTCACAAATAAAATGCTTTAAGCATTAGACAAAGACCTGTAAAATGGTAAATTGAAATATTTATTGAAATACTTTATTCTTATTTGAATTCTACCTTTTCAGAAACTGGTATTTTAAAATTGTATTCAAGGTTTTCTTCCCTATAATCGTGAAATTGTTTTTTTCTCACCTAGCGTTGTTACATCTTAATGTTTGGCTGCTTTTTTTTGTTTGTTTTTTTTTTTTTTTAACTGTCTCATTCTTAAGTTCTTCAGTGAACAGGCAAATTTTGCAAAGTATATGTTTCTTTCAGATATGAATAGAGATTTTCTTCAGAAAAAAGGAAAGTGCTATCTTGTAGAAGAAGATTTCATTTAAGAACTTAAAGTTATTTAGGAATATATGTGTACATGTATGCATTATAGGAGCTACATTATTACATTTTTGTAATTACAATGGGAGAGGAATTATTTGAAACATTGATGATTGCAAAGGTCAAACATATGTTTCCTGCTCTGTTACCTCTGAAATGATAAAATTAAGGCCCATCCCAGCTGGACTCTATTTTTATTAATAGATTTTAAGACCCTTAAAATGCTTCAGGTAGAATTTCTTGGGTTAATTGTGTATTTTTTTTTCAGCCTTCATGGATATGCAGAGAACAAAAGACATTACTTTTGATTGGTTACAAACTTCACCAGTACTTTTTTAGTATTATTTAAGTAAACTATAGTAGAATTTAAGTAAAATAAAGTTTAGGGTGAAGGACATAAAATATTGTATTATTTAAACGTTTATATCTCTAGTTATGAATCATGAAATGACCTTTCTCTCTGACACATTAGTTTTTGGTTAGAAGAGATCCTATCAGTGGTTTTGAGAACATCTTATGTGAAATGTGATCACAATTCACTGTATATTTGAAAATATAATTGAGTAAAGAAAATTCGATGTGTTTGTACATATAAATGCTTAGTGAAATATTTTATGTAATTACATTGGCCTGCTAATAGATCAACTAAGCCTTTCCTATCCTAGTTTTATTGTTGTGTAAGATTTTTCAAGGTGAAAGACTATGGTAAGTCATGCCAAACATCTGTGAATAAGCTATCTGTTGGTTTCCCAAACAGGAGGGAGGAAGTTTGTTGGTAACATTAGACTCGTCAGTCATTTTGTTCTTATAAGTAGAAGTGTAGTGTTTGGAGACTAACAGCATTTCACTGCCTTGACTGTTTTCTGCTTTTCCCAATAATACGAACTCATGATTCCTTAAAAACAAACAAACAAACAAAAAAACAAACAAACAAAAAAAACCAGAAAAACCCCAGCTGATTTCTAAGTACTTTAGTATTTAGTGTATTTAGAATTTATATGTTGTGTACTTTGAAAATTTTAATTGATGTACTTTTTTCTTTTTGTTTTATATTAAGAACCTGAATATGAACTTTATTGTGGTAAATTTCTACCTGGTAAATATTTAAAAATGGGTATCTCTTTAATCTAGATAAAGTGATTTGTTACTCTGGTTTTGCCTTTTCATGGTATTTCTCCACAAGTTCTTTAAGGACTAGTGTCGGGGGGGAGGGGCAGGAGGAGACTGGAGGGAAAGGGGTTGTATTCTAGGTAGCAAGCACAGGAAGACTAATTGGAAGGAGAAGAGCTACTTCATCCTTACCTTTTAATCATATCAGCTCTATTTGTTTTTATTTTGTGGACTTTTTTTCTAAAATCGTTTTTAAAGAAATGTTTCCAAAGTTTACAAAAGACTGGAAGCCACTACTCCTTTCTTCATAATCTGTCAGTTTTTCATATTACAAGTGAAGTAAATTCTGATATTTTTCAGGATAGACAATATGATCTCTACTTAGTATGGTTTATAATATTTCTGCTATGGCACCTCTTCCTCGAGCTCACCCACTCTCACTCTCTAGTGTAGAGTGTACTCTTGCATTAGTAAGCTTTCCTGCTTTCACAGCTGTAAAAAACAATTTCTGCTATATCCCTTACAGATTTTTAGGATAAGATTACAGGTCCTAATATTGAAGTCATAGCACTGTAAGATTAAAACTTTTTCCCACCAGTGAAACCCTGCTTCTAAGTGGACTGTTTTGTTAACAACAACTACAATGACAACAAATAGGTTTAAATCTATGGAGCCACTTTTGTTGAAGCTGGGGTGAGGATTGGAAAACTTCTATAAGGACCCCTGAGATTTCTTCCTGAACACTAGGGCCCCACAGATCACAGTTTGAAAATAATAACAGATATTCCAGTCCTTGCATTTTAGATATGTCAGAACTTTATTGTAAAAAAATTATTAAGATTTCATGTTGGAGAAATAGTACATATCAGATACTGTCCCCACAGCTTCTGAGGTTACCATAGCTCATATTTTTAGTGTTTAACAGTCTTCATTGCATATCATATTACTTGGAGTAAGAAACTGTATATCATATAGCCAAGTACTAATTATTCAGTGTTTGTGCAGTTTGAGAGTTACTCGTACGTGTTTCTTCTTTGATCTTTTCTCATGTGGATCTTTCTAGGCATTTCAGTTGGTCTCTGTAAAATGGGCAAGGAAAGTAAAGTCATTACATTACTTGAAGTCATTTAATTACTAATTGCAGATATAGAACAAGGGTGCAGAATTTAAGGTGTCAGTCACTGTCAGGGTTGTGCAGTTATTTGTAGGACCCAGAGGATGAGTGCCTCCTTAAATTTTGCATCCTAGGCACCTCTCTGATCTCTCCCTGTCCACGCTTTGACTAATTGAGATGTACTGTCAAAAAGTTTTATGGAGAGTAGTTTGGGAGCCAATAGTCTATAGAGCCAAATTTTACCATGTATCAGAATCACGTGGACGGCTGGTGAAACACAAATTGCCTTTTCACGAAACCCGATTTTGATGCAGAAGGGTCTGGTTGGGGCCTGAGAATGTACATTTCTAAGACCATACCAAGTGATGTGTATGCTGCTAATCTGAGCACAATATTAAAACCTCTGGTATAGGTAACACTCTTTGGATGGTTGAGGTTAATTTATAATTTTCAGACTCTAAGTGTAATGGATGAGGTAGAACTTGATGGCGATTATATTTAGTAAAAGTGTAAGAAGTTCTAGAAAATGTTTTATAATTAAATCAGTAGAGAAATAAAAGTTTAAATTATGAAGAATACTTTAAAAATACTATGTAACTGATGTACTCAACATGACAAAGTTTATTGATTTTAATAATTTTTTAAGAAGTCTGATTACTTCACTAAGCCTACATTTTTCCTAATTTCTCATAGCTGGATTATTTAGAAGAATCTGATGTTTCCATAATTACTTAATTTTACCATGCATGTAATCTAAAAGTCAGGTAAGTGGTGCTTGGGTGGCTCACTTGGTTAATAAGCAACCAACTCTTTATTTCAGCTCAGGTTGTAATTTTGCAGTTTGTGAGATTGAGCCTACATGTAGCTCAGCACTGGTCTTGCACTGACAACACGGAGCCTGCTTGGTATTCTCTTTTTCCTCTCTTTCTGTCCCTCACCCCACTCACATGTGCTCTCTTTCTCAAAATAAATAAACTTAAAAAAATTTATAAGTAAAGTAAAATCAAAAGGCATATATCAAAATGGTGATTATCCTTTGCTAATCCTTCCTCATTTATTCTGTTCCTAGATATAGTCTGTTAGTAGTTTTGGAGTTACTTATATGTTCCATATCCATATTTTTAAATTATAAGGCTGTTCTTTTGATTTATCAGTCACTTGATATTAGTCTTGTGTACTTATGATACACAGGAATCTCTTTCCCATCATCACAGTTTTTGGATTCAATCAGCAATCAAGCTTTGCAGTATTACTCTTACTTGAATACTGTTTATGGCTGAGCCAGATAGGTACTATGGTTACATTTCATTTTTGCTAAAGTTTTTTTTTCATGGAATTGATAACTTCTTTCCTTTCAATTTTCTTTGTAATAATTGTTAATTGAGATCTTGATTGGCTTCTCAGTAATGTTTTTACAGGGCCAGACTTATCAGAGAATCTCATAGTTTTCTCTTCTGGAGACCTGTCTTTTGGAACCCTGTGGACTTGTGTTTCAGTCTTGACGGGTCACTTTCTAAGCCTGCCTGTCTACTTGTCTCTCATCCTGGGATTCCCCTCAGATTCTCTCTTATGTTTGACCTCCTCTCTCCTGGATCTAATGACGCCAGCGTTTTGGATATATGCCCTCATTTTGTTGGAGCTATCAAAAAGTGAATACGACATAAATTTCTAAAACCTTGTATTTCTGGGGAAAAAAAGTCTTTATTTTACTTGTTCCCTTTATTTTGATAACTCAGCGAGGCATAGAATTCCAAGTTGAAAATCATTTTCACTCTGAAACTTGAAGGCTTTGTTTTCATTGTCTTTTAGCTTCCAGTGTTTTAATTGAACAGTCCAGTACCATTGTGATATTGCATCCTTTTGCTCCCTCTGTGGAAGATTCTTTTCCTTCTGCCTGGTGTCAAGAAGTCACTCCTATTGCTTTTAAGAAATTTCCTATGTTATGGTGTTTTGTCTGTTTGTTTTTTGTTGTTTTGGGCACTTGGTGATAGCTTTCTATCTGTACTATACCCCCATGATGATTCTCAATCCTTAGGAAATTTATTGTGTTTTTTCTTGATAATTTTAATTTTCTCTATTTCTAGAATTAGTATCTTGGTTTTGGAGTTGCAGATTGAACCTGTAAATGTCTTATTGAATTGCTAATACTTTCTTTCTTATTTCCATCTATTTTTGCCCTAATTTTGTTTTAGTAGGTTACCTACTTTATCTTTTAGCCCTTCTATAGAATTTTTAAAGTTCTATCATATTTTGGAATGGAGTTCTCTTTTGAATCATTTTGCAGACCTCTGCATAGTACACTTGATTTGAGCTCTGTGTCTCTCTCTTCCCCTTCTGTGGTCGTTTGTCCTTTCAGTCCTTTTCTGGATGTGTCTCAAAAGGAAACACCTTTGATTTCTTGTAGGGCTATCTGCACAATGTGAGATTATGACCTGGTTTTTGGGGCTTTGGTTTGTTTCTTTGTTAAGGAATGTGGTAATTGCACCCTAAGTGATATTAAAAGTAATGCCTCAGATTTTGGCCTCAAGGCCTACCCCTACTTTCTAAGAAAAGCACCTCGAAATTTCTCAGTTTTTCTGAAATTTTGTGGATTAGTTGACTTTCTTCTAGTCATGATCTCCCTCTGGAGGCACTTAAGTTTTTGTTTTTTGCTTTTTTTTTTTTTCTTTCCTCTGTAGTACCAATCCAGTTCCATCAGCTTACAGTCTCCTAAAAATTTATCGACATCTGTGTCCTCTGTTCTCTCCACACTCATTTGTTTTGTCTCATTTGTTTAAACCCTTCTTCTTCTTCTACTTTTTTTTTTTTTTTTACTAATATTTTAGTATGATTTGTGGAAGAAATAGAGATAATCAAAAGAATTCAGTACACTTTTTTAATTACATGTTTTTTTTATCTATCTTGTTGTTCCAGTGACAGGTAGTCACTTTACAACTCATCCCTTTTTAAAACAAATAACATTAAAGCAATTTTCTTTATAACAACATTCTTTGCAAACCTTAGGAGATGATATCGTTATGTAGTGATATTCATCACAGTGGAATGTTTTAGGATTTTTTTGAAATCATTGATTATAAGGTAGCTAAATTAAAGAAATATAAACTATTGTTTGATATAAATTGCATACTTTAAATGTTGATTTAGACCTTTCTAGTATTTAAATTGCTTGCTTCCCTTTTAATAAGCTATACTTAACTCTTCTATTCTGACCTTCTGATTTCTCTTTCCTTAGTGTATTTGGGATCCCCTCCTTTTTTGACAGGCACATTTTGTAAAGTTGATTGATTACAGTATTAGGATTTTTTTTTTCCACAAATGAACATGGAGCCATTATAGATAGTTATCTAAAATAGGGTGGGTTTTTTTCCTCAGTAATTTGAGTAATTAAATTTGGTAACACTTTCTTAACTCCTGCCTTCAATTCACTGTTCCACCTAGGTACTGCAAGGTCTTACTATTTTAACATGAATATTTACAAAGTTGGTGACGTGGAAATTTTAACAGGATTCTAATGGTTGTTGCTGCAGTGAGAAGTACTTTATCAATACAGGGCATAGCTTTATTTTTAACTGGAGCAATGACATCCAGCAACTTTTGGGATGTTACTTAGTATTTACATAGTGCAAGCAGAATATAGTATAGCAGAATACAGTTTATAATATATGCTTAAGGTCTCAGAAACCTCAAAAACGTGAAAATTGTTTGGAGCTTTAAAATATATTTTTGTTTAAAGGACTTAGAGGCTTTGATGCTTTTTTTGAAAAGCCATTCAAAGCTTTGTGGAACTAAACACTTATTAAAATAAGATGCTATTTTTCAACATCTAAGATTGGCAGATAAATTGATAATAAATTGTATGATAATACCAAGTTTGAATATTGTTGGGAATGTAATTTAAAGCAATTAGTTATATTTTCCTAAATTAAGTGTGCTTATTAACCTTTGATCCTAAATTCCATTTATAGGAATTTATACTAGAGCAGTACACAAAGTATTCATACAAGGATGCCCATCAAAGGAGTTTGTAATGACACAAAAACTTCTAATCACTGAAATATCCACCACTAGGGGACTATTTGATTAAATAATGGTATATTCATATAATTAAAAATTATATAGCTATTAATAAGAATGAGTTGTTTGTGTGAGTTTATGTGTTAATTCATATAAGATGATAACTAAGAGTTATCAGATGGAAACACAAGAATGAGATCATTTGTTAAAAAGTACAGTTATACATGTATACATGTACACTTTTCTATATACAGGGGTACACATTGATGTTCCAGGAAACTTAGGCAAGAAACTATGAATTTTCTTCTTTTGCTTTTACTTACTCATTTTTTATGTTTAATTCTCTTTTTTTGTTTTTTTTTATTTTACTTTAAGCAGGTATTACTTTAATAATTTAAAAGACAAAATTTTTTAAAAATTGCAAATAATATTCATGAAATATACTGTAGTACTATTATCACTTAACTATTATTAACTATATTATCACTTAACTATCCCTTAACTATTTCTAAAACAACTTAAATGTTACATTACAAAACTGCACGCAGCTTTTTTAAATAATTATTGATTTTTTTACCCATAAAGACTGGCTAAATTTAGACCCCTGAAATTTAATTTCAAACTTTAAAAACATAACTGCGGATTTTTTTTCTTATTTGAAATATGGTCTATTAAATTATAGATTGAAACCAAGAACACTAATGCCAAATTTTAAGAGTAAACTTTGAGAGAAACTACCTATTAATCAAAGAAAATATAAGCTATTACATTATAGACTTCATAAAATATTGTTCAAGTCAGAAATTCCAGAAAAGGTTAAAAAAGCTTAGCACATTACTGAACTGACAAGGTATATGAGGCCACACTAGCCCCCATGCCAGCAAAAGAAAACAATGGAATGACAGCTCTAGTGTTTGGAGAGACGTTGTTAACGACAGCTTATTCCTTTATGATTTCAACTCTTGACAGAAGACAGGTCTGCTTGTTGCATCATGGCAGATATATCATTACCTCTGGCCCTGTCATGACTGAATTGGGAAAAAAAACCCACATCCAGTTTTGAAAATCCAATTACCTTCTGGAATTTTGGTCACTATTTCAGAGATAGATGTGAATAGCCATTCTGTGATAGCTCTTTGCATCTGTATTGTTCCCTAGTACTGAACTAATTAACTAATTAAGCATACACTGAAGCTCTTTCTGTAGTCAAGTAGAGAGCAAGGTGTAACAGCATAGAGCATCTTGATATTCTTACATCATCTCAAGAAAAATACTGCAAGGCCTCTTATCCTTAATACTTGTTTTCAACCTATATTTATACCTGACATCGAATAACTTTTAAAGTAGACTAGGCCTTTTCACTAAGTGCAAGAGGAAAAAATACTGGATGTTTAAAATGATTAGGCACCATTTTTACTTGAAAAATTATTGGTCATAATTATAATTTCATTTTGACTTGGTCTTTCTATTTCTCAATTACATGCACATTTGAATTCTGTTGTGTGGTTTTGTTTTGTTTGTTTGTTTTTAATCTCCCTTGGCTGCCTAAGAAGTGACTCTGGAGACAGAAAGAGAGGGTGTGGGTTTTGAAAGTATGTAAAAAGCCTTGGGGTTTGTGTATGATCAGAATTTTAATGGAGGTTGAGGTGAGTTTAAATGCATAGAAAGCAAACATTAAAAACTTGTTTAATTTCTGTCATGTTGTTCTTTTTTGAGTCACTCTGATATCTTTTTCAAATCTGCTTTACTCTTGAGCTTTGTGTTACTATATCCACGATCTGTGTTTTCCCCTCTTTTTATTCTGTTTTAACTGCTGATCCCTTTTCTGTGGTTCTTCCTTTAATATCAGCTGAAGCAGTTTGAATTGCTGAATCAAAGCTGTTTGGGGAGTGAGAGAGTGTGTAAGATTGTGCAGGGTGAGATTCTCTGGGTAGAAGGTAACACCTCCTGCAGTTATAATCAATGCTCTGGACACTTTCAAAGATTGGAGAAGCCATGACTTGCTCCGGGGTTAAACTTTTAAAAGAACTTCCCTAGAGAAAAATATCATCAATAAAATGAAATAATTAGCTGACAATTCTTGAGTAGCCTAGGTTTAACAAGAAAAGATTAGAGATAGGTCAGCTTTGCATTTTTCACTGTACTTTTGGTTCCTTCTCGGTTTTAGCTTTATACTTTTATTTATCCTAAACATGGTTTTAAAAACTTAATTACTTCCGTATATCAGTTGAGCCCCTGAGTTACTTTAATTTGAGGAGAAGAACTAAAATGAAAAGAATATCAGCTTTTAGGAGTAGGAAATAGTCTGAACTGCTACTTGAAATAATTGAGACAGTAAATTATGGAAGGTAGGTTGTTTATGAAAGTGTAGATTGCACTGTTTAAGTCACCATGCTTTAGATTAACTGCATTATATGTGTGTGGATATTCACATATTTTTAAATGTATTATATGTGTTAAATGAATTATATTTAAATAATCAGTAAAATATGATTTTTTGAAGATAAAGTGTTAAGTGAATTTAAGGATTAATAATTATTAGTTTCCAGGGGTGTTGTTCAGTAGCATGCTTCTTTGGTAATGATTTTATTTAGCTGTTTATGTGATGTAAATAAAAGGCATATTTTAAAATATTAATTCCTAAAAATATTAATTCCTAGATAAATTATCTATTTTTATTTATGAAATTAGAAATCGTAACTAATAAGCATTATGACTTAAAGATTTAATATGAAAAGGATATATTATTAATTACTTATTTTTTTTATTTATAATACAACTTTTTTAAATTAAGACTGGATTTCAACAGTAATTCTGGATACTAACAGGCTAATACTTTAACTTTTTTTTTTTTTTTTTTTTTTTTTCCTCTATATAAAATACATAATCTTGTTTTCCTGGTCATAAAACAAATCACCATTTCAGATTTGTAGTGAGGTGTTATAAGAATTAGATGGAGGGGCGCCTGGGTGGCTCAGTTGGTTAAGCGTCTGACTTCGGCTCAGGTCATGATCTCATGGTTTGTGAGTTTGAGCCCAGTGTTAGGCTCTGTGCTGACAGCTCGGAGCCTGGAGCCTGCTTCAAGTTCTGTGTCTCCTTCTCTCTCTGTCCCCACTTGTGCTCTGTCTCTGTCTATCAAAAATAAATCTAAAACAGAATTAGATGGAATACTTTGGCATACTTCATATATTTAGAATCACGTACTTTTATATTTTAAAATAAATAAACTCTTATCAGTTTATTCCAAACATAAATACAATGAGTTATCTCTTACTGTCAGGTATGCATTCAGATGACAACAATCTTTTAGAATCTATGTTTCTGATTTGTGTTTATAATCCTTATTGAAAAGGAGATGGTACCTTGTTTATGAAATGAATATACAAGGATGAATATGCCTCGTGAAGACTGAAGGCTGTGGAAGAGGGCTTCCAGTAGTATTAATTTTTTAAAAAGCACAAATAGTATTATGTTAATAAAAAGTAATAAAAAGGGGCACCTGGGTGGTTCAGTCAGTTGAGTGTCCGACTTCGGCTCAGGTCATGATCTCGCTGTCCGTGAGTTCAAGCCCCGTGTCAGGCTCTGTGCTGACAGCTCAGAGCCTGGAGCCTGCTTCGGATTCTGTGTCTCCCTCTCTCTCTGCCCCTCCCCCGCTCATGCTCTGTCTGTCTCTCTGTCAAAAATAAATAAACATTAAAAAAAAATTTTTTTTTTAAATTTTTTTTTTTCAACATTTTTTATTTATTTTTGGGACAGAGAGAGACAGAGCATGAACGGGGGAGGGGCAGAGAGAGAGGGAGACACAGAATCGGAAACAGGCTCCAGGCTCCGAGCCATCAGCCCAGAGCCTGACGCGGGGCTCGAACTCACGGACCGCGAGATCGTGACCTGGCTGAAGTCGGACGCTTAACCGACTGCGCCACCCAGGCGCCCCTAAAAAAAATTTTTTTAAGTGGTAAAAAAAAACACAAGTTGTATTATGTTAACAAAAAGCACAAAAATAGTATTGTGTTAAGTATACTACAGTTTAAAAAAATGGATAGTTTCAGGGTCATTCACATTTAATTTTATACGATTGTGAGATTAAAAAAAAGATTGTGAGATTTAAGCCAATTTAGGTTAGGTACGCCATCTACAAATGGCACAGCAGAGGAAACTATTATTTTTTGTTGCCTAGAGTTTAAATTACAATGAACATATGTGCTATAATTTAAATTCTGAATGAAAGTAAGTTATTTCACAGTTTATTGTTTTATAAATCAAAACTAAAGTCTTGATAGAGAAAATTAATATTTCTAAGAAGCTTTCCTTTGGCCTTTTATTTCTGCAGTAACACAGTGATAATGATAAATAATATAAGTATTTCTTCAAAAGAAACTTATTAAGAAAATTAGGGAGAGTACTGTTAAGCAATTCAACTTTGCTTTTCCTTTTAATAATGAAGACCATTGCTTTTATTATAATTTTCACAGTTTTACCATATTTAAGAGTGTGACTGAAGCTTTTAAAACAATTCTATTAAGTTGTGATCCTTACGCCTTCTTAAAACAATTCTATTAATTTGTTGTCTTTATGAGGCACCTGGGTGGCTCAGTCGGTTAAGCGTCCGACTTCGGCTCATGTCACGATCTCATGGTTCATGGGTTCAAGCCTGCGTAGGGCTCTGTGCTGATAGCTCAAAACCTGGAGCCTGCTTCAGATTCTGTGGCTCCCTCTTTCTCTGCCCCTTGCCTGCTTACACTCTGTCTTCTGTCTCTCTCTCTTAAAAATAAACAAACATTAAAAAATTTTTTTTAATTGTTATCTTTATGATTACATAAAGAGATTGGAAACTTTGTTAAAGATAAGGACACTATTTGAGATATGAAGTTATAGGTATAAGCATTTATATATTCTGGTGCAGCTTGAACATAGGATATTAAATAATAACTCACTTTAATAAAGATCAATTTATTTCTTTATTATTAAAAATAGATATGTTTTGAAACATATTCGTGACTATACCATATACACAAACATACATATATGTGTATGTATATATTAAAATTCCAAATTCCTAACCCAGTAGTGGTTTGTTTTTTTTTTCCCAATAAACTATTATTTGAAAGACATGTCAATTCTGTTGGGAAAAGAGTACTTGCTTATTCATACCATGAGCTGCATGTTTGAATAAAATTCACTTTAATAATGAATTAGTCTTAAAAATATTTAAGAGAACATATATCCAGAGAAACACGTGCCAAGAATATTTCTAAACTTTAAGGAAAGTTTGATGTACTTCTCAGTTTGCATTTTCTGATAGTTAACATATCTTTCCATTGAGTTTTGATGCACATTTACTTAGTATTGTAATGGTACTGCCCTTTTGAATAGTGTGTATTGTTTATGATCAAAAACTTAAAGAAGTTAAACACTTTTATCAGAAAAAACTTAAACTATTGGTAATTGTCTTTTTTTTTCCTGGAAATTAACCAATTATGACATCAAAGCCTGTATGGAAAGGTATGTAGTAGGTCATTCGCTGCTGCAGGCAGTTTATCTCACTCCAGGATGCATTTGTTTTGGTTTCTCTCATTTTCTGCCTGTGGCACTGTATGGTAAAATTCAGACATCTTCTTCCCCTCCAAGGAATCTCATGGGTGGAGGATAACTTATACAAAATTAATAAATGGTGTTGCTTTTTCATTATCGCCCATCCAAGGCAATTTGCAGTGTTCACTTTAGAGAAAAAAAAATTGGGTTGTGTAGAAAGCACTTAGAACAATAAATTAACAAATTTAAAACAGTGAGTCAGTTGTAAAAGGGAAATGTATCTTGAGGCAGTCACTCCTATATTAAGCAATTTAAAATATTGACCTAGTAATTTCTTAAGTATTTGTATTTTATGATAAGTAAATTAGATGAATTAGTTCATTTATCCAGAGGAGTCTAACTATTAGAGCTTGCCTATTAGAAGTTTTATTGTTACTCTTCACGTGGATCATTTTATTTAAGCATTTTGTTGCAGCATACAAGAGAAACACTTTTTTAGGAGAGAGAAGAATTGGCATGACTGGTGTTGATCTGTTACATTGTGTGCTTCATGATGCTCATATCTGTAGGGGTGCCTGGGTGGCTCATTTGGTTGACTGTCCAACTTCAGTCATGTCATGATCTCAGTTGGTGGGCCTGAGTCCCACGCCAGGCTTTGCACTGACCGCGTGAAGCCTGCTTTGGATTCTCAGTTTCCGTCTCTCCCTGCCCCTCCCCTGCTTACACTCTCTCTCTCTCTCTCTCCCCAAAATAAACCTTAAAAAAGGTTTTTTTTAATGAAAAAATGATGCTCAATTCTGTATAAATACCATAGGTAATGGTATTTAAGTTTGCTTTCAATAAGAAATTATATATATAGCAAATAATAGTATGTATAGTATTAATTCCTTTTTTCTTTTTAATCCCCAAGAACTTTTTTGTTAGCTGTTGTATATATATATATATACATACATATATATACATATACATATATGTATGTATATATATACAACAAATATATATATATATATATATACACAATATATATACAAATATATATATTAAATGTTATATAAAGACTTTAAATGTAAAGTCTTATATAAAGACTTATGTGAAGGTTTATATAAAGTCTTTTTCTTTTACATTTAGATACATTTGCATTTTTTTTTAAATGTTTATTCATTTTTGAGAGAGAGTGCGAGCAGGAGAGGGGCAGAGAGATAAGGAGACACAGAAACTGAAGCAAGTTCCAGGCTCTGAGCTGTTAACACAGAGTCTGATGTAGGGCTCAAACCCACAGACTGTGAGATCATGACCTGAGCCAAAGTTGGACACTAAACTGACTGAACCACTCAGGCACCCCCATCTGAGTTGTTTTAAGAGAAATAATTTTAAGATAAGGAATTGTTTTAAAGAAGCATTTGGAAGAAAGCCATATCATTGTCTCATCTTGAGCTTCTGCATCTCAGTTTGTTACTTTCATGATGTACAGACGTAACACAGTTAAGACTCCTAAATACTATAGCTTTGGGAAATACCCTCTTACTTTGTTTAGGTATATTGCACCACGGTATAACTGTAACAACTTGCCCAATAATATCAATCCTGTTTTGTGAAATTTTATAGGTATGCTTCTGTTACCCACTAAACTGTAAGCTCATTGAAAGCAAGACATATATTTTCACCATTGTCTGGCAGTACAGTTGAATAGATAAGAACATAGGCTTTAGTGTTAAATATTCCTAGTTACCATTTTTAGCTTTGTGCCTTAATAGTGTGTGATTTGTTCAAGTGTTTTGAACTGTTCAGTCTTGGTTTTCTAATCCATAAAGTAATCATAATAGTAATACCAAACTCACAGAAATATCCTGAATATTAACTGATAAAATGTGTGAAAAGCACTTACTGCTGTACCTGAAGCTGTTATTCAAACTTACGGATGGAGAGGTGAATAAATTCCATTAACAAAAAAGAAAAGCGTGATGGCTTATTGACAGACATCATTATTTATGCTAGATCTATTAAAAGATAATCCTATGTGATTACAGCTCTCCTGTTCTTTTATAGGAAGATGATGTGTACAAGTTCTTAATCTAACAGCTGTCACATCATGAATACTTAATAAATGTTAATAGTAATGAAAGTGGAGACGGTAGTTATTTAGTGTTTAGTTTTGTTTTTGGTTTGTTTTCTCCACTTTCTCTACAAATCCTGCCACTCTCTATCCCATTCCTTTAGCAGTATGATTGGGTTTCTTCTGGCATCTAAGTGTACTGGCAGTTATTTTTCTGGATCTATATTATCCAGCTGTTCTAAGGACCCAGAGGACATGGGATTAAGTTGGTCTTGACAATGCCTTGGAGGTGTAGATAGTCTTGTAATATTATTCCCCAGGTGTAACTACATCTAGCAAGTAGAAACATAAACATCCTGAAAATGATTTTGAAAACTCACATTTGTTAATGGCAAAAATTTTGTTCTAACCTTTCTACCTTGTGGAATCCATCCCTCTATCCATCCGTCAATTCTCCAATTCATCTATAGATCCATCAAGCATTTATTGAGGACCAGCCACTGTTTAGGGAGATACAGTATTGAATAAAACATTAGTGCTTGCCCTCAACACATTGTGGTTTAATGGGCGAATACAGGCATATTCAGTACAGTACCAAGTATATACCCAAACTGTAAGCAGAGGGTACCATGGGTTAGCATATTGAAGGCATCTCTTAAGGCCATCTTTGTAAAAATACTTCCCAGGAGAAGCATTATTTACATGAAATCCTTAACTATGAGTGGGCACTTGGAGGTAGGGAAAGGTATTCTAGGTAAAGGTACTAGTTGAATAAAACTTGAACTTAGAGTTTGATGTGAGAGAGAGAATAATATAAGACTAAAGTTTTAGAGATCTTCAGGCTTTGATGTGTCCAACTTAAGATATTTGTAAGTTGTCTTAAGGATCATGAAACAGCACTGAATGATTTCTAAAAGGGGAAATAACATGGTCATATTTGTGTTTTGGAAAATTAATTCTGGCATAAGTTGGAAGAGTAGATTCGGTGACTGGTAAGAAACTATTGAAGTAACCTGTGAGCAAAAATGGTAGACTGAACTGAGGAACCCTTGAGCATGTATAGAACTGGAGAGATACGAAACCTATTACAGTGATTTGACTATATGTGGGAAATTAAAAAAAAAAAGATTCAAATACAATAGCTGGGTTTCTGACTTGTGTAATAGGGGAGATGGTAGTAACACTAATTGAGGAGGAATACTGAAGAGGAGTGATCTTTTAACATTGAAAACGTTGACAACCTTATTATTTATTTATTTTTATTTTTTGAAATAGAGTGTGAGAGAGAATGCAAGTAGGGGAGGGGCAGAAGGAGAACAGAGAGAATTCCAAGCAGGCTCCATGCCCAGAGCAGTGCCCACTATGGGGTTCGATCCCACGACTGTAAGATCATGACCTGAACCTAAATCGAGAGTCAGACACCTAACTGACGGAGCCACCCAGGCACCCCACGAATCTTATTCTAGACAAGAGGTGTAGATGCTACCATATTCTTCCCAACCCATTTGACAGTGCCTCTAACCCCACTCTCCTACTCTTTCCGTCTTATCCTTCTGTTTCAACAATAGGTATGCTGGATCATGCAGATGCTCTGATAGTTAATTTTATGATTAGTCTAAGTCCATTGTTGCAGAATTGAAAGAAAAATCATAACTAATCCTAATATTATTAATATCTCCTAATATCATGTAGATTAACTTATACTCTGATTTAACTCTCTTTTACTTTTGTATTTTCTTTTCTTTAGGATATTTGTTGAAAGGCTACAAAGCAAGGAGCTCATTAGATAATGGAAAAAATTGTGAATGGCAGTTGTAAAGGTCTTAGAAAACCCACACTGAGACTGAGAAAACATTGTGTTTACTTGGATGAAATCTGTTGACTACCATTACATAATGTTGTAAAAAAGAGATCAGATACGTGGATATTTAGTATGGTCACATTCAGCATTTAAAATATTTCACATTTACAATATTTTGTTCATGGTCTTCTCTCCCAAAGCAATGGTTGCTACATTTAACTTTTGAAATTTGCATTATAGTGTGTGTGTGTGTGTGTGTGTGTGTGTGTGTGCGCGCGCGCGTGTTTCTTTTTGAAAATAGTTTTCTCATTTCTTTTTTTTTTTTTTTTTAATTTTTTTTTTTCAACATTTTTTATTTATTTTTGGGACAGAGAGAGACAGAGCATGAACGGGGGAGGGGCAGAGAGAGAGGGAGACACAGAATCGGAAACAGGCTCCAGGCTCCGAGCCATCAGCCCAGAGCCTGACGCGGGGCTCGAACTCACAGACCGCGAGATCGTGACCTGGCTGAAGTCGGACGCTTAACCGACTGCGCCACCCAGGCGCCCCTCTCATTTCTTTAATGAAGGTGGTCTACTAGATGGTCTAAATTGGTCTTCCTAGAGCTTAAGTTGACTATAGATTCTGTTTTTATAATAATTTTTTTTATGATACAAGCATACTTATTTTAAGGAACCAAACTATGGGAAACATTTGGTTTAATTTCTCACAATTTAGTCTAATTCTTTCTATTTTCCTTCTAATATCAAAATTTCCTCCTAATTACAAAAAGATACTGTTTTGCAAAAGATCTATCACAGGGATGTTGTCGATATTGAATTCTTTTTGTATTAATGTATTTATTAAGAGATCATTAACTGGGGAAAGGAGAGAGGAGGTTGCTATACTAAAGTGTTGCTATTAATTGAAAATGCAGAACTGAAACTCTTGGCACATTAAATGTATTCATCAGCTCTTCATTTACTGCATGTGTCCCAATTCAGAAATTTCGGGCAGTAAACAGGCTCACCCATGTCCAGATATGTATAAGTCAATGTCTTGTAAGAGGAGATTTGAATGAGAAGAGCTGGTATGGAATAAACAGTACATATCTAGTTAAACAGATACCTTCTGTGTATAAAGGCATAAGCTAGATGTTAGGATGCTCAGCTGTATGGATTGAGAAGGAAAGGAAGTTTAGGAAGAATGGTAGTGAACTGTTAAGTGGAGGGAGGAAGCAGACTTCAGGAAATAACCTCTGTTAGAAGGAATACATACATTACTGCTAGGATAAGGAATATCTTATTTGCTATTTCTCATTGTATTTGCATTTTTCTTAAATATTATTATTTTAGGAGAGTAGTTCTTAGGCCTTTTGTTCACTCTGCAATCCTTTCTGATACCTCCTGTTGCTTCTTCTAAAGTTATATCCGGAAATACATTGTAATACAGCCTTGGCTTACTTACTTACTTCTCTTACTAATTTGCTCTGAACCTTAAAAAAGTTATTTAGCCTAGGTAGGTATTCCTTTCTTTTACTGAAATAGGAAGGCATACTTAGATACCTTTTTTGCACTCATAGTTATGAAATATGTACGAGACATTTTTATATTTATAAGCCTCCAAATGAATGATGAATATGGGAGTCTTTCTTATATATTGTTATAAAAACAATCAGGGAAAACTGGCCTAAACCCTTTACTCATTGAGTGACAGGTATGATTAAAGATGCAGTAAGGGGCACCTGGGTGGCTCACTTGGTTAAGCATATCATTCTTGGTTTCAGCTCAGGTCATGATCTCATGGTTTCACGAGTTCGAATCCCATGTCGGGCTCTGCACTGTTTGGAACTCTGTATCCCTCTTTCTTCTCCTCCCGCACTCGCACTCTCTCTTCTCTCTCAAAATAAAAAAAATAAACTTAAAAAAAAAATTATGCATTGATACAGATGATTTGGTAGGAAAGTTATCCATTTTTTAGTATTGGTAGTTTTTAGCTTAATATCTTATTGTGTATGTTAATATTGGCATTACTAAAGTAATTTCTCAGTTTAGTGTTTTATCGTGTATGATTCTTTGGAAGATGGAGTTGTTTTTGTCTGTTGGCAGTGTAGCTTAACTCAGATGAAATAAAAAGTGCTTTTCTTTCCTGAGAATATTTTCTTCTTTGGTGCAACAAACACCATTCATTCAGATGCTAGCAATATGAAGAGAAAACACAAATTGAAAAATGGAGCAATTGGTTGATAATTTTCATAAGGCTACATATTCATGAAATCATTTAAGATTTGCTGTCATAAGTTATATAGAGAATGGGACATGATTTTTGAAAATGAATTGAATTTATTTTTAGCCTAGCCTTTATAGAAATTACCAACCTTGATTTTAGTTTCCAAGTCTTTGCTCATCCAGAAAAGTGTCTCTAACCATATTCATACTAGTATCTGATACTTAATGTCTTGATACTGTAAAAGATAATACCAGTAGGTAAAAATTACTCTTACTGAAATCATAAATTCAGGAACTACTTACAATATGAAAAGAATTTAAAGAAATTTGAATAGGTAAAGGATGGGATAGAGGACCCATAATTGTATGGATAATTACTAATTTACCTTTACATCAATTTAAATTCAGTATGCCTTATAGTAAAAGTTTGTTTTCAATGTATGAATAGAGTCCTAAGGCTATTCCTGAATTACATTTTGGAATTAAGAGCAAGCAAGCAAAATAATTGGTGATTATTTGTTCCATATAGATTTGAACAAAACATAGTCAGGACTCTGTAAATTGAATTTTTCCTTTTTCCAAAATGACATTCCTCCTTTGAAATTGTTAAAAACAGAATTATAGTTATGAAGGGAATAAAAGAAAGAATATAATTATGATCTAAAGTACTCATCTACTCATCTTTCTTTTATAGCATGTAACATATACTGATCATATTTTACCACTGGGCAAAGGTCATACTCAACAAGTATACTTTTTTGATTAATTCTAGATAAGATTAACTTATTATCACTTAGAAATCTGTTTTTATTTTCGAAAAATAACTAACTACATAAAATTTATTTGTTGGTGATATGACAAAATTTTGCTTGAGGTGATATAAAATTTCGTTTGAGTTGTCTGTAACTCTTAAATGAGATTTATTCCTCCCTTTAGATTTCCAGAGGCAGAGAGTAAAACTAATTTCATAAAAAATTTAATAAAATTTTTCAAGTTCTGCATTGGCCTCCATAATCTCTCACCCTGCATTCTACCAGTTACACATTTTTAATGGGAATATTTTTCTTAAGAGGAGAAAGGTACATTTAGAAATATAAATAAAGGGATTTCAATTGGGAGGATTTAAAATGTTTTATGGTTTTAATAAACAATAAAATGAGTTTCCAGCTTGCCTTCATATTGATAAAGCAAAAATTTTAATTTGCCTTTCAGTTTAACATTTAGTTATTTCTAGACATGTTTTTCGTTTTCCAGGTTCAAACATGGGATATGTATTGACATAAAGTCAACTCATTTTTTATTACTCACCAGATGTACAATTTAAGGAATTACAAGTAAATATTATTACTTAAGTAGCATTGTATTTGAAATGAAAATTTAATGGAATAACCTTTGATTTCCCCATGTATGTATTTGCCTACTTTTCTCCCTTACATTCTTTTCTTTTTCTGCCATATGACAGTAGGCATTTAAATCATAAAAATTTAAAAATAATTTTCAAATCAGATTCTGTTGTCTTTCAGTAGTCTTTTATATAAGAGCAAAATGAATTTGTCTCTTATGAGATGTAAAATATTGTAATCTTTGATTGTTTAGATAACATATTGGTGCTTTTTATGTGTTATGAAGATTCCTTGGATGTAATTAACAATAGAACATATGCACTGAGTTGTTTATCTAGTGCAATTATGTTTACCTAGAACAATCCATTCTCACTTCCTTCTTTTTCTTTTCTTCCTTAGTCAAGAATATATGTTTAATAAGGAATGGGTTAGATTTAAGCAGGATTTCTCAACCTCAGGAGTATTGGCATTTTGGGTCAGATAATTCTTTGTTTGGTGGCTTTGTGTGCATTGTAGGATGTTTTAGCTGCATGCCTTGCCTAACCAAAATGTTTCCAGACATTGCCAAAAGTTCCCCAGAGGACAAATATAGTCCAGTTGAGAACCATTGGGCTAAGGGGTAATGCAAAGTAACCCTTTATTGTCATGTTTGTAGTCTGAGATTTCTGGTGACAATTTTTTTTTTTTTTTTTGTAATTTCACTTAAATGGTGGCATTGAAATTGGACTACAACTCTAAACAGTGTTAGATGATAACATTATTATTTGTGCTAACATTTTAGAAAGCAAAATACTACTTACAGAAGACATCGATCATTTGGAATACTCATACACTGCCAATAGAAATGTAAATTAACATAAACCACTTTGAAAACTGGCAGTATCCATTAAAGTTGAATATACAAATAATAAAATACACAATATACTTTATAGTAAATTTCATATAACCAGTTGATTCTCATAGAATACTTTTGTTGATTTTTGTTTAACTCTTGAATCCATAGCTTTCCTGTGGTTACAATGGACATTGTCAATTGTGATGTGAATAACTGTTTGTATTTTCATTCTGTTAATAGTAATATAAAAGTGAAACAACAAAGACGTATGTCCAGAATTACAAATATGTGAATGCCTTAGATTATATTTCTCAATTACTGGAAGAATATTTCCTTAATATTATATGCTTTTTTCACAATGTAACAGCTACAGACAAGGCACACTTTTAAATTTAACCTGTATAATAGTTTTGTATCACTTTAAGTCTAGACTACCAACAAAACCATAAATGAAGCCCTTATTTGCAGGGTTGGCCAGTTTCCTTAGTGTAAACACTCATGTAAAAAAAACATGGTTGACTTCAAGTTGCCAATGTGATGTCACTGAACACAGAATTGGGAGAGATATAGTTAACCATCATTATATAATATTTCCACCATACAGATACAATAGACATAGATAACCCTATGAGAATAGATAACAGAAAAATGTAGTAAAAATAACTTGGAAGTGATGAGGTTTTATTACATTTGTTTTAAGTATATTGTATTTATTTGTAAGGTTATATAATTTAATTTTTAATAGTGGTTTTATTTAACAGTTGACTTACAAAATTCCTCAAAATTTAACAGTGGGCCCTCATGAATCAGTATGAGCTAGTTCCAGCACACTGTAGTTTTTAATAAGTATGTTCGTATCAGCACTATTTATGCAGCTAAAAATTGAAGCTATTTCAATGCTCATCAGTAGGAGAATGGTAATTCTGATTATTGTCTTATTGTAATTATTATCTATTCTACAAATTCAGTTCTTAATAATAATTATACTCTTTAAATGTGCTGTATTTATATAATAGAATATTATAATACAGTAGGAATGTATAAACTTACAGCTACATGCAATAACATGAATGAACCTCTTTAACTTGCTGCCGGGTTAAAGAAGCCAATTACAGAGTACAGATTGTATGATTCCATTTATACAGCATTCAAAAGTGAGCCAAACTAATCCATGGTGTTAGAAATCAAGATAGAGTTTATGCCTAGAGTGGTAGCTTCATGGTGGGAGGTTCTGGGTGCTGGTAGTGTTCATTTTTTAGGAAATCTTACTGTTTGTTACAGGAATGTGTTCACTTTGTGAAAATTCATCAAGCTGTACACTAAAGATTTGTGTACTTTTCCTGTATGTATGTAATACTTTAAAAATTCACTAGAAAAAAATATTGGCTAAATTGGAAAATATATCTGGAAATTTGGGAGTTAATACATTTGAGGGATAACTTACATTGAGATATGGCCTAAACCCACTCTAACTTATCACAAAGAGTTGTTTTTTGTCTCTTTCACGTGTATTCTGTGCTTCGGTTGAAATACATGTCATTCTTTGAAGCCTGTCCACTTATTACATCACCTGTGCTTTTGCTTTTCCTTATATTTCAAGGTGTTCTTCCTAATTTCCGTCTATTGGAATTTCTTATTATTCTTTTCACATGTAAGCCATTCTTGAATTGTTGAGATTTGATTTCACCAGTTTCAATAAGAGTAGTTTTTACCTACTGTGCATTTTTTACCATTTAAGAGTTGAAGATTAGTGTGAACATGGTTAAATAAACTTTTCTGTGTTCCATAGTACTGGATGGTTGAGGGTGCTATAATCTGGCTGCTGAATAAATGGCACATTGTCATTTAAGACTTTCACTGTTGCCTCAAATGTAACCCCCAGTTTCATATCTTGTCGGTTATTTCCATTGTCCTTAATGTAACCATCCAAGACAAGCTCTCATAAAAATGCCTTGTCATCATCTACATATTATCAAGCATATATATTTACAATCACCTTAGAAATAATTTTGAATTACATGAAAATAGGGTTGACAGTGGGAAACTTCAAATCCTTTTGCCATTAAGAGATTTTGTAAGTTACATATACCTTATTAGTCACTTACGGTCAGCCATGATCTAATAAAGAATTAGATCTCATAAAAAATTAATAGATTTCCAGACCTCTGAATCTGAGACTAGTTCAAAATCCCAAGATCAATTTGAATTTAGATTGGACTGAACTGTGATTTTCTGTCTGGTCATGTGAGTGTCGTAACCTTGCTGATTGGTGAAGATCAGGTTGAGAGTACTGGTGTTTGTACCAGCATGATGTTGTTCATTTTCAATGCTCACTCATCCACTTAGGAACACACTTCAACTGGTGTGTTTCTGCCTGGTTTAAGAGTATATGTCAAATGACTTCTAACAGCTGTGTGCCATATCAAAGAGAATTAATTTGTACTTACGTAGTTGTTAAACTCATTTCTTTTTTCTTTGTGTTCCTAACCTACAATTCTTCTGACAGTTTGTATCTAAAGCACTTCCTTTCTGGGAGGGTCCACTTTAAGGTTTACTTTTCATTTTCTCCCATTTTAGAACAGGTGTAACTTTTCCAGTTATTTTCTTTTGTTTTGTTTTTCTGGGTTGTAAGAAAAAATCAAGTTATAACATTGTTTTAAATTTTTTAACAAGTAAAGTTCTTTTCAACAATATTTTCTAATTCCTTTGGCATGAAGAAGCAATTGAAGAACAACTCTACTTTCCTAAGGCGACTTTTCTTTTTACACTTCATGCCTCTGGTGTTGGCGCTCTTGTTTTTACTAGTCTCTCTTGCATACAGTATTTTACATTTTTACATTATAAAGGTTATAGGCAAATAGCCAGCTGTCACATTCTTGAGGTCAGATACAACTACTATATATATGAGATGCTCTGTTTTGGCTTCACACTACTTGCCAGATTGCTAAGCAGATGTTCTAGGCTATAATTCAGGAAACTGGGACCTCTTGAAACATTCCCTGAGAGTCGCTTTTGACATCTCTGAATCATTTATTTAAAGGTAATTAGTTCTAGTGAAAATGAAAATGCCTTGATATGAAAAGAACAAAATTATTTTATAGTGTTTGGGACTTATAGCCTGATTAGGAACTTGATTGTGGATATGTATCTAATGGTAGAAAAGTATTAATTTTAACATGGGAATGCATTACAATTAAGCACTTTTCCACTTTATTATTTTTTTTAATGTGGAGATTTTACAAAAAAGACTATTACCAAAAAAGTCTTTGTTTTTATAGACTTTAAGAACTACCAATGACTGTGCTACATTGAAGAATTTATAAGCTTCCTGTTTTTATACAGAAAACATGTACAAGGAGGCCGTAAGAATATCATCTCTTCTTTAATGTATCCCAGTACATGTCTTGGTATCTTTCTCATATATCTCATCAGTATTTTTGTTTTTTAATACAAAATATAAAACTTTTATAATACAAAACTTCTTTATCTATATTTGAAGCTTGTATAAAATACTACTCAGAATCTGTAGTTTATCTGTCCTTTATGTCCATTATTAACATATTAGTTGCACAAAAGATAAAAATTTAAACTAACTCTTATGATCTAAAAGGGGAAAACACATATTAAAAAATTTGTTATGATGTGTTCATTTAGATCTCTTTGGCCATATTTAGATAATGAAGGAGCCACATCATTTTTGTTTGTATCAGTATATTTCATTTGCAATATGCTCGGTTCTTTACAGAAAAGTGCTTTACACAGAAACATATAAGATCCAGTATCTGGTTATTGGGGAAAGTCTTAGGCCACCATATTTTAAGGAAGGTGAGAATAAATAGTATGAATAAACATCTAACTCTCATTTGTATTTGCCTATGGATGAATTTGAATTTAAAGTTAATGTAGCTCCATCAGACATTCAAGGTACTCATAACAAACACTTCACTCAAACTAATGAAGTCTCTGTGTGAAAATTGAACCTCTCAAATCACTCTGTTCCTCCTCCTTTAACAGTCTTCCATTTTCCCCATTTCATATTTTGGATGAATAGCTGTACAATGAGATTGATGCAGCAGACCTATTTCAGCAGTTCTTCAGAATCATAGAAAAGTCGTCAAGTATGTTGGTTTACAAAATTTACCCTGGTTTCTAGACCTAAGTGGATATATAACCTTTACTTACATAACTTTGAGTTCCTACTGACTTAAAAGCTGTATTCCAGTAGGAAAAAACAGACTTTTGCAATGTCAGTATTAGAATTGAAACCCGACCAGAGCCTTTTTATATACAGAAAATTTAAGCATTTTTGTAGATAAGTCCTTATTTGGGTAATTGGTAATTGAATATTAGTCATCTCTGTCTCCTTCCCCTGTCTTTCTTCTTTCCCTTGCCCCGAGCCTTTCTATCATATACACACACAAATTAGTACGTTACAATCCTAATTATCAAATTAGTGTGTTTTGTCAATTCTAAAATGCACACTTTCTTTATATTTTAACACCTCTGACATTTTCTGTGTCTTTTCTTTACACACATTTAGAACTAGTTGAGAGAAAAAGAATCAGATGATAGAGATCAATGTGTCATTTTTACAGCTGATAAAGAACAGACTGGGGTATTGGTTGGGTCTACTAGCCAAGTAGGTTTGTCTCTGCAGAACTCAGGAGACTTACCCACACACCGCGCTGTGTGAAGCTTATGGCACTGAGCAGCAGAGACGAATGTGTACTTTCTTTGGGCAGCAGGCTGCCCAGTGGGGAGGAAGAGGCTGAATCAAAAACAGCAGTTCATGGACCACATAGAATTTCTGCCCCTACACAGGGAAGAGCAAGCAAGCAGGAGGAGCGAGATGAGCATTATTAGTCCACATGGACACTAGTAAGTGAGGTCTAAGTGTTTTCCTCCAACAGAGTAAAGATGAGGTCTGTAGTCTGGATATCACTGCAAAGCCAAGACCCTTGCCATCCTTTTCCAGGTTCTTCTCATTCACTAGGCATTCTTTAAAAGTACAGATTTGAAAATATACCTTCGGAGCCTCCTCATTTTTTATTCCCCCTTTCTGTCTCTGGGTTCTTCTTTGCCTCATCTTTCTACTTCCATATACTTTTCCTTGCTGCCAATATCTGCAGATTTCTCTTAGCTTCTTTGTTTCTTGGAGAAGTAGATCCATTTCTGGCTGACTGAAGGCTGTCTCTTCATTGTGAGATCAGCTTTTCCTCTCAATTACCTACATTCCAACATAGTTGAATCTCTTGCATTATTTTCTTCCTCTGCCTTTGCTCTGTTGTCCTGCTTAGATCCTTTGAGATGAGTTTGTCCTCACCATGACCTCCCTGTTACCCTCACACCTAGCCTTTTACATTTATTCTGTTGCACAACTTCTCCCCTGGCCTGTCACATGCCTACCTGGGCCAATAGAGTTTGCTTGCACCAGAAGCTTGTTAGTAGTTTAAAAAAAAAAATCTTCATTCGTGCCACATGTTGTTAATATCCTCATTTGGTCCCTGCATCCTGCCTTAGGATTGGCTTCTTTCTTGAAGAATTAGCATTGAAAAAATTCACATTTGAATTTTATCACATCCACTACAGCCCATCTGGAGTGAACCATCAATCCACAGTGAATTTTTGCAGAGGAGGGATTTGCTGCATGAAGCACCTAGATAAATGCATAAGAATGAGAGCAAAAGAAAACACTCCTTTTTATTTACTTCAGAATGAAAGTTAAAATGTGCCATATTTGCCAGTGTTATAAGGGATATTAAAATTATACTTAAGCATTGGAAATTGGGTGGCTGAGGCAGGGAAAAAAAATCTTGTTAGTTCATAGAGTATGCAGTCATGGATTGGCAAGTGGACAATATCTTCAATATATTGCATTCTGTATTTTTGTACTATGATCTAAAACTTAATGTCATAGGCTATGCTTATTAAGAAATTGACATCTCCGCTCATAATCATGAAACTTTCTTTAACAGGAAAGAGGGAAAGTAAAGATACTTGGGAAATCAGAAAAGATAGTCTTTAATCATGAAAGCTCTTTTTTATTGAAACAGGATTAGGGCTCTTCCTCAAATTTTTCTTCCTCTTGACTTGAGACTATTTTTCTACCAGCTGCATAGGAGGTACAGTATATGTTTTTTTTTTTTTTCCCTTAGGTGGTAAGAGATAGATTGAGCTTGTTTCGAATACTTCTTTGTAAAGACTATTCATTCATTCATTTAACATATTGAGTATATGATCTGTGTACAAGGCAATATTCTAGATAATGGGGATGTATCAGTGAATAACTCCAACTTCAGCTGTTATGGAGCTTTTGATTCTTCTGAAGTATCGTGAAAGTTAGAAGTCATTAAATGTGATATAGTTTAAATAGTTGGAAAATTGGTACTTTTTGTTGTAACGTTGTTACTTTAATATTTCCTGGCATGTTAGCCTCCAGCTAGTCAGCTTCATTCATGATGGCCCATGGAGGGGGGAATGATGAAGAAACTGCCAGTCCTCTTAAAAGTTAGGCCTGGAATTGGCATAGTGTCACCTTCATCATCCTCTGCTGGTCAGAGCAGTCACACACCAGCCCAGATTCAAGAGTGGCCTCAGACCCTATGTCTCAATGAGAAGAGTATCAAAGATTTTGTAGTCATCATTAGTATGCCATAGGCACCACTTAACTAACCATGTGACTTAGCAAAGTTACTTTAGCTGCCTGAACCTAGGAACCCTGATCTGTCTTAGCATGTCCTGGAGATTAGGAACACAGTAATACTCATGTACTAGTTAGTCATTGTCCACCCAATCTGATGATCCATTTTGACATGCTCTGTTGACTACAGTTCAACTCAGGCACTTTAAGTAAAACTGAAATTTTCTCGATTCTCCAGGGTCTTTACAATAGTTACCATCACAGTATAGTATTATATGACTTATTAAGGAAGAAGTGCAGTTATGTCAGATTGGGTTTTCTTCTTAATATCAGATGTTTTCCGTGGTCTAATTGTCTCTTAGTCATGATTCTTATAACTAATAGATACAAATAGAATAAGACATTACAATTTACAGCAATCTAATTCCAAGGGAAAATGCCTCCTAAGCATTCTTTCTTTAAGTGACTATACCTTTTGACAAATTTGGAAATTCTTTTAGTTATTGCTAAGGTAAGATTGATCACTTTAGTGATAGTTACACATTCAGGAGAAAATCAACCATTTTACATTTGGCAACACCCAAGGTTTACATTTGTTTTGCACTCCTTAAAGCACAGAATAGATTATGTGCATGTGTAGTGACAAAGTGATTTTCCTCAGTGTGCTACAGTGGACTGGGAAAAAGCAGAGGTCTTCTTAGAAGCTGTATGATTTAATCCTTTCACAATGTCGCATGCCCAACCTGTTGTTATCTGTTTCCACCTCCATTTCCCCTTTGCCCGCTAAGCTAAATTCTCTGGGTAGAGCCATGAAACAAGGCTTTCGACTCTCTAGTGTTTTATGGATCTACTCACTTTTACCAGTTTGTTTCTCCTATCTCTTAGTATTTGCTCTGCCATCCTGAAAACAAATGCTGGGAGTACGTATGTTGGCAAATCAACCATTTATTGGTTTATGAGATTCCCCAACTTGCCTGGTGATATTAGAAGCTTTTTCATCTGATTACATATTGGCACTTTCTCTTTGATTCTTTGTAAATGGTGGTCCAAATAACCCACATATCAATCTTCTTTAAGAAGACTCATATTCATTTCTCTGGTTTTCCATTTCCTGAGGGAGTATGAGAAGGCCATGCTTGGCATATAATAGTTTAAAAACTTAGGCATTAAATCTTGGATTTACCAGTAAGTTTCTGTGTAAAATGGGACCAGTTCAACTTCTTGTGCTTCCTTCCTCCCTTCCTCATACCCCTCTGTTTGTTTTTCATTTACCCCCTAAGGATTTGTTAGTATTCTTTGGTATATGATCTGTGAAAACATGTTAAAATTTCATTGTGTACCCACAGGTAGAATAATCCAGGTTCTGTGAAGACCTCATCTCACATCCAGTCTATTTAAATAGTGGTCAGTTTGTTTTCTGTGCCTTCAAATAGTCATATGTGTTCCTACATGATTAAACTTATTAAGAAAACACAAATTGGATCATGTCCTTTCATTGCTCAAAAGCTTCAATCATTTGTTTTCTTTCTTCTTACTTTCCCTCTGTTTTACTAACATTGGTATATAAGCTTCCATTCAGATACAGTAATCATGTTCTTTATTTCTTTTTCTCTTTTAAAAATGATGAAAAACAGTAAAAGGGAAAAAATATATGTACAGTCCCAACAATTAAAAAAATAAGAAACAAAAGTTCCTGTCTCCCCAGTTCTATCCAAGCCAGAGGTAATCTTGATTAACATTCGGATGGATATCCTTCCATTGTTCCCCTGAAGCTATATAGATATTAATATATATTAGCATTATAATGCATAGACATAATGTATCTGCCTATATATGTATATTTTTTCCACCAAACTGAATCATGATCTACATATGTTTTCACTTTTAATTGCTCAACCTTGCTAAACTTCAGTTTCCTCATCTGAAAGGAGGGGATGGCTGTAGTACCAGCTCTCAGTCTCATTATGAAGTTAAGTAAAATAATCCATGTAAATCACTGAGGACACACCAGCACAAAGGCATTACTCAGTCTTTATCACTGCTCTAATTATGCAAAAAATGTCTCAAACCTGGGATCCAAAGTGATCTACACACAACCTGTCAGAGACGATACTTTAACAGTTTGTTTATTCTTCAAGAAAGAAGTGAATTTTTTATTTTAACTGATTTAATATATTGCAGGTCATATACATTTACATTTTTTCCTTCTAGATAATATTAATAAGAAAAAAATAAAACAAATGTATATTTGGAGATTTAGATGTATGAGAAATAAACTCATCAACAATTTCTTAATATATTCTGTTCAGGCCTTGTTTCTTTTGTGTAGACAAAGAGCTTTGAGCAAAAAAGTTTAAATTAAACTTTCATTAGACTTTTCAAAAAAAAAAAGAAATTATACTTCAAAGAGGCAGGATTCTTGCCCCTACTTATTAGTAAAAAGGAGGAAAAGGAGAGAGATGCATTTATTTATCTCATTGTTTTTAATGACAGCAATTTAGGGCACCTAATCGTAATTAGAATACCCTGGGTAGGATGAACATAAAAGACCAGAAATTGTACTAATGTTTAAACCTATAATTTGAACTTAAAATGCTTTACCATCAGCTGGCCTGCAAGTAATTGTCAGTCATAATTGCATAAGATATATTACCATACTCTCCAAATTTCACCTAAAAATACATTTCCCTCCATGGTTTCCTTACCTATGATTCCTTCTTTTGTTTACTTCTATAATGAGATAAAAATTACATTACCACTTAGGGGCACCGGGGTGACTCAGTCACTTGAGCATCCAGCTCTTGAGTTTCAGCTTGGGTCATAATCCCAGGATTGTAGGATTGAGTCCTGCATCAGGCTCCGTGCTGAGTGTGGAGCCTGCTTAGGATTCTCTTTCTCTCTCTCTCTCTCTCTCTCTCTCTGTCTCTGCCCCTCTCCCTGCCTCATGCTCTATCTTGAAAAAAGAAAAAAAAAGAAAGAAAGAAAATTACATTACCACTTTATAAGATTAAAAAAATACTTTGTTAAGCCATTTTAACAACATATGGTAAAATAATAAATTTAAAAATTTGTGTTTTTCTACAAACTTGACAGTAAATAAATCTAATTGAAATTTTTTTTAGTGTCATTTACAGGTAAAGCAAAGTCTTAAACAGATAATTACCACTTCTTTATAAAAGCTTTAAAATCCTTAGGTAAATGTACAAAATAAAAATGTGGATTTGCCTATTGTTTTTTTAATGCTTAAGATATCAAATGACATCTTTTTAGTATATGAAACATCTTGGGCATGGCATCAGAAAACTTTTCAACAAAGTATTCTTCACAGCAAACTGACACTTTGGCTAATTCTTCCAAGTTTGTCTTGTTAGTTTCTTTTGTATCTGCTTTTAAATATTGGACTTTTTTAGTGTTCTTTCATAGACCCTTTTCTTACCTTATATTCTCTGTCTAGGCAGTGTCTTTTACTTCATGACTTCAATTACCATTGATTCTCTTAAAAGCTCCCAAATGTGAATTCCTACACCAAATCAGTCTTCTGAACTCTAGACTGCTATATTCAATGCTGACGTCTTTTTTTTTTTGCATCTCTCACTGGCTTCTTTATACTGCTATAACCCAAAGTAAACACATTTCTCCCTTTGTTCCCTCCCTTAGAAACTTGTTCCCATATGTTCTCTGTAAATGGCATCAACATTACCATCATAGCCCATGTCAAAAACCTAGGCATCTTCTATTCCCTTACTTCCCACATGTAATCAGTCACCAAATTCTGTCACTTCTACTTCATTGTCTCTTGAATTTATCTCCTGTACATTTCCACTGTCACATTGTAATCAAAGCCACTATCATCTCTTACATGTACTACTACGTTTGTCTTATAATGTGACTCCACATCCACTCTGATCTCTTTTCAGCCCAACTCCATTTAGGAACCGGAATGATCTTTGAACACACATATTTGATCATGTCACTTTCCATCTTAAACCCTTCTGTTGCTCTTATGTGCACTGGTTACCTGATTCTCCGCCTCTTTCAAGCTATGCTTTAGTCGGTCCAACTTTTAGGTGTTAAGCTTAAAGGTTGATTTTGTAGGGAAATCTTCCTAACCTACTTCTAGTGTCTCCTAATTAAGTTAACCTCTGTTATATGTTCTTATGGCACATTTATTTGTCCTTTGAAGTGATTTTCACAGCTGTAATTATCTGTTTATCTTTCCTTCTGCTGTGAGGGCAAGGGCTATGTCTGCCTTATCAGTTATCCCTGCCCATTAACTCCATTCCTGGCCTATAGTCTATTTTCAGAAAATATTTCAAGTGAAAGAATACATAGAATGAGTTTCCTGCATGCTGATCCCAAGGAAGGAGAGAATACATCTGTAAGTCTTAATTCTCCGTGTCCATTTATGTTCTCATGGAATAGTCCAAATGCTTATTATGGCTTTGCCTTTCTTTTCTCTGATATTCCCATATTTTTCCCCCTTTGTAAAATTTCATTTGCTTTATTTGCTGCTACTACTTGTCCTTGTTATATCCTATCTGTATCTTGCAAAACTTTTACCATGAATATTTTAGATAGTAAAGAAATTCCCTGAATCAAGATCTCTGCTAGAGCAGAGAGTTTTGAGTTCATACAAGACAAACATTGTATGTAATGTTTCCTCTAGCTTGCTGTTACTGAGGTCATGAAAGGATAGCAGGTAGAGTGCTCTGTGTGTAAAGCTAATAATTTTTATTAGCCATCTGATGCCAGAACTGAAAAAAGCCAAGACAAAGACTCATGGAATTACAAACCAATGGAACGGAACGTGACTTTTAACACTAACCTAATGTGTTCCTGATTTTGCTTCACTTGAAACAGGTCATATTCTTTTTTAAACGTAAATACCATCAGTTGAAAATACTATTTAAATTGCCTTTATTAAACTTAGTAGAGCATAGATAATATATTAGTGACTGTTTTAATACATTGTAAATATACATTTCATACTTTCCTTAAATTTCAGTGTACTTGATGGCAGCTTAGCTTTTTATTTGACATACAACTAAGTGTCAAAATGCATTTAAATGAGATTCTTAGTTTCTTTTTCTCAGTAATTGCCCAGATAAAATTCCTCTGATTGATGATTTGCTTCTGCCTCTTTTTCATGCTATGTGCTATCAGTTTTTTTCTCATAATTAACAATGATAGTAGGAAAGTGTGCCCATATAATATTTAATGCTATTACTTGCAACAATGAATTAAATTATTTTTAATACTTTGTGGCACTCCCTACACTAAAGACTGATGAACAGTTTCCTATGTGCAAAATAGAGATAATACCTGTACTTTAACTTCCATGTGTTATGTAAAGTACCCAGCACAGCTCTCTCTATTTGATCTATTGCATATACTGAGAATAATGGTAAAGAGACATGTATCTTGAAAACAAATACTAAATAATAATGTAATCCAGCTATGGTAGAACTTCATCATACTGTCCTCCTAAATCTCCCTTTGGAGGTGCTTCTACATTAGAATCCTCTCATGATCCCAATATGAGCGGTATGAAACATTTTCTTTCAATATTCTCTTCATTCTCTTTTAAATTTTATACTCAGCACACCTAGTATGCACAGATAATTCAGGGATTGGGGGATGGAGTAGAAAGTTAACTAAAAAAAGTCTTTTTTAAAGACTGTATTTATTTTATAAAGACTGTATTCTAAACACTATATTAGTGATTCTCATATGTTCGGATTTCATAAGCTTGTGCGAAAATCGTTATATTACCTTTTTTTCAACTTTCTTCATGTCCTTCATATATCCATGAAAATTTCTTTGAAGCTTTGTGATTGTGTTTGGGAGCTACTAGACTATACATACCTTTGTGATTATCTGGTTCAACCAAGAATTTTATCACGAATAGATTGATTGTATGATGAGGTACAAGTGTCTGTTCAGTGTAGAGTAAAATCTTGATTATGTGGCACACTCAAGGGTCGCATGCTGCATTATACTCAGAAGTAATACCTATTTATGCCTGTAGTTAGGAAAATGCAACTTGCCTTTGATCTTTTTTACCAGGATTATTTTTAAGTCCACAAGATGGCAGTATTACCTCAAAAAGTTAATGAAGTTAGTGATGAGCATGATTGCTTGGTTTTCCAGTACAAATAAAGAAGCTTTTGATGTAACTGAAAAACTCTTAGTCGCTGATCAAGTATGGAAGACAGTGCTATTGAAGGCAAGAAAGCATCTGAGGGGAAATTTGCTAATTTAGTAAATTATTAAGTAAAAATAGTAACCATGCCATGTTACAGGGGATCTTTCTACTTTTTTTCCTACTTTCTACTTTTACGAGAAAGAGGTAAAACATCAAGAAAACAATTCCATAAGATGCCCTAGGCCTTCACTGTATTTGTCCAGTATCCCGTATCACTCATGTTTATAGCATAGAAATAATGAGTTAATTAATGTTCAGTAATAATGACCTCAGTTACTGAGGCAGCATTAGATTATCTCATTTACGCAGAGAGGTAACACTTTAGAAAGATTTTCACAGGTTAAAATGAAAGTTTGGATTTAAAAAGTTAACCTTCAGTTATTCAGAATACCACCTTCTAAGCTGTGTCAGAGTTTCCTTATAGATCATTTTATGTAGAAATTAGGAAATTCGTTTCATTAATGATCTGAGGTATATATAAATTGATTTAGTGTTCCAGAGACAAAAGGAACTGTGACTACTTAATACTCTCTACCATAATTCTGATAATACATTGTATCTTATTCTAAGAAACACACACATTCTAAGTGTGTAATAATAAAAAGTAATTTCAAGTTCAGTCCATATTTACTCTTTCACTGTTTAATCCAAACACTCACAAAAATGATTCATTTTGAATTATTGAGGTAGTTACTATTTTGGATGCTGTATTTCAAAGTATAACTGTACACAACTTAATAATAAGAAATATGGATTCTTTTTTATTGAAGTAGATTGACATACAATGTTATGTAAGTTTCAGGTGCATAGCACAGTGATTTGCTAATTCTATAAATTACTCAAGGCTCACCACAATAAGTAAGGTCACCATCTGTCATCAGATATTATCACAGTGTTATTGACTATATTCTCTATGCTGTAGTTTCATCAAGTGACTTACTTATTTTACAACTGTAAGTTTCTATCTCTTAATCCCCTTCACCTATTTCGCCCATCCCACTCACCCACGTCCTGTCTGGCAACCATTAATTCTCTGTATTTAAGAGTTCATTTTGTTTGTTTGTTTGTTTGTTTCTTTGTGTATTTCTTTGTTTGGTTTTTTTTTTTTTTTTTTTTTTTTTTTTTTTTTTTTAGATTCCACATCTAAGTGAAATCCTTTGTATTTGTCTGTCTCTGTCTGACTTATTTCATTTAGCATTATCCCTACAAGTAACAAGGTTTCATTCCTTTTTATGGCTGAGTAATATTCCGTTATATATTCTGTTATATATATATATATACACACACACACACACACACACATATATATATACCATATCTTCCAAGAAATATGGATTCTTACTAATGCTTTCGACGTTGTTGAACCTTAAAAACATTTTCATTGTGAGGTGCCTGGGTGGCTCAGTTGGTTGAGCATCCATCATCGGCTCAGGTCACGATCTCATAGTTCATGGGTTCGAGCCTTTCATCAGGCTTGGTGCTGACAGCTCAGGCCCCTCAACACCCTCTGATGTAAACAATTATAATCTCTATATTCTAACATTGTGTTAAGACAGAAATAGGAGAAAGGGAGAGAGAGGAGGAGAGAGAAAAATTGGTGGTGGTGGTGGCAGTGGCAGTTAAAAGTACTGCATTTTTAATCTTAAATTGGTGTGTGAGGAAGGAGGAGGATTGAAGAATAAAATGAGTACTATTACTATGTTAAAGCACTGCCAGATACTAAATGTACAATAGAGTCTCAGAAATTACACTAGAATGGCATTGGCAAGTGTAAGAAGACCTTTGAAGGAACAGAACAAGGGGCACCTTGGTGGCTCAGTCGGTTGAGGGTCTGACTTTGTCTCAGGTCATGATCTCATAGTTCATGGATTCGAGCCCCCCTTCAGGCTCTGTGCTGACAGCTCAGAGCCTGGAGCCTGCTTCAGATTCTGTGTCTCCCTCTCTCTCTGCCCCTCCACCATTCACACTCTGTCTCTCTCTGTCTCTCAAAACTAAATAAAAATGTTAAAAAAAATTAAAAAGAAAACATTTTCATTGCATCACAGATTACTCTGACCTAAGAGCAGAATCAGTATTTTGCTTTCTGGTCCTTCTCTTCACTTTCACGTTGTTTTCTTAAATCTAGTAGTTCCATATTAGCTGTAGTAACAGAAATTAAAGTGATGCTAACAAGTAAAAATCCACAGATTTTCAAACCCTACTCTTGACCATTACTTATACCTTTTATAATAGCTGGTAAGACCTAGCAGATTTATCTGATGTTAGATTATCTGTTTTGACTTTTTTGAGTAGAAAGAATGGTCTAAATTAATGGGATTGTCAACTTTGTAATGGGAGTCTTCTGTGAAGGGATATTCTTGCTTTAAGAGAGGGAGCTATTTTACACAGACTAATATTGAGAATGTGGCTTGGTGTTTGTTCTACACTCTAAAACCAAGTTCTTTCCAGTATATTATTAAAAATTTGTTTTGCTCTAGGTTAGTGGGATTAGTTTATTCAATGTTATGATAGTTTATTCACTATAATGATTTTAAGGAATATTGTCCTCCTTCATATTAGACTTTACCATAATGTTTGTAGAAGTTAATATTGAACTGACAACCATAAATTTTAGTTTGTTACGCAGGCTAAAAAGTGACTATTAAGAAGCTGGTATGAATTAACCAAAAGGAAAGTTACTTGGAGTAAATAGAAAAGTTGTGTTGTCAGAATTTGATTATGCCTCCATGCCAAAACTCACAGGAGTCTGATTTTTAAGAGACAATTCTAAACTTGAAACAAGGGTTGTGCTCAAATAATCCAAGTTCTCTTGTATTCATTTCTAAGGAGGTAGGCAATAGGCCAGTAAAACTGACTTGGAATCAGTTTCATTTGTATCATGCTCCAAGCTATTCTCTTGTGCAGATGCTATCGTTATTGGCTCTAGTATCTAAGGAGGACAAAGTAATGAAGGAAAGTGGCAAGGTCATAGAGGTAGAAAAGGAGAAGCTTGCAAGAATAGAGAAGTAGGAGGTTATATTAGTCTTAGTTGAACATGACCCCTTGCTCCCTATCCTTGATGCTGATAGCTCTGTGAAGACAATTCACAGCACTGGGAGACTAAGAACATCATAACTGACTTTTCTCCTGGCTGACTGAAAATCCAGTTGATTAGTTTAAACTCAGAAGGAGGCTGTTGCAGTCCTTTTGACTATAGATGCTCTACATATAGGACTTCTTAAAGAAAGATTAAATGTGGGGAATCAGAGCAGTCCACCACATTTTGTTTCACCAGCCTTAGAATAAGAACAAGGACTTAGCACCAGGGGGAGAAAATGCAGACAAAAAGAAAAATGTAAGGAAAATACTAAAGGTGAAAAGACATTATTTGGAAAAAGATAACCCAAATGCAAACTCCAAAGGGAGAAGAAAGTTATCTTTGAAAAAACTTTGATATAGTTAGTTATGGCAGTTTGGATACATATTCAAAGATAATATGTTCACTCAATTTCTCTTTTTAAAACTAGCTTGCTTTCCTTACATGAAAAATTAATGCATAAAAGATCTTAGAGGTGTGGCAGATTACCTTTGGAAAGCATAGCTACATTCTAAAATATTATGTTGTGTTAAATAACATATGTTGAAGAATTCTTTTTTCTTTTTAATCTTGTGACATACTTGAAAGATAAGATGAAATCCTAAATTAGTTTTTTAGAAAATGTGATGTTTGGTCAGTAAAATGCATTTAATTTTTCTTAGTAAACATTTCATTCAGTAATCTTAGCATTTTTGCTTATCATGGGAATATGCCTTCTTCATGACCAAAACAAGATTTCTGTATTTTTTATGTCTCATTTGACACTGTTAGGTTATAAGTATGGTATATTTGGAGGGTTGTTGTATTTGCTTTGCAGATAATAGGTAGTAGATGGAAATTAGCTATATATACAGTGGAGATTTAAATCATAATGAAATAAAAAGTCAAAGTGGATAGAATGAATTAAAGGTTTAATAACTTTCAAAAAGTATAATTACATTTTCAAAATCCAGATTACATTAATTGTATAATGTGTAAGCACAAAGATACTCACAGTACGGATACCTTTTATTTTGCTTCGGAACCTTATTCTGAACATTTGGGAACAAGTAAATTATGATAAAATATCAAAATTGATGAGTTTTGCAGAGTGTGAAGAACCAGAGTAAATTAGGATTCTGCTCACTAAGTGCCTCAGAGCTTATTCCACCTGACTCATCAAATGAAAAATTCATCAATTAATCCTCTGACAATAACGATATATACACAAAAATCAATCTGGAATTGATTTTTTTTAGTCTGAACATGAAAACCAAGCCCTGACTTATACATAATGTGAAATTTCTCTTCATTTCGACTTTATTATTGAGTATAACAGCTGAAGTGTTCATATAATTATTTGTTCTAAGTCAACTACAAAAGTGTGATTGTTTGAGGAAGGGTGTATGTGCTATGGAGATGGTCTGAAGCACAACCTGAGTGAGCTAATAAAGTTGTCACATGCATGTAAGAATACAGCTGATAGGAATCCCTAGAAGGCAGCCAATAGAGAGGGATACCAATCACTAAACTCTGATGGGAGACCACCCAGGACAGTTAACAGTGAGCGGAGTACTAAGGAAGATCAAAGAAAGAGAAGAGTAACATACAATAACTCAGATCTCAGATACTGGTTAAAAAGAACTTTGTTAGGCGTGTGATTTCTATGAACTATATTTGGGTGGGGTGGAGGGCAACTAACTCAGTAAACTATAAAAAGGCAAATCTTTTCCTTGTGTTAGCTTGTTTTGTCTCATCTACTTTATAGATATAAATGTTTCAGAATGCATTAAACATTCAAATGATCTTTTTTCTTTAATTCAGTAATTCTGTGTAGTTCCTCAAGATTTCCAAAGAAGTCTTCCTTGAAGGTCTTTTCTAGTTAAGTTTTTCTTTCACGAGGTCAGTAGCACAATAACATACACAAATATTTCGAGAGTAATCCAAGCCAAATAATAGTGTGTGGGTTTTTTTTTTTTTTGGATTAAAGAAATCCTGGTAAAAAATGTATTCAGATATATTATAACAAAGGAAAGGAGTTGGAAGGGTTGGATTTAAATTTACAGTATTCTGAGTCTTTTTACCTTCAAATTAGGTAGTTCCAAAAGCTGTTATTATTGCTGCCAGATTCTTAATTTCCATAATGCAAATTCTATTTTCAATCTTATCAGTCTACATAGGAAAGTTTTCTGTATTTCTACAAAGAACTTAATATTTCTCTAAATGCTGTGAATCAGCACACTATAACAAAAAGAAATGTACTCTTCTGATATATAATAATGTTAAACAAAAACGAGAAGATTCAAAGGAAATGTTAAGCTAGAAAACTCTGTCAATATTACTTATCTCACATGTAGTAAATTCTGATGACTGTCTTTTGAATGTGGATTCTTGTAGGAAATGAACATTAAACTGTTTTTATGTTTTATAGATGTTAAAAAAAAGCTGAATACATATGATTCTGAAGCTATTAGAATTTTTTCCCCTGTCACAATAGCAGTAAGAAAATTGCAATAGAAATGTCTTCTTGAGAGCATAACATATGAAATAATGTGTTTTTTCCCTGTAGTTTAAAATGTTAACTTGTATTTTAGGTCTCATTCTTTGCATATGCCTTGACAATTATGATTGCTTGATTAAAGAAAGAGCTTTTGTGCTAGTTACATGTCACAATACCAAATGCATTATATTTGAGCAGTATTTATAATGTTCTATTTCTGATCAGGTCAGATATGTCTAGTGAAAAACTGAAGTAGGATAATATATATTAAGATCTTTTATCATTAAAACATTTGTGGCTTTTTGTTTGTTTCTTGCTCTATTTTCAAAAACATCTAGAGACATGCTTATTTTTAACTAAGTAAATATACCCAATAAAGTACTCTTTATATATTAGTTTGAAATATCTTAATTACTTTAGAAGTAATTTTCCTGAACATTTTTAGAATCATGCTCTAAAGAACATATATCATTGAATGTTTAAAAAGCATTTATTTATACTTTTTTCAGCATTTTGGCCTTTATAGTCTTTCATATCAGATTCATTTTTTTAAGCCTGTAAAGGATTACATATTTATATAATTGATACTCCCAGGAAATATACTTTGGCACAAAATAGATAATAAGCAATAACTTTTAAGTAATAATGTCCGTTTATTTGCTGCTCTGTATGTCTTCTATAATGCTGTCTTTTGTTTTATCATTCGTTTTCGTTGGAGATAAATATTTAATAAATGCATGAAATCAGTAATATTTATCTCTAGCTAGAGAATAAATGTAACTATTTGCTGTCAGCTTTGTTAGTGTAGTTAACAAATATTTGAATGTATTTAAAAGTAAACAAGTCAGACGTTCTGATAATTCATTTAGTGAATACTTGTTCTCTTTACAGCAATTTTTTAAACATTGGGTTTGAATAGCTAGAGTTAGTAATTTTTTAAGCATAGAAAAGTATCTTCCTCTGCGAAAAATTTAAAGACCTTTTATAAGACCAAAAAAATGTCCCATAGATAATTATCTACTTTCCAGTAGAAAAAGAACTACATTGGTTTTGTTCTTGGTTCTATATTTTTTAATTTGAGTGGAGTGGCCCAGTTGTATTTTTAGCCATTTATTCTACAGGAAAAAAAGAAAGAAAATATGCCTAGGGAAAAAAAAAAAAAACCCAAACCTTAAATATCTTCAGTTCGGGTTGTTTTAGGCTTTTGTGAATAGTGTGTGTGTGTGTGTGTGTGTGTGTGTGTGTGTGTGTGTGTGCGCGCGCGCGTGTGCGTGTTCTACCTCCTATACTTTTTACTTAAGCAGTCTATTTTAAAATATTAGACTAGACTATAATTTATGGGCAGCCGGGGGCAGAGGTGGTCATGGGGAAGTAAAAATATATGTGATTGAGCTCAAGAAGAACTTGATCTTAGGAAACATTTTTATAGTCTCTGGATATAATACTTTTGCTTAGGGGCTTCAGGAATTTATAAATTTTTCATTTTTCAAGATTATTCATTTTAACCTTGGTTAATCATGGTTCATTCATAATATAAAAATAATTGACAAGTGAATCATGCCTCTTAAGCCAATTTCATTTATTTAATATAGCTATTACTTAAAATATAACTTTTCTATATACTCTTTGTTTCACATTATTTATCTTTTAAAATCACAAACTGGTATCCTCCATTAAAGTGGCGCTTAAGAAGGAGAAACATACTGGCATGCCCAATAAATATTTTGCATGGCAAATAATTTCCTATGATATATAATTAAATAATGGTTTATCACAATATTCAATTATTTTGTTATATAATTAAAATATGTTTGAAAATTTGAAGGTATACTTGTTATGTGCAATTTCTCTATCAGAGTAACTATCTTTTATTAAATCTCTCAAAAAGCTTTTGTTTTAGCATTTTGTCAGGAAAAATTCTCAAATTCTTAAGTTTGAAGCTTAGGGTTTATTTTGCTCATTTTAGCAGCATTCTTAGGAGACAAATTCTGAACATTTTCACTCATTTTTGATACAGTAGCTGTTCCATTTTAAAAAATTGGAATAAAGTTGGCTTTTTAGAAAGATAACCTTACTGAGTTTGAAGATGATTCTGTTAAGTTAGATGACACCTCACATTCCTTAGAAATGCGATTCTACTACTTTTGCTTAATCATCTCCCTCCCTTGAACTGGGATTTATTAGGTAATATGCTCTTACTTTATTAATGTTCAGTACAATATAGAATAGTTCTGTTTAGAACTGCTTATAAAATTTACTTAAAAAAAAACCTTATCATTAAATTCTAACGGAAAAAAGGTAGTAAGGTTAATACCTGGTAGTGTTATTGAATACTCTTTAGCCAGATACCTCAAAGCTGCATATTCAAAGCAGCATACTTAGAAAAATGGTTTAATTTAATTAAAATTTCAGTAAAGTGTAAAATATTTTTGTATTATGACTTTATTGTATCAAATGATATTAAGTTATCAAATATGATGAATTTTCTTGAAATGATGTTTGTATCTCATACCTTTAATATAACAATATATTTTGTATGTGTCATCTAAAATATAGTATGTAGCCATTTACTAATATTTTTTATTATAGTTTAACATATCTTATTTGGAGAATGACTACAACAGTAAAATAATTGGGCTAAGTTCCCAGTATAGATATTATTCTTAATGTTCTCTTTTCTTATGCAACTTAAATTTTCTTTTTCATTGATTTATATTCATCAGAACATCTACTGAGTGCTTGCTTTGTGCATAGCATCCTTCTAGAGTCCCCATAAGTTGTTTCAAAATTTGGTTCAGGTAAATGGGAGTAATGTATTTTAACTCTTCTGTTGAATATATGGTGATAGGGTATACTCAGCCAGTAAGACAGATTCACGCCTGTTCAACTTTTTGCCTTTTTAAAAATTCTCATTTTTGTTTTCTTTCAATTGTTTACCATATTTAAGAAGAAATTTTTAAATGACTATTTTAATTTGATTGTAAATAAAATATTAAAACATAAGAGAATTACAGCATGCATTTAAAATTGACTGAGATGCATATTTCTTCCTAAGCATTCTATTTGAAGACAACTTATATCAATAAAGGAAAATATAAACTGCATCTTTTTTTTTTTTTCCCCAGCACAATCAGCAGGTTTAATGTTACTTGTAAGGATGTGAAAAGGAAATTTTTTTCTTAAAAACAATTTAACACAGTCTTGACTTTGTCAGTAACCAGACATGTTGAAACTACAAATAAAATTCTGGTATAAATAACAGTCTGTTTTATCTAGAGAATATTAAATAATTCATTTACATAGTTTTGGAATTGCAGGAGTCTGCACTTCATCTTTGTGAACCAAAAATCCTAAATGCCATTATTGTCCTATTAGATGCTGCAGTCTCAGAAAGAATACTGGAGTATTTTAAACATTATACTACTAGAGTTGAAATTGAGTGTGGGAATTATAGTTGGGGGATGTTGCTTCGAAAATAAACATTAGCATCTGAAAATAACAATTCTTAAGTATAATTGATTGAAGTGATAGAAAATTTTTTCATTTATCCTAAAGGCTTTTTTTTTTAAGTATGTAGATTTTTTGGATTTTGTTTATATACTCATAATATGTTATGAGTTACAGAATCAAAATTAATCATTCACTTGAGTATCTCTTATTAGGAATGCTTTCACAGCAGGGAAGCTTACGAGGACCTCTCCTTTATTACTCTGACTCTGGCTGACTCCCAGAATTGTTGGCACAAAGTTAAGCAGCAGATTCTGTGCATTCGCTAAACACAGTAATATTGCAAACCATACTTTGACTTTGGAGTTATACTTAGATTGTGTGTGTTTGCATTTGTGTGCATGTGTACTCACATGTGTCTATATACATTAGAGAGAGGGAGAAAACAATTGCCCCAAATCTGTTGAAATAAAATATTAGTATTCACTGATAGTTGACAAGGGCAGCTAGGGAAAAATAACTACTATAAGTATTTGCAAGGATAGGTAAAGCATTTCATAGGGCTCCTCTTACATCCTGAAGATCCATTTTTCCCCCAAAATACCTGATCTATGCTTAGATTGCTGGTTTACTAAAAATAATTTGTTTCATCAATTAGCAAATTTACCATAGTCTTATTGGATTAGTAAGAAATAGAGTACCAAGTTATCTATTCAGTTATTGCATTATCTAATATAATTAAATATTAATATAGTGAAATGTAAATAATTTCAAGGTGTTTACATTTCAGATTAACATTAGCATATCCTAAAGCTTTTTTATGTAATTTTGATAATTTGACCTTTTGTTAGGATAAAAACTAGCATTTTATGGCATTTGACACTTGTGTGAAATGTTTTCCCTCATTTTTTTTTTTTTTTAATTTAAGGTAAGGCATCACTTGTCATCATTCCTATTACGCAGTTGTGGAAATTGAGGGTTGGGGTGTTTTGAGGAATTTGTCCAAGATATCATAGCTAGTAAAAGGCCAAGATAAAAGTAGAAACCAAATCTTCTGAATGCAAATTCAATTCATCCCCTTTCAACCATCTCATAGCCTCTTCTCTTTATGTTGATAATTAAAAAAAAAAAAATCATTGGTGGTTTGGTGGTTCAAAAATGGAAAGAGAAAAAAACAAATGCAAAATTTTTGTAGAAAATCAAGTGGAATATTTCGTTCTAGTTATGACTTTATAATCTAAGCTTTGTTGGTTCCAGTAGCAAACATCTATCTGACCACCCTTTAATAGAGAAAATATGAAATGTGAAACAGAAAAGGCTTGCCATGTCAGCTCCTTCCTGTGTTGGCTATCTTTTACTATTTTCTTTTCATATAAATAATATAATAATGAATCATAGTGTTATACAAGGCCTTTTTAATTCAAGTGATTCGGGTAGCCTCAAGGAATATGGCATTTGGCAATATTTTAGCATTTTAAAAAGTACTGTTTCCTTTTATTCTGAAGTCTGTCAGTAAAAGAGTATCAAGATATATTATGTATATTTTTAGGGTGCTTGCAAAAGATTTTACTTGGATTTTGCAGAAGATAACCAGTATTTCTTTTGAAATCTACAAGGAAGGCATTGAATTTGTTTAACCAGGATAACTGAGAGAAGTAATTGTATTAGGTTTGGGGTACTGCTGAACCAAGAGATTGAAATTTACAATGAACTTTACTGAGTTTGAGAAGGAATAGAAGAGAACCCCTTTTATGCAAACAGAGACAATCACCTAATCTTTAACCCAAGATTGTTGGTATAGTCTGACCTGATACATTTAGTTGTTGAGGCCTCTGTTTCTGCCTCACTCATTCAAGACTTTGACTCCACTGAAAAATCTTATCAGGTGTATAGCAACCTACCTGCATAAATGAGAGTTTCTTCTTGACATTCAGAGATTTTTTTTTTGTAGTTCCACATTTTTATTTAAATCACAGTTCGTTAACATACAGTGTAATATTAGTTTCACATGTAGAATTTAGTGACTTGTCACTTACATGGAACATTCAGAGATTTTGAACTTTAGAGTATGCCTAAAACAGATTGTTATATTTTACAACTTTGGGTCTCCCCAAGTGGGATTGAGATGAAAACTAAATTTGGAGAATATATTTCATTCTTCACCAGTTAAATATTTTTGTAAATATCTGCATACACAATGCATTTGTAAATGTCTGCACTATACATATGATCCATGTATTTTTAAGACTTAATCAAGAGTACGAAGTAAGGCCTTTAGTTATACACAAAGAGATAAAATTTTAAATGTAAGCAGTCTCATTTTCAATCATCAAAAATTCATAAATTTTAGACCATTTCTTAACTATAGTTGTACTTGCCATGTGCCTTAAAGGGAACAACTCTAAAACATTACACAGAACTTGAATAATGTTCCACAATAAATATCATCACCTGAGAAAAATAAAACCTTTCCGTAACCTTTCAGTAGGACCAAAGAATTGTCTCCCTAATCCAATCAAGTCTTCTTAAGAGATAGCCAGTGTGATCATCTGGTGTTAATTGAAAGATACAGTTTGTTCCCTGGCCAGACCATGATTTTAGAGCATAGTTATTACTTGTATAGTGCCTGGTGCAAGGGCGTAATCTGCACTGTACATGTTACCATTAGCCATTAGTCCTGACATGAATCACTGTGATGTTTAGCAACTGCTTTTCCCCTTAGTCTACAGAGTAGTGCAATAGTCTGGCTGTCACCCACATATTTTTCCTTTCCTTCCTTACACATACTTTTTACTCTGCCATGAGTTAGAACTTTTTTTGAAAAATCTTTTTCAACCTGTACATCCCAAGTGTCCATCCATCTGATCTAAAAACACTCATTAAACAGCCATGCAGGACAAAACAACAGCTGATAAAACTATGCAGGAATTGTGCTTGAGAAAGGAAGTGGTTAAGTGTTCTTCACTATTTTTGGTGTTCACTTTATTAATTTGAAATGATTGAGCTAACCATATCAGAAGTTGTGCTGATTTATATACCAACTCTTATCAAGCCAGTGCTTTTTAAAATCTGCTATTTGGATAGGACTATATATACCCTGATGTACAGAATTCTCAGTTTAATAGTTGATACTTGATTTTTTTTGTACATTATGCTCCTTTGAATCATTTATACTCTTTGCCATTGTTAGTTCTTCTTCTTTCTGTATAACTTTTAGCAGAAAACCAATAACTGAAACGTTATTGCCACCATATTTATTGAAAAATACATAGGGAGATTAACTAATTTTAGCAGGTTCTCTTTTGAAACTGCATATTATCCGGTTTTCTGTCATGTGTGAGTATGTGTTTTTATGTATATCTGACTCTAGTTCTTATAAGCTGTTAAGGCAGTTTAAATATTTTAAAATACTTTGTGGAAGAGAATCCTGGGTAGTTTAGCAGTTTTAGTAGCAAAGTTTTCTCTATCTGGTAATCTTAAACAATCTGCTAATTGTATATAGTAAAACTATAGGAGACATAAGTAAAATGTCCAATTCTTTGTGGACTAGTTCACAAAGTAGGAAATTACTCAAATATTCAAGTGCCTTTGCTGGTGTTTAAAGAACAATTTGAGCATGTGAGAATACCCCCGCTGTGGCACAATTACTGGGCATTGCTTTGACCATACATCTGACCATCTTATAATTTATAAATACTGTTTAGACCATCTATAATTCTTAACATGTATGTAAAAGAGAATTCACTCCTACTAAGTGGCTCATAAGAATAATAGGGGCAGGTGTACAACAGAGGTCTTGCCTGGCCAGCACTTGTGTGGGAACAGCCTTTTAACTCCTTTTGAAGGCCACACGTTTGAGCCTGAATGTGGTGGAGTGACATCTGCAAGATTGGGCAGGTGGTGAAGCTGATGCTTCTAGCTGCATGCCAAATAATGGCTCTTCTTAATAGCTTGGGTGGACACCAGATTGAGGTGTCTTTGTGGAAATGAAGAAAAGAGTAGCTAATCATATATTTGAAGAGACTTGTACGAGCCACATCTAAAAGAAAAATGATCTTTTTATGAAATGGCATCTGATACTCTTAACTAATCTGCTGCTCTCCTGATGCTGCTTTCTTCACCCAACTTTTTCTCAACAGACTTTGCAGAATATATTTAGATTTCAAACTCCTAGCCTTCCATTCTTTTTATGGCCTATGTAGGCTGTCAACAAACCTCTTGTACACAAATTCTGCTCTAATTTGATATGAGAAAGCATGTAACCATGGAAACGTTCTTTGTACCCTATCTCAAGCCCTGGATGCTTTATTTACCCTTCATAGAGTAGAACAAATAATCTACATACTTACTATTCACTTCTTCTTCTTTTTTTTTTTTTTTTACTATTTCCCAGATAAATGGCAAATATATGACTAAAATATTTCTACACAAAGGTAATATTTTTAATCAGACAGGTGTTACTAGTCTGACTTTATGTGGATTAAAAAGATGAATTACATTTAGAGTGGCCTTTCTCTTACCATAGTAATTATGTCTATGGTTTACAGGAATATTTTGATGATGATTTATTTAGAATATCTTTTACTTGAATACTATAGGAATGCCCATAAACCAAAAAAAACTAGAATTTTTTTCTCCCTCCCACCCCCAAAAATTAGAATTTTATCGAACTCCTTATATATACTATTATGATAATGTATATGTAGCTCTTATATTTAGTGTCTTATCTACTATCTGCTACATTTGAAGTTCAGCAGACTGCCATTTCTCCTTTCCTGTGAATGATTCTAGATTAGCTACTTTTATAAATATGTTTCAGATTGACACAAAAGTTAACACTATTAACTAATCTTGTTAAATTTCCATATATTTTGTTATTCCAAGTATCCTTTAACTTTCAGGAATTGTCATCTGTTGTATGTTCATCCTGTTTTGTTCTTATCATCAGAGGTCCTGTTCCCTGAGAACTCTTAAGCAGGCACAGCTCTTTTCAGAAAACTACCTGATTATATGTTAGAATTATAGAAAACCTGTCCTACTCATATGCCAACTACCAGCAGAGTGAATGTCTCTTAATTCTTTATATTTTACACATTCGTGCTTGAACATGTAACAAACTCAGAAGTTCCTAGTCATGGACAATGCCTTTGAACTTCTGAAAGACTATTGCAGTTCATAACGTTTTATAAGCATCTTTTACAATTTTTGAAATAGTTTAGAGTTCTACAAGTGATTATTTGTGAATTTGCAGTAGATCCTTATATTATTAGATGGCATCTTAACAACCAGACAAAGAATGACTGTTAGTGGAGTTTATTAGCTTTATTAGGTCATATACTAATTTTCATGGGGTATCCTTCTGTTCAGCCATATGCTGATTTTGCTGTCTAAATGCATACCCCTCCACTCTGTATAAACATTCTCAGGTTTCCCTGAAGATGCATATTTTGCCTTATTTCATCCTCAATTTGTAGACTCATTCTTGCAATCATCTTAGGTTTATAAAATTTCACCTTTTCTTTTTTACTGTACACTTTTTAAAATTCATTTTTGATTATTACATATTCAGAATGAAACAAAAGGAAATAATTATTGTGTTTTCAGATGTGGTTGCAGATTTCTAAAAGGTCAACTAGCAGTCTTTTTTTTTTTTTTTTTTTTAAACCTCTCACTGAGCAGAGCCTACTATCTTGCATCAGGTTAGAGGAAGAATGGGGTAAGAACCAGCCCTATTGAAGTTATAGGTTGAAGATAGAAGCTAACCCAGAGAAAATGCCAGAAGTTTTGGAATATCAGATAAGCAAGGAGTACTTATCAGACCATTTGAATGCTGATCAGTTTCAGGTCATGTGACTAATCCTTCCATTGCCATGTGATGTTTTATTCTACAGTAAGACACCAACCCCCAGAATTTCATAATTGAAACCAGCCGTTAAAGACATGATTTCATTTTAGATACTATTTCTCAGTTTCTCTTCCCAATTTTTACTGATTTATTTTAGTCTTATGGCTTATAAACTATATGAATATTGTTTGAACTACATTGTTAAAAAATGCTTAGTTCTTTCACTCCAAATTTTAGCATGAGTTGTGACCTAACCTTCGAAACCACTAGGTACTATTTAATTTTTATTATACAATAGGAGCCTATATTACATTCTAATCTTTGAATTTTAAGTTTATTATTTACTTTTTATTTGCACCTTTTGACTCTATTAGATAATATCTGAGTAAATGCTCTGCTCAAATAAAAAAGGCACAGAATAGCATTTTTTGAAAATAGTACTCTTTGGAAAAAAGCAATTCTTGTGATTTTATTTTCAAGCTTAGTACCATGTTCCATATGTAGTAGCTATTCAGAAACTACTTGAGTAATTGATTTATGGGTCCCTGGAAAAAATGTTCATATTGGTTTGTTTTCTTAAATCACTAAATGTATATCATCAACTGTCCAGCGTTCATTAAGTAATGGCATTATGCTTTTGTCAATACTTCTATTCTCACTTGAATGGTTTCTTTCCATTAGGGCCAATTAGTATATCTAAACAGTATTTGTTAAATATAGAAAAATATTTGTGCTAATATTTTTTCTTTTTCCCCAAAGTAGTTTTGTTGTTTTCAAGTACTCCTTGAAGCAAGTTAAGAATTACAGCCATGTCATTAAGGCTGAAACTATTAGTACTGGCAAAATCTATGTGATAGTTAACTCACCATTTCTTTTAAACCTAATAATAATAATGTAATTAAACGATCCTAATCATCCATTGATATGAGCGCATTTCAGTCCATGTGGTCACAGCTCAAATGTAAAAGAAGCTATTGTCCTGATTTCTCAATTAACCTTATAGAGCTTTCTTAAGTTGATCATGGCCCTCTTCTGTTACCTTCTGTTCCCCAACTCCTATCCGTCACCTTGTGTCTCTTCCTTCAAATACAGACTAAAAGCAAAGGAACTTGTCTGCTGGTAACAGTATTCTGCTTTCAAATTCAACCCAGGAAAACAAGGATGAAATAACAAAAAGATCTTTGTAGAAGCCTAAACCCTTGCTACTTTGTTCTTCCATGAATCTAGAGGGAGGCTTTATCACCATAACTAAAAATCTTTTTCAGAGTTTTTCCTATTTTAGGGATCTTTTTAAAAGGCTTGACACAAAACACCTGCAACACGTCATGCATGTGACATTCTAGCAATGTGAGAGAGTTTGTAGGTAAATAGTTGTTTCTATGTGAGCTACATTTGATCTGAATGGATGCTGAAGTGTTTCTAATTTCCTCTTTAAAAGTATATCTGACCTCTAGGGGTGACATATGGTCATTACAAAACTAATACCAGAAGTGCCATCAATCTATGTGTGCTATCATATAAAATGATATTTATCACTTGAAAATTTAAAAGCAGCAAAAGACCTCATAATTAAAATCAAGAATCACTTATCACAAACTAAAAATAATAAACATTACATGGTATATATAGCATATTGGTTAATGGTGTGAGCTCCAGAGTCAGAATGGACTCTGATCCCAGTTCTACTGCTTACTTGCTATCTTATTCCTTAATAGCTATAAGCTAAGGATACTAACGGTATCTCTACCTTGCGGGGTTTCAGGAGCGATTAAATGAGATGCATGTAACGTGCTTAGTTGTCACATAGCGAGCACTCAATAAATGTTGGCTATTACTTACAATTTTCATTCTTGAGTCATGTGTTAGACTTTCTAAGAGCTATATGGTTGCTTTCAGCATTTTGTGTGTGTGTGTGTGTGTGTGTGTGTGTGTGTGTGTGCATGTGTGTGGTTGAAATTGACTCAGAAGGAATACAACCAAATGGATATCTTTTTCTTAGCCATTTGCTTGATTTAGGGCTTTACTTACTGTACGTATGTGGACCTGTGGTCATTTTCATTCTGCATAATGAAGGAGGTGTATCACTATTTAGAGCTGCCATTACACAAGAATAAGGGAAGTCCCTAAAAAGAGAGAATGCAAGATGAGAATGAAAAGGAATGGGGGTAAGAAGTAGATAAAACAAAAGAAGACAGAGAAGGAAAGGTGCATGTGAGGAGGAGGCAAGTAGAATTCACATATGTCCCCTGTGTTGTGGGGAAGGAAAAGAGTCCTGCTTAACATTAAAAACTCTGGGAACTTTTTAATAAATAACTTACAGTTAAAAAAAAAAAAAGGAAAGAAAATCCATGAAGATCATAAAGACGCATAAAAATGATAAGGGCAATAAGAATATACTCAAATAATAAATCATAATATATCTCATTTTGGACATATTAGTACTCATCTTGTGATGAGAATTTAAAAGTTATCAGAAGGCAGAGAGGAAGATGGGTGTCCATCATTGGGAGACACGGATTCCACAGCATTATACCCAAATCACTGAAGCTTCCTAACTGCTACAAAGACCCTGGACTTGCAGATTAACTTTAATCTGTGAATGTGGTGCAGCAAAGGATTAGGGTATGGAGAAGAGATAATTTTCTCCAATCTGAAGTTACAAAGAAGGAAATTCTACATATCCCTGGTACCCACTGAATCTTCCTTAGGTCAAAAAAATGCCTTCTACATTTACCTGTATTGTCTTTTCTTGACTCTATAATTAGGACTTTTGAATTTCCAGTGGTAGTAAGCAAGTTTAAAATATGGTAGAATATGCAGAAAAGCAAGTGCCTTTGCCTCAAATATTTTTAGCATGGGGATCTGGCAGAAACTGAACAAAAGGGTCTCTACAGAATCTGTGATCTTTTTGAATAAAATAAGAAGATAATATTCTATTTTAATATGTAATTACCCTTATTTTCCTCTAAACTAGCTTGCCATCCTTTGTGTGAATTTTTGTAATTTTAACGTATATCATGTTAAGTTTAAACTGTTTAGAATAAAAGTGCTTTAGCAAATGACTCTTTGTAGTCTCTTTGGCCTTTTTCTACTTATTGGGAACATCATTTCTTTTTCTTTATAGGGAAAGAAGTGAAAGTAGGGAAATGAAAAGTATAATTGTATTTTCTTCTATAGCCTTCCTTTGTTTTTAGTCATTTTCTCTCATATAAACTCTACCCTATAAATTATATCATGTTAAGCTCCAACTTTAGAAAGACCAGAATCTTACCTATAAACAGTTTAAGGAAATATATTTTACTCCAAACTCACTTTTATTAATAAGCCTTTTGATGTAGAGGACTAGTAGTTCCTTTTGGGGAGGCTCTGGATCACACAAAGCATAGAGGGGCAGTTTGCTTTTATTAAAGACAAGACCTTTTTGTTTGATTTGTTTTTGATCCAGATTATTAGGGACATTGCTGCCCATTGATATTTGGAAGGAAATGAAATGATTTCACCTGAGTTCCATGACTGGGTTTTTCACACTAAATGATCCTGCCATTTATGTGCCTACTTCTACTCTGCTTTATGTGTTATGGACTTGATAGAAGATGGAAAGGGCTTTGAAGGATGCATGCCCTCAAAGACTGATAATCTGATGCTCTAACCACTTCTTGAAATTGTACTTAATTAGCATTCTGTAGAATATGAAAGTTTGTACTTCCTGCACAAGGTGGTAACTTAGCTTTTTCATCACTTAACTGTAGTGTTCAATTTAAGGGGAAAAGAACAGGAGCAATATGTTGTAGTAGTTACAGAAACCTGCCATCATATTGCCTATTGAGTTCACTTCTCATTTTGCGCTGGGAACCATGAATAGTTGAGACTACATTTGAAGAAAATGTTAAAATTTAAACTCATTGCAGTACTCGTTAATATAATTCTGTCTCCCTTTGTCTTAAATGAGTCACCTTATTCTGAAATTATTACAATTGTTATTAACATAGCATGGTAGTATCTGTTCTGTTTTCATCTTGAAAGTTATGACAGTGGAGTTTTTTACTTAGACAGGTTCGACTTTTTTAGAGTAGCTGTAATCATGTCTTCTCCAGTCATTATTTAAGTAAATTTCTTAAGCATAGATTTCTTATTGAATAGTATGGATATTATGGAATATTCTTTAAATATTTTAAACATTTTTCCTTCACAAAAAGATGTTGAGAAAATATTGATTAGTCCTATTTTGCATTTGCTAATTCTATTTTGTGATCTTCTATAGGTTTCTTTTCTTCTTGGTAACAATTATGGATTTAAAACTTTACTATTCATTAGTTATTCAAATTTTAAAATAAACTTCGCCTTTAAAATAAAGAGTGATTTATAAATTTGTTATAATTTAGTGTTAACAGAATAGTTTAATCTTTGC